>NC_051850.1:162907624-165374729 GCF_905115235.1 Hermetia illucens
ACATGTGTCTTCCCACTCCCTTCCCGCTCAGGGCATTTTGTATCTCTGTGAGCGATGTGTTGTCGAATGCTCCTTCGATATCCAAAAACGCACACAGCGTTATTTCTTTTGTATCTATGGCATCCCGTAATACATCTGATGAGATGATATATAGCAGCTTCAGTTGAACGTCCTGCCCAGTCAGCGTATTGACAGTGATGTAGAGGATTATGCTTTAGAGCGTTAGTTCTAATATAGTTGTCTATGACCGTCTCCACCGTTTTGAGTACGAACGATGTTAGGCAAATTGGTCTGAAGGATTTAGGTTGAAAAGGATCCTTTTACCCGCTTTCGGAATAAACACTACTTTTGCCCGTCTGCATGCGCTTGGTATGTATCCCAGTGCTATACTCCCCATAACCACCCTCAGCAGATGAATCCCATACCTCTCTGGATTAGTGCTGGGAAAATGCCATCTATTTCGGGTGATTTCAGTGGTTTAAAAGTTCCCACCCACCTTAGCCTGGCTTCTCAGCATACCTCTTTTGCCAGTTTCCAGTTCTCCTTTCTTCTCCTTTTATTCGTTGTTTGGGTGTCAGGCAGAATGTTGTCGCCTGTCACCGTGGGGTAGGTCCCCAGGAAATGAGTTCTGAGAAGCAGATGTACCCTGTCCTCCTCATCCTCGGTAAATGTCCTATCTTCCTTCTTCAAACAGACGGAGAATATTGTCCCGTCTTTGGCTACAGCCATTTAGAGCCTGGTTACTTCTGTGATCTATTCGATCCCTTCATAGAATTGCCTGAAGCTGTTCCGTTTTGTTTCTCTGATCGCGTTACTATATGCAGTCAGTGCATTTTTGTACCGCTGCCAGTCCCCGGTTTGTTTTCCCTGGTTGAAGAGTTTTTGCACTCATTCTGACCAGGTTCCTGCACTGATTGGTAATTAGGACCTATGTATTGATCGACAAGGAGTAGCTTCCTCCAAACTATAATTTTTAGTTTTTATAACTTTTGACATAACCATGGTAAAACTTGATTCGTCAGCACCAACCCCGGAGAGGGAGAAGGTATGCAGTGAAAGTAAAGTGTTCCTCCTTTCCAACACCATTGAAGAACTGTGGGGGTTATCCCCCCTTGAAAGGTTACAATGTGCCGAAAAGAGACTATTTCCCTCTGTCACTCCTTTGCACATCGCCAAAATAAGGTTGTTAATGATAAAAAATAGCTCATTCCCCCATCGTAACCTTTTAAGAGGTAATAACCATTACGGGTTTTCTCCGGGGGTAAAAAGGTGACACCTTTTCCTTCTCCCAATATAGCCCGTTTACTCCTTCCCTGCCAGACGCGGACCCGGCAAATCAAATTTTACCATGATTATATCAAAAAAAAAACCCTTGGGGGGCCTTGACTTTTTAAGGTGGTTTTCGACGGGGTTTTAAAGAGAGAATATTTTTTTCATAATTTTGAACAAATCGCAACTTGCTTTCGCAAAGAAACCACAGGTGATTAAGCAGTGCGGTATACAGGTACTATTCCGCAAGTCCAGTCACAGGACAACTTATATTCAGGTTTTTACATCACCTATCAGAAGAAAACTCCTTATCAGCAGTATTCCGATATTGTTATTTAAAAAATATACCAAATTCCAAAGATCTCTCCACTAAATTAAAGTTTATCGCCAATATACATAAGTATTGCATTAGAAACACTTCTTGTTTTGTAGTTTTCTAGGAGTTCTTCCTGGTCTAGTAAGCTACCTGCTGGTTCAACTCATCACTGTTGGTAAGAGGAAGGAAGGCTCAGCGGCTATTAACATTGCATTATCCAGGTGCTCAACCAAATAGAGTCCTCCAGTCAGTTAGTATGTTTCCAGCACCTAAAGTACGTTAGTCAGCCTAGTAAATTTATCTGTCAGCTATGGATCGCTTCATCTCACTGATTTGGTGATCAATCTCAAACTCCTTTAAGACATTCCCTACTACGTGCCCTTCAAATGGAAGAAAGAAACACCCGCTGTAAAATCCGATCAGTTGTAGGTCCGGCTGATACCTGAAGCCCGATTGCATCGTCTTGCTGAAGATACTACTTTGACACGTTACTTTTTGTCGGTTAAAGATAAGAACGCGTCTTACAACTTCTTCACTTTACTCATAAACCAGACCCCACACACCAAGATTGGTCAGAACATCGATGTCGATGGTAAGCAACCAAAAGCCGGCAGAAACAGCGATAGTTTGATACACTGAATGGGGATATGAAAGTGTCGTCCTCTACTATCTGCCTCCGAAAATCTCCTAAATATTCTAGATGCTCTCTTTGTGGGCTATCCATTCCATAATAGTGCTATCGACTTCCATTTCATAAATCATCTCTGCTAGCATGACCTGAGCTACTTGCCAGTCGTTAAAATTCAGCTGCGAAATTTCCATTTGTGCAACTTATTTAGTAATATCTTGTAGGATATATAGCTAGATTAATAGAAGCGACGAAAATACCTAAGACTCTATAACATCCGCAGACAAACGGACTTACCGAGCGCCGGCACAGAATATTTAAGGCTACGCTCGTATATAACCAACGCGTCTCTGGGTGGGGCTAATACCAACAGTACTGCTTGGACTCAGGGTTACTTGCGAGGAAGACGCGGATCCTTTACCGTAAGAACTTCTCTTTAACACATCCGTCAGCCTGCCCGAAAAGTTTTTCACCACGCAGGAGGTACCAACGTACCTACTGAGATTCCTGGACAGATTTGGACAACACTTTCAAACTTCATAGATGATTCCGGCGACTTACCATGCAACTGCAACACGTTTCGTCCAATCGCGCCTCAAAAAATACGCACATGTCTTTAAAGCAGTGCTCTTGATCAAACCTCTGTTAACCCCGCCTTATAGAGGTCTTGCAAGTCAAATTCCGAATTTTGCAAACCAATTTCAGAATTATTCATTTCAAATTTAGAATTTCTAATCTGAATTTTCCATTTGAAATTCAGAAGTTTTATAGCAACCACTAGGTAAGAATGAAAAAGTCTGAGAAACCCATCATTTTGTTCTAATGGACCAATGTATTCGGTCTGGGAATAAAAATTTATTTACTACTAAAAAGCTATTGTGTTAGACTGACGGGTGATTCCTCTGCTTAAGTACCCTTTTAGGCAGGATTTCACTACACTGCTCTTTTATAACAAATAATGAAAAACTCAAAATGGATGGCCTGTTCAGCCCTTTTTTTGTAAGAATCCCAATTCAATCTTTACCCAGTAGTAAAAATATGTGCTAGACGATCGTTGAAGGACCATTCTGAGTGGCCGGCGATGAGCTATCCCAAAAACCTAAATATATGGCGAAATTGATCGTGAAGCTCCGCCGGTAAATCTTGAAGCTCTATCAAATCAAATCTCTGTCAAATGTTGCGTGACCCTCATGCGCCGAGTGCTTGTTCGGGTTCGAGGATAGACACGCAGCGACTCGCTCTAGAAACAATCCCTTAATTCGTAAAGCGGCATAAGCGTCCACCGCTCTTACATCCTACGTGGAAAGATCAACTCAACCCACAGAATCTCGCCTCGTGACATTGTACCATCGTCAGTTGTCGCGGTGCGCGGAAAGGCCAGGCTCAGCAGAGCCCAATTGAACTGAAAGGAACGCAGAAGGAAGGCGACAATGGGCGTGTGTCATGTGTTAAATTAAATAAAATAAGAAAAGACCAAAAGGAAGTCCGAGGAAACCAAGCAAAATTTTCAGATGTAAAAGCAAGAAAATACCATAAATTCGACCAAGAAAACGAAGCGAAATGTATAAAAGAGAAGGTAGAAATGATAAGAATAACCAAAAAAAAGAAAAACTCAACTAAGAAAAGAAAATAATGTAAATAATCAAATAATGTAATAAATCCAAAATAATGACCAACTAATCAGACACTCCAGAAAAAAAATTATGAATTCCGAAAACCTATCCTTAAATGTTCGAGCCTCTGAACAACTTCCCGTAAAACTCACTGCCAAAAGGCTATACCAACCTCAAAACATGTATGTTTTAAATATGCGAAAAGACTTCCGCACACAGTCCAAAAGGAATCACCAGATTTCAATCTTCGTCATTTGAAATACGAGAACAATGTGGGGAGGAATCACTGAGGACAGAATGGCGCAGTATTTAGCCGGCTGCCACCATATTTCATTAAAGACTCACCTCACTTGTCACTTCAATCCAATGAAAAAGAAAGAATATTCAATTTTTCAAATAAATAAACGAAGAGTGTGCCGTTTTACACAAAGGTAGGGAGAGGTACTTGGACGGCAATACCTTTCAACATACCGCAAAGGCCCGAAGATCCAGAGACTTCTGCAAGGCAAATACCTGCGAGACACTAAGCCTCAAAAACAAACACAAGATTCGACCAGCTCTGAAGGTATACTACCGAGGACAGGATTTGAAACTCTACTCTATAAGGTGGGAAGAGGATTTAAGGCAAAGGAACCTTTACCTCTGAGGATAAAGGCGTTTAACCTAAACCTAACTTGAAAAATGAAGTCAAATGCACGTAGAGGCTGCCCGAGAACAATGTTGAAAAACTATTTTATCTCTATCCGGTGCATCAAAAAGGAAGTTTGAGCCTGAATAGGCTATCTTCCACTGGTTCAGGTTATCTGAAACTAGGAAATGTTGTGCCATGAATCTAGAAAATATTGAGTTCGACGCCATTTGTAACGACAATTTGTGATTGGCGATGGTCTAAAGGCCGGCGATGACCACTTAGGATGGTCCTTAGCCACTACATATTGTTGGTATACGACTTTAGAAAAAATATTGGAAAAATGCTGATTTTGAAATGGGACATCGAAACCGAAGTCGATCAGTCGACCAACTTCAGCCAGCCATTCTGTCCAGCGACGAAAGGTTCAATGCATCCGCTCCCTAGCCAAAGGCAGCCCCAAGAGTTACTTTCAACCTGGCTAATATGGGCAACATAGTGTCAGAACAATCGCAAGAGTCATCTTTATATCAGGAATCCTCCAGCGAAGGAGTGGTTGTCATATCACTGTCTAATGCGCCCACAATAGCGAAACCTGGAGTCACAAAGCATCGCCGAAAGCAGGTACTTGAGCTGAAAGCATCTTCGACGTCAAATTCAAACTATTTTAGTATCTTTTCTAATAAAGTTGGTTCTGAAAATCTAAGATGATCTAAATTTTAGGACATGAACCTGGAACGTTTGGTGTTAGCAAAGTAACCCTACACTAAATATATTCATTTAAAAATATAAAAGAAAAAAGGAACCATGACATTCCCCCAACTTGTTACCTTAATTATGTTTAAACTGTATGTAATTGAGTTTCACTAATTGCCAAACCTCGCTGATATGCGTTTGCTGCACAAACTGCATCTTTTTTTACCCAAAAGCTAATAAATTTCTATAAAATACACAATTGTTTTAAAAAGATTTAAGATTTATGCAGTTCAATCATGAAACAGAAAATCTAATTTGCCTTACTCTTAGGTGAAAACCGCTTCGAAAATTTAATTAAAAATAGAGAGGCTGATAAAAGATTTGAAATCCAATAATTGTTAGTTTTATCAGTAAATTTCAACTAAGCTTGTAAAATATTTATTTTTACTTTTCATGGTGTATGAATGAAAATTGTAGCAATCAAACTGTTTTTAGAATAGATATTATCTTTTTTTTATTGACTCGATCTAAAGCTATTTTTGGTGTCAGAGGGAAAATCATTTCAAGTTTTCAAAATAATTCAAAGAAGGCCAACAAGATACAGGTCAATCTACTCCAAACGGAAGAATAAAATTTGGTAATATATGTATTAAACTTGTAAGATTAGAGTCGCCAAAACGGGAATAATTCATTTAAGGTTAGAAAACTTCCTTGAACTTGGATATAGTGGCAAAATTCCAAGGCAATACCAGTGAAAGTCAAGGTGATACAATGTACATACCTGTAATTCCAGCACACCAAAGTACAATTGATTGATATCGAAATTACCGCATAATGTATGCGTGCTCCAATGCCAATAGAAATATTCAATGGACTACTTCAAAGTTGTCCAACAATTATATGATTCGGAAGTCATTATACTTGCATATTTCATCACGAACTTTAGTCGAAATAAATCAAAAAGTTATTCTTCCATCTAGAATACAAAAAACATAAACAAATTGTATCTATTCTTCGTTCAAAACAATGACCACAAACTGACCCAGTATTATAATTGAATAATGAGGCTCTTATTAACGAAAATTATGATGACATAACCACTATTTCGAGCTATCGAATCAATCATAACATTCAGCCAAATATTTCCCGGGGCAAATTAACGCCAATCCATTGCAATTTCTCAGCACTCATGAATTATTCATTGTATCTCTGCAAGTCCGATCAGCTCAGCTCAGCGGTAGACATAAATAGCAAGACCGAACCTATCCGCACGTTTGTATGAATGACTCAGACGACAGTTTCGCTTTACTACTCTTGACAATACAGAGTACATACTCCTGAACTTGTACCATCCGCAGTCTTGCAAATTCTCGCAGCCACAACATCCTCCGCCTGCTGCTTCTGCCAACATTCGCTGCAGGCAGTGAAAAAATTTATTGCAGTGGGAGAAAATGAAAATCGTCAACATTAGGTTTTATATGTAGTTATGCAATTTGAATGGAAATTTCTCACATACCGGTCTTTGCACGAGTGTCAACGTCAACAATGATCAACACGACAAAGTCCAAGGAACCGCCACCGCGACTACCGCGGCAAGTTGCTCGTCCGGTACCAAATCCCATGTTTTTTTTTTATTTTGTAATACCCGGTCTATAATCTCTATTGCACCTGATCATCGTAAGTGGATCTTATATCTGGAAAAATTGCAGGACAAGCCAGTGACGATGCGAAAGTTGAATGCCTACAAAAGGAAGTCTGTGTCTAATGGCTTTCAAGATTTGTACGTGCTTGTAACTTCAAATCGAGTTACTGGCTTAAGTCTTTCGTTTTGGTAGTGCTATCACATTCAAAGATCGGAAATCTGTTAGACGCACATTTGAAACGTAAATCAAATCAGCAATGAAAAATATTTAAATTGTTGTTTGAAAATATGCAATTGACTGTGCAATTGTGTGAATTCCAATCCATTATTTTATGAGGCTCTCCATTGTTTCTACGGTGGCGGCTATTGCCGATAGTGGAATAACTCATGCAGATTTTGCGGCGATAGCCTAAGCTGATGTGATTGAAAAAGAAGTTTAGAAATACATACTTATATTTTGAATAATTGAGAAAAATTTCTTCTGAAGAAGGATTTCAATTTTCCTCCATAGAAGTTATGCGCAAGGCATTCAAATGGATTGTTGAATTTTTTCACTTTCGTTTGAAAACTAATAATCATTCCCATGTATGACAGATATTATTATCTGCTTACTGCATTACATACTTGATTCATTTCTTCCAGAATGCACGTACGTAAACGTGACTATTTCATTGCCTTATTCGATCCTCAATGTTTAATTAAAAAATGGTTGTGTAACGATATTACATAGATTGAATTTATAATCAGACTGAATTATTGATTTACGAGTGATATGAATCAAATTATTATTCTTTTCTCGCTCTCTTATGATATAGAAATATATGTATTACGACAATTATCAACTTGCCTTAATAATCACCTCTTCATGACGTAAATAATTGATTCAAATATGCGATGAATTGTGACTCATTATTGCATGTGAACGGAAGGAGATATTTGAGCACATATTATGAGAAAGTGTGACCATTAGATTGGTTATTACTTGACGAGTTCGGTTTTTTACGTTGAGCTTGGAATTTCCCACAGTCTATTATGGTTTATCCTGCTACTAGAAGCCAAAGCTTAGACTGTATGTAGACAACTGGCTTCCTTCGCTTTGGACCTGGAGACCTTTGGAGAGGAAGAGCAGCTTTTATTCTATTCGAAACAATTGTTGTTGCAACAAAAAGGTGATATCAAGTTACAGATGGTCAAAATAACCGTCAGTCTGGATGACTGTTGCCACTCATGATGGCACGACAATTAAGAAAAAAAACAGAGAAAATATCAAAAGTTGAACGTGTAGGTCCGGCTACATCTGCATGCAGCTTCCCTAAGGTGTGCCGGCAAAACACCAGACTATGCTACCGAAAATCAGGGCATTTCAGTCTCTCTCTGTCGTTGTGTAGAAAATTTCACGTGTTTGGGATCGCACCAGAATCTGAACTATTGACGTAAGAGGGTACCAAATTTACGGAAAATACTCACGAATCTAAACGAGAAACTAAAGAAATACCAACTCCATCGGGCGAATGGAGAGGAATTCCTTCATAAAGGAGGCTTCACGAAGAGTTAAGAGGAAGAATAGCAAACTCTACTTTACAAGGTGAGGGAAGGCTTGTTTTGGGAAAAAAGACGTGTAACCCAAAACTTAAGAAATTAAATCAGATACACATAGACCATAGTCAATAATTAAATTGAGAGACTGATGATCTTCTTCTCAATATTTAGTTGATGTTCTTTACTCACAGAAAGGGGGTCGCAAAAAATATAAATCAACCCTAAATGTCTTCGCAACACCTACCGATTGCCAAAGGGCCGCCCTTAAACATAAGCTTCGTTCTTGTGGCTTGTATGATGGAAGGAGATTTCACTGCTTAAAAGAAGCGGCCGAAGTTAGCTTTGCTATTGAAGCTCAATAAGTATATGCCTTATAAAAACGTTAGGAAAGATGCCAAAGAGGGCCATCGACAACAAACTTTTTTCAAACTTACGAATAGCCTATAGGAGCGACAATTTGGTTTTATGTAAGCCTATTCTACGGATAATACCATAGATGTAATATAGCATAGATGTAATATAGGTCGGTATAGAATGTCCTCCGATACAAGTTATACAATATCAGCGTTGAATGTGAAAAAAGCTGACGATGAACTTGCTTGACTAAACCGATCAAAAATTACCTCTTCAAAATAAATGTTTAATACGATAGGTATAAGGGAACTAACGAGTACATCGTCGCGACAAGGATCCCACAGGGAATTGTGCTGGGTCCACTGCTGTGAGCTGGAGATCCTATCCTTTTCATGCTAAAAAAAGCTACTACAATCAATTTTACGAAAGATTTAGCCATAGTCATCGTCGTAAAATAACCTGAAGGTTCAAAAATTAAAAGAGAGACCAAGACGGCTACGGTTTCGTATCAGGGTAGAGGCAACTCATCGGACGTTGGCTCACATCTGCCCTGGAAGCATCGTGACCGAAGCAGCTCGAAAGTGTTCTACGCTCCCTTAATAATTCGCAAAACAAAATAAAGGTGCGAATTATATTCAACGTAAATACGCACTCAGTTCGGACCAAAGCTTGGCCAGAGCTTCAAGGTCTTGAAATGTTAGTTACTAAGATTATAAATGCCACAAAAACATTACTGGATATTATGGGACTTAGACTAGGGGAGATGATTGACGAGAAGTTTCAAGTCTACATTATGACTAAGAGAAGCTGAAAATTACTACCCCGGGAGCTATTTGGTTCATTCCATGCTCTTATACACGACATACCTCTAGAAGGAAGCACTATCTTCTAAGAGCGATCGGAGAAAGGTTTGCATACCTTGTCATTTCAAAGCTTTGAGGGTATAAAGTGCTTTCAAGAAAACCTCAGGTGAGTTGAAGTGTGTACAAGAAAGAGAGAATGAATGACCTGAAAAAAATTATAGAACACCGAAGAGCGGGAAAACAAAATTATTGAAAGCGTGACAACAACGGTGAGACAACCCACAGAGGGGAGCGCCGCGACCACAACCTGATTCTCCGGCATTGTGGTCTTTTCCATTCGGCTCTTTGGGCTAGTCCAAATTAAATGTCGTTGAAGATTTCGGTTAGATGAATTTCCCTTAGGCCCTGTACACAGGTGACTTAAAGGCTCAAAGCATACTATGTTTTATAGTTCATAGAAGAGAAATGAGAGATTTGCAACGAAGTATAAGCCTACAATAGATAGCCTACAATAGAGCTTTGACAGCATAGAAAGTGGAAAACGAAGCAATGTCTCGCACCACTTCTACGGGCAAGCAGGAAGGTTAAAGTCGAGGTGATTTTAGTAGATTTAAATCCTTCAACCAAAAGCAGTGTTATTTTTTATAAAAAAACTTACCTTAACAAAGGATAAATAATCGATTTGAATGAGAATTTGTTTTATAAAAAGTCTTAGGAGGATACCCTATTAATACTCTATGTTCCAAATGAGAGTCAATGAAAGAGAAGATATTTCCCTACCTTTACCAGAAATACTTTGACAAAAACTGTGAGTGATAACATCATCGATGACGCGACATCAGCAAAATAAATGGCCACCAAAAATGTTGGTCTGCTGACCATGTCCTCCTAAATCAACCTAAATCCTAACAGCGAACTGCTCTTGTCGTCCTCCTATCTTCTTCGCAGTTTTTCTATCGTGTGCCTCAAACTTAACCCTTCAGTATGGGCTTGGAGGCTCTTGCGACGTTCATATGCTCCAAATGGCCTTCCCACTACAACTTACATAGTTTGATTGTAATGGATACAACTTGATAGTCAACTATACCTTATCAAAAATGGGGGGTAACACCATTCGAATCTGTATCGATAGTCGGATAGCATTATCAGCACTGAACTGCTGAAACTTGGGCGATTAGACGAAGCATTCTTGATATGGGTGCCAAGGCACTCAAACATTGCTAGTAACGAGAAAGTGGCTCTGGATTCACAATGGTGGGACCAGAATTAACTTTTGTCAGCCGACGATCGACTGTCAAGTCTACTCTCCCTGTAAGAATTCTCGCAGCCAAATGGAGAAATTTGAACTTCTGCCGGCCAGCAAAAAATATTTTGTGAAAAAAACGGTGGGCCGGCATTTGTGTTTCCCACTTTTTAAGGGGGCGTTTAACATTCCTTAAACGGCCACGTGGAAAACATTGGAGGAAAAGACGAGCGTGGACTTCATATGCAGCTACCCGGCCTTCTCAGATCACAGACGAAAATACCCTTCTCTGTCTCTGGAAAACGTTATCATATTCGCAAAAGCCTGCGAACGTTGTAGGCGAGAAACCATTGAATTGGCGATCTCCGGGAATAGTACCTAACGGAGCCCTGAGTACTTAGAGCTGCAGTTCCCCCCTTAAACTAAACTAACTAACTATGGTTATGTAATTCATTCCGATGAGAACTCACTACCTAACTTTGGTCAAATCATCAAAATCGACGGGGCAGGACCGAAACAAAGACAGCTTGATATGTTGGATAATAATTTAAGATCCTCTAAACTCCCACCGAACCAAGCCTATAATAATAATCGTTGTCGCATCAATCTATATTGGATCGGATCCTTGAAGTGTGTTAGAGTACTTCAAACAAGACCGTAATGATGCACTACAGGATTAGAGTATCCTGTAGAAGACAATGTGGTCAGCATTGCGCTTGCCCAAAATTATTACCCTGATTTGACTCAGGTACTCATTCACAGCTGAGTCGACTGGTATCCGACATCCCGTCACGATAACAAATCCTCTGCCACCAATGAGATTTGAACCGCGACCTTCCGCTACAACGGCCCAGCGCTCTAACCACTTGACCCATCCTGACACCAACCAAAGCTATAACCGAGAAAAATGGCACAATCGATCAAAACGAACTGACCCCGCTACTGAAGGAACAATTACCAATCCTAAAAGAGAAGAAGATAAAGATAATCCTTTTTTTGTTACTCACCAGGTAAGGAAATGCCAGCTCTTCCGTATCCAGTCAACACTGGATGATTTATTGACCATGCGATTTTGTAAGGCTTGGGTTATTTGTAATGCTTCCTGCCGTATCTTTACAGAGGTCTGTGTGTGGTTTGTATTATTGATCAAATGTTTCACTATTCTGTGCACCAAGAACCACATTCTAAAGATATTCTTTCCCATTCAACCTAGCAATGTCCTGTCTCAATGAGTCGCGCCAATTTTCTAAGTGAAAGTGAATCTTCTGATACTGCGACCTGGTAACCGCAATTGTACCACAATACAGAAGTGACTGTAGCGGCGGCTACAAGATATTGAGATGGAGTTCTCAAAATTGCTGGCGATGTATAGAGCCAGGAAATGCCTAATCTATCCAAAGGGTCCATTTCCAAAATTTTCGAAGATGCTATACATGCTTCTTGGAATTCGTCTCAACCCTCAACGGAAACTTCAACTGGCGGTGGTGCAGCGTGATATTGTTGATGCTGCTCCATTGGTTCTTACTCACCAGCTGTTGCCGTCACGTCACGTCAAGTTAAACATAATCCCTCATGACGGCCGAGAATAGAGTCACTGCGAGTAATAAAACGGTGTTGATCTGCAAACCGCTGCACAATCACGTTCGGGTATTGCAGGAAGCGCTGTATCTGTTGTTTTGTTTGAGTAGCGGATAATAGAAGGGTTCATCTAGTCAGTCTTATAACTTCGGTTCATTCTTCATCAAAACCAGTTATTTATTTTTCTCTTTGCAAATTCGACGGTCTCCCCTACTATCCCAACTTTACTTTGTACGTTGCAAGTTTCGACACATATTCCGTCCCTACCCAGTTCTTCTTCGATTTTTCATTTCTGCATTTCTTATATTTGACACGTCTCCCTATGTAGCCTTGTTAGATAGTGATCTGAGTGTAGTGTAGAGTGATCTCGGTGTGGAAAACATGGTGAACTTACAACCTAGTTTTTACTGCTGAACATTGCCATTATTTGTTTCGCGGTGACTGTGCCCTCGTGGCGTGCTTCTATGTGATTTCTCGCCTATATATAAAATTTGTGTGGTTCCAATTTTATGTCACTCCAGGGCAAGGCACCATAGGCCTATTCTAGAATACCATAAAATTTTTCCTTGGTTGTTTCATTTTTGCCCCCAGTTTGCATATGGTAGTTAATGAACCACACATTAAAAAATTTTAGCATCAGGCAAGTCGGACATAGTAGTCCGTTGATGAATTTGACGTTATTAGTAAGATATTAAGAAGAAATGAACGCCACTCCTGTGAGTGTAATAATTGTATGCAAACTTTGAAAACTCACATCAAACTTTTAAAGTTGATTTCTATAATTATTGGATATGCAAAATTTCAAGATCATTGTCAAATAGTGAGGCTCCCTGTGATCATTGAAGTTAAGCGTTGTTTACAATGACTAGTACTTCGATGGGGCCACTTGGGTAGATTTCAGATAGATTTCTTAATTCACTTCTTAATTCAATTTTACAGAAATTTCCTTGCCAGTGAATAGATAAATGTGTACAGATTAAAGTGACAAATGAAGTTGTTACTTTCTCCCATTCGTTTTGTCCCTTGTATCTATATTAATTTTTGTATCCTTGTTACACTCTGGCTATGAAGACAAAAACTATCGAATATGCAATATCTAAATTATTTCTATTTCTGTACTCTTTAGATCAATTGCACTTTTCAGGCGGTCCTTGAGTGTTTGTATATTTGTATAATATGACTAAGCAATATAATTTGTAGCTATGCACTTACGTAAGGAGAAGTCGATCATCTAAGTTTCCTTCGTATGTGGACCATAAAAGCCTTTTTACCCATTTTCCAGTTTCTAGGTTATGCAACGAATGATCGAAGGCCAATTTTAATCAGTTCACAAAATTCCGTGCATGCTAAACTGATATTAACGCATAATCCTGCTAAGTTTGCTTGGACTTCCTTGAGTAAAACTGGATATGCAGATGCACAAAGCCGGGTCGCCCACTGCTTTTTCAACAAAATCATCAATTTAGAACATTTTCTATTTCTTAGGAGGTTGGTTTCGGAATATCAATCTTTCAATAATTGAACAGGACAAAATAATTTATTGTCGATATAAATTCAACATTTTTTTATTAACATTCACAATCTGTTCATGAATTCCTGAACTGATAAACAACTTTTCAATGCCAAATGCATCCATCTCTACAAGAATAGCAATCCGGGCGGCATTCGAAAGTAAACTTGCATTTCATGCTTCCGATTTCCCTCGCAGTTATTTATTGGTTTCAACAGCAAACTGCATTTATGCTCTTTATCATATCATATACTGGTTGGCAATGATCATCGGAACTCTCGGCACTATCACGAGAGTCCAAACAATATCATGAACTCCAAGCTTGAGCGTAACTCAAAGAAAGTTGTCGTCCGCGAATGAATACCATCAGAATGAGTGGAGACTGCAAGTCACCTATTCATGCAGAAGATCACAGGTGCCTTGACTTTGAGAATTTTTTCAACGATGAAGTATAAGGTCCATTGCCAATGCACCGGCAATCTGAATTGAACAATATGCGCTTACCGAAGTACTAAACATAAAGTAAATATGTACACATATGGGGGACGCGTTCAGTAGACAGCAGTATCGCCTTACACTAAAGAGCTTATGTAACGATTATGAGTAAGTGCCCTCTTCCAACTTAAGGTAATACCCAGATTAAGAAAAAGTGTAATAAGTCGTCGTAGACATTACATAATTAATTATAATATCTTAAAGTCATGTTTTTCTGCATCATTCCGGGTAGAGTTTTTTAACAGATATTGGGTGCCCTACTGAGAAAAGCGATTAAATTGTGGTCCGAGAACAAAAAACCGATTTTTTCCGCAAAGCATCAGGTTTCCGATTTTTACGCATAAATAGCTCCAACCGCGTGCTATCAACCTCTGAGCAGACTTCCATGTGCCTATTATTGTGCTTATTTATGCACATATAAATCTGAAACGGCACCAGATACTTGTAATCGAAAGTGAAACTAAAAATACTTATGCGTTAATTATGGTCGTTGACTTATAAACGCATTATTATCACATGCGGTAACATGGAAGTCAGGCGAGGAATAAATGGGCACTTCAATGGTGCAATTATATGTGACTATCCCGCACATTAAGTATTTCAATTAACATTCACTTGAAGCAGGGTCTGATTTCCATATACAGTTTTCCGTGCATGAGTCTCACATTGGTACCTATCCTCAAAACGAGTGAAACAAGTACGAATTCCCTTGGCAAGTGGACAACAACTGGGGCTCGCTTCAAAGTCAGATTGAAATTGATCTTGGAAAATAGATAGGTTGCTGGCAGTGATCGAGGTGGAACTCACCTTGCACGCAAATCTTATTCCGACGTTGACTAACACTTCGGAAGCATTCCGATTGCCTTATTACGTCCAATCAAGAAATGAACTTTTCACAACTGAAGTAGGCATTGTAGTGATTTTCTATTCACCTGCATTTTCCTGCGTGCAGATATGAGAAAAGGTGCTAGTTCGAAGTAATACATACATATTTAGGTAGTGAGACAATCCAATGGCGGATTATGAAACGATTCGGAGAAATTTTTGCATAGCAAGTTGACGTCGGTTAGCGCAATAGAACACTGAATACGAATGATATAAGTGGAGCAAGGGGCACAACAATTGGAGCAAATTACTTTCGCGAATAAAAGCCAAAATTGGCTCAATTATCAATCCACGGTTTGTAAAACGAGACGTAATAACTTAATAGTTGGCCAAAAAAGTTCGCGATCCAAAAAAATCGATTATGCAATAATTGGATTTGATTTGAAGATACATATACTGTACTTGAATCGGAAATTGGTGTAAAGAAATTTGGAGGTTACATCGACTTTCCTCTTAGCAGTGATGCAGGTCACAACATTAAAGAGTCAATAATTAGATAAACCTCGTTACATTGATTGTCGTCAACAGGACTGAAATAATTTACTATCACAAAAAGTAGTAAATAAATTACCATGGTCTGGTTACGAAAGACTAAAAGTTACAAGAAAAGATACCAAATGTTTAGGACAAATGCATCGGGTGTTAACGATAGATTATCTTCCCGTGACGAAACTATGTTTCTAATAACGAGGTGAACGTTTATCTTTTCGTAATTCTCACCAATTGAAAATATTAAATTATAAGGAACTATCAGCGAAAATAGTATCTGAATTTAGAACAAACACAACATTCTATCTATGCTATTTTTTAGCTGCATGATAAACCACTAATATCCGTCTAATAACGATTCCAATGATATCTACAAAGTCAGACTTCGTGATGGAACCAGATAGATGAACTCGTGGAAAGCACGAAACTTCAGCAAAAATTAGTTTCATACGCAATAAAATTGATAGCATATGAATTATTCTCACAGCCTTCGAGAAATCCATTAAAATTTATAAAATTAGTGAACCTTTATCATTAATATTTAATTCCCCCATGGTCGCTGCACCTATGTTTAGACAAGGAAAACGCTTATTTCCAACTGTCTGCATGCAATCTTTTCCATCTTTTGCAAACACTCATGCTGAGGGAAAATAATCTAAACATCATGATTTTGTTTTGAAGGCGGAACTATTACCAGTTGGCATCGGATATATAATAAGATGCTTAAAATGAAATTTCCTACGCAGAGGAAGTTGAACGGGTGATGTCAAAATAAGAAAGCGAATATATGGAAAGTCGGAAAACAGACAACCTCAGAAAGATATACGTTAACTAAGAAGTTCTAGAAAAATCATATTAAGAGAATAAATGACAACCACTTTCTGAAGTTGTGGAACGAGGCCAAATCGCCGAAGGACAAAAGCGATCTCTTTGAATTCGCTGCATTTAAGGCGGCTTTCCAGAAAATTTCACAACAACCCAGATCATACATGTGCATTATCGTAAGTTATCAAATGGTAGTATAGGTCCCAGAGCGAAACGTGGATTGGTACCCACAATGGAAAATAAAACCTGGGAAATGCCTGCTGAACCAACACCAACAGCTCTACTACCAAACCCTAACTCCACCTCCACGTGGTCACCGCTGGGAGCTCTTTTTTAATGAAAAGCTGCAGACGGAGAAGGATGAAGGCGAGTCTCCCCCGCGTAAAAACGGGACAAATTGTATCAACTGGTCCTCCACGTTGGGGGTTCGGTAGGGCTGACAACCGTACACGGAAAACTGAAGTTACAAAGCCACAAGAGGAGCCTCGGGCTGGACGGATTACACAACGTTGAACCCGACAACGACAGAAGAATAACGTGCGCTCACTGTACAGAGATGAAGCTGCAGAGCAGCTAGCCAATACCCTGTTCCAATATAGGACTGATGTAATAGCGTTACAGGAGATGCGTTGGACAGGGACCGGTTTCCTGGAGAAGAGTCACTACACCATATAATATAGTGGCCATCCAGCAAACCATGTGCTCAAAGTAGATTTATTAGTCAACCAAAAAATGAAACCTGCTGTTATCGGATTTGAAAACATAAGCGAACGACTATGCACTCTGCACTTCCGAGGCAAATTTAGAAATGTAAGCCTCTTTAATGTTTACGCCCCTACAGAGGAAACTGCAGAGTCGGAGAAGGATACCTTCTACGAGGCAGTAGAACGAACCCTCGAAGCCTGTCCCAGATATGATATCAAAATCATACTTGGGGATTTTAGCAGTCAGGTAGGGACGGAGCCCGTATTCCCAAAGCTTACATCAAAATACAAATGATAACGTCACACGAAATGATTGTTGGAAGTACCTGGTTTGCGCGGAAAGCGGTCCACAAACATACGTGGCCTTTTCCAGACGGGACCATTTTCAACCAAATTGACCACGTGTTGATCGAACGCCGCCACCTCTCAGCCGTGATGAATGTCAGAACATATAGGGGGGCCAATATAGACTCGGATCACTATCTTGTTGGCATGGTGCTCCGAGCTCGAATAACAACACCACCTGGAATCCCCTCTGACAAGCAGGTGGGAGTTAACACTGAAGCCATCCACAACACAGCCCTCCGCATAGAGGGAAATGGATGCCGCAATAACCGAAGTCAACAGAGGACCTGGAGATGAAGCATCAACAAATAATCTTCACAACCACCTGAAGAACGTTATCATGGATACGGCCACAAACATACTTGGCCCCAGCCACAAAAGGAGTCGGAACGGCTGGTTTGACGATGAATGTAAGCTAGCAACGGAACGGAAGAATGCCGCATACCGAGTAATGTTACATTCTCAAAGAACGCGGGCACGCGCAGAGACTTATCACGAACTCCGTCGAGCGGAGAAACGACTTCACATACGGAAAAAGAAAGCCTGGGAGAACGAACAAGTCTATGAACTAGAAAAGTACAGGGAGCAACCGCACCAGGCGCGCAAGTTTTACCAACAATTCAGCAGGATGAAACCTCACACACCTCGATGTTCATCCTGCCGAGACAGAGAGGGAAATCTTATTTCCGATAGAATGGGCATATTGGAGCGATGGGTTAAGTGCTTTGATCAACTACTGAACAACCAGAACATCGGCGAGTTGGAGATCTCGCTTAAAAATCATAAGTCGTCAGAAGCCGATGGAATTACAGGCCAATTGGTTATCACACAGTGCAGCAATTATAGAGGTATCACGTTGCTGAGTACCATCTATAAGATATTCTCCGCTATCTTGCTAGGCCGGATAGCCCCATACGCCCACAACACTATTCGTCCTACCAAAGAGGCTTCACTCCATGCAAATCAATAACAGATCAGATTTTCTCTCTGCGGCAAGCGATGGAAAAACTGTTGGAATATGGAAATCAGTTGCACCATCTATTCATCGACTTTAAAGCCGCCTATGGTAGCATAGCCAGGGTAAAACTGTATCCCGAGGAAATTAATAAGACTGACTAGGCTGACCCTGACCAATGTGCGAGGCCAGATAAAAGCAGCAGGATCACTCTCAAGACCATTCGACATCAACAACGGTCTACGACAGGGTGATGCCCTATCATGCGTCCTCTTTAACCTGGCCCTCGAGAAAGTGATCCGTGATGCTGAGGTAAATGCAAGAGGTACGATCCTCTTCAAGTCCACCCAACTACTGGCCTATGCTGACGATATCGACATCATGGGAAGAACCACCCGAGACGTACAAACTGCCTTCATCCAGATCGAGCAGGCGGCGCGAGATCTTGGGCTGCACATCAATGAAAGCAAGACAAAATATATGGTGGCAACGTCAGCACCGAAGACGAATCAACCAACAACATCAAACCGCACTGGTCAAACACGAAGAAGAATAAGGATAGGAGAATACAACTTTGAGACCGTTGACAATTTCTCCTATCTAGGGTCGAAAGTTACAACCGATAACAACTATGATGATGAAATCCGCGCACGGTTGTTGTCAGCCAACAGAGCCTATTTCAGCTTACAAAGACTGTTCCGCTCGAAACGTCTCACCATAGGGTCAAAGCTCTTACTGTACAAGACTATGATCTTGCCAGTCCTCATGTATTCCTCGGAAACTTGGGTTCTTCGCAAGAAAAATTGCGAACTCTTAGCCGCGTTCGAGAGAAGAATCCTCCGAAGAATTTTTGGCCCCCTAAATGAGGATGGACGATTCCGTAGCCTACTGCCTAATGACGAAATCTATGAGCGATACCATGACCGTCCGGTTGTGGATAAAATCCGGCTCAATAGGTTACGGTGGGCGGGTCACTTAATCCGTATGGATGAAGATGATCCCACCCGGAAAGTCTATAAGGGCAATATCTATGGTAGAAAAAGAAGACGAGGCAGACCCTGCCTAAGATGGAGCGATGGCGTGGGTCAGGACGCCAGACAGCTTTTAGGGATATCGAATTGGTGGACCTCGGCGCAAAACTGGGATGTCTGGAGTTCCTTATTAGGGCAGGCCTAGACCGGATACCGGTTGTTGCGCCATTGATGATGATGATGGTCGGCTGAACTATCACCTAGGGAAGCTAGGGATATCTACGGACACTGCCTGCAGGTTTTGTGAGGAGGAGGACGAAACCTCTATGCACGTCCCGGGACAGTGTCCGGCACTTGTTCAAAGTAGGTCGGTACATCTGGGAGAACACTTAATACCAGATGCAATGCTGAAACATCTGGAAGTGGGGAACATACTAAAGTTCGTAACGGTTACAGGCCTGCTTGAGATACAACGATCAATAGGTGCACTATAACCAGTAAAAGGGGCACAATAGATCTTCAAGGACGCGGTGCGACTTTCCCTTAACAAAATAATAAAAAAAGTAGTAAATAAATACCCACGGTCTGGTTACGAAAGACTAAAAGTTACGAAAAAAGATACCAAGTTTTTAGGACAAATGCAACGGGCGTTAACGATAGATTATCTTCCCGTGACGAAACGAAATCTTTCTAATAACGAGGTGAACGTTTGTCTTTTCGTAATTCTCACCAATTGAAAATATTAAATTAGAAGGAACTATCAGCGAAAATAGTATCTGAATTTAGAACAAACACAACATTCTATCTACGCTATTTTTTAGCTGCACCAACCATTCCATTTAATTCCCCCATGGTCGCTGCACCTATGTTTAGACAACGAAAACGCTTATTTCCAACTGTCTGCATGCAATCTTTTCCATCTTTTATAAACACTCATGCTGAGGGAAAATAATCTAAAAATCAAGATTTTGTTTTGAAGGCGGAACTATTATATTATCAGTTCGCATCGGATATATAATAAGATGCTTAAAATGAAATTCCCTAGGCAGAGGAAGCTGAACGGGTGATGCAAAAATGAGAAAGCTAATATCTGAAAAGCCTGAAAACAGACAATCTCAGAAAGATATACGTTCCCTAAGAAGTTGTAGAAAAATCATATTAAGAGAATAACTGACAACCATTTTCTGGAGTTGTGGAACGAAGCCAAATCACCGAAGGACAAAAGCGATCTCTTTGAATTCGCTGAACTTAAGGGGGTCATCCCGTGTGAAGGCCGTTTTTTTTTGCATTTTTTGAAAAATTATTTTGGAGGACTGGATAAAGATAGAAACGTGATTTTTTCACCATATGTTTATTGATATCTCTAGTATATGTGATAAGGTTAGGTTTTTAGCTTGATACCGTAGCTAGTTTTCGGAATACGTGTCAATTTATGCACCCATTTCCAAAAAAAGGTGTTTTTCTGCTGCCACGCTGGAGGGCGCTGTGTTCATCTGAGAGAAAAAACTAAACGGGATTTTAATGTGGACAATATTCCACGGTCCGCAAACTAGGATAATTAGAAAATATTAAAAGATAAATTTTTGGTGGGCTTTTAAACTCAATTTTTTGGATTTTGGTGCCAAAAAAATAACGGCTTTTTTTATGAATAAAAAAAAAACTACCCGTCCGATTGCAATTATCCTAGTTTGCGGACCGTAGAAATATGTATCAAAGAAATTGTGAAAATTTCAAAGAATTTGGTTGGATAGATTTTGACCTATGGTGGCAGCCGATTTTCAAGATGCAGTTTCGAGAAAAGCGCATTTGAAAATTTAAATGTGATTATCAACAGTAAAATTTTAACTCACCATTAATCTGCTATACCTGGTCTTTAGAGAGCACCCTCCTTTTCTTCAAAAAAGTCTTGTAAGGCCGATTGTTGCTCTCTGGTTTCAATTCTGGCTCTTTTAGCGAGGTCAGTCGATCGTCGTTCGGACCGCCCAATTTGCGCTTCGTTACGGCGGTCGACATCAACGTGACATATGTGACCAACTTGACATCCATTGTCACTAGGATTTTGAGAATGCCATTGAATCCTTCATTGAAAATAATTACAGCCAGAAAAGTGGCTATTTCTACGACCTTGGCCCCAAAATGAAGGTGTTTAAGAGCAAAAGTCCAGATCAATGCATTTAACGACTCATTGTTATTCTGGGTCTCTGCTCCTAAACATCTGTTCAAGAGATCATCTCGTGACAAATCTTCGTAGATTGGTTTGATGACTGTTTGAATTTCTTCAGTCAAAGGTGCCTTCTCGTGGTGGAAACTATCCAGTTCTCCTTTAGCTTCCGCTTTGCGCCATTTGCACTAACTGTCCTCGCCTGCTAGACAATTTTGATGCTGAGGATTTTCGTCATTTATGGAAGAAAGTTGCCCAAATTTCTTACTTCATTCTTTCCATCGAATTTGCGTGTCGACGAACAGATAGCCCAAAAAATGTAGTGAGGTCGTTAATAACCTTATCAGTTAGTTTTCCAGCCCCTTTTCCACCAATGCCTTTGTGATTCTTCTTTGCATTTCTAAGTCGCATTCCCATTCTTTTCTCGACATGCCCTACGCATTCCTTTTTTACTACTACGTATATTTTATTATTTACAGAAACACCGGAGAAAACTCCAGCAAAATCCAATATACAATATACAAAACTTGTCGTAATTGGAACATCCATGTTCATGCTTGCTAAAAGTTTCATTGTTGATGTTGATGCGAAATCCTTTTCCTTCTGTGATAAGTATCGAATCGCATGAAATACTTGTTTTTTAGTGCGAGCATGACGTTGAACGTTAAAGCGAGCTCCCTTCGTACGATCCATTTAGAAAAAATCACTGAATACACAAATAGCACAATACTTACAACAAAATATAACTAAGTATAACTTGAACGCCTTTCAGTGCTCACTCTAGACTGGATTATCCTTTTTATTCTAAACAGCAAATAAGTTTAGACAATTGATTGGTTTTCCATCTTTTTATATTTATACCTGTGTTCGAATTTATAATGCTCAGGTAAAAAACTACCAGGTAAAAAAAGATTCGATGCTTTTTCTCATCGAGTACTCTAGCTGCGGCTGCAAACTCCTTACCTGTGTAACACTGTAATTTCTGAATGACTCGGAATATCGCAAAATCCCTATGCCCACATATTCTTCACTATATATAGATATAATTCATGCAAGAAAAAAAATCGATTTCTCCAACCCGACACACGGGATGACCCCCTTAAGGCGGCTTTCCAGAAAATACTGTACACTTTTATTTTCGAACCCAGATCATCATCATCATCAACGGCGCAACAACCGATATCCGGTCTTGCGCCGAAGTCCACCAATTCAATATCCATAAAAGCTGTCTGGCGTCCTGGCCTACGCCATCGCTCCATCTAAGGCAGGGTCTGCCTCGTCTTCTTTTTCTACCATAGATTTTGCCCTTATAGACTTTCCGAGTGGGATCATCATCATCCATACGGATTAAATGACCAGCCCACCGTAGCCTATTGAGCCGGATTTTATCCACAACCGGACGATCATGGTATCGCTCATAGATTTCGTCATTGTGTAGGCTACAGAATCATCCATTCTCATGTATCCTCATTCGAAGGATTCTTCTCTCGAACGCAGCCAAGAGTTCGCAATTTTTCTTGCTAAGAACCCAAGTTTCCGAGGAATACATGAGGACTGGCAAGATCCATAGTCTTGTACAGTAAGAGCTTTGACCTTATGTTGAGATGTTTCGAGCGGAACAGTTTTTGTAAGCTGAAATAGGCTCTGTTGGTTGACAACAACCGCGCGCGAATTTCATCATCGTAGCTCTTATCGGTTGTGATTTTCGACCCTAGATAGGAGAAATTGTCAACGATCTCAAAGTTGTATTCTCCTATCTTTATTCTTCCTGTTTTACCAGTGCGGTTTGATGTTGTTGGTTGGTTCGTCTTCGATGCTGACGTTGCCACCATATATTTTGTCTTGCCTTAATTGATGCGCAGCCCAAGATCTCGCGCTACCTGCTCGATCTGGATGAAGGCAGTTTGTACGTCCCGGTGGTTCTTCCCATGATGTCGATATCGTCAGCATAGGCCAGTAGTTCAGTGGACTTAGAGAGGATCGTAGCTCAGCATCACGGATCACTTTCACGAGGGCCAGATTAAAGAGAACGCATGATAGGGCATCTCCTTGTCGTAGACCGTTGTTGATCTCGATTGGTCTTGAGAGTGATCCGGCCGTTTTTATCTGGCCTCCCACATTGGTCAGGGTCAGCTTAGTCAGTCTTATCAATTTCGTCGGGATACCGTATTCTCTCATGGCCGTGTACAGTTTTACCCTGGCTATACTGTCATAGACGGCCTTGAAGTCGATGAAAAGATGCAACTGATGTCCATATTTCAGCAAATTTTCCATCACTTTCCGCAGAGAGGAAATCTGATCTGTTTCTGATTTGCCTGGAGTGAAACCTGTTTGGTATGGGCCAATGATATTTTGGGCGTATGGGGCTATCCGGCCTAACAAGATAGAGGAGAATATCTTATAGGTGGTACTCAGTAACGTGATACCTCTATAATTACTGCACTGTGTGATATCCCCCTTTTTATGTATGGGACAGATAATGTCTCGTTGCTAGTCGTCAGGCATTGATTCGCTGTTCCACACCTTGAGCATCAGTTGAGGATCCGCTTGGTGTACACCTCCATATTTAACCAAGTTGGCTTTAATTTCATCAGCTCCTAGCGACTTATGGTTTTTAAACCGATGGATTGCACAAACTGTTTCTTCCATGCTTGGATGGTGCCAGCATTTGTCCATCATTTTCAGTTGTCCCTGTTTGTCGGGGAAGGAACGAGATAAAAGGGTTATTTCTCAACCATCGCGACTATCACACCGTCCAACAAGCAATCGATGATACTTCTTAAGTATCTGTAAGGATTAAAAATAAATTTAAAGAGATATCTCCGGGTAAATTCTTTAAACATGGCAAAATAAAATTTTTACTTTTTTAGAAGCTATGTATGTATACCAAAGTGGATCTATATAAATGATGTCGACTATTCCTGTTTTTCGCTATGAGTTATAAAATCGTGACATCGTATACTTTATGGTCTTAACATTTAATCCTCACTCCCCTGCAACCCATCCGATATCAAAATAAATAATAATTAAGTATATTAAATGAAGTTTCACGAAGCACCTGGTATGACTATATTATGAAAAAAAAAGTCGTGTACCCATCTTTCATAGGAAGCCCCTCTAAATTAAACGAAAATTCACTGTGATTACTAAATACCAAATTTAATAAAATTCCATCAAAATAGATGGTTTTCGAATAAATTGCGTGTTACAGACAGATGGGCAAACAGACAGTGAACAAATTTTAGTATGATTTTATTTTCTACAATTTCTTCAACTCTTTCTCAAGTTCAAATCGTAATCCACTTTACTGCTGTGAATTTGCAAAAATAAATTAAAACAGTAATAACATAAAGGAAAAGATTATACAGAAGCGGGAAAAGGTATTGCAATTGTGTCGATGAAATTTAATTGATTCCTCCAATGATTAATCTACAATACTTAATTGAGCGACTTTGCAGTGCTTTCTTTAATTTTAAGTTAATATAAATAATTAAGTTGTTAAATGTTAATAATTCAATAATTTGGAAAACGTAATTTTAGCATATGAACCTTTTATTTAAATGGTTAGAATCAACAATGTGAAGAGATAATAATTTAGAATAATAACTGTTTGGTTTCAAAGCCTTTCAAGCCTTTCAAAGCTCAGCAACTTGTTCCATAGAGTCGACCAATTGAACATTCTTCTTTCATTTTTAATAAAACATGAGGGGCGACCAAAAAATATTATAAAAAAAAAACAAGGTGGGAAACCGGAAGCTGCGCGCCTCGGGTATGAAAGGTTTTGTTTGCGTTTTCTGTGAATATATTTGAGTGTACAACTATCCCATTTGTGCGTAGCCCGTTATGTATATGCATTTAACATGTCAGATTTAGTACTTCGGGTTGTAAATTTAGACGAAAAAGACAAATTTGAGCTACTGTAGCTTTGTTACTAATAGTATGATTTTAATCAAACTTAGGGATAATATGCTTCATATTATATTTTATACTACTGCCAACTTTTATAACTCTAGAATTAAGTCAAGGGGTGTTTTACTCAATTTTCTCAAAAATATTGTAATATACTATTATTAACTTAATTTGAACAGATATCGACATGGAGAGTATTTTGAGGCCTGGGCACCATATGGAGGCAGCTTCATGAATTGTTTTTCAGGTTTTTTGGTTGGGTAGTTTCTGAGAATGGGTCCGTTAAAGAAATCATATCACTTTCCACCCCGCCCACTCCCCGCATTTCTAACAAATCTCAAAACTAAAACCGACTTCGAAAGTACTAATTAAGACCTTTCATTTAATACCCCACATGACTATATTCGGTGCAAAAAAATTTGTACACCCCCCTTTTACATGTATGGGGGACCCCCCCCCCCCCCCCCGAAATCTCAACGTAGAAGGATGCCACTCACTGCATGTCTGGGCATTTACAGTTCCCACCTTCTCACCAAATAAATATAATCTGAAGGTTTTGTGTATTTGTTAGTACGTAGCACGTAATATATTCATATATTATTTGAGAGTATCCACTTTCGGATGATATTCACATTCACAGTCTTGAATTTTCAAAGAAGCAACGATTTTGACGTATTATAACTTTGTTAGTAAAAGTGCTATTTCCACCAAAATCGGTAAGATTATGCTCTATATTATAGCCTACATCACTGCATTTCGTGGTGCTAGAATGAACTTAAAGGGGGTTTTGCAGCAAATTACTAAAAATTATAGTAATATACTATTATTAACTTTATTTGAACAGATATGGAAGGTATTTCGGAGCGCAGACACCATATAGTGGCAGCCTCCTGATTTGTTTCAGATTTTTTAGTTTGGTAGTTTCTGAGAATGGCCCCCTTAAGGAAATGGTCACTTTCAACCTCCCGCACTCCCACCTTTCCAACAAATGTCAAAACTAAGGTCGGGTTTGAAAAGTACTAACCAAGACCTTTAATTTGATACCCCACATGACTATATTTAATGAAAAAACATTTTACACCCCCCTTTTGCATGTAAAATTGCATTAAATTAAACGTAACTCACTGAGCGTGACCATTCAGTAGGATCGAACTGACCACCTTCGAAATAAGGCTTTGACGGCTCGGCCTAGGGCCATCTATATTTGGTAGCATTCTCGCAACCGACGCTTCGATCTTATCTGCCTTGGTTGCTGCACCCTCCACATGCAATCTGAAGTTTAACCTCTGGTCAATCATTACGCCTAAGTACTTAAGCGCAGGCTTGGAATTAATTGTTTGCATTCCAACTTTGATCTTCATGGAAGTGCACTTTCTCCGTTTGGGAATAAGTACTACTTTCGTCTTATGCTCTGCGACTTGTAGACCATTCACTAACCAGGATTTAATTTCACAGATTGCTTCATTTGCATAAAGCTCGACTTTTTCGAGAACGCGTGCAAAAACCATCACACCAATATCGTCCGCGAAACCAACGGAGGTCACACCAGCAAGAAGGTCTAGTGTCAGTACTCCGTTATACATAATAATCCACAAGAGTGGCTCTAGGACAGACCCTTGTGGAACTCCGCATGTCGTTTGGTATAATTTCATTCCTTCATCTGATTCGCAGCACAGAATCCTATCGATTAGGAAGTCGGCAACGATACGCACCAGGCACTTCGCCACGCCTAAATTGATTAAGGACTCAAGTATCTTCCTCCATCTAGCGTAATTGAAGGCGTTCTTCACATCAAGTGTGGTCACTGCACAACATTTGCCCTCGTCAAGTGCGATCTTAGCTGTGTTAGCTACTGGGACAACTATATTCGTTGTAGACCTCCTCTTTCAAAAACCGAACTGATTTTCGGAAAAACCGCCATCCTTTTCGGCAATTGGAAGTAATCTGTTATAGATTACTCGTTCGAATAGTTTTCCAGTATTATTTAGAAGACATATCGGCCTGTAGGACGGAGCTTCTTCCAAAAGTTTTTTTGGCTTGGGGACTAGTATTAATTTCTACTTCTTACATTGTGTAGGAAATGCTCCTTCTTTACGGCATGTGGTGAACACCTCGGCAAACATATTTGCAGCTATTTTGACTGCTGCCTTGAGAGCTTTATTGGGGATGTTATCCAAGCCAGGTGCTTTATTTCTAACAATTTTATCTGCAGCTTCGAGGACCTCCTTTTCGCTTACCATGTCTGTCTGTCTGTCACACCCGATTTATTCGGAAACGACTAGACCGATTGTCACGAAAATTGGTAAGAGTATGTAATCTGTTGTTCCCTTTAGATGCAGCAAGTGATGCCATTTTGCTAAGTTTAAGGGGGGCTCCCAATACATGTGAATGGAGGGGGGTAAAATATTTTTTCATAAAATCTGACCATGTGGAGCATCAAATTAAGGGGCTCAATTAGTACGAAACTGGTTCCGTATATCATATAGGGTGAAATATAGGGGAGTGAGGGCGGAAAAAATGACCATCAAAAAGTGTAACAGGTCTCGTTCTCAGAACCTATCCAACCGAAAAATCATAGCGATACATCTCTACCGAGTCTAAGCTTCAAAATACATCCGGTCGAAATATCTGCACAAATAAAGTTAATAAAAGTATATTCCCACATTTCTGAAATTTACCCGGGGCGAGCTTCCGGTATTCCGACGTATTTGGTTTTTGGGACAGCTCTCCCCTTTTGATCGGAGTAGGCTACTAAGGGCGGCCCTTGACCATTGCCGAATGGCAAAAAGTCAATACAATTCCAAAATTTTGTAATTCTAGGGTGAACACAAGGAGGTTTCCAGTAAATTTCTAATATTATTAACTTTATTTGAGCTGTATGCCATATAGGGGTATTTTAACACTTAAAATTCGTATAGAAACGTCAGCATAATATTTTTCAGATTTTTCGAGTGAACAGTTTCTGGGAAAAGCCCCATAATTTCA
This sequence comes from Hermetia illucens, assembly GCF_905115235.1. NCBI lineage: Eukaryota > Metazoa > Arthropoda > Insecta > Diptera > Stratiomyidae > Hermetia > Hermetia illucens. Next base: position 162,936,168 of record NC_051850.1, read on the forward strand.
GTAACCCCTTTCTAGCCTCCAACCCTTTAGACTACTTTACAGCGGATTTCAAAGCTAAAATTTGCTTCGAAAAGTACTAATCGAGATCTTTCATTTGATACCCAATATGACTATATTCGGTAAAAAAATTATATCCCCTTTTGCATGCTCGAGACAACCTTCGCCCCCCTCCCCTTCAACTTAGAACGATTTCATTCTCATGCATCTCAATAAATTTTGGGACAATAAACCGCACCGTTTCAGAGAAAAATGCGCCTCCTGGAGTTTTTAAGTGTCCGTATGTACCTATGCCAGCTTCGTTCATTCCATTCGCCACTGGTAACATTCCACCCCTTTTTACACATCAGACCAAATTATTCATTCTAGTCACTTAGGTATCCACATTGACAACATCCCTTGTCAAATTATAATTCTCACAATAACATTTACAAATACACCAACGTAGTTATAGTAACCAAATCAATAAAAACTTAAACAAACATATCAGTACGTCGAACGTCACTTAAATCCGATTTCTTTCGTATTTTTAAGTCTTTACAATAATGAGTCCCCGATCCAATATCCGAGAAACGCAACCAACTGAGTCGACAAAAGTTCGTCCAATTTTCCAAAGTCGAAAATCCCTTGCTGATTGGGTCAAAGACAATATGACTCTGGCCGATCGTCGAACATTTTACCAAAGAATTATCTTCGTGGCTAAAAACGCGGAAAATTCGAAGGAGTTTAGTAAAGTGCTTTACAAGACGCTTCAGGAAAAGTTAACCAAGGCTGAACATTATTCGCACGGTGAACATATCTCGGGTTTAATAATGTTCTACGATGGGTATTCGGTTTACATGTTGGAAGGTTCGGAGGAAGCACTTGGCCCGTTTTTCCGGATGATCAGCAATATCCAGAGGGATTTGTTTCAGGACACCAGAGTCATTTTGACTTTCAACAACATAAATCGCGTACGAAGCACAATTAGTTACTTTCTTTAAGATATTCACGTGAAATTTTATCCTAAGAGATTCTTCAAGAAGCTGCAGTGGTACTCAGCTGACCCCCCTGTCTTACTGGAAACTGTCCCTATGGAGAAAATCGAGGACGTTGAACTGCAATGCGCGACTATTCTGAAGAAAATTTACAACCTCTGCACAAAATTGAATCAATCTGGATCGGAAAGTTGTAAGATAATTTCTTAGCTTCAAATTGGAAGATTTCATAATTGGCTTTTGCAGCAAGGTACACATTTTCTGATGACGACCGCCTCGATTCAGCGTACAATAAGCTCATGCCGGAAATAGCTCTGATTGATGCCATGCTAACCACTAAGTATCTATTGTCCATTAACCAATTAGCTGCATTGTACGAAGCTGTTCCTCAATTCGTCAGCTATGAGGCGTCTGTTTGGCCGCTTCCATTCTCATATTGCCCAATAAATGTTTTTGCAAATGACGACTACGAAGTTAACCTGACTTTCAACAAAGATCCCAAAAAGAAAATTTAATATGTGTACACCGCGGACTAAATGCCGTTTTTAAATAATGTTAAATACCTAATATGGGAATATTTCAAGATACTTCTGCGAAATTTGAAGCAAATTTTATTTATAGTCTCAGAAACGTTAGAATATGAATAGTTGTGATTCCAGGCGTCACCAATAGATGAATAAGTGAATATCAAATAACTCCAAGCCAAACATTGTCCATATCTAGTCAAAGGTCTGTAGGTCTCAATATTCGTCCAAGCCCTCTGAAATCTTATTTATATCCAACGCACAACTATTTTTGCCGTTAAAAATTTCCATATTTACTTTCTTGTGACTTTTTATTCAGTAAATATTTTAAGAGACCCACGTCATACTGGAAATAAGGTGAATGTATAGAAATTGGGAATTCATGTCAGTTTGTCTGTAAGACGTATTAATATAAAAAGCTGAAAGCCTTATTCCTTTAGAGTCGTTTTACTTTCGTTGTACTCATAATCAACATGTTGCGGGTTTACGAGCGTGTAACGTAATGATGACGAAAAAGCCAGGTTGCCCAATATGGCAAGATTTGCAAATAGTTGTGGGCTTGATGAGATAATTTTGAATTAACATTATGGAGAGTAATTAATATTCTATAATTAGCTGATAGAGATGACTATGTTAGGTAACATGATTCCAATATGTTCTTTGAGAATGGAATACTAATAAACACCCAGATAATATTTGAAAAAAAAAGTCTGCCCCTTCATTGTCATCATATCATCGTCAATGGCGCAGCAACCGGTATCCGATCTAGATCTGCCTAATAAGAAACTTCAGACATTACGGTTTTGCACCAAGGTCCGCCAATTCGTTGTTTTTGTTTGTCCTGATACCACCCACGGTGACACTCACAGGAAGATGACAGGCAGTTCGCCTATGTTGCCAAACAGACACAAGCCATAAATTGAGCCATATCGCTTTATAAAAAGTGTCGGTAGCGTTTCCCCACTGTCCCACTGTTAGTTGTGTCCAAAGGACTTAGAAGACAGCCAATCGATCTGACTACAGTCATGGTTACGTCGCAACTGAACATCAATTCGACATCCCTAAAAGCTGTCTGGCGTCCTAACCTACACCATTGCCCTATCTCTGGCAGGGTCTGCCTCGTCTTTTTTTCTACCATATATATTGCCCTTCATCATCATCAACGGCGCAACAACCGGTATCTGGTTTAGGCCTGCCTTAATAAGGAACTCCTGGAATCCCGGTTTTGCGCTGAGGTCCAACAATTCGATGTCCCTAAAAGCTGTCTGGCGTCCTGGCCTACACCATGGTTCCATCTTAGGCAGGGTCTGACTCGTCTTCTTTTTCCACCATAGATATTGCCCTTATAGACTTTCCGGGTGAGATCATCCTCATCCATACGGATTAAGTAACCCGCCCACCGTAACCTATTGAGCCGGATTTTATCCACAACCGGACGGTCATGGTATCACTCATAGATTTCGTCATTGTGTAGGCTACGGAATCGTCCATCCTCATTTAAGGGGCCAAAAATTCTTCGGAGGATTCTTCTCTCGAACGCAGCCAAGAGTTCGCAATTTTTCTTGCTAAGAACTCAAGTTTCCGAGGAATACAAGAGGACTGGCAAGATCATAGTCTTGTTCAGTAAGAGCTTTGACCTTATGGTGAGACGTTTCGAGCGGAACAGTTTTTGTAAGCTGAAATAGGCTCTGTTGGCCGACAACAACCGTGCGCGGATTTCATCATCGTAGCTGTTATCGGATGTAATTTTCGACCCTAGATAGGAGAAATTATTAACGGTCTCAAAGTTGTATTCTCCTATCCTTATTCTTCTCGTTTGACCAGTGCGGTTTGATGTTGTTGGTTGGTTCGTTTTCGGTGCTGACGTTGCCACCATAAATTTTGTCTTGCCTTGGTTGATGTGCAGCCTTACATTTACCAACTAAGGTTAGACACACATACATTTTCCAAGAATTAGAGAAAAAAACAAAAGATTTTTATGTTTTCTTTTTTTATACTTTTATTAGAAACTATTTCAATTCATATTACAAAAAGATTTGTTCAAAAAAAATTCTAGGTGTTGACTTTTTGCAGGTTTTTTGATTTTTTACATGCTACAAGTGCGAACTAACTTACTGTTTTGGATGAATTAAAAATAAATTAATTTTCATATTGGTTTTCAATCAATATTTGGTCCATTTGCAATGATTCGGCGCGGAAGACTGTCATACAGTGATCGGATTTTATCATGAGAGATGTTTGGCCAGGCCACTTTGATAGCTTCTTTGAGTTTATCTTTATTGGTATATTGCCGGCCATTTTCGTAAACTTTTCCTGCCAAAATCGACCATACATTCTCGATAATGTTCATATCTGGTGACTCTGATGGCCAATTGTCAAAACGCCGTATGCCACGTTGCTCAAAATAAAACAAAGTTGATCTAGCCACATGTATTGGTGTATTGTCTTGCTGAAATTGCCAGTTCAGACCAGCACATTCGAAGCCTTACGCTGGGAAATGAGGGCCAATCATCTGCTGATAATGCACAGCATTCTTTCTGGTCGAAATGAATGACAGAGGCATGTTTTTTAAATAGCCAATAGCACCCCATACCATTACTGGGCCGCCGCAGGATTGACGCTTACTGAAAATTTTTTCTTCAGTATGTAAATCGTGCCAATAATAGGTAAAACCATCTAGGCCATCCAAACTGAAATTTTTTTCTGCCATTATTTTGTCCAATGAATGTGATCCAGGGCTAACTTCTTACGGCCTTCAATATTGTTTGAAGTTAACATAGGCTGCAACCACTTAAAATCTTTTGTGTACGTCGAACACCAATGGGTAAATTATTCTCCAACTTCATATCACGAGCAGACTTGTTGCTGTTGGCTGCAGATCGTATCAAATGCCGTTTTTGTGCTGGAGATATTGTCGATGGCCGGCCTGTCACGTAATTTTTGCCGTAATTTTCACGATTTTCCAGAAAATTTCGAACAACTTTTTCACTCCGATTAATTTTCTTTGCAATTTTCAAGTTTGACATGTTCATGTAGTTTTTAAGTGTCGCAATTTTCGCTTTTTCCGTTTCGATTAGTGGTTTTCCATGACCCATGGTGATTCGCTTGGATTACAAATGAAAACTGCGTGTGAAATCACACAAAGTATCGAGAGAATGTGCATAACGGTAAATCAAGTCAAAACAAAACATAAACATGTCCGCAGCATTGTTTTCCAAACAAAACCTTCAAAAGAAAACGTAAAAATCTTTTTTTTTCTCAAAATCTTGGAAAATGTTAGTGCGGCTAACCTTAGTTCGTGCACTGTATATAATTTCCGGGCTGAATCATACTCACCCACACGGATTAAGTGACCCGCCCGCCATTCAGCCGGATTTTATCCACAACCAAACGGTCATGGTATCACTCATAGATTTCGTCGTCATGTAGGCCCTTTTATAGAGTAAATAAGATTACCCCTTTTAAATATAAATACATTTTTTAAATCCTTTTTAACTTACAATATAAATCAAATAAAAAGAAGTCACCTCTCTCCTCCGCCTAATCTTGTCTCGAACTGACTTAATATCGACAAACAATTTTCAGCTTTGCCACTGCATCCTTGAGCAGACGCAACAAGCGTTGAGTCCCGACCTGATGTCGAAAACAGGCTCGCTGCGGAGTCTTAGGTTCTCCCCGTATATCAGTTCCGCAGGACTTGCAGCAAATTCTTCGCGATTGGCTGTTCGGAGGCCAAGAAGAACTAATGGCAGGACCCGCGACCAAGAAGGCCATTATAGCGGCCTTAAGCGCCCTGTGCCACCTTCCCATTGGATTGCGGGTGGTGCGCGGTTGTCCGGTGGCGGTTAAAGCCGATGAGTTTGCCCAACTCTGAGAAAAGAAAGACTCAAACTACATTCCCTGGCCGGTGATTACAATTGCCGGCACACCAAAACGTGAAATCCATTCTCAACAGAAGGCCTCTGCACATGATTGTGCAGTAATGGCTTTCAGAGATATTGCCTCAAGCCACCGTGTAAACCTATCGATGATTGTGAGGCAATACCTGAATCCTTGTGAGTCTCGCAAAGGCCCAATTATTTAAAGTGGATTGTATGGAAATGCTTGGTGGACCGAGGGAACACTCCTACCTCTTTCCTCACATGCTTTGTAATTTACGTTGCTACCAAATTTCTTTGCATCCTAATCAGCACTTTACATGGTAGCTATATCGCCTTGGGTTTGTCTTATCACTGTTCGTAGGCAATTAGGATTGTTGTGTCACGAACACGAAAATTTTCATACCACTCCGTTACTGAATAATCCGTGGTCTTTTCACTATTAAAATGACGGCCACTATCTTCTGGCGAGAAGAATTGCAATGGCGAAAAAAAATTTCTTTACCATAAACTTGGTGATTAAAAATTGTTCAATAAACGACTGAACGTCCACTACTGAGACATTTATCAGTGGAGGCATTCTGATGACCTTCAATCAAGGCGGATCCAGTGTCCTGACCGAAGAACAACGGCCCCCGAGTTTTGTTTAGAAGATCTGGAACTAATCGATAAGTTTGAAATTATGATCAAAATCACTGAATACCCTGCAGAATGCCCTAAGCAAATAAATCCGGTGCACATCGCTTTTTTAAGGAAACAACAAACTGTGACAAACCCTATTGTGAGAATAATAATCATAATTAATTTAAAGAAACTTCGGGGTAATAGCATCCCAGAAATTCGACAACGTAGAGACTGATAAACATAATTGTACTCCACATCCCATACCAACAGTTGTTCGTCATCGCTGCAATGCCCATTCGTCCGCTTTTCTTCCGTATATTGTTGAAAACCACATTAAGAACACCCCCTCTTCGTCCAGGACAGAGGAAACTCATCAGATGCGACCTCACTTTTGCCCTGAGAGCAACATGACTGAAAGCAACAGATGGAGATCCGAGCAGATGTAGACTTAGGATCGCTCATATGCCAAACAAAAGAATTTTGCTAATTTGTTCAAACTCCATTTTATTCATAACTGAATTCCCTCGGACAAGCAGTGTTTGTCGGTTACAATCGACTCATAAAAACTGCCATAGTCAGAAAAGTTCATTCATCTGAAAGACTGCTATGATAAGGGGGATAGAACCCAATTGACTCAGGTCTTCAGAGCCAACCAGTAGCAACCAGATCTCCTATCCTGCAACTTAAAATCCCTCTGCTCAAAGAATGGTTTACCTAGTGTCCGCAGCCAGGCTTTAGCTAGAGCTGAGAATCACAAAGGAAGTGCCTAAGGGTTTCCCCATCTTCTTCGCAGCTTCAATATTGGGAATTGTAGGGTATGCCTAGTCTGGCGGCATGCTCCCCTATAGGTCCCATGCAGATCGTCACGATCTTAAAAGAAGTAAAAATAAAATTTCTACGGAAACTGTAAGACCTCCAGGGAACAACATCACTAATAGGCCGCCCAGGTCGTCGTTCTCATTACTTGGAATATCTACATGTTATTTATGGCACACCATTTGGCCGACTAAAATGAATCTTCACCAAATTCAATACGATTGGAAATAATGGTAAGGGGCTCACTCCAGCTCAAAATCTGCTCGTCATTGTTACTGGGGTCCTTATCATTCGTGCGTTAGATGGAACCATCTATTTCAATGGTCCAGTGAGGCAACCCGCTGTGAGTTCCCTTATGAAGCGATAGGTAGCGCCATTACCCATTCCTATGATTATTGTCGTTTCCGACAAATTGGAAGGCCCTAGAGAAAATCACTTGTGTTGATGGCCAAGTGCGCATCAAACCTAGCAAACAAAATGGATAAATTGTAGCTGCATCCTCCATTCCTGTTGTCAGGGTATGTTTTGCAGGCCCTCACTTATACAAAAAGTTAAATTCTCAAGAGGGTTGCAAGTCATACATAAACACCTTTGTGTCGAGTTGAACATGAATCGACTTTATGGTGAAAAATAAAAACGTCAGAAAATGACCACTATCACCGCTAAAAAAGCCGCATTTTAGTCCCAGTCACTCGCAACAACATTTAACTTAGGTAATCCAACGAGAATAGATCTTTTTCTTCAAAACTGAATTTGCAAAAACTAGAGCCAAAGCCAATTGGTTTCCCTTCCAAGAGCTAGTTATTCCCAACAATGCTTAACTTGGTTTTTTTCGGACAATAGCTCTTTTTAAGGTTTTGTGTTTACATTAAAATCGGTTTACTGTCTGTCTGGCTGTCCGTCACACGCATTTTTTTCGGAGACGGTTATAGCGATTGACACCAAATTTGGTAGAAAGGTGGGAACTGTGAACGCTCACGCATACGGCGAATTACATCCTTTTACGTAGAATTTAAGGGGGGTCCCCATACATGCAAAAGGGGGGTGTAAAATTCTTTTTCATCAAATATAGTCATGTGGGGCATCAAATTAAAGGTCTCGATTAGTACTTTTCAAAGCCGATCTTAGTTTTGACATTCGTTGGAAGGGTGGGGAGCGCGGGGGGTTGAAAGTAATCACTTCTTTAAGGGGGCCATTCTCAGAAACTACCAAACCGAAAAATCTGAAAAAAATCAGGAGGCTGTCACTATATGGTGCCTGGGCTCCGAAATACCTTTCATGCCGATATCTGTTTAAATAAAGTTAATAATAGTATATTACTACAATTTTTTGCAATTGACTAGAAACCCCCCTTAAGTTCATCCTAGTACCATGAAATTTTGCAATGATATAAGCTATAATATAGACCATGATCTTTGGTGGAAATCGCACTATTACTAACAAAGTTATAATACCTCAAATTTGTTGCTTCTTTGAAAATTGAAGACTATGAATGTCAATATCACCCGAAAGTGGATACTCTCACATAATACAGGGTGCGGCAGCATAACTTCCTTTTTTAAAATGCGCGCCACTCAGTTAGTTGATGTCATAGCGGAGCGCTAGTGGTCTCGTTCAAGAGGGGATACTGTAAAGTTTTATCCCGACACGGTTCAGTCGCCATCATGCGTTGGAATAGTGAGGAGCGTGCCTTTGCCGTTGAGGTTTACTTTTCAAGCGGATGTTCGGTTATCGCAACACAGCGTGCATTTCGGAATTGCTTTAATTTAGCCCCGTTGGCTCCCGTCCCAGACCGCAAATCAATTGTTACATGGGTCACTACATTCAGACAAACTGCAAGTGCGACAAAAGAAAGAACTGGAGTCCCTCGGCCCGTTAGATCACCTGAGAACATTGAAGCAGTGAGAGCGTCAATGTTGCGGTTGCCACGGTGTTCTGCGCGCAAACACGCATGATGATCTTCATTTTCATCCCTATAAGTTGGCGATAGTGCAGGAACTTTCAGAACGTGACTTCAATTCTTGGATGAGCGCGTGTGAGCTTCTTCTTGATGTCGTTCCCGAGGGTGCTATTGTTTTTTTTAGCGATGAAGCCCATTTTCATTTGTGTCCAAGAACCCTACAAGATTTGAAGACCAACATCCAAGAAGAAATTGCCAACATAACACCTGCCATGCTAACAAGAGTCATGACAAACGCCAGAAATCGGTTTACGCAATGTATGGAGAATGGGGGACGTCACCTAACAGATTTGATCTTCAAAACAATGTAAATATTATATAATAAAAACTTTAGACATGTACCTACATTATAAAAAATAAATAAATATTTTCCGATGCATACAATAGTTTTTATTGAGTTTTGAAAAAAGGAAGTTATGCTGCCGCACCCTGTATATGGATATATTACGTGCTACGTACTAAGAAATACACAAAACCTTTCGTACCTGAAGCGTCCAGCTTCTGGTTTCCCGACTTGTTTCTCTTTGGAATCGTCTCAATTTAATAAGTTGAGCGAAGATGTAAAGTCTTTCTGTGATAAATTATTATGTCACACTATTCACTGTAATATGATACTGATATTCTTCTTCTGAAAGATTCATACGAGTCAACAACATTACTGAGCGCAATAGAGATTAAAGAAGAACAACATTAGAGATCGATTGAAGCTTCGCAGCTACGTAGATTTAGAACTGAGAAGAGACTCGCTTTAGAGCATAAAAATCCAAAATAAGTTCCTCAAAGCAGCAATATTTTAGTTACTTTTACACCATCTTCCTCAGTAGTGCATTCAGTGAAGTGTAATCAAGTACAAATCTTTGGTACCACCTACAGATTCCAAGCAGTCCCTTGAACTGTTTGACGATTCCGGGCGTGGAAATCAAGAGATAACATTAACCTGACCAGATTCAAAATAAATCGACACGTGCTCCTTATATCAGACCTTTTTCGTGGCGGATTTGCTCTTTCGTACGTTTAACCTTAGGTCAGTGGATTTCATAAGGAGCAGCTTCACTTAAGAGTAGCATAGGTTGATCATCTAAGTTGGTTAGAAATTAATCTCGCACATGAACAGGGGTGACCTGCGCATTTCGCTGCAATATTTGAGGTGCATTACCCCAAACGGTGGGTTCACAAGATGAGAAAGTAGCGACCTTGAAATTTTGATGGCCCTAATGCAAATAAACGTCCGCGGTGAAGGATAAGCGTCCATCTTAGGGACGCTGTTCCGCGTTATCAACGTTGAAGATTAGCAATCCAGTAATCTTACATGCAACGACCTCAAGTCCGAACGCTTCAGTTTCCTTGGAATAATGCAACTTCAATTTCTCATCGTAAAGGTAGTAGGAGTTTTCTGATTAAAACAGAGTTATTACAAGGTTTCATTGAGTTGGCTGCCCCTTGACCTCTGACATATAATAATGGACCCAGGTTTCATCAAATTATGTTTCTCGATTAATTGGCGACGTTCTTTCCATAGTAGGAAACCAAACTTACCATATCTGCGAGCGATGAGACTTTGTCAAAAGGCAAGAGGGAAGTCAGAACATCGAGAACTGAAGAAAGAATACCGAAATCTTTACGGGAGCCTTACGAACGTGTTCCGGGAAAGAAAGCGTAAGTGCTGCAGGTAGCTATGTCTTGGGGCGTTACCTACAAATTTGTAATGACCAAAATTCGTGGACAAGAACCATCTCGACTCTTCTGCAAAATAGTTACAATTCTTTTTCCGCAACACGAAGAAAGTGGATCCCGGGGTTACCAAGGAGGAACTACAATATGTCTTTGGATGAATTGTGGATAAAAAGGATCCGATTTGGAGGAGATTCTGCACAAAGCTCTCAAGTTGGCTGCTAAAACCAGATCTACATGGTTCATAAACACATTTGAATCGTTCGAGGCGGAAGAGTGTTTTCCGCCCAGTGCAACAGGCAAAGGTTAGTTCTCTTGTTTCGGCCAACAGGGGTTGCACTAAAGGTACCTCAGCTAAACTGCGTTTCCTGGTTCTCCCCACGGCTCCGTATTGGGGCTTCTGCTACGGAACATAATGTTTGATAAAGTGTTTGCCCTCCGCGAGCTACAGGAGCCAAGGTTGACTGGTTTTATAGTTGCAAAACACTCCGAGGACGTGGATATAAATAATTAAATTAAAAGACGGAAGCCGTCATTATCACCGATTGCCGTTAAGTATAGTATAGAGTTGATAATCGAAAATCGCTTCAAAATCGATCATTAGGTACCTGAGAGTATTGGTCAATGCCAAGTTGAATTTCAAGAGGCACTTGGACTATACGCTAAAAAAGGCAACAAAGGCTAGTTATGTTTAGCAAGGATAATGATAAATATCAGAGGCCCAAAAAATAGTCGTCGGCTACTCATCATAAGCGTAGTGAAATCCATCCTGCTATACGCCGCTCCGAAGGTATATAACGCCTAGAGGACAGTATCGAGTAAGGCAGTGAGTACCATCACGGGAATGATTCTTTTGTATCTTCTAGTGAGTGAGGGGCGTTATCTCTGCCAAAGAAGGGAGGCGAATCTGTCCAACGTGACTGTGAAGTTCTGAGAAGTCATTAGCTAAGAGCTATACAGGACGATTCTCCCGATTGCCCTAATGTCCGAAATTAGTAGATATAAGGCCCCATAATGTCATGGAGTAGCTGCTGGGTTCGGGAGCAAATTGGAACAGTAACAAACGCAGCAATATCCACGATACAAAACAAATTCCACGAACTGTATAGAGTCCTCTCTGCGAAATAATACTTCATGATATTCCAGTGGGGATATGGAAAAAATGTTTTGATTTTAGTGGGTGAAAATCACACACACACAGTAGCAACCTGGTGCAGTTTTGTCTTTTTAAGATATTCACATCCATCCATAAAAAAAACCTACTTATAACGAATCAGGATTCGGACCTGAGGCAACAAGATCAAGGCTGATGCTAAAATAAAATTCTAGTTAAAGGGGTCATAATTGTTATCCTCTTCCGTTCATTATTCAATATGAACAATCACAGCATCCAACGTAAAATTTTTATAGTTTCGTGCTAAACGCATTAATTCGGTAATTATGTAGGCACTTCTCAGTAAAACCGGATGTCCACCTTTCTATCAGTTGAACGAATATCGCCACGGTGGGTATAGATAGATATTTAAAAGGAAAAGTGAATCTTAAATAGATATTGTTGCAAAAAAATTCTATCAACAGTTATAGAAACGGCGTTTGAGAGTATCTTTTGACGCACCACGGTAAACGATTTGAACAACGATTTATTAACACGATAATAGCCTTCTGTGCAGCTCAAGTTTGCATTTCAGTTAACCCGTTTGTACAGCAAGCTACAGTCTAAACAATTTAAGGGCGGCGCGATGGTTGAGGAGGTAGAGGGTCAGCCTCCCAATCTGGCTGCTTTGGGATCGAATCCCAGTCGTCATGGATATCTGTGTTCGTCTTGTGTTTGTCACGCTGCTTTAAGCTTATCTCTTGCCCAGCACTAAGTGTAATGATAGTGAGACTGAATCACAATCTGGCTGTGTGCATGCCCTATACTCCACCAAGGAATGAACAGGAAACACTAATCTAAGGACATCATAGCATGTCTTTCAGTAGATATTGAAAGCAACATGCAATTTTTTACCTGGTTCAATCTCATCTCTCCAATCTCCAAATATTTCTAGACAGATAGATATTTGACTTTTTCTGTAAACTCAGTATGAAAAACCAAAAATTCATCAATATCCCTTTTTAATTTACAGCTCACAACGATATCACAATCAAATGCTTCATGGGGTTCACCAGGTTCAGGACAATATCACATACAAACAGACGAGGGTCCAGAAAGATATTTTCGATATCTAACAGATAACGGTCAATATCGTAAAGAGAAACGTTTACAAGATGGAACAGTTATTGGTAAGGGATAAAATGTCCTTCAATAAATATATATTTCATATTTATACAATATATAAAAAAAAATTTTATTGTTTTAGGAGATCTCAGTACTTCTTACAAATATTTAAAATTTATATTTTTTTCGCTTTACTTTTATCAACAATAATTATGTAGGTACTGATGCTTGGATCGATGCTTCCGGATTCCTCAGACAAAAAGATTACATCGCCGATGGTGGAGGCTATAGAATTCTGAAGTCCAAAACTATTTACGTTGGACAAGGCCAGGCTATTGAAGTAAGGGACAATTTCCAAATGTTCATTTCAACATTAAAATATCTTTTGTATTTTTCTGTTTTCAGGAAGCCTTAAGGAGTATCAAAAATCTGCCTTCAGGTTCATCAAGTGATAACAAACTTAAGTTACTACACGCTACTACTACAACAGTTCGACCTCTAGTCAATTACATATCAACGACAACTGCAAGACCACTTTATTATGATCATCCCTCTACACCTACAGTTCACATACAGCCAAATTCCCAACCTCTGGATAATAGATACGTCCCTGTTAAGGGTGTCCAAGTAAAACCGACTCCAATTCCAGCTCAAGCACCGCTGACTGTGGCATCATTACGTAAGAAGCACCCAGTCCCATCGGTTCAATTTGAGCCTCCGTACAATAATGAATATGGTCCAATCACTGCCGACTATACATCATCCACGCCAAGTCCGATTTCCTCAACACAACTCCCAATAACTACCACCAATTTACTAGACCCATATCCCACACACTTGTCGCCACTGAACACAGATTTACTGCCACCACTAGTTTCACCGACAGCTATTCCAAACGAGCTCTATGATTACAGTCCTATATCATCAACAACACCTAGGCCAACACCAATTTCATCCACGGAAGCGAGTGTGATACCTTTGAACAGCAACAACTTGGAGCCCCAGCCCTTGTATACCAGGCCAGTAACCAGTCGACCATACTCTTCACGTAACCCATTTTTGCGTGGACATCCAAACTATAACGAAAATGTTGGTAGTGGATATGATCCGCAATATCCAGAGTACGATGGAGTGGCGGTTAACGACAATGGTTTCCGCTATTACTTACCTCGGCAGTATCATGAGGAAGAGAATTCAGGCGGAGATCGCAGAGCTGGAAGTTTTGGTTATATCGATCCATTTGGAATTCGCCGTGTAGTTTATTACAATGCATCTCCCGAGCAAGGTTTTGTTCATCGAAAAAATAATCGTTATGTTGGATTTGATGCAACGCCATATGACCCTCGACCTCTTTAGGAATTTCTCATTCTTTACCTTTCCTACCTTTTACTTATTTGTGATGAAACCATTTTGATAAGGAGGAGAAAGCAGAGGTATTTGATATATTTCATTTCTATTCCCCAAAGATGTTTAATATGAGAGTCCATTGCATTCAGCCGTTTATCTAGAAGTCATTTTCTACCAAACTGTTTCATAGTTTCAATATGTTTTCAATTAAATAGAACCTCATTCGTTTATACCAATCTTGCATTGAAATCGGCAAATCTTCTAAGCTTAGAGAAGGAAGAACACTACAAGCCGTAGATACTTATCTGATTTTATTTGGACCCCAAATTCTACATAAAAAAATCAATCAAACCCTGGGTGCCACTTCAACTTAGCCCAATTTCATCTTCCCGTAGTATCAATTTTGTAGATATTACTCGTATAACGTACAAGTACTATTGAATGCAACAAAAGATACCTTCACATCAAACTGCTTTAAAGAAGTTATTATCCTCCTCCTTTCTTACATCTTAGGCCTTCAAACTAGCTTGTAATTTCACGTCTATTTAATTTTAAGTAAATCCCATTAAATTGAAATCTATTAACTTATTAAACATTAGTCCTAAGTCACACAGATTCACATTAATCTTGCCATAATATTCAATTGTCCTCAGATCATTTATGTACAATTAATATTCTTGATATGCAGTAAATTTCTCAGATAATAGAATTTCATTGGAAAATTCATCTATTTCATTTCGTGCAAAAACAACAAATTATTAAATATTCGAAAGAATAAATTAATCCAATGAATACCCGTTACTGAGAAAAGATTCACAAAATGAAAATGATATTTCATTGCGTGGATTGTTGTTGATAAAAAGGAAAAGACCAGTTTATGTATCTATTCGTAATAAATAAATATTTTTAAAATTGTTCTCTAATGTTTTCGTATAAGATATCCTTTGAATTGCGATTCCCGCCCCGCATCCCCGACTATTAAGTAATCTAGACATGGGAATTGCCAGTAAAAAACCGCTGTCATTCCACCTGCTACGATGGACCGACAACTATTCTTACCGCTATCATTTTGCCCCAAATTACCAAATCGTACTGGATCATCAATAGCCATTAAGATAACATTCTAAGGATTATTCTGTTGGGCTCAATAATTTTTCTTTTTTTGGGAGTAGGGTAGGTGAATGCATTTACGCACGGAGTGTTGGATTCCCGCAACAGCACGCTGTCGGACTACCAACTAAATACCTCCCTGTCATCAGAGAACTAGCCTGGAACCGTTTGACATATTACTTCGGGTTAGCCCTCCCACTCTCCCGGTTTTGGAAGCCTTCAAGTCAGGGAATTCCTTTCACCAACGGGAGGGGAGGAAGGGAGTTGTCAGTTCAGGAAACCCCTTACCGTCCGATCCCTCTGCTGTGTCAAATTCAATCTTCTTCGCAATAAGAAGATCCCGAACGTAATGCGCAATACCATTCCAGCTACCAGCGCTCTTCAGCATCTCTCTGACAATGTTGTCTGGAGAGAGCTCCCCTGTGTCTGCATAAAGCTGCTGGCGGAGGCCGTCCCACCTCTCGCAAGAAAAAAAGGTGTGTTCAGCGGCGTCCGCCACTCCATTGCAGAACACACCATGAGGAGATCGCGCCTTCCCAATCCTGTGCAGGTAAGACTGAAAACCTCCATGCCCACTTAGAAATTGGGTAAGGAAGTAATCAATCTCACCGTACATTCGATTCAACCACGGGTCTAATTTGTCGACGAGCCGCGCAGTCCATCTACCCCTTATCTCATTTTGCCAAGAAAGTTGCCACTAGGTAAGGGTGCGTCGACGTTCTTCATTTATTTAACCGCTGATTTTGACTCTATAGTCAACTCGCCGATCGATATGGGACGCAGGATCGGGATTCTCTTTCTGGTCAAGATTACTACTTCGGTTTTTTTCCGGCGCAAGGCTGAAACCAAGAGCAGTTATTGATCCGCTTACCCATCGCGTCAATATGCCAAGTTAGCTTTGCGCCTGTTCAACAGTCCGTCCGGCAACAAGTGCTGCAACGTCGTCTGCATAACCGACCAGGCGCAACTCTTCGGGCATATCGAGTCTCAGCAGGCAATCATAAGAAGCGTTCCAGAGGTCCGCCCCTAGGATGGATCCCTGTGCTATTCCCGACGTGATTTCCAACCTCTTCCAGCGTCTCATAGAGCAGGGAGCGGTCTTTCAGATATCCCTCAATATCCACATGAGATAGCTTGGGGCGTGAAATGAGTTTTCTATCTGTCCATCTTACGGAATTGAAGGCATTTCTGACATCAAGCGTTATGAGGAGCACTATCCTTCGATATCGGCAGCATTGTGCCTCGGCTCGATGAACCGCATCTACGACCTCCATGATAGCATCCACTGTGGATCTCTCTGTTCTGAACCCGAACTGCCTTAGGGATAAGTCCCCGGCAGCGCGGATCGCTTCAGCGAACCTACTCCTGATGAGCTTCTCGAGCACTTTTCCGGCCGTGTCAAGCATACAAAGTGGTCGGTATGCAGACGGGAGCTCCAGGTCTTCCTTACCGTTACTGATCAACGCGAGTTTGGAAACTATCCAGCGACAGTTAAGCACTTGGGTGTTTAACGTAGGTACCTGTCATGGAGACTTAATCTTACGGTCCTCTTCAGACACGGATTGATTTTGTGACCACAATCAGATCCCCGCTGTGACAAGCAACAACGGGATTAGTCTATACCGAGTGCATGGCTTAGCATTCATACTGGTGGATGCAAAAATTACCTAAATCTCTACCGAACTAAGGAATACGGCACCCGTGTTGAAACGCAACACCACGCTGAGGCCCGAAGTTCTCTTCTCACTTGAGCACAACCACCATGAAACTCCCACTAGGGGGGCCAACCGCAAACAACCGAGCTGTACCCACATACAACGGGAGTTCACCCGAAGTATGAGAGTCCAGGGGCTATCCCGGTTCCCATGGTACCAGTATACCCCTGGAAAGGTTTCTGGACCAATTTGCCACTTCAGATGAGTCCCCGTGCAGACTCGGGTCTAATCACCCTGATTAGGCCTTTGGAGCATTCGCCTACTGCATCACGGCCGGCAAACCAAAGTGAGTACAGCGTCTCGCGGCGCCACCACTATGGAGGTTCCCCTCAACCCCTTGGTTTTGGTTTGGCCGACAGGGTTGCTGCCCCATCTCCCTCACCGCCACCTCTTAGCACCACTATCCATGGACAAGAAAAACTTCTCTCCTTCAGGCAAGCGATGAACAGTTCAAGCGGAACACCAGTTTGTAAACTTCCGCCGGAATGCCACCAGGGCCTGGCGCTTTCTTGTTATTCATAGTGAGATCTGCTTCTTCGAGCTCTCTCATTGTGAAAGGGGGCAACCCTCGCTTTCCGCGTTATTTACATCAACCCGTTCTGGGTGTCTGGGGAACAATGCCCGCACAATGCGGTCTATCTGGTTGGTACTTAGTATGCAAGGTCTTCGCAGAGCCCCGATTTTACGGTCCCTACGGGTCGTCATTCATCTCGTTAACAAGGTTCTGCCAGCCGCGAGGTTTGCTTTTATTTACAGTGCTGTGGAGTCTCCTTTTTGCTGATCTGTACTATGCCTTTATGCCCCATGCTTCCTCGTTATCGTGCAAACTTTGTGACAAACGGCGGAGCTTATGACCGTAGGTTGGCAATTTCTGCCGACCACCAGTACATAGAAGGCTTGTCGCGCCTGGTGCCCCTCCGGGGCAAGGAAGCCTCACACGCCGTCGTTATCAGTCAGCTGCGACACTACCACCCCCGGGGCGCCCTCCAGCACGGCCCTGCCTGCTCCAAAAGCTTCGACGAACTTCCCGATGTTCACCCTCGTGACATTTCACAGGCAAGGAGAGCGTCGCGTTGGTGCTCACCGGCAAGTAGCGTCAACCACTTCGAACGCGATGTGCAGGTGATCACTTGACGGGAAGTCTTCTAGGACTCGCCACCCATCCACCGATGATACAGAAATTTCGACACAAAAGTGATAACAGGAATGCTTCCTTCACAGCCTGGGAGCCGAAACGTTGGCATGGATCCGGTGTTTAAAACTACAAGTCCGATTCTCGCCGCCATTTCCAGAATCCGCTTCTCTCTGGAGTCTGAACGAGGCATGCCCCATTCAAGAGCCCTAGCATTAAAATTACTGCCTATCAGGATTCGTCCCTCCGTGCTCGAAACGGTGTCCTCCAGAGCATCTAGTCGGCGGTAAACGATAAAAAACGTTATCCATAAACACCGAATCCGGACAAACCCGTTCCCCCGGCCTTCGGCAAGAACACGAAGTCGAACGTCGCCCCGAACCCAGATGGCAGTGGTGCCCGATAAGTCGAGATGCCATGAGGACGGGTCCTTGTTTCGGTATTGCTCGCTAATCAGCACTAGATCAACATTTACTTCCGCAGCGAACTGTCCTAGCAACCGGTGAGTGGTTGCACTCCGGTGCATGTTAATTTGTAAAATTCGGATCATGCCGTTTGCACCCTGGCCCTCTACTATTCCGCCCTGAAGATCGGACACGTCCGTGATGTACTACTATCTTACGAACATACAGCCTTGGAAAGTTTTTAGGAACCAGTTACTAATGAATTAAGAGTCACAAATTCAATAACTGAATTTCTCGCTAACATGCAATGCTAAATTGTACCGAAACAAATTGACGCCACCAGACAAATTTTCTAAGGGTATAAAAGGACTATAGCCGGAAATGTTGGATGCCTTCCATGAATCTTCCAACTTTGAGCAGCAAACAGCCTCAGGGCAAACAGCCTTCGGGCAAAACAATGCGTCCGGGTAAAAAGCCTTCGCGCAAACCGCCTCCGGCCAAACCGTCTTTGGGCAGACGCTACTCCCTCCCGGGTTGCGCCAATGTTGAAAGGAAAGGATCGTCTGGGGCATCTGCGGCTAAAGATAAACCAAAGTGACAACGGTCGTCAGAAGACGATCCCAACTCTCGGATTCAAATGGCTACAAAGAAGGATTGGCCCGCAACGACTAAGTCTTCATTTGCAGCCAAGGCTGTCGAAGCCGACGGATGGGTTTTGTACGACGACACCAATCCATCCGGTTACGATACAGAGCAGTGTGAGCAGCTTAGGAGGAAACTCCTCCTAGCTGTAAGGACTGCATCCTTGCAAGGGATTAAACTACGCTTCGAGTCTCTAGATGTATACCATAAAATGTGAAGGATCAACTTTGCTGGCGAAAGCAGGAACGAGTGGCTTAAACAGTATCGCTCCTCTTTCATCGATGTGTGGAAAAGTGCGCGACTAAGCATGAAGAGGATTTCCGAGCTACCATCGTTTACAAAATGCTTTCTCTGGCTTCCAGAAGAGGAGCGTAAGGGTGGTGAGGTCCTGGAACAACTTGGAGTCCAGAATAACCTCAACACCTCCACCTGGATGCTACTAGCAAAGGAGGACGAAGAGCCAATATCGGCGTTCCTGAACCCGATATTAAACAGGGTCGGGAACAAACGAGAATCCGCAAAAGACAGCTTGGGGGCGTACAAAATAGAACTGAGCGCCCGGGTTACAATCCCTGGGAGGCGCATCAAATCCATTGCTAGAATTAAGAAAACAACCTAAATGATCACAACTAGCATGGAAGAAGCTTTCCAAGAGATCTGTTCACTCAAAACGCCAAAGAAAGGTAAAATATCGTGTGCAACTTTTATTTAGCAAAGCAGAGAAAAACGTCGAGAGTGTCTCTCAACCGAGCTCTAAAGTCTGATGCAGCCCCTGGCTGGAATCGGTACAAAAAAGCTCAGAAATTTCTAAAAAAGAGCATAAGGTCGGCTAACCGATCATGAGGGAGACGTTTTCGCGAAGAGACTAACTCTCTTGAGGCAACCTCAAAGCTGAAGCGAATCTTTACTAGAAAACGTAGCCAACAGCTGAGTTACCAAAGTTTACAGAGCGAAAGGTACACAGCGATGAAGAAAGGGCAACCCATTTGCTTGAAGTGCACTTCCCAGCCAGCATCCAAAATCTCATCTCAGGGCCGACAGGTGGTACAGCCTTCAACCGGAAGACTGGACTCTGGCATGCTAGATAGTATCATGGGAACGAGTAAAATTGGCATTTAACTTGTTCCACAGATCCAACTCTGCGGGTCCGGATGGCATCATTTCTACTCTAGGAATAGAAGGATTAAATGCCCTGGATCTACACAATCAGAATATATACCGTGCATGCCTATCAAATGGTTATATCCTAAATAATTGGCGTGATGTGAAGATAAACGGGTCTTAAAAATACACTCAAAGTCTTCCCTACTTGTCGTGAAAGGCCCCTACAAGGTATAGAAGTTTGTGGACTAGCAAACTGCTATCGAATCGTTAACAACGAATCCGATGTCAGATCGGTACTGACGGCTACCGCAAGGCGTACTCTTCGGAGAAGGTTTCCGACTGCAAGATTAAATTGATTGAATGAAGTGTTCTGACAGGCTTCAAGACCCTGATCCAATTGGATTCTCGCGTCAACGATTATTATTAAACATAGTTGACAAGCTGTAGAAAATAAGTCCACTTCACCTGCAGAAATAAGTCCCTTGAAAGAAATTTCCAATTGCAAATCAGATAAGCTAGCGATCTAAAATGATATCGAAGATGGGCTGCCTTCATCCTCAATTTCAACCTGTTCTTTACTTCAAATTAGAGATGCGGTGCTGCAGAAAAGCCCTCTATTCATACTTTGAAAAACTCCCCCGAAGCCAATAAAAAAAAATAAGCCGCATTCCTAGCAGCCTGCAGTACAAACTCGGCTTTCTACTTCTTTCTTCTGGGTGGTGATCAAGGAGGACGAACCCAGGTGAACAGCCAAGCTTTTCTGCTCTGCATAAATGGAGAGGGCCGGGAGACAATGAAAAAGGCGGATTATAAAGTATGGTTTGGAGTTAAGAACGCAAAGGTGCGCGACACTGCACGATGACCTGAATCTAGTCGACTCCACCAAAGAGCTATTGGGGGCGATAAAAAGCGATGACCCGGCAAGGACTGACAAACCCCAACGAAAGCAAATCACGATAAGAGTAGAAATACACCTCAGCTAATTCGCTGGCCTTCCTCATAGGAGGGCCTTAATTGCAGCTAATTACCCGTCTCTGTGCATTCCCAATGAATTACGCCACCTGTAAACCGAGCTTCACCAGGAATTTTATTGTGAACTTTTCAGCCATGACAGAGTGGAGGACCGGTAACATGGTTATTACACTGTATTTTTCACCAGTGGGTCAAAAATGGTCTGCGAAGCCGGTACGAGGATTTTCTCCGATACACATCGCAAATCCGAGTCGTAGGGTCTCCCAGAATTCACCAGTATATTCCAATCGATGGTACTGACGATACTGGAAACCGGGCATGATCCGATTCCCAAGCATATCATAGCTATATTGACCGATAATTAAGCGGGCAGTAAAGCTTGGCACTCAGTGGCAATATTCTTCAGACTGGTGGGGAAGGGCAGGTACGCACTGGAAAGTCTGAGCAACACGCTCAAAGTTCTGGGTTCTCGGTCATGGGAGCATAGAAGGGAATGGGCAATTTGATAGACTGGCGGGGAAGGGCGATCTGTTCTTGGCGGTCTCTCGATGGGTACAGTCTGCATACCGCTGGCGACTATCAGCAGCATAATCTACTAGCACTACTTAGTTGCCGCTGACTTCAAACCGCGAAGGTTCACCACCTATACCAAACGAAAGAGGATTTCGCCCGTCTACCATAAGGCTCGATCATATAACCCTTTGGGCCATGCATATACAAATGCGTACAAAATTGCAGCGGTTTACACTTGACACTAGCATTTAGGAGACCATGCCGCCAGACCCGGCATACCCTACAATTCGCATTGCAGACACCGCGAAGAAGAGGAGGAAACCCTCGGTCGTTTCCTTTGCGAGTGCGCAGTTCTAGCTAGAGTCAGACTGCGGACATTAGGTAAACTACTCTTTGAGAACTTCAAGAGATCTCTAGTTGGATTGGAGAACTGCTATCCTTCATTAATGCTACGAGTTGACTTTGAAGATATGAGCCAGCTGACTCCGTGACCCCTTGTTCTTACCACAGCAATTATGGTCTTGGGAATTTGTCGTATCAAAACAACGTACCATTACGCTAATTGATGTTTGCCTACCTTCCCTACTGAAATATTCTTCAGCTTTTGGAAGAAGTTGAAGTGTCTAAAGACGAAGAATAACAAATTTATACGAACTACACTAGCCAAATTATGATTCTGCAGGAAAACCCTTAATTTTAGCAATTTTACTTCAATATGCTCAAACATCATTGACAATGTTCTTTCAATTGAGGAACGTAGTTTACGGTTATGAGATGCTGGAACCATGCTCCCAGTTTATAAGGAAAAAATTGGTCTCCGCTTGAAAAGTCGCTGAAATCCAAAATCCATCCATCATTGTTGATACTGTCATCCCGTCTAGGTTTCCGGTTCGAAAGCCAGAACCCACTTCCTTTGGACTGAATTACAAATATTGCCTAACAGAAAGAACCGCTAGTAGTCGAGGACTTGTAGCACTGATGAAGGGGGAATGGATGGTAGGTATGGTAAGTATCAGTGGCCGCTACGAGGAGCGCTTTGATGCACCGTTTTGATGCCACAAACTCCTAAGAGGGGAGTCGAGCCGACTCGGATCTTCAGAGCCAACCCGTAGCATTTACGAAGAAAAGCAGCTCTCTGACCCTGCAGCTAGAAATCTCTGAGGTCCCCAAAGAATGGTTCACCCAGTGTCCGCAGCCTGACTCTAGCCAGAGTTGGGCAGTCGCAGAGAAAATGCATGAGGGTTTCCATTCCTTCTCCGCAGGTTCGGCAATGCGAGTTGTAGGGTATGCCGAGCCTAGCGGCATGGTCCCCTATGGGCCAGTGCCCCGTGCAGACCGCCGTAATCTTGAATGCATTTGCACGCGTCTGGCACAGGAGCTCTCATGATCGGGCTATGTTATAAGCGGGCCAAATTCTCCTTAACTTGGCACAGCTTGTAAGACTTCGCCATTTCAGGCCCACTGCTGCTAGGTAGTGCGAGTAGACTCTGCCCCTGACAGCCGCCAGCGGAACACTGACTGTATTCGCCGAGGGACTGCCAACAGCAGAGCCTTGCCTGGCCAATCCGTCAGCCCGCTTACGTGTGACATAGTCCGTGAAAGGATGTCTTGACATCCTCGGGCCATTCTATTGGAGGATACCCCTTTTCATATGTCAATACAAATGGCGCCCAACGTGGGTGTTCAATCGTCGTCAAACCTGTTCCTAGATTTTCCTAGAAATTCATGGTAAACTTGACACAAAAATTTCAGATAGAAATCATGAAAAAAGTACTTCATAATGGAACCCATTTCTCTTAAATTCGCATTTGACCTAGTTGATTTGCAGTATCCAGACTATTTTAATTAAAAAAATTATTTCACTTAACAAAATTGTTTATCCAAAGAGCAAATGAATTTTATTTTATAAGAACCATTTTACATATTATCCTCTTATTTCGATAAAAGTGCAACAGGCACTTGAATTGGCTCTCCATAGTGAGAAATAATTTCCGATCGCGGTGGGTACGGTCCGGATGGTGGAGCGAATGTTGTTGAATGGAGCTCTGGGACACCATATTCACTGTGCGGTGAAGTTATAAGTGGAGCTTCAGTAGATGGCAATTCAGAACTCGCCGGCAGCACTGGAACTTCTGGAACTATCGGAAGACTTGGAAGTATTGGGAGATCCGGAAGTACTGGGAGCTCTGGGAGTGCAGGTGCTGGAGGGATAACTAAAGGTTTATCTTGGACAGGCAACCCATATTCACTGTGTGGAGCAACAATGTCTACCGAAGACGATGATTCGTTGCTGGTTTCGATAGTGACACCTTCTGAAAGTGGCAGTTTTTCGGTACCTGGAGACTGTGATTCTGAAATCGGGAGGATTTCTGACACACCAGAAATTGGACGAACGAAAGGAATCGAAGGAGTATTGATCAAAGGCGTCGAAATCGATGAACTAAGGGATACAGGAACTTCCGGGATAATTTCTGGAACAGGATTAAGAGACGGGACTGTCAGAAGGGAGGAACCCTGTAGCAAAGTAGTTGGTACGGGACTTCCTACTGAAATTGGAGATTCCAAACCAGAAACTTGAATGACTCCAGGCAAGCTAGAAACAGAGGGAAGAACTGCAAGAGAAGAAGTATGTAACAAAGGTGTGGATGCTAGAACTTCTCCAGAGAAGACATGTCCTGACGAAACAGGAACTGATTGTACAGTTGGGAGGGAGGAAGTGTGAAGTAAAGTTTGGAAACCAGAAATTTGTCCCGTTGCTAGGAATGGCACTGAAGAAATATTCAAAGGTAGAGGTTGTTGAACGAAAGGTGCGAGTGGCAAAGGCAAATATCCACCTAGTGGTCCAAGAGGCAAAAGAGGTAAACTACCCGAAGAAGGTGATGACGGCGAAATGATTGCTGAGGAGTGTTCCCCACTAATAATAGCTTCAGTTGCGGGCAATTCATGTCCAGCACTTGGGATGAATGTTGTATCTGGATTTTCCGTAACTTCCGAAAAGATTTCAGTGGATGCTTGAACACTAGGTAATCCATAAACTTGATGCGGAACCGGAGGTGCAGGTGTTCCCAAAGGAATCGATGGTGGATACGGTCCTGATGGTGCAGCCGCTGCATATGCAACTAGTAGACAAAGTAAAAATCCTCCCTAAAATAAGGATTAATTAAATCACCGAGAAAGCGTATTGAATCCAATTATAGCTGTCCTTACCATTGTGATATTGATAAATATTCTTTAACGACTAAATGACTTATAATACAGTTTCTCGAATTGTTCAAAGTATTTATAGGTGATCTAATGACCTGACAAATACAGTGCATACACATTATCATGCCTACAGAAATGTTCAATATTTGACCTTAATGACTTGTGAAGACCTCAATGCAGAACCTGAACTAAACTTGTTACAGACCGCTTCAAAAATGCATTTTGGAAAATTTAACGAACAAATAATCTGAACAAGATTTTTTACAAAACTGGAAATATCTTTCAATCAATAGATTAATTGTACACAAATTCTCGAAATTACATAGAACCGTGAAGTTGCGAAAACTGAGGAATTTCAGTGATAATATTCTTCCGTGTTAGAGATGACGTAATCAAATAGTATTTAAATTTGCATTTAATGCATTTATGCAATTACAGAAATGTCTTCTAGAAGGTCTACAAAGTGGTCAATAGTGAATATTATGATATTTCTTAATGCAACCCGCGAGGTAAGATTCTTATTTGGTTGTTTAAAGTAGAAAGAAGACGAAATCCAGGAGCATTTCCTTCAAGGAAGGCAAGGAAGGAATTTGTTTAGTTTTAAGCAATTAGAGGTATTTTCTTTATAAAGGACAATCCAATCCATCCATTTTGAAATGATATTATCACAGAAATCAGAGAAATTAAAATGCAACAAGTACCAGGGTTTCGTAAAAAAGAAGATTCAAATAGACAACGACTACATAGCTTCCCAGGAAGGAAACCGAGGCATGAATTGTAGTTAGCTACGAACTCGGAAAGACCCTAATCTAAAGGATGGACCTAGTATTTGTAGACCAAATGTGGACTTGGATGCCGAAAAGAAAACTATACCACAAAAGTGAAGCTAATACAATCTTTTTCTTCATCAGGCTTTGTCCATTTCGGTAGCAAAATGGGTTCATCTGGATTGGATTCATTATTTCTCTCGTTCGTAATTACGTCGATAACCGCAATAATTTCATGGGTTAGTTCTCCATTGGTTGAAAACGTCGCTCCAAAAGTTCTCAGTTCTAAGCAGGCTGTCACTGACAGAGATGGTACGAACCTCATCGAAGTTGGTGGTCTGAAACATTGCTTTACCTATAGACCTTGTTGCATAGAACGATTATCCCAAGTTTGGACGAATTGCTAAAGGTCAAACAAAACCAGTACAGTAGAGACAAAATCGCCAAACAGTTCAACAAATGCCTCCAAACAAATATACCATTTCTGAAAAAAGTGAAGTATACATCATTTTGCACTGGAGTGATCCTTCAGCTCTCAAAGTTACAACTGGGACCGAAATAAAAACATTCATGGCGGGATTGTAAAACAAAAGAGAAACACTAGACCGTGTGCGTGGCAGGCACATTTCCGAATTTACAACCCCGCTAGATACTAAGCTCCGCTAGCAATGAAGCGAGACTTTGGGTTTCTGGATGTTGGAAGGGGAAAGTTTTCAAATAAAGCACTCAAAAGCCAGAGACGGAGTGAAGACGGAAAGAGGAGAATTAACGAGATGACTGCATCATGATAGTTTTCGAATTTATGGATTCAACCGTGTCAACTGTTTTATTTCCTATGTTGAAGAAATCCATCATGAATACATACGTAATCATGAATGCATGAATATATCTGTCGGATTCCTACCGGTTAAAACCTCCCAAATATTCTCTGTGATGTAGTCCCGCGGGATTACCAATTCGAC
Organism: Hermetia illucens; assembly: GCF_905115235.1. Lineage (NCBI taxonomy): Eukaryota > Metazoa > Arthropoda > Insecta > Diptera > Stratiomyidae > Hermetia > Hermetia illucens. The sequence continues at coordinate 162,962,705 of NC_051850.1, forward strand.
ATTGCTTCACAGGGATGGTCCAATCTCAGGCTGCTTCTCCTAGTGCCTACCCAACTAGTCTATTCAGGTTCAGTTACACTGAAAGCAGCCCAAATCTAATGATGTCCAAGATTTCATTTGAGAGTTTGGTCTCTTGCGATTATTCTACCATCCTCTTAATGCCACACAGATTTTCATCCAGGAATTCTTATTTTCATGAGTTCAATTAATATCTAAATTCTATTGCCGAAGACGGAATTCATCCCTGAGGAAAATCTAAACTTTGAGGCCCAAAATTGCAAAATTTAAACTGGGCGATCAGGCAAGATCTCCAGCAACTGATGGAGTTAGGCGGGGAGCTAGCATAATCCCGATGACTAGGAGACTTTGATGGGCATATGAGCCATTGCAAGAGGTTGTTTCAGAGTGCAGGACACTTTCTTTACCATCACAATTAACTTGGGAATCATTTGAGCTTTCAGAAAAGAAACTATTGGAGTATTGGGTGACACAATATTCGTCCGTTTGTTTCAAGTGGAAAAGTACCCTTAGAGTTCGAAAAACAAAATCATTTTGAGATTACTTTTGTTATAGTTATTTCGATCGAGTTGAATGAGTAAGTTAATCCTTTCTTCTTTCTTTCTTTCTCTTCTTTCTCATCATAGTCATCTTCACTGGCTAGTAAGAGTAACGAATATCGTGGAGCACACATAAATCTTAGGACACATACCATACAAGCTTAAATCCGCTGCTTGCTTACAGATGGCGCCAGTGAGCGCAACAAGCTGCTATGAACGCGCCATATTTTTTTATTTTGTCAACAATTGTCAATCCATATCATCAGGAATTTTATGCAAAAACATATTTTTTTCTTTTCAATAATCATATTCACTTTTGTTCCCGGAAAGCAGCATTTGCGGGAAGCTCTGCGTTTTTGCTTCAATTTGAAGAAATCAACCCCTGAATCGCATCGAATGCGGACACAACGTGCCGAGACTGGTTCCGTCGGTTCAAACATAGCGATTTCGATCTGAGCGACAAGGAGTGTGAAAATCGGCTCTGGAAAATTAAGGACCACGAATTGGAGGCTCTTTCGGACGAGGACGATACTCAAACGCAGAAAACACTCACCAAGCAATTACGTATCTCTCACCAAGCCGTTTCCATGCGTCTACGTGCAATGGGTAAGGTCCAAAAGATCGGAAAATGGGCGCCATATGAATTGAACGATAGGCAGATGGAGCGGCGCCAAAACACATGCGAAATCTTGCTTGCCAGATACAAAAAAGAAAAGATGTTTTTACATCGAATTGTGGCTGGCGAAAAAAAATGGATTTATTTTGAGAATCCTAAACGAAAAAAATCATGAGTTATTGCCAAATCGCTTCGGACGGAAGACCATGCTATGCCTATAGTGGAATTAGCGGGGTATTGTCTACTATGAACTGTTAAAACCTGATGAAACTGTCGACGCCTACCGTTATCACCAACAACTCATCAAATTGCATCGTACTTTGAATGAAAAACGGCCGGAATATCAACAAAGACATGAAAAGCTGATTTTCCTTCATGATAATACTCCGTCGCACACGTCGAAGAAAGTTCGGAACTACTTAGAAACGCGCAACTACGAGATACTACCCCATCCCGCTTATTCTCCAGACCTAGCCCCATCCGACTATTATCTGTTTTCATCGATGGACCACTCGCTCGCTAAACAGCATTCCGATTCTTACGCAAACGTCCGAAAATGGCTTGATGGCGTGGTTTGCCTCGAAAGATCAACAATTTTATTGGCATGGTATCCATAAATTACCCGAGAGATGGAAAAAATGTGTAGACAGCAAGATCCAGTATTTTGAATAAAGTGTATTTGATTCCTATAAAAAAAATGTGTTTTTCTTGAACAAAAAAAAGCACATTTAAGCTTGTACACCTGGTAAGTGTTAGCGTGGCACAGAATTTCGTCGATCCAATAATGAAATGTGGTAGAGTTATAATCCTCATAATTCTATTGTATCAAATTTAGATAATTTCACGACCACTTTCGGTAGAAGATACGAAAGCTAAATCCAAGCACTTAAGACTCCAGTGAATGTCCTACCGCTTGTTAATCTAGGTTCCTAAGTTTCCTTCATATTGAAACAAAAATTAAAGCTATTAAACCAACAAGTTCGTGCAAACATACGATTCAATGAAGCCTCGAGGTTAGCGTCTTAATACATTTCCAAAAACCAGAGGAGCCAAATTTGCAAATTCCACCTGGCATCTTTCACAATCCAGTGAAAAACTAGGATCTGGCGGCTTTAATATTCAGTGCTTATGGATGGTGACGCGCAATGAAATACAAAACATAATCAGATCACTATCAATTGTCTCCTGCAGACGATTAAATTTGTGTCCCCAGGCCAAATACTTTTCCAGGAAACGATTATGCTCTATCTTCCTGGGTGCGTTCTCTTCACGTTTCATCTCCATTTAAGAGAGTCGTGGTAACAGGTTGATACAAGGATGCTACAAACGCAACTTTACTAATAGGATCCTTTGATAGCTTCTTGTGGTCATATCACAATAATGTATACATGGCGTTACGCATTAAGGAGGAGCGACAATTGCATTGCTGACTATGCCATGCAGGAGAGTCCACTTTCCCAAGATTGCCTTCAAGTGGGTCGTTAAAAGTCCACTTGATGGAAAACAGTAGAAATAGAGCGGGAAGTCGTGGGAGGAGCTGAAGCGCATTTCGAATAACCGCGATGGCGTGTAGCTGTGGCTGACGCACTATACCCAGAGGTAAACGACAACCATATATATATAATATGCTGTACGATCGAGGAAATACATATCGCCCGCCAAGGCTTTGGAAGAATCAGGAAACGACTCTAAATATTAAAACAGCCATAGTGACGGCAAAAATAGACGCAAAACTATCTACAAAAAAATGCCAAGTCTCCACGTAAAAGGTTTATTTAAAACAATATAAAAAATTAGAAAGATAAGAAATTAATGACGATTGTGTGGTCGTCGGTGCAGTGTAACGTGCACCGGATTATCGGGATTATTTATAAGATATGTTTTAACACCCAGCTCTTCTACTCCACTCCATTCAATCGAGTACTTTCGAATAATCTGGAAAGATAAAACGATTTTTTTTATTTTTAATATATTTTTAATATTGCCCATGAATTAATAAAAATGTAAAATTTATTGAATTAGTTCTGACACGCGTACCTAAGCTTTCAGTTAGTTACTAATAATCATTATTAACTCAATTTATGAATTTCGGAACCTAGACACCATACAGTGTGATCTTTTTCAATTTTTTGGGCTGGCGAGCTTCTGAGAATAGGTCCGTGGAAGAAATGACCACTTTTCAGCCTCCAAATTATCCCATTTTTGCGTTAAATGTCCGAACTGAGTCCTTTGAAGATACTAATCGAGACCTTTTATTTAATGCCCTACATGGCTATATTTTGAAGCCACCTTCCTACCAAATTTCACACTAATAGGAGTAACCGTTTCTGAGAAAAGTGCCTGCGATAGACAGAGAAATAGTAAAACGATTTTCATAAGGTTTTGTTTTACGCAAAAAGTCAAAAAGGACTTGTTTCCAATCTGATAGAAAATTTTTTTTGCATCATTGAATCGAACGAAATTTGGGTTAGAAATGTTGTCCTATTCGATGGACGAACCGTCTTCGTGCTTCAGAGCTGCCCACAAAAAGTCCAAAGCTGACGAAGGAATATGAACAAAAAAGTTAAAGGAGTAAATAAGAATAGTTAGATGCAACTGTAGTTTCTCATACAGTCAACAGATTGAAAGCGCAAGGAAAATGGTTTGAAGCTGTGCCGAGACTAAAAGACCAAAGAAACCTTTCAAAATTAAAACGATCGTAAGAAACTGTTTACTAGTCACCAGAAATAAGGATGTGTTCTTTCTTAGGAATATCAGTTCTAACCACGTTTCCAATGTATATGTTGCTAGGATTCAAGGAACAATCAGTTGGCTGACGATTGAAAGTCACCTTCAAAAAAGGAAATTTTACTCAATGGTTCCACCTTGAAAAGGCGATTTTCGTGGAAGGGTGATCAGTAAAAACGGAGGAGGAAGGTGACCATTTACATTATATCAGAATTCTTTTTAGGATAATCACTTAGTCTCCAAAAAAATTATGTAACACTAATTTCAGTAGTAAATGTTACTTACCCTCAAAAGGAATACTAGCATATTCTGCTCTGCCAATCTTCTTGCAATACACGATCGCATACCATGTCCAAAAGGTAACAATAAGTGAGGATTAACCTTTCCCCGTTCAATCCACCGTTCCGGTATAAACTTAAAAGAATCTTCAAAATTCTTCTCCAATCTGCATGCAACCATATTTTGAGTAACAATGATAGTTCCTTTTGGTACTAAATAGCCACTGAAGACCGTATCTGAACTCAGTATTCGCCCAACTCCTACCGATATTGGATTAATACGTAGCGCTTCCTTCAAAACTGCACGAGTATAAGGGACCTTCGAGTTCAATATTTCAGTTGTAATTGAGTCATCATGATCAGGAAGTACACGACATGCTTCTTCATATAACTTCTCTTGAACTTCAGGATTTTTTGCCAAATGATATATTGCGAAGCAACTACTAAACGATGTCGTATCTACTCCAGCCATAAGTAAGTCAGCCGCCATTCCAACTATGTCTGATAAGTCCAAATTTGGGTTCCGCAAATATTCTTCTAGAATTGAGCATCGTTGACGGGATTGAGGATTTTCAGGTGATTCTATCTCTTCTTTATAGTAGTTAAGTTTTTGCGATACGAAGTCAACTGCCAAACTTTCTATGTATTCCAAAGATTTTTTCAGTTTTTTATATGTTGGAGTTTCAAAAAATCGCCAAAGAAAACCTTGATCGGTAGGAAGTATGCAACTGAAATATATAATCAGAAATATAACATTAATTAAAAGGATATGGTCTGGAATCTCCTAGGCGGTACTTTTGAACAAAATGAACCGCTTAACATTTTTCAAAGTTTCCAGCACCATTAGATTAACACTGCACACCAACGGAGGCTTCCCATATAGAAGAGAAAAAGACTTTTTATGAATACTGAATGTCCATCCAGGGGAGACTTTCTAAAGATGATATTCAGATCTATTGATGGGATCTAATAACAGCTTAAAATTTCAACGAAAAAAGGGATAAAACGGGGACCGCATAATTTTTATCAACGGCCATGTTTTCCTTTTAAAATTTCACCCTGAGACCAATAAACACAGTTTCAGTTTGAACTGAACTGCAACATACGAGTAATCAAGTTGACCATATTGCGATCAGCAGCAGATTTCGGAGTAGCCTTCTGGATGTACGCCATTTGGTGGTCGCTTGCGAGTTGCATCTCCTGTTTCTCGTAGGGTGCCCTGAATAAGAACATTGAGCATTGCGCCAACATAAAAAATTCCCTTTTCTTGAACGCCACTAAGGTCGTCGGTTAGGTCCCAAATAGATGTCACAAAATCTGCTTCACAAACTGGTCATTCATTAGCCCATAGTGGGGTGGCTACACCTGGTCAAGAGATGTCGCAGGATTTAGTGTTTGATCCATTTAGGAGAAGCTCGACGATCCTGCAATATCTCCCGAAGTCAACGTTGGTGAAGGAAGAAAATCAGGCAAGCTCCCGGGAGGCTAATAAATATGGAAATTTACCCTACTCGGAGGAAAAATAATAGAGTTGTCCGAATTGATTATCATGTCGAAAAAAGATGATACCAACATTCAGGAAGGTCAAATCCGATCTTGAACTGGTGACCTTGGAGAAAGCATCAGCCGAATCAGACGCTCCCAAAAAGGAGATTTGATGCTGGAGCTGAAGAAGTCTCCGGGTAAAACGGCTGAAAATTTCCTCGGCAAGGTGGAGAAGTCCTTAGGGGAAGTGGCACGAGTACGGGCCAGGAAGGAGTAGATGGTGATGCAATGTAAAAACATTAATGAAATCAGGACCAAGAAGGATATCCGCGAGACCTTAGAAAAACAGTTCGGACCACTTGGTTTGCAAGATTCCGCAATCAGAGGACTGAGGAAGGCATACGGAGGCACGCAAACAGCAACTATAAGCTTACCAGCAGAAGCGGCGTTCAAACTGCTGTCGACTGGTAAACATAAGTTGGGTCGTTTGCCGACTCAGGGAGCAGGTGTCCCTCAAGCACTGCTTTGGATATCTAGAATTTGGCCACATAACGGCGAAATGCACCGGTGACTGTGACAGGTCAAAAAGATACAGAACACCTGGAGGAGAATGCATGCTTTGCAAGGGGAGAAAGGGCGTCGACTATCTTCAGATTACAGGCAGCAGCAGATGCCCAGTGTTAGGAGAGCCTTGAGTGGAAATCAAGCCAGTGATAGAGTTCCAGAAATTGGATTCGTCAGGACAAAAACAGCTGGCATCTACATATATAGTTGCTATGCTACACCAAGTGCGACGATAGCGGGGGGGCACGGAACATGGGAAATATCTCCACCTTTCGTGAGACAAGGTCGGGCTCAATAGTCGATCTGATATATATGTACCACACTGGCGAGGAGAATGGCATGGTTTGTCAGTGAGCATTATACTCATAACGATCACCAGGTAATTTTCCTTAAGATGGAATATGGACCATGCGGCGATGTGCGTTCCCGCGGAACTGGAAACCAGGGTTGGTCCGTGAGAAAGTTTGAAGAGGATGCGTTTATAGAGCTTCTATTGGGAGGCCACAATTCCGGCTTCAGACAAGGTAGAGCAAACGATGGAACACATAATGAGAACAAACCGAGACAGTGAGTCCTGGCAAAAAGGCGGTCAATTTATTGGTGAAATGAAGAGATCGCGGAGTTGCGGGCTGCATGTTTTCAAACTAGATGGATCTGCCAATGATCTAGAGGAATACCAGACTTCGGCGAGAAACGGCAAATATATGTGAGCCTTCGGGGTACGCTTAAGCAGGCCATTCGGACCAGCGAGAATGGTTCAAGAAACTTTGTGCAAAGGCAGATCAAAACCCCCAGGGAACAGCGTACCGTCTAGTTAAGAAGAAGATAAGAAGGCAAACACCACGAGGGACCTGCCCGCGTCTTCTGCCCGATATCGTCATGATGCTCTTCCCTCCGGATAAATAATAATAATAACACTACACCATACCTGCAATAACTGAGGAGTAACTTACGCAGATTTGCCGGAGGATCGGTGACAATAAAGCTCCCGGTCTGGATGCTATTCGCAATAGAGCTCTTGAACTCGCTGACAAAACGAGAGCCGACTGGTTAATCAGCGTATTTGAAACATGCATAGTAGAAAGAGTTTTCCCCGCTCAGTAAAAGAGACAAAAGCTAGTTTTGCTCCCGAAGCCAAATAAGCAGCCAGGGTATCCGTCATCAACCACCCGATTTGCTTTATCGGTACGGTAGGAAAGCAAATCGAAAGGGCCATTTAGAACAGACTTCTCCCACAACAAAGACAATTTAGATTTCTAGATCTAATAAATGCTGTACCGTGGTGATATTGGACGTCAAAAATTTGTTCAAATCAGCTAGCTAGGAGTGGCTAAAAAGCTCACTAGCTAAAACCGGTGCCCCTAGTTATTTGATTAAGCTCCTCGAAAGTCACCTCTCGTAGAAGAGACTTTGGTACTATACGGATGAGGGATCTAAACAGTACACCGTCACCACAGGAGTACCACAGGACTTAATGTTGGGTCCTTTCCTGTGGAACATAATGTACATGTAGAATGGGTCCTTGTCCTGCCCATGCCAAAGGAGGCCACAATAATCGGTTTCGCAGATGATCTAGCCGAAATGAAGACGTTGAAGTGGACGTTAACGAAATCATCAGCGCCATAAAAGTGTGGTTGGAAATGGTTCAGCTTGACCTTGCGGAACAAAAGACGGAGGCGATCTTAATTACTAATCGTAGGAAGAAGAACACGGTGAATATTCGCATAAGTGGCCACACCATTACTTTGAAGCTGGTTTTCAAATACCTGGAGCCGGTGATAGACGCTAAAATCAATTTCAAGGGACACCTAGACTATGCCTGTGAGGAAGCGACAAATACCAGGGTATTAGCGCGAATGATGCCTAACGTTGGACGTCCAAGATACAGTCACATATTACTTGTAGCCGGAATGGTTTGCTCCACATTATATTACGCGGCACCAGTTGGGGAGGAAGCACTAGTGTGTGAGAGCAATCAAAGGAGGGTAAACACGACTTACCGCTTAGTCGAGCTAAAGGTCCGCAACGCCTTCAGGGCAATATCAGGCGAGGCAGTGTGTGTTATTGCAGGAATGATCCCGATGGACATTCAGGCAAGCGAGGCGCCCTTTATGTACTAGAAAAGGAGGTTGAATCCACCTGAAAAGGATAGTATCCTCAGCAATTCAGGTTGGATGATTCTCCCTTTTGTCCTAAATATTCCCACACATGAGGACCCGGAGGGTGTTATGTTTCACTGTCCACGATTTCACTCAGACGGGAGGCGCCTGGAAGACAATCTGAAAATTAGCATAAGCCCGCAAAACATCGTCGTGGAAATGCTGAAGTCGGAGGGAAACCGGAATTAAAAGGAGAAGGAGGACGCAAAGAATGGAAGTCCTCCCCGCGAAGTAATGCTTAAGTATTAGTTAATATTTATAAAAATTTAAAAAAAAACTCACCCATTAGCTGTTTTGGCAGCTCTCATGAGTCGAGAAGAACGTGAATTGGGCCTTCTTTCTTCAGGAGAAAAGCTATTCATTCGCTCATCGAAAGCCAGAAGACAAGTTACTGAAAAGCAAATCGTTAGATATTTTATTTTCAGTCCATTTTGTTTTTCGTACTAACACTCTAGGTTCAATCTGGATATTTCAGGTAAAAGGTCTACTATGCAGTCTGTCTTAAGATTATCTACAAAATCATTGGTAACCACATCCACATCAGGTAGGAAGCTACGAACATGCTTAGGTGAGCTGAGACCCTTTTGGAATTCTGACCTTAGACGCCACCACTCAGGACCGTTTCTGTAAGAAGATTCTCTCAACATTTTGTGGAGGAAAGTAATGTTTTGACTTACGTGGGCAATAATCCAGCAGACCGGTATATGTGAGGCCTCTCGTTACGATATTTGGCTAGCGCCAGGTGACTCTTCCTCTGCGGGTAATCTTTGGAATTTTTATCATTGAGTAGAGTAGCTATGTCGTCTGGATCAAACAAGAATAGAAGATCGACACCAGGATAGAGCCGCTCCTTAACAATTGGTCCATATTGTTGATATTTCTTTATGCCCGATAAATGTAGCTCGTCCCAACTATATTTTCCTGGAAAGGAAAGTATTCATGTAAGTTTAATAAGGAAGGGTCAATATTCAATATTCAGACAATTATACAATGTTTCAACAACACTCACCAATAAATGAAAAATAATTATAAAATGATCCAATTCCAAAGATCCCTTTCGGCCCGGGGATGTCACTGTATGGTTTATAGTTTCCTTGACCTCCACTTTTTGCAAACGACCGGTTAAATACCACAGTGAATCTGCGCAAATTTGAATTTAATATTCTACTCCTATTGCAGCCGCTCAAAAATCTCATATTAACAATGTAGTATCAATTTCTGCCTAAACTCTCCCAAACTGGTCTTAACTAGCACTTCGAAGACAATCTTAAGATCCACTATCACTTTTTGCCAAAGATAAACTAGCAACACTACTGTCGCATGAAGCGTTTGGGACGAAATACTAACTCACTAAATTTTGCATGGGTTCTGCTGAGTAGTTGGTCTCTTCAGTTTGTTTTGGATTCATGAATGCATACATATATGGACGTACATGATCTGCCTCTTTCGGGGCCATGTTGCTTACCATTGTTTATTTTTCACCCTCATACCGGCATTCAATTCCTATCTCAGTGGCTTGAAACCTGTTTGATGTTTAAATGTAAAAAGATTGTTTGTACACACATCGGATGAGGTCCTCTCCGGCATACACCTAAACTGCATTAGAATTTGATACACCGAAACACAACACCAACTGAAAGAATTCCACGTGCAAGCAAGAACCCTTTGCAATATATCAGATACAGTAGATTGAAACGATACTCCCATTACCATTCTAACAAAATTGGATAAGCTGTAACCTGTCTATAATCTACTATCTGAAATCAACAGATATGTAACCTACACGTTAAGGTTCCCTTTCATTGCGCTAGTGCGAGAGGTCTGAATTAGGAATACGGACGAAGAATACCAAATAAGATCTCTAAAAGTGATCTGCATATTCTCAGATACCCATTGATATCAAATAGATTAAAGTAAGGTACGTATGTATTTATGTACATTTTACTCGTTCGATGGTTTGCATAGATACATATGTATCAATTCTTAGATCGTGTCCACACTGCAAACTATATAAAAAACATGATTTAATCAATATTTGGAATAAAGAATGTACAAAGGTTTACAATAAATTAGAATGATTCGTAAATCAATGAAATTTTTTAAGAGTTTTTTTTTGCTTCCAACAAGCTTCTTCTAGCAGCTTGATAGTTGTTGATTGAAGTTGTCTGTAGTTTATTAAAATATTAAGTAATGGAGACTAGAACCGTCGGTTTCGCACCCACTAAAAACCACACCCGGTTTCTCCAGCCCTAAACCGCGAGACGACTAGTTGGGTTTACTTCGTAGGGCTAATTTGCATTCTACTGCTTATAGTGATTTAACCTTGTTTCCCCTTGCCTCCTTCAGCAACTCGTCCTGCAGTTTTACAATTACGAAGGAAAGCGTAGGCCCCTCCTTTGACGTCAGCGTCTCCGTTACTATACTCTCCATTATACATTGTATACCACGACAGGTGATCCAGCACTGAGCCTAAATCTGTCTCGTACCACAGAGTGCTCTCCATAAAGTAGTTCTCAACCAAACCTACGAAATATCCAGCAACCTAATCGTGGTCATATTGGAACGGGGGGAGCGGAGAACGTGTATATCTCCTCATCTTACATGGTCCACGACCGACACCAATGCGAGGCACAGAAGTAAACCTCCCTTCGACTCTATTACTAACACAAACCTATCGGTAGGTATCAGGGCCAACACACCAAGCTTCCATTTCCCCAGCTCAGAGAACTGTAGTTTAGTTAATTTAGTTTGGGGGGGCAACCGCAGCTCCAAATACTTAGACCTTTGTAAGGCCTATTGTACTATCCCCGGACTCTCGCCTACAGCGTTCGCAGGCTTTCGCGAATCTAACAACATTCTCCAAAGACAAAACGCGCAGACTCTTCGTTGAAGAAAACCTACCTTACCTACCTTACCTACCTTACCTTCGCCTAAGATTTGAGGAGCTGCACACGAAGTGCAGGGGCGTCTCTTCTTCCACCACTCCGATTTATTAGATATGGTAGGTTAGGGTGGTAGTAAGTAAGTAAGTAGGAGCAGTGTCCCGATAAAAGCCCTACTAAGGATTTCATGTCCCATTTCTAGAGACAACAAAATGAGTTCCCTGCACTCAGGAATATTTCGTTCAGTCCACCAAGTTTCAGCGGCACCTGATATATAATTGCTGTTTAGTGCTGATAATGCTGCCCGACATTCCGAGCAGTTTCGAATGATGCGAACCCTCCATTTTTAACGCAAACATTCTTCTGCTGCCAATAAAATGGTATATATCTCCGTCTGAAATATGATCATCATTTTTCCGAAAAGCCGAGGTAGTACCATAATCGGATTTCCCAAGAACACCCAACACCACTGCGCTCTATCGGTTGTCCATGACCCGTCGGTCAAAATTATTAAGTCTGTAATTCCAAATGATTCGTGGCCATTTATCGACCATTCTTCTATTTTGATGATTACGACGGGGTCTGTCTTTTCGAACACGAATCTGGGAACAATAAAATCGGCGGGCATCAGACTCATCTGATCTTTGCCAAGAAATTTACAGATGGGCGCATGCCCGTATGATTGGCCGCCTTTCCACGCGCCAATAGCATCAAGCCTAAATGCGTCGCTAGCTGCTTCCTGTTTCAGTTCCAAATGGATTGGGGATAAATTTAGAATAGCTTTGAGTGCCACGGTCGGCGTACTACTCATTGTTCTAGTAATACTTAGGCAACCGACTCTTTGATTCTGCGTCAGCAGCCTCGTGCTGTTAGCAAAGTTCAGTGTCGGCCACCAGACAATGCAGCTTTATTATGGATGTATACATCCAATGAATCCGTTTTAATGAAGGCCTCCAGGTCTCACCTATCGCAGTCCTACAGCACAAGAGCAGTGTGCAGGAGTTTTAGTATTGTTCCTGGATATTGTTCGTCCACGTTAACCTGAAGTCGAAATGTACTCCTAAATATTCGACGTGATAGCGTGTAGCTGCCTCATCCGACGCTCCTAGCGAATATAACTAGTCCAGTCTTCCTAGCCGTCACAGTGATTCCATTATGGAGGAACCAACTGTGGATTATATGCAGTATTGCATTCAGCCGGTCCCGTACGGTGCCCGCAAACTTGCCGCTAATTATTACTGCTAGATCGTCCTCAAATGCTTGTGCAAAGAGCTTTGTGTTCTACAGGAGCCATCGCATTACCAGGAGCCATAACAGAGGAGAGAGAACCCATTAATGTGGGCTACCCCTAAGAAATCCTGCCTCAATAGACTTCTGTCCGACCAGTATGTGGATCTTTCTCCAATCTAGTATGTGAACGACCCAACTGATTATCAACGGATCGATTCCATGCTGTCTTGCCGAGTTACAAATCGCCGAGAATAAGGCATAACTGAAGTGCGTTGGCTATCCATAAATGCGCCTAAGGCCTATTTTTTATCGGATATTGCCTACTCAATTTTTGCCGTTAGTTCATGGATATGCCTTTCTGGTAGACATGTTGCCTACAGTGAATTGGCCACTTAGGGATATATGTATCTCGTATGAATCGACCTACTACCTTTCCAGTCCTTTCAGCAAAAAAGAATAGACTGATCGCTCGCAAGCTTTTTTCGTCAGTGTAGGTGGGTTTCCCTGGTTTGGAAATCAATATTACCTTCGCATCACGCCAAATAGTTGTAATATAAGCATGTGCTAAGCAAACGTATATATTCCCAATGTGTAGATCGAGGGCATCCATTCCCTCTATTAATAGAGCAAGAATAATGCCATCCGGACCTGCAGATTTGTATCTATGGAACGTGTTAAATGCCCATTTCACTCGTTCCCGTGAAACTACTTTGCATGTCAGAGTCCAATCTTCCGGTTGAGGGTTGTATGTATCTGTCGGCCTGGAGATGAGATTGTGGATCTTGGCTGGGAAGTGCTTTTCAAGCAAATGGTTTGCCGTTTCTTCATGGCTTTCTGTATACCTTCCGCCCTGTAAATGTAAATAACCCAACTGGATTCTACGTTCTTTGACAAGGATCCGCCTTAGCTTTGAGGTTGCCTCTAGAGAGTTGGTCTCTTCGCAAAAGCGTCCCCATGATGATCGTTTGGCCCACCTTCTGCTCTTCTTTAGAGCCTTCTATGCCTCTTTATAGCGATTCCAGCGGCTGAATCACCCTTCAGAGCGTGACTGAGGAGCGTTTTTGTCGTTCTCCTCTGTTTTGCCAAATCCGAGTTCCACCATGGTGTTTTACCCTCCTTTTGCATCATGGTGGTGATCATCCAGGTTGTTTTCTTAATTCCAACAATGGATTTGATGCGTCTCCCAGGGTTCGTAACTCGGGCGCTCAATCCTGTTTTGTACGTCGCCCAATTTATCTTACGTGGATTCCGAAATGGCATCCCATTTCGGAATCCACGGGTGGATCGAAAGTCTCAATCCTTTCACTTTGATTTTGGAACTTCCCCAGCATATATGGTGGGCGTTAACATCATATCCTGCTATTATTCCCACGTCTTTACTTTTGGCATTTTGATTAGCTTTGATGAATGTTCCACTGGGAACTTAATCTACGTCAGAACGGAAATAAGCAGAGCACTATAGAAGCTCCTAATTTCCCCACAAAGAACCCATAGTTCTTGTATAAGGTATATATACATGTCTTACAGCTATTGATCCGATGATTGATGAGTGCAGTCGCCGCTTTACAATGCTACAAATTTATCTGAGAGATATGGCACCTCATCTACCGTTTAGACGAAGATGCTGTGGGCTACACGTCCCCTTCGATGGTTTTAGGAGCCGACACTTGTAATGTGACGTCCCAAGTCCGTAGTGGAGCCGGTAGTCCGGGTTTTCCCGAACCTTGGTAATATCCGGTTCAGGAACGCCGATAGTGAGGGAAGTTCCCGGCCTATCGGCTCTTCCCCTTGCTTTCATGGTGTTGAGGTTATTCTGGACTACAAGTTGTTCCAGGACCTCACCACTATTACGCTCTTCTTCTGGAAGCTAGAGAAAGCATTTTCTAAACAATAGTGGCTCGGAAGCACTTTTGAATCAGTCGCACCCTCCCACTGTCTACTGTCTAAGCCACTCGTTCATGCTTTCCTTGGCAAAGTTTATTCGTTATATTTTACGATATACACATACCGACTCAAAGCGCAGTGTAATCCCTTGCAAGGATGCTGATCATACAGCAAGGAGAAGTTTCCTCCCAAGCTGCTCACATTGCTCTGCATCGTAACCGAAAGGATTGGTGTCGTCATACAAGACCCATCCATCGGCTTCGATAGCCTTGGCTGTAAATGAAGACGTAGCCCTTGCGAACCTTCTTTGCAGCCATTTGAGCAGAACAGTTGGGATCGTAAAAAGACCACTGCCGCTTTGGTTTGCCCCTAGCCGCAAATGTCCCGGACGATCCTTTCCTTTCAATATTGGCACATCACGGGGGTTGTGTTCTGCCCGAAGGCTGTATGCCCGGAGTTTCTCCATTGAAGAGGTCAGGGTTGCCTCTTCGCTCAGGGTTGGATCGCCATGATCGAAGTGCTGTTGATTTCTTTTGTTTTTTAAGTTTTCAGTTACTTCATAGTTGGTTGCCATGGCCTTTTTTTCCGAGGAAAATAAGGCGATCTCGGCAGAGCTTTTTTTTGCCGAGACAAGGTTAGTTTGCACTGATGAAGGGAACAAGTGGTTCCCGAAATATCGGTATTTGCAAGAATAAAATACCCACACCAACGAAAAAGAAACAACAAGTTTTTATTACTTCAAGGTTAGTTAGTTAGGTTAGAATTGCGAACTCTTGGCCGCGTTCGAGAGAAGAATCCTACGAAGAATTTTTGGCCCCCTATATGGGGAAAGTCTATAAAGGGCAATATCTATTCTGATTGTGGTCTCCAAATCAATTCTTAAACGGACAGGACCGTAGGATTATGCCTACATGGCAGGTTCTGACGGTAAACCCTCAGTAGGATGACCATCGAGATCCCTATGGTCTTATCCCACTTACTTGTAAGTAAAACTCCCGGGCGTTGTGCATTTACTCCCTATATAGTACTTCTCAAGACCTGTTAGTACGTGGCATGCCCGTATTCTTTGAGATAGCTGTATTACCCGCTAAGAAGCATTTTTCCGTTCCGTTGCTAATTTATAATCATCGTCGAACCAGCCATTTCAATGAAACCATTGGAAAGATTTTTAAAGAGGCTTTGAAGATCATTTTTCAATCAGTCTGACCAAATTTTAAAAATGTTCAAGCTAATAACGTAAACAGAAATATTAGCAATAATAATTCCCCTATTCAATCAATTTATTAGGCTATAACAATAGTTGACGTAAGATTTCAAAAGTTGGAGTTCCCATCTTTGAGACAAGGGCATTTAATATTTCGTCGATGCCGAAAGTGTCATCTTCTCTGCTGGGGTCTTATTGAATTCAATTTTGAAAACGTTTGCTTCAGGATTGAGGGAATCCTCTACGCCATCCGCTTAGTGGCAGGCTGGATTGACTCAAGAAAATATTTCTCCCACTTTTTTGGTCCACTGACACCTCCTTTTGGTGGTCAAAGGGTAGTATAGGTCCCAGGGCGAAACGTGGATTGGTACCCACGATGGAGCATAAAACCTGGGAAATGCCTGCTGAACCAACACCAACAGCTCTACTACCAAACCCTATCTCCACCTCCACGTGGTGACCGCTGGGAGCTCTTTCTTAACGAAAAGCTGCAGATGGAGAAGGATGAAGGCGAGTCTCCCGCGCCTAAAAACGGGACAAATTGCACCAACTGGTCCTCCAGGTTGGGGGTTGGGTAGGGCTGACAACCCTACACGGAAAACAACTCGTTACGAAGCCACAACAGGAGCCTCGGACAGGACGGATTTTAAAACGACGGACCCGGCAACGAACACGGAATAAAGATTTGCGCATTTTCTCATGGAACGTGCGCTCCCTGTACAGAGATGAAGCTGACCAGCAGCTAGCCGATACCCTGTCCCAATATAGGGCTGATATAACAGCGTTGCAAGAGATGTGATGGACAGGGACCGGTTTCCTGGAGAAGAGCCACTACACCATATATTATAGCGGTCATCCAGTAAACCATGTGCTCGGAGTAGGTTTCTTAGTCAGCCAAAAAATGAAACCTGCTGTTATCGGCTTTGAAAACATAACCGAACGGCTATGCACGCCGCGCTTGCGAGGCAAGCTTAGAAATATAAGCCTCATAAACGTTCACGCCCCTACAGAGGAGACTGCAGAGTCGGAGAAGGATACCTTCTACGAGGCAGTAGAACGAACCCTCGAAGCCTGTCCCAGATATGATATCAAAATCATACTTGGGGATTTTAACAGCCAAGTAGGGAAGGAGCCCGTATTCAGGCGATACGTTGGCTCCCATAGCTTACACGAAAAAACAAATGATAACGGACTGCGGACTATTCAATTAGCAGGGTCACACGAAATGGTTGCTGGAAGTACCTGGTTTGCGACTTCACAGACGGAAAAAGGAAGCCTGGGAGAACCAACAAGTCTATGAACTAGAAAAGTACAGGGAGCAACCGCACCAGGCGCGGAAGTTTTACCAACAAGTCAGCAGGATGAAGCCTTATACACCTCGATGCTCATCCTGCCGAGACAAAGAGGGAAATCTGATTTCCGACAGAATGGGCATATTAGAGCGATGGGTTGAGTACTTTGATGAGCTACTGAACAACCAGAACATCGGCGAGTTGGAGGTCCCGCCAACTGAAGACGACGGACAAATACTGCCACCACCAAGCTTAGGAGAAACAGTCCGTGCAATTCATCGGCTAAAAAATCATAAGTCGCCAGGAGCCGATGGAATTACAGCCGAATTGGTTAAATATGGAGGCGACCAGTTACACCAAGTGGTTCATCAACTTGTGCTCAAGGTATGGGACAGCGAATCAATGCCTGACGATTGGCAACGAGGCATTATCTGTCTCATACATAAAAAGGGAGATATCACACAGTGCAGCAATTA
Organism: Hermetia illucens; assembly: GCF_905115235.1. NCBI lineage: Eukaryota > Metazoa > Arthropoda > Insecta > Diptera > Stratiomyidae > Hermetia > Hermetia illucens. Next base: position 162,980,059 of record NC_051850.1, read on the forward strand.
TAGAGGTATCACGTTGCTGAGTACCATCTATAAAATATTCTCCACTATCTTACTAGGCCGGATAGCCCCATACGCCCAGAACATCATTGGCCCATACCAAAGAGGCTTCACTCCAGGTAAATCAGCAACAGATCAGATTTTCTCGGTGCGGCAAGCGATGGAAAAACTGTTGGAATATGGACAACAGTTGCACTATCTGTTCATCGACTTTAAAGCCGCCTATGATAGCATAGCCAGGGTAAAACTGTACACGGCCATGAGGGAATTCGGTATCCCGACGAAATTAATAAGACTGACTAGGCTGACCCTGACCAATGTGCGAGGCCACATAAAAGCAGCAGGATCACTCTCAAGACCATTCGACATCAACAACGGTCTACGACAAGGGGAAGCGCTATCATGCGTCCTCTTTAACCTGGCCCTCGAGAAAGTGATCCGTAATGCCTAGGTAAATGCAAGAGGTACGATCCTCTTCAAGTCCACCCAACTACTGGCCTATGCTGACGATATCGACATCATGGGAAGAACGACCCGAGATGTACAAACTGCCTTCATCCAGATCGAGCAGGCGGCGCGAGATCTTGGGCTGCACATCAATGAAGCCAAGACAAAATATATGGTGGTAACATCAGCACCGAAGACGAATCAACCAACAACATCAAACCGCACTGGTCAAACACAAACACGAAGAAGAATAAGGATAGGAGAATACAACTTTGAGACCGTTGACAATTTCTCCTATCTAGGGTCAAAAATCACAACCGATAACAACTACGATGATGAAATCCGCGCACGGTTGTTGTCAGCCAACAGAGTCTATTTCAGCTTACAAAGACTGTTCCGCTCGAAACGTCTCACCATAGGGTCAAAGCTCTTACTGTACAAGACTATGATCTTGCCAGTCCTCATGTATTCCTCGGAAACTTGGGTTCTTAGCAAGAAAAATTGCGAACTCTTGGCCGCGTTCGAGAGAAGAATCCTCCGAAGAATTTTTGGTCCCCTACATGAGGATGGACGATACCGTAGCCTACACAATGACGAAATCTATGAGCGATACCATGACCGTCAGATTGTGGATAAAATCCGGCTCAATAGGTTACAGTGGGCGGGTCATTTAATCCGTATGGATGAGGATGATCCCACCCGGAAAGTCTATAAGGGCAATACCTATGGTAGAAAAAGAAGACGAGGCAGACCATGCCTGAGACGGAGCGATTGCGTAGGTCAGGACGCCAGACAGCTTTTAGGGATATAGAATTGGTGGACCTCGGCGCAAAACCGAGATGTCTGGAGTTCGTTATTAAGGCAGGCCTAGACCGGATACCGGTTGTTGCGCCGTTGATGTTGATGATGATGATGATGACACCTCCTTTTAGATATAAATCCAAATAGTGCTCGTTCAAGGCGCCCTTCTTTATACCTGAGACCCTTTAATGATAATGAAGAAACTTCTACTGCAATTAATTAAATAAATTTGGAATTATTAAAATTTGAATGTGAAAAGTGTCCGACGATTGGCTGTGGCATCCAGATGGTCTGAAGTTTTGACTATATTGGCTTCCACTTTGCAATCTTGTAATAAATACGTTATTCAAGAAGTGGCTGACGGTTTGGTCCAGGACAGATGCCACTCATCAGACGGTGCCTCTGTTTCTGCCCTGGGAGCAGCTTGACCGAAATGTGGTATTTGTTCCATTATGTTTACTCGTAAACACGACATTAGTGTGAATTATTTCCAAGTGAAATCCGCCTTTGTATTCAGACCCAAACTAGGCCGAAGACAAATTCTCAAACAAAAAAATACTTTATTTTCAAAACTCTACCGCTAAATCTCACCCATCTCCATAACCTCTCACTTTTAATGTTGTGTTTCAATAATTAAATGTTAATTACCTAAACTATTTCAGTCATGACTTTCTAATTAACATTCTCGCATTGCGGAGGGTCCTTTCAGTCAATGACAACACCCTATGCCGGCCAACTGACAATCAGCTGCCAGAACCGAAACAACTGACGGGTTGAAGTGGCAGAGGTTATGGGATTCCGCGGTGTGTAGGAAAAATAAGTCGTAGAGTCTGTCGCAAGGGAAACCGGAGTCTCGCGGGAGCTTTACGATGGCCTCGGTTCTCATCCGAGGGTTAAGGATGGGATTTCATCGCTTGGATGGCAGGCTGGCGACTATCAGCATTCGACCTTATTCAACGTGAGTGAATCAGAAAACATTGCCTAAATCAGTTGATTCCTTCACTGAACACTTTCCTCTTTTAGGGATTCAACGAAAGACAGCAAGGTGAGCAAGTATTCCCCTGAAGCGTTGAAGAAGGACGTTCGCGGTTACGTCTTCACCAGATACGTTGACCATGTCAAAAACTACGATAAAGGCCTGCAGAAGAATTTCCCATCGGCCTTAAGAGTGTATCGAGTGTTTGTTGACGGAGTCGCAGCTTTCTACCAGGACATGAAACGATACATCAAAATAACAAGGATAATCAATGGGTCAGCACAGGGGCTAGCAGCTTTGACGAGGGGCGAGTTGGAATTGTATTTACAAATGAGGCTGGACATGTATAAAGTCGCTCCGGTGATTTTGTTTTCCTCCTTGCCGTTCGTCGGATACGCTGCCCTCCCATTAGCGTGAGTAATTCAACCGTACCAGGGTTAGTTCAATATAGTTCAATGGATCCTTACAGAGCTTTGTACCCACGAGCATTACTATCATCACATTTCTGGACCCTTCAGCAGAAGGCCGAATTCCAACAATATTATCTCATTCAGCGTTTGTCGAACAACAGGAACGTCCTGCGAAGCCTTCAATCCAAACTCGAAGAGGCAAAGTGTCTAAAATATTACGAAGTGTGGAATCACATAATTGTTCTTCTGGGGAGCGGACAACACCCTTCACCCAATGAGATCCTTTCGATTAAAGACTTATTCGCTGAATCGCCGTATCAGTTCAGCAGCTTGACGCAGACACACATTGTAAGTACATTTCAACGGCATTCCAATAGAATCCGTACTAAACTTTTGATTTAGAAATATCTTTGTAACATTCATGGAATTCGTGCCGGATTGTTCGCCATATTCGGTCGAGAGAAGCTACGCGAACGCGCCGATCTACTGCATCACATGGACTTGGCCATCAGGCGTGAAGGAGGAGTCCACAACATGCATCCAGACGCCCTGAAGAAAGCGTGTTATATACGTGGATTGAACCCAATAAACATGAGCAGTGATGGCATGATTGAGTGGCTCCAGGGCTGGGTCGAAGTGTCCTTAGACTTAGAAGAGCAACACAACAGCCTTTTACTACATTTACCTATTTTGCTTGGATACAACCATCCAAACAATTGGCAATTAATTTATAAAAAGCATTAGTTTCTCATCGGATCCTCGCCAGTCATATTGCCATGAGTTTTCTCATGTTGTCTCTAGTCTAGAAGAAAATTGTTTTAATTTACCCTAAATTATTGGAGAGATTCGAGATGACAGATTGATTAGTTAATTTAAATTGTAGATTATCATTGTACTTTTTATAGGAGCGAAATTGGAATGAAATCGTCATATTTCATGTATGTTCATCTTAATGTGTAAGGAAGCAAAGGACGTGATATGTATCTATAAATCAATCAAAAGACATAAATCAATGGTGTTTTCTTTCCTAATTCAGAATTGAAGTGTTTCTACATTGCAAGGACAGTATTGTCAAAAATCTTTTCCTTCCACTTTTAAAAGCGGAGAGCGTATTTGCCTCCCGCTAACAATATTTTATTAGTTACTGAGGATTTCTTACTGTACAGGCTGGAGTCGAAAGGATCTCTAATCACCATTTAGTGTATCAACCGGTCGTTATTTCGCCCCGCCTTTCGATCGTTTCCCATCGACTTTGATGTTCAGACCAATCTTTGAAAGTAAGTTTTCATCAACGCGAATTACATGTCCATACCATCAAAGACGCCTCTCTCGATCGTGGATATTCTGATTTCTTATGTGATCATGGCAAATTCCGCCCTAGTTCGCTGCTACATCTTCGTTACCATTACCAGGAGGCGCCAAGTAACTTTATAAAGCAGTTCAAAATTGCCTGATAGCATTGTCCTGAAATATTTAAATCACTCCGTTCTCGGTAGGTCGTTGCCACTGTCAGAGATAGTGCCTGTATTTTAGTTTTCGTTCGCCAAGTCTTTTTTCTCAGATTTAGACTGAGACCGTGTTGATTGAGGCGAATGCCACTTTTCAACAATTTATCGAGTTCAGAAGTGTATGGTGCACTGGACGTAAGATGTCCCATGCAATAGTATTCATAAGAAGAACAAAGAGGAGAAGCTAGCGGGCGTTTCCTTCATAAACACTGACAGAGACACGAAGCAGTTATGATGTTCCAACCAAACGCACAAATTTCTCTGGCACTATATACTGCGCCAGAGGATACGATATGAGTTGTCAAGAAGTGATCAAAAATCTTCACGATACAGACCAGCAATCAGATCGGTCGGTAATTGGAACATTCTGCTGGACTGCTTTTCTTTTTCCATATTGGAACGATCGTGCTTTCTTGCCAGTCAGATGGTGTTTTTTCCTCCTTTTTTTTATCCTCCTTAATAATGCGATTGAAAAACTCACTGAGTCACAGTGTTGGGTTGCAGCTCTTCCCTTCCCAGAGCTCAGATGCGCCCACTTTCATTCGTTTCATTGCTTCCTGGACTTCAATGGCTCTGGCAAGTGTAACTGTTCCAAATGTCAGCAGTGCTTGTAGAAGTGGAGGACATCCTCTCGGTTGGCATCCTCGTAAATTTGCAATTTACCAGTATTTCATCGATTTCGAGAAACTTCATTTGGACATCGTCATTTCAAGGTCAAGTATCTCGGTTGACGTACTGCTATCGGGTTTGATAACATCGAGGGTTGTATAAGCCGCCTTATACAGGGTGCGGCAGCATAACTTCCTTTTTTAAAATGCGCGCCACTCAGTTAGTTGATGTCATAGCGGAACGCTAGTGGTCCCGTTCAAGAGGGGATACTGTAAAGTTTTGTCCCGACACGGTTCAGTCGCCATCATGCGTTGGAATAGTGAGGAGCGTGCCTTTGGCGTTGAGGTTTACTTTTTAAGCGGATGTTCGGTGCACAACGTGCATTTCGGAATCACTTTAATTTAGCCCCGTTGGCTCCCGTCCCAGACCGCAAATCAATTGTTACATGGGTCACTACATCCAGACAAACTGCAAGTGCGACAAAAAGAAGAACTGAAGTCCCTCGGCCCGTTAGATCACCTGAGAACATTGAAGCAGTGAGAGCGTCAATGTTGCGATCGCCACGGCGGTCTGCGCACAAACACGCACACTATCCGATCGTTCTGTGAAAAGAATTCTTCGTGATGATCTTCATTTTCATCCCTATAAGATGGCAATAGTGCAGGAACTTTCAGAACGTGACTTCAATTCTCGGATGAACGCGTGTGAGCTTCTTCTTGATGTCGTTCCCGAGGGTGCTATTGTTGTTTTTAGCGATGAAGCCCATTTTCATTTGTGTGGGTCGGTTAACAAACAAAACATGCGCTACTGGGCTGACACCAACCCTCGAGAATTGCATGAAAAGCCTTTGCATTCACCCAAAGTCACAGTGTGGTGTGCAATTTCCTCAGCTGGAATTATTGGTCCCTGGTTTTTTAAGGAAAATGAGGTTACAGTGACAGTGAATTCGGACCAGTATGTAAACATGCTACAGAATTTTTTTTTCCCACGGCTAGAAAATTTAGATTTAGGGGACACTTGGTTCCAACAAGATGGCTGTTTTGAGGAAACACTTTCCAGAGCGCCTTATCTCAATTAGAGGCGATTTGGAATGACCGGCACGCTCTCCCGATCTCTCCCCTTGTAATTTTTTTCTATGGGGTTTTTTGAAATCCCGTGTTTATGTGAACCGTCCAAGAGCCCTACAAGATTTGAAGACCAACATCCAAAAAGAAATTGCCAACATAACACCTGCTATGCTAACAAGAGTCATGACAAACGCCAGAAATCGGTTTACGCAATGTATGGAGAATGGGGGACGTCACCTAACAGATTTGATCTTCAAAACAATGTAAATAAAAACTTTAGACATGTACCTACATTATAAAAAATAAATAAATATTTTCCGATGCATACAATAGTTTTTATTGAGTTTTGAAAAAAGGAAGTTATGCTGCCGCACCCTGTAGAGGACGAGGGTTGTAAACACAGAAGAGAGATCCCTAGTAATGCTGGAATATTGGTTTCTCTCATATGGCACAATCCATATTGGACTTTCCGCCACTTCCGTCTTCAAATCAACACGTCCACGGGTATCCTATACGCTGAGGTAGTTCTTCATTTAATATTGTCTCAAGCCAGAATACTCCGTGGACACGACGCTGGGATGAATTAATGCGAATACTCCTCCAATTGTAACAAGAAAAACGAATTCCCTTCTTCAGAATCGTAAAGGAAAAGATAGAACTTAACTGGATGTTATACGCCTGACAATTGTGGGTAAGAAGCTGACCATTAATAGTATAGACCAGACAACCAAAACATTTGCAACCACCTATAAAATTGTTCATGAACCAGGGTAATGTTCTGAAGTCATTATTATTTGCACAGCTTCTGTTCCCCTAACCGGCACAATAGTGAACTTCCTTTTATCCAGGAGCACGGTATCGTGCATTCTACAAAATGTGCTCGAGTGTATCTCGCCATTCTGTTACTGCAATATTCTCCGAATTTCGTAGTCGTAGCCCAACAGTTGTAAAGTAGAAGGCGTTGTGATTATATTTGTTTGAGTGCATGTTTTCGATTTTTTAATAATTTTAAAAATCAAATTAAATTTATAACAGTGAGTTTGTGTTAAATTTTGGGAAATGAAGACACGATTTCCATGGCTGAACATTCAAACCAGTCTGAACGAATACTGAAGACGTGGATTTATGAGTATGACAAGCAATTCAGATATCAGGCTAGTGAACGGCGTCCAACAACTATAAAACGTGTACATAGTTTTCAGTCAACGATGAAGATGATGTTCACGGTTTTGATTGATTACAACGGTATTGTACGTCATGGATTTTGATCAGAAGATTAAGCAGATATTATGGGAGGTTTACGTGAATCACTTCGTGAAAATAAATTAATTTGAATTTTTGGGCAAACAAATTCTATTCTGATTCCATTATTATTGGCGATTTTTTGTACAAACACGAAACGAATACTATCCAACAGTCACCGAATTAACCCGGTTTCGATCCCTGCGAGTTGTTCCTGTTCAATCGAGCCAAAAAATACATTATGAATAGTTCCAGTAGTCGAGAGGAGGTAATGGAAAAGTCGGAACATTTCTCTAGAGGAAAGTATAATACAATCGATGATCTGCGTCCATCCAATAGATACCTTACCAGCAAAAAAAAACGAAAGGGCTCTTTGGCAAAAGAGACTAATAAATGAAGATCAGATTCTACTGTCAACTATTGCATATGTCGTTTTGTGCGGCTTGTTTATAGTTAGCAAAATCAAAAAACGACTGATTTTTCCTCGAACGCCAAAAGAAATGTTCTTTTATTTGTCATATATCGATATTTTGAGGACCAGCTGTCGTCTTCCTCAGTGAGTCTGACCTAGATCCTAGATCGTCGGTGATCCTTCTATACTCAGGTATTATGTACATTATGAGTTATCCCAATGCATTTAATTTTCGAAAATCATTAACCTCCGTAATTACTCTTAAATTATCCTTTATTGTTATATGCTTCTCCTTGGTGATGTATCTGGCTATTAATGATTTGATAGCGTGTGTTGGTTTGGTTTTGTCTATCACCAGATGCCTTTATTGAATCTCGTCGTTATTACCCTTCTGGTTTACTTTATATATGATTTTTCGCAGACCAACTTGCACGGTTAGTAGATTCCGCTTGTCCCGTTGTCATCCTTGGGGGTTTTGTGCCTTCTAATCGTGTCTTCAGTTGATGTGGTCTGTTGATAGATAGCACTTCGATGTGGCGTTTCTTTAGGAAATTTTTAATCTGCTAGTGGCCTTGGGAGGAAATGAGAGATACCCGCCGTTTTTTGTATGGTCCTACTTGTCTTGAAAATGTCATCAGGTTGTTTCTCTCCATCATTGTCAATTTTTTACGAATTAATCCTCCAACCATCTTCTTCCCGAAACCGTTCTTTTCCGGATGACGTGGTTAGCATAGGATAGAGCATTGCGTTGTATGGTGCCATTTTTTGTAAAAAGGAGTGGTTTCCGCTACAAAAAAAAAATGGCATCGTACAACGCAATACACTATAAGGAGGTTAACCTAAAACTCACTGAGGAAGAGGATAACTGGTCTTCGAAATGTTGACATAAGATAAATAAAAAAATGTTTTTTCACCATTCTAGGAAAATTTTGTTAAGATCAGAACTTAACAACTCGAGTGTGCAATCGGCTTCGTGGAAACACCTTTACAACAACGGCAACAAATACAATTTCACAAACTCGATCAATTGCCTGCAATTATTGGAAAACAAATATCAACGCGTCACTCCTCGTGCATTGGACGTTAAAAACCATAAGTCACTAGGAGCCGGCCGAATTACAGCCGAAGTGCTTAAGTATGGAGCTGACCAACTACACCAAGCGGTTCATCAACTGATGCTCAAGGTGTGGGACAGCGAATCAATGCCTGATGACTGGCAACGAGGCATTACCTGTCCTATACATACATATCTATATTATTATATTATCTTGCTAGGCCGGATAGACTCATAGGTCCAGAACACGGCTATGAGGGGATTCGGTGTTCCGATGAAATTGATAACCAATGACCAATGTGCGGGACCAGACAAAAACAGCCGGATCACTCTCGAGACCATTTAACATCAACAACGGTCTACGACAAGGGGATGCCCTATCATTTGTCCTCTTTAACCTGGCCCTGGAGAAAGTGATTCGAGATGCAAATGCCAATGCGAGAGGCACCATTCTCTCCAAGTACACCCAGTTACTGGGCTACAATGATGATATTGGCAGTATGGGAAGAACAACCCGAGATGTACATTCTGCCTGCATCTAGATCGAGCAGGCGACGCGAGATATCGGGCTGCTCATTAATGAAGGCAAGACGAAGTTCATGGTGGACCAAAGAACGAATAACATCAAATCGTACTGGTCAAATGAAAACAATAAATTCAGTTTTGTTTAGATTCAATCTGAGACCGTGTTGCATGAGGCGACCATTCCATTTTTGGACACGTTGCACGCCACTTGTCCAAAGTAACATCTTCGCAAGACGCTGTTCATTGTCTTTAATAGCCGGCCAACACTCAACAGCGCTAGGCGGATGACTTTGCGGTAAATTTTAGATGTTCGCTGATACGTCGATCACAAAGAACATCAGTTGTGGAATCATTCATTCAGGTTGCATTAATGCTTGAAGCAATTTCATTACGCAGTTCTCCATTGGCTGATAGCATTGACCCCCCGTTAAATCACTGTTCTGGGCAGGCTACTGCCATTGACAGAACTGAGCGAATTAAATATCTCGAGTCGATGCTATCCGCGAATGGAGAACTACGTTATGTTCCTCACATAGAAAAACACAAAACCTTTTATACCTGAAGCGTCAAGCGGAGCCTCAAAATATAGTCGTTATAAGCAATATGCAACGATATCCTGTATACATATAATCGTTTTCAATCTCTTTCTGAACACTCACATATGAATTTCGCCGGTGCCCAGATTTCCATTTTACTTTGCCATACCACAGAACTGAACACCAAAACTCTAAAATTTGTTTAATTCTCATTTCGTAAAAACAAACTGTTTTTTCGGTTATTTTCCGGAAATGAACGGCTTTCTTTTGCCTGTACGAAAATAGAACTTGGCTATCCAAAGTATTCTATGAACCTGTTTGGCCGAGCATGTTACATCTTTCTCCAGTTTGTGGCGTTTTTGCATTTCCTTTTTCTTCGAATTACAAATCCCGTCGTTCTGTAACTATCAACTTCCATGGTCGACCGCTCCAAAAGTTGCGAGAGAGGCGTCTTCGACGGTATGGTCACGCAATTCGTGCAAACGAGAATTCACTTGCCAAGATTGGTCTGAACATCGGAAGTCGATGGTAAACGACCAAAAGGCAGACCTAAACAACGGTGGCTTGATACGCTGGATGGGGATTTGAAAGCCTCGAGATTGCACCCAGATCAGGCATTCGATAGAGCCAAATGGTGAAGCCGATCACGACGAGCCGACCCCGCTTGTGAACGGGACAAAGGATGAAGGAAAAGAAGAAGAAGAAGAAGTTAATTCTGTTCATGAGGTGATCAACACCACTGCTGAACGCTGATTTTGACCTATTTTGCGATATTCGCTTATTCTGTGATACAGTAAAATCTAATATTGCTAAATATATATATATATAGTTTAAGTGCAAAAAATATCTCGGAAAAAAAAATTATGAGCCATAGATTCTTCAATTCATTCCGTCCACTTCCCAACAGGACAACGAACCTAAGCATATCCGCGCTAGTAAAAAGTTGGAGGGGAAGAGCAAGAGCTAACGTTGTTAGCTGAGCAGCGTATATTCAATTAAGAACCTGTGGGCAGACATGCAATATTCAAGGTTTCTAAAAATGTTGTCTGAATGGTTCGGAGCTTAGTGGTAAGCCCGCAGGAGTGTCGTTCACTTGGTAATAAGAATAAAGGCTAACTAAATACTGATGGAAGAATAAATTTATCGGGAAACCTAGACGTCCAAAAATGAAAAAGAATGAGTTGGAACCATGTCATAGCAAGCAAACCACACCCTAGTGAACACTTTCATTTATTTGAGCAACAAAGTCGCTATGAATTCAGTCAATCGCATCCCCGCACTCACCCACTGCAGAAGAAATTGGATTTACAAGAAAACACTTTATATTTTTTTTCTTTTTTTATTTTAAACGTAAAAGCAGATCTTAAGTGTGAAATCTTATTTCTTGCCCTTTCCCTTCTCCGCTTTCAATTTAAGGAATTTCTCCCTCCTGTCCTTCTTGAGAACGCGAGTGGTTCCATCGCTCTTTGTACGTTTCTTCAAGGTGTTGAAGGCAACGGTGAGGAGCTTGTTTCTCTGCCTCTTGGCATAACGCAACTTGAAGCGATCGAAGTCATTCAATTGTGTTCGCTGTAATGAAAATGCAACAATAAGCAACACGCTCGCTGAACGTCAGCCGTGAGATCTTACCTTACGGATTGATTGGGCCTTCAACGACCAAGCGGTCTCCCTCCATTTGGCCTTGACGTCGAATTCCTTCCACGCCTTGCGAACAATCCTGGTGGGAGCTGTGTATGGGAACCTAATGCGGAATTTGGTCAAGTGAAGGTTGGCCAAACGATATTCCTGTCGGGGGACTCCAGTGAGAGGTCCATCAACTAGAACCTGTGAAATGAAACAAAACATTGCTTTGAGATAATAATTCCTGTTTTGAGGGAGATTTTGCTCTAAAAGTAATAATTCTTTTCTCAGATTTGGTTGATATCTACACATATGTGTCAGTCGGCAATTCCTATCAAGAATAACGTACTCATCATGAAAACTAATTCACTTTAGAAACATTCTGCGAAGAATTTCAGATCCAGCGGCAGACATCCTACATCTGACGCCTGACCACCGCGCCGGTATATAACCTCTACGAGGCGTGAATATTGGCGCGTCTCTTAATCTGAAACTCTCTATAAACAGAATATGCTTCATATTAGTTATTCAATACTTACTCTGTTTTGATCTATAACGTCGACAATAGCGACGAGACGGCCCTTAAGGGGTCCCGCAGCGCACTTGGCGATCCTGCCTGTCTCTACGAAACGCTCGAACGGCTGCAAGTATATTTTTCACTTTAGTCTCCATTAAATAACTTTATTTAATGTTCGTTCGCGAATTTCCTCTCTTCTACTGTGCACAAGAACCCAATAAATTACGGGAGCTTCTCAATGTGCTTGACTGGGAGCAAGTAAACACGAAATGTCAAATTATCACCCATGTGGCGTCCGAAACACAAGTTCTTGTATTTTTTGAAGGGATTCTGTGTGATTTCGAATACCACTATGCCACATTTTGATTATTTGAACTTCAGTGCAATTGAAATAGCAAAATTGAGACTTAGGAGAGGTTAACACTTGGAAATTAAACGAGAAAATAAGAAATTCGCGAGACGTACCCGTCCATCTTACCATGATTAACCGGAAAGAAAGAACTAGGCACCTATTTGTAAGCAACTTCACGACGTTAGTTAACTGGTCGAAATAACCTTATGTGGTACTGATTGAGTCAAATGCTGCTAACACCCGGAAGGTTGTGCTTTTCATTTGAAAATGGTGTGTTATTAAGCATTTAATTAGAGAAACTGTACCCTATACTAAATATTATAGTCTGTCAAGAAAAGTTCATGCAATTACGTTTTTAAAATTTATTGGGCAGAAAAAGAAAAAGGCAAAAATTAAATGAAGGCTTTTCAAAAATTCCATCTTCGAAAACATTAGATAAATTATTTAAAGAGAAAATACCAAACTGTTCAATATTTTCTATAAAAGTTTTATTTTAGAAAAACAAATTCCTATGACAAATAAAGGATTGAGAAATTGAAAAAAATACCGAATATTTTTTGCTTAGAATTGTATGAGGGATCGTGATGGAAATGGCGGGTGCAATTTCTTACGGAAAATTCAATTAGTATATTTCAACCAGAAGGGGGGGGGGGGGAGCTCCCAACGTGAAACTACATGCTCCCGGTTACAGTACTTTCCTTAACGACGCGGGCAGAGGCACAGAAATACTAGTCAAAACAGGACTTAGGGCAAATAGCATCCCACCGGCTGCAGTGGCATCAAACTGCCTGTTAGCAGCAGTCAGACTTCCTGTTAGGGGTGGCGTCCCCCGGCATCACAGGTCGTCACTTCACTCCCATTCTGGTCGAACTCTGGGGAATTGCCACCAGTTTCGATGCCTTCATCCTCGCCGGTGACCTCTACGCGAGGCACGTATCTTGGGGAGACTCAGTTTATAACGAAAACGGCAAAGTGCTCTTCGATTGGCTTCAGTCAGGCCCACTCTTTAGCACGGACATCATTAACGCGAGAGTGCCATCTTTCCCTCGTCGGTCTTATAATCTCGTCCAATTTCTCAGCATGTGTCACCAGCTGCTCTTCTTTGGCAACCCACTCGGACCATCATGCCTTCAGCCTCTCTCTACATCTATAGCAAATTCTCCCTCCACTCCACCATCCGCAAAAATGCAGATCCTTCAATCTAACATTTGGGGAGGGGGGGATGATTTCCAACGCGACTTATTCACTGCCCTCCTCTGAACAAGTCGCGCATTCGCTCTAATGCTGAGCTAGATACATATATCCGGAAAGTCAACTCTGCCTTCGAAACTACAATTGACAAACACTCGCCAGTTAAAGAACCTGGTTACTACAAATACCGGTACCTTTCCCCCTCAACCCTCCTCGTAGTTCGCAATAGAAAAAGACTACTGCACCGCAGGAAACGATTATTTCACCGGCTACGGCGCAGATGCAACGCTGACTACCGTCTCCACTCCGAGATCATCAAAGACCTGTCCAGCAAAATCAACGGAGCTATTCGGTCCGAACTAAATGCATCTTACAAGAAATTCCTAAAATCCCTTAAATCTGGCCCACAAGTTTTCTCAATAATTAATCAATTGGCTGGAAGAAAAAAATCTTCGATTAACGTCAACCACATCCCGTTAAAAATAGGTAACCTCCAGTGTAGACTAGACTATTTGAGCCACGTATTCAGAGCCAAATCCCCAGCAGACCCCATCTAGAATTCGGTGGTCGCCACTGCGGTCAGCGATAAAAGGTTGAGCTTGGAAGGGTCTTACCTCTACCCCTTTTCCCCAAATCCCTGGCTGATATAGTCAGAACAGGCCCACTCGCCTCATTCTTTACCTCCCGAGAAGTAGTCGAACTTGCAATCTCTCAGTCCAACAATAAAAAATCTTCGGACCCTGACGGCATCTCTAACTTTGTCCTGTGGAATTGTGCGTCTACCATCAGTGAATGTCTCACCATCCTCTTCAACAACCTGTCTGCCTAAACAACGATCACTTCCCGGTATTTTAGAAATCAGCCTTCCTTATACTTATCCCGAAGAAAGGATGCTCGGGCGATCTGAATATGAGGCCTATCTCTCTTCTTTCCAATATTGGAAAAATCTTCGAACGTATAACGTATCCTACCAAGTCACCTCAATAGACACTACTCCCCTATCATTCCACTTAATCAATTCGGCCTCGAAAATCTCAGATACACCGAGCAGCCAATCCTGCATCTGCAATCATATTGAAAATTAGTATTGCACTGTAGCCTGCGCCTTAGACCTCGAAAAGGCATTTAATTCAGTTTGGAAAGAGGGCTTGGCCTACAAACTAATTCAGTCCAATTGCCCCCTCCCATTATTCAGAATCCTCGGAGACTTCATCTCCAACAGAACTTGCCACGTGCGCTTCGATGGACTTCGCTCCATTGACTTCCCGCTAAACTCAGGCGTCCCTCAGGGTTGTAGGCCCCAAACTTTTTAACATCTTTCTCCACGATATTCCCCTCCCCTAAACTTATCCAAGCAGCCCCTCACCCGCCCGTTTCCCCCAACGACAATAGTCCTCCCTCGTCAGGAGGGATCCTTTTCGCTGATGAAACCATCCTATATGCGAGCGGCCTCAGACCCTCACTAGCCTCTCTCTCTCAAACTCCTAATCAATAGGGTCATCGTTTATTTCAACCGGTGCGCCCTCACCGTTAATTCCCTTAAGTCTGAGGTTATTTGCTTCAGAAATCCCAGTGAGAAGTGCCACTGGTGTGTTTCAGAAAGCAAAAACCTGCATTTACGCAACCACACACTCAAGCCGAAACCAAACATTAAATACCTGGGAATCTGCCTCAACAACAATCTTAAATCCAACCCTCACGTCAGATCTGCTATTGCCAATGCCGCTACGACCTCAGCTGCCTTAAAAAACCTCCTCTCATCTCGGGGCCAAAACTTTTATTTGTAATCCTGATCTATGATTTCCTAGTATGGGCTACCATGTCACCGAACGTAGTCGAAGCCCTCCGACGCTTTGAAAGGTCGACACTCAGGAAATCCACTGCCAAATACGGAAGGCCAAACCTCAAATTTCACAAAAACTCTCTCCTGTACGACCTCTCCGGGGTTTGCCTCATAGTTGCGCACATGATCAAGCTATTGTGCATCAGACTGAAGAAGTGGCTGACCCACCCTAACCCGCTGATAAAAAATCTCGTTAAGCGCAATGCATTGTTACGCGAGCAAAGATACTATGTGTCAGAGCTGGCTGTCCTCTCGTACAGAAATTCTCCTTTCCACTATCACTTCCTCCCCTCCTATTAATGTGCAGCCCAAGATCTCACGCCGCCTGCTCGATCTGGATGAAGGTAGACTGTACATCTCGGGTGGTTTTTCATATGATATCAATATCGTCAGCGTAGGCCAGTAACTGGGTGGACTTGAAGAGGATGGTGCCTCTCACATTTACACCTGCATCACGAATCACTTTCTGCAGGGCCTGGTTAAAGAGGACGAATGATAGGGCATCCCTTTTTCTTAGATCGTTGTTCATGTTGAATGGTATCGGAAGTGATCCTGCTGCTTTATCTGGCCTCGCACATTGGTCAGGACCAACTTAGCTAGTCTTATTAATTTCGTTGGGATACCGAATTCTCTCTTGGCCGTATACAGTTTTACCCTGCTGGTCACTTCCATATTTAACCAATTCGACTGTAATTACATCGGCTCCTGGCGACTTATGGTTTTTAAGCCAATGAATTGCACGGATTGTTTCTTTCATGCTTGGTGGTGGCAGCATTTGTCCATCGTCTTCAGTTGACGGGACCTCCAACTCGCCGATGTTTTGGCTCAACTCGTTGCTCTAATATGCCTATTCTGTTGGAAATCAGGTTTCCTTCTTTGTCTCGGCAGGATGAGCATCGAGGTGTCGAGATGTATAAGGCTTCATCCTGCTGACTCATTGGTAAAACTTCCGCGTCTGGTGCGATTGCTTTCCTCTACTTCTCGAGTACACAGACTTGTTGGTTCTCCAGGCTTCCTTTTTCTGTCTGTCAAGTCATTTGTCCACTTGACGGAGTTCGTGATAGGTCTCTACGCGGCTGCAGCCAAGTATATTTGTGCTCGTATTAATGACAACGCCCTTCAAGTGGTTGTAAAGATCATTTGTGGATGCTTCGCCTCCAAGACATCTGGTAGCTGCGGTTATTTCGGCATCAAATATAAGTATTACGCAGGTCTTTGTCGTGGATGGCTTCAGTATTTATTCTCACCTGATTGTCCCGTCCCTTCTTGACTATTGTCAAATCTCCAAGTATGATTTTGATATTATACTTGAGACAGGCTTTGAGGGTCCGCTCATCTGCCTCGTATGCAGTATTCCGCTTCTTTGCTTCCTTCACAGCTCCATTCTGTCTTTAGGGTACAGCCTATCCATTTCCCTGCGCTCTTCTTCCGCGTGCTTCTCTCAGGAGTTGGGTTCGCATTCGCCTAATTGTGTGGATGACCGAAGTTCAGTTTGCCTCCGACCTGAACATTTCCCGGAATAAGTTTTGGGGGCTTGCGCCAACTCCCAACGCGTCACTCAGGCTTTTTTTCTCCTCTCGGAGTCTCGGGCACTCAAATAGCACATGCTCTGAGTCTTCTGGGATCCCACGACATCTGTAACAGTTCGGGGAATCATCCACACCGATGCGATGCAGATAGTTAGTTTTTGCCTTTTCCATTGTGAAGGAAATACACCTTCCGCCTCGAATGTATTTATGAACCAATGAGGTCTGGTTTCTACCGCCAGCTTCAGCGCTTTATTAGGGATGCTCTCCAAACCCGGAGCCTCGCCATCGCCGATCCTTCCGCAGACCTCCCGAAGTTCCTCCTCGGTAACGCGAGGTATTACATCTACCTCGAATTGGGCCTCTGTTTGATACCTGGTCCGCGTGATGAGGAAAGAGCGTGGCTACAATTTCACCTGAGGCGACCTTTGCAACTTCTTCCTAACCAGCCTGTAGGGCATGCCCCAGGGATTTATGTTGGCATCCACGCACAGTCGCCTAAACAATCTCTTTCGCTCCTACGAATGGCCTCCTTTATTCTGCCACGCAATGTCCAATAGTTCCCTTCGCGTTCTTCATGATCGCTGGAACTGACTTCTCGCTCGATGGCATGCCGCTCTTAGCTCCGCGATTTCGCTATTCCACCAACAGTTTGGACGTTTGCTTGCAAACTCTCGCCTTCGGTGCATAGCGGCGTCGCATGCCTCGGTCACAAATCGCGTGAGTCTCGATGCCATTTCGGTCGTGGTGCCATTCAGGTCGTCATGAACTGTCAGAGCTTTAGAGAACGTATCCTGCTCGAATGCCCTCGTCGTCCAGCCCGGCCCTACTACTCGCTTTTGCAAGCATTCAATCCACCAGCGGCTTTAATAAAGATCGCCTGGTGGTCGCTGTGGATGTAATGCTCACTGTAATGCCAGGTAGTTCCTCTTGCCAATGCGGTGTTCAAGTACGTGAGGGCGACGATAGAGCCCAGGCCTCTCCCTCTGAACGTAAATGAATTCCTAACATTGGCAAGTACAACATCCAACCCAGCAGATGCCTCGAGTAGGATACTTCCTCTCTCGTTTGTCCTACGGCTACCCTACTCATAGGCCCAGACATTGAAGTCGCCCGATATGATTTTCAGGGTATGACTCCTTGCGTCCAGCACCAAATGGCGCAGCATCTCCTCGTACTGCGCACGTGTTGCGCTGTAGACATGAATCCCGCCCATCTTTGCTCTCACAGCTTCTGGATGTTGCATAACTTCCTGAATGGCCTGCCGCCGCACGCCCATATCGCTGCCTTACCGGTCTGGTCCCTGATCCAGACACCACCACCGTAGTTGCGATAGGGTTCACAAATAATGGCAACGTCAATTCCCTTCTCTCTGATGGGTCTGTGAAAGAAGGTCTTGCGCCGCCTCACAATTGTTGAGATTGATTTGAATTAATCTCATTTTGGCCTTGTATTTAGCGCTCCCCTGAACGCTGGACATCTGCTACTGCCAGTAATATGTCGATTCTCGATGTCTTCCTTTCCTTTACACAGCATGCATTTCGGGTCAGCTGTGCACTTCTTGGCGGTATGCCCATCTCCTCCACACTTTCTGCGCCGCTTTGATCTCAAAGTCGAGGCAACTGAAGCGTTTCTTCATATCCACTCGCTCTCTGAGCCGACAGTTGACCCAGCCTATCTTGACTCTGCCCGCCGCTAGTATTTTGGACGCTCTCTCTGCTGGCAGGCTGATAACTGCAGTCTCCTCTGCCTCATTTGCAAGCATCACAGCTACCGCGTTTCTATATCTTTGGCTGTTGTCAATGCCTCCTCCGGTTTCTTTAGAGAAGGGCGTTTCATCCTTTTGGGGATCTGTTGAGATCCAGGTATTTCACCCATCCCCTCGCGGCTTCTTTTTCCAGCGTTCTCGCCAAGTAATCTTTGCAGATGAGGTGTCACCTGTGTCGCCTGGGTGATTTTCTTGCCTGGTTTATACGCTCCTTTCTCCTCCTGGGCTCTGCCATACGCTATTCTGATACCTCTGATCATAGCCCTAATATTTTAGTGGATGTTCTTCCTATCATTATTGAACTCACGGAACTCCATTTCCATCTTCTCACCCAGTGCGGCAAATGCCACTCCCGGGTGGTCGTTCGCTCGATGACATTCGTCACATCCATCATCTGGTATCAGAATCACATTGTTGGGCTTTGCTTCCTTAAATTTCTTCGTCATTATCTGACAGACACCTCGTCCCTCTAGCGATCTCGCTTGACTCCTTCTGAAAGGATCCGATATCGAATTAGGTGTCCCCTGGACACCTGCAACCGAGGCAGTACGGTCGCTGGTCATTGTCGGTCGGGGTCCGGTTCGTTCGTTCCTAAAAACCGCGGCGTTGGCCTTTTCAAGCTCTCTTGCTGGTATTTTGTTGTTCGCATCCATTTGATTGTTGGGGTATTTGCCCCAAATTCAGGCACGGGCTCGCGTTTCGAACCACAGCCGTGGCAATTGTCAGCATTTTGCTTCCCGCTACCCCAGTGCTCCATAGGAAGTCCTATCCCTCCAGCCGTCCTTTCCACTCTTTAAACTGCTCACAGGCAGACAGCCACCGAAGGTTTCGTAGACCTTCAGGAGTAGTCCAACCTGTGCGTCTTCTGAGTTAGCTTAAACTAATGTCTGTCTATCTGCCTGGCTGTCCGTCATTTTAGTTGTACTAACTCCGGTGTTTCCCCTAGTTTAGGGCGCGCTACCTCCCTAAACCGCGGTTCACCCGTCCCAGAAGCAGCAAAGTGGCGTGTTGGATTTCGGATCCAGCAGGAACCGTTCACCTCAACTGACCAGCTACAACCTTACCCGGGTCGCCGTATCGCCCATGCGGAGAGAAACATACAAACATTCAAATTCAATAAGTCATTATCAAAATGCAACAAACGAAATCCGGTCTAGGACTGCCTAACTAAGGAACTCAAATATCCCGATCCTGCTTCGAAATCTATCAATGTCTGGTCTAGTGTTCTGTGGCGTTTTTTATCTAAGTCAGGCTCTGCCTTATCTTGTTTTTCTACTATAGATATCGCCCCTATGCGCTTCTTTTCACTGGATCATCAAGCTTAGGATTCAGTTACCTGCCTAATGCATCCTATTGAGTTGGATTTTTTCCACAACCAAACGGTCATCGGATTCATCCATCCAACTGTATTAGGGAAACAAATTTACGGAGGATTCGCCTCTCGTAGCATGGCGGAAAGCTCGCTATTTACTAATAAAGAATGTAATGTATTCATTGTATTGCACGATTGAAGCAAAATCAAATAAAAAAATACATATCATTCAAAAGAGCTAGAAATGCCAAAGTGCTAAATCAACAGGGACTAATTTATGAAATCCATTTTATTCCCATGCCATGGAACATTACGGAATAAAAATAGCATTCAGCGTTTGTCAAACTTTTGTAGTAATTTTTCCTGCATCTTTCGCTAGATGTCATCGAAATTGCTGGAGTAATTTACGTCAAATTGACACTTTCTATATTTCCAATTGCGATTCTTGTTTACGCAATTATAAACTGTTTACATCCTTGTACTGTTATATATTCGTTGATTTGTATATAGTATTTCGTTCTGGTGCGTTGAATTTCTTTGTTAAATTGTTAAAATCCCATCATCAGTCTCGCGATGGAACAAAATCCGCCAATTGAAAATCGCATTTATCTCAACCCAAACTTTGGGAAAACGCACATAAATCCGAACTTCCTCAGATCAAAACCTCCTGAAAGCATTCATGTCAATCCTAACTTTCTGTCGAAGCTGAAGCCACCGCAGCCAAATCAGGTTCCAGTTCCGCAACAAGGTAAAATCATATCGAAGTCAAGGACGAAGTTGATACGCGCCCCAACTGATAAGCCTGCCGTGAAGATTCAGCCACCCATGCCTGGTACCTGCGTGAACGTCGTTCCGAACGGGACTCCTAATCCACTTATTAAGATTGGAAACCGTAAACTCATACGCGCTCCTCTGATAACTGATGTTACCCGTATCCAACGACCTGTTGTACTTAAAAAGCCGTTAGGAGTGACGGCAGTATCGAGAGTAGGAAAATACAAGGTTGACCGGAGATCGCCAAGGACAAAAGAACGGAAACCTTTGCGTAAAGGCTTTGTGGGGAAGTACGCTCTTAGTCGAGTTGCAGAAAAGGAATTATTGTCGCCCAAAAGAGTCGTCAGAACTAGCAGGAGAGTTTGTAGATTGTGAGTCTCATGTTTTTTTACGGTTTGTTGGTTTTTAATGCAAGATCTTGTCTTTTAGGGAGAAAACATTGAAGGCAGGCAAGCTTCTGCTCAACATCAACGGTACCCTGTACAAATCCTCGAAGACTAAATTAGAAAAAGCGGAGGAAAACCCACCGAATTCGGGGCATACGACGAAACCCTCTTCCACTCAACACAAACTAGGCGAACGGGTGGTTTTTGTTCGCGGTGATAAATTTATTCTTGACAAAGGCGGACGCAAGCTAACTAGGGCCAAAAGCGACGGCGCTGAACATTTTGCGCTCAAACGCATCGACATTGGAGGCTTGACTTATGTAGCGGATTCGCAGGATACTTTCGTGCGGACGAACAATCATAAAACTCGAAATTATCTTAGGTAATGAGGTAGCGATTGCGGTAGATTCTTCTTTCTAATGATTTTGCTTTAATTTCAGCACCACGAAGCAGAAGAGCATAAGCTACTTATCGAAGAGAATGACGAAATCGAACATGCCATGTCCGATCTTCAGAAAAGTGGGAAAATGTGCGGCTCACGAGAGCGGCAGATGTCCGAAGGTTCACGACAAAAAGCAGGTTGTAATCTGCCCCAAGTGAGTATCGACGTCTTAGAACTTTCCGTTGGGCCTCCGTCTAACCGAAAATCGTCTGTTGTTTATCAGATTCCTGAAAGGAGAATGCATGGCGGACAAATGCCTGCTATCGCACGATGTGAGTCTATCCAAGATGCCTACGTGCAAGTTTTTCCTGCTAGGATGCTGCACTCGGCCGGAGTGTCCTTACTTGCACAAAAAATTGAACGAAAGAACTGAAATTTGCCTGGATTTCGTAAGAGGATTTTGCAAATTAGCTGAAAAGGTAATTAATTGTCCTTGAAAATCTGTGGGAGCCGCTCACCGAATACAATGCTCGTTCGTCTTCTATTTCCAGTGTGACAAGCGGCACGAGTTCATCTGTCCAACATTCGCTAGTACAGGAGAGTGTGGAAAAACTCGGTGTCCTTATTCCCATAAGAAACTTGACACCGGTAAATTCTCAGAGAAGTCTTGTTCAAGGAGTTCAAGGGAACCTCGATTGGAGATTAGAGAAAAGGTGTTGCCTCCAAGCCCGCCCACAGAAGACCGTGCACCAACCAATCACCAAAAATTATCGGAAGGAAAGAATGCTTCACGATATTTCGAAGATCGGAAGAAGAGAAGACGAGTTGTACCTCCCGGCGTTTCAAATGATGAAGATTCGCCTTCGAAGCAACCTGAAAACACACTAATCGCACAGAAAAGACACAAACTGGGTGATTTGCCTGCCTTCATACCCTTATGACAAACACTTTCACCACTCGTTTGTGCGGCTAAGTTAGCTAAAATAGTCAATTTTCTTGTAAAGTTTTAACACACAAATGTAGACAAATAAATATCTTCAGGCGAAATTCCTGTGTTTATTTATCTCACATCCTTTATGTGTCTCAATGGAGCCAGGATTAAACTTTCAGTCCATCAGCGCATACATTTCTCATTTCTGAGTAGTCCTATTGCATGTGAAAAGCAGCGGGAAAGGAACTCCATTCAATGTTTTTGTCAACAACTATGAATACACTTTCACATAGTTTCCTTTCATAGAAATGCACAACACACTGTTGCTTCCGCCCAGAAGCTTTGCGCCCCGTGATGCGTTGGAGATGCGCAGGAGAGAATCCATGGAAATCTTATCACTGAACTGCTTTGTACACGTGAAAACTTGAGGGGAAAGCTTGCGATTTTCCGGGCTCCGAGGAATTAGTTGACATTGAGACGTGGTCGAGTTCGGGTGAGTTCATGTTTGGAAACGTTAACGTGCAACTTCTTAAGGATACTCCTCGTTTTATGGTTATTTCCATCCACTGTACTCGTACGGGAGTGGATGACAATAAATAGATTGCTTCTGCCTCTTAATTGAGATTTGTGGGACGATATTCTATGATGATGTCTTTATCAACTTTAGAGATTTAACCCGGGAGTGAAAACTAGCAGTTGGTCCGGTTTTCAGTGGAGTGAGCGGAAAGTTTCATGGACTTACTTTTATTATCTTCGAAATCGAACAAATGCATAAACCAACAAACCTATGTAGTGTCCTCGACATTATACGATTTTTGTGAACTTCAATGTGTACAATA
The DNA here is from genome assembly GCF_905115235.1 of Hermetia illucens. Classification (NCBI taxonomy): domain Eukaryota; kingdom Metazoa; phylum Arthropoda; class Insecta; order Diptera; family Stratiomyidae; genus Hermetia; species Hermetia illucens. Next base: position 163,003,084 of record NC_051850.1, read on the forward strand.
TTGTGATGTGAAGTTGTGAACTCCATGTTTTGTGTTTTGTCCGTTACATTGAAACGATAATCCCTGAATTCAGCAAAGACACCCTAACATATCTCTGACCTCCTTAAAACACCCATGATAAGAGAAAGTTGTATATTGCATCAATTAACTCGATTTTTTTTTTGTTTCAAACAAGCGAAAACCACTACCGCAAATAAACTTTCCACACATCCACCCTCGGTGAGAAGAGGATCTCAAGCAATGTGTATTGAGTGAAGAGTTTTATGGACTATCAAATTTCAAGCACTTGATGCTTGGAGCGCCACTTTCTCCCAGCTACAGAATGCAGAACAGAGAAAATTGCAAGCTTCTTAAAACACTTCAGGATATATACCATGATTGTAGATAGGATTTATTTTTCCTTCTGATTAAAGTGTATTTATTTATATGGCAAAGTCGCCTGGTGACGATTAAATTCAAATCCGTTTGTAGGAAATGGGTTTTCGTTTGATTCTGGCAATAAAGTGGGTAATATCCTTATTATCCATATATTTCCAGCAAAGTTGGTTTTTGATTGGGTTGCATAGGTTCCTTGAAATTAAGGGGAAATGAGGATATTTGAGGCAAAATTTTGTGAGCAAGGCAAACGACATTGAATAATTCACACATCAAGAAATACCGATTATTTAGGATCTGCAGTGTTCGCGTTTCATAGCTATAGGATCTCCTCTGATTGGACCTTTCGCTGTAATTTAAGCTCAATTAAACTTTTCTTCTCGAAGAGGTATCTTCTTAACCCTTTGTAAATACTGTTACATAAAACTTCCTTGATAAAATGCGAGGAGTTCGATAAATATCTAAAATTCGAACACTTCGTAACTATAGGACCACTTTCAACTAGAGCAACACGCAAAGCTTCATGAAATTTAATACTTTTGATATTTTCTCCGCTATCAAACAAGGAGAGTGGAATCAAGGAATGCATGAACAATTATTTTATTCTTTTACAGATAAATAAGTTGCTTCGTCCTGCTGAAACCAGAAGTCTTCCATGCCATTTTCTTCGATGATTGTCATGACAAAATCACGAATCATGACCCGATAACGCTCGCCATTGATGTTAACAGAGGCTCCTCCGTCATTTTCGAAAAAAAAAATGGTCCGACGACCTTTTCCGCACAAACACCGTACCACACATTCACTTTTTTGACTGAAGAGGGGCCGTTCTTCAATTAATTGAGAATTTTCGGTAGCATAGAAGCGACCGTTTTGCTTATTTACGCCTCCATTTAACTGAAAATGGGCCTCATCTGACATGATGATTTTTCGCCAAAAGTCTGGTTCATTGCGAACAATTTCGACGGCCCATTTGGCATAATCAAGGCGTTTCGGATAATCAGCTAGGTTTGATTTTTGTGCCAATTGAATTTTGTACGGAAACATTCTTAAATCGATACGAATTATGCGCCTGAGTGTGGCTCTTGCAATGCCTAACTCCTGGGAACGGTGATAACTCGATGTTTTCGGGGTCTTTTCAATACTGGTTTGTACAGCTTCAATATTTTCACCAGGACGTCTTGTACGCAGTCTGGATGCGTGACTGGTATTGCTGAGACTACCGTGGTTAATAAATTTTGCGTATAAACTCTGCAAAGTGCTTTTCACTTTATTTTTTTTACGAAATTTACGTCGAGTTAACACAATTGAGAGCTTATTTTGAATGTAAAGCTGAATTAGTTCAGCGCGTTCTTTTGGAGTTTACTGCTCCATGCTATAAATTGTCTTGGATTGGCGCTTCAAACGCGGTATGTCATTAGTCAATCTAACATTCCTGCCTAAAGTTATAGGGTTGCCAGATGGGCCCAAATTAAATGGCCTACCCTGTACTTGTTCTTACTTAGTTCCCGATGTAAGTCCGGAAACTTGAGTGGTTAGAGCACAAGGCTGTCGCATGGAAGGTCGTGGTCCAAATCTCACTGGTTGCAGTGGAATTGTGATTTGGCGTCGGATACCAGTCGACTTAGCTGTGAATGAGTACCTGAGTCAAATCAGGGTAATACTCTCGGGCGGGCGCATGCTGACCATATTGCCTCCTACAGGGTCTGTATCCCGGTAGTGTACTGTTACGGTATTGAATGAAGTGCCCTAACACACTTTGAGGCCCTAATCCAATTGAATTGTTGCGCCAACGGCTATTATTATTATTACTTAGTTTTGTGAACAGTTTGCAAGTGGCTTATATTTTAATTTTTTATGGCCTTAATAACTGACTCAGTTCAGTTTGGCATGCTTCCGATAGGATTATCTATTAATTACGAATCAAGTCGGTCCCATTCGCTTGGGACTTTTTCTCAAAGCTTATCCACACCTTTTGGAACCTCCTTTTTTGCCAGCAACCTCAAACTTGTCAGATTTTCGTCAAAAACTGACTATCTGTACAGCTTAATTTTTGCGTAGATATCCAACAAAGATTCACAAGTACAGGAGAAATAGTGCCAAAAGGCGGGGTTGAAGATAAAAGATTGTGAGAAGGTTTAACGTTCCAAAAGGCTAGTAAAATTTTCATGTTAAGAAGACATTTTTAAGATTCGTATTTCGTATTCTTCACGTATAGAATAAAGTGCCTGCAGCATGTTAGAGGGCAAAGTTGAATAGTTTCCGAGATTTCGGGAGTGAAAATGGTCAAAGGACAAAATGAAAGGATCCCGAGAATTCGAATATACAGTGAGCAGAATTGAAATCCGGACACCGTCGTAAGAAATACATAAATATTCAGAAAGGGTGTAAACGGGGTTGTACACCTAACGACGCTTCTAAGCTCTTATAATGAAAATACAAGATTATGAGGAAAACAGTTTATCATATATTAAAACCATTAGATAAAAGTTATTTCAGGAATAAGAAAAAATTTTTTTACAATGACGAAAAACTATAGAAATGGTGAAAAATGACATTTCGACTCATATCAAAATTTTGGATTAAGGGGATCATTCCGTGTGAAGGCGGTTTCTTTTCGCTTTCTTTAGATTTTTTTCGTGAAGAACAGGATAAAGATACAAATACGAATTTTTCACCATATATTTATATTATATTATTATATTAATATCTTGAGCATGCGTAGCAGCTCGATAGCGTAGTTCATTATTGAAATACAGGGCAATTTACACACTCATCTCCAAAAAAGGTGTTTTTCTGCTGCCACGCTAGAGGGCGCTGTGATCATTTTAAAGAAAAAAAAGTAAACGGCATTTTAACGTGCAGACTTAACTACAGTTCGCAAACTAGGATTATTAAAAATATTAAAAGCTAAATTTTTGGTGTCGTCTTAAACTTTTTTTTGTGAATTTTGATGTTTTTTCACGGCTTCTTCAATGAATAAAAAAAAACTACTGAATGATTCGCATTATCCTAGTTTGCGGACTGTAGACATTTGTTCTGAATAAGTCGTGAAAAATTGAAAAAATTTCGTTGGATAGATTTTGGGTGGATTTCGCTTTTGACCTCAAAATTCTCCGAGATTTTGCTCGGTGCAGCACATGTCATTTTGCGCCATCATATGTCGCTCTGATAATGCCTATTAGTTTCTCTGGAATACCCTCCTGCGTAGAACCCTCCAGATACACTCGCTGTTCACGCTATTGACAGCTTTCTCAAAACTGATGAAGAGCGCTGCGCTGCGTGCTGCTCCAAAATAATCCGTAGGGTATTGATATGGTCAATTCATGAAGAGCTGGAGCGAAAGCCAGCCTGATCTGTGGTGATCAAGCTTTCGAAATGTTCTTTGATGCGTTCCAGAATTATTTTAGCTATTATCCTTTCAACGCCAGGGGGACGCAGATACCCCTCCAATTCTCACAGTTAAAACGAGCCTTCTTCTCTGAGATCTTGACGATCATCTTCTTCTTCCACTCTCTGAGAAAAGTCTGGGATTCCCATGATTTACGATTTGAAGCAGCAGATTAGTAGTAACTGCAGGGGCAGCCATAAATAAATATGCGCTGAGACCATCAAGCCGGTTTTACTCCGTTTGAGTACATTGAGGGCCGAAATGATTTTCTCTTCTACTTTGGAAGGACACTCTGTATCCGCGTGTTACGGTGACTGCCATTTCATTCACAAGAGGAGAAATTTCACCAGATATGAAACTGTTAACAACTGTGGTGAAGTGTTCTTTCAACCTATTCAGTTGTTCTTGATCGTAGATGAGAAGTCAGGCGTTAACGTCATTCACAGAATCACCAAAAGATTTGCGACCACATTCAAACTCTTCTGTGGTGCGGTATACATTCTTGAAATCATTGCGATCTTTGGCATCTTCCGCTTCCCTGACTAGCACAGTAGCATATACTCTTTTGTCATGGCGTACACTACGCTTACCTTCTCAGGATTTTGCTCGGTATCTGAGTTCGAGCACGTCACGCCCGCCATCACTCATAGCGGTCAGTAGATGCTTCAATCCCTTCCGCTTATCGACCCGTTTCCACGGTTCCGAAGTCAACCAGATCCTATGACGCCCGTACGAGAGGTGGCCGACTGTCTGTGTAGCGCCCGAGAAAAGATCTTTACTCTCATACCCAAAATCTGATATTGAGTTCCTTTTCTTTCGAAGTTTCCGGTTTCATCTGGCGTCCTTTCATGTGGCGACTTTAAGCGCCTCCTTCGTCTGTGTTTTAGTACTATGGAAACCGACAGTGCGTCTTCTGTTTTACTATCAGCAGATCTTTCAATCAAAAGTGCCACCAGGGCTGCTCAGAGATAGGCTACATTACTGTGGAAATTTGGGAGCTGCATCAACTTTGCATTTTGCGGGCCTCAGTAAGATTCTGGTTTAAGAACATTGTACCTCACCTATCTACCTACCATAATTGCATGATTATGGGGCAAAATCTTCTGACAAGATTCTGGAACTAGTAGCCCAAACGCATCTCCCAACAAACGAAGACGAGTTTGGGTTAGAGCTCCATTTCAAGTCCTCTCCTAAAAACGTCAGATTGGCTCTCTGGAAGGAATGGATCAGTTGGGCAATAACTAGCTTTTTGCCATACAAATCTCCTGGTTGCAGAAGCAGCAGCATCGGCTTGCTTCATGATCGGTGGAGACCTATCGCAGCTGTATTGAACTTGGCCACGTACACCCCACCTGCTGGAGACGGATTCCGCGAAGGACTTTAGGTCGGTCGATTTAACCTTCATTGTATTGAAAACGCTGAAGCGTATTCTAGAAGACACGTCTAATTTAAACGCAAATCTGCTCTTCATCACGTAATTAGTACAAATGAGTAGACATTATACCAAACGCAATACGTCCACATAGAAGGATAGGAAAGGATTCAATAATATTTATACTAAAGTCATCCAGTTTGAGGAATATCTTAAGTTTTGGATACTATGTATATATGCTAAGCATCTGAATAGTTCAATCACATGTGGCAAATAGTCATTTTACCGTTACTCTGTTGGATGTCCTGGCTGATGTCCTCATGGAAACTCAGTAGAAACAGGATGAAGGTGGTAGAGTATGTAGACAATGTGGCAATATTCCGATCAGAGATATTTGCCATCGTTTTCAAGCGACTGGGCATAAATCCACCCAAAACTGATCTGATGCTATTGGCTCCTAAAGTAGTAGCTTTGTACTGATGAAGGGAGTAAGTTGCTCCCGAAATATATATACATAATAAAATAAAATTGTAGTTTGTCCTAAAGCAAAGATACTCATCAGAGTGAAATTATGCGGTGTTTCCAACGATTAATTAATTGAAATAATAAAACTTGTTGTTTCTTTTTCGTTGGTGTGGGTATTTATTCTTGCAAATACCGATATTTCGGGAACCACTTGTTCCCTTCATCAGTGCAAACAAGATACTCAATTTTTATCTCCCCCGGATGAAAGGAAAAATACTGTCACTCCACTTCTTATGTGAAGTAACTTGGTATGATCCTGAATGCGAAATTAAATTAGGAATTTATATAGGCCCGCGGGGTAAAGATGCCACAATACCTTTCTACACTTCGTTTGAGAAAAAATGAGGGCTTCCTTCGAAAATGATTTTAGGGATGCATTAGTCGTAGTTCATTTGATTAGCACTGATGTTTCTGTTATGAGGACTTACACTGAGCAAGGGGGTCTACTGGGTCTATATGGTCTTGCCTCAACGTATTCCCGGGCCTCCTTCTTGTACTTAGCTTCCATATCAAATATGTACATTGTTCGTGTAGTGCTGTCCGACTGAGGTAGTCAGGATACTGGATAATGAAGCATTGCACTGAAATCATAGCAATATTTCGGACCTGCTACGAAGAGGACTTTGGGCATCTCCGACGAGCTACGCTATAGTTAGGCTGAGCTTCAGGAGCAACTTTGCTATGGAGTTCTTAACCAGGGCGGAGTGGAAGTTTTCCACTAACTGATCAAAAATGGACTGTAGAATTAGAGTTGGAATTTCCTTGTATAGATACACATAATATGTCTGAATCGTACTAAGGGCTGTAGAGTATGCCAACGTCTTCTGGTGGGGAGATACTGACGGTATGAGAAGCTTGTCGGCGGATGAGCTGTGCTCCGACTCCTAAGCGAAACATAGCTACGTATTTTCACCGACAGTTAAGATCTCTTCAAAGCTTAAGAGTTAGTGGTGACAGCCTCTATGAGGTAGAGCCAGTGTAGGGTGGAACTCAACGGCCTGGGCGCTTTGCTGAAATAAAAATATGGACACTAGTCAGATAAAGTATAACAATGGAGCATGCAACAAATACCCGGTAGAAAACTGACTTTATTTATTTTCAGGCTTGGGTTTGTGGTAAATGGTTTGGTAAGAAAATGATCGCTGAAATTGGTGACTATTTTGTAGATCTTTCGGAGGCATCAACAAGTTGGAGAAATTTGTATTTCTTTCTTTTCATAAAAATTCCCTATTTGTTGCTGCAACATACTCATGTCGGAGCACGTGGTTTCATAACAATTTGTCTTTTAGGGCAAAACATGAACATGAGTTCGGTTAGTAGTTCAGTTTGTGGATTTTTGGAAACTTTTACCACGTGGTGGACCACTGCAGCACAGAATCTTCCATAAAGTTGGTTTAGTTTGAACTAACCAATGGCGAACGCCTAGTCAGGTGAGGGTTTTTTACTACTGAAAGAGATTTCACGAAGAATAGCTTGGTGTCGCAAAAGTACTAACTAAAATGGTTTTAAATATTGGAAAAATTAGAATAATTTTCGTTCTGGGTCCTCCCATGTGGAGCATATTGACACCTTAGGATTACTCTGGAGCAATGTGCGGTATTTAGACCATCCCTTTGCCTTCTTTTCCTTGAGAAGGGTTTCAATGCGTCAACAGAGAGTGCACCTGAAAATGCATTCCGAAGAAATTAATAGCTACTCTCAGGGCGATACATAATGTCCTCTTTTTCTTCAATGGCGTTATGGGCTAAATCGGCCTTTGGCCTCCAAGATAGACTTCCCCCAGCCATCTTGGTCTTTCGATCGTATCCTCCAGTTGGTAAATGTCAGTAGTTCGTCCACATCGTTTGCGTAGTTTTCCCACTGTGCGATGTCCTTCGAGCCTGCCTTTGAATGTGAGGCTTGTCGTCCATCCGTTTTACATGACCGGCTCACTGCAATTTTCGTAGTTTTACCACCACCGATGCTGCTGGATCGTCATAGAACTGGGACAACTCATGGTTTTATCTAATTCGAAAGTCAGCCCCATCTTTTACCGGTCCAAGTATTCACCGAAGAATTTTACGTTCTAAGGTGTCGATGGACTTCTCTAACGCCTGCGTTAGAGTCCCCGCTTCACAGCCATACAGTATATAGCGCAGGTCGTATTATTGTCTTGTAAATTCCAAGCTTATGTTTCCTGTGCACCCTTTTACTTATCATTATCCGTAGGACTGACTAGTATGATTTGTTGTCCATCATTATTCGTCGCTGGACTTCGTAATTTTCATTACCATAATGACATCTGCTGCAATGGAAATTTTCGGAGGAATTTGAACTCTTGTTATCGGTGACATTTTCTATGCTGCCCTGACTGGAGGACGTTAGTGGGTTTAATGAATTATGATATTATTTGGAACATATAGCAACCGTGATCTTGGCTTAATAGTTCAGAATTCAGAGGAGATAGAAGGAGGCGCCCTGAAAATAAATACCAAAAAAATTATGATTGAGAAGTCAGACACAATTTCGAACAAAGAGCAATGTTGGCGTAAGGGTCAAATATGTAGTAGTCGATGTGTTCATTAGAAGGCAGAACTGGCAGTGAATAGGTCACGCAAGAAGAAAATGATGACTGTTATATCACTTGTTTTGACAATTAGGCATGGCTGATGCGTTATGTCCTACCTAGGGGCCAATGGCAATTCTATTATATAATATTAGGGATTATAATACGATTCAATTTCAGATTGGATGCAATGAGGGTGAACTATTTTCTATGTTCTGTTATTGGTGCCTTACTTTTTGCTACGAATTTAACCAAAGCATGCGCTCCTTTTCAACTATTCTCTATTTAAGCCACTTTTTAAAGTCTTAACTACAAAGTTATTATTTAAGCAATACATTGTTCGAAGTCTTTGATATTTTGTCTACTAATTAAAAAAGAAATAATTTAAAATTTTATTCTAGCAGATTCCATAGTATAGGAAACGACGGAAAGTTAACATATAGTAACATGAATAAACTATTTAAAATATAATATCAATAATTATCGCTAGTTTCATATATGTATAAGACAATGCACGTGAAATTAAAAAAGATAATAAAAGACTCCCTAGAAAAAGTTGACCAACGACCCACATTGTGTAATTTGTAATGTAGTGTTAGTGAAATAGACCCGTAGCAAAATTGTATGAAATGGCTGTATCTATATTGGATATTGATCATTTCGCCATAAGTGCTATCGTTACTGCAATTATGCAAATTATATTTTTCGTGATAAGTTACTTTCTCTGTCAAGAGAAATTGACTGATTTTGGCGGAGGCGTCAATTTTATTGTGATTGCGGTACTCACATTCTTTCTAGGACAAATTGGTAGAAGCGTGAAGGTAAGATAATATTTTATTATTGTTTTAAATATATCCCAGTTACAAATTTTGCCATCACCTCATGTATACTTGATAAATTATTACAGAATTGATAATTATTAATGCTTGAACGTTAGATTTGATAAAATTATACTTAGATATGTACATACATGTCGTTTCTTGTCTTCTCCAAAATCCATTCTTAACTTGATCATAAGTGGTTTTGCGTGTGGTTTTGTTAATGTAAGCTTACGAGACTACATTGTATAAGAGGCCTAGGCCGGAATTATGATGCGTATAATGAAATGTCACTCAGTCCAAGGAACTTACTATAACATGATAAGAGTTTAGCATATAATTCCAATATCATATTACGACGCGCATCAAATAGCGTACAACCGTGCAAAGTTTTAATTTTTACATTTTGCGTTTTGCGTGTTTCAACAATCCATCAGAACGTGTTCTTCTGCATGTGTGCGTAAATTGCATACAATGCACTAGAATTCGAAAAGTGTCAAGATATGAAGTGTTCTGAAATCGATTATGACGATCCCAAATGGTGTGTTCAAAAAAGTTTCGGAATGAAAGGAAATGCGTTCGCTATTTCCTTTGTGCAAAGGGCACTTGCTGGTAGTAATTTTTATAATAATTTATTCCAGTCTGTTGCGAAAAAGCCTGGATGAGCTAGAAAATATTAAAATTCATCGTTATTTTCAACTAATAGTGTTCAATGAGATGTAGCAGCAATTTTGTACTTATTAAGTACACATCTTGCTGGTTGAGCTCCTACAGGATGCTCAAATTAATGGTGTCCTGAAATTGGGAAAATCATTATTGATGCGGTCCCCGAAGTATTTACAAGAACTTGTACGAAAAAAAAAACACGTTGAAGACTAGAAATTCAAGATGATACTATGTTCCACTGTGCAGTTTTGGAGCACTTGGGTGGTTATTATAAACTTCTCCATTCCACTTCTAAGAAATTTATGTGTACCTATAAAGAAAAACACCAAAAAGGCCCACCATTCACGATAAATGGTGCGTAGGATAGATAAGTGCTATACGTGGGGTTCATAGAATTCACAAGAGGATATCTTGATGAAAAATAAACGAAAACTGTGGGGGACATAAAGAATAACTTGAAAAATAAATGAAAAATGTTAGTTTCACAGTTCGATACAGGAGAAATGGTCCATATAATAAAATATTCGAAGAGTCGCCATAGCCAGTACTTGACTTATGAGAGGAACCGTTATTTGTTATATTTGCTAGTAACTCCCAGTACACAAGTAAAATAAATAATGTTAAACTTGGGGCCAGATGGAGAAAGAATATGTTGATTAGATTCGCCCTGGCTGACTGCGAATTTTCATTCATGTAGTCAACACGTCAATATTCTCGGTCTTTCCCCGTATATTGCCTTCCAGCTCAGACCGCCTAGTTTTGCAATTAGTCAATTCGCCAATACACGGAATCTTCCGTTGCTTAACTTGTCCACTCCCACTTCGGGTGTCAGCTGTATACTTCTTCATCATCATCATCTGCCTTAATAAGGAACTCCAGACATCCCGGTTGCGCGCCGAGGTCCACCAATTCGATATCCCTAAAAGCTGTCTGGTGTCCTGACCTACGCCATCGCTCCATCTCAAGCAGGGTCTGCCTCGTCTTCTTTTTCTACCAGAGATATTGCCCTTATAGACTTTCCAGGCTGGATCATCCTCATCCGGATTAAGTGACCCGCCCACTGTAATCTATTGTGCCGGATTTTATCCACAACCTGACGTTCATGGTATCGCTCATAGATTTCGTCGTTATGTAGGCTACGGAATCTTCCATCCTCATGTAGGGGGCCCAAAAATTCTTCGGAGGATTCTTCTCTTGAACGCGACCATGAGTTCACGATTATTCTTGCTAAGAACCCAGGTCTCCGAGGAATACATGAGGACTGGCAAGATCATTGTCTTGCACAGCAAGAGCTTTGACCTTATGGTGAGACGTTTCGTTTTTTTAAGCTGAAATAGACTCTGCTGGCTGCCAACAGCCGTGCGCGGATTTCATCATCATTGCTGTTATCGGTTGTGATTTTCGACCCTAGATAGGAGAAATTATCAACGGCCTCAAAATTGGAGTCTCCTATCTTTATTCTTCCCGTTTGAGCAGTACGGTTTGATATTGTTGGTTGGTTGGGTTTTGGTGCTGACGTTGCCACCATATATTTTGTCTTGCCTTCATTGATGTGCAGTCCGAAATCTCGCGCCGTCTGTTTGATCTGGATGAAGGCAGTTTGTACGTCTCGGGTGGTTCTTCCTATGATATCGATATCGTTAGCATAGACCAGTAGTTGGGGGGACTTAAAGAGGGTCGTACCCCTTACATTTACCTCAGCATCACGCATCACTTTCTCGAGGGCCAGGTTAAAGGTTGATGTCGAATGGTCTTGAGAGTGATCTTGCCGCTTTTATTGCCTCGCACATTGGTCAGGGTCAGCCTAGTCAGTCTTATCAATTTCGTTGGGATACGAATTCTCTCATGGCTGTGTACGGTTTTACTCTATATGAGGCGTTGATTCGCTGTCCACACCTTGAGCACAAGTTTATGGACCACTTGGTGTTATTTGGTCGCTTCCATATTTAACTAATTCGACTGTAATTCCATGCCGACTTATGATTTTTAAGCCAATGAATTGCACGGACTGTTTCTTCTATACTTAGTGGTGGCAGTGTTTGTCCGTCGTCTTCAGTTGGCGGGACCTCCAACTCGCCGATGTTCTAGTTGTTCAGTAGTTCATCAAAATACTCAACCTATCGCATCAATATGTCCATTCTGTCGGAAATCAGATTTCCCTCTTTGTCTCGACAGGATGAACAATGAGGTGTATAAGGCTTCATCCTGCTGACTTGTTGGTAAAACTTCCGCGCCTGGTGCGGGTGCTCCCTTTACTTTTCGAGTTCACAGATCTGTCGGTTCTCCCAGGGTTCCTTTTTCCGTCTGTGAAGTCGTTTCTCCGCTCGCCGGAGTTCGTGATAAGTCTCCGCGCGTGCCCGCGTCCTTTGAGAATGCAACATTACTCGGTATGCGGCATTTTTCCGGTCCGTTGCCAGCTTACATTTATCGTCGAACCAGCCGTTCCGACTCCTTTTGCTACTGGGGCCAAGTATGTTTGTGGCCATATTTATGGTAACATTCTTCAGGTGATTGTGAAGATCATTTGTTGATACTTCATCTCCAGGACATCTGTTAGCTACGGTTATTGTGGCATCCATTTCTCCCTGATCGCAAACCAGGTGCATTCAACAACCATTTCGTGTGACACTGCTAATTGAATAATCCGCAGTCCGTTAACATTTGTATTTTGATGGGAGCTATGGGAGCCAGTGTATCGCTTGAATACGGGCTCCGGTCCTACTTGACTGTTAAAATTCCCAAGTATGATTTTGATATCATATCTGGGGCAGGTTTCGAAGGTTCGTTCTACTGCCTTGTAAAAGGTATCCTTCTCCGACTCTGCAGTCTCTTCTATAGGGGCGTGAACGTTAATGAGGTTTATATTTCTAAATTTGTCTCGCAAGCGCAGAGTGTATAGCCGTTCGCTTATGTTTTCAAAGCCGATAACAGCAGTTTTCATTTCTTGGATGACTAAGAAACCAACTCCAAGCACATGGTCTACTGGATGGCCGCTATAATATATGGTGTATCTCCTGCAACGCTGTTACATCAGCCCTATATTGGGACAAAGTATCGGCTAGCTGCTTGGCAGCAGGGAGCGCATGTTCCATGAGAACATGCGCCAATCATTATTCCTTTTTCTTTGCCGGGTTCGTCTTTGTAAAATCCATCCCGTCCGAGGCTCCTGTTGTGGCTTCGTAACAAGTTGTTGTCCGTGTAGGGTTGTCAGCCCTACCCAACCCCCAACCTGGAGGACCAGTTGGTACGATTCGTCCCGTTTTAAGGCGCGGGAGACTCGTCTTCATCCTTCTCAGTCTGCAGCATTTCGTTAAGAAAGAGCACCCAGTGGTCGCCACGTGAAGGTAGGGTTTGACAGTAGAGCTATTGGTGTTGGTTCAGCAGGCGTTTCGCAGGTTTTATGCTCCATCGTGGATACCAATCCAAGTTTCGCCCTGTGACCTATATTACCTTTTGACCCTTCCTTTAGTTTACCAAAAGCAGTCTTTTGGTTTGTCCTATGTAACTCTTCTCAAGCTTTCTAATTTTTTTTTTAATTTTTACTTCGCCTGATTGAGCCCTATTCTTCTCTTCATTTTGATGTTGTAAAAGAAGAGTGTCAAAAAAGTGCGTCTAGGTATTTTGCTTTCAATTACCAATGATTGAAAACGTTGCTAACCCCGGGGTCGATGACATGTTCTCTTTATTAAATTTTCCTTCACCGCCGGCAGTGAGAACAGTCTGTAGATCATTATAGGAAAAAGTACCATCTTTTTTTGTGGGCGGGAGTAGTTTCAGCTTTCCGAAATCGTTTCTTCCTTATGGGTGGGTTCCGCATGTATGTCAAAGAAAATTCACTTTTATCTTCAAGGGACGGTAGGGTATTTTGAAATGAGGAAAGTCCGTCTGTCGGTTTCAATTAAAAGGGTATAAATATCAAGAATGTAGCCAAACTAAGAACCGAACCCCGTACTATTAGGAATAAAAGGTCTATCTTAGATTTACAAACTCGGTGACGAATTCCGAGAAATAGCAGCTGAAAATTTACCTACCCTCAGAACAAATATTTGTGTTTCCTAGAAATCATACCAATTTCACCCATGGAAAGTGATATGCTTTTTTAATTATGGCCAGAAGAAGTGCCGCCTAATATCTACATAAAATCATACGATAATTGCCAAAATTCTCTGTCGATCTTAAAGGAGAACTCAATAATACGACAAAGTTATTGTTAGCTGACAACATATGCTTAAAGTGGCATCCACCTTTTGGATTTGGGAAGCGATTCAGGTGGTACACGAGAAAAGCAAGAAAACCAAGCAATTCATACCGATGCGCACTTTCAACTTTCATAATGTTATTTCTGTTCCAGATCAAGTCGTCTATGAACTCAATTCGTCGAAATCGTGAATCGAGATCCTCCGTCACTATACCTGCATCCAAACAATGATTTTGAATCACAGTTTGTTCCTCGATAGGATCACACATCCAATAGATTGGACGCCCATCTTTCACCAATGAGGGCGTGGTCAATTTGATTGACTGTGTAGGCGTCTGGTGATTTCCGGCTCTGTTTGTGAATGCGCCGGTGAGGGAAACATGTGGACCTTACGACAAGATCCTACTGCAAATGAAGTCAATTAATCGTTGGCCATTATGATTGCATTCCTCATGGAGGCTATGTCCTTCAGTGGTCCCCCGATACCAGCTTTCATTTCCGATCTTCGCATCAAAATCCTCCAACAGTTTTTGGGCATCGTTTGTTGGGAGTAAGTCAAACAGCGTGCATAAAACTCGCCTTTCATTTCATCTTCCTTGACTTCAGTCTGGTCGTGCACGTTCACGAACCAGAGGTTGAAAAAACGAGCCCTGATGTGAATCGTACAGAACTTTTTGTTGATAGGTTTGAAGTCGATGACGTGCAGCTTGACCTGTTTGCTCACTATAAGTGCAATTCCAAACCACTTTCAAAAATTGTGTGCGAATTCATATCGGTTATTTCGCTATCAATCCAATTTGTTCCCTGGACTGCAATCGTGGTCAATTTGTATATATCGACCTGTTGAAGGAGGGTCTTGACGGCCCCTGGTTTGTTCAGGGGGAGTTCATTCCATGAGCGGATCCGTCCAATTGGAGACATTGACATGTAGTAGCTGTTAATTCGGTGGGTTGTCGGCCCATCGCAAAACCCTATCCAATGGTGGCCTCGGTGATAGCTGCTGCAGGTGGTTCGAAACATGACAGAGTTCACACAACTATGTTGCAGGTCTGGCTACGTAATTCGTGACAGTCATTCCTTTTTCATTTCTCAACCATGGCTTGGGACTGACTACGGCGGAGTTATATCATTACATTAGCGATGAAAATTTCCTCTCATAAGTACTTTTTCCGTATGCAAGCGATGAAAAAACTTTTGGAATATGGACACCAGTTGCACCATCTATTCATCGACTTTAAAGCCGCCTATGATAGCATAGCCAGGGTAAAAATGTAAACGGCCATAAGAGAATTCGGTATCCCGACGAAATTAATAGGACGGACTAGGCTGACCCTGACCAACGTGCGATGCCAGATAAAAGCAGCAGGATCACTCTCAAGACCATTCAACATCAACAACGGTCTACAACAAGGGGGTGACCTATCATGCGCCTTCTTTAACCTGGCCCTCAAGAAAGCGATCCGTGATGCTGAGGTAAATGCAAGAGGTACGTTCCTCTTCAAGTCCACCCAACTACTGGCCTATGCTGACGATATCGACATCGTGGGAAGAACCACCCGAGACGTACAAACTGCCTTCATCCAGATCGAGCAGGCGGCGATTGGCGCGAGATCTTGGGCTGCACATCAATGAAGGCAAGACAAAATATATGGTGGCAACGTCAGCACCGAATCAACCAACAACATCAAACCGCACTGGTCAAACACAAACACGAAGAAGAATAAGGATAGGAGAATACAACTTTGAGACCGTTGACAATTTCTCCTATCTAGGGTCGAAAATAACAACCGATAACAACTACGATGATGAAATCCGCGCAAGGTTGTTGTCAGCCAACAGAGCCTATTTCAGCTTACAGAATCTGTTCCGCTCGAAACGTCTCACCATAGGGTCAAAGCTACTTACTGTGAGACGGACAGTCAAGCAACCATTAAGGCCTTGCACTTAACGATGAAATTCTCCAGGCAGTGCAGAAAGACGCTGAACAGTTCGGGCGATACGCTCATAGTCACCGTCCTCTGAGTTCCCGGTCATAGGAACATAGAGGAGAATGAGCGGGCTGATGGGCTGGCTAGACGGGGCTCTGCTCTTGGCGGTCCTTCGGCGGGACAGTCTGTATTCCGCTCGCGACTGTTTAAGGTGGAATCTACTCGCACTACATATGGTAGCTGCCGCGGCCCTCAGATGGCGCAATTTCAAAACCTGCGCCAAGTCAAGGAGGATTTGGCCCGCTTATAACAAAATCCGATCGCGAGCGCTCCTATGCGTGCAAATACATACAAGATTACGGCAGTCTGCGCGGAGCACTTGCCTATAGGCGACCATGCCGCCAGACTCGGGATACACTTCAATTTGCATTGCCGAAGCTGCGGAGTAGAGAGGGAACCTTCAGGCAATTCCTTTGCGATTGCCTAGGTCTAATTAACGCCAAGCTACGGTAGTTAGGTAAACCATTCTTTGAGGAGCTCAGAAAGATCTCTAGCTGCACGATAGGAGAGCTACTTTCCTTCGTGAATGCTATGAACCGGTTCTGAAGATCTCAGTCGACTGGACTCTGCCTCCTTGCTCTTATAACAGCTGTCATGGTCTTGGTAGTTTGTGGTATCAAAACGTCAGCTCCTCGGAGTGGTCACTGAAACTACCTACATACTTATTCTCTATATAAGTATAACCATCTCTGATTGGAAAGGCACTCCTATGGCCAATATATAACCTCACCAATCTGAGTGAATGGAAAAAGAAGGATTTCCCTAGGCCCAGAGCTTTCTGGAGACCCGATATAAAAATTTGAATGAAGCAAGGGATAATGGTGCGGGTCGCACAACTGGTGTTTCCGCATAATTTTCACCTCGGGTATAAGTAGTTCTAAAAAGCGAAGCCTTCAGGATATAAATCCAATAACTGAGATGCACAAATTTTATTATTCAGCCCTTCCGACTCCTACTTAACTGAAATCCTCTTTCGTTTGAAGTGGTATCACAACTATAGAACTACAACGAATCGCAATAAATGTTGATGTCAATATAACAAAATAATCAGATTAAAGTGCAAAACAAAGAGGGTTGGAGTGGATTAAGCAAATGCGATAGCCACCCACAAACTGCATAGATAAGAAAGTTAAGCTGGAACAAGAGCAACCATACCAGACGTGAGTCACTGCTGGCAATAAAAACTCCAAGGAAAACGACTCTTGTTCTGTTCCTTAAGCAATAATCTAATTCTTATTGTCCTAGTTTCCAAATGAGCGCATCCCAACGTGCTTTTAATCATAAATTGAATTGAATTCCCAATAACAAAACTTCATGGTACATTATTTGCAGCCCTACGACAGGAGGCAGTTACTGGTGACGATTTTCGTTTGCGTTTGGGGCGCCCGTCTGTCCGGATACCTTCTTTATAGAATCGTGAAACTCGGACGTGATAAACGCTTGGAGGATAATCGACGGAGCATCATTAAACACGCGACATATTGGACATTTCAGGTAAGTTGAAGTTGGGGTTTTGGGTATTTATTCAGTCATTTTATGTAGATAATAAATTAAAACCAGTTGTGGGTAAACTTCAGTCGGAGTCCTAATTTTGAAATTATTTAATTTGAATGTTACAGATCTAAGTTTTAGTGCACTTTTACTGTCACTAGATTTATATCCATGCAGCAAGAGTATATTACACTTCCATAGATATGTATCTAAATATTTCCATATAAATTCATAGCAGAACGTTTCGGTGTAGGACCGTAGAAATTTTTGAAGTCGAGGATGAGAGTATCATTTGTCTCCTACAGCCGACGTTAGAGCAAGTTCTTGGGCAATAGTTTTCATATACAATACTATGAGGTCAGTCAATGACGCACATAGTCCTCCCCATGAGTGCTCTCATATAGCAGGTCAGAGTTATCAACTGTCCACTTCATACAGAAATCGTAGTTTTATAGTTTGCAGTAATCATACGGTTATTTTGTAGCACGATTAACAATTATTATATGTACGTCTGAGGTATTTTAAGTTTTTTTTAAATAGGCTTTTCTGACCTCATTTGACGATAAGGTACACCCTCATCCTTAACTCTTAGGCTTCTCCCGCTCTCCCACTTTACTATATATTCTACCAAGTCTATTTGAGGGCGGACTGAAACATATTTTTCGACCCCTACAAGAACGCGAAGAAATATTATTTTAACTCTTCTGTCGGTTTCGCAAGCTTGGCACTTGCTGCAAACTCCAAACTTCCACAAACGACTTGATTTTTGGGGACCAAACATTGTCATCCCAATGCTTGCAAGTGCGTCCTGCGTAGGCAAGCATGGCGGATAGGCTTCGTGGCTCCATGCATCGGGTACATTCTCTTTATCTTTATGCTCAAACGTGTGAATGTGTCTCAAGTGCCTGCAGCAAATTCTCTTTGATTTGTGTCAAAAAATGGATACTCGATCGGACCTGATATTAGAAGAGAGCAACCACAATTACGAAGGGGACAATTGGTTCCCGGAATACAGTATTTATGACTTCAAACAAATAATTTTACCTAATAAGGGAAAATTCTTTACGAATTTCAATAACTTCTAAACTTTAACTATGGGGTTAAGGTGAGTTGGGTCAGTTTGAGTAGGTTAGGATTTTGTAAAGATATGCCTAAAAAATTTAGAGGTACTTTAAAAATAGTCGACACTTAGTAAGTTAAATGTTAGACGGTATCTATTTATGTATTTGTTTCAATCATAGACAGTTGGGTGTTGGTGCTCTTTAAGCAGAATAGACTCCGGACTTTAGATGGTTTAAAAGTTACATTCTCACAAGGTAGAAAAAAACGGTGATTGGCTGACACTTCATGTGAGCGAACAATTTGAAACTTATCTACGTGAAAGCATCCGTTTTGGTGCTTGTCACTTGTTACTTTTCAAGTAATCAATCAGTTTTTAACAGGAAAGTGGGAAATCGATGGGTGAATGGACAATCCTTCAATTTACTTTACGTTTCGGCAGTAATGGTAACAAGCTATATAACAAATTCTGACGTCTTTACCAGAGCGGCGATAAAACATACTTTCCTGTAAGATTCGCAGGCCCCAAAGAATGGATTTGCACTGAGCGGGATTCGAACCTTGGACCGGTCGAATATTTTATCTCTTCTCTTGATTGGAATTTGAATAATAATAATAATAATCGTTAGGGCAACCAATCCAATTGGATTAGAGCCTTGAAGGGTGTTAGAGTCCTTCATTGAAGACGGTAATGGTACACTACAGGATTACAATACCCTATAGGAGACAATGTGGTCAGCACTACGCTCGCCCGAAATTATTACCTTAATTTGATTCAGGTACTCATTCACAGCTGAGTCGACTGGTATCCGACGTCAAATCACGATACAAATTCCACTGGCACCAGTGAGATTTGAGCCGCGACCTTCCGTATGACAGCCTTGTGCTCTTTGTGCTCTAACCACTCAGCTATCTGGGTACAATTTGAATAATCTGAATAATAGTGACACAAAATTCCAACGCAATCGTATATTATCAATTATCATAAGATTGGAGTTAAAGTTTAAAAAAATGATAACTCACATTGAAATGATCCTCACAATTTACACCTGACTCCAAAGAAATTGGATTCCGTCGGACAATGGCGATCTACTTTTTCCGAAAATCTCCTTTCGGAACAGTCAATAAAGCTTTCTGTGGGGATTTTGTGGAGTATTCTGTGCAGCAATGCACGAAACAATATTTCATCGGCCTCTTTGACATTTTACGCGTGAAATTAATTTTGACAGTCTAGTAATTGCCAGTTGCCTGGCTGCTGAATTTTCTTGGCTCGACTTGTGATATCACACAACATGGCTATTTCATTCAAAAAAGGGTAAAAGGAGTTGTGTTTTATTTTTCTGCAAGAATATAACGTACAGTCTGTTGGATACAGTGCAAAAATAAACAACATAAAACGGTAGAATGAAACTCTTGCTAAGGGCGAAAAACAAAAAAAAAGCTATTTTTGTATGCAAAATTGAAATCCGTACAGTATCAGAAAATCGTTGCTCAGTGTTGGGTCTTCTCCTGGGGAACGTCATGTACAATGGGGTCCCTGTCCTTCCCGTGCAAAAGAAGACCACGATAATCGGTTTCGCAGATGATCTAGTTGTGGTTGTCGTCGCGAAACAACCGAAAGACGTTGAAGTGTACGCTGACGAAACCATTAGCCCCATAAAAACGTGACTGGAGATGATTCAGATTGACCTTGCGGAACATAAGACGGGAGCGGTCTTGATTACTAACCATAGGAACAGGAATACGGTTAATATTCGTGTTGGTGGTCACTTCATCACTTCGAAGCCGATTATCAAAGCCGATTATCAGCGTATAATTAGCGCGGATGATGCCGAACATTGGAGGCGCAAGATACAGTCGCAAATTACTTGTGGTCGGAGTGGTTCGCTGCACACTCCTATACGCGCCACCAGTTTGGGAGAAAGCACTAGTGTGTGAAGTAATCGGAGAAGGGTAAATATGACTTACCGCTTAGTGGCGCTAAGGGTGCGCTGTGCCTTCAGAACAATATCAGGCGAGGCAGCGTGTGTTATTGCGGGAATGATCCTGATAGACATTCTGGCAAGTGAGACACGCTGCCTGTACCAGAAAAGTAAAATGAATCCTCCTAAAAAGGATGCAGAATACCGAAAGGCGGCAAGGCGAGAATCGCTAGAGAAGTGGCAATAACGGTGGGATGACTCGCAAAGGGATCGCTGGACCCACACTTTGATTCACCGTATTGAGGAGTCGATCCAGCGACGATACGGAGAGATTAACTACCATCTGATGCAATTTCTGTCAGGACATGATGATTACAGGAAGTATCTGCGCCAATTCAGGTTGGATGATTCTCCCTTTTGTCCTGAATGTGGTTGAACACTTGAGGACCCGGAACATGTTATGTTCCACTCTCCACGATTTTTCTCAGAAAGGAGGAGTCTGGAAGACTCCCTGAAAACCAACCTATGCAGAACATCGTCGGGGAAATGTTGAAATCGGAGAGGAACTGGTGTACCGTGAACCCCGCAATCAAAATAATGCAGGAGGGACTTGAAAGGAGGATGCGAAGAACGGAAGGCTTGGTCACTTGAAGCGCAGTCCACCTTGTGAAGTAATGCTTTGCGGCGGTTCCGCGGGGAAGGAAGAACAACCTGGCGCGGCAGTGTCTTGGTAAGATTTCTATTCCATCCACAAAAAAAGGAGAGACAGTAAACCCAAATCGTTTTACTGTCTGCCTTTTTTCTTAAAGAGGTGGAAATCTTCAAAGGACTCTGGCCCGGGCACGTCAGAGTGTGGGATTTTTACGCACTAAACAGGTATTGACGGTATCCTCCATGGCCGGTGAGAAACTGGGTGAGATTATAATTGATTTTCCACTGATTGTTTCACCTCCGATAAGGGAGAGATGGACCTGGTGCTATAAATGTTCATCATTTCGGTTGCCAGGATGTCAATCGGCATCATTCCCGAGATGATGAACGCTGCATCGTCTGGGACGGTCCTGAAGGCAGACACACCCTTAAGGTTGTTCTTCTGTAAACCGTACTCAGTTTATGTGCATTGCCTGAAACCTGCAGCGCTTTTCCTCAAACTGGGACTGCATACAGCATGATATAACTCACCATCCTTGCTATGAGTAGCCTGCAAGTATGTGGTCCTCCTACGTTCGGCATCATCCTTGCGAGAGCCATACTCGTGGTGAATGCTTTTTTACAAATATGCTCTACATGCTGCTTAAAATTGAGTTTCCGTCTATCATCACCCCCAAGTATTTGATGGCTGGCTTAAAAGTGATGATGCGATTCCCGATTCTAATGTGGGCTAAATTTCTTTTGCGGCACTTAGTGATGAGGACCGCTTCCGTCTTTCCCTCCGCGAGTGCCAGTTCAGCACTCTCTAACCAAGCCTTAACAACACTGATTGTTTCACTTGAGTACAACTCAGCATCCTCGAGATACTTTGCGATCATAACCAGTGCTATATCATCGGCGTAACCCACCAGCGTGGCCTCCTCCGGAATCAGAAGGTTATGTACATCATTATGCATGATGTTCCATAGTAGTGGGCCCAATAAAGAGCCCTGTGGGACACCCGCGGAGGCAACGTACTTCTTGGGTCTATTATCGGTATTATACTAGAGTGTCCGCTCTTGCAAATAGCTATCGATAATAGCGGCTAGGTAGGTGGGAACACCAATCGTCGCTAGAGAGTTTCGTATAAGGTTCCAATTGGCCGAGTTGAATGCATTCCTCACATCCAGGGTCACCACCACACAATATTTGCTGGTACAACCCCTTCCGTGAATTGCATTTTCGGCCAAGAGTAACCATTTTGATGTCATCAGTGGTAGATCTGGCTTCACGGAACCCATACTGCCTATCTGAAAGGCCTACTTCGCTTTCGGCGACTGGGAGTAATTTATTATAAATAACCCGCTTCAACATTTTTCCCATAGTATCTAGAAGACATATGGTCTTGCCACACCTCCATGAATGTTTGCTCATTCATTGCTTTTGCAGACCATTCTGGTGTTCCTTTGGATTTCGGCTTCCAGGGTGCGGGTCTCCTGCCTTGTGGCTCCGTCCTTAGTTTAAAGGAGATTGCCTGGTGCCGCTAACTTGCCAGGACATGTCACGTGCTAACGCAGAGCTGACAAAAGTCAGATCTACAATTGAACTAGTTCCCCCATTCCAATAAGTGTTTACATCACCTTCGTTGGTCAGAACCACATCCAACTGGGGTAATGCTTCTAATAAGCACCGTCCCTTTGCGTTAGTCTCTTTGCTGCCCCACTTGATAGCTCAAGCATTAAAGTCACTGGCTATCACCGTTGGGCCTCGTTCCCCCCGTTTTGTGAACAACATCGTCTTTTTTTTTTTTATGGATGGAGGTGGAAATCTTAGAAAGACACTGCCGCGCCAGGTTGCAGCAGCGTGTGGGATTCTCACCCACTAAAACCACCCCCACTTTCTCCTTTTTCCTTCCCCGCGGGACCGCCGCAAAGCATTACTTCGCGGGGTGGACTGCGCTTTACGCGACCACGCCTTCCGTTCTTCGCGTCCTCCGTGCGCGCTCCGCTCTTTCCAGTTCCTCTTGTATTCGTTTGATGGCGGTGTTCACCGCACACCAGTTTCCCTCCGATTTCAACATTTGGTGGTTTTCAGGGAGTCTTCCAGACTCCTCCTTTCTGAGAGAAGAGAGAAATCGTGGACAGTGGAACATAACATGCTTCGGGTCCTCAGGTGTGCAACCACATTCAGGACACAAGGGAGAATCATCCAGCCTGAATTGGTGCAGGTACTTCCTGTAACCACCATGTCCTGACAAGAATTGCGTCAGATGGTAGTTAATCTCACCGTGTCGTCGCTGGATCCACTCTTCAATACGGGGAATCAAAGTGTGGGTCCAGCGACCCCTCTGCGAGCCATCCCACCGTTTCTGCCACTTCTCCAGCGACTCCCGCCTTGCCGCCTTTCGGCATTCTGCATCTTTTTCAAGAGGATTCATTTTCCTTATCTCGCACAGGCAGCGTGTCTCACTTGCCAGAATGTCTATCGGGATCATTCCCGCAATAACACACGCTGCCTCGCCTGATATTGTTCTGAAGGCGCTGCACACCCTTAGCGCCACTAAGCGGTAAGTCATATTCACTCTCCTACGATTACTCTCACACGCTAATGCTTCATCCCAAACTAGTGCCGCGTATAATAGTGTGGAGCGAACCACTCCGGCTACAAGTAATCTGCGACTGTACCTTGGACCTCCAATGTTAGGCATTATCCGCGCTAATGATACGCTGGTATTTGCCGCTTTCTCACAGGCATAGTCCAGATGTCCCTTGAAATTGATTTTAGCGTCAATCATCACCCCTAGGTATTTGACAACCGACTTCGAAGTGGTAACGTGACCACCAACGCGAATATTAATCGTATTCCTCTTCCTACGATTGGTAATCAAGACCGCCTCCGTCTTTTGTTCCGCAAGGTCAAGCTGAACCATCTCCAGCCACGCTTTTATGGCGCTAATAGTTTCGTTAGCGTACATTTCCACATCTTCAGGTTCTTTCGCGACGACAATCACAACTAGATCATCTGCGAAACCGATTATCGTGGCCTCCTTTTGCACGGGAAGGACAAGGACCCCATTGTACATGACGTTCCACAGGAGAGGACTCAATACTGAGCCCTGTGGTACTCCTGCGGTGACGGTGTACTGCTTGGATCCCTCATCCGTGTCGTACCACAGTGTCCTCTCCGAAAGGTAACTGTTGAGGAGCTTAGTCAAGTAACTAGGGACACCCGTTTTAGCCAGTGAACTTTTTATCCACTCCCTGCTTGCGGAATTGAACATATTTTTGATGTCCAACGTCACTACGGCACAGCATTTTTTAGACGACATCGCGTCTCGAGCCAGCTTCAAAACAACGTCTACGGCGTCGATCGTTGAGTGGGCTTGACGAAATCCAAATTGTCGCTCCGATAGTCCATCCTTGTATTCAATGATAGGGAGCAGTCTGTTGTAGATGACCCTTTCGAGCATCTTTCCTGCCGTGTCGATAAGGCAAATCGGTCGGTATGATGATGGGTGTCCTGGGTGTTTATTCGGCTTCGGGAGCAAAACTAGTTTTTGCCTCTTCCACCGGTCGGGGAAAATTCCTTCTATCATGCATGTTTCAAACACGCTGATAAACCAGTCGGGTCTGGTCTTAACAGCGAGCTTAAGGGCTCTATTGGGAACAGCATCCAGACCGGGTGCTTTGTTATCACCAATTCTCCGGCAAATTTGCGTAAGTTCCTCCTCAGTTACCGCAGGTATGGTGGAGACGTCGAGTGCTCGCTTGTGTTGTTTGCGCTCCCCTTTATCCGGGGGGAAGAGCGCCGTCACGATATCAAGCAGAAGATGCGGGCAGGTCAATTGTGGTGTTCGCCCTCTCATCTTCTTCATAACTATCCTGTACGCTGTTCCCCAGGGGCTTTGGTCTGCCTCTGTGCAAAGCTCCTTGAAGCATTCTCGCTTGCTGGTCCGTATAGCCTGCTTAAGCTTACCTCGAAGGTTCACATATGCTAGCCGTTTCTCGTCGAAGTCTGGTCTTGCTCCAGATCGTTGGCAGATCCTTCTAGCACGAAAACATGCATCCCGTAACACCGCGATCTCTTCATTCCACCAATAGTTTGAGCGCCTTTTTGCGAGAACTCGTCGCCTCGGCATAGCAGCGTCGCATGCTCTTGTTATGCGTCCCATCATTTGCTCTACCTTTTGCGTAGTCGCACCACCGGGACTTTGGCCTCCCAATAGCATCTCTATGAATGCATCCTCCTCAAGCCCTTTCACCGACCAACCCCGGTTTCCAGCCTCACGGGAACACGCATCGACGCATGGCCCATATTCGATCTGGAGGAAAATCGCCTGGTGGTCGCTGTGAGTATAATGCTCACCGACAAACCATGCCATTCTCCTCGCCAATGTGGTACTCACATATGTCAGATCGACTATTGAGCCCGACCCTGTCCCACGAAAAGTGGAAACGTTTCCCGTGTTGGCAAGCACCAAATCTAGCTCCGCGAAAGCCTCGAGCGGATACGGCCCCTGGCGTTCGTAGTGCGACTGCCCCAATCAACGGCCCACGCGTTGAAATCACCAGCTATGATCTTGGGGTTTCGACTTCTTGCATCCGAGACTAGCATACCTAGCATTCCTTCGAATTCTGTTATCGTCGCGCTTGGTGGAGCATAGCAACTATATATATATAGATACCAGCTATTTTTGCCCTGACTAATCCAACTTCTGGAAACTCCATCACTTCTTGAATGGAATGATTTCCACACGCCCATATAGGGCTCGCTGATTATGGCAGCTTCGATTCCCTTCTCATAGATAGTCTGCGAGAGAAGGTCTTGCGCTGCCTCGCAGTGGTTGAGGTTGATTTGTATCAACCTCATTTTTTTACTGCATTCAAGGCTCGCCTAAACATTGGGCATCTGCTGCTGCCTGCAACGTGCCGACAGTTGACGCCCTTTTTTTCCTTGCAGAGCATGCATTCAGGCTCAGCCTTGCATTCCGTGAACATATGGCCTTCTCCCCCACATTTTCTGCAACATTTTGACCTGTCACAGTCACCGGTGCATTTCGCCGCTATCAACATCAACGCTAACAACATAGTCTAACAGGTCTTCAAACTCAGGCAGTGTGAGGTTCGGGGTGGCGTAACAGCTATATACGAATATACCGCTTATTTTTGCCCACACAATGCCACTAACCGTCTGATCCATGCTACATTGTGTGGCTTGATGGCCGCACGCCCATATCACCGCTACACCAGTCGAATCAGTGACCTACAGGTTTACTGTCTGTCTATCTGTCTGTCTGTATGTCTGTCCGTGCACGCATTTTTCTCGGAGACGTTTATAGCGATTGACACCAAAGTTGGTGAAAAGGTGGGAACTGTGAACACTCACGCATACAGTGAGTTTACATCCTTTTACGTCGAATTCAAGAGGGGAGGTCCTCATACATGCAAAAGGAGGGTGTAAATTTTTTTGTCATCAAATATAGTCATGTGGGGTATCAAATAAAACAAAAATATAATACAACAGATTTCTTAATGGCTTAGCATAATTTCGCTACAAGATTCTCAGTTGCATTGTTTCACAACTTTAAGTTACATAATTTCATTAGGGACGTCGTTATTCTGCAGGATTTCCAAACAATCCTGATTATTTTAGAACATCCAATTAAAACCTTTGAATAAGTTTTCGAAATTTTATTTAACAGGTAACGTGGGTCTTCATTGTTTCATTGCCCGTAATCATTGTAAACTCGCCAAGGCACTCCCAGCCTAGTGCACCGAAAACAATGACGACGTTGGATTTGGCCGGAACAGGAATGTTTATCGTGGGATTATTGGCAGAAACTTACGCCGACCTTCAGAAGCTTTCATTCCGCCAGGATCCAGCAAATGAAGGAAAATTTTGCAATAATGGTAACTATTATACTTTTTTTAAGACACAGTTGGTGTTTAATTTCACTCATGGCAGCCAGCTCCAATTTCGCTAAATTAGAGAGCAATTATCCCTCCATTAAAATAATTGGGAACTTGCATGCGAAAGTTGCACATGAATGATACTCCCCAGCGTTGCGTATATGTACAATGGGAGGAGATCTGTTATTCATTCTATCATCAGAATGTAACGTGAAGAATTTTTGCGGGAAAACAGTAGGAAGCCTGAATGGAAATGTGGTATTATCGCAAATGGTTGCTCTTTTGATTTTATTCACCAATAAAATGAAATGGAAAATTGCTCAGGCGACGAAAGCTTTAGTTTTAATCGCATATTTATGATATATGCCGTCCGTTTTGCTAGATACATCCAGTAGATCATATATGTATCTGCATGAACAGACATTGTCCTATATATGGTTCATTCAAATCTACTGCTCATAAAACCAGAAGCTTGCTATATCGTGGACAATTTATTGCTGTAGTATATTTTTACTGCTCATATGTCTAGCAAATGAAAATGAAGTTAGTTACCAAGCTGACCCAATTGGAGGCAAGGAATG
Organism: Hermetia illucens; assembly: GCF_905115235.1. Taxonomy (NCBI): domain Eukaryota; kingdom Metazoa; phylum Arthropoda; class Insecta; order Diptera; family Stratiomyidae; genus Hermetia; species Hermetia illucens. The sequence continues at coordinate 163,030,554 of NC_051850.1, forward strand.
CATGTATAATATATGGCAGTGTTCTCCATGGAGTAGGCCAGCCTTAAATTAAAAGTGCATGCACTTGCTCCCACACATAATCATGGTGGTGCCACTTAGGCGATGTAGTCCAGGCAATGCTGTTGCAATAGAAAGTGCTCATTCTCCAGTACACTGAATCGACTCCACTCATGTGTAATTTCCTTTTTTAGAAAGCGTGCATGCATTCACCGAGATTCGCCATAAAAACAGCAAATTGTTAGCGCCATGCCACTGTGATACCTTTTACTTTCAATGTGAGTACCAATGTTGACCTACAAATGGAGACCTTGACTAGAAGCAATTTCCGTTTGCCGGGGTGACATCTCCCCACGGTACATGGCTGGCAGCCTCTTTGCTCATCCATCAGGATACACATCTCTTTAAATTCCTTTTTTTCTCTTTACAGGACTCTGGCGATTGTCCCGGCATCCCAACTATTTCGGTGAAATCCTGCTTTGGTGGGGCATATTCGTAATATCGTTGAACGTTATCGAGGGCGCCGAGTGGGTGGCAATTTTATCACCAATATTCACCACGTTTATCATATTGTTCCTTTCGGGAATTTCATTACAAGAACGCTTGGCGGACGAGAGATACAGAGAGTAAGTCTAGAGATTTAAGAGAAGTTCCAACGTTTCCTAATGAAATCCTCATAACTAACCCTTGGCCTTGAATTTGCCTGAGAACACAATAAACATTCTTTTGTAAAGCCCCGACGCTCGTACTATTTACTAAGTAGTTACTCAAACTGCTTGGGAAAATTGGAAAAATGCCAAAGTTCTGCTATACAGTGTGTAATAACGTATAATTTTTGGTGGAGGCATGTATGTGGGAGGATTAGGTTCGTCCTTGATGGAAATTATCTAGTTATATACGGAAATTTAGAATGTTATAAACAACCACAGAACGTAATTGTACACTTGATAAATGGAATGGGGTGTACACTTTACGATGCATGAATGGAGGCGACTCGTTTCTTCTTCAAAATTATGTGATGATACCAGCCTTTGAGCATTTTCTGATAATAGAATTTGGTATAGTGAATCCACATGCAATGAACGATAGCATTCGTTTCTGGTTTAGAAGCAGCCTGTGGGGTAGTTTCTCGATCTAAAGAAAAAAAGGCGTGTATTGCAATGAAGTACGAGCTACCCTTCTCTGGAGAATGCTGACTTCCGTTTTCCTTTTTCAAATGGAAAGTTTTCCAATGCTGGATAATTCCCTATATATCTTCCGTGCCTTGATATTACAATTCAAACTCATTCGGAAGCGACTTGCATCGTGCATATAAACACTAGCGAAATAGCTCTTCGAAGGATTTAAGAACCAGGAATAGCTTAATTACTGATCGTGTAGGGATGGATATCAGATAATGGAGTTTTCCACAATATTTATTTAATTTGAAGTAACAATGCACCAAAGATTGATTTTTCAATTAGGCATTGCTCTCAGAGAGAGAAGAAGGTAAATACGTTATTCCACGTTTAAAGCCAAGAAGAGAGATACAGTGTAGAACCGGCATAATGTCGAGATCGCAGAGTTAAAGGAGCTCCTGAAGGGAAATTGAAAATATTCGCGCTTCGGAAAGTAATGTAGAAAATAATATCCGTGGAGCCTGAGCTGCCTTTCAGATAATTGTAGAGCTTGGAAAGAGTATGCATACATTTATATCAAGGAAGATTCAGCGTTGTTGCAGTGAAGGGAACAAGTAGGCTCCGCACTAGTCAAGAAGGATAGTGAACACGGGAAAAGTTCTTTAAAAAAGGATGGGGCGAATGCACAGTTGCGGAAGGGGAGACCAATCTACAATGTTGAAAATTGTTAAAGAATTGTTTGTCGAACCTAAAGGATGATGAGAACATTTGCGCGCTCTTTGTAATGACTGAATGAAATTGGGGTCAAGGACTATCAGAGTTGGTCGAAGTCCACCAAGAGGGTAGAGCTACCCGAAAAACCTGAAGTTGACCATGACTGAAGCTCCACTGAAGTGTCGAGTCAATATACGCTTATACGTTTCTGTGCTAACCAGGCTCGAGAATATGGGGAGGTCCTCTTAAACCCTTTTGTCCCTCACAAACCTCGATGCTCATCCTGCCGAGACAAAGAGGGAAATCTGATTTCCGACAGAATGGGCATATTAGAGCGATGGGTTGAGTACTTTGATGAGCTACTGAACAACCAGAACATCGGCGAGTTGGAGGTCCCGCCAACTGAAGACGACGGACAAATACTGCCACCACCAAGTTTAGGAGAAACAGTCCGTGCAATTCATCGGCTAAAAAACCATAAGTCGCCAGGAGCCGATGGAATTACAGCCGAATTGGTTAAATATGGAGGCGACCAGTTGCACCAAGTGGTTCATCAACTTGTGCTCAAGGTATGGGACAGCGAATCAATGCCTGACGATTGGCAGCGAGGCTTAATCTGTCTCATACATAAAAAGGGAGATATCACACAGTGCAGCAATTATAGAGGTATCACGTTGCTGAGTACCATCTATAAGATATTCTCCACTATCTTGCTAGGCCGGATAGCCCCATACGCCCAGAACATCATTGGCCCATACCAAAGAGGCTTCACTCCAGGCAAATCAGCAACAGATCAGATTTTCTCTCTGCGGCAGGCGATGGAAAAACTGTTGGAATATGGACAACAGTTGCACCATCTGTTCATCGACTTTAAAGCCGCCTATGATAGCATAGCCAGGGTAAAACTGTACACGGCCATGAGGGAATTCGGTATCCCGACGAAATTAATAAGACTGACTAGGCTGACCCTGACCAATGTGCGAGGCCACATAAAAGCAGCAGGATCACTCTCAAGACCATTCGACATCAACAACGGTCTACGACAAGGGGATGCGCTATCATGCGTCCTCTTTAACCTGGCCCTCGAGAAGGTGATCCGTGATGCTGAGGTGAATGCAAGAGGTACGATCCTCTTCAAGTCCACCCAACTACTGGCCTATGCTGACGATATCGACATCATGGGAAGAACCACCCGAGACGTTCAAACTGCCTTCATCCAGATCGAGCAGGCGGCGCGAGATCTTGGGCTGCACATCAATGAAGGCAAGACAAAATACATGGTGGCAACGTCAGCACCGAAGACGAATCAACCAACAACATCAAACCGCACTGGTCAAACACAAGCACGAACAAGAATAAGGATAGGGGAATACAACTTTGAGACCGTTGACAATTTCTCCTATCTAGGGTCGAAAATCACAACCGATAACAACTATGATGATGAAATCCGCGCACGGTTGTTGTCAGCCAACAGAGCCTATTTCAGCTTACAGAAACTGTTCCGCTCGAAACGTCTCACCATAGGGTCAAAGCTCTTACTGTACAAGACTATGATCTTGCCAGTCCTCATGTATTCCTCGGAAACTTGGGTTCTTAGCAAGAAAAATTGCGAACTCTTGGCCGCGTTCGAGAGAAGAATCCTCCGAAGAATTTTTGGCCCCCTACATGAGGATGGACGATTCCGTAGCCTACACAATGACGAAATCTATGAGCGATACCATGACCGTCCGGTTGTGGATAAAATCCGGCTCAATAGGTTACGGTGGGCGGGTCACTTAATCCGTATGGATGAAGATGATCCCACCCGGAAAGTCTATAAGGGCAATATCTATGGTAGGAAAAGAAGACGAGGCAGACCCTGCCTAAGATGGAGCGATGGCGTGGGCCAGGACGCCAGACAGCTTTTAGGGATATCGAATTGGTGGACCTCGGCGCAAAACCGGGATGTCTGGAGTTCCTTATTAAGGCAGGCCTAGACCGGATACCGGTTGTTGCGCCGTTGATGATGATGATGAAACCTAAATCCAAAAATTTACGTGTCATTTGACCTATACAATACAAAAAACTAGCGGAAGACATACACACTCGTGGAACAGTAAAACTCGGGTCCTTAGTGCCGCAATTCATCATCAACATAAACGGCACAGCAACCGGTATCCGGTTTAGACTGCCTTAGTAAGGAATTCCAGACACCGCGGTTTTGCGGCGAAGTTCACCAATTAGATATTCTTAAAAGCTGTCTGGCGTCCTGATTACGCCATCGCTGTATCTGAGGCTAGGGAAGGAGCCCGTATTCAGGCGATACGTTGGCTCCCATAGCTTACACGAAAAAACAAATGATAACGGACTGCGGACTATTCAATTAGCAGGGTCACACGAAATGGTTGTTGGAAGTACCTGGTTTGCGCTGAAAGCGGTCCACAAACATACGTGGGCCTCTCCAGACGGGACCACTTTCAACCAAATTGACCACGTGTTGATCGAACGCCGCCACTTCTCAGCCTTGATGAATGTCAGAACATATAGGGGGGCCAATATAGACTCGGATCACTATCTTGTAGGCATGGTGCTCCGAGCTCGAATAGCAATACCACCTAGAATCCCCTCTGATAATCAGGTGAGAGTGAACACTGAAGCCATCCACAACACAACCCTCCGCGACACCTATAAGAGGGAAATGGATGCCGCAATAACCGCTGGAGATGAAGCATCAACAAATGATCTTCACAATCACCTGAAGAACGTTATCATGGATACGGCCACAAACATACTTGACCCCAGCCGCAAAAGGAGTCGGAACGGCTGATTTGACGATGAATGTAAGCTAGCAACGGAACGGAAGAATGCTGCATATCGAGTAATGTTGCACTCTCAAAGAACTCGGGCACGCGCAGAGACTTATCACGAACTCCGTCGAGCGGAGAAGCGACTTCGCAGACGGAAAAAGGAAGCCTGGGAGAACCAACAAGTCTGTGAACTAGAAAAGTACAGGGAGCAATCGCACCAAGCGCGGAAGTTTTACCAACAAGTCAGCAGGATGAAGCCTTATACACCTCGATGTTCATCCTGCCGAAACAAAGAGGGAAATCTGATTTCCGACAGAATGGGCATATTGGAGCGATGGGTTGAGTACTTTGATGAGCTACTGAACAACCAGAACATCGGCGAGTTGGAGGTCTCGCCAACTGAAGACGACGGACAAATACTGCCACCACCAAGTTTAGGAGAAACAGTCCGTGCAATTCATCGGCTTAAAATAATAAGTCGCCAGGAGCCGATGGAATTACAGCCGAATTGGTTAAATATGGAGGCGACCAGTTACACCAAGTGGTTCATCAAATTGTGCTCAAGGTATGGGACAGCGAATCAATGCCTGACGATTGGCAACGAAGCATTATCTGTCTCATACATAAAAAGGGAGATACCACGCAGTGCAGCAATTATAGAGGTATCACGTTGCTGAGTACCATCTATAAGATATTCTCCACTATCTTGCTAGGCCGGATAACCCCATACGCCCAGAACATCATTGGCCCATACCAAAGAGGCTTCACTCCAGGCAAATCAGCAACAGATCAGATTTTCTCTCTGCAGCAAGCGATGGAAAAACTGTTGGAATATGGACATCAGTTGCACCATCTCTTCATCGACTTTAAAGCCGCCTATCAGCATAGACAGGGTAAAACTGTACACAGCTGTGAGAGAATTCGGTATCCCGACGAAATTGATAAGACTGACTAGGCTGACCCTGACCAACGTGCAAGGCTAGATAAAAGCAGCAGGATCACTCTCAAGACCATTCAACATCAACAACAGTCTGGGACAAGGGGATGCCCTATCACGCGTCCTCTTTAATTTGGCCCTCGAGAAAGTGATCTGTGATGCTGAGGTAAATGCAAGAGGTACGATCCTCTTCAAGTCCACCCAACTACTGGCCTATGCTGACGATATCGACATCATGGGAAGAACCACCCAAAACGTACAAACTGCCTTCATCCAGATCGAGCAGGCGGCGCGAGATTTTGGGCTGCACATCAATGAAGGCAAGACAAAATATATGGTGGCAACGTCAGCACCGAAGATGAATCAACCAACAACATCAAACCGCACTGGTCAAACACAAACACGAAGAAGAATAAGGATAGGAGAATACAACTCTGAGACCGTTGACAATTTCTCCTATCTAGGGTCGAAAATTACAACCGATAACAACTACGGTGATGAAATCCGCGCACGGTTGTTGTCAGCCAACAGAGCCTATTTCAGCTTACAAAAACTGTTCCGCTCGAAACGTCTCACCATAGGGTCAAAGCTCTTACTGTATAAGACTATGATCTTGCCAGTCCTCATGTATTCCTCGGAAACTTTGGTTCTTAAGAAGAAAAATTGCGAACTCTTGGCCGCGTTCGAGAGAAGAATCTTCCGAAGAATTTTTGGCCCCTTACATGAGGATGGACGATTCCGTAGCCTACACAATGACGAAATCTATGAGCGATACCATGACCGTCCGGTTGTGGATAAAATCCGGCTCAATAGGTTACGGTGGGCGGGTCACTCAATCCGTATGAATGAGGATAATCCCACCCGGAAAGTCTATAAGGGCAATATCTATGGTAGAAAAAGAAGACGAGGCAGACCCTGCCTAAGATGGAGCGATGGCGTGGGTCAGGACGCCAGACAGCTTTTAGGGATATCGAATTGGTGGACCTCGGCGCAAAACCGGGTTGTCTGGAGTTCCTTATTAAGGCAGGCCTAGACCGGATACCGGTTGTTGCGCCGTTGGTGATGATGATGTATCTGAGGCTGGTTCCGCCTCGTCTTCTTTTTCTACCCTAGATATTGCCTTTACACACTTTCCGGGCTTGATTTTAATTAAAACATTAATTAACAATAATATCGTTAAATTAACTGGAATAATTGGAAAAAGACAATGTATATAAAATTGGGGGAAAACAATGTAAATACGACAGCGATGAAACTGCGACTCGATGAACTAATTTTGTCACCGTTCGATTCCTCCCCTCGTGGCGAGTTCGAAAACGTCACAGAAAACACCGGTGGTGGCATCTGTCTGTCGTATTAACAACATTCGAAATAAATTGGAATGTTGCCAACCCTGCTGTGCCACATCACTCCACCCCCAGATGAAGCCTAGGGGTTTCAGCGACCGAAGCCGGAACTGCGTTCCCTATCATTCGGGGAAGCGAACGTTGCTTTGGGGCGAAAACGGGCTTCAGCCTGGACAAGAATACAGCCTTTTTGTGTCCCCTGATTTCGAGCTGAAAGGAATGTTCTCCCCGCTCGAGAACACAATACGGGCCTTCGTATGGAGGCTGCAGCGGCTTCCGGCCAGCATCGGTCCTGACCAGGCCGTGCGTGCCCGTGTCTAACTCTTCGGGAGCGCAGGCAGGTGCGGATGTGTGTCGAGTGGGAGGTGTAGGCTTAAGGTGGTGGAGGTTGTCTCTCAGCAGACGCAGCAATTCAGAGTCTATGAGACCCGATCTCTTGTCGAAGACTGGGTCACTTGGGAGCCTTGGGTTCTCTCCATTTACCAGCTCTGCGGGGCTGGCAGCGAATTCCTCTCGGCGGGTTGTTCGGAGGCCAAGTTGGACGAGAAGCAAGACTTGAGTCCAGGACGAATCGTCGCGGGCCATAATGGCCGATTTCAGCGTCCGGTGCCAACGCTCTAGCATCCCATTGGATTGTATGCAGTAGTCCGCTGGCGTTTGAATTCCAGGAGTTTGCCTAACTCTGAAAAAAAGGGTGGACTCAAATTGCATTCCCTGATCAGTAATAATCACTGCAGGGACACCAAAGCGAGGGATCCACACTCGACAGACGGCTTCGGCACAAGATTGAGTCTCGCAAAGGGCCTACAATGTCGAGGTGTATTATATGGAATCGTTTGGTAGTGCATGGGAATGAACCTACTTCTTTTCTTACATGCCTGGTGACCTTACACTTCTGGCATGCGATGCACTCTTTGGCCCAGGAATTGACGTCCTTATTCATGGAGGACCAGAAGTATTTTTCGGTGACCAGCCGATTTGTCGTCCTGATGCCTGAATGCGCTAATTCGTGCGTGGAATACTTCCTTGCGAAAGGTGGCCGAAATGTATGGCCGGGGTCCCTTTTCCGAGTACTCGCAGCAGAGAGAGAGGTTCGAGCTGCAGATGGGCAACTCCCGAAATTTTGTATTTGGGGTTGGATTTGAGGCTCTGAAGCACTGTGTCATCCTTCTTCGCCTTGGCGATAGCTGACTTTAATTAAAACATTTTATTCATATTTTTAACTAACAATAATATCGTTAATTTAATTGGAAAAATTGGAAAAAACAATGCAGTTAAAATTGAAAAAAAAAAAAACAATCTAAATACGTCGGCAATGAAAAGGCGACTCCAAGAACTAATCTTCCACCGTTGGATTCCCTCTTTCGTGGTGAGTCCGAAAACGCCACGGAGAGCATCGGTGGTGGCATCTGTCTGTCGTATTAACCACATGCTGTGCCACAGGATCATTCTCATCCCTACAGATTAGGCGAGCCGCCCAGCGCAACTTGTTCAGCCAGATTTTATTCACAACCAGACAGTCGTGGTATCGCTCATCCATCCTCATTTAGCGGAATAGTTTTTGTAAGGCTCTATTGGCTGCCAACAACCGTGCGCGGATTTCATCGTCATAACTGTTATCGGTTGTGATTTTCGACCCTAGATAGGAGAAATTATTATTTATTGTTTTCGTTTGATCAGTACGATTCGATCATGTTGCTTTTACCTGGACCACATTGGGCAGGGTCAGATTAGCCAGTCCTATCAATTTTGTCGGAATACCGAATTCTCTCATGACCGTGTACAGTTTTACCTCCACCATGCTATTTATTATAGGCGCCTTTAAAGTCGATGAAAAGATGGTGCAACTAATGGCCATATTTCAACAGTTTTGCATCGCTTGCCATAGAGAGAAAATCTGATCTGTTGCTGATTTGCCTGGAATGAAGCCTCTTTGGTATGGGCCAATGATGTTCTGGGCGTATGGGGCTATCCGGCCTAGCAAGATAGTGGAGAATATCTTATAGATGGTACTCAGCAACATGATACCTCTATAATTGCTGCACTATGTGAAATCTCCCTCTTTATGTATGAGACAGATAATGCCTCTTTGCCAGTCGTCCCTCACTTTGGGCATCAATTGATGAATCCCTTGGTGTAATTGGTCGCCTCCATATTTAACTAATTCGGCTGTAATTCCATCAGCTCCTGGCGACTTATGGTTTTTAAGCCGGTGGATTGTGCGGACTATTTCTACTATGCTTAGTGGTGGCTGCATTTGTCCGACGTCTTCAGTTGGAGGGACCTTCAACTCGCTAAAATTTTGGTTGGTGTGCAGTTCATCAAAATACTCAACCCATCGCTGCAATATGCCCATTCTCACGCAAATCAGATTTCCCGCCTTGTCTCGGCAGGATGAACATCGAGGTGTATAAGGCTTCATCCTGCTGACTTGTTGGTGTAATTTCCGCGCCTGGTGCGGTTGCTTCCCGTACTTTTCGAGTTCACAGACTTGCTGGTTCTCCCAGGCTTCGTTTTTCCGTCTGTGAAGTCGCTTCTCCGACCACGAAGTTGTTGGTAGGTCCCTGTGCGTACCCGCGTTTTTTGAGAGTGCAACATTACTCGATATGCAGCATTCTGCCGTTCCGTTACTAACTTACATTCATCGTTGAACCAGCCGTTTCGACTCTTTTCGCGGCTGGGGCCAAGTATATTTGTGGCCGTATTTATGCTCATTTGTTGATGCTTCATTTCCAGGACATCTGTTAGCTTGGGTTATTGCGGCAACCATTTCCTCTTTATAGGTGTTACGAAGGGCTGTGTTGTGAATGGCTTCGGTATTCACTCTCACCTGATTGTCAGAGGGGATTGTAGGTGGTGTTGTAAATCGAGCCTAAAGCACTATGAAAACGAGATAGTGATCCGAGTCTATATTGACTCCCTATATGTTCTCACATTCATGATGGTTGAGAGGTGGCGGCGTTTGATCAGTACGTGGTCAATTTGGTTGAAAGTGGTCCCGTCTGGAGAGGCCCACGTATGTTTGTGGATCGCTTTCCGTTATCATTGGTATCCTGATGTAAACAGCGGGAGCCGATGTATCGCCTGAATACGGGCTCCGTCCCTACTTGACTGTTGAAATCTCCAAGTATGATTCATACTTAGTATCATACTTGGGACAGGCTTCGAGGGTCCGCTCAACCGCCTCGGTATCCTTCGCCGATTCTGCGGTCTCCTCTGTAGGGACGTGAACGTTGATGAGGTTTATATTTCTAAATTTCCCTCGAAAGCGCAGAGAAGGGTTTCATTTTATGGTTGACTAAGAAACCTACTCCGAGAACATGGTTTACTGGATGGCCACTATTATATATTGTGTAGTGACTCTTGTCCAGGAAACCGATCCCTGTCCAGCGCATCTCTTGTAACGCTGTTACATCAGCCCTATATTGGGACAGGGTTTCGACCTCGTCTCGTCGGCTCCATCGTGGATACCAATCCACGTTTTGTCCTGGGACCTATACTACCCTTTGACCGCCAAGAACATTGCATGCCATTAAATGCATTCTCCCGTCAGATTGTCTCTGGACAAGGCAAAAGAAATGTTGCATAAGTCGCAAAGCCGTGGATACTACTGAGTAACTGGGTTTTCGAAACCCATTGGAAGAATGATAGCTGAAGACTTATATCAATATTAATTAATTCACTTGCTACTTCAAACAACCACAAAATGTTAAAAAAGCCGAAAAACCAGCGAACTTTACTATATTTTCAATGGAGCTTCAATATTTGCCGGTGGACCTTCAGGGTCAGTTTCGCCATTTTTTTAGCTTTATGGAGTAGCTACAATGCAAAAAGTTCCAAAGACCATATACATATATCCTTTCACAATAAATGCATTCCTAGGTCAAAGTCCTCAGTGACTTCACCGAAAGGCATAATTGAGAAGGTTGCCTCCAAATTTTTCTAACAGATGAAATGAGTTATCATTCAAGTCCATGAAAATCCTTGCCAACTATTTTCTTTTATGTGAATTCGTTTGGAACAAATCGTGGGAATTTGTAGTGGCGTCATAGCAGGATTCCGGAGTGTATAAGTTGCTTAGAATAGTTATGTATGTACTCCTCGCATTCAAGGCTGCGGCAACACAAAATTAGTACCATATATTGAAGCTTAATCTATCTTTGAAAGTATGAGTGGGGATGAGAGAAGGTGTTGCGCTTCTCCTTTGAATGCAAGGATATTTTCTCTGGAAGGATTACCATTAGCAGTTCCGTTCCAACTTTAAAGCAGAAATTTAAAGCTCATGCATGCATGTACTTTTACGAAAACATATCACGAAAAAACTATCATCATTATTAACACGTATCCTTTTTTCATTTCAGCTTACTAGAGTATCGAAAATACAAAGCATCAACATCGCCTTTAATCCCAATACCTCCTTCGATTTATATGGAGGTCCCGTCGGCATTGAAATTTATCCTGTGCTGTGAATTCCCTCTTTACGATTCACTGGACATTAAAAATGAAGACATCGGTCCCTATTCGATGTCAGTGGCATCACATTCGCATCCGCACATCTAGCATTCAGTGTCACATGGGTCGACATCCATTAGAGGAATTGGAAATGGGGGCGGGTCACATTCTACAAAAAGCTCTATTGAAATGTCTATGCATATTTTTGTCGAAAATAGTATTGTGGCTGAAATTGAAGCAGAGCAAAGCCTGAAGTTAAATGATATCCGACAGTCTAGGAGCACATCTCTGTGATTAATTTTACTTGATCCTGTGCTGAACTTGCCAACAGAGAATGGTTAATTTACAAGTTTGTATAACAATTCCATTGTAAATTATCGACACAAGTGCCAGAGGAGTCAATTCCATTGTGTGGGTCGGAGGACCAACCAAAATAGTAATTAATGTGACTTTGAAAAGGCCGCCGTTGATTGTACAAGAGATCCTAAAGCACCAAAATTAATTGCATTAGATTCATTGGGTGGTATTCGTAAATAGTTTCGTGTATTCAATTAGATTGCTTACGTACGAAAGCGATTATTTAGCATTAGCAACTATATTTGTTTTAATTTTTCGCTAAACAAAATATATGTGCCTATTTCGATCCTATTAATTAGAGCTCCTGTATGTATTATAGTTAAAAGAATATTACATCTACCTTTCGAGAACCATTGGCCCAAAAAATAGAATATTAGCGTGAGGAATCAATGCCAACAAACGTTAATATAAAACTGCCAAAAGTAACATTTAGGAATTTAGTTCTGATAGAAATCTGAGGTATCAACAGAAAAATGGTTTAACGAAACAGAGGAACGTAATTTAGTCTCGACTTACAGATACAGGTACTATCATTTCGTGGTATTCCGAAAAAGCTCACTGCAGCCAGGCGACAGATGACCTGCATCCGCCTTGTATCATTCTTTAAACAGGACTTGTGTAAAGATTGGCCTCAAGCATTATCTAATTTCATTTTGATCGCAAGATACGAGGGCTGATCGAAAAGTTTCAAGATCTTTATATAAATTCATCTTCAATAATTAAAAATTACAAAACTGTATCCCCTTTAGAGATAAGCGGAGTCCTTGTGAACTGTAAACATGGCAACCTCCAGTTGTTCCTGTACTAGGTTGTTCAATAAGTTTTGCGGTTCGATAAGAGAGGGCGTTGCTACTAGGCTAAATTGTTTAGTTATGTTGGTACCCTCTTTATATATATAACGTATGTGAAGTTTCATTTCAATCTGTCAATTCATTCTTTGTTTACAAGTCATTTAGTATCGACTTGTCACAGTATTTTTTACAATGGAAAAAAATCACATATCGTGCAGTGATTCAATTTTTGTTTTTGGAAGGTTTAAAAGCAAAGAAAATTTATGAACGAATGTTGAAAGTGTATAAGGACTCTTCACCTTCAATTAATATAGTAGAAAGATGGGTTGCTGAATTTAAACATGGTCATACAAGCCTTGAAGACGATCCACGTCAAGGACGTCCAAAAAAAGCAACAACACCAGAAATTGTAGAAAAAAATACAGGATAGGGTATTGAAAATCGTCGAATGACTGAAGGAGATTTAGTACAGGCCCTGGGCATCTCATTGGGCGGTGTAAGCAATAATTCGACTGAAGTATTGGGTTTCAGAAAGCTGTGTTCACAATGGTTGCCGCATTCGCTAACAATGGAACAAAAACACATTCGATTGCGACTTCCTCAGCAACATTTAGAGCGTTCTCGAAAGGATAAAGTGGATTTTGTGCATCAATTCATCACTATGGATGGGACATGTGTCTATACCATAATCTTGAATCAAAACAAGAGGCTAAAGAATGGTGTGAACCTGGTTCTTCGGTTCCAAAACGAGTTCGTGTCCAGAAATCCAGTTTTTTTGCAATGCGAAAGGAATTTCGTTGGTGAATTACTTGCAAACTTTACCAGTTTACACACAATGGATACATTCTGAATATTATTGTAACCTTTTAGACCAGCAGTCATGAAATTCGTGAAAATAGGCCCGGTTTGTAGAAGAAAAAATTCTTTTTCATCAGAACAATGCACAGTGTCACAAGAGCATTTTGACAATGGCTAAAATCCATGAATTCAAGTTCGAATTGTCGGAGCATCCATCGTACTCACCAGATTTGACCCTTAGTAACTTCCTTCTGCTTCCAGACCTAAAAAAAGTTCCTGTGCGGTAAGCGTTTTTTATCAAATGATGAGGTCATAACAGCTGTGGAAGCGTATTTTGCACCCCTTCCAGATTCTTACTTCAGAGATGAAATTCATAAATTCGAATCTCGTTGGAACAAGAGTATTGATGTTTACGGAGACTATCATCGTCATCACCAACGGCGCAACAACCGGTATCCGGTCTAGGCCTGCCCTAATAAGGAACTCCAGACATCCCAGTTTTGCGCCGACGTCCATCAATTCGATATCCCTAAAAGCTGTCTTGTGTCCTGACCTACGTCAACGCTCCACCTCAGGCAGGGTCTGCCGCGTCTTCTTTTTCTACCATAGATATTGCCCTTATAGACTTTCCGGGCTGGATCATTTTCATCCATACGGATTAAGTGACCCGCCCACTGTAGCCTATTGAGCCGGATTTTATTCACAACTTGACGGTCATGTAGTCGTTCATAGATTTCGGCGTTATGTAGGCTACGAAATCGTTCATCCTCATGTAGGGGGCCAAAAATTCTTTGGAGGTTTCTTCTCATGAGGACTGGCAAGATCATTGTCTTGTACAGTAAGAGCTTTGACCCTATGGTGAAATGTTTCGAGCGGAACAGTTTTTGTAAGTTGAAATAGGCTCTGTTGACTGCGAACAACCGTGCGCGGATTACGGAGAATATACTGAATAATAAAATGTATTTTGAACCATAAAATTGTTTTTTTCTTATCGAACCGCAAAACTTATTGAGCAACCTGGTACGTTGCTGATGTCGGGCCAGCTTCACCTGATTGGGTATCGGGATCTATCTTCCTGTATCTCTCGGGCCTCCTCTTCCCTAGAGATAGGTGACTGAATAATTCTGATTGGTACTATTGCTTGCAACAACCCTACTTCGGCACATCCACATCCTTACGATTCCAAAGCTTCTTCTAATTATTTTTTCAATATTCTCATTTTATTAGCGTCTCTCTTAGGTGCGACCATACTCTGATTTTAAGTTTTTTGGAAGCTAGTAGCCACTGATTCATGCTGTTGAGTCCAGTTCATCACTGTGCCTCAGAGAACCTCTCTTATGTTTAAGGCAGGGTCTAGGCGCCTAGAGTACAACATGATAAATCCACATGAGTAACTGGGAACCGGAGCTCTAACTGATTGATGTTACAGGATATACGAATTTTTTCAATCTGGCTCTCAAATATCACACTTACCTGGTGTTTGATATGAACCACATACATAGGAATCGTTTCCCTAACTTCTCAACGGACACTAATCCTGTGAATTTTTGTTATCTTTTATGATCTCTTGCCTACATGGTAATCCGATGCAGATAATTTTAGTATTGAATAGGGGAGGTAGTTTTTCAGTTCCATACTCCGCCAAGAGAACATTGTCCTTCCCAGGTCCTGTAGACGGTCCAAGGAACAAAATTTCTACGTCTAGTTCCTAGGTGAGACTCCTAAGATCGGGAGTTGTAAATAATTGAAACATGGAAAAACCGATTCTTGTGGAAAAAGAAAATAATGCTGGATGCACGCGAATAAAACTTTCGGGTCTTTTCATGTCTGGCAAGATGAGCTTTATTACCTCCTTTTGTAGCCGCTTTAGATACTCCGACGGCTCTTCCACCGTCCGTATTAACGTTTATAATTTCATCGACTGTTCCGAGATCTCTTGCTTTATAATTGCGACCTCTTGTTGCCCTATCACAGCGTTAATTTAACCCTCCTCGATGGAAATTCAGGTCCATGATGTTAAGTTTCAGAGACGCGGTCTTAGTCTGCTGGTATTTCATGGCATGGGATCTTCTTACTGATTGGTAAATCGCGGTAACCTATGTACGCTTACTGCACCCGTGTTTAGAATAGATGGGAGGTACTGGACACCCAACTTCATCGCCTCTTTGGCGATGATCAGAATCTTCCTGGATAACCGTTGGTCATTCGAAACTGTTTTATTTTAATAAAATTTAAAAATCTTTCAACATTTTACCAAATTATCTGATGTGCATGATATCAGGGCAACTTGGTGATACGTTGGAGAATCAAATAAATATCTTTGTGAAAATAACAAATAACATTCCTGGGAACCACCCAACTCGTATTATAGGCGGCTATTACGTTCTGACCAATTTCTTTTGTCTGTGGACTACTGGTAATTTTTAAGCGCTCACCAGGCCCTTGCACGACTTGTTTTCTTTACTTATCGCGAAGCGTCCTGCTGCGAAGTAACTTGTAGGTCGGCCGCTAAATTCACTGAAGTAGTGACGAACAGGTTCAAATTAAGCGCAAACGCTAGATGGGATGATATTGCTTCCGTGGCTCTTATCGCATTCTCCATTGAGTTCTTTCTTTTTTTGGAAGAAATGGGACCAAATGATACTTGGAGGATGCTATCACTACTTGTTGTTTCAAGTCTGACTTGTCTAATAACCCCACTTCTGCCAGGGAAGTCCGTGACTTGACTTGACAATTCAACGGACTGTGGTCCTTCTCCTTAGGACCTTTTGCCTTGATTCTTTTATCTATATTGCTTTTGCAAGTACCCCCAGGTACTCACTTTTGAGCTTGAACCAAAATCGAGTCTGATGCGCTTGAAATTGTAGGTAAATTCTCCTTAAGCCCTCTGTCCATTGTAGGTTTTCGAAGCTCGCGCTGTATTTAAAACTATGTCGAAGTAACAGCCGAAGATGACTACTACTGCCTATTAGCCTTCCAGGAACAAACTGTTCTACAGGGGTGCCCGTATGTAAAATTTGCAGTCGAAGGCATAGTGCTTATAGCTACAGATTGCCGCCGTAAACAATCTTCTATACTGGTTAGCCCTTACGGATCGTGATACCAAATAATGCTTTTTTCGTAGTTAAATAACATTTGATGCTATGCTCTATTTAAAATTCGAGCAGCTTCTACAAGGTTGGCACCGTTGTCAGACCGAATAGTGAATTTCCCAAAAGCAGTTAGGTACGCATTAGTGCCGAGGTCAGTACAAGTTTCCAAGTTCATAGCCTTGATTGACATACATACATATATAGCCGCATATACTGTCACAGGTTTTGGACGCCGGACTCACTTATTATTTGGAAACGTCGTTCTCAAATACAGAAGGGGGCGACAAACGTTCTACAGGTCCATTTTGAATTCTACTGTCCGCCCCTCATTCGAAAAAATTTCGCGTTGCGTTTGTTCCATTTTACTGTGTGCTTTTGTAGCGTGGGAATATAAATTTCCGCATGAATCAGAGGAGTCGAGGATACTCAATCAATACTGCTTCTGCAATAGAAGAACTTGGTTCTGGCTTGCTACTAAAGAATTATGTTTTGCTGACACCGTTTAACCGCGTCTTCAGCTTGCTGCAATTCCACTGCAGATGAAAATCCTGGTTTCTTAGTTCCCTATCACAAGGGTTGACCAAAGGTGTTGACCAACCGACTAAGTGGCGGCAGCGTTACACAATATCAGCGAATGCCCCTCTAACTGCGGAGATATGGCTTACATTAGCGTCAATTACAAAGAATGGCGTCAATGGTAAGCCCTTCTTAAGAAACGGAAGACATCTCATGGGGTACAAATTTTCATTTAAGCATGCCTACAGAGGCTTAATCAATTGAGTTTCACTTTGTCCGAGTATGACAGATTTCAAATGGAGCGATGATTTAATAGCCTTCACTCTACACTATATGACTTTATTTTCAATCTTTTTTCCGATACGATTCCAAGCAAAGGTCGCTTCCAAATCAATGACGGTTATAAACTTTAGCGCTCTATCCATCATACTCCTCTACGCGTTCCGATATAATTCCCTTAAAAGGCCGATACTTTTTAATTCCAGGTCGGAAATGGCATGGTTCCGGTAATTTCATCCAGTCTTATAAAAATGGTTTACTGCTGAACTGTTTATACCAAAAATACTGCACCTGCTGCGGACCATTTCGGTAACTTTCGCAAAACTCAGGCTAATCATAGTGGTATCCCTATATTTATTTGCTCCAGCACTGAAAATTGAAGTATCTGAACGCTCTGTTGAGATTCCTTGCGTGAACTGTGAAAGATTCGCTGGTTCCTCGCGTACGTTGTATTTTTAGCACGTCTGGAGTGACTTTTGTCGTATCGACAAAAAATATCTCCTTTAGTGTATCCAAAATTTCAACTACGGGTGTCCGGCTGAGGATTGCATAGTTCTGGTAAATCTTTTGCACTTTATTATCTGCTGCCTTTACCAGTGCTGATTTTTGTCAGCCAGTCCTGCCTTAATGAATCGAGCCGACGATCCAGATGAATTTTCTATGGTGGATTATCTATTTTTATTTCTATTTATCACAATCTCGGCAGATACCGGATTTTATCTAATACTAGCACTAAGTGCCAAGCATTTACGTTCGGACGATCTTACCTACTTAAAACTAAAGGGGCGCTGGTAGTAGGTCAATGGGAGAATCCGTCGAGAACTTCTCGCAACATCAAGCACGTATGCAGAAGGGTGTACTTCTGCATGGTTTGAACCAGACTGTGTGAAAGTCCCAGGGCATCAAGAGAAGCCCTGAGGGATATAGGTACAATACCTGTAGCGGACAATGTTATGGGAACTACAACCACCGGCTCGAGACACCAAATTTCTTTGATTTCTCGAGCCAGTGGCTCATAGGTTACATTCTTCTCTACGTATTTCCGTTTAATGTTGCTATTATGGGGGATACCAACATCAATAATATACGTGGAGCGACCCATCTTGTCAACTAACAGTACGTCAGGCTTGTTGTGTGGAATATGGCGATCAGTTAGAACTTGCCAGTCGCTATAAACAAGTACTGCTTGCGGCTCATATTGGTAAACCGGACATGTTCCCATGATCAGCCCATGCTTGTATGCACGATTTTGATGGATCACCTTATATATATATTATGCCTGGTAATGTATTTAACCGGTGCCATAACAGTGCAGCCAGAAATGAGATGGTCCAACGTCTCTAACGCCGAACCACACATTCTGCACTGGTCGTTCTCTACCCGTTCTTTCATTATGAGCTTTTTATAAGCTTGGGTGGCGACCACGCCGTCCTGAATAGCACACATTCTTCAAGTTAAGTGCAGTCAGTTCACAGTGTGCCTTACAGACAGCCGCATGCAAGAGACTCGCCCGCTTTTTGCTATAAAAATAAGGGCGCAGCGAGTGGCGATGATGTACCGCACGTCAATTATGCCCCTAATCCGATGTCACGGGGAAGGTTCATCCGTTTTATGGCATAGTTTGGATGATGCATTCGGAATTCGGACATAGTTGTCTAATCCAAACTCCACCCAAATATCACGGCTGTATATGTCTACTATTCGCAACAGACTTCTAAGATGATCGTCAGTACCAGCATACAGCTTGATGCCATCTAAGTACATCAAGTGTCTCCTAGTTTGATTCAGTAGCCATGAAAGGGTGTTAAATGCCATACAAAACCAAAGGGGATTCAACGATTCCCCCTGGAAAATGCCTCTCCGTATACGGATGGGCTCTGAGGTATTAGCACCCTCAGATGTACGCACCGATAAGGTGGTATGGCACCCTTTCATGACTGTCGGCAAAAACTTTATTAGTTTCGGATCAATGCGATACAGATGTAGGACATCGATTAGCCAGGTATCCGGAACGCTGTCGAAAGCCTTGGCAAAATCGATATAGCTACTAAAGAGATTTCTTTGGCTTCTAGTTTTTTGACCTACAACTACTGAATCGATAATGAGTTGCTCTTTGTAACCCCTTGACTCAACTCGGCAGCCCTTCTGCTCCTCGGACAGAATATTGTTGGTTTCAAGGTGGGCATTGACCCTTTCACTAATAATGGACGTTATGAATTTGTAGAGGGTTGGCAAGTAAATAATCGGTCTTGCGTCTGCGGAGTTCTGCACCGTGTCCTTTTTAGGGATAAGGTAGGTAATCCCCGCAATGAGGAAAGGTGGAAATTCCTCCGGCCGCTAAATTCATGCCAAGCATAGTGGCATGGCGGGTGTCTTCGGCGGTGATCCGCTCAGTATGCTGGGTATTCTTTCACTTCCCTTACCGAAAACTGTGCTGTCTGGACGCTCTGTTGGAATTCGTTGAAAGATTTGAAAAAGTTTCGCTACTTCTTCGCGTGTGTTACATTCTGGGTACGTCTGGAGTGCCTTTCGCCATACCGTCGTCACCGACTGCATATGACAGATTTCAACTACGGGTGTCTCACTGGGGATGGTATTTTTCCGGTAAACCCTCTGCATTTCATTTCTCATCCGTCTGCTGGCATTGTCAGTGCTGATTCGAATCACTCTAGTAATGTCCTACCTTAGTGAGTGCCGCTGACGTTCCAGACGAATTTTCCATGGTGGACCTCGTCGGTCACTCAAACCAATAACACGAAAGTGAATCTTCTGACCGTGCAATCTGATAGCCGTAACTGCACCACAATACACAAGTGATTGTAGTTGCAGCAGCAATCTCATCATTGATTTGAGATAGAATTCCCGGAGTTGTTGGAGATGCATAGAGCTTGGTAATACCTGGTTTATGCAAAGGATCCATTTCCGATAATTCTCTACACGCTTTTTGAAATTCGTCCTGAACCTCAGCAGAAACCTCGCTGGAAGGTGGAGAAGAGTGATTCGGCGAGTACTGAAACTGTTGCCTGCAGTGCGGCGTGGTGTTATTGATGCCGCCGCCTCTGCCCCCATTGACTGTCGGTCACTAGTTTCCGCGATGACCTCAAGCAGAACACGTTCCCTGATGGTGACCGGGATTGTGTCGCTGCGAGTAATATAGCGGTACTGTTCTGCGATTCGCTGCATAGCCACGTTCGCGAATTGCGGAAAGCGCTCAACGAATCTCTGGTGCAACAAGACCCCCCCCCCCCCCCCCAACCGTCATTTCGTAGTAGGAGTGGATGATGAAGAGGTTCATTTCTACAGTCCACTTAATCGCCACAGATTGTAGCGAAACAGCTGCAGCAGGTAGAGCAATGCTTCTGGTCGTCGTGGCGCCTAGACGTCGAATCGCCCCACGACTACTGTTTTCGACGCCGTGTCCATTACGGGAGGCCGACCCAGTCACCAAGTCAGACGACACCCGCCGGTTATCCGTACCGGACCTTCAATTCCTTCTTCTTCTCATGTTATACCTAACTGCCAGGTGCGGTGATAGCTTCCTCAGTGAGTAAGTTGCAAGATTGCAAAGTTCCTGCACTTTTCTCATCTACCCCCTGACCCGCTGCGGTGGCGTACAGTTATTCAGACTGAAGGTATCCATCTCTCCTCTTTTCACAAATTGGCTTGGGACCGACTACGGCTGAGTTTATCTATTTTTATTTCTACTATTATTCCAAATTTATTTTATTTTCTGCCTACATAAAAAAATTAGAAAATTTAATCTTTTGTATTAAATTCTGGAATTTAAATTAAAAGGATCGTGAGAAAACAGGTGTCAAACCTTTCATGTAAAAACACACCTCATTTGGAATTCGAATACAATATGTATATCATTTAGTAGCAAAAAAATGGATTTCAATAATTAGAACTTTCCCATATTAACTATGCACATATATATTAACATTTACATTATTAATTAATGAACGTGTCAATTCCAAGTGCAAAAGAAATGCTACGACGGCGTTATAATTGCACATGTTAGGCCTTTTTACAGGTGCATGTAAGAACTACTTTTATATGCATATGAGGGCTAGGTTAAGTAAGGGAGGATTGACCAGAAGGGAGAAAATGAATAGTAATTTTTACCCAGAGCGAAAGTCTTTGTTGCTAGTTGCAATAAAAATCGATAATTTTCATTGAAAATTAATTTTCAAGAAATTGGACTAATTCAGTGTGACCATATTTCGACAATAATTTAAGTCCTAGCGTGGCATTTTTCTGAGAGTCCTGAAATATTGTTAAGATTATTGTAATTGATACTTGAAAGTGCAGACTCTTCAAAACGTGGAAAACGTTACGGCAACTAATCAGTGATTAATTTATGCTTGAATATAAATGTTTCAAAGAATAATTAGGTATGTTGCAATTACATGACTATATATACCATAGTAGTTGGATTAATAATAAAAATATGCAAATGCCTTAGCACAAACATTTGTTTCTAGGTAATCCCATAAATTTAATTGTAGCATGAATGAAGTACCCTTAGAGCAAATTTTAATCATTTGCCAATAATTCTCATCCTTCATTGGTGCAATCTTTTGTGTGTTCAAAATTAAAACCAATTATAATGATTGCTCAATCTTTAGCCTTGTATTTTTGCAATGTAATAAAATTAAATTGTCGGAAGCATATTAAAAATTGAGTATTAGTCAAGAACTAGCGATAGTTTCATCTACGGTTGAGCTCTTCCAGGATATTGATTTGCAGATTTACCACCGCCGGAACTTAACTCAAATAGTTGACTACCAAACTTGAATCTATAGATTCGTAAAACCAGAAGGACATCATACAGTTCCGTATACATACTTCGCTTTATGGAATTTGCTTAAGTTTATGGAGAAGAGAGTTTGCCATTTCTCGTTGCTTTGCACCACTTCGTCGAGAAGGCAAAAGAATCCGGAATAGGAAGGATATAGCCTGGAGAAACCCTTCAGCATGTCAAGTTGAAAAATATATAAAAGAAAGAAATATATAAAGGAACCATCACTTTTCCTTTCTAACAGGTAAAGAGGTTTAGCGTCGGGTTGAGGGAGTTTTAATAAATTGTTGAGAAGCCTGATGCACACATGTCAGTAAACTCGAATGGAATTATGCTGTTTAATTCGACTGTCGGTGCTATACAAAAAAGTCATTATTTTCAGAATTAAAGTAGTTCTTATTTTCGCCCTGCAGGTATGATAAGTTGCATTTTTTTCATTTGTGCATATGTATGTAACTCTTAGTGTACTTTGTAAGCATTAAGTATGCCATACTAAAGGCTGCCGGGTTCAAGATAGGTATGCCGTCAATCGAGGATAAATGTTCACCATACCAACCCTAGCTTTAGTATTCTTTTCCCACAAGTTCCCAATGAGGCAAAGTTACCCTCACTTCAGGTAAGTCGGAATAGCATTCCTTACATAACTACGGAAGAGTCCTTGAGGACCTGAAGAAGATTACCGAGAATAAACACTCATGGAGTACCAGAATGGCACAGTAGAAACAACACAAGCTGGTGCTATATCCAAAGCCAATTAAACCCCGATTCAATTTCTCTCCCCATAGACTTACAATATCATTTTTAGCAATATTCGAACGGGTCATTTGCAAAAGGCTTATCAGATGTGCAATTTTGATTCCAAAAAGTGAAATCTACTGTCAAAGCGTTACTACGAAAATATGTATATATGATTGCCATTTACCCGCGTGAACCATACTTACGCGTCATCGTTCGCAGTTTAGATGGTCAAATGACCATCCTGAGCGACCAAGATGACCTAGAGGGCAGAGCTATCCCAAAACTTATTGTCTAAGTGGACCGTGGAAGTCTGCCTGAAAATATTGAAGCTTCATCAAAGCACTCGTTTGACACGTTCTTGCACACCTCTGTGCTAGCCAGTCTCGAGAATGTGGGGGGTCCTTTGAGTGCTTTGATGGAGCTTCAGTATTTGCGGGCAGATCTTCACGATCCACTTAGCCAATTTCTTTTAGGTTTTGGGACAGCTCTTCCCGCTTGGTCGTCTTGGCTGCTGAGGATGGTCATTTGACCATGTAAATCTCCTGAGTTCAGTACAAATGGCGCCCAACATGGGGCCCAACATTTCCTGAATTCAGGCCTAATATTTCGTATTTATAGGTTTCCTGAATCAGTGGAAGATAGCCTATTCCGGCTCACAACTTCGTTTTGTGGTGTCGGATAGAGAATCAATAAATTCTCAACATTGTTCCTGACTAGGCTGCACGTAAACTTTCCTTCACATTTCTAGTTTTAGGTTTCACGCCTTTTGCCCCGGAAGCGAGTGTTCCTAAGCCTCAATTTCCTTTCCCACTTTGTAGAGTAGAGAAGTAGTAAAATACCAG
Organism: Hermetia illucens; assembly: GCF_905115235.1. Taxonomy (NCBI): domain Eukaryota; kingdom Metazoa; phylum Arthropoda; class Insecta; order Diptera; family Stratiomyidae; genus Hermetia; species Hermetia illucens. Next base: position 163,054,118 of record NC_051850.1, read on the forward strand.
AAGAGGAAGTCGTTTGTTGTGTTTGTCTTTGAAACTTAACGTCTCGTAGGTGATTGCCTTGCAGAAGTCTCTGGATCTACCGACCTTTGCGGCTATATGCTGAAAGATATTGCCGTTTGAGCTTCCGAGGAGTGTCTTTTCCTACCTTTCTGTGAAATGGTTATCTCTTTGTTTTCGATTTTGAAAAAATTAACTATTCGTTCTTCTTCGTAGCGGTTAAGTGACAAGTGAGATGAATTCTTGATGGAATACGGTGGCAGTTGGCTACATTGCCATCCCGTCCTCAACGATTCATTCTCTCTTTGTTTTCTGACTCCAAATGAAAAAGATCGATCGGAAGTCGCCTAGGATTCCGCCTATATATTGCAGGCTGTTCGCCCGCAATAGCCAAATTGAATTTTACGTATCGGTGATTTGACAGTGAGACCTCGTTTAGCACCCGCCAATGTGTAATCAACTCTAACACTTTTGAAGTAGAGATTGTTAGGTCAATTACTTCGCCTCTTCTCGGTCCCAACGTAGGAATACACCCTACGTTTGCAGTAATGAGACCAGCTGAAATGATGAAATCAAATAGCTTCTCTTCTCTTGGATTGCATTTGCTAATGCCCCAACAAATATGTTGAGCATTCACATCGCAATCTATCTTCATCAGGACACAAGTTCTCGGTCTTGTGGATCTTTCATCTTAGAAGATCCTAGCCCCGTTTACTGATCCAATGACAAAGATTCTATTAAATCGAATCCATTTCTTTTGCACCAGAAAAATATAGAGGCAGTCATGTAGTTTTGCCAGCTTAGCGCAACACAGTCTGCGTGTGACGGGGTTTTCCCCACACCGTACTGTCAGAGACTTGTTCCTTTCGTGTTTGATTTCTCTGAGAAAAGCCGCACTTGGAGGTACAGCACTTCCCATGTCCTCATCCATGAAAAATCTCATCTCATCCCACAGTACATTCGCCTGTTTTTCACTTAGCACGTTGACTGGTTTGCGGTGTCCGGTTTGCATAGATTCGATTACTCAAACTGGCATCAAGTCAGTTCCGTTCACATTCTTCCCTTTCTTTCGCCGGAATACTTCCTCGAGCCACTTTAAGGCAGCATCATCAGTGCACCCAAAATGGAGAAGCCCATCGCGAAAACCTTGATTATTAAATCCAGCATTTGTTCCAGGGTTCAGCATTTTTTCCCACAGACATTCCCAGAAGATGATAAATTTTCCCTCTGACATTTTGCCATCGTTGGAGGAAACTCCCACGGCGGCGGTCAGAACGTTCCTCTTCCTTCCTGCCTTCGTGTCCGCATTCCTATGGGAGGGACCAGCTTCATTGAGATCTCTCTCGCTGATTTGATCGTCTCCCGGCACACCGGTCCTAATCCCCGCGGGACGATTGGATATAAGCCCTGGTGCGGAACACAATAAACGGTTGGCACCACAGATGTGTTGGTCTTACGCTTCTTGCACGCATTACCGCTGACAGGAGAGATTGATGCCTCCAGTGTGGATCTCACAGGGGTTACGAGTTTATCCCCACCTTCCGACGAAGATTCCGCTTCCGTGCATCCGATTTCTCTTGGCATTACCGCACCTAGTGGTACAGCCACGCCCATGTTCTCATTCCCAAGGTGCTTCATCTTCCTTCGCAATGTCTTCTTCTGCCGCCGGCGTGGGGCCTTTCCAGGTTCAAGGTGTCCGAGCCGCTTTGATCCATTTACACATACTGGCCCTAAACCAGTTGCGTCCAAGTCGTAAGCTTTCCTTTTTTTCGCTCCTCCCGGTAAGGGAGGAGAGGGGAGAGGATAAGGTTCTGTCAGGCAGGATTCAGCCTGTAGTCCCCCACTTTTTAGTGGCCGAAGTTCCCTTCTGCCGAGCCACGTTCTTCTGTTTGCGGGTAGATTTGGGCTGTAGTACGGCTAACGGACGGGCCGTAGTCGGATTTCCGTACTTTCATTTCTGGCTAGCTTCGTCGTAGGCACTAAATGCAAGCTTTCTACTGAGTCAGAAAGCATGCCTTCTACAGATTTATTTATAGGGGGGTATGAATCTGGTGAGACCTATGGTGGTTTTGGCTGGATTGATCCGCAGTCCCACTTTCCTGCACCAGACCTTAGTAACTCTTAGTTCAGCTTGGATTCTATCACATAGGGTATCTTCATATTGGACCCTACAAATTAAAACAATGTCGTGGGCGTAACCCTGGACCTCTATTCCAGTATTTGTAAGCATGTCCGGGAGTTCGTCCACTACCATTCCCCACCTAAGCGCCGACAGTACCCCACTCTGCGGACAACCTTGAGTAGTATTCATGACAATAGAATTTGTACCTGTCGATACTTCTCTTTGCCTACTCTCTAGCATTTTGCCCATCCAGAGAGCCAGGACATTTCCCACCCTCTTGCGGCTCAGCGCCTCTTGTATCTCTGTGTGTGATGTGTTGTCGAATGCTCTTTCGATATTCAAAAACGCACAGAGTGCTATTTCTTTTGTTTCTATGGTATCCCGTAGTACATTCGTCATGATACAGAGCAGTTTCAATTGACCGTCCTGCCCGGTAAGCGTGTTGACGTTCATGTAGGGTATTATGCTTTAGAACGTTAGTTCTAATCTACATAAGTGTCTATGACCTTCTCTAACGTTTTGAGTACGAACGATGTTAGTCAAGTCAAGAGAAGCAGGTGTACCCTGTCCTCCTCATTATCGGTAAATGTCCCATCTTCCTTCTTCAAACAGACAAGCCTGGCTGCTTTTGTGATCTATTCGATCCCTTCACAGAATTCCCTAAAGCTGTACCGTTTTGCTTCCCTGATCACGTTGCTATATGTAGTCAGTGCATTTTTGTACCTCTGTCAGTCCCTGGTTTGTTTTGCCCGGTTGAAGAGTTTTCGTACCTCTGTTCTCATTCTGACCAGGTTCCTGCTTCACCATGGTACATCCCTTAATGACTTAACTATCTTTGCCGGGCAGCTGGCCTCATAAGCCTAAATGAGAACTGCGTTGAGGTTTTCCACCACTGTTTCTAGTTCCAGTTCGCTCTTGATGTCACCGCCCCCTTGAAGGTGGCCCATGTTATTGCTCAAGTGCGTTGCATAGGATTCCCAATCCGTTCTCCTGGGATTCCTTATTATTCTTTTTATTTTGGGGTTACTCTCAATGTTGAATCTGATTATTCTGTGATCAGACATAGAGAGTTCATCCGACACCCTCCAATTCCTGACCATCCCATTCATTAGAGTATTTCCTAGAGTTATGTCTAGTACCTCCTGTCTAGTGCTGGTCATAAAAGTTGGAGTGTTCTTTAAGTTATATATTTCTAACTTATTGCTAAGAATAAATTCAAGAGGGTACTCACCTCTTCGATTGGTGACGCTGCTCCCCCAGATTTCGTGATGGGCGTTGGCATCGCAGCCGAGAAGTTTAGTGACTTGTTCCGATGGAGCCCGGATTTCGTTTCCTGGCAAGTACCCCAATGCTACAACTGCCTCTCGAGTGCTCCTTCCAGCTTCCAATGAGACTTAGACAGCCACAAGGTCCCCGGTCAGGAACTCGGAAACACCCAAGGCTCCTGAGCCAGCACTATTCCAATGTTCTCCTTGGAAATTGCCCTTGCAATTACCGCAGATGTAGCTTTCGTATGGTAGAGGTTTATCTGGACTATCTTAGTGCTGGCTGGCTCCGTTATTGTTTGGTGCTTTTCTCCTCTGTCGTAGTATCGCCCTCCTCCTCCGACATGGCGTTCTCTACCCTGAGCCGTAGACGTCCTAGGTCTAAATCGTCCAGCTTCTGCTCTTCACTGGGCACAAGGTCTACTTCCCTGGTTGATCCAGTCCTTTCCACCTCTATGGCTTTCGAAACTTCTTCGGGGACCTCGGTATGCTTTTCACCCAGTTCCTACTCCGATGTGTCTTCCCTCGGCTTTTCCTTGTGCACATGCACGGGTATGTTGCCAAATCGATAGTTGTTAACTCCGACGCTTGATTGCCTCCAGGGATCGGTCATCTACTCCGATCGTGAGGAGTTTACCCTTTCCCTCCACCTTGCTTCTGAAGGCTCTCCATAAATGCATATGGAGATCCTCATTTTGAGCGATTAGGAGGTCCATGAGATCTTCCATCTCTATTGTCGCGACTTTTGGGAGAAAAACTGTCACCAAGTGTGCTCCTGGTATATCATCCCTAATACATGTTGACAGTTCTGCTCCTTTCCAGCCTGGCAATTTAAGAACTATGGTCCTAAGCCACTCTGCAGTGTGTTCCGTCGCGCAGTCCACCAGTATATGACCTGGTCGAAAGCGTATCCCGGTGAACACAAGCTACGCAGTCCATCCCTTGCACATCTGCTATCGTTTCCTGCTCTTCTCGAGTGAGTATCTGTTCGGGAAACATTTTTGGCAGTACGGCCAGTCGAATGCCCCTGATCTGCCCGGGTTTTTCTCCCCTGGTTTGGATTATTTGGGAGCATTCGCTTCATGCGGGCTAATCGCTGCTGCTCCCCTCTTTCTCGGCTCCGGTAAAGATGGCTTAGGACTATCATGTGCCTTCTTAAGGACCTCTTCTGCTTTCAGGCCTTCCTTCGGGTAGTGCAGGTACCATTTAGTACCTGCGCCACTGAGACCTGTCTCCTTCCTAACGTCTGATATATTTATCTCAGACGTGCTTTTGCTAGTCCCTGCTTTTTGAGCAGTGGCTTTTGTTGGTTGTTGTCAACGCAGTATACCAATGTTGACCTTGGATCCACTGCTTGACGTCCCAACTTCCTCCTTCTTAAGTGTGTTCACTCTCAGTATTTCGGAGATGTGCCTCCGCCTGGTTAACCAGTTTGTGTGAGGTACGGCGTCCCGCTTTATTGGTTGAAGTTTTTTTATTTTTATTACTGGGTCCACTGTGCCATAGCCCCCGTGGCAGGGTAAGGTCTAACCATTCGAATACAGTCAGTTACCCCCGACTGCAAACTCTCCAATGGGCACGGGTCGCATGACACCCTGGATTGGGGGAGGTGTTTTTCGACTCCCCAGTTTAGATCCGTAGCGTTTTGTTAATAGTGTGGTCATCTCCAACAGAGTGTGGCTATCACCATTCACTAACGGTCTTGGTAAACGAGAGACTTGACCCCTGAAAAGCCACACAGAGGAGAGACAGCTCACCCTCAGAGAGAGAGGTAGGTCGGCCTCAGGGAGCTATATTCCACGTCAGTCTATCCAGCAGTGCACTGCTCGACAATTATGATTCCAATTTCATTTTTTTAACACTAAAAGAAAGTGAAAGCAATTAGGGAGGGGGGAATTTATTGTTTAAGGCTAACGCCCCCAGAATATTGGCAAGTGTATTTGTAAGATGTGCATATTAAAAACACTATTAGTAACTTATATCTGGCTTGGGTAAATGTTTCTCTGTGTTTCACATAATAACAGACAACTGCGAACGCCCGTTTTAGACTACTTCGGATAAATGATCGTTTCAGGAATAAATTTTGCTTGCTTTCATTTCATTAAAGTCAAAAGTATAATATTTATTTCTGTTTATTACCCCAGAATTTCGTAATTCTGTTTCTGTTCTGTGCGACACAAGGATTTAGACATCAGCTCAAACCTTTACAAAAAGCACTCAGATTCTAGCTTTGCACATGGGCTGGTTTCCGACTTTGCTTGGGTTTGTAACTATTCTTCTTTCCGTTTTGAACTTTCGGTTTGCATCATGACTACACAGTACACTACAAAATTACCCCAATTACAATGGGCAAGGTTTATTTACAAATCTCTGTGTTCACACGGTGACAGCTGATACATGTCACCAAGAAAGTGGGACGATACTTGTTTCCAATTGTCGTAAATCGGTCATGTCTATATTCAAAGCGAGGTATTGTGTATTGCCATCCTCTACCCACACGAACCACAGACTGTATACTATATTTATCCTGCAGGGTTAAAGAGTTCGAGGACCTGTTGAGCAAGGAAGAAATCGACCTTCGAAGGCTACGTGAACTATGTTTCAATGGTAGGTAGGCGGGTTCGTTGCGAAATTTCGTTAATCAGTAGCTTCATTACAATTATTTCAGGCATTCCCGAATGCAATGGCTTTCGTCCGTTATGCTGGAAGCTGCTGCTGGGGTATTTAGGTCCAAAAAAGGATTCATGGTCAAGCACCTTAGAACGGAAGCGGGAACTCTACAGACAATTCATCGAGGAGATGGTAGTGCCGCCCGGGCTGCAGAGCAGCGAGGAGTGCCACGACCACCCCCTCAGCGAGGGACCGGAAAGCGCGTGGAGCACATTCTTCAAAGATAATGAATTTCTGCTGCAGATTGATAAGGACGTGAGGCGGTTGTGTCCGGATATATCGTTCTTTCAGCAGCCCACAGAGTTTCCCTGTGATATCGTTGTGAATAGTCGAGGTGAGCGGAGGCTCCACCAGCGTGTTGTCCCATCAATTTTGAGTTCAGCCAATGTGGAAAGGAAAGGGTTGGGAGTGACGAAGGTACATTAATGAGTTTCGGGCGAATATGCCTCAATTTCATTATAACTTTTCTCAATGCATTCCTAACATTCTGGATAACAGCAAGTATGTGTGAATCAACGGTTCATGTTTCTGCACCTAAAATTAGAGCATCAGCTCCATGATTTCGGTTCTTAATTTAGGGGCGGAACGTTTGATATTTAAATTTCAAATTGAATGACCCAACCCGACCCAAGTTAAATTATAAATGTGATGCAATGTTTAGCCACTTAGCCGTAGTTTTATATTATGTAGAGCTTTTTTGTCTAGCAGCGGTTAATATGCTGATAAGGAGAGACTTAATCAATTTGGATTTTCTGTTTTTTTAATGTCTAGTCTAATAATTTAAAAAATCTTGTAAAAGTTAAAACCTGGTGGAGTTAAACTGTACACTTCGCACTTGAATTTTATCCAGGTTTCTCACTAATTTGCGAAATTTGTACTTTCCAGATAAATTCAATGAGAAAAAGAAATTCTGAAAGTTACGAAGCAATGGACGAAGGTCAAGAAGCACACTGGGAAGTAGTTCAAAGAATACTCTTCATATATGCAAAATTGAATCCTGGACAAGGTTATGTACAAGGAATGAATGAAATTGTCGGTCCAATTTACTATATAATGGCTTCAAACTCAGTAGTTGAAGAACGAAGTAAGTATTAGGCTCTCAATTCATATGCGGGTATTTATTTTGCACTCTTGTTGCAGAATACGCTGAGGCGGATTGTTTCTTCTGCTTCACTGCACTCATGGCGGAAATACGTGATTTTTTCATAAAGACCTTAGATGACTCAGAAGGGGGCATTAAATTTATGATGGAAAAACTTGCAAAAATGCTGCATGAAAAGGATCCTGATGTCTGGCTGAGATTAAAGCAACAAGAATTGTATCCACAGTACTACAGTTTTCGGTAAGGAAACATTATTGTTTCAAGACCTACGCAGTTGTGCTACATATATGTATATGGTTGCCATTTACCTCTTGTTGCGGTATAGCGCGTTAACTACACCAACGTGCCATCGTTTTCGGTTATTTGAAATACGCTTCAGCTCCCTCCATGATTTCCTGAGGCGGCTGCACATTTCTACTGGTATGCTCCATGTGCCCTTGGGGCGTCCCATTCGTCAAGCAACTTGGGAGAGTTCAATGCGTGGCGTAGCCATCAATGCAATTGTCGCCTCTTTTTAATGTATGACCTATCCACTGTCAGTTTAGTCTTCCGACCACATTGCGTACGAATAACAACCCTGTGCACCGACCCAGTTCTGTAATAGTGTCAGCCCAGCGGACCCCATGATACGAGGCAAACAGTAGTTGACATAGGTTTTGGGCTATTGAGTAACAACGGGGGCCACTTTCCATGTGCTACTCCCATATAGCAACACAGAAAGAACACTTGCACAGAATAATCTGAAATTGATATTGGTGTTGAGATAAGTTTCCAGATTTAAGACAAGGCAGCGAAAGCGGATCTAGCGTTGTTAATGCGCTGGCCAGTATCCAGTACGATGTCACCGGCAGCAGAAACCACACCTTTTAGATATACGAATTGATGGACGCCTTCGATGCACTGCCCATTTATGCACATAGGAACAGTACGGTGACCTGCCAGATTGCGAACCTTGGATTTGTTGATGTTTATCTTCAGGTCAAACCTACTTGCTTCTCTTTCCAAATCCAGAGCTATTTTTACACAAGGTCCATTACTCGATGAGAGCGTAATCGAGGTGTTTGAGGAAAGATATCATTGTCCAATCCCTAGGGTGTTGATGTGGTCACTGCAGGAGGATCCGAAGCAGAATCCTGCCTGCCCTCTGTCTATTAAGCTTGCGAGATGTTCTTTAATCCATTCCAGGATTACTTTAACTATTATCTCCTCGGTATCGGAGTTCGAGTGCGTCACGCTCCATCACTTGCACGATTTATAAACTGCTGCTGAATCGTAGCAATTAATTCGAAATCTTTATGGTAAGCATGCTACATCGCAAGATACGTGTAAAAGGTGGTTTCGGTATTTCAAAAGCAGTGATGTCCATATTGCAGTCGAGGAAAGCGTGTGATCCCAGGGCCACTATCCACATCAATCGTCAAATCGAATCACTTTGTAAGAAAGAAGATACTCTTTGCTTGATGAGTCCAGGAGGACATGGCCTAATACTAGCCGTTGCTAGAAGTAATTGGATGATTTCAACTGTTTGGTGTTTGAAAAATGACCAGAATACAAAAGGGGCAACACAACGTCTCAAAACCAAAATTTACCGCAGTGTCGACGAAGGCAATGAACGGTGTCTTGCGACAATGAAGATGAAGATGTTTCGTTGGACTAGTGGTGTAACACGCCATGATCACATTTGAAATGAGGATATCCGCGACCGATGTGGGGTTGCCCGGATCGTGGGAAAATTACGAGAGAGGCCTCTTCGGCCAGATAATTCGCGCTAACGAGAATTTACTTACCAAGTTTGATCTGAAAATCGAAGTCAAAGGGAAACGACCGAAAAGGTCGGCCGAAACAACGGTGGCTTGGTACGCTGGAAGGTGATTCGAGGGCCTCGCGACCGCATCCAGGTCAGGCCTTTGTCAAAGCAAAATAGGCAACCGATCGAGACGAACCGACGTCGCTTCTAAATGGGACAAAGGCTGAAAACGAGGAAGATGTCGCTTGATGACTAGACTTGGCTCCTTCCGATTGATACTTGTTTGTACCACTTGAGGCAGGCACTCGCTGAGTAGCGCTTTGGTTCGTCGATAGATACGAGAAAAATGACTGGTTAGCGGCGAAGGGGGAGTATTTTGTACTGGCATAGTATCCATAAATTTCCTGAAAGATAGGGAAAAATGCAACTGAGCATACTTCGGGTAAATCTTTCTTTAGCATTCTTCAGAAATGAACTTGTTTTTTGGTTTTAGAAAAAAGTGTTAGTCAACGTTCAAATAAGATTGTTGACTTGAAGATTATAGGTTAAGTTGGATAGAATTGACTAGCCTGCAAAATTTTGTGGAACCTATACTTTAAAATGGGTCACAGAGTAGTATATGTACCAAAGCGAAAGCGCGAATTGGTACCTACGATGGAACTTTTTGAGCCAACATCAACAAATGTTAAGGGAAGACAGCTTTATGGTTTCTTACCAGGGCAGAGGCAACCCATTAGACGATGTCTCGCCTTTGCCCTGGGAGCAGCGTGACCGAAACGGTTCGCAGATGTTAAATGCTCCTTTATGTAATTCACAGAACACGTCGCGACTGCGAATTATATTCAGCATAAATCCGCCCATACTTTAAGGCAAAGCTTGGCTAGAGCTGAAATAGTTTAGTTAAGGATTGAGTCCTATGTCCGCATCCACTTGATGCCGGATTGGACCAAATGGGGAGTAACTTACTTCCTCTGTTTCCGGACTGCAACCCAAGTTTCTACAAAAATAGACGACGGTTTCTTCCAGGACTCATGTATTATAAGTAAAAAAGTGAAATTTAACAAAAACCGTAGGCCGGTCTTCGCTTACTATTTTTTAAGCTTGGGTGCTAGGCCCAAAACGAGGGTTCCGTGGAAAAAACAGGAGTAAGTTGACCCCTATTTGGTCCGGGCTGTCATCAAGTGGTTGCGGACTTAGGACTCCTCAGTTCTTAAGCAAAATACAACATCAACATCAATCTACAAGTGATGGTCTTCACGTGTTCTTTCTGAAGGAAAAACTGCACACAGGCGAAGGTGAGTTTACCATCCATAAAGACGGGACAAATTGTGCCAGTAGTGGGCAACTAACTCTACCCGGAAAAGCTATTTGTTACAAAAACATGGAAGGGACTTCGGATTGGACTGATTCCACAACTTCCACAACGGTATGTCCGGCAAACAAAACAGAGAGTCGATTTGCGCATTCTCTGATAGAACGTGCAAGAGCTACTAAGTAGCTAGCCCACATCCTGCCCAATATAAAGTTAATGTCATTGTGTTCCAAGATAATGGAAAAAAATGACGTATTTGATCAAGACCATTAGTGTTCAAAATTTCAAAAGGATCGGTGCTGTAATATTGGATTATGAGAGGCACCGACTTTGAAAGCGTGAGTTGTGGGAAAAACGCTTTGAAGTTTTAAACACTAAAAGAAATTGGAATAAAACTTTCATAAACGAATTTTATCAGCTTAACTCACACTGAATTATCGATGCTAATTACATAAAGCATGTTGCTGTCATCCATGACGTCTAAAGAACCGTCTTACTCCTGTCTACGATAAATCTTGTCTGCTTTAGTCTGTTTTTCAGTTCCAGCTCCGCTCAGCTTATCGTGCCCATTGATGGGCGCTTGGTTCACTGGAGATTCTCATGCCTTCCATAAAGGTAGTAAAGCAAAGAACATTAATTGAAGACATAGGCTGCCACATAAGCTGCAATTTCAACGATGGCAGAGATTCCAATTAAGTGCTCTGGCGAAACTTTCAAAATAAGTTGGTTCAAACTCTTATTGTTTTTATGTGTAGAACCTCCGACACATCGCCTCAGGAGTCCGTGCCAAGTCATGTATGAGATGTTGTTGTTAAAACCGCTCTATCTTCATTAGTTTTGTCCTGATTCTTCTCAAAATTTTCCAAAATATTCATGAGAATTTCTCCATTCGGAAAATAATAAAACAAGTCGGGAAACCCGAAAGCTTGACGCTTCAGCTGTAAAAGGTTTGTGTTTCCCTATGTGAGGAGCATAACGCAGTTTTCCATTTATACAATGTATTTGTGAGAGGTGATTTGTATGTCAAGACTCTGCTCTGACAATACCGTTCTCGACCACGCGATGGGGAGGTATACTCTTGATGACCATAAGAATAATGGTGAAAGGTTTGTAGATTTCTGAAGGTTTTTATTGCCTCGCCATTGTCGCAAAATCTGTCTGTCACAGATCATGCCCTAAGGTTATTCAAGTTTGTCTATTCACAAAGATGAGAGCGTCAATTTGCTCCCGAAATATCGATATTTGTAAGAATATACCGAATTTGTCATTAAAAAAAAACAATTTGCTTTTATTCTTTATATATTTAGGGCAATCCACATTAAAGTTTCAATTTTCCGATGTTATCGAAAATATAATTCGTATCTTTGTCCCATACCTATAGATAACTTGACCGCAAAAGTGGCAGTGGATAGTTCGCAAATTGAATAAAGACCGACAACGTCATTACTGATGTTATTTTTTTTATATATGATTGATGGGCATGATTTGTGGAATGGTGAAATTTTTAGTCTATTTTATTTGGACATAAAGAACGATAACAACATTATGCGTCCTGAAAAGCGTTACAAAAACGCTCAATCTATTTTTACGGAAAGATATTCCATTGGATAGTATTTAATATCATCCGGGTAGGGAATATAATCCGCCCAAAACTGCGAATGAGGCTCAATTACCCAGTAGCCAACATTATGGCGATGCCTTCGTAGGTCTGATTTTGTAAAGTTTTACAATTTGGACATATATTGTATTTTATGCTAGTAATTTTGGAGGCGTTCATGTTCTTAAAGGCCACATTGGTTAATATATTTGTGGAGTAAATAGTCAAAGCTAGAATGTGAGAAGCATTTCTTCTGCTGAATAAAAATATATATTATATCACGTTGCTGACATTAAGCTTATGTGTGCAGAGATGTGTATATCTTTATTTACCAAGCAGCATATGACGTTGGCTAAAGAAAATATTATAAAAATCATGAATTTCTTGAAAGACTTATCATATTAGCATCTACTGCACTACGCAACAAGCGTAGTGATCCATTATTTATTTAAAATATCCGTAGGTTGATGCGAGATTGTATGTAGGGTTCATTTTCTTTTTGGATAAAAATTGTCGTATCGTAACTTCAAAATTATTAAGTCTCGTTTTCATAGAGAATTAATGTGAATGTACTCTTGCTAAATTTTGTTCCCAGATGGCTTACGCTCATTCTTTCACAAGAATTTCCTCTACCAGATGTGGTGCGAATGTGGGACTCAATTTTCTCGGATGAAAACCGTTTCAGTTTTCTTATAGACGTGTGCTGTGCTATGATTGTGTAAGTAAGCACATACATCAATAAACTTTCTTTCTAAGAATCCTTCCTTATTTTTGTTTTCAGTTTATTACGTGATCAAATACTAGAAAATGATTTCAGTACAAATGTGAAACTATTGCAGAATTTCCCCCCAATGGATATCAACATTGTACTCTCTAAAGCCGTTAGTCTAAGACAAAAGCAATGATATCAAACGACTCTTTAATAATTTCTAATAATTTTTTTTTTTGTAAATTTTCTATCAATTTCATGGAGGAAGCATGAAGTGATTCAACCAACACAATAAGAGTTCAAGACTTTGATTACCTTTTATACATACCTTATACTATACGAATGCCAATTCGAATGTTTTTATATGAAAAATAAAATGGTTATCAAAAATTGAAGGTGTTTCATTGTTTATTGAGAAATGTGAAATAGTAGTTTACGTTTTCATTATGAGTAACTCCACCATTCAATGGGGGGCACCGAAAACATTGCACCATTGTTATTTTTTTTGAAAGTATTAAGCAGCTGCTAGATTATGTACTAATTAAATCTCAAGAGTGCCCCTGCTTCCTCGAGTTCATTCTCCAAGTTCTCCATAAATACCTTGCATAGCAGCGGTTAGAGTGGGTCGCCCATTGCTGCCACGGAGGTTGCTTTATAAAATTTATTGCTGAATGTGAAATAGGATTCACTCATACACGTGAAGGTCAGTTTCTAATATAGTTTCTTACAGTGTCTTCTTCCATTCGGATGAGTTTTCGTGTGTTGTGATCTATTCTTCGAACAAATGTAGGATTTCCTTCATCGGTACACTTGCGAACAACGCTTTTACTTCGCAGGCCTCGTTGAGTTTGGCAATGACTTCTCTACCGTTTCCCACTGCGCGTATTCCTATTTTTAGGCCTAACCTTTTGACTTCATCCAAGAGTTACTTCGCAATATATTGGGTCGGTGAATTCGTTGCTGCTATTATCTCTCTGACCTCATTACCTTCTTTATGTATTTTGGGGAGGCATTTCATTCTGGGCAGCGATGGGTTAGGCATTCTCAATTCGGCTGCTTTCTTAATAATGGGTTTGCATTCAGCCAGAGCCTTTTCCACTCTTTTAGCGGAATCTGGCCGAGGGTCCTTCCGGGTGATGTGAAGCTTACCTTCTATTTTTTTGCGTACTAAGTCATCATATGCTCCCTAGACCATGATGACCACTCCGTTTCCTTTGTCTGCTGGTAAGTTGAAAACGGATTTCTCTTTCAATTCTTTAGTGGTTTTGTGGCGGTTGGACGATACTCTGTTTCCTTGTGGTCATTCGCTTGGTGGGGGTCGCTAGTCGCCTAATTTCTTCTCGTGTGCCGACTTTTTCTACTTGTGATGCATATTTGATTCCTGCCTCGATGTCAATTACGATGTCCTCTTTGGGGAAAGTGGGGTATCTTATGGCGAAGTTCATGTGTTTATTGAGAAGTGAAAGCTGTTGCGGGGTCAAGTGTTCGTTGGATCTGTTGATTTCATAGTTGGATATGAATTGTTCCTTTGGTTTCTCTATTGCACCCTGGTCCGCTTGTGTTGTGGCGAGCGCCTTTAATTTCTTTTCCAGTATGCTCCTTTTTCTGGCCTTTTCGCAGGTGTAGGCCCTATTGATTTCCTCCCATATGTCGGTCATGATGTCCTTTCTTCCATGGATGTTCTTACTGATTTTTAAGTGTGCGGAGTAAGCATGGAGTGTGTTATGTTCTAGCCTCGCGTAAAGTGACTTATTGCTTTGTGTTGTGGCCATCCTTTCCATTTTCTTGCTTTGGAGTTTTGCGTTGGGCAGGGCTGATGAAATATGGATTGCATGGCTTTCTGGTGCAACGTTCTGTTTGATACACCGTTTGGGGAACCTAATGTCCTCGCTGATGCTTGCTATTTAGATTATTGAACTCCTTATCTGACTTGTTTGTCCTGTTCATGGTTTAAATTAGGAGGTAGTTTGTTAACCGAAGTCTTAAAATGAAAGGTTGCCTTGGAAGATAGTTTTCCTTTTTATTGGCTAAAAGTGGACGAAAACCGACCTGAAAAACGTCCAGGGGCGGATACGGACTACTTTGTCCAAATTCCGAATGCATTATCCAAACTCTGCCGTGGAATGGACGGACCTGCCTCGTGACATCGGAGGTAGGGGCGTTGTTGACATGGCCCCACAATATCATCGCCAAGTCGACTCGCTTCGCGCTTATTTTTACAGCAAAGAGCAGGCGAGTCTCTTGCATGCGACTCCACTTAACTTTACGGATGGATCTTTCAACTCTCTGAGTGGGGTGAAGTCGGTCCAAGAGCGGATCGATAAATGGAAATGGAAGGCAATGCGGAAACATGTCTGGTTTACCGATATGAGCCGCAAGCAGTAGTTGGTAGTTCTGCTCACAGCATGTATTGGGACCGGCAAGTTCTGACTGATCGCCATACTCTACATAACAAGCTTGACGTACTGTTAGTTGACAAGATGGGTCGCTCCGTGTATATAATTGATATGGTTCAAATCATGCAGAAGTACACCATTCTGCATACGTGCTCGATATTGCGGGAAGTTCACGGCGGATTCTCCCATTGACCTACCACCGGCCGCTACCACCTGCGTCCCTTCATAATTTAAGTAGGATCGTCCGCGCCTAAATGCTTGGCACTAAGTGCTAGTATTAGGTAAAATCCAATATCTGCCGAGATTGTGACAAGTCGGAAGTAACCTCTGAAATTTGAGAAAGTATCGCACCCAATCATACTGGGAGCATCAAGCTTCCTTTACCACTTTACCGCCGAAGAATTAGTCAAATTTACGTTCGATTTCTCTGAGAATTGCGCCCATGCCGTAATTCACAAGGAGTCTAACCTTTTCACGCAAAGTTTTCTTCTGTTTTCGATTGAGCACCATCTCTTCGTTTCGGTGCTTGGTCAGCACAGATCTGATCCCACAAACTTATGTCACGTCAGTTTAGCCCTACTTTTCCCGCATCTTTCTCTGCAACAGATAGGTTGAAGGTTTTAATAGGTAACGTTTTTCTATGAGAACCTATATAGAGAGGTTTCGCCAATCAATGCTCTATCTCCCACGCTCATTTTTTGAGAAGTCTTCTAAAAATGTCACAATTTAGTGTAAAATTTTTTAGATAAAGACCATTATTGTTCTTCTTTCTCATAAATGGGGCTCTAGTTTTGATATAATTTCAATCTTTCCAGGAAATGTACGAGGGATTATAGGGTGATTGCCTCTGAGCATCCTTAAATCCAAGCTGAAATCCTCATTATTTGTCAATGTATACTTTTTGGTGCTTTTTTATTGTCTAAAAATTAAACGGGCATTGAAAACAGCTTACGGTTTCATACCAGGGCAAAGTCAACTTTTTAGACGTTGCCTCACCTCTGCAGTGCGACCGGAGCGGTTCGCAGGTGTTATCCACCCCCTTTTATAATTCGCTCCATTGGCTGATAGCATTGAGTGGAGATGTTTAAATCGCTCAGTTCTGTCAAGTAACTTGCCAAGAACTGAGCGATAAATATCTCTTAAGGGGAGTTTTTCAGTCAAGTTCTAAAAGTTGGTAATATACTATCAGTAAGTTTATTTGAGCAGATATCGGGATGGGACATATTTTGATTCCTATATTTCAACTAAGCACACTTTCCTGATTTTTTTTCGGATTTTTGGGTATGGTAGTTTCCGAAAATGAGTCCTCTCTCACTTTAAGTGCGTAGATTTTGACTCCTTACTCACGCACTTTGCAATTCATAATATCAGTTTCGAAAAGTACTAATCGAGACCTTTCATTTGATACCCTACGCGACTATCTCCGGTGAATTTTTTTTTAAAGCTTCCCTTTAAACTCCATCTAAATTTATGTCACTCACTGTATGCGTGGAATTTCATAGTTTCCATCTGTCCACCAAATTTCGTTCGGATCGGTTTAGCCATTTTGGAGAAAAGTGCGTGTGACAGACAGACAGACAAAACCTTAAAAAATAAAATAACGAAAGATAATGTTAGTAGGAAGGGTTCCCTGTCGGCATTTTTCATTGAAAGAGAAATTCAATATATTTAAACTTTTTGGTGTTTTAATAACGTCAGTGCTGCAAAAACTGGCGACTTGTTTTTCTGACTATTTAGGGACCCCTAATTTTGAATATTAAGTTTGTTGGTGACCGTCTGTGAAACTTGAAAACTAATATCTTTAGATTGTCATTTCTAATGGATAAATGAATTATCAAAATATAGAGATTAACTTGTTCCAAAGATATGATTTTCTAGCTTTTAAATTCAAGCCTTTTCTCCATCCATCAGTGAAAAGCTCAGTTATTTCAAATAATATATTTAAATAAATCGCAGCAAAAATATATGTAATTCCATAAGTAATATGCATTTAAATAGGATTAAAATAAATAATATTATTCTCTCAATGAACCGTACATTTATAGATAGTTATTATTAACCTAGGATGCAAGTAAGAAGCGTCATTCATTTTTCATCGTTTTCAAGTGATCTCTTGTTAGATAATAATAACTATAATAAACCTATTCAAATTCTGAAACGCATATGTATGTAGTTTTAGAAGCACTTTTCTCATATATTTTGTTTATCCCTTCTGAATTGAAATTAAAGTAAAAATTGGTTGGAAATGTCAAACATTCCTGCTTTAGTTTATCATTTTGATTTTCAATAATCAACAATAGTTATATTTTAGAATTAGATTAAAGTTATTTAACCTTAGATTTTCTGACTAGATTTTTCACTCAATTCGAAAAATTTGCAAATAAAAATATAACATCAACTAAATATTAAAATAATTTATTACATTTCGAATTTGATTTTTTATTGATTACATTTCGGAAGATTTAAGTTGTCCTAAAAATTAAATTTTAGCCTGCACTTGCAAGTTCTTTCCTTGTTTTGTTCTTTTACAATACATAATCATTAATTTTGATATACGCAAGAAGAAAAAGAAACTTTGATTTCAAGTAAATATATTATTATCATTGAATAATATAAATAATGAAAGAAAACAAGAAAAAATGTTTTTTAATGCCTTTCATTCTTCAATTGTTAGATATTTTTATAATTCATGAAGAACACGTGCTCGTTTGATGTATCAGATGTTTTTTTTCTATTTGTGTAACATTTTTGAAAATTCCATTCTATTTAAATATGAGTAATTGCTCTTTTATTAATTTTCAGTGAATTCATGGTATTGGTTGTTTAATAATCAGTTTCGCCTAAAACACTGTACATTAAACGTTTAAATGAGCCGCTTTGGGGGATATCGGTAGCATTATGTCCCATAGTGTTTACCTAGAAATAAAGTACAGAGCGATAATAGTTTCAGGATACAAAAGCAACAAGCCACAAAAAGTAATATTTATATAATTTTTTTTTTCAGTTTAAACTTATTTTAATTTTTTTTTATTATACTAGCGTTTAGTGAGTTGCACGTGTTGTTCTATTGTTTATTTATAGTTTATACTAAGTAAAAAGTGTGAACAATTGATATGTACTTATATTTGCGTTTAATGTTGTCGTGTGAATGGCTTAGTATCGTGCACCACGTCCAAATGCCTGTATATATATTTTCTTTTATTTCTTATCCTTTGTTTTTGTTCATATTCTGGCCGATATTTTGATTGGATCATATAATTTGGAAAATATTTGCCCCATAATATATAAACATGCAGAGTACAATTATAATAATATAATATAATAAGTTCTACATTTGCTAAATAGTAAAAGATAATTGGAGCTTTGATCCAGTTTCAAAAAATAAGCCAGTAGAGATAATCGCAAGCACTTACATGTGAATAAATTCCGCTATTTGGGTGTGGAATTGGGCGAGGAGAAACGGGTTTCTGAAAATGATTTAAACATTTTATTAATTAAAAATATTGATATAAAAAATGCTATTTTTTTAATCCTACCTTGCCAGGGACCATACGATTTGGATGGAAAACTTTAGTTTGAACGGGAACCGGGATTTCTGTTACACGATCGCCGTAACCTTCTTCTTGGACAGCCCTGTAAGTCTCACTCTTGGAGGGATCGTAGACGACAGTACGTTTATAGCTGCATTTGCCAATAACAAATTGGAGTTGGATTCATATTTTCCACAATTTTATGTTGTTTTTCATATTATGGATGTTGTTTAAAGAAGTAAGTTTAGTATGCACCAAATTTACATGTACAGAACAATGAATTGATGCAAATTATGATGATGATGATGATTACGGAAACAGTGTCGCAATTGTGATGAATTCATAGAAATAAATATATGTACATTATGAGAAAATTATAAACACATAGTGAGACGTCAAAACCATGTTGACTAGAAAGAACAATTTGGATGTAATCAATATAATAAATTATTTTCTCCGTAGATTAAAAAAAAATTGAAAATACATTCAAATAATCTTTGGATTATATTTTCAGTTTTTGACGCACTTCCCAGAAAGGTGAAAGGACATAACCGTATGTCTATGACAGTCAAAAATAGATAGAAAAATTGTATAAATACATATATGGAAACGTGCAATCAATTTTTGCATACAAGACGTGTTGTCCGATCATGTTTAATAAAATATCTCTTTTTTAGAAAATAATACAATTAGGAATACTAAGTTAAATTTTTGTCTTTAATCCATTTCTGAATTTAGGGGATACTTTATTTCACTATATTACGAGACTGTTCGAAATGGTAATGACGCCTCAAATGAATACGAGAAAGAAGAACAGGGTCAGCTTGCACCGAAAGGAGCAATACGAGGTAATATACTCATCAATGATAGAACGATCGCACTCAGTTCTAGATGTCCCTAGCCAAACTACTAATTCAATTTATTCACGAATGAAAATGTGTCGATCGTTTCACCATTTGTTATAGTTGGTCAAAAATTTGTCAGCTCTATATGATTTTCAATTATATCAATTATTATATCGTTCTTAACGATTTTCTAGTGTAAGGTCGCGTTTGTGTAAAGTGTAAATTATACAATCTTGAAATTGTTGTCTGTACTTGTTTTTATTAATTTTCGCACAAGTAGAAATTTTCATTGTTTAGTTTAAAGTATTTTTTAAGAGAATGAGTGAAATGAACTTATGAAGATAAATGGTATTAAATCACACCACTCAATAATACAAATTTCTAACAACAACTAATCAACTAATCAAACAAGTAAAGATCAACAAAACTATTAAGTGAGGTCAGTTTATCGCGAAAAATTGGATAAATAGTTTCTTACATTATTTTATAAATAAATATATAGAATGAGAAATAATTAATCGATGTACGCCATTAGAATATTAATAATATATTAATATATTTTTGGTTTTAAAATATTAAATTCATGTCATCGAAGTTGAAAATATATTGGGGGGAAAAACAACATTAAAAGTCAATATTATAGTTTTTTTCGAGATTTTAAGTATGAAACGCAAAGGTTTTTGGAAGTGATGATTATATTAAATGAATATAATAAAGATGAAATATGAGGGGGAGAATTTCATTTTTTTTGTTGATATTTTCGATATTTGTTTGCGTTCTTTTAGATTTGGCAAAATTATAGCGATCAGAAATAGCGCCGATGCTGCCTCTCGAGTTGTTCTCGCAGTTGCTTTTCTTTTTGTTGCTCCAATATTTTTTGTTTAAGTTCCAGGAAAGATAAATCGATGAAAATTCTAATGTTAATTGTGTAGCAACATTCTTTATTTGATTGTTTTAAAATATATTCAATTTACGATGGTTAAATTGGTTTTTAATTAGGTTTTTAAGGATATTTTTAGTGAATTCCTTCCTTACAGCTAATTGAATGTATATATATATATTATTTTCCTTTATACAGCAACCTATCCATTAATAATTACTTCGTGGACCTAATATTAGAGTGTATTTATGTATATGTTTACCAAATGGATGAGTCTGACAATTCACCTTTGAATTGCTGTGGTACCAAAACAAATAAACTCAGTCTCGACTGAAAATAACTAAATATTTTTCTACCAATCTATTCTTCAAAGTTCATAAGTTCATTTCAGTTTTATATAACTTTATGCTGTAATAGCGCTTGAACGTAATAGTGGCATTACTAAGAACGTCAAAATACACAATATAATTTGTTTTTCATCCGCTTGTTATTCTGGACGATCACTCTATTTTTAACCGCAGCCGAAAATTTGGCAAAATAAAGTCTCTCATTTTTTTTTTCTATTTTATTCGTTGCTATTTTTATTACATTTATGTATTCGTTCTGAGTAATCAACATCTCATTCGCAAATGGACGTCGGATTAACTTCCTTACTTTTTCGCGATGAGGAAGAGAATGCAGCCAAGCAATAATTTATAAAATTTAAAAAAATTAGGAAATAGGATAAAAATTGGTAGTATAATGGTAGATGGTTTGTAGAAAAAATTACTTTGATGATGGGTTGAAAAATATCTCCTTAGGTCTCGAATAAATTAGAAAAAAGAACAGAAGATGGATAGTGTCTGAGTTTTTCAGATGTTTGTATGGAAGATCATAAATCATGAAACATTTATTAGCAAATGTTCCAGTATGAAAAGTGAGACCATACGTTTTTGAACTTTACTATTTGCCATCCTATGAGTAGGAAATTAAAGCAATGCATGGCGTTATAAATGTGCAAAAATAATTGAAAATAGGACATTTGTAGTCGTGTCGCGTCAAATTTCGGGAAAAGAGCAAGTTTATAACTCGATCTGTAAACAAGTATTGATCAATTTCAATCCACTTTTTTTGTTATCTCTAGGCAGGGCAACAGAGAATAAATCCCGGTTGGGGGCTCAAATCCTGCAAATAAACCGGAGCCGGAACGAATATTATAAGGATTTGAAAATTTTAAGCCCTCCCGCTTAATTGTCCCCTCTTTTCATGGAAATTTATATTCCGAGTTGTCGAGAAAAATTCGAGCCAGCGGGGAATTCCCCTTTCATCTGCCCTTCGCTAGGCTTGTTATAAGGATTATAGTACTGTGAGATAGGCGTTAAATTGCACAATGTATGATCGAATGAATTGAGTTTTCTGCTATTATGTTATTTTAAATATCAAATCGTATTTTAAAGCTCCTTTGACAATGCCGATTTATTTTCATATTTTTGTTATCTTTACCGTGGATTCGACCACCAGTCGCTTAGAGAGTCCAAACTAACATCCCAGAGCCTTCTATTCCCGTTACGGCCGCCGGGCAAATTCAGATATAACTGGCAGGCTGGGAATGAAAGGCTTTAATTGGCTACATATAGCCGAAACATCTCGTTAAAAGCCTTACCAGAATTTTCATGTGCCACTTCGTAAGGGACAATAAAAATGTCTGTCTTTTCACAAAGATTTTCGCCCACCGGCAGGAATTCAAATTTCTTCATTTGGTTGGGTGAATCCTTGCAATTTCACCCTTCAGGGCAGATTTGACAATGGAGGTCGAATACCAAACGCTGAAACAGGTAACACCATTCTGGATGCAAGCCCTTGGTGAACCAAGCTGTCTCTTCTCGGCCGTCGCTGTCGGGCTTCCCCCTAAGCCTCTGGTAAAGCATCTTTGCCCCGAAATGCGGACGGCAATCTTGCGATTTCGTTGTTCCATCAGTAGTTGGGTTGCCTACTGGGAACAGTCCCCTTCTGGGCATAGTAGTATCGCATGCTTTTCGCGCCCGTTGGGTGATTTGTGTGACTTTTCCTTGGCCGTACTATCCAGGGATTTGTCGAATTTGAGTGTGCGGAAAACGCGACCCCCTTAAAAGTTTTCACCGTTCACTTGGCATTTTACTCTTGTCTTTGACGCCGACTATTAAAACGGAGAAGACAGTATTATGGTTGGGAATTGCGTGTTTACATCAGGAGTAGGAAAATGATCACAAGACTGGATGGACCTAAAAAAGTATACCAAGATTATGGAAATAACTTAGGATCCCTGGCCAATTCAGGGTTGGGTTTTACTTGTAACATTTGACCCAACTCGTTACTTCCAACCGGCCCTCCTTTACTCAACTGGTTAGTCACCCGCCAGACACAACTGTGTCTGTCAAGTGTCGTTTCTGAGTGAATTGTAGGCCGTGCCGTCGTAGTAGTTGGTATTGGTACTTCCCACGGTGTTTGGACCGTTCAATCTAACGATTTTCTACTTCAATTGGGGTGGAAAGGGAAGCAGCCAAGCGTGTCTGCAGCCTTTAATAAAAGATGTACGCGACAGGAACCAGAACCATGTCTGCGGGCTCAGGTACACGGAACATTTACAGTTGAGCTTTGCAATTTGAACCTGCATGAACCAAGAAAAGACTCTCTAATTGTAATCACTCGTAAGTCGTGAAAAACAGTGTAGGGGCTGGTAAATTTTGTGACCTTTTGCCAAAACTTGGATCGTACCAGCTTGTTCGAGTACTCGAGGGTGTTAACGACCTTCTACCCGATCACCTTTTACAGGAGCCGGATCTAGAGTGTAATCTTGACCTATTTCCCAAACGTAAAGCACCGACTATATTTGCCGACTTAGAAACGGTGACTGTTAACGCTGTCACTGCTTGTTGCAGCTGAGCCGCCTGGTTTGACGTGTCACGCAACACCTCGGCAATCACGGTTCACGGGTGGACTTCGTGGATTTTACCGGCTTCTACCCCGGAGAAACTGTGCCCACCAGTCCAAATCACAAACTAACCATTCAAATTTGGAGGACCGAGCAAGTGTCTGGGCACCGGTGAGAAAGATTGTTATATGTGCAGTGTACAAAAGGACAACTGTTTGGTATGAAAACTACAGAGAGATCTCATTGTTGTGTACAAGTGATGAGTGCTCATAGGCGGCGAGGAGGTATACGGATCAGCAAACCTGTCGATTGAGTTAACACCAAATGAAGGAATCCCAAAGGTGACACCGGAGAACGATGCGTTCACATTGATTCGCTAGTCGTGTGATATGATAAACGAATGTTCTAAGGCCTCGTAGGGCTATCAGACTTGAGTCTGTATCGGACTGATCCGAAGTGGGGTCTGCCATGAAGCTTCACCAACGTAATCTGTTACCATGGAAACCCGGGTAGCATTTGTATTAGGATAATTCCTGAGCGATGTGTCCTCGGCCCGATTATTTACATTTGGTCCCCTAGTGAAAGTTTCACGGTGGCTGTGATTGTGCCTACATCGTGGGCAGAGGTTCTTTTAGGCTCAAGTTCCAGTGGAGGTGTTAGGTAGGTCTCGCATCCACGGTTATGAACACTGAGCTTGTACTCAGTATAAATCAGTACCTACCAGGGCTGGGCTCTGATTGTGGTATTCAAATTAATTCGGGGGGTACTCACGTAAAACCATAAAGACCAAACTGTACATGTTACAACAAATTTTTGAAAGTTATCGAAGGACGCGAAAAATGTTGGGAATATGACATCGGTCCAATTGTTTGTTAACTTTTGCCATATTTACGATCACCTTGATTATAATTGTCTGCACAGTATGATGACTGAGCTAGAAATGTTGAGTGGAAGCCACAATGTGTAAAAACAAATGGCAAGTACGTCGAAATTCACAGTGAATTGATGCTTTTCAAATACAGTGAGGATTTAAGTAAGAGGATGGTATCACCCACAAATTCTTTAGCTAAGAACTTCAAAACATTGTAACAAGGTGGCTTCATTTGATACCCCATGTATGATATTAGGAAAATCGGAGTAATTGGTGGTGCTGATATTCTTGCTCAATCAATAGATCGTGCGAAGGAAGTAAAGATCACACATCATTTTCACCTTGGCCTGGGATTTTCGCGCTATGACTCTGGCTTGGGCAAAAACAATTCGGCACTATGTTGGATTGGTCTAAGGGATAGCAAACCGGGTATTTAGCGTGTTTGGGATTTGTTCTAACTAGGCTGAAAAAGGAATTCGAACTTGTTTTATACAGGAAGAGAATTTTTTTCATTGTATCTATTTTTCGCCATTTCATTAAAATCGTCATATAAGGGACTCTATGGCGTTTAAAGACCCAAATTCCCCCGTCTTCAGTGTACGGACTTAGTTGTAGAGCCTCTTACTTGAGCCAACCACAAATAGCAATCACTTATATGACCTCTTGATTCAGTCCAAATCACTGATATAGCAAATGTATTGATCCTTTAAAAAAGGATGTGACTGGCACAAAATAAATTTCTCCTGTACCCACCCAGCAACAAAAGCAAAAGTCGTCCCAAAGTTTTTGTGAGAAAAACAGCATTGTTATTTGAGGACCTACCAGCATCGACTCTAGTCAAATTTCGGAAACTGCAAAGGGCTAGCCGCATCCAGCAAATCCAGGAAGGAATCATTCGCAAGCGAGTGTTTAAAGACAGAGCCCATGGTATCCGACCGAAAGAACATCCAAGGAAACGTTGATAGCGATCAGTTGATGCAATCTGCTGAACGCTTTTAAAAAATTTTAACTGCAGGAGGCGGTTATTGGATGGAAGTTGTGCATTGGGGAGGCAAGGGTTCGATTCGGATTACAGTCCCACCAAAGAGAAGAGAACATTAGAACGACAAACCTTTTTGGATGCCTGTGGTTATTTTTTTTTTATCTTTTCCCAGAGTGACGAAATTAAACATTCAAGAATTAAGCGAATTTTAGTTTTGTTTGATTATTACGTTGTCTTTTTGATATAAAAATCATATTTGTATATTTTATTTAAATTTGAAAATTGTAGTTTCGTTTTGATCTTGTTAGACCTTACCAAGCACATAATAAAGTAAAGTTTAATAATATTTTCCTTTCAAAAAATAAAAATTTATTCAATTCCCTGGAGTGGACTAGTAACACATGGAAAATGAGAAATAAGTTTCTTATCTTTTCTGAATAAACTCTCACTGCTTTGTGACCCCAAATGTATTAAATGGAAAATCGGTGCTGGGAAACAACTTACTTTGCAGGAAGTTTGCATGCAATCCATGTGCTAACGATTTCCATTAGTATTCAAAATTAATTATCTTCGACTTTGGATAAATAGCATGTAATTGCCTTATTATCCATAAACCATGTTAACATAAATCCAATATCTATTGGAACGGCCCCAATAATCGTAGTTGCTGGTGAAACTATACGTGTACATAGTCTTGTAATTGTGTAGTTTATGGCACAAAGTCTTGCTTGTGCTTCGAGAGTTTTATATACAAATGTAACATAAATGAATGGAAAGTATAGACTACGTGTTCATGTAAGCGTCATAAAACAGCCACTGTATTGAAGAAAGAGTTCATCGTCAAAGGAGAACTTGCTATTCTACGTTTCATTCAAATGGGGTAATTACATAACTCAATAGCAAAGTTCTAAATGATCAACTAAATAATTATTACTACGAAACTATATCACTCAATTATATGTGCCGTGAATACACGTGAATATATATAATATCTTGAATTATTTTTTTTACAATTTTATTACCCTTCAATTTTGGATGGCAATGTTCGCGTTATAGGACTAGGACAAGGGCTACCTTGCAATCTAGACAATTTAAATAAAATTAATATTAGTTGTTTTCCAATTATTTTGCTCGCTCTGTGAATTTATGCTAATCTTATCTTAAATTTAGTTGATTCCTATACATGAAAAGCAGATACTTAAAATAATTTCTGCAAAATTAGGATGGAGTATGTCTGAAGATCGAAGGAAAATGGGAAGCTAACACTCATTATCTTCAGAAACATTTTATTATTTAGGCTTATATACACTTTTCGAGCTTTACGGAATTTTTTTTTTAGATAAATTCTGGATAAAATTTAAAATACTTACGGAACTGTTTGCCTGATTGTGTTTTCGATGTTGCTGTCTGAATAAAGTCCTATTGGTGAGTTGAACTGTCTGTGAGCAACCTGAGTGGAAATAAACATTAGAAAAGAACTTCAGTTTTGCTTAGTTAGTCGAGGAGCTAGTAACTAGTTAGGGGTCCAATAAACAAAGAAATAACAAAAATATTATTTTAATTACCTAAAAAAGTACTTCCACCGCGAAGTGCATACCGGACGTTAGGGGTTGGAACATGTTATTACCAATTATTTAATGTTAAATATCAAAAAAAAAATGTTTATTGAGGGAAAGGGATTCACTTATATAGTATTCATCCACATTTGAAGAGGAATGGATTAGACTCGGGTGTTAATTTAACATTATGGAACAGTGTAATATAACGAAATAGATACATTTGCATATGTGGATTCGTTTGTTCAGTTAATAGTTGAAATTAGTGTATTTTTGGATATATTGTAATCTGTAATAAAGCACACCTTTCCGCTTGCAGCATCTTCTCCAACAACTCGATGCAATACTGAGTCGGCAACCTTTGCGTATAACGTTTCAAATGATTTTTATTTTATAAAATTGTACTAAGATATTTTCCTAGAAAGTAGAATCTATTCACAAGCATGTATCCTATCAACATTAACCCAAAAGATACCTGTTTTGATTATCGATTTATCTTGAATATTTGCAATTGAGCATTTGATTCACATTCGTGCGAGTAATGTCGATAAGGCATGTTCCAGTGGATGTATGAATTGAAAAGGGTCTTACCTTTTGTTTCATCAGCACATCATGGTAGTCGTGTGATGGTGCTGCCCGTACAGCTGGATTTGGGTGATGTCTCAAATATGATTCCGTTGGCATAACATCTTTTTTGACTTTGGCCCCTGGAAGGATTAGAGGGGTTGTGCGGTATGGCTGTAAAGAAAAATATGGGACACTGAATTAATAGTTTTCTATTTAATGTAAATAATTGGAAATAAATAAATTTCATAGTCTGCCGTTCGTGTGCTGACAGAGCCCTAAACACTATACTAGTTTACACTAGTTTTAGATTCATTCAGTAGTTTTTTTTTGTTTGTTTGTTGAAGAGGCCTTAAAACTAAAATTCACAAAAAAAAAGTTTAACACGGCGCCAAAAATTTAGCTTTTAATATTTTTTAATAATCCTAGTTTACGGACTGTAGTTAAGTGTGTACATTAAAATACCGTTTGCTTTTTTCTTCAAGATGATCGCAGCAGAAAAACTCCTTTTTTTGAAGATGGGTGTATAAATTGCTCTGTATTTAAATAATGAACTACGCTATCGTGCTGGAAAAATTA
Organism: Hermetia illucens; assembly: GCF_905115235.1. Classification (NCBI taxonomy): domain Eukaryota; kingdom Metazoa; phylum Arthropoda; class Insecta; order Diptera; family Stratiomyidae; genus Hermetia; species Hermetia illucens. Next base: position 163,081,732 of record NC_051850.1, read on the forward strand.
TTACGCCTGCTCAAGATATTAGTAAATATATGGTGAAAAAGTCGTATTTGAATCTTCATCCAGTTCCTCACAAACATTTTTTAAAAAAACCGAAAAAAATGGGTTTCACACGGGATGACCCCGTTAAATATTTTATTATTATTTTGAAAATAATATTTTTTTTATTTGAATTACTTGGAATTTAGTCTTTCTTTCGTTTCTTGGATCTTTCGTACAATCTTGTTTTACGGATTTTGTTTACGGATGATTGACCAGTTAATCAAATCAGAGTTCCGCATTTTTGGAGCTGTTTTGTCATTGAAAACATAAATGAGAAACTATTTGTTTAGCTCGGTGTTCCTAATCCAAGGCGTTCCATGAGGAAAATCCCTCATGAGGCCGGTATCAGGGACATATCAGTCCGTTGAATGGACAAAAAGGAGCTTCACCTCAAGCCATTAAATTTTTTACCAGTTGAAACAAGTAGTGCAATTTCAAAGATGTCGCCAATCCAAACGTTGACTTGGTGTCTGAGTCTAGTCTGCAAAGGTTCATGGTATGGACATCTGTGACGATTAAGCATCGACACAATCTGCAGTCAGTCTTAGTATGAACCGAAATTTCCGAGTATATCGGTGGCTAGATACTCATTCTTTTTGAGAATCGAAAAATCCAGGAGTGGGCAGTAGATCTAGTAGCTCTTTGATGATGCAAGATGGACTTTTCAGCGAAACTCAACGCAAGCTCACAAAACGAAAGCCTCAGAAGAGTACTACTATTATTCCATTTTCCTGATTCCATCACGTCTCCAGGATCACCGTTCAATTCTCCAGATCTCTATCCAATGGAATGAAGGGTGTGGTCACCCTTGGAGGTCAGAAACGATGAAAATTCGGAAAAGTTTACACTCACTGAGGCTATTATTTCATTGAAATTAGGATCGATTATGGCCAAAATATAATAGTTGCAGTCCAACGACGAGAATTTGTTTTGTTTTTGTTTTTTGCGAAATTTAACGTGTTTATTGAACATTTGTATTGGTTGGACCCTGTATACGAAAGTGAAATTTGTGCAAGTCCTTTATTCAATTTACTTGCAATCATTCATAGCTTGAGCCTATAAAAAAGTCAATTAATTTAATTTAATTTGCCAAATCTATGGACTGAGATGAAAGAGGGGAGGGGGCTGGGTTGAAATATACGCAAATCGTGATTCTTATCTTACATATTTTTTATCTTAGAAAGATATTCAAGTTTGACAGGTTTCTCTGATAATGGCAATCAGAAAAGCGGGTGGTGAAGGTCCTATAATTTTGCTAAATAGAAATTTATTATTATGTAGAATCGTTGAACATAGTTGACTGTTTAATAATTACTGTCATTCGATATAAGATCGAACTACTACATTCGTTGCTTTTTAATGTTTTGTGTGAAACAAAACCTTATTAGAATCGATTCGATGTCTGTCTGTCACACCCGATTTACTCAGAAATGAAATGGCTAAACCAATTGTCACAAAATTTGGTGAGAACATGTAGCCTGTGAATCCCCTTACATAGAGCAAGTGGCACCATTTTCTGGTGAGTTTAAGGGGGGGCCTCCATACATGTGAAGTGGGGGTGTAATTTTTTTTCACTGCATGTGGTCGTGTAGGGTATCAAATGAAAGGGGTCAGTTAGTACTTTTTGAAATTGATTATTTTTGATGCCGGCTGAAACACAAGGGGAGTAGAGGGTATAAAATGTGAACAGGTCTCGTTCTCAAAACCTATCCAATCGAAAACTCTAAAAAAAGCCCTCCTTAAGTTCATGCTAGAAGTACAAAATTTGGCATAGTCGTAGTCGTAATATAATACATAGTCTTAGAAAGTTTGACAGAAATTCAACCATTATTAACAAAGTTATAAAAGGTCAAAATTGTGCATTTCACGGGAATTTATCGCACCCTAATATGTGTATGACGTTATCATCATATAAAATGAACTCATATGAACGGCGGATTTTGAGTTTGGAAATACATAAGTATATTAAATAATATTTGGAATTGGAATTAGGAAACGTGATGAACGCAAAACTTTTATACCTGAAGTTTTGTTTTGTTTCTAAAGATGTTACTACTCTTTAATGGACACGTATTAAGTTTCATGTAGATCTGTCAACTCATTTGTATATTTGCAGCGGTTCAAAGATTATTACTTTTTACAACGATGAACATTGAATATTGTGCAATGATAAAATTGTTATTTTTGAATGTGTAACAATAAAGCAAATTCATGACCGATTTGTGAAATTGCATAAGAACTCTTTGCATTCATTTACATGGTTCAGTGGAAAGTTTGAAGGTTGTTGAATTTAAACGTAATTGCTAAAGATAGTTCATAATATGCATCAACATCAGAAATCATAGCAAAAATAAAGAACATGCTTTCAAGAAATCACCGATTACTTAAGGTAAGCCCTAGACATGTCACTAGCCAGTATGAGCAATGTTTTGTCTAGAGTTCTCGATTTTAGAAAGTTGTGTTCATAATGGGCTCTGCATTCGCTAACAATGGAACGGAAGCATATTTGAGCGTGACTTTCGCAGCAATATTTAAGGAGACTTGTTTTTACTATGACTGAGATTTGGGTCAACCACTTTGAATCTAAATCAAAATAAGAAATTAAGGAGTGATGTGAGTCTAGTATATCGGCTCTAGTGCGAAGAAGGGTACAGAAGCCGACTAAGAAGATGTTAAAATAATTTTTTTGGGATCCAAAAAATCATGCGCGTGGATTACTTCCAAATCGGTAAAACAATAAACTCAGATTGTTATTCTAACTTTTTGGAGCAGATGAATGTACAAATTTTTGAAAAAAAAAACGTAGTTTACTGAAGAAAAAAATAATCCTGTCCAATGCCTTGGTGAAAAATTACGCATCACCTAGCACAAAAAACAATCGCGAAATTCAGAGAATTAAGGCTCGAATTTTTGTAATATCTTTTTAGTCCACATGGCATCACAGCAAGGAAATTCTCTGTTTTCCCATCAGCTCGTCTTTCAGCAGAATTGCAGAACAATTGCCGGACATAACCTTAGGCAGCTGAGCAGGTTCCAAGTCTGGGTTCTCTCCTCTGGAATTTACTTCTTCAGTCTTTGTTCCATTCAGACGCGGGGTCGGCTCATCTTGATCGGTTGCGTCACTTTTGTTCTGTCAAAGGTCTGATCTGGATGCAGTTGCGAGGTTTTCGGATTAACATCCAGCGTATCGTCCATTTAGTCGTTTCTCATCGATTTCGATATTCAGACCAATCTTTGGAAGTGAATTCTCGTTAGCGTTAATTACGTGACCATTCCACCGAAGCCGAATCGCAATTTTTCCACGATCGGTGCAACCCCATATCGATTACGGATACCTTTATTTCGGACGTGATTACGGCATGTTACGCCACTAGTCCAACGTAACATTTTTGTGGAACGTCACTTCATCAAGGTTGCACTAATGTGTGAAGCAATTTCGTAAAGCAGTTCATCATTGCTTGACAGCATTGATCCGAGATCTTTTAATCAGTCCAATAGACCCCGTTCACTTTAACAGCTGCTTTTCTTCCGAAGTCATTGTAGTGCACTCGATACCGGAGTAACCAGTTTGATTTCATTAATTTTGCAGGTCTATAAACGTTTCCAATCAAACTGGTGGCATATTCCTAATCACCAGCTGTGTCCTGACCCACCAACATTTGGCAACCTTCTGGTAAGGGCCACCGTTTGCATAGTATTTGATAATCACTCTCTCGTTAGGACTCCTTTCCGACAGAAACAGTTCAGCTTATTCTAGCCAGAATTTCATAGACCTTATTGCCTCTGTAGTGTAAACCTCTAAATTACTAGTATGTTTTACGTGTACGACTACAAATATACGTATCAAACCGCATAACATCCCTCAGTAACAGCATATTTATTAGTCCGTTGCTCGTTTGATGTTAGGGAGTATACTCTGGGCTTCTTGTATCTGCCGAAGCATTCAAAGAAAACCATTACTAGGAATAAATGGGATAGCTGGGAGTGGGTTTAATTGTCATCCTTATATTGACTTCGCATATACTTCAAAATTTAAGGCCGTCTCGGTGTAAATCGCGAGGTGCCAGGGGTAGTACACATCAATATTGTAAAAAATGTAGTTGTAATGTAAGGACCTTGCGCACCTCCTTGAACTTGCCAGTGCCATTTGCAAATGGATGTTCACCGGTACTCCGATGGAGTTGTACTTCGGTTGCGCAGCCGGTTTAAGGGTTCCAAACAATGAAGCGCTTTTTCAAACGAAAAAAAAACAGGACACCTGGCATTGAAGAAGGGAATAAGTTGTTCCCGAAATATCGATATTTGCTAAATCTTTTTGATAGAAATACCGCGAACACTCATTGATTATATAAGGTGTGTTTGCAACGGGAGAACTAAGGCTGGTGGAATATATCGGATGATACTGACATAGTGATTATTAAAGTCGAAATTTAAGTCCAGGTTTTGAGATAATCAACAGCAATTGCCGCAAAGTTCCTTGTTTTGATCTTAGGAAAAATAGCACACAAACGGCAGACATACATTATACACATTAAAGGAAAATTATTCCTAATTAACTTAACTGTCCAAAATTAGGCGTCGATTTCATAGTGAACATAGGGAGAAACTTGATCTGGAAGTGATACACTGTTTGGATAGCCTATACTCTAAAATAAGTGAATAGCAGACATACATGCTAAAGCTGAGGTGGTTATGCGCGATTTCTATGTTGCGTTAAGTAACCTTTGTGCCATGCTGCTAGTGAAAATAATGCCCATAAGATAGTAAAGTTCTTCAGGGCTTTTTTCGTACTGTCCATCAATTTATGTGCCAAACAATCATTGCCCAGCTCTTAAGGCAGGAGAGATCAAATGGCAGAAAAAGCGCTTCCTTGTGACGCCACAGGACGCAGAACTTTGGTCTGCGTAATGCAACATCATTTTACACATATCGCTGGCATTACACTCCGTATGTTGTTATTAATAGAAAAACTACAAGCTAGTTTTCTAAATAGTGCCTGTAGTTGGAAAGTGTCAGATTCAGTGCTTGCCTCAAGTACGACCAATTCCTAGCATACTAATCCGGAACTTGTTTCCAAGCTTCTTAATTGATAAGCTATGAGGCTAGATGCGGAAAGACGCAACCCTATTATATGGGTGGTAAATACAAGATATCATCGTCTCCCAAGCAGTCCATTTATGCTCTGCATAGGTCCTGACTCATAACTCGGCACAGTAGAGGTTTACATGGACTTTGGCTCCAGCAGTACCTTTCTCGGTTGTGGGCACTCATCTCCAAAAAAGATGACTTCCAGGTGAATGGTCCTTTATAAGCCTTAATCTCAGGAGTCAACTAAACTCCACAGCACTTTTCTGGGTGTAAATTTAGAGATGGAGTGACCAAGATAATACTATATTAATACGTATAGGTTTTGAATATTTTCATATTACTTAATTCGGATGAACGGAGATCCTGCAACAGAAAGTTTCTAAGGGAAATATTTACGAGGAGAGATGACGGGGTAGATCCTATCTTCGATAGAGTGACATTAATTTGTTAGGAGTAACGAATTTCACGAACTTGGCGCGAAACTAGGGAGTCTGGAAATTTCGATTGCGGTAGAATTGGGCCCGCGGAGAAAATTATATAAGTCTGATGTGAAAATTATGTGGGCCCCTACATGATCCCTTTTTTTCACTGAAACTTCTACTTCGGGCTCGTGGAAAATCCTCCTCTCTCCTCTCTTTAGGCCTGGATGATGATGATTAACAATTTGATCCAATTAAAGAAAATAAATCTGATGCTTAACGAAAGCATTACATAGAAACATAAAGTATGTTATTTTCGAAGCGAAATAAGCTATCCTAACAGATATCAATTCGATATTAGTCAAAGATTTAGACCATTGTTTCAAGCGATCACTTTTAAAAGAACTTCAACTGCCTTCATTTATGCAATTCCGAAGGAGCCACTCCAAAAAAAAAATCCATCTTCGTCAATTTCTGTTTCGACCTTTTCTATTAGCAACGTTTGGAAATAATGTTGTTTGTTAATATTACATACAACTTCCAGTTCTGGATCAATCTCAAATGTTGAAAATCTCTTACTGGGTAGGCTTAGAAAGCAATATGCTGTATATACCTTTTGCTTCCTTGCTTAATCTTACCTTATACTCTCTCTATTGACGTTTCTGAGAACATCCTGGAATTCGATGAAGGACAGATGAAGCAGAAGTTTGTGCTCCGCACACTGTTCCATAGTGGCCTACAAAGTGTTAATATGGTCAGTACAGGAAGGTCCAGAACGGAAACTAGCCTACTTTCTGTTGATTAACCTTTGGAGGTGATCTCTTACTGTAGCTCTTTCTACTATCTTTGCGATAGTAGAGAGTACATAAACACCTTTCCAATTATGGAAATCATAATGATCATCCTCCTCATCTATTTCCTCTCAATGATATAATATTTCCAGGATTTTCGGATAAGAAGAAGACATTTTTAGACTGCAAAGGACAGTTCTACGGAGACATCAACAATAATAATATTTAGGAGGAGACAACGTGGTCAGCATTGCCTTTGTGTGACATTCACTTACAGGTGAGTTGACTGATATGCAACAGCCAGCTTACAAACGAATCCATCGGCCAGCAATGAAATTTGAACCGCGAACTTCCGTTGTTACAGTTTAGTGATGTAACCGCTACGTCAACCGGACATTTCATGACATGAGTACGTGGATGAGTGAATGGTTTTATTTATGTTTGGAGAAATACTCTATATCCACATGTTACAGTAACTAGCAATCAGTGTTCCTTGCCAATTCAGCCTCAACCTATTTTCCAAGTCAGCTTGGAGCCACCTTGACGGAGTCGGCTAATCTATTATGCGATGTGACATAAATCCAAGTTGAGTTATTTGAATGTAAGCAACACCTTCTGTCCCAATATCAGCACGATACTGAAAATTAAAAATATGCAGCACGATACTGAAAATTTAAACTGAAAAATTCCCACCATTACTAATAAAATTATGGTTGATTCAAAAAAGCTGAAGCTAGTTATTTGCCAATAAATTTTTCGAATATGTGAGAACCGTGGAACACCAGCTAAAGGGGGATGAACAATTTTTTATTTTTCAAATAATTATAATAATCGTTGGCACAACAATCCAATTGGACTAGGGCTTTGAAGCGTGTTAGAAGTGCTCTATTCAAGACCGTAATGGTACACTACAGGATTACAGTACCCTATAGGAGGGAATTTGGAGAGCATTGCGCTCGTCAGCGATTATTTCCCTGATTTGACTCAGGTACTCATTCACAGCTGTGTCGACTGCAATCCGTCAAATCACGTTACAAATCCCACTGCCACCAGTGAGATTTGAGCAACCGTCCATAAGACAGTTTTGTGCTCTATTTGTCGAGCTATCTCGATACTTTCTTCAAATAATCCTCAATGAATCCTTGCGAATATCTGCTGAAATAAAGTTAAGTTTACGTTAGGGGTACAAAATTTCGCGGAAGAACAAACCATGGTTGAGAGGCGAGATTGTAGAGGTTCATGCAAATCCTACTATAATTCCGTAGTTTTTGTGTGAATTAAGTGCACCCTAAGACATCAAATATGAATTATGGAAATTGTCAATTTCTCTCTCTCTCTCTCCCCAAGGGTGGGGAGAAATTGAATTAAAACAGGGTGAATTAAACTACATGCTCCGGAACCGATGACAAGTGGTTTACTAATGTCTTCAATAATTATAAGAAGATAGTCTCTTTAGCCCTGATGTAGGTGAGGAAGTTATAAAACCCAAACTTTCTTCGTTTTTAGAGGACTAAGTAGACGTTTGGTCCCACTCTTATGATATACATATCAACCACTTGAAAGGGGCGTAACTTGCATAGTCATGACTTCCATTTCTATTTACTGTATAAAAAGAGGATTATGTAGATCAATAAAGCAAGGTGTCCTCCATTCGTCAATGAGATTATCATTCTCATACCGATATAGACATACATAAGTCCCCTTGATTGGAGGTCACTTTTTATTATATTTATTTGTTTCATTAAGTGATAATTCGTGTTGAAAATTGTTCGCTGGCATGGCGATGGTTGATGTGGCTGATCGTTAGTCATTCAATTTGGTTGTCTTGAGTTTTTGGATTTTGGTCGTCATGGATATTTATGTTTGGCTTCGTGCTATACCACGGTTGTAGGCTTATCACTCGCACAGTATTAAGAGTGATGATTATTAAAGTGAAACACAGATAGAGGAAAAAATAACATCATAAAGACTGTGTAGATGTCACAAATCCATGAACTGGCGACAGAAATTTGCTTTGTACTGAGAATATTCAAGAGATTTTGTCATTTTAATTGAAGATTTCACAGTATTTTCCTCATTTCTACTGTAAAGCAGAAGTTATCTCGAGCTGTTTATCTTCGATAGTAGTGTGCTGGCTTTTTGTTGCGAATAAGAATTATTCGCTGGACCTTCGCTTGTAGGTACCTACGCACTCCTATAGTACCCCATTCATGCTCCTACATATTCACTAAGTAAAAGATACTACGAGAAGGAAACGTTATATTCTGGCTTCATACATCCATATTTGTTTCTTCCTTTATATTTGTGAAAATTGCTAGTAACTTTCTGAAGAACGATGCTCTCTCGGATAATATACACCACATTAGAACCCCCACAATATAATGAATGAAAGTCGACAGGTGTCAGACACTTACATATGTACATATAGTATATTAAATTAGTAGTAACGGTGGACAAAAAGTGACCTAATTGATTTTGTTTTGATCCTGTGAAATATTTGTCTCAGATTTGAGTATTTTTCCGGTGAAAAACAAACTATGAACGGACATATATTTTCTTTAGATTATCCACCGATTTTTATGCGTTCTCCAAGTTGGGTTGCTGCCAGCTCGTTCCATCCTAAATCTGTCCAGTAATAAAACGAGACTAAATTCCAGGGAAATAAACCTCTCCATGTTTATTTTATCAGAGATAATTTGTACAATAGATGCCGTTCCGTTCTCCAAGAACTTTTATCTCAACTTCGCCCTACTAAAATTTTCCTGCAGACAAAATATTCTCAGCATTTTCTCAAAATTCAGATATTCCACAAATCTTAAAGAAAAACCTCATGAAATCTATCTCAGCAAGCTACATTCGCGTGCTATAGATTTTTCTCGAAAAATCAGATTCTGTCTGAAAATAGATTTTCCAATGTTGCTTGCTTGCTAATATATTATGAATCTTGCGCAGCGGCTATAAAACCACAATTCGATCGGACGAGGAGCGAGAAAATGTTTGTTTACATTGGGATTGCGAAATCGAAAGGTTTCACCAGCAAACAACATGCCACTGGTGAAATATATCCGCTATAGCTGTAGCGTATCGTTGAAAAAAAAATTGGCTAGAATAAATCCTTGTGGGACGCCATTCCAGCTTTTTTCTTGCGCTAGCCACAGTTGACGGTACCGGGTGGATTTGATGTAATACTTATAAATAAGATGTGGTGGTGGTGAATATTTGCCAGATTGTGTATGTGTGATGCCACTAGAGGAATCCACAAATAAGCTTTTCGGGGTTAAGAGCAAATTAGTCAACGGAGTATGATACATTCAGTACGCGAATTGGACCATATTTTTGGTGGGGATTTCATTTCTTTTATATTAGCATCGAACAAGTGTTGGAAATATTTCGCAAACCCCAAATTACAGGTGTCCAACATCACATTGGGTAATTCATCCAAAGGGAGTCAAAATTTGAATAAGTGCAAAGGATCTCTAAAGCCACTAGCCCTAGACGCCCCTTATTCAAATATTTTCAACAAACATTGAAAGTTGAATCCAACATTTAGGACATCACTTCTCAAATTGCATAATTTATCACGAAAACCATTAAGTTCAAGGATCTTACTTGGTATTGAAGAGGTTCGTTAACTTCGGCGTTGTCCCTGACGTAGTGTGGAGTTCCGTTTTTGAATTGTAGGTAGGTGGGCATTTTGAAATTTTAGTGAAGTGCAAAAGGTCGTGAAATATGTAAATCGCGGGTATCTCTTTTCTATCACCACTAACCAGTCGGTTCGATCACTATCACTGCGCATATAAAAATTGTTTATTAAAAAATCAACTTAGTGTTCTGAAATAGAATTTTTAGATATTTGACGACATTATATAATCAATTGTCCACAATTATTGGTAAACTACAACAACAAAAAAGTTGTAATCCAGAAAAATTATCTTCCCACGTTTTTTTAAGGAAAATGCACTAAATGCGACTTTTGATATGAACAGTTATAGCGAAAAAGTTATAAACCTTAGATATTTCACCGCCTCTCTTTTGAAAAATCCCCGACGTTCGTTTTCGTTCAAGAGTGAGATGTATTTTCAGCAATTTTCCGAAAGCAACTGATTTTGTAAATTTCTTCTAATTTCCTGGCAAAGTATATTTCGATGAGATCAAGAGAGCTCAACTTTGGATTTTTCACAATTTTTTTCTTTTTGAAAAATGCTCCGAAAACTTGGACTTTTCCTTTCGGTACGTTTAAATGCTGAAATTAATGGCTCTCCGTCAGCCGAATGTGAGCGATTTCGTATACTTTCAAATACACAATTTCTTCGTGGAAGTATGCATAATAAAATATGTGTATTCGTAGGTATTTGTTTTATTTTTTCTTTTGAATTTGAACTAGAGACTTCTTGGAGGCCATCATACAGTGGCTTATAATAACTTTGAAAACTATTTTTGCTTTGTGTATAAGTATGTCCTCTGGGAAATATTCTACATTTATAATGTATTCTTAACCGAACTAATGTGACGTATGTTTGTCAAAAGTTTGTGGATGAAAATGCATTTTGAATGAAAACGAAAAATGAGATACTGAGAGGCAATCTTGGCGGTGCTACATCGCCATGCATTCTTTGATCAGTGTCATGGGCGAACGTGAGCGTTAATTGTGCCCTTCACCTAAATCTTTGAACCTGACTAGAAAAAAATACTGCATAGGTGTTATAAATTTTATTTGAATACCAAATTAATATTAGCAATTCTGATTTGAAAGAAATCTTTCTTTTTTGGAGTCATTATTATGAGAGAGCTGTGATGACATACATTTTTTCTCTGGAATTCTACACTTTGTAAATATGATTTTTTTTATTGGGGGCAAAGGACATTGGGTCACAAACAGCTGCAGTTTCTCAAAGGAAACAACCAGATTTGTGATGTTGAATTGTGATTTGAATGTTCAGCTCGGTGTTTTGGTAAAATCCCGGTAAAGTCTGAATTTGCAGCCACACCGCTCGAGGGGGAGAGGATGCGGCATGTAGGTATAGGTGGAAGAAAAAGTTTTTCTTCTCCGTTGAAACGTTGTGGTGTCCCCCTCTCAAAAAGTTACGCAGCCTAATAGTGGGGGTATCACAACGGTAGGTTAATTTTGAAACTTATTCTCGTAGAGGACAAGTTGGGAGAAGTGGGAGGCGCCTTCCTTCCATCCCCATTGGTCACACTCTCTTGAAAAGTTATTGCGCCTTAAAGGGAAACCTCCCTCTTCCACCCTTTCGGAGTGGGCTTTTGAAATCTTAAGGTTAAGGGTTAACTTTTCTCTGATGTGAACGGTATTTTTAGAGAGGAGTGATCGCCGCAATTCTTTAAGAGATCAGAGAGATAAGGCTATTCCTTTTCATCCTACGTGCCTGCTTAGTCCCTAAAAATACCTCCGCTTTGATGCGCCATCTCCGAAAATGGGGTTGAAAATTCAACCTTTACCTTTAAATATCTTTCAGATAATCGTTTGTAGGTATAGTTGTTTTATCCAATCTGTCGAGGACTAATCTACACAGGCCAGTTTCCCTCCATTGAGACGTATTACCTGTTACTATAAGCTTCCCTTACATTTACGGTGACACAATTGTCAAAGCTAGGTATTCCTTTAGAAGTCCGTTCCGGTTGATGATTAAAGCAACCATGGTACCTCACATACGATTGGATTCAATTATTTTTTGTATTCTTAGGATGGCTCTATTCTGACTGTAACTGCATGATCTCGAGTGAATGAATGAATCCTCAAACACCCCAACTACACTAATCCTAGTTAAATGGTTTTTAAAAAGGGAGGCCAGCAGAGTCGGACTGATGATAAACACTAACAAAACCAAGGGTCTCAGCCTTCCTGGTCATCTCACTCTTCATATTTGCATTAACGGGAAAAACATGAAGAACGTAGATCAATTTGCCTACCTTGTAAATGTTGCTCTTGCTAAGGGTTGCGCTGCACTTGATGTCACCCGTCGCATTAACAGTACTAGATCCAAGCCAACGTTCTATTTGTGCTGTTATATGGGAGTAGCACATGAGAAGTGACCTTCATTGCTACTCAAAGGCTGCAAGCCTTCGTTATCATCTGTCTTTGCCGTATAATCGCTGGCACGACACAACCTGGAACAAAGAGTTGCGTCGGGATACGGACCAGTTGTCCATAGACGTGTTGATTAGAAGGTGGAAGTGGCAGTGTGTCGGTTACACCTTAAGAAAGTCCACCACTATTTCATAGTGACAGAAAAGTAGGTCACCCTAGAAATACATGGCGCAGAATCGTAAACGCGGAATGTAGGCTCTTCGAGACGGCTTGAAGCGGGCTGAAGTACCTTTTGGCGAACAGGCAACGATGGCATGTCCTTTATGCGCTATGCCAGGACCAGGGAATATTGAAAACCATATATACATAGTTGTCACCATATTTTCTATGGAATTGTGGTTTACGATCTCTGATTAGTTATGTAATTCATTTCCTCTTCAATTTATACACCGGCCGGGGCCCTCGAAAAGAGCCTACTGTTATTTCACAACTTTTCTACCAGTGTGTTAGATATGTTCATCTTGATATGATGTTCGATAGGGAGAGGTCTTAAGATCTCCAACATATTATGTTGGATGGAAGCCATTACTTATTCGATCAATTACTAAAAGTGCAAACTCGACAATATCTCAATTCAAACCAGATCAGAGAAAATTCCCTAAAAATATGTCCTGAGAACAGTTTCGTCGGCCGTTCCGAGCAGCCCAATTAGTGCTGTGGTGTGTTGTTTTGCAGCCATAAACTCCTATGACTACTACTGCTATGATAAAAGGAAGGACAGCAGAGTCCAACCGGCTGCCATCCTCAGAACCGACCCCAAGTAATCAACAAGCATAGCAGCTCTCCCACACTGCAATTAGAGATCTCTTTGAAGTCCTCAAAGAATAGTTTACTTAGTGCAGTATTTGCAAAAGAAGTACCGGAAGGTTGTTCCCACCATTCTGCAGTTTATGCAATACGAATTGTAAGGTATGCCGAGTTTGCCCATATAGGCCAATGTCCGGTGTAGATAGCTGCAATTTTGTACGCATTTGCACGTGTCTCACTCAAAAGCTCTCACAATCGGGTCTTGTTATAAGTGCGCCAAATTCTCCATGACTTGGTGTAGGTGGTGAGCCTTCGCCATCTGACGTCAGCAGCTATTAAGCAGCGCGAGTAAATTCCGTTTTTAACAGTCGCTAGCAAGATGTTGACTGTGCCCAGTGAGAATCTATACCGAACACAGGGTTCATCTGGTAATTCTGTCAGCCTGCTCATTCTCTCCTATGTTTCAGTGATCGGAAACTGAATTTGAACGTACTGCCCAGGGTGTTCAGAGCCTTCCTGTACTGCCTCTCCAGTCTGGAGGATGTTAATAATAATAATCGTTGCCGCAACAATCCATGTTGGATCAGGGTCTTGAAGCGTGTTGGAGCACTTCATTAAAGACCGTAACGGTACTCTACAGTACACTTTAGGAGGAAATGTGGTCAGCATTGCATTCGCTCGAGTTCATTACCCTGATTTGACTTATGCACTCATTCATAGCTGAGTCGACTGGTATCTGAGATGAGATTTTTATGGCGAACCTATGCTACAACAGCCCAGCGCTCTAACCTCTTGAGCCATCCGGATGTAGGATGGTCGGTCGGTCCTCCACTCTGCCCTGGTTGAATTCACAGCAAAATTCCTCGTGAAGCTCGGCTTGCATGTGGCGAAGTCCATTGGGAATGGTCAGTGTTTCCAAGTTACCTCATTTAGAACATTATTATGGATTTTGTCGAAAGGTACGCGGGAGACCGATCAAAAGAGACTTAAACAAGGATATCGAGAATTGTGAAGCAGCGGATTAGAAGAAGGAGGTAGAAATACTGCATTGTATTTACATTGGATTGTAATGGAACTACATTATGAAAGTCTGGTGAAGAATCTTGTGAACGAGGAAATTATAAAGGACGACGTGGAATGAATGTTCGTGAACGGTAGGAAGGACGAAAAAGTAAGCCAGTCGTCGAAACTCGGCTGAGGAGGTTGACATAATGAGTTTGTCGATAACTAGCTCTTGGGACACTCCTATGATATGAGACGGATGGAGGGTCAAATAAAATTTTTCAAAGTTCGTTATAGAGATTAGTTTTTTAGAACTGAATGAATGACGAAGTAATCGGTCTTTGCGTTTCCGAGGAGGCAACGGTGGTTAATCTTGCAGACGTCCTGCCTGTAGATGGATTAGAGAAGCATAACGAAGGCAAAGTAGCCCACTGACACTATAAAATCAGGGTTGCGGATGATTAAACTATATCTGATAGATGAGAAGAAGCATTCAGTCGTTTAACCAACCGCGGGAAAGAGTATTAGCTATATCTAGGTTGCTAAGAGGTCTTTTCCAAATCGATGATTAAGTATGTGGTGGTTATTGATGACAAAGGCTCATTTAAAGCGGAGATGCGGTCAGCCACAGGCTATTCGGCACAGAAGTGTTGTGATCCTACCTTAATTATCAAAGTGAGAGTACCTTAGGTTGATCATGTTAAAACCGTTTTTTTGTGTGGGTTTATTATAACAAAATCATAAAATCTCGCCATAGTATTAAACCATCAGTATCATACCATAGAAAAATCACAAAACTTTTCATACCTGAGGCGCCCAGCTTTCGGTTTCAGATTTGTTTTTTTATTATCTTTTCAAAGATAAATGGTTGCATATCATTCTAAATGCCGTTAGTGTCGTCGCATGTCAAATTTGGCAAGATAAACGACAATTTTCTTTAAAGCATTTCTTGGATAATTTCGGTTTTTTTTTTGCTGAAAATTTTCTTAGACGTAGATTTCGATCAAAATGCAAAAATTCTGGGGAAAGTTGTTTGCATTTTTAGGAGTCGAATAAAAAAAGTTCTAGTATCACCCAAATATTTTTTCTTTTTGGAATGAGTTCGAATTAAACAACGAATAACTGACCACGCACTGAACAACACTGAACAATATAATTCAGTAGAATCCCGATAATTTGTATTTCCGGCTAATTTCTATAAATCTGCCGGTCCCCAGAGTTAATCCCAACAATTAGTACCAAACCGTCAGTCCCTTGACTATACGTATTATCGAGATTCTACTTTTTAACTGTTTTGGAGAGGAGTCAAGCCAATACCATCAAGGAATCACCTCTTTCAACATTGAATGTCCGTACAGTATGCTTGACATGCCTGCAGTTGCAAAAATAGAGGGGTGGCCCAATCTTGCGGTCTCTCATACGAGGGATTCGGATATTGGGTTGCTGTCGACCAATGCTGCCAAAAAAATGTCTGCAAAGGTATCAGTCTTTCCATTAGTCTATATCAAAAAGCTATTCAGCACAATCTTTCCTTTGATATTAAATTGTGAACGCTGAAAAAAACAAAAGACGATCGCCACTTCTTAGCTGTTTTCTCTTAAGGGGTTTGCCCTATTTGTCAAACCATTCTTCACTTCGTCATACTGTGAACGCTGGTCACAAGCCCAAATAAAGAAAGAGGGTTTGAGGCAACCTTTCTAATGCTACTCTGTGCAATTTGCAGAGATCAGAGAAAATGATGAAAAAACCATAGGTTGACGCTGAGCATAGCTGGAATAATTTCACTATATTAAATCCTACCTGATTTCATCACTTTATTAAGGAGGTTAACAAGATATTGACTTGATTCTCCAGGTAAGAGTTTGGCCAACAAGGCAGCAGCTCGTCATCATGAAGAAAAATAGTTCTTCAGAAACCTGGTACAAGCTCTCGGAATGGATTGTCAACGGTAACCATCTGGGGTTATTTTATTATATTAAAACTTGGAACGTGCAAGTCCTGTTCAGACCAGTGGAAATACAAGCTATATTATGTTACAACAGGTAGAAAAATACACATTAAATACTGTTCCAGTTGAAAAAACCCGACCTCTGGTAGTGAAATTGGGTAAGTGAAACCGAATATGGTCTTCAAAAGAGGGGGAAGCCTTCGGGAAATTGGAAGTTTGAGGCCACTATTATAGTTGATCAAAACTGAAGCCCCAAGTCATAGCCTTCAAACTTATCAAGCTTCGAATGAAGGTGTGGCTCAGCAATGCTCATTTAGATAAAAACAAAGCAATAGAGGTTAAATTTTACAGCCGCCTTTATGGCTTGCTGTCTCAGCATGATTTCAAATATTGTTTGGTGGCTTTAATGCCAAAGTCAGTAATTAAGTAACATTTGGAGCGACAAAGTGTAGTTGGAGTTTTCATATTCTGAGGAACTAACTGTGACTCGGATCTTTATTTAGTGAAAACCGCCTATCGATATCGCGCATCTACAACGCATGGAGAAAAGCTAAGCTTTTCAAATCTTCGAGGAAGATAGAGCCCAGACTGGTTTGTTCGATGGCGAACGCAATGCAGCACAACAAGAGTAAAACGAAATCTACCGATAACACGACCTACTAGAGTGAACGATGAAAAATACTATGGTCTTAGGCGGAAAACCAGCAGATTGTCTAAAAATGGGTTTCAAGTAAAAACTACCATCTGTGGAGACAAAGTTAGAAGCATAACTAACGGGAGCGATTCAATGAACAAGAGATGATTGTCCTAGTTTTCAGGGCTACTGAATCCTCACCATTGTTGCAATTGATCCTCCGTCTGTGGGAGGCGGATATTACTACTAAATGCCTAAAATCAAACAAAGCATCGGATAGTAAAAGCATACCGGCGGAACTCCTAAATGGTGTAGGTTGCTGTGTGGTAAGATACATCCGACAAATATGGAGCGAAGAGGATCTACCGAAGTATCATTAATCTTATCCACAAAAGAAGCAACAAACTGATATCTGGAGACCACAGAGGCATCTCTTTCTACTAAGTATTCACCAATGTTCTCGAGAAGAGAATTCGACCCTACGCTGAAAACCTGACTGACAAATATCAGTGAAATTAGTGCGGTATTAATCAAAATTGATCACTCAACGGCAGGTTCAGAATGCCCCAGCTGGCCTCTTTGTCACTCAAACAGGGTTAAAACAAGGAGACAGACTGGTCTCTATGCTTTTCAATTTAGTATTCGATCATGTAGTCAGGAAGCTTCCGGTTGACAGAGGGATGCTATTATTTAAGTTTTCTCAGATAGTGGCATGCGTTGACGATGTTAACACTTTGTCCCAATCCTTTTCAGGTACAAAAGAAATCCTGGTAGGTCTGGATAAGTCGGATTCAGGATAAACGAAGACAAAACGAAGATTATGAAGCAAATCAGAAAAAGGACGCCAGCTAGGTTAATATCATTTCGAAAATGTTGTCAATTTTCATACCAAGGAAGTAAACCATTAAAGGACGCAAAATAAGTTAACGAAATAAAGACACTCTAAAGTCAAAATTCATACACAGGAAGACAAAGCTGCGAATCTACAATATGATCATCAAATGACAATATGATCATCAATGACAGCGAAGCGTGGACCATAACTCAGTTCAGCAGTTCGCGTGGGATATGAGGGGTTTATCAGAGATGAGAGAGAGTTGTTGTGAGCCAGAAATCTCGACCATGGTACGACCGGGTTGCATTGGGCTGGTCATCTATAGAGTATGGACGAGGTAGTCAAGGTATTGAATATTGACGGAAGAAGACTACTTGGAAAACCGAGGAGAAGATAGGAAGACGCAGCTGACGGTGAAATGCTATTAGCTGTAAGAAATTGGAGGACGATCTGAGCTGAAACAGTTGGAGTTAAGCGCCTAAGGGAAACATGGGAGTTTCACGAACAATTTAAAGCAAAGTATGAAACATTTTCCGATGTTCGAGGAGACATCCTTCATTCGACCAACAACATATATGAAACTGAATATTCGATTTTTTTTTCAGTCGCCCAGCCTCCATGAAGTGTAGACTGACAAACTTGAAACCATTCATCACACAGCAACCACAGTTCATTTTCCAGAATATATGAGAAGTTATTCTGAGAATTTATATTCAATTTCACGAAAAACACAGTCAAATAAAATACTAAATAATCAACAATTTATATAAATAATCATTGGACGATCTGCGAACACCGAATCTTGGCGAATTTTCTCTAAATGCCTTTCGCCCACACTTATTGGATATGGGCCAGAAAAGATTCTCTCCCCCCGAGTAAAAATAAAATAATATCTTGTTAACAATAAATTGCTTAGAAGAGTTTTCATTCAGAGAGAATTTTGAGATAAAATCCCTCAAATCACCGCAAAATTAGCACATCAATTTTTATTAAATAGTCATATGTATAGAGGGATGAAGATGGGCGAATACCAGTGTTTGTACATACAATCTTGAGGTTCTGAAAAACTTTTTTTCAATATGTCACATAAGCGATTTGAAATATTCAACATTTTCGCAATTCAATGAATCGTGGATAGTTCATTTTTCAATTGGCGTTTAGGAGAGGCTTCACTTTCATTATGAAATTTTAATTTCAGAAAAAGTTCAGTTGCCTGGGTCTGTCAGTCGCGGTGTACTGATTTTCAGCGAAATGCATAACCATTGCATTGCTTGCTGCTTTTAATTTTGTGTATAACATATGTCATGAAACTTTATATGTATGTATTATATATCAATTTGGCATATTTATTCGAGGCCTTCCTAAATTTCAGACCTAATTATAATTCTTCCTGAGCTCAACGAAAGGGAAATTCGGTTTTGTGGATGTTTGCAAATTTTATTCAAATATGATGTAAATATTTAATTTAATCGGCTATGAGATATATACTGTGTATATATGTACATATAGCCAATCGGGATGAGGAGTTTAGGGAACAAATACAAATTTATGTATAATAATAGCTCCATATATACAGTCAACCAATTAAAAAGTTTGGCAGTTACGGCAATACACTTTGAAGTCAAATATCTCGAAAACCAGTCGATATTTTTGAATGAGTTATGAAAGAGAAAACAATAATATTTCATGTGCGTTTTCTACCGTTATTATTTTTATTACTTTATGTTGCACAGAAAAATCGCCAAAAAAAAAGTTAGCATTTATCGTGGCCAAACAAAAACTTGGACACTTTGAGTTCTCATTTCATATCGGCAACACGTAATGTGGTTGGGGTTCGAAAAGAGTACCGTTATGTTTCGTATTGTGTCCAGGAGTGCTGGGCTTCTTAGCATCTACTGCAATGATTAATTCCTTCAAAATATCGCGCGGTCAAGGCCCAAAAAGGACAATAAGCAGTTGTCTCGTAACTTAAAAGTGCTAATCGTTAAATATTTCAATAATAATAAAAGGGTACGGGAAGTAGCTGAAATAATAGAAAAGTCCACTGTGTTTACGTCATACAATTTTTTAAAGAAAATGCTTTCATTTATTGCAAAACAGGTACTGGTCGACCTGCGAAAATTCAGTCGGAACAAACATAAAGACAAATTTGGTGGCCCGCAATTGGTGTGGAGAAGAATAGGCACTGCCGTAGAAGACGGTAACAGTGTACCAGCAGTTAAACACGGCGGTGGCAGCATCGTGATATGGGGTGCTGTGGCATCTGAAGAACCAGAGTCCCTATATATAATCCAGGAAAACCTTACTAGAGTGGGTTACCTATAATAGGGGGGGGGGGGATATCATCAGATATCATGTTAGTTCATGACCGCGACCCAAAACACACAGCCATGGTCGTCGGAGTAGCTGCTTTACCATGTCACCTTTCCTCGTCCACCTAAGAGCCAGAATTTAAATCCGATAGAACACTCCAAAAAGAAGCAACGAAAAAGGAGATAGAGAACAAAAAGGACTTACGATATTACATAAAGGATCTTTGGAGCTCTATTCCTGCGGAAGTCACTGAAAAACTTATAGGGTCGATGAAAGGAAGACTTCTCGCAGTTTTAAAAGCTAATGGTCACTATACCAAATACTAATTTACTCAATTGATGACAACAATTTATTTTCTTTTTATTAAATTTGAAGTGTCCAAGCTTTTTTGGCTTGGCAAAGCGCACATTTTTTGGCTTTATCACTATTTTTCTGTTAAAAATAACATCAATAAAATAATAATAACAGTAAAAAACTGTAACGGTAACTGCCTAACTTTCCAAACTTTTCGGAGCAAAACTGTTGGTCTTGACCGAGTCTGCTCAGTTCTGCATCTCTTATCATGACGTGGTGTTCTGGTGAGTCATTATTCTTCTACTATTTCATGGAGATGTCTATGATAACAAGGAATTACATATAATATCGAATATCGATCAAAAATGAAATCACTAATATTTTGGCTATGTCGTCCTTTTTGTGTTCTGAACGTCTTGCAGTGTATTTCTAAGCCCCTCTTCTCATGTGCAATGCATTTATTGTTTTTATTGATACTTAAGAAATTGCCTTCTAAGATAGCAAATAGCAAATTCCAATTAAACGCGCGATGGCTAGCGACAATCTGAGTTCCTTGAATGAAAATGTCCGGATATCTGAGTGGTTAGAGCGCAAGGCTGTCGTACGGAAGGTCGCGGTTCAAATCCCACTGGTGGCAGTGGAATTTGTATCATGATTTGACGTCGGATACCAGTCGACTCAGCTGTGAATGAGTACCTGAGTCAAATCAGGATAATAATCTCGGGCGAGCGCAATGCTGACCACATTGCCTCCTAGTGTACCGTTACGGTCTTGAATGAAGTTCTCTAACAAACTTCAAGGCCCTGATCCAACATGGAATGTTGCGGCAGCGATTATTATTATTATTATTGAATGAAAATGGAGTGAGAATCTACGCAGCAAGAATACCATATACAGGATATTCAACTCCCAACGCATTCTTTAAAATTTTATGATGACGGAATATCATTGCACATCCTCGACCGCTATGGGAGTTGCGCGACCATGATTTCGCGGCATAAAGACTGTTAGTGCCGTGTATGTGATGCAGTGCATTGGTATACGCTCACGGGGTTACAAATGGAAAAAATCATGTCGGCAAAAAAGTACTTGCTTGTCTATAATCAAAATTCATTCTATCTATCAATACCATGCCACTTTGACCGATTACACAGCTGTTTATAGCTTTCCACATCCTTGCGAAAACTTCTTAAAAATTCATTTTGGATTAATGGTAATGGATCTGAAGGGAATCATTAAGCGAATGATGCTCAAACATTCTTCTATTGGAAGTTTGGTGGAAGCAAACACAGTTAATATTCTCGACAATCTCAATCACTCAATCAATTCTCGATCGATCCTCTCCTAGGAAGTTTGGAGGAATTAGGTAGATGTTCATCATAGGTAGATCAATGCATCCGTTTCCTGCTTGGATAAGATGGGGAAACACACACAAGAAAGCCATCTAGGCGACAACGACATATCGACATGAGTCACGGGCCGATTACCTACTTCCTCTCCACCCGAAAGGAACTGAATGAGATTCGGTTCCTCTTTTCCGCTGGATTTACTCCTCCTGTATACGGGGTGTCCCGCTTATGATAGTATAATTTTTAAGGGTACATAATACCACTTGTTTGATGAAAATTGGTCCTTGGTACTCTATTTTTTATCGTTACAGAATTATCTGCGTATAAGCAATCCACGTATAATATATGTATGTTTGAATCCATGTATATTTGTATAATGATAATTATACGTTTATGCGCTAAAAAACTAACTGTAACAATGTATATTTTTCAATTCATTTTTTTCCAATATTATTGTATATGTACAGAAATTTATTTCCCGAATATTAGTTAAATAAATATTTCCATATAAGGGACTAAAACAAAAAGATCATCTTTCATAGTCTCTGAAGCGCTTTCAGCGAGGTGGGAAATTAATTTGTTGTAATCTGAGGTAAAAGCGAGTATCACTCTGGAAAGCAATCCATCGCAACTGCTCCCTTTTGAATCGCAAATCCTGATTTTTTTTGCTATAAATTCTCATCTTCCTTTCCAACTACGATGGATAATTTGCAAAGGTCCATATTTTCATTAAGGGGGGAAGCCAAATTAGAAGGTCTTTTGAGATTTCTTTTTAGCGGGAAGAATTATTTGGAAGTAAACCAAATTCAAGCAATTTTCGAGAACTTTTTTGAAAAATGTAAGCCAAAAATAAAAGAGTTACGCGACATTATTCCGTTGAAGGTCGTTACTAAGATTCTACAACTGCGGGATATGTCGCGACTGTGAAACCAAAAAGCTTTTAATTTCACATCACTCACTTACTTTCTAAGAAACCTCAATGCAGCTGTAAATAGCCAAAATCAAAAATTTTGCAGATGTTCAAAAAATATTTTAATTTTCACCATTTTTTTCCAATCAGTACGCAAAAGAAGTCGGAATACCCGAAGCTGGATGCTTCGGATTTAAAGGTTTTGTGTCCACTTTGTGTGAGAAACTTTGTATTCACTTTTTCCCATTTCCCTCTCCCCCCCCCTTTCCTATCCAATTCAAAATATTCCTTGAAATACATATGTGTTCACTTTATATAATGTTAACGCCTCTTAGACGTGTTAGAGTGCGACAAATTCATGTGGAATACACAATTTTCACCTTTCATAACTTTGTTAATAATAGTTGGATTCTTTTAAAATTTTCCACAATTGTGCGTTATTGTATTACCTACTGTATCAAATTTTGTACTTCTAGGATGAACTTAAGGGCGTCTCCGGATAAATTTCTAAAGAATGGTTATATACTACTATTAACTTTATTTAAGCAGACATTGGAATGGGATGTATTTTGAAGCCTAAATTTCGTATAGATGCATCATTGTGATTTCTTTCAGATTTTTCGGTTGGATAGGTTCTGAGACCAAGACCTGTTACACTTTGTGGGGCACACATTTTAACCCCTCACTCCCTTAAATTTTACCGGGTATCAAAAGTATCAGAAGTCTTAAAAAGTACTAACTGAGCCCTGTCACTTGATCTGAAGAAAAAAAAAACTCACCCCCCTTTCGCATGTAAAGGGAGCCCTTCCCCTTAAACTCAATACAAAATGCCGCCACTTGCTATATGTTAAGGGACAGTTGGTCTTGCCGTTTCCTAGTAAAACGGGTGTGACAGACAGACAGACAACAAAACCATAAAAAAGCGCCCTTAAAATATGGATCATCTCAAATGTAAATATTCTTCATAATTTTGTAAGGAATCATACCTTCAAATTTCATAATGGCCGATTCATTATTTTTGAAGATAGAATTCCCGTAAATCGTCGCTTCGGTTATAAAAGTTTTGTCTCTTATATGAGCAACTTTTTCACACATTTTCCCATCCGTATATATGTAGTGACAAATCCAAAGTATTCCTTCATATTTTTTCCAATCTACAAGATAAACTTACATATTACAGACATAGATATTATTATCCCCCATTCATATGAGTTTCGGAAAGTACTAATTGAACTCTTTCATTTGATACTCCACATAGCCATATTCAGTGGAAAAGAGATTTGCACCCAGTTTGCACACAGTTTTATATTTATCATTTTTGTTTATTTCCATTTTCACTTTTAATGAAACTGTGCACAAGTGTCATCACCGTTACTTTTAATCCTGTGCAAATGACAACCTCTTAATAGTGGAGTAAGTTAGAATCCCAATTCGAGCCAGAAGATTTAATTGGCATTTATGTAGTAAAATTAGTGTATGGGAAAATATATAAGTGTGAGGAAGTAGAATATGGGGAACAATAGCATCCTTAAGAAGTTCTTTCAAGTTCTATTTCTCATGGAGAAAAGTTTTAAGTCGTGAAAGGTGCAATACATATGTGTTGTAGTTTAAATTTAAAATTGTTTAATAGACCAGTTAATGGGTCATCTTGATATACCAGTATTGCTAAAGGGTGAATCTATTTTGTTCAGGCATGAATTTGAGGAAAGGATATCTTTATTCAAACCAATTAGATAAATTGGCATATGGGCTCCACTTCTTTTTCTGCCCATAAGAGGTTCGCATTCTAACACCGATCTCCTTTGGAGGAAAGCATATCCGAAGTATTTCCCATCTACCTCTCTCCTACAACATGCTCACCCCTTTTATCTTAAATTTCTACTCTTTCCACTCCACACTGAAGCTTCAATTCTTTGCTGTTGTTATTGTGCCATTGCTGCCACTATGGGCAACTAGATGGGACATACGAGACAACATATGCAAATAGATTTAAACGCAACTCAACTGTGTGGAGAGTTGAACGCGAGTTGGGTGTGTTTAGTAAAATGAAAGCGATCGGTTATAACGAGGATGAGGTAGCATTGTTTTTTTTTCTTGGAAATAAAGTTCTTCAGCAGGTTGTAAACGAAGTTGGACGTGCTGTGCTGAGTGTTGGAAAACAAGTATTCCGTAGATGAGCAAAGTATATGACTAAAAAACAATGGAGGAGCTGATGAATTTTCATTTACATGGCATTCGCAAGACACACAACGGTCAGGGCAGTTCGCAGTCGATTCCTGGAACGGGGAGCATCAAAGTAGGAATAACGGTTATTGATTTTTACTTGGCTTGTCCAACCAGTAAAATTGTGGTGAGAGTACGGTTATTTGGATTTGGTTAACTATTTCTGGTTAATGGAGACTGCTTTTGATGCGGGAATTCGAACTGGGGATGGAGGGCAAATTATTAATTGGAGTGTCCTCTGAGTTTTTGGTCAAAACCAAAGTAAAAATTAATGTCAATTATTAACTTTCTCCTCCAGTACCTGTGGTATGCTAGATGTGAGTAGGTCCTGAGGCAAGGATAATGGAGTTTGGGTTAGCTGACTTGCAAGTACTCTCCTAAGTTTTTACGCTTGTGCTTGCGTTAACCCAACACATAAACCGTTGGGTTCTGTGAAGGATGTGATTTGTAAATTTCGACTATTTTATCAACATTGATGATCAAATGCTACAAACCAGAAACCCCAGTTCCAATCCCCAAACCAAATTTGCACGTGGAACAATATACTAGAATAAGTTCTTTTGTTTATTTGAACATTTCTATAACAGCATTTTGGGAAGAATGTCACCCTTATGCTTTTTCTCCAAACCTTTTATTCTTTTGCTATTGCCCATATTTATTTTAGAAGGACTCCTTGTGATTCCTACTATCTTAAATTGTTTTTAGTTTCATTTTATTTTTCATAATAATTTTGGATATTTTTTTTGTCTGAATTAATTGCTTTGATTACTTTTTAGCAAATTTTTTTCATAATTTATTTATTCGAGCTCAAGTTCCCTTTAATCTGAATTTTGGGGGTTGTTTTATTATTTGTTGGTTTGGTTTATTTGAAGGCGCTCCCCTATATAATCAGGACTACAAATATTAAAGCGAAGAGGGAACTCTAGAATCATCGTCTTATTTTCAGCTAATACTAATACGCAGTATCTAGGTACTGAGATATTTAGCTCTAAGTGCTCAAGTCGATTATTTTTTTCTTTTTCGTTTTGTCGGCCCCATGATTACATTTTTACCTCAGTTTTGATTGACGCGTTGGGCAGAACACCTACTATTTTGTTGAATGATGGGTGGTGGATAGACAATGTCCTGCCCATTCAACAGGCATTTGCAAAGTGAAGTATACAGGGAGTTTGAAAATTACTGGTCAAGCTGTATTTCCGGCTATTTCTCATAAAATTCTATGCAAAGAGTATTAAGTAATTCTTTTGATTTCGTAACCTTCTAGCTGGCACAGGTATTTTAATTTCTGGAAAAAAACTCTTTACAAATTTAAAAGCGTGATAACTCGAAAACTACGAAACTCAAAATATTGGAACAAACGTTGTATTGTAGCTAAGATATTACTCTAAAATTAAAAGGTTTATCTGCAAAAAACTGCACCAGTAGGGGTCCTTGGTCTATTAGAAAATATAGTGGGTTTCTGGCTCATCTCGAAGACGAAATATAGGGACACTCAATTCCTTACCTGTTTTACAATAGCAGCAGTTTCTTCCTGAACTTCTTGTTGATGATCTCTTGTTGGCATTGGACTGAATCTGGATGATGCAGACGAATCTGGTCTTGCTGGAGGAACATACCCTCCAGATTCATTAAGTTTCGGGAATACTGTGTGCGGTAGCGTGTCGACTGGAGCCGCCATAGCTGTTTCATAGTGACCTGGTCCTGGTAAGAAAGGTGACGGTGCTCTAAGAAAAATTGCAATAATAACGTATTATGTATGTATATTTGTAAGTAATATAAGATTATAAATACTAATTTACCTGTGAGGTTGATCAGGATTCAAACAGTTGACAGGACTCACTGGTGGTATAGTCGATGAACATCTCGATGATTCGTTACTAAGGCCTTGTGTAAGTGCAATTTTATTGTCTCTGAGTAATGTAAACAGTAAAAATTGTAAGATGATTTCTGTGAAATTGGAGGGAGAACTATTTCGTACCTATGTACAACTAATTTGATTTCATTTCCAGCTGTTCTAAACAACATTTGGGCGTCCTCATGCCGCAAATCTCTGGCGTCATACTCTTTGATTTTGGAGATGATATCACCTCTGAGCAAAGAGCCATAGGCTGGGCTGCCGCATTGCACCTGTATTGATTGTATATATACATTACATTAGTTATCCAACAACTTATATATAAAATAGGTTAGTTTAAATCAGTTTTTTTAAATGATTATATGTATGAGGTCTATCCTTAAGACACTGTGAATTCAGTACTAGACAACGTTTTAAAATTATGCTGGGATGTTGATATTTAACAAATATGTTTTCTTTTAGTGCCAGTCAGTTCCCTTTAATCGGAATATGCCATATGCCAAGTCTAGACAATGTATGTATATAATTTTTGCTATTTCGAAAATATCTATCTCAGAACCCAATTAGTTGATTTTTTGGGGAACTTTGGTATAGTTCTTCTGGTGAAGACTATCATTTGCGGGGTGTTGATTTCAATGCTTTAACAAGAGGGATTTCGGATGAATATTCGAGTCAAATGAAACAATTTTCAGAAGCGGTACAAGTTGAACAAATAAGTATTTCTAAGCGTTTATATACCAAGACTTGGCTATGAAGAAAATGAGCGTCATACGAATATAAGGAAAAAGACACGATAATATAAAAAACTACTTAGCATAGAAGCAAAAATGTGAAAAATGATCTCATAGAGATTGCAAAGTGGTTTTCATCCCGATTTAGAAATTATTGGAAATGATGGGCTGGGGGAATTATTCATCCCTCTGTTGTGTTCATTACATTCGATGTACTATAGACTTTTCGAACAGCGCTTCAATTTTTACGAAGATGTAATGGACTGCCCTTAAGGCTTAAGGCTGAGAACTTCCACTGTGATATCCAAAATTTGGTACAAAGATGGATAGAAGTTATAGCAATTGATCCCTGACGCTTTGGTTGGTAAGTTTACATATTTTCCAGTTTAGAATAATAATAATAATTTCGGAAAAAAGGCTTTTCATATATAGTTCAAAAAAAGAACGTCCTCAAAGTTTTTGAAGATGAACGAATGTAATTTTAATGATTATATTATACCATATTTACATTATATATGAATTTGCAGCATTTTTTACGTAGAATAAGAGGTATTATTTCAATTTTTGAAAGAGAATGTCATAAAGTAACAATTTTGTCCTTTTCTATTTTTCTCATTTTTTTTTTTTTTTTTGAGCGAATAAAAAGGTGCTCAAAGTAATTTTGTTAGTTTATCGTTGATTTATCGTATTGTTAGAAAACAATTATCTGAGGTGCTGAAGCACCTTATCATTAAGGCTGTACAAAATGCTCAAGTTGAGATTAGTTGCCAAGGAATTCGGCGTTTCGCGGTTCGATTCAGTGGCACGAACTGCGTTGCAATAAAGAATGGTAGCGGACGTCCGAGGAAATCGACTGAGGCTCACAGCTCGAATGACGAGGGGTTGGCTGGCCAACGATTGCATGAACATCTGTCGGGAAATCGGAAACTTATCGCTTCAGTTATGAAATGTTTTGTATATTTCTTATATAAATATATTTAAGTGGCCATTTGCCCCATTTGTATTTAGTTGGTAATGTTTATGCATTTCGTTTGTCAAACAGTGGTTGAAGAGACGACGCGGTGAGATTAATTATAGTCTCACCCAGTTTCTCACGGGGCACGGAGGATATCGCCAATACCTGCACAGGTTTAAAGTGGACACCTCACCCGACTGTCCAAATTTCGATGGAGTCCCAGACCCAGATCATGTATTCCTCCACTGTTCTAGATTTGTGGAAGAGAGGAGGAATCTAGAGGAGACCCTAGGACAGGTTGTGGTACCAGAAAATCTGGTGCCGAAAATGGTAGTGCTTCAAGAGGATTGGGGTGCGGTCAACTCTATGATCGCTTCTATCCAGAATAAACTGCGAAAAGCGTGGTCACGTACGCCACGTATTGAAGAAAGGTGACGAAGCTAGAGTGAGCTGACTCTGCCCCGTTACGCAATACCTTATGGTGGTTCCCCGGGGCAGGGGGAAGTCAGCGTTGTTTCTAGTGGGTAAAAATCCCAGACACTGGTGTCCCTTGACCAGTGTCTTTTGAAGATTTCCACCTCCTCAGAAAAAAAAGACGGACTGACAAATAGACGGACGGACAGACAGTAAACCGATTTAAATGAGGTTTTATTTTACACAAAACCTTAAAGAGACAACGCACCTTCAATATAGAAAATGCTACAAAACAAAAAAATTTATAGGAAGATTAAAAATACATTCTTTCATTAACAAGAAAACATTTGTAAAACCTTTTCGAGGACACTTTTTTTCCTACACTGCATACACACAGTGTCATTTTTGTAAGAAGGGATTATACTTAATGAGACACAGAGGTCATAAAGGATCTTTTCCTTTTATTATTTTGGACTGTTATTTATTCGCGTGTTTTGAGGAAATTAATCTTTATATTGATCTAAGAGTAATTATGCGGTGTTTCCAGCGATTAATTATTTGAAATAATAAAAAACAAGTTTTTTTTATTCGCTGGTGTTGATATTTTTATTTTTGCGAAAACCGATATTTCGGGAATCACTTGAAAAATCACGAGAAAAAATATCGGAAAAAATGCAATCACAACCGACTCTGTATTACATTATAAATTCCTTCCAGGTTTCATTTCGATGCATCACGTGACATTTCAGCATTTCAGATACATTCCCATTTTACGCTGTCGGAAGCCTTCTCTAACTCAATCGGCCAAAGCATGTATAGTGCGGATATTGACCCCTTACACTACTCCATAATTATCCGAAAGCGCCATTCTTACCGATATAGGAAGATCCAGAACGAAAATTAATTTGTTCAATGTAGATCGAGATTTCCAGGTATTCATTGATGCATTATTTTAGCTATATTCTTTGCGATGACAGTAAGCACACAAATGTCCATCCAGTTCTCGCACTGAAGCCAAGTTTTTTTCGAAATCTTGAAGATCATCCTCACCCTTCCGATCATTGGGAAAAATGGCAAAAATTCAGGATTTAGGTATGGGTGTAAGTAGCAACTTGCAGAGTCCACAGAGGCCGCACGGAAAAGTTCCGAAGGGAGACGTAAAGACCGGCAGTTTTATTCGTGGGAAAGATTATTACACTTTTGTTTAGGGGAACAGTTTTTACGGTAGCTTGCTAAATCATTCACAAGAAGGGAAACTTCACGCAATGATGTATGATTCAAAAGCGTGTGGAAGTGCCCCTTCCATTTCTTTAGCTGCTTAACATCCAGGATGGGAAGCCTACCATTAATATCCTTCACAGGACCATCAAAAAGCTGACGAACACTTGCAAGTTTTTTTGTAATACGGTAGTGAATCTAGATTATTTGCGGCAATTTCTGCTTTCCTGATCAAAGTAATGGTGGAATTCCTTTTGTCACGGTTTAGGCTATATTGCATTTCCTACGTCTTGTCATTGTAACCACCCATTCATTCCAACTAGCAGCCATCAACAGAATTCTTAGCTTCTACCGTTCAATAATCTACCTCTCAGTTTCCGTAGTAAGCCAGGTCTTGTAACGTCCTTTTGGGACGTGGCCGACAGCTTCACCGGCATCAGAGAACGAAGAACTTTTGGTGGTTATCCAATACCCATTATTATCCACGGGTGGGTTGTTTCTGTCGTCCAAGCTGCAAACAAGCCCCTCCACTGATGCACGTCAATTAGGTTGGTTTATAGGGAACCCAATTGGCTTTATGGTAGTTTTCATGCAGACAATATCCAAACAACGAAAGCTCTGAAAATCCACAACTCTCATCGTTGCTGTTACGGTCACCAAGGCCATGCGTTACTATCGCACGCCTTAGCAAAGTTTTGTCAGAACCCACCTTTGGATTCACTTTCTTTCACTATTACTGTATTATCTCTGAAGCCTGTTCTGAACTGCGTGTAATTGTTCATAGAACGCTTTCTTTACCTTTGCTTCGGGAAGTTGCCTTTTCTTCGTGTCTTTTCCACACATTGTACCGACATTCAGCAATAGCGTGATAGTTTCTGGCCATACTACGTCCAACACAAACTTGTGGATTCTGTGTTCTCCTAATTCGACAGTTCATTTACTTCACAAGAGTTTGAAATGGGCTTCGTCGATCATAAGAATATTGTCTCGGAAATCAGGCATGATGTTTTTTCCATATTGTAAACGATGCAGTTTCTCCGTTTGCAATAGTCCCTGAATAAGTTGCATTTTTTATGGGAAGAGATGTTGTGAGTACAGACCCATACTCAAAGAAATTTTTCACTAAACTATGAATTGTTTTGACTAAAGGCGCCATATTTCTTACGATAAGCATTGTGTGCATTGACTGATAGCTAAAATGATCCTTAGGATCGTGCAGATTTCTCAAAATTAGTTGAAAAAGGTCCAGAGTTATTCAGTGTTGAAATACCGAAAGTCTAGGATGCGCACCCTGTATAAGAAGTAGACAGGTGCCTCAAATGACCGTGCAAGCCGTTATGGCCTGCTAAAATGTATAAACAACGTTATATCTTTTTTGTTAGAAATTATTCAAATGCTTTTGAAGGGAGAAAACACTGTACAATTTAAAAAAAAATATATGTCCAACGCTGCCCTAATTTGTTGATCCCTGCTGAATAATAGGAGAGAGTCAAGTCTTCGAATAAAGGTGTGAAATGAGTTGGAACCCTATTTCCATGAATTTTGTGACCACAACTGTTGAGGCGGGAGCTGGTGCGTTGCGGTGATGGAAAAGAACATTTTTGAGGGTCAATCGTGGGCGTTTCATCCACAGTGACGAAACAATACTTAAAAGTCCTGCGGATTCTTCTGGAACAGCTGCAAGCCATTCTTGCAACACTTCACAAGGTTTCGTTTTTATTCAAGCGTGAGGAATCTCGGCACCCATCTTATGGCTAGCTTTTTCACGTCCAAATGTGTATGTAAAATAACATGTACCCGTTCATTCGAGATACTCACAGCACTAGAAATCTCAAACAACTGCAATCTTCTGTCATCCATTACCATATCATGGATTTTATCAATGATTTCTGGAGTAGTAACCTCAACAGGGCATCCTGAAATTTCAGTGTTACTTGTGCTCATATCCCGCCACTCCGAAAATTTTGAATCCACTTATAAACTATTTTTATGGAAGGTGCAGAGTCACCATAATAATCAATGTGTGATTCGCGAATTAAAACGTAATACCATCTCCGTCGCTAGTAGTGAAACTAGTGTAGTAGACCCGTGCACTGAAGAAGGGAACAAGTTGTTCCCGAAATATCGATATTTGCTTAATAAAATAATCCCTACTAGCGACGGAGACGGTGTTACGTTTTAGTCACCATAATGTTTATCTGACTTCTCTTTAGTCTCTTGAGGCGTATCACCACACGCACGTTTCGTCCATTTTTTGAAAATCACTCGACTTCCTCGATTCAAACGAATGTCAAACATAAAGAAATAGACCGATCTGATAGAAACGACTCGTGTGTTCTCCCAAGATATGCAACTTACTAAATATGTCCTCGATACGCGTCAATAGTGTCATCTCTCTGGCTTTGAATCGACTTTTCAAACGACTTGCGATTGGACATCTAGCGACTACAAGTTGTACTGCGTAGCTGCAACTACAATAGTTGCTGTCAATTTAACCGTGTAGCCACGATTACTTTTCATCCCCTCGCGATTTTTTATTAAGGTTTTGTGTAAAGCAAAACCTTATTAAAATCGATTCAATGTCTATCTGTCTGTCACACGTACTTTCCTCCAAAACGACTAAACTGATCCAAACGAAATTTCGTGGACAGATGGGAACAATGGAATCTATAAATTTAGGTGGAGTTGAAAGGGGGACATGCAAAGAAGGGATTAAAAAAATTTTTTTACCGGATATAGTCGTGTAGGGTATCAAATGAAAGGTCTCCATTTGTACTTTCCGAAACTGATTTTCGTATTGGCGTGATTTGCAAAGTGCGTGAGTAAATTCATCCTAGGACTTCCAGCAGGAGCACCAACATAGAAAACAATATTTCGTATATACGTGTTAAATTTTATGGAAATCTAGCCATTAACGCCAAAGTTATAGCAGTTCAAACTTAGCAATTTCGCATGAATTAACTGCTTCCAAAGCCATGCAAATAAGATGCTGACGTCATAATTAACGAGAATAATCGACATTCGAGTGAAATATTAAAATTCCGTTCAAGAAGAATCTAATTCTCCCCGGCCTTTTTTTATATTTGATGTAGGTTACATTCTTGGCATTTGGTAACAATATTACACTCAGAGTGGGAAGTGTATGAGGTTGACTATTATTAATACAGGGGTTTCCATGATTTTCCAAATGATTTATTTAAAACGCTTTCTAAAAAATAGAGGGCAAATGAATTTTTAGCTATGTGACACCGAGCTGTCGCGCACAAGCGGGGTCGGCTCGTCGTGATCGGTTTCGTAATTTTATTTTATCAAATGCCTGATCAGGATGTAATGGCGAGGCCTTTAAATCCCCATCCAGCGTATCAAGCCACCGTTTTCTCGGCCGACTTTTTGGTTGCTTACCATTCACTTTAATGTTCAGTTCAATATTGGTAAGGGAATTCTCTTCAGCGTGAATTACGTGAACACACCATCGAAAACGCCTCTTTCGCAGTTTTCCATGATCGGTGCAAAACCATATCGATCGCGGATATTCTCATTTCAGACGTGTCACGCCACCAGTGCAATGCAACATCTTCGTCCCCATTACCACAAGACGCCGTTCATTGTCTTTTATAATCGGCCAACACTCAGAACTATAGAGAGCGTCAGACGGACGACATTGCGGTAAATTTTAGATTTGGGACGTATGCTGATACGTCGATCACAAAGAACACCAGTTGTGGAATGCCACCTCATCCAGATTTTGTTAATGCGTGAAGCAAGTTGCGAGTTCTGGCAATGGCAGTGACCTGCCCCTCCAGATATTTAAATCGCTCAGTTCTGGCAGTGGCAGTAACCTGCCCAGGACTGAGCGATTTAAATATCTGGGGTCAATGCTATCAGCCAATGGAGAACTACGTTATGCTCCTCACATAGGGAAACACAAAACCTTTTATACCTGAAGCGTCAAGCTTCCGGTTTTCCGACTTATTCTAATTGTAAGCAGAGACAGAGCGAGGAAGAGTCTTCCTGAAGCAAAAACAGATACTTATGATATTATTATATTGAAACTTTAAACATTATTATCTAAAAGTAAAAAGCTACATTCTAAGGATTTCTGTCTACAACTTTGTTGCGGAGATACACCTAAGGATTTTGCTTAATGAAATTATTTTTCGGGGTAAAAACTCTTCATAATCTTCCTCAGCCTTGCCACGTTCAGAAGCATCAATTGCGTCATTTTACCCTGCCAAGTGCCTCCTTTGAAGTAATCTTTCTCATCCATCATCGTTATTTTCAAAACACTCAATTTTGACCACCTAATAAAACGTTCAAAGTGCAATAACTTTGAACAACTCAAATAAAATATTTTTGTTTACCAAAAGTTGTCCTTCAAGTTCCTCCCCCTGGAACTGTTGACTTCAAAGGAGAAGTCAATTCTATTTGGCTGACTTCTTAGCGATTATGGACCTATACTCTCAGAAATTGAATAGACTGTTGATCAATGAGGGCAATTCTCCTTATACTTGGAGAGTATAGATATAGGTGAATAATTTATCGGACCATTTCCAGTGGAGATTTGTTTGATAAAGTTTTAATTCAACTAAGCTCAAACTGATCAAATTTATGTACCAGATAGTTCAGTTCTCTGACCTAGAGAAGAGCGGGAAATATTTTTCAAATCCGTTCAGCAATATTTCAGATTGAACTTCCTTTGCAGAAAGTTAAATTTACTGTTCTATATTTATAAAATCTTTTTTTATTTCTTATTAGCTGCTATCAAAATTAAAGGGCACGCGCTGAATTATTACTTTTCCTCACGTCACAATGCAAAATAAATTTCCAGACAACAGCTCAAGCGTCTTCTCATTTTGAATAACGAAAATATTCTTGAGGCTGGCATGTTGTCGTAGATGATTCTAACAGGGACGGGCGGGTGCGACAGATCTTAATTTAGCTACCACCTTGAATGATGCCACTGAAAGTTTGCTGAGAATCATATGGTGGCTGCCATGCTGGCACCTGTTCACACTTATTTGATATTAGCCCTCGTGCTGAAAACTGAAATGTTGTGTATGGAAACGCAACCTGCTAACCATGTTCCATCGACATATCTAATGTATCGTTAAATTTAGCTGCCCGTAATTGTGTCAAAAGATTTTAAGGCGGAATATGTTGCAAGGAATCATATCGGAAAATTAAACTTTCCGGAGCTATGCCCAGGAGTAATTGAATGTGTTCAGGCAACATGTACATATGCTTGTTCACGGAACACCAACTTTGTGATTGATTATTTTTAGGATCAATGTGTAACCCAACATAGCAAGTGATTATGAAATCTTCAAATCCTCACATTTTGCAATATAATCATGTATCCACATGAATAGATGTTTTGAAAGCTTCAAGTGTTGTTGGCACTGAAACTATGAGATTCAGATGACGAGGGGACTTGTTTGCAGAATCTTTATGAAATCTTGCTCTTTCGTCGCAAATAATTTTTGTACTCGAACCCAAACATACACATATTAATTCGAAATGTGTTGAGTTTGGTCACAAAATTTATTGTAAAATCATTGCTCCTTGAGTAAGCTCGATCGTAAATATTTTTATTATCGATAATTTCAAAAATTGAGACTGAACTTTTGCAGTTTGTGTAAGGAGGAATTTCAAAAAATGATATGAGTCCGTTAAGAATTACGATTGTGCTATGTGCTAATCGACACCCTGTCCCAATCTAAGGCTGATGTAACAGCGTTGAGAGAGATACGCTGGACAGAGACCGGTTCTGGAGAAGCCATTACACCATATATTATAGCGGCCATTCAGTAGACCATGCGCTGGAGTAGTTTTCTTAGTCAGCCAAAAAATGAAATCTGCTGTTATCGGCTTTGAAAATATAAGCGAAAGGCTATGCACCTTACGCTTGTGAGGCTAATTTAGAAATAATAACCTCATAAACGTTCACGTCCCTACAGAGGGGACTGGAGTCGGAGAAGGATACCTTCTACGAGGCAGCTGAGCCCGAGCCTCGAAGCCTATCCCAAGTATGATATCAAAATCATATTTGGGGATTTTATAATAATACTCAAGTATTGACGGAGCTCGTATTCAGGCTATATGTCGGCTCCCATGACCTACGTAAGGATATCAATGATAACGGACTGCGAATTATTCAGTTAGCGGTATTGAACGAAATGGTTGTTGACTGTACCTGGTTTGCGTGGAATGCGGTCCGCAAACATACGTGCGCCTCTCCAGACGGGACCACTTTCAACCAAATTGACCACGTGCTGATTGAACGCCAGAACATATGGGGAGGGGCAATATAGACTCGGATCACTATCTCGTTGAGCTCCATCAAGTGCAGAAGCGACTTCACAGATAGAAAAAGGAAGCTTGGGGAAATCAACAGATCTGCGAACTCGAAAAGCGCAGTCGCGGAAGTTTCACCAAGAAGTCAGAAGGATGAAGCCTTATACACCGCGATCCTCATCCTGCCGAGACAAAGAGGGAAAACTGATTTTCCACAGAATGGGCATATTGGAGCGATGGGTTGAGTATTTTGTTAACACCACCAAACATAAAAGAAATAGTCCATCCAATCCATCGGGTTAAAAACCATAAGTCGCCAGGAAGCGATAGAGTTACAGCCGAATTGGTTAAATATGGAGGCGATAAACTACACCATGCGATCCATCAACTGATTCTCAAGGTGTGGGATAGCGAATCAATGCCTGACAACTGGCAATGAGGCATTATCTGTCTCATACATAAAAAGGGAGATATCACACAGTGCAGCAATTATAATTATCACGTTGCTGAGTACGCTATCTTGCTAGGTCGGGTAGCCCTATACGACACCATTGGCCCATACCAAAGGGGCTTCACTCCAGGCAAATCAACAATAGATTAGATTTTCTCTCTGCGACTTTAAAACCGCCTGTGGTAGCATAGCCAGGGTAAAACTGTACACTGCCATGGAAAAATTCGGAATTCCAACAAAATTGACAAGACTGCCTAGGCTTACTCTGATCAATGTGCAAGGCCAGATAATAGCAACAGTATCAGTTTCGTGACTGTGCGTCCTCTTAAACCTGGCAGTATATGGTGGTAATGTCAGCGCCAGAAACCAAAGAACATACGAAGAATCACAACCAATAACAGCTATGACGATGGAATCTACGCACGCCAATAGGCTGCAAACATAGCCTATTTTAGCTTACAAAAACGGTTTCGTTCGAAACGTCTCACCATAGGGTCAAAACTTGTACAGTAGGTAGAAGACAATGATCTTGCCCGTCCTTATGTATTCCTTGGAGACCTGGGTTCTTAGCAAGAAAAATTGCGAACACTTGGCCGCGTTCGTCAGAAAAATCCTCCGAAGAACTGATGGCCCCCTAAATGAGGATGGACAATTGCGTAGCCTACATAACGACGAAATCTATCAGCGAACCATGAACGTCAGGTTGTGGATAAAATTCGGCCAAACAGGTTGCGGTGGCGGGTCACCTAATCCTTATTGTTGAGGATGATCCTGCCCAGAAAGTCTATAAGGGCAATATCTATGGTACAAGAAGAAGACTAGGCAAACCCTGCCTGAAATGGAGCGATGGCATAGGTCAGGGCGACAGACAGCTTTTAGGGATATCGAATTAATGGATCTCGGCCCAAAACTGGGATGTCTGGAGTTCCTTACTAAGGCATGCCTAGACTGAACATCGGTTGTTTCGCCGTTGATGCTGACGATGATATATAATGTAGGGCTGTGAGTTCAGTAGATATGTGAATGACGCTTATTTTGAGAACGCGTGCACATTACGAGCTTCTGAAATCATTTTTCTAAAGTCGGTTTTCTCGAACCTACGTTCTTGAGATTTACATGATTGTAAACGGATTTGGGGGGGGGGGGGGATTTGAGGGATTTTTGTACACATGTGAAGTTATATTCTTCACCAGAATTATGAGTTTTCATTTAAAAATTAAAAAATCAAAATGGCGCGATTTGTCTTTTTTTCACTCAACATTTTTGATTCTGGTACGGTAAAGGCAGTGAGTCTATTGGGTGCTCATTTTTAACACCGAAAGGAAACTTTTGCATTTGATTCAATCATAATTGGAGTTTAGCGAAAATTCACGAATATAATTCCGTGTTCATCAATTGATTGATTTTTGTTTAATTTGAAGAATTTTACAAGATATATTAATATATTGCAATTACAATTATTCAAATGAGGTTGAAACGGGAGGCCGCTACTTCCCCCACCATTTTCTACGCCCGGGTGGACGGGAGAAGGGAGTGGCAGCTGGTTTTATCAGGGCATCTCTTTCTCCTGCATACTCTCTTTACCTCCTTCCCAGCCGGGAGGGTGATTGACAAACTAAATTTTACAATGTTGATTTTAAAATACCTTCCATGTGAAGTACCATAGCTTATAACTGCCTTAATTTTTCCAGCAGCGTCATACTTTTTTAATGAGATGACCGCCATAAGCTACTTTATATAAACTTCCCACCGATCCGAGGATGGGGTGGAAAATTCAGTCCTTACCATAATTACTCGTAAAATTGCTAATAATAATGAATTTGTTCATCATCATCAACGGCGCAACAACCGCTATCCGGTCTAGGCCTGCTTTAGTAAGGAACTCTAGACACTCCGGTTTTGGGCTGAGGTCCATCCATTCGATATCCTTAAAAGCTTTTTGACGTCTGCCTCGTATTCTTTTTCATACTTTGTATTTTCTTAAGCGTTCACTTGGGTGTTGCGTCCGTCACTTCTTGCAGGGTTATGGAGCATTGACCCCCCAAGTTCAACATCGACTGCTTGTGTGATCAGGCTGTCGCTCGGCACTGGGAGGACTATCGTATTAATGGAACGGCAGATACATTGAATAACCTACCTGAGAATGTCAATGAGCATTGGGTCGCCATCAAAAACGCTTTTTTCTTCTGTGCTACGCCGATCGTCGGTCATGTCTCGAAGGCGCATCATGTGATCTGGCTGACTGTGGAATAGGGGAGCGGATTCATAGACGGAAGAGATTGGAGGCTATATTGGCCGCTACGAGTGATGGCGGGCGGGACGCGCTCGAACTCCGGTACCGAGTGATATTCCGAGAATTTCAAAGTATTGCAGTGCACGTCATGAAAAAAAGGAAATTTGTTATTGCGCTTGTCAGGGAAGCGGAAGATGCCGCAGAGCGCATTGATTTTAAAAGTGTGTAAAGCATCGCGAAGGCACTTGCATGTAATCATAAATTTTCCGATGGTCCTGTGAAGATCGTTAACGGCCGACTTCTCTTCCACGACGACGAGCAACTGAAGAGGTGGAAAGAACAACACGGTTCTAATCGGTATCGGTAATACATCCGGGGAGGTTCTCCCTCTTGTGGGTGAAATGGGTAGTCACAGTAACATGTGGATACTGACTGTTCCTATCAATCAATGCACTCAAATAGAGTAAAACCGTTGGGCTTGACGACTCCGCCCCTCAGGAATTCGTGGGAGCAGTTAAAGCGCACTTCAAGTAACCGGTAACGATGACAGCGTAGGTGTCATTGACGCGCTATACCAGTTAAATGGCAACCACTTTTCTGATGGTGTGCAATGTGTTGAATACTTAGGCAGTGAGTTGTCAAATTCAGGGAACTCTTTTTTTCGGATTGGCGGTTTGGTTCAAGGTCTTGTTCCTTCTTCCTGCCCCCAGGCCGGAATATCGGTCGTCACCAACACTTCGCGGTATCCTTTAATGGAGGCTAAAGAAACTAAACGCAGCTTCGAATAACATAGACAAACACCAGGTAGAATATGGGTAAAAAAAAATTAAATTTAAAAAGTTTTTAGCTGAAGAAAATAACCCTGTCGACCGTAGCAAGTTAATAGCAGACCTTTCGCAATCCCTGATTGTCTGCATGTGCCCTACGTCGTATAACTCTTATGCACTCAACCCACACCTAAAATGCCTATATGTGTGTGTCTATCTGCAACACACACTTTTCTCCAAAACGGCTACGCCAATTCAAAAGAAATTTGGTGGACATATGGGAACTATGGAATCCTGCGCATAAAGTGAGTGACATCAATTTACATGGAGTTTAAAGGAGGCACCACATACATCCAAAAGGGGATGTGAAATTCGATTCTACGGAATATAGTCATATGGGAAATCAAACGAAAGGTCTTGATTGGTACTTTACGAAACTTATATTAGTTTAGATTGCAAAATGTCCGAGTAAGGAGCCAAAATGTGCACATTGAAAGTGAAGTAGAACTTATTTTCGGAAAGTACTCAACTTGTGCGTTGGGTAGATGAAAAAGTCATCTAGTTTTTGTAAGTTGTTACTTAGGGTACAATATCAAAGGGGTCTAAAAATTGTTAACCTAAATTTTTGTGCTTCGATGACAACATAAAAGCAAAGGAGAAGCTAGAATTTAGCGGAACGGAAAGCCTCGTATGTAATGAACAAAGTTTAATAAGAAGTATTCCTAAAATTGGCGATGAAAAGAACCCAATTATAAACTTCAAGATCTTCCAGTAAGGTCAAGTATTATAGACAGCGGCATAAGATATATCAATTGAGAAATGGAAATTTATTAAAATTTCTCAAGAAAATAGAAGCTGGCTATATGTACTATATGGTAAACAAAGCTATGTATTTTGAAGACTACAGCTTGAAATAGGTGAACACTTCGCAGACAGATTGTTTTGATATTGACTACGAAAAGGTTGTTTCCTTTCCTAAACAAAAGGCAAAATCTAGTGCTTCGTCAATTGATTAGATGGATTAAATTTGACCTGACAAATTTTCATAAGTAATAACTTTTAATTTTCAAAAAACTCATCTTTTCATCTTTTCCAGTATATTTTGTCGTTGTTATACACATGATGTATGGAACGTCCTGCAAAAGTGTTTCCCGACAAAATCAGCAGATATTTCTGTCCACCCTATATGTACGATCGTATCATAAGGATGTACTGTATACATTAGGCTGTGTAATTTAAACAAACTCAAAGGTATATGAAGTAATTATAAACCGCATTTACCACATGTGCAAAATTGAAAATGTTGGACATTTATAAACAATTCACAATGAGTAATTCATTACTGTATCAACTGTTATGCTTGGGTAATCTATTTTTAAGTCTGCAATATCTTAATGTGATAGATAGCAATAAATAGACTACTACCTGGTCTGAGTGTTCCCTACGAATTTCAATTGAACTTGAAAATATTCAATTGCTTATCGCGATCATTTATATATAGTTTAGATTTTTAGATAATACCCTAATGACGATTAAATTTAGATCAATCTCTACAAAATAATTTACAAAAATTACGTATATATATAGTTTAGTGATCAATGTTCAACTTGATTGAACAAAGAAAATACACATTGTAGATAGATTTCTGTCTGTTGCTAGTCTTCTTTCTATATGCATGTACACATACATAGGAAGTAGCAGTGAATATTTAATCGGTGACGTTGTTTATTCAAAAGTTAGACTTGTAAGTAAATATTTAAGGATAATTTAAAAGAAGGGAGGCAGGCGGCTTGTTTCAATTTTCAAATATCTCTTCTTACAAATGGCGCCCAATGTGGGGACTAACATTTCCTAGATTCAGGCCCCACTTTGGGCGCCATTTTTAATGACATCCTGAATGGCCGGGATATGCCAAAGCAGGGAGGGAACCTCGACAACCGGGTCCGGAGTCTTACGGGTTCATGTGCGTGCTTGAACCGTTACTTTTTTTTTTATTCTGGTTTTTCAGATTTAGCTCGCGTGATGGTCATTCGGTAGTCTCGCGCTGTTTGTGGAATTATCAGGATCCAGACGGAGAGACAAGATAATTTTTTGTAGAATGACACATGAGGGATCGAATTGGTCAAAAACCACCTCCAACCTCCACATTGCCGAGCATGGCTAGCACAGAGACATGCAAGGACGTGTAGACGGAGCATTTCGATGTAACTTCCGTAATTTCGTGCGGACCTTCACGATCAATGTAGCCATCTTTTTAGGTTTTTGAGATAACTCTCCGCCTTTGATAATTTCCGGCCACTTAGAATGGCTTTTGACCATCGCAACCACATTTTGTCATTATAAATAATCCTATTTGGTCATTACATATGGTTCCTTTTTAAATAACCTGAACTATTTAGTGGCCTGCCAATACCTGTTCCATAATTTTTGTCCTTTTTGGTCGTAATAATAATAATCGTTGGTGCAACAATCCATATTGGATCCAGGCCTAAAGATAGCAGTTTGTTCAAAATCACTCAAGTTTCACTACAAAACACAGATTGCTTTTTGTAGTGCTACATAGCATGTCAGAAAGAAAACAAAATTAGGTATGAAACACTGGAAACAATGGACTTGAATTGCAGTTGTAAAAAATCTCCCTTATGGGAGATTTTTGTTATTTACAGGATAAATAATATCATTTCAAATTGGTTAAGGAAGATGCGAGCTATAGGTTCAATTTCATTGATAAGTAACTGTCCAATTTTGTGGAATGGAAGAATTGAAGGAGTCCTGAGTCCTGTGTAATGGATCGGATCAATCGGAGGATGCTGCCTCTCATTTTTTTTTCATGATCCTTTGTTGTTGTTGGACAAAAAAGCAGTTGTTACCAGGTATTGGATGTCCTTTTCAATATATTGAAGAATTTGATATGGCTGCGAATTAGATATATTGGGCGAAGATCACCTGGATTCGGACTAAGCTAGCTGGAACGTATATGATTCAGTCTCTGTTTAAGAGAGCCATAAGTCTCCATCCACTTGATGGCGGATCAGACCAACTTTGGATTGTTTATAGAGGAGCAAGTAGTATTTGGCAAACATCTCTATCATACTTTTCCCAGGGCAAAGGTTGCCATTAACATATGTATGTATCAGACATATTTGATACCATAGAACAGTAGAGGCTTTCATTTGGAAATGCAATTTAAAAGCCACGCCTCAACCCTTAAAGAAAAAGAAATATTACTTAGTTGACTAGTTCAACAAGACCAAGCGAATCTTAATTGGTATCATATCAAACATGGATGGGTTTCAATGTGCAGCAAATGGAATAAGAATCTGATATTTCAATAAGTGCCATTCTTTCACAAGGAAATGTAAAAGAGAAGGTCCTTGACTGCGCAGA
Organism: Hermetia illucens; assembly: GCF_905115235.1. Taxonomy (NCBI): domain Eukaryota; kingdom Metazoa; phylum Arthropoda; class Insecta; order Diptera; family Stratiomyidae; genus Hermetia; species Hermetia illucens. The sequence continues at coordinate 163,124,735 of NC_051850.1, forward strand.
GAGAAGAGGAATTGCAAAAAACGTAGTGAACATAAGCCAACTGAAATAGAAAAGTTTACCCTTTTGCCAAATTGTATAGAATAGGTATGGCATTTGACAAACAAAGACAGAAAAATATCTGGATACTAATCTAAGGTAAAAACTGTCGCGATACGAAGCAACGTTTTTAGTTTGAAAATAGTCCTAGCTCAATATCAACAGCAAATCTGTATCAAAATTGTTTACAAAGCTAAGTCTGACCATACACGATCAGTATTTCATCAGTCTGCCATAAGTCAATCTACACTCAAATCCAGCCAGTCAGACCGTCAGTTTGCCATAATTTTGTCGTTCATATTAACGCCAGACTGATGAAATACTGACCGTTTAAGGTCAGCTTAAGATGTGTTCAGCCTAACAAGTTGTGGAGCTGTGCATGCAAACGAGCCAAGTGTACCTTAAATGCACGTTTAATGAGATACGCCAAAGAATAAGAAAATTGTCTAAAATGAGTAAATGCTTTCGAAAGCCAGAGAAAAAAGCCACTAAAAAACGGCCACAGAATCACATGGCGCAGAACAGTTAAGGAGGATTGTAAACTTCAAGTCCTGGATAAAGATGAAATACATTTAAGGGAGCTATTAGCGATAACACGTAGATGTGACGGACACGTTTTGATTCCGTTTAGGGGTAGAGGCGGTCATATAATTTTCAATGCTAAAGTTTTTGCCTAACAGTCTAAAGAAAGAACTTGCAGGGTACGCAGTTACATAACTTTAAACTTTTTACTTTTAAGAAGGAAATGACTTAATGCCAAATCCAAAGCCAATTCGAAAACAAGTCGGAATACCGGAAGCTCGCGCTTCGGATATAAAGGTTTTGTGTTCATCTTATGTAAGAAATTTCAACGCACATTTTTCTATCCGTATATAGCTACAAATCCAACATAATCCTTCATATTTTGCCAAACTACGAGACATACGTACATATTACAGCCATAGATATTACGCTCACCCTAAACAAACAAACTACCTATTTCCGAATACTGTACACATATATGCACGTATATAAATTGATCGTACCCATATTTCCGATGTACTTCTTATATCTATTTGAATTAGGCACTACCCGCAAAGTTCATTAGCACGCATATATTATATACCTACATGCACACATGTCTGGCTGGCAAATAACTAAAAAAACTAAAACAAAATAATTCTCTGGGACCCAATTCATAAGAACTCATTTCGTTGTGGTATTGACGAATTGATATGTGATGATGACGTCATGCAGGTTGTAGAGTGCACGAAATTCACAAAAAATTGTAAAGTTTCACCTCCTATAACTTTGTTAATAATAATTGGATTTTGTTCAAACTTGACCAAATTGTGCATTATGTTCTTCATTCCACGCATGCCAAATTTTGTACTTCTAGGATGAACATAAGGGGGGTGCCGGGTAAATTTCTAAAATGTGGAAATATACTATTATTAACTTTATTTGTACAGATGTCGGAACCGGATATATTTTGAGGCCTAGATTTCGTAGAGATGCGCTACTGTGATTTTTTTCAGATTTTTCGGTTGGATAGGTTCTGAGAACGAAACCTGTTACACTTTTTGGGGGTCATATTTTGAGCGCTCACTCCTCCATGTTTCACCCAATATCAAATATTGCACCAGTTTCGAAAAGTACTAATTGAGACCTTTCATTTGATATCCCACATGGCTACATTCTGTGAAAAAAAAATTTGCACCCTCCATTCACGTGTATGGGGAGCCCCCCTTAAGCTTAACACAAGATGGCGCCACTTATTGCATGTAAAGGGAACACCAGATTACATACTCTCACCAATTTTCGTGACAATCGGTCCAGCCGTTTCCGAATAAATCGGGTGTGACAGACAGACAGACAGACAGACAGACAGACAGACAGACAGACGGACAGACGGACAGACGGACAGACAGACACCGTCTCGATTCTAATAAGGTTTTGTTTCACACAAAACCTTAAAAAGGAGCCGCATATGCAAGGAGATAGTCATGAATTTGAGCCAAAATGTGGAGGAGCCGTGTTATTATTTTCACTAGGTATGTCTAGAATATAATATATATAATACAATTTGCACTCATGTCGTGTTTGGGATTGTATATAAAAGGGACAACTTAGGTGTTTAACTTAAAAGTAGGGTCCGTGGATCACAAGAGAGGAAGGATCAAATTTAACGAATAGTGTAGAGAGTTACCAAATGGGGCAGCTCGATACCATCAGGCTGCTCCGACATTGTTTCAATTTTTCTAGCAGCTTGAACCATTCTGTGGCCTATCTGTACCTATAGCGGTTTGTTCACCGCAACTTAAGTTTTGGTTTGTCCATTTGTCAAAACTCAGATTGATAATAAACAATAAACTGAGTTGATAGTCAAAGTTCCTTAACCTTGACGACAAAACTTCACGTAGATTGCTCTTTAAACTACCACTTTTGACGTTTCTCGTCAGAAAGAAAGGAACATTAAATGTGCAAAACTGGAAACAATGGACTTGAATCTTGATTGGAAAAAAGATCCCTTAGGTGAGATACGCGAGCTTTATAGGTATACCTTCATTTTTATCGATCAATTTGTGGGTTCTGGATTGAGGAAGTTTTGCGTCTGTCTCCATTTGATAAAAGGGGTGACCAAAGTACCTCCCACAATTTTCACCTATGGACCTTATTTTTTTGGCAAGCAATATATTCGACACGAGCGCGAATTATATTGGACATTTTGACCTAAACCGACTGTAGCAAATTTGATTTCGTTTTATATTGAGGGAGTCCTTAGTTCGTATCCACTTGGTGATGAACCGGATCAAGCTGAGGACGTGCATGACCACTTCCGATTATACTGCTTACAGCGCAGTAAATATATACTTTTCCTTGTAAGTATGAGAAACCTGAAACAAAGCCACATAGGGTCTATTGATGATGAAGATGAAGAGTTTTACGGTGCTAATGTTGCAGATCAAATTTGTATGTTTCTTTAATCTTTTTCTCATTCTCATTGATTTTTAAATGCGTGGAATGTCTTTTACTAGAAGTATTTATAGAAAAGCTAAAAATATTTATATAATTTTTCCAATTTTTCCAATATTCAATAGAGATGTCTTTATGCTGTCCTAAAAAAAATTTCAGAATTTTGATTTGTGCGATTCTAACAGCCTCTCTCAGTTATTATTAATTTTCACAAAAACAAGCAACCCCCTTAAGCGAGAGAAAACTATAGAGTTTCAGAGAATAGACTTGCTTTCAAACGGTTGCTATATAGTTGTACCTCGAGAAGTCTTAGCGAAGTAACCATAAATCTAGGTTCTGAGTGTTACAAATGTCTATTCAAACAGGATCCTGATGGAGAAATTCTGGTCGTTAGAAGAAAGCAGTGTTAACCTCCCATGGAAGGAATTCAATACAAAGCCTCCATTAATATGATATTGTAATTATATTGAGTCATTTGAATTTCATGCTGGACTCTGAAATTACCTTACTGAAGAGAGGTATCCGTTTATCGACTTTTCATCAATCTATCATTGTAACGGGAAAGGTCTTTACTATGACAAAAGGGTTGGATAGCCTCACCACAATTTCCCAATATAGGTGGAAGGACTTTTTATAAATATTACTTGAAAAAGAGGACTGGACGGATCTTCTTAGACACAAAAACTGGCTTCGGCCAAGGTTAAGCCTACACATATTATATGTTAAATAGATAATAGCGTACACATGTCGTGTTTGTGAATTTATTGTATATAAGGCAGCAATCAGTATATCAGAATCACTTGCGGCCACGTTGTTCCTAGGAAGGGAGAGATAAGGGAGCGTTTGAAGAGCTGTCTTTTTTCAGGACTAGACGTTTAATCATCTTTTTTAAAAAGTTGGGTCCGTAGTAGTCCAAAAAGAGAGACCCGCGAACCAAAAAGTGGGAGACAACGTTCTTTTCCGCTACTTGATGCGGTCCATCGTTAAGCAACTGTGGCCTCAGGACCCCACAATCTTAATATGATATATGGTTGCCAGTCACCCCTTGGTGGATCATAGCGCACCCACCACGTCTACGCACCAGATGGTACTACCGCAGGATGAATAGGTGTGAAGTTTAAAAATATGATAACATTTTCTGAACGATTGCACAAAGTGTATAAGGATGCCCAGAGATCACATTAACACTAGAATGCTTTGCAAAAAAACAGGATTTGGTTTTGAAAGATCACCGATTTATTAGCAGAGGTAGATGTTGTATAGACGTATGGATCTACGTCTAACTTGTCTTTCAAAAAGCTACATGCACCATGGGTGCCACATTTGGTAACAATGGAATAAAAATAGAATCGAATACGACTCTTTCAGCAACATTTGCAGCGTTTTATAAAGAATCAGAAGGATATATGTATCGTTTCATCACTATGAAAGAGAGTTCCAAAGCTGGCGCTCAGTCGGACTTCCGGAGTGACATTTATCGGAAAGGCCTTCCAGATAGCCACGGAATGTTGTTTATCTAGAAACTTGGTAGGGTTAAAAGAAACCTAAAACAGTATAATGCTGATAATTCGTATGGTCAAGGGACTGACGATTTGGTACGAAATATCGGTATTGCAAAATAAAGAAAATTAACTCTAAGTAACCGCAAATTTGCACGAATTAGTCGAATAATTGATGTACGAATCACGGGATTCCACTGTATAATGTGAAGAGAAAAAAAAAACAAACTATTGAGGTCAGCTAGGCATTTGCGATGCATGGAACTTTCGTCTCTAACCGTCCTGACAGCGAAAAAAGACGCGGTGAAATGCGAACATTTCTTCTTCTATATTCCAAAGTTCGAAACTAGAAGGAAAGAAGCATTAAGAGACTGCTGGGCAAAATAATGCCTAGACCTTCTTCGTTTCTTTAACCGGAAACAGAAGAAGGTATGTCTGAATTTCCTCCGTGTTTTCATACAGGGAGCTAATAGGATACGAAGAATTAAGTACCTCGCTACAATCCTCTGTTTCTAACCTAAACTTCCTCCTTGCAACAAGAGATCTGTAACCAGGTGTTAGAAATCACAAAACGAACTGTCATCGGCATGAATGAAAAGAGACACAGTTCCCGAAAAGCCAGATGGCACAACCTTTCAGTCTCCAGATGAGCACACCTATATTCCAAAGACTTGAAGGAGGTTTTCCAACGAGACCTGAACCCTCAAACAACAAACAAACGAAGGACAGGGCAAGACAGTTCCAATTTATGGGCGCATCTGCAGAGGCATTTCGGAAATTTCTATTATAACGCCACTGACTTAAATCTCAGGAAACTCCAAGCACACTCAGAAGAATCATATGGCTTTTGTGGGATAGCAATAAAAGAAGTAATATTTCATCATCAAGGGCGCAACAACCGATATCCGATCTAGGCCTGCCTTAATAAGGAACTCCAGATATCCCGGTTTTGCGATGAGGTCCACCAATTCGATATCTCTAAAAGCTGCCTGGCGTTCTGGCCTACGCCATCGTTCCACCTCAGGCAGGGTCTGCCTAGTCTTCTTTTTCTACCATAAATATTGTCCTTATAGACTTTTCGGGCGATACTGGGGGCACCGATAACAGCAGGTGTCCGGATAGCTAAGTGGTTAGAGCGCAAGGCTGTCGTACGGAAGGTCGCGGTTCAAATCTCACTGGTGGCAGTGGAATTTGTATCGTGATTTGACGTCGGATACCAGTCGACTCAGCTGTGAACGAGTACCTGAGTCAAATCAGGGTAATAATCTCGGACGAGCGCAAACCTGACCATATTGCCTCCTACAGTATACTGTAGTGTACCGTTATGGTCTTGAATGAAGTGCTGTAACACACTTCAAGGCCCTGATCCAATATGGATTGTTGCGCCAACGATTATTATTATTAAGAAATCTACTCCGAGCACATGGTTTATTGGATGGCCACTATAATATATGGTGTTGTGATACTTCTCCAGGAAACCGGTCCCTGTCCAACACATCTCCTGCATCGTAGTTACATCAGCCTTATATTGGGACAGGGTATCGGCTAGCTGCTTGCCGGCTCCTTCTCTGCACTTTCCATGAGAAAATGTGCAAATCGTTATTCCGTTGTTATTGCCGGGTTCGTCGTGGTATTGTCAGTCCAGTCAGAGGCTCCTTCTGTGGCTTCGTAACTTCGGTTTTCCGTATTGGGTTGTCAGCCCTACCCAACCCCAAAATGGTGGTACAATTTGCTTTAGTCGCTGATCGAGTTGAACGGTCAATTTTTGGCAGTTTCGATTTTTTTGGGGATAGCTTTTCTTCATTATAGGCTATCGTAAATGGCAACATGGGTAATCCCTTAATATCTACTTTCATTATAAATGAACCCGAAAGCTGTGAAATATTATTACAGCGTATTGGCACAAGGGGAAAAGCATACTATTCAGTCAAGTCCAGCAAGATGCACAGGAATAATAATTTTTAAATCTACAAAACTCTTATGTTACAGCAAAACCTGGTGGAATGGATTTTCCGACTCATAAGGGAACGGAGGGAGTGAAGAATTCGGTGCAACAAAGAGTTGCAATCTATATATATGTATACGATGAATCATCGGTATCCAAATTAATCACGATTGACAAGCTGGAGGGGGCATTATGGTGGGACTGAACAGGATGCCCAGACGTTTACTAAAAGGTCAAACATAAGCAAAACGGTCACTAAAATTTCCGAAGTACTAGCAATTCGGTACTGGAGATCCGCAGCTTGAGAACCCAGTCGGAGGATCAAGGTACGAGACGTTATCGGAGGTCAAAGTACGCTTTTAAACTGAAGCGCCATAGCTAAATAAATAATTAACTAAAAACAGCATTTAGGAAAACAAAAAGGACATTTTGTCAAAATACAATTGGGTGCAATAACACCTTCCCGAAAACTAGGCAAACTTTGTTAAAAAAAGATTTTGCTGTTAACCTTAGAGACGGAAACAAATGACAAGATAAGTTACTCAAAAATTAAACAATCTTTAGTCTCAAAGTATTTAAAATCAAGAGATTCGCAGAGTAGCTGATGGAAAGTAACAGATGCTCCATCGGCAATTAAATAAAAGGAATTGTTTATTAATAGAGTGTAAAAAGCAAATAGAAAACCCAGCAGAAATCGATAAATTTTACTTTTAAACATGTAATCATTTTGAAGTGAGCATTCCTCAAAGGAAGCAACGATTATCATCTGAGGATGTACTCTGTCTGTATGCGATTGAAGTGATAAATCAGGAAATTGGCGGGTCCTACATTTGCATGAAGAATGCTATATACTGCATTAGTGAAATTTCAAGCTGCAGATGTGAAGTTAAGTAGATCAATGCCAAAATTAAGCAAAACAACTTGGCAAGTATCGCCAGAATAAATAGAAAAATCCGCTTCAATTAAACCAAGTGATCTTGTGCTGAATGTCTCGAATTTCACGGTATTTTCTTGGGATGTATCTATGTTCGGTGTATGGTTGGTACGTACAAATACAATGTGTTGGAATCCATAAAAAACACTTTTCCGTTCTAATTTCCCAGCATATAAAACCAAATGTTTTCCACAAGATTATTCACCTTAGTGATAATTAGCGGTGTATCCAGATCGCTGCCGCCTACAAGCCGGATTCCCCATGGCGTTTGTTGTCCATCACGTTGTAGCACAACCACGAATTCGTGTAGTTTGGGGCTCATTTTGAACCCCGTTTGGATTTGAAACCGAGCTTCGAAACTATTCGGACTAGTCTTCACGGAAAGCACAGAGCACTAGTTCGCAATTGTTTATATTCGATTCATAAATTTTTAATAACGATATATGCAATATTATAAACACTTTTCGGGGTAATGTTCAACAAACACTTGCAAGGCTAGAATCGATTATTTCGAATAAGTCTCGTACTAGAGTTTTTTGGTTATCGTCCAACTTAATTAGCGGATTTATTCGTACTGAGTGCTGCCCAAGTACTAATTTAAGAAACTGTGTGCTACTTTAGAAGATTTGCATATACAGGACTGTATTCTTCTACGACATGCGCTACTATGTGCGGTTCAGGGCAACTATAGTATCATTTTGACTTCGATCCGTGCGGATTCTTCAAATGACTTTCATCTCGATTGAGTCATCTCAAGCATGTATCTTTTTTTCCAATCCGAAATACAGGAAAATTTAAGGAAACAAAATGGAAAACTTCAAAAAGGCCGAAATTTATATTTGATTTGATAGAAAAATAGAATAATTTAAAAAATATTGGCGATGACAGCTTCTATGTAGTTTTCAACTTTTTCTTAGAAAGGGATCTTTATAATTACAGATTTTACCAGAGGTAGTGCTTACATTGATTTCGACGTTGTATAGTATGCGTAGATTAATGCGAATATACAAAATCTGTATATTTGGATATCCACAAATACATTCAGCGTGGGCTACTCGTGCAGCGTTACAGATATAGCTAATATAAGCATTTATTTATACAATTTTGTTTACAGTCCTCATTTTTCGACATTACCATTTTGTGTAGGCATAACCCCATAAATTCACATTTTGTATCTTTTGGGGAAAATATCTTTCCTCGTATTCATATTCCATAAGTTTAGTATAAAACATTCTGATTTTGTGCTGTCTCAATCCATAGATGTTTAAAACATCAAGTTATTTTTAAGATTGTTTTGATATAACAAGATTTGGCGACAGCAGATGCAGACATGCGCTGCAATACGGTTGAATACCATTTGCAATTAAAAACATGGGGTAGAAATGTTCATTCGAGTATGTAGACATAAATCTATACACTATATATGTAGACGAAATTGAATGTCTTTTTGATGATAAGTATAATTGCTTTCCTATTTTTAATGGATGTCTTATATCCTTAGATTATCTTCTCTCCATCAAGATTCGATTTTGGGTAAACACAAAACCTTATTAAAATCGGTTTACTGTCTGTCTGTCTGTCCTTCACACGCATTTTTCTCGGAGACGGTTGTAGCGATTGACGCCAAATTTGGTACAAAGGTGGGAACATGTGAACGCTCGAACGTCGAATTTAAGGGGGGGGGGTCCCCATACATGCAAAAGGGGGGTGTACATTTTTTTTCATCAAATATAGTTATGTGGGGTATCAAATTAATGGTCTCGGTTACTACTTTTCAAAGTCGATCTTAGTTTTGACATTTGTTGGAAAGGTGGGGAGTGCGGGGGGTTGAAAGTGATCATTTCTTGAATGAACCTATTCCCAGAATTTATCCAACCGAAAAATCTGAAAAAAAAACAAGAGGCTGCCACTATATGGTGCCTAGGCTCCGAAATACCCTCCTTACCGATACCTATTCAAATAAAGTTACTATAATTACTATAATTTTTGGTAATTGACAGAAAAATCCCCTTAAGTCCACCCTAGAATCTCCAAGCATAGAGCATGATCCTGCCAAATTTGGCGAAAATTGCCCCATTACTAGCAAAGTTATGCTAGGTCAAAGGTGTCGCTTCTGTGCAAATTCAAGATTTTGAATGTCAATATCACTTGAAATTGGATATTTGCACATAATGTATGTATATACAGGGTGCGGCAGCATAACTTCCTTTTTTCAAAACTCAATAAAAACTATTGTATGCATCGGAAAATATTTATTTATTTTTTATAATGTAGGTACATGTCTAAAGTTGTTATTTACATTGTTTTGAAGATCAAGTTTGTTAGGTGACGTCCCCCATTCTCCATACATTGCGTGAACCGATTTCTGGCGTTTGTCATGACTCTTGTTAGCATAGCAGGTGTTATGTTGGCAATTTCTTCTTGGATGTTGATCTTCAAATCTTGTAGGGTTCTTGGACGGTTCACATAAACACGGGATTTCAAAAAACCCCATAGAAAAAAATCACAAGGGGACAGATCGCTAGAGCGTGCCGGCCATTCAAAATCGCTTCTAATTGAGATAAGGCGCTCTGGAAAGTGTTCCCTCAAAACAGCCATCGATGCTCTTGAAGTGTGTGCTGTTGCACCGTCTTGTTGGAACCAAGTGTCCCCCAAATCCAAATTTTCTAGCCGTGGGAAAAAAAATTCTGTAGCATGCTTACATACCGTTCCAAATTCACTGTCACTGTAACCTCATTTTCCTCAAAAAACCAGGGACCAATAATTCCAGCTGAGGAAATTGCACACCACACTGTGACTTTAGGTGAATGCAAAGGCTTTTGATGCAATTCTCGAGGGTTGATGCCAGCCCAGTAGCGCATGTTTTGTTTGTTAACCGACCCACACAAATGAAAATGGGCTTCATCGCTAAAAAAAACAATAGCACCCTCGGGAACGACATCAAGAAGAAGCTCACACGCGTTCATGCGAGAATTGAAGTCACGTTCTGAAAGTTCCTGCACTATCGCCATCTTATAGGGATCAAAATGAAGATCATCACGAAGAATTCTTCTCACAGAACGATCGGATAGTCCAAGGGCAGATGCGTGTTTGCGCGCAGAACGCCGTGGCGATCGCAACATTGACGCTCTCACTGCTTCAATGTTCTCAGGTGATCTAACGGGCCGAGGGACTCTAGTTCTTCCTTTTGTCGCACTTGCAGTTTGTCTGAATGTAGTGACCCATGTAACAATTGATTTGCGGTCTGGGACGGGAGCCAACGGGGATAAATTAAAGCGATTCCGAAATGCACGTTGTGTTGCAATAACCGAACATCCGCTTGAAAAGTAAACCTCAACGGCAAAGGCACGCTCCTCACTATTCCAACGCATGATGGCGACTGAACCGTGTCGGGACAAAAGTTTACAGTATCCCCTCTTGAACGAGACCACTAGCGCTCCGCTATGACATCAACTAACTGAGTGGCGCGCATTTTAAAAAAGGAAGTTATGCTGCCGCACCCTGTATTACATGCTACATATTAATGAGACAAATGCACACTCAAATCTCTTTATAAAAGAAACACACAAAACCTTTCATACCTGAAGCATCTAGCTTCCGGTTTCCCGACTTGTTTTCTTTATATGGTTACACATAGCTTATGACTAAACTTAATACTAGACTTATCTCTAACAGCTTAGCTTTACCTGGAGAGTAACATTTGGCTTAATACTAGACTTAATTAAAAGTAATTCTAACTTATCTTAGAACTTATGCTATAGAGGGGAAAGTCAGGAAAAACTCCTCTTATATTGTTGTTTGCGCAGAGAAATTATTAGGATACATGAACGGATGGAGGAAGGATACATATAAAGGACGGTGGTGTTATTGGGCGATGGAGTAAACGAGGCCAGGACGATGTTGATCGTATGGGCGGTTGAATATAATCAGCTTATCGTCGCGATAGCTGCTATTCTGCATGGAAAGGGTTAGGAGATCTGTAGGGAGGGAATGGTGCCGGTATGAGGGGTACTTGTTATGGCTGCGTACGTGGGTGTAAAACTGGATGAGGTAATTTCCGTGGGACTGGCATTTAATGAGGAATTTGGTTAGTGAGGTAAGGAGGATCTGGTCTATGCGGGAGCAATTTATCTCGTCATAGACGGCTTGGTTGGAGTGGAGATTGGACTGGGAAAGGGACAGGCGGAAGAACCTCCTTTCGCGCACCTGTAGACGCTCCATTTGGGCTGAGGAGACGTCGCACCATGCGACGAATCCATACGTGATTAGGGGCGGATAAGCTGCTTATAGCAGAAGAGTTTGACTTTGGGGAGGATGGTGGTGTCTTTCTTGAGGATGAGGGGGGGGGGTGGTAAGCGGGTATTATTCCCAGGTATTTAGTGGATGCTTCGGGAAGAGGTGTAGAGAATCAAGTCGTCAGCGTATTGAATGGTTTTGACAGCTTGGGGGGAGTTGAGCCTTGAGGGATGCCTGCAGGGGGACTGTATAGGCCGGATAGGGCGGCATCGGTGCGGACTAGAGGTTGACGATTGGAAGGTAATTCAGGATAAACTACGCAGTTGCGGGTGAAATTTGAATGTGTGGGTGAATTTGTAGGTGAGGCCTTCGTGCCAGACGGCGTCGAAAGCTTTCTGGTTATCGAGGAGGCAAGTAAGTGGTGGAGATGTTGCTGTTTAACTGGGAGAGAATGTCAGTTTTGAGGACTAGGAGGCGTGTGAGGTGCGGTGGCCGCGCCTGTTAGCAAACTGGAATGGGGGAATAATGGTGTGGTCAGTGATGTGTTCTAACACAATAACCTTCAGCTTCCCCGGGCAGCTACCGCCCTATCTCCCTCCTCAACGTGACATCATTCTGGAGCATGATATCGTGGATGACGTGCTCGAAAATTTTCGATGTCACGTTGAGGAGGGGAATGGGGCGGTATCTGCCCGGGGGAGCTGAAGGTTCTTTTTTTAGGATTGGGACAATGTGGGATTCTTTCCATGGAGTGGGAAAGTGTGCAGATAGGAGGTATAGCTTGAAGAGTTGAGAGAGGAAAGGGCTTAGGGTTTTTGCGCATTTTTTAGAATGATAATAGGGATGTGGTCAGGGTCGGTTGACTTTTTCTTATTTCGGGCAAGGATGATGGATTCTACTGTCTGGAGTGTGACGGCTTGTTTTGGTGCTCTAACCAGTCAGCTATCCGGACACAATGCATATATACAATAATTACGTACCCAAAAAGCATATAAAAAAAAAGGTTGTTATTTCTATGAGCCACGGTTCATTACTATTTCGTTGTATGTACGGAATAGCCGAGTGAGGCTTGAAATACGTTTCTTATTCCAACAAAGTTCTTCAGGGAATTGAACGGACGATTGCATTAGTCTTAAGCTGAATTCATCCGTCGGAGAACATGGACCTTTTCGGACCCCCGCACTCTCCTCCTTTGTAACTAATGGTGAAACTAATATCTGCTTTGAATCGTACTAATCGGGGCCCTTAAGGGGGTCATCCCGTGTGAAGGCGGGTTTTTTTGGCTTTTTTAGAATTTTTTTGTGAAGAACTAGATAAATATACAAATACGAATTTTTCATCATAGACTTATTAATATCTTGAGCGTGCCCGATCACATAGTTCGTTATTGAAATACAGAGCAATTTATTCACTCATCTCCAAAAAAAGGTGCTTTTCTGCTGACACGCTAGATGGCGCTGTGATCATCTTAAAGAAAAACGTAAACGGCGTTCTAAAGTACAGACTTAACTACAATCCGAAAACTAGGATTATTAAAAAATGAGAGCTAAATTTTTGGTGCCGTGTTAAACTTTTTTCTGAGAATTTTGATGTTTTTTCACGGCTTCTTCAATGAATAAAAAAAAAAACTACTGACTGAATCGCAATTATCCTAGTTTGCGGACCGTAGAAATATCGTAAAAATTTCAAAGAATTTCGTTTGATAAATTTTGGGCTATGGTGGCAGCCGATTTTCAATATGCGGTTTCGAGAAAAAGGCATTTAAAAAGTAGAATACGATTTTTAGCTTTAAAACCTTAACTGACAATTAATTTGCTATACCTAATCCTTAAACCTTAGGTTTCTTCAAGAAACACATGTACAGCCTTGGCTTCAATTCTTTTCCTTTTAGCGAAGTCATTTGAACGTTAGTCGGACCGATAAATACGAGCTTTATTACGGCGTTCGACATAAATCTGGCATATGACTTATCACGTATTTAACACTATAATTTCCGAACGACTCCGAATATCAAAAAATCACTTTGATCATATATTCTACACTATATCTAGATACAATTGATGCCAAAAAAAAATTCGATTCCGAGGATCTGACACACAGGATGACCTTAATTTAATACCAGACGGGGCTATATTCCCTTGAAAAAAATTTTGCACAAGTCTTTTGGGTATATGGGGAACCGCCTTATGTTCACCGTGCAACAATGTCATTCACTACATATGTGGGAGTTCACAGGTCTCACCTCTTCACCAAATTTTGAGTCAATCGGTACAGTCGTTTTTGAGAAAAGTGCATGAGACAACAGAGAGATTGAATGATGGACAGACAGATAGTCAGATAGTGAATCGATTTTAATAAGGTTTTGTTGAAAAGTTAAAAAGGTTTACCAGCGATGAAGATGCTCATAAAATTCCCTCTCACAGCCTAAACAAACAGGAACAACATGAATTTCATTGCGTAAACCGCCTGTGTGCGACGACTGTCGACAGGGGCATAAACGCACAGCCGAACAGGTTTTCCTTATTAGCTCTCGGGTGGCCGGTTGGTCAAGTCGGTTTTCCTTCGATCACCGGGCGGCTGAATAGTCGAAATTGATAGCCCAGCTACAACCCATCCATGATATGATATAACCCATCCACGGTCCGGTCGCCGGCCAAGTGCGGACTGTTCAGGCGTATCTCACAGGCCGAATTTACCTTTTATGGCGGCTGTCGTGGTTGGTCAAGTTCAACTAGAATGGTTTTCGAAGCAGACACAACTGCATACCTGCTGTCATAATTGCCTCTGATTATTTCAGATAGAACTTATGGCGGTTTTGAAAGTTGCTTAGACTGCATGCTGCTGTGTCTTCTATAGTAGACTCCTTAGGCTTTCCGTGGCACTACACATTGGAAAAGTTTAAATAGGAAGAATTTTGTATAGTTTGATCCCCACATTTGTATAGGCAATAAATCGCTCGGGATTGCCGCTCCTTTTCATCACCTTTCCAATACGGCTCATATTTATGATATAACACAGACTTAATTGGCGCCAGTTGCATCCCACATGGTTCAACGATATATAAGATTGCATATAGCTAAAAAACATTTACGGCCAGCGACGGCTGCGCTATAATTAATACATTATCCGTCGATCTGACACCATTTTTACGTCAATTTAATGGAAAAGTTAAAAGATATAGAATTGAGAAAAAGTTCTAATCTAGATATTTTGCAATTGCTCGGCAATAAGAAAGCAACTCCATAGATAATCTTAATTTTGAAAATGCCTAAAATTGTTTTTAGGTTCAAATTCGTCCTTTCAAAGAGTTTAATTAAGTAGCATTTGGCTCCCAATTTATATGCAGTCGAGAAGACATGAACCGGAAGAAAGTATCTACGGAACAAACATGAATACAAGATTGATTTATTGCCAAGCAATATGATTGAAAGTTCACCGAAAATAATTGGAACCGCATGTTCATTTGCGTCGCCATGTACCCAGACAGACCAATACTCGGGCTAAAGCTTTTACAATTATCTTGATTCTAATGTTTTATTGCATGATCTACTTGGTCAATCTATTTTTGGAGAAAATTAAGCGGGAAAATAAGTAATTTTAAAAATTACGCAATACCTACGAATTACCACTTACCTCATCGTCAAATCGAACTTTCTTCTTTCTAATGTAAAACCGATCCTCCTTGGTTTTAGGTAATCTCCAGAATGCTGGCCTCCCGTAATCGTAGTCTGTATCACTTTGCATTATTTCAATATACACACATGCAATCTGTTAAACTACGAAAAACACCTGTGAAGGACCACTACACCTGAATAAGCCTCCTGACACCGCGTAGATATTCAAATTCAATTAAGTTTGTTCGTTATTCGGCGTGCAATAGATTAATTTTATGACGGATGCAGTAAAATGGGAAACTTGAGTAAGAATTTCGTTTTGAGGAACCACTTTGAACGTATTTGTAGATAATGTGAGGAAAAGAAACTTAATCCGCAACTAGCGAACTTTAGGAAAGATTTTCGTTCTTGTATTCGTATACGTAAGCATATACGTACGTAGGGATAATATTCGAATTACTGATCTTTGAAGAGAACTTAGTGATCGGGGGCAATCAACATTGGTAATTGAAGACGTTTAGGATATGTATCTGATTGGAAAATGTCTTCAATGAATTCAGGTTACATTTTATATTCCATCCGTTTTAGAATTATACAGTAATATATAATTCTTCCTGTACTATAACATAAAATGCTTTTTCAGGATTACCTATCGAATTATTAAATAAGAGAGCTAATTTAAAGAATTCTATATTTAAACTCAATAAGGAACAATTTTATTAGCTCAATGAAATAAAAACATTTTTCACAATATGGTAGCAAAATGTCTATTCCATACCTGGCAGGAAAACATGTTTGAATTATAGAAATCTTCCAAAGCCCAAAATGTTCATGCTTTATTCGAATGTTTTAAGCCACTGCATTCTGAAAAATATCCTACAATTTCTACAATTCCGTTTTGATGAAACTTATTCAATGTACAGCGCATGATCCTAAGTTTGGTAAGCTTCAATTGAAAATTATCTTGGCTTCTTGGCTTTCATAATGAACTCAAAATTTTCTCCGAAAATACAT
Source organism: Hermetia illucens (assembly GCF_905115235.1). Lineage (NCBI taxonomy): Eukaryota > Metazoa > Arthropoda > Insecta > Diptera > Stratiomyidae > Hermetia > Hermetia illucens. The sequence goes on from NC_051850.1 coordinate 163,140,968, forward strand.
GCATTCTAGATAATTACGAAAGCACATGTTGAACTTTCAATTGGAATTCACGTGAACTAGGCCAAGTAGGATGATCGTGGCTTTCATCTGAAATCGAATCCTAGCGAAAACAGATTTCGTAGGCGATATAGCTAAAACAATGAAAGTGATCTTGAATCTAAACAAATCCTGAACAATGTACTATTTTTGAAGATAATAAATGGGACACTACTTAATGCACAACTTGCATAATATTGTGTAACTGCTTTTTGATATTTGAAAGCTATCCAGCTTGCTATGTGGTAACTGCGACATAGTTCAACATGTGCCAGTTCTTTAACTTGCCCTTTTGGTCTCAGCATATCATACGAGAAGCATATATTCATTCGGTTTCACTTCCTTCAAATAATAAAATATTAGCATATATATAGGTTTTGCAAGTCTGATTCAGAGTTTTCCAAATCAAATTCCGAATTTTGCAAACAATTTCAGATTTTTCCAAACTGATCTCAGACTTTTCCAGGTTAATTTCAGAATTTTCAATTTCAAATTCAGAATTTTTCATTCCAAAATCAGAATTTTTCAATTCAAATTCAAACATTTTTCAAGGTACCACTATAAGGTTTTATACCTACACTTTGCCACTGGATAAGGGTGCAGCTTATGCAGTGAGAGAAATCTTAGTTGCCCGTCAATTTTCTATCATTGTTTGTTTTCATGGTCTAGGGAAAAACGCAATCTTCTTAATCTTTGCTGTTTCTCATGACTTCAAGATATAAAATCGTGTACTTATGACTGCAATTAACTTCGCCGTTTCGTGTAGAGCCTCAATAATGTCCACTGACAATCAAAAGGTCTTGCCAAGTATTTAGTAGTTTAAACTGCGGGCTTGCTAATTACTTTCAAACACTTACCCGATTTAAGGGAAAAGTCGGCAGCCTCCTGAATTGTTTTAATTACTTTATTTTCTACTGCAGTTGTCTCTCCCCAAAATTTACTTAATTATTTAATTAAGGATAAGGAACATTCAACGCGGCAGCCGCTATTTCGAGGTTTAAACTGATAGGTACATATTGCATTTTCGGAAGATACAAAATGGCTAAAAGCTTCCTAGGACGCCATTGGATCATTATTTCCAGATCGAATCCTCTCAATCTTTCCCGGTTTTAAGGTTTTGTGTAAAACAAAACCTTATTGTGTAATACAAAACCTTATTAAAATCGGTTCAATGTCTGTCTGCCGACTGTCCATCTGTCTGCCTGTTGGTCACACCCCATTTACTCAGAAGTGGCTGAACCGATTGGTACGAAATTTGGTGAGAACATGTGGTCTGTGCGTCCCTTTATATGCAGAGCCCCATACATGGAGGATGGAGGAGAGGAGGATGTAATTTTTTTTTCACAGAACTTAGTCATGTGGCATATCAAATTAAAGGACTCAATTACTATTCGACTATTTTTCGAAACTGATTTTTTTTCTAATATTGGGTGAAACCTAGGGGTGAGGATAGGGCACAAAATGTATGCCCCAAAAGTGAAGTAGGTCTTGTTCTCAGAACCTACCTAACCGAACAATCTGAAAAAATCACAGTGATGCAACTATATGAAATCCAGGCATCAAAATACATCCCATTCCGATATCTGCACAAATAACGTTAATAATAGTGTATTACTACAATATATTTTGGAAATTTACCAGAAAGCCCCCCTTAAGTTAATCTCAGGAGTACAAAATTTGACATCAGTATAGACGACAATATAGGACATAATCCTGAAGAGTTTGAAGACAATCCGACTATTATTAACAGAGTTATAGTAGGTCAAAGTTAGGTAAATTTAAGCTCCCAAGACATGTATGACGTCATCATATAAAGTGAACTTATATGAACGGCGAATTCGTGAGAACGTTTTAATTTTGCTTTTTTGACTTTTTTAGTCATTTCCATACATTCCAGTGTCAATTAAAACAGGTAGACATATGTATGTATATGTATATGCTAGTAAAGCTTGCCGGTAGTAACCAAAATAAGGGAATATAAGGGAGACTGTGAAGAGTCCTTAATAAGGATGAGTCGGCCAAGTTGGACTCTCTTAGAAAACCGAATGGTACTTTCTCGAACTCCAGAGTTGAGTCTATACATACCCTCTTGGAAGTGCATCACCCGGGAGAAAAGGTCTCAGTAGTGGGAACACGAGAATTGGAGGTTACTGCAAATCCTTCAACCCGAAGATATTACAAGGGGAATTGGGACACTGCAAGAGCGGTGGTTGCCAATGAAAAAGCGAAAGCTGTTATACTATCATTTGAACACTTCAAAGCACCTGGAATGGATGGCATCTATTCAGCGATGCTATAGGAGGGCATAGAGCACTTAAAGCAATTTCCAAGAAATATTTCTCGAGGATGTCTTGCTCTAGGCTACGTGACTTCCTCTTGGCAGCAGGTGAAGGTAGTCTTCATACCAAAGCCTGGCAAAGATGACTATTCAAATTCAAAAAACTTCAGGCAAATCAGATTAACATCATTTTCGCTGAAATATCTGGAGAGACTGGTTGAGTGTCACATTCGTGATAAGGCGCTATGATCGGACCCACTAAATGAAAATCAACATGCTTATCTTTGTGTCCTGTGAGTTTGCTCTTCATTCTTTGGTTTCAAAGGTCGAGGATACAGCTCTGAAGGGTGATTATGCAATGGGAGTGTTGGTGCACATTGAAGGGGCTTTTGACTGTGTGCCCTTCCAAAAGCCCTGTGATGCCGCCAGAGAGCATGGTGTTTACGAAACTCTAAGAAATTGGACCTACGCTATGCTAACGAAGAGATTGTTGTGTGCTGAAGTGAGTGTTGACCGCTACTTAACAATGGAAGCGACGAAAGCCTGCCATCAAGGAGGTGTGCTATCATCACTTCTATGGAGTTTGCTGATTAACTCACTACTATGTGAACTGCAAAATTCACCAATACACGTTCAAGCTTACGCGGATGATGTGGCTGTTGGTCGAGATCTCGCGCCATTGATTTGTTTGACAGTTGATGTCTCAGACATGGCCTTTCAGTAAATCCAAATACAACCACAATGGTATTCTTCACAAAAAGGAGGAAACTGAATGGTCTTTGCCTTCCAGAGATGAGGGGTACAACCCTTCAACTCTTCGAAGAAGTGAAATATCTGGGAGTTATCTTAGACAAGAAGTTTCTTTGGAAAAAAACATGTAGAGGTAAAGATGAAACGAGCCCTCACAGCTTATGGACTGTGTAGGCGGACCTTTGTCTCGACATGAGGGTTGAAGAGCAGGCAAATCGCAATCTGTTGCGATAGCCAAGCTGCATTGAGGGCGTTGAGTAGTACTTTGATCACCTAGAAAATCGTACAGGAATGTAAAAACCGATTAAACTCTGTTTCTTGATTAAACACGGTGGAATTATTCTGGGTACTTAGTCATTGTGGTGTAGAAGGAAGTGATATCTCGGATGCTTTAACAAAGGAGGCTTCAACTTCCCCCAAGCCCGGACCGGAACCAACAATTCGAGTGCCAGTAGCATTGGATGATGCTGCTGTCAAAAACTGGGACCAGGCTTCCCATAATGCCAGGTGGCGAAGCCTAAATGCTGCTTGACACACCAAAATTTGCGATTTCCGGTAAAATGTCTATTATTCTGCCCATCCTTTCCATCGCACAATATTTATTTGGGGTTCTTATTGCACTATTTAACAATATCGTCCTTTTATCCTCCAATTCCTGCATCGTGCGGAGCGGAGCAGTTGGTGCCACTAGTTCATGCTTTTGCTAAGTGTCCAAACACGAAGCATTTGAAACTATTTAGTGAAGTTGTTTTCTTAAACAGTAGACTACACCCAATCCGAGCTCTAAGGAGCTGCATAAGTGCAGCTAAACAGTTCTATCTCCACTGGTGATCGTATTGCGGCCGCCATAAGGTGGTCAAAGGGTACACGGAAAGCAACTTGTTACGAAGTCACAACAAGTGCCTCGGACTGGATGGATTTTACAACGACGAACCCGGTAACGACAACGGAATAACGATTTGCGCATTTTCTCATGGAACGTGCGCTCCTTGTACAGAGATGAAGCTGCCAAGCAGCTAGCCGATACCCTGTCCTAATATAGGGCTGATGTAAGAGCGTTGCAGGAAATGCGTTGGACAGGGCCCGGTTGAGAGAGTTGCTACACCATATATAATAGCAGTCATTTTTGTGCTCGGAGTAGGTTTCTTAGTAAGCCAAAGAATGAAACCTGCTGTATCGGCTTTGAAAAGATAAGCCCTTGCGAGGCGAATTTAGGAATATAAGCATCATTAACGTTCACGCCCTTACAGAGGAGACTGCAGAGCCGGAGAAGGATACCTTCCACGAGGCAGTAGAACGAACCCTCGAAACCTGTCCCAGATATGGTATCAAAGTCATATTTGGGGATTTTAACAGCCAAGTAGAGACGGTGCCCGTATTCAGGCGATACCTTGTCTCTCATAGCTTACATCAAAATACAAAAGATAACGGACTGCAGATTGTTTAATTAGCAGTGTTACACGAAATGGTTGCTGGAAGTACGTGGTTTGCGCGGAAAGCGGTCCACAAACAAACGTGGGCCTCTCCAGACGTGTTAATCGAACGCCGCCATCTCATAGCCTTGATGAATTTCAGAACATATAGGGGGCCAATATAGACTCTGATCACTATCCCGTTGGCATGGTTCTCCGAGCTCGAATAAAAACACCGCCCAGAATCCCCTCTGACAATCAGGTGCGAGTTAACACTGAAGCCATCCACAATACAGCCCTCCGCAACACCTATAAGAAGAAAATGGATGCCGTAGTAACCGCAGTCAACAGACATCCTGGAGATGAAGCATCAACAAATGATCTTCACAATCACCTGAAGAACGTTATCGTAAATACGGCCACAAACATACTTGGCCCAGCCGCAAAAAGAGGCCGAACGGCTGGTTTGATGATATATGCAAGCTAGCAACGGAACGGAAGAATGCTGCATACTGAGTAATGCTGCATTCTCAAAGGACGCGGGCAAGCGCGGAGCCTTACCACGAATTCCGGCAAGCGGAGAAGCGACTTCACAGACGGAAAAGGAAGCCTGGGAGAACCAACAAGTCTGTGTACTCGAAAATAACAGGGAGCAACCGCACCAGGTGCGGAAGTTTTACCAACAAATCAGCAGGATGAACCCTTACACACCTCGATGGGTTGAGTACTTTGATGAACTACTGAACAACCAGAACATCGGCGAGTTGGAGGTCCCGTCAACTGAAGACGACGAACAAATACTGCCACCACCAAGTATAGAAGAAACAGTCCGTGCAATTCATCAGCTTAAAAATTATAAGTCGTCAGGAGGCGATGGAATTACAGCCGAATTGGTTAAATATGGAGGTGATCAATTACACCCAGTGGTTCATCAGCTCAAAGTGTGGAATAGCGAATCAATGCCTGACGATTGAGAGGCATTATCTGTCTCATACATAAAAAGGGGGATATCACACAGTGCAGCAATTATAGAGGTATCACGTTGCTGAGTACCATCTATAAGATATTCTCCACTATCTTGCTAGGCCGGATAGCCCCATACGCTCAGAACGTCCCCATACCAAAGAGGCTTCATTCCAGGCAAATCAGCAACAGAGCAGATTTTCTCACTGGGGCAAACGATGGAAAAACTGTTGGAATATGAAAATCAGCTGCACCGTCTATTCATCGACTTTAAAGCCGCCTATGATAGCATAGCCAGGGTAAAATTGTACATGGCCATGAGAGGATTCGGTATCCCGACGAAATTGATAAGAGTGACTAGGCTGACTTTGACCAATGTGCGAACCCACAGCAACAGGATCACTCTCAAGACCATTCGACGTGAACAACGGTCTACGACAAGGGGATACCCTATCATGCGCCCTCTTTAACCTGGGCCTGAAGAAAGTGATTCGTGATGCTAAGGTAAATGCCAGGGTTACTTTCCTCTTTAAGTCCACCCAACTACTGGCCTATACTGATGATAACGACATCATGGGAAGAATGACACCAGACGTTCAAAGTGCCTTCATCCAGATCGAGCAGGCCGCGACTGGGGCGAGATCTTGGGCTGCACATCAATGAAGGCAAGACAAAGTGTATGGTGCAACGTCAGCACCAAAAATCAACATCAAGCCGGACTGGTCAAACGGAAAGATAGGAAACTACAATTTTATAACCGTTGATAATTTCTCCTATCTAGGGTCGAAAATCACAACCGATAACAACTACGATGATGAAATCCGCGCACGGTTGTTGTCAGCCAACAGAGCCTAGTTTAGCTTACAAAAACTATTTCGCTCGAAACGTCTTATCATATGGTCAAAGCTCTTACTGTACCAGACGATGATCTTGCCAGCCCTCATGTATTCCTCGGAGGCTTGGGTTCCTAGCAAAGAAAATTACGAGCTGTTGGCCGCGTTCGAGAGAAGAATCCTTTGAAGAATGTTTGGCCCCCTACATGATGATGGACGATTCCGTAGCCTACATAACGACGAAATCCATAAGCGGTATCATGACCGTCAGGTTGTTGATAAAATTCGGCTCAATAGGTTACGGTGGGCGGGTCACTTAATCCGTATGGATGAGGAAAATCTATAAGGGCAATATCTATGGTAGAAAAAGAAGACGAGGCAGACTCTGCCTAAGATGGAACGATGTCGTAGGTCAGGACGCCAGGCAGCTTTTACGGATATCGAATTGGTGAAACTCGGCGCAAAACGGGGATGTCTGGAGTTCCTTATTAAGGCAGGCCTAGACCGGATACCGGTTGTTGCGCCGTTGATGATGATTACTTGATATTGATTCTTCTAACATCTTGAGGAGATTGTGACTTGCTGTCCGATTTCCAATCTTCACATGGAAGCATTGGTATTCACAAGCCTCCTGTCTTCAGAAAAAAATCCTAAGATATTCAACAGAATAAACATCAACAACTCTATCTAATTTCATATACGTATCATTTATTCTTATTGCAAAATTTTGACAACAAGCTGAATTAAATATTAAAAACGTAAAATAGGAAATCTAAATAGATACAACTTAATCTATATGAGAATTTGAATATGACGGGGATATCAGTCATTTCATTGGTGGTATTGATATTGTTGTGGTGATGGTTTTGCTTGTGGTGCTGGTTGTGAGGGGAATCTTTGCGGTGATACTTGTCTCAAATATTGATCTGCACTTTGTGGAGCTGGAGTAGGAACCTTGACAACAATATCAGTTGGTTCTCGAATAACTTCTGCTTTGAAACCCTCCTTTGGATCGGCTGTGTATTTAACAGTTCGGATGAAACCGTCAGCATCTACGACCGAGTAGCTTCCTGTAATCACATTTCCATCCCGAGATTCTTTGCGATTTTGGTAGTTGGTGAATTCATCATCTTTTACGTCGAAGCCGAATTGGTATGATGGATTTGGCTGGAATGAAATGGTAAAATGGTGGAAAGTATTATTATGAGAAATTGTTATTTGTTGGTTTCACTTTCTTATGTTCCCAGCGCAATCGATTCATAGTTCAGCAATAAGTGGAATTTGATCGAACAACGGAATAACTCCCAGTTCGTTAAAATCATTCAACTGGAACTCTTTAGGAATGTGTTGCTAATTAGCAATGTGATCGTGGTTATTATTTATTTGTTATCATCAAACACGAAAGAAAGTGTAACTGGTATCTAAGTAACCACATGTTACATACGAAACCACACGCTATCATGGAATTTATGTGACGGATTCTATTGGCATCCTTCATTCTCTCTTCAAAACTGGATCTGATTAATTGTGTTATGCAAATGCGTAACGAAATTGCCTCTCATAAGTACGTACCACGTAACGCCTTTTAGATATTCTGTATGTCACTTGTGCCTGTCTGGTCGTGTGCTCTACATCACGTCATTATACTGCTTTTCGATTCAAGATATCATTTATCCAATAAATTCACCAAACGAGTTTGACTCCGTACATTTAAATTACTTTCCTACTTTTACCTGGTCGCATACGCAATGGCAATTGCAACATAGGTAAATGTTTTAAATGTAACAATCGCAGATAGTGGTTCGGTGTTGTGGGCAATGGTACCGACCTGGTTGGTTTTGCAGATCTACGAGAATGTATGAATGCAATGCATGTTTTTCCGAACAATAAAAAAGAAAGGCAAAAGTCGAACTGAGGAAGATGAATGGACTTAACATCTTTCCTTAGGTAAATCATTCCAATCCATCAGATACTGCCTATAGTAGTGGTGCTATACCGAAAGAGTAAACTGTGTATTTCGTAGCGCAAGTACAGATGTTCGATATTGTTTTTGTATCTATAATTGTTGTAATTGCATGTTACGTGCATAAACAGTAATTTTACTTTGCAAAAGTCTCAGATAGTATTGTTAAGCGAAGTTAGTGCTTGTAAACAGCAATTTTAACTACCAAATCAAACCATCAACCTCATTCAACCTAACTGGAGCTAACACTTTTGCAATAGTCACTTGAACAGTTAAAATTGTAAAATTTACCTCCCTCGCAGTGAAAAAGATCCCGTGAAACACTAGACAGACCCAAGGTTTACAAATACTTGAATCTTTTGGTTGATTAGTTTCTAAATTTTTGAATGGATTTATCTTATTTGCATACCTTGTATGTCCTTTTTTCCAAATATTTGACACGTATCTTTGGATCCCTGCCAAGAGCTAATATTTTTAATTATACTTTATTTGGCAATTAAGAATAAATTCAAGCCCAAGATACAAATATCTGAAGTATGTGATCTGCTGTGGCATTTCTGAGTCGCTAGTTATTCAATACTCGCAGTTGGGATAATCTTGACTTCGCAGTCATGCAATTTAGATACCGGTATGCTCGCATACATACGTATATAAGCATAATTCATTCTCTTCGTTTCTAACGAGTGCATCAACTTTCAAACAGTATCTGAATCCAGCTTCTTCCATGCTTTCACTTATTTGCATGCAATGAGTAGTAGTTATAAGCGTTCCTACCCTGGTAGTCAGTATTAAACTTTATTGACTACCATAAACCGATTGCACGTTCAACGGCCTTGCACTTTCTTCGATATGATCTTTGCCAACTTCTTCCCATTTGATCACCGAACTCTATGCACAGTTTCAAATGCACACGTACATTCTTATACATATCTATGGACATCTCCATAGATACAGATGCTCGTATAAAAGTGCACTTCCACCTTAGATGCGTGAATCATTTTCATTCAATTCACTTCTTAAGTTAATCGCTGGCGATAGAGATGTCGGATCGGTTCACATAACGAGCGCAATAATTACACGGGGAAGACAGCACTTACATGAATAATTAAAATGATATAATCGCTAATTATGCTCAACGTATGCCACTTCATATATCAAGGCTACTAATTGAGCCATGTTGCTGCCTCTATAATATTCGAATGGAATTCAAGAATTGAGAAATTTCTTGGGGATCGTAAAGGATCTTTTAGAGCAAAGATAGGATGAAAAATGCGCGTAACTAAACAGTGCAACAATCTCGCGATGGAACTTAATCAACAATTTCATCTTCTAACTTACATCATAGTCTTCAGGACTTTCCTTGTTCAGTTTTCCTTCCGGTGCGGCATAAGAGGGTGGTGGTTGACGGAGAAGTGTCGCCTTGGGAGCAGCTTGAGGCTGCTGAACATATTGAACCTGTTGATTAAACGAAGGATACATAAAAACGAGCCCAACACCTCATAGATAGCCCAAGATTTTGGGATGTTGTATAATATTTACCTGGTGAGCCTGAGGTTGTTGGACGTACTGTCTCACTTGAGGAGCAACATATGCCTGCGCCTGTTGGTGTTGTTGTTGCGCCCTTACCTGGGATAAGTTACAAATTACATACGTATATCAAATATCACCGTAGGGTGTGACTGGCAAGGAGAAACTTTCATCCCATTACCTGTTCTTGTACATTATCCCTCACCCTGAGCTGTTGTCCTGGCTGTACATATTGTGGAGATACATCCGAATTGGGTTCGAAAATAGGAGTGGCATCTTGTTTCGCTCCTGCAGCAGCCCTTCCTGCTTGAGATGCTACTTGTTGGTAGTACTGTTGAAGGTAGGCAGGGTCAACCCCTTCTTGGGCATAACATAGGGTAGAAATAAGGGTTCCTACAACCACGATCTTCTGAATGAATCGCATTTTAATAGATGCGGAGTTCACGATTTAGTTCGACACAAACAGCACAAGAACGATCACTTTCAATTTCACTGTGCACTAGTACAGGAATACAAATGTTAGTACGACTATGGTTATAGATGGAAAACTGCGTATTGATCACAGCCACTCGCCGGTTCCGTTACAGATCGCTAGACAGTGGCTGGAAGTTGCTTATTCACCTTATATACTAGCTAAAAATTTGTTGTTGTATTACGTATATGGAACAATTGTTGGGGGTTCAAGCGCGAATTGGGGAGACATGTGACGGGTTTAGACCAGTCCTAAGTGGGGCTCGATTAGTTCAGGATAGATTTAAAGTGTATGATGATTTTTTAAGGTTTTCTGAGGTACGTGAAAAGTGGAGGAGAGTGAGCGATTTGTGCTGTCGTTGACATACATACATATGTACATATCGATGAAAAAAAATTGAGAGGAACGAAGAACGTGTATCTACTGCATGTAGGAGATATTAGCCGAATTGATAATAGTTATGGCAGTAATTGTTTCATACAAATTATTTTGTATGTTCTATGGTAAGATGACTCTTCGATTAGCCAAGCCAATAGTATCAGCATCTAGTCAAACCAGAGTATAATCAGGCCAGAGGATAGGCAGGTCATGCATTGGAGGCAAAGAACATCGAAAAGTACTCGTAGGTACACAAACCAGTTATGGTGAATATGTTTCGTTTATACAAGAGTTGTTTTTAACGCATGCGACCCTAAGATACAGAAAATATACCATGTCTAATATGTGGGAAGATTTTTGCAGGACATATAAAATGGCTCTCTATTAGAGTAGAGGTGCTTTGAAGAGAAAGGCGACCGACAAAAAATAGAAATTAGAAAAGAAATTATATCATCAGTAGTGAAACTGTAATGATGTATGATCAACTACGGTAAAAAGATTTGATGCTGCTTTCAACAGGAAGTCTAATCAGATTTAACTATCGAAAATTGAGGTAAAGTTGTCAGAGTTTCTTAAAATGAGTTCTTGGCATGTGGTTCCTTCATACATTTTTGCCAGCACGAAGCAGTAACTGAAGTTGTAAAGGTGATTCTGATTTATCTGACGAGAAAAGTCTTGTGAAAGTGTTGCCTCGACAGCACACTGACCTTATCAGCCTTCTTCGGGGAAAGCTGCTTGACACAAATTGAATTCAATTTCACTTAGCTTGCGATGCGGTTACTCAACATACTTGTTGGGGCAGTAGCAAATGCAATCCTAGAGGAGAAAAGCCATTTGATTTCCTCACTTCAGCTGGTCTCATGACGGCAAACATAGGGTGCGCCCCCACGTTCGTGGGACCGAGAAGAAGTGAAATAATTGACCTATCAATCTGTACTTCAAAAGTGTTAGCGTTGACTACACGCTGGTGGGTGCTACCCGAAGTCTCACTGTCAGATCACCGATACCTAGAATTTACTCTAACTATTGCAGGCAAACAGTTTATAATACAAAAACAGAACCCTAGGAAAACGGATTTGACAAAGCGCAATGAACGGTGATAAAGTGCAACTCCCTAGGCGACTAAGGACTCCTTTGGCGTTCGAAGATGAATTAGAAACTCTGAATTGTACATTTTAAGAGTGCTTTGAAAAGGTTTGTCCTATTTTCCGAGGCCAAAGTGCTAAAAGTCTTCCTTGGTGGAACCGGGAACTGGAAAAACTCAGGAAACCAACCAGGTGACTTCTAAACTGTGCTTGTGAAAGCAATAAGAACGAAGACTGGTTAAGCTTTCGAAACTCACAGCGCGAATATCAGAGGCTCGTTAAGTGTTCGAAACAAGACTCCTTTTGAGCATACTGTGGAGAACTGGAAGGCGAAAGAGATACTTCAGAGGCTGTGTAGAGTTCTGAAGAGAGATAAGTCAGCCAAATTCGATTCTCTTAGAAAACCCGATGATACTTTTACGAGACTGGAATCAGTACAGACCCCCTGGAAGTACACTATTCGGGAGAACAAGTGTGGGAAGTGGTACGGGGAAAGTTGACGGTTCTTGGAACCCTTCCAACATGGAAGTGTTGCAAAGTAAACTGGAACACTGCGCAAGCGACTGTTACCAACGAAAAGATGAGATATGCCATTCTGTCTTTTGAACACTTCGACGCACCTGGCATGGATGGCATCTATCCAGCAAAGCTAAAGCAAGGTATGGAGCACTTAGAGCGATTGCTACGAAATACTTTTCTAGCATATCTTGCTTTGGGATCTGTGCCTACCTCCTGGCAGAACGTTAAGGAAGTTTTCATACCGAAGTCTGAGAAAGATGACTATTCTAATCCAAAGAACTTCAAAAAGATCAGCTTGACTTCATTCTTTCTGGAAGGTTTGGAGAGACTGGTTGAGCATTACATTCGTGGGAAGGCATTTATTCATTCTTTGGTTTCAAAAATAGAGGATGCAACTCTAAAGGATGAGTACGCGATGACGGTATTCGTGGACATTGAAGGGCCGTTTGACTGTGCGCCTTCTCAAAAACTTTGTGATGACCCCAAAACGCATGGTGTTGATGATGCTTGAATTAAATGGATCCATGCTATGGTAACGCCGAGATTGTTGTGTGCTGAAGTGGGTGTCGATCCCTACCTAACAGCAAAAGCAACGAAAGGCTGCCCCCAAGGAGGTGTGCTGTCGCCATTTCTGTGGAGTATGCTGATCGACTCATCACTATGTGAACTGAAAAATCTGCCAATACACGCTCAAGCTTATGATGATGATGTGACTATGCTTGCTGTTGATCGGGATCTTGGAACCACAATGGTATTATATACAAAAAGAAGAAAAGTGGATGAATTTTACCTCCCAGAGATCAAGGGTACAACTTTTCAACAACAAAAAAGTTTTCACCTTAAACTATCCAAAATGCAAAGATCTGTTTGTCTGAGTATTACCGGTGCCATGAGCATGCCATCCGGAGTACTTCTAAATGCGCTACTCAATTTGCAGCCCCTGGATATATTGCAAGCACTGCAGTGAGAGCAGCTCATGGACTAATTCGATTAGATCTATGGGGAAACAACGGATGTAGGGGGCACAGAGCATTGGAAGAAATACTGGGAGTACTGAATCCAATTCTTACACTTCCTTCCGATTCTCGTGTTCCCATACATCTGTTTGGTAGAAGATAAGAAGCGTAGAGAGAACTGGGAAGTCCCAGAGGAATGCGTGGCTGGATATACGGAAATCTTCTACATCGATGGCTCAAAAACAGAAGAGGGCTCTGGAGCCGGAGTCCATCTCTCGAATAAAAATGAGAAGTGGGCTTTTCTTTTGAGGCAATAGGCAACGGTTTTTCAGGGCGAAGTATATGCGATCCTAAGGGCGGCAAACTCGATGATTGACGAGCGGTTGAAGGACAGGCGCATCGCAATCTGCAGTAATAGCCAAGCTGCATTGAGTAGTCCTTTGATCACCTCGAAAATTGTTCGGGAATTCAGAGACCATTTGAACTTTATCTCTAGATTCAATACGGTGGAACTACTCTGGATACCTGGTTATTGTGGCGTAGAGGGAAATGAAATCTCAGATGCTTAAGCAAAAAAGGGATCAATATCCCCCATGCCGGAGCGAGAACCAACAATTGGAGTATCAGTAGCATCGGCTAAGACTGTCTTCAAAAACTGAGAAGAAGTTTTACACAATGACAGGTGGCAGAGCCTAAATGCCGCTAGATACACCACACTTTTCCTGTCAGAACCAAACATGCATACCGCAAAGTTTATTCGAAAAGCGGGAGGACTTGCAGGAGTATTGTGGGCATTCTGACAGGTCATAATTCACTAGTTGGACATATATTCAGAATAGGAATTATTCAAGATGATACGTGTTAATCCTGTAATGAGGAAGCGGAATCCACGGACCATTTTCTGTGAATGCCCCCCCTATGCACGCATCAGATATTAGATCTTCGGTGCCGATATTTTCCAGTTGTAATAGGTAGCATCACATCCACTAACGGAAATCCTCCGATACGTTAATGAATCCGGGATTTTCTGAAGTTGAGGATATCGAGCACAATGGGTCACCACAACTTGAGTGCTCAGAAGCTATAGCTTCTCTCCCAACAGAAACACACACAAAAATTTCACTTAGAAACTGGCATTTTCTAAAATTACTTAATTTTCTTAAATACAGGCTTTAAGAAGTCACGAGAATTGGTTAGTTTGGGCACGAAGCACATTTTGGCCGATTTTGTCTACTTCGCCAAACTGTAAGGTTTAGCGCAAAAATTTCTCTGTCAAATTTCTCAAATGGTATACACTAACCTCAGATCTAGTGAATGTAGAAACCATTCTGGAGGTTTGGTGAAAGGAAGTTCCCTAAAATTTTCCACTATTTTTGTGCAATGAGCCGGTGTTGTTAAGTCTATGGGATCTAAGTATATGGCTTCTAAAATATCGCTGATCTAATTGTTGGTATTCATGTTGATGCTGCTGCCCAATTTTGAGTTCGTTACGGTCTTGAATGAAGTGCTCTAACACACTTCAAGGCCTTGATCCAATATGGATTGTTGCGCCAACGATTATTATTATTATTATTATTTTGGGCTTGTGCAACTTTCGAACCGGTTTTGTTACCTTTTAAAAATTCAGGAGGCTATATGAACCTTTTCAACCATAAAGAACTTTTTTCTGGAGAGGAACTTTATGTGGAGCTGAGTGGTATTCCTGCACAGTAACCGTCACCAACGTTTGATACTTTGTCATTAAGGTGCTGATCATCTCGGTGGCGCTAATAACTTGAGCTTAAGCTCTTTTTTTGTGCGTAGTGAGAAGCGGTTCCATGTTTTCCTTTTTGGGGAGTGTGGACGTTTGACGTAGCTTCTGTTTAATTTGGTTCATGATGCTTCTATTGTATCCATATATATTATGTTTATGCATTTTCGAGGATGTACTTTCATTCCTTTTGATAAAAGAATTAGATGCTGACATTTTGTGATGCAACTAGTTGGTTTAGTTTGGTTGGTTCTATAGAAGTTGCACTACGCGCATTATGCCTAAGTCCAGTTGGATCAAGCCAATATTCAGGTATATGTGTACGTACCGCTGTGAGCCTAGCTGGCATAGAACATTGGTCATTACGCCGGTTACACGCGCTGATTGGTGTTGGTGGATCGATCGGCTGACGGAGAATCAATAGCCTTACTGATCAGAAAAGAGATAGATGGTTTTAGGATTTCAAATGAAGACTACCGTGATACAGTAAAAGGTAAAAATTGTATTATATACATATTCAGGAGGTCGATTTTTTTTGTTGGAGTTGTAGAAGACGTTTCTGGGGAACATTCGTGTAAGGGAATGCTCTTGACATTGGGTTTGCGAATCTTGCTGGAAGATTCCTACCACGGGTCGTATTATATGCTATGGTGTTGCGAACGCTACACCGATCGAAAAAATCCAACATAGACTCTAGGGGATAGCGTTATTTTGTGGGCTAGAATGCGAGCGAATTGGAATTTTAGAGAAAGTGAATATCTCCATTAAGAAGGAAAACAAGTCGGAATACCGGAAGCTCGCGCTTCGGGTATAAAGGTTTTGTGTTCATCTTATCTAAAAAATTTCAACGCACATTTTTCTATCCGTATATAGTTACAAATCCAACATACTCCTTCATATTTTTCCAAACTACGCGACATACGTCCATATTACAGCCGTAGATATTGCGCTCACCCTAAACAAACAAACTGCCTATTTCCGAATATTGTACACATATATGCACGCATATAAATTGATCGTACCCATATTTCCGATTTACTTCTTATATCTATCTGAATTAGGCACCTCCCGCAAAGTTCATTAGCACGCATATACTATATACCTACATACACACATGTCCCGTTGGAATAATTGATATTCATATACAAATGACTAAAAAACTAAAACAAAATAATTCTTGCCGACCCCATCCATAAGAACTCATTTCGTTGTGGTATTGACGAATTGACATGTGATGATGACGTCATGCAGGTTGTAGAGTGCACGAAATTCACAAAAAATTGTAAAGTTTCACCCCCTATAACTTTGTTAATAATAGTCGGATTTTCTTCAAACTTGACCAAATTGTGCACCATGCCCTTCATTATACCTATGCTAAATTTTGTACTTCTGCGATGAACATAAGGGGGGTGCCGGGTAAATTTCTAAAATATGGAAATATACTATTATTAACTTTATTTCTGCAGATATCGGAACCGGATATATTTTGAGGCCTAGATTTCACACAGATGCACTACTGTGATTTTTTTCGGATTTTTCGGTTGGATAGGTTCTGAGAACGAGACCTGTTACACTTTTTGGGGGTCACATTTTGAGCCCTCACTCCCTTATGTTTCACCCAATATCAAATGTTGAACCAGTTTCGAAAAGTACTAATTGAGACCTTTCATTTGATACCCCCCATGGCTACATTCTGTGAAAAAAAAATTTGTAGCCTCCTTTCACCTGTATGGGGAGCCCCCCTTAAACTTAACACAAAATAGTGCCAGTTGCTGCATGTAAAGGGAACAGCAGATCACATACTCTTACCAACTTTCGTGACAATCGGTCCAGCCGTTTCCGAATAAATCGGGTGTGACAGACAGACAGACAGACAGACAGACAGACAGACAGACAGACGGACAGACAGACATCGAATCGATTCTAATAAGGTTTTGTTTCACACAAAACCTTAAAAAATGAATGTGACGTTCAGCGTTCAGCTGGTAGATACGACTTGACTCTACCAGTTGTGTATCGAACCTTTTGACGGTCCGTTTTATATGGTTGGACAGATTCGAAAAGGTGATACTTGATCTTTTTAATGCGCTATAAGTCGGTTGTTGGGTTTACAGTGTAGTGAGATTACTACGTTCTATTCTTCGTGCGTGTCTCCTCATCATCGTGTCTATGGTAGTGCTGGTGTACCCGTTCTTCCTTTCAGAGCCCATAATGTGGAGTTTTTCGCTCTGGTAGTCTTCCTCTGTGAGTGGGATTGTTAGAAGGCGGTGGATCATCGTGCCATAAGCTGCCATTTTATGCTGGTAGCTATGGAACGAAGTGACCGGGATTGTCCGCTGGGTGCTGGTGGGTTTCCTGTAAATAGAAAAGGAAAATTGTCCGTTTTGACGTTTGATTAAAATATCTAAGAAAGGCAATTGGTTATTAACTTCAATTTCATGAGTGAAGGTTATTTTAGAGTGTAGCGATGTAAAAAGATCAAGTATCACCTTTTCAAATCTATCCAACCATATAAAGCGGACATTGAAAAGGTTCGATATACAATTAGTAGAGTCAAGTCGTATCTACCAGCTGAAATCCCTGCTGGCTAGAGAAAAGGATCGAAAAACGGTAGAGGAGATGAGCGGTATATATAAAAATGCCTAACTACTAGATTTAGGGAGCATACGAAGGAGGCAGAGTTGGTTACTCAGTATTCCCGAAAACCTGCAAAATCTATGGTGGCTAAACATATGGTGGAATACGGCCATAAAATAAGCGCCGACGATTTGAAAGTGTTTAAACAGGCAAGGAAAACTAACCAGTTGGACGCCAATGAAAACTTATTCATTAGCAAACAGCCGGTAGACACTAGACTGAATTCAGATCTAGGCAATTGCTATTCATCATTATTTAAAAACTAATTAAAAACCTCTTCCTCTTTCAGGATAAACAAATAGGTCTTTAAAATGTTATTAAATTCTAAATAAAAATAAAATTAGGTAGCTTTCTCCCACTACAATATATTTTAATAGTTAGTAAATACGTATTTCGAGAGCTACTCTCTTCCTCAGTACTTAAGTTACATGTGTGTTTGTTACGCTTTATATTTCGGGACACTATTTCGGGATATCTTGAATGTTTGACAAATACCCAATTTCTCTACGACGCAGAGTTTTTTTTTAAATATCAATGTACATATTCGCATTCATATTCCCCTCTATCAATGCCACATTTCCCACGCCGCTCGCGCCGTAACACTTTTTTTGGCTCCAGTTTTGTCTTAGGATTTCTCTACGCTTTTATTTTTCCATCGCTGGAGAAACCATTAAATTAGGACTCGTCGACAAAGGCGACATCACCCCACTACAAAAGATAGTTCTGAGTAAACTTAAATCACTTTCCTTGATTGACTTCTTTAACATAAGTTTTATTCGTGAAATGCATGACTAGGGAAAGTCTATGCTAGGGTGTCTGTTACTGGGTAGAAAAATGTGGCATTCGTAGTGGGGGGTATGGATGCGAATATGTACGGTGATATTTTAAAAAATCTACATGCCAACGCAGAGAAATTGGGTTTTCGTCAAACATTCAAGATACGCTGAAACAGTGACCCAAAACATAAAGTGTGAAAAACATTCATGCGGTTGAGTTCAATTCCGGAGCTATTCAAAACCTCACCAAAATCGTCGTATTATTGAGGACCAGCAGATTTATATGAAATAGACTTCCCAATGCACGTGAAAGGGGGGTGCTATTTTTTTTGCAGTATATGGTCGCGTAGGGTAGCAAAATGAAATGACTCCATTTGTACTTTTCGAAATTAATGATATTTTTCATATTGGCTCAAACATAGGAAAGTGAGGACTTAAAATATAAACTCCAAAAGTGTATCCGGTCATGTTTTCAGAACCTATCCAACCGAAAAATCTGAAAATAATGACAATAGTACATCCATACGAAATTTAGGCCTCGAAATACATCCCATCCCAATATCTGCTTAAATAAAATTAATAACAGAATATTACCATATTTTTTAAATTTCCACGAAGCCTCCCTTAAGTTCATCATAGAAGTACAACTAATAACATATTGCATAATTTTGGAAAGTTTGATAAAAATACAACTATTATTAACAAAGTTATAGAAGATCGAAATTGTGTATTTCACGAGAGTTTATCGCCACAAGATAAACACAAAACTTTTATACCCAAAGTGTCCAGCTTCTGGCATTTCGACTTATTTGAGTTTCTAATGACATTATTACGATTTTTTGGCACTGTCCAGATTTCAATTTTGCATACGGAAATAGAGTTTCTTTTGTTTTTCGCCCTCAGCGAGGGTTTAATTTTGTCTTTTTTCATTAATCTTTTTTGCATTGTATCCAACTTTCATTTTTGCTCACTGCATGTGGGTGCGTACATGCAAAGAAAGGACTACAATGTATCTGTAATCAGGAACAAAACTCCATGTTGAATATTAGCTATTTATTCAGTAAGTAACCTATTTTAATACCTTTCAGATTTTATTTCCAATATTAAATTTCCGAAATTTGTTGAATGATACAGTTAACAAGTTTATCTGTCCAACTTCGAATGTTGCGATTGAAGGCTTATTTCAAGCATCTTCTTCTTTTTTTTCTTCAGCCTTTGCCCCGTTCACAAGCGGGGTCGGCTCGTCGGGATTGGCTTCACCATTTGGCTCTATCGAATGCCTGATCTGGGTGCAATTTCGAGGCTTTCAAACCCCCTCCAGCGTACCAAGTGTGCTGGCCCCTATTCCATTTTCGTTATTATTTTCATTTAATGATTGGAGGTTGTAACTAATATCCTGGTTTCAGAAATAAATAAGTTTATGATGCAATTAAACTTTTGTTTCTTAGAGTGAATGTACGAGACTTTGAAACATGATGGTAGGCCCGTAAAGGCGGAAACTAATATTTCAATTATGATGCAGGAGTTTCAATTTTGACCTGTAGATCAATTGTTCTGTTTCCGTAATAACTTTGTAGCCAATTGGCATTGACTATTTTTAATTTGCATTCTATTTGGCTCAATACCTCCTTCCATTTCAGTTCCTTGGTCACTATGTAACAGTTAGTTATAAAATGTGTGAAAAACAAATATTTATTTTTTTTCGAAAAATCGATCCATGATAGAAAAAAAAATATTTTCATTTATTATCTATACTCTCGAATGTATATGAATTTCCCTAGACCTGCGCCGCATATTTGAAATGCGAGTACATTACTTGCATATCTACATATTCCCCCGAAAGCTAAAATCTAACATTATGGCCTCATTACACTCGATTCTCAAAATTCTAGCTGGAACCATAAATGTCTATGTAATAATGAATCATCATAATCCAAACGTTGCAAATCTCCGTTGCAATTCTCAGGAGTTCCTTGTATCTTTTGCTATGTGCTAATGGTACCCAGTACATACGTACAATGGAGCAAAACCACACCTTCACTCGCTTGACTTTAAGAAAATCTCTTAGGCATGTACTTCTTACGCCTTTGTGCAGACACACTATTAAATACAAGGTCATTCCGAGTTAAGTAAAAGTTTTAAAGATCACTGCCTAGGTAGGCAGGTATAACTCAATTATCAATTTTGCTATTCGATTCGGAGATTAGATTGTTAGGCCAACTTCATATGGCACATGTGGCATCTAATCCATCGCATTGATCGCTTCCCTGTTAACATTGCGTTCGTTTTGACACTGGCACTTTGCAGTTTAAAGGTGATTAATGGTTTTAAATGTGTAAAATTTGTATTTAATTTTGTATATTTTTTGCACTATCTATTTGAAGCATGTCAGTCTTTCCACGTCTGCAGCACGGTCATAGTCTAACACACCCAAATAGGAATTCATAATTTTCAAAGAGCTTACCCCATTCGCTTGAGGTTACCATTCCAAACTCTAAATGTTTGCAGTCAAATGCGATTAGTGGCAACTTTCCGATAAATCACAAAATTAGCTGGATCTCAGTTACTGTCTGGTATTCAGAGCCGGTATTAACCAAGGTTGTTTATTATTTGGCGATAGTTACACTATATTCGAGCTATCGTCACGGGGCGGGGGAGGTCCGTCCTGTTACTCCATTCGTTCCAGATAATTTCTCACGGATTGATTATTAGGGCCGAAGAAACGGCGATTCCGTGCCACAACACGTTATAATCTTAATCTTACTCCACAATTAAAACGATCTAATTTTCTGAACCGCAAGATTTAATATTGATACGGTTACATGACGGCTTACCGAAACGATTAATTGTTTGCCTTCTTAATTCAATTTCAATTGTTGAGCGCGAATGAGTGCTTTAATAAAGTCAAATTGCAACTTTCGTCGGCTTGGCCGGCGGTTATTATGTAATGGCAACAGGTCTTACGAGAAATTGAATAATAAAAGTATTCACTGCCAATGCAGGTCGTGTCATACAAAAATACCAAAATTTACATTGACGAAGGTATTTTCCACTGTGTGCTGAGTGTTTAATGTGTAAAATGTGTATTTGCATTATGTAGATGAATTAAGATGATGTAAGATATGTGCACTGATACCTTTCTACAAATTTGATCATAGTATCAAACCTAAACATGGGTACATAAAAAAGCAGTAGAAACTGATCTATCTGGATTCGCAGATGACCTGCATACATATGTAACTTTGGGCTGAAAATTGGAAACCAGTTTTTAATTTATATTTTTATGAAGCCGAGGGGAAGGCTTTATCTCGATTCGAGTTTAAGGATAACATTTTTCAGCGTCTACCAAACACCGGACCCTTGAGGCAAGCTCTATCCTCTGGAGGACGCTGCCTTAGACACGGATGGACGGGCCCTGGTTGGTGGTGAAGGGAAGGAGATCCTCGAAATGCCATCGAAAATGAAACTCACATTCTTGAACAGCAGATCCAACAAATGTTCCGGTACCCAGGTTGCGAAGTAAGGATTTTCGAAGTAATATTCGCATCAGAATCACTAATGTGGTTGACAGAAGGGCAGCGAGTTCAGAAAGCGCTGAGATTTGGTCACTTTGGTGGGTGCTTGAACTGGTGTTTCACCATTGGACAGTCATACTATTCGGAGCATTCAGCGCTCCCGTGAAAAGGGAATTTTCCCTTATTACTGGAAAGTGCTGAGATTCGCGCTGACATCAAAGGTAAAGATGACCCTGAGCTGCAGTGTGTATAAGGACCATTCTTACAGAATGAACCAAAAAGGGGTCAAAAAGCTCATTAAGAGTAAACTCACTAATGCAATACTTAATACAAATTTTAGAACAGAGAAATCTAGTTGATATGCTGGCTAGGGAGTTAGGAATACTTCCAACTTCGTAAGAAGGGCAGAATGTGAGAAGCAATCAAAATTGAATCAGGGCTACCTTTTGCGGATATTAAGAGATCGCTTCCCGCTTTATGAGTCGGTGAATGGCCAGTGGAGGAAGGAGATCACGTTGGGAGTAGCACAAGAACTGCCATACTGTCTTGCATGGATGGCGTCTATCCGGCAATACTAAAGGAGGGTATGGAGTACTTAGAGCAACCTCTAAGAAATATTTTTCGAGGATGTCTTGCTCTGGGCTACGTGCCTTCCTCTTGGCAAAAGGTTAAGGTAGCCTTCATACCAAAACCTGGGAAAGATAGCTATTCTAATCCAAAGAACTTCAGACAGATCAGCTTGACTTCATTTTTGCTGAAAAGTTTGAAGAGACTAGTGGAGCGTCACATTCATGGAAACGCATTTAGGCCGCACCCACTTAATGAAAACCAACATGCTTACCAGCGTGGAAAGTCCTGTGGGTCTGCTCTTCATTCTTTGGTTACTAAGATAGAGGATGCAACTTTGAATTGTGAGTACGCGGTGGGGGTGTTCGTGGACATTGAAGGGGCTTTTGACTGTGCGCCTTTTCAAAAACTTTGTGATGCCGCCAGAGAGCATGGTGTTGATGATGCTTTAATTAGGTGGATCCATGCTTTGCTAACGCAGAGATTGCTGTGCGCTGAGGTGGGTGTCGATCGCTGTCTGACTGCAGAAGCAACGAAGGGCTGCCCCCAAAGAGGTGTACTTTCGCCACTTTTGTGGAGTATGCTGATCGACTCACTACTATGCGAACTACAAAATTTGCGAATACACGCTCAAGCTTATATTGATGACGTGGCTGTGCTTGCTGTAGAGCAGGATCTTGGAACGGTGTGCAGGAATATACAATGTGGCGTTGATTTGATAGATAGTTGGTACCTCAGGCATGGCGTTTCAGTTAATCCAAATAAAACCACAATGGTATTATTCACAAAAGGAAGAAAACTGGATGGACTTTGCCTCCCTGAGATGAGGAGTACTAGCTTTCAACTAAAAACGAGAGGGCATTGAGTGGTCCTTTGATCACTTCGAAAATCGTTCAGGAATGCAGAAACCGTATGAACTCTATCTCTAGATTCAATACGGTGGAACTACTCTGAGTACCTGGTCACTGTGGCGTAGAGGGAAATGAAATCTTCGATGCTTTAGCAAAAGAGGGGTCAATCTCCCCTATACCGGGACCGGAACCAGCAATTGGAGTATCAGTAGCATTGGCTAAGGCTGTCTTCAAAAACTGGGAACAAGCTTCCCACAATGACAGGTGGCAGAGCCGACACACCAAACTTTTCCTACTAGAATCGAACATGCGTACCTCAAAGTTTATCCTGTCGAAAAGCAGGAGGACTTGCAGGAGTGTTGTGGGCAGTCTGACAGACCATAATTCACTAGCTGGACATATGCTCCGAATAGAAATTACTCAAGATGATACGTGTCCCTCCTGTAATGAGGAAGCGGAATCCACAGAGCATTTCCTACGTGAATGCCCCGCCTATGGACGTATCAGGCATCAGATCTTTGGTGCCGATGTTCTCCAGTTGCGATGGGTAGCATCACATCCACTAACGGAAATCCTGCGATACGTTAACGAATCCGGAATATTCCGCTAGATGGGGGTAGCGAGTACAATGGCCTAATATGGCCTGAGTGCTCAATGGAGCTCCTCCCCCACCACACACACATAGACACACATACACGCAGCACAAGGATCCATCTTAGTGCTGAAACTGTGAGACACATCATATAATATTCTACTAAGACTAAATATGCTAGACGAGCCGTTCGGAGGCATAGTTAAACATGCTCAAAGCAGACTCTGCATATTGATGAGACAAGTAAGCGGATGGATGGCCGTTCATGGTTTCAGCATTGTGCTAGAAAAAAACTGAGGTAGCCATCTTGACCAGAAATAGAATTTCGGCCCTGCAACCCATAATGATGGGAGCGATTTTAGAGTCAAAGAAATGGTTAAGTATTTTGGAGTGACGTTCGACGCAAAGGTGAATTTTTCAAGCAAATCAAAGCAGCAGCTGATAAAACTCCATCCATCCAAATTCCGCTAATGGCTAACGCTTGGGGTCTTATCTAAAAAAGGAGACGTATTCTCATGAGTACGACGAAGCCCATTCTGCCCTACAACCCGAAAGTATGGACTGATACTATGGGCAATCTTGTACATTTGCTTTGCGAGAAAAGTCTGCCTATCGCGCTGTCTCAGAACCGGCTTTGATGGTGATCGCAGTTCTTAGTAAGGAACGTGAAAAGTCATCTACAAGTCTAAGGAAGAGAACTCAAGTGAAGTGGTTGCTCTTGAGGAACGGCAACAGTTGCAGTATGATAGTTTAACTGAAAGCATGGCAACATTGATTATTTCCTTGGCTAATTTCTAACCGTTCATGGAGGTTTTCAGACTTATCTGCTCAATATTGAGAAGGCACGATTCTGCGACTATGTGTTTTGCAATGGGATGGCGGATAGCGCCGGCCACATCTTTTTTGCTTGTGGAACGTGGGATGGGGCTTGTTAGCAAGTTTATGCATACATAGAGGAACTCTCTCTGGAAAACATTGTCAGAGAGATGCTAAGGAGTATCGATAGATTGGACCGTGTTACGAAGATCAAGTGCGAAAAAGATTAAATTCAACCGGTGAAAGGATCGGCAGGTGGTTCTTTGGACTAACTATTTTCCTTCTCGCAAATCACGTGTCCTACTGCTCTTGACATCACTCAGGGAATTTTGGATATGATGGCAATTCCGCAGTAACCATAGACGAACTGTTGGAGATTTGCAGTAGAATAGGTGACAACAAAGCCCCGGGTCTGGACGGAATAACAAATAGACTGGACATGTTCGCCTGGTTCTTCGAAGCGTGCATGTCCTAGAGATACTCCCTACAACATGAGGGCGAGAGAAGTTGCTTCTGTTGGCTTAAGCTGGCAAAGCTCTAGGTTAGTTGTCTTCTAGACACTATGGGAAAAATGGTGGAGCGGCCAATTTATAATAGATTGTTCCCAGTCATTCATCATCAAAAGGATGTTGTCGTGTACTCATGCGAAACAATCAGTGCTGTTAAGGCCCGGTTGTCTAGCAGTGGACTAATATTTGCGAAGGAGAAAACAGAAGCGGTCCTTATCACAAACCGCCGGGAAAAATCCCAGAAGCGAAATTACTCCCGAATTACAATTGGCAATCATATCATCATTTCCAAACTATCAAATACATGGGAGTGATGATAGATACGAAGTTAAGTTTTAAGCAACAAACAACACGTGTAGTATGCTTATGAGAAGGGATCCACTACGAGTATGGCCCTGGTAAGGACAATGTCGAAAGGTTGAGGGAGGAGTATACTTCTAGTTTACTCATTGATTGGGTGGTGAGCTCGATCTTGCTTGATGCCACAGATATTTGAGGGAAACCATTTTACATATCTTGTAATGCCTATAAACTGGGTGCGGTATATAGGAAGACAGCCCTAAGAGTGTGTTATGCCTTCAGAACCGTCTCAGATGAGAGGAGTACTCGGGACAAGGCCGGTGGACACACTGGTGTGTGGCTAGGGAGACAACATGGGGATATTAATTATAATTTTATTCTCTCGCCAGTACCTCTATAGGTTCAGATTGAACAATTCGCTCAATTATCCAAACTGTGAGGGAGCCCCCGAAGAGCTAAAGCATGTATTCGTCCATTGTCCAAGATTTAGGTTCGAGAAGAGAAACCTCGAGGGAACTTTAGGTGAAGCACTGACACCGGAAAATGTGGTGAGGAGAATACTACATCCGAGGAGGATTGGGATGTGGTCAAATCAGTGAGCGCATCAATCCACATGCGAAAAACGGAAGATAGGAGAAAAGCTACGACTTACGACAATTTTTAGCAGTCGTTGTTCATCTATGATATTAGAGTAGATCATTACTTAGAAAACTATCTAAGCATGGAATCGACTCAATTTTATAATAGAGTTTAATGAAATTTGCATTTTCAATTTTGCCAATCTTCATTTTATCCAGCGAATTGCTTTGTAATTTATCAAATTAATTTTGAGTGACGAATTCAATTATGCGTTACTCTATTCATTAATTATCCAATGTTGATGAATTTTTACAAAATCATATGAGGAACAAGTCAATGTATAATGCGGTACGACTTAATGTTTGATTTACGGTTCAGTTGTTAAAAAAACCAAGGTGATCGTTTACCTACCAGGCGACACCGCACCTGTCACTTTTTGATCAATTTTTACTACACGAATCAATAATATATCTTGACGACTGTTACTTTTCTTTAGTTAGCCGGTTTATTGGATTCTTTTGACTGCATTGACTGAATTTTTTTTTTAAGAATACAAGAAACTGTAGTTTCACCGCGGCGGAATTTCGGCTTTACTTTCAGATCAGATTCGCCGTTTTACTTTGCCAACAATAAATAATTCAATATCAAGGAACAAACACGGTCTATTTACTTTTAGTATATATCGATATATCGGGAACCAGATTCTGCTTTCTTCAGTATGCTATAAACTACATTTAAGGCGAGGTTAAATGCCCTTAGAGTTTAAAGTGTTAGATCAGAGAAAGAGTAGAGTGAGGAAGACAAACAAAGTGACCAAAATCGTGAAAACAGCCGCGCTAGCTCCAATCAAACCAAGCGAGGTAAAGCTCCAAAAAGGAACCAAAGTTGGCGGAAAGAGAATGCAAAACGTCAAAGGACCGAATTGATTAACATCTTTAAAAAAGGTGATATGACATGTGCCGATATCCTCATCATCATCATCAACGGCGCAACAAGGGGCATCCGGTCTAGGCTTGCCTTAATAAGGAACTCCACACATCCCGGTTTTGCGCCGAGGTCCACCAATTCGATATACCCAAAAGCTGTCTGGCGTCCTGGCCTACGCCATCGCTCCATTTCAGGCAGGGTCTGCCTCGTCTTCTTTTTCTACCATAGATATTGCCCTTATAGACTTTCCGGGCTGGATCGTCCTCATCCATACGGATTAAGTGACCCGCCGCCGTAACCTATTGAGCTGGATTTTATCCACAACCGGACGGTCATGGTATCGCTCATAGATTTCGTCATTGTGTAGGCTACGGAATCGTCCATCCTCATGTAGGGGGCCAAAAATTCTTCTCTCGAACGCGGCCAAGAGTTCGCAATTTTTCTTGCTAAGAACCCAAGTTTTCGAGGAATACATGAGGACTGGCAAGATTATAGTCTTGTACAGTAGAGCTTTGACCCTATGGTGAGACGTTTCGAGCGGAACAGTTTTTGTAAGCTGAAATAGGCTGACAACAACCGTACGCGGATTTCATCATCATCGTAGCTGTTATCGGTTGTGATTTTCGACCCTAGATAGGAGAAATTATCAACGGTCTCAAAGTTGTATTCTCCTGTCTTTATTTCTCCCGTTTGACTAGTGCGGTTTAATGTTGTTAGTTGGTTGGTTTTCGGTGCTGACGTTGCCACCATATATTTTGTCTTGCCTTCATTGATGTGCAGCCCAAGATCTCGCGCCAATTATGGCCTGCTCGATCTGGATGAAGGCAGTTTGTACGTCTCGGGTGGTTCTTCCCATGATGTCGATATCGTCAGCATAGGCCAGTAGTTGGGTGGACTTAAAGAGGATCGTACCTCCTGCATTTACCTCAGCATCACGGATCACTTTTTCGAGGGCCAGGTTAAAGAGGACGCATGATAGGGCATCCCTTTGCCGTAGACCGTTGTTGATGTCGAATGGTCTTGAGAGTGATCCTGCTGCTTTTATCTGGCCTCGCACATTGGTCAGGGTCAGACTAGCCAGCCGATATCCTCAGGAACGTCAAATCCGATCCGATGGCTGGCAACTACATATATAGTGGTTATGTTTCAACAAGCTCGACGATAGCAAACTTCGAGGGAATGCTAGATATGCTAGTCTCGGATGCAAGAAGTCGAAACCCCAAGATCATAGCGGGTGATTTCAACGCCTGAGTTGTGGATTGGGGCAGTTGAACTACGAGTTGCACATACGGGAAATGTGTCCACCTTTCGTGGGACAGGGTCGGGTTCAATAGCCAATCTGACATATGTGAGTACCACATTGGCGAGGAGAATGGCATGGTTTGTCAGAAAGCATTATACTCATACAATCAGACCCGGATAGAGCATAGTAGAGGGAGTTTTACTTGCTCGTTGGAAGAGGCAAAAACTAGTTTTGCTTCCGAAGTCGAATAAGTAACTAAGACTTCATACCGCCCGATTTCGATTTCGAAAAGCCCACTCAACGATCGACGCTCGAGATGCGATATCGTCTAATAAAGGTTGTGCCGTGGTGACGTTGAACGTCAAAAATGTCTTCAATTCAGTCACCTGGGAGTGAATAAAAAACTGATTGGTTAAAACGAGTGTCTTCAGTTATTTGACTAATCTCCTCAAAAGTTACCTCTAGGAGAGGACACTTTGATACGATACGAATGAGGAATCCAAGAAATACACAGTATTAAGGGGTCCCTGCCCTTCCCTTGCCAAAGTAGGCCATGATAATCGGTTTCGGTTGTCGTTGTGAAATAACCTGAAGACGTTGAAGTGTACGCTAACGGAACCATTAACGCGATAAAAGCGTAGCTGGAGATAGTTCAACTTGACCTTGCAGAACGAAAGTAGGAGGAGTTTTGATTACCAATCGTAGGAAGAGGAAGCCGGTTATCAAATACTTGGGGTTGATGATTGACGCTAAAATCAATTTCAAGGGACACCTGGACTATTTCTGTGAGAAAGCGGCAAATACCAGCGTATTATTAGCGTGGATGATGCTTAATATTGGAGGCCCAAGATACAGTCGCAGATTACTTGTGGCCGGAGTGGTTCGCTCTACACGATAATACGCGGCACCAGTTTGGGAGGAATCACTAGCGTGTGAGAATAATCGGAGAAGAGTAAACATGTCTTCCCACTTACTGGCACTAAGGGTGTGCAGCGTCTTCAGAACAATAGCAGACGGGGCAGCGTGTGTTATTGCAGATGGGCATTTTGGCAACTGAGGCACGCTAAGAAAAGGAGATTGAATCCACCTGAAAAAGATACAGAATACCGAAACGCGGCAAAAAACTGGCAGCACCAGCCGATGCAATTCCTGTCAGGGCACGGTGGTTACCGGAAGTATCTGCACTAGTTCAGTTTGGATAATTCTCCCCTTTGGCCTGAATGTGGTTGCACACTTGCGAACCCGAAGCATGTTATGTTCTACTTTCCACAATTTAATTCAGATGGGACACGGTCTGAAAATCAACGTAAGCCCGCAGAACATCGTCGTGGAAATGCTGAAGTCGGAGGGAAACTAGTGTACGGTGAACTTCGCAATCAAAAGTATACCGGAGGAACCTGGAAAAGCGGTGCGCGTAAGGAGAAGCGGAGAACGGAAGGTTTGGTCACTTAAAGCGTACTCCTCCCCGCGAAGTAATTTTTTGCGGCAGCTCCGTGGGGAAGGAAGAAGGAGAATGTGGGGGTGGTTTTATTGGGTGAGTTTCCCATACAGTGCTACAATTTGCATTTTCACCTCCATCTATAAAAAAAAAAGACAGACAGCAAAGAATTCTAGAGTTTTTTCTTTACTTTTCTTGTAAGTTTGCACACTGGATTAGAACATCTCTACATGAGGGTACTAGAGGTACAACGATGATTGGATATGAATCAACATCCGAAATTTATTGCAAAATAGTGGTAAAGGAGGGAAATGTTCACGAGGATTTCGAGTAAAGGGATTTATTTCGCTTCAAAATAATGTTTCATTTATAATAGAATGGAATAAATAAAAAGAAGTCATAGGTGAAATCCTGGAAATTATAAAAAAAAATAATTCTAGTCAGAATTGTCACTTACATAAATGATAGTCCAACATGTTTCATCGGTTTTATATTATGGGTCCTAGTCACGAATTGTAATAAATCTACGAAAAATAAATATTGAAAAAATTATATTTGTTATTTCTTTTTGAGAAAAATCTATGCGCCGAAATATTTAAGGGATACTTTTCTCGATGAATTAAAATGAAAGATTCTGTGTCGTATTTGTGCAAACGATT
Organism: Hermetia illucens; assembly: GCF_905115235.1. Taxonomy (NCBI): domain Eukaryota; kingdom Metazoa; phylum Arthropoda; class Insecta; order Diptera; family Stratiomyidae; genus Hermetia; species Hermetia illucens. Next base: position 163,171,299 of record NC_051850.1, read on the forward strand.
TCTGTTCATTTCTTTATTATTTCATAATTTAGAATGGTATATTTGGTAATGATGCGAATATTCCTTTTTTCAAAACTTGACTAAATCTTGACATATGAACTATAATTGGAATAAACTATGCGTTTGAATGGAAATGAGAAGAATAGAAATCTTACCGAATAAACTCTGGATTGATCCAAAACAAAAGTGAATGTTTATCACCCCTTCATAGCAGCAGAAACGTGACTTTCTGAAAATTTAATGAATTAACCAGCAGTCCATTCGGAGCCTTAACCATAAATTATAATTGCAAAGAATGCATGGATTATCTTCTCAGCTACATATCATAATTTGAACACTGTTATTTTTTCAATGTCCCTTCCTCAAGACGTCAAAGTCCTTCTTCCTGAATGCACTCTTGTAAAGGAAGATATGATAATATTCAAATCAGTTTCCCACGAAAAGTAGCCAGTCCAGTTTTCACCCTTCCGCACAAGAAAGGTCAATGCGGAAGGATAATAATTCTCAGCTCTTCACAGCAAACTTGTTTCAGTGGAACAACGATGACCCGAAAAATGTCCCTGCTGTCCTTCCGGCATACATACACGCATGCATATGCATATTAAGGAGTATGTTTTGTAATGGAGATAAGACAACCGAAAGGGTTGCATAACTATGGAATATTTTAAAATATATTGGAATGTTTTAGAAAGGTTTTTGAAAATAGAATGGAGAATATTTGCATATAAGTTGCTAATGGTCAGTTCCAAGTACTTTTCAGGAGTTGCACCGTACGAAGTCACACATAGTTCAGGCATTCACGAGACAATAGCAGTGCAAGTGAAATGCTAATGGTTACATATTACATGAGGGTTCTGGGTCACTTTCGGAGTATTGTCCAGAACCGGTTTTTTATGCCTGCAAGAAAGGGTCATTCGAAAACCAACATTCCATCAGATAGGAAGCAGGATACCTTGATAAGATTGTGTGTACTTTTTAAAGCTCGTTCCCATGCAATCATTCGTAATAGGAAGACAAATGGTATCCCTGATATTTGTTGTCAGTCGTCCGAAGTCCTTGCTGGTCATAATATATGCAAAATTGGAAGAGCAAACCGGTTTGACCGGAATATTGACCATGAAGGAAAAGGATAATTTCTTGTTAGGACTTGAGAACGGACGATTGAAGGTTTTGAATTTGCATGGTACAAGACAAGTCTGGGAAAATGGGCATTTGGAAAATAGAACGTAAGTGGGGTAGTGTCTGGAAAAAAATTCCTTCATTATCGGACCTTTGGTTTTTTAATGCTTGTTATGTAAATATGCAGTCGTTCATCCATTTCTTTTTCTGAATCAATTTCAATTCATTTTAGGAATAAGAACTTGCATGAACTTATTTGAAATTTTCACCTCATGTTTTTTAAGATTTAGTCCAAATTTGCAATCTTATGGTCAATAATACTTACTGTTTTTAACTTCATAAAATATATAGTTCATGAGGACGATGTTTTATTTTAAGAAGATATTATATATATAATATAATTAGTTTTTAAAAGTGTTAAAAGTGGTAGTGAATGCAACGTGACGTTATAACTAAGTGTTCGTAACGCCAAGCGAATATTTCCAAGGATAACACTAAAATGAGTTTTGACAAAATAACTGAATGTGTGCCATTATTGTGCGATTATGTTCGATAATATTGGCACCTTTGGAAAGGGAATATTCGAAGTGTCGCTTTTATAGAAATTGAAATATGTAGTTCCTTCTCCACTTCAAAGTGCTATAATGATTTAATTATTCTACATTAAACTGTAACGAATTTTACGGAAAAGAATTTATATGTTAACCACCAATGAAGATTCTTTTCTTCTTAGAACCGAAAATCGTATTCGTCAAGGGATCCCCCATTCGTATTCAGTCGGTTGGAAACTTATATATTTCCTTACTTTGAGTAAATCCTAACACAAACTATACCTTTCCAAAAAAGCCTATTCAAATCTATAAAATCAGATTCGCTCCGATATCATCCCAATGATAAATTTAGCTTTTCAATGTAATCTCTTACAAATTTGGTCATTTTCTACAGTTTACTAGGAAAACGTTCGTATCGTTGATGATGGATTAGTTATCGTAGAACTCAAGGTAAATTAAAATACATTTAAAAAGAAGTAGGTTTAAGATTTAATGCATTTCCTGATAGATCTCTCCGAGCTTGTTTGAAAGACGAGACGTGGAAAACAACATGTGGACATCTCAAGATATATCTACGCGTATCAAGATAGATGTTGGGTACTCCTCACCCAGGCTAATATTATTTACTGTTAAGCCAGGAAATAGTCGCCACAATGAGCTAGTGACTATCAAGTGAATTGGGGATTAAAAATTTATTACAAAACTTGCATTATTTTATGCTACAGTAATAGACACTGTACCCCGGATTTTCGGCCGGTAACAGCAACAGTAGTCCAAGAGAAGCTTGCTAAAGGTGATATTGGGATGGTGGTTAGTGGTTTGAATAACAGAGCCAGCCACAACATCAGTGAGGTTTCTGGATTTCAACTGATTGGCAATGAAAATTTAGTTAGAGTGACTGTAACGCAAACGGCATAGTTGTCTTCTACGAAAAGCACAGACACAGACTTCAAAAAAGGTTACCACTAAATAGTTGCTTACCCTTGCCTATGACTTTTGGTAGCGGAGTGATGAAGGTAAGGAGGTGAAGACTTTATTGCCTTTGGGTCGTAAGTGGGGGAAAGTATAATATTTTTGATCACAGCTGTCATACTAAATTCCCTGCCTATACCATTGTTTTTTCGGTGTTGTTGTTTTCGCATCATGAAAGAACTTATTGGTAGTCACAAAACTTCCGATGGTCCGGTCGAGCATATAAGCATATAACATCCATTCCGCTCCTCCCGTAAATGAAATGTTTGTTCACAACATTTGGATATGGACTGGTCTTTCAAATAAAAGTGAAATAATTTTTCCTATCCACAAGCTCAAACGGAATAAATTAGGCGCTTTAATGGTTATCCGATGGGCGACAAATGGAGGGCAATTTGCTTGCTTCCTGTTTTCTCATAGGTACTAGGTAAAGGAATCCTGAAACAAACCAAAGAGCATTTCATAAGCTTGTTTGACAGGGACCAGGCTGGTTACCGCTCTGAAAATCCTTCTGCTTTAATGGCTTTTGAATCATTGTATGGAACATTGCATGGAGTTACAATCTCCGTTTCACTTATTGTTCATTGACTTCGAGAAAGCTTTCAACATTATGAACAGGAAGTGTATCTGGAGTGCTAATCGTAGGAGGAGTATCCTATCGGGATGATATTGTTTGTCTAATGCTACCGGGGTACTCAGATAATAAAAAATGAAGAACTGCACTGGATACGCACCAGATACCTGTAGACATGTTGACCAGAAGGTAAATGAGACAGTGGATAGGCTACAAAATTAAAAAGATGACAACTTTATTCTAGTCATGTCGTGTAGTGGAACCTATTGTCCCAGGATGGTCGACAAGTGGGCCGCTCTACGGCAATACGGCGCAGAAAAAGCAGGTAGCTCGGCGAGGAGAACTATTATGCGTTTCTTTTTAATGATTATAGCGTACTTATTAGCTATAGTATGTTAGTTAAGCCTATAACCGATGACATCTCTAATTCTAGGTATTTCAGTTTCAGGTATAACGGGTATATTAATCTAGTGTGTATGAAAGTTTTTTCACTCTCCTGACAATTTTCAGATAGCAGATACTCCGTTCCATAGACAGTAATTTAGCCTACAGTGACCCACTGTGATTTCAAGGCTCCTCTTGGTGAGGTTTAAATAATCCTGTCAGCACTTGTGATCATACGAGGGGGGACCCATAAGTTCCGGGAATTACGCTGTGGTGGGGAGGGTGATTGGGGGAACCTATTGTTTGACCACATGTCCGTTAGTGTTATGCCACCTGCGTCAGTGTGCGAAGTTGTGTCGGTGTGAGTGCATCGGTTCGCCTGTGAAATTTTTTTTAGTTAAACAACTTTTTACATTTCGGCGAAAACGTAATGGCAGATTGTCGAGAACAACGCGCGGCTGTGAAATTTTGTTTCCTGTTAGGCAAATCGGCCGTGGAAACTATTGTAATGCATAAGACTGCTTATCGGGATGCTGCCTTAAGTAGAACCAGAGTTTACGATTGGTTTTAAAAATGGAGAAATATCTATTGATGAAAACGTCGACAAAATCAATGCCCTCGTTCGTGGAGGCCATCGCCGAACCATTGATGAACTCTGTGAGATGTCGGAAATGTCATGGGGTTCAATTCAGAGAATTTTATCCGAAGATTTGCACATGAGAAGGGTTGCAGCTAGATTCGTCCCGCGCCTTCTCACAGATGAGCAAAGGGAGCGTCGACTTCAGGCATGTTTTGAGCTTCAAAATCAGCTCGAAGAGGACCCTGAATTTTTTCCAAGGTGATTACTGGTGAAGAATCGCGGTGCTATGGATACGACTCAAAAGGAATATGAAAGGAAAGCGTTTTGCCACTGTGGAGGAGGTGAAACAAAAATCGCTGGAAGGCTTAAAGGACATCCCGATGAGTGAATTTAAAAAATGTTCTGAACAATGGAAGAATCGTTTGGAGAAGTGCGTTGTAGACAAAGGCGAATACTTTGAAGGTGGTCAAAATTTGGTGTAAAAATCCCCTCGTATCATCAATGAACACCGTGGACTATTATATTCCTAGTAGTTTCGCCTAGTTTCCTCACCTATAAATAGTGATAGTGATCTTCAAATTCAAATTGTTTGACTAACGGTCTAATGGCAATATGGACATCATATTGTATGCTTGGTGGGCCGAACTTGTTTCTTTTAAAGCGCGGATGTCCGTACGTCCCTTCTGAAAAGTTTCTCCAATTTATTCCGGATCCGGTGCAGACAATGGTAGTGGCTCTCATAATTTGAACTAGTTTGCTCACGTCTTGACATCGCTATTACGTCAACAATTTCTATAAACTGCTGCTTTATTGATTTTCGAAATTTAATCGAGTCCGTTTGATCAAGAGAATACGAACTGAAATTTTGACAATACTAATACATGCAGTTAATAGGTGGGCAAAACGACCCCTCGAAAGAGCCCAATTGGCGTTATATTGCCCCTTTTTGACCGTGAATTGCCAAAAAAAAATTGTTTGCATAGTGTCCGCAGTCTAGCTCTAACAAGAGTCGAGCAATTACAACTGTATGCATAAGGGTCTCCTAATGCTCTCCTCAACTTCAAAAATGGAAATTGCAGGGTATGCTGATCCTAGTGGCATGGTCCCCATAGGCTAGTATCCTGTGCGAAAAGTCATAATCCTGTTCTCCGTTTGCTCATGCCTAGCCCAAAAGATTTCTAGACCGACTTTCACTGTAGGACGGGCAGATTTTTTCCTAACTTAGAGCAGGTGGTGAGCTTTCGACGTCTGGAGTCAGCGACTGTCCAGCAGTGTAAGCAGATTTAAATCTTCACAGTCGCAGGGGATGCTGACTGTTCCCGCCGAAGGACTCTCCAGAATGGAGCTCGCCTGATCAGTCGAGAGACCAGGCCTTGTCATCCAGGCCGCTTAGCGCAAGTCTGCATTACCTGACCTGCCTGAAGGATGTTGTCATTGAGCGCTTGGTCTTGACGCTGGCTTAGATGTCTGTCAGAACGACTAAGTTACGGTTGGGGCTCACATCATGCTCAGTCATCCACTTAGAATACATTGGCGTATCTTGGAACCGATCGTATGACTCGACTACACTAAGCATATCTGAGAATACTCCTGCTTTGACTCCGCAGACGATCCTGATGCGCTAAAGAATATTGTATCGCAATCGCGTAATACATAGTTGATCCTCCACTCTGCCCTGGTTAGATACCCTATCATAAACTTTTGAATTAAATTCAGCTTGAGTTTGGTGTCGTCTGTTGGAAATACGTAGTCTAGGATGTTAATATGACCATAAGACTTTGTTGCCCAGTATCCTGCCGCATAGGTCGGACGCAAGTTGAGGGGCAGTTTGGTGAGGTGACGTAACGTGATTCACCGTGACTTTTTTTTAACTACGGAAATGAATGCAACAGCTAATGTTCCCACGCATGGTGACGTGACGTGTGAAGTTTTGGGTTCCGGTCTCAGTTTTCACTAGTGACTGCGACCTGCGTTGATAGAAAACTTGCAAATATTGATTCCTTGATTAATACAAGTAATTAAAAAAATGATACATGGGTCGCTTAATGTTAGTTTTTATATTTCTCATTAGAAAATTCGTTCGTATGTCCTTTTAACCACAAAACAAAAAACCTAACTTTAGGAATAGTTTTTCACTTTAAACTTTATAATTTACGCGAATTTCGTAGAATTCGGATTTCGATTGGTCCTAACAAATCAAAGGAAAATCGAAACTGTAGAAATATTTTAATTCATTAAAAACCTTAAATTATTTTCAATGCTATAAACTACACAAATGAATAACTTTTAAAAAAAGTTCCAAATGCCGAGATTTATATAAGAGTCTCACAATCACTGATATTTCTTTCCGACATAATGCCGGACACCCCATTTCACATTGGCTTGACGGTCTGTTTTCACATACGTAAACACCGGCCCCGTAGTCCGAGATAAATTCCGAGGAGCTTTAATTGAAAGGATTTAGGATAGAGATAGTTTCGATAGAAAGTTTTCAATTTTTAATACAATACTTACCTCCTTCATTTATATGTAAAATATCTTCTGCTTTTAATGTGATACTGATCCATAGACACAGGATTAACTCGATCAGCAAGCGGTGCTTCATGTTTGTTAGTCCTTTGGGTTAACGACTACTGTTATTTTATAAGCCAACGAGATACGAAATAGTAGATTTAATTTGAATGCAAGATAAAACTGAGAATAATGGAAACATTATAAAAACTGACTATAATTTTTTTTAGTTTCACTTCATTGGTTTGCAGAATGTATTTTTCTATTTAATTTATTCCGAAGTTAGGTTCGGATATTTTTCCATGCTACAAGAACACTTCGTTTAACATCAATTGCGCTACAATACCTACGCACGCATTTTATGTTGGAATAGATAGATTCATAGATTAAATAATATTAAATATAAACTTTCTCTTGCTATTTATCCGATCAGTAGCATTCATAATGCAGATACTTAAGTCTGATGTGGGCTCATTCTTGGAATTTACAAAGAAACGCACGCGAAAAGCGCACTTCGTAACAATTCACAATTTGTGCTTGGGCATTAATTAATGTTCTGCAATAAAAAGATATTCCAATTTTTAAGGAATGGCAAATCAAGTCGAAGTAGGCCTGTAGTATCAGCGTACAACTTTCGTTAAATTCACTGTATGGAAGATTCGCTACATATTTCACAAGTTCCTTCCATTTCATATCAAAGAGCAATGCCTTGCAGAGGTTAAAACCAATCTACTTTCTAGAAATTTGTAGGGAACATAAAAATAACGGAATCTTTTCACTAGTTCGGAACAAAAGAAATGTATTAATCTAGCCTTTGCCATGAAAAGATATTATTATCGGGAAGTCATTTAACGCATGATCAAACTTCTCCTTATGTTAAGTCAGTGGTTTTATCAGTATGGCGTGGTGTTAGCATCTTAAAAGTATAAATACCATGCCTAGATCCGTTGATATCTAAGTAAGTTGGAAACTCATTGTTATCAACATGCAGATGCAGATTTTTGTCGTTCATTCTTTATTCTGCATCTTAAGTGTAGAAGTTCAAAGTTCACCGATTTTTTCAATGGTAAATTGGATGGAAAGTGACGCAGAAACTGAAAGTCCTCCAACTACAACAATGGTTCCGAAGGAGTTTCAACCTGCTGACTTATCCTCGAGTGGTGCGAAACCGGATTGTCGTTATACACAGCAGTTCCGTAAGAAAGATTCTCTTCAAAATTACTGTATTACCGTTTGCAAACAACGAACATTTCATTTCAGCTTTGAAACTATTTAATATAGAACGGGCACCAAAAAGGCGATTACCAGAAGTTTTCCCAGCGTACTCAAGAGTTCCTTACAATCAATATGTAGTGCCCCAGAACTTCGCATATCATTATCTAATACCAGCATACCCTGCCGCACTTGTTGTTGAGCTGTTGCCCCGCAATGAAAGTCCGTTTCAAAAGAGAGAAAGTGCATTCATCCGCTTTTCAGATATCCTTCAAAATCCAGAAACGGTTCAAATTATGAGAAGAATGATCCTGGGTGAGGAAGGTAAGAATCTTGTACCAAGTTTTATTACAGGCGCCGCCAGGAATAGAATTTTAAATGTAAATTTAGAATTATTCGTTATGCATTCTGTAGATCAGGAGAATTTTTTATAAATGGAAAAGTGGAATCTATAGAATGTGTATGAAATCCTTATAGACGTGTCGATGGCAGTTATACCCAATCAGCAACAAATGCAAAATCCTCCAACCGCTCTACCACCAAAACCAACTCGTATTTCCGCAGAGATGCCAAGTCCTTTTAAAGTATTAAACAGGGAAGCGCGTTACTATCAGTGAGTTTTCTTTAAAAATAAGTTAATTGTTTGTACTTAATATTTACATTAATAAAATAAAATTCATAAAAGAGACATCTTGGTTGAAAAACCCTCTCCGAATAAAATCGAATTTGGACATATCATGGAAACTCCTTGTGGTTGGGAAATTCGTTATGAACGCAACGACATGCAAGACAATCGTTATCAGGGCAAAGTAAATTGTTTTCAATTATAAAAAAAAATGGTTCTTGATTCTCAACTAATTAGTCTCGCAAACGGCAATTATTTAAATCTGCACTCAATCAATTATGTATATATTATATATTTTTAAATTATATTTCACAGCATAATGTGATGTCAATGTAGTACTAAACTATCCTAAATTCATTAAATAATTTTCTATCTATTTGGCCGTTTAAGATTTGCTAACAACTATGGTGATGGATCCTTTGCTTTCGGTTTTGGAAAAGGGAATCGTGATCATAATATTCAATCATTTGAAAAAAATTTGAAGAATCTCAACTTATTCCAAAAGAAAGTACGTTTTTCTCGGATTGAAAAGCAAATGGGATTAATTTTCTTCATTATAGGTGAAATGGGCAGACAAAAATGGAGGATACGGAGAGCATTACTGGGATTTGGCACATGTATGAACTTTGCATCCTCAATTGTTTTAAGATATTATTCACATTAGAATTACCTAACTTAAAATGGCCCCGATTAAAATAAATGAAAGATAAAACCCGCAGTTCCTTTTTGAAAGAGTTCCTTTGTTTCAAAAGTGATAATGACGTGATTGATTTGAGCAATTACCTGTCCATCTTCCTGATAACTATGATTTTTGGAAAAACAAATTCGTAATTTATATTTGTCTTTCCCTTGATTATAATAATCGAGTACAAGCTGGGACGCACTATTATCCCTTCATGGATTGGATGATACGTTTCCCGAGAGACCAGGACTTGTAATTGTTAAATGGGGAGCTCCAGCTCTTAAAAAACTGGTAAATCCATATGTATGCCACCATATGGTATGTTGAGTATACCTTACTTGCTAATATTAAATTGGATTAATCAAAGGTATGCTGTATCCGATGAGCATATATATGGTTGCCTTTTACCCTTTGGTGGGGTATAGTGTGTCAACCACACCTACGCACCACCGTTCGCAGTTACCAGAAATGTCCTTTATCTCTATTCGCGATTTCCTGAGATGTCTGTATTGTTTTTCTACTGTTCTGCGCCAAGTTCTGTTGGGGCGATCCACTCATCAGCCATCTTGGAAGAGTGGCTTCCACTGCATAGCATGGCCGCCTCTTCTTAATGTCTGACCTATCCACTGCCACTTACGCCTACTGATCACAACGCTTACGGGTGCCAGACTTATGCGCCGAAAAAGCTTTTCGTTTGTTATTACAAACTATTGTTTCAGGTACTCCGGCACAAATAGATGTTGACGAAGGCTTGCAGCTTTTGCACCCCCTTACCCGAACAAAGAGAAAATACTAGCGTAGAACAGTCGCAACCTGATTTTGGTGTTGAGATAACGGCATTTTCAGATTTTAGACAAAGCAGCGAAAGCGGATCTAGCGTTCTTAGTGCTCTGCAGATAGAAAGAGTGTGATGATTCGTCAGACTGAGAATCTTGGTTATGTTGATGTTAATCTTTAATTTAATTTTCTTTCTAAATCTAGAGCCATTTGGCAAAGGTCCATGACTCGGTGAGAGAGCAAACAGATGTCATTAACATAGACGAGATGTTTGAGAGAAGACATCATAGTCTATTGAACTCCTTCATGTTCTCCGGACAAGGCAGCATGAAGAACGTCACCGATAACAAGAAGAAATAATATCGCAACCCTGGCGGACTCCGCTTTTGACCTTAAAATCATCTATGATTTGATATGACATTTTGCGCCATCATATGTCGCTCTGATAATATATATTAGTTTCTCCGGAATGCCCCTCTTACGTACATATATCTCCTGTCCACACTATCGGGAGCTTCCTCGAAATCGATGAAGAGTATGTGAAGCGAAGATCTAAACTCCATGCACTGTTCCAAAATGATTCGCGCGGTGTTAATGTAGTGAATACAGGAGGATCCGAAGCGAGGTGTTCTCTGATGCGTTTCAGAATTATTTTGGCTATTATCTTTGCAACGGCAGGATCCAAAGGTTGAACGCTGAACATCGAACTGTGGGTTAAGATGGGGAATCTTTAAAAAGACATGAAGTCTCCGGCTGAGCACACCTGTGGTACGCCCCATCCTGAAGTCAGGTCTATTGAAAGGTGACAGGCTTTGAGCAGAAAGTAGAATGGAACGAATTTTAACAGGGTCCAAAGAACCGCGTGTGCAGGTGCTACCGGGGCTTTGCAGTTTTGCCTGCAGATGTTCTCCATGTACTCCTGCATCTCCCCCCCCTAGATCTTCATATACAAATACGCGGTAGCGGGATGCGCCGTCGGACTACGTGAGTTCGGATGCGGAGCGGCACGCTCAAGGTGACGTTCCTCTGGGTTTCCGGTTATAGGAACATAGGGGGAATGAGCGACTGACGGATTGACCAGGCGGGGTTCTGCTCTAGGCAGTCCTCCGGCGGATTTCATCACACTACTTGGTAGCCGCGGACGTCAGATGGCGAAGGGTCACTACCTGTACTAAGTCAAAGAGGAATTGGCCTGCTTATTGCTTGGTCTTGTGCCAGACGCGTGCAAATACATACAAGATTACGGCGGTCTGCAATATAGAACCATGCCGCCAGGCTCACCATACCCTGAAATCAGCATACCCTGAAATCCGCACTTCCTCTGCGGTTGCCCAGCTTTAGTTAAAGTCAGGATGCGGACACTAGGTAAGCCATTCTTTAGGAACTTCAGAGAGATTTTTAGTTGCAGGGTAGAAAAGCTGCTTTCCTTTGGCAATGCTACAGACTTGCTCTGAAGATTTGAGCCGGCTGGACTTTCCTCTCTTTGCTCTCATAACAGCAGTCACATTCTATGGGGTTTGTGGCATCTAAACGGCGCACCACAGTGCTACTTGGGCTCCATTTAGGAGCCCCTGATACCTACCGAACTACCCTTGCACCTAGCACTGATTGCATTAAAGTAGCGTGGGCTCTGGGGCAACACTGTGTGCTTAAAGGCCGCCATCCACGATCAGTTCCGTCTAGTTAGGCCATAGTGGACCGGCGGCTGGTACGTGGGTTGGATGCAGCTGGTTTGTCAGTTTGGACTGTTCAGGCGACCGGTGTTCGAATGAAAAACAATTCAGCCAACCGACCACCCCAAAGGAGATAAGAAAAGCTAGTAGGTGTCTGCGTTGATACGCTCTGTCAACGGTTGTTGCTCACAGGTTCTTTAGGCAGTGACTGAGAATTTTTTGTGCTACTTCATCACTGGTAAACATTTTTTTTATAAATGATCAAACACAAACACAGGAGAGCCCGACAGGCATGCCGTGACGTCTCGTATCGATCTTGTTTGATGTTCGTCGTCGCTCCTGAAAGAGGTATTCAAGAAATATCTACATATCAACTGTAAAGTGGAATGAGTTACGCAGCAGGGGCGGACAATGGTCATGTGCCGGGTAAGAAGTTTCAACCGTTCAATTCAAAATGTACTCTAGAAGTTTGAATTTCAATTTTGTTGATTTTATCCACTCTTTCACTTTATGAATAAAAAATACGTTTCACACCTGAAGCACTGAGCTTCCGGTTTCCGACTTGTTTAATTATTATTAATTTATGCCCGATTTGTGTTCGATACAAATTATGTACAAGCGTCAGCTCGGTGAAGAACGATGTTTCTGATGGGATGGGTTAGGAAAACTGTCATTATCATCATATATTTGATTGAAAACGGTGCTTGATGTTCACCGAGTTTCTTGGATGGATGATGTCTGCCTACGTTATCATTAAATTCTATTAACAGTGTCCATTTTCTCCATTAAGTAAGCAATTTTTTTTTATTTATTCTTTTGTGGACTGGATGAATTTGTTTGTTCATCCTGTATTAGATTTTCACAACGGTAAGACTCCCAAGGGAACATCTCAGCATCATCAGAAAATTATCCTAACTAGGGCCGCTTGGCACATTACCCTGCTTCTAGTCAAGCAATTCCTTGCACAAACAGAAGAGGAAGAAAGTTGTAAGCTAAAAAAGTCGCCTTCTTTACGAGACCGAACAATCAAAGATGGTGCCTTAACGATTTTATGCCGGTAAGATTGAAAGCCCTATCATGCGTCCTCTTTAACCTGGCCCTAGAGAAAATGATTCGCGATGCAGATGTAAATGCGAGAGGCACCATCCTCTTCAAGTCCACGCAACTACTGGCCTACGTTGACGATATTGACATTATGGGAGGAACAACCCGAGATCTACAGCCTACCTTCATCCAGATCGAGCAGGCGGCGATTGACGCCAGATCTCGGACTGGACATTAATGAAGGCAAGACAAAGTACATGGCTAAAATGTTAACACCAAAAACCAAAGAAGGAACAACATCGAATCGCACTGGGTAAATGAAAAGAATAAAGATAGGAGACTACAACTTTGAGACCGTTTGAAAATTTCTTTTATCTAGTGTCGAAAATCACAACTGATAACAGCTATGACAATGATATCTGCATACGTTGTTGGCGGCCAACAGAGCTTATTTTAGCTTACAAAAACTTGTTTTGCTTGAAACGCATCACCATAGGGCCAAAGCTCTTACTGTAAGAGGCTATGATCTTGCTAGTCCTTATGTATTCTCCGGAGACCTGGATTAGTAAAAAAACTGCGAACTCTTGGCCTTGTTCGAGAGAAAAATCCTGCGAGGAATTTTTGGCCGCCTACATGAAGATGGATGATTCCGTAGCCTACATAACGACGAAATCTATGAGCGTTACCACGACCGCCTGGTTGTGGATAAAATCCGGCTCAACAGGTTGTGGTGGGCGGGTCACCTAATCAGTATGGATGAGGCTGATCCAGCCCAGGAAAAAAAGATGAGGCAGACCCTACCTGAGATGGAGGGATGGCGTAGTCAGGACGCCAGACAGCTTTTAAGTATATCGATTTGGTGGACCTCGGCGAAAAACCGGAATGTCTGGAGTTCCTTATTAAGGCAGGCTTAGACCGGATGACGCGCCGTTAATGATGAAGATTGAAAGCCTGCCAGAACAAGCTGAGTAAGGAATCAAATAATCAGTTTCAACTTGTGTTTGGTCCAGTTATTGGCCCAAATTTCCCAAATTTGTGATCAAAATCACAGCACGGTAGCTAAAAGATACCGTAAAGCCCTCCGTTTCTGCATTTGTGGAACGCGCTGTCGATACATCCCTTTGCTAAGGGCATTACCCTGCACCGCGGGTTACTTAAATGTTAAATTACCTCGACGATCGCTAGGAAATGGGAAGGGATTCTTTTTAATGTTTTATATGAAACAAAACCTTATTAGAAACGATTCGATGTCTATCTGTTTGCCACCCCCGATTTGCTCAGAAATGGCTAAACCAATCGTCACAAAATTGGGTGAGAATATGTAGCCTGTGAATCCCTTTACATACAGGAAGTGGCACCATTTTCTGTTGAGTTTCCCAATATGTGTGTAAGGCGGGTCGTGATCCTGTGGGGTGTCAAATAAAGGGACTCAATTGGTACTTTACGAATTTGACGATATTTTTCATATCCGCTGAAACATAGAGGAGTAGAGGCTGAAAATGTGTGTCCCAAAAGTGTAACAGGTCTGGTTCAAATGTAAAATCTAAAAAAATCACAATGGAGCACTCATACGAAATCTAGCCCTCAAAATGAATCCCATTCCGATATCTGCTTAAATAAAGTTAAAAGTAGCATATTACCCACATTTTAGAAATTTAATCGAAACCCCCCCCCCCCCCCCACTCTAAGACATTTATGACGTCATTGCCATATAAGGTGAACTCATATGAACGATGGAGTTGGAAGCCTTCCTGCCTTTCGAGCTTAGCAGCCAAGTTTCTGAAAGAAATCCTTCCTGCCTTTCGGGGTTAGTATCCAAGTTTCTAAAAGTAAGAGATGGCTTCACGTTTGCGTACCAGGGCAGAGGCAACTTATCAGATGAGGCAGCGTCTTTCGAATCGCCGCTGTTTTTTGAACGTAAGACTAAAACCATGGGCACCCGTTCGACAGTGTGGAAATAATTTTTCACTGTGTCTAACATATCTGTCCACTTTAAGAACTTAGAGGCATTTGCAACAACGAGCGTTACGAGGAACACTGCCTCTTGAAATCGGCGGCTAAACGCCTCAGTTCGTTAAACTGCAACCACTTAACTGCCTTGGGGAAAATACTACCCCTGATGAGCTTTTCGAGCGCTTTATCGGCTGGGTCTAGCATACACGGTAGTATGTTGATCAGATCGTTGTTTGCCAGCTTTCAATAGTAATGAATAAAGCGCTCCTTCGGTAAATTCGATTATAAAACCTATGCCTGAATACGGTTAAGTCCAGGCACCTTATTATTTTCCATAAAGAGGACTACTTTTTCCAGCTCTGTTATTCCTCTTTCAGGCTGTTTCAAGCTGAAAGGATGCACAGCGATTAATGCCCATATTTTATTTATGACGGCGCGGAGTATCTTTTTAGCTGATTCGTACTCTGTCCCTTGTCCTTGCACACCAATAGTTCGATCCATTGTAATTTAAGATATTTTATGCAGCAGAGCTATTTAATGCGCTAATGAGTATATGACTTTTGCTATGACAAGATCCTGAATAAATAAAGGGAGGATGAGTATAATGCCTAAAATATTCATCTTTTGATTCTCAACTGGTTCAATGATCTAATTTGCAAGTGGCATTGCTAACTGAAATGAGTTGCCGAAAATATTTATAATGATCCGACCACCAAAATCACGTTATTCGAATTATTTCAATATAGGAAAATAACGGTCATCTGAAAAACTTCAAAGATATAAGGATCGAGATAAAAAAACCAAGTGAAACATCTTATGACCGTTGAAAGGTAATACATATTATTTTCATATCTCAATGAGTCTTCTTGAACCGTTAAACATTCAAAAGGCTTTTGTTAAGAATATACTGGATATTGCAACGTTCATGCTATTCAGACCACTCGTATGCAAAATAGTAAATTTGAGAAGTTCCATATTCTTATTGACCAATATGTCTCTCAATTTACATAAATGTACATTGCTTCCCTCCAAGAAATAACACATATACGTATAAATGCGTACAACGGCTTTCAGATCCTTCCCCGGCGTGAATGTATTTTATTTACTATCGAAGAACCTCCCTTCAACGAGGGTTGGCTAGGATTCCAAACCCTTCGTTATTGCACCCTTCTGTGAGGTCATGTACCTTGATATCTATGTACGTGGCCAAAAACAGGTAGAAAAGAAGATTTAAGGGTTTCCTTATGAGAAGTTCTCAGTCACTTCCTGACTGTTTTGGTTTCAACACCGTTGGGAATTTGTGATAAAGCTTGAAATTTGGTTAAAATCATTTTTGGAAATCTTTAGAATAATCTTAATTACAGAAGAAAAGTGTCTACGAATTAGTCTTGAAAGTTTTACGTGTAAGGTGTGTATATTATTTTTAAGATTTTTAGTGAAAGCAATTACGTAATTAACACTTATGTTATTGAGGACTGAGTCCAACTTCCGATAATTTGACTAAAATGTACGCCAATTAATTACTCATTCATCAAATCCAGTATCTTGGCTTCTTCCTTGTCTGTCCAGGTTAATAACTTGAAATGAAAAACGAAAACCATTTAACCGTCGTATAGTAAATATATTGAAAATTTCTTTTATTCAATCTTTGCAGTTTCCTCAGATTGCTTAACAGATATGCACTTGTGTTTCATTAACATTTAAATAAAATCTTTAGTAGATAACGTTAACAGTCAATCCATAGAGTAGAGGTTATTTCGTATTATTTTTCCTATATTTGCTTCTTGGTCCATTGAAGCCGATAAAATTATATCTTTGCAGTTTAATAATTTCGTAGAGATTCTTTATAATGCATTATTCATTTTCGTGAGGTTAATTATCTCCTTATGAGTGGTTCCTTCCATATTTAGTCAGTCGCTGCGCTCATCCTCATCTTAGCAAAGTCTTCGAAAACAATGTTATCATCATCGTCGGCGTAGTGAGAGTTTTCATAACGATGAGCCTCGATGGATTTCATTTTCTTCATTGCATTAACTCTGGCCTTTTCGATTGTTCCTGAAAAAATAAGGAGTGGTTTATATTGGCGTTGGGAGTGTTTTTATAACGAAAAAGTGATTATTTGATTAAGGTTAAGGTCAGTGTAGTGCATAGAGTGGTGACCAGTCAGCATTTTTATGCCTTCAAATATTCATTCGTGATTTGGAAATAGTTTTCCATAATTAGAGCGAAAATTACCTGGTGCTGGAGTCATCAGCTTGAATGGTACATCTGTAACCAATTCACCGCCAAGTGTTCCGCAGTTGACTTTAACACGAACGGAATAGGAGATCACAATACCCATAGCGTCAGCGGTTGACTTTCCTTCAGCGACCAAAGTGGAGGAGGCCAGGTTCACATCCTCATCCTTCAAGTGTCCATCCAAAGCAATACCTATATCAAATCATTTTTTAAATTTCGAACAATACTTTCCACCGAAATTTTAGTAAATATTCTGAAGCAGTCCCCATAACTCAATCAAAATTCAGGACTAGTTCTACTAATCGAATAAAACCAAATACAAACCTCGTCGATCTTTGTTACTGGATGCTAATGGAACCAGATAGAAAGTCTTGGTCAGATTAGCTCCAGGTGTAATTGGACAACCTTCACGAGTTTCCAGAGAAGCAACATGTTTACTGAATTGAGCGTTGACCATAGTAACTTCGCAATGTTGAACGACATAGCATTTGATATTCTTCACGGCCTTCCTTGAGTTGTTGGTAATCTGAATTGTAGCCGCAACTTTCTCCCCATGATAATAAATTTCTCGATCTAATGTTACTTCCAAATTGATCTTGCCTTGCGAGAAGGTGAATCCCTTGCTAACTAATGAACTTGGAAGACGTCGACCACGAGATGCTGGAGCATACTGTAGTTTCTTAATGGTCAAGCTGACTTGACTGCGCTTATGCTGGCGGTCATCTTCATTGGTACCGACATAAGCGCGGATGGTGTATTCAACACCGAGAGGTTTGCCTGAGTCATCTTCGCCAGCTTGCAAAGTGACTGAGCTAGGAGCACCTTGTGGGAATTGGAAGGTGAATGGAAATGCATTGGGTCCCAATTTTTTGACCAATTTCTCCTGGAGTGGAGTCATTTCCATATTCTGATTAACCAAAGGAACAATCTGCTCTTTGCAGAGGATGAGTTCCTTGGAAAATTTAACTCCCATAACTTCATCTTCTTCGCGTCCATATCGGTAGGTGGTAATCAATTGTCCGAAGACGCGACGTTCCTTCAAGTAGTCCTTATCCACGACGACAACGCCATCGATCGGGTCACAATAATCCAAGTGATCTATGAAATCCCTGCGTCCCAGGTAGAACGTAACTTTTCCATTTGGAGTAGTCTTTTTAAAAACTTTCACAGACACAACCATTTTGGGTGTTTAGATTAGAACCAAAGAAGCACTAATTTAACACTTAATTGTAATAATTAACTTAATTTATATGTTTGATTTCGGAAAAAATATTTTAAAGTTCGTTCCACAACTGAAATATCAGAAGTGTGCTAAATTGAGGAGTTGTCGAGTTTTTATACCTTTTGTGGAAAATGCACTTGTAGGATTTCCATTCGTCTACTTTCTGCATTTTCTAACGCCTTACGCTCATAGAAGTTCTAATGGGATTAAGGTGACGCGTTCCTTCATTGAGGTACTATCAGGGCAACAATGGTGTGGTTCTATATTTATTTAAATAATACTCGAATAAATGCTTTGGGTATCTTCAATTTGCTCGATAAACCGTGATGCAACAATGAAACACTATTTTTCATAGAGGATAGGGTAAGTTTCTTTTGCTGATACGAAATTGAATGAAATATTATCATCGGTGGTAATACGCTTAATCATTAGGTTAGGTTAGGTTAGGCTGAGGAGAAGGAGGAACCACAACTCGAGTTATGTAGGCCTTATAATATTAGGTCCATTCCACTGTTGTCTTCTGTCTGCTTTTGCAAATTTAAGGACCTCTTCCAATGGCGCAAATTTCTTGGTAGAGAAAATCTTTTCAAAGTATTTTAGTCTATGGTATCAGGGCTATCATGTCCATATTGGCTACATAAAACTAAGAATACCACCCTAATTTTCTTCAACAGGCAGTTTAGGGAACAGCGCCCTTTAAAATTACGATTAGGTTACTTATGTTTTTTTAAGGGACGAATAAATTGCGCTCTAGTAAGCAGCCTTGCTTGCCGGCATGTGTTTAAATTTCAGCATTTGTCAGCGTCAGTCTTTGCGTTATCTTTTTGTCAGAGAAGACAGCTGATAGCTTAACACTAAAAATCGGCTCTAGTTCGGAGTGAGATCTCTGGCCAGCTAGTTTGCCAGAGGCCATATTACCAGTGTGCCCTGGTGCACATATCAGGACCGTCTCGTTGAGTTATCCCAATTTCAGCAGTAACTGATGCCAACCCTATAATAATTGGCTAGAAACAATTGTTGCAGTTTGGTTTTGATAATGCCGATTGATTGTCCCTAACAGATTCGAATGGTGTGATTTCCTGCGGCTTGCTCATATCATAGTCATTTACAATTTCAGTTCAATATATATTTCGTTCCATAGAGAAAAGGGTAAGATCAAACTAACCAAATATTGAAGGACATCTAATATCGCGAGGGAGTAGAATATTTCTTGCGTCCAAAGTATTCCAAGATTACAATTATTGCTATTGCGACTGCTAAAGAACGCTCTAATTAGGTTTTCTCTTGTTGATAGTCTTTAAGATTTAGGTATTCAAAAGTTCTTTCCTTTAATTGGGCATGAATCATTCTTTCCACCAAGGAATATTCAAAATTACTAAAGGAGCAACTAAATCTATTCATGGCAGCAAGCTCAAGAGTTTTGTATAAGTGGTTTCTCTTCAGTGATCGCAATTGCTAAAAAATTAAACCAAAAATTAGATAGATACTATTCTTTTCTACTTCCGTTTGGAGAACGTGGCACTTAATTCTCTTCGTTGCGAAAAGTAAAGATGATTCTACATCCCCGGATATTCACCATCCGGTTACTACTATATACCACCCAAAGAAAGTTATACACAGGAGGAACAACTTCAGCGCAAAAGGGCACTTAATCTCATTGTGCACCCTTCAGTGTGTCGATGCCGGAGGGATGGTTTTCTTGTGTGTATTTCTTCATCTTATCCCAGCAGAAAATAATGATTTTGATGCGTATACTTAATTCCTCCTCATTTCCTAGGAGAGCAAACTTGGATCTATTGCCGTGTCTTTACTAAGCTTCCCATAGACAAAAGCATCTTTCTCCAAGATCCAATAACATTAATCCGAAATAAATTTTTAAGGAAGCTCTGCCTTTGGTTCCCGCTGGAATATGGGAACCTATAAACAACTGTGCAATATGTAGTGTTGTGACCCGCAGCAATGTATTTACAATCACCTGGGTCCACACCAATGTACTATATCCCATACACGGCACTAACACCTACACTTATAAGAAGAATTTTGTTCGCGAAACTCCCGTCACGTTCGAACGTGTGCAAGGCTTTTCCGTTTTCATAAAATTTCAACAAATTTTCGATGGAGTCGAGTCTTTTGTTAATTCTCGCTTGATTCTAAAAAATTACTTCCCCTGAAACGATGTATATGTTCTATAATAGGATTAAATTTTGTGAATAAACTCTTCTTTGAACACCTGCGCGGCTCTAGTCGCCAGGAAATTGGGAACGTTCTAACAATGATATTATCCTCTGGTGTTCTATCTTCCACTGCCCACATTACTTCTCCCTTAGTAGTTGTCGCACTGATCTTGTTGTTGTGCGTCGAGTAAGGGACCGCTGCCAATTCCGGAACTTCATTCAGATGCTGGCCTACACTTTCAGGCTATGCCCTCCCAAAAATCACAGCCAGTGGAATTTGCTATCCTGGACTGTATCTCCTCTGGGGGGTAATATGATAGTCATTTTTCCGAACCCTTTTGCATGCGGCATATAAGCTCTTTTTGTCGATCTATTATTTAGCAGCATTCAACTGATGATGTTGAGATTGTTCTAGACAAATAATTATTGTAGACCTCAACGTCATTCTGCTTCACACCTTTAACCTTTGTTAAATAGTAGCTGCCAACATTTTCACGGTTAGCCTCGCACCCTCCCACATATTGCTGAAGAAGGAGCAGTGTTACCTGCGCCACTAATGTCGTCGGTGGCACAGTTTAACAAAGACATTTTGCGGTGTGCACCCACCGATTTGAGACAAAATTTGACATGTATACTTACTGCCAAGAGAAGTTTCATCTTAAGCTGTTCATGATGTTCACTATTGTAGTTTGGTAGATTGATGTCATCATACAAGATCCATCCATCAGTTTCAACAGCATGACTGCAAACTGTTCGAAGGGTATTGGCGCTGAAACAAGAAGGTATAAGATTCTCATTATGTATTGATCAAATTTTCGCAGCATTTTCAAAATATGGTGGTCAGTGTCCGGATAGCTGCGTGGTTAGAGGGCTAGACTGTCATACGGAAGGTTCGAATATCACTGCCGGCAGTGAAATTTGTAATTTGTATTTGACGTCGGATACCTGTCGACTCAGTTGTGAACCAGTACCTGAGTCAAATCAGGGTAATAATCTCGGGCGAGCGCAATGCTAACCACATTGGCACCTACAGTGTGCTGTAGAGAACTATTACGGTCTTGAATGAAGTGCTCTAACACACTTCAAGGCCCTGATCCAATCTGGATTGTTGCACCAATGATTATTATTTCCGAGTTATCATAATCTCGGCAGATGCCAGATTTTACCTAATTATCATCATCATCATCATCATCAACGGCGCAACAACCGGTATCCGGTCTAGGCCTGCCTTAATAAGGAACTCCAGACATCCCGGATTTGCGCCGAGGTCCACCAATTTGATATCCCTAAAAGCTGTTTGGCGTCCTTGCCTACGCCATCCCTCCATCTCAGGCAGGGTCTGCCCCGTCTTCCTTCTCTACCATAGATGGTATCCTTATAGACTTTCCGGGCTGGATCATCGTCATCCATATGGATTAAGTGACCCGCCCACCGTAACTTATTGACCCGGATCCGCCCACCGTAACTTATTGACCCGGATTTTATCCACTACTTGAAGGTCATGGTATCGCTCATAGATTTCGTCGTTATGCAGACCATGCAATCGTCCATCCTCATGTAGGGGACCAAAAATTCTTCGGAGGATTCTGAAATAGATTCTGTTGGCTGCCAACAACCGTGCGCGGATTTCATCGTCATAGCTGTTATCGGTTGTGATTTTCGGCACTAAATTATAGGTGTTGCGGGGGGCTGTTCTGTGGATGGCTGTAGTGTTAACTCTGATCTGGTTGTCAGAGAAAATTCTGATTTTGTTATTCGAGCCCGGAGCACTATACCAACGAAATAGTTAACCGAGTCAATATTGGTCCCCCTATATGTTTTTACATTCATCAAGGTAGAGAGGTAGCGGCGTTCGATCAGCGCGTGCTCAATCTGGTTGAAAGTGGTCTCGTCTGGAGAGGCCCAAGTATGTTTGTAGAACGCTTTCTGCGCAAACCAGGTACTTCCAACAACCATTTCGTGTAACACTACTAATTGAATAATCCGCAGTCCGTTATCATTTGTATTTTGATGTAAGCTATGGGAGCCAACGTATCGCCTGAATACGGGTTCCGTCTCTACTTGGCTGTTAAAATCCCCAAGTATGATACCTGGAGCAGGCTTCGAGGGTTCATTCTATTGCCTAGTAGAGGGTATTCTTCTCCGACTCTACACTCTCCTCTGTAGAGGGGTGAACGTTAATGAGGCTTATATTTCTAAATTGGTCTTGCAAGCGCAGAGTGCATAGCCGTTCACTTATGTTTTCAAAGCCGATAGCAGCAGGTTTCATTTTTTTGGCTGACTAACAAACCTACTCCGTGCACATGATTTTCTGGATGGTCACAATAATATCTCGTGTATTGACCGGTCCCTGTCCAAAGTATCTCTAGTATCGCTGCTACATCAGCCCTATATTGGGACAGGGTATCGGCTAGCTGCTTGGCAGCTCCATCTCTGTACATGGAGACCACGTTCCTTGTAGGGTTGCCAGCCCTACCCAACCTCCAACCTGGAGGACCAGTTGGTACAATTTGTTCCGTTTTTAGGCGCAGGAGACACGCCTTCATCCTTCTCCGTCTGCAGATTTTCGTTAAGAAGGCGCTCCCAGAGGTCACCACGTCTACGTGGAGATAGAGTTTGGTAGTAGAGCTGTAGGTGTTGGTTCAGCAGACGTTTCCCAGGTTTGCGCTGCATCGTGGGTACCAACCCTCGTTTCGCCCTGGGACCTATACTACCCTCTGACCGCCCAACGCAACGCTAATAAAAGTCATTCCCACAACTGGACCAGACCAGTATTGGGAGGTGCTAACGTTGTCTTCCAAGCATTGGTGAAATCACTAAATAGCAGACGAAGCCATGGTATAAATATTGCTGAATTCATAATTCATAATTCTTAAGGTGTTGATGGTACAAAGTATACTCACAAATTACCATCCGCAAGGCCGTTGTTATCTCCCGGAAGCGGATTCAATTTGTAGGATTTCAAAATAAGGTGAAAGGTGCCTGGAATAATTCTGCTGACAAAAGTAAAATTCAGTGGTTCTACTCCATTCGGGAGAGCTACTAGTCAATAGGATTTAATGTTGTTATGATGAAGACCTTTCTGCACTTCCTAAGCTGCTCGTAGTCGCAAATGAATAGTCCCATGCTGGAGAAGTTAACTTTAGCACGGTTTTTCTCCATCCGTCCATCCTTTTCACAGAAAAGCAATTCCTCCATGGCTGAATGATTCTTGAAAACGACACTAGTTGAAGCAATGAAGCTCATCCCGCAACGAAAATGGCAACAGGACATAGTAAAAAGTTAATCGTAATTATTCCGATTATTTCTATTCCCTCTAATTAATAGATAACACTTCCAACCCTCCTTCTTGGGAATTCATTTAAAAAGTAGTTGCTCATAATGGACAATAATAACTTCCCTAAATACAAAATCATAACAGTTTTTCCCTTGAATCTGAACTTCTATGCCTTCAATTCATGCGGGTAGTCACAGCAATTGAACTCAAACAATGAAGGAAATTTTTTTCATGATCGATTTTCGGATTAAGTGCGGCTGTCCAGGAGGGAAGCCTTTCAGACAATCTTCCGACTTCTACTGAGCTCCCATTTAGCTGATATAGTGAAAAGTGTCGTTATCTTCCCAAAGCCGGTGGCAATAAAGGTTAATTTGGTCTTTGCTCTCATTTACTGTGCAGGCCTTTTCCGAGAGAATGTTCCAAAGGCAACAACTGGGACTGAACTTTCTTCCTCCCCTAAAAGATAGTTTTTCCGAACTTGGATTTAACACATCGAATATGACAAATTAATTCGATTATGTCTTGTTTTCTTGGTTGGTTTTATGGGTTTGGTTCTAAATAAAAGTAAAAGCCGATTATTGACTGTGTTATATAAAAGGATGTTTTCTTTCTAGGCGAGTACACCCCACCTTTGACGCATTTGGTTTACGGAATTGTCTTGCACACTCTTGGAAAATGGTTTCTTTCACGACTGCAAACCGACATGGCTACAGTGTTCGATATTCACCTTTTGATCCGGATATCTTGGTCGTGGCTTCCAGTCAATATTATGGATTATGTGGTGCAGGCACACTTCACCTTTTAGAGCTCGCAGAGGATGACCTACACGAAATAGGACAAGTGCAGTGGAACGATGGCCTGTTTGATGTTGTAAGTAAATGGATTATCGGTTGTTAATTCGCGGTTTATGGATGAATCACTTTATTGGCGAAACGAGGGTAAATCAAGTTTGTTAGAGAACAGTTGCGGATTTTTAATTTCAGCAAATTGACCAATACTGTCTACATGCTTCTTAACAGTTGAATTCTGCACACACAGGTCGTTGGTTTACGACTCCGGTCTTTTAAATTTTTAAGATAAATACCAACTACAAACAGAAATGCGGAAAAAGCGTTAATAATTAATCAATAATTGGGTGGACAATTATTTACGTGCTCTATGCTGTCTCAATAATATGGATGAATAGAGTAATTTCTTCCTGTCTCCTATTCCTATTCCTGGCTATAGTCCAAAGTTGGTCCCCACCTAAATTCTGGAAACCAAACAGTTTGTGCTTCGTATCTATGATATTTATGTATTTAACGGACAACAAACAGAGTAAACTCTAATTAATTATTGTCCTCAGGAGGAGGAGAAAGCAATAATCTTATCTTATACTTAAAACTACTCAAAGTAGAGAAGTTAAACGGCGCAAGCTGTTGTGCATTGCAATTTCGTCAAAGCCTAGAAGTCGGGGAATGGAAATAGACTTCGAGGAAGGGCATATTGAAAATGTCTGCGTTACATGTGTTATAAGACGTAGGATGGCAGGCGATGTCGTTAACGTCTATCAGTCCCGAGGAAAGTTTAAAAAATGTGCATAAATCCAGATAGGATTTACGCTGTTGTAGGATGGGGAAGTTCAGAAAGCGGTGGCGGGAGGGGTAGTCCACACGAGGGAAGCTTTTCTTAAAGAAGAAAGAACGGGTGAATTTACGCTGCACATTTTCAAGTGCAAGACAATCACAGTTACGGGAAGGTGACCAGATCACGGAGCAGTACTCGAGGGTATTCCTCACGAGGGAATTGAAGAGAGCTACGGAGGTTTGGATATAGTCAAAATCAGAGGAGGAGCGAAGTATAAAGCCTAACAATTTTGCTGTTCGATTGGTGACTTCGAGGCAATGGGTGTCAAAGCGGAGCTTATTGTCGAAAGTGACTCCGAGGTCTTGAGTGGAATTTAAACAGGATAAGGAATGTCCGTTAAGAGAGTAGGAGAAAGAAGTGGGTGAGGACTTAAGGGGAAATAAATTTCGAATACCGCGAATCGTGCCGTGCTACATATTGTATGCAATGGTGATGGCTTCTGACAAGTCGATACAGAACCGAGTTCCAATTTGATCATAAAGATCTTTTTATTGGACCGCTCGGCTAACAACGATCATTTCCTTTGTTTCCCGGTCCGCATTATTGTAAATTCATAAATTGGCCTGTGTTTTATCTACGAGAAACTTATGAAAGCATTTCTGCTTACCGATTGAGCGTGAAGTTTTTACCAAGTTTGGTGACTCCGAAGTGTACATAGGTCGTTTTCTGACGTTCTTAATGGTTGGCAATCACGGAAGTAAGATTACTTCTTCTCTTTCTGATGCTTGAGCTAAACAAATCTAGGGAGAAGACAGTGGATAGTTTTTAGGGTCAGATGGAAAAGGTGCTAAGTGAGCAAGCTAACGTGAAAGCTCGAAAGCAACAGATAGTGATCGAGTCCAAAGAGCTGGACGAGGTCACATTACGAGAAGATATCTGTGCTTCGAGGGAAGAATTCAACCTTAGCGAAATAGAAGAAAATGTCATCAAAAGGATGAAGAAGGCATATGGAGGTATACAGGCCGCTATTATTAGCTTGCCGGTGGAATCAGAGATTAGACTGATTACCGTGGACAAGGTAAGAATAGGTTGGGTCGTGTGCCGATTTAGGGAGCAAGTATCTCTCAAGAGATGCTTCGAGATGCTTCAGATGCCTCAATTTCGGTCACTTTGCCGTAGCATGTATTAGTGAGTATGATAGGTCGAGAAGGTGTAGGAAGTGTGAATCTTATCAAAGACTGCGCGGGAGGTCCACGACGCGTCTTGTGCAAAGGGAAAAAGGAAGTGGACAACCGGAATGTTGCAAGTGATGACAGGTGCCCGACATAAAGGAAGGAACTGAACCGTAGGGCTAAATGAGGTTGATATAAATCAACCTTAACCGTTGTGAGGCAGCTCAATACTTGCTCTCGCATACCATTCGAAAGTCGAATGGGGACGTGGCGATAATATGTAAACCTTACCGAAATTACGTTAGTGCTACGTGGATGAACGACTCATCGGGAAACGCAGCGATATGGGCATCTGGACGGCAAGTCATTTAAGGAACTAGCATTCCCAGGAGCCGGCTTTGTAAGGAGAAAAGTCAACGGCGTCCACATCTACAGCTGTTATGCTCCTCCAAGTGCAACATTAGCGCAATATGAGGAGATGCTGGACGGCTTGGCGTCGAGTAACGAACACCAGGGGCTAAGTCTTGCTTTAAACCTTCGCGGAGCTGGACATTATCCTAGCCAAAGTTGGATGCGTGCCAACTTTTCGAGGCAGAGGGCTAAGCCTACCTCAGTACCTTGTTGGGGAGAGGGCTTTATGGGTTTGGTTAGTGGTGGTCTGGAGGGTGAGTCAATACTACACCCACAGTGACCACCAGGCCATCTTTCTCAACACCTGCAAAGGGAGGGGTGACAGTCGAGTGAGCAACAGAACCAAAAAACCAGGATAGCTGGGTGGTCTATTGGAACTTTCGAGGAAAAGATATTTCTGGCGGTTTTAGAAGGAGGTTAGGACCCGAAAGAAATGACGCTGGAAAAAGTGAGTCAATTATGTCAACCGGTAACTAAGGTATGCGACTCTACAATGCCGCGACCGAACCAAACTACCGGTGGAACCATAAATTCGCGCTGTTGTGGGCATCGTGGCTGCGAGTGAGGAGTTTTTGCCAAAATACCAGCGGGAAGCCTGAACATTGGCAGTCGGAGAAGGAATACCGCGATCTTCGAATTTATACGGAAGAGTAAGCGGAATTGCTAGAAGCAGTTGTTACTTGAGACAAATACGAACCAGTGGGACGCTGCTTACAAGGTTGTAATGAACAAGATTCGAGGACGAAAATCCCCCAAGTGACGTTCCCGCGAATCTTGTTTAAAATAATCGCAATTCTTTTCCCACAACAGAAAGAAAGTCGACCTCAATCAACGGTGCAACAGGACGTCTTCACAATCCCCGGGGTTATCCAGGAGGAACTAGGGGAGATTTGTAGGCGAATTGGAGATAATAAGGCTCTGGGGTTGTATGAACAAATCCCTAAAGTTGGCAGCCGCATGGTTCAGAAGCACATTTAAATCGTGCATGGTGTAAGCAGTGTTTCCCGCGCAATGGAAAAGACAGCGATTGGTTCTGCTACCGACGCCCCAAAAAACACCTCGTGGATCCTCTCCATATCGCCCTATTTGGCTTTTAGACACTATGGGGAAGATCTTGGAGAGGCTGGTTTGAAACAGGCTGCTTCTGTTCGTCGAGCTAGCGAGAGGTGTATCGGAGCGGCAGTATGGGTTTTCCAGATCGCGATTCACAGTCAATGCCATTGCGACAGTCGTAGATCTTGCCCGGGAGGCATCGGCCGCTGATAAGTGCTGCGAGGTGGTGACACTGAATGTCAGGAATGCCTTAAACTCGGCCTACTGCGGTTGGATTCAGGACACACTGGCTAAACTGGGTGCCCTTCGTTACTTAGCTCGGAAAATCGAGAGTTACCTTTCGGAGAGACTTCTTTGATATGGTATGGATAACCCAGTGAACCAGGGAAGGTAATTTCGGCATACCGGCCAATCGCGCTGAGGGTGTGCAATGCATATAGGATGGTATCTAATGGGGCAGTGTGTGTCATTGCGAGGATGATTCCTTTGAATCTTCTACCGAATGAGACACACTGTCTCCATCGGAGAAGGAGGATGAATCCGGCCGAAGTAACTGTGGGGCACTAGGAAGGAGATGGCAGCAACGGTAGGATAATTCCCAAAAAGGTCCCGTGTTTTGAGAGATGGGTCGAGCGCAAACATGGAGAATTGAATTACCACCTAACATAGTTCCTTAGGGGACACGTAGTACTTGCCTCGTTTCGGATTGGATGAGTCCTCACACCGTTCCGAATGCGCGGCTACGCTCGAGGATCCGGAGCGTGTTATGCTCCACTGTCCGAAATTCGCGAATGAAAGAGGGACTCAGTTGTGCAAGTATAAACCACAGTCCTCCTTGCGAAGAAATACTTCACCTTAGTCCCGCGGGAATATGGGCGGAGAAATGGGGGTGTTTTTGGTGGGTGAGAATCTCACACCCTGGTGCAACCTGGCGCAGCAGCGTCTTTTTAAGATTTCCACCTCCACCAAAAAAGATAGAAAGCTGGCAAAAGGCTAAAATGAATGATTTCTGCAAGTTCTAATCTTAATGAAACTCTTTTGAAATATGATCACGGACTTTATTTTGGTCATTAACAAAAGCGTTTGCAAATTAGAAATAATAAGAAATTAGAATTGGCCAAAACTCTTTATTTCTAATTCTCGAGCAGGTACTATGTATATTGGTGGAAATCAGTATGTTTACGCATTGTTCTGCGGTGTTGGGTAATTCGGTAAAATCGGGAAAACGCTTTTAGAATAATCAAGAATATTTCAGTAGTGTCTGCGTCTAACAAAAGTTCATATTTCCAGGTATGGTCACCTAACACCGAAGACGTGGTTGCAACTTCCTCTGGCGACGGATCCCTTCAACTCTGGAATTTCCGCAGTTTGGAAACCGGATCCCCCACTGCATACATTCCTGCACACAGCGCCGAAATCTATAGTGTTGACTGGGGCAATTCCTTATCAGGGAGCAAACTACTCACTGGAAGTTGGGACCGAACCATTAAAACTTGGGATCCAACTTACCTCAAATTAATCTCTTCCTTTTCAGCGCATAGTGACGTGGTTTTTACCGCGAACTATTCTAATTCAATTTCAAATGTTTTTTCCAGTGTAGGGGCTGATGGATCTTTAATAATTTGGGATGCATCATCGTCTAAACCTTTACAGAAAGTGGCAGCACACGATGGCGAAGCATTGACTTGCACCTGGAATCAATTTAATTCGAACGTGCTTGCCACAGGTAAAAGGAAAAGCTTTAGACATTCCATATCATTGAAAATAAAGCGTAAAGCTTCAAAATGGAATTCTACTAAACTTTCACATGTTCTCAAAATATAGGTGGCTCAGATGGTCTAATCCGTGGTTGGGATCTTCGAAATTTAACGAGAAATGTGTTCGAATTATATGGGTGTGAGTTTGCGGTGCGGCGAATTCGTTTCTCACCTCATTTCGAAAGTGTTCTTGTCTCAGCTGGATATGATTTCTGCACAAGGTAAGAAACTTACCTAATTTTCGAAAGTAGTTTTTTTGTTATCATTTTGAATTTTACTTCCAGGATTTGGGATTACCAAGTGCAGTTCGAGCCGTTGGAAAGTTTTACTCAACATTCAGAGTTTGTATATGGGGTGGACTGGAATCCGAGCAAATCTGGTCAAGTGGCTGATTGCGGGTGGGACTCTTTGGTGAACGTTTTTACACCAAAGTGTTTAGAGAATGTTTAAGATTCGTTTTGTTTAGGTTTTCATCTTTACATGGGATTAATTGACTGCCAGCCCAAACCGACGAAGACATGATGGTCTTAGCATAACTTTGCTTTCAGGGGTTGTAGGCTGTAGGCTTTGCTGAAATGGGTAAAGCTCTACTTTTGTTGCGAAGGAACGTAGCAAAAAGGTAGTTTCGACCAGCTTGGCGATATCATTTTGTCGCTGCAGTAAGTACAGGGTTGGTCAGATGTAGAAAATCAGCAGTTATGAAAATAGTTGTAACGGACAAATAGGATTGCGATGGTCAAACGACCATCCTGACTGGCCGAAGGCGTCCTAGAACTACCCCAAAAAACCTAAAAAGTTGGCCGTGAAGGTCCGCCCGCAAAACGACGGTACGACCGCGCTCGTGGATACTTTTGTGTATATATTTTGATATCCCTTCGCCGAATCACAATTACATCTCACTTGGCGAATTTTTCGAAGTCACTGCGTCGCACCAATCCAATCCAATCCAACAATTTATCGTTAGATCGCTACGACTCATTTTGAGTGACTCAACGGCACCCCCCAGACAAATTCCCAAAAGCGCCAATTTGCGTCTAATAGCATAGAATTAACCGAAAAATTGTTGCTCTCACCTGAATTTCACTTATGGTATCGAGCCACTTCTATTCCACCCTCTCAGTCTTTCGGCACTCCTTCCTCCTCAACAGCCAAAAACGATCTAACTGTCCTTTCTTTTGCGAAATGCCGGTAGTAGCGGCCAACAGCACTTCCATCAGCATCATCAACGGCGCAACAACCGGTATCCGGTCTAGGCCTGCCTTAATAAGGAACTCCAGACATCCCGGTTTTGGGTCGAGGTCCACCAATTCGATATCCCTAAAAGTTGTCTGGCGTCGTGGCCTACGCCATCGCTTCATCTCAGGTAGGGTCTGCTCGTCTTCTTTTTCTGATACGCCCACCGTAACCTATTGAGCAGGGTTTTATCCACAACCTACATAACGACGAAATCTATGAGCGATACCATGACCGTCACATGGTATCGCTCATAGATTTCGTCGTTATGTAGGCTACGGAATCGTCCATCCTCATGTAGGGGGCCAAAAATTCTTCGGAGGACTCTTCTTTCGAACGCGGCCAAGAGTTCGCAATTTTTCTTGCTAAGAACCTAAGTCTCCGAGGAAAACATGAGGACTGGCAAGATCATAGTCTTGTACAATAAGAGCTTTGACCCTATTGTGAGACATTTCGAGCGGAACAGTTTTTGTAAGCTGAGATAGGCTCTGTTGGGTACCAACAACCGTGCGCAGATTTCATCGTAGTAACTGTTATCGGTTGTGATATTCGACCCGAGATAGGAGAAATTATCAGCGGTCTCAAAGTTGTAGTCTCCTATCTTCCCGTTTGATCAGTGCGGTTTTATGTTGTTGGTTGGTTGGTTTTTGGTGCTGACGTTGCCAGCATATACTTTGTCTTTCCTTCATTGATGTGCTGCCCAAGGGATCTCTTTCTCCAGGGCCAGGTTAAAGAGGACGCATGATAGAGCACCCCCTTGTCATAGACCGTTGTTGATGTCGAATGGTCTTGAGAGTGATCCTGCTGGTCTAGTCAGGGTCAGACTAGTCATTCTTATCAATTTCGTCGGGATATCGAATTCTCTCATGACCGTGTACAGTTTTATCCTGGCTATGCTATCATAGGCGGCTTTAAAGTCGATGAAAAGATGGTGCAACTGATGTCCATATTCCAACAGCTTTTCCTTCGCTTGCCGCACAGAGAAAACCTGATCTGTTACTGATTTGCCTGGAGTGAAACCTCTTTGGTATGAGCCAATGATGTTCTGAGCGTATGGGACTATCCGACCTATTATAATAACGGAGAATATCTTATAGATAGTACGCAGCAACGTGATACCTCTAGAATTACTGCACTGTGTGATATCTCCCGTTTTTTTGTATGAGACAGATAATGCCTCGTTGCCAGTCATCAGGAATTGATTCGCTGTCCCACACCTTGAGCACAAGTTGATGAAACACTTGGTGTTTGGTCGCCTCTATATTTAACCAATTCAGCTATAATTCTATCAGCTCCTGGTGACTTATGATTTTTAAGCCGATGAATTACACCAACTGTTTCTTTTACACTTGGCGGTGGCAGCATTTGTCTGTCGTCTTCAGGCGGCGGGACCTTCAACTCACCGGTGTTCTCGTTGTTCAGTAGTTCATCAAAGTACTCAACCCATCGCTCTAATATGCCCATTCTGTCGAAAATCAGATTTCCCTTTTTGTCTCGGCAGGATGAGCATCGAGGTGTGTAAGACTTCATCCTGCTAACTGGTGCGGTTGCTCCCTGTACTGTTCGAGTTCACAGACTTGTTGGTTCTCCGTCTGTGAAGTCGCTTCTCCGCTCGACGGAGTTCGTGATAAGTCTCTGCGCGTGCCCGCGTTCTTTGAGAATGTAGCATTACACGGTATGCGGCTTTCTTTCGTTCCGTTGTTAGCTTACGTTCATCGTCAAACCAGCCGTTCCGACTCTTTTTGCGGCTGGGGTCAAGTATGTTTGTGGCCGTATTTATGATAACGTTCTTCAGGTGATTGTGAAGATCATTTGTTGACGCTCCACCTCCATGATCTCTGTTGACTGCAGTTATCGCGGCATCCATTTCCCTCTTATAGGGGTTGCGAAAGGCTGTGTTGTGGATGGCTTCAGTGTTAATTCTCACTTGATTGTCACAGGGGATTGTGGGTGGTGTTATTATTCGAGCTCGGAGCATCATGCCAACGAGATAATGATCCGAGTCTATATTGGCCCCCCTATATGTTCTAACATTCATCAAGGCTGAGAGGTGGCGGGGTTCGATCAACACGTGGTCAATTTGGTTGAAAGTGGTCCCATCTGGAGAGATCGACGTATGTTTGTTGACCGCTTTTCGCACAAACCAGGTACTTCCAACAACCATTTCGTGTGACACTGCTAATTGAATAATCCCCAGTCCATTATTATTTGTGTTTTGATGTAAGCTATGGAAACCAACGAATCGCTTAAATACGGACTCCGGATATCATACCTGGGACAAGCTTCGAATCTTCATTCTGCTGCCCCGTAAAACGTATCCTTCTCCGACCCAACCTCCTCTGAGGGGCGTTAATGAGACTTATATTTCTAAATTTGCCTCGCAAACGCAAATGCATAGCCGTTCACTTATGTTTTCAAAACCGATAATAGCAAGTTTCATTTTTTGACTGACTCAGAAACCTACTCCGAACACATGGTTTACTGAATGGCTACTATAATATTTGGTGTAGTCACTTTTCTAAAGAAAACCAGTCCCTGTCCAAAGCATCTCCTGCAACGCTGTTACACCAGGCCTATATTGGGAAAGGGTATCGGCTAGCTGCTTGGCAGCTCCATCTCTGCACAGGGGGCGCACGTCCCTTGAGAGAAAGTTCAAATCGTTATGCCGTTGTCGTTGCCGGGTTCATCGTTGTGTAGTCACTTCGGTCTGAGGCTCCTTTTGTGGCTTTTTAGCTTCAGTTTTCCGTGCAGGGTTGTCAGTCCTACTGGATGGCCGCTATAATATATGATGTAGCAACTTTTCTCCAGGAAACCGGTCCCTGTCCAACGCATCTCCTGTAACGCTGCTACATCAGCCATATATTGGGACAGGGTATTGGTTAGCTACTCAGCAGCTTCATCTCTTTACAGAGAGCGCACGTTCCATAAGAAAATCATTATTCCTTTGTCGTTGCCGGGTTGGTCGTTGT
Source organism: Hermetia illucens (assembly GCF_905115235.1). Classification (NCBI taxonomy): domain Eukaryota; kingdom Metazoa; phylum Arthropoda; class Insecta; order Diptera; family Stratiomyidae; genus Hermetia; species Hermetia illucens. The sequence goes on from NC_051850.1 coordinate 163,205,028, forward strand.
ATTATCCGTCCAGCCCGAGGCTCCTGTTGTGGCTTCGTAACAAATTGTTTTCCGTGTAGGGTTGTCAGCCCTACGCAACCCCCAACCTGGAGGACCAGTTCGTATAATTTGTCCCGTTTTTAGGCGCCGAAAACTTGCCTTCATCCTTCTCCGTCTGCAGCTTTTCGTTAAGAAAGAGCTCCCAGCGGTCACCACGTGGAGATAGGGTTTGGTAGTAGAGCTGTTGGTGTTGGTTCAGCTGGCGTTTCCCAGGTTTTATGCTCCCTCGTGGGTACCAATCCACATTTCGCACTGGGACCTATACTACCCTTTGACCACCTCAGCCAACGTCAGATTGGCTTTCATTATTTTGTCTCAAATCTGGAATTGCTACCACCTACATGAATTGGTGCTCTAGAATTACGTGACGCAGAGTAGTTGAGAAGCTGCTCTGGAAGTCATGAAGAGAGTTGAAACACATTGCCGGAAATCGGTAGCGATGGTTTGTTGGATAAGGTTGACACGTTGGTCACCGCATAACGGTCTTTTCTTTAAAACCAATTTCGCTATTTGGAAGGTCATCATACTACAAATGGATGTTCCTTTGGTATTCATCAATATTAGGGGCAGGTTTAAGAGTTTCCAACATTGATTCATCAACGAATCAGGTATACTTATTCTGTTAAGTTTGAATAGACTAAAACTACAGTGGATTGTCTTTCCAGGCATTCTGCTCCATGTCATTGCTTCAGAATAGATTTATGGCGTAAAATGTTTAAAATAAAAGAAACAAATGATATTATCAAAGCCAAATTTAGTTTTATTGTAATTAATAAATGGATGTAGAAAGCAAACAATATTTACAGAAAACATATATTTACATAATACAAACAGTTTTTGAAACTGCTGTTGCACGTTAACAATTACTTAGTTAAAAAAAATAATGAAAACGAAATTGGACCTGAATAAAATTGATGGTTGGTTTGATAAGAAGTTTGGTAAGTAAGTAATATGTCCGTTTTATGGCCTTGACAAGGGATGATGAATTAATGCCAAGAAAAAGGGTAAAGGCTGGAATAGGATACCACTCTTCCCTTTGAGTCCCTTCGATGTCCTTATGTAATTGCTAGCTAAAGTAGTAGTTAGTCGGTGTTTAGTTTTCGTGCTTTGGTAGAATGGCGAGACCGAGGCAGCAAAAGGGTTGTATTTAAATTCCTGAAGTAGCCTTGAGTGTGATTTTATTTTATCGATTGCCTGGAGATTGGGCGAGGATGCCTCGAGATGAAGCGAGGATGGTACCACGGTACTCAATAAGAGGTATTAGATGGCGGTGATGTAGCTTGAATAAGAGGAATATTTAGGTTGTTTTCAGTACTCATCTCTAATGTCTCTCCGACGTCAACCATTCTTTCTTTCTTTCTATATTTTTCTTGCTGTGCTGGTTTTATCAAGCTTGTTTCCAGTTGTTTCTATTCGGGCAGCTGTATGGTGAAGTGGGCTGGTTGAATTCCGCAGCAACTATCTTATTCACATATGATTTAATTGTTTCAAAGAACGTTTGCTAATCTATTCTAGTCCGCAATTAAGTAGCTTTAGTTTTTCTTTAGTGGCGGGAGCCGCAGCTTCAAGCACTCAAACCTTTGTTAAGCCCATCGTGCTATCCCCAAAAATCGCCTATTCAACAGTCTCTCGCCTACGGCGTTTACAGGCTTTCATGCATCTGAGAACATTCTCCGCTGCATACAGCAGCCAGTTCAATTCTGTCATGTGGTAGTTTAAGGAGCAGTGTCTCGTTAAAAACCCTACTAGGGTTTTCATGTTCCACTTTGTAAAAAAACAACAATGCTGCCTTAGTGGCCCCGGGTTCCTCTCAAAGATTTTTGCCTGGCGGCAGAAGTTGAAATTTCTCTATTCGGCTGCGTGAATCCTTGCAATTTCCTCCTTCAGGGTGGACTTGACAGTGGATAATCAGATGCCAAAAGCTGGTCCTGGCCCTACCATTGTGAATCCAGAATCTTGGCGACCCAGTTCTTCAGCTTCCTCATTATCAGCGATGTTTGGGTGCTCTGGCAGCCATATCGGGAATGAACGAAACGGCTCAGCAGCATCTGATGACAATTCCATACCAACTGGCCTGATATGTCGTTGTTGATTAGTGTTGATAATACTGGCCGGTTATCGGCGTAGATTCAAATCGTGCAACCCCGCCATTTTCGACGCCAACATTCTTCCGCTGTCAATGAAATGGCATACATCTCCGCCTGGAATATCGAGAATCGAAAATACCCCTGTGCCCGATCCAGATTCCATGACTAGCCCGTCAGTGAAGATCATTAAATCTGTAATCGCAAAAGACTCGTGGCCATTTCTCGAGTATTCTTCTCTTTTGGTGATTACGACGGAGTATGTCTTTTCGCAGACAAATCTGAAACCATATGAATTTCCAAATCGAAATGAATGGGGGTAGATTTAAGTAATACCTACGCAACCGAGCCTCTGAATCTGCGCGAGCAGCTTCCTGCTGTTAGCAAAGTCTCGGCCACCAGCCAACGCATGCATACATAAAAATGAGTTTTATTTTGGATGTATACATCCTGTGAATTCGTGTTGGTGAAAGCCCTTAGGTCTTACCTATCGCTGTCCTGCAGCACCAGAACAATCTACAGGATTTCTGGTATTCAGGTATCCTTCCCGGAGTCGAAATGCACTCCTAAATACTTGACTGTTTGTACCAGCTGTATTTCCGCCCCTGCTAAGGTAAGTGACGTGTAGCTGCCCCACCCGATGTTCCTAGTGAATATAACTAGTCCAGTCTTCGTAGCGTTCACCGTGAATCCATTATGGAGGCACCAACTGTGGATTACATGCAATGTTGCATTCAAGTAGTCACTTATCGCAAACTATTACGCAAACTATTATTATTTATTAGGGCTAGTTTTTCCGCAAATGCTTGTGCATTTGTCCTCCAGGAGTAATAGCAAGAATATACATATATTGGGTTGGGGAAAAAGAAACATCGTATTTTGTCAATAGATGGCGACATTTATGTTGTACTTAACGCATCGGGTCATACTATACGGCAATTTAAAGACGACAATCTGTGCTACAAGTCTCTCTTTGACAGTATTGTGATCGTACGTTTCAGTCTCAGGTTATAGCGCGTCAAAAATGGAGTCCACCAAGCAAGAAATTCGTCATATTTTACGTTTTTACTACCTGAGAGGTAAAAATGCAACGAAGGCGGCTGAAAAAATTTGTGAAGTTTGTGGCCACGATACTGTAACGATTCGCACAGCACAGCGTTGGTTCGATCGATTTCGGTCTGGTGTAGTGGATGTCGAAGATACACCCCGTACTGGTAGGCCAATTGTCGTAGAAACCGATAAAATCGTCGAAATCATCCAAGTAGACCGGCATGTGAGCATTCGCTCGATTGGCCAGGAACTGGATATAGACCATAAAACGGTTTGGAACCATTTGCAGAAGATTGGATTCCAAAAAAGCTGGATATTTGGGTGCCACGCGAGTTGACGCAAAAAATTTCTTGGACCGAATCAACGCCTGGGATGCACTGCTGAAACGGAACGAATTCGACCCATTTTTGAAGCAGATGGTGACTGGTGATGAAAAGTGAATCACGTACGACAACCTCAAGCGAAAAGGACCGCGGTCGAAGCGTGGCGAGCCGGCCCAAACCATCGCCAACGCCGGATTGACGGCCAGCAAGGTTTTGCTGAGTGTTTGGTGGAAATGGAAGGGAATCATCTACTATGAGCTGCTCAATTATGGCCAGACCCTCAATTCGGTCCTCTACTGTGAGCAACTCGACCGTTTGAAGCAGACGATTGACCAGAAGCGGCCAAAATTGGTCAATAGGAATGGTGTTGTGTTCCACCAGGGCAACGCTCGGTCCCACACATCTTTCATGGCCCGCCAGAAGCTACGGGGGCTTGGATGGGATGTCCTATCGCACCCACCATATAGTTCGGACCTGGAAGCAAGTGATTACCATCTCCTCCGGTCCATGCAAAACGCTCTTGGTGCTACTAAGTTGGCCTCAAAAGAGGCTTGCGAAAACTGACTGTCCGAGTTTTGTGCAAATAAGGAGAGGGGGCGTTGTATAAGGGGGAATAATGAAGTTGCCTTCTAAATGGCAACAAGTTTGCGAACGAAACGGCGCATATTTGACATAAATCGGATAATTCTAAGTATGTTAAATAAAGCGTCAAATTTCGATCACAAATACGACATTACTTTTTCCCCAACCCAATATTATGTGAGATTATCCACTTTCGCGTGATATTGACATTCAAAGTCTTGAATTTGCACAGAAGCGACAACTTTGACCTATTATCATTTTGTTAGTAATAGTGCGATTTCCACCAAATTTGGTAGGACCATGCTCTATATTATAGTCTACATTCCTGCAATTTCATGATTAAAGGGATGAACTTAAGGGAGGTTTTGCAGTCAATTACTGAAATGTACAGTAATATGCTATTATTAACTTTATTTGAACAGATATCTATGAAAGGTATTTCGGAGTCTAGTCAGCATCTAGTGACAGCATCTTGATTTTTCAGATTTTTCGCTTGTGTACTTTCTGAGAATAGGTTTGTGAAAGAAATCATGACTTTCGGCCCCCCGCACTCCCCACCTTTCCAGAAAATGTCAAAACTAAGGTTCGGAGAGTACTAATCGAGACGTTTTCACTTTATACCCTACATGACCCTCTTAAATTCGACATAGAGCGTCCACAGTTCCGACCTTTCCACCAAATTTGGTGTCAATTGCTACAACTGTTTCTGAGCAAAATGCATGTGACAGACAGACAGATAGTCGAACCGACTTTGTGATGAGGCAAATTTCTATCAATGGTGAGGTGTGTACAAGCCGGTAAGAACTCTATTTTTGTTTAGGAGTAGAGTTCCCTAAGTAGATGGCGGCCTGCACTAATTTCGAAAAGCGATTCACTCCTTCCAAATCTGAAAAAGCGGATTTCCAGGTATCTCACATATTTCCCCTTTATTTTTATGAAATACTCGTAATATCAAAGTCAATCATGACAAGTTTTGTAAATTTAAAAAATGATAAAAATTCGACTTTTTATCAGACTTTTTTTATGGTTGAAATTTGAGAAATTAGCAATTCCGCACGTGCCCACGAGTGGAAATATTATACGTGCATGGCCAAATCACCGAGTAAATTTACCTGTGCAATGTCTGCAATATATTCTACTCTGCAAATAAAAAATACTTGTGGTGCTTATCAAATGGAAAAAGTAATTTCAATAACGAGTGTAATTAATTTTCTATCGAACCTAGCAAAATACTGCAAATAACACATATGTGTTTACTACCATTATGTAACTTAATAATGCACCAGATTGTGCCACGAGAATAACGAAGTAATTTGAAGCGAATAATGTGTGGAAATAGCAAGATATGACTTCGCTCAAGAAGAGGGGGCAAGATTTTGGTGTGCAGAATGAAAATTGGGAATTCGAATGAGAACTACCTTTGTGTAAGGCAAAAACAAAAGTATTCATTTTCATCAAATTGCATTCTTTGTAGAAACACTTTGCATGTTTGTCTACAGTTTTGACAAGTTCAACGTTCAATTGCTCACTAGATCATTGAGTTGATCGGATCCCGATCCTCCTGCAATGTTCGCAATCTACTCAGCACATTTTCCGGTATCAGTGCTTCGCCTAAAGTTTCGTCTAGGTTTCTCCTCTCGCTCCTGAATTTCGGACAGTGGAAGAATATTTGCTTTTGGTCCTCGGGGAATCCCTCCCAGTTTGGACAATTGGATGAATTGTTCAATTTGAACCTGTAAAGGTACTGGCCATATCCCCCATGCCCCGTCTGGAACTGGGTGAGATTATAATTAATATCCCCACGTTGTCTCCCCAACCACTCCTTGATGGTAGGGATTAGCATGTGTGTGCATCGGCCCTTTCTCGAGTGGTCTTAATGCTCCTGCCATCTATTTACAGATCTGCCACTTTCGGCGTTCTTCGTCTGCGAGAAAGGAGAGACTGACTTCAGATTGTATATGTATATACTCGTCATCTCATTCGACAAGATGTCAATTAGCATCATTCCCGAGATGACGAATGCAGCCTTATCTGAGACCTGCCCTTCTATTGGCGGCGCTCAGTTTATGAGCATTACATGCTATGAGAAATGCCTTTCTTCATAAAGCAAGATCGAGCTCACTATCCTGCCAATAAGTAGCCTACAAAGATATCGGGGCCTTCCCACGTTCGACATTATCCTTGCCAGGGCCATACTCACCGTGAATCCCTTGTCACAAGCATACTGCACGTTTGTTTAAAACTTAATTTCGTATCTATCATCATTTCCAAGGATTTGATAGTCGGTTTGAAAGTGATGATGTGATTGCTGATTTAAAATTTTGTAATGAGGACCGCCGCAGTCGGTTTGGATTTTACGAAGAGCTTAAAGGCTCTGTTCAGTATGCCGTCCATCCCTGCAGTTTTCTTGTCATCTATTCTGGTACTAGATTTGCAACTGCTCGTCCCTGGTTACTCTCTAATCTCTCTGAAATGTGTCAGTGCCCTCTCTTACGGAGGAAATAATCCCAGAATGAGAGTAGGACACGTGATGTGTGGGGATGACCGGTCGCTCAACCGCCCCATCACAATTCTATAGGCGCTCCCCCATGGATTAACATCAGCTTCAGAGCAGGCCTCCTTAAAACATTTCCTCTTGCTCCGCCGGATGGCAAATTTAAGATTTTTGGGGGCTACTTTGTAGACATGTTCCTTTTGTTCCTGATTGCTACTACTTACCGCGCTCTGAGTCGTTCGTCTGACTAGGTGCAGGCTGATCGAAGGCTAGCCAAAATCACTATTATACAAATAGTTGAGTCTTCTACCGAGGAATGAGCGCTTCCTAGGCATGGACCCATAATCTGCCTTCGCGATGGATTGTGTGACATGGAGAACTCTCTCCGTGGAACTGCCTACCTTAGTAGATTGGCCTACCCACACTTCCAAAAACCTTCCCTCGTTCAATGATTTTGCAGACCAGGGCATCGGGATCCCTTCTCGGTTTCAAGCATCCTGTTTCCCTGGCCTGTGGCTATTTGTAGACTAGAATATATATAGTCTTGGCCGGATTACTCCTTCTAAATGCACCTTTATCCGTAGCATTTAACGTGCTTTCCTGCGTTTTATTTTTTGCCGTCTTTGGTGTTGGTGGAGATAGGAAAATTGAGGAACTTTTCTTGAATGGATCAATTTCTTGCTCTTGGAGTGCCTTCTCTGGTCGTCCCTCTCGGACAAACGCGGTCGGTGTCGAAACCGCCTTAGTCGGGCAGCGATCTCCTTTCAGTTCATTATTTTTCGTCTTCGTTATTTGTGCTCTTGGCAAGCTGTTACTTCACTTGAACGCCTAGTTCTCCAGCTATACATCACTTCTAGCATTAGATGCCACGGTGGCTAACTAACTGCGCTCCGACGGAGAGCCCACTTGCTCACTCCCAAAAGCCGCAGCTACTGGGTTTCGGAGCTCCTGCAAGGAAAAGTTCTTCCTTCTCTCTCTTCCATGTTGGGTTTATTTTCTGGGTATTCTTCCCATAGCCATTTTGGTTCACACACTAGAGATGAGCAAACACTAGTCCAGGGGGGACTCTCGTACATGTGAAAGGAAGATGTACATTTCTTTCGCAGTATATGGCCATGTGGCTATCAAATGAAAGGGTTCGATTAATACTTTTCAAAACAGATCTTATTTCTAATAATGCAAGAAACGTAGGGGAGCGGGGGCTCAAAATATGTGCCCCGGAAAGCGTAACAGGACTAGTTCTCAGAACGTATCCAATCGACAAATCAGAAACAATTCATAATGGTGGTCCTAAACAAAATCTAGACCTCAAGATACATCCCTTTCCGATTCCTGTTCAAATAAAGTTAATAATAGTATATAATCATATTTTTTTTGTAGAAATTTGCCTGAAAACCCCAGTTCAGTTCATCCTATAAGTATAAAATGGAACCATTGTAAGTGATAATATAAGTCGAAAACCGGAAGCTTGACGTTTCAGGTATAAAACGTTTTTTGTTTCTCTATGTGAGGAACATAACGCAGTTCTCTATTGGCTGATAGCATTGACACGAAGTATTTAAATCACTTAGTTCTGTCAAATTGCTAAGTTGCGATTAATTTTGACCAGATTTCCATGAAATTTGACATGTGTATGCGAAATATGGTCCTCTATGCTGGTGCCAAATTTGGTAGATCTAGACCTTTTAAGAGGAGTTTTTCAGTTAATTTTTAAAAGTTGGTAATATACTCTTAGTAAATTTATTTGAGCGTATATCGGAATGGGACATATTTTGAGGCGCACTTTCGGATTTTTGGGTTGGGTAGTTTCCGAAAATGAGTTCTGTCTCACTTTAAGTGCGGTAAAATTTTTTTAAATCCCCTCTTTGCATGTATTGGGAGCCCTCTTTAAACTCCACCTAAATTTATGTCACTCACAGTATGTGTGTGTTCACCAAATTTCGTTAGGATCGGTTAAGCCGTTTTAGACAAAAACGCTTGCGAGAGACAGACAGACAGTGAATGGATTTTAATAAGGTTTTTTTTTTCAACAAAACCTTAATAATACACAATTTTGGATAATATTATTAACAACGTTATAGAAGGTCAAACGTTTGCATTTCATATAAATTTATTGGACTCTAAGGCGTGTATGATGTCATCATCATATAAAGAGGAGGGAATATTTTGAATTTTTAGGCATGTATGAATTGAAAAACGGGCATATTAAATTTTTCACCGAAAATAAACACAAAATGTTTATATTTGAAAGGTTCATCTTCCGGTATTCCGACTTGTATCTGTTGTAGATTAAGGGTGTCATCCCGTGTGAAGGCCGTTTTTTTGGCTTTTTTTAGAATTTTTTTGTGAAGAACTGGATAAAGATACAAATATGAATTTTTCACCATAGATTTACTAATATCTTGAGCGTGTATAGTAATTTTTTCAGTCCGATCGCAAAGTTCGTTATTGAAATACAGAGCAATTTATTACACCCATCTCCAAAAAAATATGTTTTTCAGCTGCCACTCTAGAGGGCGCTGCGATCATCTGAAAGAAAAAGGTAAACGACGTTTTAAAGTACAGACTTAACTACAGTCCGCAAACTAGGATTATTAAAAAGTAAATCTTTGGTGCCCTGTTAAACTTTTTTTTTTCAATTTTGGTGTTTTTCACGCCTTCTACAATGAATAAAAAAAAAACTACTGAATCAATCGCAATTATCCTGGTTTGCGGACCGTAGAAATATGTTCCCAATAAGTACTGAAAATTTCGTTGGATAGATTTTGCGGTATGGTGATTTTCGACATGTAGTTTCGAGAAAAACGCATTTAAAAAGTAGAATGCGATTTTTAGCCATAAAACCTTAACTGACCATTAATCTGCTACTCCTAGTCCATAAACCTTAGGTTTTTTGAAGAAACACATGTACGGCCTTGGCTTCAATTCCTGTTCTTTTGACGAAGTCATTCGAACGTCATTCGGACCGATAAATACGAACTTTATTACGGCGATCAACACAAGTCTGACATGTGACTTATCACGTGATTAACACTATAATTTCCGAACGACTCCGAATATCAAAAAATCACATATATTCTGCACTATATCTAGATACAATTGATGTAAAAAAAAATTCGATTCTTCGGATCCGACACACGGGATGACCCCCTCAAGTTCTTGATATTTGCTAATAATATTGAACTCCTAGTGTGAAGCGAACAGAACAATTTGGATTCCTTCCCTCATTCAATCCCAAGCATTAAAGAAGTCGAAAAGTAGTTGCTGAAATATTCATATTTGTAGAAAATAAAATTTCGTAAAGTTGAAACGTCAACAACTTAATTAATTTTTTACTGACGTCCTGACGTTTTGACATTTTCCGGTAGAATCGGGATGCATCGACTGAGTTGGTAGACCCTTTTCCGTAATTTTAGCATTTTGGTGCACTTTATTGAGGACAGCACAGAGTAGATTACTTTAAATCTTTCCCCTTTATCTGGACTTCGAGTATTTTATGTTCGTATACTTTTGCAAATTGGCTTTGGAAAGGTATCATTTTTTCCAAAAGTAAAATAAAGCCACTTGCCAAAAGAACTTCTGATCGACAACGGCAAACATTTAAGGGAATTTTTAAGTCAGATCGAAGTCATTGGCTAGGAATATCTGACAAATAGCAATATTCCAGTAGTTGGCTTAGTAATAAGATGTGTTGATTTACTATCATTTGAAGCCAATAATAGTCGATGCTATTGACTAATTCAAAATGAACATCTTTAAATAATTCATTAGAGCCCTTTACCTGAACTTCCTGTCGAATCCAAAAGAACGGAACCTAACTGTACACTATTGAAAATTGAAGTAATTTAAGTAATTTGCCCTTCTACTCGTAGTTCAATTTTTGCCTGGTTTGTTTTCGCGAAAATTTATAAAAGATCAAATTAAATGGTGTTCAACTTACATTTCTTCTATTCAACGAATTGAAAATATTTACAAAACAATAAAACAAAGGCAACCGGTAAAATGTAATCGGATATTTTGAAAACACTATCCAGAAACTCGTATCTGCGGACTACACACGAAATTCTGAATGATTTTTTTGTTTAGAAATTATGCTCAGATTCCTATAGCTTCTGGTTACTTATAAAAATGCTAATAAAGAATGCTAGGTATTCACTATTTTCATAATGAAGGGATTACGTGGAGGAGAGCATGGTCGTAATTAGTGTAGAGCCCATTTTACTCATGGAGATATTTGCGCGTTTCTGAGGTTTCCGCCGATAACTCCTACAAAATTAATTGATGACATGAAAAAAAATTTGATTGGGTTGAATTTTTTTAAAAATGAAAAAACGTGGCGCGTTTTACAAACAAAAGCGTAATCCCTTGGGTATAAAGGTGTGTATCTCTGTATACATTTGCATATAAATAAGAACAATTAATGCCTAATGACAATTAATAAAATTTAGGCGCTACTATTGAGATTCGCCTCACCGAGGTACAAGTAGATTCAAGCGGATTGTGAATAATTAAAAATTGTATCTCTTAGCATCAACTCCAAAAATTTACTAGAAAAAATGATGTTATTCCCAACATGCATATAAGATTTTGTACACTTGAGGGAAATACTGCATTATTAAGTGATAATGGGGAAGAAAAGATATTGAGATTTAACGCTTATTCCGGAAAAAAAATAATAATTATAACTAAGTCGATGAACTCTCGGATTAAATTTGCCCCCATTGTGATTCCAAGTCCTACCATTCTGTTAACCGTCTTAGTTTAATGGCAGTATTCGAAACTGCCTTCTATTATTTATTGCACTATATGCAATAAACTTAATTTGTTGCTGTAAATAAACTAAATTGTAAAAAATTATATGTTCCATTTCTTATGCCTGATCTTATTTTTCTTCAGTCTTTGTCCCGTTCACAAGCGAGGTCGGCTCATCGCGATCGGTTTCACCATTTGGCTCTATCGAATGCGTGATCTGGGTGCAATCTCGAGGCTTTTACATCCCCATCCAGCGTATCAAGTCACCGTTGTTTCGGCCTGCCTTTTCGTCGTTTACCATCGACTTCGATGTTCAGACCCATCTTGGCAAGTGAATTCTCGTTAGCACGAATTGCGTGACCATACCATCTAAGACGATGCGAGAGCGCAATTTTTCCACGATCGGTGCAACCTCATAACGATCGCAGATATCCTCATTTCGGATGTGATCAGAACATGTCACCCCACTAGTCCAACGCAACACCTTCGTATCCATTACCGCAAGACGCCGTTCATTGTCTTTTATAGTTGGCCAACATTCAGAATCATAGAGGGCGACAGGACGGACGACATTGCAGTAAATTTTAGATTTGAGATGTTCGTTGATATGTCGATCACGAGGAACACCAGTTGTGGAATGTCACTTCATCCAGGTTGCGTTACCGCGTGAAGCAATTTCATAACGCAGTTCTCCAGTGGCTGATAGCGTTGATCCAAGGTATTTAAATCGCTCAGTTCTGGGCAAATCACTGCCGCTGACAGTCCATAACAAGAACAAAGAGGAGTGGTGAGAGGGTGCTTCCTTGATGAACACCAACAGAGACACGATGAGGTTTTGATACACCCGCCATACTTCAAACTTTATTTTTCCGATCGTGGTAGAGCAATTGAACCCAGCGCACGAGTTCTTCTGATACTAAGTGTTGTCGTAAAACATACCAAATGAGTTCGTGTGGCACACGGTCAAACGCTTTCTCTAGATCCAGAAACTCACTGTAAAAAGGGCGATGCTTCTCACGGTGTTTCTCCATGGGTATCCGCGCAGCGTGTTTTGCGTCAGTAGTTCCGCAGTTTTTGACAAATCCGACTTGATTCACGGTTATTTCAAGAATGAGTTCAAAAATCTTCATGGTCTGGTCAGGTTCTGTGGCTTTTTCGACTTCAGTTACACTGACATGAAAGTCCTGGGGGGTTTAACGTGAGTACCTGCCGTGAAGGCGTAATCCCACGGTCCTCTTCGACACGAATTGATTTTTTGACCACAGAGCCCCGCCATGCAAGCACAGCGGTCCTGGTCTGTACTGAGTGCAGGCTCAGCATTCACACCAGTGGATGCGAGGCCTATCTAACACCTCTGCCGCAACTAAGGAGTACGGCACCCGAGTTGTGCAGCGCAATTCCACGCTCAAGCTCCGAGGAGCTCTGCCGCGATGTAGGCATAACCAGAACCACCATGAAACTCCCACTAGGGGACCAACCGCAAGTAACCGGGCCGAGAATACATCCTCTAGGAATTCTCCTGGAGCATATGCTCTCAGAGGGCCATCCCGGTTGCCATGGTACCAAAAAATCTCCGATGAGGCTTCGTGGCAGAGCCACTTCAGATGCGTCCCTTGTAGACTTGGCTCTGATCGCCCTCCTTGAGTACGTGGGGAAGGAACTCCCCAACGGGTTAACTGGAATCAGAGTTGCGCTGACAGGTGAAACTGCTCCAAATGTTGGCAATGATTGTGGAAGTGGAGGATGAGCAAATTCTTCATTAACGCAACAGAAGTGTTCGATATCCTGTGTACGTTCGTTACGGCGTTTAGTAAGTCGATACAGATCTCTCTCGCTATCCCGAGTGTCCAGTTTATCGTGAAGATTTTTGTAATGGTTCGCTCGGGTGACTGCGACTGCTTTCTTTACTTCCCGGTTGGCATTCTTATAAATTTGCCAATTAGCAGGCGTTTTATCGTCGGGAAATTTGTGGTAGAGGCATTTCTTTTCAACGACCTTCATTTCAACATCGTGATTCCAAAGCCAAGTATAACGGTTAATATACCGCTTACCCGGCTTGGTGACCCCGAGGGCCGCAGAGGCCGCTTTGTGGATCGTGTCTTTCATTTGGTTCCACGATTCTTCCGCATTCGTAATGGTCGGTAATCGTGCGAGTGAGATCATTTCTTCTCACGAAATCGCCACCATTTAATACGTCGCGGGCCAGTGCGTTCCTCACGCTGTTTCATCGGTAGTTTAATTCGCAGGACGGCAATCAACGGCTGTTGAGATGCGACAGTGATAAAATGTAGGAAGATGAGACAATCCTTTGATGAACCATGTATTCATAAGTACAAGGTCATAGGTGTCCGCAAAATCGCGCTCCGAACCCCTTTCCCCATGGCACCTGTTACCGTCTGCCTTTTCACCCACATGACCATTAAGGCAATGATAATATAGTCGTCAGCAGGCATCTTTCTCGGCATCAGCTCGACCTGCCTGTGGAGCGTACGCAGTGAAGAAGTTAACAGCGTGATCAGCCGCAATAATAGTGAGCTTCATCAGCCGATCATCAAATTGTTCAATTTCTTTAATGGGATCATAGAAACCCTCTGAGATGGCAATGCCAACACCATATTGAGTGTGTGGGTTACCAAAATAGAGAAGTTTATAGCCATTTTTACTGCGTTCGCGTTCAATGTCGCAGCTTTTGGCACCAGACCATCGAGTCTCTTGCAAAGCGCAGATATCAGTCCGCCTTTTTCGAAGGGTTCTTGCGAGTTCCTCGGTGTTTCCAATTAGGGTACCAACATTTAGCGTGTGGACACGTATTTGTTTTGTTCGTTTTGGTCGGACTAACTTGATTACGTCCTGATGCCCTCCATGCGTCAGAATCCTTGCCCATTTCTCGACAGAACCGGGGCCCGTCCTTCCGCGTCGACTGGGGTGGACGCCCTAGCATTTCCCTGAGGCTTGTGACTCAATCCGATCATCATGTTTGTAACGACATTGTATGCATTTTCTTAGTCGGCCTGTCGCGGGGCCTGTCATCAAAAAAGATCAGGTAGGATTTAGCATAGTGGAATAACTCCAACTATACTCTATTTATCTCTCTCCCTGATCTGGAGTATTTTATTTTTGTTTTGCTGAGGATAGCACAGAGTACGTTGCCTCAAACTGTCCTCCTTTACTTTGGCTTAGGACCAGAATATTATGTTAATAGCATGCCGGAGTTCCATTTCTTATGCCTGACACCTTTTTTCAAAGAAATTAGGACCTGCCTCAAAGGTGCCAAGATTCAAACCCTTAAATATTTTTTAGTTATTATCTTAAACCTATTCAATACACATATTCTTAATCTCCCAATTGTCATTTTTGATGTTAATATTGTTACACGTTTTAGGTATAGACATATCTTCAATATCAATTTCCAAAGCGACACTTGAAAAACAGGAGAAGCATCAATTTTCAGACTGTCTAGAAATTGGACTCCAAATAAATATCAAAAAAACATCAGTGACAATCCATACCCTGCAAATGCGGAAAGCTGATTAAAATGCATTTATTGCATAATATTTGTTTTGATTAAAAACTCATTATCGGTGATAAAATTATGTAATATCGACACTTTCTTCGATTGACAAAATCCATGGTATGCAAACCCATATTGCTGGAGTTCTATATTTAATTTTCACCGGCTAGACCTTGAATTGGGTCTGGAAATATGATCAGTGACTTTGTTTACGATGATTCCATAGAACAAACAAGAACTGGAAAAAATAAGTCCCAGAACTGTTTTTATTGAATTTTTGATTATGCAAGCAAATTTCTGATGGTGGCGACGATTAAGGTAAAAACTAGGAAAAAACTTGGAATGATTGTCTTCGATATTATTGAAGAAATATTTTCTATATGCGAACACGTTTCGAATTTTAGGTGATATTCAATAAATTCTCGATTAAGTGAAATTTAAGAAGAATTTTCTTTGTATCAATTGGGTTGCATGTGAATCGATCTCACGTGTTAACAATTGATTAATTGGTCACGCTTTAATGCAATAAGATTCTCTCTTAGCGTACATTGGAGAAGAGCACGTGAAATTTTTTCTATGAGTATCTAGACTGAGGCTTATTGATTCGGTAAGATAATTAGCTTCCGGGCAGGAAACTCAGCAGATTTTACTTTTTTTTGTGACTTGGAAGAAGGCATGTGTTTCCTGATGAAACGTGAATGCTTTCCAAAGGTTGCAGAAAAATATCTTCGCGTGTGATTTAGCGAACTAATATGTTTTGCAGCTTAAGCACAATTTTTTTTTTCTAAAATATTCATACTTTTTCATATTTCTTTTTTATTTATTCAAATATGTTGAATTTTCTATCTGTAATGATCTACAAAATTAGATGTGTTAGAGGAGATGGTAACGTTGTAGGTGTTGAGTATTTTTGACCAGAAAAAATCGCTACTATTAACTGAAATAGTGGGAAAAAGGGTATAGTATTCAGGGGTTATAAATTAACCTTAAATATACTCTAGATTTGTCAGTTTCTACAAATACATAAGTATCAGCTCCCTGGAGAAAAATACTCACATTCACAGATTCAAGAAAATCTGTTACGAAAAACGGTTTTTTCTCACTTATTTCATCAAATAGTGAGTCTAAGTTATCCTCATTTCCAACATACAGGATTTTATCAGACGTAGATTCACTTAATGAAAAGTTTAATTCTTATTTCATTTCAGAGTGTTTATTCTTTACCTTGGAAATCTTTGGTGTGGGGGGATTTTGCAGCCAATTACTAAAAATTATAGTAATATACTATTATCAACTTTATTTGAAGAGATATCGGTATGGAGGGTATTTCGAAGCCTAGTGGCAGCCTCTCGTTTTTTTTGCAGATTTTTCGGTTGATTAGTTTCTGAGAATGCGTCCATGAGAGAAATGATCACTTTCAACCCCCTGCACTTCCCACTTGTCCAACAAATGTCAAAACTAACCGAGACCTTTCATTTGACTTACCACATGACTATATTTGGTGGAAAAAATGTACACCCCCTTTTGCGTGTATGGGGCTCCCCTTAAATTCGTCGTAAAATTATATAACTCATTGTATGCGTGAGCGTTTACAGTTTCCACCTTTCTATCAAATTTGGCGTCAATTACCAAAACCGTCTCCGAAAAAAATGTGTGTGATAGACAGTCTGACAGGTACGCGGACAGACAGATAAACAGACACATTTTGAGGAGTGGCCAGATCTCCCATCAGGCGCATCCCTT
Organism: Hermetia illucens; assembly: GCF_905115235.1. Classification (NCBI taxonomy): domain Eukaryota; kingdom Metazoa; phylum Arthropoda; class Insecta; order Diptera; family Stratiomyidae; genus Hermetia; species Hermetia illucens. The sequence goes on from NC_051850.1 coordinate 163,221,606, forward strand.
TGTGCGGATAAGGGAATTCCCGATGGTGTACGAACATGCACTTGTACACATTTGGAGGTGTGTGTCCATGGGCATGTTTGCGCACAGGTCGAGTAGGTGGGGGAAAACGTCCACGACTGGAAAAAAATGGCTATGGGAAGGATACCCAGAAGAGTAAACCAAAAGTCGATGGTATGTGAAGACTGGTTGGCAGTAACTGCGTCCCAGGCACATACCCACGCACCAGCTACTGAAGCAAGCTGTTACAGTAACAATCTGTATCTCCTTGTAAGTGGACTTCCCACCCGCAGGTGTCAATGGGACTCCCATGTTTCTCACCGCATGGACGATACGACGACTCGGGTGGAGTTGTGCCTAGTCAGTTGAGGTGAACGTTTCCTGCGGGTTTCGCAATCCAACACGCAACTTTGCCACAATCCCGAGACGGGTTAACCGCGTTTTAGTGGAGGTAGAACTCCCTAAACTAGAGGAGTTAGTCCAGCTATCTCAAGAGATATGCAGGGTGAACTATTACTGAAAGCCTATGTAAATTTTGGCGGCTGTATACTTTTTGTTGAGGATGCTGGTAGTCCTGAGTCCGCATCCACTTGGTGACAGGCCGGGACACTTTGAAAACTTGGGTTTAATTAAAAAAATAGGAGCCCGTGGGCTACAAAAGAGGAAGTAAGTTGCTTCCCAAGTGTTCCGGTGTCCCTTTACCGTCCGGTTCCAAGCATCCGTTGACTCCAGCATGAACTCCAACATGTTTTCGGGTGTTAAGCGCCTATCTGCGACCGCTTCCATTCTTGCTCGATGCGCAGTGAACCTGGGGGAATTAAATATGACATGCTCCGTATTCGCAACCACGGTACCACCTTTTTGGCAGCATGGTGACTCTTCATGATCAAATCGATGTAAATAAGTAAGATAACCTCCATGTCCACTTCAGAATTGCGTTAACTCGTAGCTTAATTTGCCATGGTTTCGTTCAAACCATCTCCTGATATCTCGAATGATGTTGTATGTCCAACGACCAGTTTCTAACTCGTCCCCTCGCTTTTGCCACTCTTCGATAGATTCCCACCGTGCCAGCTGCCGTCGAAATGCGCTAGACTCCCCAGCTGCATACGTTTTGTCGTAGAGTAAAATGTCTATGGGGAGCATCCCAGCTAGTACACATGCTGCTTCTCGTGATATAATCCGATACGCACTGCATACCCGAAGTGCATTTAGCCGATACGCCATTCCCAATTTTCGGCAGTTCACTTTGTGATCCAGAAAAGTTCGCCAAACTAGAGCTGCGTAGAATAGTACGGAGCTGACTACCCTAGAAAGCAGAAGACGTCGACTTTGTCTTGGCCCACCAATATTCCGTAGTATCCTCGAGATCATTGCAGCGATGGAAGACGCGTTAATTGAGTGTCTTTTGAAGTTGAGTCTTCTGTCAATAATTACTCCCAAGTATTTGAGCGATGGTAAAATCTTCCCCCACGGAGAAACTCAAACACAATGCGTATAATGTACTTCGGGGCCTGCAACCTGCCGAGTGCCGCGATATTTTTTCCCATTTTGCACTATTGAACGCATTTTTTACGTCGAGGGTTATGACTGCGCAGCATTTTCCTTCTTGTATTGTAGCCTGAGGCAACCCAGTCATCATGCTGATTGCGTCGACAGTTGATTTCACGAAATCTGAATTGTTTGTCGGAAAGGACTCCTTCCTTTTTCGCAACAGCGAGCAGTCTATTGTATATTATTCGTTCAAATAGTTTGCCAATGGCATTAACCAGTACTATCGGTCTTTACATACCTTCTGTCCGTCCATCTGTTTGTCACACGCACTTTTCTCAGAAACGGCTATACCGATTAACACAAAATTTGGTAAGAAGGTAGGAATTGTGAGCGCCCAGACATGCAGTGAGTGACATCTTTTTACGTTAAGACTAAGTGGGGAGGGTCTCTATACATGCAAAAGGGGAGTGTAACATTTTTTTTCACCGAACATGGTCGTGTTGGCTACCAAATGAAAGGTCTTGATTTCTTCTTCTTTTCGATGCCAGCCTTAGTTTTGACATTCGTTGAAAAGGCGGGGAGTGGGACGGGTTGAAATTGATGATTTCCTTAAGGGACCCATTCTCAGAAACTATCCAACCGAAAAATCTGAAAAAAATCGTGAAGCTGCCTCTGTACCCGCGCCGAGCTTCCGGTTTCCCGACTTGTTGAAAAGTCTAGTCGATTTTTTCTTTTCATAGAAGAATTCAGAGCTGCATCTTTCACACCACTGGGCAACTCCAACGAGGCGGTGTTCTATAAATTTTCATACCAGCATAATGTTATGAGCCAATTTAACAGAAAACTATTTTTATTTAACATTCCAAATCTATGTCGAAACACACACAAAATTTTGATGATCTCAGTTCATGTTTTCACACAAAACAAGAAATCGAGGAAAGACACATTTCTGAGACCACCTAAGGCAGATTCTCCCCTTAAGCGCTGCTCTAGGTAAGGGAGAGTATGTACGAGGAGGAGGAAGGTTCCCCTTACCTAACCCCATTTATAAATTGCGGCGATTACCCAACCCTATTACAAAATTGTAAGGATACACAATGACCATCACGGTCGAGTTTGATCCAGAGCTCCATCTCCGGTAAGCTAGGAAGGATGTGTGGGAGAAATAAGGTGTTATTTTTACCAATCTCGTTGACAAAATCGGTCACCTTCTTAATATGAGGGTTGTTTTGATTTCTCATGGTAAAGTTTCATTGTCAGTCCGGTCCAACCCTTTTTGTAAATGAGGCATACATAAGCTTATTAATGATATAGAAGTAGCCCCTTTTTGAGGCACGGTAACTTTTTAAGAGGGACTTGCCGCCCTGGCTTTGTAGCTGAGTTAAAGTGTGGTGAATTTCTTCTTCCTTTTGTATACTCTTCTTTCTTGTTTCCTCTTCCAGGATGAACACCTTTACCGGCATTATACCAACTTCAATAAATGGTACATACCTTAGTTTTTCCATTTTATTATACTTTGCAGACATTAACAAGTCTGTAATAGGAGCTGGCTCTCTGCACAAATTTAGCTTATTCGTTGACACCACTGGTGTCCAGTCCCTCGCATTTAAGTAGTTCTTTTCGAAGAATGATTTGGTCAAACTAATGGTCACTAAATGTCTGTCCCTTTAAGGTCCTCCCGAGTTATTTTGCTATTATTTTGGTGGCAGGATAAAATACATAAATGCCCTTTTGTGATTGCATTTTAGATGGTTGCACTTCATTGGAGTCTCAACAACCACTCCCATCTACAATAGTTCTGCGCAAACAATATACTTTTTCGAGAATATCGTGACATCCTTGCCTGATAAGTACCGTGGCTAACCTGTTTCACAAGTGCTTGTTGCATATTAAAAGTACCCCTGAAAATATTTTTTTGTGTCGTGACGTGTGGTTTCATCTAATTTGACCATTAACCACAAACAACCATTTACAGAGAAGCTTTTTTTGTCATTTTTCGTTTTTAATTCGTGGAAAAGAAACGTGCCCATCATCACAGCTTGACATTGCCCACGATTCAAACCACATCTGAGTCAATAGCGTTAATTTTCGTACAAATGGTTCCAGGCGACTTTGTCACTACTTGTTGCGCACGACTGACGAAAATCACTTGAAAGTCTCTTTTTTGTCAACACCTTAAATTTAGTGTGAGAACACGAATGCAGTGGATTCGGTAGTTTCCAGTCGCAACAAGACTTCTGCCATGCACGCTTAGCATGGATTTCGTGCCCCTTATTTGCATATGGAAAGCAACTGACTAACCATTCAAATGTCACTGAGACCGAAGCTGTTGCTGTTCTAGATATTGAATTGCAAATTTCAAAAGCTAACAAATATCTTTTTGGTCCGACGCAATATGGTATTCGCGCATTCATTCAAACTCGGAAGTATTTTTGCTATGAAAACTAAGAAAAACAACAAATTCAACTTCTTCCAAGGAAGTGGATTTTCAATGACAATACTGACCTACTTTCGTATATATTTTTCAGAAGGTTGCAATGAAAGGTCAACCGAACATTTTTAGTGGAAAATACCACAGAATAAAAGATAAAGGCATTAATCAATAAATTAGATATGCTGAGTGAAGCGGGAGCCGGTTGGCCTGTGTATCTAAAAATCTACCTTTTTGATACACGTCACGTTGTCTGAGGAGCCGCTACGGTGCTAGTAACATTTGCATTAAGCGTGAAGATGAACTACCAAATCATTTTAAAGACTGATAAATAACGAGGCTTTTTTCTATCGAAAAGTTGAATAAAATAAATAGAAAATGGAATCGTACAATATGTAGAAAAAATGCGAATAAAGGAATCAATTTACTAAGCTAAATGCATACTTAATTTCGTTAACAATTATTGGACCAGTCACGTCTCGAAGTTGTTTTTATGAAGTCTCAAACTTTCCTAACCTATTTAAACACTGTAAATTCAAAGCTACCAAAAATATGTTTATAGGAATGTGTGGTATGTATTGAGTATTGCCTTCTTGCTAGTTTTCTTAAACATGAGACTGCAATTGCATATATATACAGTAGAATCCCGATAGTGCGTATCAACAAGGGACTGAGAGTTTGGTACGAAATATTGCGATTATCGATTATCGGGAGTGCAAAATAAAGAAAATTCACTCTGGGGACAGGGAAATTTGAACAAATTAGCCTGAAGTACAAACTATCGGTGTACGAATGATCAGAATTCCACTGTATATGAAAATTCGAGATTGTTGTTAACTAACCCCGCTGTCACTCCCACGTCTCGCCAAACTAACACCATGATTTCCCCCATCCAGTAGTTTTCTTTGTATATCAAGTTTCATTATTATTGAGAAAAGACCCCATGGTCCACTTCAGCACTTTGGTCGGTTTCGCTGAGGAACATGCTGTTCTTCAATAGCTTATATCATTAGGCATCCTGTAATGACTTAATTGAAGGAATTGCGATGATCAAGACTAGCCGAAGGCGACCTAGGGGCAAGAGCTATCCCAAAAACGAAAAACAAAAATAAAAGTTGGCAAAATTGACCGTGGAGGTCCGACCAAGTCCGGCAAGTCTTGAAGCTCCATCGAAGTATTCCGTCGACATGTGCTTGCACGCCTCTGTGCTAGCCAGGCTCGAGAATGTGAGGGGGGTTTGAACACTTCGATCCCTAACGTGTCATTTTACAAAAATCTCCGTGCCATAGCCAATGCGTGAGTCGGCACCAGACCCTGAACACAAAATTGAAAACGGGGATTCGCGCAAGTCTAACGGAATACACCACACGTGAGACCGCTCGAAAGCGCGAGGAGTCGCAATCTTTGGACCCGAGTGTCCCCATCGGAAAGTGGGATCCACGACGGATTTCATACTCGATCATTGTTCCTCCTATCTCAGATGTTCAGTGAAGCGCGGCTTCTGAAGATCTCACCCTTCCTTGACATCCTCAAGCCATTATTCTGGAGAATGTTCCTAGGGTAAGATGAATCCTTGATGGAATACGGAGGTAGTCTGCTATATCCTGTGCCGTTCCCTCCTTAATAATTCATCCTCACTTTGTTCTCTGACTCCAAACGAAGAAGATTAAATTCCCTTTTCATCATCATCATCATCAACGGCGCAACAACCGGTATCCGGTCTAGGCCTGCCTTAATAAGGAACTCCAGACATCCCGGTTTTGCGCCGAGGTACACCAATTCGATATCCTTAAAAGCTTTTGGTTGTTTTTATTGTGTAATTCTCTGCGACAGGAAGTAACCCGGTTGTTCATTCACATTAATGTGCTGTGGGCAGCAGTTATCCTGCACACATGATGCAACAATTTTTGAAGTTGGGATCGCGCTTTGGCCATCCATGAATTTTGCGGAAGTATATCAGAGAGTTGAACATTTAGGGATGGAGGAATCTTCAAAGTTCATTTTTGAGAATTGTCGTTAGTTTATTTGGCTTTGTTTTTGATTATTGCTATTGATTTTTCTCATTCTTTTGGTCATTTTCATTTTTTTTTGTTTCTTTTCTTTCAGTTGGGCTCGACTGTATGTACGATTTTGACAAATCTGATGATGACGATTTGCGGAGGGTCTTCCCGGTAAATTTCACCAACTTTTCTTTTTTTTTTTAGTTCTTGAGATAGCTCTTCCCTCTAGGTTGTCTGCGGCCACTCTTGATGGTGGTTTGACCATCCCACTACCATTTCAGTCATAACAATCCTTTATGTTAGCAAGTCGTTTGACTTTACTCTTTTCAGTCGCGTCATTATATTAGAGATATCAGTCTATTTTCCGAACTTCATTATTTTCATGTGATCGTAGGCAGTGGCTATGTTTAATTGCCTGGTCTTTGATGACTTCACTAACCAACTGTAGTTCAGCACCTTTCTTCTTTCTCTTGCTGCATTTTTACAATAATCATCTTCGCGACCATATTGTTGAGGCTCTTGCTCCTACCCAACGTTCCTTCCATTGCGAACATTACATGCATTAGATCCTCTCATATAATACCGTATCTAGCAAAATTCGGTGAATCATCCAACACAAAGCGGTTCAGATACTGTCTGTAGCAACCACAGTGTCCCGTGAGGAAGTGAGTAATGTAGTAGTTGGTCTTCTCCATGTCTCCACTTAAGCCACATATGTTGGAAATGAGCCTGTGTGTCCACCGACCCTCCGTAAACTCATCCCATGGTACAACTCAGTCATTTCTTTCGCCAGAATGTTGGCATGAATCATGCTCGCCATCGCCAGTACTGCCTCATCTGATGTGATTCTAAAAGCACTGTAAAATCTCAAAGTCATCAGCTGGTAAGCCGAATTCACCTGCTTCAGTCTCTGAGAGTTTTCAAACGCCTCTGCCCACATACTTGACTTGGAGTAAAGCAAAATAGATTGTATCACTCCGGCTAGAAGCAATCTCCGATGGTGTTTCGGTCCACCAATATTCGGAAACATTTTTGCAAGTGCCGCTGTGGCACTGTCTGCCTTTGGCATGCATACTCAAGATGTTCGCTAAACTTCAGTTTGGCGTCAATCATCATCCCCCGGGCATTTGATAGCCGCCTTTGACACGACCGTATATTCGCTGGATTCCGTTTTCACAGTTCTTTCTACCCATGACTTTACCGCTCTCATTGGCTTCGTCGCGTAGACCTCCATATCTTCTGGATGTTTTAATGTAACAACTACAGCTAGATCATCCACAAAGCCAGGACGGGAAGAAGAAACACCGCATTATACTTGACATTCCACCAAGCCCTGTGGTAAACCCTCTGTAACAATGTACTCTTTGGATGCGGAAGCCTGGGGAAAGGTAGTACCTTGAAAAAAAAAAGAGCTGAGGAAGATTAGACCGGAGGTGATCATTATCTCCAAATGGGGTGAAAGGTCATACACTGATATTCTTAGGAAAGTAAAAGAAGACCCCGAACTCACCAATTTGTGAAATAATATCAGTCTCATTAGACGGTCCCAGAAAAGAGACCTTTTGTTGGCGTTCAAGAAATCCAAAGATGTAATTCTTGAACAAAATCGAAAAGTTTCTGGGACATGAAGCCGACATAAGGGCTAGAAGAACGGAGATCCCTACAGTCGGTAAGGATATAGATCAAATCAATATGAGGGATGAGGTTTGCAAGCAATTCGATCTTATCGGACAGCAAGAACCAGCGGTGAAAAGGCTAAGGCAAGCCTACGATGAAACACAAACCACCATCATCAGCCCACCAGTGGAGGCCGCACTCAAACTATTAGAAGCAGGGAGAGTAAAAATAGGTTTCGGTCACATTGGGAAGGTATGCACCCGTCCAAATCACATGTCCAAACAACGCAGAAGATGCGAAACGAAAGGCCATATCAGCAAGCTCACCCAGATTGCAAAGGGAATAAAGGTGGGGTCCATCGTGCATTGCAGGCAGCAGCATGTGCCTGGAATTCAGGAAAGCCCTCAACACAAATCGAAGATGAGGCTCATACAAATCAACCTCAACCACTGCCAGGCGGCGAAGGATCTATTCTCGCATCCGTGAGAAAAACATCGATGTGGCCATAACTAGTAATCTAACTAGGCATTTGGTTCAAAGATCAAAGATCAAGCAGCGCTATCGGCTCGCCTTCCAAGGGAGTAATGGAGCATCCGAGGAAGTCTTCATTAGAACAACGGTGAAACCAGTTCATATCTACAGCTGATGGGCTCCGCCCAGCGCTACATTTGCCAAGTATGAGCGCTTTAGTTATTAATCATAGCAGTTGATTTTAACCCGTGGGCTCATGAATGCGACAGCCGGACAATGAAAGTGAGGGGTCGTGTTCCGCTTGAAGCATTCGCGGGGCTAGACGTGGCACTTGTAACTATCCGGACCTCATTTACTTTCAAAGGGAGGGGCCTGGAGTCTATAGTGGTCCGAAGAGCCGTTTTGGGCAGTAGAGTTGCTTGGCAAGCCAGCGAAAATTAATATCTACAGTGACCACCAGGCAATTTGCGTGGAAATCACGGGCGAGTCGGGTTCCAAATCAGGCGTGAGTCAACTTGGACGACGAAAGTTTTTCAGGGGGCACGCTTTCCGCGACGTTTAAGCAAGACATATCCCTGGAAGGTACGGCAAGGAAAAAAGTCACCCAAATCAAAAGTACTCGTTTATTTACAAGAGAACTAAACGGCTTGGGGATCAATAACCACCACTGCTACTTGTACTAGGAAGAATGGTGGTGTTTGGCGATGGTGTGTAATGTGATACCACATCGGCAAGCTAAGGTGGAAGCACCATATTCAGGAACAATATTAGAAATTTTGCAGATTGCGCTGGTGGAACTTTCACCGTAAGGAATTCAAGGGATTCAAACCACATGGAGACCGAAATTGAACGTTGCTAACAACAGGAAGCTCCTGTCGCAGATAAACAAACCAGGAAAACGAACCTCTAGATATTATTGGATCAATAAGTACTACGCCGAACGCGCTACTTGAAACCATCCTAAATGTACTCCCCATTCAGTTGGAAGTGAAATGGAAAGCAGCCAACGACGCATATAAACTCGATGTCGTTGGCGCGTCAAAAGGGGGCCAATCATACGGCAATGCATCGATCCGGAAATTCCTTGGTAAACAGCAGGTGCCCCTGATGCTGACCGATCATATGGTTTCAAGATTCGTCTTTGCAAAGACATACTCCGGCCAAGAGTCTTTCGGGATTATAGACCTAATAATCTTCACCAATGGGTCAGTCATGAAAGATAGATCGGACGCAGGGGTGTTCTCAGGTAATTTGATTTTGGAACTGCCCCAAACCGATGATCATATTTCAGGCGGAGATGTATTCCCAACATTGACAGCAAAAGAATGCTTGCGATAAAAATAGCGGGGTCGCACTATTCGAATCCATTCCGACAGTCGAGGAGCGTTATCAGCACTAATCAGCAACAGCATATCAAGCTAGTTGGTGTGGAATTGCCACCAGTTCCACTTGATGACGGACCGGACCACTTGGCAAACAATTTAATTCCTCCCTGTCTAACTTAAGGTAGAGAGCGCTGATGAACGTCTCCACTATTGCCCCGTATTGCTAGATGAACTAGCCTGAAAAGCATTTACAATTCCAATTATTTAGAATATTATGCATTACATACATATTTCCCTTACGAATTGATATAATACTCTTATTTGAATAATATCAAAAGCTTCAAGGGTATAGCTGCTGGCGTATTACTTTGCAATATATCATTAGTAACTTGACCACGCTTCTGAACGGGGCAAAGGCTGACGAAGAAAAAGAACTTGATTCATTAGTAATCTGAGAATTTAGTAGTTTAGGAGGCGAAACGCACATAAAAAAACCCATTGCAATCAAATTTGTCGGTACATCCTTATGTGTTCCATTCCTTAAGTAAAAATGTCGATCATGTTGTGTAGATTGCAACATGGTCGACATTTTCAATGTAATTAAAAGTCAGAATGTCATTCATTATTTAGGTCACTATTCTCCGATTTCCACTTCTTTCCGCAATGATCATTAATCATTTTGTAAATACAATACACCCATAAGAAATTCAACATCAGAACACTATTTCCTGTCCAGATCCTGTTAAAATATTTTGTAACATCAGGAAATCAGAACTAATTACCAAATGCCGACTTTTATCATCCAATTTTTTATGGAAGACGATTTTGCGAATTCTCATCCATTTATCGATAATCACTCAAATTACACTTGACTGCAAACATAAGATTTTCTTTCGACAATGGTCTGCAGGTGCTAATGATGGCGATTTTCAACCTCGAGTCTTCTTGTTATTTGAGACTCTCTAGTCCCCGACTATTGTCGGTTGAATGCGGGACCAATAAAAAGGGTCAGTTGAAGATCTGAATGAGTTTTTGGACAACATATGCTTCGAACAAATCACACATCGATCACGCCCACGAGCTATCTGTCGACCGGATCTGGTTACTTTTGCGGTATCTTTTTACTGTCGTCCTGAAGTGTGACCTTTCTTTGTGCAACCTCTGAATGTGTATAGGGAATTGCTTTGATCTATTTTTATGCGGCTCAATAGATCCTTCATTTGTAGGTTACTCGATTATTACTGATACCCAAAGAGATTCGTTTTTGTAAAGGAAGTGGAAATGGATTTTAAGTCGAAATTGAAGCCAGATAGTGGTAGGTAGCAAGTAATATTCTTACTATATTACTAGAAGGTCTTTCAACTTTGTATACATATAAAACTATGTAACTTTAATAAAAAGAAAGTTTTTCATATTTACATATTCTTTATACGATAAAATCTGCTGAATGTTGTCTAGCTGACGAAATCGCCATTGTTAGCTATTCTGGCTTGTCCTGTTAGATATGTTTTTTTTTGTGCGTACACGGAGGTGGAAAATCTTAGAAAGACACGTCCGCCGCCCGAACGCCGGAACTACAGCGGGCACGTGTGGGATTCACACCCACTAAAAACCACCCCCGGTCTCTCCAACCCCAGCCCCGCGGGACCACCATTAAGGTATTACTTCGCGGGGTAGGTTTGCTCTTAGGCACTCATCCTTCTCCTATTTGCAGCTTTCCTCCTTCTTTGTTCCTTCAGCAGCTCCTCCTGCATTTGGATGATTGCGGAGCCAACCGCAAGCCACTTCTCCTCGGACTCCAGCATCTTAGTAACCAAGCTCTCCGGGGTCCCGCTCCTGCCCAGCACCTGGTTTATGCTCCTTCTCTCCAACGCAAATCGTGAGCAGTGAAACATCACATGCTCTGGATCCTCCGGTATGCCATCGCATCTGGGACAGTTCGGAGAATCATCCAACCCAAAGCGGTGCAGATACTGCCTGTAGCAACCACCGTGTCCCGTGGGGAACTGGGTAATGTGGTAGTTGGTCTCCCCTCCGTGTTTTCGCTCAAGCCACACCCTAATGTTGGGAATGAGCCTGTGCGCCCACCGACCTTTCATAGACTTGTCCCATCTGCGTTGCCAGTGATCAAGCGACTCTGACCTTGCCGCATTTCTACGCTGTGCATGCCCCTCCATATGCCTTGCATTGTACAGGACACTCATTTCTTTGGCCAGAATGTCAAACGGGATCATGCCTGCCACCACCAATACTGCCTCATCTGATGTGGTTCTAAAAGCAATGCAAACCCTCAAAGCCATCCGCCGGTAAACCGAGTTCACCTGCTTCCGTCTCTGAGAGTTTACAAGCGCCTCTGCCCACACAGGCAACGAGTAGAGCAGGATGGAGCGCACCACTCCGGCTAGCACCAACCTCCGGCAATGTTTCGGTCCACCAATATTTGGCAACATTTTTGCAAGTGCCGTGGTGGCACTGGCTGCCCTTTGGCATGCATACTGCAGGTGTTCCCTAAAACTCAATTTGGTGTCAATTATTACCCCCAGGTATTTAATAGCCGGCTTTGATACGACCGTATGTCCACCGACCTCCACTTTCACAGTGTTATTTTTTCTGCGGTTCGTTGTTAAGACCGCTTCCGTTTTCGCGTCCGCCAAAGTCAGCCCGGCCTTTTCTAGCCAGGACTTTACCGCTCTCACTGTTTCTGTTGCGTAAACCTCGACATTTTCTGTGTGTTTTGCTGCAACAACCACAGCTAGGTCATCAGCAAAGCCGACAATCGTAGCGCCCTCTGGGTTTTCCACCAAATTGCCTAAGTATCCGGGGACACCTATGTCAGCCAACGCCCCTTAAATTCTATTCCAGTTGGCCGAGTTGAATGCGTTTTTGACATCCAACGCCACCACGGCACAGCAGGCGCCAGAAATCAATGCACCTTTTGCCAGGTTTATCACCATGTTAATTGAGTCCACCGTAGAGTGGGCGCGTCGGAAACCAAACTGGTGTTGCGACAAACCATTACTGGCTTCGACGATGGGCAGGAATCTGTTGTAGATGACTTTCTCCATCATCTTCCCCATTGTAACCAACAGGCAAATAGGACGATACGACGCTGGGTGTCCAGGTGGCTTGCCAGGCTTCGGAAGCAACACCAACTTTTGCTGTTTCCACTGGGCAGGGAATATTCCTTCTTTTAGGCACGCCTCGAAGGTGTTGGCGAAAAGGTCGGGCCTAGTCTTCACTGCCAGTTTCAAAGCTCGGTTGGGGATGCCATCCAAACCAGGGGCCTTGTTGACACCGAACCTACCACATATTTCCCGCAGCTCCTCCACAGTTACAGGCGGTATTATGCCGTCATTTAGCTGGACAAAAATTTGCCTTCCCGTATTTTTGTGGTGAGGGAACAGAGCGGTAACAATTAGTTTCAGGAGGCGCGGACAGGTCACCTGGGGTGATTTCCGCAGGCTTTTCATCACCACTCTGTAAGCCTCTCCCCAAGGGTTTATGTCGGCATGGTCGCACAGCTTTTTGAAGCAGTTCTTTTTGCTCCTCCGAATGGCTTCCTTTAGGCGGCCGCGCAATTGCTTGTGTGCATCCTCTCGACCGTCGTCACCGGGTTTTCCCCTGAGCCTCTGGCAAAGCCTCCTTGCCCGAAAACATGCGGCTCGCAAACTTGCGATTTCGTTATTCCACCAGTAGTTGGGTTGCCTACTGGGGAGCAATCGCCTTTTGGGCATAGTAGCATCGCATGCTTCCGTCACCCATCGAGTGATCTGGGTGGCTTTCTCTCCAGCCGTACCATTCAGGGTTATGTCGGATTTGAGCACCGTGGAAAACGTGTCCCCCTCGAAAGCTTTCACTGTCCAGTCAAGCATACCACCCGGCATTCTGCGAAAACTCTTTTTCGAGCTCGATCCGCCCTTGATCTGTATGCAGATTGCCTGGTGGTCGCTGTGAGTATAGTCCTGACTGACATGCCAAGCGATTCTACTGGCTAAAGTGGCACTCACGTAGGTCAGGTCCACTATAGACCCCAGGCTCCTTCCCCGGAAAGTGTACGAAGACTCAATATTCGCCAGTACCACGTCTAGCTCCGCGAATGCTTCGAGGAGAACACGTCCCCTGACATTAGTTATCCGGCTGCCCCATTCAAGAGCCCACGCATTGAAGTCGCCTCCTATTATGATCGGCCAACGTCCTCTTGCATCCAAAACAAGAGCGGCAAGCATCCGCTCATACTCGACGAGTGTAGCGTTGGGTGGAGCATAGCAGCTGTAGATGTGGATGCCCTACCCCATGTGCCCCATACTTTCATTCAGCTTTCGAGATCTTTATCAAATGATTTGAGAATTAGGCAAACTTGTACTTTACATTTTACATACATCAATTTATTTATGTACATAGGTACTAAGTAGAATCGAAGCCTGCGTGAGACCGACGTACCACTAATTTCGAAGAAGAAATATTAACCCCAGATAATTAGATTGTATGAGTACTTTTTTCAGAATTAGCCAATTACATATTACCCCCTGTTAAACGTGTTTGGAACTCAAGTGGGGAATCAAACACATGGCCTCTGAGGGAGTCCTTAGTATGAACATTTAGCTACTATTTTCGGGATAGTCGGGAAAATATATTCTTGCCCCTTTCCGCAATTTTAATCTTTTCCTACTATCCGGAAAGTTCCAGTTTTTCTTTGAGTGAATATAATTTGCAGAAAATTTAAATTCTGTATAAGATAAATCGATTTGTGGTCAAATTACCAAACTCGACGGTCCTATTACGAATGCGTCATGGAAGCGGAGATGTATCATCATCAAATTATTGTCTTTTTAGAGGCAGAAATCTCTTCCATTCCACCTATACAGAAGGTATCTCCTAAATTTACTGTTGATTGGAAAGAGGTCAATCTGATTTGATATGCGTAAGTTGTCGTTTGAGGCACATGTTACCTTCTGACAGAATACGTTCTTGAACTATTAGGCAGCAACGACCAAAAACGCAAAACCTACTGTTGATACATTGGTGTAGACCGGGCTTTCTCATCACTTGCCCGGACAAGACGTGGCCAAACGCCACCTCAGAATTTAGATTACCGATTAATGTTACTTTTTGGGATTTTTCGGTTACATTGAGTGTCTCAAAAACGACATTCACCCACTTTGTATCAGAAGTCATGCAGCTCATGCTGCGCGTTGCACTGGTGTAATACTCTACTTGGGGATGATATTTCATATTCATGCTTTTTCCAGAATTCCCTTAAATGGCATAAGTATGTGAATTGCAGGAATGTTCGCATCATGAATCTGATACTCCAGATAATTTTAAAAATCAATGTGGAGCCTGATTCTCATTTTTCATCGAGTAATTTATATGGAAACAAAGCTTTTCAAGGTTTTGTTTGTAAAACAAACAAAAAACCAACAAAACCTTATTCAAATCGGTTCAATGTCTGTCTGCCACACGCATTTGTCTCAGAAACAGCTATACCAATCGACAAAAATGTGGTGAGAAGTTGGGAATTGTAAATGCACACACATGGAGTAAGTTACATCACCCCTCTTGAAGGATGCATGCAAAAGTGGGGTGTAAATTTTTTTTTCACCGAATATAGTCATGCTGAATATCAAATGAAAGCATTTTTGGGGCATCTGTTGAAAAGGTGAGGAGTGTGGGGGTCGAAAATGGCGATTTCTTTAACAGAACCATTCTCGAAAACCACCCAACCGAAAAATCTGAAAAAAAATATGAAGCTGCCTCTATATGGTGTCCAGGCCTGGAAATACTCCCTATATCGGTATCTACTCAAATTAAGTCGTCATAGTATATTACTATGTTTTTGGGAAAAAGTGAATAGAAGCCCCCTTAAATTTATCTCAAAGTTAGAAAAGTTTGCAGTAATATAGACTAGAGCATGATGCATCATCATCATCAACGGCGCAACAACCGGTATCCGGTCTAGGTCTGCCTTAATAAGGAACTCCAGACATCCCGGATTTGCGCCGAGGTCCACCAATTCGATATCCCTAAAAGCTGTCCGGGGTCTTGATCAACGCCATCGCTCCATCTTAGGCTAGGTCTACCTCGTCTTCTTTTTCTACCATAGATATTGCCCTTATAAACATTCACGGCCGGATCATCCTTATCCATTCGGATTAAGTGACCCGCCCACCGTACCCTATTGAACCGGGTTTTATCGACAATCTGACGGTCATGCTATCGCTCATAGGTTTCGTCATTAAGTAGGCTACGGAATCGTCCATCCTCGTGTAGGGGGCCAAAAATTCTTCGAAGAATTCTTCCTCGAACGCGGCCAAGAGTTCACAGATTTGTGCTACGAACCCAGGTCTCCGAGGAATACATGAGGACTGGCAAGATCATTGTCTTGTATAGAAAGAGCTTTGATCCTATGGTGATACGTTTCGAGCGAAACAGTTTTTGCAAGCTGAAATAGGCTCTGTTGGCTGCCAACAATCGTACGCGGATTTCATCGTCATAGCTGTTATCGGTTGTGATTTTCGACCCTAGATAGGAGAAATCTTCAACGGTCAAAAGTTGGTTTTGGTTTTGGTGCTGACGTTGCCACCATGTACTTCGTCTTGCTTTTATTAATGTGCAGCCCAAGATTTCGCGCCGCCTGCTCGATCTGGTAGCCTGTACATCTCGGATTGTTCTTCCCATGATGTCAATATCGTCAGCATAGGCCAGTAGTTAAGTGAACTTGAAGAGGATGGTGCCTCTCGCATTTACATCGGCATCGCGAATCACATTCCCTAGGGTCAGGCTAAACAGGACGCATGATAGGGCATCCCCTTGTTTTAGACCGTTGTTGATATCGAATGGTCTTGAGAGTGATCCTGCTGCTTTTATTTGGCCTCGCACATTGGTCAGGGTCAGCCTAGTCAGTCTTATCAATTTCTTTGGGATACTGAATTCTCTCATGGCCGTGTACAGTTTTACCCTGGCTATACTGTCATAGGCGGCTTTAAAGTTGATGAAAAGATGATGCGAAGAGAAAATCTGATCTGTTGCTGATTTGGATTGGAGGCTCTTTGGTATGGGCCAATGATGTTCTATATCGAATTGGTGGACTTCGGCGCAAAACCGGGATGTCTAGAGTTCCTTATTAGGGCAGACCTAGACCGGATACCGGTTGTTGATGATGATGATGAATGATGTTCTAGGCATATGGGGCTATCCAGGCTAGCAAGATAGCGGAGAATATCTTATAGATGATACTCAGTTACGTGATACCTCTATAATTACTGCACTGTTTGATATCCCCCTTTTTATGGATGAGACAGATAATGCCTCTTTGCCAGTCGTCAGGCATTGATTCGCTGTCCCACACCTTGAGCACAGTGGTTCATCAACACTTGGTATAATTGCTCGCCTCCATATTTAACTAATTCGGCTGTAATTCCATCGGTTCCTGGCGACTTATGGTTTTTAATGAATTGATGAATTGCGCAGATTGTTTCTTCTACTCAACCCATCGACACAATATGTCGGAAATCAGATTTCTCTCTTTGTCTAGGGAGGATGAGCATCGAGGTGTATAAGGCTTCATCCTGCTGACTTGTTGGTAAAAATTCCGCGTCTGGTGCGGTTGCTCTCTGTACTTTTCTAGTTCACAGGCATGTTGAATCTCCCAGGCTTCCTTTTTCTGTTTCTGAAGTCGCTTCTCCGCTCGACGGAGTTCGTGATAAATCTCTGCGCGTGCTCGCGTTCTTTGAGAATGCAACATTACTCGGTATGCGGCATTCTTCCGTTCCGTTGCTAGCTTACATTCATTGTCAAACCAGTCGTTCCGACTCTTTTTGCGGCTGGGGCGAAGCATCTTTGTGGCCGTATCAATGATAACGTTCTTCAGGTAGTTGTGAAGATCATTTGTTAATGCTTCATCTCCAGGATCTCTGTTGACTGCGGTTATTGCGGCATCCATTTCCTTCTTATAGGTGTCGCGGAGGGTTGTGTTGTGAATGGCTTCAGTATTCGCTCTCACCTGATTGTCAGAGGGGATTACAGGTGGTGTCGTAATTCAAGCTCGGAGCACTATGCCAACGAGATAGTGGTCCCAGTCTATGTTCGCCCCCCTATATGTTCTTACATTCATCAAGGCTGAGAGATGAGATTTGCTTGAAAGTGGCCTTGTCTGGAGAGGCCCACGTATGTTTGTGAACCACTTTCCACGCAAACTAAGTATTTCCAACAACCATTTCGTGCGATACTGCTAACTGAATAATCTGCAGTCCGTTATCATTGGTATCCCTATGTAAGCTATGGGCGCCGACGTATCGCCTAGAGTTCAGTTGTAGTGTTATTAGGTTCTGTTACATTTATCGATTTAATTTCTTTGATTGTCTCTTTAATTTCTGTTGATTTGACAAAAGAGTGACATGAATAATGTGATCAGTTGAGATAATAGTGAGTTTCATCAACCAGTCAGCTAACCGCTCAACTTTATAATGGAACTAGAGAAACTCTTAGGTATGTTAATCCCATATTGAGTGCGTTAACTACCAAAATAGAGAATTATGTAGCCATTTTCACTGCTTTTCTTTTCTATGTGACACATTTTGGGACTGCAGTATCGAGTTTCTTGCAGAGCGCAAATATCGATATGTTTCTTCTGAAGACCTTTTGGAAGTTTTCCGATCTTATTAATGAGGATACCAATATTCAACGTGCAAATATGGATATTTTGGCTTGGACTAATTTGCATGCGCCATGACGTAAGTCATACCCAACCATGTCAAAAACCCCTTGCTGATTTCTAGCCAGAATCACTAGTGCTTTTCCAAGGCTTGTTGATTGGCATGATCAGGTTTGTAATAACAATGAATGGGTTTTCTTGTTCAGGATAACGCGGGATCTGTCATTAAATGACATCTGAGAGGCTTTCCCATAGTGAATTAAGTCCAACTATATTATTTATCTCTATCTCCGATCTCATAATTTTATTTTTACTTTATTGAGGATAGTACGAAGCAAGGTTGAGATCAGTAATGTCTGTAAATAACGTCGCTGAATTATTATTGAATTACACCGCCACGGACACAGTGACGATCGCGCACTAATAAAGGAGCAAATTGGTTCTAGAAGCACTGCCCATGCGCCAAGTGGTAGAGATAACAGGTGGTGTAGTTAATTTCTGTGCTGATTAACCAAGGACTTTCTAGCGTCCTAGAAAATTTTGGGAACGAAATAATGTACGTTTTCTTCTTTAAACTTCTACTTTCTAATACAAACCTACATATATGAGACGACGTTGTCATTTCGGTATTCCAATGTTATGCTCCCGTATTAGCCTTTTCTTGTCAAACTCGCTATATTTAGTTATTAATTATAGTTCTGTACACAAATAAATGTTTTACATATTAGACAATAATTAAAAGAAGTTTAATTCTCCTGTAACAGTATAATAATTACTACAATTTATTATAAGTAGAACACGAGTTTGGAATAAAAAAAACGTGAGGCGCCTAGCTAAAAGTATGCTATAACATCGAAACAGAATATAAACAAGTCGGAATACCGGAAGCTCGTGCTTCGGGTATAAAGGTTTTGTGTTCATCTTACCAACGCACATTTTTCTACCCGTATACAGCTACAAAATTACGAGACATACGTACATATTACAGCCGTAGATGTTACGCTCACCCTAAACAAACAAACTGCCTATTTTCGAATACTGTACATACGTGCATGTGTATATAAATTGATCGTACCCATATTTCCGATTTACTTCTTATATCTATCTGAATTAGGCTCCACCCGCAAAGTTCATTAGCACGCATATACTATATACCTACATACAAACATGTCTGGTTGGAGTAATTGATATATGCAAATGACTAAAAAACTAAAACAAAATAATTCTTTGCGACCCCATCCTTAAGAACTCATTTCGTTGTGGTATTGACGAATTGATATGTAATGATGACGTCATTCAGGTTAGGTGTAGAGTGCATGAAATTCACGAAACATGGTAAAGTTTTACCCCCTATAACTTTGTTAATAATAGTTGGATTTTCTTGAAATTTGACCAAATTGTGCACTATATTCTTCATTATACCCATGCCAAATTTTGTGCTTCTGGGATGAACATAAGGGGGGTGTCGGGTAAATTTCTAAAATGTGGAAATATACTATTATTAACTTTATTTGTACAGATATCGGCACCGGATATATTTTGAGGCCTAGATTTCGTAGAGATGCACTATTGAGATTTTTTTCAGATTTTTCGGTTGGATAGGTTCTGAGAACGAGACCTGTTACACTTTTTGGGGGTCATATTTTGAGCCCTCACTCCCCTATGTTTCACCCAATATCAAATATTGAGCCAGTTTCAAAAAGTACTAATTGAGACCTTTCATTTGATACCCCACATGGCCACATTTTATAAAAAAAAATTTTGCACCCTCCTTTCACATGTATGGGGAGCCCCCCTTAAACTTAACACAAAATGGCGTCAGTCGCTGCATGTAAAGGGAACGGCAGATTACATACTCCTACCAATTTTCGTGACAATCGGTTCAGCCGTTTCCGAATAAATCAGCTGTGACAGACAGACAGACAGACAGACAGACAGACGGACAGACAGACAGACAGACAGACAGACAGACAGACAGACAGACAGACAGACGGACAGACAGACATCGAATCGATTCTAATAAGGTTTTGTTTCACACAAAACCTTAAAAATTCATTTCGTTGTGGTATTGACGAATTGATATGTGATGATGACGTCATGCGGGTTGTAGAGTGCACGAAATTCACAAAAAATTGTAAAGTTTCACCCCCAATAACTTTGTTAATAATAGTTGGATTTTCTTCAAACTTGACCAAACTGTGCATTGTATTCTTCGTTACACTCATACCAAATTTTGTATTTCTGGGATGAACATAAGGGGGGGTGCCGGGTAAATTTCTAAAATGTGGAAATATACTATTATTAACTTTATTTGTGCAGATATCGGAACCGGATATATTTTGAGGCCTAGATTTCGTAGAGATGCACCACTGTGATTTTTTCCAGATTTTTCGGTTGGATAGGTTCTGAGAACGAGACCTGTTACACTTTTTGTGGGTCATATTTTCAACCCTGACTCCCCTATGTTTCATCTAATATCAAATATTGAACCAGATTCGAAAAGTACTAATTGAGACCTTTCATTTGATACCCTACTTGGCTACATTCTGTAAAAAAAAAATTTGCACCCTCCATTCACATGTACGGAGAGCCCCCCCTTAAACTTAACGCAAGATGGCGCCACTTACTGCATGTAAAGGGATCACCAGATTACATACTCTCACCAATTTTCGTGACAATCGGTCTAGCCGTTTCCGAATAAATCGGGTGTGACAGACAGACAGACAGACAGACAGACAGACAGACAGACAGACAGACGGACAGACGGACAGACAGACACCGTCACCATTCTAATAAGGTTTTGTTTCACACAAAACCTTAAAAAACCCTTTGTTATTCAAATATTTGGTCGACGTATTCCCGCTCCTAATATTGAAGACCATTCTAAATGCATCAAATATTTTCATTAAACTTTACCTGAGGATCATTTTGAGATAATATAAGGAACTGATTATGATTTCTAACCATGCAAAGTCCAGAATTCACACACGGCACACAATATATGTATAATATATATAGTATTGTATTACTTAGTGACGAATACTTCAAAATTTGGGAAGTCAGAAATGAGTTATCACCAATTACTCAAAATAATCGTGACCACATGTTTAATATTTTCAAAACTTTCCTAGTTTTCAGCCACTGTATGCCTTCTGCCTTGAAAAGATCCTTGAACATCCGATTGACAACCTCAAACCAAACCACTCTTGAAAAAATGGAAATTTTACCCAAAAATATACATAGAAGTAAACGTGACCATTTAACAGCATTTGAAATCCAACTGTGCGTGAAGTAAGCATGGACTCACCAAAAGGTTTCATCTTAACTAGCACCCTGCTAAGATGTTTGTTGAACATTCCCGGATTCAATGGCCATCGTGTAAAAATAAATTGAGCCCCTGCACCGCAATGAAAACCATACGTTTGTTGGTAATCAACAGGTTCCTAGCGTCATTATTCGGGTGTTTGTGCTTCGCTGAAATTTATAGCCCTCAATGGGTTCTGACAAAAAATAGTGGTTTATGTTCTGCATGCGTTTTACCAATAAGTATCTTAACTAGGAGACCACATCGTTTTAGTTTTTCATCTTATGGCCAATGCGTTTTAATGCATTACCACTGACTGTGACGGACACGATACTTTAGTGATCGTTTTATGTATCTGCACGGAGGACGACAATCTTAGGTATTGTACGAGCATGTTAAACAGATAAATTCCAATTACAAAAACACTTCAGCAACTGGATGAGAACGTTCTATGTGTAATGAGTACAGAAGAATTAAAAATATAATAAAGATTGCGGAGTCATTGATAATAATCAGCAGTTGCTGGTTCTATTGTTTCTTCCTGTTTGAATAAGAAGGACTTTTTTTATATCATTTATCAACTATTGATCTCGGCACCAGATTGTTTTCGGAAGCCCAGAGTTTTATATACCCTTTCAATTCCTAACATATCACCCCCCCCCCCCCCTTACTTCGTTAAAAGGATCTCGTAGGAAATTGGATATGTACATCTCCTTTCTTAAAGAGCTTTGGAGATTGTAACCATTACTTTGTATTTCCAGAGAAATAGAAATATATATTGACATATTTTAATTGTTTGCTTGGTTTGGGTAGTGAAAATCAATGTGTCCTTTTTGTCCTACCGCTACAGATTTGGATTAATTTTTTAGGGGGCCTACCATCAACAAGTATAGAAGAAACAGTCCGTGCAATCCATCAGCTTAAAAACCATAAGTCGCCAGGAGCCGATGGAATTACAGCCAAATTGTTTAAATATGGAGGCGACCAATTACACGAAGTGGTTCATCAACTTGTGCTCAAGGTATGGGACAGCGAATCAATGCTTGACGACTGACTGGCAACGAGGCATTAGTTGTCCCATACATAAAAAGGAGAACATCAGTTACACTGTAGCAATTATAGAGGTATCACGTTGCTGAGTACCATCTATAAGATATTCTCCGCCATTTTCCTAGAGCACCATTGACCCATACCAAAGAGGCTTCACTCCAGGCAAATCAGCAACAGATCAGATCGCAACTAACAAAAGCCATCGGTCAAAAAGGGAAAACGAACAAGGGTACGTCTGAGGTCACCATATCAGACTTCTAGAGGCGGCAGGCTTCAGGGGCGCAGGTGCTGAATGGTATCTGCGCAATCTAAAGGAAGGCCTGAAATCAGAGGAGGCCCTTAAGAAGCCTGAGTACATATCTGAACCTAAGGCTAGGTACATAGGATTGAAGGCAGAAGCTAGGAGACCTCCTGTTAGCTATGCTAATGCAGTAGGGAGCGCTCGACTGCCATACCGCCGAAAGTTTTTCCAGAGGATATACTCACCCGTGAGGAGCAGGAATTAATTGAGGATCCCATTTTCATGGCAATTTGTGAGGGATGGAATTAAGAGCTCGTGTTTACCAGCATACGCTCTCGTCCAAGAGAATGCTCGATGGAGGAAACAGCAGACTTGAAGGGCAAATAGAAGCACCAACATGTTCAAATTCAATTGTCGTGAACATTACTCACGATTGTCCACAGGGTGGGGGTATTATCACCGCTGATGTAGTATGATACTTGACGAACTCCTAGTAGAGATAATAAACCCTGGAATATAGGTTTAGGGTTACGTTGGCGGCGCCTTTCTAGTCTGTAAGAGCAAATATGAGGATAACCTATGAGAATGAATCCAAGCTGAACTACAAACACTACTGGCCCAGAAAGGCGGTGCTGCATATAAATCCAGCCAGGCAAGGAGGGCGATCCTCAGAATGTCTAAAAAAAATCCAGCGACAGTTGACATTCTAGGCAGAGTACCGAATTGCTGATCTAACGATGTTTTATTTCCATAAGAAATTTGAAACTCGTTGGAGTAACAGGGCAAACTGAGAGAGCGTGGTGTTGACATATTACTGAAACCAGTAACTGATTACTTTTTATACTGAGAATCTCATGCAGTAGAGGGAACAGGCGCCGGGGTTAGTTGTCAAGAAAAACCTACTTTAAACCAATTTGTAAATGTACCTCCTTCAAATTCGAAAGGAATTATAAGGGGCAGAACATTGTTATTCTATTGCTATCTACCTGACAGCCAAGCAACTATTGTGACACTTAAATTCTACCAGGTGAATTCAAAACTGGTGTTTAAATGTCTTAACAGACGGAACAGACTCGGCTCGCTCAATTGGGTTAGAAGTCAATGAGGTAACGGATGAGTTTGCCACAGAAGGAGCAGGGAGGTCGCTGCTCAGACCAGAGTTATTCTGTGGACTTGGAAATAAGTTGATGATTATTATGCTGAAAAACGAAGAGGAGAGGCTGAGAGAACTATATTGCGCGAACTTCCTAGGAATACAATATGGGGTATGTAAACCCAATTATTCGAAAGATTGTGTAAGCCAAAAAGGGCCGCCGGATCATAGTGGGAATACTCCCTTGTCACTGCAGGCTAAATTATCACCTGGGCAAGCTAGGAGTATCTACAGATACTAGATTCTTTGGGGAGAATTACAAAACTTTCACACATGTTCTGGGTCAGTGTACGGCTGTGCAATATAGATGGAGACACCTGGGGGAATACTTAATACCAGATGATTGAAACCCTTGGAAGTAAGGAATTTATTCAAGTTCCTATCGGTTATAGGCTTAAATCGCAACCAGTAAATGGAGATAACAGTTCTTTTAGAGCGCAATGAGATTTCTCTTCACAATATTACCATTATTATCGAATTGAACTAAATTATTCGGGGAAGGTAACTTAACCCTCCATCAGGAACTAGGACATTATCTGACAGAATATTCTGATGCCCATTGGTATTCCTATTAGAGATGCTTTCGAAGTAAGAGTTAGAAGCCAATGCAAAAAAGCTTCATATTGTCGAGGAGATTACTTTGGGGGGCTAGGTTTATTGAAGCGACAAAGAGAATGTAGTGATTTGATACCGCCGTTTCCATTGTTTAGTGTCTTGTTAACGTGGGGAATATAAGCTGGAAACCGACATAGATGACTAGTGGGGTGGTGGGAATAAGAAAAAGGTTCTTGGCACCAGAATTCTATTCCCTCGGAAGATAATCCTTTGAAATTTTTCTGAGAATTGAGGGCTAGTTTCTGCTTGGAAAAGTATCAGTAAACCTCATCCAAATACGAATTCAGGTATCCTTGTCCACAGGATTACCTCAAGCTTATAAACTTCTTTTGAGAAAAGTGCAACTAAGTTATCATCTGGGAGACCCTTATCACCAACAAAGATTGGGATTACAACCCTAATCCCTATCCTAACCCCATCTTCACCGATGGGTCAGTCACGGAAGTCGGATCAGGCGCAGGGGTGTTCTTGGAAAATCTGATTATGGCTCTGGTCCGACCTCTCGGAAAATTGACGACCATATTTCAGGCGGAGATGCTACTTTTTGGCAGCCGAAAAGTGCCTGTGGCAAACATTCCTGATGTGGGTGTCTGAAACTCAAACATCGCTAGTAACTGGGAAGCTGACACATTGATTTATTAAAGTTCTGGAACCACTGTAGTTCGACCATCAACTTTCATGGGTACTCTCACCAGTGAAATAACAAGGATTCACGCAGCCGATTGAAAAAGTTCTTTTATGAAAGAAGCCAATGCCGGGGGGAAGTGACATTGCTCCTCAAACTACCAAATGATGAATTGTGTTAAACTCTGAGTGTTGGCCAACTATAAACTATAAAAAAAACAATGAACGGCGCCTCCCGGTAATAGAGACGAACTCCTTAGGGCTATAGGGCTATTGGCTAACTGTGATAGATGGGAATGTACCGAGTGTACTATATTCAATTTAATTCGACTTTCGCTCAGTGCTTTGTTTTAATGAAAGCGTGGTTATGTTGACTTGAAATTTTGAATTGTGTTGTCATTATGTGTTGCTCGTTATTAATCATGGAATATTCAGGAATTTTGAGTATTTTTGCAATTTGGTTGGAAGTAGTGCGTGAAATGGAGAGACTGAAAAAAGGCGGAAATTGTGTAGCATACGCAGATTAAATCGTGATCGGAACAATAATGGTTATTTTATCCTGTGGATTTTTTAAGGACTGTAGAACGCATAAGAACAGTTTCAATTTCTTGAAAGTGCTCTCAAGAAGAATTAGATAACAACACTAATTTCAAAACAGAACATCCATGGATATTAGTGGAAAACCTGACGCACATCTTATGTCCATATAGTTAACGCTGCTGACGGTTAAATTTTGAATTTTGAAGTATTTTGGAGGCTTTTTAGTCTACAGTTTTCTATTCTCTTTAGTTGTGTTTTGCGGGAAGCCAGGAATGCTTGGAGTGAATGAGCAAAATTTCCCACCTGCTTTCTAAGATATCTGGACGTGCATGGAAGATAGTGACCCTTGCGTCTACTTTTTTTTAGCGAGCGTGGGACCACCTTTGGCGGAATTCAGTTGTAAATTGGGCAGGCATGACCTTATAGACCTCTGTGTGAAATTTCCCATATGGCTCATTGCGCTTATTTTATTCAGTGGATTGGAATGGGATAGGAAGTGACTTGGAGTTGCTGTGGAATATGCCGTGCACTTCATATATCGAACTATCGATTTTTTACCAAAATTTTATTACCTTAATAAATGCAAGCCATTATCTATTTTCATAATAAACATGGTTTTTAAAATTGGAAAAAAAACAAAAATTATTATTTTAACATACGAATTACCTCAAAGTGAAATTCAATATAGTTAACAAAAGCGTTTTCAAGTATTCATCAAACAAGTTCTTAGTTAAGAAGCATCTTGAAGCTGATTGTGCCGAAAAATTTTTAAGAGCCCATTTAACTAATTAAATCTCATTAGACTATATTGTTATTCCATCTCATCCACCATCATATTGCTTCAATTTTAGTATGGGTTATTCAAAATGTATAAAAATATAGTTTTGTAGTATTAAATTATAATTTCGATGAACAATCTGCAGCTGGGGGGAATTTAATCTGCAGTCTCCATATAAATAAAATAAAATGTTGAAAGTTATCGAGCTCTGCGGATGGTCATGTTATATTAGAACATGATGGAATCTGAAACTTTTCTATTAATAGTTTTATTTAATAATTAATAAACTGCCTTTATAAAACCTTTCAAATTGAAACGTTTTAAATTCTAGTCCATGTTTAGTTTTATTCGCGTACATGCTGACTGACTGACTGATTGTGGAAGTCAAGGAACTTAAACGTAAAACATCATTTAACATGAAAGGGATTATTGTAAAGGCATATGATATTTTTGCTGTTTAATATTTATGCCTCTATTAACAAAGTTACACCAGTGCAGAGTTACCCGAGTTACCAGATTTGCCGGCAACATTAGTGTGGTCTCACAATCATCATATGTACAGTATATGATTGCCATTTACCCTTTGGTGGGATATAGTGCGTCAATTATACCTACACGCCGTCGTTCGCGGTTACCTGAAATGCACTTCAGCTTCCTCCATGACTTCTCGAGATGCTCGCCCGCCTTTCCTACTGTTCTGTGCCAAAAGTCCTTGGGGGGAACCATCGTTGGCCATATTGGGAGAGTGGGCTCCATTGCATGACGAAGCCGCAATGCAATTATCACCCTTGCTTAATGTGTGACCTATCCACTGCCATTTCTGCAGGCCGATCATATTACGCTAGGCCTGTGCGTCGACCAAGTTCTTCTGGGTTGATTCATTTGGCCAAGGTCCATGACCCGGTGAGGGAGCAAATAGATGGCATGAGCGGAGTCGAGGTGTTTGAGGAAATATATCATAGTCCATCGAACTGACCTACGTCCTCTGGGCAAGACAGAATGAAAGACATCATCGATAGATACAATCTTGGTGGACTCCAGTGCCTCTTCTGCATAGAGCACGCCAGATACATTTCCTGCTTATACTCCCGAAAACTTCCTCGAAATCGACAAAGAGCAGGTGAAACGATGATCTAAACCCCCCACACTGTTTCAAAATGATCAGTAGGGTGTTGATGTGCCCAATACAGGAAGAGTTGGAGCCGAAACCAACCTGCTCTCTGTCGATCAAAATTTCGAAATATTCTTCCAGGATTATTTTAGCTATTATCGGCAGAGAGTACGTCGATACTCCTCTAATTATAACGGTCAAAACGGGTGTCTTCTTTGGAACTTTAACGATCATCCTTTTTTCTATTCTCTGAAAATGATTTTGGAGTCCCAAGATTTCCGTACGAGTGGAAGTGACAGATCTGCATTAACTGCAAATGCAACGAAAAATAACTCTGCGGGGAAACTGTCCAGCCCAGTGAACTTAATCCATTTAAGTGGGTTGGTGGTGAAATGATTTCTCTCCTACTTGATGCAACAGTTCGTATCCGCATGTTACGCTGACTAGGTCTTGCAGATACACAAGAGGAGGAACTTCACCGGATATGATACCGTTAAGAACCGTGTTTAAATTTTATTTCCGCCTATTCAGTTGTTCGTCATGCTGTATGAGGAGTCGACCTTTAAAGCCCTTCAAAGGACTATCGAAAGACTTGCGAGCACATGAAAATTCTTCCATGACGTGGTATATACTTCTGAAATTATTGCGCTTGCTGGTATCTTCCGCTTCCCTCACTAGTACAATACAAAACTCTCTTCTATCACGGCGCACATTATGCTTAATTTCCCGGGATTTCGCTCGGTATCGGGGTTTGAGCGCATCGCGTTCGTTGTCACCTACATCGGCCAATAGAGCCTTCAACCTCTTCCATTTATCGGTTCGTTTCTAAAGTTCCGCAGTTAACCAGATTTTATGGAACTCCTTCAGGACGTTCACAACGACCTATGCAGTAACCGAGGAAGAAGCAATATTGATCGTTGTGCAATTTTCATAAATATTCTCAGACGGGTTACCCAGTGTACCTGCCGTCTAATCAACAAGATAGCTCTCCCACTGTCGAGCAACATTTGCGACATACATGTCAATATTGAACTTGAGGGTTCGCAGCTCTCCAACCCTGCGAGAAGTGGCGGATGAAACATGCAACCGAACGCAAACGACTCACAGATGGCGATCTCTTTCGTAGCCGATATCAGCGGCTCTCTTGTTATGTACATCCGGGAGACAACGCCTAAAACTACCGTTGATCATCTGATTACTCATATGGTGTCGGTCAGTTGAAACCCAACTGACCTTATGGAAGGCTCTGTGCTCGAACAAGCTGCAGAAGTGCACAAACCTCCTAACACTATGGCTACGGTAGCCAACATCTTGTTTCCCCATCATATGTTCGAGCAAGGTGACGTCGGAGCCCACTTACCCTCTAGAATTCCATCATTTTACTTCCCTTAGTTGGAATTCCCGCTCGAGTTGGAGAAAGCAAGCATTCTGAAGACCTACTACCAGCGGTGACCGCTACCGTTGTCGAGGAGGGTGCGCCAAAGGTCGTAGCCGTGAGATGAGCCTATATATGACGTGTTGTTGACATTTCGGTGGCAAGCAAGTTTGGAAATTGGCAGGTTGCTAGCCTAAAATTTTCTATCCCTTTTAGCCGTCTCTTACGGCAAGCAGAATAAAATTTGAATTTTTTGTTTGAGGATGTTGGGATCTTAAGTCCGCATACACTTGATATCGGACCGGACCAAATGGGAAGCACTCACTTCCTTTTTTGGTCTAAGAACCGCTCGTTTACGGCTTAGTACGCAAGCTTGAAAAATTAAAAGCGGAGAAGGCTTTACGGTTTCCTACCAGGGTAAAGGCAATTCATCAGACGGGGCTTCACCTCTGCTCTGGGAGCAGCGTGACGGAAGTGGTTCGCAGCTCTGCTCAAACTTTGACCCAAAGTATTGACGAATTTACGCTCAATATAATTCGCAGCCATGCCTTGTTTTGCGAATTATATAATGGGGGCGCGAACCGCTTCGGTCAGCGGGGGTGGTGGTGGAGGTGAGGCAGCATCTGACGAGTTATTTCTGCCCTGGTACGAAACTGTAAAGCCGTCTTGGTTTTTAATTTTTAAATTTTGAGAGTTTTGTTAAATCCCAACTGACAAGACATAATCACTTTGAACACTAATCATTTACTTGCTGAAGATTCTTTCATTATACCAAATAATTGTTAGCTATTAGCTACCCAACTGACTGTCATTTCATTCCAGACTTGCTGCTGAATTAGTTGTATTCGATAGTCTTATACCATTTCTCTGACCCAACTAACATATATTTGCGTGGACAGCAACAGACGATGGTTACCAAGTTGACGTGGATCGTCTTCGAATATTGTACGACCATGTTTAAGTTCAGTAACCCATGTTTCTACTGTACTAATTGAATGCGAAGAGTCCTTGTCCACTTTCAACATGGCGAAAGGGGGTAGAATGGTAGGAAACAACCCGCCGTGCTGATGATTCGAACTGCTAGCTCTAACGTCACGCGAGAAGAGAGATGAATTCCGACACTTGGGCCAATCGTGCCTCTCTATCACTTGTTCCGCGCTCTCATGTGCACGCTCAGGCTCAGACGGATCGTGACACTTCTTCGAGCGTGCAGCCGGTAATCGAATTATAGGACGTTGTTACGTCAAAAGCAAAGACTTGTAACAGAAGGGTTGCGTTTATGCGGGAATCGCACGTTCAGACCTGGGGCGGTATATTATCTTCAGGGACGAACTGGAAAGCGCTGGGAAGCAGCTAACATGATCAGGGTCCATCTAACACTGAACCGGACGATGCTGGATGACATAGGCTTGATGCTCTAAAGGACTTTATTTTGGGCACGGAGGAGCGGATCTTGAGGGTCAGTTTAATGAGTACTTGAATGATATATGCCTCATCCAGACTCGAGAGGAAAGCGGTTCCTGGAAATACTGGTGAAGATAAGGCTCACAGCATTAAACATCGCATTCGCGCCATCATGCCGAAGTCCAGGCTGCCGGGGTTGCATTTCCAATGTAACTTTCGTGTCGGAATCATTGATCTCGTTGGTGGATAAGAAGCGATTTATAGAAAATTTCTCGACAAGCAACCGTCAAAACACTGCGGTTGAAGTGGTTTACGCTATCTATCTTTTCTGCTCGTGGAACATCGCGGGATTCGTAAAAGCTCTTGGAACAAGCAGGGTCGCATTGGGGGATACTTCGGAAAGTGAGGGTTGCGACTGATACTGGTTGAATGGCGGAAATTGCTGACCTGGGGAAGAAGTGTCATAGACTCGTTGTTTCGCACAGCATTCAAAAACAACCGGCAAGAGGCAAGCGGCAGAATGACAGTTCACACATAAACTAAAAAGAGACTCCACAATGCGATAAATCAAAGCAAAGTTCGTTACTGGAAGAAGCTAGAGATTCGTCAGCAATTTCATGCAGATGCAGGGAGCTTTCTTCAGGCAACCGGGGGAGAGTGATTGTGAGGAAGTTCAGCAGATGAAGGGGTGTTACGCACTACTTTCGGGTTCTGCTTTTTTGCGAGAAAGATTGAGTTCGTCCGTCGAACCAGAGAGTAAGAAGGTTCGTTGGCGAAAGGATCCCTTTGATTTTAAGGAAGGAACAGGAGGGGTAGCAATATTATTAAATGTTTTTATACTAGTTCGCTGGTGAGGGGGTGGTTGGGCTACCCAAAAACAAAACAAATATTTTAAATGAACCAATGATAGCTTTCTTTAATTTTAAATATTGTACACGTTTATATTGATTGAGTCTGTATAAATCATGCCAATAACATTACGCATCAGAATTCTTTAGATTATAATAAAATTCACAGCTCAATTAACGTCAGACATGTCTACATCATTTTTAGGCATTTGAATATACGTAAAAGTTACAGATCTCTCGAGGCAACTCGACTACGTAAAATTCCATTCGCAGCAGTACTATCTCCTCTTAAATTTGCCGATTAGGATGGTACCCGTCTTTTATTCGCTATTCACCATAAACAATTGATCTATCAAAAGACTGGAATTTGCAAAACTGGTTTTCGCAGCTCGTCTGCAAAGTATTCTGAAAAACTGGTTTTGAATAAATTGTGTGTAATTAATAAATTGCCACCTACTGGGTCTATCCGAGCGACGATGGACTTCAAACTGTGCGATGCTGCCGAGTGTTGAATTCTTCGAGGGCATCTTCTATCAACTAATCCCTTATCCAGCCTATCGTGATCTCGCTTATTAAAGGATCATTGAATGTTGCGAACAGGTTTCGCTTTAATTCCAAAGCTTTGTCAGCAGCTTCTTCTCAGAGGCCAAAGGAAATTCCTTTGATAGTAGTAAACACAATACGTTGTTCGTTATTTTCGCATCTATCAATCGCGCTTTATAAGATTTCGCTACGCAGGTTTTCTTAATTATTCCAATATGAATTTCAATAGCATTCAATACCCACTGATCATTTAGCTCATTCAGCAGCGATTTCATGGCACAATTGGCACATTATATAAGATGTCGACCTTCGTCCATTATCCTCTCGGCATAAATTGGCCAGTTTATCAGGAAAATGTGCTCATAAGTGATAAAGATTTGCGTACGTATGTCCGATATATTTGTATGCTTGCCTCTGCTCATAATTACTGTATCATGTTCGCAAAAGCCGACGTCAATATCACTTTATATTGATTTCGATTGTATGTGGACGTTCCGACTGGTGTTAATGGCAAAAGGAAGATGATTAGTGTCAGAATTAATGGCCAATTACGAGGGTATCAACAGTTCGAACGCATTTCGTGCAATTCCCTGATTGGCACTACTGCCTACAATGTAACCCTTTTCAAGTCATTATTGTCGCCAATTAATGCGGAATTGTAAAATGCTACCACGATTAACCTGAAAGCATGAAACTGATAAATATGCAAAACAAGGTGATAATTGAATGGTACCTCTTGATGGAAAGAGTGCTGCCCAGTAACCTGTAAACTTTTTCTGACATGTTTGAATGGAATGTATTGATGTATGAATTGCAGAGGAGGTTGCCCGCACATATGTAATATTTTCATTTTTCTCTGGTAAAATGACCTACATACAAGATAACAGTTTAATGCAGTGTCAGGAAATCAAGTTTAACTTTTAAAAGCACCTGAACTCGGTAGTTATACTTGATCGATTACTTTCCTGAAATCTTAATTAGCTGAGTAAAAATACGACGAACACGCATTGATTATAGTTTTTAATTTTTTCTTTGTCCAGTTAATCACGATTCTATAATATTTGTTGGCTTCAAGGGGATAATAGCCTAATGATCGCTATCTATGTAGTCACCGCTGACAAGCCACTGCAAATCCTTGATTAAGGCATCGCTAATGAGGTTCGCTACCGATTGTAATTCTCCTCTCCGAAAGTACGCAAGTACCACCTTCAGGTGTGAGATTGTCTCCAATGAATGTCCTATTACCCACTTTGATGGGAAGATTGGAACTATTAATCCCACATATGTAGTGATTAACATCATTCAACCTTGAGTTTAACAAGGGTCCTCATATATGCCAAAGGGAGTGTCTCATTTTTCACAAAACGTGGACATGTGGGATATAAAATTAAAAGCCCCGATTAGTACTTTCCGCAACTAATCTTAGTTTACACATCAAAATCAAAAGGCAGAATTGCGTGAAATATTCTCAATAATGACGTATGCTCAAATAAAGCCAATGAGAGTATATATATTATTATACTTTTGAAAAATTGACTGACAGCCCCCCTTAAGTTCATCCTACAATCATATAATTAAGCTGTAATATAAAGTGATGCGCTTATACTAAATTTGCGACTGTGTACACCTTTTTCTTGTATAAATGCATGATGCTCCCGAAAGCACATGTTTCGAGGGAAAAACAAAGACCAACCTCAGGATAATGATTCAACAAGAAGGGTTACCCACTGAAGTGAAATCCTTAAAACTCTTCTTCTCCCGTTATTACAACGAGCTTGGTATAACTCGGAACCAGGTCCAACGTGATCTGGGAACTTACCGTTTTTTTGTGAACTCGAAGCATATCTATTGTTTACAAAAGGCGCGCGAGGACCAAAAGAAGTATTACTCCTAATAATAAAATTTCCCCGAGATTCCTTATAAATACTCCCCATATGACCCCTAGGTTCCTATACGACAACAGCAGTGGCACGTGAGGTAAAGTGGACCAACTTTTTCTGGACGTTAAATCTTGCCATTTTAATGTCATTGCGATTACCGAGATTTGGTTGAATGGCCCATATAAAAACGAAGAAATCCTCGACAGCAATTGGTCAATTTATAGAGCTGACCGTAATTATGCCAATATTTGTGTTTCCAGATTTGATCCCAATTCACAATTCCCTTCCTAGTGAGGTTGTTTCAACTAATATTAATAATGTCTCTTTTGAATGCAAATTTGCAAGAGTCCGCCTAGGCAAACATTATCTTTATATCGGAATTATCTACATTCCTCCCTAATCTGAGGAAGCTACTTATAATGTGGTAGTTGATATAATTTCTTCCATCGCAGCTTCCTTAGAAGAGGATGACATGATAATTGTGTTTGGTGCCTTCAACCGCCCGAATATTAGGTTCATCTTCGATGAAAATGACAACTGCCTGCTCCTTTCAACTGTCTTGACCCCATTGTCTTAATTCTAATCTTCTTTTTCTTCAGCTTTGGTCTCGATCTCTCGACCTCGATGTTCAGACCAATCTTGGTAAGTCAATTTTCGTTAGCATGAATTACGTGACCATACCATCGAAGGCGTCTCTCTCGCAATTTTTCCACGATAGGTGCGGATGTGATCAAAACGTGTCACGCCACTAGTCCAACGCAACATCTTCGTCTCCATTACCGCAAGACTCCGTTCATTGTCTTTTATAGTCGGCCAAATCTCAGAACCATAGAGAATGGCAGGACGGGCGACATTCCGGTAAATTTTAAATTTGAGACCTTCGTTGGAACGTCGATCACAAATAGCACCAGTTGTGGAACGCCACTTCATCCAGGTTACGTTAATGCGTGAAGCAATTTCATAACGCAGTTCTTCATGGGCTGTTAGCATTGACCCGAGGCATTTAAATTGCTCAGTTCTGGGTAGATCACAACCGCTGACAGTAATTGTGCCTACTTCATGGGGATCGGTTGCAAAAGATTTAGATTTATTCAGACTCAATCTGAGACCGTGTTGCATGAGGCGATCATTCCATTTTTGGACAAGTTGTTCGAGATAATTTTTGCTATTAGATGTTAGGAAAACAATCGGATCGTATCGGACGGTAATTTGAACATTCTGTTGGGCTACCTTCCTTTTTCCATATTGGAACAGTGGTACTTTCTTGTCAGTTAGATGGTGTTTTACCTTCCTGAACAACTCGATTAAAGAATTCACTGCGCCACAGTATTGGGTCCCAGCTCTTAACTTTCCAGAGCTCAAATGCGACATCGTCAGGTCCTGTTGCTTTCTCTGATTTCATTCCTTTTTTTGCTTCCTCGACTTCAGTTCCGCTGACAGGTGGAGCTGCCCCAAATACAAGCAATGATTGTAAAAGTGGAGGATGAACAAATTCTTCAGTTGAAATCTGCTCGAAAGATTCTTGTCATCTATCTGTCGTGCCTCGACGCTTGGTAAGCCGTCCGTACCGTTCTTGTCATTAACGCAACAGAAGTGTTCGATATCCAGTGTGCGTTCGTTTCGGCTTTTGGCAAGTCAATACAGATCTCTCTCTCCATCCGGAGTGTCCAGTTTATCGTAAAGATTTTTTTAATGGGCCGCTCGGGTGACAGCGATCGCTTTGCTTCCCGGTTGGCAATCTTATGAGCAGAGAAAGCGCCGACCTTCCGGTTTCGGACTTGTTATTTTCTTTTGACAATTTTAATCACAAACCCTTGTCACATTTTAAACTTTACCCTAAAATCCTTTTAAATATTTTGAATATTGATAAAAAAATTGTCAAGGGATGATCATTAACCTTTTCTTTCTGTTGTTGTTTCCATCATCTGTTGAATGGCTTCTTCATAGATTTGATTGTGTGAACTATGTATTTGAAATGCATTTCTAACGCTTGCTATCGATGGCCATAATGCTGGGCGCAGCTAATGCTGCGCGATTTTCGTTATTGGGTACTGATCGGTCCAATGAAGGATGCTTGAGTGTTCTTTGTTCTTATGGTAGGGGAGTTAAAAAAAGCAGATGGATTTGATGATATAGCGTTGGCTTTTGCTATTTTTGTTCCACGAGTGTGGAGTTGGTCTTTTGGTTCGAGCAAGAAGCGGGGGAGCAGAACTAGAGTAGCATTGCGTTGATTTCGTTCTTGTAGAATATTGTTAAATAAGTATTGACAGATATTTAATTCCAATATCCTGATAGTTTCATTTGTATTCTCCGTTACTCTTATACGAATTGAAGCAATCCACTCTTCGTGAGTGAGCAGATTTGAGTTTTCCAGTGACAATAAAAAACACGACAATCTTGAATTGCCCCCATTGAGTGTCTGGCGTACGGAGAATATTATATTTGTAGATTATCGATAGTTTCTGATAGGAGTGGGCAAGGTGCATTTTACCATTCACATGTATGGCGCAGACTTGGATCCTTCGCAAAAAGAATTGCGAACTCTTGACCGCGTTCGAGAGAAGAATCCTCCGAAGAATTTTTGGTTCCCTATGTGAGGATGGACGATTCCGTAGCCTACACAATGACGAAATCTATGGGCGATACCATGACCGTCAAGTGGTGGATAAAATCTAGAGGTTACGGTGGGTGGATCACTTAATCCGTATGGATGAGGATAATCCAGCCCGGAAAGTCTATAAGGGCAATATCTATGGTAGGAAAAGGAGACGAGGCAGACCCTACCTGAGATGGAGCAATGGCGTCGGTCAGGACGCCAGACAGCTTTTAGGGATATCGAATTGGTGGACCTCGGCGCAAAACGCAGGGCTAAACCGGATAGCGGTTGTTGCGCCCTTGGTGATGATGACTTACAAACACATACGTATCAAAACCTGCCCGAACAGACTGGACACGTGTATCAAGCTTAACAAGTATTAGTTATTAATGTTTTAGGTTTATGAATATTTAGTCGTTATTGAGTTGATAATACTTAAGTTGAAAAAATTAATTTACGCAAGGTTATATTTTAGTGTTTTTATCGTAGTTTACGATGATGAGCAGGATGCATTTTAAGTTTTAAGATACAAAAAGATGAGATTCTGGAAAAACAAAATACATTGTGCAATCGAGGGTGGTTGAGGTCCGGAAAACTAAGCTCCAGTATTCTTTCGAGACAACTAAAAGGTTGTCTGCATCCTCCATCCAAACGGCCCTCAGCCCAGAGCAGAAAGCCGTTAGCAGCTTCACGCACGAACACATAGAGGCTGCCCGGTAGTTTAAAGATGTCGGACACCGTGTGGATCAGGTACTTTCCGACGACTCCACTAACCATTGCGAACCATAAGAGCACCATCGGTAGTAATATGCAGATCAATGGAAGAAAAAAAAGAACGAGGATGGCAGGAAATGCCGTGCTACGAAGAAACTGAAACTTTATGTATTATAATTTGACTCTCTAGTCTCCTTAAAAAAATATAAATATAAAAGGTCGTCAATCATGCAAGGATCGCTACTCAAAAGGATTTGTTCAAGGTTAAAAAACTTATAATACCATCTACACTTAGCCCGAACCGAGCATAATCCTTACACTGGAAGATTATGTGTTCGTTAGTTACTCTAACCATGCAAGTGTTATATATGTCTGAATCTATGTTTCCAAACCTTTTGAGAAAAATTTTGTTATATGTGTGATTGGTTGCTGCCAATTACTAAAAATTATAGTAATACACTATTATTAACTTTATTTGAAGGGATATCGGTATGGAGGGTATTTCGGAGCTTACACACCATATAGTGGCAGCCTCTTGATTTTTCAGATTTTTCGGTTAGGTAGTTTCTGAGAATGGGTCTGTTAAAGAAATGATCATTTCCGACCCCCAGACTCCTCACCTTTCCAAAAAATATCAAAACAATGACCGGCTTCGTAATCGAGACCTTTCATTTGATACCCCACATGACTCTATTTGGTGAAAAATAAATTGATAGCCCTCTTGTGCATGTATGGGGACTCCCCCCCCCTTAAATTCGATGTAAAAGGATGTATTATAACTACGTGCGTAAGCGTTCACAGTTGCTACCTTTCCACCAAATTTGGTGTTTTACACAAATCCTTAAAAAAAAACTATGCCTAAAGCGTGCAAAAAATTGGCATATATACATGGTACACACTTTAATAAAAACTGTACATACATACATAGGTATATGGGCATATGTCTCAGTCCAGATGCCAACCGAAATCAAATTTTCCAGAAAACTGATTACAAAAGGTTGCAAATATTTATCAGTTAAGGTCAAATATGCAAACTATCTTCCAGGTAAACTGTATTCATTCCCCTGTTCATTTTATGAGAGTTGAAAAGGATTTGCATTGCGAATCCTTTGAATTAAGTAAACAAATCGCCCATTGCCCATTAAAGATAGACCTTTCGATCATCAGTAGACCTATCTGCTAACAATACTTACGTATTGAACATGCACATTTTCCTGTTTTAGGACATTTCGTCATAAAATCGTTCCAAATAGTCGTCATAAAGTTACAAAAACTTCAAAGGGATAATGTGTTTGTATTCCGCTCAACATTAGCTAAAATTATGGAAAGTGAGTTGTAAAGCCATTACGTCGTTCGACATCCTAATCCTTCGGCCGACACTCCGTTTTTGTATGCCAGGCGATGCCGAAAAAATCCTTTCAGA
Organism: Hermetia illucens; assembly: GCF_905115235.1. Taxonomy (NCBI): domain Eukaryota; kingdom Metazoa; phylum Arthropoda; class Insecta; order Diptera; family Stratiomyidae; genus Hermetia; species Hermetia illucens. Next base: position 163,259,793 of record NC_051850.1, read on the forward strand.
CTATATCTGCCCTATTTCCCTAAAGGGTGCCTTAATGGGTACACAAATACTGACAAGTCATAAGGTCATTTCACTGGAATTTTGTAATAGGAGAGCCTTAGTTTATGAACTGTGAAACCTATGAAATGTGGATATTGATGAAAATCCTGTTTGCATTTATATCAAGTAAAAACTAGGTTTTAATTTCAGCAAAAGTAGATTAGATAAGATGCCAAAACGTACTGGTTTTATAATTTCAAAGGGCCAAGGAAAATTTTAATGGAAAACTTCAATTGATGTCCACTTTTTGAGAACTCTAAATCCGAAGCTTTCTTTCGATGCATATACCATATGTATATCTCCTCTCTCCAGAACAATTGATTTTTGGTCATTTTAACTTACAATGGTGGAAACATCGACCAACAAACCCCGATCTAAGACGTTCTTCTTTCGACTTACCACGCAACGTCGACTCCCACCAGAAGACAAAACACAAACCCTTTATATTGAATCAGATATAAAAATTGCTGAATTTGCAATTCGAATTTAAAAAATATGCCAATTTCAATTGTGAAAGAGAAATCCTTCATGTTTAATATAAAGCAAGGATGATTCGTCAAATCTAAGGCATCATTTTTAATTATGTTTGAGCTCTGGCATTTGACGATTTTAATTTTTATTTTCCAATCATAGAAAAATGTATTGATATCAGTCAAACACTTTTCTAATCTGTTTAGTATTATTGTTGGGTTTTCTTTAGCAGTGTAAATAGCGGTTTCGTCTGAGAATCGCGTGGGATCTTTGGGTATACATATCATCAATATATAAACTAAAGAGGGAAAGAGGGAAGGCCTAAGTACTGACGCTTGAGGTACACTGACTGATACATCAAAAAGATGTGAGTAGGGCCTCCCTGTGGAAGTTTGTTACTACACTAAGTGGGTCCAGATATGAATATGGAAGTTCGGGATTTGAACTCTCCAAGCGATAAGAAGTCACAGACTTCGAATCCACCTGCGATCATGAGCAATCATGTCGCGATCGAAGTGCGGATTTTGGAGAACTCACGGCATTCATGTCCCCCTATGGAGAAATCTGTAGAAGGTATGCTTCCCGATGCAATGGAAAGGTTGCATTAAGTGCCTACGGCGAAGCCAGCCAGAAAGGAAAGTGCAATAACTTTCATATTGGGAGAAACTGGAAATCTGATTACCCTTCTGTCAGCGGTAATGTGCACACGAAACGTAAGACATCTGTGGTGGGCAACGCTTTATTGTGCTCTACATCAGGGCCTACATTCGTGCGTTCCGTGGGGATTAGGACCGGTGCGACAGGATGTGATTAGGAATAGGAATACGGACAGGAAGGCGAAAAGAGGACTTATATGCAAGCTGCAGCCTTATTTCTGACTGCGGCCGTTGGAGTTTCCTCTGGGGATGAGAAAATGTCAGAGGGACAATTTACCATGCTCCGGAAATGTCTGTGGAAAAAATGTTGAAGCCTGGAACGATACGAATAATCAAGGTTTTTGTGATGAACTTCTCCATTTGAAGTGCGCTGATGAGGCTGCCTTAAAGTGGTTCCAGCAGGTAATCCTATTATGAATAGTGAGCTGCGCAGAACAGAACATGTCGGATGTTGGTTACCTGCCGCTCGAATGAAAGCAAGGGGCATCATCCGCATATCGGGTGAATAGAGCCTGGGCATGGACTTCGGAGACTGGAGGGTAAAGAGTGAATGTCAAGAAGGACAAATTTACAAACGTGGAGGGTTTCAGCTTGGTATTCCTGTCCCCTCTCGAGAAGGATGCCTGAGCGTTATGAAACCGTAAGCAATCTGGATGTATGTCAAAGGAGAATAATAATAATAATAATCGTTGGCGCAACAATCCATGTTGGATCAGGGCCTTGAGGAGTCAAAGGAGAATCGAGCTCCAAAATTAACTCTTGCAGAATGCGAAAAGGGTTACTTGGATGGACAGTAAAGTTTTTTTAGTGAATGCATTTTCCCAGGTGCTGGTGCCAGGCATATCTTTGAACGGCACAGCTAGATTAACGAAAGGATAAGGAAAGCATTCAATACTATTATGTTCATCAGGCGACTGCTCTCTAGTATGTGTTACAAGGAAATCGTAACGTCGTGAGATGAATGGTTTCGAACAAGGAGACTATCCGAGAATCAAAGGCAAACTCGGTAACGACCAATAAGAGGAAGTGCAAAGACAAATACGTGGAAGCCTAAGTTTATCTAAGAAGTAAAAGAAAGTGATCCAAACAGCTATGAGGAGCTTAGGGGGTATTAATGAAAAGACTGTAAGAATATGCCTGCATCTTCTCAAAGAAACTGTTTTCACTCTGTTTCCATAGCAAGAACGCAGCGAAAGGTAAACCGGCCCCCTGTTAACCTTTCGCTGTTCGAGTGTTCGATATCTTCGGTTACCGAGGAGGGAATGCAAGTATGTTCTGTTAAAAATTATCGGGAGTTGATAATTGAAAAAACCTATTTAAAGGGATTGTCAAAATTCTTTTTATCGCCAAGTTGGTACAACTGTCCTTTATACTGACAAATGAAAGATCAAGATCAGCGTATTAAAATAAAGTTAAAACAGATTGTTCGGATAAGGAACTGGTTTCTGCTCGGCTAAGTTTGAAAGACCTGAGTTTTTTCCAACCAAGGAGAATTTGCTGTGAGAACAGAAGCCGATTCTGGTTAATGCCTATGAAAACGTTTCGGCGATTGTTTTTCCAGTTGACATATATGTATATATTATTTTACAAGGCCCCCCCTGGAGCTTTCTTTCAAGGCAATATAATAAATTTGAATGAATAATACATATTTTGTGTTCTATTGACCTTATTCATATACTGTTTTTTGACAAAATGTATGTTGGACCCATTGGTGGCAATAAAACAACAGGTTTTAATGGGATTACCGGCAAGATTTGAAGCTAACAGTGAATACTAGGCTTGAACAATTCGCAGTCACCCTTGGGGCGTGTATACAGTAAAGAATATTTTCTGCGCAGTTTCAAAAGTCAGCATGATATCGTTCGATCGGCTTATTGGATACAATGATGAAGATTCTGGGAAGAGTCCTTTACAACAGACTGCTATCCACTGTCGAAAAAAGGAATGGTCTTTCGGAGTTGAGTATGAGTATGAGTTTCGGTGTGTCCAATCCACCGTAGATGCAATAAATAGAGTCAAAAGAAACAGGGAATTAATGAGGCACAGGCTAAACTGGGTACTTTGAGAATTAGCGTTGAGAAACAACTTTGGTGTGGGGTGGGCTGTTTATTAACGACAATATCTAAGAGGTTAGATGAATCATGAACACATCAAGGAAGCGGTAAGTAGTGTTCGGAAACAAAAGTCGTGCATAAGATCATCAGTGGCAGCGCACATAGTTTTGGGGAAACCCATACCATTCAACGCGAAAATCTTGAGCTCTTGTGTCATATAAACCCAAAATCAAGTAAAGTGTTTACTCTTTCTATATTAAGCTGTGGATAAAATTGGGAACATGAAACTAATTGGTGTGGTGGGCTCAACTACTTGCAACTGGGAAATAATTTCTTCAAAATTGTTTTTGGGAGTGCCACGAAACCTGTGAGCATCGCAGGCAGGATACCATCCAAATAGCCCTATCCTATCCATTGACAGAGATACAATAGAGCAAACAACAATAGAGCAAATATACACATAAGGCCTAAGTGCTCGGAATTACAGTTTCTCCTATTTCTTTGCTTTGACCTAACCATTTTGCCACCCTTTTCAACATTATTGCAGTGTATGAGATTAGCATTATAAATATTATGGTTTCCCACAGTGGGATTATGATATGATGCATTGCTGGCATCAATGTGAAGTGGGGGAACAATTTTAGATTTTAGTGTGAGAGATCACCATAAAAGCGAGCTTGATCCACGTAACATACTGAAAGTAGTTTATTAAATGACCAGCCTGAAGCTTTTCACGTCATTTACACAAAACGTTATTGAAGACGATTTACTGTATATCTGCCACACGCACTTTTCTATGAAACGACTACACCGATTCAAACCAAATTTGGTAAACGTATGGAAACTATGAAATCCCACGCATACAGTGAGTGATATAAAATTAGGTGGAGCTTAAAGGGGGCTCCCCATACATGCAAAGCGAGGATGTAAATTTTTTTTCACTTAATGTGGGGTATCGAATGAAAGGTCTGGATCAGAATTGAACTTTCACAAGCAGGTTTTAGTTTTTATGTAAATTGCGAAACGGATGAGTGAGAAGACAAAATGTACGCACTTAAAGTATGACAGGACTCATTTTCGGACACTACCCAACTCATCAATCTCAAAAAATTCAGGACGATACGCTTATATGAAGTCCAGGCCTCAAAATATATCTCACTCCGCTATCTGCTCAAATAAATTCAAGAGAGGAAACCACATTGGGAGGTTTTCAGAACTGGCCTTTTTTATCACATAAATCGTTAACTCAGCTATCCTAGAATATTCTGCAAAAATTTCGAAGTAAAATTATCGGGTGCAAGCTCAGGTTCGGGCGCCAAAGATGAAGTGTTTCATATGATTACGTAATCTTTTAGCGTAATGTAAGTATCGTATTTATAGATACTTGGTGTCAGTCCTTTCTACGAGTGCATTTGAATTTGTTCTTACTGTATTTGGATAGTACTTAAGAGTGAGGAAAGGTCTTCATATGCTAAGGGCGACTTTTCAAATAATTTTTTCATTTTTTCTTAAAGCGACGTTTTTCACATTTGCGGGAGTTCTAGCTCAAAATGTAATAAACTGAACTGATAACATGATAAACTTGGGATGTTTGCTTCTATATGAAATTACCAACGTTATGAACCATGATTTCTGACAGAATGGACATATTGGAGCGATGGGTTGAGTAGTTTGATGAACTCCTCTGCAACCAAAATATAGGCGAGTTGGAGGTCCCGACAAATGAAGACGATGGACCAAGCATGGAAGAAGCAGTCAGTGCAATCCACCGATGCTCTAAGTGTGAAATTGCAAATCAGTGTCTAATGGCTAGTAACGAGGCATTATCTGTGCCAGAAATAAAAAGGCGGATATCAGGCAGTGCAGCAATTATAGAGATATCACGTTGCTGAGTACCATTTATAAGATATTCCCCGCTATATTGCTAGGCCGGATATCCCCAGGATATCATTGGCCCATACCAAAGAGGCTTCACTCCAGGCAAATCACCAATAGATCAGATTTTCTCTGAACTGGTCCTGGAGAAAGTGATTCGCGATACAGATGTCAATGTAATCCGATATTGGCATTATGGGAAGAACAATCTGAGATGTCCAGTCTACCTCCATTCAGATTGAGCAGACCCTGCCTGAGATGGAGCGATGGCGTACTTGAGGACGCCAGACAGCTTTTAGGGATATCGAATTGGTGGACCTCTGGGCAAAACCGGGTTGTCTGGTGTCCCTTACTAAGGGAGGCCTAAACCGGATACCGGTTGTTGTGCCGTTGATGATGACTAAAAAAAATATCTCAAAAGTACTTAAAACAAATCGGGAAACTGGAAGCTGGACGCTTCAGGTATGAAAGGTTTTGTGTGTTTCCTATATAAAAATATTTGATTGGAAATTTGTCATGCCTTATGTCATAGTCTACATTGCTGCAAAATTTCGTAGTGCTAGGATGAACTTAAGGGGGGTTTTGCACCCAATTACTAAAAATTATAGTAATATACCTTTCCACCAAATTTGTTATAGGTCCAACCAGGCGATATCTAAGCTATTATGGGAATGCCTTAAGAAACTGATTACGATCGGCTCGCACAATAAGGTGTGTATACTTTGGGTTTCAGACCATGTTGGGTTGGAAGGCAATAGGATAGAAGACAAATTGGTATGATTACCTACACACGGGCCAGAACCTTTCTGTAGTATCCGAACAGGGCTCGTGGCTATGATATAAAGAAATTGAGAGGAACGGCTGATGGAACTATACTGGGCGAATTTACCAGGATTGAAAAAATCTAGAGTGCTCATGGGAGGATACGAACCTAAGCGCTCAAAGGATTGTTTAAACCTCACCAAGAGGAACCTCCGGATTATAGTGGGAATACCCATTACTCACTACATGCTAAACATCACCTGGAAAAGCTAAGGATATCTACGGACACTGTATGTTGATTCTGTGAGGAGAGTGATGAAACCTCCATACATGGCCTGGGACAGTGTCCAGCACTTGTGCAATGTAGGTTCAGGCACCTGGGAGAATACTTAATACCATATGGCTAGTTGAAATACTTGGAAGTAGGGAATATATTAAAATCCATTACGGTTACGGGCTTGCTTAACATACTATGGTTAATAGTTACACTATTGCCAGTGAAAGGGTTGCAATAGTTCTTTAAAAAGGCATTACAACTTCCCTTAACAGAATAATAATAAGCGGATAGAAAATCAAATCAAATATGTCAATACAATGACAGTTACCAATTCATTTAGTTTATCACAATTCATTTAGTGATTTCCCAGACTAAATCATTTAAGAATATAAAGGTCATGTCTAACGAACAAGATTATATGACCCCACCTCAAAGGGATTAGTTAAGCCTCTGTCTCTACAGTGCCGAATCTCATAATAACTCCAAAATACTTCTTACTCCGTCTAGACTATAAAGTCTATCTGAATCCACACATATCTGATTCTATATTTGATGTATTCACCGAAGACGTTGAATCTTGGAATGTTAGAACGTTTCACACGATGCTGTGAACACATTTCTACTCCTTTTATGACGGCTTAAATCGTGTCGTGATAATTAGTTGAAAATGCTGCGAAATAGGAAAATTAGAAAAGAAAAAAATAAAAGTGTGGATGTCTCCACTTTAGGGAACCTTTCTAAAACCAGTTTCTGAGCTGAAGTCCGAAATTAAGGTAATTAGCGGTCTAATGACTGAGAAACTATTTGGAGTTGTTACCTGAAAATGTATCTGTTACTTGTAGGCGTCTCTGAAGAAATAAATTGGCAAACTGAAATTTTTACATTGATGGAAAACGTATGTCCACTCATATTTTTCTGGATATTTTTGCCAACCACTGCAACTACCTCAAAGAAACATGTTGGTCCTTAAAATATGTTAGCTGTGCAAACTATGATCATCATCACAGGTCACTTTTTCCGTTTAGTGTTGTAAAAAGATATTTCTTTCTGGGAACCATCCTCTGCTCATTATCCAACGAAAGTAATAAAAATTATGCATCCAGGTTCACCTAAAAACCTATGGTAATTTTTTGCCCTGAATATTGGACACGATGCGACACCATAAACAATTCCCAAAAAATCCAGGTCTTGCGTAACGGAATTGTAAAAACATCAAAATATTATAGAAGCAGCCAAAGAAGATAAAGTCACATGGTGACAACGGTCGACAAGGACCTTGGACAGTGGACACTTCTCAATGGACTTGGTGACCTTTTTTGTAACGCTGTAGTAATTTGAATGTTTTATATTTTTAGGTCGCGATTGAACTTCTGAGAAGTCTAGTCGGAAAAATTTGAATCTTGGAAATATGCATCTAAATTATTGCGCTATGCTCATATTTTGACAAATTGAAAAGCAAACATTTTTATGGTAAGGATGCAGGACTCATGGTAACCTTCATTAAAAAATTGTTTTACGATAGAATTGCCATAGATTATTGTTACATTTTTTTCCGTAAATTAGGTTAGACTTTTTGACCGTTGAAAAAAATATGTGCTAATTTCTGCCATTATAGGCCACATCTGACACAATCGGAGACGTTTTCTTCCCTAACGAGAGTCCTTTTCAAAGTTAGTTTTTTAATAGTCCACTTTTTATGGAGGTGCTACGTGTTTTAGAGCCAATTGTAGCTGACCACATAGTCATGATTTTTTGATAGTCCACTTTTTATGGAGGTTTTTAATGTTTGGCGTTCTACGGCGAGTGACCACAATAAAGATTTGGGCGAAAGCTTATAATTGAAAGACGCGAATTTACCTATATCTTATTGTCTTTTAGTGTAAAAATATTGGCATAAATTTTACGAGCACCGTTGCAAAACAAGGATTTCCTTTGATAGACGCATCCTTGAAGTATCAATCTGACATTCGGATGTAGGTATATTGTGAGGCTTCGGGACTTTTGTGAATACTTTACCATCTTCACAGAAATCCCGTTTGCCCGTTAGAAAATGCATCATAAAATGTGCAAGTACTCGCTAAACGGTAAAATGCACAAAAGGATTAACGGGTTTCCATTGCATCTTCTCTAGGATGCCCTTGCAATTTTCATGCAAAATTTTTCGCAATACCGTATCACATGAACTTCCCTTCAAAAAATCCGTCTGTCAACTCAAAATCCTAGTATTTGTGGCTATAAACAGCCATTCAACATGCGACCTCTCTACTTATTTTCCGAACTTTATTGCCACCCTAAGAGACAAATTATCCCTTTACCTTCTCTCAACCCTTATTCCTTTACCTCTTTTCATTAGTTTGCGATTTCCTATTCGGCAAAAGGCAACGGAATTGCGGTGAATACCGAGAAAGATGTAATGCCAGGTCGAAAGGGTGTCACCAAAATTCTAGTTGCCAGGACTCCTTGTAAAGGCATAAACATGACTATTGAGAATGAAATGATTTCATTGTAAGAATTAACTCTTTGGCAAGCGATATCATGAGTTGCTTTCAGGCCATGTCTCAGCGTTTTCCAAGAAGTAGGGCTGTTGGTAAGAAAACTCATGGTTTGTAAAATCTAACCTTCCTCCATGGTTAGAGCAGGAAATAATAACCCCTATTTCGTTTGCTATATCTTTTGGGAAAAGATACTAAAACGTTAACTGACTCTCTATAAAATTAAATATTATTTTTGGAAAATTGAAAGAGTTCTGATCGATCGTTTACCACTTTATGAGCAAATAAATTCCAGTTGACGAAGGTGTTAAAAAATGTTGATGTGCATGATTAGGCACTCGTTGTAACATCACAGTAATTTCAAATGAATGCTATATACCCAACTCGAAACCATTGTGTTCATATTTATAATAAAATGACTAATGGGACTATAAAAATCATATTTCTTAATCATTGATTTTATCATAAACACTTTATAAACAATTTATTCATATTTAACCAAAAACACTAGTTGAATATCCGATTAGCATCCTGACCTGTTATACATCCCAGTCAGGACAGTCCACCGAGCACAAGGTAAAATTAACCCGGTCAGCTAAGCATTTAACCCTTCTAATCCTTGTCATAATCCCCTTCATTGAAGCTATTCTCTGGACTAGCCAAAATTGAAAAGAGTGTGGCCAGCAAGTAGCATGACCAACAGGATTTCCAACCCTTTATTTCTCGACCTGCAGAGCTGTGTAGACTTAATCCTTTTATCAGGAGGCAAGGGTTATGGGATGTGTTTCGCGAAGGTGATTTAACTCAAATTTTCCATAGGAGACAACGAAAGGTAGTAGCTAAGTGGGTGTGAATATATTATACCGAACAAAGGTGATTTATAAAATGTTCGAATTTGTTGTCGGCAAAACAAGGATATTTTATTTGGGTATTTAGATAAAACGCTCCTATATCCCATTGCAGTAAAGTTGAACCAATCAATAAGGAGAATAAATGAGTCCTGCGGAAGCACAGTTTTAGATACGGTCCTTCTCTTGAAATATTTAATAACTCATTTCGGGTTTTTCTAGGATAGTTTCAAGGATTTAGAAATTCCATCATCAACTAGGAAAAATCTAAGTTTGGTATCAAAAAACCAGAATGGATTGAATTGCTTACCTCAATTTAATGGATAAATGAAATTCTGGGCAGAGTCAATTGAAATGCCCCAAATATGTAACCGGCAAATAAAAAAAATCAAAAAGGTAGGCTTAAGCAGTTAGCGGTTTAGGTTTCTCAAAGTCACCCCCCACATAATATATCAGAAATTTGGCGGCCAAAATAGAACTCGGGGTAAAATTAGTCTAGATAGTGATTCAGCATTTCTGAGATAGTGCCATAAGATTAATTAATACTTGCGCCTAGTGTCCACACTTTTGTTGGAAAAATACTTTGAAATAGGGAAGATTTTGAGCAAAAACGAACGAACAAAAACGCCACTTTTGCGTTTTTTCTCAGTTCGGATGTGATTATGGTGTGTTGCACCTTTAATCCAACATAACATGTTTGTCTTTATTACCGCGAGGCAACGTTCATTGTTGTTGATAGTCGCCGATCTAGGCAGATGTTTAATTTTAGACGTCCGTTGATACGTCGATGCCGAAGAAAGTTAGTTATTGAACGCCAAGTTGGCTGATAGTTTCATCCGAGATATTTAAATCGCTTAGTTCCGGGCAACTCACTAACCTTGACAGAAATAATGCGTTTCATTGGGATCGATCGTCAAAAATTCGATTCTATTCAGATTCAATCTGAGACTGTATTGCATCAGGCGATCATTTCACTTTTGGACAAGTCGCTCGAGATCGGTTTTGATTTGAGACTTGAAGAAAATATCAACTCAAAAGAACAGTGTAGAGCGCACTACGTTGGATTTTCCTTGTGGCTGTGTCCATAACAAAAATAGAGACGAGCGGTGAGGACGCGCTTCCTTAGTGAATACTAACAGGGGTATCTACCACACTTCGAACTTTTCTCTTCAAATTCTGGCAGAATAAAGCCTACAAATTCCTCTGATATTTGGAGTTGCCACACATCTTTAGATCCAGAAATTCAATGTAAAGAGGTTGATGCTTCTCAGGATGTTCCTCCATGAGCAACCACGCAGCGTGCACTGAACTCATTGAGATACAGTGCTGGAATCCAACTCTCTGCTGTCAAAGGCTTAGCTGTGAAGTCATCAGCTCCAGCTGATTTCTTTTGAATTCCTCTTCAACTTCAGTGGCAGGTGGAATTGTTTGAAGTGTCGCCAGTCGAAATGGAGAAAGAGCCAATTCTTCTTGAAGAATTTCCACCATCTCTCCGTCACTTTTCGTCGCTCAATAAGCATGCTGGTCCTGAACCCCAGTAAAGGAGGAGGGTTTAAGGCAACCAAGAAAATACATCTAAGTTCACTGGAAACAACACGGGATAGACTAACAAGCCTCGAAAAAATGCTAGGGCGTCCACTTCAATCGACGCGGCAGGACGGGCCTCGGTCCTGACGCTTGCCCGGCGTCACAAAGTAAGTAAGTTAGTTTGAGCAAAACAAGTACGTGTCGGCACGCTAAATATTGGCACCCTTATTGGAAAGACCGAGGAACTCATAAAAGCCCTTCGGAAAAGGGGCACTGATATCTGCGCCCTACAAGAAACCCCGATGGGCTGAAACAAACATTTTGGTAGACCACACATTCAATACGGTGTGGGTATTGCCATCTCAGAGAGTCTCGTGATACCATTAAAGAAGTCGAACGATTTGATGACCGGCTGATGAAACTTATCATGATATCAGCTGATCGCATTATTCATTTCTTCACTGCATACGCACCACAGACAAGTCGACCTTATGCCAAGAAAGATAGGAATAGTAAAACGCTAATCGACTATATTCTCATAAGACACCGATATTTTACCGCCGTTACTGATTACAAAGCCGTTACCTATGAAATCGTCGCACCCCAACATCGGCCATTGATTGTCGTCTTGCGAATCAAGCCACCGGTAAAACAGCGTGAGGAACGCGCTGGCCAGCCGCGCATCAAATAGTGGTGATTTCGCGAGAAGAAAAAAGAAATGATCTCACATATGCGATTACCAACCATAACGAATGTGGAAGAATCGTGGGACGAAATTAAATACATGATCCAGAAAGCGGCCTCTACAACCCTCGGGGTCACCAAGCCGGGTAAGCGATACATCAACCGAAATACTTGGCTTTAGAATGATGTTGAAATGAAAGCCCATGAAGAAGAAACGCCTCTACCACAAGTTTCTCGACGACAAAACCTCCAATTGGCAAATTTATAAGAATGCCAAGCGGGAAGCAAAGAAAACGATTGCTGTCACCCGAGCGGTCCATTACAAAAATCTTTACGATAAACTGGACACTCGTTATGACGAGAGAGATCTGTATCAACTTGCCAAAAGCCGTAACGAATGCACACAGAATGGTACTTTGCCTACCGACCGTCGAGCCGCGACGATAGATAGCGAGAATGCTTCGAACAGATTTCAACTGAAAAATTTGCTCATCCTTCATTTCCAAAATCATTGCCGACACTTGGAGCAGTTCCACCTGTTAGCCCAATTGAAATCCACGAAGCAACAAAACGGATGAAATCGGGGAAAGCAACGGGACCTGACGACATCGCATCCGACCTCTGGAAAGCGAAGACCTGGGACCCAAAACGATGACTCAATAAATTCTTTAATCGGGTTATTCAGAAAAGTAGAACACCATCTAACTTGCAAGAAAGTACCGCAGTTCCAATTCAGAAAAAGAAAGGTACTCCAGCAGAATCTTCAAATTACCGTTCGATTTGGTTACTTTCCCATACCACAAAGATTTTTGAACGCACTCTCGATACCCGTATTCGCGAAATCATTGAAACAACTGTGAATCACTCCGGATTTACAAAGAACTGGGAATTCTAACGCAATACACGCTGCGCGGTTACTCATGGAGAAACACCGTGAGAAGCATCGCCCTCTTTACATTGCATTTCTGAATCTGCCACACGAAATCATCTGGTATGCTTTATGATTATACTTAGTGCCAGAAGAACTCGTGCGCTGGGTTCAGTTGCTCTACCACGATTCGAAAAGTAAAGTTCGAAGTATGGCGGGTATATTAAAACCGCTTCGTGTCTCTGTAGGTGTTCATCAAGGAAGCGCACTCTCACCACTCCTCTTTGTTCTTGTTATAGACACTATAACACGGGACATCCAACGTCCAGCGCCCCCTACACTGGCTTATGCAGATGATTTTCCTAGCGGCTAATAGCGAAAATGATCTCGAGCAACCTGTCCAGGAATGGAATGATCCTGCCCCATGCAACAGGATCTCACATTGGAGATGAGAAGAAGGTAAATGACACAACATTGTGCATAAAGCCGAGCATCTCGCAAACACGAATGCTGCGATTGATGGATTTCATCGCTCCTCTCCTGGTACTGTTTCTGCCTTTTGGAATTTTTATCCTTCTATGGCATTTTTCTACCCAAACTAACGATTTTTGTAATTCATCCTTTGGCCAAAAGCCTGATCTGATGGAGTCACGAGGCACTCAAATCACCATTCAGCGTATCAAGCAATTGTTGTTTCGCCTGGCCTTTTAGTCGTTCGATTTCGATGTTCTGACTAATTTTGCCAACTAAGTTCTAATCAGCGCGAACTACATGATCGTACCATCGAAGATGCCTCCCTCGCAATTTTTCCACGATCCTCATGGCGTGTTACTCCACGCGTCCGACGTAACATCTTCGTCAACATTACCGTAAGGCGCCTTTCATTGTCTTTTATAGTCGACCAGCACACAACAGAGTGGACGATACTGTGGTAAATTTTGAATTTGAAACGTACGATAACGAAAAAACGCCAGTTGTGAAACGCTTCTTCATTCAAGTTGCAGTGATACATGAAGCAATTTCATAACGCAGTTCATAATTTTTTGGTACCCTAGCCAGATTAATGCGCATCAAAATAACGATTCATCACTGTACTTGCCTGCGTCAGTCTATCCTCCTTTCTAATGCCTTTCCCAATGTTAGAGTAGTATCTGCATGCGCGGAGCTTGGTGAACGACTAAACTCGCCAAATAGCCAGGACCAACAGATGTTTTATGCAGTTCCAGTTGCTGGAGTTGAAGGTATTTTTGATATTCAACGGCAACAAGTCATAGCACGTGTTCACCACGTCTCTTGGTAAGTAGTAGTATTGAAGCTTTAGTGGAGTAGGTGCGGAGAAACCCATACTGGCAATCCGCTTTCGATGGATTAAGTCTGTATTAGATGACCGTCCCCATCATTTAACCTTTCAATCTAACAATCAAGATCAGATGACATGATCCTTGATCTCCAAGTGACCTAGCAACACTAACTCTTTCCATTGGACAGGGAATAAATCACCGTTGAGGCACACTTCGAAAGTGCAGGCTAAAAGGTCTGTTATTTTTCAAGCTTCATTTGCAATGCTATTCGAACCTCAGGCTTTATTGTCGCCGATCCTACTACATATTCTCCGCATTTCATTCTCGATTCACATTCGTTGAACCATCGTTCTTATTTCTATGAGGACACCGACAGCGTATCGGAACCGTATGCCACCCTTGATTTCTACGCAGACTATGTAATTGCCAGAATGCATCTCCTCCCCGCCCTCCTTCACATTTAACTTTTCGATTTTGTTCAAATTTGTTCGTACCGACTCGATCGGAGATGTAGACCACTTCCGGCCTTATCGATGGAGGAAACACTTTCAGTCGCGAGAATTTCCTATCCGTTAGCGGGGATTTACGAAGGAGAATCGCACTCTTTCTGATAGGATCCGCCGATGAAACTATTTCTACTCCCACCTCTATGCTTTTCATATTTGATTCTACCATAGCCAGGATTCCGATTGCTGAGACACCGCGGTCAATGGATACCCACGGCCGGAGTCCACTTTCCCCCTCCTAAAAACTGCTGGTATTGGGTTTCTGAAATACTGTGCTAAAACTTACTCATTCCTTTTTCCCCTCGAGGTTCGGTTTCATCATCGGTGTCATCCGGATGTTTTGCTCCCATGTCCTGGCTTGGGCATGAACATACCCATACACTCACATCCGACGAGCGTTCCCTTATTCGCACCCAGGAACTCACCTAATGGTGGATTTGGGAATTTCGCATAGATACTGCAACACAATGTTACTTCTGGAAAAAAGATATCGATGCATGTCTTCCGTAAGCTTTTTGCATATTCTTCCGTCTTACTGATGTGGGTACCAATGTTACATATGCAAACATTTATTTGTGGGTTTTCTCATAGTTAGCAATCCTGATACCGACCTTGGATTAATGGTCGCTACTAATTTATTAGGAAGATCTATTTAAACACATCGTCCTAAGATTATTTCGAGCCTTGTTATTGAATAAGGTGATCATTGAGTTGGGACCTTTCACCAGGAAAGACCAATCTTGACAGATATGGTTACACCATCTAAATAAAGTATACCTGTTTCTATGATCTGAACAATTTTATTTTGTGTAAGTATTTGATTGATTCTTCAGATGGGGTATGAACACTGATTAGCCATTTATTGAAAAAATTCGCTTTCATGCAGATTGCACAAAATCTTTCAGTAAGGGAGATTAAGGCTGTCATTACTGTCTAAAATTCTTGCCGACTATGAACACAATTCCGAACTCGCGGCTTTTTAAAAGTTCCTCACTTTTGACAATTTCCTGGAGCGAAAATGATGTTAGTGTTGTAGTTTATCACTTTTTGGAAGAGTTGTTTCGCATTTTCTGTGCATTCACAAATACCAAGTACCGAGTTCATGAGGTCCTCGCTCTTAAATCAGTTCGGTCCGAGCCTTCATATCAGATTTAGACGCATCAGGCTTTTGACGGGGACAACATGTTTTTGGCGGAAACAAATTGCGTCGCAATGCTTGATTTGAGTGAACCCCAGCCTCTCGATGTCCTCGCCCAGGGAATAAGCAACCACTCCATCTCCCTAGATAAGGGTGGGATTATTTCAATCCAAGTAGTATCCTGGATCGCCTTTCTGATCTATTCCTTAAGACGTTTAGCTGTTGAAAGTCATTCAGGCAAGATTACGGTATACGTAAGGCATCCCCTGCTAATCGAGCTAACAGGTACCGTCGACTAGTGTTCCTCCATTAGAGTTTTAGAGAACGTGCATTCTATGGGTCGTCAACTTTGTTAGCGACCAGCAGATTTATATTACCATTCTCGAAATGGGTCACATATATTAACAAATATTAATAAGTCAATTTTTACAACAAGTATCACTTACTAAAATTCTTAGTTGTTTTTTGAACTTGAAATCAGAGTCCTGCGGTGGAAATTGAAATGCAGGGTTGAATTAAATATAAAAGAGGCTTTTTCTTTCAGGCAACGTCACTAGATTTATTGCTCATAAAAGCGTAAGATCAGCTGAAATCTTTCAAAGATTGACTGAACATTTTGAGGACCGAACATTGATAAAAGGTCGAGTGTTGGGAGTAACGTCAAATCGCAACATAGATAGGAATAAGATATGGAACAATTGCAGACTGACTAGAGAGGAACCAGGGTTGCATAAGGAGGTATGAAATGCACGGTCCGCGGTCCGCCATGTTTTAAGAGCAGGAAAGAATTTGAGATGTTTGCTGCCAGACCACTTTTTGCAGAATACGAGGGTATGTTTCTAAACAGATGATCTTTGAGACCGGCACTAACTACATACCTAAGACCAACCAGGCAGGTATGAAATACGATAAGGAAGAGGCAGCTCGGCGAAAGCCAAGACACATTGATTTCTAACGTAGAAGTCACACATTTAAAGAAACTTATTATTGGAATTTTTTTTGAATGGAGTAAAGCTTACCTATCTTTCGCTGAGACGGTACCAAGCAATTGAAGATATCGTTATTCTCCACAAAAATTAAAGTAAATGAGATGGATTCCACTTGTCTATGTTGCCCATATTCCTGACTTTTCGCCCTATAACACGTATGTGCATGTGCGTAATACACTTCTGACTTAGCAATGTTCATTTTATGATGATTATAATAATATATCTTTAAGATGATATTATCACCAGTATTGCATTAAACCAAGAGGATTTTTTAGGTAAACGATTGTCTTCATTTGGTTTCCCTTGGAATTTTCCTTAATTTCCACGTCAAAGTTTTCTTTAAGAAAATGAGAAAGTGTGACCTCAAAAATTATGTTTGTCAGCTCTTTTTGATTTAATGAGTGCACTCTGAATTTTACTAACTTAAGCAGAATGTGTGGGATTGCTTTGCGGATCTTCCCTCTGGCAGTCCCTGTTCCTCATTGTTAGTAAGTGTCAAGCAGTAGCCTAGACTTATCTAAAGATAATGCCCGGATAAATCGAAAAATATTTAAGTACTTCTAATAAATGTTCCCTTTACTAACTGACATGTGTCAAATGGAATTCGCATAGATTACAGGAGTCCTTAGTATTTCAGAAACTGAAGGACCTACATTTAATAAAGAATCATGAAAACCTAGCCAAGACGGAAATAATTTTGGCTGAAGTTTGATATGCTGAGGTTCCTCCAGAGCATTTCTGCTCTTGGATGAAAAATATCAAAATTATTATTTCCCAAGAATTCCCTGAATCGTCTATTTCAAAATCCTACGCAAACACAAAAGTCACTCCGGCGGGTGCTTAAGCTACTGCGGAGTCGTTCGATATTTTCAAACAGGAAATTGTATTCCATGTTATCATACGAGTCGATTCCATTGCACCCACAGAATGGAGAGGCGAAATGCTGTATTTTCAGTCATTTTGAATTCAATGGGCATTTTGCGTAGTTCGCAAAACTACGACCGCATGATCCGGAATGGAGATGACACATCCGACATCCGACTTGATAGTCCTCCAAATCCGACCCGCATGGTCGTCACTCCCATTTCCAGGTTTCGATTTGTGAATTAGAAATTGACCGCCCCAGCTCAATGCTTTCGTTTTGGATTCTGCACAAGCGTCACGACCTACAACTAACTTTTCCGATCGCTCAATAGCTCACTTAGAGCTGAATTGAATCGCCCACCCGTAGTATGAGAGGTGACTCGAAAATAGACCTAATGAAACTATTTTTCTTGTGGAATGGGACCCAGCGATCGGAGAAAGTACTATTATCGTCAATATAAACGTCTAAGTTTTTGAATTCTAATTTTGAAGACATCGCTAGTCCAGGGAGTACAAGATGGCCCAATTTCGACCGAGGCTTGTTTCTAATACGATGAGGTGTAGCCATTTAAAACTCAAACTGCAAGGAGTTTTCAGAGTTGTCTATGATATTTCGAATACTGAGTTTTTTACAAAATGTTTCAGAGGAGCCTCCACAAGTTGAACTTAATTTTGAGTTGTTGATTGTCGCCTCTATTTAGCGTCATTTGATTGGGAAACAGCAATGCTACTGACGATTTTACTTTTTCAATATGAAAGTTATTTTTGAACCTCCCGATTCACCCGAACCTTCCCAACACATCTCAATCGAGTTTTCTATTTCCCCTGGATGTCATTCTAGAATTTAAGATTGCAGTATCGACAGCAAATACAGGTGCTGTTGTTGCCACTAACAAGAAAATCCACGTGCAGATAGGAGACAATATAGGACCGAGTATACGTCTCATAAATTACGTTCAGATTCTTATGAAGAAGAAATTGATTCATGTCTGCCAGTCGTACTGTTGATCACATCGTCGTCCGTGATCACTATTTCCGCGCTTTGGTATTGAGGCATCGCTGCGAACAGTTTGAAATTGCACTGCTTCCTCCGATAGGATTGTATGCTTTTCCACGTCTTTACACTTAACGGAATGGCTTGGCGGTCACTATGTAGTGTTCACTAGCTCACCTGTACTGCTTATGAAGACAACATGAATCCTGAGCTTATCCTCCCATTGCGAAACGTTAGGTATTTCTGATATCTAAAACCCGGATATCCAGCGACAAAAAAGCCTACCGCAATATCAGTATCCTGCTATTTGAAAATATTATCCGCGATGACTATGAACAATCATTCCTTCTTACATTTCCTTCTTACGCTACTTTATATAACATTGGCTCATGTTCCACGCTTGCCGTGCTTCGTGGAACATACCAACTATACGCATGAAACTTTAACTTGACTTTAACTTTGATTCTTAAAAATCGATTACCAGGTGTTGCGGCGATTTCTTCGAATTGGTCTGTCACTATCGTCCGAATAGTGTACCATCTGCGTTTGTAGGTGGCCCACATCGGTCATAATCGCCACATCCACATGATACCCTTGGAGTGACTGACTCAAAAGATGCGGTGTAACCTCAAAGTGGTTGAAGTTTATCTGAATAAATCTTATTTGCTGTTTGCTGTCAGATCCCATTTAGACAGGTCGTATTTTCTGCTCTAGGAGGCTCTTAACATCAAAATCTGCATTCAGACTCTTTCGCGCAATTTCTTATCAAGTTTCCTTTTTAGTCAGACGTCAATCATATATATCGTACTTTCTGTGGTATTCCAGCGTCTCAGTTTAGAAGGAGTCAACAGAACATTCTTGATGCTGTTCTTTGCCCCTTGATGGATTTCGTGTTTTCAATCAAATCGCAGCCGCTATCAATCTCTCAATCTACCAATTTATTCAAGATGTTTTAATAGAAGACGCGAATATGCAAAAAACCTATTCCCGCATTGAAAATATACCATTAACCAGAAACTCGGCATAGAGAAATGACTTTCAGTTCCTTTTTGAACTCTATGAAGGATATAATTACTACCAGAAAAATATTGCCTGGGAAAAGACTGCCCTCTCTTTGTAGTACCAGGTGGAATTCACAAGCAATATTTACAATGATTGTTTATTTCATCGTCATCATCAACGGCGTAACAAACGGTATCCAGCCTAGGTCTACCTTAGTAAGGAACTCCAGAGACCCCGTTTTTGCACAGAGGTCCACCAATTCGATATCAATAAAACCTGTCTGGCGTCCTGACCTAGGCCATCACTCCATCTCTCCTCCTCCTCTCCATCTTTCGTGGCTGTGTAGGCTACGAAATCGTTCACCTTCATCTAGCGGGCCAAAAATTCTTCGGAGGATTCCAGGAGGAGGCCAGTAGTTGGGTGGACTTGAAGAGGTGCCTCTTGTGTTCACACCTGCATCGCGAATCACTTTTCCCAGGGCCAGGTTAAAGAAGACGCATATCTTAGATCGTTATTGATGTTGAATGTCTCGAGAGTGATCCTGCTGCTCTTATCTAGCCTCGCACACTTGGTCAGGGTCAGCCCTGACAGTGTTACTAATTTCGTCGGGATACCGAATTCTCTCATGCTGAGTACAGTTTTACCCTGGCTATGCTGTTATATGCGGTTTTAAAGTCGATAAAGGATGGTGGAACTGATATCCATGTTCCAACAGTGTTTCCATCGGTTGCCGGAAAGAGAAAATCTGATCTTTTGGTGACTTGCCTGGAGTGAAGCCTCTTTGAAATGAGCCAATGATATTCTGGGCGTATGGGGCTATGCGGCCTAGCAATACAGCGAAGAATATCTTATAGATGGTACACAGCAACCTCATACCTCTATAATTGCTGCACTACTTGATATCCCAATTTTTGTGCATGGGACAGATAATGCCTCATTACTAGTCGTCGGGCATTGATTCGTTGTCCCACACCTTGAGCACAAGTTGATGAACCACTTGGTGTAATTGGTCGCCACCATATTTAACCAATTCGGCTGCGATTCCATAGGACCCTGACCTCTTATGGTGTTTTAGCCGATGGATTGCACGCCTGTGTCTTCCATGCTTGGTGGCAGCAGCATTTGTTCATCGTTTTCAGTTAGCGGGACCACCAACTCCCCGATATTCTGGTTGTTGAACAGTTCATCAAAATACTCAACTCATCGCTCCAATATGCCCATTCTGTCGGAAATCAGATTTCCCTCTTTGTCTCGGCAGGATGAGCATCGAGATGTTTAAGGCTTCATCCTGCTGACTTGTTGGTTATTTGGTGCGGTTGTCCCCTGCACTCTTCAAGTTCAAAGATCTGTTGATTCTCCCAGGCTTCCTTTTTCTATCTGTGAAATCCCTTCTTCGCCCGCCGGAGTTCGTGATAAGTCTCTGCACGTGCCTGTGTTCTTTGAGAATGCAATATTACTCGGTATGCAACGTTCTCCCTTCCGTAGCTAACTTACATTCATCGTCGAACCTGCTATTCGGACTTTTCTTGCAGCTGGGCCCAGGTATTTTTGTGGCTGCATCAATGATAAAATTCTTCAGGTGATTGTAAAGATTATTTGTTGATGCTTCATCTCCAGGCCACCTGTGAGCTGCAGTTATTGCGGCGTATATTTCCTCCTATATTGTCTGAGGGGATTGTATACGATGTTGTAATTCGAGCCCAGAGCACTATGCCAACGGGATGGTGATTCGAGTCTATGTTGGCCCCCTATATGTTTTGACATTCACCAAGGCTGAGAGGTGGAGGCGTTTAACCACCCCATGGTGAATTTGGTTGAAAGTGGTCCCATCTGGAGATCTTTGTGGACCGCTTTCCGGTACTTCGCTGACACTGCTAATTGAATAATCCGCATTCCATTATCATTTATATTTTTATGTAAGCTATGGTAGACGACGCATCGCCTGAAACGGGCTCCGTCCACACTTGGCTGTTGAAATCTCCAAGCATGATTTTGATATCATTCTTGAGACAGGCTTCGAGGGTTCGTTCAACTGCCTGGTAGAAGGTATCCTTCTCCGACTATGCGGTCTCCTCTGTAGGGGTGAACGTTAATGAGGTTTATATTTCTAGATTTGCCTCGAAAACGCAGAGTGCATAGCCTTTCGCTTATATTTTCAAAGCCGAAAATGCAAATTTCATTTTTTTTACTGCGTGGCCGCTTGAAAATAGGGTGTAGTAGCTCTTCTCTAGGAAACCGGGCCTTGTCCAACGCATTATATTGGGACAGAGTATCGGCTAGCTGCTTGGCAGCTCCATTTCTGTACAGGGAGCACACGTTGCATGAGAAAATGCGCAAATCGTTATTCCGTTGTCGTTGCCAGGCTCGTCATTTTAAATTCCATCCTGTCCGTGGTTCTTTCTGTGCCATCGTAACATCGGTTTTCTGTGTAGGGTTTTCAGCCCTACCCAATCTGCAACTTGGAGGACCATTGGTATAATTTGTCCCGCTTTTAGGCGGGGGGACCCACTTTCATCCTTCTTCATCTGTAGTTTTTCGTTAAGGAAGAACTCCCAGCGATCACCACGTGGGCGTGGAGATAGGGTTTGGTAGACTGGCATCGAAAAGTACCAATCAAGATTTTTCATTTGATATCCCACACCCCCCCCCCCCCGCCTTAATTCAAACGTAGAAAAATGTAACTCCGTGCATGGCTGGGCGTTCACAGACGTCATCTTTTCACCAAATTTCGTGTCAATCGATATAGTCGTTTCTCAGACAGACAGGCAGACGGATGGAGCTAAACCTTAAAAATCATAACCCTACCCTTCATGTTTGATATTATGGTAACCAAGGCCATCAAAATTGTGATGCTCCTCAGCCTAGACCGAAATTTCGTAGCAAGATGTAATCAGAAATCGACTTCCAGTTTTGAGAAAGAGGGTCGTCGAGAGAAAATCCAGGCGCGTGGTGAAAATTATCCGGAAAAGCATGGCCTAGAGTGAAAATTATTCGGGGGTGGGGTGCAAATTATACGAGATCTCCAATATCTCTATTTTTGTCGAAATTTCTGCTCCGTTTTCCGAAAACACTCCACGCGGGAGAGGAAGAATCCACCCCTCCTTTCCACCCCCCTTCCGCAGGCTTGCATAGAAGCATTTCTGGCCTTAGCCGTCAGCAGTAGTCAGACAGCGGATTCGCATCGAAGAGAACAAATACACAGTACCTCAAGAGCGTGGGGAATACTCTCCGTAGTCCTAGCATCTAACTTCGCTAGGTCCGTATTGTCCAAATTAGACATCGCCGAAATTCTCGTTCAAATTGGAGAAACTAAGGACTCCGGGGTCCCTCGATACTGTTCTCAAGGGGGGTGCATACCTTCCAGAAACAAATCATAAACTGTTTTTGATAGCCAAAGGTCATATCCGTGAAGTGAGTTCCTATCTGTTTCGGTAGCAAAAAGTTTCGACACTTATACGCTGTTCGAATTCATCACAGATTAGCGCGTTACTAATGAAAAAGGAGACAATTGAAATGTCATATATGGGATGACATATGGGTGTCCGGATGGTTAGAGCGCTGGGCTGTCGTAACAAAAGGCGGCGATTCAAATCTCACTGCTGGCAGTGGATTTGTTATCGTGGCTGTATGTTGGATACCAGTCGACTCAGCTGTGAATGAGCACCTGAGTCAAATCAGCGTAATACTCTCGGGCGAGCGCAATGCTGACCACATTGTCTCCTACAGTATAGTGTAGTGTACCGTAATGGTCTTGAATAAAGTGCTCTACCACACTTCAAGGCCCTGATCCAATATGAATTGTTGCGCCAACGATTATTATTATTATATATGTATGGGATTGATTTGATTCATATGTGCAATTTCTATGCTAGAAACTCGCTGCCTCAGATCGGCCATGAATGACGACTTTAGCTACTTTTTCGCAAGAACACCCTCAATGGCCAAGTAATGTGCGGAAGATCTCATCGACTGTGATGGATATGGTAAGGCGGCCAGCGGATGCATGAGTATATATTGTAACGCGATCGCACATGCGCGTGATCCACATCGTAAAAATTCACACAAGGTTGCCCCATGAATGAAAGAGTCGCGGCCACTGTTGAGTGGCGTGCTCCGCGTTATTTATAGAAACGTGCCATTGCGGAATTCCTTAGTACTCTCTTTGAACGCTCACACCCGCCGCGGCGCACCACTTGCGCCAATCCCGCCGCGGCAACACATCTCTAGGCGACGAGACGCGACGCCATAGCCTTGTCTATCGCCAGCTGAACAGTCGTTCCCGCTGCGTGGGACCTTGCGCTTTTTTGCACTCGTCGTCTGTGAACTCTGCAATTGGGAGTTCGGAGGTCCACTTTTTCGTGCGCTGCTGACGCACGACATGTTTATTTTTCAAGCTCCCCAAGCCATTGGATCGCTGGAAGTAAACAAAAAGCAACAGTATTTTGGCCCACTTGCCAAAAACAAGGGGCGCGCGTGGGCTGCCAGATAGCGTTTGACCAAGTAAGCACTTGCTCGCATGCCGTGGATGCGTTGGGTCCCACCGCACCGCCGACGCAAGACTTGATGTAATTATCGAGGAATTACATGAATAATATGGTCGGGCTGGAATGATCTTCGGTACTCACGCACTTGTTCGGTAAATGGAAGCTCCAAAAATAAGGCAATAATCCAAGGTGGTAGGAGGAGTCGATTTTTGTGAAGGTAAAAACTCAGGAGAAAAAACAAATTACATTTGTGGCGCAAGTGGGATGCCTGTACTTCACGGCGATCACAATTTAATCTTCAATGCGGGAGGTCTCCCATTCGGTTGGTCCAGATCAGATCACCATAAATCATTGTTCCTGAGACAATAAATAGTAATACTCAGACAAGTAAATCTGGGAACTCCAATTACTACTTTTGCCCAGTTACCACAAACGAGAAGATGATAACGAATTCAACTCTTCAAGAGATTGCAAGAAATGGCCTACATTATGTAACTGAGCTGAGATAGTACTCGCCGAGGGTAATTTTCTAGAATGAATTGGATCCTTGAAGCATCAACTCAATGTCACCGAGTGCTTCTGAACTAGTTGATCGTGCTTTGAACTAACGATAAGGAGAAGACTCATCTTATTTTTAGCTTCTTTGGAATCTCAATAATCTCCAATAGTTACCTAGTGGTCAGATGATGTTTTCGGAATACTCCAAAGTACCTCTTTTTGATAGTAATGGAGAGAGTAAAAAGCCCCCCAGAGCTCTCTATCAAATTTGTGAGACAAATGTGGAAGTATTACTTCGACTTGTTTTTCTCTCAATGGGGTTTGTGGACCATTGTGGGTGCGACTAATTTCTGCCATTTTTTCCGGAGCATTCGCACTCATATGAACGATTCCCTGAATAACTGATAACTTATGACACCTTTTTTTGTCACAAACATGAAAATACTCTACAGTAATAGCAAAACCACAAATTTGTCACAAAGTTTGTTGCTCGTTTTTTACAAAGTAGATCGTCCTTTTCGAGAGTGCAAGTAGTTTGTCATACACTAAATTTCCAGGCGTTATCCTTATGAGGATCCTAAAAACAAGATCTAGTGAATAATATTTTAGATTAACTTAATTTTTAATGAAAGGATGGAGAGTTAACGGGTCCCTACCGATGGTTATATAGTGATAGGCCTATCACACTTCTATAATTAAGAAAAAATTGGCGTTTGATAGCCTTTATTATGCATGGGTGCTGGACAGTGTACCAACATATTTTTGAGATTTCGCATGCTCTCTTATATATGGGGATAATATCTGCCGATATCTCCAGTTTTGATAGCTAGCAGTTTAGTCTATTGTGCTCTGTGACTCTTCTTGAATTCGCTATGATCAACACACTTCTTGGAGTTTAAACAAACCGAAAAGTGCCTTGGTTTATATTTTTCCAGAAGTATTGTTGCCCTCCTTTTTGGGTCCTCCTTTTCGGGTCTAATAACTGTATGTCGCTTTCCAATTCTAGAGAAGGCATTTGGTCTACTTAGCGTTTATTGGCAAAGTCGTCTGTTACTCCTTTACCGTTTATCTTAATATGGCCTAGAACCTAGAGTAAGGAGACTATTGCACAAACTAAAGGTATTTAGTTGATCAAGGCATTCTCGTACCGGAAGTTTACCTAACTAGAATTGAGTTCTTGATGATTGCCTGACTGATGATTAGAATGTCAATGTTCTGATTCGAACTACTTTTGTGGGGCTACCCCAGCTTTTAATTATGACATGACGAATATGTAAATAATTAACACTTCAGTAGTATTCTTACCAATGGGTTAGTGGCTAGATCATTAAGCTGTTGCATCGTAAGGCCGCTGTTTAAATCTCACTAGTTGCTGGGATTTGTATCGTCAATTCAACTATAATTAAGTACCTGAATCAAATCAGAATAATAATTCCGGACAGACGTGATCACAATTCCTCTGATACGACCTTGAAATGAAGTGCTTTAACATACTTCAAAACCAAGGTCCATATCGGACGGATGCGCTGTCAGTAAATTACATATGTTACTGACACTAGTTTAGTAATGTTTGCTCCAATTTGGGAATCCAAACGAAAGACCTCATGCCATGTCTCACCACGATACCGTGTAGCTTAATGGCCCTCAAGTCTTCAAGCTCTAGCTTCCTAGTGAATGCTACTATGATGTTCCATTTCTGAGAGTTCTTTATGCGGAAAAGCTTTTTCAGTCTACAAGATTGTACGGATGTTATTGTGCTCCTAAAGAATAATGGGACTTATCCCCGATTATACAAGGCATATTCCTCCTCTTTTTCTTCAGCCTTTATCCCGTTCACAAGCGGGGTCGGTTTCGCCATTTTATTCTAAATGTAATCGTAAGGCTTTTAAATACCAACGCAGCGTATGAAGCCACCGTTCTTTCCGCCTGCCCTTTGATCGTTTACCATCGACTTCGATGTTCAGACCAATCTTGGCAAGTGAATTCTGGTTGGCGCGAATTACGTGACCATACCATCCAAGACGCCTCCCTCGCAATTTTTCCACGATCGATGCAACCCCATATCGATCGCGGCTATTTCCATTTCCGATGTGATCAGAACGTGTCACGCCATCAATCCAACGCAACATCTTCGTCTCCATTACCGCAAGACGCCGTTCATAGTCAGCCAACACTCAGAACCATAGAGAGCGACAAGACGAACATTTCTGCTATCAGATGGTAGGAAAACATCATCATGCATAAAGCAATGCATAGGGCACTGGACTTTGTATGTCCCGTGTGACGCTGTTCATAACAAGAACAATGAGAAGTGGTGAGAGGGTGCTACCTTGATGAACCCCAACAGAAACACGATACGGTTTTGATACACCCGCCACACATCGAACTTTACTTTTCGGATAGTGGTATAGCAATTGAGCCTAGCGCGCAAGTTTTTCTGACACATCTTCATGGTATGGAAAAGTAATCGGATCGGACGGTATTTTGAACATTCTGCTGGACTATCTTTCTTTTTTTATATTGAAACTTTGGTACTTGTACTTTCTTGCCAGTTAGATGGTGTTCTACCTTCCCGAATAACCAGATTAAAGAATTCACTTAGTCGCAGTGTTCAGCTCTTCGTTTCCCAGAGCTCAGATGCGATGTCTTAGGTCCTGTTTTGCTTCCTCTATTTCATTCGTTTTACTGCTTCTTCGACTTCAGCTGTGCTGACAGTTACGTCACCGTGTTTTACGTTGGTACCTCTCTTCTTATGACACGGATTGATTTTGTGACCACAATGAGAGCCTCGCTGCAGCAAGCTGCAACGGTACCACTCTACACCGAGTGCATGGCCCAGCATTCATACTGGTGGATGCAAGACTTACCTAAATCTCTACCGAACTAAGGAGTATGGCACTCGTGTTGAAACGCAACACCACGCTGATACCCGAAGGTCTTTGTTCCTCCCACTAGGAGGCCAACCGCAAACAATTGAGATGAACGGACATACAACAGGAATTCTCCTGATGTATGTGAAGTCAGGGGTATCCCGGTGTACCCCTAGCAAGGTTTCGTGACTATTGCCACTTCAGATGAGTCCCCGTGCAGACTCGGGTCTGATCATACTAATTAGGCCTTTGGAGCATTTGCCTACTGCATTACGGCCGGCAAGCGAATGAGACACAGCGTCTCCCGGTGCCACCACTATGGAGGTTCTCCTCGGCCACTGGGTTGGCACCTCGTCTTCCTCCCCGCCATCTCTGAGCGCCAGGTTTGCTCAACACAGAGCTTCCATTTAGACGGGATGAAAACAGTCTTGTATTGCTTCACATAACGGTGGTGTTCTTTTCAGTTCAATACTGGAAAGCGCCGAGATATTTACGCGTAACAAAAACTGAAACTCTCAACGTTGAATTTCCGTTTTGAAGAAGAAACACTTAAATGAAAACGAGGGGCCTGTGTGTGTGTGGTGGGGTAGAAGCTACAGTTTCTGAGCACTCAGGCCGTGTTGGCCCATCGTACTCGCCAACCTCATCTAACTGAATATTTTGGATTCGTTAACATATCGCAGGGTTTCCGTTAGTGGATGTGATACTACCCGTCGCAACTGCAGAACATCGGCACCAAAAATCTGATGCGTCCATAGGCGGGGCATTCACAAAGGATATGCTCCGTGGATTCCGCTTCCTCATTACAGGAGGGATACGTATCATCTTGAATAATTTCTATTGTGAACATATGCCCAGCTAGTGAATTATGTCCTGTCAGGATGCCCACAATATACCTGCAAGTCCTCCTGCTTTTCGACAGGAGCAAACTTTGCGGTACGCATGTTCGGTTCTGGCAGGAAAAGTTTGGTGTGTCGAGCGGCATTTAGGCTCTGCCACCTGTTATTGTGGGAAGCTTTTGAAGACAGACTTAGTCAATGATATTTTTTATTTTATTTATATTTATTATATATATTTTTATATTTTTTTTTTATATTTTTTATATTTTTCGCTAAAGCATCCGAGATTTCATTTCACTCTACGCCATAGTGACCAGGTACCCAGGGTAGTTCCATCGTATTGAAACTAGAGATAGAGTTCAAACGGTTTCTGCATTCCTGATCTATTTTCGAGGTGATCAAAGGACTACTGAATGCCCTCAATGCAGCTTGGCTATCACTGCAGATTGCGATGCGCCTGCCCTTCAATCGCTCGTCAATCATCCAGTTTGTCGCCCTTAGGATCGCATAAACTTCGGCTTGAAAAACCGTTGCATATTGTCCCAAAGGAAAAGCCCACTTCTCGTTTTTATTCGAGAGGTAGACTCCGGCTCCAGAAACCTCTCCTGTTTTTGAGCCATCGGTGTAGAAGACTTTCGTATGTCCCGCCACGCATTCCTCTAAAGCTTCCCAGTTCCCTCTACGCATCAGTGTAGCTTCAAATCTTCTACCAAACAGATGTATGGGTACACGAGAATCGGAAGGCATTGTAAGAACTGGATTCAGTACTCCCAGCAACTCTTCCAATGCTCTGTGCCCCTCACATCTGTTGTTTCCCCATAGATCTAATCGAATTAGTCTATGAGCTGCTCTCATTGCAGTGCTTTGAATAGATATATCCAGGGGCTGTAAATTGAGTAATGCATTTGGAGCTGGGCCGGATGTTGTGCTCATGGCACCAGTGACACCCAGACACACAGTTCATTCCAGTGCGGCTAGTTTAAGGTGAAAACCTTTTTATCTCACCTTAACCCACCACACTATTGATACATAAACGAACATCGGCCTAATGATGGCAACGTATATCCACATTAGCACATGAGGCCTACCTAGCTATAGCCTAGCTATACCTACGCCGAGGCAAAGGTCAGTCTGCACAGCCCATAAGCTATGAGAGCTCGTTTCATCTTTATCTCTACATGTTTCTTCCAAAGAAGTTTTTTATCTAGAGCGACTTCCAGATATTTTACTACTTAAGAGAGTTGAAGGCTAGTACCCCTTATCTCAGGGAGGCAAAGTTCATCCAGTTTTCTCCTTTTTGTGAATAATACCATTGGGGTTTTAGTTAGATTAACTGAAAGGCCATGTCTGAGGCACCAACTGTCTATAAAATCAACGGAACGTTGTATATTTCTACACACCGTTCTATGATCCCGATCAACAGCAAGCACAGCCACGTCATCAGTATAAGCTTGTATTGGCAAATTTTGCAATTCGTATAGTAGTGAGTCGATCAGCATACTTCACAGAAGTGGCGAAAGCACACCTCCTTGTGGGTTGCCTTTCGTTGCTTCTGCAGTCAGATAGCGATCAACACCCTCCTCAGCGTACAACAATCTCTGCGACCTAAGTGTGTTTCCTTGAATGTGACGCTTCACCAGTCTCTCGAGACCTTTCAGCAAGAATGAAATCAAGCTGATCTGTCTGAAGTTCTTTGGATTAGAATAGTCATCTTTCGCAGGTTTCGGCATGAAGACTACCTTAACCTTTTGCCAAGAGGAAGGTATGTTGCCAGGAGGAAGGCACGTAGCCAAGAGCAAGACATTCTCGAAAAATATGTCTTAGACGTTGCTCTAAGTGCTCCATGCCCTCCTTTAACATTGCTGGATAGATGCCATTTATGCCAGGTGCTTTGAAATGTTCAAAGGACAGTATGGCAACTCTCACCTTTTCCATAGGTAACAACCCCTTTCGCAGTGTTCCAGTTCCCCTTGCAGCACTTGCGTGTTGAAGGGGTTGCAAGAACCGTCAACTATCCCCCTGGGGGCTTACTTGGAATAAGAAACTAATTGCAAATACTTACCGCAATTCATGATTATGTACATTTGACGGTTCGCGAATGTACACAATTTTTTCAGATAAAATCTTTGCGGTATGGCCGACGAGTTGTTCGGACTGAAACACTACAGATCGGAAGAGTTGGAGTAAAGTAGGATGCAAGCTATTTGTAATTTAAAATAATTAACATTTTAATAAATTGTGTTTAATATTATCGAACTTTGGTGTTTTCCTTTTTCCCAGCCGCTTTTTCAGATTTTTCAGAACCGCAATCTTTGGGAGAACGATCGATGGCAAACCTACAGGCATGGGCGAGTGAGTCTAAAGATAAGCCAGGCACGTGTTTTATGCTACAGCCTTAAGAAGAAGAGATTCTTCCAAACACTCCTATAAGTTCTTCAACCGCTTAACCGCTCCAGATCCTGGTGGTGTCCTTTTGATTAACCTCGACTCTGAATTTAAAATTGAATTGACTCAAATTTTAGAAGCCGTATGCTTCGAATCGCCCAGTACAAAAACAAATTTTTACTTGCTGCAGCCAAAGATAAACGTTGGGGTTGCATATAATAATATGCCACATGATCCAGCCTCTTTGAAAGCAAGAAGTCAACGACCATTTCGCAATATTACCATTTGTTACAATTTCAAATATTAAAATTGAAATAAGTTTTACAGTTCTGGCGAAAGGTACAACGCTTTGCAAACAGAATAAAATTCACCATTCTAAAAATAAAACTTTGAATATAAGTTAACATCGTAAGAAAAAAAGAACAAATGCTGCATATTAGCAAATGCATTGTCTCATTAGATTGTCACTGGACAAGGCGAATGAAATTTTTTGCATGCCGCAAAGCGGAGGACAGCCAGAGACACGTATTATTTGATCCACGCAAAGGTAGTTGCAGTCCCAAGTAATTACTTGCAGTGAACAATGGAATCAATGTTTTCCTTTACTATATAAAATGTGTATCTGCGTTTATTACTTCTGATACAATTTATAATTAAATTTGCTATCCATGGAGACTCCTTGCCTTGAAGTGAACTACTGAACCATATTCAATGCGAACGCAATGCATTTCGGCGCATAAAAATGCATTCTTCTCGCAAATATCAAAGAGACGCAGTGAATGTGATAAGATTTCGTTTGCGGCGAGCAACAAGAAAAACCCATCATCATCATTAAGCCACGAATGGGAACGCGAACGTGAATAAATTAGCCAAGGTGAGTGCCACAAGAGTGAAGCGCAGTAATAAACAGGTGCGCATGTTGAACATATTGCCGACGCTCGAAGCGCATTCGAACACGTTTCGCATTTATTGCACGATTATCGTACTTGCGCCGTGCGGTACCGTACCGGTATCAGATCACGCTTTTGCCATTTTTAGCCTTTAATTTGGGCTTAACCCGAATATAATTCTACCGGAGAATATTGCATGCTGAAATTACGCCAACCAAATTTCACCGTGCGGCATACCATGTACTTGCATGCGAAGACTGAGGTACTGGGAGGTTCGGACCCAACACTGACCACCAAAGGTCCGCGTAGTAAAGACGTGAATAAATCTAATTACATGACTTGAAAGGAAACAAACTTTGCTAAGAATCATTTCTGAAAAAACCTGACTTTGTGCCTGAAATCACTAGAGCAGGTTTACCCTCGGTTGCGCTGACTTCAGCGGGTTTCGCTCAGTCACCAGGCAACGCTGCCACACATTAATCTGATCAAAAACGTTTTCGGAGTAATAACAATAAATTTAGCAATATTTATACCTTTTTGAGAGTTACAGCAATAATCAGAGGAGGGTTAATATGTTTCTTTGTTATGAAATTGTAAGCGTCCAAAAACTGTCCATCGCATCATGCCTTTCTTTGGACACTCGAGTTCGCGACGGGCACCTTGATCAGCGATCTCCGTAGAACCACTTTCCTGAATTCGACACTCTGCTCTGAGATTATGTCGGCCGTGGGATTGGGTATTGGACGAGATGAGGATGATGATGGCAGTTAAATCTTTTAAATGTTATTTGTGCTGTACGGGAAGGGAACGGCAGCGCGACTTGGGCCCATTATCTCGGAAGATCGCTTAACAAATCACCGCGGCGTGGTTGTACCTTATGGCGAGATGAGGCCGCGCAACCCAGATACCAAGCAGAAAAAGTGATTCGCGAAGCTGGGAAACAGGTAAACCCATCGGAACGGGAACTGCAGCAGCAACAGTACTGCACGCCGCCGACCAGTTCAAGCCAGCTTGAAGGTCTTAAAAAGAAGCTCATATGGTGCTGGTATCATATTCGTTAACGACCTGCATATTTGTGCCGCCGTGAATGACGTCTTTAATTAAGCAGCTCCAGCTCGGGTTCACCGTCGCCATTGTTTATAGTAGTAATTTGGCTCCGTCAAAGTGACTGGACGAATTCTTTTAGGCCGGTATCCACGATCTTAACGACTTGCAAAAGAGCGTTTATTGCAGCTAAGGAACGGCCAGAGGAAATGTTGATGGTTTTGAAGAAGGAGTGATGTAGGGCGAATTAAAAGTTGCCGAACATTCGAAATTATTTATAAATTTATCTGATTGACTGTCTCTGAAATATTTACTGCATTCTTGCCTCTCGAAAACTTCTCGTGGACTTAAACGTTACACAATCGAAATAAAGGTTAATGAAGATTAAAACAAAGTCGGTTGGAATTTCCTTTTTTAGTTTCAGCTTTAAGCAATGTTTTTAGGCTCGAAATCACCCCTTGAGCAATGATAACGGGGTCGTTATCTAGAATTATCCAAACATCATGTTTACTATGATATATTAGAACTTAGTTGTTGCCATGCATA
The DNA here is from genome assembly GCF_905115235.1 of Hermetia illucens. Taxonomy (NCBI): domain Eukaryota; kingdom Metazoa; phylum Arthropoda; class Insecta; order Diptera; family Stratiomyidae; genus Hermetia; species Hermetia illucens. The sequence continues at coordinate 163,292,696 of NC_051850.1, forward strand.
ACAAATCAATTCCCCACGTTATCTACCTCACTTCCATTACAAATTGCACTTTCATATCTTATCTTTTTACTTTCGCGAATCAAAATTAGACAGTATTCCCGGTCATCGTCCACCGTTACTCTAGGGGAGCATCTCGCGTTGTTACCTTTGGATAGCAAAATAGTTCAGTGATGCACGAATGAAGACAGATGGGTTCGGTATTCCCAATGACCACTACTATTGACTCAGGGAAGTTAGGCAACGTCCGGAAGCTGGTTTCGTGAGAGCAAAGATGGCCGGTGGTCAAAGTGTAGTATAGGTCCCAGGGCGAAACCTGGATTGGTACCCACGATGGAGCATAAAGCCTGGGAAATGCATGCTGAACCAACACTAACAACTTTACTACCAAACCCTATCTCCACCTCCACGTGGTGACCGCTAGGAGTTCTTTCTTAACGAAAAGCTGCAGACGGAGACGGATGAAGGCAAGTCTCCCGCGCCTAAAAACGGGACAAATTGCACCAACTGGTCCTCCAGGTTGGGGGTTGGTTAGGGCTGACAGGCCTACACGGAAAACAACTTGTTACGAAGCCATAACAGGAGCCTCGGACTGGACGGATTACACAATGACGAACCCAGCAACGACAAAGGAATAAGGATTTGCGCATTTTCTCATGGAACGTGCGCTCCCTGCACAGAGATGAAGCTACTGAGCAGCTAGCCGATACCCTGCATCAATATAGAGCTGATGTAACAGCGTTACAGGAAATGCTACACCATATATTATACTGGCCATCCAGTAAACCATGTGCTCGGAGTAGGTTTCTCAGTCACCCAAAAAATGAAACCTCCTATTATCGACTTTGAAAACATAAGCGAACGGTTATGCACTCTGCGTTTGCGAGGCAAGTTTAGATATATAAATCTCATTAATGTTCACGTCCCTACAGAGGAGACTGCAGAGTCGGAGAAGGATACCTCCTACGAGAACGAACCCTCGAAGCCTGTCCCAGATATAATATCAAAACCATACTTGGGGATTTTAACAGCCAAGTAAGGAAGGATTCCGGTGATACGTTGGCTCCCATACCATACCCCCGCGGACTGCGGATTATTCAATTAGCAGTGTCACACGAAATGGTTGTTGGAGGTACCTGGTTTGGGCCTCTCCAGACGGGACCACTTTCAACCAAATTGATCATGTGTTAATCGAACGCCGCCACCTTTCAGCCCAGATGAATGTGAGCACATATAGGGGGTCAATATAGATTTGGATCACTATCGCGGTGGCGTGGTTCTCCGAGCTCGAATAACAACACCACCCAGAATCCCCTCTGACAATCAAGTGAGAGTTAACACTGAAGTAATCCACAACACAGCCCCCCGCGACACCTATAAGAGGGAAATGGATGCCGCAATAACTAACCGCAGTCAATAGAGCACCAGGAGATGAAGCATCAACAAATGATCTTCACAATCACCTAAAGAACGTTATCATTGATGAGGCCACAAACATACTTGGCCCCAGCTGCAAAAGGAGTCGGAACCGCTGGTTTGACCACGAATGTAAGCTAGCAAGCTGATTTCCCACAGAAGGGCATATTGGAGCGTTGGGTTGGGTATATTGATGATCTACTGAACAACCAGAACATTGGCGAGTTGGAGGTTCCGGCAACTGAAGACGGTGGACAAATACTGCCACACCAAGTCTAGAAGAAACAGTCCATGCAATTCATCGGCTAAAAAATCATAAGTCGTCAGGAGCCGATGGAATTACAGCCGAATTGGTTAAATATGGGGGTGACCAATTAAGGTATGGGACCGCGAAGCAATGCCTGACGATTGGCAACGAGGCATTATCTGGCTCAGACATAAAAAGGAATTATAGAGGTATCACGTTGTTGAGTACCATCTATAAAATTTTCTCCTCTATCTTGTTAGGCCGGATAGCCCTATACGCTCAGAACATCATTGGCCCATACCAAAGAGGCTTCACTCCAGGCAAATCAGCAATAGATGAGATTTTCGCTCTGCGGCAAGCGATGGAAAAACTGTTGGAATATGAACACCAATTGCACCATCTATTCATCGACTTTAAAGCCGCCTATGATGAACGGCCATAAGAGAATTCGGTATCCCAACGAAAATGATAAGACTGACTAGACTGACCCGGATCAATGTGCGAGGCCAGATAAAAGCAGCAGAATCACTCTCAAGACCATTCGACATCAACAACGGTCTACGACAAGGGGAGGCCATATCATGCGTCCTCTTTAACCTGGCCCTCGAGAAAGTGATCTGTGATGCTGAGGTAAATGTAAGAGGTATGATCCTCTTTAAGTCCACCCAACTACTGGCCTATGCTGACGATGTCGACATCATGGGAAGAACGACCCGAGACGTACAAACTGCTTTCATCCAGATCGAGCAGGCGGCGCGAGATCTTGGGCTGCACATTAAAGAAGGCAAGACAAAGTATATGGCGGCAACGTCAGCACCAAAAACCAACCAACCAACCAACCAACAACATCAAACCGCACTGGTCAAACAGGAAGAATAAAGATAGGAGACTACAACTTTGGGGCCGTTAATAATTTCTCCCATCTAGGCTCGAAAATCACAACCGATAACAGCTACGATGATGAAATCCACGCACGGTTGTTGTTAGCCAACAGAGCCTATTTCAACTTACAAAAACTGTTCCGCTCGAAACGTCTCACCATAGGGTCAAAGCTCTTACTGGACAAGACAATGATCTTGCCAGTCCTCATGTATTCCTCGGAGACTTGGGTTCTTAACAAGAAAAATTGCGAACTCTTGGCGGCGTTCGAGAGAAGAATCCTCCGAAGAATTTTTGGCCCCCTATATGAGGATGGACGATTCCGTAGCCTACGTAACGACAAACTCTATGAGCGGCTCAATATGTGATGGAGTCTCTTAATCCGTATGAATGAGGATGATCCAGCCCGGAAAGTCTATAAGGGCAATATCTATGGTAGAAAAAGAAGACGAGGCAGACCCTGCCTGAGATGGAGCGATGGCGTAGGTCAGGACTCCAGAAAGCTTTTATTGATATCAAATTGGTGGATCTTGGCGCAAAACCGTGATGTCTGGAGTTCCTTATTAAGGCAGGCCTAGACGGGATACCGATTGTCGCGCCGTTGATGATGATGAAAAATGCGTGGGATTCATGTCTACAGCTGTTATGCTCCTCCTAGCGCAACGTGCGCGCAGTACGAGGAGATGCTACACCATTTGATGCAGGTTACTTCAATGTCTGGGCCTGTAAATGGGGTAGCCGAAGGACAAACGAGAGAGCACGCATCCCGCTCGAGGCATTTGCCGAGTTGGATGTTGTACTTGCCAATGTTGGGAACTCATTTACGTTCAGAGGGAGAGGCCTGGGCTCTATCGTCGACCCCACGTATGTGAGCATCGCATTGGTGGCAGGAATTACCTGGTCTGTCAGTGAGTATTACACCAACAGCAACCACCAGGCGATCTTTATTAAAGTCGCTGCTGGGCCAAGTGGCGGTTGAATGCAGGCAGAAAGCGAGTAGGGATGTCGGGCTGCACGACGAGAGTGTTCGAACAGGATACGTTCTTTGAAGTTCTGGTGGGTCATGACGACTTGAATGGCACGGCTACCGAAATGGCATCGAAAATCATGCGATGGCTGACCGAGACGCTGCTGTGCCCCGGCGGCGAGATTTTGCAAGCAAACAGCCAAATTATTGGTGGAATAGCGAAATCGCGGAGCTAAGATCGGCATGCCATCGAGCAAGAAGGCAGTTTCAGCGATCCAGTGGAACACCCGGTCACGAGGAGCGCGAACGGGATTATAGGACGTTGCGTGGCAGAATAAAGGAGAACAATCGTTGGAGCAAAAGAGATTGTCTTAAGCGAAAGTATGTCGATGCCAGTTGCAGGACCAAAGGTGGCCTCAGGTGACCTGTCCACGACTTTTACAAAAAATTGTAACCAAGCTCTTTCCTCACCATAAGGGGACCAGGTACCAAACGGAGGCCCAATTCGAGGTGGATGTAATACTTCACATTACCGAGGAGGAACTTCGGGAGGCCTGCAGCAGGATCAGCGATCGCAAGGCTTCGCGTTTGAATAACATCCTTAATAAAGGGCTGAAGCTGGCGGTGGGGACCAGTCCTGGCTGGTTCATAAATACCTTCGAGGCGTGCATGGCGGAAGGCATATTTCCTCCATATTAATAATAATAATATTTGTTGGCGCAACAATCCATATTGGACCGGGGCCTTGAAGTGTGTTAGAGCACTTCAAATCTCCCTGCCCCAAGTGAGACTTGAACCACCGCCTTCTGCTACGACAGCTCACACGATGGAAAGGGCAAAAACTGGTGTTGTTGCCGAAACCCGACAAGCCACCGGATAGAGCATCCTATTGCCCTATCTGTTTGTTGGACACTATGGAGAAGACGTTCGAGCGCATCATCTACACTTGATTGCTCCCAATCGTGGAAGACGGGAATGGTCTTGCAGATGAACAATATGGGTTCCCGAAAACTCGTTCTACTGTTGGCGCGGTGGGAAGAGTGGTGGACTTGGTTCGAGAGGCAATGCTTTCTGGCAAGTTCTGTTCCGTGGTGACGGTGTATGTAAAAAATGAATTCAACTCGCCCAACTGGGGCCGCAGGAGTTATTGGCCAGAATTAATGCACCTGGTTACTTCGCTAAGCTAATCGAGAGTTACCTGTCGGACATAGCTCTCTGGTACCGGACGGACGACGGACCAATGAATACATCATTACAGCGGGGGTACCACGAGTTTCGGTGCTGGGCCCTCTGCTCTGGAACGTGATGTATAACGGGTTGCTCTTGCTTCTCGTACTAGAGGAGGCCACGTTGGTCGGTTTTGCAGATGACCTGGCCATAGTGATCGTTGCAAAACTCTCGGACGACGTGGAGGTTTACGCCACTGAGTCGGTCATGACTGTAAGGTCCGAGCTTGAGAGGCCCTGACTGAGCCCGGCGGAGAAAAAGACAAAAAGGCAATTCTCATTATAAATTGCCGTGAAAGAAATACGATCAGTCTGGATGTTGGAAGCCATATAATCGTCTCCAAGCCGACCATCAAATACCTTGGCGTGACTCTCAATGCCAGGCTGAGTTTCAAAGGGTATATATCGTACGCCTATGAAAAAGCTGCAAAGCCCATCAAGGCCTTTTTTAGGATGATGCCGAACGTAGGTGGGCCAAAACAGTGTAGTGGGCTGCTGATAGTTGGGGTTGTGCGGTCCATATTGTTGTACGCTTCGCCTGTGTGGTCGGAGGCTTTGGACAACGTACAGAACTGGAGGAAGATAAATTCTACCTATTGTCTGATTGCGCTGAGGGTATGCAGCGCAATTCGAACTAGTTGGGATGATGCGGTGTTCGTAATCGTACGGATGGTCCCTATTGACCTATTAGCGCGAGAGTGGCGATGTCTGTATGGACGGAGGCAGGCGGGTCCATCAGGAACGGAAACAGATCACCGGCGAACGGCAAGAGAAGAGTCGCATAGACTCTGGCAACGACGGTGGAACGAGTCGTCGAAGCGTCGGTGGACATACAAGCTTATTTCTGAGATTAAGGAATGGCTTGACCGACGACAGGGGGAGGTGAACTATCACCTCACGTAATTCCACACTGGATACGGTGGTTGCTACCGAACGTATCTGCATCGTATTGGTGTGGATGATTCCCCGAGCTGTTATAGATGTCGTGGCATCCCAGAGGACGCGGAGCATGTGCTGTTTGACTGCCCGAGATTCCGGAAGGAGAGAAGAAGCCTGAGCGGGACCTGGGAATCGGCGTGAGTCGCCAACACTTAATCCGGAGAATGTTCAGGTCGAAGGCAAACTGGACTTCGGTCATCCACACAATTGTGCGGATACAAACCGAACTCCTGAGAGAAGCACCCGCAAGAAGAGTGCAGGGAAATGGAGAGGCTGCGTCCTAATGACACAATGGAGCTGCTGAAGGAAGCAAATAAGTGGAAGACTGCAGAGTTGCAAATATGAAGCCGGCCCTACGAAGTAATCCCCAAATGGTGGTCCCGTCGGGCAAGCGCAGGAGAGATATGGGGGTGCTTTTTTAGTGGGTGCGAGTCCCATACTATGATACATTCATGCCAGCTTTGACGTTCACACAACAGAACTGAAATGGATGTGTTCTTCTAAGATTTTTTGACACCTCCGTATATTAAAAAAAAACTATTGACTAGCGTAACACACTACCCAACACCTAATGTTTCAGAAAGTCAGTATACATGTTCAAGCCTGGAAATGATTTCTTGAAAATTACTCAAATTACGTCATTGTACGTGCGTACACCACCTTGTAGTGGTGGGGGAGCATGTGGTAGTTCACTATTACACTATGGGTGACCAAAAACGCATGAAGATGGACCGGCTTAACACAGACGAAAGTCTCGTACTATCTACAGGCAGGAAGGCTGGCAAAATTGCAGGACAATCCTTATATATTTCTGGTCGAAGAGCCGCTTTAACAAAGTCTGTGGTATTAGATCCGTAAATGGGACTAGGATATCATCCTCATAGTTGCATTCGTCTACTTACTCTATGATTCTTTGTGTTCTCCGCTGATGCACGAACTAAGGGACCCAACATTGCATTTTAATTAGCCCCTGCGTTGTATTCGCTACAAAACGTCCCAAGAGAGTCTGGCCCAGGCATGGGTGGTGCGTATTTAAATCATTTCAGACACACTCTTTCAGTGGTAGTTAGCTTGTCTATTACAGTGCGTTTCCCTCTAAGACAGCATTGCTGACTGCCTGAGAACACGATCACAGTGTCCGACCGATAATATCCGCTTCTTTCTTGAACTCGAAAGACATTTGGTTCGCTGCATCAATTCATCGGCATTGATTCAACAGTGCAAATCATATATTATGGCACGAGGTCTCAACTTCTAGGCCACTGCCAACTTTTAGATATTTTAGTCTACCACGCCAGGCGCGTGAAATTGGGGAAACTCATGATGCAAGTGCTGCGATTGAAGAGGCGAAATCCACAATGGATCTCATTCTCATCCAATGTCTCTTCTGCCTCAAATGCCGATGTGGTGCGCCCTTTAGGACTCCCTCCCTGCCTTGGCATTTACTGGGCACTTTGTAGTACTCTATGGTTTCACGACATAATTATCGCTATTCCTTTGTTTTGTTATGCCGAGCAGCCTACTATATACCAACAGTACATGGAATATTACTTTCTAACATTAAGAAATTAGCGTTCTTCAAATGATGAAATTTACTCAATTCCCGCAATCCTGAACCTAATTTAATAATTATGGAATTATATACTTTTGAAAAGGAAAATAAAGTCACTAATCTTTTCTTCTTATATTACATAGTACATTTGTAGACTGGCGTGCAATTAAATGCATTTTGCCTTGCGGGTCGCTATAGGCAATGGTGAAATATTTATGTATGAAATGTTATGAAACTGCTCCCTGTGCGAAAGAAAAATCCACTTGGAATAGAAGAGTTACACGTGCAATGCAAAACGCGACCAAAAAAATCCCAAGTAGCAATATTGATACTTTCAACCGAATGCGTAATGGAAGCGATCAGGATTCATGCGGATGCGCATACAAGTCGGTGATGCTATCACTGAAAGGCAAACGGACCACACTGATTACTTGGCCTAAGTTATTGCATCACATATGTACATACTCGCAGTTACCACTCCCTTTCCGGAAGATGTGGAGTTATGTAGTAGCTTGCCTGCAGTCCTTGCGAACAAAAGGACTAAATACACTTTTGCTGGAGTAGAAAGAAGGAGCCGCAAAGTTGAAATAATAAGTGAAATGTTTCTCGAAGAATCTAACAAACGAGATCATTTTGGATGCACGTGGGACATGTAACCATCCGCAATCTTCCAGTGAGTCAGTCATCTTATCTCGAGACAAGGGAAATTATGATCTTGTAATCAGAGGCGTCATACCTAGTAGTCTACTGAGCAGTAGATGTGATGACATAAAACGTTTCTTAAGAAGACGATAACCTTGGTGGTAAACATCTCCCCGCAGTGATACCGATCATGAGAGGATAGTGGTGTGGCGTTTATGATTACATGGGTAATCGGAATTTTAGGAAGCTATTACTTCCAAAATCACGTATCGCAAATCTGAACACGTGAGCATGCTATTTTCATCTTCCCCAGAAATAATCTCATGTTGATAACTATGATAGCGTATACAGACGACATGTTAATAATATTTCCTGGAATTTTGACTTCTGTTATCATATTATGCAAGCGATTCTAAAAAAAACCGTTGGGACGATTTTCACCATTGAAATTAAAGGAAAGCTTTTTATTCAACTGATCGGAAACTGCCATTTAGCGTCACGCTTCTTGTTCAGAATATGATCCTAATCAGAAATTCTCTTTTGACATGCAAAAAATAAATTTGGAAGATGTAGTTTTGATAGCTGGACTATGAAAAGTAAAAGCTCTTTATTCGGGACATCAGGGGTTAAGTAGTTGGCTGCAAGGTAGACTGATGTGAAATATAACTCTCAGACGGTCAATATATACATAGCTCCTTGAAAGCCAAGCGTCTCGTCTATCAAGACCGTTGTGTGTGATGATAGTCACATTCTGTACGAAATGATCCTAGTATTACAAAAACCTTACAGATCTATGCATTTGTATTTTCGGGGAATCCCCAAACACGGAGGATAATTGACCGTATACCTCAATCGTACCTTATCGCGTCAGTGAGTAAACTTGACCTTACTCTGCTACTGAGTGCTGTGGTATGCCGGCAATCTTGACCTATTTACTCATGTGAATCAAATAAGTATACTACATAAAAAAATTCAAGAACATCAAATAAGCATCATCCCATGCATCACGCAAACTGCATCAAATGAAGGCGCGTTTCTGTAGCATTGACAGCTAGGTGATAACACCCAAGATGGGAGAATGTCCAATGTTGGTATCAGTGTTGCACATAAGAATGCTATTTGTCTGTTGTCTGGAAGACTGGCAAGGTCTTCTTTGCGTTCTGAAGCCACCAGAGAAGGATAGGAGTGATCCCCGGTTATAGAGGGCTATATGTCTTTCCCTGGCCTTTGACAAGATGATCAAGAGCATTACGGTCCAACGACTGGGAGTGAAAACATCCACCACCACCATGAGTCGGAGAGACAGTACGGTTTCCGCACTAGTAAATCCACCTTTGACACCTTGTCATGTCATACTTTGTTGTCAGTTGTGTTGGCAAATACGTCCTAGTAATCTTTGTAGGTTTCAAAACTTTTAATCACCTAAGTTGGTACTCTTCACTCTTGTTGAGGACAACAGCCCACTTGTGCTCGAGCTACGGGATACTGAGTAAGTTAATGCCTAATCCCTTAAAGTCGGTGCCACAGTCTCAGCGGAAAAAACTCATCGCGATGTTGCTCAAAGGCAACTTACGTCGTTTGTTGTTAAGTTGAAGAAGGACTACAGACTTGCTTGTTAGAACCATCATCTCCACCTTTACCAGGAAAAGCGATAGAAAGAATAACTGGTGATGTGGGCACAACTGATCTAATTCCGGTATGTGGAAAAATATCCACGCAGCCTGGACACCGTGAACCTGGGAGGGCTCTCAGCCGACGACATTGGAAGCCACTGCGAAAGAAGGTAAAGTTTCTTAGAAATGAGGACATGAGCGTTGCTACACCACCAAGCGTGACTATATCTAGAAAAATCCGATGTAAGAAAGCGGAACTTTCGGTGGAAGATGGGGAAAAGCTTATAACCCTGGTTTTCATATAAGACTGCAATTATGTCTACACACAGAAGAGTTAGTCAAATTAACGTGCTGCATGCCAAAGCCTCTTCCAGTCTACTGTGTTCGATGAGAAATCCTCGAGACCGAGGGCCTGCGTTCTGATGTAGAGACAACCATGCGGAGACAATTCTGTTCTCAGGACCTTGTTGGGGTCAATTGACAATAACAGGTTGATGGTAAGAGAAGAATCGTCGTAGTTCCCTCTGCTTACTTACCGTATGATTCTTTGCGTTCTCCGCCGACCCAAGAACTCAGGGTTCTGGTGGTGTGTGCAAAACCAAGTGACCTTGAACTTTTAATAGGTTGTGATGCAAACGTTGAGTGTATTTGTTGGGGCAGTAGCAAAACAACCAATGACACCTTTGGCGATAGAAGATCAATTGGATCCCACCCTTTTAAAGTGCTTTGAAGAGGCTTGTGCTATTTCTCAAGGCCAACGTGATAAAACGGTTCCCTCTTGCGAAAACTGCAAAGACTCAGCATATCACCCAGACGACTTCTAAATCGTGTTTGCCAAAGCAATATGAATGAAGACTGGTTAAATTTCTGGAATTCACCGCGTGAATATAGAAGGATCGTAAATTATTCGAATCGAGACTCTTTTATAGCATACCGTGAGAAACTGGAAGTTGAAAGGAAGACTTCCAAACTGTGTAGAGTCTTTAATAAGGATGAGTCGGCCAAGTTGGACGCTCTCTCGAATTCCAGAGTTGTGTGTATACAGACTCTTTTGGAAGTACACCACCGGGAAGAGTAGCTCCCAGAAGTGGGAGGAAGAGAATGTGTTGCAAGGGTAACTGGAACACTGCGAGAGCGGTTGTTACTGATTAAAAGGCAAAAGTTACTATACTATCCTTTGAAATTGATAGATTGAAGTAGCTTCCACCAAATTACCATTTTTACTTTTCAGTGTAGATATATTTCGGAAGCAACTTACCCCCTTCATCAGTGCAAAGCTACTTACTTTGTATTGATGAAGGGGGTAAGCTGCTCCCGAAATATATACCTGCATTGAAAACTAAAAATTGTAGTTTGGAGGAAGCTACTTGTCTATCAATTTTAGGCTAGACTACAAATAGCAGACTAATATCTAATCTCTTAGAAATGGTATCTTTTGAACACTTCGAAGCACCTGGAATTGATGGTATCCATGCTGCGATGCTAAAGTACGGTATAGAGCACCTAGAGCAAATTCTAAGAAATATTTTTTGACGATGTCTTGGTTTACGTATCTTCCTCTTGGCAGAAAGTTAAGGTAGTCTTCATACCTAGGCCTGGGGAAGATAACTATTCAAATCCACAGAACTTCATAGATTATTTTCTCTGAAATGTCTGGAGACTGATTGAGCACGAGAAGGCACTAACGGGGAGAAAACTGGCAAGAACCAAAAGAATGGGTGTAAAGATATACTGACGTCTTCCACACCGATGGCTCAAAAACAGAACAGGGTTCTGCAGAAGAAGTCTACCTCTCGAATAAAAACGAGAAGTGGGTATTTCCCTTGGGACAATATACACCGATCTTTCAGGCTGAAGCGTATGCGATCCTAAGGGCGGCAACCAGGACGATTGACGAGGGGTTGAAGGACAAGCGCATTGCAATCTGTAGAGACGGTCACGCTGCAATGAGGTCGTTAAAGAGTCCTCTGATCATTTCAAACATTTTTCAGGAATGTAGAAATTTATTAAACTCTCCAATTAATAAACCAAGGGTAGTTTCGTCCAAACTACAAGTTTTGGTTTCAAATGTAAATATATAGTTCGGGAGCAACTTACCCCTTCATCAGTACGAAGCTACCTAGGTAGGAAATATATATTTACATTTAAAACCAAAAATTGTAGTTTGGAGGAAGCTACCCTTGATCTATCAATTTTTGGCTAGACTACAAGAAGCAGACAAAAGTCTAATCTCTGATTGAATTCTGCTTCAAGATTCAATAAGGTGCAGCTATTCTGGGTACCAAGTCATAGTGATGTAGAGGGAAACAAAATCTCGGATGCATTAGCTGCAAGCGTGCAATTGAGGTGTCAGTAGCATTGGCTAATGCTGTTATCAAAAACCGGGAGCAAGCTTTCCATAATGACGGGTTGCTGAGCCTTAATGCTGCTACCAAATTTTTCCTGTCAGAACCAAACAAACAAATCACAAAGTTCATCCTGTCGAAAAGCGGAAAGACTTGCAGTGGGTAACATCATATCCACTAACGGAAATCCAGCGATGTATGGACGAATTTGGGATATTCGTTAGATAGAAGTATGGAGTACAATGGACCACGGGGGTTGAGTGCTCAGAGGCTTTGTCCTTCTCAAACACACACCAGAGCGAAAGTCCGACATTAAGTGGATGCGGACTTAGGAAAGATCCCTCAATCCCTTAACAAAATTTTAGCCCCGGCTTTAGTCCGCCTATTGTTTTTGTAAAAGTATATCATTTCCATAGTCCATCCACCAATCTTACTTATGATTTATCTTTCAAGAGCATACAGAATATATTCTGATTGGAAGCATCTTAAACTCCAGTCACACATAATGAAATGTAAATACGTGCAATTGGGTTATGCAATAAGCCCATTGCTTGACCTTTTATAGACATCATTATCGCCTCTTAGTCAATGCACTCCAGTATTTTTTCCTTCACGCATTTCTTAATTATCGGGTAAGCAAGTGCGTCCATGACAAGTCTCATGGTAACAGCAGCAAATCGTTTTGCAAATAAAATAGGGTGCGTCATGTTAAGCTGCGCTGATAGAGTTCAAATTTCAACACACCGGCCACACTTACGGAATAAACTGTGTCTGATTATGGGCTTGTTGTTTGTCTCAATTATTAAATATGGTATTACTTTTATCAAGGGGTTTTTTAATTGCCGTGGGGAAAACAAGTGGAACGCTTTCCTAGTAAAATTCTGTTTATGTGATGATCGTCACATAGACGTAAAAACTTTCCAATGATAGATAAGGTTCATTGCCGCACCTGATTTCAAATTTTCACGTGGACAAGGAGAATATCAACTTGCGAACATGACTACTGATAATAAGAACAACTTGCAATCTTCTGAGAAAGTCTATCGGGAGTTCAAAGCTTTGTTGTGAATGCAGTATCTGAGCACTCGATCAATTCGGTTGAAAATACTTTTAAGATAACACGAAGAAATGAGTGCAAACAGGCATTTGCATACTACCTGACTTGCACCACGATTCTGTTGATTTGATGTAAGGACTTTGTGCCTGAGTAATGAATGTGGGTAGCAAGATTCCCACGCGCAACGAATTGACCGCACAGGTAAATGATGAATCCATAATATCATCATTAATTTCCCAATTCAGATAATATTCGTAAATACCATATTCCAACCGCCTTTCCGGTCTACTGATGGATTAGTTACTGTTTCCAACCCGAAGCAATGTTCCAAATATATTTCTCAATCTCTGAATAAATTTCGCTATCAATACTAGTTCTGCCGTTTCAGTGAACTGGATTTCTGCTTCTTATCTTATCTTTGCAAAGTGATGAATGTGCAGTTTAGCATATTCTGCATTGCTGCTTTTTAAGCCTTCAAGGAGAAGGAAATAGCAAACAAATGGAAGGAATAAAGTGACCGTGGGGACATGCATGGACGTTGGGTAGGTAGGTATCAGTGGCCACTCCGAGGAGCCCAATTAGCGCTTTGGTGCGCCGTTTTGATGCCACAAAATCCTAAGACCGTGACTGTTGTAATGGGAGCAGTAAGGCAGAGTCCAGCCGGCTTGGATCTTCGGAGCCAGCCTGTAGCATTTACGAAAGAAAGCAGCAAATCTCTCTGAGGTCTCCAAAGAATGGTTTCCCAGTGTCCGCAGCCTGACTCCAGCCAGAGCAGGGCAATCGCAGAGAAGGTACATGCATGTTTCCCTTCCTTCTCCGCAGTTTCGGTAATGCGAGTTGTAGGGTATGCCGAGCCTCGTGCCCCGCCAGTGCCCCGTGCAGACAGCCGTAATCTTCAATGCATTTGCACGCGTCTGGCACAGGAGCTCTCGTGATCGGGCTATGTTATAAGCGGGCCATATTCTCCTTAACTTGGCACAGCTTGTAAGCCTTCGCCATCTCAGGCCCGCGGCTTCTAGGTAGTGCGAGTAGACTGGATTCCCGACAGCCGCTAGCGGAACACCGACTGTATTTGCCGAAGGACTGCCAAGAACAGAGCCTTGCCTGGCTAATCCGTCAGCCCGCTGATTCCCCTCTATGTTCCTATGTCCGGGAACCAAGAGGAGGATGACCTTGAGCGTGCCACCCAGACGGTTCAGCGCATCTCTGCACTGCCCCACCAGCCTGGAAGATGTCGTCGCCGAGTACAAGGCCTTGATGGCCGCTTGGCGGTCGGTCAGAATGGCTATGTTACGCTTGGGGCTTGAATCTCGCTCCAGCCATCGACAGACTTCCAATATCCCCAGTACTTCCGCCTGGAATACACTGGTGAAACCTGGGAGACCATACGACTTCGATACAGTGTGTGTATTCAAGAAAACCCCCGCGCAGACTCCACAGGCCATCTTTGATCCGTCCGTAAAAAATGCTGTGTCATAACCTTGCAACACGCTGCCGGTCTTCCACTTTGTCCTGGTTGGAAAGTCCACAGCGAAGTTTCTCGTGAAGTTCAGCTTGCGTGTGGCATAGTCCGTGGGGAATGCCCAGATTTCCCAAGGTACTTCATCTTGGATGTTTCTGTGGCCGTAGGACTTCGCTGCCCAGCATCCGGACTCACGTAGTCTGGCGGCACTGCACGCTGCAACATATTTAATGTGAAGGTTTAGGGGTAGGAGATGCAGGAGTACATTGAGAGCATCTACGGGCAGGACTGCGGAGCCCCAGTACCACCTGCCCAAGCGGTTCTTTTAATCCCAATAAGCTTCATCCTATTGTATTTTTTCTTCAAAGCCTGCCACCATACAATAGAGCTGTACGTTAGGATCGGACGCACTACAGCTTTGTACATCCAGAGAACCATCCTCGACCGGAGACCTCGTCTCTTTTCTAATGTTCTCTTGCAGGCATAGCAGGCTATACAGACCTTCTTAACCCTCAGTTCTATGTTCAATCTCCAATTTAGCTTTGTATCCAGAATTACACCCAGATACTAAGGAAACAATCAATCTTTGTTCATTCAGCCGTGGTAGATGGAATTCAGGTATCCTTGGCTTGGTGAATAGCCCACAAGATGCGACTATGATGTCGCTCATAATGGACAGAAACATCCCTGATACTCCGCTGCTGTCCAATGCACGTAAAATTTTGTCCATTACTATTAACCAAAGCACCGGTGAGATGGCGCCACCCTGGGGCGTGTCTCTGTTCACAGCTGTGGTCAAGTGGTTGCCTCCCAGATCCGACTGGATTATCCTGGTATTTAGCATGGATATAATCCAATGCGTGAGATACCCCTCCCATCCAATGCCGGGTAAGGCTTCCTTGATGCGTTGGTACCGACGTTGTTAAAAACTCCCTCTATATCCAAGAAGGCAGCAAGGGTATACTGCTTGTATTGCAGCGACAGCTCAACCGTGCAAGTTACCTTGTGGAGGGCGGTTTCAGTGGATTTTCCTTTGAGGTAGGCATGCTGGGACTTAGAGAAAGGCGTTCTCTCCATAATCGTCCTTAAGTGAATGTCCAGAGCGAAAGAGGTCAGGCTGATTGATCGAAAGTCCTTCGCGGACTCATGACCACACCTTTCTGCTTTCGGTATGAAAAAGCAGTGTGGTACGTATTCTAAAGAGATGCAGATCCGGTAAATCTCAACAAGTCACGGCACAATCCTTTCCTGCTGCTTCTGTAGCATGACTGGCATTTTGCCACCTGCGCCTGGGGACTTGTATACGAAGAAGTTGTTTATAGCCCAGCCGATCTTATCCTGGGTAATTACCGATTTGATAGCCTCGCACAGCAGGGTGGTCGCAAACCCTCCAAGAAAGGTTCTGACTCACAGTCCTTCACGCTGGCGGGAAAGTGCCTTTGAACTAGTAGCTCCAAGGTTTCGCTAGAAGATTCCGTCCAGGAGCCTTCCGACTTTTTAAGAAAGGATGGGCTCTTATGTTCCTTGGACAGAATCTCACTGAGCCTCGCGGATTCGCTGGTGCTTTCGATGTTTTGACAATAGTCCAACCACCCGCCTCTTGGCGGTCCTGATGGCCGAATTGTACTTTTTCAGGCAGTCCTTGTATAGCTGCCAGTATTTTTGCCTGTAGCAGTTGTTGAAGATTTCTCTGATCAGCTTCCTGTGGCTAAAGAGATCTTCATTCCACCACGGTGGCACTGTCTCTTTGCTGTACGTAGTAGGGCACGAGACTTTAAAGACGGTATCGAATACCTTTTCCAAAGCCCCGACCTTTGACTCCAGTTCTTCTGTAGTGCCAATCCTACCAATTTGCGCACCGGAGAGTTTGTTCTTAATTACCTGACCAAACTTTCTCCAGTCGATCCTCCTGGGGTCTGTAAAGGGTTTGGAGACCTCTGCGGCAAGATCTAGACTGAAAAGTATCCAACTGTGATCAGAGAAGTATCTCTGGTCAAACAATTTCCAGTGCTCCACCCTAAGAATCCCATTGTCGGTTATTAGGGTAATATCAAGGACCTCCTCTAAACCATCACAGTTTTCCGAGTTGGGGGAATAGTTACACACCGATAGGTTTGAAGCAATAATAAAATCAAAGAATGATTCACCTCTTTCGTTGATTTCAGAGCTGCCACAAAGCTGGTTGGCTTTCTTTGTTGCTATGGGGTTCGTCAGATGTTGTAGTTCTTCTGGCGGAGCTGATCTGCCATGAGCCATGTAAGCCGAGGAAATGTACAACTACTCTGCCCCCGCCTACTTCAGCTTGACCACGACTAGGTCGCTGGAACTCAGGTCCGGACCAGAAAAGCGTGCAGACTCTTTCTCGTGAGAATACATACTTTAGATCTATCCTGATCAGCGTCTCCTTTTAAGATTCCTTTAAGAGGAAGACAAGTAGATTAGCCGAGGCGCACTTCAAGTGCTGCAGATTTATCTGCGTTACTCTCAGCATGATCCGCTTGCGTTGGGGTTCGTTAGTCCCCGTCGGACCGTCGATCGTCATCTCCTCCAACAGTTCGTTGGTGGCGTCGATTGGATCAAGGTCGTCGTCCAGTTTTGCAAGGCGGAACAATTTTACCTTTGCATTCCTGACTCCGAACCACACTTTATAGTCGGCCTTTTTCAGTGCCTCCACGCACTCCTCGTTTATATGGAGTAGTAAAGGTTGGCTGTTTGTCTGAGTTTCCTCCTCCTTGATAACAACCCCGTCGTCCATGGGAATCCCGGGGTTGTGAAGGCGCAGGAATTGGACGAGCTTGTCCTTATCCATACGGATCTTCGGCAACCCGATGCGAGCGACCGGTCTCCTGAGAATCTCGTCGTAAGGGCTGACCTTGAACTTTACTCCCTCCCAGGCGTTGCTGATCTTAGCGACACATGAACCGGGAAAGTCCATAGAGAACTGGTCGATGCAAGCTACTACGTGGAACCCACGGACCACCTGAGACGGCTGACGGTTGCTATGCAATTTTCTTCGGATGTTCCTTAGCGTCTGCGCTCTTGCCCAATCTCCACGGCTTATTATCTTGCTCGACTTCATTTTGAGATCAATCGCGTTTCAGAGCGACGAACTTCGCCTTCTGCTCGTCAGCCGTTTACTATTGTATTCGCCAACAATCGCCTGGTATTTAGCAAGGTTTTTCTTATCCCGCTCGTCGGCAGTACCAGCCTCCTTATTCTTAGCAATCTTGCTGAGAATATGAATGGCCTTCTGGTACTGGCTCTTGAGCAGGACACCAGTGGACCTTCACTTCTTAGCCGGTTTTCGGCGACCGACGTTTTTGTCGGTTTTCACTTTCGAGAGATCCCCCGACGCTGAGGGTTTCGGGTTAGAAGTACTATGTCTGGTACTCGCCACACCCAGCTTGACGGCAGTGGATTCCAGGCTGGAAACCACTAGTCCGTCTGCCGCCTTGCTCCGGGAGGTTCCTGCGGTTGGTTTCAGCACAGCGGTGCTACTGCTGGCACCGAGGGTAATGCTCTCGACTGCTACAGTCTCCTGGCTGGACGCCAGCAGCTCGTCCTCCGATGAAGCGCCTGGCATCATCCCCTCTTCTTCTAACGTCGTTTTTTTTTTTGTTTTTTTAGAATTGAGTTCATGTCTTGGTCCCACGAGTAGTCTGGGAAGAATGGCTGGCCCGGCCACCAGGGTAAGAGTCTTATTTGAAACTGAAGGTGCCCAAGGTATTCAGAGTTCGCATACTAAAGACTAAGCTTCCCATTGGCCACGCAGCCCTCGGCGTATTCTATTCCATCTTGGCTTGGGGTCCTATCCGGTGCAGGGAGGATGATTCCCGGCTGTTGCTTCGGTCCATCCCCCCGCCAGATCTGCTTGCCCCCAACACATTACCAGCAGACAAGTAGATCCTCGTCAGTTGGATGAACCTACTCCCAGCCCGGCCCTACACACTCTTGGCCCGCCCGAAGACGGTTTCCAGCGGCCACCACGAGGAGGTCGTGTGACGACTTGCCGAATTATGCAACTTTAACCTGAAGCATAATCAGACCAGCCCGCATATTACTTGACTTGCACCACGATTCTGTTGATTTGATGTAAGGACTTTGTGCCTGGGTAATGAGTGTGGGTAGCAAGATTCTCCCACGCGCAACGAATTGACCGCACAGGTAAATGATGAATCCATAATACCATCATTAATTTCCCAATTCAGATAATATTCGTGAATACTGTATTCCAACCGCCTTTCCGGTCTACTGATAGATTAGTTACTGTTTCCAACCCGAAGCAATGCTCCAAATATATTTCTCAATCTCTGAATAAATTTCGCTATCAATACTAGTTCTGCCTTTTCAGTGAACTGGATTTCTGCTTCTTATCTTATCTTTGCAAAGTGATGAATGTGCAGTTTAGCATATTCTGCATTGCTGCTTTTTAAGCCTTCAAGGAGGAGGAAATAGCGAACAAATGGAAGGAATAAAGTGACCGTGATGACATGCATGAATGTTACTGAGGCAAAGTATCTAACACTGGAATTTCTATAATTATAGATAAACAGTACACGAATGTGTATATCCATATGTGAGACGAATTGTCTTGAAACGCCAAAGTGTCGATCTTTGATCTGATTGACTTTCGATCACTGCGCTAAAAGCTTCAACATTTATAGAAGACAAGTGAGCACCTGATTCGAGTGACCTCCTATTGATGTCTACAACGCGCCAGATAATAAATTGCAGACTTCAGAGTTGAAGTTCGGGCAAATTTTCACACGAGGGAATTTCAAATGGTAGCGATCCAAAGCTCAACTAAGCGGAGGTCGTTTCATCACTTCCTGATCCATTGACGTCTGGACCTTCACCGTTAATAAGAGGCTGTTTTAATGAAAATACTGCGAATATCGTCTCGGATACTCTATTAGTGCCAATTTCACACCCAGCCAGAGGCAAAATTAGTTCCAATCCCCAAGAAGATTTTAATGACGACAGCATCATCGCACGCAGCATCCGTTGACCGTCGCGTGGATTTCTGATTGGTAATTGTAGTGATCTTGGAGCCATGGTCGGCTATTTACCGCACAATGTCTTCCCAAAAAAATATTTTGAGTGTTTTGGCGCAAGTGCGAAATTAGAAACACGTAAAACATCCAAGAATGTGAGCCACCGCTAAGAAGCTCTCAACATCAGTTAGCGCACCTAACTTGCGTCAGCAGATAAATTTTCACTATCGTCACTCAATGCTGAGATCTATCTTACATATTTAGATAGAAAAGTTCCGTTCACGTGAATCTGTTGGGAAGCGCTGCTAGGCAGACTATTGTTGCTTTCGGCAGACCACCTAAGACACCGCCAAAAATTTATCGTCTGTAGGTGAGTCTTCTAAAAATATTTCGGGAAAAACAATGTTTGGAATGCAGGTTTATAGTGTAGAGTATTTATGGGGGTAGAAAGTTTCGGTGCTTGGAAAATTTGGCGCTTGAAAGATTGGCGCAAATTAGAATCTACTTAGCATGTCGAAAGTTTGTGCTTTTCCGAACTCGTCATGAAATTCACGTAATCCCAATCGAAAAACCTGTGATTCATTCATCGGATCGAACTAGGTATACCCAGCAACCACAAATAATTCACCTCAATTATGAGTTCTTACTCAGCACTGAGCACTTAGTAGCATTTACTTTGAAATTTGCAGAACCTGCTAATCTATAACGTGATTCAACTAAATCATTACGTAGACAGACACCGTTAAAAAGCGTGAAAAATTTAGAGGGAAAAGATGAGCTTCTAATATCCCAAAAATGCGCTACAACCCTATTTATCAAGCTAAGAGAAGATACACAATAGATACTTTCCAGAATTTTGTTTGAGAATCGAGGGATTCCTAAGTACGCCATCCATCTAATGGTCTTGAATGAAGTTGGAAGGAAAAGGGATAGAAGGCTGTCGGAACCACGCTATACTACGCATATCAAGTGAGTTTGAAAAAAGCGAGGTGTGTTATAGACAATTTCGCCAGAGGTGGTTTCCCAATATTAGAATCGATATCGGCTTTTGTTTTCAAGCAATAGGTGGTTAAACCTATTTTCAAAGAATTGGAATTTATGCCGATAAGCGGAAATTTTTGTTAAATAAGCTACTGTGGTTAAATCAGCATTTTTATGGTCCCTTAAGAAGGAAAACGTCAAAAACGAAAATACCTGACAAGCCTCTCTAGATTTTGTGAGACGTTTTTAGATTCGTAGAACTGCGAGTATAGTCAGTCACGGTGGGTGGGGTTACAATTGCATTTGGTGCAGGTTCGCCAGTACCGACAGCGTACCTGTAGATGTAGGGCCGCGCTGAAATAATGAAAAAATAATGAAATATTTTGAGCGAAATAAATGACTGCGTTGTAGTGAGTCGACTGAAAATCGAAGAGAGAAATATCGAGCGCTTGAAACTTAATAGGAACAGTCAATATGGCGCGGTACAGAAGAAACACCGGAATAGATAACTTTTCACCCGATCATGGGGTTTGTCTACTGTCGATTGCGGTGTTTGTCAACAATCGTAACGCCATGAAAAGAAATATCAGGACAGGCGATAGCGGTTGTATCTGCTGTATATAGCATCTACTCGGTCCAGAACGATACGCACACTCATAACTGCATATTGGCTTGAGCTTACAACCCCAAAATTTACACACAGCATTAAAACAGTATAGTAGGTATAGTGGTACGTGACAGGAAAAAAGAACTATGGACAACCAACTGCTGCCTTCATGTCAGTTTCGGACAAACCAACATACTGGCATACCGGCAGATCAGCGGACAGAAATACAGGTATGGTCACTTATCATAACATAGGATTGGTTTTCCGATCTTATCCTAATCAAATACCGTCAGAAATTATATGCCTTCGGGGTCCCTTTCCTATCCCTTCTCCCTTCTCTATCTGAAAGAAAAATTGATAACATATGTAGATATGAACGAAAAGTATGCTGTCGTGGCAACAGCCTCATTAGATATTAAGTCCTTAATACCTTAAACAAAAGTGACACAGTTAATCTGAAACGCTCCACTTCTAATTTTTGTATTTTTTTGTTTTATCTAATTTGAGAGTTGGAAAAATCCATAAAGGCTACCTGGAGTTAAATCATGCAACCACCAGCGGAACTTCTGATGAATCCAGTACTAGATACCTGCAGAAAAGATTTAGTATCAGAACGTCTTCAAAATTATTTCAGACTCGTTTACAAAGAGTAATTTTATGCGGCAATTTAATTTTCATTCTTAGTAATTATAAAGAAACCACGGACAAAGTAGAAAATGCTAAAACCGTCCATTAGTCCATTTATTCTCCTTAAAGATCAATTTTGACTCTGAACACTACATTCAGTAAGGTGGGAACTTGGTTTGGGAAACTAGGAATTCGACTAAAAAAAAAACTATATATACGTGTCAGGATATACCCTAAGCGTATGCCCTGTTTATACCCCGATAAGGTTAAACGTAAGTTTAAACCCAAACATCTGCGACAAATTTGAATTCAGATGCAATCATCTAAGCTCGTAGAGAGATAGAATTGCTATCTCCTCTGATACCGCCCATATGCTAAAATTATATTGAATATATGAATTGAATTTCGGAATATAAATTATATCTCAGAGGCGAGGTGTTCGAGAAAGGGGAGATAAAACTCAGGTTTCAACTTGGTCTGGTTGTTTATTTTTAATTATATTAAAACAAGTACACATTCAAATGTTAAATTTCCAAATTTTTTAAACAAATGAAGGAACCTTGAATAAGAAATAACTGGGCATTCACTTTTCCTTCCTTAAGAACTTCTACTTCCTCTTCAGCCGAGGTCGACAGGTCTTGGTGGGTTTTGGCATTTTCCTCGGTTATATGGTGTATCTAGATGGAATCAAAAGGCTCTCAAATCACCATGCAGCCAACGTTGTTTTGGATGGCCTTTTGGCCACTTTCCATCGATGTTCAGAGCAATCGTATATCTTCATTTCGTTCCACTCCAACATTTTCGTTTCTATTCCACGAGGCGCCGTCCAATGTCTTTTATACTCGGCCAACATTCAGAACCATAGACAGCGATAGGGCAAACAACACTGCTGTACATTTTGGATTTGAGACGTTCGTTGATACGTCGATCATAGAGAACGTCAGTTTTCGAATGCCACTTCATCCAAGTTGCGCTGATGCGTAATACGATTTCATGACGTGGTTCTTCATTGGCTGATAGCATTGATCCGAGTTATTTATAAGCTGTAGGCAGGTTCCTGCCACTGACAATGCCTGTTTCATTGGGCTCGGTCATCAACAGTCTGAAATCGTCTTGCATGAGGATATTATTCCACCTTTGAACAGGTTGCTCGAGGCATCATCTGCATAGAGCAGTGTGTAGAGTGCTCGACGTTCGATATCCCGTGTGACAGTGTCCATAAGAAGAACAGAGAGTTTTATTTTTGGGGAGTAGGGTACGTGAATGCGTTTACGCACAGAGTGTTGAACTCCCGCAACAGCACGCTGGCAGACTACCAACTAAACACCTCCCTGTCATCAGAGAACTAGCCTGGAACCGCTTGACACATTTCGGGCTAGCCCTCCCGCTCTCCCGGCTTTGGGAGCCTTCAAGTCAGGAAATTCTTTTCACTAACGGGAGGGGAGGGGAGGGGAGGAAGGGAGTTGTTATTAGTTCAGGAAACCCCTTACCGTTCGATCCCTCCGCCGGCCGAGTTCAATCTTTTTCGTAATAAAAAGAGCCCGAACATAATGCGCAATACGATTCCAGCTGCCAGCGCTCTTCAGCATCTCTCTGACAATGTTGTCTGGAGAGAGCTCCCCTGTGTCTGCATAAAGCTGGTGGCGAAGGCCGTCCCACCTCTCGCAAGAAAAAGAGGGGTGTTCAGCGTCGTCCGCCACTCCATTGCAGAACACACAATCAGGAGATCGCACCTTCCCAATCCCGTGCAGGTAAGACTGAAAACCATGCCCACTTAAAAGTTGGGTAAGGAAGTAATCAATCTCACCGTGCGTTCTATTCAACCATGGATCTAATTTGTCGATGAACCGCGCAGTCCACCTGCTCCTTGGCTCATTTTGCCAAGAAAGTTGCCACTCGCTAAGGGTGCGTTGACGTTCTTCACGGGCAACCACCTCTGTTAAGTTTTCGCTCTTACGGCGGTAGATAGCTTTGCGCTCCTTGGCAAGGGGGGCAACGGAGATCATTCTCGCGATCACCATCACAGCCGATTCGGGGACGGTGCAAAGCTCCCCGCCTCTGCACTTGAGCGAGGCGTTTACGATGTACCTCCTTGTCAAGGGCATCAGCGCATACCTTCGCACCATAGAGAAAGAACCGACTGCATTGCTCCCATAAGGAAACGTCTCCTAGTTGATATAGGGCCCCCGACATTCGCCATTAGCCGAGTCAACTCCGCGACTCCAGCTGCAGCCCTGTCCGCTGCTGCTTTGATTTGCTCGAAGAAGCTCATCTTCAAGTCGAGCATTAAACCAAGGTATTTAATCGCTGGTTTTGACTCTATAGTCAACTCGCCGATTGATATGGGACGCAGGGTCGGGATTCTCCTTCTGGTCAGGATGACTACTTCGGTTCGGAAGAACAGAGAGTAAGTAGTAGTAAGAGGGCGTTTCCAACAGAAGGATGGTTTTGAGATACCAATAAAGCAATTTACCCCAGCGCATGAGTTATTCTGGCAGTAGGTGTGGCCGCAGAGCTTACCAGATGAGTTTATGTTGCTCACAGTTAAACACCTTATCTAGATCCAGAAACGCAATGTAGAAAGTTGTTCTTCACAAAAAAATGCGAACCTCGAGAAACGTGTGCAGTGCAACGGGCCCTATTACATGAGACCTGAGTGCTTGCAGATATGCCACGCCCCACTTTCTCAACTTGACCTGGGTGCGAAGTTATACGGTTGCCAAAACTCAATAAAAGTGAGTTCCACGATTTGCTGAGAATAAAAATCAGGAAAGAGGGAACACTATAAAAGAAGCCAATTATAAAATCGGAAAGAAACAGCCTCACTTAAAGCATTTAGCATTTATCCTGTCGTACGTAACGTAGGAAGAATAGCAACTGGTGTCACCCTCAATGGAGTACTTAATTTGACAACCTAATTTGTTCAGAGAGGTCTGTTGTTTTGACTGCCTAAATATAATTCTGCGTTTGTGGTGAAGATCCATGGTCTAGATGCTTTTAAATGAGATATCATTAAATATAGGGATCCCATATCGTGAGAGCAGGATTAATTTCAGCAAACGTATTCGACGGGGGATGTCATGAAAAACTGAATGCTGCAGATATACCCACAGATGCATTTAACTCAGTTCTCGGAAGATTAATCTGATACTGCTGTATGCTGTTACAGCAGCACCCATTAGATAAAGTCCTATTTTGTCAAATGAAAATCCCTTTCTCTTGAGCTTAAAAAAGATGTTGTTAATTGTGGATCCTTGACGGCATTGAGTGGATATTATTCAGACCACTTGTGACGTAAGAGCGTAGCTTCAGACGGTTGGGAGCGGCCTGTGCCAGTCAATAATTAATACACTGAAAAAAATATGGTGAGTAATCGTTTAATGGGATGGTGCGATGGCTTAGATGGTTATGGCATCCTCTTTGTGATTTTGGCGTTGTGTTCTAGTTATCAGACAGATTATTGCCCATTTATTGTATCGGCGTCCCCACCAATGCCACGCCTGTACGCAACATCGTGAGAGAAAAGCAAGGCTCTGTGAAATATAGTTGAAAAGGCTTAAATAATCAATCAATCAATAATTAAATAATCAATAAATAATCAAGAAATCAATTTTAGGAAGACGAAACCAGGAACCTTGATGCTTCTGGTATGAAAAGTTTTGTGAATTTCTTCTGTGGAAACATTTAAGTGTAGGGCATTCCACTGTAATGTAGATACATTCAGCATATTGGACAAACCAAAACCAAGTGGCCGAGGAGAACTTCCATAGTTGGGGCACCGGGAGACGCTGTATCACATTGGTTCACCGGCAGTGATGCAGTAGGCGAATGCTCCGAATGCCTAATTAGGGTGATCAGAATCGAGTCTATACGAAGATTCATCTGAAGTGACAATAGGTCACGAAACCTTAGTATGGAAACCAGGATAGCCCCTGAATTCACATACTTCAGGAGAAAGAAAGATGTTACTCATTGCGGACGCATAGTTGTAACCTTCCCATCAAATTTCATGTTAATGGGAGTCACCGTTTCGGGGAAAATGAGTGTGGTAGGCAGACAGATAGTAAACCGATTTCAGTAAGGTTTTCCTTCACACAAAACCTTAAAAACATTACTGACTATAGTGTATATGGCTGCTATACAGTCAAAAACTGTACCTCATTAATAAAAGGAAAAGACGATTTCTCAGCAAACCAACTTCATGTCTGCCATATTTGCCTCTTTTCAGAAAATTATTCAGGAAAATGTCAGCATATTACTAAAAGACTTTAAAGAACAGCCATTCCTACCTTATCAAATTTTAAGGAAATTTTTTGGAATAATTCTTTTCAAATAACAAATTTTTTTCATACACTTACCGCTTAGCGGCCGCGGACCTCAGATGGCAACGGCTTATCACCTATTCCAAGTCAAGGAGGATTTGGCCCGATTTTAACCAAACCCGATCATGAGAGCTTCTGTGGCAGACGCATGCAAGTGCATACAAAATTACGGCGGTCTGCACGAGGCACTGGCCTGCATCGGAGCCGCGAGGCTCGGCATACCCTACATTACGCATTGCGAAGTTGTGGACAAGAGCTAGAGTCAGGCTACGCACCCTGGGTAAACCTTTTTGGGGACCTCAGAGATATTTTGAGCCGCAGGATAGGAGAACTACTTTCCTTCGTGAATACTACGGACTGGCTCTGAAAATCTGAGCCGGCTGGACTCTACCTTCTTGCTTTCATAACAGCAGTCATGATCTTAGGAGTTTGTGGCATCAAAACGGTCCACCACAGCGCTGATTGGGCTCCTCGGAGCGGTCACTGATACCTACACCATACCAGACTTGGTGTGGTAAACTTGAAATTGGACTGAAAGAATATTCAAGACCTTTTCCAGCAGACCAATCTTAATAATTGCGGGAATTTCATCTCCGAGGAATGGAATAATTGAAATAAGTATTCAAAGGTTAGATATCGATGCTCGTGTTTTTGTGAAAACAAAATTATTTTTTTCACTAACCTCTTAGAAAGATGCAAATTTCAGATAAACGCATAAAATTCTGGAAGGATCTTCAACTTGAATATCACAAAAAAAAGTCAACCTCACTTTTAGTCAGCTTTAGCTCCTTTGGCACGTTTTGTAAGGCAATTTGCGTAAAAACACCTCCGCTAACGAGATGAGCGATCGATCTCATGACCATGATCAACGCTATCTTTTCAACTCGATTTTACTTTGCACCCAGATATTCATCTCGTTTTCTTCTCTGGTTTTTTATATAAGATGGTGTCCCTAAAAGCACGAACTGTGGGGGCGACGATGGTGAAAACGGCGATATATCGACGATAGTATTGATACCCATGGTAGTGTTAGCTTGGGCGCAATTACTTGGTATCTATTTTCGAAGCACATATGCTGAATTAAGCTCACAACATTCTTTGGTATGCAAATAATCGGGCGGTTTCCGAAAATAGGCACAGAACTCGCCAACCAATTCTATAATTATTGCTGTAGCGGATAAAAATAGATACCAACTTTGAACAGTCAGACGTTGTGCCAAGATGGCGAAGGAACAACAATTACGAATTACCAAAATAATAGTCAATCAATACAGTGGAATGTTTTGCGATGTACATATGATCGGAAACCAAATGGATCGTTCGTGATGAGAGAGTGAAAGGTTGTTTTTTAAACGGAAATGTTGCAATCCTCCTGAACTTTGTGTGGGTTGACTTCTATTTGGTTTCACTAAATTAATTCTATTCTATAAAACGTCAATGATCCTGTTGAGTGGTTAATAAATTGTAATATATTCTAAACTGGTTTCTGCCTACATATATGATGTTATTCTACCCTTTCTATCTGTCTCCTTTGGAATGTGAAAGTGCATAAATAATAACTAATTCTAATCAAGTTTTAATACGCAAATCTGAAGGCGGCACAATGATAAGAATTCAATTTTTCGGTCTACAGATCTGGAAGTAACAATGAGTCTCAATGCACTTTTGGCCAATCATTTCTACATTCAAAGAAGCATTTGCTTAACGCTATCTATTAAACAATCTAAGTCAGACTGCTCCTCGCAAATTCATTTTCTCAGAAATATTCTGTTTATGGATGGATTATGATCCAAGGACTCGGCTCTACCCATTTCTAGGCATTGCCGTTAGTTTCTACGAACAGGATCCATTACATCAGTTGAAACTAGACAAACTAGGCTAGGCTCCTTAGAAGTCATCTACCCAAAAACAGAGGTAGGTAACAAAACTCGATTAGCTACTGACAGATGTTACCAAACCCCAAAATCAGGACCTTTAGTAGTTTAAATATATCGCGAACATAAACAGAATTACCAAATTGGTTGATGGTGAGAGTAATGTACGGATTCGTATTGTATTGCCACCCGAGTATCTTCTGCATTTTCCGGCAAATTAACACAAGCTATGCCCTCCCTCCTCCCTACATGCAATTTTTTTTTACCAAATATAGTCACGTGGCGTACCAAATGAAAGATCTCGGTTAGTACTTTCCGAAGCCGGTCTTAGTTTTGAAATGTATTGGAAAGGTGGGGAGTGGGAGGAGTCGAAAGTGAGAATTTCTTTAACGGGCCCATTCTCAGAAGCTACGCAATCGAAAAATCTAAAAAAAAATCAAGAGGCTGCCACTATATGGTGCCTAGGCTCCGAAATACCCTTCACATCGATATCCTTTCAAATAAAGTTAATAATAGTATATTTCTATAATTTTCAGTAATTTCAAAACCCCCTTAAGTTCATTCTAGCACCACAAAATATTGCAACAATGTAGGGTATAACATAGAGCATAATCCTACCAAGTTTGGTGGAAATCGCATTATTACTAAGAGAGTTATAATAGGTCAAAGTTGTCGCTTCTTTGCAAATTCAATACTGAATGTGGATGTTCTCACATAATATATGCATATATTACGTGCTACGACTAATGGGGCAAATGCACACTCAAATGTCTTTACAATAGAAATACACAAAACCTTTCAAACCTGAAGTGTCCAGCTTCCGGTCTCCCGACTTGTTTTTTGGAAAGCATTGAAGGCCACTTTAACCCACTAAAACCACTTCTCCTCACCCGCCATGCCCCACGGAACTATCTAGAGACATTACATCCTGGGGCGGGTTAAAGTTCTATCGGCTACGGTGAGAATTGTCCCCTCCCCCTCCGACTATTTGGTAAGCGTTCCATTCTTGGAAGCTTCTTTTGAACACAATTTATGGTGCCACTAACTGCATTCCACATTCCTTGGGATTCAACCATTTGCGGAATGATTGTTTCCACTTGTAAAGGACTTATCAAGAGAAGTTAAAGATGTTGCCTCTCATTTCCAAATCTCGGACAAACGAGGAGTATGTGCTCCGATTTCCCATATTCGTTTAGGACAAACGGGAGAATCGTCATGTCCAAAACGATGTAGTTAGAAAGAAACAAAGTTAGTTAGAAAAGTAGTTAGAAAGAAAGTTAGTTAGAAATTGGGTGAAGCGATAGTGGATATCTCCGTTAATGCACTTAATCCAACGCTGGATATTTGGAATCTGCCTGTCCGTCCACCTCCCCTTATGAGAATTATCCAAACGTTCCTGCCACACCCAGATTGTGCTCGTTCTTCTTTCTTGTCGTTGATCGTCAGCATTATGGTCACCCCCGTGCTTTCCAATTGTATAGTGTTCGGATCTTCTCAGCCAAAATAACAATGGGCACCATTCGCGCAACTACGAAAACTGCTTCGTCTGACGTTGTTTGGAATTCGCTAGCGACTTTTAACGCACTCAGACGATATACTGATGATCATTTTCTCCTATACTCCTGAACATTAAGGGCCTTTGTCCAAACGGGTGCTGCATACGGTAAAATGGATGAACACACTCTGGCTAGCAGCAGCCTCCTCGGTCCAATATTGGGCATCATGTCAGTTAACGCAGCCACACCTTTAGTTGCTTTCCCGCCCGCGTAGCTCAAGTATTGCTTGAAGGTCAATCGATGATCCAGCATAACGCCGAGGTATTTGATGAAAGGCTTGGACTCTATCACATGCTGCCCCACGCGAAACCGCAGAGTTTCTTTCAGTTTACGACTGCTCAGTTTTGTGTTTCGCCAAATTTAATCCATGTGATACTGACCAATCCTTGATCAATCTAACCGATGTCTCACATGCCTAGATAACATCCTCCAGGTGTTTGTTCACTACGACAATTAGGATGTCGTCTGCATGACCGATAAAGGTAGCTTGTCGCTGAAGTTTTATCTGTTCGTCTGTTTGTCTGTCTGTCACATGCACTTTTATCAAAAACGACTACACCGATTGACACGAAATTTGGTGAAAGGGTGGAAAAAGCGAACGCCCAGACATGCACTGAATTACAGCTTTCTATGTTAAGGTTGAGAGAGAGAGAGAGAGAGGTCCTCATTTATGCAAAAGGGGGTGTAAAATTTTTTTCCACTAAATATAGTCATGCTGGGTATCAAATGAAAGGTCTCGATTTGTACTGATGATGCCAGCCTTAGTTTTCACATGCCTTTGGAAGGAAGGAAGTGCGGGGGGTCGAAATTGAAGGTTTCTTCAACGAACCTATTATCACAAACTACTCAACCGAAAAATCTGAAGAAAAGTATAAAGCTGCCTCTGTACACAGTCGAGGCCTCAAAATACTCACCATATCGATATCAGCTCAAATTGAGTTAATAATAGTATATTATTATATTTTTGGGAGAATTGACTGGAAACCCCTTTTATGTTTATCTTAGAGTTATAATTTGCAGTAATATAGATTATAGTATGAAGCATGTTATCCCCAATTTTGATCAAAATCGTACTATTAATGATAAAGTTACAGTAGCTCAAAGTTGTCTTTACCGTGCAAACAGACTGCAATCCAGAGTACTAAATATCAATATCACACTAAAGTGGGTAGTCTAAAATGTCAAATGCATATACATTACGGACTACGTGCAAATGGGATAGTTCTGCATTCAAATATATCACACAAAAAACAAACAAAACCTTTC
This sequence comes from Hermetia illucens, assembly GCF_905115235.1. Taxonomy (NCBI): domain Eukaryota; kingdom Metazoa; phylum Arthropoda; class Insecta; order Diptera; family Stratiomyidae; genus Hermetia; species Hermetia illucens. Next base: position 163,323,265 of record NC_051850.1, read on the forward strand.
ATACCTGAAGCAAACATAGCTTTAACCTCTGTTCGAATTAATTTCCCCTCGCTGGACAACCATATCAAAGGTATATGTTTGCTTCTCCTTCCGGTGCATTATTTTCCTCATTCAGGGCGGTGGTAGGTTTTGCCATCAAAAGATATTTCAGGAACTTTTCCCGTTAGATTTTCTTATCATCTTCTTTCCTATTATATTTACTGACATTGGATGGCCGATTAAATTCGAAAGGCGAGACCCTATTCTTTCTGGGTCATAACCAACAAGGGAGGATCAGCGACACATCTTCATATCCTCATCCCATATTCGGGATTCGATGAGGCGCAGACTATAGGATAATGAGTTTTCCGACTCTATGCTCACAGCCGAGTCGGTACTTTTTAATTTCCAATTTTGCTTCACATTCTTTTCAGGATTTTTTCCAAATTGTTACCAAAGTTTCTGGTGCAGTTCCATGGGACGCAAAAGAACCTGGATCTACTTTAATCTTATGGGTGACTATGGCCAACCTGCACGGATATTTTGACTACCCCCAGCACCTCATCGGTATGAATGAAATTAGTACTGAAAATAGTTTTTTCTCCCAATTATTTCTTCAGTCAAATGGAAAGCGAAACATGAATGGCGAAAGCATCGATCGACCAAAACCAAAAAACCTAAACATGAGGCCACCATGCATCACAAAAAGAATTTGTAACGAAAAAACACTAAAGTTCAGAACTGTCTATCTCAGTTTGGCCATACAGCTGCTCCCAGTCATTCAGTCTGGAAAGTTACGAAAAAAATTAAGAATGCCAGGCTACCAGAAACACCACTCAAAGATGACCAAGGCTATTGGATTGCTAACCTCGCTGACAAGGCTCAATGCCTTGAGGAAACATTTGCACTAATGCCGGCACCTCATCAGACATCGAACCACTGACGCCAATAGCTCAAAGAGGAAGACTAAGAAAACTTAAATTCACTTTCAAGACTTTGAACGCCAAGATCTAGGATCTGCGTACTAACAAAGCCTCAAACCGGATAGGTACCAAAATCCCCCTTTCGAGAAAGTAGAATGGCTAGCCTGAACATATTCAGGACCATTTTTCGCAATGACTATTTCCCTAAAAGCTGGAAGGAGGCCACCATTGTGTTATTACCCTTGTTCATAAACCATTGAAGGACAATACCAAGCTAGGCTCCTATAGACCTATTAGTCTTCTGATCAAGGACAAAAGGAGTACGTCTGTAGAGAAGCTCGCAAAAACCGCAAGCTTGCCATCCAGCGGAGTAAGAGGGAATGTTTTAAGGATCTCTGTTTGAAAGTGGACATAAATCCGTGGGGTAGCGCCTATAAAATCGTGACAGGATAATTCAGAGGCCGATCATCTTAGCAGATCACGTGCCCTGCACTCTTGTTGAAAATAATCCACACTTTCCAGCGTGCCCTGAGTGAGACGCCGATTCCACCAGTCACCAGGGACGAACTGCTGGAGATATGCAGTCGAATAGGCCGGATATGTTCGCGGAGCTGTTCGAAACGTGCATGTCCGAGAGTATCTTTCTAGCACCGTGGAAGCATCAGACGCTGGTGCTGCTGCCTAATGCTGGCAAACCTCCAGGAGAACCGTCCTCCTATAGACCCATATGTCTTCTAGACACTACGGGGAAAATGTTGGAGTGGGTAATTTATAATAGACTACTCCCAGTCGTCGAAAGCCAAACAGGTCTTTCAGATAGGCAGTATGAGTTCCGTAAAGCCAGATCAACCACTGATGCCATCAAAATGGTTACTGGCTTGCCCGAAAATGCAATTCACGGAAGGGGTTGTACCAGCAAATATTGTGTGGTGGCGACCCTGGATCCAAGAAGTACATTGTCTCCGCGCGTGTCCCACAGGGCTCTGTACCACTGCTGTGGAACATCACGTATAATGATGTACTTAAACTTCTGGTTCCGGAGGAGGCCACGGTGGTGGATTACACCGATGATATAGCACCGGTCGTGGTCGCAAAGCATCTCGAGGATGCTGAGTTGCAGTCAAATGAACAATCAGTGTTGTTAACGCTCGATTAGAGAGTGCTGGACTGGCACTCGCGAAGAAAAAGACGCAGCATACTTTCAGGCTGCTCATAGCCAGGGTGGTGAGTTCTATCTTGTTGTGTGCAGTCCCAGTTTGGGGAAAAACGCTGCATGTTTTAAACATTGTACATAAACTGAGTATGGTCTACAGAAGAACAGCCTTAAGGATGTGTTCTGCATTCAGGACTGTCTTAGAGGATGCAGCGTCGGATTTCGGGAATGATGCCAGATAACATGCTGGCAACCGAGATGATGAACATTTATAACACGAAGTTCGTCTCTTCTTCATCGGAGGTGAAGAAAGCCGAAAGGGAGGGATCCATAAGCAGATGGCAACAGCGATGGGATCAGTCAGAAAAAGATCGTTGGACTTACAGATTGATCCCTTCCATCGGGGAGTGGCTGAAGAGAGGGCATGGGGAGATCAATTATAATCTCACCCAGTTTCTCACCGCTCATGGAAGATACCATCAATACCTGTACAGATTTAAATTCGACACCTCATCAAATTGTCCAAATTGCGACGGGGTTCTAGAGGACCCAGCGCACGCATTCTTCCAATGTCCTTGGTTCGTGGAGAAAGGAGGAACCTCGAGGAAACTCTAGGTGAAGTAATATCACCCGGAAATTTTGTCCGGAGAATGGTAGCTTGCCAGGAGGATTGGGATGCGATCAATTCCATGATCGCAGTAATCCAGGATAAACTGCGAAAAGTAGAAGAAATTGGGAAGACGCGGTTACGAACCTCGCGAGTAGACGGAAGGAGACGAAGCTAAAGTAAGCTAACTCCGCCCCGTGATGTAATACCTAAGGGTGGTTCCACGGAGTAGGGGGGAAGTTGGGGTGGTTTTAGTGGGTAAAATCCCACACTCTGGCTCTCTTTTCGTCCAGGCCAGAGTCTTTTAAAGATTTCTACCTCCTTATAAAAAAAAAAAACAGACAGACACACGTCGACTCGATTCTAATCAAGCTTGGTTTACGCAAGGGCCTGGCACTCAGACGTAATGTGATCAGGAGGAGAAAATAAGAGGGGATAGGTCACACGATAAGGAGGGGAGACGGTCGTCGCACTATCTCATAATTTTTCCTCAAGTTAAAAAGAGCTCCTATTTGAAGGGCATTCATCCATGATTCATCTTGCAAAATTCAACCTTTAATGGTGACTAAATTCATGAAAGAAGTGAACATTCATCATTATCAACGACGCAACAACCGGTATCCGGTTTAGGCCTGCCTTAATAAGGAACTCCAGACATCCCGGTTTTGCGCGAGGTCCACCAATTCGATATCCCTAAAAGCTGTCTGACGTCCTGACCTATGCTATCGCTCCATCTCAGGCAGGGTCTACCTCGTCTTCTTTTTCTACCATAGATATTACCCTTATAGACTTTCCGGGCTGGATCATCATCATACATACGGATTAAGTAACCCGCCCACCGTAACCTATTGAGCCGGATTTAATCCACAACCTGGCGTTCATGGTATCGGTCATAGATTTAGTCGTTATGTAGGCTACGGAATCGTCCATCCTCATGTAGGGGCCAAAAATTCTTCGGAGGTTTTTTCTCTCGAACGCGGCCAAGAGTTCGCAATTTTTCTTGGTAAGAACCCAAGTTTCCGAGGAATACATGAGGACTGGCAAGATCTTTGTCTTGTACAGTAAGAGTTTTGACCCTATGGTGAGACGTTTCGAGCAGAACAGTTTTTGCAAGCTAGAATAGGCTCTGTTGGGTGCCAACAACCGCGTCTTGCCTTCATTGATGTGCAGCTCAAGATGGCGCGCCAATTGCCGCCTGCTCGATCTGGATGAAGGCAGCTTGTACGTCGGGTCGTTCTTCCCATCATGTCGATATCATCAGCATAGGCCAGTAGTTGGGTGGACTTAAAGAGGATCGTACCTGTTGCATTTATCTCAGCATCGCGGATCACTTTCTCCAGGGCCAGGTTAAAGAGAACGCATGATAGGGCATCCCCTTGTCTTAGACCGTTGTTGATGTTGAATAGTCTCGAGAGTGATCCTGCTGCTTTTATCTGGCCTCGCACATTGTTCAGGGTCAGCCTAGTCAGTCTTATTAATTTCGTCGGGATACCGAATTCTCTCATGGCCGTGTACAGTTTTACCCTGGTTATGCTATCATAGGCGGTTTTAAAGTCGATGAATAGATGGTGCAACTGTTGTCCATATTCCAACAGTTTTTCCATCGCTTGCCGCACAGAGAAAATCTGACCTGTTGCCGGTTTGCCTGGAGTGAAGCCTCTTTGGTATGGGCCAATGATGCTCTGAGCGTATGGGGCTATCCGGTCTAGCAAGGTAGTGGAGAATATCTTATAGATGGTACTCAGCAACGTGATACCTCTAGAATTGCTGTACTGTGTGATATCTCCCGTTTTATGTAAGAGACAGATAATGCCTCGTTGCCAATCGTCAAGCATTGGTTCGCTGTCCCATACCTTAAACACAAGTTGATGAACCACTTGGTGTAACTGGTCGTCCCCATATTTAACCAATTCGGCTGTAATTCCATCGGCTCCTAACGACTTATGACTTTTTAGCCGATGAATTGCACGGACTGTTTCTCCTAAACCTGGTGGTGGCAGCATTTGTCCGTCGTCTTCAGTTGGCGGGACCTCCAACTCGTCGATGTTCTGGTTGTTTAGTAGTTCACCAAAGTACTCAACCCATTGCTCCATTATGCCCATTGTGTCGGAAATAAGATTTTCCTGTTTGTCTCGACAGGATGAAAATTGAGGTGTGTAAGGCTTCATCCTGCTGATTTGTTGGTAAAACTTCCGCGCCTGGTGCGGTTGTTCCCCGTACTTTTCGAGTTCACAGACTTCTTGGTTTCCCACGCTTCCTTTTTTCATTTGTGGAGTTGCTTCTCCGCTCGCGCGTGCCCGCGTTCTTTGAGAATGCAGCATTACTCGGTATGCGGCTTTCTTCCGTTCCGTTGCTAACTTATATTCATCGTCAAACCAGCCCTTTCGACTTTTCTTGCGGCTGTGGTTAAGTTTCTTTGTGGCCATATCTTTGACAACGCTTTTCAGGTGATTGTGAAGATCATTTGTTGATGCTTCATCTTCAGATCCTCTGTTGACTGCGGTTATTGCGGCATCCATTTCCCTCCTATGGGTGTTGCGTAGGGCTGTGTTGTGAATGGCTTCAGTGTTAACTCTCACCTGATTGCCAGAGGGATTCTGAGTGGTGTTGTTATTCGAGCTCGGAGCACCATGCCAACGAGATAGTGATTCGAGTCTATATTGCCCTCCCCTCCCCCCCCCCCCCCCCCCCCTATATGTTCTGACATTTATCAAGACTAAGGGGTGACGGCGTTCGATCAACACGTGGCCAATTTGGTTGAAAGGGGTGCTGTCTCGAGAGGCCGATAACAGTACGTTTCATTTTTTGACTGACTAAGAAAATTATTCCGAGCACATGCTTTAGTGGATGGCCGCATGATAACCCTGCCCAACCCCCAACCTGGAGGTCCAGTTGGTACAATTTGTCCCGTTTTTAGGCCGTTTTTAGGGAGCATCGCCTTCATCCTTCTCGGTCTGAAGCTTTTCGCTCCCAGCGGTCACCACGTGGAGGTGAAGATAGGGTTTGGTAGTAGAGCTATTTGTGTTGGTTCAGCAGGCGTTTCTAGGTTTTATGCTTCATCGTGAATACCAATCCACGTTTTGCCCTGGGGCCTTTACTACCCTTTAGAAATAATTCGCATATATATATATCAGATCTTAAAAGAGGTGGAGTGTCCTCACATAGTTCTACTCTACACAGGATAATTCTTTTGTTAATATGATTTAAAACATTTTCAAAATAATATTTGCAGAACATAAGACATACATACGTATATGTACACCTACGAGTATGTTAGTAAATACGAAGCCCTCACGCGTCGGCATATGCAAATGCCACAGTTGAAAATAAGATTAAGAGTAAACTTTACACGCTCCCACTTTCCTGGGTAAACAATTTAATAAAGCGAAACCTAATACGTTCTGAAATGCTCCCTATAGTGTCAAAACCAAACATTTCAACTTGTTTGTTAGCATCTTATTGTTGTCTGCGCCCAGACCAGAAAAAAAAGCATTAATTGCCCCCAACTAGGAGAACACGATCGCTTCGCTTCTCACAAATAGTCCTGCTCCATGTTGGTCACCCATCACGGCCTCAAGCATTTCAATTTCGTGGCGTTCGCTGTCTTTCCCACGCATTTTTCCCTCACGACTCCTGTTCTTTTGCTTTCTTAAGACATTTCTGTTGCTAGAAAAAACGATAACGAGAAGACATAGCTGCATGGGTCTGCTGGGTCTGCAGAAGGACAGTGAGGTCGATTAGTGGCGGATCTCGAAAGCGATGTTTCTTCTGGCCACGATCATCATGATCTTTATTTAGAATCTGAGACTTGCACCTCGTTTAGGGTCTAAGGTCTGCCTGTGATCTTCAGAATGAGCCAGGGCCTTGCCTCTGAATAGAGGCTTCTTCTACCCTTCGCGGGACGACGGGTTTGTTATGGTGCCGAGCGTGATGCTTAAATTGCGGCCATGCCTGTAATAATGCACCGGAGCGGCTACAGATAGATGATAGCATGCAGCACAGCAATGGCTTGGCGGCGAAGCGTTGATCTTTGAAAATGTGATAAGCACTTAAGAAGTATTCGAGTGAGGAAAGGTCGCACGTTTCGTGAAAAAGTGATTCATTAACTGAGAGTGGATTCTAAGAATCGAAGGCTCCGAGCGCTCACACGGGCAGTGATTTGATTTTCTTGTTCTGAAAAGATGGTCCGATTTTGAAACGAGCTCGCAGTCAGTGGATTTGCTGGGAACCTGCAATGCAGACGCAGGACTCCTTAATTATGGCAGCAACTCTCGCCGTGGAGATTATGTAAATTAAAGAGCAAAGTTCGACAAAATCAGATGTGCTTGTCGCCAGGAAACAACCGAACCAGTGAAAATCCATTATTGCGCATTCACATTTTCACGAATTTAAAAATCACAACCTTCTGGCCGTTATTTTGAATATTCTAATTTGACTTTAAAATTCGAAATAACGAGCGTTTTCAGTTCTAGGATGGAATACCGACTTTGCCTCCATTTAGACCCGTCAAAGGGGCTTATAAAGTTTCACAAAATGTTTCCAATCTTGGTTAATCAAAATTTTCGGCAATAGATAGAACAAGATCTGGTTATCTTTTTGCCATTCTACCGTTAGAAAATCCATTTTTGATAATATGTAAGAATAGCTTATCAATCTTTGCAAGTGACTAAATTGTTACATATTTGGGTTTTTGATAAAGATTTGACTTTTTTCACCCCAGCTCCGAATGTCCTGTTGAAATTAAACCCTTCCACCAGCGAACCATTCCCATTTTAAGGTAGAAGAATGCGATGAGAAAACGCTTCTACGTATTTCCCGTAGCTCACGGATCTACCTGTTGAGCGGCACACCGAGATTTGGAGTGATACAACCGTCGGATGCTGCGCTGGTAGAGCCTCGGCGTCCCATTTAAAAATAAGAAAGAAATATTCATTCCGTGTGATCGTGCGATCCACAATATCTCTCGGAATTAATCAAACACGTCTGGCAGCCCAATTCTATACGATGTTTATGTATACATAGCTTAAGCTCATCTCAGCCTCCGCTCGTGGACCAAAGCCAGCGCGTGCTTCCTATACATTATCCCCCTTCAGGGTAGTACGGCGCGGTGACGGCCGGCCAGCGAAATAGCGCACGCCGCCAGTTCAGACACAGCAGCCAACAACAGACTATTTTGTCACTGATCCTCCACGCCAATCAATGCAGGGATGGGAGTTGATATTGAAGTATCGAATTTTTCTTATTAACTGCTAAACTCATCAAATTCCTTATGAAATTCAAATTGTCATGAAGAAATTTTAGCAGCCCTCGTAGCAGTTGGTATGACTACGGTACTGGTTTATATTGAGGACGGGTTCAGCATTCATACCGGTGGATGCAAGGCCTGTCTAGTACCTCTGTGGCAACTAAGAAGTCCAGGTCCGAGTTGTACACCGCAATTCCTCTCTTAATCCCACAAGGGGCTCTGGCCACAATCTGGGCACAACTATAACCACCATGTAACCCCTACAACCGTAACTAACTACACCGAGAGCACGTCACTCAGGAATTCTCCCTGAGCATATGCCTTCAAAGGGAAATTCGGGTTTCCAAAGTACCAGATAACCTAAGGTGAGATTTAGTGGCAAGATCCACTTCGGATCCATCTCCTACAGACTCGGGTTTAATCAACTTCCTTGAGTACTTGGAGACGGCATTCCCCAAAAGCTTGACTATTTTCAGATTGATTGTCAGGCATGCGATGAGGTACTTTTCGAGGTGTCAACTTTGCCGCCCTATATGAAATAGCCAGGTAATGAGAATTAAAAAAAAATATTTTTTTGTTATACTTTCAAAGAATGGATTAATTGGTCAGAAAAACATACAAATTGGTTCTTTCTGCCTTTTTTGGGCATATCATGTGTAACCTAATAAGGTTGGGCCGATAATATGTAGTGGCCGTGACTTCGCGACGGGCAGGATTTTATTCGCCTTTTTGGGATTAATTTGATCAAATAATCCATTCTATAGTGTGTAATTACTTTAAATTTCGCCGCATATTGCACATTATTGAATCCATTCGGGTGCATTGATCGTGATAGGGCGGAATGATCTGCCGCATCCGTCAACTCTGCTGAGCATGTTGCTGGCAACCTGAACTCAAGAAGTTCAAGGCCAACTTTAGCGTGGCCGGCTGATCGAGAGACAGCTGATGGGCGGAGGTGATCATTTTTGGCTCAGATTTTAGACTGAGTTGACAGTTGTGTTGCTCTTTGTACCGACAAACTTAGGAGAAGGATTTTGACCGCGAGAAATCAACTTAGAAGTAAAGGAAGTGGATCGAAATCGAGAGATTTTATTGAGAGGTTGTTATTTCGGGCGCATTTTCTTTTTTGTTTCTATTTTGTAAACATCTCGTATTTCTTTTAGATAACTTCACAAAGAGGTTAAAGATTCGGTAGGTGAAAGAGATTCGGTGAACATTGTCCGGACGGATCGAAATCGCTAAATTGCTTTAGAATCAGATAATTATTTCGGATCGCTAAGGAGCAGTCGGGTTATCCTGTGTGAAGTTGAGCTCTCGGATTTCTAGGGGTGCCACTATAGAAACAAGAACGTGAGTTTTTCGCAACAGATTCACGTTAAGGAAATTTATCTAAAGAGAATAGTTAATTGTTTTGTGCAGTTTTCTCTGAATTTTAGTGGATTTTATAGCCTGAAAACTTGCAAAGTTAGCAACCGAGCGTGGTAAAAGTACAACATTTTTGTTTTCGTCGAGTGGAGACCATTCACAGTGTTCAGCTGCGTGAGTTTTTCTTGATGTGATATCGATGTGTGATATCGAGGATAGGCACTTGGGAAATTATTCATAGAAGGGTTTTACGTTTGGCGTAGAGGAGACGCTATGCTAGTTTCAACTCCACGTGTTTATTTTATTTTCTTTTCGATTTTTGTGAACTGTTGTACGATTCCAAAGAAATACTGCTCACGAAGGAGTGTTGGTTGAACTGCATCGTTGGCTAGTTGTAGCCAATGTAATTCAGGGAAGGCCTTTCTAATTTATACATATATTTATTTTATATGCATTATCGATGATTATAATGGCACTAGGTTTTTGAAATTTTCTTTAATATGAGGACTTCCTTCTTTTTTCCTCCACCTTGACCCCGCAAACTCTTACACACTAGGGACATCCTCATAAGATCGCCGGAGGATATGAAGGAAGAGAGTGAACCTCACGGGCCGCGCCTCATTGAAAATCTGTGGCAGAGGGAAGAATGAATGAGGCTGTGATTTGTCGTGGATGTCCCCCGCTCCCTTGCGTCTCGATCGCGGATTTCAGTTCGGACACTCACGGTACCACGCGCGCGGTCGAGCCGTTTTTTTTACTTTACAGGTTTAGCTCTCGTTCTGGTTTATCTCTTTAGACTGTTGCGAATTCCCTTGTTTGTTTGGTTATTTTTGGATCCGGGGCGGACACGTTGATTTTGTAAAAAAAACACGCGAGGGATGGAAGCACTCAAATGACCCCCACCTCCATATTCTCGAGCTTGACTAGCAGAGAAGCGTGCAACATCGTGTCAACCGAGCGCTTTGATGGAGCTTCGGTATTTGCGGGCAGACCTTCATGGCCACTTAGCCAATTTCTTTTAGGTTTTGGGGTAGCTCTTCCCGCTCGGTCGTCTTCGACCACTCAGGATAGTTGTTTGACCACCCTAATCCAAGATAGTTTCATTACTAATAAGTTGACCTTTTTTAACTATGACGAAACCCAGATATCTTCTTGGTCCTCTCAAACATATTAATTTCGGTACGGTTACCTGTAAGAATTGGGTGTCAGTCGAGACTGTTAAGATAACGATGAGATTCGGCCACATTAACAAATGTTTGATGTAACAACAAGCAATATGACATTTTATCTGGCCGTATAATTACATTTCGAAGTAGGAGCAGTAGATATAAGGATTCATTTCCTAATCCCACTCTATTCGCTGTCCGGATGAAGTGATCGTTATAGACTCTACCAAAGGTGATCAAAGGGTAGTATGGGTCCCATGGTGCATAAAACCTGGGAAACGCCTACTGAACCAACACCAACAGCGCTACTACCAAACCCCATCTCCACCTCCACGTGGTGATCCCTGGAAGCTCTTTTTTAACGAAAAGCTGCAGACGGAGAAGAATGGAGGCGAGTCTCCTTCGCCTAAAAATTGGGCAAATTGTACCAACTGGTCCTCCAGGTTGGGGGTTGAGTAGAGCTAACAACCCTACATGGAACACAACTTGTTACGAAGTCACAACAAGAGCTTCGGACTGGATGGATAATACAACGATGAACCCGGCAACAACAAAGGGAATAACGATTTGCACATTTTCTCATGGAACGTGCGCTCCCTATACAGAGATGGAGCTGCTGAGCAACATAGGGCTGTTGTAACATCGTTACAGGAGATGCATTGGACAGGGACCGGTTTCCTGGAGAAGAGTCACTACACCATATATTATAGCGGCCATCCACTAAACCATGTGCTCGGAGTAGGTTTCTTAGTCAGCCATAAAATGAAACCTGCTGTTATCGGCTTTGAAAACATAAGCGAACGGCTATGCACTTTGCGCTTGCGAGGCAAATTTAGAAATATAAGCCTCATTAATGATCACGCTCATACAGAGGAGACTGCAGAGTCAAAGAAGGATACCTTCTACTAGGCAGTAGAACGAACCCTCGAAGCCTGTCCCAGATATGATATCAAAATCATACTTGAGGATTTTAACAGCCAAGTACGGAAGGAGCCCGTATTCAGGCGATATGTTGGCTCCCATAACTTACATCAAAATACAAATGATAATGGACTGTGGATCATTCAATTAGCAGTGTCACACGAAATAGTTGTTGGAAATATCTGGTTTGCACGGAAAGTGGTCCAGAAACATGCGTGGGCTCTTTAGGCGGGACCACTTTCAACCAAACTGACCACGTGTTGATCGAACGCCGCCACCCCTCAGCCTTGAAAAATGTTAGAACATATAGGGGGGGGCGGCGGGGGGGGGGGGGGCAATATAGACTCGGATCACTATCTCGTTGGCATGGTGCTCCGAGCTCGAATAACAAGACCAGCCAGAATCCGCTTTGACAATCAGGTGAGAGTTAACACTGAAGCCATTTACAACACAACCCTCCGCAACACCTATAAGAGGGAAAAGGATGCCGCAATAACCGCTGCCAACAGAGGACCTGGAGACGAAGCATCAACAAATGATCTTCACAATCACCTGAAGAACGTTATCATAAATATGACCAGAAAGATACTTAGCCCCAGCCGCAAAAAGAGTCGGACCGGCTGTTTTGACGATGAATGTAAGCTAGCAATCGAACGGAAGAATGTTGCACACTGAATAATTTATCATTCTCAAAGGAAGTGGGTACACGCGGAGACTTATCACGAAATCCGTCGAGCGGAGAAGCGACTTCACAGACGGAAAAAGAAATAATAATAAAAACTTGTTGTTTCTTCTTCGCTGGTGTAGATATTTAACAAGCCTTGTTAGCACTGATGAAGGGATCAAGTGGTTCCCGAAATATCGGTATTTGCAAGAATAAATATTTACACCATCGAAAAAGAAACAGCAAGGTTTTTATTATTATTTCAGATTATTAATCTTTGGACACATCGAATAATTACACTCTCGAAAAAGGAAGTGTGAACTCGAAAAGTTCAAGTTCAAGTTCAGTTCAAGGAGCAGCCGCACCAGGCATGCAAGTTTTACCAACAAGTCAGCAGGATGAAGCCTTACACACCTTGATGAAAATCCTGCCGAGACAAAGAGGGAAATCTGATTTCCGACAGAATGGGCATATTGAAGCGATGGGTTGAGTACTTTGATGAACTACTGAACAAATAGAAGATCGGCGAGTTGGAGGTCCCGCCAACTGAAGACGGCGAACAAATACTGCCACCACCAAGTACAGAAGAAACAGTTCGTGCAATTCATCGGCTTAAAAATCATAAGTCGCTAGGAGCCGATGGAATGGTTAAATATGGAGGGGGTGTGGGTATGGGATAGCGAATCAATGCCTGACAATTAGCAAAGAGGTATATAAAAAGGGAGATATCACACAATGCAGCAATTATAGAGGTATCACGTTGCTGATATTCTTCTACATCTTGCCAGGCCGGATAGGCCCATATGCCCGGAACACCATTGGCCCATACCAAAGACGCTTCACTCCAGGCAAATCAGCAACTGATCAGATTTTCTTTCTGCGGCGAATAATGGAAATCTGCTGCAATATGGACATCAATTGCACCATCTTTTCATCGAATTTAGAGTCGCCTATGACGGCATAGCCAGGGTAAAATTGTACACGACCATGGGAAAATTCAGTATCCCGACGAAATTGATAAGGCTGACTAGGCTGACCCTAACCAATGTGCCAGGCCAGGTAAAAGCAGCAGGATCACTCTCGAAACCATTCAACATCAACAACGATCTAGGACAAGGGGATGCCCCATCATGTATCCTCTCCAACCTGGTCCTGGAGAAAGTGATCCGTGATGCCGACGTAAATGCGAGAGGCACCATCCTCTTTCAGTCCACCCATCTACTGGGCTACCCTGACGATATTGACATTATGGGAAGATCAACTCGATATGAGCAGTATACCTTCATCCAGATCGAACAGGCGGCGCGAGATCTTGGGCTGCAAATTAAGGAAGGCAAGACGAGGTATATGGTGGCAACCGCAGCGCCAAAAACCAAAGAACGAACAACATCGAATCGCACTGGTCAAACGAAAACAATAAAGAGAATCACAACCGATGACAGCTATGACGATGAAATCCGCGCACGGTTGTTGACAGTCAACAGAGCCTATTTCATCTTACAAAAACTGTTTCGCTGTACAAGATACTGATCATGCCAGTCCTTATGTATTCCTCGGAAACCTAGGTTCTCACCAAGAAAAAAAATTCCCATCTCTTGGCCGCGTTCGAGAGAAGAATCTTCCGAAGAATTTTTGGCCTCCTACATGAGGATAGCCCAGTGGTTAGAGCACAAGGCTATCATACGGAAGGTCGCGGTTCAAATCTCACTGATGGCAGTGGAATTTGAATCGTGATTTGACGTCGGATACCAGTCGACTCAACTGTGAATGAGTACCTGAGTCAAATCAGGGTAATAATCTCGGGCGAGCGCAATGCTGACCACATTGCCTCCTACAGTGTACCGTAAAGGTCTTGAATAAAGTGCTCTACCACACTTCAAGGACTTGATCCAATAGGGATCGCTGCGCCAACGAGTATTATTATTATTTTTACATGAGGATGTTTCCGTCGCCTCCATAACGACGAAATCTATGAGCGATACCGTGACAGCTTTTAGGGATATCGAATTGGTGGACCTCGGCGCAAAACCGGGATATCTGGAGTTCCTTATTAAGGCAGACCTAGACCGGATACCGGTTGTTGCGCCGTTGATGATGATGATGGTGAGTATTTTTTGAACATCAGGAAACTCCCAGCACCGTAAATAAATTCCACTTTTGTCATTTTTCGTTAATTTTTTTTAATTTTTTTCGCTAGTGAAAAAATTTAGAGAATCCTTTCACTTTCTGCCGGCTTGAAACTAAGATTTATATAAAAGTAAACCATCTTTGGAAATATCTGAATTGCTAATCATCTTTTTCATAGAAATCCTGAACTAAACTGAGATTTTCACTGTATTTTGTTTTTGATATTAGTGAAAAGAAAATTTGAGGAATTGATTCTATTTATTTTTACTTTTAATAGTCCTAAAATATCATACAAATCATATCCTTTAGAAGAATCCTAAGATTTAGTTCCTCCATAGTCCGTTCGGTTATTAAAAGCTATTTTACGTGCTCAGGTATCGATTCAAGGCTCTCACCCCTGGCGCAGCATTCCAAGTTCGATTGATGTCGAAGCGCTTCAGCCAGAAAAGTAAATTTGCAGAGGCTCCTCGGCTCCCTCGCGCGATCACGACCGGCCCGTCCCTCCGCGCAGCCTACCTGGCTGCAGGCGACGGCCGGCGGATTACCCTATTACCAATTACCTACCTGCACGACCGCCGATCGTGTTGATCGATCGACCCGCGCCGCATGCAGGCATCCTACCTCCGTTCTGCACACACGTACGGCACATACTCACGTCATGTGTGAATCCGTTCTCGTGCTGCGTGTGGCTGGGAACGGCCGCCTGCAGCCGCCGAGCCACATCCACCTGAGTCAGACTCGGGCCAGTGCTGAGCCAGCGCAGGTAGACGAGCACCGCACGGCGCTGATAACAGGCGAGAAGTGAAAAGCGACAGTGCGACTTCCGATCACGTCAGTAGTGCGCCCGCCGCCCAGCCAGAAAAAGAACGACCTCGACAGTCACCCAACACCCAGTCACCCTAGAGCTCGCCGCCCGCCGCGCGACAGCCATCATTAGTTCGCCGCCTGAGCCCGTGATCAGAACAACTCGCAACGTCGAGCGGAAAAGACAGTGTCGCACGAGAGCATCTCCAGGAAAAGTGAGGGAGTTTCCGTGTCTTCCGCAGGACAGTGTGTGACCGTAGAGTACTCGCGTGACTCGTCCAGTGCATCCGCTGCAGGAACGCTGGCAGAAAGTGAAAGTGAATCGACTCAGTGTGATTAACGGACCTCCAACCCTTAGCGTGATAATTTCGGAAAATTGAACTTAATTGACTTTTGTGTGATTTAGTATGAAAATGGTAACGGGAATTGGTGCAGTGCAAACCGCGCACGCCGCCAGCATGATGGCCAGTGCCGCAGGATCCCAGATTCCCCTCAAGGAGCCGGTTAAGAGCGACCGACGGGTAAGTGATTCGCCTGATTTTCATATTCCACCCTGATAAGAACTCACCCCTAAATCTGTTCATTCCGCTAAATTTAAATATGAGAAGGATTTGATTTCCGAAGCAGGACTCCGCATGCTTGTACCCCCTTCCCGGAATTTTCCCATAATTCGCCCTAGTTCCGTGTGGGTCAGTTAATGCAATTTCCACCAACGAGCGTAGTTCCGCACTGACTAAAGGCCCGTGAAATGCCCCCGGGGGTTCCCCGTCCGTCTGCCCCTAAAACTCGCTAATTGCGGCTCCACGCGATCATGTCAACTACCGTAGCGGACGACAATAAAGTTCGCCAGGTACATTGCGTTCGTGCTTGATTAACTTTAACAGCTTTTCCGCGTGCCCGTGCTCGAGCCCAACGTCTCTAAAAGATTTACGATTATATTTTTGCTTTATGGAAACGTGACCGCAGTCACAGTGCAAAATAATTAAAGACGAAGTTGCAATTGCGTTGCGTAATGACCTGAGAGATAAAAACCGCGTTCTGGGGGGTGAGTGGGACCCACACGGCATAGGGGTAGTTGGCGGGCAATTTGGGGTTTTCTGTTAGATTGAGATACATTTGCTTGTATGCTTCGCTGAGCTGAGAAAATTACCATTTGCCGGCACCCTCATTTGATTAATCTTTTTATCATTAAGATTCTAAGATTCGCCCGTTTCAGGCCATCAAATGCCCACAATTCACTTTCTTGCGGACTCGAATGACTCCCAAAAGCCCAAGACTCGCGAAATTCTTTGATCCACTTAGCGACTGTTGCCCGTGCGAGCACTTGAAGCTTGGAACGGTTTGCTAAGATCCGTGACTACGCCTCATGTGCTCGTTCGAGTCCCACACTCCGTGCGACAATTTGACGTGATCATGACTACTTGAGCATGCCAAATGTCGGCCACAAGTTGGCGGGATCCGCCTCTGCCTCCCTGCGCCACATGTGTTTATATTTGACCATCCGCGATGGCCACTACGCCGCTTCCTACATACGTGCACACTATTCGCTATGTCTCATCTTGGATGATTTTCCGCTAGAAAATTCCCCGCGGTCGTTCTTGAATCTATTCCATCTTAGCCGCACAGCGGGGCGACCGCGAACCCACAGAGCAGCCCAGAGACCATGCTCGTTCCTCGCTGGCTGCGACAATCTCTCAAAGCTAAAGATACTCGAATTCGGCCCGCGCATGGATCAAATATGCGTAGGACTATTAACCCTAATTAGCGGCTAACTGACTGCCTTGGGAAACAACACAGCCAACCCGAACTATTTTCAGGTCTTCTTGAATGCTCGCCACCAAAAAAAAGCGGACCCACTCGAAATAGTGTTGAGTGCGGCAGATAAATGGCTCAACTGCACCCATTCGAAGATGTGATTTTTTTCCGAAAGATACACTGCGGCATGGGCGACAGACGAAAATATGGGTATCTCCAGAACTGATCTACCGCAGGGTCACTTGTCGACTTCCAGCCCAAGACCACGCGACTCGTTCCATTTTTTTTCTGCATCTTTTCGAAGGAAGATTTCTTGAGATGGAAAAAAGATAAGATCAATGCTCGTGGGAGGCATTGCCTTCTTGCGGTAGCATTTGATCATGATTTTCTGGGCTTGAGTCTGGGCACAATTAGGAACGGTCGTTTTTCTGCTTTCCATGCGGACCGGGTAGGAAATCGATCGATAGATAGCGTAACGAATTTCTCTAGATACTTTACCCTTTGAAGCATCTCCTGAATCCAATATGAAGTCTAATAATCGCATTTTTGTTAATTACAGAGCAATAAGCCTATCATGGAGAAAAGACGTCGCGCCCGCATCAACAATTGCCTAAATGAGCTGAAAACTCTCATCCTAGACGCCACCAAGAAAGACGTAAGTATCTTTAGGATACTTTTCCATTATTAAATTCATTACCGCGAATAAAACGCTCCATTTTCTAAAAATCTTCTCATAAACCGTAGATTTTACTAAAATGTTCGCCTTTTTTTGTCATTACAGCCGGCGCGACATTCAAAACTGGAAAAGGCCGACATCCTTGAGAAAACAGTCAAATACCTGCAAGATCTCCAACGACAACAAGCAGTCATGTCCCAGGCCACGGACCCCAAAGTTGTGAACAAATTCAAAGCAGGCTTCACGGAATGCGCGAACGAAGTAAGCCGCTTTCCAGGAATCGACCCGGTTGTGAAACGTCGCCTCCTCCAACATCTAAGCAACTGCATCAACGGCGTTAAAACGGCAGATCTACACCACAGTGCTCCTAGTCCTCAAACCGTGGTCCCATCTGTCCAGGTTCACATGCTTCCATCGCCACCCAGTTCCCCGGAACAGGACCAACAAATGCATAGCGTACCAAATCAAGCTGCCGCCCTCCATCCCAACGGATACTTCCTATCGAATGGGTTGCAAGTCATTCCGACCAAGTTGCAGAACGGAAGCTACGCTTTGGTTGTGCCGCATTCAGTACCTCAATCTGCCCAAATACCGACGCTCGTCCCAATCCCAAGCAGGACTTCGTCAACAAGCTCAGCAGCTTCCGCCCCTTGCTCGATCTACGAACGCATGACCAGTGGATCACCTGCCGCAGCCTACACCCCGCCCAGCCCTGCAACCTCGTACGAAATGATGGATTGCAAACCTTCAGTGATACAACACGGTTCCTCGTCAAGCAGCCCGCACCTCCACTATGCACATGTCCCGCAGTCGTACAGCCCAAGTCCCGCCCCCCTCTCACTCGTCATCAAGAAGGAGCGGGACGAGGACCAGCCCTGGAGGCCGTGGTAAACTCAGACCCCAAGAGCGAATGTATTATATAATCTTAAGTCGGTACTTATGAGAACGAGCACGCTGCGATATCCAAATGTAGGAAACTAGGACGCATTCGGCAAGAATGCATGCTGCACAGAACTGACTGCAGACCAAATTCAAGGCGGAGAGCCGACTTCACATCCTGCCAGGCCCCAACCAGGCTGAACCTCTGCTTGAAGCGAATGCAGCGAAAGCTACGAATAAGATACAAACAAAACTCAAAAACAAGGAAGCTGTGAGAAAAACGTGACGCTTGGAATTAGTGAGATACAAATCTTTTACCAGTCTACCGTTAACTAAGTATAGATCGCTGTAAATATCTTAAATCTTAATGAAAATGTCGAGCCAGTAGATTAACTAGAGATTAAGCCTAGGTACCTCAGAGACGATGTAGTCCTTAGAATTTTGTACATACGCACATGCGAGCGAGAATTAATTTATAGAGAAGGAGACAATTGATTGCACTTGACAAGTGACAATGCAACAATGGCAACGTTTTCACTAAGTCTTCCACTAGCGCGTTGAGAATGCACAGTAGTTTGCATTGTAAGTGTAATTTTTACAATAAAAAGTCGCACCATATTGGACATCCTGTCAAAGTATAATTTTCATAAAATTAGATTGGAATGGATTCAACTTGATTTCGTAATGTTATTTTTATATCCGACATTTTGGCCGTGAAATGTAACACTTCTGTTATGACTGATATGTGAAACGTGAGAAACTTTAGATCGTACGATTTACAAACAGAAAATATTTAATAAAATTATGCAAGAACCATATATACCCATATTCGCTTTGTTTTACTGCGCTTCCTGCACTTTTGAGTGCTTTCTCCCCAACCCTGCCCGGGAACTCCACGCTTCAACCTAGAGTGGTTGGGAAAGCCTTCATACTCCAAGTTGCTTCCCGTGGCTTTTCGACTTCACCGAATCTTAATCTTTTGAGTGGCGCATCCGGCTTCCAACAGCCCATTTCCACCAACGACCGTCTGTCGCACTTAACTTACCGCAGTAGTTTCTGCCGGCGTGATTGCATTTTCACGGGCTGGTCTACCTGCATGGGCGGCATTGTTCACATTTCTGAATCGGGGACATCACTTGGCTAGAATGGGGGCCTCCGTCAAAGGCCTGCAGTCATAAATAAGGCGGCCGGCTGATGATCGATCGACTTGCCGCGAATTAACCTTGCCTTTGTGGCTCGCCGCCTGGTGATTCAAGAGCTGTTGGCGACAAACAAGTTGATAACGGGCCACACCATAAAATGCGGCTCCCACTTCCATGCCGAGGGGGCTACTCGTTTGTGGCATCCGTGGCCGTTCTACTTCCATCGCGATTGAGCGTCTGCAAAGTGTACATGACTCCATGACTGAGACAACATCTAAAATTTCCATAGCCACCAGCGAGTGCGATAGGTCGTTTCTAGTTCAACAAACAACCAAATCTGAAAACACAATTAGTCGTTTATCATGAGCGCGAAGCGATTAAAAGTCGTTCGATTATGGCCCCTGAATGTGACCAGAAGTTGGAAAGTGTGACGGAGGCTTACTGCCGCCGGGCCCCATGTGTGCCACAACAGGCGCGTGCTTATCACTTGGCCGCGCGAGCTATTAATGGCAACAGCCCGCGCTCTGTTATCACATTTGCTCGTTTCCAACAACATCCGCCATAAATAGATTTTCTTCCTCTAAAGTGTCTCGGTGACTAGAGATTGATTACACAGGGTGGAAACAGTGAGGAGAACACAACAATTCGCTAAGAGACTTCATTGGAATTCAGCCCCAGAAAGGTGCTACCATCGACGTGCTTTCATTCATGTTCCCACCCATGACGTCGGTTACAGATGGTTGGGTTCATCTAGTTAGTTTAGTTAACTGGGGGGAGCCGCAGCTCCCAGCACTCAGGCCATTGTTAGGCCCATTGTACTACCCCCGTAAGTTGCCTATTCAATGGCTTCCCGCCTACGGTGTTCGCAGGCTTTCACGAATCTGAGAACATTCTCCAGAGGTAGAGAGTGTGCAGATTCTTCATTGAAGAAAACCTTGCCAAGGTGTCTTCGTCTGAGATCTGAGAATGCCGGGCAGCTGCATAAAAAGTGCAGGGCCGTCTCCTCCACTTCACATTGGCTGCACATAGCCGAAACCACTACCCCAATCTTTTCCATATGGTAGTTTAAGGAGCAGTGTCCCGTCAAAAGCCCTACTAGGGTTTTCATGTCCTACTTCTTAAGGGACAACAAAAATGCCGCTCTAGTGACCCTAGGCTGTTTCACAAGGATTTTCGCTTGCCTGCAAGTGTCCAAATTTCTCCACTCAGTTGTGTGAATCCTTGCAATTTCACCCTTCAGAGTAGACTTGACAGTAGATGGTCGGATTCCATGAGCTGGTTCTGGCCCCACCATTGTGGATCCAGACCCTCGGTGAGCCAGTCTGTCAGCCTCCTCATTACCGGCGATGTCGGAGTGGCCCGACATCCACATCAGGAATGTTTCCTTCAGTCGACCAAGCTTCAGCAGCACCTGATGACAACTCCTCACCAACTGGCTTGATATGTAGTTGCCATTTAGTGCTGATAATGCCGCCGGATTGTCGGAACAGATTCGAATTTTGCGACCCCTCCATTTTTGTCGCAGCCATTCTTCTGCTGCTAATGAAATGGCATATATCTCCGCCTGGAATATAGTCGTCATTTTTCCTAGGGGTCGGGTCAGTTCTATAATCGGATTCTCCGAGAACACCCCTGCGCCCGATCCATCCTCCATGACCTTCCCGTCGGTGAAGATTATTAGGTCTGTAATCTGAAAAGCCTCATTGCCATTTGTCGACCATTCTTCTCTTTCGGTGATTAGGACAGTGTATGTTTTTTCAAAGACGAATCTGAAAACCATATGATCGGTCGGCATCAGGGCTACTAGATGTTTTTCAAGGAATTTCCAGATAGACGCATGTTCATGTGATTGGCCACCTTTCCACGCCCCAATGGTATCGAGCCTATAAGCGTCGTTGACTGCTTTCCGTTTCACCTCGAAGTGAATGGGGGTAAATTTAGGATAGCTTCAAGTGCCGAAGTCGGCGTAGTACTCATTGTTCCAGTAATACTTAGGCAACCAAGTCTCTGAATCAGCGTTAGGAGCTTCCTGCCGTTAGCAAAGTTCAGTCTTGGCCACCAGATGATGCACGCGTACATCAAAATGGGTTCTATTCTAGATGTATACATCCAGTATATCCGTTTAGGTGAAAGTCCCCAGGTCTTGCCTATCGCATTCCTATAGCACCAGAGCAATCTGCAGGATTTCTGGTATTGTTCCTGGATATGATGCTTCCACGTTAACTTGGAGTCGAAATGTACTCCTAAGTACTTGACTGTATGTGCCAACTGGATATCCGCCCCTGCTAAGGTGGGTAGCGTATAGCTGCCCCACCTGACGTTCCTAGTGAACATAACTAGTCCAGTCTACCTAGCGTTCACCGTGAGTCCGTTGCGGAGGCACTAGTTGTGGATTACATGCAGAGTTGCATTTAAGCGGTCACATACTACAGCAGGGTATCCATTACCAAGACCCATAACAGTGGGGAGAGAACCCCTCCCTGTGGGCAGCCCCTGAGACATCCTGCTTCAATAGACTTCTGGCCGACCGATATGTGGATTTTTCTCCACTCTAGCATGTGAAGAATCCAACTGATTAGCAGGGGTTCGATTCCATGCTGTCTTGCCGCATCACAAATTGCCGCGAATGAGGCATAATTAAAGGCGCCTTCGATGTCCATGAATGCGCCTAAGGCGTATTCTCAATTCTTGCCGTAAGTTCATGGAGTGCTGTCTCCGTGGATTTGCCTTTCTGGTAGGCGTGTTGCCTATGGTGAAGTGGCCACTTAGGAATGTGTGTATCCTTTATGAACCGATCTATCAGTCTTTCTAGTCCTTTTAGCAGAAAAAACGTTAGGCTGATCGGTCGAAATCTTTTTGCGTCTGTGGAAGTGGGTTTTCCTGGTTGGGGAATGAACAATATCTTCACATCCCGCCATTTAATTGGAATATAATCGTGCTAGGCATACACGATATATATTCCGAATGTGTAGACCCAGGGCATCCATTCCCTCTATTACTAGCGCAGGGATGATGCCATCCGGACCTGCAGACTTGTATTTATGGAACGAGTTAAATGCCCATTTCACTCGCTCCAGTGATGCTACTTTGTACGCCAAATTCCAGTCTCTCGGTTGAGGGCTGCATGCACCTGTTGGCCCTGAGATTAGATTTTGGATGCTGCGTGGGAAGTGCACTTCAAGCAAATGATTTGCCGTTTCTTCATCACTTTCTGTGTACTTCCCATTCCGTAAACGTAAATAACCCAGTTTCTGACTACGTTCTTTGACCAGAATCCGCTTCAGCTTTGAGGTTGCCTCAAGGCAGTTAGTCTCTTCACAAAAGCGTCTCCCAGACGGTCGTTTAGCTCTTCTTTAGAGACTTCTGTGCCTCTTTATAGCGATTCCAGCTAGTGCCTGATTCACCCTTCAGAGCATGGTTGAGGAGCATCTAAATTCGTCTAAATTTTCACGCAGTGATTATTTTGTTCACCCTTAAAGCAGCTGTACTCTCTCTCAATCTCTGGATGCTTTTAGATGATTACTATCCCCGGTCTTTTGATATCAACCAATAAGGTCGTCTAAACCCAGCAAAATTACACAAGCAACTAGGTAACTTACGCATACAGAGTGGGAAATACCTGAAAAGTACAGAGGGAACGGCAAATCACATAATTAAAGACGATTCTCAAGGCAGTACTAAAAACCACCAATCCGGCACGGTAGTCCATTTCGAGCCATTTGGGCGACGCCTCCAATCCGAAGCGGTGCAAATACTTTCAGGTGATAATTCAATTCTCCGTGCCTACCTTCCATCCATTTCTCAATACTCGGGATCAGTGTGTGGGTGTAGCGACCATTTTCGAAATCATGCCACCGCATCTGTCATCTCATATACAATTCCTTCTTAGTAGCTCTTCGGAAGACTGTAGTTATTTCGAACGAATTTGTTCCCCTTTTCTAGTAGGGGTAGCGCAGTTTATTCCCTAGAAGATCCATTCACTGCACACTGCCGGCGCGATTAACCGGTATGCCAAATTTACCTTCCTTCGCTTCATAGCATTGCCAAACGCTCCCGTAGAGACGGGAGCCGGGCATAGTAGATTAGATTTATTCACTTCCATGACAAAGAGCCAGTGATTATATCATAGATATGCTTTTAGGGTAGCGGTTCGCTGAAATACGTTTCAGCCTTTCAGGACCCCTCCAAATGCCCGCACTCCTCTATTATTCTGAGTCAAGTGCTCTTGGGGTGACCCACTCGTCGGCCATCTTGGGGGAGTAAGATCTTCTGTACGACATAGCCACCAATGGAATTTTGCCCTTACTTAATGTATCACCTATCCACTGCCACTTCGTCTTCCGATCACATCGCGTACAAGCGACTGGCCTGTCCTTCGACCAAATTCCTCGTTTGAAATAGTATCAGGCCAAGGTACTCCGATGATACGACGAAGACAAGTGTTGATTAAGACTTAGAGCCTTCGAATGACAGTAGTGGTAGCTTTTCATGTGCTACTTTCATATAGCAACACAAAATGAACATCAGCATAGGATTGTGGTGTTGAGAGAACCGCATTTCCAAATTTTGGACAGGGCATGGAAAGCAGATACAGCGCTGTTAATGCACTGGCAACATCCAATTCGATGTCACCGTCGGTAGAAACCACGCTTAAATATATATATACCTGGCGTACCAGGCTACTCGCGACCTGAGTGGCCAACGCAGAGCTGGATGCTACCAGGCGCGTGCAATAGGTTGCGGACATTGAAATGACCCATCGGGTCAGGTACTAATATCGCAAGTTAATCTTGTAAATAAGTAGCCGTGGACAAGCAGAACTTTTCCATTTGTGTTCACTATCATCATCATCAACGGTGCAACAACCGGTATCCGGTCTAGGCCTGCCTTAATAAGGAACTCCAGACATCCCGGTTTAGCGCCGAGGGCCACCAATTCGATATTCCTAGAAGCTGTCTGGCGTCCAGACCTACGCCATCGCTCCATCTCAGGCAGGGTCTGCCTCGCATTCTTTTTCTACTACAGATATTGCTCTTATAGACTTTCCGGGTGGGATCATACTCATCCATACGTATTAAGTGACCCGCCCACCGTAACCTATTGAGCCAGAATTTATCCACTTGACGGTCATGGTATCGCTCATAGATTTCGTCGTTATGTAGACTACGGAATCGTCCATCCTCATGTAGGGGGCCTAAAATTCTTTGGACGATTCTTCTCTCAAACGCGGCTAAGAGTTCGCAATTCTTCTTGCTTAGAACCCAAGTTTCCGAGGAATACATGAGGACTGGCAAGATCATAGTCTTGTATAGTAAGAGCGGATTTCATCATCGTAGGTGTTATCGGTTGTGATTTTCGACCCTAGATTGGAGAAATAAATTATCAACGGTCTCAAAGTTATAGTCTCTTATCTTTATTCTTCCCGTTGACCAGTGCAGTTTGATGTTGTTGGTTGGTGCTTTCATTCATGTTTCCACTCATGACGTCGGTTACGGATGGTTATGTTCATCTAAATTTTCATGCAGTGATGATTACTACCCGCGGTCTCTTCTTAACAAATAAGGTAGACAACGAACCCCCTTACGGTATGGTCTTGTCAAAGAACGTAGCCAGCAAATGGCTATGTTCTTTACTATCCAAGTTGTCACAATCTCGGCAGATGCCGGATTTTACCTAATACTAGCACTAAGTGCCAAGCATTTAGGATCGCAGAATCCTACCTACTTAAAAGATAAAAGGTCGCCGGTAGTGGCTACCGATTGTAGGTCAGTGGCAGAATCTGTCGAGAACTCGCAATATCGAGCACATATGCAGAATGATGTACTTCTGCATGGTTTGAACCAGACTGTGCGAAAGTTCCAGGACATCAAGGGAAGCCATGGGGTTTTAGGTACAATACTTGTAGCTGGCAATACGCAACTCCGCCATGCTATCAACATAGTATGCTGGTCCCAAGCCTAGGTAAAGGAGGAGGGATTGAGGCAACGTACTTTGTACTATCCTAGTAAAACAAAAATAAAATACTGAGATCAGTGAAAGAGGTAAACAGTATAGTTGACCTGATCTCTCTTGGTGACAGGTCCCGCGACAGGCTGACCAAGAAAATGCATACAGTGTGTTTAGAAACAAGATGATCGGATCGAGTAGTAAGCCTCGGAAAAATGCCAGGGGGTCCACCTCAATCGACGCGGCAGGACGGGCTCCAAACCAGCCGAGAAATGGGCAAGGGTTCTTGACGCATGGACGGCGTAAGCAAGTTAGTCCGAACAACACAAATACATGTCTGCACGCTAAATGTTGGCACCCTAACTGGAAAGACCGAGAAACTCGCAAGAGCCCTTTGGAAAAGGCGCATTGATATCTGCGCTCTACAAAAAATCCCATGGTCTGATGCCAATAGCTGCGAAATTGAACTCGAACGCGCTAAAAATGGCTATAAACTTTTGCATATCGAACACTTCTGTTGCGTTAATGACAAGTTGGTAATTTGCTTACCAACCGTCGAGCCGCAGTTCGGTAGAGATTTAGGTAGGTCTTGCATCCACCAGTGTGAATGCTGAGCCATGCACTTGGTATAGACTGGTATCGCCGTAGCTTACTGCGGCGGAGCTCTGAGTGTGGTCACAAAATCAATCCATGTCTTAAGAAGACCGTGGGATTAAGTTCACGAGACAGGTACCCACGTAAAACACCGTGACGTAACTGTCACTGCAACTGAAGTTGAGGCGGCAATAAAACGAGTGAAATCGGAGAAAGCCACAGGACCTAACGATATCGCATCTGAGCTCTAGAAAGCCAACATGTAGGACCCAACACTGCGGCTCAGTGAATTCTTTCATCGGGTTATTCAAAAAGGTGGAATACCACCACAAAGTGCCACAGTCCAATTTGAAAAAAGAAAGGTAGTTCAGCAGATTGTTCAAATTACCGTCCGATCCGGTTACTTTCACATACCATGAAGATTTTTGAACGCATTTTTGAAAACGGTATTCGCGAAATCGTTGAAATAAATCAAGCCGGATTTGTCAAAAACTGCGGAAATACTGACGCGATACACGCTGCGCGATTACTCATGGGGAAACACCGTGAGAAGCATCGCCCTATTTACATTGCATTTCTGGATCTAGAAAAAGTGTTTGACCGTGTGCCACACGAACTTATCTGGTATGCTTTACGACAACACTTAGTGCTATAAGAACTCATGCGCTGGGATCAATTGCTCTACCACGATCCGAAAAGTAAAGTTCGAAGTATGGCGGGTGTATCAAAACCACTTCGTATCTCTGTTGGTGTTCATCAAGGAAGCGCCTCTTTGTTCTTCTTATGGACAACGTCACACGGGATATCCAACGTCCAGCGCCCTACACACTGCTTTATGCAGATGATGTTTTCCTAGCATCTGATAGCAAAAATGATCTCGAGCAACTTGTTCAAAAATGGAATGAACGCCTCATGCAACACGGTCTCAGATTGAATTTAAACAAAACTGAATTTTTGAAGACCGATCCCCATGAAACAGGCACAATCACTGTCAACAGCAGTGACCTGACCGGAACTGAGCGAGTTAAATATCTCGGGCCAACGCTATCAGCCAATGGAGGACTGCGTTATGAAATTACTTCACGCATTAACGCAACCTGGATGAAGTGGCGTTCCACAACTGGTGTTCTTTGTGATCGATCAAAGAACGTCTGAAATTTAAAATTTACCGCAATGTCGTCCGTCCTGTTGCCCTCTATGGTTCTGAGTGTTGGCCGACTATACAATACAATGAACGGCGTCTTGCGGTAATGAAAACAAAAATGTTACGTTGGACTAGTGGCGTGAGACGAAATGGAGGATATCCGCGATCGTTATGGGGTTGCACCGATCAGGGAAGAATTGCGAGAGAGGCGTCCTCGATGGTATGGTCACGCAATTCGTGCTGACGAGAATTCACTTGGCAAGATTGACCTGAACATCGAAGTCGAGGGTAAACGACCAAAAGGCAGGCCGAAACAACGGTGGCTTGATACGCTGAACGGGGATTTCAAAGCTTCGAGATTGCATCCGGATGAGGCATTCGATAGAACCAAATGACGAAATCGATCACGACGAGCCGACCCCGCTTGTGAACGGGACAAAGGCTGAAGAAAAGGAAGAAGGAGACAGCAAAATTAAACAAGTAGTCTTGAAAATAGTTATGCTGACTCAAAGAACGATACCAGCAACTTCGGCTCATACCATAACCCAAAAAATTCAATGGTACACCGGCTCTGCTCATACCCCTTAAACAAGGAGGGCTTCCATAAAGAAAGGATGTTCATACTTGATATAGCAATCAGCAATACACCGCCAAAATAATAGAAAAATTGATTAAGAAAAAGCAAAACCAGATATGGAAGAGCCAACACTCAACATTCTTCGAACATGAAAGCACTCTAGTCGATACAAAATGGGTGAGCATATCACTATCCAAATACTTTTATAGAATAAAATCCTTTCTAGAAAAATACAATATAAAAGTAGTCGGATCCAGCAAAGACGCAACACTTAAAAGACAATTAGGAAGCGAAAAGGACCCATTAACGGAAGAGGAAAAAAGATCGACAACAAGAGACGCGCTGATCGGCCTCGAAAGGATCAACATCTGATGGTCGCTTATATTCGTTTGTATGTTGTGTCCGCCACATCTCGTAGAGTTGGGAAGTTGGGACCTTCTTAGTTCATCATCGGCCGCTTGTACAACCCAGTTGCCGCTAGACAATGGGAGAACTATTTTGCTGATCGAACAGCAGATCTACTGAGTAACCCGCCTGAGAATATCAAAACGCTCTTTTCTCGGGTACTACCCAGGTCATCGTTCACATTCCGAAGGGGCGTCATAAGATCTGGTTGGGGATTCACTAAAGCCGATCGATGAACGGAAGGGGTTGAAGGCTCTACTGACCGGTACGAATGGTGGCAGGCTTAACGCACTCGAACTACGATATCGAGCGAAATCCCGGGAAGTTCTGCGCAATGTACGCCGTGAAATTTGCTGTTGGGCTGGTGAGGGAGGTGGAAAATGTCGCAGATTGCAGGAATGCATACCGCGAAACAGCTTACATGTGGTCGCAAATCTTTCGATGGTCCTGTGAAGGACGTCAACGATCGATTCTTCATCCACGATGATGAACTGCTGGAGAGGTGGAAAGAACATTTCACCATCCGGTGCGGTTCTTCCTCCGATGGATCAAATACGGATACGGACTGTTCCTCTAAGCAGAAGAGAAATCATTTCTACCATCAATGAACTCATATGGCGTAAAGTCGTCGACGGTCTGCTGGAGAATTATTTATCACTCTACCTGTAGATATTGCAGATTTGCTGCTTTCACTCGTACAGAAATCTTGGGAATTCGATACCTTTTCCAGAGAGTGGAAGAAGGAGATGATCGTTAAGATTCCAAAAAAGGTACCCTTTTTGAGTGTTACAATTGGAGGATAATGGCTAAAGCAATCTTCGAAAGCATCAAAGAACATCTCGAAAGATTGATCGACAGAGAGCAGGCTCCGGATCCTCCTGCATAGGCCACATCAACACCCTACGGATCATTTTGGAACAGTGCGCGAAATTTAGATCTTCGCTTTACCTGCTCGATTTCGAGAATGCTTTGGATAGCGTGAACAGGGATTATATCATCGGAATACGTGTGGTGAAAATCAATTAGAAAGTCGACGAAGAAAATGTCAATTTTGAAGTAACTTCATGTGTAGGTTGTAGACAATATTTCAAAAAGAAAGGTTTGTCGTTGACAAAGTTCTGCATCCCATTTTATGCCTTGATTTTTATAATGTACATATCTCTCGTTTACTCTAGAGTAGAGAGCATCTATAAATTCTCTCTTTCATATTGTTAGTTTTCCACTATTTAGGTTTCAATGAGGCTTACTTTCAGTTTTCTGACTGTGACATGACTGTGTTTTTCAGTTTGATGTTATTGAAACATTCATTCGCCTGAACTCAAGATTGATTCATTTTTGAGTAAACATATGAACGCATGGATTGTAAATAGTAGGAAACGAAATCACCCTGTCTAAGTTAATACCTTTATCAGTACCCCTGACCAGAGAGGCAAGCAATCACGTAGCCGGCCCCAAGCCATGGCTTGTTTTTCTCAAACAGTGTGACAAGTGGCAGGTGAACCACTTGCCCAAGCCTTTATTAAAAGCTTTTCCAACTAATTTATCTACGCTCGCGATATTCCTGATAAATATGTGTTTTTTTCGTTCTGTAAGTGAACTCGCTTGTGGTTTATCATTGGCGAGAACGATAACAAGGCCACTAGTTCAGACGTACGTTCAAGTATCATCCTTGGCAATTTTTCTATGGAATCAACGGCGACTGATAATACGTACAGTAATTGCTACTCCATTTCAACATTAAATGAAAAAGTGATAACCGCGTCCACTGATAGATAATGCCAAAACACAGGCATGCCGCGCCAATTGCAATACGCAAACAATGTTACGTTATTGAGAGGTCTTGCATCAAAGGAAAGCACACGGAAAAGCGTTATCGACAGCTCGTAGTCAAGGTAAATTTACAAGATTGAAAGGGGTGCGTTCCTCTAATGGTATTCAATTTGATTCAAGGTTTACTTATGTCGCGAAATGACGGTCAGTTGAGTTCCTAGAGAAAATGCTTGCAGTTTTTGGGGTCACTTTCTATATACCGAGCCTTTCTCTCGGAACTTTTAGAAAGACACTGGCATCTTAGATTGCAAACAATGTGTAGGATTAACACTTTCTCAGATCATTCACACTTCCCTACGGACATCATTCCCCCGCGAACCCCTGTTATAGATTCCTTTCGACCTCGTTTTCCGCCCTTCTCCAATTTTGTTGGATGTATCACGCCTTAATTCGTGTCCGATTTCATTATTGTGTATGTGCACATTCACGACGCTCATCAAGCTCCTTTTAGTTTTCCGTGGAGAATAAACATAAATTAATAAAAAAAATCGACGAAACAACAGGGAAGGAGGAAAAGCTGAGTGCGTTTGGGTGCAGCACAAAAATGCGTCGTTCACCGCAGTGAAAGAGGCAGCAAGGGCTAACATACCCGATGTGACACCGAGGCACCCAAATAAAGAGGAAGCCTTCTCCTTGACCGTGCGGAGACGGGAACGTGAATACCTTGTAGAGCCGCTGTTCCGAAAGAAAGCTCAGTCAGAATCGCTAGTCCTGAGCAGATGGATTTGAACACAAACCGAGTGCAAGTGCAGTCGACCGTCCTAGCTACAGCCGAAGAGGAAAGGCTTATCAGGAAATCCGCAGTGGTGAAACGTATGCGGTCGGCAAAGTCCCTCCAGAAGAACGTCAACAAACGCGTCAAAAACGGCCTGATGGTACTGGAGGAACTACTGGACCGCATCTTCTCCTATAGGTGAACGTGAGGAGCAGCGGAAGACGATTGGAGAGCAGAAACAGCCGCACTCCCCGCTAAGAACGCTGCTTGCGTCAAACGGACCGCAAATAGCCCACTACAAAGCGAACTGGGTCAAAAGTGGAAAGAGGATGACGTGCCTGAAGGAGACTTTATCGAAGTAGTTTCCAGGACCCAAAAAAAGAAGGCGAAGAAGGAAAAAGGAAACAACCGACTACGCCGTCAGGAACACATCCGTCCAAAGACAAGGAGGCTGCAAACCAAAAGCCAAGAACAGAAAAGACCAGGAAACGAAGAAGGACTAGAACGTCGGCTCTGCTCATAAAGCCGGCGAAAGGCAAAACATTTGTGGAAGTCCTTAGTGAAATCCGTTACAGGGTGAAGGAAACGTTACAGGATGAAGAAAACGAAGCAGTGGTGTCTTCCACACGGAAAACGAGGATTGGCGGAGTTCTCGTCGAACTGGGGCCAAAGACGACTAGCAAGAGTACGTTCTGCGAAGTGGTCAAGGGTTTATTGGGGGAGAAGGCTCTTGTTTCCAGCCTAGAGGGATCTTGACTGCCTCACGGAAAAGGTCGAAGTGGAAGAGGAGATAAAGCGTGAATATCCAGAGGTAACCAATGCCCGGTCAGGTATCACCTCAGGGCAGAATTAGAAAGGGCTAGGGTGCGAACGGCATGAACCGTATTTTACAAATTAACATGCACCAGAGTGCCACTGCTCACCAGTTGCTAGCACAGTTCGCTGCGGAAGTAAATGCTGATTTAGTGCTAATTAGCGAGCAATATCGAAACAAGGACCCGGCCTCATGGCATCTCGACTTATCGGGCACCGCTGCGATCGGGGTTCGGGAAAACGTTCGACTTCGCGTTCTTGTCGAAAGTCGAGGGAACGGTTTTTGTCTGGAACCGGTGTTTAGGGATAATGTTTTTAAACGTTTACCTGACGCCGAACGGGACGATGCTAGACTTCCAGCGCCGGCTTGATGCTCTGGAGGACGCCCCCCCCCCCATCTTACTTTTCCATGTTTGGTTTATGTCGACGACTTTAAGCCATTTTCCGCTATATCTTCGCCTATGTATTCTGCCTCTCTTCAATCAAACCTGGACACACTTTTCCACCGGTGCACTGCCAATGGTTTAGCGCTAAATGTCAGAAAGGCCACTCTATGTGCTACTCGCTCAAATCCCCACCCACTTCCTTTTCCTACTCTCTTAACGGACATTCCTTATCATATCAGAACTCCACCCAAGACCTTGGAGTCATTTTCAACAATAAGTTCCGCTTCGCTACCCACTGTCTCGAAGTCACCAATCGATCAACAAAATTGTTGGAATTTATACTTCGCCCCTCCTTCGATTTTAACTGCATCCAACCCTCTTTAACCCTCTTCAACTCCCTCTTGGAAAGTACCCTCCTGTTCTGTTCCGTCCTTCTTTAAGAAAAACTTTCTTCGGGTGGACTACCCCTCCCGCTTCCGCTTTTTGCACACCCCCCTTCCTGCAACAGCGTAGAATCTATCTGGATTTATGTACATTTTTTAAACTTTCCTTAGGTCTAATGTATTGCTACGCCTCTAACGATACCACCTGCCGCACTCGCGACACAGACAATGTACCCTTCGCGGAGCTCGAAATCTATTTCCATTCGCCGATTCTTGGACTTTGTCGAAGGTATAATGCAGGACGGCTTGGTCTTTTAAACTTCCCATCTTTCAGTAGTTTTAAGCATAGGTTAAGATTCTTGCTTTCTCCTCCTGCTGAGGACAATAAAAACCTGGAATGCGCAGAGTTTCCGATCATTTCTTTCTAACCTTGGTAGATTCTTTTGCTCCTACCGACATTGTAGTTACCATCTATACATTCCCACTAGCTTACCTAGTGAATAAGCATTTCCCCTCTTGATAGTTTGCTGATATTCCTAGGACCAATTTGCTGTCTTGGGGTGGTATCATCTTCGCCCCCGTGTGACTTCCAAACTTGTTTAGATACTTTGCTGCTACAATGACCTAATGTAGAACGGTTTAATCACTCTTATCAATACCCGGATGTTAAGGTGGATATCTCATCTCTACTTTATGGGCTAACATAGTTCACAAATCCGACCCAGTAAGAAAAACACTGGCCCCTTTCGGTATCTCTTCGTTCTGTCTTCCACTGAATGGGTCTTTGACAATCAGTGGACTGCCTATCAACTTTTCCCACTTCAGCTGGCTCTCTTATTGGTGGTATCCTCATGAGTACGGCACTCTTTTTAAAAGGATCTGGGGTGGACTTAATTACCATGGTCTTATAGTACTCATGGTTTCTTTGAGTAATAACGAAAGTGTAGTGAGTAGAATAGATGTCAGGATAAATAAGCTTTACCAAAATTGCAGGGCACAGAATAGTTATATAAAAGAACATATTTCTAGAGAGGTTCCGACTGATAAGTATAGTTAGTGAAAAGAACAAACATGGCTGCTCCATAGATTAGATACAGATACTACGGCCCAGATGTACCTTATTAGACGTAGTTGAAATAACCAATTTAGAAACTTCTAACTTTAGTTCAAAAAAGTGAGCTCATCGGTCAGTACGGGCGGTTGACGTCAATGAATGTTATTTTCCATACAAGTACTCCAAAGATTGCAAGCGTCTCCAGTATTGATTATTGAAATTTTCCAATATTATTATGAGATAGTCTTTTTTGTTTACCCGCATACAACAGCCCATCAGTATCACATTTAGCATCCACGAAGTGAATCTCGCGAGCGTGTTTCCAGTTCACGTGAAAAGTAAATGTCAAAAGATTTCCACTGGGATAAAGATGCTGATTATTTAACATCAACACGTTTCTGTTTGCTTTTTTTAATTTATTAAACAATAAATAAAGTTATATTTTTAACTGTTATGCCGTCTGTTCTATTTTTTATTTGTAAGTAGAGTTTGTCTTGGCGCACAAATAAGATAAAAACGTTGCGATTGGTACTCGCATTGTTTCTTCCGCTGGAAATTGTGGGAATTCTACGAACGTGCCTGGTCTGTTTCGCAGTTGTTTCTAAATTTATCCAGACGAATTAATTAATCACCTCTGCCAACATAACTTGAATCGGAAGTTCTGGGGTGGAATTTACCCTCGCGGTAGAGCGCATTTCAAACCGATTCGAGCCCAAATTCAGCTTCAATTTTCCTGGCTTAACAAATCAATCTTTCAAATCCTTATATCTAACACATCTCTCTGTCTGCAGCTTGATCCACTTTTTCCATTGAGTATCTTTTTGCTTGCATTCTTGAACTATCCACTTTGGCACGACATGGCTTTCCCAAAACAATATCGCGGTCAAGATTTTCAGTTCGTCATCAATATCAGGAAACCTCTTATTCATTGTCCCTACTCAATATAGTGAACTTCTACTGTGTTTCAGAAATACGAAGCAGGCACAATATAAATTTTACCAGTTATAATATTATCGGGAACTACACCAACCGCGGTACTGCCCTGTTAATCAGAAAAGACTATAAATTTGAGGAAGCTGCCATCGAAAACCTGCAAACCTCTTCCGCGGCAGCAGCTTTAGTTAAAACCACCGACAGTAGAGGCGTCTTAATAGCTGCAGTCTACTTCAAATGCAACTCACCATCTGAACAACTGGGCCAAGACTTACAAATCTTTAACAATCTCCAGTCAAAAGTACCAAATTTTTGGTGGTGACTTCAACTCGAGGCACACTTTCTGGGGCGATTTGGCAAAAAATCCAAATGAGCTATGCCTAGGTTTCCCGAAAACGGCTACCATGAAGGATAACGTGACAAAAATATAGAATCTCGTACTGATAGACCGCCGATTGAAGGTGTGCATACTAGCTGAGACAGTAGGCATTGCAAAAGACCGTGTAGGTCATATCCTGCATGAAATTTTGTGCATGAGAAATCTATCGGTGCGATAGGTACCGCGTTTGCTCACTCGTGACAGCAAGCGCAACTGTGAAACAATTTCAGAGCAGCATTTGACGCTGTTTAAGCGCATTCCGAAGAATTTTCTGCGTCATTTCATAACCGTCGACAAAACGTGGGTTCACTGGTACACCAGAGGCCAAGTAACAGGGGAAACAGTAGACTTCACTCTGCGAATGTACTCCGAAGAAGCCGAAGTCAGCCCTATCGGGCGAAAAAGTAATGATCACCGTTTACTGGAATTCACAAGGTGTGATCTGAATCGATAACCTGTAGAAAGGCAAAAAGATCACAGAGCTCTAATATGTCGAACTATTGGGCCGATTCGATGCCGAATTCCAGGAAAAAAGCCCCGTTTGGCGAAGAAAAAAAAAATGACAGCCTCGGTGACCGCGTTGGTGTCAAGACGATGCAACGCCTGACTCTCTTCGTAACACAACGTTTCCGTTATGCTCGACCATAATTCTTGTACGTTTTTAAAATCGGTTTACTGTCTGTCTGTCTGTCCGTCACACGCATTTTTCTCGGAGACGGTTATAGCGATTGAGACCAAATTTGGCAGAAAGGTGGGAACTGTGAACGCTCACGCATACAGTGAATTACATCCTTTTACGACGAATTTAAGGGGGGCTCCTCATACACGCAAAAGGGGGGTGTAAAATTTTTTTTCATCAAATATAGTCATGTGGGGTATCAAATTAAAGGTCTCGATTAGTACTTTTCAAAGCCGATCTTAGTTTTAACATTCGTTGGAAGGGTGTGGAGCGCGGGGGGTTGAAAGTGATCACTTCTTTAAGGGGGCCATTCTCAGAAACTACCAAACCGAAAAATCTGAAAAAAATCAGGAGGCTGCCACTATATGGTGCCTGGGCTCCGAAATACCTTCCATGCCGATATCTGTTTAAATAAAGTTAATAATAGGATATTACTACAATTTTCTGTAATTGGTTAGAAACCCCCCTTAAGTTCATCCTAGTACCATGAAAGTGCAGTGATATAGGCTATAATATAGAGCATGATCTTACCAAGTTTGGTGGAAATCACGCTATTACTAACAAAGTTATAATACCTCAAATTTGTTGCTTCTTTGAAAATTGAAAACTATGAATGTCAATATCACCCGAAAGTGGATACTCTCACATAATATATGGATATATTACGTGCTACGTACTAAGAAATACACAAAACCTTTCGTACCTGAAGCGTCCAGCTTCCGGTTTCCCGACTTGTTTTATTTTTCCTCTCTACATCAACAACGAAGTTTAAAACTAAAATGATACCATAATCAAATACGGGACTATCCGGCACCATCAGTGCCCCTGACTAACTTCATTGCAAAATCCAACGTTTCATCTGCAACAACCTAATATTAGGGATGATCACGTCGGGGGTAGCACAGGGATCCATCCTATGACAGCCTACTGAAACTGGACATGCCGGAGGAGTCGCGCCTGGTCGGCTATGCGCTTGTTGTTGGACGCACTGTCGAACAGGCGCAAAGCAGACTCGGCATATTGATGCGACGGGTAAGCTGATGGATACTCATGGTTTCAACCTTGCACTGGAAAAAACCGAAGTAGTCATTCTGACTAAAAAGAGAATTCCGACCTATGTCCCATATCGTTCGGTGAGTCGATAATCGAGTCAAAATCAGCGGTAAAGTACCTTGGATTGACTCTTAACTCAAAGATGAGCTTTTTTGAACAAACCAAAGCAGCAGCGAACAAGGCTGCGGCTGGAGTTTCGGCGTTAAGTAGGCTAATGGCATACATTGGGGGTTCTACGTCTAGCAGGCGAAGTCTCTTGATGAGTTCAACGCAGTCTGTCCTTCTCTAAGGCGCAGAGGTATGGGCTGGCGCTCTTAACAAGGAGGTATATCGTAAACGCCTCGCGCAAGTACAGAGACGGGGAGTTTTGCGGGTGGCGTCTGCATACTGCACTGTCTCTGAACCGGCCGTGACGGTGATCGCGGGAGTGATCCCCTTATTGCTAAGGAGCGTCAGCGGTCCTCAGCATCTCTTCGACAATGTTGTCGAAGAGATGCTGAGGACTGCAGACGGGGGGAACCGTGTTGCCCATTACGTTCGGGCCCTTAACGTTGCTAAGAAGATAGAACTCGACCGGTGGAGGAGCCGGATGGCAGGGGATTCCTTGAACTGACAGCTCCCTTCCTCCTCTCCCCTCCCGTTAGTGAAAAGAATTCCCTGATTTAAAGGCTCCGCAAGGCGGGAGAGTTCGGGGACTAGCCCGAAGTAATGTGACAAACGGTTCCAGGCTACCTCTCTGACGATGGGGAGGTGTTTAGTTGGTAGTCCGACGACGTACCAAATCGGGAGTCCAACACTGTGTGCGTAAATGCATTCACCTACCCTACTAAAAAAAAAAAATATTAGGGATGTAGTCCAAGTCAAAAAGCTTCCCTCTTTTCTTAATCGGATTGATAGTGTTACTTGCATCCAGCCTATCATTTTCCTTTCTTTGAATGTCGTTGATATCCTCCCTTCTATTAGTGGTGCGTAGAGTGAGTTTCATTCACAATGAACACACCTTATTCGCTTGCTGCAGTCGCTTATGTTATCCACCCTCAATACAGTATTCAGTACATGCTTCCCATGACTGAATGGTTACCAAATGAATAAGTCGAACTATTCACATGATAGCCCTTGGTTTACTTGGCTCCTCCTTAGCTCAGTCAATTAGGCATCATGATAACATTGACTTCACTAGGTGTCAGCGGTCAAACCCATGCACAGGGTAGTTTATGGATGTTAAACTCCAGCATTCGTTGCTTCCTTGATATTCAATGTAGCTTGGAAGTAAACGAAAATAGTACGTTATTACAGTTGTCATGCATACTGGAAAGCTATTCCTTCAAATGAAGCGTTGAACTCTCAATACCCATTTATCTATGGTTGTTGACTTTGAAAAAAGGATTACAAACCGATACCCACCCGGATTCAAATCTGGATTAATCCGGCCAAATGGGGAAAAGTGATATCAATAAGGGGTGTCTATAACTTGGTTACGAGTAATATTTGTGTTTATTAGTGGCAAGGTCTTTTCAAGGTCACCCCCCAAAGATAGCCTTATCTCACAACAAGGCAAGAAGCTTCGGAATCCAGTATTCTGGGATTTTTGGAACCGTTCAGGTCTTGGCTGCGATAAGATTATGGCGTGGGACGCGGGCTAGAAAAGCGAGCGGAAAAGCATGAACCACCCAACCGCAAACACAGATAGTGGCTGCTGTAGAAATCGTGCCGCAATCATCTTTGCAGCTGGCCCCACAGTCACCACGCATCCGGGCAATCGACTGTGTCTCTGAATACAGTAAATATGACGCACAGATGATTTGCATATTTATATTTGCGCCATTTAAGAGTGGGCATCGGGGCACCACTTTGCGGCCCGTATACAGCCGTCGTCCGCGCCACCCCCCGAACGATTACTGCATGCCGCACTTGCTTCAAAGCCGCCAGCGTCAACGTTCGTCGCCCCCTTCGGGTGCGGTAAGTCTTTTATCAGCTATTAGCGCTTATTCTATTATTGCTCGCTGAATGTTGCTGGGTATTAGATAGAAGCAATCTAGGCACGTGGCTCGCGGTTAGCTCAAACACGAAAACAACGTGCCCCCGACACCACCCCCCGCATTCTTCCACTTCTTTTGTCGATTTGCGTACATAGTAGCCCCCGCTGTAATCATCGTTTGACCGCCTTCCCTAATACAGTGTTGTCAACATAGCCTAATGGGCCGTTTGTGGGTGTCGACTAGCAGATTCTACACCTACGATCCTTGATTATTCCCATTACTTTCAGAAAACCGCCTGTTCCTGGGAAGAGAATGACCAACATTTTTTATCAAAATATATTTTGCCTCCAATCACCGTAGATTTGCTATCGTGAAGGTAATTATGCAGCAAATATTCTTCTGTGATTTGGAGGCCGTTCATGGATGTATGGTTGCTTCTGTGACCTTGCTGCTTTGCTGACCATTGTCCATTGTCCCTTTCAAATCTAACTCTGGGAGACACTTCGGTGCTTGCTATGATAGTATCTAAAAATTCTTGCTGCTCCGCCAACACCTCCCATGGCTATGTCGCTGTCTCTAAGCGCCACATTCACTGTTGGCTCCAATTCATGAATATCATGATTGGGTTGAGAGCAATAGACAATGTAGGCGCTGCCAATCTGTGAACTGGATAAGGCGCATGAAATGCAAATGAACGGCGCGTGTGACTGCCTGAGCTGGCACTAGACGGCGGATGAGGCAAGTGATCCGCAGATCTGGCATGGAGCGTAGCTGTGTGGGTCTACGGCTTCTCCAGGGAATTCCACTGACGTAATAGTCGCAGCAAACAATTCTAGAAACGATACTGTTCTCACGAACCAACTTATTCACATATCTAGCAACTGCGAGCCACGAGTGAACAAGTAGGTGCCAACCCCACGTCCCAACTCGCACCAGCCAAGTGTGTGCGTTATCGTCAAGCGTGATTATGCCTATAATGGCCTTCCAAACGACCTAGTTCCGGCATAGACGATAAACCAGGCGAGAATGTGTCGAATTGGCGGCCGGCAGAAAACGGTAGAAGGCTAGACGACGGAGTCAGCAACTGCCGAAATATTGGGTGCATGAGAACGATGGCGTCATCAGTGCGAAAAAATGGAGACACTCGCGTGATGAATGTGCATTTCTTAGAATTGCATTCATTTAGCTGAAAAATGAGATTGTCTGTCTCTCGATCCATCCGGCTTGGT
Organism: Hermetia illucens; assembly: GCF_905115235.1. Taxonomy (NCBI): domain Eukaryota; kingdom Metazoa; phylum Arthropoda; class Insecta; order Diptera; family Stratiomyidae; genus Hermetia; species Hermetia illucens. The sequence continues at coordinate 163,362,770 of NC_051850.1, forward strand.
TGCTCAGATATCAAGTGTGGAAAGAAATTCTTTTGCGTTTACTGATATCATTTACAACTCGAGATATGCCATCTGAATTATCACATTTAGCTAATCTTCTCAAGTGAAATCTTTTTAGTGCGAAAGATATAAGCTGTTTATATCCGGTTCCAGTACAGTCCTCATTCCATATGCAAAAGTATACAAGACTAAATCTGCCTTCAAAAAGCGGATTGTATCGTAAGATACTCCTCCTATCCTATTCTTGTTAAAGATCCTTTGATGGCTTTGGTACTGAGGTAGGCAGGGAGGGTATATTGCTTGCAGTGTAGCGACCATTGGACTATGCTATTCACCATGTGAATAGCGGCTTCTGTGGATTTGCCTTGAAGGTAAGCGTGCTGAGATTTAGAGAGGGGGCCATTAAGGGGTTCTCCATGACGCACTCTGAGGTCTTCAATACGAAAAACCGTCGGTAAATCTCTACAATCTACAGCATAGCCCTTTCTTGTTGCTTCCCTAGCGTGACTGGTATTACACCATCTTGGTCCGGAGATTTTATCCCCGGTAACTACTGACTTGATACTCTCATATGATTTGGGCTGCATACCCTCTAAGCAAATCTTTGGTTCGTAGTCCTCCTCAATAGCGGAGAAGTACATATGGATTAGCAGCTACATTTTTTTGAAACGATAGGCTCCTATGTTTCTTAGCCAGAATATCACTGAGCGTCGCAAATTGACTGGTGCGATCAATATTTTGACAATTGTCCAGCTAGTACCGCTTCCTGCCAATTGGCCGACTTACACCTTCAAGCATTCCTTGTGTGGTTACCTGAAGGTGAACACTTCCCTGGTCAACTTCCTGTATTGGACAGATATTCATTCCACCAAGGTATACACGTTTTCTTGCTGTATTTTGATGGACACCAGATTTTTAAGACGAATCCCCGATCTTTGACTCTAGTTCGTCTGTCGTGCCAATGTTGTCAATTCGCACAACGGTTTGTTTTGGATAACCTGATGAAACTTCCCTCAATCGATTCTCTTCATATCTAAAAAGGGAGACCCATACAGTGTGATTTAGAATGAAAAGTATCGAACTGTGATCTATGAAGGATCTCTGGTCAGACACTATCCAGTTCTCTACAATCAAAGTCCTTTTGTCGGTTAATAAGATTACATAAAGTTCACACAGTTTTCGAGCTGGAGAAATAGAAGGCTGATTTCTGTCCCCGTTACACATGGATAGTGCGTAGTCAAAGGAAAACTCACCTCATTCGTTGATTTCCGTCCTGCCCAAAAGCATATTCCATGCAGTGGTGTCGCAATCTTATTTGGCCTTGTCTGCTACTATGGTGGACATAGTAATACTTCTGGTAGGGCTGATCGGTCGTAAGCCAAGTAAGAAAAGGAGAAAAAGATAGATGTTCTCGATTTCTCAGTTTGACTACCGTTAGGTCGCTGAATATTAGGTTTGGACATAGAAGAGACTACAGGCTCTTCCTGGCGAGGATACACGCTCAAGGTCTGTCGCGACTAGTGTCTTTTTTATGGTTCGGCCTCGTCTAACCCAATGTTCCAGTATTAATGCGACATCAATGTCGTCTTCTAGGAGGAAGACCAGCAGATAAGCTGAGGCGCAATTTGAGCGCTTCAAGTTTATTACGCTTTCGGGTAGTCGATCTCTATATTCTTTTATAGTTCGTTGGTGATGTTGTTTGCATGAAGATCGTCATCCAGTTTTGGGTACGGGAAAATTTAGAGCTTCACGTTTCTGACTCCAAACGGCACTCTTCATTTATGCGGAGTAGAAAATGTTGGCTGTTCACTTGGAGTTGCTTCTCCTTAATCACCACCCAGTCGTTCGTTGAGATTCCTGAGGTTTCGAAGACGCAAGGATTGGACGACCTTGTCCTTATCCATCCTGATCTTCCGTAACCAGCAACCGGTCTTCTGGAAATCTTGTCGAATGGAACGAATTTAAATTTTACGCCATCCCGGGTATTCCAATGCCGAACCGAAAAAGACCCCTGAGAATTGGTCTTAGCATATTATGACACGGAATCCATCTAAATATCCAGATGTTCGATAACCATCTCCGACAGCCTGGCTTCAACACTAATCCACACCTTCGGTGCCAATTTGCCGCTGGAAGAGGTTCGCAGTTCTTGTCTCGTGGGCTTTCCATTGCAGTTTCATTATTTTGTAAAGGTTATATAGCCTTTGTACACATGTTTCTCTTAATTTTCTGTTGGACCTATTGAGGCAGATTGCGCTGTAAAGTGGTAGGTTTTGCCATCAGTTGGTTTCGCAAGCAAGTTTGTTTTATACTTTTCGGCAATCGTCTGGTATTTAGCGAGGTCCTTCACAACCCTGTATCCTGTGAGTGGACGTTTAAAAATAGATTCAAAATTTTTCCTGTGTGTTGAAAAATACGACTAAAAGTGACTGTAATTTGTGGACTAGCAAACTGCAAATTTCAAAACTTCATTGATACGACAACGACAAAGGTTCGTATAGGGGCTGCGACATCTGATTATCGAAAACGAACTATGATTGGTTTCTGAAATATGTGCACACTCCTCGACAACAGTATCGAGGGTCACCAGAACAGCTTTCTTAAACTTGAGCGAGAATTTCAGCGTTATATGTAAGCTGAACATTCTGGGCTTTAGTAAAGTAAGGTGGTGGGTCTCTGGAGAGTAGCCTCTGGTTCCCTCTTGCGACAATGTGCTTTTTCCATTCTAGGTTAAGGATATACTTACTACTATAATACTGTGCATCAATGGAGGTTTCCGATAGAGTAGAGAAGGACGCAGTCCAGGAAAGGCTTCCTTAAAGTTACATTGTGATCGTGGTGGGTGATATGAATGCCAAGGTCTCCGCGACCGTAACGATAATGGTAGGGGGTTTGTGACTTTCTGCAAATTTTATCCTCTAGTCATTTGTGGTATCTGTAGTTCGACCACAGAGCTTTCCAAAAGTAGCAGCAGATTTAGGAGTTGTCTTCTGGACTTACGTAACAAGAGAGGCGCTGAAATCGACTTCGAAAGGATCACCATCTAATGGTCGCTTACGTTCGCTTTGCTTGCGTCGCGCTTGGAGGGCTGCGATCCCCCGAGTTCAATATCCACTGCTTGTGTGACCCAGCTCTTGTTTGACAGCGAGAGAACTATCTTGCCTATCGGACTGTAGATACACTGAGTAATCCGTTTATAGTTGCCATCAAAGCCCTTTTTTTTGGGTATATCACCCGAGTTCATTGACGAAGCGGATCGATGATTAGAAGGGATTGGAGGATTTCTTGACTGCCGTAAGTGATAATTACCGGGACCAAGTCGAAATCCGATACCATGCAAAATTTGAGAATGAATGTAGTGTGTGATATGTTGTAAGGGGTTGAATTCAATGAAAAAATGAGTCTTATTCTAATAAACCTCAATCATTGCAAGGGTGCTCAGGATTTACTTGAACAGACCTCTTATCAATCTCAAATGGAACCCTATAGAAACCGTGACGGTCAAGACATGTTAGTCAACCTTTTTCTCAACGCAAGGGGGCGAAGTTCAAAAGTGATTGCCAATGACTTCAGCGCTTGAGCCCTCGAGTGGTTACGCAAGGGACCGAAGTCTACTACAGGCTTTTGCCTAGTTTGATTTTGTTTTGTACAATGAAAGTAATGCAAGCATCTTTTGCAAAGCGGGGTCTGCCTCAATCGTACATTTGACCTTTGTCAGCCCTGTACTGGTACATCGTATATCTTGGCAAGTTAGCGAGGACTACACCAACAACAAAAGCATTGTAAGAGAGTGTGGCTAGGCCAACCTACTAAGGCAGGCAGCCCCACGGAGAAAGCTCGCCATACCACACAATGCATCGCCAAGGCATATGACGCGTCCATGCCTAGGAGGCGCTCATTTCCCAGTAGAAGACCCAACAACTGGTGGAATATTGATTTGGCCACCTTCGATCAGCCTGCCGCCGAGCCAGATGAACAGTTCAGACGGCAGTAGGTAGGAGTGATCAGGAACAAAAGGAGCATGTTTACAAAGTAGCCCGCAAAAACCAACGGAGCAAGAGGAAATGTTTTAAAGAGCTCTGCTCGGAAGCGGATGTAATTTGGTGAGGGAGCGCCTATAGAACTGCAATGGGGCGATTGAGAGGCTGGTCATCTCCACAGATCACGGGCCCTACTCTCTTGTTGAAAATCACACGATGGATATGACGATGGTCGAGAGCCAGCGACGCCTTTCAGATCGACAGTAATGGTTGCTAGTTTGGCCGAGAATTCAATTCATGGAAGGGGTTGCACCAGCATCCTGAATGTGGTCAGGGGAAGTCACCATATGGTGCTCCACTGTTTCCTAGATAGATTGAAACTGTAGAGCACCATCTCCACTTTGAGAGCGAATAAAAATGATGGTTTTCGATTCACACAATATAGAGCAAATTGCAGCATCTTCTTCGCAGTCTTCCAAAATTGAGCTGTGTGCGGAGGATAGCGCATACAGTGGCGAAATCCCCATATGTCGGTTCGGACTGGTGAAGAGACTACAGAATCCCACCTGCTAGTAACTTCTTCTACACCATTTACCGAAAAAGCGGAAGGAAAGGAAGCCGGAGGCTTGAACGGAGCTGACTTGATGCCATCGAGTGATCGAATCTATGCAAAATGAACACCGGAAGCCAGTGAGGATGTTAAGTGGAAAACAGATGAATGCTCTGCCCGATGAGATGAGACCTTTCATGAATTGGGACATGGAAACTGCGGCTTTTCTAAGAGAAATCAAACACATAGGGATCGAGTCTCTGGTGGTACGGTGTGAGGGAAACCCCGTCACACGCGGACTGCGACATACGTTTCTAACTGTTTTCCTTTACATATTAGATTAAGTTGGTCAAATTAACCTACAACATGCCAAAACTTCCTTCTATTTGCTGGCAGCGAAGCTGACAAATCTGCAGGACTGAACCTACATTTTTCTGGTGCAAAAGCCATGGGTTCGATTTGATAGATGACTGCGAACGTAGGGTGCGCTCCTACGTGGGGCCAAGGAGAAGTGAAGTAATTGACCTAACAATCTGCACTTCAAGGTTGTTAGAGTTGATTACACACTGGCGAGTGCTAGACGTGGTCTCATTGCTAGATTATCGATACCTAGAATTCAATCTGACTATTGTGGGCCAACAGTCTGTAATATAAAGACGGAATCCTAGAAAAACGGATTGGACAAAGTTCAATAAACTTCTTCGCGGCGTTGGAAGATGAATTGAAAACTCTGAACTGCATGCTTTTAGAGTGCTATGAAGAGGCCAGTCCTATTTACTGAGGCTCTGTCAGGAAATCAACCAGCAGACTTCTGAACCGAGCATGCAAAAGCAATAAGAATGAACACTGGTTAAACTTCCGGAACTCACAGCGTGAATATAAGAGGCTCGTTAGATGTTCGAAAGGAGATTCCTTTAGACCGTACTGTGAGGCACTGGAACGCGAAAGAGAGACTTCAAGTTTATGCAAATCAGTGCAGACCCTCATGGAAGTATACCATCCGGGAGAAGTAGTAGGGGGAGAGTTGACGGTCCTTGCAACCCCTTCAACACAAGTGCTGCAAGGTGAACTGGAGCACTGCGAAAGTAGTTGTTACCTATGAAAAGGTAAGAGCTGCCATACTGTCCTTTGAACACTTCAAAGCATCTGGCAAGGATGACATCTAATCAATGCTAAAGGAAGATGTGGAGCACTTAGAGTCATTGCTAAGAAATATTCTATCTGGCAAGTCTTGCTGGCAGAAGATTAAGGTAGTCTGGGAAAGATGACTATTGTAATCCGAAGAACTTCAGATAGATCAGTTTGACTTCATTCTTGCTGAAAGGTTTGTAGAGATTGATTGAACGCCACATTTGTGGGAAGGCACTTAGGTGGCACCCACTTAATGAAAACCAACATGCTTACCTGCGTGGAAAGTCCTGTGAGTGTACTCTCCATTCTTTGGTTTCAAAGATAGAGGGCGCAACTCGGAAAGGTGAGTACGCGATGGGGTGTTTGTGGACATTGAAGGGCCGTTTGACTGTGCGCCTTTTCAAAAACTTTGTGATGTCGCCAGAACACATGGTCTTGATAATGCGTTAATTAAGTGGATCCATGCAGTACTAACACAGAAATTGCTGTCTGCTGAAGTGGGTGTCGATCGATACCTAACAGCAGAAGCAACGAAAGGTTTCCTCCAAGGAGGTGTGCTATCGCCACTTCTGTGGAGTATGCTGATCGATTCACTATTATGTGAACTGCAAAATTTGCCTATACACGGGGGGACAATAGACAAGGGCGGCAAACGCGCATCGCAATCAGCAATGATAGTCAGGCTGCATTGAGGGCGTTGAGTAGTCATTTGATCACCTCAAAAATCATTCAGGAATGTAGAAACCGTTTGAACTCTCCAGATCTCTAGATTCAATATGGTGGAACTACATACGTGGTCATTGTGGCATAGAGGGGAAATGAAATCTCGGATGCTCTAGCAAAAGAAGGGTTAATCTTCCCAATGTCAGGACCGGAACCACCAATTGCAGTATCAGTAGCATTAGCTAAGACTGTCTTTAAAAACTGGGAACAAGCTTCCCGCAATGATAGGTGGCAGAGGCCAAATGCTGCTCTAGCGCTGCTTAACCCAAAGCAGTTGAGGGAAAATGTAACTTTCTTAAAAAGTCTTGTGGGGAGTTCAAAAACACGTATTGGCATGAAGCCATGATTGATTCACTACAACATGCGAGAAGATCATACACTGAATCGAGAAACAAATTGTTCCCGAAATCCAGTATCTGTTGTTTGAATGGAAAATTTTGTGTGCAGTCCAAAAACCTTCTAATCGCTTTCATTTAAAAGATTGGCTAAGAAACAGACTCCAGACTCAACAATGATGAACAATTTCCCTGTTTACACTATCATTTGTAAATTTGGCAATTAAAATAAAAATCAAGTAAGTAAACTCAGTTTTTATTGCGCTTAGAGCAAGAAGATAAACTAACGGTCATCGATGAAGATGCGTTGGTTTTGAGATAATGTCGCATCTCTTTCTCGGATGCTAACAGAAAAATTATGCGAAGATACAGAACTGTGAGAGAAAATGCTTTATAAAATAAATTCTTTCCGAAAATTACAAGTCATGGAAAGTATCGGATGGTGGGATTTATAGGTAATTAAATCTAAAAGTCATAGTGATTCGCCCATATATACTGTAAATGACTTCAGCTGCTGTGTTCGGGGGATTTCACCTGAAACTTGATAAAGTCAATAAGCCTCATCAGGTCGTCATTCTATTAATTTACATTCTAATTTTTGCAAGCTCACAACAAACAGACTCCCAGTGACGCTTACTTGCTGAAAAGCAAAGTAACTTTTCATTTATTATCTCAATAAATTTTATATCAATAAATTGAACAAACATCGAAGTACTGATATGAAAAAAACAAAGCAAAGTATGGGTTTCTTGAAACTTTGCGAAATTGTGTGCCTTTGTATCTCTGACATTTCGTAGGAAATAAGGTGCCAGATAGTGCCAATCATATCTTTGTATTATAGTTTATCCGAATTTCGTTTCCAATTGAACCTGAAACAAAATGCGTAAAGATGTGCGTAACTTAGCGAAATTTCCTCATTAGTTGGCATCTGTGAACTCGAATATCTGATATGAGATACTTAACCGAGCATCTATGCCGTCCTAGAATGAACAAAAAGATATATTTCGGGCTTTTAGGTGGTCCGAAAATCGGCGGGCCCCAGAGGAATGTGCCAAATAGCGAGCAGCCTTTGAAAGCTGAAAGCAAATCAGCAGCAATCATTCGGGCCGTCCACAGCCCCTTGTAATGAGGTTTCCCGGTTATTTTTAGAAAATTATTGATAAATATTTCTAAGAGGCTTCAAGGCAACTCATCGCCGAAAACGTGACTTTTCCCTGTCGTCTTAGCGCACAATCAGAAGGCTGTTTGCGCTAGTGCTGATAAAAAATTTCAGGTCATGGAAGCAAGTTATTTTGTGGATGATAATTTTTCAGATAAAGCATTATGGCAGCCGCTTGTAGGCGGCCTTACGCCTGATAATCGCAGAACAAACTTGAGATCTTGATAAACATTGCACCTTCCTAATCAGCTTTGCTCTAAAAAAGACTGTGCTTGGTGCTTGGCGGCTTCGTGCCCAAAGTAGGCACGCCTGAACCGCGAGATATAGCAAGATCGCGGAGGATGTATGAGGACAGGGTGATTGTACGCGAGTGGAGGTGAAGTGGCGTCATTGAGCAGAGATCGCGGAACAGGTGGGGGCGGCCACGGGGGCTGTGAGGCTGACCTTCCGCTCAGGCAGCGCTAATCGCTTTACTTTCGTGTTGTTTACGCCACTTCGCATTTGCACTTGGAAATCACGGAATTTCATGAGAAGCGGCCGTGACTGGCGCAGTTGATCACGACAGTCATGATTGCGGTCGTTCGTTATTACTGTGCACGTCGACATTGACCCGCAGCCCTTGACGCTCTGACGAACCAACGAACGAGCAAACCCGTCGCTCGCCATGCTTGTCGTGTAGTTATTAAAATATTTTAAAAACTAGCATGGCCCCATGATTGGCATGTTATTCACGTTAGTGCTTTTTAGGCGCCTATACATGCCTTGATTTAAATTGTGATGTAAATTGTTATAATTATTTAAAAGAGACGCCTGCTCACCAATTTTAATGATTTTTACACATGTTCTCAAGGTCATTTAACTGATCGTTTATATCGGGTTGGGAAAAAAGAAATGTCGTATTTGTGACTGAAATTTGACGCTTTATTTAACATACTTAAAATTATCCGATTTAAGCCAAATATGCGCCGTTTTGTTCGCAAACTTGTTGCTATTTAGAAGGCGACTTCATTATCCCCCCTTATAAAACCCACCCTCCTTATTTGCAAAAAAACTCAGACAGTCAGTTTTCACAATCCTCCTTTGAGGCCAACTTAGTAGCACCAAGAGCGTTTTGCATGGACCGGATGGAAGGAAGGTGGGTGCGATAGGACATCCCATCCGAGCTCCGGTAGCTTCTGGCAGGTCATCAAAGATGTGTGAGGCCGAGCGTTGTCCTGGTGGAACACAACACCATTCTTATTGACCAATTTTGGCCGCTTCTGGCCAATCGCCTGCTTCAAACGATCGAGTTGCTCACAGTAGAGGACCGAATTGAGGGTCTGGCCATAGTTGAGCAGCTCATAATGGATGATTCCCTTCCAATCCCACCCAACACACAGCAAAACCTTCCTGGCCGTCAATCCGGGCCTGGCGATGGTTTGGACCGGCTCGCCGCGCTTCGACCACAATCTTTTCCGCCTGAGGTTATCCTACGTGATCCACTTTTCATCACCAATCACCATCCGCTTCAAAAATGGGTCGAATTCGTTCCGTTTTAGCAGTGCATCGTAGGAGTTGATTCGGTCCAAGAGTTTTTTTTCCGTCAACTCGTGTGGCACCCAAACATCCAGCTTTTTTTGGAATCCAATCTTCTGCAAATGGTTCCAAACGGTTTTTTGGTCCTTACCCAGTTCCTGGCCAATTGAGCGAATGCTCACATGCCGCTCTACTTGGATGATTTCGACGATTTTATCGGTTTCTACGACGATTGGCCTACCAGTACGGGGTGTATCTCCGAAATCCACTACACCAGAACGAAATCGATCGAACCAACGCTGTGCTGTGCGAATCGTTACAGTACCGGACCCATAAACTTCACAATTTTTTTTGACCGCATTCGTTGCATTTTTACCTCTCAGGTAGTAAAAATGTAAAATATGACGAATTTGTTCTTTGGTGGACTCCATCCTTGACGCGCTATAACTTGAGACTGAAACGTACGATCATAAAACTGTCAAAGAGACACCTGTAGCCCAGATTGTCGTCTTCAAAGCGCAACACAAGATATGTTGAAGTGTCGCCATCTATTGACAAAATGCGACATTACTTTTTCGCCAACCTAATATAATGTCAAACTTTCACAATTATTTTAATTAACGCCTCACACACATTTTATTCCTAACACAAACGACGACAACGGAAGCACAAATTATTTACTGGGATGGCCAGAATGACCATTCGGTTTTAGTATGGCGAAGCACAAAGCTGACCTTGTGATTCCGCCAGCACTCAAGTGCAGCTCGATTGAAGTGTGCTGTCGGCACCCTCTTGCATGCCTCTATGCTAGCTCGGAAATGTTGGACATTCATTTTGGACATTGCATCTCCTCCTCATACATATAAACTTGCCTTATCCATAGTGCATTGGTATCACACTAGGATCTGAAACCCATTAAAGCTTTGAAGAAACTAAAATGGCGACTTGACCGCACGGGATCAATGGGATAGACCCATTGTTATAACTAAATGGGATTAGCGATGGATAAAAAACCATCCTGTGTGACCGGAGATGACCAAGAGGGAAGAGTTATCCCAGAAACAAAAAAAAAAAACCAAATCTGGAAGCTTTATCAAAGGGTTCTGTAAGCACGTATGTGTGGAGGGGGGGTCCTTTGAACAGTTTCATCCCTCACGGATCCTGAAATCCAATCAATACGGGACTTGCCACGCACTTATAGAATGAATCAACATTCGGGCTAAATTGGAAAGTGAAAAGTAAAAATAAAAATATCGGCTCGTCTGCGTAGCCGTAGCCGATCCCAAGCTCGGTTGTGAAAGGAGGAGGGATGGATAGCTTCAGTCTGAATAGCTATACGCCACCGCTGCATCTCAGGTGGTAGGTGAGGAAAGTGTAGGAACTTTGTAGTCTTACAGATTACTCACTGAGGAGGTTATTACCACATCTGGCCAGAGATAAAATGCCAATCCATCCAATGAGGAGGAAAAGAAATTTGAAGTCCGGTACGGACAACCGCCATCATCAGGGCACTTTTTGACTTGAAGTCATCGCGGAAACTGGTGACCAGGAATCGATTGGAGCGCGACGTCAACAGCATCACGCCGCACTGCAGGCAACGATGTTACTACTCGTTGAAGCACTCTTCTCGACTGTGCAGCTGAAGTCTCGATGTAGGTTCGGAACGAATTCCAAAGAGCGTGTATAGAATTCTCGGAAATGGATCCTCAGCATAGACCAAGTATTCCCAGGCTCTATGCTTCTACAGCTACTCCCAAAATTCTGGCAAAAGTCACGTGTGACATGAATTTTGTTAATGTTACCGAAGAGGAAGTTTGGTGAGCCATAAACACCTCGAAGAACTGGAGGTGTTCTCGTCTGGATCGGGTGAAGAATTTCTGGTATGAGAAATTTATCAGTACACCCAGCCGATTGGCACATAGTATAAATCAGGTCATTTGCCAACCAGATGAATTTGCACTCTTCCTCACTGCGGGAATTACCTATCTTGTGCCTAAAACGGACACGGTGAAAGACACAAGACCGATTACTCGCTTATCAATTTTCTACGAATTTATAACGTCCATTATTAGTGGAAGGGTCAATGCGCACCTCGAAACCAACAATATTCTGTCGGAGGAGCAGAAGGTCTGCTGAGTCGGGTCAAGGGGTTACAAAGGGCAACTTATTATCGTCTCGGCAGTTGTAGGACAAGCAAATAGAGGACAAAAAAACCTCTTTAGTTGCTACATCGATTATGCCAATGCTTTCGACAGCATACCGCATAACTGGCTAATCGATGTCCTACTTCTATATCGCATTAGTCCGAACCTAATAAATTGTTGGTGACAGTGATGGAAGGGTGCCATACCACCTTATCAGTGCCTGCCAATACCTCAGAGCCCATTCGTATACGGAGAGGCATCTTCCAGGGGAATGATCGAGACAGACTTCTACAAATACCTAGGAATTCAGCAAGGAACCCATGCTCGAGTTGGTGATCTGAAGGCTGCTCTGCTGCCCGAATTCCTGCGACGTGTAAAGGTGGTACTGAAATCGCATCTCTCGGGGAAGAATAATATAAACGCATTGAATGCATTCGCTATTCCTTCACTGGCTTATGCATACGGAATATTGCCGTGGACGAAGACCGATCTGGAAAACGTTCAGTGGCGGATACGGACAGCTATGTCCAAATTCAGAGTGCATCATGCAAACTCTGCAGTGGAGCAGATGAACCTGCCTCGTGACATCGAAGGTGGGGGCGTGGTTGAGATGGCGGCACAAAATCATCGCCAATTTCTTTATAAGGAATGAGGTGTCCTAAGTCCACATCCATTTAATGTCGGACCGGCAACTTGCTCCCACTCTTTATGGTCCACGGGCTCCTCTTTTTGGTTTAACAACCAAAGTTCAAAAATGAAAAGAGGGACGAAGACGGCTACGGTTTCTCTCTGCCTCTCGCCAAGTCGACTTGCTGCGCGCTTATTTTTACAGCTAAGAACAAGCGAGTCTCTTGCATGCGGCTATTTGTAAGGTAGACTGTGAGCCGACTCCACTTAACTTGAAGAGCGGGTGGAGAACGACCAGCGCAGAGTGAATGGTTCGGCATTAGGGACGCTGGACCATCTCATTTCTGACTGCATTATAATGGTGCTGGTGCAATACATGAACAGGCACAATGCTGTATGTAGGGTGATCCACCAAACCTTGCATAGAAGTATGGGTTGATCACTGGAACATGTTCTGTTTACCGATATCAGCTCCAGACACTGCTGAATAGTTCTGCTTACAGCACGTATTGGGACCGGCAAGTTCTAACTGATCGCCATATTCTACTCAACAAGCCTGATATGCTTTTAGTTGACAAGACGGATCACTCCGCGTATATTATTGATGTTTCCACCTCCATAATCGCAACATTGAACGGAAATACGTGGAAAAGAATATGAACTATGAGCCACTGGCTTGTAAAGTCAAAGAAATTTGGCGTCTCGAGATATTGGTTGTAGCTCCCATAATGTTGTCAGCTACAAGTATTGCACCTAAATCCCTCATGGCTTCCCTTGATGTCCTGAGACTCTCACATAATCTGGTTCAAACCATGCAGAAGCACATCATTCTGCATACGTGCTCGATGTTGCGGGGAGTTTTTGAGCGATTCTCCTATTAATCTGAATCAATGATTACACCCCATACCAAAGACGCTTCACTCCTGGCAAATCAGCAACAGATCAGATTTTCTCTCTGCGGCAAGCGATGGAAAAACTGTTGGAATATGGACACCAGTTGCACCATCTATTCATCGTCTTTAAAGCCGCCTATGATAGCATAGCCAGGATAAAACTGCATATGACCATGAGAGAATTCGGTATCCTGACGAAATTGATAAGACTGACTAGGCTGACCCTGACCAATGCACGAGGTCAGATAAAAGCAGTAGGATCAGTCTCAACACCATTCGACATCAAAAACGGTCCGTGATAAGGGATGCCGTATCATGCGTCCTCTTTAACCTGACCCAGGAGAAAGGGATCCGTGATGCTGAGATGAATGCAAGGGGTACGATCCTCTTTAAGTCCGCTCAACTATTGGCCTATGCTGACGATTTCGACATCATGGGAAGAACCACCCGGGACGTACAAACTGCCTTCGTCCCGATCGTGCAGGCGGCGCAGGATCTTGGGCTGCACATCAATGAAGGCAGCGCCAGCACCGAAAACCAACCGACCAACAACATCAAACCGCACTGGTTAAACGGGAAGAATAAAGATAGGAGACTATAACTTCGAGACCGTTGATAATTTCTCCTATCTAGGGTCGAAAATCACAACCGATAACAGCTACGATGATGAAATCCCCGCGCGGTTGTTGTCACCCAACAAAGCCTACTTCAGCTTATAAAAACTTTTCTGCTCGAGACATCTCACCATAGGGTCAAAGCTCTTACTGTGCAAGACTATGATCTTGCCAGTCCTCATGTATTCCTCGGAGACTTGGATTCTAAGTAAGAAAAATTGCGAACTCTTGGCCGCGTTCGAAAGAATAATCCTCCAAAGACTTTTTAGCCCCCTACCTGAGGATGGACGATTCCGTGACCGTCAGGTTGTGAATAAAATGGATTTCGATGGTACCTAAGCGAGAACATTAGCGAGAATAGATTACTTTGTCGAGGATGATGGGAGTCCTCAGCCCGCATCCACTCGATGATGAAACGGACCATATGGGAAGCAACTTACTTCCTCTCTTCTGGTCCACGGACTCCTGTTTTTTGGGCTTAACACCCAAGTTTATCATATGAGTGCGAATTATATTGAAGTGAAATCCGTCGAAAATTCAGACCTAAACCAGGTCGAAGTGATTTTTTTCGTTGAGACTGCTGGGAGTCCTGAGTCCAATTACTTTGCCAAAAAGTCCGCGATAATCGAATTCAGTTTTCCTCGCTTCCCCCTGATATTCTTTCAGCGTCACTCCTGCTTCATAGGGATAACTTCTTTTCAGATTGGAATGGTCTCAATGAAGTACATTATAAAAACTCAGCACGTTTCAAAATTATTTCAGCCACAATAAAATGGCATATTTCATAATTTGAATATTTCTCCAATGTATGACTACCACAGCATTCCGTCGAATCCGCTTGTGAAATAGCTTGAATAGCTATCACGTGTAGATAGTGCGATGTCGAGACACGCGCCAAGATACAATAGTGCGCACGAATTGCTCATGAAAGTGGTCTGAGATAGGATATCGATCCATCAGCCACTTTCGCGGTCCACTCTGGTTGGGGAAAACAGGCGGCTGACTCAGAGGACAAGACCCTTCTGCAGCGTCATCACTTCGGAAATATCAAGTGGATGATAAGTGCGTAAACATTGATTCCTCTGCGGTTCCTGGCCGGTGAGTCACCTGCTTGCGTGCGCACCCAGCACTTTGCTGGACAAAAAAATTGTTTTCGCCAACGGGCTCATATCGCGACATCGCGTGTCATGTGACTCGCCTTCCCGCGAAGAGCCTCTAATCAAAGTGGGACTTTGGAAGCTTTTCACACCGCGCATCTTTCGCCCGCGAAATAAACATGCAGGTGAGGAAAATCTTTTGATTTCTCAAGCAAATATTTGCTCGCTAATTATGACGATTGGCCTGGCCCCAATAGCTGGGATGCTCGTAAATTGAATGATAGATTATGATGTAGATCGGCTCGAAATTGCTTCTAGACTACGCCAGCTGATCTATGGCGACACAGGCACTGGGAAATTTCCAGCTCAATCGATTTGGTGAAATTGATCGCACGCGTGTTCCCATCAATTACACACAATAACAAGTCTTTGTTTACCGCGCGTCACGTCAGCGTTCCGGCTCTGCTTTGACGCAATGTTTACTGCACCCACATACAGGTGATAGCGTCATAGCCGAAATAAGTTTGCCTAGATCTCAAAATAGAGCCTGAAGCTTCGAAATTAATCGCTGTAATGATTGACGCTCTGGAAATTCAAGCACACTGCGAACTGGAACTTTTCATACACTGTCTTTTCTGAAGGTTGTTAGACGACCGGAAGGAGGTTAAAAGCGGGGCAGAAACGAGTTTTATTACTTTGCGGGGGCTGTGGACGAAGGGTGGCACCTGCTTCCTCAGCTGTAAGTATCAATGGTACACATCCAACGCCTCCACTCCACTGGCAAAATAAATACAACTTTATAATTAGCTTTATGGCCTGTTAAAACGGTTGCACTTTCTAAATCCAATATCTATTTGTATCTGGCCTGTGCGCCGACAGGACTATTATTGGCAATTTCACATTTCGAGCTGGAGCACCTGTAGCTCTGATTTACTAACTAGTAATATAGAGAACTTTCTATGTGTTGGGGAATGCACGATCAGAACAAATTTCTGAAATGTTATTCACATCTGAGGATTGTCCAAGTCGAGCGTGATTCACGTAGCATCTATCTGCGGACGCATTAATCCAAGCGCGACGGGACGGCTACCATATGTAAACCGCGCCTGCGATATTTTTCCATTCTCCACCGAATATTCCGAAATTGCACTACGTCCTTAAAGAACTATTGTGCCCCTTCTACTGGTTATAGTGTGCCTATTAACTACAATATGCGAAGCAAGCCTATAACGGTTAGGAGTTTTAATCTATTCCCTACTTCCAAATGTTTCAGCTTTTCATGTGGTATTAAGTAATCTCCCAGGTGCCTCACCCTACTTTGCACAAGTGCTGAACACTGCCTCAGAATGTGTTTAATAGGGTTTTCAACACACGCCACACAGGACCTGCAGAGAGTGTCCGTAAATATCCCTAGCTTCCTTAGGTGATAGTTTAGTCGGCAGTGATCAGTGAGAATTTCCACTATGATTCGGAGTCTCTTCTTAGTGAGGTTTAAACACTCCTTGGTGCGCTTAGGATCGTATCCTTCAATAAGAACCCAGGACTGCTCCATCCTTGGTAACTACGCCCAGTATAGTTTCCTCAGCCGTTCCTATTCATTTATTATTGCCATAGCCATGAACCCGTTTCCTGTCTGTCTGTATATTGCGTATATTTCCGCCTGGAATATGCTAATGTGCATACTCATTTTCTCCGAGTACATTTTCCTTGGACGAATGATAGCGGCACCTGCTTCCTCTGCTGTGAAGGATATATCAGTATAGCAAGTAATTAGTTGCTGGTTCAAGCCGTATGTCACAGCCACGCTCTCCTAGTTTGCTTTGCTACTTCAACGTGTTCCAAACTTCCCATCGAAGTAAAACCTCGTTGTGATGTTATCCCTTGGTATCAATAATTTGGGGGTGCTGTAACCTTATGGCTCTCAGGTGATCAAGCTTACACTTCCTAGGAATGGTACTATGATGGTTTTTGGCTGGATCGATACGCACCAGGCACTTGTAACCCTTTATCCAGTTTTAATTCTATCACACAGGATATCCTCATATTTGCCCCTCGAGATTAAACAATGTCGTCACCGTAACGCTTGACCTGTGTTCGTCCACTTCCATACTCTACATAAGCGGTGATAGTACCCTGCCCGGTGGACAACCTTGACCATGACAATTGAATTTGTGCCTGTCGGTACTTCTATTTGCCTAGTCTCTAACATTCTGCCCATCCAAAAAGTCAGGGTGTTTTCCACTCCGTTGCGGGTATCTTGTATCTCTGTGTGCAATGTATTATCGAATGCTTCTTTGATATCCAAAACACACAGTGAATTTTCTGGTATTCCATAATATATCCGTCAGCTAATATAGAGCAGTTTCTGTTGGCGGTCCTGCCCGGCAAGCATTAGAATATTAGTTCTTATATAGTTCTTCACCATTTTGAGTACGAACGATGTTAAGCAAGTTGGTTTGAAAGATTTAGGATGGGAAGGATCTTTTTTATCCGCTTTCGGAGTAAAGATCATGTTTGCCCGCCTCCATGCCCGTGTCATATATCCCAGGGTTATGCTGTTCCTTAGAAGAGACTCTAAGATGATTTCAATGCTTTTCTGGAGTAGTGCTGGGAAGATGCCATCTACTCCGAGTGATTTTATTGGTTTAAAAGCTCCCACTGCCCACCTTACCCTAGCTTCCAAGGATACCTCTTTTGCTAGTTTCCAATTTTCATCTCATTTCCTTTTGTTCGTTGTGGGGGTATCAGGTAGATAGTTGTACCCTTCCGCCGTAATGCCGTGAGTTCTGAGAAGCAAGTGTACTCTGACCTCCTCATTCTCAGTAAATGTCCCATCTTCCTTTTTCACCCAGACAGAAGATGTTGCCCGTGTGCCTCGACTTTGGCTATTGGCTTGTATAGCCTGATTTCTTCTATGGTTTGTTCGATCCTTCACAAAATTCCCTGAAGCTGTTCCATTTTGCCTCCCTGATCACGTTCCTATATGCAGTCCCCGGTTTGTTTCGCCCGGTTCAAGAGTTTTCGTACTTCTTTTCTCATTCTAACTAGGTTCCTATTCCACTAGGGTACATCCCTTGGTGACTTAATCGTCTTAGACGGACAGCTGGCCTCATATGCTTCAATAATGATTTTGTTGAGGTTTTCCACCACTGTTTCCAGTTTCAGTTCGATCCTGATATCACCACCCCTTTGTAGGTGAGCTATGTTGTGCTCAGGTTCGTTGTGTAGGAATCCCAATTCGGTCTCCTGGGATTCCTTATTATTCTTTTTATTCCGGAGTAGCCCTCAATGTTGAATCTGACTATTCTGTGATCAAATATAGAGGGTTCATCCGAAATCCTCCAATTTCTGACCAGCCCATTCATCGGAGCATTCTCTAGAATTATATATAGTACCTCTTGTCTAGTGCTAGTCACGAATGTTGAAATTTTCCTTATGTTATATATCTCTACTATATTGCTAAGAATAAATTCAAGAAAGTAGTCACATCTTCGATTGTTGTCGCTGCTTCCGTAGATTTCGTGATGGGCGCTGGCATTGCAGCCGACGAGAAATGCTAGCGCCCTCCTTTCACAATATTTCACCAGTCTAACTAATTCCGGTAAGATTCGGATGTCGTCTCCTGGGAAGTAGCCCGATGTCACGACTGCCTCTCGATTGCTCTCTCCGGCTTCCCGTGAAATTTGGATAGCCACAAGGTTTCCGTCTCCATTTTTCGCAAGGCGAGTCTCAAATGAACTGCATGCTACCTCTTTGTAGACCCCCTTGCCCCCGGTACACCCAGGGCTCCTGAGCCAGCACTATTCCAATATTCTCCTTGTAATTTGCCCTTGCAATTACCGCAAATGTAACTTTCGTATGGTGGAGGTTTATCTGGGCTATCTTAGCGCTGACCATTAGCTCTGTTATTGTTTGGAACTCTTCTCCCCTGTCGGAATATCACCCTCCTCCTCCGACATGATGCTTTTCTGCACGACGCTGTCCCCCTTAAGCCCTAGAAGACCTAGGTCTAGGTCGCCCAGGTTCTACTTTTTACTGGGAAGCACTTACTTCACTGATTGATCCCGTCCTTTTCGTCTCTATGGCTTCCGAGATTCGACTCCGAGTTTTCCACCCGATGTCTCCTCCGAAGTGTCTTTCCTCGGCTTTTCCCTCATTCTGAACAATTAGAAGACCCATGAGATCTTTCGTCTCTATTGCTGTGGCTTTAGGAAGAAACACTGTCATCGTGTGTGCTCCTGATGTATCATCCCCAGCACATGTCGAGAGTTCTGTTCCTTTCCAGCCTGGGAACTATAGTTCTAAGCCACTCCGCAGCGTCTTCCGTCGCGCAGTCCACCAGCATGTAACCTGGTCGAAGGCGTATCCCAGTGAACACAAACTTGTCGACAAGGTTTTCGATAGTTTTCTGCTCCTGACGCATGAGTATTTACTCGGGATAGGTTTCTGGCAGTATACCCTTGCATTAGCAGCCTCCATCCCTGATCTACCCGGGTTTTCCCCTCCTCTCAGGTTACTCTCCACTGCTCCCGCTTTCTTGGCTCCGATAAAGATGGATAAGGTCTATCCTGAGCCTCCTTAAGGGCATCTTTTGGTTTCAGGCCCTCTTTCAGATACTGCAGGTACCATTTAGCACCTGCGCCACCGAGACCTGTATCCTTCCTAACGTCTGATATACTGTCCTTAGACGTGCTTTTGCTGGTCCCTACTTTTTGAGCAATTGCCTTTGTTGGCTGTAGCCCGCAAAGTATGCCAATCTTGACCTTGGATCCATTGCTTGACGAAAGTATTCCGGAGATGTGTCTCCGCCTGGTTGGTCAGTTTGTAAGGTTGCAGTTCTTTTTATTTTCATTCGTATACTCCCCTGTGCCATAGTCCCCATAGCACGGCAAGGTCAAACTTACTCACTGAGGCGACGATCAGTGAGGTTCCGTTCGAGTCAGTTACCCCTACTGCAAACTATCCAATAGACCCGATTTGGGTAACACTCTGGATTGGGGGAGATGTTTTTCAACTCCACAGTTTAAATCCATAGCGTTTTGTTGATAGTTGGGTCACTTTATACAGGGTGTGTCTATCACCACTCAATAACGGTCTTAACAGACAAGAGGCTACGCTATATTCCTCGTCAGTCTATCCTACAGCACGGACAACTTTTGCAGGCAGATTATCAAGGTCACCAGAATAGCTCCGTTTGAGTGCCCTGATTGTAAAAGTAATTTCGCTTCTGTTTGGAGGAGTAGTCCGTATTCGCATATTACGGTGGTTTTCCATATCACCAGTAAGAGATGAAACTTGCCTGGATTTTGGTAATGATTTAAGAGTTTTGTGATGGTAGGTATAGCGACGTACATGCTGGGGGGGGTGGTTGTGGAGCGGTCCCATGAAAGTTCGATATTTTAGGGTCCCACTGAAGTGTTGGAAAAAATATGTATGTGGGAGAATTAGCGACAATGAGTCCACAGATTTGAACCGATTAACAAACATTTTGGAGGAGTTATTAAAGTCAAGTTAATTGTCCGCCGAATATTGAAGCTGATACTGGTACCTCATATATATCTGCGCCCTGAAGATAATGACCTCCAATAAACTTTTATTCATCTGAAAAAGCGGAAATGACCTATCCGACCGACAGTACGGGTTTGGCGTGCCCAATTCAGGAGAATTACCTTGCAGGAAAAGAATGTCTGGTACGGGGCAGACAATAAGCCCAGGAAGTGACTTCTATTGCACGGCCCCCGGAAGACACAGATATGGACAGCAAGAAAGGTAGATGGAAAGCTTTGACGGAGGAGAAAATGGAAGCGATCATGTGAGAGTTATTATCTACTATTATTACATTATCTATTATCAGCGGCATCTATATTCTCCTACACCTTATGTCAACATGACTTGGGTAATGCTTTCCTTTTCCCTTTTAAACCAAGTTTAAGTTATCGGCCTAGTTAGAATGTAAATGAAATAATATTGAGAAAGTGATTTTGACTGGATATTTCGGCTATGGTATTGAACGTGATGAAGTGAAAACACAAAAAATGTTGGCCAATGGCCCTGTCTGACACTATCACTATTGACAAATGGAGCGCCCTAAAGAAGTATATCGTACTTTTGTGATACAAGGGTCTGAATAAGCGTAAAGGCACAATGCACATTGCTAAGCCCACCAACACGGGTAAAACTTTAATTTAGGGCTGATTGTTCTTGGATTGAATGGAGATTTTGGCGATATGTGAACTATAAATGTTGACTAAAAGGAATAGATATTTATGGGCTAGCAACCCGCAAACTTCGAAACTTTACTGCCATCGATGCATCAACAGAGCCACGGATTAGGGTTGACTTGACGCTAAACACCTTTGGCTTCCGAAAACGGACTATGATTGGTTTCTGGAAAGTGCGCATGCTCCTCGACAACGCTATCGAGCGGAATCAAAATGCTCGCTTTCTCCAACTCGAAGGAAGAAGGATTCTTTCTACAAGCAATCACACGCAAGTCAGGAGAGATTTCCTAAAGGTGACATTACGACGGTTATGGGTTATCATAATGCCGAAGTGGATTCTGATTACACCTTGATCGAACATGTACTGGGGAAACACGCTCTCAGTAACCGTAACGATGAAGGTGGAAGATTTGTGGATTTCTGAGGTTTTCACCACTTTGTCATTGGTGGCACATTGTGTGAGCACGAGGCTCATCAAAGGTCGTAATACGAGCAATCAGATTGTCCACCTTGCAATCAGCAGTAAATTTAGAAGTTGTCTTCTAGAGGATGTGCGTAACAAGAGAGCCGCTGACATTGGTCTTGAAAGGAACCACTATCTAATGGTCACTTACCTTCATTTGCGTGTTGCGTTCGTCAATTCTCATAGAGTTGGAAAATTGCGACCCCTCAAATTCAAAATCCATCACTAATATAAGCTAGCTGTCGCCCAACAGTGAGGAGATGTAACTTACTGATCAGACGGCGAATACCTTGAGCAATTTGCCTGAGGATATCGATAAACAATGAATAATGCCGGTTGTTACGCAGTGGTCGAATACGTCTCGAAGAGGCGTCACAAGATCTGTCTGGACTACGGAATCGTGAAAGCGGATCGATGAACGAAAGAGATTGAAGGTTCTACTGACCGCTGCGGCTGATGGTGAGCCTGACGAGGACGAACTCCGATAGCGTCCGAAATCAAGGGAAGTTGAATGTAATGTGCACCATGGCAAAAGGCGAATTTGTTATTGCGCTTCTTAGCGAAGCAGAAGCTACCGCAAAACGCACCGTCGAACCGTCGACTTCTCAACCACGAGGACGACCAACTGCAGAGGTGGAAAGAACACTTCACCGCGGTGCTTAGGCTTACCACATCCAGGGAAGTTCCTTCTCTCGCGGTTTAAATGACTAGTCAATGTAACATGCGCAGAAGAGAAATAATTTCGGCCATCAATGCTCTGAAACGGAGTAAAACCACTGGGCTTGACGATCTCTCTGCAGATTTATTCATCGTTGCACCTGCAGTTTCTGCAGATAGGCAACTTCAACTCGTACGGAAATCCTGGGAATCCGAGACCTTTCTCGGAGAGTGAAAGGGGATCGTTCTGAAGACAAACACCAACGAAATCAAGGTTCTCATTCCGATGGGTCCTCGGACTCTCCCTATCTGTGTGGTTTCTGTCGACGGTGGTACCGAACTGGACACTAGACACATTAACACCGCTAGATCCACTTACGCTGCATTATCTAAAATCTGGGAATACAGTTATCTCAACATCACGATTAAATTGGAAATGCAAATTTTTTCTCTGTGTTGCTATATTATAAAAGCATATGGAGAGTGACCTCCACTGTTATTCAAAAGCTCGAAGCCCTCGTGAACACTTGACTGCAACGTATCATCGTGGTACACTGGCCTGATATGATTTCGAACAAAGAACTTTGTGGGGGCATAAGAAAGTTAGCCGTGGGCATGGGATCAGAATGCGGAAGTGGCAGTGGATAGGCTACACATTAAGGAGGGGCGACAATTGCATTGCTAGTTATACCATCCTGTGGAAGCCACTGCCACAAGATGGCCGACGGGTCGCGCCAAGAGCACTTGGCGCAGAACAATACAGGAGGAGTGCAGGCATCTCAGGAAGTTGTGGAAGGAGTCGAAACACATTTGAACGGACAGTGAATAATGGCGCGTATGTGTGGTCAACCGCTGCGCCATGCCCCACCAAGGGGTGAATCGCAGCCTTGTATTCAGTAAATTAAAATACGAGAAACACGTCCTTCACCATTTTTCAATTTAACCCATAACTCACCGGAACGATTGTTACAGATCTATAAATAGATTTCGGAGGTTCAATGAAATAATGCCTGTTAACTATTCAATCAATAAATATGTACATATTTTCCCGTTTTTTTCCAAAAATTTTCCATCTGTTTTTCACGGTTTTGTTCAATATTAGTTCTAGCCTCC
Organism: Hermetia illucens; assembly: GCF_905115235.1. Taxonomy (NCBI): domain Eukaryota; kingdom Metazoa; phylum Arthropoda; class Insecta; order Diptera; family Stratiomyidae; genus Hermetia; species Hermetia illucens. The sequence goes on from NC_051850.1 coordinate 163,385,992, forward strand.
GTCAATAGTCCCTACCACATCATAATATTTACTTTTCTGGCCATAAACGCATACGTATCGAATCAAGAAATTGAAAATCATTTTGGAAGCCCAATAGGCTAAGTCACGCGTATTCCGCTGGGCCCAAGTGACCTTCACGATGTCAGGTTTCTGGTTGGTTGAGTCAAACCCTTGAATCAGGTCAGACTCGTATGCGGCATTGGTCAATGGAAATAGCTACATGTCCAAGTGTATCAATACGTCAAAGGCAGTGGCTAACTCATATTAAATAGCCAAATAGAGCCACGAAACGCAGCTATCTCATCACCACCATTGTGTGCATGTTCATGGGGCACAAAGTACCCGAATTTCAACCTACGTGACTACAGCGGTGTACTCTTGTTTGCCAAAATAAAGTGTCGAGTGGCTGGCGCCCTTCAAATTACAGCTATGTATGTATGTGATAATTTTTATTGGGTTCGCCCGCTTTTCGGATTTGTTTTATTTAGATCTCTTTGTAATTTTAAATTGAGCTCGAATGGCGTTATCAATACGGAAACCCAAGTATTTGAGCTGACTATCCGCTGATATGTGTACATACGTTCGGCTAGGCACATGACTAGGTTTGATTAATGGCTAGGTTTTTACGTGGGACCCTGTTGTGTTCTGGCTAGAATTGAGGTAGGTTACAAGTAAACATACGCAGGTTATTTATGTTGACGAACTTGGTATGACGCAAAGTTGACGATATTTGATTTTAAAATATTCCATTAATTTGGATTAGTATATGTTCTCATCGGCACAAAGCATAACAATGCCGACCTGTTTGGGAGAATTGCTTGTGGGAACCAGAATAGTGTTAACTTCGTCCGGTCAAAGCAGATTCGATTAAACACAATGAATCTTTAGACAAGGCAGTATATACTGTCCACCAATGTATAGACTAGGTTTTAGGTATAACACTTTAAGAATATTCGAATAGCGTTGTTTATACCATTAAAATAAGCACACAAAAATAAGCCCATTACGAAACAAACCAGACCTTAAAGAAATATGTCTAAAATAAACAATAGTTAAATTAAATGGTTGAAAAAAAAACAAAGAAGTCGTTAGGTCACCAGAGGAGAAGGTCAGTTCCTGAACAGTTTTTACCTTTTTGCCTTTTGCTGAAATTCGTTAATCTAAAGTACCAACCCCAAACACGTCTTTGTTCTAAACCTGCGCGTTTGTGAAGTAGAAGTTGGGCTCATATCACTATGCCTCGTAGATTCAAAAAATTAAAACATTCCCGGGTTAAATCATCATAAATCAATGTCCTACCGTCGTATCCAAGGTGAATTTAAAGGATGACTCCACAGACTAAGCGCTTTGTTTTTTTTAGATTTATCTTTATTCCAGCCAAATCTATTTATCAGATATTTGGTCACGGCCAAGTACTTATATAACTTGGCGACAAATAAGCAGACATCATTTCCATACTATAAATTTTTGTGAAAAGATGGTTTACAAATAAAGCAGTTGTCCTTGCTCAGAATTTTAAAATTAATCTTCTTTCTTCACTTCGTAGGCAGAAAATAGGTAATTCTACTATTGAGAATGTTGTTTTGTCTGGCTTGGTTATTATTAACAAAAAAACAGCCGTATATTTCCGTTGCTATCGACAGTATATTTTTTATTCATCTAATATCGATATCCCGGGGACCAGTTGCCCTCTTCCTCCTTCCTTCTTAGACTAATATTCTCTGAAGAAGAGATCCCTCCTCCTCAAAATATTGATATTTGTTGAATAAAAAATATACTGTCGGCAGCAATGGAAAGATTAGGCCGTCTTTTACATGAAAAAATAGGTGCATAAATCTGTAGAAACTGGATAAGTTGCAAGAAACACAACTTGGATTTAGCGTTTAAGCGGGGTTCTTTGCGTTCTTTTTATGTATTCTTCTATTATCTGTCAAATATTTATATCTTTCAACTTTCCATAGAAGGCCAAGAACGATTCTACTTTTCAGGTAAGTGATGACCTATAGCTCAAGAAAATTCTGTTCTTGTTACCTCGGCAGGTTTTTTATTACGAATACACAGATTATGAACTATTAGGTTCTTCTCCAGATTCTCACGGGGAAGCCAAAGGGCCTTAAACGTGGCATCAGAAAGAGAAATAATGGATTTGAAGACGAATGTCAGGAAAACGAGGCATACGGACAACATATAAAGGGAAATACAAGGACGAAAAGTGAAAATTACGAAAATCTCCGACGAGTAGCTAATAATGTACTAAGGCAAGATAAGCGAAAATAAGAAGAATTGAAGAGTTAAAGAAAATTGAGCCTACACATTAGTGGATACCCTGAGGTGTGAATTTCAATCCAAAATCCGTGTATAGTGGCACCTCCGTGATTTCTTTCAGATTTTTCTTTCGTTGGATAATTTCTTATAATGACTCCTTTAAATAAGCCCGCCTTTGCAACCAATATCGGCTTCAGAAAGTACTAATCGAGTCCTTTCGCTTTGATATCCCACTCTCTCGTTGAGCTATTTCTGAGAAAAGTGAGCTTGACAGACAGACAGAGACGTTTTGTTTTATATAAAATCTTAAAAGGGCAATCATTGGAGACGAAAATGAAACACATGAGGGATGGGCGTCCCATTTCAGACGACTCCTCAACCTTGCGCATACAACTCAATCTCCAGAATCTACAAGAACTAGGGGCGAGCAAAATCATCATCAACGACGCAACAACCGGTATCCCGTCTGGGCCTGCCTTAATAAAGAACTCCAGACATCCCGGCTTTGCGGCGAGGTCCACCAATTCGATATCCCTAAAAGCTGTCTGGCGTCCTGACCTATGCCATCGTTCCATTCCATCTTCTTTCTCTACCATAGATACCGCCCTTATAGACTTTCTGGGCTGGATCATCCTCATCCATACGGATTAAGTAACTCGCCCACCTCAATCCATTGAGCCGGATTTTATCCATAACTTGACGTCATGGTATCGCTCATAGATTTGTTGGTTTGTTAGGTTTTGGTACAGGCGTTGCCACCATATATTTTGTCTTGGCTTCATGATTGTGTAGCCCAATATCGCGCGCCGCCTGCCCAATCTGGATAAAGGGAGTCTGTACGTCTCCGGTTGTTCTTCCCATGATGTGGATATTGTCAGCATAGGCCAGTAGTTGGTGCACTTAATGAAGATGGTTCCCCACGCATTTACATTTGCATCACGGATCACTTTTTCCAGGGCCAGGTTAAACAAGACATAGAGACATCACCTTGTCTTGGACCGATGTTGATGTCGAATGATCTCGAGAGTGATTCTGCTGCTTTCATCTGGCCTCGCACATTGGTCAGGGTCAGCCTAGTCAGTCTTATCAATTTCGCCAGAATACCGAATTCTCTCATGGCCGTGTACATCTGGCGATGTTACCATAGGCGGCCTTAAAGTCGATGAAAAGATGGTAAGAGAGAAAATGTGATCTGTTGCTGATTTACCTGGAGTGAAGCCTCTTTGGTGTGGACCAATGATGTTCTGGGCTTATGGGGCTATCCGGCCTAGCAAGGTAGAGGAAAATATCTTGTAGAGGGTACTCAGCAACGTGATGCCTCTATAATTGCTGCACTGTATGATTTCCCCCTTTTTATGTATGGGACGGATAATGCCTCGTTACCAATCGCCAGGTATTCATTCGCTGCCCCACACCTTAATTGGTCGCCTCCATATTTAACCAATTCAGCTGTACTTCCATCGGCTTCTGGCGACTTATGATTTTTAAGCCCACGAATTGAACGGACTGCTTCTTCTATACATGGTGTCGGCAGAATTTGTCCATCGTCTTTAGTTGGCCGGAAGTCCAATTCTCCGATGTTCTGGTTATTGAGCAGTTGATGAAAATATTCAACCCATCGTTCCAATATGCCCATTCTGTTGGAAGTCAAATTTCCCTCTTTGTCTCGGCAGAAAAAACATCGAGGTGTCGAGATGTATAAGGCTTCATCCTGCTGATTTGTCGGTAAAATTTCCGCGCCTGGTGCGGGTGCTCCCTGTACTTTTCGAGTTTACAGAGTTGTTGGTTCTCCCAGGCTTCCTTTTTCCATCTGTGAAGTTGCTTCTCCGGTCGCCGGAGTTCGTGATAACTCTCCGCGCGCGCCATTTCGTTGCTAGCTTACATTCACCGTCGAACTAGCCGTTCTGACTTTTTTTTGCGTTGTTGATGCTTCATCTCCAGGATCTCTGTTCACTGCGGTTATAAGGAGCAGCGGAGGGCCCTGCTGTGGCTGGCTTCAGTGTTAACTCTCACCTGATTGTCAGAGAGGATTCTGGGTGGTGTTGTTTGTCGAGTCTGGAGCGCCATTCCAACGAGATAGTGATCCGAGTCTATATTGGCCTCCTATATGTTCTGACATTCATTAAGGCTGCACACACTAAGTAGTTCCAACAACCATTTCGTGTGACACTGGTAATTGAATAATCCGCAGTCTGTTTTCGTTTGTATTTTGATGTAAGCTATGGGAGCCAACGCATCGCCTGAATGTTGACTCCGTCCCTACTTGACTGTTAAAATCCCCAAGTGTGATTTTGATATCATACCTGGGATAGGCTTCGAGGGTTCGTTCTACTGCCCCGTAGAAGGTGTCCTCCTCCGTAGGCGCGGGAGACTCGACCGGACCACCTGGACCGGCGATAGGGTTTGGTAATAAAGCTGTGTTGGTTCAGCAGGTGTTTCCCAGGTTTTATGCTCCATTGTGGGTACCAATCCACATTTCGTCCTGGAAGCTATAATACACTTTGACCACCCATTGCCGTATGCATTCAGAATATTGCCGTTGACGGAAAACCGATTCGAAAATGCACAGCGACGGATACGGGCAACTGTGTCCAAATTCCGAATGCATCATCCAAACTCTGCAGTCGACCGGATGAAACTGCCTCGTGATATTGGAGGTAGGCGCGGTAGGGTTGACATGGTGGCACAACATCATCGCCAAGTCAACTCGCAACGCGTTTATTTTTACAGCAAAGAGCAGGCGAGTTCCTTGCATACAGCCGTCTGTAAGACAGACTGTGGGCTGACTCCACTTAACTTGAAGGATCGATCTTTGGACCCTCTGAGTAGGGTGAAGTTGGACCAAGAGCGGATCGATGAATGGAAGTTGAAGGCAATGTACGGTTAACACGTGAATTGTCTTTGTATTTGTCGAACAGATAGTTGTGTGCTGGGGAGCTTTTTGCTGAGACGGAGGGATTTATGTCTGCCATTCAGGACGGCGTGGTTCCATTCGAGCTTATGAAAAGCTAATAATAAAAGGGCGGGTGGGAAACAACCAGTGCAGAATGTGTTGTTCGACGTTAGAGACGTTGGACCTTCTTATTTCTGGCTACACTTTTATGCACAGGTGCAATACACGAACAGGCATAATGCTGTATGTAAGGTGATTTATCGAAACCTTGCACCCAGGAATAGGAGATTACGGGGATATGTTTAGTCTACTGATAAGAGCATACTGGCGATACTTGATAGTGCTGCTTTCAGCATATATTGTCCGTTTGTCAACCCCATCAATCACTGCTTGCTCAATTCAGTAAGAAAAGTTCCCAATGCATTTTTTTAAAAAGTGAGACGACAAAAATCACTCCGAAAGTGAAAACTCGCAATTTTTCTATCTTTATATTTGTTTCAAATTAAAATTTATGAACTTCATGTTCACTTCTCAAGAACTTTTCCACAAGTAAAGTCGCGGGTCGTGCTGTCAATCCATTAACCGGTCTCGGCCCCGCTAAATCTGGCTTTGAACTTCGAAGCTCATGCCTCTCAGCATCAACAGCAACGTACAAAGTTGTGTTAACCGGCGCGGTAAATCATTCCTCTCAGCCATGTTCAATTCGCCTGCCTGCATTCAATAATGTGCAATATGGGCAAGTCACGACGGTCAATTCTGACGTGCACTCATTGAAATTTAGAAAAGAATAAAGAATTGAACTATACTAGGAAATATAGCGAAAATGAACCAGTTGTAGGATTGTTTTAAAAGTAACGAAGAAAATTTAATTAGTTGAAGTGTGTATAAAAGAAAGACAGGATGGGATTTGTGAACTAAAGAAGGATAAATGGGGAAAACTAAAGGGGTAGAGAAAAATGTCAGGATAGAGGGACTATTACACATTATCGAATACATTATTTGGTCAAATCGACTCCGAAAAAGGTGAATGAAATATCGCTTCCGTCATTGAGCCGCGGACACTACAGCCTCTTCAATTTTTCGAGAAGCTTGCTCTCTTCTCTTTCTTGTTCTACTCCACGTAGTTCTGGAGCGTGCTACTTCTAAGATAGTGGGTGTGTGTGTATGGTGGGGAGAAGCTACAGCTTCAGAGCACTCAGGCCGTGTTTGCCCATTGTACTCGCGTCCCCCGTCTAACGGAATATTCCGGATTCGTTAACGTATCGTAGGATTTCCGTTAGTGGATGTGATGCTACCCGTCGTAATTGGAGAACATCGGCACCAAAGATCTGATGCCTGATGCGTCCATAGGCGGGGCATTCACATAGGAAATGCTCCGTGGATTCCGCTTCCTCATTACAGGAGGGACACGTATCATCTTCGGTAATTCCTATTCTGAACATATGCCCGCCCAGCTAGTGAATTATGGCCTGTCAAAATGCCCACAATACACCTGCAAGTCCTCCTGCTTTTCGACAAGATAAACTTTGCGGTACGTATGTTGGGTTCTGGCAGGAAAAATTTGGTGTGTATAGCAGCATTTAGGCTCTGCCACCTGTCATTATGGGAAACTTGTTCCCAGTTTTTGAAAACAGATTTAGCCAATGCTACTGATACCCCAATTGCTGGCTCCGGTCCCGGCATAGGGGAGATTGACCCCTCTTTCGCTAAAGCCTCCGAGATTTCATTTCCCTCTATGCCACAGTGACCAGGTACCCAGAGTAGTTCCACCGTATTAAATCTAGACATAGAGTTCAAACGGTTGTCGCCCTTCCTTATGTGCGACCTTTCCACAGACGCGTCCGTGTGTATCTGGCCGGTACGCCGGCTAAGCACGTTATTAGTTATTGTCTTACGTCGGAATACCCTGATGATATGACGCAGTCATGAGTTGATGAAATTAGGAGGTTTTGAGCAACGGTAGTGGTCACTTTCCATATATGCACCACATATTGTAGCACAGAGAGAACGTGGCAGAAGTATAGCTTTCTAGATGTACAAACTGATCAACTCCTTCGGTATAATGCCCATTATTGCAAATAGGAAGGAAGAATGCAATGACCTGTCAAACTGAAAAATTTTTTTAGTTTAGTGTTTATCTTCAGTCAGAAACTGCTTGCCTTCTATTCCAAATCCAGAGCCATTTGGCCATGGTCAACGACTTGGTAAAAGAACCAGTACATAGCGTAGTCGAGGTAATTTGAGAAAAGATAATAACGTTCATTGAACTCCTCCATGTCCTCCTGCCAAGTCAGCAGGAAGAAAGTCACCGATAATGAAAATAAAAAGTATCGGTGACAAAATGTAGCTCTGAGATTCTGTTTCGGTGCTGCACGTGCCCTGTTCAGGCTCTCGAAGACCTTTCGGAAGAAATTGAATTTCGAAATTTGTAAGTTGGTAGCCCTGCTTCTTACGATAAGCAAAGAACACTTTGAAAGTATCTTAAGTCCCAACTCACAGGACATATTGTTTACAGAATGCATTTTGGTACCCTTCTGGAATTCAAGACTCTTGCGACATTAATAATTACTTTGGAAGCATTAATTCATTTGTGGTCCTTTTGTAGTTTTTTCACACACTTCTGAGTGCACCTTATGGCTGTGTTCTTGTAAGAAGTCTCTACTAACACTCCAGGGTTCATTAATATGCTTTAGCGAGTTGTTCAATGTTTACGCATAATATCATAAGATGAATTCGCTGCTAAATGACCGAAAATGACCAAGTTAACCTTGAGGTTCTCTGGCTTAACTCTAGTGCGACTTCACGTCCAGATGTAGTGACATCAATTTGGCAAATTCGCTGTTACTCGCGCAAAACTTACAGGAGGGAAGCAGCGCAACGCTTCATTAGGAAATAGTGTTTAGCCCAGAATCCCACTATTCTAGCCCAGAATGGGGAAAAGTCTTAGCCGAACTAGGAAATAACAATATGCACCTGGTGGTCCAAAAATTGCTAGTTCGTTTAGTCACCCCTTCCTCACAATTATAAGGGATGATCACAGAACTTATCATAGAAGAATGTAGGAATTGGAAAAAGTTGGCGTTTTCTTTTTATTACAGCAATTTTTGGAATAATGTTGAAAGTGGGACTCATATATCAACATGAACATTCTTATGGATATATCTCTTGAATTATTATCCAAGTATTCTACTGACAGCTAGTCCATGATTGAAGTAGAGTGAGTCCGTATGGAAAATCACGGTGATGATTTCAGAAAATTTATGAATTTACAATATGCATATTGTATCTATTTACATCGCCGACAATCTGCGCATCGGTTCGACGGTGATGAGGCGAGGGTATACTCTGAGGAGCAGAAACAACTATTGATTTCGACACTAAGTGAATACAAATATCCGAATCAGCGAGATGCACTGGAGCGTGGGTCACTGGTAAGGGAATGGAGCAACATATAGTGTATGTAATTTGAATTTTAACACTATACACGCTTGCGCATTTCGCAACAGACAATAAATTCCTCGTTCTTGGCTTCACTCAGTCTTTTCACTTTTCCATTGGCGTCGAGGTTCTACTGAGTGGAGCTAGTGCACGAGGTCCAGATTCAGCCGCATGGATCCGCACATACTCTTACAGGCCGCACTCAGCCTGAAGAATGGCTGCGTAATGACCCAAACGAAGATTCATTTGACTGCAGACCCAGTCAATCGTTTCAGAACCCTTCTCAAGTGTGGACCGAGTCGTTGAAAAGACAGCAAACCTCATTCTTGCGAAGAGCTGATTGCGTCCATGGCTCAAAGGGGGTGTTGTTGAGTGTGATTTTAGGTTTTCGCCTGTGGGTCACTGGAGGCTTCTTGCGTTCGATCCTAATTAAAATAAACTCATGTCGGCTTCCGCGGAATGCTTGGCTGGTTACTTTGCCTATATGGTGGTATGCATTCGACAGCATTGGGGCATCGGCGTGCCAATCGACGGTTGCCGCTAGCAAGCCAAGCGAACAGATGGTAATGACACTGATGAAGATCGCGCGACTAATGTGTAACCGAACGTAACGTAGCGAGAAACAATATAACCTGTAACCAGATACTCCAAACTCCAGAAAAAAGATTACCTGAACGACTGACTACACACATTGCTGGATTTTGTGTGTACACGCGCGGTCAGTCGTGTGCGGCGTGGAGCAACCAAATGAATTGGGATGCATCCGATCGTGTCATAATTATTTCCATTTGAGCCGATGGTAATCATTGGTAGAGGATGCATTCGGTCGTGAACAACTTTAACCTAGAATGCATCCATTCTTATGCATGCATTCATTGGGGAGTTGGAAAATTGGTCTGGTTTGAGTTGCAAATTATTGATCAGCTATGAGGTTGTGCCTGTAGTCATTGACTTCAAACTTCTGGTACCTTGGTTGCATATCGAACTACATTGTTGAAATCAATATTTCTTTCAGGAAATATGAACATTGTTTTTCAATATATAGCCGGGTATATATGGTCCAAAAACCCATTTATTCGCTTCTGATCAGCGAATTCAATAAATCGTTTTTGAAATATTCTATTAATTCTAGAATTCTTTTCACATATACTCAGGTTTTTTATGCGATTGCGATATAGTCTCGGTTTTGAAACGTCCCCTCCACGATGGCAGATATTGCCTCACCGGATATTGTCCTATATGCAGTGCACACCCTCAGTCCGATTGGCCGGTATGCCGACTTTACCCTTCCCTGGTTCACTGTGTTATCCAATGCGCCCAGACAGGAGTCGCATATAGCAGGATCGATCAGCTCAGCGATAAGAAACTAGACTAGACTAGATTTTGGTCCTCCAATATTAGGCATTATCCTTGCTAGAGATGAGCTAGCCTTTACTGCCTTTTCGTGCACATAATTCAGGTGCCCTTCAAGCTCAACTTTGCATCGATTATTACCCCCAGTTATCTAATGATCGATTTTGAAACGAGCTCGTGGTTATCAATCCGGATTTTGGCGGTATCGTTTTTCTTGCAATTGGCAATACCACTTCCGCCTTATCTTATGCCAGGTCCAGTTTCAACATTTGTAGCCATGCTTCAATGGCATAAATAGTTTCACTTCCATACAGTTCCACGTCCTGGGGCTGTTCCGCAACTACTACCATCGCCAGGTCGTCTAGAAAACCAATCGATGCTGCCTCCTTTGTCACCCGAAGGTCGAGTACTCCATCATACATTATGTTCCAAAGCAGGGACCCCCGGAGCCTTGTGGAATACCTGCTGTCACAACATATTCCTTTGGCCCGTCGTCCGTCTCGTACCAAAGAAGTCCCCGAGCTAAGTAACCAGGGACACCCAGTGTAGTTAGGGTATACGTAATCCAACCCCAGTTGGCTAAGTTGCAGGCATTCCTGACATCCAGCGTCACCACCACGCAGCATTTTACAGCGCCCAATGCCTCCCGAACCTTGTCCACGACGAATATTGCATCGAACACGGATCATGCACTGCGAAACCCACTGCTTATGAATCATGCGAGCTTGACTTTAGCACCAAACTTGGGCTTTATTCGGAATCTCATCCAATCCCGGAACCTTATCATTATTATCATTATCCACAATTCGTCCACAAATCTCTCGTAATTCCTCGTCAGGCACCCCGGGACTGTGAGAACGTGCTGTTGAATCGTTGGTTAAGGTCCACTTTCCAAAAGTCGCAGGCATGTGGGATGATTTTGGTCCACGAATCTCGTTCATTACAATCTTGCACGTAGAGCCTCACGGGTTCGTATTTGCTTCAAGGCACAACTACTTGTAGCAATTCCGCTTACTTTCCCGTATAGCCTTCTTGAGGTTACTTCGAAGATCGCAGATCTGACTTCGATGTTCTGGCTTCCCTCTTGTCCTTTGGCAAAGCCTCCCCGCTCGTAGTTTGGTTTCTTACTATGGTGGAACTTAGGTTGTGGCATTGTAGAGTCGCATGCCGTAACTAACCTCCTTATAAAATCGCCAAGAAAGTCTCTTCCTCGGAGGCTCCAGTGAACACCCCAGCCTTCCTGGTTTTTCCACTTCAGCATCGACTCGACCGTCCCCTTCCCCACTTGTGATGTCGAGAAAGATGGCCTGGTGGTCACTGTGGATGTAGTGTCCACTCAGCCGTCAGACCATCCCTCTTGCCAACGAGGCGCTGAGGTAATTCAGATCGATTATTGAGTCTAACCCTCTGCCTCGGAAAGTGGGCACGCATCCAACATTGGCTAGTCTGACGTCCAGCTTCGCGAAGGTTTCAAACATTTGACTCCTAGTGTTCGTCACTCGACTTCCCCCGTCTAAGGCCCTAAACCGCTGGCAATGATTTTGGGATCGTGGTCTCTAGCGTTCTGCAACAAGCCGCCCAGCATCTCCTCATATTGCGACAATGTTGCCCAAAAGGGGCTCCCGGCAATGTCATTGTTTTTTTAATTTCCTGCCGTGCGCATGCTCATATCGCCGCGTTTCCAGATAAGTCTTTCACTTACGTAGTCTTTCACTTATATTGCCATCACGTCCGCATTCGACTCTAGAAAGGTTTGTGACAGTAAGCGTTAAGCTGTCTCGCAGTGGTTGAGGTTGATTTCTATCAATCTTATTTGGCCCCATAATGCAACTCCCTCCTATATGCCGGGCACCTGCCACCATCTGCAATTTGCCCGTCATCTGCTTCCTTTCTAGATCCCAGTGCAGTCTTCTTTCCTTTGGATCTCCGGGGCAGTTTTTGACAAGATGGGTCTAATTACCACACTTCCCGCACCTTCTCGATCTATCTTGCTGCTAATCCATGCTTCTGCAAAGTGACCGAAATCGAGACATCAGAAGCATCTCTTGAGAGATACTTGCTCCCTAAATCAACACACGATCCCTATCCTTGCCCACGGTGATCCCTGTTTGAATAAGCTAATAATAGCGGTCTATGTACCTCCATACGCCTTCTTCATTCCCTTTATCGGGTTTTCGTCAATTACGTTAAGGTTGAATTGTTCCCTTAGCGCAGCACCAATATCCTCTCATGATGTGACCTCGTCTAGGTGTGTGCACTCGATTACTATCTGCTGCTTTTCGAGCTTTTATCTCAGCTTGCTCACCCAGCATCTTAGCTTTCTTTGGCGAGGAGATCTTTTTCTTGTGGGCGGCTTGCTGGGCACCAAGGAATTCACGATTGTCGCGTCCTTGCCTACTTTATATTGGAGAGGCGTCACCTGCGTCTCCACCGTGATTTTGCCATATGACGCTTGGTCGTTTTTCTACTCCACCGCCGTAAAATAGGACAGGGCGTCCCAGGGCAAAACGTGGATTGACACCCACGAGTATAACGGCTGCTGAAACAACATAAAACGCTCTACTACTAACCCCTATCTCCACCTCCGCATGGTAATCGCTGGGAGTTCTTCGTCATAAAAAACTGCATACGGAGAAGGATGAAGGCGAGTCTCCCGCGCCTAAAAATGGGGCAAAAGGTACCAACTGGTCCTCCAGGTTGGGAGTTAGGTAGGGCCGACAACTCCATACGGAAAACCGATGTTACAAAGCCACGGAAGGAGCCTCGGACTGGACTGATAACACAACGACGAACCCGACAACGACAACGGATTAACGATTTGCGTATTTTCTGGTGGAACGTTCAGACCGAATGCTGCTGAGCAGATAGCCGATACCCTGTACAACAGAAGGCTGCTGTAGCAGCGGTGCGAAAGATCCGATGGACAGGGACCGGTTTCCTGGAGAAGAGCAGCTACACCATATATTATAGTGGCCATCCAATAAACCATGTGCTCGGAGTAGGTTTCTTAGTCAGCCAAAAAATGAAACCTGCTGTTATCGGTTTTGAAAATATAAGCGAGAGGCAAGTTTAGAATTATAAGCCTCATAAATGTTCATGCCCCTACAAAGGAGACTGCAGAGTCGCAGGAGGATACCTTTTGCGAGGCAGTAGAACGAACCCTCGAAGCCTGTCCCAGATATGATATCAAAATCATAATTGGGGATTTTAACAGCCAAGTAGGGAAGGAGCCCTTATTCAGGCGATACGCTGGCTCCCATAGCTTAGACCAAAATACAAAATACATGCGGATTATTTAATTAGCAGTGTCATACGAAATGGTTGTTGGAAGTACCTGGTTTGCACAGAAAGCGGTTCACAAACATACGTGGGCCTCTCCAGACGGGACCACTTTCAACCAAATTGACCACGTGTTGATCGAACGCCGCCACCTCTCAGCCTTGATGAATGTCAGAACATATTGGGGGGCCAATATAGACTCGGACCACTATCTCGTTGGCATAATGCTCCGAGCTCGAATTGCGACCCCACCTACAATCCCCTCTGACAATCAGGTGAGAGTTAACACTAAAGCCATCTACAGCACAGCTCTCCGTAGCATCCATACGGGGGAAATCTCAGCCAGCAGATATCCCGGAGATGAAGCATCAACAAATGATCTTCATAACCACCTGAAGAACGTTATCATAAATAAAACCACAAACATACTTGGTCCCAACCACGTAAGAGTCGGAACGGCTGGTTCGACGATGAATGTAAGCCAGCAACGGAACGTAGAAAGAACGCGAGCACGCGCGGAGACTTATCACAATCTCCGGCGAGCGGAGAAGCAACTTTACAGACGGAAATAGGAAGCCTGGGAGAACCAGCAGGCCTGTGAACTCGGAAAGTACAGCGAGCAACCGCACTAGGGCGGAAGTTTTACCAACAAGTCAGCAGCATGAAGCCTTACACACTTCGATGTTCATCCTGCCGAGACAAAGAGCGAAATCTGATTTCCGATAGAACGGGAATATTGGAGCGATGTGTTGAGTACTTTGATGAACTGTACTGTACAACCAGAACATCGGCGATTTGGAGGTCCCACCAACTGAAGACGACGAACGAATACTGCCACCACCAAGCATAGAAGGAACAATCCGTGCAATTCATCGGCTTAAAAATCATAAGTCGCCTGGAGCCGATGGAATAACATGGTTAAACATGGAGGCGACCAATTGCACCAAGTGATTCATCAACTGATGCTCAAGGTGTGGGACAGCGAATCCATGCCTGACGACTGGCAAAGAGGCATTATCCGTACCATACATGAAAGGGAGATATCACGCAGTGCAGCAATTGTAGGGGTATCATGTTGCTGAGTACCATCTATAAGATATTCTCCGCTATCTTGCTAGGTCAGATAGCCCTATACGCCCAGAACATCATTGGCCCATACCAAAGAGGCTCCACTCCAGGTAAACAGAAGAAGAGATCAGATTTTCTCTCTGCGACAAACGGTGGGAAAACTGTTGGAATATGGACATCAGTTGCACCATCTTTTCATCGACTTTAAAGCCGCCCATGATAGCATAGTCAGGGTAAAACTGTACACGGCCATGAGGGAATTCGGTATTCCGACGAAATTGATAAGACTGACTAGGCTGACCCTGTCCAATTTGCGATTCCAGATAAAACCAGTAAGATCACTCTCGATGCTATTCAACATCAACAACGGTCTAAGACAAAGGGATGCCCTAACATGCGTCCTCTTTAACCTGACGAGGCATAGGTCAGGACGCCAGACAGCTTTCAGGGATATCGAATTGGTGGATTTCGGCGTAAACTCGGGGTGTCTGGAGTTCCTTATTAAGGCAAGCCTAGAGTGGATACCGGTTGTTGCGCCATTGATGATAATGATGATATTAAGCCGTGATATCGCTAATATTCGATTCAAATGAATATCAAAACTTGTTACTACCCCTGCAATACCACATCAATCTTCAACAAGAACCAATTAGATAATTTCAAATCACAATACACTATTCCTCTTAGTAAGGATTTTTTTCAAATCCATTGTTCTAATCTACAAACGAACAATTTAAAGAAATTGCTTCAGCCAACATACCACTGTGAGCCGGTACCTTCTTCCAGATGCATACGTATACCTATAAATTCAAATATGTACATTTACGACCAAGATGAAGCGTGGCTATACCACTTTTGCAATGATGAAGAACTCAGACAAGCGGCTCAAGAACGCTGGGCCGACTGTGGCCAGAGCAGCCTGCAATTTTATCTTAAAGTAGTTTTGAAATCCTACCTCAAGTCATATAAAGGCCGTGAGAACAAACAGTAAGCTCAAGTTCCCAGGCTCGTGCTGTTCTTTTTCCAGTTCTCCATCCAATGAAGTTCAGTCCTCAAGGGATCGGTTATTACAGGATTGTGGAATTGGATTGAAGATTGGAAGCAAAGAAGTTATCAGTGTGCATCATAATGGACTTGGTTTTTGGAGATCCAACCAACTTGCTTATGGTGAAATTATGGGGTCACCAGGGACAGATTATCTCTACTTCAAATGCAGACTGAAGTGAAGGCGAAGAGGCTGCCTTATCCACTCCGTCAACTATTTCGTTGATGCCAGGCCACACTCCTAAAGTGATTTATCAGTAATACTCCTTATTTTTTCCTTTTATGGTGGTTTTTGCTGTTTTTGTGCGAACAATACTTCAGAAGGCACGTTCGCGTTCCAATCGGAAGATAGCCAAGTTCCATGAGTGCAGCCGCTGAGCCATTTGATGCTATGCGCACTCATGGCTTTTGGCTTCTTGGCCTTTGGTTGGTATCGACGTGCGGCCACTGAAGGTCTGATTCTTCCTTTTGGAATTTCTTTACTATGGCACCTTGGGGCGGTCGTCCCTCATGAAAATCATGGAGCACTGATACTTTAGAGCCGAATAGATTTTGGTCTTCAATAGGTAGTGCCTAGGCATGCCATCGGTGTTAAATGCAAATGTTGGAGGAATGAGTACCTCAGTTCACGTACCTTCAGCATACCTACATAGATATCCACTATGAATGATGAACACTGAAATGACTCTATTCACGTGTTAGACGAAAGAGTCTTCCGAATCAAGAAAGCGCTATTAATTGAAGATGATGAGATTCATATATTATGAGATGGGAAGACGAAAGATAATTTGGAGAGAGGTTGTATTTATCTAAGCTTATAATTTATGAATAAGTACATTTGCAAGATATAATGCTAAATTTATTGGCGCTGCTGCGGTCGTTTGCTTGAAGACTATATTTACACAATCTGAATTATCTACCTACGCTAATATCTTCTAAGCGGGAATACGGGGAATACTTATATACATATATGCTGATTGTGACTGAAATGCTGGTCACAGTTATTTTTTGCTCCTAAAAAGAATGCATTTCTTACCGGTGCAATAGTTTATAAGGATCTTTAAAGATTCGCGAGAGAAGCGGACTTGCATTTGCTCCGCATATGCAGTTGATAGTTCAGTATCGTCGAAGTTTTCGTCGAAACGCGTCTGCCTGCCTGTTGACTATCCAATTAGGGAAAAAACGCCGGGCTGGAATACCCTAGGAGATATCGGGACGCGCACAGCCAAATAATGGAAGAAACTCGCAAAGTGATGCACCCCGGACGGGGACCGCAACACAACGCTGTTATTCCGGAAAAAGGCAAAGTGGAAACCGCCGAAACTGAGCTTCGTGGGCTTCGAATATAAACTGAGTTGAAGGGCAATCAACTGTTCTCGCGAAAGCCGAAGAGCAAAGGCTAATTAAGGGATGCACGGCAGTTGTAAAGTGCATGCGGTCTATAACGTTCCTCCAGAAGAAGTCAGCAAAGGCGTGAAAAACGGGCGGATGGAGCCGGTGATACTTCTGAATCTTATTTCATACTACAGGCAGACATGGAGAGCAAAGCAAGGTGCCCAAAAAACAGAGGCAACCGCGCTCTCGCTGAGAACACCGTAAGTGCCAAACGGATTGCAGATCGCCCATTGCAGAGCGAGTTGGAGAAAAACGAAAGGAGGAAGGGGAGAGTGAGACTACAAAAAGGTGGAGAGGGACAAAAAGCAGCAACACGCTGCCAGAAAATCCTCCACTTGGAATTAAGACGGACACGAATGGTGGAGCATCAAAAGAAAAGGTGGGAAAACAAAGGAGGACTAGACCGCCAGCTCTGCCTATTACGCCGGCGGAAGGCAAGACCTTTGTGGAAGTTATCACCGAAATTGGCTATAGGATCAAGCCCAAAGACATAGGAGCAGAAGAGTCTTCGATTCGGAATACAAAGGATAGTACAACCCTCGTCGAATTAGGCAAAAAGACAACAAACACTTTCTGTGAAGCAGTTGAGAAGCTACTGTGAGAGGAAGCTATTGTTTCCAACTTAGAACCTACGTGTACTCTGAAAATTCGTGATCTTGACTGGCTCACAGAAAAGAACGCAGCAGAAGAGGCCATTAAGCGCGAATGATCGGATGTAACCAATGTCCGAATTAGTATCAACTCTGCGAGGTTCTCAAGGCTAAAACTCGCTATGGTGAAAGTTTCGCAGCAATACGCGCAGAAATTTCTTAACTGCGGTGAAATCAGAATTGATTGGGTATTATCTAGGGGGAGGGGGCAACTTAGCACCTCACATATCAGGTACCGCTGCCATCTGGAGTCGAAACGGCACCCACCTTACGGTTTTACCCCGTGTCCCTGCTGAAAGATTTAGGAAAGAGCAACAGTATATCATCGACACCAAATTTAAGAATGGTTTCCGAACGTCGATTATTTAAAGACTTATGTGGAAAATGACGAAACGGCATAAAATAAGGGCACTGACATCACTGGTTTATAACTTGGAAGCGAGAAGAAGAATAGGAGTCACACACTCTGCAATTTTATAATTTAAATTTATAAAAACGATGAACGAGTTAAACATCGATATGGTGCCATCGAGTAAAATTCACCAGCTCAAAAGCAGACTAGGATCGTGCAGCGGGACATATAAAGTGACATGTCCAGATTGTAGAAAGTATTACGTAGGATAAACAAAAAGACTGGTTTTGATACGCTGGGTAGAGCACGAGAAGGAAGCGAAAACGGCCAGGAGATAGAATAGGAAGAGCACAACAGTTAAATCAATGATAGCATGGCACATCCTTGAGCGTCACACATCACATTACACGGGACAATGAAGAGGTCTACAAAGAATGCGGGAACCTTGTGTCTACTGCACCTCTCACTGGGACTGCTTAAGTCTTTCGGCAAAACTTACCCTCCGAAGAGACGGCGTTTTTCTGGCAAACCAGATGGAAGATTTTTCGAACGGTGCACCTTACGAGACCCTCACTGGTGGCGCAATTCAACCACGTTGGCTTGTTTAACACTACAGCCACCTCGAGTCCAACTCCACTATTGAGTCCATACAAAACATGCCTGGACTATTGCTCAACCCCGAGGAATCATCATCAACGGAGCAACAACCGGTATCCGGTCTAGGCCTGCCTTAATAAGAAACTTCAGACATCTCGGTTTTGTGCGGAGGTCCACCAGTTCGATATTCCTAAAAGTTGTCTGGCGTCCTGACCTACGGCATCGCTCCATCTCAGGTAGGGTCTGCCTCGTATTCTTTTTCTACCATAGATATTGCCTTACAGACTTTCCGGGGTGGATCATCCTCATCCATACGGATTAAGTGACCCGCCTACCGCAACCCATTGAGCCGAATTTTATCCACAACCCGACGGTTATGGCATCGCTCATAGATTATTTTTATTCTTCTCGCCCGAGGCATAAGTTCGCCAAAGATTCCTCCTAAGCTGACGCAATCAAAATTCACCTGTCTCTTTCGAACCTTCATATATCCCTCAGTTAAATTGCGCTATTGGTTCAGCATGTTCGTACCAATGCTGTGATTTGGGTTCACAGAACTAAATGAAACCAATATGTAAAACATAATAGTACATTAATATAGTGCTTGACGACTTTACCAACAGCCTTGTGCGAGGCCTCAGGACCCACCTACTGCATCACGGGCAGTAAACCATAGTGAATACCACATTTCTCGGTGTCACCCCGTGGAGGTTTCCATTTAGCGATTTTGGTGTTGATCTCGCAGCAGGGTTGCTGCCCCCTCTGCCTCCGCACTACCTTAGAGTACCGGAATGCAGGAACAGTAGAAAGTTGGATGCGAAAGAGAGCTTGGCGATCCTAAGTGCACTGGAAGGGAACAGATTGAACCACAACACGGGCAACAGGAGACCCTGTGAGTTGGGGCTTAAGAATATACTCAAAGCCTTCCCTGCTTGCTGTAAGAGGCGGCTAAAAGCGATAGAAATTTGTGCGCTAGCAACCTGCAAATGTTGAAACTTTATTGCTATCGAAACGCCAATAACGCTTTGGATTGGGAGTGACCTCACGGCAATGATCTTTAGCTATCGAAAGCGGACTATGTTTGGTTTCTGGAATGTGCATACGGTTCTCGACAACGGTATTGAGAACCTCAGAATGCTGGTTTTCCCCAACTTGAGTATGGATATTTTGGTACTAAGCGAAGTAAAATGGTGGGACTCTGGAGGGTACTCCTCTCTCTCTTATGGCAATGTGCTTTAGTACACTAGAAAACCAAGTCGTAGCAAACGTCCAGGTTAAGGAGCATAACAATTGCACAATGCAACGCACCAACGAATACTTCCAATATAGTGCGGAAGAATGCTTTCTACGAGCAATTAAATGCAGTTCAGGAGAAGCTTCCAAAGGGTGACATTATGATCGTGATGGGTGATCCGAATGCCAAGGTGGATTCTAATAACACCGTGCTCGGGTATGTGATGAGGAAACACGGTCTTGGCAACTGTAGCAGTGATGGTGACCTCGTCATTGGTGACACATTGTTGGAGCACAGAGCCTGCCATAAGGTCAGTTAGGTTTCAACTGACCGACGCCATAGGAGTAATCAGATTGATCAGCTGTAGATTTAGAAGCTGCCGGTTGGATGTTTATAACAAGAGAGGCGTTGACATCGGCTTCGAAAGGGATCAACATCTGATGCTCGCTTATGTTTTCTTGCGTGTTGCGTCCGCCACTTCTCACAGGGTATGACCCAGTTGTCACTATCTTGCTGGTCGAACGGCAAATAGAGAGTATCGCTCCTGGGAATATCAAGGAGCTTTGGGCCGCTATCAAAAATGCTCCATCTCGAGCGAAATCCCGAGAATATCAGCGTAGTATATGCCGTGTCAAGAGAGGATTTACTATTGCGCTGGTCAAGGAAGTGGAAGATGACACAGATAACAATGATTTTAGGATCGTATACCGCATCAGAAAAGAGCTTGCATGTTGTCTTTCAATGATCCTGTGAAAGACATCAATGGCCGACTTCTCATCCACGATGATGATCAACTGAAGAGGGGAAGAGAACACTTCACCATGTTTCTTAATCGAATTACATCAGGTGAGGTTCCTCCTCTGGTGGGTGAAGTGGGCAGTAATCGTAACATGTGGATACGGACTGTTCCTCCAAACAGAAGGGAAATCATTTTCGCCATCAATGCACTCAAACGAAATAAAGCCGCTGGTGTTGACGGTCCCCCCGCAGAGTTATTTATCGCCCCACCTGCAGTCACTGCAAACTTGCTGCTTCCAGTTGTACGGAAATACTGGGAATCCGAGACTTTTCCCAGAGAGTGAAAGATTCGTTGTAAAGATAATGATTAAAATAATTCTAAAACGCATCAAAGAACCTCTCGAAAGCTTGATCAACAGAGGGCAGCCTGATTTCCGCTCTCCATCCTCCAGGAGTGACCACATCAAAACCCAACGGATCAATTCGGAACAGTGCGATTTTCGTTGTACCTGCTCTATATGGATTTCGAGAAAGTTTTCAATAGCGTGAACAGGGAGTATATTTGTAGTGCTCTACGCAGAAGGAGCATTCCAGAGAAAGTAATAGCTATTATCAAAGTGATATATGATGGCGCAAAATGTCATGTTGTGCATTGAGGTAAAATCTCGCAAGATTTTGAGGTCCAAAGCGGAGTCCGCCAGAGTTGTATCCTGTCATCGCTATTATTTCTTCTTGTTATCGGTAATGTTCTTGCTGCCTTGTCCGGAACACGTGAAGGAGTGCAATGGGCTATGACATCTGTTTGCTCTCTCAACGGTTCAACGACCAAATGGATATGGATTTAGAAAGAGAGGCAAGTGGAGCTGAACTGGAGATAAACACTAACAAAGCCAAGGTTCTTCGTCTGATGGGTCATCACTTTCTCCCTATCTGCTTTAATGGGCAGAGTTTCAAAGGCGTCGATCAATTTGTACATTTAGAAGATGGCTTCTGCCAACGAATTCACTGAACTAGATGTTGTTCGACGCATTAACAGCGCACTCGTACGCGATGTGATCGGAAAGTAGAAGTGGCAGTGAACAGGTCACAACCGCATTTCGGCCTATGCCATGCAGTGGAATCCACTCTCCCAAGATGGCGACAAGTGGGTCGCCCCAAGGGCACTTGGCGTAGAACAGTAGAGGACGAGTGCGAGCGTCTCGAGAAGTCGTGGGGGAGCTGAAGAGCATTTCAGGTAACCGCGACCGATGGCACTATACTCCACTAAGAGGTGAAGGGCAACCATATATACATGTTAGATAGGGAGTAGAATAGAACAAAATACCTTAATTGATCAGGTTCTAAGGAAGGGAACAGCTTGTTCCTGAAATACGTATTTGCAAATAAGAAGAAATCAACTTTTTCTTATTTAAATGTTAACGTTATTTGCCTGAAATATGCAGAGCTAACTTATCGCCGAAACGAAAAGAAGAGAACCAGAGAATTAGATAAGTACAACCCTAATTTTTACAGGGTTACGTATTTGATATCCTCAGGAGAGAGTTGGGTTCAAAACCAGGTGTGATTAAATTTATTTGAAATCTGGAGTCACACTAACATTAGACTAATAGCAAGCTTAACTTCATCGTACCTTTCACTAGCAAAAAGGAGACTAGGAACTTACATTGTAGCATCCATTAGATCAATTTCCAGTTGAGTCAACCTTTAGAGCAAAATGAAGTCGGAACAAGGTCATATCAATAGAAGCAGAGGCCAGTTGAGGATGTACATGGAAATTATTTGTGATACGGCACTGCAGTCCAAAGAGAGCATCCAATGCAAAATCTACTTACAATAGAATATAGGAAATTACAGCTAATCATGTTTCCTATCGAATTCTTGGCACGGTAAGTTGTGAAGCATCATTAGTTTATATCCATCGATAGGGTACCACGTCTACCGCGGGTAGGTTTCATTCACGCAAAAGAGTGAAGTGGCATTGAGACTATCAGTTACCATTAAAGATTACTTATATGTAGCCGATACTGCCATTCATTCATAATTTGCCATGTCATCAGGAATTCCATTAGCATCCTTACTGCAAGACAATCGTAATTTTAAACCGTCATTGCGAAATTCCGCACAAATGTTGATTATCGCCCTTGAATATTCATAACCCTTAAAATGCGTAACCCAACACGATCATGAGTGCGGAAGAGAAAGAAACAAAAGGATCGCATCCAAAGATGATTTGCAAAATTCGACTTTAATTGTGGTAATAATCACAAGGAACCCTTCTTCTCAGTTGATTGAACCACATATGGGATCGCAGCGACACTATCAATCACGTTTCAGGTAAAAGGACTGCGACTCAAAGGAAAGATGAATAGGAATTTTGATTGAATGCGCAACATTAATGCAAGGCGGGCAAAATCATTATCCGTTTATGATTCTTCAGGATTCTTATACTTCCCTGGTCGTTGTCCTAAATAGGGAAGCAGACAGTAACATTATTAACGTGTCTCCAAGTGAGAGGATCTTTTACTTATGTCCCTTCTTAAAACGAACGGGTGCCTTTTAATAACGCAGACAAGCCTGTGGAACACTATGTTTCGTCGCGCCAACATTTTCCAAAGGATGAAATGGTTCGTTGGGTTTATATTCTATTACCAAAGCTATTGATTTCCAACTCGGCATATAGTTCGGAGACGTTCTTAGCTTTCGATGCTTACTGCCGTCCAGTCCATTCCGAAAACTCGATATTCAAAGTATCGAGTTTCGCACACATCATATGAATTTTACATTTTCTGCATGATTTAATTAAGGGTTTAGCAGGATCTGAGGTTCATGTTACGATCGCAGTTGAGGGAATGCAAATCCGAATCGCCAATTTAGCGTGGAAATCTTGGAGGAACCATTAAGAGGAATGAAAGATAATATGCGTTAAATTGGTCATTGCCACAGAGGACCCTGTAAGTTTCTGGATGAAGGACTGCATAGGGCCAGGGCAAAAAGGAAGTCAGCTATTTTCAATTTCATCGATGAATGAAATTAAAGAATTTCAAGTAATTAAAGTCAAATGAGCCGCCGGCCGGTCGGTGTTGAGCACGATTAATTCACGTCGGAGTGGAGGCCAGGAAAGCAAACAGACATAAGTATGAAGTGGATTTGTTTGCATTTCCCATGCATCAGACAATTTATCCAACAAACAGTCGAACCAATGAATGGGAGACTCCGATGGAGGCAAATTAGAAGGCTGGTTACCTGTTAAAGACGGTGTGCGATCGACCACCTGATTTCACACGAACTAACTATGGGCGTACATACATTTCTGTTGCATCCATGAATGTCTGAAGAGTGTTAAGCCAACGTGTTTTCGACGAAATTAAGTGTTGGGGCACGACTTTTTATTTTCTCTGCAAATATTATGTGTTTATCACGGAGAAATAACTCAAACAAAGTAATCAAATTCAAGAAGTGTTTTTCACCTCCAGGTGTCATCCATTGATGATAATAAGCCAATCAATCAGCGGAAATTCAATGGTATCGGCATCCAACTGAATAGACGCACGAGTGATTAGGACTTAAGAAGGCTTCTACGTGGTTTACGTGGTTTAATTTTTTTTTAAATTCTTAGACCTTCTACATTTTTTATGCCCACACGTATATCCAAGTATGTGTTTTACTTGAGTATACACATCTTAGCCGATTTTAAAAAGGAAAAAGGAAGAGTCTCTATAATGTGGAAAACAAATAAGCATCCAGGCATCTCAGGAAGAAGGTGGAAAGAAACCCTTCTACTTTCTAAAAGAAATTTGGGAGCCACTAGTGTGTCCATTCCGATATAGTTCGTACCACTGTAAGGTTATCGACCTCTCAGATATGGTTGAACACTATTGCCATTACGTGAGTATGTATAACTCGGATTCAATCAATAGACTACATATGCGGAATATGCCCTCCTGGGAGCTAACCTATCTTTCTTGGGGTTGATGTGTGGCTCTCCAGAAGTCAAGCCAAGTCATCTACCAAAGCGGATAGTGGTTGGTGATAGCCACACCCTGTACGTGGTGACCCAGCTTGTAACAAAACGCGCAAAGTGGATCTAGACCGCGAAGTCCGGACCGTGCCCATTGGATAGTTTACAGTCACTGGTAATTGACAGTATTCGAACGGAGCTTCACTGATGCCTGGTCGCCTCAGTGGTTAAGCCTGACCTTATTGTGCTAGGGGGCTATGGCGCAGACCTCTTAAGCCCCATACTAGTGGAAACCATGTAAGTACACAAACTAACGCTCAAAAAGCAAGGACGAGCAAAGATACGACTGAGGCCATATCAGACGTCAGGAAGAAGACAGGACTCATCTGAAGGACGTCCTGAAACCAGGAAACGTCCTAAGCCTTACCTAAGCCTTCATAATTAGAGCCAAGGAAGCGGGGAGCAGCGGGAATCAGCCCGCAAAAGGGAAATGCTCCCAAGAAACCAAAACCGGATCACAAGAGAGGGGAAATTGCCGCCGTTAGTTAGGCTAATATGGTAACGAGCATTCGACTGACCACACTGCCGAAAGTATTTCTGGAGCAAATATTCACTCGTGATGAACAGGAAAAAATTGCAGACCTCTTCGTCATGAAGATGTGTGAGGATAAAATAAGAATTTCGCGTTCACCAGCATACGTTTTCGACCAAGTCTTACAGTAGTAGAAGTGGAAGTGAACGGAACTGCCGACATGTGTTGGGGATGATATACCAGGTGCACACATAGTGACGGTCTACTTCCCGGAGAAGCATTCATACTTCCTCATCACCCAAAGCATAGACCTCCACACTCGGTTATGGAGTTTTTAAAAGTAAAGAGGAGGGCAAAAGAAAACTCCTCGCAATCGGGATAGACTACTGATTCCTGAAGACAATTAAACGTGGTAGCTCGTTCATCAATTACAGATTTGGAAGCATACCTACGCACGTGCAGAGGGAGAGACCGAGGAAGGATACCTCGGTGGACCTTCGATGGGTAGTAAGCCTACCGAGGTCTCCGAAGGAATTGCGAAGGCCTTAGAGGCTGGATCGAGTAGGGAAGTGGATCTACTGCGCACAGCAGAGGAGAAGTGGTACGACCGGATCTAGGCCTTCTAGAGCTCAAGTTGAACAGCGAAACGCAAGGAACCGCAATTGCAGAGGAGCAGGGTAATTCCGACATTGAAGAAGAGCTCTAATCACTAATAATTGGAATAGTGCTGGGTCAAGAACCCTGGGTATACCGGGGGCAAGTATGCTGAGAATTTGAAATTCCTCTTGTGAAAAACCAAGAGCTTCCATCATTCTCAAAATAAACTTAAGATACATACGCCTTTTGGGTTTCTAAATGGAGACCTCGTGGCTATCCAAGCCGGGGGAACAACTCGGGGGTCCTAGCATCACAGTACTTCTCAGGAGATGACAGCTACATTAATCGAAGAGGTGAGCGTCTTTAGGAATTTACCCTCGGTAATAAGTTAGAAATACATAATGTAAAGAACACGCCAATGTTCATGCTTACCACCAGACAAGGGGTACTAGACATAACTCTAGTGAACACTCTGATGAGAGGCTTGGTCAAAAACTGGAGGATGTTGGATGAGTCAACAACTGGAGGATGTTCGATGAGCCATGAATGTCTGATCACAGAATAATCAGATTCGACATTGCGGGCAACTGAAAGTAAATAGAATAATAAGAAATCACAGGAAAATAGAATGGGACTGCTACTCAAGACGCTTGAGTGGCAGCAGTGCTCATCTACAGGTCAGTAGTGACATCAGCAGTCAAATAGAGCTAAAAATAATGGTGGAAGGCCTCAACAGAGTTATCATTAACACATATGAGGCCACCTGTCCGCCTAAAACAGTCAAATTATCAAAGGACGTACTCTGGGGGAGCAAGAATCTTCCCAGGATGAGAAAGAAGGTGCGAAGTGAACCGGGAATGTATAGCAACGCAATCGAGGAAGCAAAACGAAATCCTTCGTACTTAACACAGTGGAGAAGGTCATAGACAAATATATTAGAACTAACGTGCTACTACACAATCACCTACATCCCACAATGGAGTGGGCTTTCTGGATGGGACGAACGTCAGAGAGTAAGCAAATAGAAGTACCGACATGTACAAATTCTATTGTCATGAATACTACTTAAGGTTGACCACAAGGTGGGGTATTATCACCATTAATATGGAGCATGGTAATTGATGAGCTCCTAGGAGAGTTAACAAATACTGGTCTAGTGTTACGCTAATGATATTGCTTTAATATGTAGGGGCAAATATGAGGATACCCTATGTGACGGACTTGAAACCGGACTGCGAATCACGTAACTGGTGCAGAATGGCGGGGCTGTGCATAAATCCACCCACGTCCAATATGGTACCATTCACATAGGAAGCACAAGCTTGATCACCTGAGAGCCATTAGACTACATGGCATGAAGGTGAGACGAGTACCAGGGGTAAACAATTCGGGAATCACACTAGATTAAAAATTACTCTGGAAAACACATACTAAAAACATATGTAGGAAAATTACAAGGGCTCTGATGAGCTGCAGGTTCATAGCAAAGACAAAATGGGGATGCAACCCGAAAATGTTGCACTGGATAAACACTGCAATAGTAAGGCCAATGATTACCTATGGCAGGGTAATTCGGGCAGACAGGACGAAACTGATCACAATAACCAGGGAGTAACAGAAACTTCAAAGATTGGCTGGCGTGTGTATCAATGGGGCAATGAGGGCTTGCCCCACGGTATTTCTAGAGGTCCTTGACTACTCTCCTCCTGCACATATAGAAGTAGGCAAGTAGCGCGATCTTCAGAATGTCCGAGAGTACCAATGAGGCGAGGAGCTGCCTAAATCGAGGGACAATTGATATTCTTTCTAGGCGGCATCCCGAACTACTGATAAGGGATGACGACGAGATTCCACATCAATAAGAATTTTGAAACACATTGGAGCAAACTAGCGAAAGATTATCTGGTACACTGATGGATATTTTACAACAGAGCGAGCAGATGCTGAAGTCATTGGTCCAAGGAAAACGCAGTTTGAACCAACGGGTAAGCATACCAACATATTTCAGGCGGAAATGTACACCATAGACAGATGTGCCTCTTTCAACCTCCAAACGAGTTGTAAGGAATAGAACACTTCTAACCAACAGCCAAACGGCTATTAAAGCACTTAGGTCCTACGAGGTAAATTCTAAACAAGGTCACATTGGGTTAAAAGGCAATGAAGCAGCGGACGAACTGGCGTCGCGGCTATATAAGCTGGAACCACTTTGTGAAGTCAGAAATGGGTTCATGGCCGCGACATTGAAAAATGAAGAGGAACGACCGAGGGAACTTTACTGAGCAAACTTATCAGGAATGGAACAGTCCAGAGTGCTCATGGAGAGATACGAAGTCAAGTGCCCAAAAGATTGTTTAAACCACACCAAGAAGAACCCCCGGATCATAGTGGGAATAATCACTGGTCGCTGCAGGCTAAACTATCACCTTGGGCAGTTAGGGATATCTACGGACACTGTCTGTAGATTTTGTCAGGTGAGTGATAGAACCTCCGCATATGTTCTGGGACAGTGTCTGGCACTTGTGCAAAGTGGGTTCAGGCACCTGGCAAAATACTTAATACCACATGCCAAGTAGGCATGGAAAGTAGGGAACATAATAAAGTGTTTGTTGGTTATAGGTTTAAACGACATAATATAGTTTGCAGGTATACGATAATCACTGAAGAGGCACAACAGTTTCTTAGGACGTAGTGTTACATTCCTTGATGGTATTATTATTATGACGGGACAGTGCAAGTTTGGAATATATGTAAGCTCACTGATACTAGCATCTGGGGTGCCTAGAGATTTTCCTCTGGTCATCCCGTTCTGACTCTAGAAAGTATGCTAATACTCTACAGGGTTCTTCTACCTTTCAATAAATTCTACAAGGGGCAAACATCCAGATGCCAGAATTGTGAGGTCGAGGAATTGCTGTATCCGAAGCAGCACGGTGATTAGGACTCTGACTCGGAACCGTTCAGTACATTACCTCAGGCCAGTCCTATTCAGTAGCCTCAGCTACCCCGGCATTTCTCCTCTCCACATCTCCCTTTTTCACCTTAAGAATGCCTTGAGTGTATCATACCAATCAGCTCCACGAGTCCCTGCTCTACAGCATGGCCTCAATTATGGTGTCCGGGGATGCAAAACGTCTTTCCATCGTAAGGTGATGCTGATGGCGATGGGGTTCCCACCTTCTGCAGAACAAAATGGTCTGGCAGGCATCTTCCATCACACTCTTCTAATAAATGCAGTCGGGCGACCATGATTTCCCCATTTGTGCAGGGGAGATTGAAAATACCCATGTTCGCTGATCAGCTAGGTTAAGTTGCAGTCAATCTCATTGATTGAGCCATGGCCGCACGTCATTTATGAGATGCGCGGTCGATCTACCTCTCGTTTGTTTTTCCGAAAATTGCTTCCATGCAAAGAGAGTACGGGCTCTTCACAAGCGATAGCTTCCTTATTTTCCTCGCCTTTACTGTATATGTATAAGTCTCTGCTCAGCATCATGGAGAGCGATCGGAATAACTCCCGCTATCACCATTACTGTTGGCTCCCAGACGATACGATAGGAGGACACAACTCGCAGAGCCCCTCGTCTTTAACTTGCGCTAGGCACTTGCGGTTTTTCCTTACTAATACTGATCCCAGTTTGTGCTGAGCTTGCTCAACCGGTAACTAGCCCCCGAAGTTGCCTTCATGCTGCGCTATCCTTCCCGGACAGTCACTCAACATCGCCTGGAATATGGAAACTGTTTTCCAGTGCCTCAAGCGTTTGGTATCACCTCGCAAAGTTGAAGGCGTTTCTTACGTCTAGGGTCACAAGGAGCACAGTTTGCCGACAGTGACGTGCTTTAAAACCATATTGTGTTATGAGTAGTCTCCTGAAGCACATACTGCGTCAGTCAGTCGTGGCTTTTCAAGCAGTTTCCCCGCCCTGCTCAACATACTGAGCGGTTGATACGCTGCGGAGTCTCGGGTCGCCTTTGCCCTTGCTTATCAGCACCAGTCTTGCTACCTTCCAACGGAAAGAAAAAACAACCGCTGTCAAACATGTACTGAATACATCGAGTAGCAAGTTCGGCTTATATTTATATACGAGTTTCGGCCTTTTCTCAGGGAATACCATTCGTTCCTGGTGCGTTTTTGTCCTTCATGGACAGGATCGCCTCCTCTAGTTCAGCCAAGTTTCATCCGTTGCCACATATTGACGCATAAATTCGGGTTTTTTTTATAACGGAACACTGCCCAGAATCGTCAACTCATTGTTGTTTTCGGTCGCGCGGCACCACTTTGAACAGAGCATTCCCATACCCAAACATTCATGCACGATTTGTCCAACATGTTCCCTTCCATCTTTAGAACCTCCGCTATCTCGATAAACTTCATTTTGCGGTCATCCAAAATTATTATGTTGACTTTTTTGATGTTTTTGTCAGTAACAGATTCTTTGGGGCGTCCACTGCGTGCATCGTCTTCGGTGTTAATTCTTCACCCTGTTTAAACTTCACAAACAACTTCCCAACCGTTCCTTTTTCTGATGCAAAGTCCGAGTAATGTTTATCAAGCGAAGCCTTGGCTTCGATAGTATTTTCTTTTTAGAGAAACACATTTTTTATTTATTATCGAAATTCTGTACATTGTATTCTTAATCCTAAACAAGTGGACCTTAACAGTAAACTACTTAATCTAAGGTCTATACTAAATGTTTTGAATGACGTGTTGATGTTGATTGTTGTTGACTGTAGCTGAAAGAAATTGGAGGAAAACCTGCAAAGAAAACCTCCACACTGTTGTAGTAGTAGTCGGGGACGGGGATAAGGGTAAGAAAGGAGTGAAAGAGATAGTAAGAAGAGGTAACACAAAGAGAGTGAAGGTGAGAAAAGGGGGGAGGGGGAGGGGTTTGTTATACGCGGTTCATGGTGGGTTTGGGCTTCACGTATTGTGAAGGGGAATAGGGGCCTGTGTAGAGGGTGACTCTTCCTTCTTCATCGAACACGTCGCCGTGCTCCAGAAGATCAAGGATGAGTTGCGGGGACCTACTGTGCTTAATAGCTCAAATTCGTGTCGGCGTGCTCTGCCGACGATTGAGTTGATGTTCAGCTCTATAAATCTAACGTCCCTTGTTGGAGGTTAGAGAGCTGACCATCATGGAAAACATGTCGAACAACTGCTTCATGCTAACGTTTGCTGGTACCGCGTTAGAGGATCTGGCGGTGGGTGTCGAGGAGGTCGTTTGGGTGCGCGTGGCGTCCGCGTACGACACTGTTGGACGTACGAAGGAGGGAGTATTGATTGGGCGGGGTGTCTGTTTCGGTGGTGGTTGAGGCGTGCGAGTACGTCTCTGCGCGTTGCGCTTAGGTAAAAGTGGGGCAATTTCGATAATTTGCCGGGTGCTCGTTTGAGCCGCAGTTCACGCACTTCGGCTT
This sequence comes from Hermetia illucens, assembly GCF_905115235.1. NCBI lineage: Eukaryota > Metazoa > Arthropoda > Insecta > Diptera > Stratiomyidae > Hermetia > Hermetia illucens. The sequence goes on from NC_051850.1 coordinate 163,416,800, forward strand.
TTCTTCAGCCATTTTGGGGCAGGCCGCTGGTGGGTGCACTTGGTCGCATTTCACGCAGTGGTAGTCAAGATTGCAGTTTGGCGCGGCATGGCCAATTCTCTGGCAGTTCTTGCACTGCAGTAGCTGTCTGTTTCGAATTTCTTCGAAATGGACAATGGTCCGTTGGACGGCTCTGACCTTTTTGAGCTGCTCTTCGGCGAAGGTAGCATCAAAGGTGATGAGGCAAAGATCGAGCGTGCGGTTTTCGATCTAGGCACGGGTTGTTTGGTATGGCTTTACCGAGAGGATGTTATGGACGCCTTGGTCGTGCAGGTCTTCCATAATTTCTTGGGGGGAAAAGGCTGGTTGTTTTCTCGCTAGCGGGCGTGTACGTGTAAAACTTGGTCTTGCTATCGACCAGATGTTTTTTGGTGTTATTAAACTCCTTTTTGGTTTTAACGAGGATTTGGTGGGACTCGGGACCAGATTTCTTGATAAGGAAATCATGGGGCAGCGATTTTTGCAGAGTTCTCTTTGTGGATGAGAAGTCACTGGGGGGGCTACTACCACTAGGGGGGGAATTCTACTCACTTTGGAAGCGTTGTTGCTGGATGAGGTGGTGTTGCGGTTGGTTGATGTCGGCTGGCCGGCTTGGTTGACTGATGGAGCGGTGTTGCTGCTCGATGGCCTCGGGTGGGCTGCTTTAGGTGCTGGGATGCTGGGTCTCGGAATGGTCGTCGTCCTTGGTGCCGGGTTTCGCTGGTCTCAGGGCGCTGACTTGCTGCTGCAGGTCGCGGATGATGGCGTGGAGTGATTTCACCTCCATTTCCTTAGCGCGTAGCTTGGAAGCTAGAGCGCGCTTTTCCTTCTTGACGCGTACAAAATTTTGAATTTCGACCGCCGAGGCGCTGGCGCATGACGAGGTCGAGCTGTCGGAGTCCGTCGCGTACTCGGATTCGTCTTCGGATGGCAGGGAGGACTCCAACTCCATGTCACCCTTCAGGACTTCGCTGGTCGGGGCGTCATCGGTGGCGCCTCCGCTAGTTTTCCTGCGTTTGGAGCCGGTGGGTGCTTCGCTCATCCTGTTTTTCTTTTTTAGCTTTTAGAGCTAAAAGTTGAGGTCTGAAACGATAAAAGTAGAAATATTAATAGCTTACCGTCGGAAAGAGTGGAACTCTTAGCGAGCTTTTATTGTAGGTTTTCCCTTCACGATTCGTCGTGGCCGACTAGCTCCAGTGTCCGTCTTGACTCAAAATGAACTCAGTATTTTCTTTGGCCGAAAAGCAATGCTTTATTAGCACAAACTAATTGTCCGACAGCTGTCAAATTTGTATATTTGTTTTTTGAAGGTTAACTAAAACTCATACGGATTTAACACTAGTAGCGCGACCTGTGTGTTAGCCTTCGAACTTTTCAGCCCACCTGGTAGTTATTTCAAACTTTCTATAGGCCTGATGGACTTCTCTGCTTGACATCATTTGCCGCACCGCTTCTAACAAGACGAGCAACGCCCCTTTAACACCGTTCTTCCTTTAGAAGTGTTAATCATAGATCATCATCCGTCATCTAGTTGGTGCGGATTTAGAACTCCCAGTATCATCAACATAGGTAAAGGTTATTGCTATCTCCTCCTTAGAAGGACATTATGTTATATAATTGCTTAATGTCGTTTACTCGTATATAAATAAAAAAAGAAGAAAGTAAATACATTAGTGGCAAATATATGTACTTTTCTTGCGTAGAGAGAGAAAGTTTCTATTACGATGCATAGCTCATGTTTGGGTGCCGAATTTGTCTCACTGACATTGACAAAAGCGTTTAGAATGAAGGAAAGCAGCTTGAGTTGTGCTCCGTATGACCCAAATTCCCTAGAAAAAAGAATTATCCTTTGTTGTGTGGAGGTTTGAAGTATGGTGATAATGTTTCCTATATTAATTAGATTTCTAACATGAAGTCAGCACAATTAAACTAAACATCATCAGGCATTTCTGTTCCTTTCAGCATATTGCCATGATCCAATTACATATCTTTCCTAGTTCATCTTAGTATCTTACCGATATGTGGAGTTCTTATACGCATAGATACATTTTAGCTATCGTTTCTGATGGTAATTTTCTAAAATGTCAGTCAAATGCTTGACCCTTTGATGCAGGTTGCTGGATCAGTTTACTAGTTTCTAGTGAATCGTTTTGGCTGCCTTACCAAGGGGTATGCCGCATCGAGGTCGTATAGATTTATGGACTCTAGAATAGTATACTATATCATATGAATCTGCTTCCAGCTGAGCTCAACGAACTTGCTCTGAAGTACCTGCTTAATGTGGAATGAGTTTTATCCGGTTGATTTAACAAGGAGATTACCAGCACGTGGATCAAACATATGGTTAGCGGTGATTCCTAGTAATACTCTGGAAGGATGTTCATTCAAATCTATACCTTTCCTGGAGAAGAATCTTCGGGGGCTGCATAGAGAAGACAATCGAATTCGCATCGCTGCTTAATCAATCGTGTAATATTACTGCAAGGACATTGACTTGAATAGACACAATTCTTAGACATTAGTTCTTCCTTAAGAAACAACTAGCTGTTGCTGAAACTATTTCTATCTTAATAACTTTTAATATGTGACTACACAGAAGTTCCGGCTCATCTAAATGAAGGTCGTTTGTAGTCATATTTCTTGAAGCACGTTATCATCTCTTTAATTTTCTGGCAGGTTGCATTCATCAATTTATTCAAAATTCCACCAAAAATCCTCATTTAGTGGAAAAAACCTCTCCAAAAAAATTAAACAGAAACAGTGCGAAGAGGTGACAAGCGTGCATGAAAGAAATTGAATCTGCTCCATTAGCAAACACCAACAAATTGAACCATTTTGACACGATTTATGGAAAATTTTTAAATAACAAACTGAAGTAGTTTATATTGTATGGAAAACGGGACACGACTACACGTCTCGTGTTACGTACATTTAGCACTTTAGAAAATCTGTGTTGGCGCAAATAATTTTGGCTTTTCGATAATTGGCGTTGACGTCTGTGCGATGAATCGCAAAATATAATAAAATCTGCCACCACAGAAACTTTATCTGTGAATTCAGAAAACAGATAGAATCAATAAAGCCATGAAGTATAGTTGTTGGGATGAAAGGTCACAATGGCAAGCCAAGGTCGCAAGGTGGATTACTCACCTGTCTGGTTGATGCCCGAGCGGAATTCGAGAGTCATATGTGAGAAGTAAATATTTATCAAACAGATGTTCTTCGTTTTTTCAATTACATTCAGAAGGTTTTTGATATCTGCGATGTGACGTAGTTTCAAAGTTACAGAAAAGAAATGTTGTGGTAGGAAAACTTATAATTTGTTTGGGGGGGGGGGGGGGGGGGGGTATAGTTAGTTATCTTTTATATTTCTGAAGGCACAATTTATTGAGCGTCACAGGGTGCGGACTAGACAAGAAACCGGAGGTGACTCTGTATAACACACACATTATCAGAGAAGTCGTTAAAATCCTTTTATCTCACGAAATTCGGAGAATAACATAAGTTATTCCAATTCAACAGTGGAAGAAGTTTAGATTGGCAATCCTAACTTTCAGAAAAGACGGTAGCGCATATACTCTAGCTTTGCGGAAGAAATTTGTAAATCAAAAGAAAAAATCATGTTCCCCCCACGGAGAAATCTGTGGAAGACAGGCTCTCCACTTCATTGGAGCCCGGTGTCTGCAGCGCAGTCAGCCAAAAAGGATAGTACAGCAACTCCCTTAATGAGAGAACTGGAAATCGGGCTAGGGCCGGTCGGTCGGTGATACTGTTACCTAATTCTTCTAAAATACGGGGCAAAGGAGAAGGGACTACAAGCTTGCCTGTCAGAACCTTCTTCTCCGCCTGTACCCGGAAAAACGGAAGGAAGGGAAGCTGGTAATGCGGACGCAACTGGTCTAACGCCGGTATGTGAAAATAGATTCATGCAGCCCGAACTCCGTGAACCTGGGAGGGCTTTTAACCGACGACACTGCAAAAGATAGCGAAGGTTCTTTGCACTGGGGACATTGGACGTTACTACACCACCAAGTGTGTCAATTTCCAGAGAAATCGGACGCATCAAAGCGGAACTTTCGGTGGAAGGTGAGGACAAGCCGGTAACTCCGGTGAGATCCACACTGAATGCAGCACACTTTTCAGTTAGCAGCGGTTTTCACATTAGACTGCCCTTATGGTTATAAACATAAGAGTTAGTGAAACTAACCTGCAGCATGCCAAAGCTTCTTTCAATCTACTGGCGACAAAGTTGCAGGACTGTATTTTTGGTTCAAGAGCCATGGTTTCGTTTTAACAGAATCTGTGGTATTGGATCACTCAAGGAGACGAGGATGAAGGACCCTCGAGACCGAGGGCCTGCGTTCTGATGTCAAAATTGTTAGCGGCAACCATGCTGAGACAATTCTGTTCCCAGGACCTTGTTGCGGTCATCTTACAATACCAGGTTAATAATAAAAGGAGAAACGTTATAGTTGCCTCTGCCTACTTACCCTATGTGCCCTCCGCCAACGCAAGAACTAAGGGATCTGGTAGTGTATGCTGCATCAAGTGGCCTTGAATTTTTAATAGGCTGTGATGCTAATGCTCAGCATATTTGTTGGGGCAGTGGCAAACGCAAACCTAGAGGAGAGAAGCTTTAAAGTTTTAAAGTTCTTAGAGTTGATTAAAAAGGAGTACTAGATGAAGTCCCAATTTCAGATCACCGTTATGCTGTTCGTCTGTGATACAAAGGCGGAATCCTAGGAAAACGGATTGGACAAAGTTCAGTGAACTTCTTAGCGACAAAGTTGAGCTCCCTAGGCGATTAAGGGCTCATTTGGCGATAGAAGATCAATTGAAAACTCTGAATCACACACTTTTAAAGTACTTTGAAGAGGCTTGTCCTAATCCCCGAGGCCAAAGTGGTAAAACGGTTCCATGGCGAAACCAAGAACTGCAGAGACTCAAGAAATCAACCACAGGACTTCTAAATCGTGCTTGCAAAAGCAATAAATATGAAGACTGGTAAACTTCCGGAACTCACAGCGTGAATATAAAAGTCTTGTAAAACGTTCGAAACGAGGCTCTTTTAGAGCTAACTGTGAGGAACTGGAAGGTGAAATGGAGACTTCCAGGTTATGCAGAGTAGTTAATAAGGATAAGTTGGCCAAGTTGGACTCCCTTAGAAAACCGGAAGGTATTTTCACAGTAGAAGTACACAACCCGGGAGAACAGGTCCCAGAAGTGGGAAAAAGAGAATTGGCGGTTTCTGCAAACCCTTCAACACGAAGGTGTTGCAAGGGGAATTGGAACACTGCGAGAGCGGTTGTTACCAATAAAAAAGGGAAAGCTGCTATACTATCATTTGAAAACTTCAAAGCACCTGGTATGGATGGCGTCTACCGAGCGATTCTAAAGGAGGGTATAGAACACTTAGAGCAACTCCTAAGAAATATTTTTGGAGGATGTCTTGCTCTGGGCTACGTGCCTTCCTCTTGGCAGAATGTGAAGGTAGTCTTCACACCAAGCCCTGGAAAAGATGACTATTCTAATCCAAAGAACTTCAGGCAAGTCAGCCTAACATCATTTTCACTGAAATGTCTAGAGAGACTGATTGAGCGTCACATTCGCGAGAAGGCGCTAAAGTCCACCCCCTAAATGAAAATAAACATGCTTACCAACGTGGAAAGTCCTATGTGTCTGCTCTTCATTCTTTGGTTGCAAAGATAGAGGATGCTTTTTGGGCTTTTGACTGTGGGTTCTATCAAAAGCTCTGTGATGCCGTCAGAGAGCATGTTGTTGATGAAACTCTAACAAAGTGGATCTACGCTATGATAACGCAGATAATGTTGTGTACTGAAGTGGGTGTCGATCGCTACTTAACAACGGAAGCGACGAAAGGCCGCCCTCAAGGAGGTGTGCTATCGCCACTTTTGTGGAGTGTGCTGATCAATTCACTACTATGCGAACTGCAATACACGTTCAAGCTTGCCAATACACGTTCAAGCTTATGCGGATGAGGTGGCTGTACTGGCTGTTGGTTGAGATCTCGGAATGGTGTGTAGAAATATACAATGCGCCGTTGATTTGATTGCCAGTTGGTGTCTCAGGCATGGTAAATCGAAATAAAACCGCAATGGTATTATTTACAAAAAGGAGGAAACTCAATTGTCTTTGCCTTCCAGAGATGAAGGGTACAACCCTTCAACTCTCCGAAGAAGTGAAATATCTGGGAGTTAGTCTAGACAAGAAGCTTCTTTGGAACAAACATGTAGAGGTAAAGATGAAACGAGCTCTCCCAGTTTATGGACTGTGTAGGCAGACTTTTGCCTAGACATGGGGACTTAAGCCTCAGGTAGTAATGTGGATATATGTTGCTATCATTAAGCCGATGTTCGCTTACGCATCCGTAGTGTGGTGGGTTATACCAACGAAAAAGAAACAACAAGTTTTTATTATTTCAAATAACTAATCGTTGGAAACACTGCAAAGAAAAAGACAACATGCAAAAGAAGAATAGGGCACGGATTGATTGTCTTCTTAAAATAAGTGGGAGTGATCCCCAAAATAATCACTGGATTGACACACTAATTCCCTATATTGAGAAGCAGATTCAGTGCAGACATGGCGAAATTAATTACCCTTTGAAATAATGTCAGACAATATCCGATGGTTATAGGAAGTACCGATTCAGAATGAATAATTCCCTCTTGTTCTGAATACCCATTTCGCCGGTGCATCCAGTAGTTTACAGTTGACAGAAATACCCCTCCGTTTGTATGTGGACGTTTCACTTACATTCGAAGCAAGAGTTCCACCTGAGACAATAGACATTGAAAAGAACTCTCAAGAAGTACTTTTTGGGAAATGGATTAAGAGTAGAAGCCCGAGATTATAATAAAGGGTAAGCGAAGCCCCTCCTGTGCTGAAATCTTGCGAAAGTGTGAATGTCACAAAGATCAGAAATACTCTAAAGAGAGGACCTTTTACTAGAGCTCAAGAAGTCACACGCGGGAACGTCTGCTGTACGGCAGAACCTAATGAGAATCTAAAATACCACAGGTTGGATCGTCAAAAGATATTATAGAGTACGCGGAAACTTGACAAGCACTTCTAGGAGAAACGGTAAATAGATATTATGCAAAGTGGCCGACCTGTATGTTGAAAGTCACATCACCCAAAGAATAGAATGCCTGCAAAAATCAAATGAAACTTATCGAAATAAATGTTAACCACAACGAGATCGTACAAAATCTCTTGAATTATGCTTCCTAGCAAGTCGATGTATATCTCACTATTATTAACACAATAGGAAGAAAAATAAGACAGCATTCGCGTCGACGAAACTGAGAAGAATTGCCCCAACTCGTGATAATACATTCATAAAAAAGGGTATTAATGGAATTTTTGTCTACACCAAGGAGTCAACCATGGAGTGTAATTCCTACTTTTTCGCTGAAAAGAAAACGCTATTAAATCGGTTTACTGTCTGTCTGTCACATGCCCTTTTCTCAGAAACGGTTACACCTACTGTCTGGAAATTTGACATTTGATATGCGGTGAATAACATTGCGTGGTGATGTATTGCACCGGTGCCACAACAGTACAGCCAGAAATGAGATGGTCCAACGTCTCTAACGTCGAACCACACATTCTGCACTGGTCGTTCTCCACCCGTTCTTTCATGATGAGCTTTTTATAAGCTCGGGTGGCGACCACGCCATCCTGAATGGCACACATGAACCCCTCCGTCTCAGCAAAGAGCTCCCCAGCATACAGCCATCTGTTCGACAGATGCAAATCGACAAATGGCTGCCAAAGACAATTCACGTGTTTACCGTGCATTGCCTTCGACTTCCATTCATCGATCCGCTCTTGGTCCGACTTCACCCCACTCAGAGGATTGAAAGATCGATCCTTCAAGTTAAGTGGAGTCAGTCCACAGTCTGCCTTACAGACATCCGCATGCAAGGGACTCGCCTGCTCTTTGCTGTAAAAATAAGCACGCAGCGAGTCGACTTGGCGATGATGTTGCGCCGCCACGTCAACCACACCCCTACCTCCGATGTCACAAGGCAGGTTCATCCGCTCCACGGCAGACTTTGGGTGATGCATTCGGAATTTGGACATAGTTGTCCGTATCCGCCGCTGGACGTTTTCCAGGTCGGTCTTCGTCCACGGCAATATTCCGCATGCATAAGCCAGCGAAGGGATAGCGAATACATTCAACGCGCTCATTTTATTCTTCCCCGAGAGGTGCGATTTCAGCCCCAGCTTTACACGTCGCAGGAATTCGAACAGCAGAGCTTCCTTCAGATCACCAACTCGAGCATGGGTTCCTTGCAGAATTCCTAGGTACTTGTAGAAGTCTGTCTCGGTCATAGCTTCGATGTGGAGGTCACCAATGCTATGTCCGGCATGCGGCTCGTGATGACGTTTGCAGATGGCTTGGATTCGACACTTGTCTAATCCAAACTCCATCCGAATATCACGGCTGAACATGTCTATTATTCGCAACAGACTTCTAAGATGGTTGTCAGTACCAGCATACAGCTTGATGTCATCTAGGTACATCAAGTGTGTCAGTTCGCACTTAGCACGTAGGCCATACTTTATTGCAAAACCATGCCCTCTAGCATCATTCAGTAGCCATGAAAGGGGGTTCAGTGCCATACAAAACCAATGGGGACTCAACGAATCCCCCTGGAAGATGCCCCTCCGTATACGGATGGGCTCTGAGGTATTAGCACCCTCAGATGCCAGATTCCATGACTGTCGCCAAAAACTTTATTAGTTTCGGATCAATGCGATACAGATGTAGGATGTCGATTAGCCAGGTGTGCGGAACGCTATCAAAAGCCTTGGAATAATCGATATAGCAACTGAAGAGGTTTCTTTGACCTCTAGTTGCTTGTCCTACAACTACCGAGTCGATAATGAGTTGCTCTTTGCAACCCCTTGACCCAACTCGGCAGCCCTTCTGCTCCTCGGACAGAATGTTGTTGGTTTCGAGGTGCGCATTGATCCTTCCACTAATAATGGACGTGATGAATTTGTAGAGGGTTGGTAAGCAAGTGTTCGGTCATGTGTCTGCGGGGTCCTGCACCGTGTCCTTCTTAGGGATAAGGTAGGTAATTCCCGCAGTGAGGAAAGGTGGAAATTCCTCCGGCCGACTCATGACCTCATTTATACTGCGTGCCAACCGACTGTGTACGCTAGTAAATTTCTTATACCAGAAATTCTGAACCCGATCCAGACCTGGGCCCCTCCAGTTCTTCGAGCTGTTAATGGCTCGTCGAACTTCCTCTTCGGTAACATCCGCAAAATTCATGCCAGGTGTATTGGCATGGCGGGTGCCTTCAGCGGTGATCCACTCAGCATGCTCAGCATGCTGGGCAGGTAACCCCCAAAGTTCACCCCAATACTCTTTCGCTTCCGTCACCGAGAACTGTATTGTCTGGGCGTTCTGTTCGGATTCGTTGAGAGATCTGAAAAAGCTCCGCTGGTTCCTCGCGTATGTTGCATTCTGGACACGTCTGGAATGACTTTCGCCATACCGTCGTAACCGACTGCATATGACAGAAAGTTTCTGTTTTAGAGTGTCCAGAATTTCAACTACAGGTGTCTCACAGGGGATGGCATAGTTCCGATAAACCTTCTGCACTTTATTTCTCACCCGTCGGCTGGCATTGCCAGTGCTGATCTGAATCAGTCTAGCAATGTCCTGCCTTAGTGAGTCCCGCCGACGTTCCAGACAAATTTTCCATGGTGGATCTTTTTTGTCACCCAAACCAATAACACGAAAGCGAATCTTCTGACCGTGCAATCTGATAGCCGCAACTGCACCACAATACACAAGTGATTGTAGTTGCAGCAGCGACATATCAGCACATAGTCGAGATTCAATCCCATCATTGATTTGAGATAGAATTCCCGGAGTTGCTGGAGATGCATAGAGTCTGGGAATACCTGGTCTATGCAAAGGATCCATATCCGAGAATTCTATACACGCTCTTTGGAATTCGTCCTGAACCTCTGCGGAAACCTCAGCTGGACGGTGGAGAAGAGTGCTTCGGCGAGTACTGAACCTGTTGCCTGCAGTGCGGCGTGGTGTTGTTGATGCGGCCGCCTCTGCCCCCATCGACTCTTGGTCACCAGTTTCCCTGATGACTTCAAGTCGAACACGTTCCCTGATGGTGGCCGGGATTGTGTCGCTGCGAGTAATAAAGCGGTACTGGTCTGCGACTCGCTGCACAGTCACGTGCGCGAATTGCGGGAAACGCTCGACGAATCTCTGGTGCAACAAGGGCGGTAAGCTGTTGTACCCGCCCCCGCCGTTATTTCGTAGTAGGAGCGGATGATGAAGAGGTTCATTTCTTCAGTCCATTTCATCCGCTTCCTACGCGAACCTGCTGAAGTGGTCGCCACAGATTGTGGCGAAACAGCTGCAGCAGGCGGAGCTGTGCTCCTGGTCGTCGTGGCGCCTAGACGTCGAACCGCCCACGACTAGCGGTTTCGACGCCGTGCTGTCCATTACGAGAGCCCGACCCAGTCACCAAGTCAGACGACTCCCGCCGGTTATCCGTACCGGACCTTAAATTTCTCTTTCTTCTCATTGTTGTTGGTGCATTTTATTCCTAGCTGCCAGGTGTTGAGATAGCTTCCTTAGTGAGTAATCTGCAAGACTGTAAAGTTCCTGCACTTTCCTTACCTACCCCCTGAGACGCTGCTGTGGCGTACAGCCATTCAGACTGAAGCTATCCATCCCTCCTCCTTTCACAACCGGGCTTGGGACCGGCTTCGGCGGAGTTATATTATAATTATTATTATATTTTCAAAATATTGTTATTATTATTATATTTTCAAAATTTAGTGCAAATCCCCCTTAAAATCAATAATAAAGGCCTTTGAATGAGGCATCATCCAGGAAAGTTTGGTAGAAATCCGACCATTTTTAACAAATTTATGGTAGGTTTTGCGATAAAATGTCTGTATCACATTTCGGGTATATTTCACGTATTTACAAAGTACCCAAATATTCTTACATAGAAAATCAGCAAAACCTTTCCTGAAGTGTCGTTCCGGTTTGCGACTTGTTTTTACTTTGTTATGTGTTTTCATGTTAGATAAAGGCGAATGGTCTCGTATTGTTATCGGAGGAGACTACTTGTAATAGTCGACTGGCCCAATCTACAAAAAAAGAGAGGGCCAACTTTGCTCAAAGGTAGGCTATATACAGAACCTGGTAAAAAAAATGCCGAAAATAATAATTGATAGTAAACGGCATCCGTTTGTAGAATTATTCGAAGCACTGAGATTAATCCGTGGAAAATGACAAGTTATGAGTTTGCTTCCCCAGATCAAGCGTCCAATTACGCAGCATAGTACGCAGTATGCTTAATGTTAAGGTCAAACCATTCGCCAGCGATTAGTATACTTAAACCAGAAGGGGTAGCTAATGCTCAATATCTATATTGTCTATAAATAAACCACAAGTACATATGTGCGAAACAGCTTTGGCAATCCCAGTTCCTACAACTCAACTATTTCTGCTAATAAACATAGATTGGTCAGCATAGCCAGTGCAATTAGATGATACAACCCTAGTACCTGGCACACTTTGTACTTTCTGATGTAAACTCAATATTGTTTACTTGCAAATAAATCAATTTGTTATTCCATCCAATTCTTCTCCAGGGGTGTTAATCTGAGAAGGGGCAAATTCATTAGATGACTACCGCTAATCAAAATCAATCTAACAGGTGGCAATCAAGTCGAATAATATGAATTTTTTCTCACCTGCATCATTGCCACCAGTTTGTAGAAACAAGTTTTCGAGTGAATAAAATATGACAGTAGCATGAGGAATAGTGAATTGAATATTTCTGCATTGTACTTCAGAATTAGGGCATCTTTGAAGGAGGCGATGAACCTCCTCTGGGTTTGACTAGAGAGCCAATCTGACAGTGGGGGTACTTTTAATACAATGAACCTTCATGGATTGGTCGCCAATATATATGGTTGGCATATGTGGAGGACATCGTCTCAATCGCTGTGGCATTACGTTCCAGTCCTATAACTTTCCGAAAGGCACTCATTCTCTATTGGTCTGCCCCTCGTAACTCCAGATCAACAAACTTTTCAGTTATCCTAAGGTACACTCTTAATCTCATTGCAGCTCTTTGATGAACATGTCCTTGATTAGGCAGTTTTGGGGACTCCAACTCGTCTCATCGAAGTTCGTCCGATGACGATTTCTAACAAATAATAAGCGAAAAATTCAGTGAGCAAAATTTTCTTCGTAGTAAGAAGTAATAGTAAGAACCGATTCACATAAAATTTTTAAATATCATGCCTAAAGGTAAAAATTTAATCCCCTCCATCTAATTAAGTTTTTTTGTTTGATGCCCCATATGACTATATTCTGAGAAAAAATATATTATATAATTGTTATATGTATGGGAGTTCCCTTCCCCATACATTCGTTCTCGGCATATGAAAGAATTTAACAGATCAGCTATTCCCGCGAAATTTTTTAACTGAAGGTTTAAATTGGGTGTGACTGCCAGAAAGACATACATTGGTTTTATTTTACACAAAACCATAATGAAAATATCACCCAAGCAATCCTAGATTCTTTCAAAAATGTTTTCGCCTCTTTTTTGGGTAAATACCCAAGTTTTCAAAAAAGAACGAAAAAGTTGACTGACGGTTTCGTCCAAGGCAGAGGCAACTCATCAGACGCTGCCTCACCTCTGCCCTGGGAGCAGCGTGACCGAAAGTAACAACAGATGGTAATCGCTCCATTTAAATATAATCGCAAACACGTAATGGGTACAAATTATATTCAAGTGAAATCCGTCATAAGTTCACACCTAAACCAGACCAAAGTAAATTTTTTGTTGGGGATGCTGGGAGTCCTCAGTGCGAACCCACCTGGTGATGGACCGGACCACTTGGGAAGCAACTTACTTCCTCTTTTTCGATCTTTTTAGAAAGCTTGGGTGTTTATCCCAAAAAAGAGGAGTCCGTGGACTACAAAAAGGAAGTAAGTGGCTTCCCAAGTGGTCCGGTGCGTTACCAGGTGGGTGTGCACTCAGGACTCCCAGCATCCTCAAAAAAAAAAATACTTTTTTTTGTTCTTTTTTGAAAACTTGGGTCTTTAACCCCAAAACGAGGAGTCCGTGGACTACAAAAAGGAAGTAAGTGGCTTGCCAAGTGCTCCGGTCCGTCGCCAGGTGGGTGCGGACTCAGGACTCCAGGCATCCTCAAAAAAAATTCACTTCAGCCTGGTTTAGGTCTGAATTTATGACGGATTCCACTTAAATATAATTCGGACCATCTGCCGTTACTTTCGGTCACGCTGCTCCCAGGACAGAGGTGAGGTAGCCTCTGATGAGTTGCCTCTGCCCAGGACGAAACCGTCAGTCAACTTTTTCGTCCTTTTTTTAGTTTTTAATTTATTCTACAAGTTCCCACTGTGATCACCTTCAATTTCGGTCTAAAGCGTGCGCAGATGTATTTTACCATATCACGGTTCACATCGACGGGTGCCTCTTTCAACTACCCTCCACATATAAAAGTCTAAAGGATTTAAATTTAGACCGTTGGCGAATCAGATTTTTTTCGATCAACACATGTCGATATTGTCAGATAACCAGTTTTGGACCAAATGACTTGTGGGGGCAGGTATACCATCCTCCTGGAAAACATAGACTGACAGACGATACAGTTTTCATTAAGAGCTACTACATTCTTCAGAACACGTAAATAAACTTCTTTTGTGACATTTTCCTGTTTGCTAAAGAAACGTGCAACAATGGAACTGTCTTCAGAGTCGTGGGCGGCTCAGCTGTCATTTCTTTATTTTCTGGTCAGAGATAAGCCTAAGATATCTGGCACAACGTTGCTTCTTAAGGAGCACAAAATCAAGTTGCTACATTCAACTCGCTCCGTCTTGTTGCATCTAAACCTTCGTTGGAATTCTCGGAGTGATTTTACTTTGCAAGAGTGTCTAACACGGTCGATGTCGGGTATGCCAAGGATCTAATGATTAATCGAGGTTACAAGTACAGTACAGTACAAGCATCGAACTATTTAAATACGAAAAATGCCACAAAAAGGAGAGAAGTACTCTCCAGAGTTCCACCATCTCTCTTTAGTTAGGCCCAGAATGTCAACGTGAAATCATTATCCAACTATAGTGGGACTCAGCCAGAGGTATACCGATTCTGCTTATGAGCCCTATTCAACATTTTTAACAAATATCCTTCGAAAACTTGGAAAACTTTCCTTCGATATACAGTAGAATACCGTGATAATAATCAGAAATATAATAAAGATGGTCTGCAGTTGCATCTAAATGATTCTCGAGATACGCGTTCATGTGAAAGTTTGACGCTAACTGATTTAGGAGGTCCTCATTAAAAACAGAGGCAATGGCACACTTCCCTGCAGCTTGTGAACATTTGCATGAAAGTACTAAGGTCTATGATTGTACTTCGGATCCACAGAAAGAAAAATTTGTCCAAACTCTCTTAAGATATATAACTTATCCCATATATCAGTCAAATGATGCAACATCTACATATCAGCAATCCATCTTCACAGCACTTTTCTCTGCTTTCAGCTTTTTTCAAAATATTTGCTCAGCCAGTATTACCACTGGAGAGATTAATGTGTTGGAGATTTCATACGAGCGTGTCATTGTTTATTGTTGACATTTTCACGATAACTGAAAAATTAATAACATTGGTTAAAAATATTTCACGAGTTAATCTCGTGTTCACCAGATAAATTTCCCAGAAGATACATATGTAATATGATAACGAACAATTGCGAATATATCACACTTTTGAAGCCCGTAGGAATTTTTTTTAAGGTATGTTATTATAGAGTAATGTATCCTGACCAACAAACTTGCTAGTCGAAAACCCTGTTTGACGAAACAGTACTTCCAATGAGAAAGAGGAACGGGGAGTCCTAAGAAATGTTCAAATTATTATCGCAGGTCACCATGTCAGTCAAATCCAATTTAGCAAGAACACCACACTTCACGGGGCTGCTCATTGCGAAATTACCTACCTCAATGTACAAACAGGGTTCCACCATGTGCCATTTAAGCTTGCACTGTGCAATATTTAGGGCTAGTTACCACTCAGCTTCTTCATCAGTATCTGCCAAAGAAACGCTATTTCGATATCCCCCCTTATTCCCGCCCCTCCTGTTTACGCTTTCGAAAAGTAGCAGGTGAGATGGATATCTGAGCTGCGAAGTTCGGAGGCTAACACTAAGATGGCGCCACTACTACCAAATCCATATAATTTTTAGATAACCATAATCTTCAAAAGACACGTGTAAAAATTTGACAGCTGTTTGTGGGATAGACATTTTGAGTGAAGCAGCTTTTCTTAGTTTGGAGAAAATGGATAAAACGCAATATCATGTGTCAATAAAGCATTGCTTTCTAATGAAAAAAAAAATGCCGGTGAAGCCAAGGCTTAGCTTGATAAGCATTATTCGGACTTTCCACCAGGAAAATCAACCGGTGAAAAGTGATTTGCTAAGTTTAAACGAGGCGAAATGAGCACCGAGGACTATGCACTCAGTGGACGCCCAAAGTGGTTGTTACCGACGAAAACATCAAAAAAGTCCACAAAATAATTTTGGATGACCGCAAAGTTAATTTGATCAAGATAGCTGAGGCTCCATAGATATCAAAGGAATGTATTGGACTGCATGAATGTTCGGGTATGCGAAATTTCTGTTCAAAGTGGGTACCACGCGAGCTCACAATCGACCAAACACGATCGAGTTGACGATTCTGGGCAGGGTTTGAAGCTCTTCCTCCACAAAAAAACTCGCATTTATGCGTCGATATATGATAACGGATGAAATGTAGCTCCATTATTTCACACCAGAATCTAAACTATCGTCAACTGAGTGGACTGTACGGCTAGCAAAATAATATAATATTCATCGACTATGTTGAAAAGCTGAGTGGTTGCAGCGCAAGGCTGTCGAACGGAAGGTCGCGGTTCAAATCTCCCTGGTAGCAGTCGACTCAGCTGTGAATGAGTACCTGAGTGAAATCAGGGTAATAATCTCGGGCGAGCGCAATGCTAGGCACATTGCCTCCTACAGGGTACTGTAATCCTGTAGTGTACCGTTACGGTCTTGAATGAAGTGGTCTAACACACTTCAAGGCCCTGATCCAATATGGATTGTTGCGCCAACTATTCTTATTATTATTACTATGTTGAAAAGGGAGAAACCACCGAAAGCAGCGATTATTACATAGCGTTATTGGTGCGTTTGAATGCAATTGCGGAAAAATGACCCCATTTGAAGAAAAAAAAAATGTTGTTTCATCAAGACAATGAACCGCGTCAGAAATCAATCAAAACGATGGCAAAATTGCATGAATTCGGTTTCGAATTGCTTTCGCATCCACCGTATTCTCCCAATCTGCCCCCCCCCCCCCTAAAAATTGTATGACCGATATAATCGTTGTATCACCTTCGAAGGCAACTATGCTCCCTCCACTCACAGAGAAAGTTTCCAAACCCACAAAGTCTGCAAGGAAGTAGAAGTAGCAACTCTACAGAGATTGTATTGAAACTTCACTAAATGCTATGTCGTTCAGAATAGTGGTGAAACTGTTAACTGTCGTGGATGAAAATGCCCTTGTTAACCTCCTGCACTATCGAAAGACACCTGCAAATTCTTTCGTGTTGCAAGAGCGAAATTATTGTTATGTACAGTAGTTTTTGCCTCCTTGATCAGTAGAATAATAAATTTCCTTTTACCAATGGGCAGACTGCTATGTATCCCATTTACCCCGATTTGCTGCGACAAGAAATCACTTCAGTTACTTATGTTCGTTGATCAGCTTCCAAGTTTCCGCTATCAGCGAAACAGCCTCAGAGGCATTATCGTTAATTTAGGTTGCTGCAGAGAAAGGAAACACTTTGAGAGGTAGCCCAATGTTCATCAATGTTCTTTGATGCCTGTCGAGCCAGAAAGACGTCTCCCAGCCAGATCACGGAAGCGGATCGTATTGAGCAAGTGATTATCTTGTACAGAACCAACCTTGGCACTTTGGTCCTCCATTACACTTAACTTTAATGTTACCTTTAACAAGCCTCTCTTGGACAGTATTTAGTTATTAATAGAAAGCACTCTTCTACTTTACATCGGAATACTTCGTTGTTGCTCAAAACTCTACAATTCAGGCCTCACAGTTAATATTTTGTGAGATATCAGTCACTAGGACATGGAACTCGCATAATTTTCGATTATTTCCAGCAGGCTTATCAAAAACACCCCATCTCCTTAACATCTTATTTTGCTTAATGTGACCAGCCCGTTCCGCTGGATTTCCGGCTGAAATCGAAAAAAGCATGTATCCTTCCTCGATACCGTCGTCGAAGAGGGTTTTCACGTTCTAGAATCCGACCACAGAAAATTTAACTAATCTCTTCATGGAATCTATAGACAATGTTCCCAAGTACCCCCGGATTTCCATGTGGTAGTTTAGCTTGGAGTATACTGTAAGTGTTCCCACCTTTCCACTTTCCACAACTTTTCCTCAGAGTCATGACCCCTTCTGCTCATTTCGTGGCTAGTCAAACCGTTGCCTCATTGCTCTCTATACTGAAACCGTCTCGAACCTAGAGTAACCAAGCATACTTGACGAGCCGAGCCTATTTAATTTATCAAGGCATTCCAATATTACTTTAGAGTTCACCTGGTTGGACTTGAGTGTCTCAATAATCGTCTGGCTGTTCATGGGAATCACAGTGTTCTATCTACATTATGTAGTTCCTTTGGAGTTAAAAGTAGACATACCTGACTATAGCATACATTTGGGCCTTAAATATACTGATATTTTACTTATTGGTACCAAGCACTTTTCCTTGGACCCAGTAGCATTTAACGCGCTGTAGTTTCCACAATGCCCGATGCATATGATGTTTTCCTGACATATCACAACAAAGCCGACTCTAAATGTAAATAAAACAGAGTATCTTTCCTACAACTGATCGATTTACGTAATTCAGATTGGTGATCCAAATCAATGATGAAATGTGTCATCGAAATGTTTTACTATTACCGCCAACCTAGATGGAGTGGCTCTACACAACTTTGCAGTCAACAAATGTTCAAATGCATACCACAGAGTCGTTCGCCTTATATGATCCAAATCTTGTGAACAACGGATGCCACCTAACGGTAATCATTACATTTATCCAAAGAGTGACCAAATTAGCGATGGCTTGAAGCCCTTGGTGGTGAACCTCTGGACTCCAATCAGATCAAGCTCACCACCGAGAGAAGCGAAAAATCCAATCCAGGGGAATCGATCCCGTTACCGCACAACATTTAATCAGTATACAATATACCCCGCCCTGCCCAGTGAGTTGGGGCTTAAGAATACACTCAAAGTGTTCCCTGCTTGTCTTAAGAGGCGACTGAAAGGGATTTTGGAAACTTTATTGCTACCGAAACGTCAACAACGCTTTGGATTGGAACCGACCTCACGAAACGACATTTGGCTATCCAAAACGGACTATGATTGGTTTCTGGAATATACGCGCACTCCTCGATAACTGTAGCAAGAGTCCTCACGATGCTCATTTTCTCCAATTGTAGCAGAAATTCCAGCGATATAAGCTGGGGGTGTTTCAACTGACCGACCACTTTGCGAACAGCAGCAGATTTACGAGTTGTCTTCTGGATGTGCGGAATAACCATCTGATAGACACTTACGTGTACGTCTGTCACATTCCGCAGGATTGGAGAGCTGCGACCCCTAAGTTCAACATCGACCGCAACACTATCGCTCGACAGTGGGTGAGCTATCTTGCTGATCGGACCGCAAATATACTGAGTAACCCGCCTGGAAATATGGATGAGCATTAGGTCGCCATTAAAAGTGATATTTTGCATGTAGTCGTAAATCTTTCAAGAGTCTTGCGATGGGCGTCAACGATTATTCTCATCCACAATTATGAACAACTGAAGAGGTGGAAAGAACACTTCACCACGTTTATATATAACCGTATCACATCCGATGAGGGTCCTCCTCTTGTGGATGAAATAGCTAGTCCTGTAACATGCAAATACGAACTGTTCCTTCAAGCAGAAGAAAAATCATTTCGGCCATCAGTGCACTCACACGAAGTAAAGCCGCTGGACTTGACAGTCTCCCCGCAGTGTTATTTCTCGCCGCACCTGCAATTACTGCAGATCTGCTGTTTCCACTCGCACGGAAATCTTAGAAATGCGAGAGTGGAAGAAGGGAATGATCGTCAAGATCCCACAGAAGAGGAATCGTGCTGCCTGCCGTTACAAAGAAAATAGCTAAAATATCTCTGGAACGTACCAAAGAACATCTTGAAAGCTTAATCGACACAGACCAGGGTTTTCAGTCCCAAGATGCCGAAGAGTTAGTCGTCCGAAGGGCACTTAGCGCAGAACGGTAGAGGAGGAACGCGAGCACCTCGGGAAGTCATGGTAACCAAGGGCAGAGATATTTGATTGTAGTGGAAATTTGATCTACCCCGTATCCTTTTCGCAAAAGCTTAAAACTTGCGAGGTTACCACTGAGGGTAACATTATCCCTAAGCAGTCGAGATTCGTTGCGAGGCTCGGAAAAGAATTTGGAAAGTCCCCGGACTGGGTATAATTATCGATGTTGTGAAAGACGATCATGGAAGGCAGCAAACCGCAACAGCGTTTATTTAACTGGGAAAACGCATAAAGGAACTCTGTAAGTTCATTAAGGGAGAGGCGGCATATCCACCAAAATATCAGGGCTCTGGCACGTCGCATTAAGTTGTCCTAGGGCGCTAGAGAAGAAAAACACCCAAGCGCCATGTGGCAAAATCACACGATGGCGCAGGTGACGCCTCCTCATCATAAGGTAAGTGAGAACGCGGTCAAACAGAGTTGGGATGGAGTAAGCGAATCTCTTGGAGGCCAACAAGCGGCTAAGAAGAAAAGGGCTCCTTCGCCGACGTTGCGCCGGAGAAAGTTTCGGGTAGTTCTTCGATTACGGAAAAAGCCTACAGCTCGTAAATCCGAAGAATTGACAAAGGTGGGCGTAAAAAGCGGCAGAAGGAGAAAACGAAGATTCGTCCGGAAATAATCATTATTTCCAAAAAAGGAGATATGTCTTACGCCGATATCTTTCGGAAAGTCAAAGCCGATCCGGAATCGACAGATTTGAGCGGCAGTGTGAGTCGTATCAGGCCTTAGCAAAATAGAAGAAAGTGCCATCAAAAGGATGAAGAAGGCGCTATTATTAGCTTGCCGGTGGAATCAGGAATTAAACTGATTACTGCGGACAAGGTAAGAATAGGTTGGGTCGTACGGCTTTCTTAAGAGATGCTTCAGACGCATCGATTTCGGTCACTTTCCGGCAGCATGTATTAGTGAGTACGATAAGTCGAAAAGGTGCAGGAAGCGTGGAGAAGTGCGCCACCTTATCAAAGATTGCATTGGAGATCCACGATGCATGCTGTGCAAAGACAAAACGGGAGTAGACGATCGGCACGTTGCAGGTGATGGCAGGTGCCCAGTATATAATAGGGAGCGGAATCGTAAGGCTAAATGAGGCTGATACAAATCAACCTCAACCATTGCGAATCAGCTCAAGACTTGCACTCGCAAAGCATTCGAGAGTCAAATGTGGACATGCCGGTAATATGTGAACCGTGCCGAAATTACGTTAGCGGGTGGGTGAAAGACTCACCGGGAAACGCGGCGATATGGACATGTGGACGGCAAGCCATTCAAGAAACAATGGCATTCCCAGAAGCCGGCTTTGTACGGGCAAAAGTCAATGGCGTCCATATCTGCAGCTGCTATGCTTCTCCTAGTGTAACATTAGCGGAATATGAGGAGATGCTGAACAGCTTGGTGTTGCACGCTAGCGACCACAGCCCCAAAATCATTGCCGGTGAGTTAAACAGTGGGTCTTAGACTGGGAAAGTTGAGTAACAAGCACCAGGTGCCAAATCTTGCTTGAAATCTTCGCGGAGGTGGACGTCGTACTTATCAACGTTGGATGCGTGCCCACCTTTCTAGGCAGAGGGCTAAACTCAATCGTTGATCTAACCTACCTCTGTACCTCGTTGGCGAATGGGGTGGTCTGGCGGGTGAGTGAACCCTACACCCACAATGACCACGAGGCCATCTTTCTCGACATCAGGAGCGGGGGGGGGGGGGCGGGGAGGGGGCGACATTGGAGTAAGAAACAGAACCCAGGAGGTAGCTGGGTGGTCTATTCGTGTTTTCGAGGAAGAGACTTTCCTGGCGGCTTTAGAAGGAGGTTACGACCCGAAAGAAACGGCACTGGAAAAAGTGAGCCAGTTATATCGACGGGTAACTGGCGACTCTACAATGCCGCAATGGAAGTTTCAGCAAAGTAGGAAACCAAACTACTGGTGGAATCAAAAATTCGCGCTGTTGAGGGCTTCGTGTCTGCGAGCGAGGAGGCTTTGCGGAGAAGGAATGCCGCGATCTTCGAAGTAGCCTTAAAGAGGCGATACGGGAAAAAAGCGGAATTACTACAAGTAGTTGTGCCTTGAGGCAAATACGAATGCGTGGAGCGCTGCTTACAAGGTTGCGATGAACAAGATTCGTGGAAAAAAATGCTCCAAATGACGTGCCCGTGACTCTTGTTCCAAATAATCGAAATTCTTCTCCTACAACAGGAAGAAAGTGGACCTCAACCAATAGTGCAACAGGACGTCTTCACAATGCCCGGGGTTACCGGGAAGGAACTACGGGAGACCTGTGTACGAATTGAGGGTAATAAGGCTCCGGAGTTGGATGGGATTCCGAACAAAGCTCTGAAGTTGGTAACTAAAATTAGACCCGCATTATTCATAAGTACATTTGAAGTGTGCATAATGAATGCTACCGAAACCCCAAAAACCGCCTGGCGCATCCTTTTCATATCGCCCTATCTATCTTTCAGACATTATGGGGAAGATTTTGGAGAGGGTGGTATACAACAGGCTGCTTCCGTTCGTCGTGCTAGCTGGTTGTCTATCGAGCGGCAGTACGGGTTTTACAGAGCGCGGTCCACAGTCGATGCCATTGCAACGGTCGTAGATTTGGCCCAGGAGGCATCGGCCGCTGGTAAGTGCTGCGCGGTGGTGGCACTAGATGTCAGGAATGCCTTCAATTCAACCAACTGGGGTTGGATTAGGGACACCCTGTCTAAGCTGGGTGTTCCTGGTTACTTAGCTCGGATAATCGAGAGTTACCTCCCGGAGAGACTTCTTTGATACGAGACGGACGACGGGGCAGCAGGTGTTCCCCAAGGCTCCGTATCGGGGCCTCTGCTGTGGAACATAATTTACGACGGAGTGCTAGACCTTCGTGTCCCAAAAGAGGCAACATTGATTGGTTTTGCAGATGATCTAGTTGCAAAACACCACCAGGAGCTGTATGCAAGTGAAACCATTCATGCCCTCAAAGCATGGCTCCAAATGGTGAAATTGGATGCGGTGGAAGATAAGACGGAGACGATTCTTATTACCAATCGCAGGAAACACAATACTGTCAAAATCCGAATTGGTAATCACGAGGTCGTTTCAAAATCGATCATTAGATACCTGAGAGTAATGATCGATGTCAAGTTGAACTTCAAGGGCACCTGAACTATGCGCCGGTTGCTTATCGGATGTGTGGTGATATCTATCCTGCTATACGCGGCTCCTGTATGGGCATGCGTGGATAAAACAGTGAAGAAGGGAAGGGTTAGTTTGACATACCGGCCAATTGTGCAGAAGGTGAGCAGTGCATGTAGGACGGTATCTGTTGGGGCAGTGTGTGTCAACGCGGGGATGATTCCCTTGGATCTTCTAGCGAATGAAGCACACTATCTCTATCAGAGGGGAGGATGAATCCGGCCAAAGTGACCACGAGAAACGCTGGACCCATACATTAATCTCGTGTATTGAGAGATGAGTCGAGCGCAAAAATGGTAAATTGAATTACCACCTAACGCAGTTCTTTATGGAACACGGTGGATACAGGAAGGACTTGCATCGCTTGGAATTGGATAAGTCCCCAGACTGTCCCAAATGCGTCGCTACTCCCGAGGACCCGGAGCATGTTCACTTCACGGTGGTCCCGCGGGGATATGGGCGGAGAAGAGGGGGTTGTTTTAGTGGGTGATAATCCCCCACACTGCTGCAACCTGTTTTGATTAGTCCTCAAAATTTTGTTGATTAGTTGTCAAAGCCAATAAAATTATGATGTTACTTTTTAGGCAAATGAGGCGTAGATATTTCTTTAAGTACTTTAGCGTCATGTTATGAGGAAATTAGCATTTTCCATCCCCAGCCTAGCACTCAATCTTAGCAAGTTTTTGGAATATATCTTTTCCTTTCCTAAATAACACGCTTAACCATGGTTTCTTCTGCCGTTTGGGAAATAATAATTTTCTTAGTAGCAGAAGAAAAATCAAACGCTGAGAATTTTACACAACTAGCTCCTTGCCTACTAGCTACTAGCCTGGGGAACTTCACTTAGTAGACACAGTTCGATCTGTGAACATATTTCATCTTAAAAAAGTAATTTACTAATTTTCTGGGAGAATGCCAGTCGTATATATCATTGGATCTTCTCTAAAACCAATTAACAGTGCTCGGGGCCGTCGAAGGGCACGCATCTTGCACACACAGCCCACCGGTGGCAATTGACGGAAACGAGCATTTTTGAATCAAAGTGTTCCTGCCAAATTGCTTGGCCACCAAAGTCGCCAGCGTTCGCAATCGAGTTTTAAGGGTTATTTTGCGATTTCATGCTAACGTTTTGTGGTATCTGCAGAACTAATGGCTTTCGCCAGGCTTGTAGAGATATCATTTCCTAAGGTAATCTCTGGACAGGGCTGTGTGTGTCCGTATGGACTCTTGGAAACGTTTACTCCGCACAACAACGAACCGCTCCAAGAAACTATTAATCACTAGGAGCCCAGGAGAAGGACAAGGAGCTGGTCAGGGTCTCGTTGTATTTCGGTAAGATTTACTTGGACCACATACGACGTGGCGTGGTACGAAAACTGAAGATAATAACTTTTGTATCGGCTTCTGATTGAATTTCAAATTACTTAATTTCTGACCATTGGAGCAGAAGACAGCAAACCACCACCGAGCAAACAATTAGGATTTAGCGATCTGGTTGGACCTTGGCCAACGAACAATTAGCTAGAGGCTGTTCCATGTTCCATGTTTGTGCTGTAGGATCTGACTTGTCTGGACTCCGTAATTATTACTTTGGAAGTTCGGGTATTTAACACGGTGTCAGAATTCTCATTTATTTTCTTGAACTAAAACAAGTCATTTGAAACCGAAGAATTGCCAGCTAATTTTCGTACCTCTTCTTTGGATTGGCTGGACCGTGCTCCATCCGTCAATAATCGGATGGTTATGACGAAGATAATACGCGGATACGTGATTTTCCGGTATTTCATCAAAGAGAAAACGAGATATGCAGGTTTGCAGAAATATTGGTATTGAATCTAAGTTTTAACAGTTCCCCCGGGGACAAATTCAATTGAATAACTTGTCGAGTAACATTCGTATTTCCAGTACTTATCTTTACCAATTACAGTTCGGAATTATTGCATCCAAAGCATTCCAAAGAAAAGATGGCTTTTCTGTCATGGAAATAATCGGATATATACCTCAGAGCACACCATTTCCAGCAAATCTTACATAGACGTCAACTGAATCCGTTCTAAAGGTCAACAAATCGAGATTTTCTTAATTTAATCCGAGCAATGGACTATAATTTCGCTGAGTTGTTGTCAATTATGGGAGGGGGCCTCTAAATTAGTTTTGTGGATATTAGTGACCACTGCAGTGAAAATGAAATAAGGCGGTCATTAAAGGGAGAACATAATTGCAGGGCACAAAGGATAATAAATTTATAAACTCATGCTGGGCACTGAACACTATAATTAAGAAATGGATTCCATTTTCATCGTGATATTATTTAATGCAGATGATAACACCCTGGTGCTACGAAACTTTGGTCACTGCAAATTGTGATAAATTTCTGTGTTTAATCAACGAAACTCTTATGATCATGCTCGCAGTTATGCATATAATATCACATAACACGTACTTTTTCCAAATGAACCCTTTAGCTTGAAAAAGCGACTAAAAAAATAGGACTGTTGTCACCTTTTATTTTTACTTTTTTGGTAAAAACTAATTAATGCAACAGTTTTTTGTCTTTTTTTTTGACATTTGTAAATTTAGGGATCTAGCATCCTTTAAAATGCCTTTGGAAACACTATACTCCGTAGGTTCGAACGTATAGGAATTAGAAGCAATGGGTTGACAAAAATCTTTAGCGTATTTCCTATACATTCTTAAACCTATCCGCAGGAGGAATGATGTGACTGAGTACTGACATTTCAAAGGTATGCCTTGAGTTTAAATAGTGCTGAATTTATTAGTAGCTCTACACAGTTCTGTCTTTTCCATGAGCCGCACACCTGCAGCGCCAAACCTGATGTTTAGGTAGGTAGGTAAGTATCAGTGGTCGGCCCGTGCTTTATTGTACCGTGTTAATGCCAGAAACTACTAAGACCCTGACTCCTGCCTGAGAAGGGGAAGACAAACAAAATGTAGCCGGCTCAGAGCCAGCCCGTAGCGTTTATGAAAGACAACAGCTTATCCACTCTACTACAAAGAATCTCTCTGAGGACTCCAAAGAATTCGACAATGCGAGTCGTAAAGTATACCAAGTCTGTCGACATGATCCTAGACAGAAACGTGTCCCATGCAGCCCGCCATTACCCTGTATGCATTTGCACACATTTGGCCCAAAAGCTGCAGCAATTGGATTGGTCGTAGGAGAACCAGACCCACCAAATTATGAACTTTCGTTATCTGAAGTTAGCGACTGTCAAATAGTGGTAGCAGGATGCCGACTAGGGCTACCATGGGAGTCTCAAGAGAGAAGCTTCGTGAGCCTGACTGTTCATATACCCCATAACTTGGAGGGCATCGCCATGGAATACAAGGCCTTTATAGCCGCCTGGATTACGGTTAGAATGATAATATTACGCTTTAGACTCGATTTATAATTCGGATCATCAACAGGCCTTCAATATTGCCAGTACCTCTGCTTGGAATACACTAGTGAATCCTGGAAGACCGTATGACCCCGCTACGTTATATGTATTCGAGAAAGCTGCCGCTCTACACACCAACTATGATTTGTCGCCAGTCTTCCACTGCTGGCTGGAAAAACTAGGACTCAAATTCCTTCCAGAGTTTCAACTCAGGTTGTGAGTGGCGTAGTTCGCTAGAAATGCTCAGAGTTCCAGAGGTATATTGTGCAGGATGTTATTGTAACTTTCACTGTCTAACATCAAGGCCCAGGGTATTTAATATAAAGGTCCAGGAAGAGGACGTAAGGCAGGACATTGGGGGTATTCGCCGAGCAGGACTGCAAAGCCGTAGTAGTATCTGCACCTGCCGTTTTTTGGATGCTATTAAGCTTGGTTCTTTGAAGGGAAGAACCATCCTTGGTCGGAGACACCATTTATTCAGAAAGGTCTTCTTCACGTTCAGTTCTATATTGAGTCTCCAATTTATCACACTTCACATCCCTATAGTTTTCATTGAAAGATAATGTCAATCTTTGTGTTCTCAGCCACGGAAACTGGTATCCTTGTTTTGATGCAAACAGCTCTTTTTTCGTTGTCTTATTGCCGAGTCTGCAAACCATACCTTTCCCAAAGCGCTCCCCGTGTGTGAATGTGTGTGTTTGAGGTGGGAGAGAGGCAAAGCCTCTGAGCACTCAGACCTTAGCGGTCCATTGTACTCGATTCCCCCGTCTAACGGAATACCACGGATTCGTTTATGTATCGTAGGATTTCCGTTAATGGATGTGACGCTATCCGCTTGGAGTACAACAGCACCAAAAATCTAATGTCTGATGCGTCCGTAAGCGGGACACTCACATAGAAAATGTACCGGGGACTCCGCTTCCTCATTACAGGATGGACACGTATCATCTTGGAGAATTCCTATTCTGAACATATGCCCAGATAGTGAATTATGGCCAGTCAGAATGCCCACATTGCTTCTAGAAGTCTTCCTGCTTTTCGACAGGATAAACTTTGCGGTATGTTTGTTTGGTTCCGACAGGAAAATTTTAATGCGTTTAGCAGCTTTAAGGCTTAGCCACTTGTCATTATGGGGAGCTTGTTCCCAGTTTTTGATAGCAGCATCAGCCAATGCTATCGGCACCCCAATCGCTGGTTCCGGTCCGGGCATGGGGAAAGTTGAAACCTCATTTGCTAAGGCATCCGAGATTTCATTTCCCTCTACACCACAATGACCAGGTACCTAAAGTAAATACACCGTATTGAATCCAGAAACAGAATTTAATCGGTTTCGACATTCCTGAACGATTTTTGAAGTGATCAAGGTGCTACTCAACGCCTTCAATGCAGCTTTACTACCGCTACAGATTGCGATACGCCTACCCTTCAACTGCCCGTCATTCATCCAAGCAGCAGCCCTTAGGATCGCATACACTTCAGTCTGAAAGACCGTTGTGTATTGTTCCAAGGGAAAAGCCCACTTCTCGTTTTTATTAGAGAGGTAGACTCCTGCTCCAGAACCGTTTTCCGTCTTTTAGCCGTTGGTGTAGAAGACGTCAGTATATCCTGACACAGATTCTTCTGGTTCATACCAGTTTTCTCTCCGTTTCAAGAAAACATCATATCTTCTTTAAAAAAAAAAGTCAAGCGACGGCGGCTTTACGGTTTCTTACCAGGGCAGAGGAAAATCGTCAGACGCTGCCTCACCTCTGCCCTGGGAGCAGCGTGACCGTAGCGGCTCGCAGATGTTGAATGCTCCTTTATATAATTCGTAAAACACGACATGCCTACGAATTATATTGAGCGCAAATCCGCCTTGTTGACCAAAGCTGGCCAGGGCTGAAATATTCGTTTTGAGAATGAAGGGGGTCCTAAGTCCGCATCAACTTAATGCAGGACCGGACCAATTGAGGAGCAACTTACTCCTTCTTTTCTGGTCCACGGACCCCTCGCAGGGCTTGTACCCAAACCCAAACAGAAAAGAAGGAGTAAGTTGCTCCTCAATTGGTCCGGTCCTGCATTAAGTTGATGCGGACTTAGGACCCCCTTCATTCTCAAAACGAATCATATCTTCTACCAAACAGATGTATGGGGATCTGAGAGTCAGAAGGCATTATGAAAACTAGATTCAGTTCTTCCAATGGCTCTTGGAATGCTTTGGGCCCCC
Organism: Hermetia illucens; assembly: GCF_905115235.1. Taxonomy (NCBI): domain Eukaryota; kingdom Metazoa; phylum Arthropoda; class Insecta; order Diptera; family Stratiomyidae; genus Hermetia; species Hermetia illucens. Next base: position 163,445,110 of record NC_051850.1, read on the forward strand.
ACCTCCATTCATCATCATCATCAACGGCGTAACAACCGGTATCCGGTCTAGGCCTGCATTAATAAGGAACTCCAGACATCACGAGTTCGCAATTCCATTGTTTTCCCGAATTAGTCTATGACCTGCTTTCATCGCAGTACTCTTAATAAACAAATCCAAGGGCTTGAAATCCAATTTAATAATGGATTCAGAGCTGCGCCGGATGTGGTGCTCATGGCATCGGTGATACCCAGACACACAGTTCTTTGCAATGTGGTTAGATTACAGTGAAAACTCTTCTCTCTCGCCTACACAGCTCATAAACTGTGAGAGATTGTTTCATCTTTACCTCTACATGTTTGTTCTAAAGAAGTTTTTTTGTCTAGGATAACTCCCAGATATTTCACTTCTCCGGAGAGTTGAAGGGTTATACCCCTCATCGCTGGAAGGCAAGGACCATTAAGTTTCCTCCTTTTTGTAAATAATATCATTGTGGTTTTATTTGGATTTACTGAAGGTCCATGCCTGAGACACCAACTGTCAATCAAATCAACGGCGCCTTGTGTATTTCTACACACCATTCCGAGCCACGTCATCCGCATAAGTTTGGCAGATTTTTCAGTTCGCATAGTAGTGAGGTGATCAGCATACTCCACAGAAGTGGCGATAGCACACCTCCTTGAGGGCACCGTTTCGTCGCTTCCGTTGTTAAGTAGCGATCAACACCAACTTCAGCACACAACAATCTCCGCGTTAGCATAACGTAGATCCACTTTATTAGAGGAAAGTCACACTTTTTATAAAGGAAAGTCGTAGGACTTTTCAAGTTAGTAAGCATGTTGCTTTTCATTTAGGGAGTGCAACTTTAGTGCCTCCTCGCGAATGTGACCCTCAACCAGTCTCTCCAGACATTTCAGCGAAAATTATGTTAGGCTGACTTCCCTGAAGTTCTTTGGATAAAATAGTCATCTTTCCCAGGCTTTGGTATCAAGACGGACTGTTTCTTCTATACTTGGCGGTGGCAGCATTTGTCCGTCGTCTTCAGTTGGCGGGACCTCCAACTCGCCGATGTCCTGGATGTTCAGTAGCTCATCAAAGTCGGAAATCAGATTTCCCTCTTTGTCTTGGCAGGATGAACATCGAGGTGTATAAGGCTTCATCCTGCTGACTTGATCGTAAAACTTGCGCTCCTAGTGCGGTTGCTCCCTATACTTTTCGAGTTCCCTCTTGTAGGTGCTACGGAGGGTTGTGTTGTGGATGGCTTCAGTGTTAACTATCACCTGATTGTCAGAGGGGATTCTGGGTGATGTTGTTATTCGAGCTCGGAGCACTATGCCAACGAGATAGTGATCCGAGTCTATATTGGCCCCCCTATATGTTCTGACATTCATCAAGGCTGAGAGGTGCCGGCGCTCGATCAACACGTGGTCAATTTGATTGAAAGTGGTCCCGTCTGGAGAAGCCCACGTTTGTTTGTGGACCGCTTTCCGCGCAAACCAGATACTTCCAACATTTCGTGCGACACTGCTAATTGAATAATCCGCTGCCCGTTAGCATTTGTATTTTGATGTAAGCTATGGGAGCCAACGTATCGCTTGAATACGGGCTCCATCCCTACTTGGCTGTTTAAATCCCCAAGTATGATTTTGATATCATATATGGGACAAGCTTCGAAGGTTCGTTCTACTGCTTCGTAAAAGGTATCCTTCTTGGATTCTGATTTGCTACAACAAAAGCGTTTGCTACGGCTCTTGGCTTCAACTTTCCTATGTTTGGATCATTACGGTTGTTGTCCAACGTACACTACTGTTACTGTATTTTCGTCCTTTCGACTCTCGTTTCATTTGCTAACTAGCTCTCGAAATTTCTCTTACTGCATCATTAGAGAAAGATATTCGTTTGTTTTCTCATCAGTGACCTAGGTATTGAGCTGCGATTTGGGGTTTCTTCAGCTTCTCTTTGGCAGTCTATAGATGGGAATAAGGCCCAGGAGTTCCTCCATCTCCATTATACTATGTTAAATGTTCATTGAGATATTATATTGACGGTGGTGGCTGCCTTGAGATTGTTTTATTGTACCTTGAAGCTTGTCTTCTGGATTAGGTATATTCCTTTTGGTAAGATGACTTACGTCCTCGATTAGTTGACGACTTCATCAGTGTTTTTTCAGCTAATTATGTTTTTTAAAGCTCAGACCTTACCACAGATTCTTGCGTGCTTTTTTCTGATTTGCTGAAAATTCGTATATTCTTGTGTCCAAGGATCCTGCACAGCTTGAGATGATCCAGGCTTTATGCATACCAATCAGCGAATAGTCTTAGTTACTCTCGTTTTTAAGTTAATTAAATTAATTGATTAATACTTATTTGAAAAATACCTTCCATAACTGAAAAATACAAACCACAACAAACGAAAAAACTGAAGTTCTAGCTCCCACTCATATCTTTAGCAACATTAGCAATATTTTCACTTGTTATTTTGCAACTAAGAAGCGTTCTTCGATCTTTTATTGGTTGCTAAATTGTACTAATTATGGGATCAATCGACAAGCTATCAAAATATCAAAGTACTAATTGAGAATAGTTTTTACTTCTACTCACTTCTGAAGCTTCAACTTTTCTTCTCTTCTAAAAATGTTTTATGATGTCTTGTGTTGGAGAATACATTTTAAAAAAGAATGGCGTTTCATAATTTATTAAGAATTAAGATAAGTGATCCCATCAATTGTTAACATATGGTAGCTTAACATATATAAGATTATTTGTCAACTGAGCGCCTGTCCTTCGAGAGTTGGTTAATAGTCGAAATTCATTGGTTTGGAGAATGACATTGATTTACTGGAGCTCTTTATTTGAACCTTGAGAGTTATCGGAGTTATCTGGAGACCCAAGGCTAGCCGGACTTCTTTCGCCACTTACCTATGAGGACATAAAAGCATGAAATTATTTACATTTATACTTGTCAAATAAATTTCTCACTTACTTGTACACTTGTTTGAAGCAAGTTGACAATTCCGTCTACATCCAGGTTTTCATCCATTGCCGATACTTTCTTCAAGGCTGAACAAACCAAACTTAGATCTCCCCGGAGTTCGCTTACTACGGCCGTTATTTTTTTCGCATTAGAAAGAACGTCAACGCTTTGTGTGTAGGGGTTGTAGCGAACTCCAAAAGGTCTTTGAATACTATCTGCAAACGTGCTGTTTGAAAGAATTATAATTAACAAGGATTTGTCAAATGGTATAATTGGAGTGCATGTACCGCATTTTTTCCTTGGCCTCTTCGAATGAATCTGTGAAATAATATGCATTTTGGTATGCGGTAATTATGCATTCCTCTCTACAAGTTATATCGGGGTCGAATTTCTTGATTTTATTCGTTGCTGAAATAGCATGTTGCAATTCGGCCACTGAGCTCAACAATCCGGCCCCATAAACTTTGAAGGAACCATCTACCTGTTTACATAATCCGAACTCAACAGTGAAAAAATAGAGCTGTAATATGAAATTGCATTTTTAAAATGATGCCAACGAAATAATGCACGAGTATTACTGTTGCAAGTTTATCGATATCATCATCTGAAGCTCCCAAAGACGCCAATCCTATTTCTTGGGAGAATTGGGCGAAGCTTGGATTCGCCAGTAACGGCATATGACCAAGAAGCTCGTGGCAACAATCTCTGCAAAAAGTTGAATACATGAATTAGAAAGAAATTATGCTAGTATCGCTCATTAAAGGGCTTTAATTTGAGACTAATATCTATGCAATTTTCTAACCCTATGTTACTTAAGGAAAAAATACCAGATTCCTGGAATACGAGACTACAATATTATAAACCAATAGTGCTAGTAACATTTCTAAGGGAACACACTCACACACAGAGAGATGGGAGTCATGAGAGACAAAGCCGAAATCTCTCCCTTTTGACATCACCATTGAATATCTGGTGGTCAAAAGGTAGTATAGGTCCCAGGGCGAAACATGGATTGATACCCACGATGGAGCATAAAACCTGGGAAACGCCTGCTGAACTAACACCAACAGCTCTACTACCAAACCCTATCTCCACCTCCACGTGGTGAACGCTGGGAGCTCTTTCTTAACGAAAAGCTGCAGACGGAGAAAGATGAAAGCGAGTCTCACGCGCCTAAAAACGGACAAATTGTACCAACTGATCCTCTAGGTTGGGGGTTAGATAGGGCTGATAACCCTACAAGGAAAACCGAAGTAATGAAGCCACAACAGGAGAATCGGACTGGACGGATAAAACAATAACGAACCCGGCAACGACAAAAGAATAACGATTTGTGCATTTTCTCATGGAACGTGCGCTCCCTGTACAGAGATGAAGCTGCCAAGCTGCTAGCCGATACCCTGTTCCAATATAGGGGCTGATGTGACAGCGTTACAAGAGATGCGTTGGACAGGGACCGGTTTGCTGGAAAAGAGACGCTACACCATACATTATAACGGCCATCCAGTAAACCTTTCTCCTATCTAGGGTCGAAAATCACAACCGATAACAGCTACGATGATGAAATCCGCACACGGTTGTTCAGCCAACAGAACTTATTTCAGTTTACAAAAACTATTTCGCTCGAAACGTCTCGCCATAGGGTCAAAACTCTTACTGTACAAGACAATGATCTTCCCAGTCCTCATACATTCCTCGTAGACTTCGGTTCTTAGCAAGAAGAACTGCGAACTCTTGGCCGCGTTCGAGAGGAGGATACTCCGAAGAATTTTTGGCCTCCTACATGAGGATGGACGATTCCGTAGCCTGCATAACGACGAAATCTATGAGCAATAACATGACCGTGAAGTTGTAGATAAAAGCCGGCTCAATAGGTTACGGTGAGCGGGTTACTTAATCCGTATGGATGAGGATGATCCAACTCGGAATGTCTATAAAGGCAATATCTATGGTAGAACGTTGACGATGAAGATTGAATATCTGCAGCAGATATTTTCAAGGAATGAGCCTTTTCAACTTTCGAGAAATTGTTTCGAGTCCATATAAATATGGTTTGTTGGCCGCTCAAGTATTTTTCCTGATATATTAGACTATGAATCATTTTCGAAGGGTTGCAGTATTGGTTGTGATCAGAATTGGGGTTGTTGCTTATCATGCTGGTAATGAATAGTTTTGTCCCAACCACTCAGGCAAGCGATTTAGTCAATTGGCTTATAAGGCCACAATGAAGGTAATGCGGAGTGTCAAATCAAAATCCTATCTGAAGCCGCTGGAGTTTTACATCAGGGTTAGGCTTCAAGTAAGATGGCAGTTTTCCGTTCAGTACCAAAATACGACGAGTTACCAGAGTAAGTAAAGCATACTATTCAGTTCTTCTTTCATTGGCTACAAAAAAAGGAAAATCGAAAGAGCTAAACCCATATTTGTATATGAACCTAATAAAAACTTTTCTGAAGTATAGAGGCAACTCTTCAGACGCTGCTTCACCTCTGCCCTGGGAGCAGCGTGACCAAAAGTGACAACAGGTGGAAAAAGGCTCCCTTATATCAACGCTTATCCTAAACAACTCCCCGGATGATATTTTAGCCCAACAACCAGGCAGGTAAGTGACTAATTTGGTAAAAAGCGTAACTGTGCACCGTTTTTGACGATTAACCACCATCTATTTTGAGTAAGGTCCGGAAATTATAATGAGTTATGCACATCGACCGAACTCCGGGAACGAAAGGGCACCAAACCAAATGAGAAGCTTAGGTTAATCGCCTACCAAGAAAGAAGGGCACAGACTGGATTTTGAGAATACCGGGGATGTTAAATGCAAGGTGCGGCGTTCATGAACTGAAGAACAGCTTGCTAGTCGGCTCGACTAGTCTACAAATTTCTTAAAAAGCTACTCGCAATTTTCAATTTAAGCACTCCAAGCAGCGAATTTGACTCGAATATTCGGTTCTAGGCAAACGTATAGAAAGAAACTTTTCAATAAATTCAACGTACTCCTCAAACGGGGTGCGGTTGGAATTGATGTTATAGTGATCGACATAAAAACAGTGGACTAATTGTATTATAATAAGGCATAACATTGAGAAAATAAATCGTGATCAAACGTTGAGAAGAACCGAAGCCGATTACCACAAGGCAGGGAAATACTTTAGCATAAGAGGAGCTAGATGGGCCAATAGATGCGAGGAGAAAGGCAATAACAATGAAGGGGCAGCGAGGGGCCAAAGCGAACGACCACGCAACGCCAGAAAAATCTGGCCGTCAAGTTGCTTTTAGAGAGTAACCCGATGAGATTGAAGCAAACTGCGGAAACATGCAAGAAGGCATCAACTATTTGGAAAGAAAGTATTCCACAGGAGTACTGTGGGGAACCTTTTGCTCCCAGAAAAGCAGGTTAAAAAAATGGTTCTAAAAAAGTCTATCATGTCGACTGGAGTACAATTATTTCTACATATGAGTCGTCTTCTAGTTACCAATAGGGGTAGAATGTGGCCAACGCACTACACCCCTTTCGGACAAGATTTTGGCTACACTAAAATCTTTCGCACAATTGATGGTTGATGGTGCATTTTCACAAATGTAGCTATATTTTCAAATCCAGGACTTTGAATTCCATAGGAAGAGACAAACGTGATCAATGGAATGGATTGGACCATTCAGGCACCAGCTGCAAACCCAATAGAAAATGTTTGAGCTTCAATGATGCTTACTTTTTGGCGGAGAGGATATGACTGTCATTGACACTACAATATCCAGGAAAATTAATTGAAAATGTCAGCTACTGTCAGCCGGAGAAATTGCTAACTCCTCATCATTGAAGCCTTTTGCACTTTTCTCATCCTGCTTCCTGTAATACCCAGCATTGAATTCTTATAAATGCATGCTCATTTTCCTCCCCTTTCCACCAATCATTCTCTTAAGGCCTATGTTTTCTCTCATTTAAAATGGTACAGGTATTGTCTCTAACAGTCCTCTAGTATTCTTTGAGGAATACAATAAAATGATATCCTCTGGCACTGATGAAGGGAACAAATGGTTCCCGAAATATCAGTATTTGCAAAATAAAAATCAACACTAGCGAATAGGAAAAACAAGTTTTATTGAACAATTATATTTGACTTTGACGATTCCGGTCGCAGGGCAGAGGCGATCTCATCCAACGCTGCCTCAGTGCTTCTACCCTGCGGGGCAGCGTGGCATTTAGCTCGTTTTTATTGAATTCAAAACCCGACAAGGGTATGAATTATAACGACCGAAATCGCCTGGTTAGAACCTAAACTGGTTCAAGCTAATGAAAATGTTTGCTTGGGAGTAAGTTCTCCTGAGCCCACCATCAACTTGATAGCGGGATGCACTTGTCCGAGAAACAACTTACTCCTTCTGTTAAGTCCACGGACTACACCGTTCGTGAGCGAGCGCTCAGTACTTTCAACTACGTTCAAATAATTAATCGCCAGAAACACCGCGTAATTACACTCAAATAAAATTATAGTTTTTTTTCGCCGTGGCTAAGGAAGAAAAAGGAGAGAAAAAGAAATATGAACAATTAAAATAAAATAAATGATATTATTCTATAAGTAAAAAGTTGAATTGATTTACTAGGTAACCGGCATAATTGCGATATCCTGACATTATCGTTACTGGTTCCAAGAGCATTTGCTGAAATATCCAGATACTACAATTGTGTAACTTAAACAAATCTAATTGCTTAAAAAACTGTCAAGCGCTCTATTTTTTCACTAGGAACCGGGCTAGTCAGTCTACAATCAGCTACAGACCGAATGAGTTGAAAATGATGGCCAAACTTCTATGATTTGCGCGTTGATCTGGGTAGGGAATCTTTTGAGACCTAGATGTCAAACAGGTGGATCATCATGATTTTTATTCGGTTTTTTACCCCGGTAGTTTCTGAGCATGGTCCCTTAATTTAAGTGAACTCTTTTTAACCCCCATTTTGGAACTGATGCCAAAGCAAAAACCTGCTTTGGAAAGCGATCATCAAGACCTTCCATTTGATACACAACATTGTTAAATTTTTTAAAAAACTGTCTCCATTTGGCATAAATAGGAACCCCTCCTACAGATCCAGTCAGATAGACAGATAGACAGTAAACCGATTTTAAAAGAGTTTGTTTTTTCTACTTTATGCAATAATATAAATAGCCTCGGCGTTTTGTTATTACTTCAATTAGTGAAGCACGAAGGACACAAGTCTACCTTAGACTCTCAAGCAGCCACGAAAGGGAGATATATTAACTTTTGGAAGAGAAGACACTTCTGAAGAATTGAAAGCTTTTGAGATGAACTTATTGATTTCAACATGGTGGGTGAATTTCCCTTTGCCAAATTGGATGCAAATAAAAATTCCGCGCTAAAAAAACATCTTCAGATCTACAAATCAATTTATGGCAATCTCATTCGAAAACTGCATTATTGTACCAAATTCTCGAATTAAATTGGAATCCTTCGAAAGACACCTCTAAGTTTACATCAAAATTTAAGGATTCAGCAAGATAACTAAAAAACCTTCTCTGAAATAGTTCATAATATTCTATTCATTGGGACTGGTGCCTCAATCTAAAATATATGCCAAACTGTTACCTTAGGAGCTCTCGTTGCATAACCCAGTTTGAGATGAACAAGTTTAGAATCCCTTCACAGACATCAGAGAAAATCTATACAACTTAGGTACCATCAAACTTCTAAGGAGAATTAACACCTACATTTGTTCTATAAAAGGAATTTTATGAATTTGCCTAACCATCTCAATTAGCTATGGATGCTTGTACTTTAAAGTGGAAAGTGCACAGATCCTAAAATAAATTTGTTCAAAACAAAAGTTGCACCACTCGAAATCGGAATTGGAGCCGATTGGTCGATTTTCTTAGGAAAATTTAAGAAAATATCTCTCAGGTTTGGTACAAAATAGCAAGTTAATAATCGGTTAAGTAATATTATATACAAAAAGCATTAATGTTTAGTTATAATTAAATAGTGAAAACTCGACCAACCATCAATGGTCTCGATTATTATATATCAAAAAATATTCTCCTACTTACGGTTCTGGTGTATAGAATGGATCCGAAGAATGACGTATATATTGGGTGCAGTGAAATACGCGAAAAGCCAACCCAGCTAAAAAGTCTCGTGGCGACAGGTACCCTGCAACTGGACGTAGCTGAAATCCTGTTTTATGTTTCAGGAAATTGCTAACATCCTGCAGTTGTGGAAGATTATCCTCGCGATATCCACAATACTTGACAAGCAGCGGCCAATTTTCCATGTACTCCGGTACAGCATGCTTTGCGTACAATTTGTGTAACTCGTTGAAAACGACTCCCCTGAAAATGAATTTTGTTCAGACTTCTAGAAAACTCCTTTCTGTGGGCATACACTTACCAAGTTTTAATTTCTTCTTCCGTGTATTGTACTTTTGGAATTGGAGTGCCACTGAAGGAAAAATGAATTCGTTATTTGCGATAATCCATGATATTTTCGGACAACTTACTGTTTGTAGGAATTCGCGATCGCTGCGAATTGCTCCCTTCTTTTCCGGTAGACAGGATCTTTAAACCCAGGGTGATCTGCATCTAGCGCTGATCCATACATCAGAACATTTTGTGTTTTATCTAAGTCTGATATTTTACGTGGAAACCATACCATATCTCCAAAATCTAGTAGTTGAAAAATAGTAAAAAAATAGAAAAATAGAAAAAAAGTAGTTGAAAAATAGTAAAAAAATAGAAAAATAGAAAAAAAGTAGTTGAAAAATAGTTTATTAATAACAGGAAACAAAGAGATATTTTCATGAATTTATGGCAAATTTTACAAACCGAAACTACTGCAAACAGAGAATGGCGTTACTGGAGAATCTTCCGCAGAGTCGTCAACAGAGGCATATTTAACAGATGCAACTTCGCGCTTTAGCATTCGTATAACTTGTTGTAATCGCTTTGAATCGCACTCGATATCAACAAGTACATCAGCCTAAAGAAACCAAGGAAGAAAATAGTCTTGTTAACTCAAATGGTTAAGGTAGACATTTTTTCAAGTACTGGAGGAAGCATTCTGAAGGGTTATCAAAGATAATGATAATTGATATATAAAATTGCAAATAAAAGTTAGAGAATTTTCCAACAGGTCTGCACATTTAGCCCATTCCTTTTCTGAATCCTTGGGATCACTTAAAAAATATAGATTTAGAAAAGAATGGTTAGTAACTAAAGCTCCATTCGAGGGTAGCTGCTTCGCAACTTTGGCTTTATCTACAGGTAGGCACCTGTAAAAGTAAACCATAGCTTGCAGTTTGTCCTGCTTTTTTCTTCACAGTTTACTATGATGTTCTTAGCTAATGTGTGTTTATAGTGCCTTGTTCATGGTTACGAATCGAAACAAAAAAACACTCGAACCTAACCAATATAAAACATTTCAAGACATGATCTTACAACAGGAAATCGCTTATCCTTTTATTTACCGTTTAATATGAACGTGGTTATACCTTTTTAATATGAAGTTCCTTTCCAACAATTCCTTGGATTCTTCCACATGAGATCCCTACCACCAAAGTTAAATTTCCCATGATTACCTTCCCGACCAGGTCTTCGATTTTTTTGGATTGTGCTCTGTTGGTCGTTAACGGACGCCCAATGATCAACTTCAAAGTCCTCCATTTATTATGTACCGCAATATAGGCTGTTCTGATGGCTCGGTCATGGTATCAGCATTTGATTTGCTATAATAAACCCACCTAATTGTCTATGTGCCTTACTTCTCAATAACATAATATTTTCAAAAAATTTTTCCCCAAAATTCCTTGCTCCTTTCTCAATTCCTGAATGTATAATTCTAAAAATTTACTTCTTTTGAAATTTTAAAATTTAATGTAAGAAATTCAACTGAAAATCTTTTCCGATAATCTTAAGCCCATTAGTTGTCAAGTTGCTCTAAATACAAATATTCATTTATTTCCTTTTATTACTGTGATGCTCGGTACTGTCGAATCTATGGACCATTAGATGGACATTGCGTGGCTCAAGTCGATGGATTTATAAGTTGTCAAATTCACAACACTGAATATGGTGCCCAAAGTGCAGTGATTGCGACAGTTTGCTAACTAAAGCGCCTTTACAATTCTAAGCAGTAATTTGAATTAGCAATGACTTCACACTCACTTCCAGTTCTTAATCTATCGCACCAATCCAAATTTTTAACACTATTTTGGTAACACTGGAAAATTTTTTTCAGATTTATTAACATTTTTAATGATTCATTAAAATCAGTGAAATCTCTGTCTGTCTGTCTGCCCGTTTCTCTGTCTTTTTTTTTTGAAGAGGTGGAAATCTTGAAAAGACTGGCCTGGAGGTGCCGGCTTGTGGGATTTTTACCCACTAAAACCCCGCGCGACTCCTTCCAAACCCAGTGGAACCATCGTATGGTATTACATCACGGGGCGGAGTCAACTCATTTTAGCTTGGTCTCCTTTCGTCTCTGTGCGGCGTACGTAACCGCGATTTTCTAGTCTCCTCTGCCTTTCGCAGTTTGCTCTGGATAGATACGACCATGGAGTTGGTCGCATTCCAGTCTTCCTGACATGCTAATATTCTTCGCACTGCTAATATTCAAGCACCTCTCCTAGACTCTCTCCTAGGTTCTTCCCTTCCTCCACAAACTTTGGACAGTGGAAGAATACATGCTCTGGGGCCTCTGGGACTCCATCGCAATTTGTACAATCGAGTGAGGTATCTAGTTTTAACCTGGACCATCCTCCATGCCCCGTGAGAAACTGAGTAAGATTATAATTAATCTCACCGTAACGTCTCTCCTTTCCTGAGAATTCCTAACGCTCTTGCCATTTATTTAGAGATCTCTCCCTTTCCGCGTTATTTATCTGCGATAAAGGGGAGATAGACTTCGCATTATATATATTCGTCATCTCATCTGCCATCTGAGACAGTCCTGAATGCCGAGCACACCCTTAGGGTTGTTCTTCTGTAGACTGAGCTTAGTTTGTTAACGTTAAATATCACCTGCAATGCCTTTCCCCAACCTGGAGCTGCATGGAGCAGGATGAAACTCACTACCCTAGCTATAAGCAACCTGGTAGCATGCCGTGGCCCTCCCACGTTCGGCATCATCTTTGCCAGGTCCACATTTGCAGTGGATGAATTGCGACCACAACTAGCGCTTATCGTCAGCGTAGCCCACCACTGTGGCTTCCTCCGGATGGGGAACATTAAGTACATCGTTGTAAATCCGTCTGCCTGTATGTCTGTCACACGCACTTTTCTCACAAACGGCTATAAGGATTAACACGAAATCTGGTGAGAAGATAGGAGCTGTGAACGCCCAGATATGCAGTGAGTGATATCCTTCAACGTTGAGATTAAGAGGGAGTCCCCATACATGCAAAAGGGGGGTGTAAAATTTTTTTTACTGAATATAGTCATGTTGTGTCTCGATTAGTACTTTTCGAAGCCGGTCTTAGTTTTGACATTTGTTAGCAAAGCCGGGAGTGGGAGGGGTGGAAATTGATGATTTCTTTAACGGACCCATTCTCAGAAACTACGCAACCAAAAAATCTGAAAAAAATATGAAGCAACGTCTATATGGTGCCCAGGCCTCAATATACTCTCCATATCAGTATCTGCTCAAATTAAGTTAATAATAGTACATTACCATATTTTTGTGGAAATTGAGTAGAAACCCCCTTTAAGTTTATCCTAGATTTATAAAAGTTTGTAGTACTATAGAATATAATATGAAACATGTTATCCACAAGTTTGATCAAAATTGTACTATACTAACAAAGTTACAGGAGCTCAAAGTTGACTTCACCGTGTAAATTTACTACTACTAAATATCAATGTCACACTAAGGTGAGTAGGCTGAAATGCTCAATGCATATACATAACGGGCTACGTACAAATGGGATAGTTCTGCACTGAAATATACTCACAGAAGAAGCAAACAAAACCTTTCATACCTGAAGCGCCGAGCTTCCGATTTCCTGATTTTCCCAAAAATATTGCAATATACTATTATTAACTTAATTTGAACAGATATCGATGTGGAGAGTATTTTGAGGCCTGGGCACCACTGATTTTTTTCAGATTTTTCAGTTGGGTAGTTTTTGAGAATGGGTCCATTAAATAAATCATCACTTTCCACCCCTCCTACTCCCCGTCTTTCTAACAAATCTCAAAACAAAAACCGGCTTTGAGGTACTAATCGAAACCTTTCATTTGATACCCAGCATGACTATATTCGGTGAAAAAAATTTTTACATCCCCTTTTACATATACGGGGACCCCCCTAAATCGCAATATAAAAGGATATCACTCCCGGCATGTCTGGGCGTTCACAGTTCCCACCTTCTCACCAAATTTCGTGTTAATCGGTATAGCAGTTTCTGAGAAAAGTGCGTGTGACAAACAAACAGACAACTTGAAACTTTAAACGCGTTTTTCTCAAAACGGTGTTTTCAAAGTCGGTGAACACGATTTCTCCTAAACGAATGGATCGATCGCTTTCAAATTTTTACACAATATTCTTAGATATATTCCCCAGGAATTAACTGAAGGAATAAACTTTTTAACAATTATTTCGATTTTTTTTAAACTTTAAATTGGAAATTTCTTTGAAAATTGCACCTTTTTTTTGGAAAGCCGCCATTTCTTCCAAAATCAAAATTTTGGATGTTGCTTCAATCAATACCTGCATTTGTTAATCAACTACATAATTTTTTTAACATTTCTCATTTGAGATAATCCAAATCGGAGAAATCCTGCTCACCGCCGAGCACCTTTTTTTGGAGGACCTCCAGAAGATCGTCTGCAGCGGACGTACAATTTTATATTTTTAAAAACGGACTACGGAAGTTAAAAATATAAGAAATACACGAACTGTACATAATAATGATTTATTCATTAAATAAAAGGTCTTCTTACAAAAAAATTATGGCATAACTGCTTAATCGGCTCGATATTTAGATAACTCGCATAATTATTGAATATTTGATTATTCGCTTTTCTCTGCGTTCACTGTATTTATAGTCGATCTCAACAGCTCTTGTAGGACCATGAGGTTTTGAGATGATCTACATAGGTACCAAGAGCAGTTTTCGGTGCACTTGCAGATTTTATTCACTTTCTCAAATTAGTTCGCAAAATTACGAAGGAGAGCTTATTATTGACTTAGTAGGTGCAGTACAAACAAATCTTTTTAGTTTTTATATCGACTACCCCAAGGCTTTTGAAAGCGTCCTGAATACCTGGGTAATCCACATCGACTTTGCATCTTTATTGCATAAATCCGAAGCTCGTAAAGCGATAATCATGTAGAGTTTATTCATCTGAGAGTAGCAACAGCTCAGACTCCATCCTTATAAAAACAATCATTTTCCAAGCGGACTCAATGAGTTTTAGTTTTATATGGCAGTAAACCCCTTTTATGGCTACTGAATGATAAACAGAAGGCGGGATTTCACTATCTAATACCTACGTGCTTAGAAGGAACTGAGGCTGTTGGCACTGATAACCATCTTAGAAATCCATAGTCTGGAATTTGCAGAGAAGCGACAGCTTTGACCTAGTATTACTTTGTTAGTAATAGTGCGATTTTCACCAAATTTGGCAGGATCATGCTCTATACTGTAGCCTACATTGCTGCAAAATTCTGTGATTCTAGAGTAAACTTAAGGGGGTTTCCCTGTCAATTACTAAAAATTATAGTAATCTACTATTATTAACTTTATTTGAACAGGTATCGGTATGGAGGGTATTTCGGAGCCTAGGCACTATATAGTGACAGCCCCCTGATTTTTTTCAGTTTTTTCGGTTGGGTGATTTCTGAGAATGGGTTCGTTAAAAAAATCACCACTTTCAACCCACCGCACTCCCCACCTTTTCAACAAAAGTCAAAACTAAGACTAGCTTCGAAAAGGACTAACCGAGACCTTTAATTTGATACCCCACATGACTATATTTGATGAAAAAAAAATTTACACCCCCGTTTTGCATGTATGGGGACCCCCCTTAAATTTGTCGTAAAAGGATGTAACTCACTATATGCGTGAGCGTTCACAGTTCCCATCTTTCTACCAAATTTGGTGTCAATCGCTATAACCGTCTCCGAGAAAAATGCGTGGGACGGACAGACAGACAGACAGACGGTAAACCGATTTTAATAAGGTTTTGTGTTTACAAAAAACCTTAAAAACAAACAACCAACAACATTTAATCGCACTGCGCAAACAAGGACAATAAACATAGGAGACTACAACTTTGAGACCGTTGATAATTTTTCCTATCTAGGGTCGAAAAGTACAACCGATAACCGCTGCTATGATAAATTCCGCGCACGGTTGTTGGCAGCCAACAGAGCCTATTTCAGCTTACAAAAACGGTTAAAGCTCTTACTATACAAGACAATGATCTCGCCAGTCCTCATGTACTCCTCGGAGAATTGGCTTCTTAGCAAAAAAAGTTGCGAACTCTTGGCTGCGTTCGATAGAAGAATCCTCCGAACAATTTTTGGCCCCAACAAGAACGTGAAGGAATCGATTGCCTATATAACAATGAAATCTATGAGCGATATCATCACCGTCTGGTTGTGGATAAAATTAGTAGGCTGCGGCGGGGGCGGGTCACTTAAGTCGTATGGATGAGGATGATCCAGCCCGGAAAGTCTACATCCATCTTAGAGAAGACGAGGTAGACCCTGCCTAAAATAGAGTGATGGCGTAGGTCAGGATGCCAGACAGCTTTTAGAAATATCGAGTTGGTGGACCTAGGCGCAAAATCGAAATGTCTGGAGTTCTTTCCTCCGCCGTTGATGACAAATCGAAAACCAAATATCTGCAGGGAAAAATTCGACGCTCAACAAAAATGTCCAAACTGATTCCACGCAAGTTCAAAAAGAGCCTGATTGGGGATCAACCGCATCATGCATACACGCAAAGCGGCTGGAATAAGGTTAGCATTCGAAATAATTGCCCTTTCAAATTTGGAGCAAATATCTTCCAATTATTTTATTTTATAAACATTTTCTTATTTTTCGGGGTTATCTTTAGTCACGGATGCCGGCTGGAAACTCCGACAAAACTGTAGAATGAAACAAGCACTATCACTGTCAGCGGCAGTGACTTACCCAGAACTAAGCGATTTAAATATTTCTGATCAATGCTGTCAGCCAATGGTGAACTGCGTTAAGAGATTGCTTCACGCATTAGCGCATCCTAGAGGAAGTGGTGTTCCACAACTGGCGTTGTTGTGATCCACGTATCAACGAACGAAAATTTATCACAGTGTTGTCCTCCATGTCGCCCTCAATGTTTCTGAGGGTTTGCCGACTATAAAATGCAATGAAGGGCATCTCGCAGTAATGGAGACGAAGAAGTTGCGTTTTACTAGTGGCGTAGTACGCCTTGATCACATTCAAAAGGAAGAAATCGGTGATCGATATGAAGTTTCACCAATCGTGGAAAAATTGCGAGAGAGGTGTCTTGGTATGGCCATGCAATTCACATAAACAAGGTCGTGGAAATTTTCAATTTTCCTCGATTTCCTCCAGCCTCTTTGGCCGTCAAATTTCTGCGATATCTCGCGTCCCCGACACAGTATCGTGAAAATTCATGCCTTTCCTGAATCTGGGCCGCCTCCCCGTTCCAACCAAGTATCGCGCACAGAAATCCGCGATTTTGCATTTTTCCAAATATTTACGACACGGGGATCGTGAAAATTTTGCAATTTTCCTCGATTTCGGCTAGCCTCTCGGGCCGTCGAATTTCCGTCATATCTCGCGTTCCCGTCACAGTATCTTGAAAATTCTTGCTTTTCCTGAATCTGGGCCGCCTCCCCATTCCAACAAGGTATTGCCCACAGCAATCCGGCCGATTTTGTATTTTTCCAAATTTTTTGCGACCCGGGGGTCGTGAAAATTTCCAATTTTCCTCGATTTTGGCCAGTCTCTCTGGCCGTCGAATTTCCTCCATATCTCGCGTTCCCGACACAGCATTGCGAAAATTCTTGCTTGCCAAGATTGGTATGAATATCCAACTGGATAGGAAACGACCAAAAATCCGGCCGAAACAATGGCGGCTTGATACGCTGCATGGTGATTTGAAAGCTTTTTTACAGCGTCCAGTTCAGGCCTTTGACAAGGCAAAATGGCACAGCCGACGAAGACAAACCAACTCCACTTCTGAAAGGAGCAAAGGCTGAAGAAGAAAAAGAAGTTAAAAATTGAGTGTGCTTGCACCGAACACTGATTTTATGTGCATATATTCCGTTTCGAAGGATATTTGAAAAAAAACTGTTTCATTTCCAATTAATCGATAAAAATAAATTTTAATTGCCGAATTTTTCAGTTATTTTAAATTTTTGACAGTATACTGAATGTATATATTATATGGTATTAAAACCTGAAACAATGACAGGTAAGTGGTATCAAGCTAAATTGATGCATTCAATCAAAGCTTTGAAATATGTCCAAACCATCGCAATACTATTGTACACCTGATGAACAAATTTTTCATGTGACACTCTATTGATCAAGGCATATTTGGAAACGCTGAAATGGGAAATCCTCCCATAACCTCCCTCGTTTTGGTTACACACAACACATCACAATATGATGAAAACCGGAAACTCGACGGTTCAGGTGCTTTTTATGAAGTACGTAGTGTATAAGTATTAACTATGTCCAGCTGTCCGCCTAAGTGCGATACTGACATTTTATCTACATATCATAACTTTGAGCTTGTGTAACATTGTCAATAATAGTACGATTTTTACCAAACTTTCTAATATGGTATTTTGATCGAGATTGTTGCATGAACTTAAGGAGGCTTTCCAGTGAATTATTATTACATTTGTGCGGATATCGAAATGGGGGATATTTTAAGTCATGTAATAGATATGATATAGGACCATTATCACGATTTTTTTAGATTTTTCCTTTGGGGTAATTTCTGGGAATGCCCTCTAAGTTAAGTGGCTCTTTGATCAGTTGCGCTTTTTTGCTCTGTTATAGGCCTGATCTGGATGCAGCGAAGCTTTCGAAACACCATCCATTTATATTTCATATTAATTTTATGCTGATATCATATAATTTGTAAGTAAAACTATTAAAAGGAAAAGTTTCCAATTTAACTATAGATTTTATTTGTTTGTACTATAATATTACAAAACCAGCACTGATGAAGATACATGCTGTGTCCGAAACACGTGTCTGCTATCCTTAGATAAATAAAATCTAGATTTAAACTGGAAACTTTTCCTTTTAATAGTTTTAGTAAGAACTGTACTAAACAAAGGAACTATTTTTATAAAATTTATATAATTTGTTTTTTATTTCCAAGCTACCACAATCTGCAAGATTTAGCCTATTACTATCACTAAGGACTCGAAGCTGTTGTCCAGGGTTCGAGTTTTATTAAGGAAGTTTGTGCTCGTTTTTGTGTACTCTTTGCTGCTATGAACTTATCATTAGCACAGTTTTGAGCGAGAAGGGAATGAAATTGAAATTCCCATTTCAAATAAAATGATAAAAAAAATAACAATTAAGTGGGAGAGGCAAGCGAGATACTATATTCCGCAAAGATGCGAATAGCACACATACAATATATAGTATAATTTTGTAGTTGCTTAGTTGCTGTGTATATTGAATTGGTGGACCTCAGTCCAAAGTCGGGGTATTTGGAGTAACTAACTAAGCCAGTCCGGATGGCTCAGTGGTTCGAGCACTAGGCTGTCGTGGCGGAAGGTCAGGGTTCGGATTTCACTGTTAGCAAAGGGAATGTATAGTGTTTGGATTCCGGATACTAGTCAATTCAACCTGAGTCAAATCACATTGCCTCCTACAGTATATCGTAGACTTGTAGTGTAAGGCCCAAACCAAATTGGGTTGCAGCGCCAACGATTATTATTATATTAACCAAGGCCGGTCTAGACCGCACACCGATTGTTGCACCATTGATAACAATGATGATTAAGTTGCGGAAGTTTAATTTCAGAAAACTTCTATTTACTTCTCCTACTCCCCGTGGCACTCAATATAGTAAGGGCATTTCCACACCTTCTACTATACAAATCTCATAGGCCGAAGCTTATCAGCATCCAGGTCAATGACAGTACATCACTCGATCGTGACGTCAGAGTGAATTTTCAAATCCAGCCTGGGCAAGCTCCATATATACTATTTGCTACTGACGAAGAGGGGCGGTAGTTTCAGAGAATCCGGTCTACTTCCCGAACTGGCTAGCGCAGAGGTGTGTGTGTGTGGTGGGGGAGAATCTACAGCTTCTGAGCACTCAGGCCGAGTTGACCCATTGTACTAGCGCAGAGGTACGCAAGTGCGTAACGAGCAGGAGTACAGTTGGGCTGCACGTAGTCCCAAACTGAAAGGTCTGGAAGGTCAATTTTTTTCAGTCCGTTTAGGTTGCTGTATAGCTCTGCCCACATGATAGACAACAGTCAACGTGAATGATCATCTTGCTGAAACCCCTATTATTGTGACACATGTCTGTCTGGAATTTGAATGGGACCTTTTTTCTCACTAAATTTGTATTGTGCCTAAGACCGTCACTTAGTCATTATTTTAAATATTTGGTTGCTTAATATCAAAATTTTGCCAACTCCTAAATTATTTGGAAACAAATCTCCATACAGGTGATTAATTTGACGGGAGTCTCAAAAGTTTGAAATCTCTAGTAATGTATGCCTCCATGTGTTTAATGAAACAAATACAGGACGCAGGTTTTAAATCAGATAGGAATCATTTTCAGATTTCTGAATAGGACTCAATACGCTGAATAAAAAAAAACACTGCATTGCAGATGTAAGTAGGTACACAATTGGGTTTCCATCAATATGTTAAATATTAAAAA
This sequence comes from Hermetia illucens, assembly GCF_905115235.1. Taxonomy (NCBI): domain Eukaryota; kingdom Metazoa; phylum Arthropoda; class Insecta; order Diptera; family Stratiomyidae; genus Hermetia; species Hermetia illucens. The sequence continues at coordinate 163,464,947 of NC_051850.1, forward strand.
ATATGTACTCAGCGAAGTTCGATTTAGAAATAAAAACTAATAATAAGTAGTCGTGTGAGCTTATTTCACTTCAAAAGCCCATAGTAATCATTTAGTTTATTTATGTTAGATTTCTTGTGTTTAGTTTAATTTTAAACAATGTTGAGCCGCCCTTGTATAGACAGATATAGTCGAAAGTGTCAAAAGGGAGAAAGACAACTTGCGTTTTCATCGAAAGCAAAGGCAAGTGACAAAGTGCTGCCCACCTCTACCCAAGGTGCAGTATGAATTAAGTGGCTCCCAGAAGTATAACGAAGGTGGAAAGAGGTCTGCCTAAGGCCTAACTCCGGCCGAAGTTAATTTTGTCGCCCCGTATTTATCAATTAAATGTCAAAAATGCATAGTTCAGATTGTAGTTGATACAACAATTTCAGATGTGAATTGGCCGGGTATATCGCTATATGGCAAAATATGGGTTCATATGTTATGACCATTTTCAACTTGATGATCATTTTGTCTCTCCCACAAAAAAGTCAACCCTCTTGATTATTACTAAGTTTATAAGCTCGACCGATTTTAGAAAAAATGAACAAAAATTTTAAATGGGACGAATATGAGCTCAGAAATTAATCCGCTAACACAGAAGATTCGTCAATTTTGCTTTCTAAAAGATAATTTATAACTATGTGGCCTATCGACGTTTATATAAATGCAGTGACTCATCTAAGAGTTGTTTTTAACCGAGTTTCTGTTAGGTAAAACCAGTGAATGATAGGACTTCATCAACCCCAGTAAGATGAAAGAAGAAACCAAAAGTCTTTGAACTTTAACTTCACTGGTTTTACGAACTAAATTAATAATTCAAACTGATTACCACTTCCAACGACCTGAGTCTTGAATAAGGTTTGAACCCTTACCTGCGTAGCTTCTGGATCCATTGGCTGTAGCTCAATATGCATAACATTGATCCCTAGTTCCTGAAACACTTGTAGAGCTCGTGCTAAGTTCCCGACTTGATTCTTCAATGTAAAAATTATCGCTGTGCGGTCACCCGGTGATGGGGGTGCAGGACAACTTTTAGTAGTTTCTCGATCCTGCCGGAATAAGTGGATATCCCTTTTGTATTTTATCTCCATTTATTGTAATTCAAAAAAAATATTTTTAATATTGATGAGAATTATTACAGCGAATTCTTTTCGTTTGTGTATTGGACTTCCTTGTTTCACCGACCATTCTCGTTCACCACTTCGATACAGCCACAAACCTAGGAAACTTTTCCCGGATGCACTCATTCTTAACACTCAATTTTTTGGAAATAATCCTCACTTTAATCCAAATTGTTTAATTTATTTGATAGGGAACTTCACTACTAATAGATACAACACTGATAATCCGAGTGCTTAGCTAATGCAACCGACGGCAAAACGTTCGAGGAAAACTGATTCTGATCTAGCTGATTCCTAGCTTTTATACCCTGGGAGATTTCATTGGGGATGGTGGCTACAGAATCCTCAATGGAACCAAGTAGACATCATCCCACTCGTAGAAATAGATTTGATTGGCCGAATCAAGGAAAATCAGGCTGTTATTGTTTCTTCTTACGTAGAACGTTGAATTGAAATGAATGGGGCTGCAGAACTTGGAGCATATACCAATAGATAGTATATAAGGCAACCGTCCTTATCTGTGGAAATTTATGGATACTTACCTAGTGTTAATACCCAACACACTTCCTATACAAACTTTCATCCGTATTGGACTGCAGTGCGTTTATCATCACCTTTCACTCCTGTTCGTCCCAATCAATTTAACAGACGAAACTACTTAGCGAAACGATTCTGCATTGTGTATCTATTTAAGTCACCGTCTTGAGATCATCCTTATGTTTATTTATCAGCACCTTTTATGGGACTCGAACAGTTGAAGAATAAGCACACTTGTTGGAAGCGGTTGAAACTGGGGCTGCAAGGAACTGGAGACGCGGTGAGGTGTCGCTTTCAGTCAAGATAAAATGATTTCAGAGGCTGGATAGATATCCTTGGTGGAACAGAAGGAAGTTGTTTCCAAGGAAAGAAGGATTCTCAAAAAGGGATATGGTTACAGCTTATGGCTACACTGTTATCTATGACATACGCGTACATCTGTACATATGATATTACTGGCCCTTTTAAAAAGATTGATACCCGAGATAAATAGATTTGAATAGTAAATGGTTTTGTCAGCCCCCATAAAGTTGGTTGACGAGGCTGTTGGGAAAGTTGATGCTTTGGTGGATGATATTTGCTAAAGTCATCGGTTACCATTTCGTTAGAGTTACTAAAGTTCCCATTTAAATAGAATAAATATAATAAATCTACTAAAGAGATCTATTTTACTTAAACTTTCAAAACTTTTATTTGAAAAAGGACATTCAACGATTTTTCAAAGCCAACTAACTTAGTGGGTCAAGAACAAAATTATATTGCGGACGCGCATATAAACTATTGTATCATTTTATTGATAGTAAAACAGTGATGGGAAGGTATCTTCTTGGCTGCATTAGATATTTGAAGGTAACACTGGCAATCGATGGTGCATGTTCATTGAGCAGGACTTGAAAACGGAAATCAGTTCTATGTACATGAGTTAAATGTAATTTGTTGCCATCCAGAAGGATATCTCCCATTTGAAAGACACTTGAGTCATGATGCAAACACAGCTCCTTTGTAGAAAATCTTGGGTTACAAATAAGCTGAATGGAAGGTCGTTATGATTCCTATTCAAAATAAATTCACCATCATGTAATACATTAGATTGCGATTTTTGCGTAAAATGACATTGTGACTTACTTCCTGATTCTTTTTCTGGAATAGTTTGCACAGAATGAGTAAAGGACTGATGAGAAACGAGGAAAATGAAATAGGTTTTTACTTTGCCATCCGTTTGTTGGGAGATCTACTCAAAGGAAGATTTAACTTTCTGTTGCTTTCGAAATCACTTTGCTTTCCTTTCCTGACGGTATTTATTCAAAGTAGTGCCTTCTTTCTTGATCGAATTCTATCTATGTATGTTCAGGGCTTTGAGGATATGTTGAGCTAATGGAATCTATTACCGTAAGTATGTGGGAGTTGAACGATGTTGATACTATTATAAGATTAATTTTGTCCTTTGAAGCAGTCGTAAAAATAGAAGGTGCGGAAATCGCACGTAGTAACTATAGATTTTTTTATACAACTACGTCTCTAGCTTTGAAGCTATGCGATAAAACTCCATGCACTTCTCTCAGAAACGGTTTAACCTATTAATATGAAATTTAGAGGAAAGCCTGGAACTGTAAACATGTCGCATGCAGTGGCATTGTTTTACATTGAGTTTAAGAGAAGGAAGGGGATGAAAAAAAATTTCTTTAGCGAATATAGTGGAATATCAGTACCCTCCGCAGCAGGTCTTACTTTTGATATTGGTTGTCAAGAAGGGGCATGTAAGGGTTCCAACGTGATCATATATTTCAAGGGCCCATTCTAAGACACTACCTATTCGAAAAATCATAGTGGTTACTGTATATAATACCAAAGTTTTAAAATACAACCACGTTGCTAGCTTAGGATCCATGTGAATTTTAAAACTGGAAAGAAAATTATTATCATAAACTGCTAGTTCAATTCATGTCCTACATAGTCAAAGGAGATCATCAGAAGTTGTGGTTCATTTATTCCCTTGTCTTCTTTCTAGGGAAAATGCAATGCAGTTCAAGTGATCTTATAGTTACAACAGTGGCAAAATATTGTTAAAGCTCTACCATTATTAAGACCTCCTTAATAGTGCCTGCCGTCTTTTTAAATGAAAAATTATGAAACTTCCGAAAAAAAATGTTCTCTTAGTATTGCACGTTCTTTCCCAAACACATCTAACTTCTCCTTCGGTGGCGCTACAAATCGAGCCTTGGCCTCTCGGATGCCTCGATTCAAAGGCCGCGTCCTCCAGTTAGAAAATCTCCCAACATTTCCTTGGCTTCCCTTTTGGTCGGCTACCATCGGCTCTGACTTTCAACACATCTACCTACAATGCATAAGTCTTTTAATGATCTAATATTTATAATTCTACTCGAATACGAAAAACAAGAAAGTATTTTCATCGTTTCGAATTAGATAGCTCCCTCGGCGGTCTTTAATGAACCGCTCCATCTGAGGACCTCAAGCACATTATGTTTTATTGTCCGAAAACGTTAATTATGTGAACTGTCCCATCCTAGTCATCACGCTAGAGAGATATTTCGCTATTGGTACCTGATCAAGCCTTTTTAAGGTTTTGTGTAAAACAAAACCTTATTAAAATCGGTTTACTGTCTGCCTGTCAGTCTATTTTTTATAGACGACCATGCACCGACTGGTTTATCAGTGTATTTGAAATACGTTGATAAACCAGTCGGGCCTAGTCTTAACAGCGATTTTGAGAGCTCTATTGAGAACAGCATCCAAACCGGGAGCAGCTTTGTTATCACCAATTCTCCGCCAAATTTGCTCAAATCCCTCCTCAGTTACCACAGGTATAGTGTAGACGTCCAACGCTGACTTATATTTTTTGCGCTCCCCTTTATCCGTGCGGAAGAGCGCCATCACCATATCGAGTAAAAGATGCGGGCAGGTCAGTTGTGGTGTTCGCCTTCTTATCATTTTCATAACCACCCTGTACGCTGTTCCCCAGGAACTTTGGTCTACCCCTGCGCAAAGTTCCTCGAAACATTCTCGCTAGTCCGTATAGCCTCCTTTAGCCTACCTCGAAGGTCCACATATACTTACCGTTTCTCGTCGAAGCCCGGTCTTCCTCTAAATCGTTGGCAGATCCTTCAAGCTCGAAAACATGCCGCCCACAACTGCGCGATCTCTTCATTCCACCAATAGTTTGACCGCCTTTTTGCAAAGATTCACCGCCTCGGCATAGCAACGCCGCTTGCTCTCGTTATGCGTTCCATCATTTGCTCAACCTTTTTTGAAGCCGCACCACCGGGATTGCAGCCTCCCAATAGCATCTCCATGAACGCATCTTCTTCAGCCCTTTCATGGACCAGCCCTGGTTTCCAGCTCCGCGGGAACGCACATCGCCGCATGGCCCATATTCGATCTGGAGGAAAATTGCCTGGTGGTCGCTATGAGAATAATGTTCACTGACAAACCATGTCATTCTTCTCGCCAATGTGGTACTCACATACTACAGCTCAACTACAGAGCCCGAAACTATCCCACGAAATGTGGAAACATTTCCCGCATTTGCCAGCACTAAGTCTAGCTTCGCTCGAGCAGGATACGGCCCCTAGTTTTCGTTGTGCAAGTGTCCCAATCCCCGGCCAACGCGTTGAAATCACCCGCTATGATATTGGGGTTTTGACTGCTTGCATCTGAGACTAGCATACCTAGCATTCGTTCGAATTCTGCTATCGTCGCGCTTGGTGGAGCATAGCAACTACATATATATGTAGGTGCCAGCTATTTTTTCTCTGACGAATCCAACTTCCGCCCATATTGCTGCCTTGTCAGTTTTTATTGTTGCGGTAAGGCTTGTTTATTATGGCAGCTTCGATTCCCTTTTCATAGATGGTCTGCGAGAGAAGGTCAACGTGCCGACCGTCGACATCCTTTTTCCGCCTACAAAGCTTATATTCAGGCTCAGCCTTGCACTCCCCGAACATATGACCTTCTCCCCACATTTTCTGCATCTTTTTGACTTGCGACATGTAACCAGTACGTTTCGCCGCTGTGTGACCAAATTCTAGGCATCTAAAGAAGCGCTCTCTGGGTCGGCAAACGACCCAACCCATTGTTACTTTTCCAACCGCCAGGAATTGGACCGCTGCTTCAACTGGTAAGCTTATAGTTGCTGTTTGCATGCCTCCTTAGTCCTCTGCTTGCGGAATCTTGCAAACCAAGTAGTCCGAACTGCTTTCCTAAGGCGTCGCGGATATCCTTCTAGGTCATGACTTCATCAGTGTCCCTTCATTGTATAACAACCTCCTTCTTTCTGGCCCGTGCTTGTGCCCGTGCTTCTCCTAAGGACTTCTCCACCTTGCCGAGGAAATTTTCAACCGTTTTGCCCGGAAACTTCTTCAGTTCCTGCATCAAAGCTCCTTTTTGGGAGCGTCATTTCTCCAAAGTCCATCAGCTCAGGATCGGACTTGACCTTCCTGAGGATATCGGCATAAGTTATATCACCTTTTTTTGGAGATGATAATCAAGCGGAAATCTTCTTTTATCTGTCAAATTTTTCCTTCCGCCAACCTTGGTCCATGCTTCCTTGATTCCTTTTTGGGATTTTACCTCCCTTGGGTCGATTGGAACCAGCTTGTTTGCTTTTCCCTTTACCGGTGAGAGGCCTTTTTGCCTTTTAGCGTCCTGTCAAGATCCGAAATAATCTCTCGCGTCCCCGCCACCTCTTTTTCCAAGTTTACCGCGTTTTGGATTTTGAAGGGCTATCATTTGTGTGTGTGTGGATAGCGCTTGATTTCTTCGAGGCATTTTTTCGTGTTTGGCACTCTTGTACAGTGCACAAATGGCTCGTACCATGTTTTTGATGCCCGGTGCACATTGTGAATTCGGACAATTCCATTATTTTTCCTCGGAGTAGGGCAAACGATTCCGTATTCTGACACTGCTCTTCTGCTTGATTTTCCCACTGGGCACTGCCGTGTTTATTAGCATTCCGGGTGGCAGGATTTGACCCGACCAGGTGCAGCCACCCTACTATGGGCTAATGAATGGCCAGTTTGTTAAGCATCTTTCTCTAGATATTTGTTCCAGTTTAACTTCGTATTTTAAATGGCTTCCAGATAATTTGCCTCATTTAATAGTTGAAGCCGATCACCAAAACAGAATGAGTGTTTCAATTCAACCAATGCTCTCTTTTTGGGGAAAAGCAGGAGATCTTGTTGAAATTTATCAGGAAATTCTCGATCCAAAAAATGTGCTACCTAAAGTCCACGGGTCAACACTATTTCTAACCCTCACACTCCATCAGATGACTGATTGTCCCAGTTGCAGTTTTACTATGCCGAAGGTTTATTTGCATTGCCTTCAGCATTTGTCGGCCACTTACTTACTTATTATTTGAAACGTTGGCTGTGACACACTAAGTTGACCTTTCCAGTCGCTGTTTTCCAGACCATTTAAGCTTTAATCGTTGATTCGCAGGACAAGGGTCATACCATCCGATCATGTTTCATTCCTCACCCTTCCCTTTCCCTTTTTACCTGGTTCGAAGTTTCGCTGCCATCTCCGTGTGCAATTGCTGGTTGGGCATTGGGGAATTGAACCCCCTTTTGCTATGGCATAAGAAATTCTACTTCCCTCTACACCACAGTATTAGTCTGGGTACTCTGGGTTTCACTATAGCAAATTTAGAGATAGAATTCAATCAGTTTTTGAATTCCTGGACTATTTTCGAAGTGATTAAATGACTTCTCAACGCCTTCAATGCAGCTTAACTATCGCTTGACTATCGCTCGTCAATCATCCAGGTTGTTGTTCGTAGGATCGCATCCACGTCAGCCAGAAAGACCTTTGCATATCGTCCACTTCCCGTTTTTATTCGAAAGGTAGAATCTTGCTCCATAGCGCTGTTCTGCTTTTTTCTATTTATAGGTTTAGAAGGCCTCAGTATATCCGGGTCCCAGATGGAATCTCCACGAACTCTCTCTCTGACACAATTACAAACACCGTTTCAGTCGCCAAGCAATTATTTTTTATTCTTTATATACCAGTATTTCGGAAACAACTTGTTCTTTTCTTTAGAGCAAGGTATAGGGGTATGCTCTAAAGAAGCCGAGGCTCGTCAGTTTTACGAATCTCTTATGTTCACTCTGTGTGTTCCAAAGACTTCATTCTTATTGCTTTTACAAGCGCGAATCAGAATTCATCAGGTTGATTTCCCGAGTTTTGCAGTTCTCTGTTTCACCAGCGAAACGTTTTACCGCGTTTGGCTCGGGCAATAAAACAAACCTCTTCAAAGTTCAAAGTTTCGAATAGATCCGGCACGCGTCAGTCTCTAATCAACTCTAACAACTTTGAAATGCAGATTCTTAAGTCACTTTTTCTTGTCCCCACAAATATAGGGGCGGACGTGCTACTGAGCGTTCGCATCACAAGATATTAAGAGTTCAAAGCATGCACTAGCAGATCTCTTAGTTCTTGCGGCGATGAAAGACACAAAGAATCATAGGGTAAAAGGAAGGACTAACGGTTTCGACCAGGGCAAAAGCAACTCATCAGACGCTGCCTCACCTCTGCCCTGGGAGCAGCGTGACCGAAAGTGGCGACAGGTGAAAAAGCTCCTTGATGTAATCGAAAAAACACGACAAGGGTGCGAATTATATCCAAGTTAAAACCACCAATAGTTTGAGACTAAGCCAAGCCAAAGCTAGTTTTTTGTTTGGGATATGAAGGATCCTAAGTCCACATTCACTTGATGTTGGACCGGGCCAAATGGAGAACAACTTACTCCTATGTTTTTCGGTCCACGCACCTCACGTTTGATTCATAGCACTCTGTTGCCAGTTTCGGCCAAGCTGTTCCCAGGGTAGAGATGAGGCAGCGCCTGATGAGTTGCCTCTGCCCTGGACGAAAGCGTTAGTCCCTCTTTTTGAATGCTTGGGTGCTATGCCCTAAACCAAAATACGTGGGAGTAAGTTGCTCTCCATTTGGTCTCATTCATCATCAAGTGGATGTGGACTTAGGATCCCTCATATTTCAAACAATAATCATGGGGTGATTAAGCAGAGACAACTATGACGTTTCTGCTCTTGTTATTATCTGGTATTGTATGATGACCGGAGCTAGGTCCTGGGGTCACAATTGTTTCAGCATGGCTGCCTCTATCAATTTTGACATCAAGGCACAGGCTCTCGGACTTGAAGATCTCTCATCGTGGAATATCTTATCCTCATTACTGATTCACCACCTCAGATTTCGTTAAACCGAACCGATGGCTCTTGTACGACAAAAATATAAGGACAGATCTGCAGCTTTACCAGCTTTGTTGCCAGTAGAAAGAAGAGGTTTTGGCATATGCTAGGTTAATTTGCCTAACCTTGATGTTCTTAGACATTGGTATAGTCTAATGTCCAACCTGCCTCTAATTGAAGAGCCTCCGCGTGGTGGCCAGGTTGTCCCCACCTTCCGCCGGACGTTTCGCTTCCTTGCATCTGAATTCTCTGGTTATTGCCAGACTTGATGGTGCGGCAATACCCATGTATTCCTTCCTAAGAAGCTCAGCCTTCCTTCGCAGTATCTTCTGTTGCCGTCAACTTGCACCATTCCGAAATCCTCTGTGTCTAGGCTGCATAGATTAGTTTCCATGTGCTGGTATTAGACCAATTATGTTCACATCATCAGTTTCCGTTTCTTCAGTGTTTGCTGGAAGAATCGGAACAGAAGCTTCAGACTGGCAAGGTTTAGCTCTCTTTTTTAGCTGAAATTTCCTTCTGCTGAGCCTTCCACTCGCGTTTTCTGGGAAAATTAGGCAACAATGCCACCGAAAGACCGGCCGTAGGCAGGTTTCCATTATGGGAGTTGCGGCACTCCCCTCTCTGGGTGGCAAGCGCCCTAGATAGTGAGTACAAGCTTTCCACTGAAGTGGAAGGCATGTCATCCAAGTAAGGGAAGATGGAACTGGTGAGGCTTCCAAAATCCGTGCCTCAGCCATGTTACTAAGTTACGGGTGGATTTGAAGTCTGTGACTCTTTACCACTTGGAGAATTAAAGCCCATTGCTTCCATTTTCATGTGTTTTCAACACCCTTAGTGTAGCAGTGTTCTATTACAGGCTACCCGACCGCAACAAGGTAGTGTCAGAACGAAGTGGAGATGTTTAGCTGGTACTCCGACGAGTGGTCCAACAATCTGGAATCTTTTGCAAAGAAAAATTAATTAAATGTACTTCAGCCAAACGGTATTATTCAAAATTGAAATGAAAGTAATTATTATTTAAATGAGTTCAGGAAAGTCTAATTATAACACTTCCATTAACCCGAAAAGGAAATTGAAACTCTAAAGCAGTTCGAACTTAGTAAAAATTATGAACGCATATCTTCCGACAAAACTAAGATATTGCAATAAAATATGTATAAAAAAAATTCCTTTCGAGTCTGCCTGTTTTCAATAATAATTTTATAACTCATTTGTTTTGAAATATTTTTTAAATTAAAAGCAAAAAATACTGAAACGTTCAGCGTTAAGAGAATCAATATTCAAGAATTGGAGAAATTAACTGAAATAATCTTGTGCTAAATAATTACTCTACTCAATTGAGTAGATAACGTACTTTTTTATCTGAATAATAAAATCTAAAACTTGCTCTAAGTCCAGGCAACAGTGAAACTGAAACTGCTAAGGTATAACACAGTAAATTAAACAACCGCAGGAGTTATTTACTTGTCGACTTGTAACATAACAAAGTGTTGCTCAATTTACGCTAATTTTGGTTATTTAAGAAAATTGAAGTCTAATTATAGTAACATATAATAAAATAGAACCCCCTGTAATTTATAGAAACAATACAAATGAAAAAAGTCCTTTTAGTTTTGAGCTTCCTTCCAACAAACCAGAAACCTGAAATTTGAACCAAATTCCGCCAACCCACTTTTCTTCCCACCTACATACTTCATTGAACGACCCTCAATAACACTCATTACCCTGGGTACACATACAAAAGACGTGTATTGTCCTTGCCAAGTCTTCATTACAACCCTCCGATTTTGAGGGGTAAAATCGATACTGCGAAAATATTCTCTTCGTCGGTCAGGTCGTTGCTGTTGAACGTTGTCGCATCGAAAAATGGCAGACACGGAATTCGAGGAGTTTAGCAAGCCATTGAATCGGTTGCCGACAACGTCCAGGACACCAGCCCCCTTTTATTCGTAAGTTGAATGTCGATTTGTTCCTTAATCCTGAAAACACGTCGGGCAAATGCGACATTTTGTCTTTTCGGTTTGGTTTCGTACTTGGCCATGTTGACTTCGATTTTTCGCATGTCAATAAATATTTTCGTGTTGCAAAAAGGATACAGTGTAACCTTCGGAAAACTTCTTAATTTGCCTTGTGATTTGGGATGTCTCTCAAGTTTCGTCATTCACATATTGCACAGTGGTTCGCCTTAATTGAATTTAATGTGCTTGTGCTCTTTCCAGCCTCATACCGGGAATTGAGGACCTCGAGGATTCCCCATCATCAAAAAGTGACCTTTCAGACCAGGAAGACTTGAATAATTCATTGAGTGAGAAATCTGGAAAGGAGAGTTGTGATGCAAATAATCGACAACGACATGTTGAAGACGATGAAATTGGTGATGGGCTTAAGACGAGTATTATTACCGAGTCGGAGTCCTGTCGGAATATCCATGGACCGGAGAGGATGACACCAAACGGTTTCAGTGGTGGGGAAAGGCGACGACGTAAACTTCCCGAAATACCTAAAAATAAAAAATGTAAGTTACGTATCATGCCTACTAATTTGTTACATGTGCATATACCAAGCATTTACAACATTCACTTGTCGTGGGTGAGGAATACAATGTGATTCATGCAATAGCATTCCTTGATAATAACCATCACAACGGAAGTCAGTTTCCTACCTTTCCTACAGGATACATTTTTTAACATACCCACATTCATTGTCGAGCGTTTTAGCAATCACACATTTTCAGACCAGACACTGCATGAACACATTAACTGAAATAATCTAATTTTAGCTTCCATTATGTTTCTCTGTGGCGGCCAAACTTCCCTAGCAGATGACAGTTCTGGTCAACGGTCACACATTCCATATATCTTAAACGGCAACTCACAAAGGACAATTCTGTCAATGAAATGCAGCTACCTATTGGACGAAGATTCGAGCCCTGATTCGGAACGCCTCCAAAGTCTAGGTGATGTCGATAGTGGGCATAGTACTGCACATTCCCCAGTAGATTTCAAAAGCATGTCTCCACAATTGGCATCCCCATCATCACATTCGCCATTTCCTCCTCCTTTTGGCGGTGTTCCATTCAGTCAATTGGAGATGTTGGAAGCAACGCACAGAGGTTTGCACAAATTTATCCCCAGACATCATGATGAGATAGAGGTGGAAATCGGTGATCCAATTTATGTTCAGAAGGAAGCTGATGACCTCTGGTGTGAAGGAGTTAATTTGAGGACTGGTAGGCAAGGGATTTTCCCCTCTGCCTATGCCGTTGATCTTGATTATAATGACTTCGACCCGTGCACAGTCCAAGTGAAAAAGGAAAGATACCTGTTGGGATATTTAGGATCAGTGGAGACACTCGCACATAAAGGTACAGGCGTTGTTTGCCAAGCAGTTAGGAAAATTGTCGGTGAATATGGAGACTCACCAAGTGGACAGATTTGTATTTTGGAAGTTTCAGATCAAGGACTTCGCATGGTGGATCGGTCTAGACCACAGGTTTGCATTTTAGTAAGAACATATTTTCTAGATATTACAATAATGTCCCCTTCCAGAATAAGAAAGAGAAAAAGCCATGCATTGACTACTTCTACTCGCTCAAAAATGTATCATTTTGTGCATTTCATCCCCGCGACCACAGATACATTGGCTTCATCACAAAACATCCTACTGTGCAGCGTTTCGCCTGTCATGTTTTCAAAGGATCAGAATCAACACGGCCTGTAGCAGAAGCTGTAGGGTAAGGAGACTTTACCTATATTTAGATAGACGATCTTAGATACTGTTTAGTACGTAGTACGTTGACGTTGCTGATTCAAATCTTTTGCTTTTCAGGCGAGCATTTCAAAGGTTCTATCAAAAGTTCATTGAAACCGCTTATCCAATTGAGGATATTTATATAGAGTAAACTCAGTATAATTGTGATGTATATCAATTTATGTAAAATACAGACTATAAGACTTCTAGACTTAAGTATTTGAGAAGCTATGAACATCTTTTCCTAAATAGATGTCGACATCTTCGATATAAAGAGGAAAACAATTTATTATTAATTATTCAAGGAATCACACAAATACATATACCTATATAACGACCAAAATCTTTCTCTGAAATTGGTGCTTGGGCTGCAAATTGGTCATCGTTAGCATCTCGAAACGCAGATTTGTGGAAGACGTAGGAACTGTAGGTTTCACAGTAGAGAGAGTCAGCTCTGGGTCTGCAGAAATGTTCTGGACAATCAAAGGATGAGTTCAGTAAGCGCTCGCTTAAAGACAATATTCGGACACTAAGGAACGTGCCATTGCATGTCAAAGAAGCTTTCGAACTCATTTTGTCGAAGCAACAAATTAGGCCCTTTTTTGAAATGTACTTCCAAGAATGTAGCAAATGTATTGTGTCCCTGAAGCTCATAAAATCATTAAATATAAATTTTCTATGGGCACATGCTCTTGGCACAATCCCTCTAAGGGAATCGGTTTACTTGCCGAATCCAAAAGAAGTGCAATCGATACCAGAATTATCTTGAAAAATTGCCGAACAAAAAAAAGATATATTTTTGTAAGAGTTGTCATTACAGTTCTCCAACTCAGGAGTGTGGAACTTAACAGATATTTCTTCTTGGTTCAATATACAACTTAATAAGGCGGAAATAAGTAGCAATCAATAAAAACAAACTTTTCAAAAACATGTTAAACCGTAATGAAATAGACGTGGCCGAGCGCAGATATCCTGGTATAGTATTCAATATAAAAGGATTCTCAAGCGATATCCTGCAACCTTCTTAGGCAGGTTCAAAATTCAGCTAAAAGAATCTTTCTTAATTTTGAGGGCTAAATCTTCCCTGATTAGTATACCAATTTTGGGGGTTAAATCTTCCCTGTATATCATACCAGGACACTTGCGCTAGGCTTTATACTAAGGTCACTAATATTGAACAACAAATACAAAATAAATTTTATTATTAGAAATCATTGTTGACGTTTAACGTTTATATTTGAGAATAATAAACATTAATATTATTGCAGAAAGCAGATTCCACAATATATGGACAAGATATTAATCAATACATAAGAAAGTGTGGGTTGGCTGATAAAGGGCACTGTCTGCAGACAGTGATAGGGAATGATTTGAATTCGAGTTGATAAGTTTACTAAATAAATATTACGGTAAAAGTAACCATAAGAGATCTCAAATTTATATTACCGCAATAGATTAAATACTGCTAAATAATATTTATTGAATATCTTTTCCAAAAAAAATGAATTATTTGAATTATTTATTTTAGTAATAGTTAGAATCATGAAAATTAATCATTTTTCCGGGGTACTTTTTGGAAAATTATCCTGCATTTTTCATACAGTCAAAGTTTATTTATCAGAACATTCGCAGATGTTATATAGGTTTTTAAAAATATGTTGCCAATTATTTGTCACAATGAAATTTACAATAAAATCTTGTATATAAATCATAATTATTCTCGTGTTCATAACTAACCCTAAATAGAAGCTATCAAGTTCAAGTTTTTTCTTTGCGTTTTTTGTTTACATAGTTCTACGGGCATCTCTGGTTATTCTATTTTTAATATTTACTCATTTTAATTTATTTAAATTAGCCGATGTTTTAGCAAAAAATCGAGTTTTTGACTCCCAAGTGCAACGAAAAACCAACAAATAAATCCTCCCTTCCTCAAAAATGTAGTGGCCGCGGCTTCGGGATGGGAGCGGAATTTTATTCGCCTTTTTCGGGATGAATTTCATCAAATAATGTATTCTATAGTATGTAATTACCTTAAGGCGGTCATCCTGCGTGAAGGATGATTTGTTAAGGTTTTGTGTAAACCAAAACCTTATTAAAATCGATTCAATGTCTGTCTGTCTGTCTGTCTGTCACACGCATTTTTCTCCAAAACGGCTGAACCGATCCGAACGAAATTTGGTGGACAGATGGGAACTCCACGCATACAGCGAGTGGCATAAATTTAGGTGGAGTTTAAAGGGGGCTCCCCATACATGCAAAGGGGGGATTCAAAAATTTTTTTCACCGGATATAGTTGTGTAGAGTATCAAATGAAAGGCCCCGATTTGTACTTTCCGAAACTGAGTTTTGGCATAAATTGCAAAGTGCGTGAGTAAGGAGTCAAAATGAACGCACTTGAAGTGAGACAGGACTCATTTTCAGAAACTACCCAACCTAAAAATCCGAAAAAAATCAGGGTGGTGCGCCTAGATGAAATCTAGGCCTCAAAATATGTCCCATTCCGATATCTGCTCAAATAAACTTACTAATAGTATATTACTACTTTTTAGAAATTTACTGAAAAACCCCCCTTAAATTCATCCTAGCACTTCCGAATTTTGCACCAGCATAGGGGATAATATTTCGTATGTATGTGCTAAATTTCATGGAAATCAGGCAATTAACGCCAAAGTTATAGCAATTCAAATTTAGCAATTTCGCGCGAGTTTACTGCTTCCAAAGCCATGCAAATCAGATGCTGACGTCATAATTACCCGGAATAATTGACATTCGCGTGGAATATTAAAGTCACATTTATGAAGAATCTATTTATCTGCAGCCCTTTTTAAGGTTTTGTGTAAAACACTTATGTGAAATCTAATCTTGGAGAGATGTCCCATTCCGGTATCTGCTCGAAAAATTTACTAATAGTATATTATCAACTTTTAGAAATAGACTAAAAAACTCCCCTTAAGTTCATCCTAAGTGTACTAAATGCATGCACCGACATAGAGGGCAGCCTCGTGCATACACATGCCAAGTTTCATGAAAATCCAACTATTATTGGGAAAGTTATAGCAGTTCAAACTTATCAATTTCGTGCTAATTAACAGCATCCCAAGCCATACAAATAAGATGCTGACGTCATAATTAACGAGAATAATTGAAATTCCAGTGAAATATTAAAATTCCATTCAAGAAGAATCTAATTCTCCCTAGCCCTTTTTAAGGTTTTGTTTGTAAAACAAAACCTTATTAAAATCGGTTTACTGTCTGTCTGTCTGTCTGTCCGTCACATGCATTTTTCTCGGAGACAGTTATAGCGATTGACACCAAACTAGGTAGAAAGGTGGGAACTGTGAACGCTCATGCATATAGTGAGTTACATCCTCTTACTACGAATTTAAGGGGGGTCCCCATACATGCAAAAGGGGGGTGTAAATTTTTTTTTCATCAAATATAGTCATGTGGGGTATCAAATTAAAGGTCTCGGTGAGTACTTTTCGAATTCGGCATTAGTTTTGACTTTTGCTGAAAAAGTGGGGAGCGCGGGGGGTTCAAATTGGTCATTTTTTTAACGAACCCATTCTCAGGAACTAGTGTCCGGATAGCTGAGTGGTTAGAGCATAAGGCTGTCATACGGAAGGTCGCGGTTCAAATCTCGCTGGCGGCAGTGGGATTTGTATCGTGATTTGACGTCGGATACCAGTCGACTCAGCTGTGAATGAGTACCTGAGTCAAATCGGGGTAATAATCTCGGGCGAGCGTAATGCTGACCACATTGCCTCCTACAGTGCTCTGTAGTGTACCGTTACGGTCTTGAATGAAGTGCTCTAACACACTTCAAGGCCCTGATCCAATATGGATTGTTCTGCCAACGATTATTATTATTATTCTCAGGAACTACCAAACCGAAAAATCTGGAAAAAATCAGGGGGCTGCCACTATATGGTGCCTAGGCTCCGAAATACCTTCCATAACGATACCTGTTCAAATAAAGTTAATAATAGTATATTACTATAATTTTTAGTAATTGACAGGAAAGCCCCCCCTTAGAATCACAAAATGTAGGCTACAGTATAGATCATGATCCTGCCAAATTTGGTGAAAATTGCACTATTACTAACAAAGTTATACTAGGTCAAATCTGCGCTCCTCTGCAAATTCAAGACTATGAATGTCAATATCACTTGAAAGTGGCTATTTTCACATAATATATGCATATTTTACGTGCTACATGCTAATGGGGCAAATGCACACCCAAATCTCTTTATAAAAGAAATACACAAAACCTTTCATACCTGACGCGTCTAGCTTCCGGTTTCCCGACTTGTTTATATTTGATGTTGGTTAAATTGTTGGCATTTGCTAATAATAGTAAACTCAGAGTGTGAAGCGTATGAGGTTGACTATTTCAATACAGGGCTTTCCATCAAATGATTTATTTAAATTACTTTCTAAAAAATAGATGCCAACAGAATTTTTAACTATGTGACACGGAACTGTCAGGCTCACCGCTCCTCACAGCTTCTTCTTTTTCTCCAGTCTTCAGTTCACAAGCGGGGTCGGCTCGTCGTGATCGGTTTCGTCATCTTATTTTATCAAATGCCTGATCAGGATGTAATCGCGAGACCTTTAAATCCCCATCCAGTGTATCATGCGACCATTGTTTTGGCCGGTTTTTTGGTTGCTTACCATTGCTTTCGATGTTCTGATCAATGCTGGTTGTTGAATTCTCGTTAGCGTGAATTACGTGACCACACCATCGAAAATGCCTCTCTTGCAGTTTTTCCACGATCGGTGCAAATCCATATCGATCGCGGATATTCTCATTTCAGACGTGATCAAAACGTGTCACGCCACCAGTGCAATGCAACATCTTCGTCCCCATTACCGCAAGACGCCGTTCATTGTCCTTTATAGTCAACACTCAAACTATAAAGAGGGACAGGCGGACGACATTGCAGTAAATTTTAGATTTGGGACGTGCGCTGATACGTCGATCATAAAGAACACCAGTTGCGGAATGTTACTTCATCCAGGTGGCGTTAATGCTTGAAACATTTCATTACGCAGTTCTCCATTAGCTGGTAGCATTGACTCGAGATATTTAAATCGCTCAGTTCTTTCAATGGCAGTAATCTGCCCCTCCAGATATTTAAATCGCTGAGTTCTGGCAATGGTGGTAACCTGCGATTTAAATATGTCGGGCCAATGCTATAAGCCAATGGAGAACTACGTTATGCTTCTCACATAGGGAAACACAAAACCTTTTATACCTGAAGCGTCAAGCTTCCGGTTTCCCGACTTGTTTAACTTTCTTTAGAATTTTTTTGTGAAGAACTGGATAAAGGTACAAATGCGATTTTTTTACCATATATTTATTAATATCTTGAGCACGCGTAGTAATTTTTTCAGTCCAATAGCAGAGTTCGTTATTAAAGTATAGAGCATCTCCAAAAAAAAGTGTTTTTCTGCTGCCACGCTAGAGGGCGCTAGATTCATCTCAGAGAAAAAATGTAAACGGCATTTCAATGTGCGGACTTAACCACAGTCCGCTAACTAGAATTATTAGAAAATATTACAAGGTATATAAATTTTTGGTGCCTTGTTGAAGTTTTTTTTTGTGAGTTTTGGTGTTTTTTCTAGGCTACTTTAATGAATAAAAAAATTACTGAATGAATCCTAGTTTGCGGACCATAGAAATATGTTCTGAATAAGTCCTGAAAATTTCGAAGAATTTCGTTAGGTAGATTTTGGGCTATGGTGGCAGCAGATTTTCAACATGCAGTTTCGAGAAAAACGCATATAAAAAGTAGAATGTGATTTTTAACCATAAAATCTTAACTGGCCGTTAATCTGCTATACCTAGTCCATAAACCTTAGGTTTTTTGAAGAAACACAAATAAATCCTGGGCTTCAATTTTTATGATTTTAGTGAGGTCATTCGAACATTATTCGGACCGATAAATACGCGCTTTATTACGGCGATCCACATAAATCAGGCATGTGACTTATCACGTATTTAACACTATAATTTCCGAACGACTCCGAATATCAAAAAGTAACTTTGCCCTTATATTCTACCTTATACCTAGATATAATTGATGCCAATAAAAAAATTCGATTCCGCAGATCCGACACACGGGATGACCCCCTTAAATTTCGGCACATATTGCACATTATTAAATGCATTTGGGCGAGTTGATCGTGACAGAGGGAAATGATCTGGGGAGAACAAAGGAGCAGAGAGACCTTGAATTTTTCGCAAGGGAATGACCGCGGCTTCGCGACGGGAGCGGAATTCGTTCGTCTCTTTCTGAATTAATTTGCTCAAATAATGCATTTCATAATGTGCAATCGCCCTAATGTTCGCCGCAGATTGCAAGTTAATCTTGACAAAGGGGAATGATTTGCCGCATCCGTAGGCGCACGCGCATGTTGCTGCAACATGAACTTAGGAGAGTTGAAGGCGAAAGTAGCGGCATGGGGAGCGGTTCTCGGGAAGAACAGCTGGATGGTGGCGGGGAACGAACAGCTGGACTGGTGAGTCGAGAAGGAAAAACAAGCTCTGGGGAATTGTGAAGAGAAAAGAACAGTTGGACTCAAGGAGGACAAAGAAGAGGGGATGGTTCTGGCCTGGGATGAAAGCGGAGTTGGAAGAGGAAACTAGGACGGAAGCAGCGCGCAGTGCGATTTCTCGAGTTCTTGTAAAATACTTCCACCAAACATGAAGAAATTCGCGGTAAATATTGATTCGATTCTAGCTACTTGTCGTCAAATCCGCCAGCGCCACTTTCCTGCAGTGCCTAACTTTCTAAGAATTAGCGTGAGCCGTCGCGTTGGCGAATAACTGTATCTTGGAGTTGATAGCGCGCGCTCCTGTGACCAGCTAATAAGTGCCGTCGGCGGTTACATAATTCCAGAAATAAATATTCCAGGCACAGCCACCTTCAAAAATGTTCCTGGGTCAACTTACGGTTATTGCGGTTTTTCTTGAATTCTTGGATGGTGTATGGGTTTTCAGAGGTGATAAAAGGGGAATTTGCTCAGCGACATAACCTCTCCTGAATATCATTGTTTCCTAGATGCCTTCCGAGAAACAAAGTGGGCAATTCGAACAAAAAGTGATTGCTAGAGCTTGCGGTTTGTGGCGTTTTTTTTTTGAGGTTCTCACTCTCGTTCAGAAGTCGGTGTGGGCGTCGATTGGTTGAGCGGTTGGTGCTAATTCTGCTTTTCGAACAATAAACACAAAGCTAAAGAAAGCCAATCGTTATTGTTTTTAATGGATTTATTCATATTTTACGCTTTCGGAGCTACTCATAGTTTGGACTTCTGCCATTAGACAATTGTTCAAAGACTTCATTCGCCGTTATTATAATACAAATATTGTAAACTCGTGTGTATCAATTACCGCAGAAGTTCTCAAATCCAAACGAAAGAACTATCTTCGTCGTCTCTATGGTGTTTCAATTGTGGATATTGTTCTTGCTCGAAAATTCATTTCAGATCCATATTAAGTTGATGTGAAGACCGTTGTTATTCCGGTGATATCACAATGCAAACCGAAAGTGTCGTTTTCGCAACCGCGAACTCAAAAAGAGTTTTATTTTGTTTTTATTGAAAAGAGAAAACTAAGTATTTAGATTGTAAATTTTTGCAATTCCCATGGTAATGTTGGAATTTTTTTTCTTTTAGCCACTAATCAAAATTAGCAACATCAAATTTGCTTATTTTTGGCATGAGTAATATACAATGATTTTTTTTAAATAATTTTTGATTGATTTGAGGACTCCCTCCCTCTCTCTTCCTCCTTGATACAGCAAAACCTTTATTAGGGACATCCTCTAAAAAAGTGGCCTGAGGCCCTCAGGGGCCGCGCCTCAATCACCATCTGAGGTAGAAAAAGCGATGATCGGGATTGTGATCCGTCGTGAATCCTCCCTCTTGATCGCGGCACTCGGGTCCGGAGACTTACGGTTCCCCGTGCGCGGTCGAGCCGTTTTATTTATTTTTCAATTTTAGCTCGCGTTCTGGTTTTTATTCGTTAGACCGTTGCGTCCTTCATTTATTGTGATTTTGAAATCCGGTGCGAACCGCGCATCGGAAAAGACACGTTAATTTTGTAATAATGACAAGTGATGGATTAAAGCGCTCAAAGGTTCCCCCACAATCCTGAGCCTGGCTAGCACTAGATAACTATATTGGAGGCAGCGTGTGCTACGGCGAGAATGTTCCCGATGGATCTTCTTGTAAGTGAGGTGCGTTTCCTATACATGAAAAGAAAAATTAATCTACCTGAAAAAGGTACAGAATAGCAAAGAGTGGTAAGGAAAAAATCATTTAAAAATAGCAACGACGATTGGATAATTTGCTAAAAGTTTGGTGGACCCACAGGTTCCGACAGTCAACACAATCCCTGACAGAACACAGTGGTTGCAGGAAGTATCTGCACCAATCCAGGCTGGATAATTTACATTTTTACCCTGAATGTGGCTTCACACCTGAAGACTCAAAGCATTTCATGTTCTACTGTCCACGATTTTATTCAGAGAGGAGAAGCTTGGACGCCTTTCTGAAAGGCAGCTCAGGCTGTCTTAGGAAAACTTGTGAGGGAACGCCATAATGAGGAATATAACGTTCGGCTGGGCAACAAGCAAGGAAGGAAAACATGAAGAGTGAAAGGCTTGCAAACTTGCAGCGCATTCTTCCTTACCAAGTAATGATTTTCGAAGATTGATAACAAAAGTGAAATTCTTAGATCAGGGAAATAGATAAGTAAAGTATAGTCGGAGTTATCCACTATGCTAATTTTTACCTGATCTCTCTAGGTGACAGGCCCCGCGACTGCACGACCAAGAAAATGCATCGAATAAGCTTCGGGAAAATGCTAGGGCGTCCTTAATCGACTTGGCAGGACGGGCCCCGGTCCTGTCCAGAAATAGGCAAGGGTTTTTGACGCATGGCGGCGTCAGGACGTAAGTAAGTTTGTCCGAGCAAACCAAACACGTCTCTGTCCTTTTAATGTCGGCACCCTGATTGAAAAGACCAAGAAACTTGTAACAGCCCTTCGGAAAAGGCGCATTGATATCTGCGCTCTACAAGAAACCTGATGGTCTGGTACCAAAAGCTGCAACATGGACGTGAACATGGTAAAAATGGTGATAAACTTCACTATTTTGGTAGCCCAAACACTCACGGTGTTGGCATTGGCATATCAGAGAGTTTCAGTAACGCCATTAAAGAAGTCGAATGATTTTATGACCGGCACTATTCACCACAGACAATTTGACCTGATCATCATTGCAGGCGCCCTTAATGGCTATGTCGGTGAAAAGGCAGATGATAACATTTCCCATGGCGTAATGAGGTTTTGAACGCACAATGAGGATACATGACCTTGCACTTACGAACATATGGTTTATCAAACGATTGTTTCATTTTCTAGCATTTTATAGTAGGAATAGTAAAACGCAAATCGACTATATTTTCATAAGATGTCAACATTTGACCATCGTCACTCATTGTAAAGCTGTTCTCTAAGAGACCATCGCACCTCAACATCGGTCGTTGATTATCGTCCTGCGAACTAAGCTACCGATAAAACAGCGTGAGGAATGCACTGGCTCCACGCGCATTCAATGGTGGGAATTTCGTAAGAAGAAGGAAGGAATGATCTCACTTAAACGATTACCAACCATTATGAATATGGAAGTATCGTGAAATTAAATTAAAAACACGATCCACAAAGCGGCCTCTTAAACCCTCGAAGTCGCCAAACTAGCTAAGCAGTTCATCAACCGAGATACTTGGCTTGGGAATGATAATGTTGAAATGAAGGTCCGTGGAAAGAAATGTCTCTACCATACGCTTCTCGACGATAAAAGACTCGCCAATTGGCATATTTATAGGAATGCCAACCGGGAAGCAAAAAAAGCGATCACTGTCACCCGAGCGGTCCTTTACAAAAATCTCTACTATAAACTAGACACTCGAGATGGCGAGAGAGATCTGTATCGACTTGCCGAATATCGAAAAATTCTGTTGCGTTATTGACAAGAACGGTACTTCACTTACCGACCGTCGAACCGCGACGGATAGATGACGAGAATATTTCGAGCTGATTTCGACTGAAGAATTTGTTCGTCCTCCACTTTCACAGGCATTGCCGACATTTGGAGCAGTTTCACCTGTCAGCGCAAATGAAGTCGAGGAAGCAATATAACGAATGAAAAAACCACAGGACCTGACGAGATCACATCTGAGCCCTGGAAAGCGAAGAGCTGGGACCCAACACTGTAGCTCAGTGAATCCTTCAATCCGGTCATTGAGGAAGGTAGAATATCATCTGAGTGGCAAGAAATTTCCACAGTTCTAATATGGAAAAAGAAAGGTAGTCCAACAGAATGTTCAAATTACCGTTCCATCCGATTACTTTCCTATACCAAATCAGATTTTTGGACGCATTCTTCACAACCGTATTCGTGAAATCGTTTAAATAACCGTGAATCAAGCCGAATTTGTCAAAACCTACGGAACTACTGACTCTACTACATAGAGATACACCGTGAGAAGCATTGTCCTCGTTACATTGCATTTCTGGATCTAGAGAAAGCGTTTGACCGTGCGCCACACGAACCCATCTGGTATGTTTTACAACAGTTAGTCCCAGAAGAACTCGTACACTGGATTCCATTGCTCTACCATGATCCGAAAAGTGAAGTTCAAAGTATGGCGGGTGTATCAAAACCGTTTCGTGTCTCTGTTGGTGTTCATCAAGGAAGCACCCTCTCACTACTCCTCTTTATTCTTGTTATGGACACCGTTACACGGGACATCTAACGTCCAGTGCCCTACACACTGCTTTATGCAGATGATGTTTTCCTACCTGGAATCATCTGGTATGCTTTACGACAACACTTCGTGTCAGAAGAACTCGTGCGCTGGGTTCAATTGCTCTACTACGATCCGAAAAGTAAAGTTCGAAGTATGGCGGGTATATCAAAACCGCTTCGTGTCTCTGTTGGAGTGCATCAAGGAAGTGCCCTCTCACCACTCCTCTTTGTCCTTGTTATGGACACCGTCACACGGGATATCCAACGTCCAGCGCCCTATACACTGCTTTATGCAGATGATGTTTTCCTAGCATCTGATAGCAAAAATGATCTCGAGCAATTTGTCCAAAAATGGAATGATCGTCTCATGCAACACGGTCTCAGATTGAATCTAAACAAAATTGAATTTTTGACAACCGATCCCCATGAAACAGGCACAATCACTGTCAGCGGCAGTGATCTGCCCAGAACTGAGCGATTTAAATACCTCGGGTCAACGCTATCAGCCAATGGAGAACTGCGTTATTAAATTGATCCACGCATTAACGCAACCTGGATGAAGTGGCGTTCCACAACTGGTATTCTTTATGATCGACGTATCAACGAACGTCTCAAATCTAAAATTTATCGTCGCTTTCTATGGTTCTGAGTATTGACTGACTATAAAAGACAATGTACGGCGTCTTGCGGTAATTGAGACAAAAATGGTGCGTTGGACTAGTGGCGTGACACGTTTTGATCACATCTGAAATGAGGATACCCGCAATCGTTATGGGGTTGCACCGATCGTGGAAAAATTGCGATGGTATGGTCTCGCAATTCGCGCTAACGAGAATTCATTTGGCAAGATTGATCTGAACAATGAAGTTGATGGTAAACGACCAAAAAGCAGGCTGAAACAACGGTGGCCCTGGATTGGGATTGCACACAGATCAGACATTCGATAGAACCAAATGGCCAAACCGATCATGACGAGCCGACCCCGCTTGTGAACGGGACAAAGGCTGCAGAAAAACAAGATTCTCCCCAGGAGGCAGTCAACCTCAAAAGTCGCCGCTAATGTGTATTAATTTAAATTCGAAATTGTCTGATTCTGATTTGTTGTGCTTCTGCTACGCTCATAAAAATTCGGAGATATCTGTTTTCCTTAAATTGCGTCAGTGTTTCCTTTCATTTTTCGCGAACTTCGTATAACATTTATTTTATATTAAAAAGTTTTTTTCTACTTCGGAATATAGTCGCTACTAATTTCGGATACAATGGACCAGTAGGGTCTGAGTGCCCAGTGCTTTGCCTGTCCCCACCTCAAACGCACACATCAATGGATTAATGAAATTTTAAATTTATTTGAATTTTTAAAGGTTTGCAACGAAAATCTAATCTTACTAAAAAATTTTTTAAAGAACTGTGTGTGGTATTTATGCTATCTTAAGTGAATGTCAAATGGTTGTTTCTGTCGCCATCACTTCGAATTATAGGGTTTAGAGTCTTCAGGTGAACTGAAGGGCGGTGTCATCGAAGCGAGAAGACTGAAGCAGCACTTTTGTCTTACTTACACGGTTTCATCTTATTAAAACTGATCGTAGACAAGATTCCATGGTTCCTTTCCGAACTCATTTTGTCAAGATTCCTCTGAAATATTGATAGCCTCCATTACATACACATACGCGGCAATTTGATAGCTGCTTGGTTTTCCCGTGAAGAAAATATGAAAAGGGTATTTGAATTGGCTTAGTCTCGTTCGAAACATCTTCCCAGCAGTTTATTACTTCTGCACCAATTTGAAATTTTCCAGCTTTCATAAAAACCTGATCAAATTCTTTAAAGAACTGCTGTTTATAAACCGAGAGCCCTTTCCTTAAGCAGTCCTTGTTGATGAAAGTTGAATAGATATCCAGCTGTAAATGGTTTCTCATGTTCAGGGATATTAAGTGATAAACATTGGCCTCTTTACGTAAATATTGACAGTTTATTGTATATAGATATCTTCAGTAAAACTGAATGCTGTAAAGTTCAGTTAACATATTTTCCTTGTTTTTTTTTTATTTTTCTTTTATTACACTTACGTACAAACGAACAATAAAATTTTTCTTGCATAGTCTAAAATTTCTTACGCACAAATTTAAACTTAAATTGAGGTATGTTGGTCTTATACTTAAAACAAAAGAATAAAAAATAAATAAGAATTATAAACGAACAGAAACGTTAAATGATAAAAATAGAGCTATAAAAACATTCATACATATATATTGCCCCAGAGTTTGCTTCCAATAATCTGTCTAATTCTCCTTTCTCCTAATTCTTATATAATTTATAACAATAACAATAGAAGTCTACTAATATATAAACAATATAATAAAACCGGAAACACTAATTTTCTTCTTCTGTTCCATTAGATCTCCTAAATGAAGTGAACTTTTCCTAATAGAAACCATAAACAAATGAAATACCATTGTTTTGAAGGACAAAAGTCTTCGGTAATTTAATCTTGGCTTATACATCTAGTATATAGTTCACTTAGTGTATATAAACAATATCAAATTTAGTTTTCCGATGTACTTTTTACTTCTGGGGCACATTAATCTTATCTTGGTTTCAACTCATTTTTATTGGAGAAGGCTGGATTGCTGTCCTTCAAATTTGGTCGAATCGGTCCGGTGTTGTTGAGGTGCGCTTGAAACTCGCTTTGCATTGATTCAAGCATTTCTCGTTGCTCCTGGTGCTCCTCCTGTTGGAAAGAAATGGAATTTGAGGGTATTCGATATCACAAGCTATCATTTGATTAAGCAGCATTTCAAAGTCTATATTTCAGTAAATGAGGTGCTCCGGAAGATCGCAATGGTTGATGTGATCTTCCGCCTGAACAGTGCCCTTGGAAAGATGAAGAAACTTATCAATAAACACTTGACACGTTACGGTCCAATAAAGCGAACATTTATTCTATGAAACTGGCTAAATAGGAATTTACACGGTTTTGAAATTTAAATCAAAATTAATTTAATTAAACTCGCAACGCCGTTCTCGTGACTGCTTAGGTAATGCATACACAAAAGGCTATCAACTTTTTTTGGGACTTACAATAATTTCATCCAGTTGGTGCTGAGTACTTGCATCGATTCGGAAATTATTGCACTGGTCCTTGAGTTCCGTAGTTGCACTTTCTACATGCAGGAGGGATCTATCCAGAGCTTCGAAGGAGTTTGGTAGAACTTGCAACAAATCTGCTGACATTATGAATTCTTTGTTATTAAAATACAATTCGCTATTTAAATCATACATACCAGCACTCGGATTCGTAAGATCTTGTATTGATGGTGTCCTAAAAATATGGTTTTCTGAAACATTTCTCTTTGGAGCTATACTTTCATTCTCATCTTCAAACTGATCGAAACTGCGCATTCGCTTAAGAACCGATCTCGACCGAACTGGCTGATCTGCGCAACTTAGGATATTTGGATCGAGGGACGAAGAACTCGACATGGATTGGGTGTATGTGCTCATTTCGAAGTATCCTGTAGCTGTGGGCAGTGGTGGCACTCTTTGTTCGCAATCCGAATCATTCTCCTCCTTCACAACAATTGCCTCTAGCCCTGCAACTCTGTCATTCTCATCTTTACGTTCAACATCCGGAGTTTTGACCTCGCGATTCGTCGGTGAATTGGCGGTTCCCTCCTCATCGGGATTTGGACTTTTCACGTTATTTAAATGCGATTTATTCTGAAAGTGTTTTGCCGTAATATTGACGACATTCACGCTTTTCGTTATCGAGGACTTTATGGTACATGGCTTGGGCGGAACAAGTACAAGCGGTGGCGATTTCGAATGTCGTTGGCTACCATCACTCTTCTCCGGACCATTTGAATCGTCTTCGCTTTCATTTGATTTATCCAAATTATGGATTAGGCAGAGTATGGCGCGCTCCAGTTGCTGAGGATTTTCAGCCGCTGGAGCATCTATAGCCGATGGAGGTATTTTTGTTTTGACGAAGACAGAGAATTTAGCTTTCATTTCACGAACCCGTCTTTTTCCCTCATCTTCGTCAACAAGCGTATTAATACATATAAATGATTGAACTTTATTTTTTTCTTTATCAATTTCTAGGTAGCCCCGGGTTTTGAGGTAGATGAACTTGCCCGTACGGGTTATAAGACGATAGCAAGATTCACCATAAGTGCTATTGCAATCGTACACTGGAAAATATAAAAGGGAACATTATAGATGTTAGCAAAATATACATTTTAGATTTAAATATTTGAATAGTTCAGTTTTTATTAGGTCATAATTAATGCTCGTCTATATCTGAGTTTTTCTAAAAACTTCATGAAATAAGGTAGTGATAGAATAGAATGGTGAATTTTACAATAACATAATTAAGCCCTGCCTGACATGAAACTGAGGAATCTGGATGCTAGGTTGGAAAGATTTTAGGGTACATGTTTGAACTGCGAAAAATATATCCAGGAAACATTGGCAATTATTAAGTGATTAGATTTTCGTCTACTACAAAATTGGCTATGGTTTTTTACCAAGGGAGAGGCAACTCATCAGACGCTGCCCCACCTTGGCCCTGGGAGTTGTCTATTTTTTGCTGAGGAAGTCATCAAATGGATGCGGACTCTGGACACCCTCGATTTACGTTGGATATAAGTCGCACCCGCATAACACCTGCTTCCCACTTCGATCACGCTGCTCCCAGGGCAGAGGTGAGGCAGCGTCTGATTAGTTGGTAAAAAACCGTAGGAGTCCATCGACCATAAAGAGTGGGGGCAAGTTGCTCTCTAACATATTTGGTCCGGTTCGACATTAAGTGAATGCGGACTCAGGACTCCTCAATCCTAAGCCAAAAATAGCAATTATTTATTGTCGTCGTTATTGTAGTAACGTCCCGTGTCCCTGTGTATTGAATTAAATTTTAGCAAAGCATTTCAGCCTCCTCCGCATCAAGGCCAAGAAAAGTAAAATAAGTAACGTGAGAGCTACCGAGCAATTGAAGATATTCATATTTCAGTTTCATTAACACCACAGTTAATGCTGTACAATTGATAAGCCTACATCAGCCGAACAGCATATACATGGACACAAACAACCATGATCAGCGAGATTCGAACATGGGGCAATGACGTCTAAAAACTACATCGAGGGGAAGTTCCCTTTTAAATCCTTGGGCACTCTATTTCAGAGCTTTCCTATTGCGCCGAATTTTGCGAGAATTCATTTGACGGCGGTTAGGATGATCATTTTGGTAACATCCTGCCAAAGATTGCTTAGTAAGCAGGTAACTGTGGTTTATTATGGACAGCGCTTTGGTCTCCTATAAATGTACTGATCACTCTATACACTACCAGCAGGTCTCGTTATTCTAGTTAATGTAAACTAAAACCAACCATACGCGTTCCAGTGAGCCTGCCAGTTATGCATGAATAGTCCAAAGGTAAACAGTGGCTGGAATTTGTGTAGGAGCCGGCTGGCCTGTCAGTACCGATTGTGCATTCATACGAATTGTATGTCCAATGCTTTTCGCGAAAAGGATTCAATTGATTGTGCCATCCGTATTGCCAGTATGTCTATGGAGTTTTCAGTTTAAGCGGGATGGACTGTGGGCTGTTCAGGTGTAACTGAACAGATGCACGGTTATCTTAAGGAATAAATAGTTTCAAATTCATGCTAATTAAAAAGTTAACTCCGACCGAAATTTTACGATACTTGCAAGCATAGTACCGGAAAAATAACCTCTGAAGGACAAGAGTGTTTAAATGAAGTAGAAAAATTTCTGGAGGAAAAGAGAAAATAGACAACGAGAGCCACGATCATCATCCGAGGATGAATACCTACCCTGAAGAATCGTTACGAACAAGAGACGAGAACCTTTCAAATCGTATCGTCGCAGTAGAACGCAGTAGAAGGGTTAACTATTATACGCCCGAGTCAAAGCTGGCCAGCAAAGAGAAGAGGAAGAAAAACAAGTGAAGGCTAAGACGTGGTTATCAACGAAGAATATATTGGTAACAGTTTGTTATCTCCAAAGTGCCTTTTACACCGATTTCCTTTACAATCAAGTGCGGTGGTGCGAAAAGGGCACATAGAAGGAAATGGAAAGCAAAATCAATGAAAAGATTCTTCTTGCAGACAGTGCTAACCCTCAAGAAAAAGAATTTGAAATAGAAACACATGAGCAAAAAAGTTCAACACTACAAACCACTTGGGCATTCGCTATACAGTCTAGATTTATCAGCCTATGATCCTCATCTTTTCAGAACACTTAATTTCTACCTTTTGGGTCACTTTAGCTTGGCGTCCGACGAATCGATGAGGGTCGCAACGTTTTTGTGTCAATGGCTGAAGATATGTCCGAAGAGGAAAGCGTCGAAAAGCTTCTAATTCATTGGAAAAGGTGCTTCCAAAGCAGGAGGATATATGGAAAAACATAGGCGTGTTTGTTTTTTAAATTAAGGAAAATTTACAACAAATCGGAAAACGGAAGCTCTAGACATGAGATATATAGTTTTACGGATTTCTTAGGTTGAATGCACGGGGCTCCATTTGTACAGAACTTTGAGGCCCACATCGATTAGGTACATTGCGAATATTGTGTGTCTACCGTCGAAAAACCGAAAGACATCCGATGAAGCAACATGTTTGATAGCAGGCATGATCTCTGATGCAACATATCCTATCGAAGAGACCCGTACCTATCGGTAATTAGCACGAACTGAATTTACTCTGCGGTGGCAAGAGGGATAGGAAGATTTACCGAAAGGACGTAGGACCTTTATCGCTTCGGGCATGATGACTCCCCATATGACCCGACATGAAAGATGTTTGCGGGGGATATGAAGTACGAGTACTTTGCGGGCTGTAATAGTGGACAAGAAATCGCAAGTGCTTAGGTATGCAAACCACGTTTACGGATACCACAGAATTATGGGTTTAAATCCTTTGGATTTCGTGGTTGTGTTCAGAATGCGATCTCTTTGGTCTGTAATTTAGGGGTTGAAATGGGAAAATTTGACCCTATTTAGGAAATTCATCTCGGTGGAAAGTATTTTGCTGTTACTTCAGACAAAGCTTCCTAAAGTTGGTTTCAGCATTGCGTACTTCAGTAGATGCTGATACGAGTATGAAAGCCGCATTCGTGCGATTTATAAAGTCGTCCCAGTAAGATTCGGAGATGGTCGAAACGGAACGTGAGAACAATAACAATACCAGCCGCAGCATTTGAGATATCAGTGGAGATAACGCATAACCCACAATACGAAGGGAAGTATCGTCGTTCAAGGGACAGAAGTCTGACGTATTTAATTGTTCAAGGATCACCCATTGGCAGAATGTACGGTGGATTATCAGTGCGATTGCTTTGCCGTTCAGGGACGAATTGGTGTTGCGTTTCTTTTCTTATATATATCTATAGTCGATATACTATATCTGTGTATGAGGAAAGTCATTTTATTTGTGAATGAGCTTGGAACAGTTACTCGTCATAGTAATCGCATACCACTCAGATGGAGTTGGATGCAAAATTTTGTTGCATTGAAGAAAGGTCTAACGAATTAAATTCAATGCCGTCGCTGACGAAAAAAGTAGAGAAGAGTTGAGATTCGCATGAAAAATGGATGACGTAGAAGACACACACGTACTATATTTGCCCTCTTGTATTGAAGGCAAATTGCAACCCCTTCTGGAACGGTAGCTTTAAGTTAAGCAAGGTTAATTTAATGGTGAGAGCCGTAACTCCAAACATTTAGGCAGGGTCACCTATACAAGGCGTATCATCCCGGCTTTTACGAATCTGAGAACGTTTTTAGGGAGTAGAAAGTGCGCAGATTCTTTATTACAGAAGAACTCTCCGAGGTTTTGTCGTCGGAGGTATGAGGATGCCGGGCAGCTGCATATACAATGCAGGACTATCTCCTCCGTTTTTTCATGTGGTAGCTTAAGGATCAGTGTCCAGATCACAGTGTTCATGCCCACTTTCTTAGGGGGCAATTAAAAACCTCCTCTGAAGATTCCGGATTTTTTAACAATGATTTTCATCTGACGACGCACATTTAAATTCTATTCTATTTCATCCGGCTGTGTGGGCTTCACCTTTCAGAGTTGACAGTAGATCTGGCCTGACGCCAAATTTTGACTCTGGCCCCTCCATTGTGGCCAAATTCCTGGTGAGCCAGTCCGTCAGTCTTTTCATTCAGCGACTTTCGAGTGCTCTGGCATTCGCATCAAGAATGGTTCGTTCGGTCAGTTAAGTTGAGCTAAGCAGCTCATGGCAACTACAAACCGCCTGGCTTGATATGCTGCTACTATTTAGCGTTGATAATGGTTCCAGACAGACGCACGTGGTACGTGGTCGGACCAGTTCCCTTACCCGATTGTCCGAGAATACTCGAGTCTCATGACCTTTCTATTTTCGACCTGTTGTTGGTGTAGATTTCCAAGTTAACTTGTCAATGGTAACATATCGACCTTATATGCATCGACAGCTGATGAATGGCAGCAGGATTTGGTGTAGCTTCGAGTGCTGCGCTCGGCGTAGTTTGCATCATATTCAGTAAAGTTCAGCCTCGGCCACTAGCCGATGCATGCATACATGTGAAAATGGTCTAATTCTAGATGTGTAAATTGCGTAAATCCGTTGTTGTGACAAATCCTTAAGTCTTTTATCTGTCGAGTCCTACAGCACCAGGGTTTGTGATATTGTTCCTGGATATAAAGCTTCAACGTTTGCTTGGAGTCGATATACGCTGCTTAAATATTTGAGTGTAGTAGCTGGATTTTCACTTCTGATAAGATGGGTATCGCTTAGCCCCACTTAATGTTCCTAGTAAAAAGAGCTAGTCCAGTCTTTTTAGCATTCACCCGGTAGATTTGGAGCGAAGAAGAATCTCTTGATCTTTAGGATAAAAATAACATAAATTTGCCGCATTGCGATTAAACATTGAATTAAAATTTCTGCTTGATTTTCTAGTGTTGAATATGAACATTTTAGATGCAATTTTTACCCTCTTTTCTTCTCCCCTTGTAGTTAGTTCCAATCTTATATTTCCTTAATTGTTAATTATGATTCGAATTACAGAGGAAAATTTATGCAAATGGGTGCAGTGAATTTTAAAAAAAATCAAAATCCCCCACAATACTTGTGTAAGGCGAATACTAGCGCGTTATCATTTCCCACTTTCTGTATTAAGAAGCTTCTGAATAAAAGATAACGTCCAAGACCCTGGCCTTAAAAAAATCCACTGAATATTTGATTTTCTGCCTTTTGAGTAGTTTATGGTAAGCAGATATTATTCATAGATTTTTAAGTGTTTCATAATGTAATCTCCAGCAACCTTACTTAACTAGTGGTTAGGTGTAGGGCTAGTCTACTTAACAGGTAAATCTTGATCCAATTATTGCTATCGATGATTTCAACTGCTTTTCTTTGTTTCGATATTAGCAACTCCTACGATTTTTAAGCAATGGAAGCTGGTCCAAATAATATGGATTTATGGCACTGCAGACGTGACAGTAGAGAGGTAGCCTGCTGGCTTACATGAGTCATCGCAGTTGGGAAGCAAACAGCATACTGAATGCAATTAGAGCAAATGATGCGTGTCATCACATTTTGAACAGATCAATACTATATTCCCCTAAAGTCCAGATGTGTGAATATCGAATTACATCATCCTTTCTTACCGTAGAACTTTAAAAATAATATCGAAAATAGGAACAATAAAAGATCTCTGCCTCCTCAGTTTCATGTCCAGAGATAAATAACTTAAAATTTCGATTCAAACTGAATAATTCATACGTTGATCTTCATAGTAACAAAAACTTACTTTGACGTAATGCCACTATGACCCATCGAACATCATCTTGATGCATGAATGTGAATGGTGACAATCCATTTACTTCGTCGGTCATGTAGCCAGCTACGAGTGAAATTCTTTGGTCACATTGAATTATTCGTCCGTCGATTAGGTGCCGTGTCTTATATTCATAGTGATTTGCTTCCAGCAATCTTTCGCATACTTTGGGAGGCTTGATGACGCGGGCCAATGCTATGAGGACCTGAAAATAAATATGTTAAAATTACAAATAAAATTCCAAATGATCTATTTATTCTGTATTTACTATATCGTTTCCGCTGATAGTATGCAGAGGAATCGAATCGTCCCGACCGCGAGGTCTCCTGATGAGCTGAAGACCAGAAGGGTACGTGCTGGTTTTAACGCCCCGAGGCGCTGAGTCCGCACGTCGAAAGTATCCATCGATTTTCACTATTTCATATGTAGGTGGTTCAGACCGGGGCCCAGCGCGTGCAAGTCTGTAACGAAAAATGAATAACATATAAGGAAAATATTCTAGCAAATAATGAAAAGATCTTTCTCGAAGTAAAGAATATTTCAGTTAAAATTAGATTATATATTGTATAATATTATTGGAAATATATATTCAATTAGAATTCCGCTCAAAATATCGATAAATAGATGATCTAGAAAATGAAAAAGAACGAAGTAGGCGATACGATAATGTTCCACAGGTTTGGACGAAAAATACCATGAAAGATCGTAACCTCCTTTTGAATTTTGCCTTTATTGATCTTATCAAGAGCTTAGTTATTTAGAGAAAGTTTCCGGTGATCTAAAGTCCAACGCGAAAGGGGACCATAGAACGAGGAAGGGAAATATCGGGACTGATCCAATCAGATAGGCCAAAGCTGTTGTGAGGGTCGAAATCCTAAAGATCAGACCTAACGAATCAAAAGCACTAGCCGCTCTGGAGATCGTCGTTGTGCTTGAAAAGTACCCTAAAGTGAAAATTGACTAAGAGCAGAGCTAGACAATGCAAACACTTAATCTGTCTAAGGAATGCAAGTATCAACCCTCCACTGGATCTCAGTTCATAAATAGTTACTTAAACAGATGCGTCTTCATCTTGAAGCTAAAATCGACAGACTAAAGGTCGATAAAAGACGCTTTGGCGCTCATGGAATATTGCCACTCTATTGAGACCAGGTAGTTGGGAATCCAGAGAAGTTACTCCTCAGAACCCCAGGTCAAAAAGTGAATCATAATCGATTCTAAACCCGAATCAGTGGTATAAATCTTGTTCTAAGATTTGATAACGATAGCTTGAAGGTGCCTTAAGTCAAGGAATGGAAAAGTTGCATTGGCTTGTCTCAATTAATGTTCAAGAATGTGACCTAAGGGGCGCTAAATACTGAAGGCAATCTAGATGATGAACCCAAGAAGGATGTGAGAGCCGGCCTCGGCAACCTTGGAGATAATTTCATATAAAATATGTTCTCAGGCAAGCCAAGGGTATGCCCCGCCCCCCTTCCGAGATCATATCAACATTCGGATAAAGATCGGTAAAAATGGTAATCCAAACAGTACACAGTATATCGCGAGCAACGCAACATGAATTCGGACAGATGAAATCTGATGATTTAGATGGAACGGAGGAGGAGGAAAGAAAACTAAAATCAAATAAGACACATCGAAGTGTCCGTGGATGAGCCTATTAAGCCAATTATCACCTCACTATCTAATTTTCAACAGAAAATAGGTTGATTATTCAATAGGGCAAAGAGGAAGGGCCTGTGGCAAGAACATAACTAAATACTTACCCAGCATAAATAAAATCCAAAACCCAAGAAGGACTCGTGTAGGAAACCCAGAGAAAATGGAAACCCTTCCAGAAGGAATTGACATTCAAAGGACTCTAGCTAAAAATCCAGCTAATCCGAATGGAACATTGAAAAACCTGACGGAACATATACGAAAAATTTAAGGAAAAATTTAGAAATCTGTTTAGAAACTCACTTTTCAGATTCTACAATAAGAATAAGTGGTAAAATTAAATTGGAAGAAACGATGATATTCAGTAGACGACTGCAACATTGAATTAGATGGTGAACTCATTTGAACCTTATGGACCATCTTGTCCAGATTGGTGCTACTCCTACAGCAAGCGACCTCAGTCATAGAATGCTAATTAATTAAAATTTGCAAAGATGGTACTGCATACGGCTACATAACGACGATATGGGGTGGTGGTGGTTAGGTGGCTTTTCTAGAAAAGCCAGGGTAAGATCAATTCAAAGCTAAAGACTATAGGTTAATCAATCCTACTTTTTTTCGTCAAGACGTTGAAAAAACCAGCTGAAAAACACATTGGAGAGAAACTAACACTTTTCCCTCTACATAGCACCAAGCATAATTAGCATCAGAAAAAGAGAGAGAATAGGAGAGCCTTATCAGACGGTATTTCGTCAGCTAGAATCAATAATTGAAACTGCAATAAATAGGAAAAAGACAATTTTCGGAATCTTGCTGGATATAGTAGACGTTTTCGAAAATACATTCTTTGGATCAACGATGGACATCCGGTCCGGTCTGTCATCAAATGGGTGCGGACTCAGGACTCCCAACAACCTTAACAGAAAAAAACTTCGGCCTGGTTTAGGTCTGAACTTACGATGGATTTCAGTTCAATATAATTCGCACTCATGTCGTGTTGACGATGATATATAAATGGAGGGATTGGTACCTGTCATCGCTTTCGATCACGCTGCTCCCAGGCAGAGGTGAGGCAGCATCTTATGAGTTGCCTATGACCTGGATAAAAACGTCAGTCAACTTTTTTGAAAAACTTGGCTGTTTAACCCAAAAAAGAGAAGTCCGTGGATCACAAGAGAGAAAGAAAGTTGGTTCCCAAGTGGTCCGGTTCGCCATCAACTGGGTGCAGACACAGGAATCCCAGCATTTTCAAAAAAAAACGGCAGACTCACCCCGTTGTTGCTGGAAAGAAGGTTGGCTTAAGCATTTTCCAATGATATTGTAGTGGAGGTGGTCAAAATTATCATCCGGTTTGACTACTACCAGAGATACTCCTAAAACCTAAAGAAAAGTGGCAAAGGTTGACGGTTCTGGTCCAATAGCACGCGAGGAAGAAAAAAATATTACAATTTTCAAGAATCAGAACGAAAAGTTTGTCATTTCACATAAAGTTGGGAAAATATAAAATAGAAGCTGGGTCAGCAACAATTTTCAACAAAGGTCAGTAAAACCAGACACTTCTGGAAGGCAATCATCTACAAGACAATGAGCCATAAGACAAACACAAAAAATGATAAGCTCTTATGGTATACTGCCAAAGGACAGTAGACCAAACTCTACTAGGAAAGAGAGAAATGAGGCTTAGGAACACTTGATTCATGGGAAAAGGTGAGTTGAGAAGAAAGTTGAGAAACTCATGTGTTCTCACCCATACTCACGATCATCCTTGAAGTGCCCATGGGAGGATGGGTAACAAATTGGTTG
Organism: Hermetia illucens; assembly: GCF_905115235.1. Lineage (NCBI taxonomy): Eukaryota > Metazoa > Arthropoda > Insecta > Diptera > Stratiomyidae > Hermetia > Hermetia illucens. Next base: position 163,501,726 of record NC_051850.1, read on the forward strand.
TTGGTGTTAGTTTTATTAGGCTAAAATGATTTTATAGACTAAGGGCAGGCCTGACGAGAGGGGGTGGAAAGAAAGGATCCCCCCAGGCCCGCTGTTTCTTCGGGGCCCGGAATAGAAATTTAAATGAGGAAAAGGGGATAATGAAGGGTTCGCATAATTTTCATCCTAGACTCATACAATTTTCAACTCGAATACGGTTTTTTCGTACAATTGTCACTTCGGGTCCGGAATTTCTCTCTACGACCCTAACTAAGGAGTATGCCCTCAATCAACAATTTTGCGCACCTTTTATAAAACTTTTTTTTAAAGGATATCTGATTTCGAGAATTCAGATGCATTCGAGTGAGTATTACAGAAAGGACAATTAAATTCAAAAGGCGAGAATTCTAGTTTGGAAGGAGGAAGAGAGAGAAATGAATCGACTTTGTGATGTTCCCTTAAACAAGTACAAATAGCAAGTTTAGACAAGATGAAGGAAGCGGGAAAAAACAAGTTGGGACAGCTCGCGATTGCAGGAAAACTTGTCAGATAAGCCTCAGAATTCAAAAGAGGGCTAGAGATCGAGCTCATGCAAGATTAACATGCGAACGATGCAGTGCTACCTGAATAAGCTTTGTGCCAGAAAACCTGTTAAAAAAAACCCTATTGACAAAAGCCATGACGAAAAGGCGATCTAACTGGGTGAAAGAGAAGCGAAATTAGAGTGCCGATAATGGGAAAGGAGTCATTTTTTTCCGATGAATTCAAATTCCAAATTTCAATGAGTTCGTCAGAGAAAGGGAGAGCGGTATAGCGAGGAATGCACGACATCAACCCTTAAATCATCACCGTATGTCATGGTCTCTGGATGCATTATAAGACACGAAAGTGGGAAAATCTGATGCTGGATATAAGCAAATTCCGCAAGATTGTTTGGCTTCCACTATTGAAACGTCACAGCATCCATAACCTGGCTCACGAACAACTCAGACGTCAATCGGATTGAGAACTTCTGGGGAATAATCTCCCCGAAATAGCAGCCAATAACGCTGGTAGAATTGAAGCATGTAATCGATGAAGCCTGGGATAAAGACTTTTTATCTAATATGATAGAGGAAAGTACCTCAGAGAGATTAAATCGCTCACTATCGACTGGAACACTCGCATACATTGGTTCTGATCAAAAAAACTGGGGTACAAAGTTGTCATCTAGTGGTAGTCTAGTAGACTTCGCTCAGCATCGCACGTGCCGGTAGGGACTTCTACCTACCACATCGCCTTTTGACCCAAGTATGGTCATTAAGGGAATACCTACTCCCTTTTGTCACAGCTGAACGCTTTACGTGATACGAACCTAAAAGTCTGTCCGCAGACGTTCAGAAGCATATCCTATAAGTGTGAGAGAGACAAGAGAAAAGTTGCAGCTCATGTTCTGAGCTTCAATACGAGTTGTAGGACATGCATGGTCATAATTTAAGTGTCGCACATGCACTACCTTTTTTCAAGCTGATTTCGAAAGCCCAATAGTAGTCACGCCTTTGTTGATCCTCACAATTTAGAACTACAACCCATATTTCTTTTTGGTGAACAGCTTCAACTATTAAGGGAAGTCAAATATTTGGGAGTGAATTTATGGTAGATACCAAGTTGATTCGGAATAAAAATCTTGAACTTCAAGCCGACCCGAGAATGGAAGAGAACAAAAGTTATAAAAAAAGTTCTCAAATATATGATAGATAAGGGTAAGTGGAATCTATTACTACCGAGCCGCAATGTTTGCAGAATAGAGACATCTGGGTGGGATATGGCTTCAACAAAGTTACTAACGAAATTACAATTCCACCCTGGGAGATGGACAGCGAATTGAAATGTTGCTTCGACTCTAAAACTGAAAGCATGGAAGAACTGAAATGTTTGGAGTGATAGATAACCATTTAAGAAAATACACACTATGGCACACTGATGTATCTAAAACAGAAGGTAGGACGGGAGTGAATCCAAAATACGACATGTCACCAATTGACAGATCAACATGGATAGGGTAAACCCTGAATGAGACAGAATCTCTGGAAGAAGTGCAGATGTGATAAAATCTATATACCTTAGGGAATATCAGTAAAATCTTAAACCCCTGGCGGTCGAAACGGGGATAACGTTGAAGTGGATAGAGGGGCACAAAAGTATTTACGCTTATAAAAGGATGGATAAACAAGAAAGGTCCTAAACATCATTTGTAGGGCCCGGACTCAAGCACTTGGAATTAGTGAATCCATACGAAGTTTGGAGCTCAGACATTTAGTTTATCGATGGGGGTGGTTGGCCTGCAGGCGTTGTGAATTCATACAACGATGGATCGAAACAGTCGAAATTAAGAAACTAAATAAACTTGAAAAGAGGACGCTAAAAGGTCAAGTAACCGGCCAATGCCCTCTATGGACTCATGTACACAAGATGGAGATCCAACATGCACGCACTTACCATGTTAATCTGTTAATCATCTAGAAAATGCACCTTGTAGAAGATTTCTTTACCATAGAGAGTAGGATGAAATAATCCACTTAAACGGACTTTTAGTAAATCATAGACTTAACCAACAGACTGCAATGTGGGAAAATAAAGCCCAATCCTCTACATATAATCACCATCCAACCCTCCAAGCTTCTTGTAACGTAAATAGCGAGTAAACCTTAATTGCCCGGCGAAGCAAAGCACAAAAAGTAAGTAACCTATTACGGTGTAAAATTTCACGAGCTTTTAGGCAACATTTTCCAAGAAATTTATGGCCAACGTGCCAAGTGACAGATACTCAGTAAGTTGTCTGATACTGCCTTGGCCAGAGCATTCATTCATTACATGAATTAAAAGCATATCTTTTCACAAACCGATGTTTATATGGACCTGGATTTTGGTAGGAGGCGCTCTACTCTGTCACGATTTTGAGTGCCGCCATAATTGTTTGATGTAAAAAGTAGGACGAGAGGGCTGGGGATGTTTTCATTGCTAATAATATGAACCCATTTTCCACGAAATATTACTGATTGGATGGCCCTTAGAACCGGAATTAAAAGATAGTTTTCTACCTAATTGCTTCCATACCGTGATTGGTGTTGCTTTTTTTGATATAAGTCGACTGGGCCGCTTACTTTCACTTATTATAACTTTTTACTGAGTATGCATTGCATGGTATAACCCGGAAGTCAATTGTGGTCCCTCCGGAATGTATGACCTATTCACTGTCACTTTCGTCTTCCTATCACAGCGCAAACGAGTGCCAAGCCTGTGCGCCAATCAAGTTGTTCGTTTGAGATAGTCTCAGGTCAGCGTACTCCGATGATACGACGCCGACTCTCACTCTTTACCGATGTTAAAACTGGTGCAAGACGTTGTAAGACTCTTAACAATGAACTGGCGCCTATGGATCTGTATTGCAATTTGAAAACTATGGAAGTCGCTGCATTCAATGATGGAGGATAGAAGCCTTTTGCACGCCATGAAAGAATTAAACATTGAAACGGGAGTAATTGCCATGTAGTTTAGCCGCATTGCTGATATGAAACTTGTCGAAGCTACAGAGGAGCCAATGCGTTAAACGTACAAAAAGCAAGATGGTTAACAAGTCCCACGAGGAAGAGGAGCAAATTCTTTAAGGCTCTGATTAGAAGAAAGTTGCAAAAAGATTGAGTTTTTCATAAGATTTGTTACTGGAAAACTTTAAACACGTTTAGTCGTAACCATGTTTTTTAAACAGACGGAACCAAAAACATCAGTACGGTTCAAATGATTGTGCCGACTTTTTTACGTGTTGAGGATATTGAAATCCTTTTCCTTTCTTTCGCACATCGCGAATTTGAAATCCTGTCGCTTTCCTCAGTATTGTGCTCTTCTTCCCACAGCTTCTGTATTTAACAAACCGGTCAATACCCTTTTGCATGCTCTTACGGAATATTCACATAAAATCAAATCCTTAGAAATAAAATTCGGCCCCCGGGATGGAAAGGACCCTTCTTATTATCAAGATATTTATCTAGTTTTGTTAAAGCCACTGTTCCAGCCCCAACCAAATTCGAGGCGCGGAGGAATTAATCCTGTCTGTCCCCTCTTTCGTCAGGTCTGGTAGTCGCGCAACACCCAGCTGTGATCATTAGACGTGTCTACTTTATGGTCAGCTGCTGATCAGAGATGAAGCCATTAGCATTGTTACATAGCTTTAAAGGTGTATTTCCTGTGTCCAGTGGATTAACTTTAAGATACCTAACTGCATTCTCGCAGAAAAACGGATTTCAGAGCTTGCATTCTGTCTGATCTGAAATTAGTAGGATTGGTTTACTCCCAGGCGAAAAGGTAGACGATAGGTGGTCTGCATTCGTAGGATCGATAGAGGGAGTTATTGGGAACGATAGGAAAAATCGGCTGTTGGCTCTCGGCCGTTGAAGAGAGCAGGTCGTTTGTACTGTGAACTCCTGCCGAAACGGCTCGTCAGAGAGAATCATGGGGGAAGAATGCGCAATCAAATTTCGTGTAAAGCTCGGTAAAAAGGGCCTCATGGCATGATTAAGGACGACTACAGTGATGTGATGTAGATCGGATGTTTTTGAGTGACGCAAGTTATTCTGAGAGGATAGAGAAAGAGTGGAAGACGATAACCAGGCCGAACGATTGCTGACAACTTATGCATCCCTCAACCCCAGAACAGAAATGTATGCTCGAAGTTGGCGCCGTGAGCGTTGCCAGAGGGGCAGAACGCCAAGTAATCTGGATCTCCTTCATCATACGAATGAGGACCTCGACTTTTTGGACAGTGTAGTGACCGGTGATGAGAGGTGGGTGTTTGAGTACGACCCGGAGAAAAAGCGACAGGGGTCAGAATGGTAGGCCCCTTCTCCTCCAGGCCCCCGTAAAGCCCGGGTGACCAAATCCAAGCAAAAGTCCATGCTCATTTACTTTACTTTCCGGTCCAGGTGTTTCTGGAAGCCTTCGAGAAATGGAAAACAAGTTGGCAACATTGTGTAGATGCGCAAGGGTGCTACTTTGGAAAATTCTAATCGTCTACACAATTCTCATGAATAACTATTTTTAAGAATAAACCATATACCATATATCAATCTAGACTCTACTTGCAGGTTGTGTACCTTTAGATGTCTCTAGAGGAAGCCATTTTACTTTCTATTTTAATTTAAATTGTGTGCTCGGGTGGCTCAGTGCTTATGTCGTTAAGCTATCGTAGGAGAAAGTCGCGAATCAAATTTCACTGGTGACAGACGGATCTGTATTGTGATTGGATGTCGAATAATAATAGTCGACTCAGCGTGAATACCTGAGTCAAATCAGGATAATAACCATGGGCGAACGAAAGGCTGACCACATTGCTTCCTACAGTGTATTGGAGTCCACCATTACGATCTTGAATAAAGTCTCTAAAACACTTCAGGGCTCTGATCCAATTGAATTGGCGCCAACGATTATTGTTATTATATATTAAATAAATAATATAAAAAATTGTTCAAAAAAGGTTTTTCCCTTACTTTCCAAACTCCAAAGGAGAAGGTTTTTTTGGAGTTGTGTGAAACGTAATAGGTAAGTGGATATCAAAGATGCCATTCGCATAATAGAGCCACAATTATGCTGAAATTTGCTTTAAATTTTGTTAAAACATTCGTGTGGATCTGTGTGGTGGGAGAGGAGCCGTGGCTGCTGAACGCTTAGGCCGTGGTTGCCCATTGTACTCGACACCCCCATTTAACGGAATATCTTGGATTCGTTAACGTATCACAGGATTCCCATTAGTGGACATGATGCTACCCTTCGCAACTGGAGACCATCGGAACCGAAGATCTGATGTCTGATGCCTCCATAGCCAGGGCATTCACATAGAAAATTCTCCGTGGATTCCGCTTCCTTATTACAGAAGGGACACGTATCATCTTGAATAATTCCTATTCTGAACATATGACCAGTTTGTGAATTATGGCCTGTCAGGATAGTTACAATACTTCTGCAAGTCCTCCTGCTTTTCGGCAGGATAAATTTTGCGGTACGCATGTTCGGTTCTGACAGGAAAAGTTTGGTGTGTCTAACTGCATTTAGGTTCTGTCACCTGTCATTGTCGGAAGCTTGTTTCCAGTTTTTGAAGACAGTCTTAGCCAATGCTATTGATACTCCAATTGCTGGTTCTGGTCCTGGTATAGGGGAGATTTCATTTCCCTCTACGCCACAGTGACCTGGTACCAAAAGTCCACCGTATTTAATCTGTAGATAGAGTTTAAACGCTTTCTGCATTCCTGGACGATTTTACAGGTGATCAAAGAACTACTCAACGCCCTCAATACAACCTAGCTATCATTGCAGATTGCAATGCGCCTGCCCTTCAATTGCATATTGTCTCAAAGGAAAAGCCCATTTCTCGTTTTTATTCGAGAAGTAGACTCCGGCTCTAGAACCCAGTTCTGTTTTTGAGCAGGGCTCTGGAGCCCATTACAAGAGTCAATGTCCGGGTATCTGCAGACCTTCAGACAGCTGTTGGTCTTCCCCACTCCATATGGTCCCTACGCCAAACGGCGAATGGCGCCGCTAAACGCGCAGACTGTTCCAGACCGATATCCTATTCCACTCATCCACGACTTTGCGCATCATCTTGCGAACTGCCGCATCTTTTCGACCTTGGATTTAACCAATGCCTATCACCAAATCCCTGTAGCTCCAGAAGACATTCCAAAGACGGCAATATGCATACCCTTTGGACTCTTCAAGTTCACACGGCAGACTTTCGGGTCAAATGTTGACTCACTTGGTCCTGCGAAACCTCCAGGCCTACTCCGCCACGTACAACACCGGTGGTGGCAACTGTCAATCGAAATTTATTTCGAATGTTGTTAACCCCGCTGCGTCACACTCTTGTGGAACCTGCGGTAAGGGAACAAATCGATGAAATTGGCATGATTATGCTGCAAGCGGATGTGGGGGCTATTATCGTTCTCATTAGCTATATCGTGGAGACTTTGGGCCTCAGTAGCTCCACGGTAGATCAGCTCTTTTACTAACTTCGCGTTGAAGTTACCAAGAATCACCATCACATCGTTCGAGGGGAAGTAGTAACTCAAGGCGGTTATAGAATTCATTGTTTTCCGAGTTGTTCTTGCCTGGAGTTAGAGTGTAGACCTTGATTAGCCAAATGGTGACGAATTTAGTTTTCACTCGAATCACACTTCCTGCCCATTAACCGCGAACTTGAGAGATCACTTTTCCGTGGTCTTGGTGGACGTCTCCCTGACATTGTTCGTATATTCATAAATGATAAAGTCTCAATAATATGCGCCAGTGAAAAATTGTATAATTGTCAAATAAAATATTTGGATTTTTTAAAATTTCAAAACAAACAAAGTAAACAAAGTAAATTTCATTACAGAGATTTGTGCAATTGTATTTTTTGCATTTGTTTTGTAGACCCTGCCTGAGCTGCTCCAGCATCATTAAGAAAGAATCTGTTATTATGGTTAAACTCAAAACGTATTACTTCCTACTACGCACTTCTGATGTTAACATTCATATAAATATGTGCATATCTGTATGAAGCAACAAGTGGTCACTATTCTAATCGCTCACTTTTCGTCATACTTGAAATGCATCTAAACATTATAGTTTACTTAAGTAGAAATAGTTAAAGTGCTACTATTTGAAAACAAGATCAATTCACAGTATAATATTAATTATACAGTTTAGAATCAAAGAATAATCACGACGTAAATTGTTTCTCGTTTTCATCGTCTCTCGGCAATTTAATGCGCATCATTTCATCGAATGCAATTGCATACTTACCTCACTGTAAACACCCTCTTATCAGCACTTAATTTTCGATCAATCTCCTCCTCCTCCTCCTTAGTTCGGGGTCTTGGTTCACCCGATTCATCTTCGGGTTGAACATCAAACAGATTTTCCAGTCCTGTGGGTATCAATTGTTTCTTCAACATGGCCTGGTCATCGGGATGTGTTATTTGCGCTATATTCTGTCCAAACAAATCAGTCTGCAAGGAATGGAATGCAAATCAAATGAATTGTACGCAAAAACAAGCTGAAATGGGTTATTGGTAAATGTATGAAGAACCATGAGTAAATAAGCAATAGCAACAGCTAACTTTTAATATCTACAGAATATTATACTACATAGTATTCGCAATTGGCGTTGTATATTCTAAATAAAGGGAATGCACGTAGAGTTGATGGATGCTTGGTACGTGCTTGCTCAGTGATACTTTCGTTGGACACAGAATCACGAACCGAACATTTTACTATTTACTATACAGTGGCACGTAGTATGTGTTTAATTTCCGGTATGGATTTCAATGCAGTAAGAGAGTGTAAACATCAAATATTGGGAAAAGCACAATTGCACGTGAAAAGTTTATGATTGCGGAAAAATAACGAATTCCAAAAAACAGTGTTTGAGCAACGCCCTTGGTTGCAACTGTGCAATTAGCAGTAGGGAGAATTTAGTATTATTATTCAAATTTAAAATAAGTTGATCCACATTTTCGTAGTAGCGTTTATCGGTGAATATACTGGTTTATATGGAGTTTATCCAACAGATAGAAGAGGAAGCAGCCAGTGTTTGGTTACCACTTTCGGTCACACTACTTCCACGACAGGGTGAGGCAGCATCTGATGAGTTACATCTGGCCTAGTTGAAGCCAACGTCTGATGCCTTGACCCTGGTTGGATGGAAATCGTCAGTATCCACTTTCGTTAAAGAATGAATGTAAACATGCACTAAAAAGCGTGAGAAAAACTCTGATCAATTGTCCTGCATTATTATACCTAGGTTTTGGTAGATGACTTGAGATTTAATAGCCCGTCAGTGTGACAAACAACTGGATGCTTGTGATTCAAGTCGCATATATCATCTTCATTATTGCTCCTAAGGCGAGTGGTATAATTGTAAGGATTCACGGATACCATATAAGCCCCATATGAGAATGAAAGGATGCAAAGGGGGGGAGTAACATTTTTTATCACTGAATATAATCATGTCGGGTATCAAATGAAAGGTCACAAGTAGTACTTTTTGAAGTTAGTTTTAGTTTTGATATTTGTGGGAAAGGTGGAGACTGCGTGGGATTCAAACTGATGGTTTCTTTAACGGATCCTTCTGATTCCTTTAGGATCGCCAAGCCCTCTTGCGCATCCAACTTTCTGCTATTCAAGGAATGCGGCTTGACAATCTCTACGTTGTCCCATGTGACGCTGTTTCTCCACAATGAAGTGCCGTGCTATCAAGGATTTCACTGTCGTGTTTTTCTTATTCTTTCCCTGGCTGTTTCCAATCTGGACATGTCACTTTATATACCCCGCTAGATTCGTGTTTTATTTTGCGATTCTTGGGGGATCCTAGCCTGCTTTTAAGCTAGTCAAACCTACTCAATGGCACCATGTCGATATTTAATCTTTTCATCGTTTTTATAAGTTTCAGCGAAGCCGGAGAGTGTGTGATACTTATTCTTCTTTTCTGTTCTAAATTATTAATGAGAGGAGTCAGTGCCCTTATTTCTGGCCGATGCGTATAGCAGAGTGGACCACACTACTCCAGCTGGAAGCAATCTATTGCTGCTTCGGCCCGACAGTACACGGCGAAATCCATGCAAGTGCTGCCGTGACGCAAACTACCTTTTAATATGCATATTTTAGGTACTGCCCAAAGCTTAGGGTAACGTCAATCATTCTTTCGAGAATTTTCCACGTGTTGCTCAGAGACAACTGTATGTCCATCGAATTCCAGTTGGATATCCTTCGATTTGTTATCAAGATCACTGAAATTTTCGCCTTAGCCAGGGTCAACGCAACCCATTCTAGCCAACATTTCTCAGCTTCCATGGTCTTCACCGTGTAGATTTTCATCTTCCCCTAATGAATTACTATAATAATCAATCCGCAAAACCAGCAATCGTTCCGTCTTCTGAGACGACAAGCAAAAATATTTTATTATATATCACATCTATAATCAGACGGCCAATACCGAAGTTTGTGATACCCCCGCTTTGACGGCTTGCATCCTGTGCCATTGAGAAGACTCCTAAAGTTATTTCTCAACCGAAGTCGCTGAGTACCCATAAATGCCTAGACTTTCAACAGGTATTTCTCTACCAAACTCAGCAAGTACCCAGAAAACCTGTTTGAGTTTTTCAATAATCGACGATTTGAAGCCGTTCTTCAATTCGGTGTCGATGATATATTCCTTTTCTTTCCAAAATCCTCCAGTACTGAGAGGCACGGTAAACAATCGGTGGATCATTGCATGGAAGGGACCATTTTATGTAAAAGGGAGGGGTTCGAATTTTCCGGAATCGTTCGCTGGTTATATATAGGCTTTTTACAGATATCAAAACAGACTCCCTTTTCCACTCTAATGACCCTTAAATCGAGAATTGGAAGTTCTCCATTGTCCTCTATATCGATTGTTAATCTTAGGTTCCGATGTATCTTATTCAAAACTTCCAGCATCACCTTTTTAAAGTTTTGTCTAAAACAAGACCTTATTAAAATCGATTCACTGTCTGCGTGTCTGTCGGTCTGTCTGTCACACGTACTTTTCTACAAAACGGCTAAATCGATCCGAACGAAATTTGGTGGACAGATGGGAACTATGAAATACCACGGATACAGTGAGTGACATAAATGTAGGTGGAGTTTAAAGGGGGGCTCCCCATACATGGAAAGGAGGGATTTAAAAAACTTCACCGGATATAGTCGTGTAGGGTATCAAATGAAAGGTCTGGACTAGCACTTTCCGAAAGTGTTAGTAGTGTTGGCGTAAATTGCAAAGTGCGTGAGTAAAGAGTTCAAATGTACGCACTTAAAGTGAGACAGGACCCATTTTTGGAAACTACCAAATCCAAAAATCCTTCAAAATAATTCCCCTTCCGCTATCTGCTGCTGCTTACTAATAGTATATTACCAACTTTTAGAAATTTACTGAAAAACCCCGTTAAATTCATCATAGGGCATCCGAATTTTGTACCAGCATAGACGACAATTATTCCATATATAAATTTTAGATTTAAGATGTTCGCTGGTACGCCGATCAGAAAGAACACCAGTTGTGGAATACGACTTCATCCAGGGTGGGTTAATGCCTGAAGCAATTTCATTACGCAGTTCTCCATTGACTAACATTGAGATTTTTAAATCGCTCAGTTCTGGGCAAGTTACTTGACAGAACTGAGTGATTTAAATATCTCCAGTCAATGCTGTCAGCCAATGGAGAACTGCGTTATGCTTCTCGCAGAGGGAAACACAAAACCTTTTATACCTGAAGTGTTAAGCTTCCGGCTTCCCGACTTGTTTTAAAAGTTGTGATCGAATTGATCTATCTCACTTCCGAATATCAACAGGACTTTAGGTCCGATCGCATTTTTAGCGTGCCCTTTATTGCCAGACCGCCTCCATTTAATACCCTTCTGGATACTTTTGCGATTTTGCGGATTAATACACGAGCAGGACTAAAAAGGGAAAATGTGATGCTAGGCTGAATATGGAACCCTCCATATTATCAAAAAACGCCAATTGTGGGGCAAAGCCACCACCCCTTCTCGTTACTCGTTGTACTCACTAAGCACTTGATGAGTGATCGCTTTAAATGCCGCAGAATGCTTGTTTTGTACAGAATGACAGAAAAAGTTAAACAATGTTATTACACCAAATTTCATTCTCAACACCGTGATCACTGGTGATGAAGTTTTTAGATTCGAAGTTCCAGTTATCGTAATGACAACATGGAGCATACAGGCTCGAAAAAAGGAAGGATAAGTCCGCCGCAATGTTAAAGTTGTGCTAAGCATCTGGTTTGCTTAAGTGCCCGTGGTTCACTGCGAATATACTAAATGCGCAGATATGAACAGAGCGGGAGAAAAGAGAGTGAGTCCCTGTAGTTTCTTAGGGGCCCAAAATCTAAGAAAAATATCAGTGTCATGTCGACAGTGGAACGTTCTTCCATCTGCAAATTGATCCAATACTAGAACAAAGCAGTAGAGCCTGCTTGGCAGTTTATCAGTTTGTGTAACTTTCTAACTGGCTCAACATGACAGGCCTTGGGATCTTCTAGCCAGAGAGGAAGACACCTCTTGCCATGCGTGCCATGAGTATGCTGAGCATCAAGTTCGGCTGATAAAATCTGGGTTCAGTACCACACTAGGAAATATAGTGGGGGTTTCTTGTCTATCATAGATAAGGACACTCCATTCGATTTCGCAAAGAGATGGCAACATTCTATTTGCTCCTCCTCATTGATGACATCCACTCGGACAAGGTAGACAGGAGAAATGCTTGAACTGTTGTCACTTACATTGAACTGGATGATTGCAATGTTTTATTTCTTCCTCTTCATCGATGACATCGATTCGGAGAGGGTGGGCAGGAGGAATGATCGGGTTGTCACCTACATTGAACGAAATGATCGGAGCACGTCAAACGCCCGGATAAATAGCTTATTTTTAGACTCTATCTGATCATATTCCAGATTTTTTGTTTTGGTTAATTGCATGGGATAAATCTCTTTCGTGTTTTCATATTCCTTTAAGGCAAACATTTTATTTCATTTTAGGATTTTATGCTTAAAGAAAATTATGGTAGGTAAAAATTATGCAAACCTCCTCCAGTTTCAAAATCAACTTAATTTTGTTGAAGTTACTATTCTGAGGCCCCCTGAGAAAACGGGTTCATCATTGTCTGCCTCCGAGTTTTAAGAAAAACTTTGAAAAGCCTGCCTAAGTTAACCTTTCCAATGTTTCAGATGCAATCTACCCATAAGAATGCTGAGTTGTTTTCAATTGACCTGGAAATTGTTGCTTGTTTTTGTGACTAAGAACAAAGGTGCAAAGATCAGGTCAGAAACATTTTCTTCGTAATCAAATGGTGGAAATATTGGATTGTTACTGAGGTTCAGGGTGTACTTGACCGTTGGCTTGAGGCATGACTTCTTTGAGGATTCATTCTTTGTTTTAACAAGAATTTAAGCTTTTGTATTTAAGAAAACGGAGACTACCCTATGAAGACACTGAAGCCATTTCACCAAGTACTTTTATGCTACGGGCAGGGTCATAGGGAAAAATAAGTCACGGGCAGAAAATTATGCGGCCTCTTCTCCGAAATTGTACGATCAATCTAATTTTGTTTGTCGATTTTGACCCCCCAGAAAATTCAGGACATGAGGAAATTATCCCCTTTCTTCCACCCCATTCGGTGGATCTGCTTTGAACAGATATTTTCAGTTTTTGTTCTTCGGAAAAGGTATTCGAGCAACTCGATTTGTTTCCTGGGAACAAAGAGGGCAACATTGGAAAGATGCAAAGATTTTTTGGAGATTCGTCGCCATATCGATTAACTCTTGTCTTGTTATTAGACTGTAGTAACATAGGTTGAAGAATTTTAGCCAGTCAAGAAAAACAATAAAAAGACTCATCACATACCGGGGCTCCCAAGTCTGCTGTACTGCGGGCCTAATTCTAAAGGTCTACTAACAAATATTAAAGCGATATTAATAGAATTACGATGCAAAGTTTGACGATATTTCTATCTTTCTACAATACTAAAAAACTCTAAACTTTTTTGAATTCAACTACCATATTATGTAGGGGCTTCAGTACAATAATATTTGATGATCAAATTTGTTAACTCTATTGGAATATAAACATTTGGTATGGTACACATGTCAACCAAGGACATGTGGTACAGAATATTATAAAAAAAACTAATAAATAGAGAGGAGAATATGCACGCTGGAAGCAATTTCTCTCCATTTCCTCCCCGACAAATGAAATTGAAGCCATTTTATTATTGCGAGTACTATAGAATAAATATTGTTCATAATGCTATGGTGCATAATATTTTTGAAATATTGATTTGAAACTAGATACCAGGCGGAGAATGAAGGTCATCTATCTATTGTGCAACAATTGTTTCGATTGTTTACACAATGACCAATAACAAACGCTACTACAGGATCAGAATAGTTTCACGTGCATGAAAGAAAATAATAGGGAAATGGTAAATACTCTGATCATTTTAAGGGACATTGAAATAGTAAATGCAAATCTAGTATATTAATAAGGTTTTCTAGGAGCAAGAACCACATACACCAATTACTCGCATTCTATATTAACTTTTCTCTAAAAAGACAAATTTAGGGTCAATCATATTCCAGAAATGGATTAGTTTTGATTGTCCGGTTCGGTAGTGTGATCTACTGTATATTTACTGTGAACTTGTGATAATATATATCATATCCTAATAATAGCTCAATTACCTGGCAGTGTCCTAGGTGTTGTTCAACGCTTGGCGAAACCAATACAATTTGCCCCCGACATGTCAATGTCAATAAGAAGCTATCGAGGAGTCTCATCAATGAGTCCGGAACAAAACTTTCCACACTCTGTTTTCCATTAATTGCATTTCCAAACACTGAAAATTGATTGGAATGAGATAAATTGAATTTCTATTCGCTATAATTATTGTATTTCGGAATCAACAAACAAATTATAATTTCCCATGGATTTATATTGAATCTTTAGTACCGTAAAGAAGGCGGAGTCCGTGGGCAGAGAATCGAAGTACAGCAGTTTTATCTACGCGACGGGGCGAGTCGGCAACATGTGGCACCATTGATGATAACTCCTGAATGGACCCATTGAGTTTATCCCGTCGATTCTTTTCAGCTCGATTTCGTGCCTCCCGACCATTACTGCAATTAGAAAGAAAATAAAAGGAAGGTCAGATGTAGGCTTTGTGGTGGAAAACAATATTTTGATTGGAAGAAAACTATGTATATCAAATTTGCATTTGGTAAATAATGGCAAATTACAATTTACAAGAAAAAGGTAAATCCATCTTCCATGAATTTTAATCATGAGGTAATTGCAAATATTGATAAAACCTAAGGATGATGATAGATATGTTAGTGGTAGTGACCCTAGAAATAGCTGACTTGATATCGCTAAATGATTCAATTAATTTTAATTAATTTAAATGTAATGATCTCAGATAGCATTGGCGAATATTTCCGCAAACTGCTCGTAATTTATTTTGAATGTGTCTATAATTTTCATTACAGTCGAAAATCAATTAATTTTAAAATGTTCTGCCGTTTTTATGAACAAAAATATTTGTTTGCTGTTTTTGAAATTGATTTTTTTTTAACACAGAATCTTTGCAATTCTAAAGCAAGACGTATCTAAATAACTAAAAAATTTTAAAAACCCAGTTCATTAGAGTATTTATTTATTTGATTTCATTATCTTAGAAATAATTTGCTTATCTTCAGTATATTTGCAAAAGAGTTACTGAATCTTTAATTCGTCCATTTGAATGATTTTCTCATGTCCGCTGATAGGATTCTCTGCATCTTTCGATTATGTCTGTAACGATTGGTACTTGTAATTCTTAATAAATATTGGCATTGATTATATATCACGATACACCTGATATGGAGTCAATATTTTTAACAGTGCTGTTATAGCAGGTTGCCAACTGTCGGTGACGAACAGTCTCAAAGTTCAATGCCATAAATCCATATTGGTTTGAAGACAGAAACTTCAAACTAAAATTCAAGTGGAAATCTGTGTCCATGTTTCTATTTTTTACAGTGATTATAGATTAAGAAAAAAACTACGTTTTTTCCTTATTATGTAATTTTTTTTATTTTCTTTAGAATACAATTGTTTCAGGTATCACGTGTCCCCTTCATCAGTGCTAATAACTAATAGGTAGGTCCCCTCAAGGACCTCAACAACAAAACCTCTACAAAGCATGCCTCTTTGATCTGAAGAAGACCTTCGACTCTGTCTGGCAGCACGGACTAGTCCATAAGCTACCAGTCTCTGACATTCCATCCTCACCTATGCAAGCTCACATTGAACTTCTTAGAAAATCGATCGGCGAAAGTCGCAATTCCCGAAGCCAACTCTCCGGCATACTCATGCCCGGCAGGATCTGATACTCTGCACCACAAACAAAAATATACCACTAGGAAAATCACGCCTTAACTCCTACCTTGACGAGTTATACCACTACTTCACTAGATTAAAGCTCCCACTGAATCCCCAAAAATATCAGGCAATTGTGTTCCGAGGCCACCTCCAACTATCCAAACACATACTATAAACGACCAATAACCTATCACTCCGGATAAACGACTCTATAATCCCAAACACAAACAAAATAACATATCTTGGTGTCATCTTGAACTCAAGGCTATCCAACGTTTGTGATGTAGATATCACAAAAGTCCTATCCAAAGTCAATTCGGTTTTCTATGCTCTCCACCCAATCCTACTCTACAAGAGCCCAACCCCAAACAAAATCAAACTTATGTGCTACAAACAGCTCATAGGATCAATCATCACCTACGGCTTCATTTGTTGGTGCGACTCATCCCCGGTGCAGATGGAGCGACTGCGCCGAAAGAAGAGATGATTCCTCCGGCATGTTACCCAAATCTGCCGTAACGAAGATCACTCTAAATAACTTTCAAACACCACTCTATACAGGAGCGAAATTCCACGCATCGACGCTATCCTCATCAACCAGGCCATTAAATTCCTCCGCAACTGCAGAGATCACCCGAACGCCTTAATTAAATCCTCTATGAACATAAACTGCGTTCAAAACAATCTCCTAACCCACAGCAAATTTCCTCAAATTATCCTCCATCTCCTTGAATACGGCGAAGGTAGAGTCACCCTCTAAACAGGCCCTTACTCCCTTTCACAATATGTGAAACCCACAAATGCCAGCATACGTCTATAACCCCTCCCCCTTTCTCACCTGCACTCACTTTCTGTCACCTCTTCTTACTATCTCCCCTTTATTTTTTCCCACTTGCTTACTCCACCTCCCCCCGTCTCCCATCTAGAACCATCATAGAGTGGGGGTTTTCTTTGCAGGCTTTCCTTCGATTTTGAAGCTCCCGGACTACAACATCACATAAACATCGTCGTAATCTTAAGACCATTATGCTTTACCTTACATTAAGTAACTCAGTGTTAAGGTTCTCCTGTTAGTTATAATGAAATATTGTACATGGTTTACTTTGAAAAGAAGAAAATGTGTTTCACTCCAAAAGAGTACTTATTTTCCAAAACGTTTCTGACAGCGAGGTTCGAGACTAGGAAATTGAAATTGAAAATCATTGTAAATGAAGTTGAATTAATCGGTGAGATATTCGTAAAGATTAACGGCGTACTTCTTGTTGGTAGCGTAGTTTCGATTTTTTTTGGAAAGGCATTCATTGCGAAAACAGTCAATATAAGGTAAAGACGAATTTTAATAATTTGGTAAATTTCAAAAAATTGGAACAATTTTCATATCATGGATAGTTTTTATGTAGGACCATGGTTTTAACAAAAGAATTACGCAAAAGGATATAAGATCTGCATAGGCAAGGGCAAGGAAACAGCATGGCTTCGATCAGCTACCAACTTGGAGTTTCATGGAAGGCCATGAAACTATGGACCACAGCCCTGCAGGACAGCTCAAAGAACTCTGCAACAGTGGTAGACCCTCTGTCCTGTCCTCGGCGGATAAAAAAACATCACATCGGTTGTCAAGGGCAAAATCGAAGTTGAAACTAGAACTGTGGCAAAAATTTCAAATCAGTCACTAGAATTTCAACGTCGCTGGCAAAAGGAAGCAGGACAACTGTCAGGGATTACATGAGAAGCCATTCCTGAGGAAAACATGCTTACGTAAGGCCAACGAAACCAGTTTTGTCTAAAAAAAATATGATGATCGGAAAAGTTTGTGTAAAAGGCTAATCAATGAAGGCTATACTCTAGATAATGCGAGGGGCAAGCGACAACGAGCTCGCATTGTTTTTACGGACGAATCCCCAATTGAGCCCTACCCAAACCGATTTGGCAGAATATGCGAGTAAGGACATCCGATCCAAAGTCGATAAAGCCAGTGCAACGACCTAAGCTTGAAATTATGGTGGCCGGAGGCATCAGTTTATACAGAAAATCCGAGCCTATTACCATATACGATAATTGCACTGTTAACGACGAGTATTACCGAAATCGAATTTTGTCAATTTACGGAAAGTAGTACAGAAAGTAGTATTTGATCCTAGATACATATTTGCGAGTCCGGGGTGAAAATTATGTGGAAAACGCGGCCCGGGAATGTGGCGAAAATTCTGCGGGGCTCTTCTCTCCCTTTTCCTTTGAAATTTTTGTTAGGGACCCTCGAGAAAACTATGGGCCCGGAGGGTATCCCCCTCCCCCCTCTAATCTGAACAGCAGTCTTTATTCTCAGAAGCAGTTGTCATTACTTCTACTAATTGGTGAGCTTGTTCAGTTGTGTGTCCTTCCTATGGAAGACAAATTGATGGAGTGGTATGATACGCTGCTTATTGAGGTAATTTGTAGATTTTTCGGCAGCATACTGATCTATCGGTACGATGAGAGTTAGACGTGTTCCTTACCAGATTTTTGAATCATAATGATTTGGGGCAACTTGAACACCATTGAATGTGCACGTTAGGCAAATGAGAGCTGCATATGGTAGTTCCTTGATTATTTTACCAGTAGAAATCGATCCTAGGAGCCTTTCATATATTTAACTTTATTCTTTTAAATGGACTTCCTGCCGACTGGTGAATGGGCGTTAGCGTTTTCTTGTGCCTTGTTCCATTTCAAAGTGAATAGACAGATTATGTTTTAGGGGATAAGTTGGACAGGTACCGACGCATATTTTTCTTTTCCAGAGAGCTTGTCTTAGAGCTTTAGTTGCATTTTTGAATTGCCAATTTGAAGCAGATGGTCAAATTACTTGCCATTCGTATCTCAGCCGCATTTTCTCGGACACCAATTGGCCAATAATGGAGTATATGGTCTGTCATTGGTGTAGGTGAAGTCAAAAATGTTGAAAAAAAAAAACAGTTGCTTTTGTGAGGAAAACAGTTAATGGCATATACTTTTTGTGCCTGCAACCACTTGTTGACAGACAGGACCAAATGGAGAGAAACTTTCTTCCACAGTTTTTAATCCATAAACTCTTCCCCTTCGAATAAGCATCCAACTTTCCAAGGCAAAAACATTTATTATACGCTGTCTCACCCTTGTATCGTTACCGAAAGTTGCTAATAGGTCCCCTATATACATTTGCAAACACGATGAGAGTGTTAATTGTGTAAATCACTGTGAAAACAACCTTATTCAGGAAGTCCTGAGTCTATTTGGTAACGGACCGGACCAGTTAGAGAGAAGCATTCTTCAACTTCTTTGGTCCACGGAACCCTCTTATTCTGCGGACGAAATATTTTAAAAAAGGACATCTCTGCCCTGAATAAAACCGTCTGTCGTTCATTTTTAATAAATGTCTGCACAGCAAAATTCTAAGTCTTTATTTTAGCGTTGAGGTGGCTGCTGATGAATTTTCTATTATACATTTTACATATTTTGTTGATTTTGAGGTTAATTTAATCCGTTTCTTCGTTAATAGTGGATTCTTGTCAAGCTTAATTGGCTGTCTTATCATCTTTAAAGCAAATTTCTAGCTCGATTGACTCGAAATTTGGTGCGAAGCTGGGAACTGTGAACCCCACACATGCGGTGAGTTACAGCGCTGGATGCTCAACTTAAGGGGAGAGGTCTTGCCATGTGGGGTATCAACTGAAAGGTTTCGATTACTATTTTTGAAAACAGATATCAGTTTTAACATTGGTTACAAAGCAAGGGGCGGGATCCAAAAGATCAATTACTTGAAGAATCCATTCTCAAAAACCACCCAACAAAATATCTGATAGAAATCATGTTAGTCCATGCACTTAATATCTAAGCTCCAAAATACTCCTCGTAATGATATCTGTTCAAACAGGTACACTTTACTAGCGAGCATCATACACTACGAGCTATGTATAATTGAGGGCATCGTATACTCAGATATCAACAGAACCTTTCATACCTGAAGCGCCGACCTTCCGATTTCCGACTTGTTTATATTTTGGGTGAACTTCGCCATTCTTCAATTTGCTTTCTCCGCATTCTAATTCAACCCGAAAACTAATTAATATTTGACATGGAAGTTCTTTCGACTTGATGCGCTGGATGGTGATTTGAAAGCTTCGTGACTCCATCCAGATTAGGCCTTTGCATTGACCGAGCAAATCACGAAACCGATCAAGATGCACCGAAGCCGATTTTCAACAAGACAAAGGCTGAAGAGTGAGTTTATTTTGACTCCATCTCCTCCATTTTTTAGACACCTTTGAAGTATTTTCTCTCGGCTGATTGTTGGGAGCTTCGCTTTCGTTTTGGCACCAAAATGAATCTACTCAGTCAACTCAGAGTTTTGACTATTCCGCTTCTTTATATAGAATTAAATGTTGATATGAATCTGATCTGTCCTTCTCAAACAGCAGAATCGATAGAAGGAAAATACGACGCATATGTCTTGCAGAGCGTAATGGATCTTGAAGACGAAGGTTCTGAACTATGATAGTTCTTCAAACAACAATTTTAAATTAAAATAATAAAACTTGTTGTTTCTTTTTCGTTGGTGTGGGTATTTATTCTTGCAAATACCGATATTTCGGGAACCACTTGTTCCCTTCATCAGTGCAAACAAGAAACTTGTTTGCACTGATGAAGGGAACAAGTGGTTCCCGAAATATCGGTATTTGCAAGAATAAATACCCACACCAACGAAAAAGAAACAACAAGTTTTATTATTTTAATTAATTAATCGTTGGAAACACCGCATAATTTCACTTTGAATTTTAAATTGTTGTTTTCAGTACAAATTGGTAGTCAGGAACTGAACTGATGATCTGAGACTAAAGAGCGCGAAAGGAGAACTGTTAAAAATGGTACCAGGCAAAAGGTAAGTAAGCAAAAATCGAAATAAAACTCAATGCACACCATAGTCTCGAAGACAAATGTTCAAACTTATGGTCAGAGCCGTAAATAGGAAACCCGGGCCCGGTGTGAACAGCATGCAGAAAAATGAGGCCCGGGGTGAAAAATATTCCCGCTCCATATTACTCCTTTTCTTTAGTGAAATTTATATTCCGAATCAACCGAAAAAATTTCGAGCCCGGGGGAATTCCATACTTTCCATGGTTTCTCGGCAGGATGCATAGCATCCATTATTGGATCATTTAGTGAAATGATAATGCAGTGAATAATTTTGTTGAATATTAGTTTCCCGATTTTAAATCACGGTTGCGTCATGGATGTTTTTTGTCTCTGTGCTAGCTCTTCTGCGGCAGGTTTATTACTTACACACTATTAATTGTTATATTTCAACTGAAGCACAGCTCTATTGATATGGAAAAAATAACAAGAAATTTGAGATTATATGGATATTTCTCTTCCCCCTCTTCCCCCCAAAATTCTAGATGGCTGGAGTTCCTTATTAAGGCAGAGCTAGATCGGATACCGGTTGTTGCGCCGTTGATGATGATGATTACTGGCTATCCACGTCAGTATAGAACTCACTCCCGGTTAGTTCTGAACCATTTGGGCTTTGGGCAGCAGCAACGAATGAAAACAAATTTTCTTACGACCTACTGTCAGCACATTGATGAAAGGGTCTTCGAAGTACACTATATGCGATTTTCAACAAAACAATTTTGACCAATAAATTTGGTAATTTTGGATCTTGTGTGCTTCGGGAACCAGTTCTGAGTAAACGCATATCGAAGATGAATAACTGATTCCTGAAATGCCGTATTTACTTCGAAATAAGAAAAATATTGGTAGTTTTCTGAATTTGTTGCCATCGATTTGGACCATGCTTTTGCTGAATGCTACTCACGTGTGAGAGGACTTGCCAATTTGCCACTTTCAATTGAAAACATCCTTCTATAAATGTTTATATTTTTAGGAATAAATGACCATCAAGTTACTTATAATAGTCAGGCAAGTCTGTATATGATAATTAGAAAGATGAAACAAAATCAATATTTAATGATATTGATTTGGAAAGTCCCCCAATATAGCTGATATTTGATCTGATCCTTTCTAGAGTTTTTTCCAGGGACAGTACCATTGTGCTCCTCTGTGCACATGTCAATTGATTTTGAATATTGAGGCAATTTTGTATGGAAATTTAGTGCTGGAAACTCCATTTTCGATAGTAATCATAGTAGCTGGATCTAGTGGTATCCCTCAACGAGGATATCCCTAGATTTAATGACTATTGATTATTTACTGATGGAAAACTACTGTCGTCAGGACAAAAAAAATATGAATTGGAAATTTTAAAACCATTACTTCCGAAATTGATGGAATGCATACACATATATGGACGACCAAACACATATCCTTTTCCTTTTCTCAATCACTCATTTCTAGGCAATTCGGCTCCTCCGTGGTGTAGTGAAAGTGAAAGCGCACACATTTGAAATATCATTAAAAAGTGTAAACAAAACAAAGTTCCCACTCTTTGAAACCACGGCAACATCTGTATATGTTTGTCGTTCTATATATTTCACGACGACTACACGAACATTTTCCACATTGACCTTGTTTTTCCAGGACGCCATAATCAATAAAAAGCCACTGTAGGTGCTTGCCTATCTATCTGTATATCACATCGTGCCATTATTTTCTGTATGTGTGGATAGAAATGAAATTTGGCTGGCTTGTCAAAAAAGCATTACGCACAGTCAACTTTATGATGGTGGAGGCACAGACGAAATTTCCATCTCCCCATTTTCCCCCATGTACCATGAGTGCGTGTGCGAGAGCGACTCCAAGTGAAATTCTGGGAGCTTTTTCACTAATGCCCGCCACAACGAGAGTAAGCTCGTACAAGGACCATGATAAGTTATCAGAAAATTTGGGAAATTTCTCACGAAAGCTGCATGTAATGTTAAAAATAGTGTGAAGGCTATTGTACGTTTGAAGGTGAAAAATTGGAGTGGAAGGTTGGGAACAAATCAAATAGTCATACATACAACAAATATCCGAAATTGATTAATACTTTGCCTCGAAGAATAATGATTCACTGTATAGGCTCCAAGAAAGTTACTTTTCCCTTTGCCAGATGGACAAAATAGTATTCTAATTTTCGGAGGAATCACAAGAAGCCAGTGAAATTTATTAGAGACTCAACAATAAAAATTATAAATTATAGTAATCTAAATCAATATTCGCAAAAAATTACATGAAAGTTGAAAAAATTGCATCAAAAATGCTAAAACTTATTTACAAAGCCAAATTCCCTGAATTTTTAAGCTATCTTGAATACTCATTTTCACATTTGGTTGAATATCTTTCCATTTCAAAACTATAATTTTTGCATCTTATCGAATTTAATAACTAAATTTTACACATGTCTAGAGACTAAGAATCTTCTACAACCAACAGAAGCATACTATAAAAAAATCTCTTATCTACTGGGCTTAATTCGAATATTATGATAAAGTAGTCTTAAATTAAATTTACGACGTTTTCTCTCCTCTTAGTATTATGAAAAAATCTCATCGCTTTCTATTCAAAATTGTAAGAATATCTTCCCACGAAGAAATGAGGAGAAATAGATAAATGGGAGGATCTCTTCTTCATACATAGTATCCTCAAAACCATCCTGTATGTATTAATTTATCAACGCTTAATTATTTCCAGAATATAACCACTGTTTGGTGACAACGTTATCGAGTTAATATATAATAGGTGATATGTATCTGCAGCCCAGGTGTACTCATAATTCATTTCCTCATGTGGCTTATACTATTTTATCCACAAAGTGCCCCATAGTGCTTGTAATGGCTATTATGGTTGGGGAATGGACCAAATCACAATCTTGATTGAGTTTGGATAATCCCGAAAACAGAGATATCCTGAAAAACCACATAGGAAATGCTCCGTGCATTCCGCTTCCTCATTACACGAGGGACATGTATCATCTTGAGTAATTCCTATTTTGAACATATGCCCAGCTAGTAAATTATGGCTTGTCAGAATGCCCACAAGTCCCCCTGTAAGTCCTCTTGCTGTTCGACAGGATAAACTTTGTGGTGCGCATGTTCGATTCTGGCAGGAAAAGTTTGGTGTGACGAGCGGCATTTAGGATCTGCCACCTGTTCTTGTAGGAAGCTTATTCCCAGTTTTTGAAGACAGACTTAGCCAATGCTACTGATACTCCAATTGCTGGTTCTGGTCCCGGCAGCATCCGAGATTTCATTTCCCTCTACGCCACAGTGACCAGGTACCCAGCGTAGTTCAATGCAGCTCACTGCAGATTGCGATGCGCCTGTCCTTCAACCACTCGTCAATCACCCAGTTTGCTGCCCTTAGGATCGGTTTGAAAAACCGTTGTATATTATCACAAAGGAAAAGTTCACTTCTTATTTTTATTTAAGTGGTAGACTCCATCTCCAGAACCCCCTTCTGTTTCTGAGCCATCGGTGTAAAAGACTTCCGTATATCCCGCCACGTATTTCTCTGGGACTTCCCAGTCCTCTCTACGCTTCAGGGTAACTTCATATCTTCTACCAAACATATGTATGGGGGCACCAGAATCGGAAGGCATTGTAAGAACTGGATTCAGTACTCCCAGTAACTCTTGCAATGCTCTGCAAATTTTCCAGTTCACATAGTAGTGAGTCGATCAGCATTCTCCACAGTGGCGGCATCACACCCTCACCATTCAAAGTTGCTTCTTCTATCTTTGTGGCCAAAGAACGAAGAGCAGACTCACAGGACTTTCCATGCTGGTAAGCATGGTTTTCATTAAATGGCTGTGATCTAAGTACGTTTCCACGAATATGACGCTCCACCAGTCTCTCCAAACTTTATAGCAAGAATAAAGTCAAGCTTATCTGTCCGAAGTTCTTTGGATTAGAATAGTCATCTTTCACAGGTTTCGGTATGAAGACAAACTTAATCTTTTGCCAAGAGGATGGCACGTAGCCCAGAGCAAGACATCCTCGAAAAATATTTCTTAGAGGTCGCTCTAAGTGCTCCATACCCTTCTTTAGCATTGCCGGATAGATGCCATCCATGATAGGCGCTTTGAAATGTTCAAAGGACAGTATGGTACCTTTTTATTTGTTACAAACGCTTTCGCAGTTTTCCAGTTCCCCTTGCAGCACTTACGTGTTGAAGGGGTTGCAAGAACCGTCAACTCTCCCTCTGCCACTTCTCTCACCCGTTCTTCCGGGTGGTGTACTTCCATTAGGGTCTGTACTGAATTCAATCTGAAGCTAGTGAAAGTATTGTCTGGTTTTCTAAGAGTGTCCAACTTGTACGACTCAATCCTTTTGAGGACCCTGCACAGCCTTGAAGTCTCTCTTTCGCCTTCCAGGCTAACGAGCCTCTTATATTCACTCTGTGAGTTCCTGAAATTTAACCAGTCTTCTGATTACTTTTGCAAGCACGGTTCAGAAGTCGCCTGGTTGATTTCCTGGGTTTTTGCAGTTCCTGGTTCCACTAAGGAACCGCTTTACCGCTTTGGCCTCGGGAAATAGGACAAGCCTCTCCATTGCACTTTAAAAGTGTGCAGTTCAGAGTTTTCAATTCATCTTCCAGCGCCAAAGGAGTCTTTAGTCGCCTAGGAAACTGTACTTTATTGCCAAGAAGATCATTGAACTTTGTCAAATCCATTTTCCTAGGATTTGCGGTCATAAGACCAGCTGAAGTGATGAAATCCAATAGCTTCTCTCCTCTTGGATAGCATTTGCTACTGCCCCAACAAATATATTGAGCATTCGCATCGCAACCTATTAAGAGTTCGTAGCCACTTGATTCTGCATACACCACCAGATCCCAAAGCTCTTGCGTCTGTGGAGGATACAAAGAATCATATTGTAAATAAGCGGAGTAAACTATGATATTTTTCCTCTCGTCATTTATCTGATATTGTATGATGACCGTAGCTAAGTCCTGGGAACAATACTGCCTCAGCATGGTTGCCTCTAACCGTCTTGACATCAGGACGCAAGCTCTCGGTCTTATGGATCTTTCATTGTAGGAGACCTAGCTCCCTTTATTGATCCAATGGCACAGATTCTGTTAAATTGAACTCACGGCTCTTGCACCAGAAAGATGTAGAGGAACTCCTGCAGCTTTGTCAGTCTCGCTGCCAACAGATAGGAGGGGGCTTTGGCATGCTGCAAGTCGATTTGACCAATCTTTATGTTTAGTCTATTGTGGTAGGGAAAACAGCTAGAAGCGTGTGCTGCAGTCCGCGTGTAATGGGGTTTCCCCCACACATAACCGCCAGAGACTCGATCTCCTCGTGTTTGATTTCTCTGAGAAAAGCTGCACTTGAAGGTACCACAGCCGTCTGTTTTCCACTTTGCACCTTGATTGGTTTGCGGTGTCCGGTTTCACTCGAACTGGCATCAAGTCAGTTCCGTTCACGTCTCTTCCCTTTCTTCCGCCTGTTCCTTGGAGGGTGCAGGAGAAGTTAATAGCAGATAGGATTCACTCTGTAGTCCCTTTCACCAGTGCGGGGCTTAGATGCCTCTATATTAGCCAAGCTCGGGAAGATGGGTCGGATTTGTTGACATTTCAATCATGTAAAAAAAAATCGCGTATCCTTAATATACAGAGTGTCCCGTTGATGACGGTAGAAATTTTAATGGTGGATAGTACTGCTTGTTTGAGGAAAATTGCTCCCTGGAATAACCACTGTATCTTTAACCATAATATCGTAATCAAAAAGCTTGATCCAACTAACAAAATCACAATTATCCAATCGCCCAATGACACCAATTGTGGAAACTACATAAAATTTCATATAAATGGATATTTATCCAATCACAAAGGGCACCGTCACTTCCATGATACAACTGTTCAAACTTTAAAGAAATTTCAATCAAGTATTGATTTGCCATCTAAACTTCAAAATGCAATATTGCAAGAGTACTTCAAAACTACAAAGTTGACGAAAGTTGCTCAATTATGTTTGTTTTCGAATGTCGTGTAAAACTTATGGGTTTACTTTTGGAAAATTTAGGAATATTACGGAATACATCGAAGAAAACGTGGTCGTGATAGGAAGTAAATTTACTTAGGTATGGTAGTTCTATGAGTTTAAGGGTTAATTATTATATTAAAACATTTATTGGAAAAATCAACTTGAAATTAAGATATTATAGCGATGTAAGTTATAATAACGATCAACGTTCAAGTTAAATACAAGACCGGCCTCAAGGAGACGTTGAAAAATGCATTCGAGATGTTCCCAATGCTCAGACTCAGAAGAAAAGGCGATCAAAATATCATCCAAGTACATGAAACAAAAGTTAAAGTTTTGCCGGACAGAGTGGACGAACCTCTGAAAAGTTTGCGTCGCATTGTACAGACTAAAAGTCATCCGTGCGAACTAGAAGAGTCCGAAGGGTGTCCATATTGCCGTTTTTGGAATCCCTTCTAGAACTACAGGTATTTGATGGTATGCCTTGGCAAGTCCAAGTTCGTAAAAATACGCCAGTTAGCGAGGTGATGTGCAAAGTCGTGGATGAGTGGTATAGGGTAGCACTCTAGAATGATTTGAGTATTCAGACGTCTGTAATCGCCACATGGTCTCCATTCGCCATTAGGCTTGCAGGACTCGTTGAGGTCCCCGACGCGCAACTAATCGGTCGCCCATTTCGGTAGGGGCACCGTGAATGAGTTCGGAACCTACCTCCCGAACGCAAAGCTCCCGCTGTTGCGCTAGCTTAGATCCGGTAGGGTGGTCACAGTCTGCTGAAGCTCGATAATTTGGCCTATGGCATCCCACGCCACTTCACTGATCGCGGCGCATGCATGTGGTGGCTCTTGTCAGCAGTGTTTGCTAACACCTCCAAAGACCCGGAGTCCGCACAGGCCAAGATGGCTTCAGTGCTTTCCGGGAGCCGCTGCAACCATAAGACCACCCTACCTTGGTTTCTCCAGGCCATGTTTTATGCAAACCACGCAAGATTTCGACGAACTCCACCTTCTTTTTAGTTCTAGGTGTTTCAGCCACTCAGATTTCCTTGACCTCTTTGCAGAACTCCTCGAAATCCTCTGACATTTGTATTTTGCGACGAACTAGATTTCTCAATTTCAAATCCGCCTCTTAAGGCCGGAAGGGCGTACACAATGCAGTTTTCAAACCTTCCCAGTTCATGATACCTATAGACCGGCAGTGCCGCCAATTCAATTCCAATTTTTGTAATTAAACAGTATATGCTCGTGTGTACCACAGCAACTCACCGTGAAATGGACAAGAGTCCTCATAGACATGCTCTTTTGGAACAGAATCCGTTTGTCTGGAAAGCTTCAAATATATATGCAAGCCGCTTCTACAGATGGTGAAATCCAAGGTAGCGCTGATAATTTAGACAATGGGGGTCTAATTTTCGTTGTGTATGGTACCGAACATCTAGAGAAGTTGAACTTGAATCTTATACTAGTGTGCTAATAGGTGCTGGTTCAACATCATTAGATGGGAGTGTGGAGTAGCAGGTAGAATACTGACTGATTTCTGGGAAGTTTTTCACGGGTAGATTTCAAAATTCTGTCCAGAGCAAACGAAGGATATCCGTGCTATTTGATTTTGTTGAATTATTGGTGGGCTGTATAGTGACGAAACTGGATTGAGGCATGCTTGCTGTGAACTTCATCATGGATGGACATCTGAATGCAGGACAAATTCAAACCAATTGCAGCCATTTCTGCACAAGGATATGAGCGTGACGTCCCCCTTTGAACGTTTCCAAGAAATCATGGGCCGATCCTCATCTCTGTATGAAAAATTATGATTCTTCATGCATAAATTCAACTATTTATGGAAGACAAATAACTTAAAAAAAGCACAAGCATCATTGCTAGCACAGATGCTACCCTAAGCATTAGACGTGTGTATGTTAGAAAAACCCGCAGAAAAGGAATCGTGCAAATTGAAACTTTGAAATTAGGGAAAAGAATTAGGATCAATCACTGCAGACAGGACAGCATATGTAGCTACCTCAACAGTTTGTTTATTGTCTCTTCTCCCCAAAGAAATAGAATAGAAAGAAAATAAAAGCTTTCAAATAGTTCAAAGAAAAAATTGTCATTACGTATTAAGATAGGAAAGGACACTTCGTGGAAATTTGGAGACTTTTGGAAAGCGTACCTATGAGATTATGAGTCTCAAGACGAACAAAGAATGAGAAGCTTTTGTGATATACTACTGAGCCAGGAAACCATTTGAGAGACTGATACCATCTCTAATCGCTAAACGAGGTTTGGTGTTGAAAGAGGTTGTCTTCCATCCAAATGAATGTATAGCCCCACATTCGGTGGCATTTTCAATGGTTAAGCGGATTTTGAATGGTTAAAATAAACATTGGGATTGATTGCTGTCAATCACTTCAGCTTAGCTGTACTTAGGTGCTGGTGGATCTACACGATCAAAATTCGCCGATTTTCAGATTTCCGGGATAGCTTTGCCCTTTTAATAATAATAATAATCGATGGCGAGACTATCCAATTGGGACAGGATCTGGAAGCGTGTTATACTGTAGGAGGCCAACATTACGTTCACCTATGATAATTACCCTGATTTGATGCAGGTATCCCACTGCCACTTGAGAGATTTGAAACACGACCTTCTGATACGATTTTCTAGCATTAAACCCAGAAGCATTCAACTGCGGTGCTCTGATGAATGAGCGCTGGAATAATACTGAGATGCATTCTCAGGCAAGGGATTAGCTATAAGAGCAACTGGCCTGCAATGGATCAAAAATGAACATTAAACTAGGTTGACAACAACAAGATATTCGGTGATCCTAGCAATTTATTTTTGGTATTGTATAAAGAGACTCATAATGGTATCCATTCATTCCTTACGAGCTACGTCCAAGCATACTCTAAATAGCTCTAGTTCAGAGAGAACAGAAAGAAGACGATAGGAGTAAGCTAGAGTTATATCTTTAATAATACGCTGTAAAGGTTGTAAGAGTTTTTGGTCCCTAAGTGAAAGCACCCCGCCAACAACACCCTCAGTGAAATGTATTTCAAACTCCTTTAGGACTTTCTAAGAAGCTTGTATTCCTCCTCCGCTGTTTTGTGCCACTTGTTTCAGAGGCGGCCCATTCATTAGCCATCCTGGGGTTGCCTAGTTACAGAGTCAGGAATGAAATCATCGCCCTTTCCTAATGTGCGAACAACTCACTGTTACTGCTGCCTTCTCATCAAGTTCATGAATATCTAGCTTGTACGCCCACGAAATTTATCATTCGAGATTGCGTCGGGACAGAGTACCCTGATGACACCATGCTAATAATTGTTGATGAATTTCAAAATAGATCTAGATTCAAAAACCTGATATGAGTTTAGTCCTTGTCAAATAATGTTTACCAACAATAATGAAAAAATTATCTCCATATTCACTTATTGAAGTTTCAGCTTTCATATTCTTTGAGCGAATCATAAAATAGGAGAATTTATTATGATTTCTACACTATGACCTGCGGTTATTATTGCAAAATGGCGTACATGGTTGGTAGTATAGAAACTACAAAAGATACCACGACATAATTTACATTTGCATAGTATGTACAAAAAGCAATTTTCCTAAATGGTCAATAAATAAATATTTGTAAACTCGCTAATTATTAGAACTAAATAAGAACGTCGTTTGTTATTTCTTGGACACATGAATAGAATTATTGTGTGATAACCGAGATTTATTACAGCTGGTTTTTTGTTAGAGATTGTTGACTGATTTTGAAAGGGTACTTTTTCTATATAATACAATAGGATTATGATTTATTTAAATTTCCAAAATAAATCATAATTTATAGTTTGTGGTTTCAAATGAATAAATGTTGATTACAAATTTGTTGAATTTGAATTTGCAAAGACAGAAATCTTATCAAGACAACTCTCGTTCTGAATCTAAAATGATTTGGCTTTTGGATTCGAGTGGAGTTGAGTTCATCATAGAATTAGAAGCGTATTTATGATATCAGAATAACTCCATTTTCTAGCATCGTATCTTTTTAAAAGTAACCATTGCTATTTTTCGAGGGTTTAGGAGGAGAGATTTCCGTCTTCTTTCTGCCTACTTTCCTTACATCCTCCCCTTTCAGGGTTGGGTTTGAAAACCAAACTTTACTATAATGATACCAAAGTATCCTCTCCTCTCATTGAGACCCAACTATTTTTTAGAAGGGTGAATAATCTCCGCGATTGGAGAGTGAGGACTTCACACTTCTTCCTCCATATCCTCCCCATCCCCTTTGGAAGTGGTATTGGAGTTGCCGTAAATATTGCTAAACGTTGGCTCAGATATACATGAATGAAGGTATTTTAGAGTGTAACAGGTTATATTCTTAGAACCAATATTGTATCTGACAAATGATTAGGAATGTTTTGCTCTCATTCGCAATGTCTACAACAAAATGTAAACATTTGGTGCAAATTCTACTATTATTAAAAAATTAAGTAAAATATTAGCATCGCCTGTTGCACTGAAAGGTCGCGGTTCAAATCTTACTGGTGGAAGGGAGATTTGATATTGTCATTTTTGTATGAGTATATCTAAATCATACTGAGAAATATTTGGCGACATTAACTAAAGATTAGTTTACATTGGAAGGTCAAGGTTAGATTAAATATAATAACATAGCGAGCATTCTACATTTGTTTAATCAATTAATCTATCTTTTGAGAGTATAAGCATTTTTTTTTGTAATTCTAATGAATTAGCTATTCTATAGGGGCGAATTGACACTTCGAAAAGTACCTAATCGCATGGCATACAATTAATCTCAAAATTGGCAAATCTGAAGCAGAAAACTCAAGGTTGGTTCTGAGGTGTAAGGTCCCTCACGTGACAATTCACCACCGTTTATGAAAAATTGGCAAAAAATGGCAGAATGACAGAACTTTGAAAAAATAAAGTTGGAAATATAGACCATTTTTAAGGTTTTGTGTGAAACAAATACGCCATTTTGTGTTAAGTTTAAGGGGGGGCTCCCCATACAGGTGAAAGGAGGCTGCAAAATTTTTTTTCACAGAATGTAGCCATGTGGGGTATCAAATGAAAGGTCTCAATTAGTACTTTTCGAAACTGGTTCAATATTTGATATTGGGTGAAAAATTGGGGAGTGAGGGCTCAAAATATGAGCATCAAAAAGTGTAACAGGTCTCGTTCTCAGAACCTACCCAACCGAAAAATCCGAAAAAAATCACAGTAATGCATCTCTATGAAATCTAGGCCTCAAAATATATCCGGTTCCGATATCTGTAGAAATAAAGTTAATAATAGTATATTTCCACATTTTAGAAATTTACCCGGCACCCCCCTTATGTTCATCGCAGAAGTACAAAATTTAGCATAGGTGTAATGAAGAACATGATGCACAATTCGGTGGATGCACAATTCGGTGGATTTGTAGCTATATACGGATAGAAAAATGTGCGTTGAAATTTCTTAGATAAGATGAACACAAAACCTTTATACCCGAAGCGCCAGCTTCCGGTATTCCGACTTGTTTAGTTATTTTGCTCACGGTAAAATTTTTTTTTCGACTAATCGGCATTCGGTCTAATTATGATAAATTGTCATTGAGAATATGTTAACAAATAAAACGCATTAACATTATTGAAATCGGATCCCAAAATTAACAAGCGGTCAATTGAAAAGACGTTATTTGGAGAAAAACACATTTAAAGCTTCTAATGTTTCACTTGTTGAATATCTTTGGAATCAAGTTTTATCACTCACAATTGATTAATTTGCTATCCTTGGGCCATATAAAGGCAATGAATAGAAGAAGTCAATGAATAGAAGAAGAAAAAGGGAATACACAGTCGACGCCATGAGGATACCATAGTAGCCGTGAACAAGCGAAAACGCGCTTGCGTTTAAAACCACTTTAACGTACAAATTTTCCCAAAGCCCATTTTTGAAGGTATACAGAGTTGAAAAGAGTAAAAATAGAAAAATTTGCTTTCCTTAAATTTGTATTGTAGACTAGTATCTTAACAATTTCGGTCGTGCAGATTCAAAGTGTTACTCTTTCTTATAAAAATGTTGAAAATACTTTCAAAGTCATTTTTTCTTCAGGGCATGGAAATAGCATTATGGACGCAATTGTTATCTTTTAACTTAGAGATATTGCATACATTCAATGAAATGTGATTAATATCTGCATCTGCAATGACAAAAGGATTAGCCTGATTGTTTCGTAAACAGTCATATAGAAAGGATTGTTTTTCGAGGCCTAAATTATGCATGTATCATATTATATAATGGAGCTTAATAGCTCTTTGTAGTGGCCGCGGGTTTGCGACATTTTCTTTGTCTTGTCCAGGGATAATCTGACAAGAGAATGCTTTTAATAATATGCAATATTCTTTCGTTTTCTCTAATTCTAACCTCTTCAGCTTTCCCAACTTACTACTTACAATTTACCCATACCCGTCCCTATATATTCGAATTTAAACTTTCAGCTTCTACATGCAAACTTTAAATTGAGAAATTTTATTTATTTTATAAAAAAAACCAACAATTGTTCCCTTTCCTTTAACTCCAAGAATTTATCTGCATTTGCATAATTCCAAATTTTATTTTAATTTCCCAAATAATGGAAGCCAATATTGAACGGTGATAATGTACACTCACGTCAACTGCTGTACTGCTGCACCTACATAATTTTGTAACGTTGTTGTTTCGGCAAAGCAGCGTTCCGACATAGCGAAGGGCATCACTGTGACACCGGACAGCTGATGAGCTAGACCAGGGACGAGAGGACTGGGAGATTGGCAAGGAGACTGGTGCTGGTTTTTGACAGTGGAAGACGTTTGGAAGAAGATTTTGTCTTTCAGCTGAGGAAGAATTAGTGGAAGTTTGGGAGTTTTGTTCGGTCGGTCAGTAGTGGCCATTTTTCTTGAGAAAGAGAGTGATTCCATGAAATAAATTGCGAATTAATCTGAGGGTGTGCTGTAACTGCATGTGAATATACGTAAAAACCGTGCGATTGGTGGTGGGAAGAGTGGGCAGTTGATGAACTGTAATGATGAAGTCCATAAGGGAAGTGAAAAAGTTTGGCGAGAGAATAAAATTGATTGTCAAACACGGCAAAGCATCAATATACAGACGTTAAATTTACACTCGAAGGGAAGTCCGCAAGCAAAACATGAAATGAGAGAAAAAGTTGATATTTTTTTTGGGAAAACGCATGAGTTGTATAATATAATATATAGGGGAATACACTTAAGAGTTGACCACACAAACAAACAAAAAAACAGGAGTGCGCATAAATGGTGAACTAACATAATACGAGCTCTTTAGATCCTCCTCCTTTGCCTTCTTTTCGGAACATATTGGCAAAAACTACCTACTGCCGGTCGGTTCATTACTAACCGTAAATATACAACCTTTGGGCAACAATCGCGTTATAAACATGCAACATCCAACTTTTTCTTATTTTTCTAGTATGAGGAACTAGAACAGAATCTTCAGTTTTTCCGGCGGAAGAGAGGTTTTGATTTGATTTCTTTCTTTTTATTTGTTCAGTGAACACCTGTCATTGCTGTGTATTAGTATTTCATGTAAAAAGGAAACTATTTCGAGAGATTTGGGTTAGGATGATCAAACGTTTTTTCTTCTTCGGTCTTGTTTTCGTTATATTGATATTGGATTTATTTGCTTTTTCACATTACTTTTATTCTTTATTTCTTTAATTTTCGTATTTATTTTATTATTTTCTTTTTGATGGTTTGGCTTGGTGACACTTTCATATCAGTTATTGTTTCTTTCATTTGGATTTTATTTTACTATCCCGCTTTTTTTCAATTTTTGATTTAAATAGAACATAATGAATTCCAGCTAATTTGAGGACTCCCTTCTCCCTCTCCTTCTTAACTCCGTAGAACTCTTTTTAAAAAGGGACATCCTACAAAATAATGGCCTGAGAATGTCAAGGAAGGTTGGGAACCTCAGAGGCCGCGATCGAGGATGTGATCCGTCACAGATCATCCCTTTCGATGGCAGTACTCCAGTCCGAAGTTTTACAATTTTTTTTTTTAATTTTTATTTCCAGGTTTAGTTCGCGTGCTCCTAACGAAATAAACGTTAGATGCACGCAAATCCGTGTGTTTGTATTTTTCAGGATCCGATGCGGACCCATGCGCCGGCAAAGACACCTGAATTTTGATACAATGCGCGTTGGAACCCTTCGATGGAGCTCGAAGATTTGCAGGCAGACCTTCACGATCAAATTCAACAAACTATTAACTTGGCGACTAACTCCTCGATATTACCAGGTGTACAAGCTTAAATCTGCTGTTTTTTTTTTCAAGAAAAACACGTTTTATTCATAGGAACCAAAAAAAATCTTTATTCGAAATGCTGGTCCTTGCTATCTACACATTTTTTCCACCTCTCGGGTAATTTACGTATACCATACCAATAAAATTGTTGATCTTTCGAGGTAAACCACGGCATCAAGCCATTTTTGGGCGTTTGCGTATAATGGAGGAAAATTAGCTTTCCATGTCTTTGTTGAGTTTTTGGTGATAACGGTAGGCATCGACAGTTTCACCAGGTTTCAAAAAGCCATAGTAGACAGTACGCCGCTGATCCCACCGAAGCGATTTGGTCTTGCAGAAGATGTCGCTGGTTGGCCAGCATCAACCCGCAATTTTTTTCGTTTCTGATTCTCAAAATAAATCCATTTTTCTCCGCTAGTCACAATCCGATGCAAAAACATCTTTTTTTTTGGGTCTGACAAGCAAGTTTTCAATTTTTTGGCGCTACTTCATCTGTCTATCGTTCAATTCATGCGGCACCCATTTTCCGATCTTTTGAACCTTACCCATTGAACGTAGACGTGTGGCGCGGCAGGGTTCGCAGCATTCGAAATTTATTTCGAATGTTGCGAATGCGAACAAATAGATGGCGCGGAACTTTCCACTTTGTAGAGCTCGCCACGGGAGTAGAAGACTAGCGGGGAAAGTGTACCATGAGAACCACATGAATTTAAACTCTTTCCTTCCAATTAGTGGATTTTTCATTCGTAATTAATTTACGTTCTAAAAGTGATTTCCAAGTTGTTAAATATATACAAAAATATGAAATTACTGAGTTTGGTCTCAAGGGTGTAAAGAATCAATTAAACGCGGAAATCGTTAAGAAGTCTAGTGCTAATTGCACAGACGCATGGAAAAGGCTTGGTGAGAGACACCGAATTGCTTGGCGAGCATTTTCTGCGTTCGAATATCGTCCTTTCCGGGGCCGATTTTCACGCTACTTGTCGCTCAGATCGAAATTGCCATCGTTGAACCGACGGAGCCAGTCTCGGCACGTTGTTTCCGGTAGAGCATTGTCGCCGTAGGTCTCCACAAGTATTCGATGCAATTCAGCGGCTGATTTCTTCAAATTGAAGCAAAAAAGCAGAGCCTCCCGTAAATGCTTCTTTCCGGGAACAAAACTGGATATGATTATTGAAGAGAAAAAAAACGTTTTTGCACGAAATTGCTGAGGATATGCATTGACAATGGTTGACAAATGTCGAACTAAAAAAAAAATATGGCGTGCTCATAGCAGCTTCATACGCTCACTGACGCCATCTGTGAGCAAACAGCGGATTTAAACTTGTACACCTGGTATATCTCGGATTTGAATGTAAATTCGTCCGTAATTGTTACAAATTTGTTTTCAAGCTGGAGTCGTCTTTGGAAGTCTACCACTGAATATTTTTAATCAAAAAGATAAGAGAATTACAGTTTATTCAAATTAATGAGTGAATAAGGAAGGAAGGAAATCTGATTTATCCTTCATAGAAGTCAATAAGACACACAAATACTATGTCAAAACTTTGTTGTTTGAGGATTAAATGGTCCTGTGCCCTTTGTGTCAATATTTTTTAGTGATTCTTCCGTTCTTCTTTCTAATAAATAGATTTGTTACCCTCTCAAGACTGCAGCTTGACATCGATTATTCCTCCTTCCTCCAAACGAAAACGACTTAGTATAGAAGTCACTAATGAGCATATTTCATTTGAAACTCCACATGCTATATTAGAGAAGAAAGATACATATAAATTTGGTAGGATATGAGGAACTTTGTACATTGCATGTCAAGAGCTTCCTAATTTATATATTGCTATCAAATGATCTGATAATGGATTCAACTATTGTCAGAAGACAGATAATTCGAAGGACAGGCAGTCGAATGAGTCGATTTTATTATGGTCCAGTATGCTACAAAACCCTAATCGAATGAAAATACACAAAACCGTAAGGTCGTTCCGCTCTGCACTGACTAAAGCGAATAATCAAGCTCCAAAGCAATTATCTATTAGCCGAACGAAATCGAACATTAAATACCGCTCGGATACGTTCAATGCAATACGTTAATGTTAGCCATTAAAGTAGCTGCGTCTTCTCAGTGCTGAGCTTTGCTCTTCTATCCCAATCTGTGGTGTGTTATTTAAGGTCAAGAACGCACAACAATCAAAGAACTGCCAATGTGGGCAGCAAATCGGCGAAGAGTAGGGCACGGTGCGCATGTAGTACTCATTTGATATTTGCTAGTGGTTAAAGATAGTTTTGTTGGCAAAACACCTATACTTACATCTCGGCTAGATCTTGAAGCATATTGCTTTGGGGTTAATGTTCCGTATGGATATAACTCAAAACTGGACGGTCAATATCATGACTGTACAGCGTTCCGCTCTCAAAGATTATATAGAGACGGTTATAGCTTAGAGCAATGAGTGATAAAAATTGATGAAAATCTTTCGAATTGATATTGGAACCTTAAAGGAAGTAGTAATAGTACCAAATGGAAATTAGATACATTTTCCTCTTTCGCGCCAGGTTTGATGTTTGGACGCTTCTCAAAACAAAAAGCCTTAGTCTCACCTCAGTTCAATGAATTATCCTCCATAATAATCCCCAAAGAGCATTGCGTAAACAACCACAGCCTTACATGTTTATATATATCAATATAATCTATCAATATTAATCTTCGCTTTCTAGAGTTGGCTTAAGGTCAAGTTTGCTCATTTCAAACTATATTTTGACTGATTAGAGAATACATGTAACTTCGTCTATACATCATGCAAAGTGTTTCGTATAAATTGTTTAATAAATCCGCTAGTGCTATTTTGATTAATTAAAGTATAGAAGTAAACGAACGGCCAGGTTTGTATTGAGTATCTTAGATACATTTTTTGGCACTTTCCTGGTTCAATGGTCAATATAATATCAGATCTTGTATTCTACCTATAGAAGGCATTCCTGGCTGACTCGAAATTGATGTTGAAGAACAGTTTATCGGATGAAAGACTCATTAAATCTATGCTTCTTACTCTGTTTCTTCACTGGTGGGAAAGACCATTTTTTTGTTCTTACTATGGTAACGAAATTAATATTGAATTATAAGCTTTTTACCACAAAATGAACACCGCGCCAGAGATGATTAATTTATAGAAAAATTAGTGAACTGTAAAAGTACTATGTATTGCTGTTATTGTTGTTAATAAGCAGGGAAAAAAGTTAATAACGTAATAACACTCCAAATTTTGTTATTAGCTACAAACTAGCAGATACACTAATATGTTTATTTCCGCTTGAATAACAACAACAATGGTTTTAGAAGTGGTTTTGAGGGTAGAGTTTGATTCTGCTTGGTAGGCAGTAGGTATTACCACTCTGTTCTAATATTTTTAATACTGGAACACTATTCATTCGGATATTTTTTTATTCACAGATACTTAACATAACTGTTCCAAAACTAAATCTATGTGAACTTTACTTATCCTGAAAATCAATTCAACAAAGGCATTCTGGATAGTCTGCAGTGTTGAAGGCATTGTCAACAGCCCTGATTCATATATTATTGAATGAGTTTTCCTTCATAGTGGTACCCCCTAAGCTGCACCAAATCCAAGCTCTTACTGCCCCAGCTTTTGCGGAAAACACAATAACTCGCATTTCTCTTAGAAACATATTGGCGGGACACAAACATGCAGGGAAGGAGGAGCATGGCAGGGGGGGGATGTTACATTTGTTCCACTGAATATAACCATGCGGGGTATCAAATGAAAGGCTTTGATTAGTACTTTCCGAATTAGGCCTTAAGATAGACAATAACATGGAAAATCATACTGGAATGTTTGGTAAAAACCCTACTAGTACTAACGGAGTTCGTACCTGAAACGTTAGGTTGCCATATCAGTTGCTGATATTTCCTCCAGATTCAACACCCTTCAGCGTCATAGATCAGAAAGCGGCGACATATTGAGAACATATTTCTGTGAGCGTAATTTAGATGTTTTACAATTTTAAATATGGTATTCCATTTCCAACGAGTTTAAATTAATTTTCGGTTAAAAACGGATTCGATTATGCGCAGACTTTGGAAATCTTAGATAATTGCATCGAAAATGACTCTAAGGAAAGGGTCGTTTATTAGTGGTACGAACAATTCATAAGAGATGGCATTGGCCATTGTTTAGAGATTCCTCGAGACATTTTGTTTAATGTCTTGTTGAAGGAAAGTTGGTACTAACAGATCTGAATCTTCTGCAAAAGTCCCTCGTCTGCAGGAAATTCGTGGCAAAATACTTGATTGCAATGGCTAAATTAGATTTAACATTCATCAAACCAGCCATTTATGAATACATGTGAGTGAATGGCCTGCTAGAAGAAGGCAAGGCTCAACAAAAAAGTCCAATATGGCTTTGATGCCCATACCAACCAAAAATGTTTCCAGGATTGAATCAAACGTTGGTGTAATAGCCGACGGGGGTCACTTCCGGAACTTTTTGATTAAGGTAGAATGACCATATTTTTATCTTAGCATGGATTTTAAAAATATGCTTAAACTATGTGTTTCAAGAACGTACAGGTGTTTTGATGCAACCACATTTTCTTCTAGGCAAATTCTCCATTTCTCCATTTTTTTTTTGAATTTTTGTTTTACTATTTTTAAAGTGACAAATAAATGTAATGTAACTTTGGAATTGTTTCGTAAATAAAAATTTCCAAGGTGAAATTTTTTGATTCCTCAGGGTACAGAAACAAACAATATTTGATGCAATTAGCTGGTTGAAGGAACTTGGCGACAGCGTCCAAGAACCCCCAAATCGTCAAGAAATGAATTTATTGAAATTCGAAGGGGCTCCATAAAGAAACTCACCCTTGGAACTAGTAAAATTAACTGGTCAGTGCCAAGAATAGCAACAGTTTCAGGCCGCATAGGCTTAGAAAAGTTCAACAGTTCATCGATAAAAATAAGTTTGCAGGTCTCCAAAGATAACGCCAATACAAACGCCAGACTGCAGACTAGTGATGGAAACGTCTCCTTTTCACTGACGAGAAGCAGTTCGCCGTGGAACAAGCCCACAAATATCAATACGACAGTTTCGGCCCACCGACAATCATCCGCCGTCAAATTCCACGAGTAATCGTGATTTGGAGCGCTGGCGCTAAGGAACTCTGTGTTTTCGTGGATCGAAATCAACACTGCCGCAATAGGAAGGCCTCGAGACCTGGTGATTTCACGGATCCAAAAGCTCTTCATTGATACGGAACGAACGTTTCAGCAAGACCCGTCTCCACCGAAACTGATTTACGAATGGCATGAGGTATATTCTTCGTCCAAATATCCCCCCTTTGAGGAATGATCGCCACCTCACAGACAGATCCGATAAATCCGATTTAAATCCGATAAACTATTGTATGTGGGTTTGTGCTAAACACCAGAGCGAGCATGTGTCGGAGCTGAGGCTAACTGTCGTCCGAGGATCTTGCACTTTCTTTGATCAATGCACTCCTGTTTTCGAGTTTAACTCCCAAGTATTTAAAAGAAGTCGGAAAACCGGAAGCTGGTCACTTCAGGTATGAAAGGTTTTGTGTATTTCTTTTACGGAAACATTTGAGTGGATATTTGTCCCATTAGTACCTAGCACGTAATATATACATTTATTACATGAGAGTATCCACTTTCCGCGGATATTGTCACTCATAGTCCTGAATTTGCAAAGAAGCGACAAATTTGACCTATTATAACTTTGTTAATAATGGTGTGATTTCCACCAAACTTGGTAGGATCATGCTTTACATTATATCCCATATAGTTGTAGTGGTGCTAGAATGAACTTAAGGGGGTTTTTGCAGCCAATCACTAAAAATTATAGTAATATACTATTATTAACTTTACTTGAACAGGTATCGGTATAGAGAGTATTTCGGAGCCTAGGTACCATATAGTGACAGCCTCTTGATTTTTTTCAGTTTTTTTGGTTGGATAGCTTCTGAGAATGGGCCCGTTAAGGAAATTACCACTTTCAACCCCCGCACTCCCCACTCTATCAAAAGTAAGGCCACCTTCGGAAAGTACAAACCGAGACCTTTCATTTGATATGACTGCATTTGATGAAAAAAATTTTACACCCCTCTTTTGTATGTATGAGGATCCACTTAAACTCAACGTAGAAAGATGTAACTTACAACATGTGTGGATGTTCACAGTTCCCATCAAATTTCGTGTTAATCGGTATAGCCGTTTCTGAGAAAAATGCGTGTGACAGATAGATCGATGTTGAACCGATTTGAATAAGGTCTTGTTTGCAAAACAAAACAAACAACGAAGATTGTCCAATGAAGACGACCTCCGCCCGAGTCGCTCAGTGACAGTAGTGAGCGAAGAAAACACTCAAAAAGTCGAAAAATTAATATTGGCCGATCGAAGAATTAAATTGTGGCAGATAGTATAGGAACTGCAGATTTGCAAAGAACGATTTGACGAGATTTATTAGTGCATGTTGGGTACTGCGAACGCAAAAACCGCTCGACAAGTAATGATGTTGTAAAGATTTTTCGGAGTAATTTGGATGAAATTTGGAACCGTATTATGACCGGATTGGATTCGTTAATATGATCCGGAGTCAAAACAAGAGTCAAGAGGAGAAAGGCCACCAAAGAAATTCAAAGTGAAAAGTCGGCATCGAGGATTATGGCTACCATTTTTTGGAACAACGAGCTAATTTTACTAATTGACTACTTGCCAAAAAGGACTACAATGAACCGCCAGTAATACGCTCATTTATTGGGTCAGGTACGTGAAGCAGTCGTATAAGAGACGTGGGGAGTATGGTTTCTGCAAGACAACGCACACGTTCACACCAGTCAAGTTGTGAGGGCTGCCTTAAAAGCTGCGGGATCCACAGGATATGATCAATCCACCTTCAGTGGGGTCCTGGCTCGCAGCGACTTTTTTTTTAATTTAAAAAAGTAGTTACGTGGACGAAAATTTTCCGACGGAAGCCATTAGACATCATTTTGAGGAGAAGTTTAGGAAATCATTTTCCAGTGGCATAAAGGCATTATATTCAGGATGTGAAAAGTGTATTTCACTAGAGGGGGATTACATTGAAAAATAAAAAAAATATAACACCACCCTTTTCTTTTAAGGGGGTCATCCCGTGTATCGGATCCGCGGAATCGAATTTTTGTTTTTGGCATCAATTGTATCTAGATAGAGTGTAGAATATATGGACAAAGTGATTTTTTGATATTCAGAGTCGTTCGAAAATTCCAGTGTTAAATAGGTAAAATGTCACATGGCAGGTTTATGCCGATCGCCGTAATAAAGTTCGTATTTATCGATCCGAATGACCTACGAATGACTTCGCTAAAATCATAAGAATTGAAGCTTAAGGCTTTACATGTATTTCTTGAGGAACCTTAAGGTTTATGGATTAGGTATAGCAGATTAATGGTTAGTTAAGATTTTATAGTTAAAAATCGCATTCTACTTTTTAAATGTCTTTTCCTCGAAACTGCGTGTTGCTGCTGCCATCATAGCTCAAAATCTATTCAGCAGCAGAAAAACACCTTTTTTGGAAATGGATGTAAAAGCTGCTCTGTATTTCAATAATCAACTATGCTAGCGAGAAAAAACGGCCTTAACACGGGATGACCCCCTTAAGTACCTTAGGCCACGAATTTATCAGCCGGCTCTCGTATTTCTGATTAAAATTTAAAATGGGACGTTTTTATGTAAATTTCATGATGAAGTATTGGTTCTACTATTGACTCAAAATCTCAGTTAAGGGAGGTCGATGGCTTGAATAAACCGCCCAACGAAGATGCAACCTTTTTGAATTGCGTCCTCAATGTCATGGATTAAAAAAATTTGTGAAATGCGGTGTTATGTAAAAAACTGAAATTAAGTGACTACGAAGATCTTCAATAAATTTTGTCATTCGATAAGAGATATAATGGGGTACTAGTGTTACATGACCTCGAGTGAAGTTTCAAATAGACCTCCCAACTCAGCTGTATATTTACCGGTGCTCAAATTTGCCGTATAATAGTACTTTTTAAAATAGAAAAAATTATATATCGTGCGGTGATAAAATTCTTAGTTTTGGTAGGTATAGCATCACCCAACTCATAGACGATTATTGAAAGAATGCAATGAGTTTCTATCTTCATTTAGAACAGTAGAAAGACGAGCTACTAAATTTTAAAAAAAATTGCATCGTCCAACAAATGAAAATATGTTCATTTTAACGATCAAAATTATGTAGAATGAAGATATCGAAATTAGAAAAATCTGTCAGAAAGTACGACTGAAAGTTTTAGAGCCCTCAAAATTGACAAAGGTCTCTTTGTTAAATATTAAAATAAGTATACCATTATATTAATTAACTACTATTTTTTTTTTTTTTTTTTTTTTTTAGTAGGGTAGGTGAATGCGTTTACGCACAGAGTGTTGGACTCCCGCAAAAGCACGCTGGCGGACTACCAACTAAACACCTCCCTGTCATCAGAGAACTAGCCTGGAACCGTTTGACACATTACTTCGGGCTAGCCCTCCCGCTCTCCCGGCTTTGGGAGCCTTCAAGTCAGGGAATTCCTTTCACCAACGGGAGGGGAGGGGAGGAAGGGAGTTGTTAGTTCAGGGAACCCCTTACCGTCCGATCCCTCTGCCGGTCGAGTTCAATCTTCTTCGTAGTAAGAAGAGCCCGAACATAATGCGCAATACGATTCCAGCTGCCAGCGCTCTTCAGCATCTCTCTGACAATGTTGTCTGGAGAGAGCTCCCCTGTGTCTGCATAAAGCTGCTGGCGGAGGCCATCCCACCTCTCGCAAGAGAAAAAGGTGTGCTCAGCGTCATCCGGCACTCTATTGCAGAACACACAATCAGGAGATCGCGCCTTCCCAACCCTGTGCAGGTAAGACTGAAAACCTCCATGCCCACTTAGAAGTTGGGTAAGGAAGTAATCAATCTCACCGTGCTTTCTGTTCAACCATGGGTCTACTTTGTCGATGAGCCGCGCAGTCCACTTGCCCCTTGGCTCATTTTGCCAAGAAACTTGCCACTCGTTAAGGGTGCGTTGACGTTCTTCACGGGCAACCACTTCTCTTAAGTTTTCGCCCTTACGGCGATAGATAGCTTTGCGCTCCTTGGCAAGGAGGGCAACGGGGATCACTCCCGCAATCACCATCACAGCCGGTTCGGAGACAGTGCGATAAGCAGACGCCACTCGCAAAGCTCCCCGCCTCTGCACTTGAGCTAGGCGTTTACGATGCACCTCCTTGTCAAGGGCATCAGCCCATACCTCCGCACCATAGAGAAGGACGGACTGCGTTGCTCCCATGAGGAGACGTCTCCTAGTTGATATAGGGCCGCCCACATTCGCCATTAGCCGACTCAAGGCCGCGACTCCTGTTGCAGCCCTGTCCGCGGCTGCTTTGATTTGCTCGAAGAAGCTCATCTTCGAGTCGAGCATTAAACCAAGGTATTTAACCGCTGGTTTTGACTCTATAGTCAACTCGCCGATCGATATGGGACGCAAGGTCGGGATTCTCCTTCTGGTC
This sequence comes from Hermetia illucens, assembly GCF_905115235.1. Lineage (NCBI taxonomy): Eukaryota > Metazoa > Arthropoda > Insecta > Diptera > Stratiomyidae > Hermetia > Hermetia illucens. Next base: position 163,546,500 of record NC_051850.1, read on the forward strand.
AGAATGACTACTTCGGTTTTTTCCAGCGCAAGGTTGAAACCGTGAGCAGTCATCCATCCGCTTACCCGTCGCATCAATATGCCAAGTCTGCTTTGCGCCTGTTCAACAGTGCGTCCGGCAACAAGTGCCGCAACGTCGTCTGCATAACCGACCAGGCGCGACTCTTCAGGCATATCGAGTCTCAGCAGACTATCGTAGGAAGCGTTCCAGAGGTCCGGCCCTAGGATGGATCCCTGCGCTACTCCCGACGTGATTTCCATCCTCCTCTGGCCCTCTAGCGTCTCATAGAACAGGGAGCGGTCTTTCAGATAATCCTTCAATATCCGCAAGAGATAGCTTGGCACGTGAAAGGAGTTCTCTAGTGTGCCCAGCATATCTGTCCATCTTACGGAATTGAAGGCATTTCTGACGTCAAGCGTTATGAGGAGCACTATCCGTCGAGATCGGCGGCTGTGTGCCCCGGCTCGATTAAACGCATCTACGACCTCCATAACAGCATCCACTGTAGATTTCCCTGTTCTAAACCCGAATTGCCTTGCGGATAAGTCCCCGGCAACACGGATCGCTTCAGCGAGTCTACCCCTGATGAGCTTCTCGAGCACTTTTCCGGCCGTGTCAAGCATACACAGCGGTCGGTATGCAGACGGGAGCTCCGGATCTCCTTTACCCTTACGGATTAACGCGAGTCTGGCCACTTTCCAGCGAGAAGGAAAAATGCCCTCCTTCAAGCACGCGTTGAACGCTTCGAGCAGCAATTCTGGCCGTTGGCGGAACACCAGTTTGTAAACTTCCGCCGGGATGCCATCAGGGCCTGGCGCCTTCCTGTTTTTCATAGTGAGAACCGCTTCTTCGAGTTCTCCCATTGTGAAAAGGGGGCAATCCACGAGGCTTTCCGCGCTGTTTACATCAACCCGTACAGGGTGTCTGGGGAACAATGCCCGCACAATGCGGTCCATCTGGTCGGTGCTCAGTATGCAGGGCTTCCGCAGAGCCCCGATTTTCCGAGTGACAAGCTTATAGCCAAGTCCCCACGGGTCATCATTCACCTCATTAACGAGATTTTGCCAGCCGCGAGCTTTGCTTTTATTTATAGCGCTGCGGAGTCTCCTTTTTGCTGATCTATATTGTGCCTTTATGGCACATGCCTCCTCGTTGGCGTACAAACGTTGTGCCAAACGGCGGAGCTTATGACACTCCTTCCGTAGGTCGGCAATTTCCGCCGTCCACCAGTACATAGAAGGCTTGTCGCGCCTGGGGCCCCTCCGGGGCATGGAAGCCTCACACGCCGCCGTTATCAGATTCATCACTGAATTTACGACGGTGTCAGCTGCGACACCACCACCCCCCGGAGTGCCCCCCGGTGCGGCCCTACCTGTTCCAAGAGCTTCGACGAACCTTCCGATGTTCACCTTCGCGACATTCCACACGCAGGGGGAACGTCGTGTTGGTGCTCGCCGGCAAGTAGCGTCAAACACTTCGAACGCAATGTACTGATGATCACTTGCCGAGAAGTCTTCTAGGACTCGCCACCCGTCCACCGATGATGCCAGAGATTCCGACGCAAAAGTGATGTCGGGAATGCTTCCTTCACAACCTGAGCGCCGAAACGTTGGCGTGGATCCGGTGTTTAAAATTACGAGTCCGGTTCTCGCCGCCATTTCCAGAATCCGTTTCCCTCTGGAGTCTGATTGAGGCATGCCCCATTCAAGAGCCCTGGCATTAAAATCACCGCCAACCAGGATTCGTCCCTCCGTGCTCGAAACGGCGTCCTCCAGAGCATCAAGCCGACGTTGAAAGTCCGGAATCGACTCATTCGGCGTCAGGTAAACGCTAAAAAACGTTATCCCTAAACACCGGATCCAGGCAAATCCGTCTCCCCGGCCTTCGGCAAGAACACGAAGTCGAACGTCGTCCCGAACCCAGATGGCAGCGGTGCCCGATAAGTCCAGATACCATGAGGACGGGTCCTTGTTTCGGTATTGCTCGCTAATCAGCACTAGATCAGCATTTACTTCCGCAGCGAACTGTGCTAGCAACTGGTGAGCGGTTGCACTCCGGTGCATATTAATTTGCAAAATGCGGATCATGGCGTTCGCACCCTAGCCCTCTCCAATTCCGCCCTGAAGATCGGACACCGTCCCGAGCCCGCAGTGTGTGCGACGCTTTCGCCAGACGCACCACGATCCCTGCAGAGAACACAACTCTCGCTTTCCTTGCAAGTCTTCGCTTGATGACCCGCTTGGCCGCATCTCCGGCATGCTGTCCTCCTGTCCGGACCCTTGCAAGCTGCTGACGTGTGTCCATAGTCCAGACACCTGTAGCACTTGGTGGGGACTATCCGCATTCGTACCCTGCATACTACCCATCCGATTTTGATTCTCCCGCTGTTAAGGAGTTTCCTCGCATATTGCTCGGGGACATCCACCACGGCAAGTTTTTGGCCTCGAGCATTTACAGAGGTAATAGCTACCCGGGCATTGGTTACCTCTGGACATTCGCGCTTTAGCGCCTCCTCTACTTCGACCTTTTCTGTGAGGCAGTCAAGATCCCGTATTTCCAGAGAGCACATGGGTTCTAGGCTGGAAACAAGGGCCTTCTCCCCCAATAGCCCCTTGACCGCTTCGCAGAACGTGCTCTTGTTGGTCGTCTTTGGGCCCAGTTCGACGAGAACTCCACCACTCCTCGTTTTCCGTATCGAAGACACCTCTGCTCCGTTCTCCTCGGGTTTCATCCTGTAGCGGATTTCACTAAGGACTTCCGCAAATGTCTTGCCTTCCGTCGGCTTAATGAGCAGAGCCGACGGTCTAGTCCTTCTTCGTTTCGTCGTTTTTTCCGCTACTGGCTTTGGGTTGGCAGCCTCCTTGTTTTTGGGCAGACGTGTCTCTGGCGCTGGAGTCCGTTGTTTCTTTTTATCCTTTTTCGCCTTTTTTTTTTTGGGCCTTGGAGACTACTTCGATAAAGTCTCCTTCAGGCACGTCGTCCTCTTTCCGCTTTTTCCCCTGTTCACTTTGCAGAGGGCTATCTGCGGTCCGTTTGACGCATTAATTAACTACTATGAAAGCAAATTATAATACCAAAAAGTTATGAATGATATTTCGTTTTTATGGAAAAATTTTTAATCTTTGGCTTGAATGACATAGCACTTTTTTAATATCATATGTGGTAATTTACGTTTTTCTTAATTGCTTAAATATAATTGGCTTCCCGTCGTTCTTTCTTCAATTCTCGTCAGCCTTTCTACTGGAACAAAAAATAGCAAATAAGTGGAACTTTTCGGTAGTGAAAAACAAAAGCACATGATGGGTGAATTACTTTTTTCATGCTTACTTGGATTGGAAACTTAGAGAGTATGATAGCGACATTTCGTTTTTTTTAGATACTTCGAGTGACTACTCTAAAGGTACGAGCCATTCTGAAATGAGCTCATTTTTGAAAAGCTACTATATTTGAACACAAGCGATTTCTACGAGTGCCAAAATCAGATTACAAAGGTAAAAAATTTCATGAAAGAAGTGCATCTACATTGCCGCTTACAAACCCTGGAATTTTGATGAACTACATTAGAACAAACATCAAAAATGAATTACGCCCTGTAAATGTGAATCTTCTACAACGTCAGAAAACACTACAAGATACAGAACACTAAAGCACCAGAAAGGGGACTAGTAGACTTATGTGATCCAAGGAGCATACTCCGATTTACTTTACTACCATCTGAAGTTGAAAGAACGCAAAGTATATTATTTCAGGCTATCAATGAACTTAAAAAAATAACGATTTTTTGCAAATAAAATATATTTAGGGATGGGATGTCCTGAACGAAGATTGACACTTTTTTTGTCGTCACGGTCCTCGTCCTAGGAACAGATATGGATTAGTTGATTCTCAATTATCTGGCGCATCAATTTTAACTTGGATATGCGAAATATATATGTTCCCCACCATTTAGGACGTGACAACAAAAAAAGTGCCAATTTTCGAATAATCAATAATATTCGATTCAGAGAAAGAAATATTCAAAAAGTGCTGTGAAAGTAACATCAACGTACATCAGCTTTGATGGGATTTCAAATAGCCGTGCAGCAGTATAGTTTGCTGGGACCTATAAAAAATATTGTCTGAATTTGGAGGTCCCTACGAAACTAATAACTCGATCAAACCCTCTAGTAGAACTTTTGCAGCTTTATGAGCTCATTCAATATAAATTCAAAATTACAAGGCGAAGGACTATTCCCGATAATATTTAATGTCGCACTGGTACATGTTACCCGGAGAATCTCAGTACACCTAAGTGACACAGCGCTTTATAAACCACCCCAGACACCGGCCTATATGAATGGTATAGAAAGGTCAAAAGTGAGAGCTATAGAGACGCTTGACGAGGAAGTGGAAGACATTGACCTAAAAAAGAGAATAAAACGAAAGTAATGAGACAAACTAAAGTCAGACACAACATGTGACATGACAAAACTACAAATCTGAAGAAGATAATAGTTCCGTGTGCTTCAAGGTAACAATAATAACAAACAAAGAAATGGCCTGTTGGATGGATCTGATGTTGATGTCATTAACCATTTACAATAAGTTTCAATGTCTTTCTAGAAGTGTAATAGCTTTTAATTAAAAGAATTAAAAATTAATTTAGATTTAGTTACGAGAGGAAACGAAGATATAATATAAATTATTCTAGAGTTTTCATGACTCAGTTTTTTTCTCGATTTCCAAGAGCAAAGGCTTCCATATCTATCATTTGGTCTGCGACCGAGTAGCTACATCCGACTAAAAAGTGTTATGTAAAACCCACGATGGAAAGGATACTTCCCCTGGGTTCTACGGTGCAAAAATTTCCTGGTGAACCCCGCAAGGCCATTCAACTCCGTAAATATATTGATTGTGCATCTCGTGCGATGATTACATCATACTTTTTTTTGTCAATCTTATTTTAGTCTTACCCTAAATCTCCTATGTGGGTACAGTAGTCATAACATTGCTTACCTGGAAAAAGAGAGAAAAAAATATAAATCAATATTTCTGTCTATAAAATAAATAAATAAAATTAGAAAGACATGTATTTAGTCAAAGAAAGGATTCCAGCTTGTAGTCTTTTGGATTACATACATAGACATATTAAAGTAGTCGAGACTATATCCAACTTCCATTGCTATTCCTTGCTGTGATCCGATTCTACTAAATCGAAGGCAGTTTGTTCCTAGTTACATGCAGCTGTAAAAGCTATATGGCAGTTTGTTCCTATGTGGAGCTGTGGAGCTCGTCGTGATCACGACGAGCCGACCCCGCTTGTGAACGGGACAAAGGCTGAAGAAAAAGAAGAAGATGTAGGATGTTTGATCCTACATGGAGCTGAGTAATATCATATTTGATCTCCCCGTCCCTCCGCTCCAGACACTTAGATTTTCAATGCGACTGTGCTTCGGTTTCATTATCCTTGCACTTGATGCTATCTTACAACAACGAAACCACATACGGACGAACACATCTATGAAAAATCGGGATTCATAGCCTCTATTAGCATGAGAAGCATGTTTTCTCGATTATAAATTATATAGAGCTCAGTACCGAGATTTATGGCACCCTTGTAATATTCCCTTTTACGGTCGTTATCTGTGAAGTACCGGACGGTAATATCAGAAGTAATTCTCGGCTGAACCGGAAAAAAATTTAGAACCACCTATTTCTGCCAATACGCCTTTAATTCGGCTCCAAATGAGGAAGTTGGTAGATAATCTAAGGCGATTCTTACTGCTGCAACCCTTTCATTACTTCCATGTAAGGTTCGCACCGAGAGTTTATGTCGTCAACGTTTTACGATTTCTTTCTATGACCTCCGTTATGCTCCCTCCCAATAGCCTCCATCGTTGCAACTATTTTCACATGTGCTTCTGGTAAAGCCTTCTTGCGTTGCGATTCATTTTTCTCGTTTTGGAGCTTAATTTCCCTTAACTTTCCATACAGATTGCGTGGTGGTCACTATTTGTATAATACTCCCTAATCTGCCAAGCATTTCTTTCAGCTAATGTGGTCCTCTCACAGTGTTAGGTCCACTATAGAAAACAGGAAAAGGGTATGAGGTCTTAATATTTGCAAATAGTGCATATTCGTGAATGCTTCAAGCAGAATATATCCATGCGCTATTCGACGGTTCAATGGACCTGATTAAACCCAAGAGAATCTCTGTTTTGCCTAGGGAGCTTGTGAAAAACGATCAGACCGGCCAAGCAAGACGAGAAAACAACAGTCGCTTCAGCTCCACGGATCGACGACGGCTCTCGTTACCGCTTCGACAGTTAGAAACGACTTTTGGAGCATGTACCGCCAAAAAAAACCTTTTCTTCATAAATGCACGAGTGCACGAACGCTATAATTGACCAGCGCTGACTATATGCTGGAATGACACATCCCTGCTTCAACTGCTGGAGTCCAGCCCGCAAGGCCAATGTTTTCCCTCCATGCACCACTGCGTGGTCAGCAACGAAAACTACTTTTCAAACCTACACAGCGAACTACGGAAAAGTAACTCGAAATCTTAATTTGAAGCAAGGAGCTGGCAACTGTTAACTGTCAATTCAACACACGATGGTTATCAACGGCGTTGATTATACGCAAAATGAGAATGGAGAATGGAATATCAATCATGGCATGAACATTTTTCGTACAATATGGACGCATCATTTTGATGGATTTTTCCATGCTGTAGGGCATTTCTATACCTCAACATAGGGTGCTAAGTTTGACAGCGGCAACAAGACATGTATATACCTCATACAAGAACCATGGGTTGTTGGTGAGGAAATTAGGGGCTTAAACTTCCGACATGCTGACTTGCTGTATGCCAATGGAAGTGATAGACCTGCATGGTGATTTCAAAAGACCTTCAAGCTATCTTGGTTAACGACCTATGACGATGGCGACACCACAACGATCAAGTTGACCGTAAAAACCAACAGGGAAATAAGGAGATCCTATGGTGCTCTGCTTATTTCTCCTAACGTAGACGAAGTTCCCAGAGGAATATTCATCAGATCTAACCAATATGCCAAAAGTAAAAGCATGGGAATAATAGCACGATGTAATGTTAACGCCTACCACATATGCTGGGGAAGTTCCAACATCAACTACTCGAGTATCTGGTAGGAACTGAAGAAGATATCCTCAATTTTGGTAATGAACTCATTTCCTCCAAAGTGGTCAGGCAAAAGGTCATCGACATTACGGTGTTATTCGCTGACATTGTGGCTCTTGTCAGAGAGTGGAGAGTATCAAACGATATCACGCTCTCGGATAACAAGTGTATTGATTTCATAATGGGCATAAATACATCTCCATCTACTCTATTTCGGAATCCACGTAAGACAGATTGTGCGACGCATAAAAGAGCAGCTTTCGAAGAGAGCTGTCCACTCATGATGCCCAAAAAGAGTAAGACACCATGGTGGAACTAGGATTTGGCGAAATAGAAGAGAACGACAAGAATGCTCCTTAACCGAGCTCTAAAGTATGATTCAACCGCTTGCTGGGTTATTTACAAAGAGGCTAAAAAGCTCTAAAGAAAAGTATAACCTCAAAGTTAAAGCAGATCCTTGTCAAAGAACGTAGCCAACTTGTTAGTACTGATGAAGGGAACAAGTGGTTCCTGAAATATCGGTATTTGCAAGAATAAATATTGACACCAACGAAAAAGAAACAACAAGTCTTTATTATTTCACGTAGCCAACAGTTGGATTATCTACGTTTACAGAGCGGGCAAACCATTTGCTTGAAGTGCACTTCCCAGGCAGCATCCAAAATCTCATCTCGGGGCCGACAGACACATATCCTCTACCAGAAGATTGAATTCTGGCAATCAAAGTAGTTTCACGGGAGCGAGTGAAACGGGTATTTAACTCGTTTCATAGATATAAGTCTACAGGTCCCGATGGGATTATTCCTGCTCTAGTAATAGAAGGAATGGATGTCCTGGTCTTACACATTCGGAATATATACCGCGCTTGCCTAGCACACGCTTATATTCCCCAACCAGCTAGTCAGGTAATATTTATTCCCAAATCAGGTAGATCCCCCTACACAGACGCAAAAAGTTTCCGACCGACCAGTCTAACTTCATTTCTGCTAAAAGGATTGGAAAGACTAGTAGATCGGTTCATAAGGGATACATATATCCCTAAGTGCCCGCCGATCATATGGTTTCCAGGCTCGAATTCTAAAAGACATATTCCGTCGTAATCACTGAAAAAAAGTAATGGTCGATAAATAGCCACGAATTGGGATTACACACTTAATAATTTTCGTCGACGGGTCAGTCCTAGAAAACGGATCGGGCGCAGGGGTGTCCTCGGAAGAATGACGACCATATTCCAGGCGGGTGGGGCCAAAACCAGCTTTTGGCATCCGACCATCTACTGTCAAGTCTACTCTGAAGGGGAAAATGGCAAGGATTCACGCAGTCGAATGGAGAAATTTCAACTTCTGCTGGGAGCTGAAAATGTTTGTGAAGGAACCTGAAGCATTTTTGTTGTACCTTAAGAAGTGAGGCATGAAAACTCTAGTAGGGCTTTTAACGGGACACCTGCCCCTTAAACTACCACATGGAAAAAATCGGAGTGGTAGTCTCGGCCATATGCAGGCAATGCGAGGACGAAGAAGAGCCCGGCCACCTCAGACGAAGATACTTTGGTATGGTTTTCTTCTTGCGCATTCTCTGTTTCTGTAGAATGCTCTCAGATTCGCGAAAGCTTGCGAAAAACGTCGGCAAGAGGCCGATGAATAGGCGATCTCCGGGGATAGCACAATGGGCCTACCAAAGGTCTAAGTGCTTGGAGCTGCGGTTCCCCCACTAAACTATACTAACTAATATCGAAAGTGATTAGACGAAAAACCGGCCTAAATTTTACGCCAAGTTGCGACACAACCCTCATAGTAATCAGACCGATTCACTGCCTTCTAAGCCTTTTGAGCACAACTAACAGTGGGACATCAGTCTACATATATAGGCCGAAGAGATGGCCAATTCTCATCCCCACGTATGATCCTCGTGGGCCGGTCCAAAGAATTTACCTGTTAGCTTGTCGTGGGATAACTAAAATCTACAACAACAAACTTACGCCAGGAGGAGTTCTATCTTATGTCCCTCGATCAAACTTATACCAGTGCAGGCAGGAACACTGTTGCAGATGTCAGCTTTAACATCCCCTAATAATGCATTATGAAAGCGAGGCATGAACAATGAACCTAGCTGGAGAGCAGACAATTAATGTCTTTGGACGCTGAGTGTATATCTTACTCCTAAGGATGACATATGGCAGCTCAACTGGGCAAGTTATGTAGATATGATGGATTACTGAAGAACTTCTAGACATCTACTTACAGGCAAGGTGAAAGGTGAACGACCACGTGAATTAACCCCGAAATAGATAGGGGGACCCAGTAGACAAGACACGAGTCATATGTCTACCGAGAAGAATATGCCCATAACTCCAGGTCGAAGGCCAAGTACGGAATCTTGTGCCCTAGAGCAAGAGATAGTTGGAAATTCCTCTTTCTGAGAATAAATTTTTCCTTGCCATGTAATGATTGTTATATTTCAATGTGAAATACAAATGATCAAGCCCCTTTTATGACAGAAACTTCTTTTATTCTACAATGATTGCATGGGTATAAAAAATACTAGACGAATAAAAAAATGATTAGCAACAAATGGGTGCTACTCTCTTGTCATAAATTGTTCACCTATATCTTCCTTAGATATCAAATAATTATTATGAAATTGTTGCTAACACTAGGTATGCTATGACGGACGTAAACTAATAGCAGTAATAGTAAATTTTATTTTGTCTGGCAGCACCGAAATTGGGTCCATCTTTTATAGAAATGTTGGCCCCAAAATGTTCGAACAAGCTTGCACTTGAGTACACTGACCAGAAGCGGTCAATGCCGATCAAAATCTACTGCTTTTGATGAAAAATTGATGATCGGTTGATGCCCGATGGTATTTTGATCCAGCAACCACTTAACAAATGTTCGCTTCACTGTTGGGCTAACAGCTAACCGCGAAATTATAATGTGTAGAAATAGATTGATTTGAACCTCAAACTGCCGGCCATTGATGACTGCGGCTACTTCGTTCTATTACGAGTTCTCTCATTCTCCCAGAAAATATTGCAAAAAATTTTGTATGTTGTGCTTGCTAATAAAAAAAAACACTGAAGAATACAACAGGTAGAATTCGCGTTGTTTTTTGTTTGTGGAAAACCTGAATTCATCTAACGTAAACAAGTTTTTGTAGCTAGACACAGATTGGACACAAAAAGAAGTCAATTTTTTTTATTGAAGTTCAGACGTTAAGTAACAATCTCAGATATTTAAAACAGGAAAAGAGACAGACAGAACGCAACAAATAAAAATTTACCATTTGGTCCATTTGAATCGAAGCAATGGAGCAAGTTTTACAAGCATTTATCGAGGAACTTACAAAATTCTGATGTAGGAAGCAAGCTTATTTTGCGGAATAAATTCAGGTAAATTGCTATGGAATGTAAAAGATCTATAGAGAGTAATTTTTCATAAACTGTTTATTCAATTGATTGAGAGATTGGATTAAACAAAACTTGAGAAAACATTGCTATTTGGACAAATGTTTTTAGGATCTAGAAGAGAGTAACAATGAGAGGAAGGAAGTTAAGCAGCTCGGCTGATTATCATTGAGTTTTGACGACAGATTTAATTTTCTCTCTTTAATGGTGATCTGGTTTCCCATTTATGAATGTATCTTTATATAAGAATAATTCAATTCACCCTTCTAACATACCGAACCAACCGTGTTCTCTATCGTTGCATAGCTGCCATGCGTCAAAGAGCACTTAATAAGCTGTATCCTTCGGCACTGAAACATCAACACCTTAAAGATCGTTATAGAGCAGTGGGAAACAGCGGCGGCCTGGATCTCCAGATCACCGGTTCATTTGCTCTTCATCGGTTTTGAGAAAGCTTTCGAAAGCGCCAATAAGGAGCGCGTTTGGAATCCTCTGATAGGATGAGCATTCTGGAGAAGCAAATAACTGCTATCAGAGCGACATATAATAGCAAAAAAGTCATCTACTGTAACGAAATAAAACATGGAAAAAAATAACTGGAAGTCTAAAGTAGAGTTCCATGCATGCCACCTTTTCCTGGCGGATGTAAAGGGCTTCAATGGCCAATGATATGTTTCCTCAAAATCTCGATTATGCAGATGCTCTTACACCCAGTCCTGAAGTCTTGGATTTGGAGAAGAGAAAAAGTAGGATTAGGTTGAATAAAAAATACCAATAAACACCATAGGTTCTCAGTTGACGTTTAGAAGAGTTAAATTTGCCTTCAAGTTCATCCTAACACCGCAAAATTTTGCAGCGATGTAGGTTATAATATAGAGCAAGTTTGGTGCAAGACGCGGTATTACTAACAAAGTTATGATACATCAAAGCTGTTGCTTCTTTGCAAATTCAAGACTATGAATGTCAATATCATTCGAATGTGGATACTCTGACATAATATATGCATATATTACGTGCTATATACTAAGAAATACACAAAACCTTTCGTACAAGAAGCGTCCCGCTCCCGGTTTCCCGACTTGTTTGAATAATCGCTCGAGTTTCGTCATCGAGTGTAAGATATGAATAATTTGTTAAAAGATGTGAAAAGCTCAATATCCCTTTTGAAGGAGTCTAATTTTTCTCGAGTAAGTTTTGTTCCTGGGAAGTAAACAGTAAATAAATGAATATTTGAACTCGATAATTATTCAACTTGGAGCCTTTGGTGAAATAGAGAAGGTAGTCCTTCTCACCTGTTCCAAATTTTTTAAGATCTATACATTCAATTCCATGCTCACTTTTCAAACCTTTCTAAGGTCATCACAGCTCATATCGTGGAGGCCGGAAAATACAATTTTTACTGGGCGCTGGTCCGCCCTAAGGTGATTGAAAAAGTCGACTTTTTTACTGTGAGGTGATTACATACCTTATCATAATCACTACAGTTTTTAGATGAAATCTTTTGACGATTGACATCAGTCTAACATCGAACTCAGTAATTCCCAATTCGTCCATAATAACTAAAATAGTTTCCCCCGTCAACAACGGGAATATAATTGGCGGTAATTTTCAATTTTGAGTCTTTGCTCTCGACAGGTTTTGAAGGTAACTCTTGGAGTTCGGAGCTATTCAAATCAGCTAGGAGCTGGAATCTATTTCCTTTGGAAATTGCAGCTGTGATATCTAAATGTGCACTTTTAATGTTGTCACGAATGAACTTAATAGAATCAGAGGAAGCATCACCGCGGGATCTTTTTCTATCGTTTACAGAAATAACTATAGCGTTACAACTCAAACCAGAGTCACTATCTCAAAAATTGCACTTGAGTTTAATAAAAATAAATTAATACAACGAATATAAGTTCGGAAAGTTCAAGTAAACTAGTTTTATGAAAACTGTAAAATCAGAGAAAATTGGAATTTCGAGAAATCTACATCCGCACATTTCAAAAGTTGAAATACCAATTAAGTACTTTTATTTATTTTATAAAACGGCTATTTAAAGGCCTTTTTCCCCTAACCCCAAGAATTTACTAATACTTGCACATTTCCAAATTTTATTTTAATTTCCACATTATGCAAGCGAACAACCCCATTTATGTAAATCTACCAGTGTTGTCTTCGCAACGCATCGTGCCATCAGTTTCTGAGCGGGACATAAGGTGTTGATGTTGTCGCAAAGCGGCATGAACTTCGAGGTTCAAAAGGACCGGCTGATCGGAGAGTCAGCTGATGAGCAGGGAGATAGTTTTTGGCTGTTGAAGAGGGAGTTCATATTTTGGACTTGCTAGGAGTGGATGTGATTTTCATAGTTGTGACGAAAACGAGGAGAATCACATTTACAACTGACGTAATAAACAGCGTCCAACCCCCTCTCATTCGTTTGTTTTTCATATAATTTTTTCCTGACTAAGGAAATCGCCAGATTTTATCGAAAGGTCATTTCGGGCTGCATTTTTTTTTGTGTTCTATTTTGTAAACATCTCATTTCTTTTTAAATAACTTCACACTGATTCGCTGAAGATTTTCCGGGAGAATCGAAACCGCCAAATTTTTGTAAAAGAGGATATTTTTTTTCGGATCGCTAAGGAGCAGTTAGGTCGTTTTCTTTTGTGAAGCTGAGCTCTCCGATTTCTAGGGGTGTTATAATTCAAGCGATAAATGAACACAAATTTGGAAACGCATCGACTAGGCCAATCCGTAGTGCCTTGTGTTTGGTTTAGAAAGTTATCGTTTCTCGCTCGAAAGTCATTCACACATAATAGAAATCCACCAAAAAAAGCACTGAGAGAAAAGTCAAAGAAAATGTCCAGTTGGAAAAACGAGAAAATGGGGTGGCGAGTGAAAAAAGGAGCTGTTTGGGAATTCGTCTGGTGATGAACAGGATGGTGACGGTCATTGTATACGTTCTGATAAATTCTGGATCGGAGGAGATTGATTTGAACCTGGGAGTAATTAAATGTCACCTTCCGTGAATACCAGGGTCAACTCGATCCACATATTGTCCCACTTTGCATCCGTTAAATTTAAATAGGTCAAATTAGACGGCCGGTGGCCACCGGGCAAGGATTGTTAATATGTCATACCAGGGAAGACAAAAACTTAAGATATTCAGATATTTTTTTGTTGTTGTAATAAACCATTTCCCTTTTCGGAGTAGGATCGATGAGCACGCATAGTTCTGAAGTGTGAAATTGCGAGTTTTCCTTTTCTTTTATTAATTCTGTCATTTATTCAATTTTATCTATATATTTTGATTATGTTATTCCTTTTATTTTTATCTCTTATTTTATTTATATTTTAGGAATTTATTATCTTTATAATTCCTAATAAAATTGTTTGTTTCTTTTTGACTTTTATGATCAATTCCTTTTATTGTTTTGAACTTTTTGTGCTGTCAATTTAAATTGAATATATATCCCATATCATAAATTTTGACTAAATTCTTTTAATTTGAAGACTCCTTCTCCTTAGCCGGCAAAACTCACGTTATAGCAATATCCCCCAAATAATGGCCTGAGGATGTCAAGGTTGGGTGGGAACATCGGGGACCATGCCTCACCGAACATCTGAGGCAGAAGAAACACGGATTGAGGCTGTGATCCGCCGGGAATCTTCCACCGCGAACGCTGCCCTGGGTTCAGAGATCCACGGTTTCACGCGCGCCGTCAGCACAGAGGGCTGCAAGCACGTGTAGATACAGTGCGGGCGGACCTTCACGGTCAATTTCGCCAACTTTTAAGGTTTTTGGGATAGCTCTCCCCTCTAGGTCGTCTCCGAGCACTCATGATGGTCGTTTGACCATCGCAATTCCTTACAATGCACTATTCCAGACTAGCCGATGAGTGGGTGGCCATAGAGACAAGTCACACTTTTCGGTCAAAGGACAGCAAAAGTGTATAGTCATTCACCTAAATCGACTTAGGTAACAGCATCTTTTAGTTCATCTGGAATTTCTCGTCGGTTCCTGAATTCTCTTACGGAGACTACCAGAAACTGAATACTGCCGTGGCATCCGATAACCAAGCCATAAATTCTCCAGGGCTATACTATCTTTTCCATGATTGACTTGACGGAAACGTATCTATTACTGATTCTATTTCCTTGTCATTTTCTAGCAGTATTTAGTAATATTACAAATTTCTATAACAGAAATATCAAAACTGCTCTGTAATGAAAATTCGAAGAGAAGAACAAATCTACCACTAATGACTTGCAACAACTTTTCAGTTTCGGATTAGTCCGATCTATACGTCTAACCGCCTTAGAGCAGTCAGCAAAACAGTGGATTTTTTTTCTATAATTTGGAATTTAAATAAAGTCAATGTTTCTTTAGTCAAAGTCACCCTTGGTAAGCAATAATATCATTGGAAAATTATAAAAGCAAACAGTTGGGAATTACACCTTAAGCTTATTCATCATTTATATTCGAAACAGAAAAAAAAGCCCAAGCTTTTGTGTTTTGTCTAGAGCGCGAAGGTGTTTTTCTTATTTAGCAGCTTATTTTTTATCGAGGGTGAAAGGAAAAACATCACACTAAACATTCAAACAGTAACCAATGAAGTACTTTTCAAAGTCACACTCGTAAACACATTCAACCAAAAAAGATAGTAAACTATTCAAAAAGAACGAGATAAATCTTGATTGGAAATATTTTAAGATCAACCTGATCCTGATGATCCAGTCCGAAATCATCCGAATAAATTATTTCAGCCACAAGGAATCAGAATATCAAAGTAATTATTACCAGAACATGATTGAACATGATTTTGAAGATGACACCACTTCTGCTTTAGCAATTTGCTAAAAGAAAGCTATATTTCCGAATGACTGGAGATATACTACCATCTATTATAGAAATACAGTATAATATATGCAATATAGCAGTCAAAAATTAAATAAAAAGTCAAGCTTAAGTAAAGCAACTGACCGGGGAAAACAATGAATTCAATTTTTAAGGGTAAAATATATGTAGAGTACTAGAGAAACCAAAGATCCAATATAGGCATTCCATCGCAGTGAAATTAACGCATTATAAGTAACAGAGATAAGTAACAAATTTAGCTATCAATTCGTAAACTGGACACTAAATAGTGGTGATAGTCTTAGGAAAGAAGCAACTCACGATCCCCTGAAGTATACCGTCCTTCACTGCAGGCCATTCAGATATGCACAAAATCAAATAAGAAACTAATTTCACTTTTAATATTTACTGCCAAATGACGAAAAATGAGACATCGAAAAAGCTTTTGGAGCACAGATTTTAATTACACTGGTCGACTAGATAGAAGTTTGGATGTTTAGGTACTTATTGGGGGCCTAGGACCTGGTGTATATTATTTTTGTGATATACTCTCGGTTATATGATTGGACCAAGCTTCATTGCAACAAATAATTATAGATATATTTATTGAACGGGATTGGAGATTATCCATTTTTTCGGACAACATTTTTAAACGGAGGCTAGCCAATCAATATTTTCCCAATTTCAAACAATCCCATCTTTTTACCCTTTCCTTCAATCATCTGAGCACTGGAAGAATATTTCATCGACGTCGATCGTGATGTCTGAAGCAAAAATTGGGCACGTTACGACTAAGTTTCATTCAAAGTCCTACAAAAGGTTTGCCTCCTGGTCAAATAACTCCATTTCCCAGGAAAATGAAAATTCTTTTAATTGCGATAGCTATAGACTTATTTCTATCTTATATTCCTCCGCCAAGATCTCTGAGCATCATTGTGATTCAAATTGTAGACTTCCCCTACCTAAACACTCGGTCTAGTACGCGCTTCTTGCCTTTAAAAGAAGGGTCCTTCCCCTTCTTTTCCAAGCATAGCCATAGACATAAGAAAAGCTTTCGACTTAATATGAAAATGTGATAAGAAGCCAACTATCAAAGTATCCCATATTTCGAAGGTACTGTTTGTTTGAAAATCCTCGTATCCCACTAAAATATAGCGCCTCAACGCACATAGAATTATTCGACCCCAAAACCTGGCCATAAATCGAAAATTCTTTCGTTTACTAAAACAGAAGAAACTGCATCCCTCTCCCCATTCCGTGTCACAGTACGGTCAGATCACTGGATTAAGTCTCACGATCTCATTGTAGAATAGTCATAGAGACTTGTTTCACCCAATATCAGAATAAAAAACTAATTTCAAAAAGTACTAATTGAGTCCTTTCATTTGATACCCCACATGACCATGTTCTGTCAAAAGAAAATTTAGACCCTCCTTTCGTATGTATGGGGAGCCCCCCTTCAAATTCAATACAAAATAGCCGCCATTCGCTGCATGTAAGGGGACATATAGACCACATGTTCTCACCAAATTTCGTAACAATCGGTTCAGCCGTTTTTGAGTAAATCGGGCGTGACAGATAGATAGACCGACAGAGATTGAACCGATTTTAATAAGGTTTTGTGTTTACTCGAAACCTTAAAACACAAATTTGAGTCGTAGTTTTATTTGGTGACGATATAAAATTTTCTGTTTCAGACCCAAATGAATCAGTAAGGACTTTCACAAGAAGAAATTTACACGAAATCATTAGGGGAAGTACTAAAAGGCTTTTTGATGACAGATTGGACGAATTAGAATTTATTTAGTTGCCTTGACACTCTGGCCCTCTACAAAACTTGAAGAAGAAGAAGAAAGTAGTGCACGATGGGAGCGACGAAAAACAATGGAAATAGGAAATCTGTATCTGTTGATCGATTAATATATGCAGCCAAAATGAGTAACCGTACTGCCGGGAACACTGACGCTGCGAAAATACTTCAAGCTATACAAAAATCACCAATAAGGGCAGCAAAAGTTCGCAAAGCAGTGCTACTCGCTCCACTAATGACGACTACTAAAAAGCGCACACCTGAAACGGCTTTAAGAATATTTGTGGAAGCTAATTTAACGAAGACTCAGTACGACGTCATACAAAAAGCTAATAAGGACGTATATCCGTACTATACGCTTTTACAAAGAGTTAAATTGGAATCGGTCCTTGACAAAAGTGTCGTACCCAACACAGATTGTACAAATATGTGAGGGAAATAATTTATACTTATTCCGATGGTGAAAAGGACGATTTAACGCTAATATATAAGTGGGGCTGTAACGGATCACAGCAGTCCGAATATAAGCAGAAATTTCAAAATGATGGAGATTATGATAGCGCCACTTATTTAACTTCTGCCAAACCTCTAAGATTAGTGTATGGAGCCAAGGTTACCTGGCAGATCCCGACTCCATCGTCATCAAGGTTTTGTAGACAAATTAGAATCAGATTTGTCAAGGAAGAGGTAAATTATATTGAAAATCAAGCCGCGGATTTTCAAGGAACTACAATCGGTAAACACATTAAAATAAGGCACACTTTATTACCAACAGTGATTGATGGTAAAGTATGCAATGCAACAACAAATATCACATCAACATTGAGGTGTTATATATGTGGGAAGACGCAAAAAACCCTCGACGATTTGAATGTAGAAAACATGGAAAATCCAGCAACATTTAAACGTTCACAAAACACGAGTTACCGCCAAAGAAGAGTAATCCAACATCCAGTCAAAAAGAACGTCCAAGAGCAATCGGATAATGAAGTATAAATACTCCTACATTTAATCAAGGAGTCATTTCAGTTTTGACCATCGCTGTGATAACAGTGAATAAAAAGGAAAAAAGGATAGAAAAGAGCCAAGAACGTATACTTTTTCTGTATGACTTCAAACTCGGTCGTAAAGCAGCGGAGGCGACCAGGAACATTAACACCGCATTTGGAGCTGATACGGTAAGCGAAGTCAACCTTCAAAGTGAGCCAGGTGAACACCCAGGACCATCGATTGACAACGACGAGCTGCGTTTGCTAGTCGAATCCGAGACACGTCAATCTGTGAGAGACATTGCAGAGAAACTGGGCGGCAGTTTCCCGGCACTTGCAACAACTTGCAAACGTGAAAAAGCTCGACAAATGGGTTCCGCATGCCCTTACGGAGCACTTTGGCACTTCGAATGGAAATTTGCAGATCTTTACTTTCCCGCAACAGAAGCGATCCCTTTTTGCACAGAATAGTGACATGTGATGGAAAGTGGATATTATACGATAATCATCGCCGATCAGCACAATGGCTAGATGCTGATGAGCCACCGAAGCATATACCGAAACCAAGCCTCCATCCGAAGAAGGTAATGGTGACTGTTTGGTGGACTACAGCTGGAGTTATCCACTATTCTTTTTTGGCGCCTGGAGAAATGATAATTGCACAGAAATACTGTGCCCAACTCGAGAAAATGCACCAAAAATTCAGTATTCAATGGCCGAAATTAGTCAACAAAGATGATGTGATACTCCTTCACGACAATGCACGACCTCATGTATCCAGAACAACGGTTCAAAAGTTGAACGAATTGCAGTATGAGGTTCTGCCTCATCCACCATATTCACCGGACCTTTCGCCAATCGACTACCATTTTTTTTAAATATTTGGAATATATTTTGGCGGAAAAACAACTTAGGAATGAAGAGGCCGTCAAAATTGCCTTCGAAGAGTTTATCAACACCCGAAATTTTAGTACCAAATCGGCCATTTCACGTGTAACAGCCTAATATGTACTTCTCGTCGATTTTTCAGTTACCCATAACTGATTTCACAGACTTCACCTTGACCCATAACTGATTTAGAGTGATTTTGGAGGTTTTGTCGCCGGGATTTCAAATAGACACATACAGATTTGGGATATATATTTTCGAGAGCAAACCAAACTGCTCCCAAATGTCATAGCTCACGCTTTATTACCAATAGGCTAACTCTCAAAGGAAGCTTCTGTATAATTATAATATTATACAATGTTAGTTTTTAGTTGTTACTGATGTTATTTCTATAATGTATCATATACAACTTTGCACTCATAATTGGTCTTGAATAGCGTTTTAATGTTGTAAAAACATATAAAATATTTTTGGCCAGGATTTCGGAAAAAATTAAGCTGATCTGTTACAAACAGCTTATTAGACCTCTCCTTATTTTCGGCTTCATCTTCTGGTCCGATAGCCACTTTTGCAACCAAGCAAATTCTATATGATTCCTGCCAAATTCCATGCATCGACACTATTTTTGCCGCACGCCGTTAACCTAACCAATATCCGACATAAATTGACGTCGAAAAAACCCTTCTTCGTACTCTTTTGTTCCCCTAGCTACCCTTATTCCAACAAGCGCAAAATGGCATTTTCGATCCCCAAAGCAGAGTAGTCTAATTCCCAAACCTTTTCAGCACAATCCCTTTACTGACTAACAATGGACATGCTGAACAGATATCTGCAAAATATCAATCTGATATATCATTAAAAATATATGAAATGATATTTTTAATGATATATCAGAAATTGAAACTCTAAAGGAAATATTTTCTGTACTATGCAGACAGCTTTCAAGCACCAGAAAATATCCTTAATAATTTTGATCCTCTCTACCACACTAAGCCATCGGATTTCGAACAGTGTAAAATATCATTGAGGTAGGTTATCCGATTTACGACTAAAACATCTTCTATGCAACATTGGCTGATAATAGAGCAGCTACACATAAGTTCTCTAATCACATCGTACTCTAATAGCTCCCAGATTACGCAATGAAACTTGCAAATGCCGAGTTCAATGTGCGTCATTCTGTTGATTTCCCGCACCGGGTTCGAATCTAGTTGCGTCATGGATGGCTGTGTATGCCTCTGTATTTCTACCGCTTCGTATGCTTATCAGTTGCATGGTATTAAGTGTGATGATAATGAAACTTAATCACAATCTTATTAAAAATAAAATGAGAAGAAAAAAATAAGAAAGAGTAGATTGTGTGGATGCCCTATGATCCACCAAAGAGGGGACGGTAGACATCTAACTTGATCACTTGGTGATACGATAGGATTTTCGAAGCACATGTTTCAGTAGCATGAAGGCAAGAACACTCCCTATTGGGAACACTGATAAGAACAGTCTGTCCTATTTCATTAGATAGTTTGTCTGGCCTAAACAAAAAATATCGTTTTTTGATTTTACACACCTCTTCTAGCTTCAAAAAAAAAGAAACTACTTACACATTGGCAATCAATGAATTGATCAAAGATAATACAGATGTTCTGGTCGTAATGCGATGTGTAGAATTTGATAAACAAGGACTTTCGAACTGAATAGCGAGATTTATATTTTCTGATAAAAAATTTGTTAAGGCTTCGGCGGCACTGCGAGAGGTTTGACGAACTTAATCAACAAAAGGAAGTAGACTATTTGGTCATCATCATCGGTGCAACAACCGCTATCCGGTCTAGGCCTGCCTTAATAAGGGACTCCAGACAACCCGGGTTTGCGCCGAGGTCCACCAATTCGATATCCCTAAAAGCTGTCTGGTGTCCTGCCCTACGCCATCGCTCCATCTCAGGCATGGTCTGCCTTGTCTTTTTTTTCAATTTGGTCGTTCATCACTAATTTCTAGGTCTCAATGTGGTTAGATATCCCGGTTAATATAGCAACCGATATGATCAGATGATCAGATTATAATTCATGTAGATGTACACAGCAGATAAAGCCGTTGGAAGTGAATAAGTGGTTATTCCTGGGGTGATACGATATTATAAGCAATTGTGATGATACTTTGTTAAAAGGTATCAGATCCCGAATTTGCTGTTTCGGCCAATGGCAAGGATGGGATGCGCCATGGGCAAGTTCCTTAATCAGTGAGCCACTGAACTGGTAGATTCTTCCCCAGCAGAAAACCGCAATCTTATGGGGATTGACTATGACGTTCAAACGAACAATGCGTGTGGTTGCATTTCCAATAGGGTTCTATATGAAAATATATTGTCCCTGTTGTGGGGAGTTATCTTCATCACAGACAGCGTGCGTTGTTGGGTGTAAGATCAACTCATAAATCAATTCTAGTTAGTGTTAAAAGGAAGATGCAATCAGAATCTTCAAACAAACAGAAATTATGAAAAAAGCCTCCAAAAAAATTATAGTTCCTTTAAAAATATTGTATATGACAAGGGCTACTCAATTCAAAATTTAATGACCATCTAGTGGCTTGCTAGATATCAGCCGCCAAATATGCGAAGGAATACAACACTTTAAATTAAAAATTCATTTAACAATCTTTTTTTTTTAAGTTATCAAGGACAGGGAAAGTACTTCACGCAGCTGTGTAGTTTAATATTTTAGGGAATTGTAACAATCTTTTATTATGTTTGTACCAATTTTGATTTTAATTTAGATATAAATCATTTTGATTAGAAAAATTATTATTCTCTTATTCTACGTGAATTATTCCTATAAGCAATAAAATTTATTGCATTATAATCTAACGTGAAAATTTTTCTTCATTTTCAACTGCAGTTATAGTAATTTTACCAACCGAATGTATCTTGCGACCTAAAGAAATTTATGCAAAGAATCTGAATTTTAAATGAAACCCAGCGTCCATATTAGTATTATTAGAAACCATATCTAAACACAGCTAGTTCGCCTTTTATCATAAATAAATGTAAACTGGTGTCAGTCATAAATGTTTCTACCATATTACCAATGAGGAATGATGATGGATGGATGACAATTGCATCATGGAAAATATTTCTCTCGGAACTTCACTCAATGCCCTTATTTCGACCATGATCAAAGCGAGGTATTCACTAATTTAGCAAAACATATTCATTTCCATA
Source organism: Hermetia illucens (assembly GCF_905115235.1). Classification (NCBI taxonomy): domain Eukaryota; kingdom Metazoa; phylum Arthropoda; class Insecta; order Diptera; family Stratiomyidae; genus Hermetia; species Hermetia illucens. The sequence continues at coordinate 163,568,792 of NC_051850.1, forward strand.
ATTGCGAATATTTTGTATCTATTATGGGATTTACTTTGTTCAGGATCCGCTGATACGTAAAATCGATCATCGATCAGTTTATCATTAGCCGAATAATACGAGGTTCATAAATCGCTGTTTGCGGCAGATTGCTGTCACTGGCAGCGATCTTACCAATTTTATTGAGATTGCCTGTCAGAAACTACGTTTTCTTCAAATTTAAAAGCGTGAGAGGCTAAAATTCATAAATCTCAAAATAAAGCTAGTTTTGTTTGTAGCACATTTTAAGCTCAAACTATAAACTAGTCTGATATTTTTAGAATATAATTTCCATTCTCTATAATGACATTTTGGTTCATTTTCAAAAGTTTAGAAAAGTTCATCTCAGAAAATCAATTTCACCTACTTAATATGTAAGCTAACCTTCATTTTGTTTAGATTTTGTCCGGTTCAAAAGTGGGTTCGACACATTGTGATCGATTGCACCACTTTATTCTATCAAAGGCGTGATCGCGAGGCTTTCAGATCTCCATCCAGTGTATTAAGCCACCGCTGTTTTTGCCGGCCTTTTGGTCGTTTCCCATCGACTTCGATGTTCAGACCAATATTGGCAAGTGAATTCTCGTTAGCGCACGCATTACGTCACCATACCATGCTTCTCTCGCAATTTTTCCACGATCGGTGCAACCCCATATCGATCGCGGATATCCCCATTTCGAATGTGATCTAGTTCAACGCAACATCTCGACTCCACTACCGCAGGACGCCGTTCATTGTTTTTTATAGTCGGCCAATACTCAGAACCATAGAATGAACGCTTGAAGTCCGGTCTTGAAGTCGATAGTACAATTATAATGATTACAGTTAATATAAGGGTTTCGGGCATATTATCGATTCCCCTATTCGATTTTGAGACACTGTCTGATACTTTTCACCGTGTCGACATATTCCTGAAGCGCTGCAACCTATGAAAGGATATTCTCATTGCATATTGCAAATTGCCCGCCGCAACTACCGACTAATATTTCGGCAATGACGCATCGAACGTTTACTTCTAAGTGCTAATTGTTTTTGGTTTCTCGAAGGCATGCGAGTTTTCATATGCTCAGGGGTCAAATCACAAGAACGAGGTGCGGTGGTCAATTAACAGATCCATTTCGTGAAATTAATTGGTTGTCAAATGTTTCCTTCAACATGCTGCGTAGCATGGGGTGCCTACTAACTGCCTTCCAATTGCGGTACGAAAAAGTTTGTAAGCATGTCCCGATAGCAACGGCTTCAATGTGGCGACCATCGTCAAGCTTAAAACTGTTACAGGTACAAATACGTAGGAAAGAGTGGACCACCTTAATCAACGGCCTACTAAAGATGTACTCGATCCCAAACAAAAGGTGTGCGTAGATGATAGCTCCCGTTCACGAAAAAGAATAAATATCTTGTTCCTTTATTTATTTAATTAAAGACAATATACAGAAAAGCAAATTCCTAATTACATATTGTCCTCAGAAGGAGGAGCAAGTAAATGGTTTAACTGACGCTAAGGAAGGAGGCAGAACCAAAGGACCCACGCCCTAGGGCGCTGTAGGACCGGCATAGCCTCGGGATCGGGAAGTGAAAGTAGATGTTGAGCTGCGTGTACTACGCGAGGCGATGCGGAAAATAATATCGTTGTTGGCAGAGCAGTCTATCAGGCAATTGCAGTTGAGTTTGAAGAGGGTACACATGTCAAGGAAGTTTCAGCGTTGCTGAAGGGATGGGAGATTGAGATTGCGGAGCCGTGATGAATAGTCCACCCGTGGAAGGTTCTTTTAGAAGAAGAGGTTTCGGGTGAATTTACCTTGTACCGTTTCAAGAGTGCAGCAGTCACGGTTGCAGAAAGGAGACGAGATTACAGAGCAATATTCAAGGATGTTTCTGAAGAGAGAGTTGAAAAGTTTAAGGTCTGAATTGAGGTAAAGTCGGAGGAGGACCATAGGATAAAATCAGACATTTTGGAAGCACGATTGATCATGCTAATGAATGAAACTGAAACGAAGTTTGTCATGGAAGATTACAACCGGATCTTTAAAGGAGGACAATAGTGAAGGGGGTTGATCGCCAAGAAAATAGGGAAAGGATGTTGGGGATGGTTTAAGTGAATAGCACATCCAGTGACATTTGATGACATTCAGTGTCAGCTTGTTAATCGAGTACCAACAGACGAAAGTAGCAAAGTTGGACTTCAGGCGAGCACAGTCTAGCAGAGACGAAACAAGGGCAAATAATGTAAGGTCGTCAGCGTACAGCACACAAGCAGAAATTACGGTGGAGAGAGGTCATTTATAAAAAAAACAGGAATTATAATGGGCCAAGCATAAGAGAGAAGGAACGTGATGAATGTCCATGAAAAGAAATTCTATTGGAAAGCTATGAGGGGTAGGACGAAAGCCAGGAGATGATTGAGAGAGAAAGTTGAGTAGAGAGAATTGGAAAGGAGAACACTGTGGTCAACAGTATCAAAGGCTTTGGCGAAATCAGCATAAATAGCTCCTGTCGTGAATTGAGACATTTAACAACGAAGTTGGTAAAGAACCAAAAGGGTTGAAGCAGTAGATCCATGTTTCATGAAACCATGCTGTTCTTTCACAATGAGATGACCAAAATGCGTAGACGTATCTTTTCTTGGTAGGTGCAGGCCAATCTCTATTTTTCGATTTTTCTACCTCGGAAGAAAACCAAGCCGAACAAAGGGGAGCTCAGCGCTTCAGGTATGAAAAGTTTTGTTTGTTTGTTTCTTATTTATTAAATCATTATCTCATTTGTATGTAGTCCGCAATGCATATGTATCTTTATCATGTTTATTTGTGCTACTGCAGCTTTGCCAGTGATAATACGATTTTGACCAAATTTGGGGATATAATACTTCGTACCATAGTCTATATTGCTTTAGAATTCTAGGATGGGATTTCTAATCAATTTCTCCAATAGATTTCAACATCAACATAGAGAGTATTTTGAAGCCTGGGCTACGTATAGAGAGAAAGAGAGCTTCAAGATTTTTCGGTTAGACAGTTTCTGATAATGGGTCCATTAAAGAAATCATCACTGTCGACCCTCCGTACTCCCCGCCTTCTCTACAAATGTCATAACTAAGACCAAGTTCTAATCGAGAACTTTCATTTGATAACCAATTCGATAATTAAAAATTTTACACCCGCCCTTTTGCAAGTCATCGTAGAAACATGTAACTTGCTACATGTGTGGTCGTTCAAAGTTCCCACCTTCTCATTTTGTGTCAATCGGTGCAGCCGCCTCTTAGAAAAGGCGTGTGACAGACAAAAAGGCAGATATTGAACCAATTTTAATAAGGTTTTGTTTTACAAGCACAACCTGGAAGTAATTAGAATTGCTATACTGCCTTATTTCTTATCCTGATATCTTATTTATTATGGAGATGCCAAAGAAGGGTTCAAGGCAGTATGCCATTATTCCGAACTGCTATTTTAATGCTGCGAGGTAGATGCTGAAAATTACTGGCCGGCGTAGGATAACATTTTCCATGACATCGATCTGCAATTGATCAACTATTTACGGTAAAGCAGTGGGTAATGATCGATGCCAAGTTGAGCTTCAAGGGGCACCTGGACTGTTCTCGTGAAAAAGCAGCAAAGGGTAGTTCAGCCCACTGTCTCTACCGGAGAAGGAGGGTGAATTCAGGCGAAGTGACTGCGGGCTTCTTAAAAAGCCACTAGGAAGGAGCTGTACAGGAGATGCCAGCAACGGTGTGATAATTCCGAAAAAGGCCGCTGGGCCCATACACTGATCCCGTGTATTGAGAGATAAGTCGAGCGCAAACATCGCGGATACAATGAAGAACTTGAATCGCTTCGGATTGGATGAGTCTCCAGACTATCCCGAATACGCCGCTACACCCGAGGACCCGGAGCATGTTTTGTTCCACTGTCCGAGATTCGCGAATGAAAGAAGGAGGTTAAACGATTCCCTCAACAGGTGCCGTTATCGGACCCTATAATTTCGTAGAGGATATGCTGAGGACAGTAACTGCGATGCAGGAGAAGCCGAAGAAACCGGATCGAGCTCGGAAAGCATGGTGTAAACCAGAGGCCTCCTCACGAAGTAATACTTCACGGTGGTTCCGCCAGGATATGGGCGAAGAAGTGGGGGTGGTTTTAGTGGGTGAGGGTCCGACACACTGCTGCAACCTGGCACAGTAGCGTCTTTTTAAGATTTCCTCCTCTACCCATAAAAAAAAAGATATTAGAGAAATACTAGGAGTATAGTGTTGACATATATTTGCAGACTCGAAGCAGGCTTACGGCCACCAGATAGTGACGTACGCTGACAATATTAGTATTTCTTTCGATTTCTGCCTTGGAGACGCTGGTAGCCCTTGATATTATAATCAATTAAATCGGACTTGGAATAAATGAAACATCACTTAGACCGAATACTACTATTGGTGATTATAATTTTGAAAATATTGTTAGCGCGGCCGCGACTGGATGCTTTTGAAAGGAAGGCTCTATGTGGAATATTTCGAGCAGTGCACGTGGAAAATGAGTGGCGCATTAGGTACAACAGCTAATTGTATGAAATCAATGCTGAGCCTGAAGTCTCCACCGTGATACGACCATAAAGATGGTGTTTATCTATAGCGTGTGGATGATGCGAGAATAACTAAAAGGGTATTCAAAGGGAAAATTGGTGAAATGTGGTAAGTCGGAATACCGAGGGAAAGATGGAAAAAAAGCAATCGATGTCGACGGTGAAATATCTTTAAATACAAGAATTTGGGTGACACGGTCAGTGGAGCGAGATAGTTGAAGGCAAAATTTTGAAGGAAGCTAAGGCTGTACTGCTGCGAAGAAACCTTATTAAACTCAATATACTATCTTTCTGTCCGTTCGTTTGGCCATCTGTTTGTCATGCCGTACATCTCAGAAACGTTTACTCCTGTTGATACGATATTTGGTAGAAAGGGGACCTGTGAATCTCACTAAATGCTGTGAATAACATAGTTACACGTTGAATTTAAGGGGTCGCCACAAATGCAAAAGGGGAGTGTAACATTTTTTTTCACCGAGTATCGTGTGGGGTATCAAATGAAAGGTCACGATTAATACTTTCCGAAACCGATATTAATTTTGACATTGGTTGCCAAGGGGAGGAGTGCAGGGGTTCGAAAAGAGTAAGTGACCCTGGTAACGATGTATGTCGTTTCCAGGTCTACCATATGAGCGGCTGAGGGTCCTGCTTCTCCTGAGAACATCTTTTGATAGTTTTTTGTTTCTTCGATTCCTTTCCCATTACCCAAACCTATCTGGACTTAAAGGTAATTGCTAGAAGATTCTCAACAAAAGTGTGGGTGACATTGGCATAGCGTACAAAAAATTCCGCCCATACCCCGGGATCCAATGCATTTTCAATGTCAGACCTCCTAATCACGCCCCGAAGTGATAAAATTTTAGTAAGTTACAATTTATGGCACGGACAATATTCTCAGGTAATAAACAAACTATAAAATGTTGACATCGGCAGTAAAATTTAATCGACAAATGTAAAAACATCCCCTTCACATTGTCATTTCCAATTGACTCTATAGCAAACTTTTCAAGGTAAGAAGTTATCATTATAGAAAATCACAATTCCAAAGTATTCTATTTTGTGAAACTGCCCTACTACCGTCGTGCTTAACCTATTGCAAGGTATGTTGTGCAATCTCTAGAAATAGAAGCAAAATAAAATCGAAATGAAACATAAACCCAGCATTTTAATAGCCAAACCACATTGTTTATAGCCTAACATTTCATACATTGTATGTTCTAACGTTTTGTATTTTGTGTCCTTCAATGATTTACGATCGAATCGGAAGAGGAATGCGCGAATGCATTCAACAGTTTAATTTACAAGAAAATTTTCACAGCGGGCCCACGTCACGTTCTCTCCCGGAAAATTCTTATTTATTGTTGAAATGGAAGTTTCGCATTCAGGAACATAATAGGCCACAACAGAGTCTGAATAATGTTTTGAAAATTTAGAAAAAGCATTCCTTGATTTATTTACGCGACCACCCCCCAGAATTGAATTCTAATTCAAACAGAGCGGAAATATCCCTGAACACCCCAAGGAGTTTAAAAATTAAATTTTATATAATTTCGGAAATTCATTGTAATGTTTACCTGTTGGAGAAATGCAAATTGAGCATTTGTTCATGTTGAGCAGCTCCCATCGGATGGTTCGGGTACCACGGATTCATGCCGGGGTTCGACATAGGTCCAGGATACATTGTGTTGTTTCGAGGCGGGGGCCCGATATCCGGCGGATAGCAGTGGGTGTAAGTAGAATTAGGCGGGGGTAGCATTGCCGTTGCATCATAGTAATACGGGTTGGTTTGCTGGAACGGATGCGGTCGTATAAACTCTCCAGTTGACGGCCCACAACCCTCATCACTCGATGTATCGGTACAGTAGTTCCGAGAACATGAAGGCGAAGCGTAATGGCCTGATGGAGGGTTTGCCGTTGGATTACTTAATCCATGACAGTAGCTCGATGTACTTAAATTGTGCATATTTCTTTCGTTTATGCCTTCGTCTAAATTCCATTCTTCGTTGTAATCCAGTTCGGTAGATAAGTCACGTACGGGATGCTAAATGTATAATTGGTCCTTTGGACAGTCAAATACCTTTCCTGCGTCTATTTTCTATCAAAAGGTATTTTGATATAAAGCTCACTATTAACAACGCATCGAATCACCAAGTTTTCCATTTAGCGTTTGAGGTGATGCTGCAGTCTTCAGTGTAGGTTTTAGATTCAGGATACGCACTAGGCAGATTTACCTGTCAGATTCACTTTTACACTAACGATGAGAATACATAGTACGCAAAACATTGATATGATCTACAACACTTTCTCCAAAACTATATTTTCAGTCAGTTCACATTAGATTTATGTTAGGTCACCCGTAATTTTATATGGTACATAGCCGTTATTCCTGTAGTCGGTTTGATTTCTAGTAAATAAAATTTGTGATTACAATTGTTGTTTTGTATACTGACCCCAATGGGAACGAGATCATAGTGGCGTGGTACAGCAAAGTTTCGCGAGATAACATATAGTCTACCAATGAAAAAGGTGGACAGTTACTGCAGTACACTTTGAAGTCAAATGTCTTGAAAACCATGTGATATTTTTAAATGAGTTATGAAGGAAAACACAATAACTCTTTACGGGGCTTTTCTACTGTAATTAATTCTATGGAAATATTACAGAAAAATACAGTGACAACTCTCTTAGCGAACACCCCTAATAGGCGGACGCTCCTCTTGAGGGGACAATTTTTCTCTGATTATGACTTTTTTGTATATGTCAGAACAATTTGCCTCTCTGGGGCGGATAGCTCTTTTGACCGGACGACGAAACATAATTTTAAGTGAAAAATCGTACAAAAGAATCAAAATGGGGCGGTGACATCAGGAGCGAACTAGAATTAGAAACGGTGGTGGAAAACCTCAACACGATCGTCATTCACGCATATGAGGCCAGCTGTCCGCTTAAGACAGTCAAGTCATCAAGGGATGTACCATGGTGGAACAAGAACCTAGCCGGAATGAGAACAGAGGCACGAAAACTCTTTAACCGGGCAAAACAAATCGGGGACTGGCAGAGGAATAAAAATGCACTGACTGCGTATAGCAACGCCATCAGGGAAGCGAAACGGAACAGCCTTAGGGAATTCTGTGAAGGGATTGAACAGATCACAGAAGCAACCAGGCTGTACAAGGCTGTAGCCAAAGACGGGGGAATATCCTCTGTCTGCTTGAAAAAGGAAGATGGGACATTTTCCGAGAATGAGGAGGACAAGGTACACCTGCTTCTCAGAACTCATTTCCCGGGGTCCTACCCCTCGGTGGCAGGCGACAACAATCTGCCTGACACCCCAACAACGAATGAAAGGGGAAGGAAGGAGAGCTAGAAACTAGCAAAAGAGGTATGCTCAGAAGCTAGGCTAAGATGGGCAGTGGGAATTTTTAAACCAATGAAATCTCCCGGAGTAGATGGCATTTTCCCAGCACTTATCCAGAGAGGCCTAGGAATTATCTTAGAGTCTCTTCTGAGGGTGGTAAGGGGGAACATAGCACTAGGTTACATACCAAGGGCATGGAGACGGGCAAAAGTGGTCTTTATTCCGAAATCGGCTAAAAAGGATCCTTCTCACCCTAAATCTTTCAGACCAATCTGCCTAACATCGTTCGTACTCAAAACGGTGGAGAAGGTCATAGACAACCATATTAGAACTAACATTCTCAAGCGTAATCCCCTACATCACTGTCAACACGCTTACCGGGCAGGACGGTCAACTGAAACTGCTCTGTATCAGCTGACAGAGATACTACGGCACGCCATAGAAACAAAAGAAATTGCACTGTGCGCGTTTTTGGATATCGAAGGAGCATTCGACAACACATCGCACACAGAGATACAGGATGCCCTGAGCCGCAAAGGAGTGGGAAACACCCTGGCACTCTGGATGGGCAAAATGCTAGAGAGCAGACAAATAGAGGTACAAATTCTATTATCATGAACACCACTCAAGGCTGTCCACAGGGTGAAGTATTATTGCCGCTGATGTGGAGTATGGTAGTGGATGAACTCCTGGACGTGTTAACTAATACTGGAATACAAGTCCAGGGCTACGCGGACGACATTGTTCTAATCTGTAGGGGCAAATATGAAGATACCCTATGTGATAGAATCCAAACTGGATTAAGGGTTACTACTGCCTGATGCAGGAAGCTGGGACTGTGGATTAACCCAACCAAAACCACCATAGTACCATCCACTAGGAGGCGTAAGCTGGATCACCTGAGAGCCATAACATTACATGATATGGAGGTGAAACGAGAAACAGAGGTCAAATATTTGGGAGTTACACTAGACCAAAAATTACTCTGGAAGACACATGTCGGAAAGTCACGAGGGCTCTGATGACTTGCAGATAAATAGCAGGAAAAAAATGAGATTGCAGCCCGAAGATACTACTTTGGATATATATTGCAATAGGAAGGTTAATGATTACCTAGGAGCGGTAATCTGGGCAAAAAGAACCAAACTCAGCGCACAAGCCAGGGAATTACATAAGCTCCAAAGGTTGGCTTGCGTGTGTATCAGTGGGGCAATGAGGACATGCCCAACGGCATCCCTGGAGGTCCTTCTGGGATTAACCCCTCTCCATCTGCACATACAGATGCAGGCAAGGAGATCAATATTCAGGATGGCCGGTAGTATGAGTGAGGCGGGGAGCTGCCTAAATCAAAGGAAGATTGATATTCTTTCTAGGCGGTATCCTGAATTACTGATACCAAGGGATAACATGACAACAAGGTTTCACTTCGATAAGAAGTTTGAAACACGTTGGAGTAACAAGGCAAACTGGGAGAGCATGGCTGCGACATACGGCTTAAACCAGCAACTGATTACTTGGTACACTGACGGATCCCTCACAGTAGAGGGAGCGTCATTGGTGTCATTGGTCCAAGGAAAATGTACTCTGAGCCAATTGGCAGTACACGACCATATTCCAGGCGGAAATATACGCCATAGACAAATGTTCCTCATTTAATCTGCAAAGGAACTACAGGGGGCAGAACATAGCTATTCTTACCGATAGCCAAGCAGCGATCAAGGCTCTTAGGTCCAACCAGGTGAATTCTAAACTGGTATGGGAATGCCTTAAGAGACGGAATACACTCGGCTCGTCCAACAAGGTCTGGATACTTTGGGTTCCAGGCTATGCTGGGTTGGAAGGCAGCGAGGCAGCGGACGAACTAGCCAAGAAGGGAGCAGGGACGCCTTTACACGGGCCAGAACCCTTCTGTGCAATCGGAAACAGTTTCATGGCTATGAATCTAAGAAATGAAGAGAAACGGTTGAGGGAACTATATTGGGCGAGCCTACCAGGGATGGAGCAGTCCAGGGTGCTTATTTGTAGATACGAACCCATGCGCACAAAGGATTGCTTAAACCTCACCAAAAAGAACCTCCGAATAGTGGGAATTCTCATTGGTCATTGTCGGCTGAACTATCACCTAGGGAAGCTAGGGATATCTACGGACACTGCCTGCAGGTTTTGTGAAGAGGAGGACGACGCCTCTATACACGTCCTGGGACAGTGTCGGGCACTTGTGCAAAGTAGGTCGAGACATCTGGGAGAACACTTAATACCAGATGCAAAGCGGAAAGATCTGGAAGTAGGGAACATACTAAAGTTCCTAATGGTTACAGGCCTGCTTGAGATACTATGATCAATAGGTACACTATAACCAGTAAAAGGGGCACAATAGTTCTTCAAGGACGTGGTGCGACTTTCCCTTAACAGAAGAATAATAATAATAATCAAAATGGGACACAAGAAGAGTTCTACGGAGGATGAAAGGCGACTGATATGGAACAGCGATACACGGGAAAAAATTAACAAAGTTCAAAATGCGATTAAACACAACCAGGAAAATAAAATTTTTCCAAATTCAAGACTTGGCCAACAGCCAAGAAACACCACAGAGAGCGAATACTCTTTAATTGTTCGACAATCATTGTATGTCTCTTTCGCTACTTCCACGCAAATAAGAGCCACAATGCAAGAAGTTATGGTGTAAATATATCTGCCAGAACCATCAGACAGCGAATTTTTACGACCAACCTCAGAGGATGTCAAAGACTGAAAAAAATCAAAAGTTACACGTAGTAGCCAGAAAAACACGGCCAGCCTTCGTCAGGAGCCATATTGTCTCTCCTCTTTCCTTTTGGTATTCAGTTATTTACAGTGACGAACGAAAGTTCAACTAATGCCGTCCTGAAGCAGAACTTGTGTGTGACATCCTCCCGATAAGAAGTTGGATCCTAGGTTCACCAGGAAGTTGCTGAAATTTGGTGATGCTAGTGTTATGGTATGGAGCTATTTCAGCAAATATAGAGCTGGGTTTATTTGCAAGGTCAAGGGCAAACTCAAAGCTTAAGCCTAACAAAATTTGCTGCCAGAGCACCTTCTACCATTCCCGGAAAACCTCCCATTGCCAGTTAATTCAAAGGCAACTTCCCAGCAAGACAACGCGCCATATCATAAGCCGCGATTTGTACAGCAAGAGTTCAAAGATGGGACCATTTCACCCATGGACTGACCTGCATAAAGCCAATCAGGATATTCGAAAATCACAAGAAGTGACCAGTCAGGCGCTAACTAAAGAGGAGGAGCGAAACTGCCGAGAAACAATAGACCATGGAGAAGTCATAAGGGAAGGTGTAAAATGGTAGCAGGAGGCCATGTGAAAAGGTACGAAATAGGAGGAAGAATTTTGTAAGCAAGGTGAGCATGCCTGGCAAAACAGGGCAAAGCCGGAGGTGACTATTCGAGAAGTGGGAAAGTGTGAAGTGGCGAGAAGCGATTGATAAGAACTTGAGACCTTCAAGGAAAGAGCTAGCAATAGGCATATGTTGGATTTCAAGGAAGCAATTTTGACCTGTTATAACTTTGCTAGTAATAGTGCGATTTCTGTTTCTTAGGATCAAGTTCTATACTAGAGACTACATTGCTGCAATTTCGTGTTTATAGGATGAACTTAAGGGGAGTTTTGCAGTCAATTACTAAAACTTATAGTAGTATACCATTATTAACTTTATTTGAACAGATATCGGTATGGAGGGTATTTCGGAGCCTAGGCACCAGATACTGGCAGCTTCGTGTTTTTAAGGTTTTGTGTGAAACAAAACCTTATTAGAATCGAGACGGTGTCTGTCTGTCTGTCTGTCACACCCGATTTATTCGGAAACGGCTAGACCGATTGTCACGAAAATTAGTGAGAGTATGTAATCTGGTGTTCCCTTTACATGCAGTGGCGCCATCTTATGTTAAGTTTAAGGGGGGGGGGGGGGGGGGACGAGGGGGCTCCCCATAGATGTGAATGGAGGATACAATTTTTTTACCTTTTTTGTTGTCACAGAATGTCGCCATGTGGGGTTTCAAATGAAAGGTCTCAATTAGCACTTTTCGAAACTGGGTCAATATTTTTGATGTTGGGTCAAATATAGGAGAGTGAGGGCTTTCTGCACCTATCCAACCGAAAAATCTGAATCACAGTGGTGCATCTCTACGAAATCTAGGCCTCAAAATATATGCGGTTCCGATATCTGCACAAATAAAGTTAATAATAATGTATTTCCATATTTTAGAAATTTACCCGGAACCCCCCTAATGTTCATCCCAGAAGTAGAAGTGGCATGCGTATAACGAAGAACATAATGCATAGTTTGGTCAAGTTTGAAGAAAATCCAACCATTATTTACAAAGTTATAGGGGGTGAAACTTTACAATTTTTTGTGAATTTCGTGCACTCTACAGCCTGCATTACGTCATCATCACATACGAATTCGTCAATACCAGAACGAAATGAGTTCTTATGAATTGGGTCGCAGAGAATTATTTTATTTTAGTTTTTTAGCGCGAGCTTCCGGTATTTCGACTTGTTTTTCAGATTTTTTGGTTGGGTAGTTTCTGAGATTGGGTCCGTTAAAGAAATGATCACCTTCGACCCCCGCACTAACCACCTTTCCAGCAAAAGTAAAAACTAAGACAGGCTTCGGAAAGTACTACTCGACACCTTTCATTTGATACCCCACATGACTATATTTGGTCAAAAAAAGGGTACACCCTCCTTTTGCATGTATTGGGACCTCCCCCCCCCCTAAAAATCGCCGTAGAAAGATGTAACTCGCTGACTGCGTGAGCGTTCACAGTTTCTACCTTTCCACCAAATTTGATGTCAATAGCTATAGTCGTCTCCGAGAAAAAAAAGAGGGACAGACAGGCAGACGATTTTAATAAGGTTTTGTTTTCCACAAAACCTTAAAAACAAGTGCTCAAGAGTTTGTTAATAAGGCAGAAGAACTTTGGAAACCCGTAATTTTTTGTGACGAATCTAAATTCAACATTTTCGGTTCAGATGGCCTACAATTGGTATAGAGCCTAAGTAGATCATAATATTAAGCCAACAGTTGAACACGGCGGTACCAGCATTATGATGTGGTGGCGTCTGAAGGACCAGGATTACTGCCTATAATCCAAAATAACATCACTAAAATATATTAAGTTGACATACTAACTCAGTACATACCAACTACGGTTGCTATATTGAGTTTGTCATCTGATATAATATTAGACCATTATAATGATTCAAAACACACATCCAGGGTCTTTTAGGAATAGGTCCTCCTTAATATCAAAATTACTCTTGCTTAACCATCTAGGAGCCCGGATTTAGATCTGAACAATTGTGAGCACACGTCCAAAAGGAGGTACGCAAAAGAGAGGCAAAAGGCAAAAAAAGGCTTGATGAAGAAGAACATAAACGTTATCTGGTAGGCATTCCTGCTGATGTTACCGAAATGCTCGTAGAATCAATGAAAAGAAGACCTCTTGCAATTCTAAAAGTTAACGGCCACCACACAAAATATTAATTATTAATATTAATTATTAATCATTATCATAAATTTGTTCTCTTTGTATTGAATTTGAATTGTCCAAGTTTTTTTCGACTACGCAAAACGCCCATTTTTTGATTGTGTTTTTCTGTTTAAAGTAAAACTAATTAAATAATAAAAATATAAACTGAATCCCGAGATATTACTATCCAAGTTTTTAATTGGTTCGCTATAGTTGAAAACAACGCCTTAGGCGTCCTACAGGCAACACGGTCTACTTGCATTAATTGAGGCAGAACGGAAGCTACCTTACACAAATCTGGTGTTAATTGAGTCAGCTGTAAAAATCTTTGGTAACCAGCTCCGAGGTGTATCTCTGAGTTTGATCGGTTAATGATCAGAATGAGAAAGTAAATTGGTGTCAGTTATCGCATCCAAGATATGATCACCAAATCACTTTTCTCAAATTCAAAACTGTACTTTCAAAATTGCTAAACTTATTTGTTGCGAGATAATGATCTAAAATTTTCACGCGAAATACATAAAATAAATTTACTGTTTTTCAGCTATCAATAAATATAATAAAATCTGAATTTTAAGATTTTAATGGGTGCTTTGTAGTTGTGGGAGACTAGAGTCTACTGTCTAATTTTTGATAGCCCATATTCGGTAGTTTTCCATTCAGCACAACTTTTCATCTTAGCACGATGAGTATTATAATTTCCAAGCCTTTTGCAAGTATTGACACTACCCTTGTTTACACAATGTAACATTGTTGGTAGTTACAATGTGAAAATAGGAAATTATCGAGAAGATTGCATGACGCGAAAATACTGATTACGTGCTGTCAGGGTCACGCAAATAAAATGATTGTTTATTGCATTAAATTTCTACTTATCACTTATTGTTCTCAACGTAAAGACACAAATAATTATGATGGAGATTAATAGTAGCTTCGCGGCGGTACCAGTACTCAACCAGTAATATCCAAAAATTACTCTTACGTAACCGCAGAACAAGCGAAACTTGTAGCGAATGTTTTCTATGTGTTCATCTCATCACATGTATCTTAATATTTGACTTGATTCTAAGCAATGGTGGAATGAATATCTGCAAGACAGTATTCTCAAAGAATAAATATTGTTTTATCTTGCAGCTGAAGTCTGGTATACTATGTATAGGGTGGACCAAATTCCGCTAACATTTGGATCGGTCCCAAGAGGGCATTGAAACTGAGGATTAACGGAAAACAAAATAGGTATTTAGTTATCGTTATAATACACGGAACAGAAACTAAGCTCAAGCTCGAGGCAATACGTTCAACTTAAGGGGGTCATCCAGTGTGAAGGTCTTTTATTTCGCTTTTTTTTTGGGAATTTTTCGTGAAGAATTGGATAAAGATATAAATACGAAGAGCAGAGGTACAGCAATGATATCACTAATATCAAGCGTGAAAGCTATGCGAGGGCGACGGCCATCTTCAAAACCGTACAAGCAACGAACTGCTTCGTAACGAACAAAAGTGTAAAATCCATGGGCTACACACCCTTTATATCGTTTAGCACATCATGAGGCTACGGAGTTATTAAACATGTTTCTCTAAACTGGGATGAGGAAAACAGACAAAGAAAACAAAGATCTGCACTTCCCAACGGGCCCGGTTAAGCTGACCTTTCTGGGGAAATCCTTCTTGCACATGTAATCATAGGGAAAACTTACTTCAAAGTAGATCATTTTAAACAGCGAGAGCAACAGTGTTACAAATGCGGATACCTCCGGCACATTGCCAAACTATGCAAAACTACAAAGCCGAAATGCCTGGACTGTGGAAGCAGTGAAAACTGCGATGGCACATCATGCTCCAAAAAATGCATACTATGCAATAGCACAGAGCATAATGTTCGAAATAAAGAATGTCCCAAATGGGCTGAATATAAAAAGCGATAAAAATTACAGCAATTAAGGAAGCCACAAAAAATGTTAGGAATTATTTTAATGTAAATGACAACGAGATTGAGTACGAAAGGGAGTTTCCACCTTTAAGGAACAACTAAAAATTGTTCATCGACAGACGAGTATCACAGCATAATGTTCAAAGCATCTCTAACTGCAAAGAGGATGCTATTCACATGTACAAGAGAAATATACATTCTAGCACTCCAAGAAATATTTTCCATTCATTTCAACTCTATATCCAAACTATTAACAGACAATAGCCTGATACACAAAGTGGAGGAAGATGGTTTTGGAGGGGTGGCCATCGCCTTCAAAAATGATATCATATTTAAAGAAGCTAAATACGATAAGATATCAGCATTGCGGAAATGTGTAGCCTTCAACCCAACATGACTGTGGTATCGGTTTTTTGCCACCCTCAAATGAACGTCTCGCTCTTTAAAAAAGAAATCAAGAAACTAATTGCTTCTCTATTTAACCGTCCCAATACGATGATCCTTGGCGACCGGAACGCCAGGTCCATAGCCTTTCGGGATACTGTTAACCAGGCAAAAGGTAACATACTACTAAGCGAGCTTTGTAATTCTGACTTTCGAATACTAAATAACGATGATGAAAGCTTTGCAGTAACAATCCTAACAAAAAGTTTCATGTCCTCAGTCCCGGATAACTCCCTTATCAACTGTCTGGCGCTCTCCTGGCACTGGAAAACCTCAGATGGCACCTACTCAAACAGTCATCACAAGCCAATTCTCCTACAAATCATCTACAGTCCAACCAAGCTTCAAAATTGCCAAAAACAAACTAAATAACCTAATTGGAAATATGCAACCATAGGACAGCTTTGAAGGCTTCACGCATAGTATTCAAGAGAAAATCAAACTTGCAACATTTAAGACACCAAGGGGCAGGAAACCCAAGGCTTGGTGGGATGCGGACCTAAAACCATACTTTTTAGAAAAAATTAGTGCTCTAAGGGATTTTAGGCCTGGTTTCAGGAACTTCCTCAGAACACGAAAAGCCTTAGAAAACTGGAGGAAAGAAATTAAGAAAGCCAAAAAGAAACATTGATATGAGTTATGGAACGAAATGTCTAAACAAACCCCCTTTGAAATAAAAGAGCATAAAAATGGTACCGGTTCCCAAGAAAGCTAAGACCCCTCGGATATAGTACACTACAGACTCATTTCTCTAATTAACGTGTTTGAAAAAATTTTAAATGTCATGATGAAGGTGGGACTCACATTGTTTATGGAAACTGAGGATACTCTCTCAAAACACTGCTATGCCTACAGAAAAGGTAGATCGACCACATCGTGCATAAATGAGTCTCTAAGAGTCAAGGGAAAATAGTGAAGGCTTTTGCATTGGACATCAGCAACGCCTATGACAGAGTTGACCTCAGAACTTTGGCCAATATTATGAGAACGAATAAAATCCCAGCTGACATCTACACGTGGGTGTTGAGGTTTTTTGAATTTAGGCATCTGATGCTGGACGAAAGGTCTGAAACAACTAGAAATGGCTTACCACTCTTTAATTTATACACAACCACTTTCCATAAGAAAACAGATGAATCTACCAACATGCTAATGACTTTCTATTACTAGCAGCAGATAAAGATAACCAACGTGTCGTCAAACTTCTACAGAACCAAGTCAACATCTTCCTTAATGTGGTGCCCTTAGCTTACCGGTTAATCTTGACAACAGCGTAATCACTTTGAAAAAAAGCAGAATCGCACCATGTCACATTTTAGCCAATCGAACCCCGCTTAAGCAAAATAAGGAAACCATTTTTCTGGGTAGGACAATAACTGCTTCTGTGTCAATTAAAAATCATACCAGCAATATGATCTGAAAGGCGATAAAAGCGGCAAGAATTGTCAACTTCTCGACGGGCTCCAAACCCAAAAAGAGCAGTTCAACGGTTTCAACAAAATCTCCGAAACAAATAAGTGGAAACTACACATATTACAACGATAATACCAATTTGACCAACACAAAACTACTGGATATACAAGGAGGCTCAGCTATAAAGGGTAAATTACCTATACCATCGAGTGACAGCTGGCATACATAGGCATAAAGCCTAGCCATTTTTCCTCTTCACGTAACGTCATCGTAAGCCGGACCAAGGAACTTAGCTCTCTCTGATGTAGATTACCGGGACATCGTGGGACAACGACAAACACAACAACAACAAAGACACCGTATAGAGGTAGCCTCCCGATTTTCCACAGATGTTTCGGATGGGTAGTTTCTGAGAATGAGTCCGTTAAAGAAATTATCACTTTCCACCCCCCGTACTCCGCACCTTTCCATTAAATGTCAAAATTAAGATTGCCTTCGGAAACCGAGACGTTTCATTTGATATCCCATATTTGGTGTAAAAAATTCCACCCCGCTTTCGAATGTATGGGGACTCCTCCTTAAATTAGACGTCGAAGGATGTAACTCACTGTATGTATGGGGGTTCACCCTTCCCACCTTTCCATCGAATTTGGTGTCAATCACTATAACTGTTATCCGAGAAAAATGTGTGTGACAGACAGACAGACAGTAACGCGATTTTAATAAGGTTCTGTTTTAGACGAAAGCTTAAAGTTTGTTTGAGCCGAAATCGAAATGGGACATATTTTGAGGCCTAGATTTTGTATAAACGCATCACCCTGATTTTTTTTTCAGATTTACGTTGGGTACTTTCCGAAAAAGAGGCCTGTTTCACTTTAAGTGTGCACATAGTGCCTCTTTAATCGCGCATTTTGAAACCTACGACAAAATTAATCTCGGTTTCGGAAAGTACTAATCGAGACCATTCGATACCCCACATGACTGCGTTGGTTAAAAAAAAAATTAACGTCCCTCCTTTGCATGTATGTTTAAACTCCACGTAAATTTATGTCGCTCATTCCATGCGTAGAATTTCATAGTTCCCATCTGGTCAACAAGTTTCGTTTGGATCGGTTTAGCTGTTTTGGAGAAAAATGCCTACGACAGACAGACAGACGAATCGATTTTATTATGGCTTTGTTCGGACCGGTAAATTCGTACTTCACTACGGCGGTCGACATAAATCTAACATACGACACTTAACCATTCCGATCGACTCCGAATATCGAGAAATCACTGTGTCCAAATATTCTACACTCCATCTAACTACAATTGATGTTAAAAAAAAATTGATTCCTCGGATCCCCCTTAAATCACTTACGATTCGGTTGACCTAAGGTATCACGAGAATTTGTGAACACATACGAGAAGCGGTCTAGTGTCCTCAGCGCACTCAAACGATCTAAATTTAGATCGAATTTATACATTCGCATGCATATAAAATCGGAAATTCACAGGAATTAATGCTAATCGCCTTCTGAATCAGAAATACTGCAGTTTGCCAGCGAAATACTTGAAAGGTTTACGAGCTTCATTAACATCTTTGTCGCAAACGAGGTGCACTTCAAATATGTTAACAGACAAAATTGCAGACATTGGTGTCACATGAGTTCCCAATTAAAAATCCCGGAAAGAAGTGCATTCGCACAAATTACAGTCTGGGAGCTATTATCAGCTTGAAGCATTATTGGTTCATATTTTTATTAAAATTATAGGAGCTGTCTCAGTACTGTAAATACAGACTGATACAATGAGATGACACATAATTCTTTTGTTTCGGCATTATAAGGCTTATCAGGTTCTAAAAAAGGTCATGGTTCCGACAAAGTGGTGTGACAAATCATACTTCCAACAAATCTTTAGTAGTAGTTTGTTGTTTGGCGAAAAATTTGAATACAAAAGGTCGGAGTTGTTTCCAATGGAATATTTCCTCTTATGTCATATTAATAGTAAATTTTCTTCCCCGTACCCTAGGATATAATGGTTGACAAAATAAATGAGGGAAATGGAGAACATTTCACCAAACACTTGTCGAACTGTCACGGAAAATTTTCGGCCCGGGTTAGAGGAGTGTCAAAAAAACTCAGAGGTCATATTTGAATGATGTCATGCTCAAAAAATAAAATACTAATTTGTATATTTTAATAATAAACAAACAATTCGTCATTCATGTACGATTCGCAATTTTATAGCCATTTCAATTAAAAACTTTTGTCCTACCCTATATTTTCCCCGCCCATCAAATCGTAACAATCGCATCAATCACCGTATTTGTGATTATGTTTTGAGTAATAAACTCATATGGAAAAACTCGTCACCTTAAAAGGTATCGCACAATACAATATGAACTCATTTCACCTTGATTTTGTCGAGCTATTTGGACACCTACCCACCCATAGTAGTACCAGAAAAATCGTTCAGTTTTCGACCTTGTAATCGGAGCTTCAAGTAGCTTCGCTTTCTTATCACAGAAAAATTGTTTGTCGACAACTTATCTGAAGTTATTTACAAACCAACAAGACTGACTAGCTGGCAAGAAATCAAAAGTCTGCGAGACTGCGACTCCATTTCATTTCTTCTATATTAAATTTCCATACTTCTAGCGGTTTTTCTACTTTGTGATGGAATTTGAATCTAGTTGTGAACTTAAACTACTTTGATCTAGGTGAGGAGGGTTTCGGTTGTGTAAGGGAAAAACTAGTATTACGATGAATACACACATTTGTTGCGCCATTGCTGCGAAACTTTGAAGATTGCTTGGTAAGCAAATATTGTATTTCTTCCGCGTGTTTGTATTTCCCTCAAAATATCATTTAACACCTGAATACCCCCAATATAGCTTTCCATATTTTGCGCACTGGGAAGGAACAATTCAGCGAGACAGTTATATTAATCATGCCTCACACTGTTGCAGCCCTAATTATAATACAATTCGATATTCTTCTCTTCCGTTTTGAATAAATTTAGAATAAAGTTCTCAGTTGAAACTTCCTGATATTTGCAGATTCAGCTATCTATTCAGAACGTGGAAAAGAAATTAATGAAGAAATTCCTTGCAAAATGGGTACTCCTATTTGTTGTTGATCCCCATTATGGACTCATAGAATAAATATAATTTTCACCACACGCACCAATTTAATGGTTGTTTACTAAAATTTTCACTGATACAATAAACAGATACAGATACAATTAACTCGCAAGATCTGTCCCAAAAGAGTCATAAGCGACTCCGGATGGAGAACGTTTTCTGAAACGTCCTCGGCAACCCTTCTTTCTGGCCTGAAGGTGTATTCATCAAGCCATACAAGCGCCCCAATTCGCGGGTAAATTTCAGGGCAACCCGCCTGTCTCGCCGAGCTGTATAACTTGATCCATGTTTACTGTCCGTCTGTTTTATCAGAATGTTAGGGGTTTAAGAACCCAGCTGGGGGCCTTCAATTTATCCGCGCTGGCTGTATCTCCGAAACCTGGCTGGACGATGCTGTATTAAACTCTGTGTTCCCCGAAGGGTACTCCACTTTCCACTGTGACAGGGACGCATCTCGTAAGTCCACCGGCGGTGGAGTCTTAATTGCAATAAAAAATGGACTCCCCGCCGAACTCGTCTTCCCCTCCTCTAGGTTTTCCTTTTGATTGTGTCGCTCTTCGCGTCTCCCCGCCCAACTTCCT
The DNA here is from genome assembly GCF_905115235.1 of Hermetia illucens. NCBI lineage: Eukaryota > Metazoa > Arthropoda > Insecta > Diptera > Stratiomyidae > Hermetia > Hermetia illucens. Next base: position 163,589,758 of record NC_051850.1, read on the forward strand.
CCCGTTCATTGTGTCTTGTGTTTATGTCCCCTGTGCTTGCCCTTCTCACCTGTATGAAGAATATTTTGAGTTTGTCTGAACTCCTTACTGTCAGATTCCCCTCCCTCCCTTTCTTCCTTTACGGAGATTTTAACCTCCCCATGTTCCACTGGCCAATAATCTTAGCCTTCTAATTCCTTCTAACAACCTCTCAACTTTTTTCCCTTCCGCTTTCTTCCTTTATGAACACTTGCTCTACCTTGAATTTCAATACCACCAACTCCTTGGGCCGCACTCTCGATCTCTCCTTTCCAACTTCCCCGAGCGTCGCCTCTCTTTATTTCCTTGCACATCCCCGTATGTCAAAATTGACGCTTACCACCCGCGGTTTAATTTGAAGCGGAGCTCCCTCGTTCAAAACCCAAAACCAAGCATCCACTAAATTCAACTTCCGCAAAGCCAATTTTGACGGTCTGAACTCAGCTTTAGCGTCTTTCAACTGGGTACATATATTATGCAACTCATCGTGTGATCAAGCTCTAAACATCTTTTACAATATCCTATGCGATCTCCTCTCCTGTTATATCCCTTCCCTGCCTATGTTCGTAGCTAACTTGGTTCACAACGGAAATTTTTATTAACATTCGCTTGAAACATACACTGCGGAAGAAGTTTCGCGTTTCTAAAAATGACGCCGACCTTGCTCACTTTAAGGCTATCCGTTCTACTGAAGTCAGAAAAGCGCGTAAAAGGTACTTATTGAACGTCGAAGCCGCCCTTGCCCGCGGTAACTTAAAACCCTTTTGGTCTCACGCTCGCAATTCTCGTAATCCCACTCAATCTCTCCCTTCCTCTATCAGTTACGCTGACTCCACTGCCAACTCCCCACAACAATCCTACGACCTTCTCTGCACCTACTTCTCTTCAGTGTTTTCTCCCTCGAGCCCTCCACCCTCTACACCTCTCGTAACTGCAGACTCCTCCGAATCCCTGACCATTCCTCTCCGATTCTCTCAGTGGACAACCCCTTCCACTACTGACCGACTTCAAAGACCTGGGTACAATATTCGATGACAAACTTCGTTTCAATTCCCACGTTGTTGACGTCAGCAATAGAGCTTCCAAATGTCTGCTTTTATCCTACGTTCCTCCTCCGACTTTACCTCAATCCAGCCCTCCTTCATCATCAATGGCGCAACAACCGGTATCCAGTCTAGGCCTGCCTTAATAAGGAACTCCAGACATCCCGGTTTTGCGCCGAGGTCCACCAATTCGATATCCCTAAAATCTGTCTGGCGTCCTGACCTACGCCATCGCTCCATCTTAGGCAGAGTCTGCCGCGTCTTCTTTTTCCTTCTTTTCCCTCTTGTCCTTCTTTTTTCCCTCCTCAATTCCCTCAGAAACATCCTTGCCGGCCCTACAACGCCCTACAGCTTGGGTCCTTTGACTCTATTTCCTTCTCTAGTTTTAAGCGTAAAATAAGCCATTCACTTGCTCCTTCCTCTGAGGACAATATGCAATAAGGAATTTGTTTTCTGTGTATTTTCCTCATTAAATAAATAAATTTCTATACACGGATTGTCAAATAAACCACTTGCGTCAGGAGCTTTGTACGTCTATCGCAAGTGAGAGAACAAGTCTAAACCTTGTCGAATCGTGAAGAGGTAATGTTCAATGTTACAAATTAGCTGTTCACTTCAGCAAATAGTCCAAATAGAAATTGATCTAGTTCATATAAGGTATTTCTATCGATTGAATTATTTGAAATAAGACTTGCCTTTTTCTATTCGCTAGGGTTATTTATTGGTCTTGCAAAGGGAAGGCCTTAAAAGAATGCTCTCTGGTGGTTGATAACCCAGCCCAGCTCTGGATGCCAAACCCCCTCTTTACCCAGAATCCGATGCCAGCCAAAAATACACAAACCAGACAACAAGATGAGGGAGATTATTGCCAATTCTAACTCCCCTATTTACAACATTGCGAAGTGGTTGGTTAAGGAATGCCAAAAATTGAGCTCTACCAACAGGAAACAATCTATCAAAAAATCCGGAAGAATTGATTGAAAGATCGAGTGTAGCGGGGGTTTTAGCGGTTAATGACCGCCTAGTGTCATTCGATGTCAAAGCTTTATTTCCAAGCACGCCTGTAAAAGAGGCAACAATAAAATTTGAGGAAAGAAGAAGGAGGAGAAAGGCGAAACAATATGTGAGGTTGGCTTCCCTATATATGAATAAAAATTATTTCACATTCAGGGGAAAATACTTCAAGACAAGCTCAGGTGTATCAATGGACAATCCTCTCTCTCCACTCCTAAGTGAAATTTTTATGGCGTCAGTGGAGGAGAAAATGGAGAGGATGAATTACTTGAGGTACGTGGATGACATTTTGGCAGCGATCCCAGAAACAAGTATCAACAATATGTTGGATAACACACAAAAATAACCTTCACTCATGAGATTGAAGTTATTAACCATTTGCCTTTCTTAGATATATTAATCAAACATCACAACTTTCTTGTTCTATTTACAGCACCCAGCGTACAATCCCGGTCACTTCGTTCCATAGTTACCAGCGTAAAATGGTAGCTTATGACACGATGATCCACCGTATTCTAACAATTCCACTCACAGAGGAAGACTACCAGAGGGAAAAACACTACATTATGAATACTGCAAGGAAGAACGGGTACACCAGCACCACCATAGACACAATGAGCAGGAGGCACGCCGAAGGTTTGATCGTTGTAATCTTACTACACTGTACACCCAACAATCTACTTCTACCGCATTAAAAAGATCAAGTGTCAACTACTCAAATCTGTCCAAGGATATAAAACGGGCATTGTAAAAGTTCAACATACCACTGATAGGATCAAGTCGTATCTATCAGCTTCCTGAAGAACAAGACCGAAAAACAGTCGAGGAGATGAGCGGTATTTATAAAATCGCTGGCTCAGAATGTCCGAAGGTGTATATCGGACAAACGAAAAGGCTGGTAACCATTAGATAGAGGGAGCATACGAAGGAGGCACAGTTGGCTATCAAGCATGGTGGCTAAGCATATGGTGGAATGCGGCCAGCACCGACGATCTGAAAGTATTAAAACTGCCGGTAGACACCAGATTGAATTCAGATCTAGGTAATTTCTATTCCCCGTTATTTAAAAAACTCCTAAAAAATCTCCTTCTTTCAGGATATAAAAATCAATTTTTAAAATGTAATTAAATATTTCTTCTTTTTCAGGATGCGTTTTAAGTCCTCATTTTGGCCACTGGAGATGATTGATTGTCGACTTGCAAATGTTTGCAAAGGTAACTGCGTTTGGTGGTGAATCCCGAAGATTGGGTCTACCAATCAAAATAGCCCAATCCCAATCTGTATCCTTCAAGAGAAGCAGGATAACACCCTTGCTCATTAAAATTAATATTCTTACCCTTGCCCATCTGAAATCCATCCTTTTTAGGTAGAGAGATAGCGAGGACGTGTTCGGTTAGAGAGCATTTGAACTGCATTATTCCCAAACCCTTAAAGGCAGGCAGGTTGATTAGAAGAGAAACCTGACGGTTTTGACAATTACAAAACCATTTTATCCTTGTGTACATCCAAATTTTCGCAAGAATTATGTGCAATGTGCAATTACCCTAACGTTATTCGCAAATTGCACATTATTGAATGCATTCGGTCGAATTGATCTTGACAGCGGGGAATAATTTTCCGCACCCGTAGCCACACGCGCATGTTGTTGCAACATGAACTCTCGGAGTTCAACCGAGTTCAAGGCGAGCGAAGCAGCATGGGGACCGGTTTGTAGGTGGACAGCCGATTAACGGCCGATGGGATTTGAAAAAGGTCATGCGCACCTGGAACAGCCGGGAAGGCGACATTGTGGGGAACGATCTCCGAATTTCCCTTGAGCGATAAGAAAGTGCTGAAACGATTTTGACCTGTACTCGTTTCTCAGAACAATCAGTGATTTTCGGAGTGAGAATTTCGTTCTTCTGGAAGAATTGGAGTTTTGTAGTGCGAGAAGCGTTGACTAATAATAATAATAATAATCGTTGGCGCAACAATCCATATTGGATCAGGGCCTTGAAGTGTGTTAGAGCACTTCATTCAAGACCGTAACGGTACACTAGGAGGCAATGTGGTCAGCATTGCGCTCGCCCGAGATTATTACCCTGATTTGACTCAGGTACTCATTCACAGCTGAGTCGACTGGTATCCGACGTCAAATCACGATGCAAATTCCACTGCTACCAGTGAGATTTGAACCGCGACCTTCCGTATGACAGCCTAGTGCTCTAACCACTGAGCTATCCGGAGAAGCGTTGACTGGAGGATAAAAATTTAAATAAATTGGTGAAATTTGAGTTTGTTGTTAGCACTTTTTAGATTTTTTTTTTGATTGTGTGAATATAAAATTAATCTGAGATAATTTTTTTTTGATTTGAGGACTTCCTCCCTCTCTCTTACTCCTTGACCCCGCAAAACCTTAATAGGGGCATCCTCTAAATAATGGCCTGAGGATGTCAAGCATGGGGGGGGGACCTCACAATATTCACCCAAGTATTCAAAAAATAGAAAGAATGGCTGACAGTGTCTGGTCCGGTCCAATATCAAGTAGATGTAGACTTAGGATCCCTCATATCCCAAACAAAAAATTTAGTTCTAGCCTGGCTTAGGCGTCAAGTACTGGGGATTTTAAGTTGGATATAATTCGGATCCTTCTCGTGTTTGCGAAAATATAACAAGTCGGGAAACCGGAAGCTGGGCGCTTCAGGTATGAAAGGTTTTGTTTGCTTCTCCGGTGAGTATATTTGAGTATAGAACTATCCCATTTGTACGTAGCCCGTTAAGAATATGCAATTAGCGTATCAGATTTAGTACTTCAGGTTGTGAATTTACACGGTAAAGGCAACTTTGAGCTACTGTAACTTTGTTACTAATGACATGATTTTGATCAAAGTTTGAGATAACATGCTTCATATTATATTTTATGCTACTACCAACTTTTATAACTCTGAGATAAACTTAAGGGGGGGTTTTACTCAATTTTCCCAAAAATATGGTAATATACTATTATTAATTTAATTTGAACAGATATCGATATGGAGAGTATTTTGAGGCCTGGGTACCGTATAGAAGCAGCTTCATGATTTTTTCCAGATTTTTCAGTTGGGTAGTTTCTGAGAATGGCTCCGTTAAAGAAATCATCACTTTGCACCCCTCCCACGCCCCGACTTTTTAACAAATCTCAAAACTAAGATTGGCTTCGAAAAGTACTAATCGAAACCTTTCATTTGATACCCCACATGGCTATATTTGGTAAAAAAAATTTACACCCCCCTTTTATATGTACGGGAACCTCCCCCATGTCTGGGGATCCACAGTTCTCATCTTCTCACCAAATTGTCAATCGGTATAGCCGTTTCTGAGAAAAATGCCTGTGACAGACAGACAAACATTGAACCGATTTGAATAAGGTTTTGTTTTACAAACAAAACCTTAAAAAGGGGCAATTTCCATCCATTCCCACTTTCGGTCAAGCTGCTCTCAAGCTAGAGGTGAAGCACCGTCTGATTAGTGGCCTCTGCCCTGGGCTAAACTATTAGTCATTCTTTGTATTTTATCGAGAGAAGGTTGAAGATGAGAGGATTTGATTTAAAAAATCCACACAAACAGAGAGATGCCTTGTCCCATGTTGTTCAGTCTAACGTTTGAGTAAGTTTCCAGGAGGATTCAACGCCCATCAGCACCACGATACATGAAGTTATTTCACATGAATTGTGACAGAGAGATTGATTTGAAGGTTAACGAGGATAATTGCCTCAAACATGAGGCCAATTAATGACAACACATCCAACTATGGAAACTAAAACATTGAATATTGAAAGAAGCTACATGAAAAAAAAATCTAAATTTTTGAGTGTCAAATATTTTGGCGACCCCCCAGAATAATATTCAACTAGAAAATACGAAAGGAGGAAGTAAAAAATTGAAAGAGAAATTATTGGAAACACTTGCCTAAAAGCGGATCAATCGCGATAGTGCTAATCCTAATGTACCCATGTGGGGAACCAAATAAATAGGTTTCAATTAGTACTTTTGAAACAAGTCAGAATTTTGACACCATTTGTAAAAACGGGGGTTGCGGGGCTTGGAAAGTGTTTACTTATTTGGAAGGGCCCATTCCCAGAAAATGCCGGCCAACAAATCTAGAAGAGTTCATGGTGATGCCTGTATATGACATCTACTGTTGTATCTGGATACATTAGTCGCACAGGATGAGGGGTTCATTGGACTAAATTGATTTCAAAGAGAAACTGCATCGCGACTTCGGCTCATTCCACCCAAAAAAAAAAACAGAAGCTGAAAGTGGCATACGATCCATAGATTTTTGACGGTCAGTGGAGATGAAATTCATTGCGTGAATAAGAATAAAGTATCTCCAAGATTGGAAACAAACGGCTTCTCTAAGAAAGATGTAAGATGTCTTACAGTAAACTGCTGCAAACATTACAAGAGATTTGGACCGGAATGGATATCTTATAATTAAATATATCCCAGGGGTGTCAGAAAGAATAAAAGGGGGGCTCATTTATTACAAAACCATTGTAATCAGATGTTGAAGGCATCAGTAAAATCTACTGCAGTATAATAGATAGTGTCACAAAAATGTACCCACGGGACTCGATAACTCAATCTCTGATCGAAGTGGAATATATATGATATATACGAAACTGGGCGTGATTCATCCCCGTAGCCTTGAAGATGCCAGAGAAATCCGGCGAAACATTGGCTTATCAAAATGAAAATAAAAATACAACCGGCGAAAGATCAACTTTCCACAAAATGGGCTAATGAGATCTCCAATATTTTCCTAACGAAATGGGGGTTGAACGTTATTTTTGTCATTCAGAAGAAGGTGGTGGGTGTTCATCTAAATTTATAAGCACCACCTTCTATACTGATTAAAAATACTTTTCTGAAAGGAACGAAGTGGTTTCACAAACTAATTTTATCAGATTGGAAAAATATCATAATTTTTTTTTTCTTTTATGCATCAAACGAATGATTCGCACGTCTGATGCGATCTATATATAACTTAAACAGGTGGGTTCTAGAAACACGATAGAGTGGGCCGAAAATTTACGAGCAAAGACAATAAAACAATACTTCCGCAAAGTTTACTTTAATTTTGAAGCCATTGTACCATATTTTAGAATGGAAAATATTTTGTAGCAAACACAATTTTGAATTGTTATAATTTTGATTTGATGATGGTTTTTAAATTAAAAGCCTTTGGAAGTATTGTTTTAACCAATCTCATTTCTCTTTTTATGTTTTTTGCTTTAAACGAGGGCCTTTGTCAAATAAAAATTACATTCACTGTTCTGTGGCTTCGCCAATAATAGCAAATTGCATTAATTGTCGTTTCTATTATGAAGTGGCGTTCAACAACTGGTAATCTTTGTAATCGACGTATCAACGTCTCAAATCTGAAATCTACCGCAATGCCGTTCGTCCTATCGCCCTCTATGGTTCTGAGTGTTGGCCGACTATAAATGACAATGAACTGTGTCCTGCGGTAATGGAGACGAAGATGTTGCGTTGGGCTAGTGGCATGACACGTTTTGATCCCATCCGAAATGAGGATATCCACGATCGATATGGAGTTACACCGATCGTGGAAAAATTGCGAGATAGGCGTCTTCGATGGTATGGCCACGTAATTCATACTAACGAAAATTCACTCGGAAAGATTGGTCTGAACATCGAAGTCGACGGTAAGTATCTAAAATAACGGTGGCTTGATATGACTCGGGGCTACATTCAGATCAGGCATTTGGTAGAACCAAATGGCGAAACCGATCACGACGAGCCAGCCACCCCGATTGTGAACGGGACAAAGGCTGAAGAAAAAGAAGAATTGTTGTTTATGGCATGACTCATTGTTATTTTGTATATTGTTGATTACTATGTATATATGTATATAGATATTGGTATTTGATGAATCTAAAATAAACTTGATGACACATGGCTGACTTGGTTGAACGTCTCGCAATCTTTTTGCCCTGGGTTCAAACCCCAGTCGTCATGGATGTTTGTGTTTGTCTACCTGCTGTAAGTTTATCACTTGTACAGTATTAAATGCGATTATAATGAAACTGAAGCAGTCTCATTGCAAATAAAATACGAGTGAAAATAGCAGCATTAACTACTCCACAAAGAAGTGAACAGGAGATATTCATACACACGCAATAAAATCAAGGGTTGTTAACTGGAAACATTATTTTGATTTTACGTTTCAAAAAATTCCGGGTAATTTGATTTTCCAGGCAAAGACGATCTAACCGATAACAAAAGTAGGATTAATTTCATGCTGTTGAGATCTTTCAATCTTTCTTAACTCCTGATACTTTGTTTTTAACACAAACTTCAGAAAAAATGAACAGCAGATTCACGATCAAGTAGTATTTGTGAAACTTAAAAATTTAATAAGATTCAACCCCAGAAATCATACGAGTAAATGATAAATATTCAGAATCTTAAATTTGAAGATTTTATTGTGCTTAGTGAACATATACATATTAATATAAATATCTTAAATCAAATCAAGTTTTTCCATAAAGTTCCGGGTATGTGATCCTCTTCTAGAAGAGACTAATTATTCGAAAATTGTAAAAAGAACACGTGATTGAATAAATTATGAGTAGTATCTGAGTCATCGAACTCTTGGTAGATAATATTATTGTTATTGGTCCGCTTCAAGAGTACACACGTGATGTATTTTTTCTTTGTTAAATTGACACTTGAAGACTGGCGAAAAAGTGTTACTTTATGAAAAACAACTTGCCAAATTGGTTGTAACTAATAATTAGCCACTCATTTGAATCTAATTTAAAATTAAAAATTGTCTATTTTTGAAATATTAAAAAAATTGTCTTAGCCTGGTTTAGTTAATGGTTTTTGTTCCTTTGAAGCGCTATTAAGTACGGGAATTTCTAGACTTTCGTTTTTCTCCTGGAGGTGTGGCAGTTATTTAACTGACGACACAATTTTGGCTTTGGTTTAATTCGAAATCTAAAAATATCTAAGACTGATGTAGAAAATATTGTCAGACTAGTTAGAACATCGAATATAATTGTAGTTCGCGAAACGCAAGAACAATCCAGCAATCGGACACCTCAAAATGTTAAATGCAATCCAGACGTTTCACCCATTAAAACAAGCCAAACAAACAAAGCTGCCAAAACTGTCAACTAAAGCTCAGAAAAGAATGGATGAGGTAAATATTTCGAAAAGTGAACATTTTCGTTTGATTACAAAAATGCACTGAAATTAAAAGGAAATAATATTGACAGAATAAGAAATTATGAAGATAAGAGGCCTTTTTGTTCTTTTTGATTAGTCTGCATAGTAAACCTAGGTTGATGCCTTTGAGAAATATCTCTTCTTGGTTGACATCAGGACTCCATTTGGATGTACTTTGTCATGGTATCTGATTTGACTCTTTTTATGGGTTCTTTACTCTACTTTGCACTAATTTCATTATCTTGAATTAGAATTTCTACAATATAGAAATGAGGTGCTCTTCTACGCTTCATGGCCTACTTTCAAAATGTACTGTTTCCTCATCGATTACTATTAGTATTATTCATTTGTGCAAATGAAACCTATAAACTTTTTTGCAGTGAATCTACAGTGTTTTCTTCATCAAGTAGAACTTCCACGTTCCTAACCTCGTAGCTGTGAAAAACCAGAAAACCGTGGCGTAAAACACTAGCGAAATTTCTAAAATTAAATGCTTTCGTTGGAAATGCAATTTTCGCTGGCAACTAGGCTTATTTCAATGCAATGCAGAACAAGTGCACAACCAGCGTAATTTTTTGAGGGAATTTACGAGCTTTGCTATTTATAGATCAAAAAGGCCTTGGATTGGAACCTAATTGGAAAATCGAGGTTAACGAGCCAATATTTTCAAAATCCTGGACCAAAAAATAAAGGCAACTGCATACCCTGTTTGAAAACCATAACTTAATTTTTTGAAGAGGTTGATAAATTATTAAATAATTGGACGAATTAGAATACCGCGAGTTATCTAGTTATTGACAAATTGGGCGCTAGCTTGTTCTCAATTAGTCCTATCCGGTGGATGGCAGACTCAGGACTATCCCAATCCCTAAATAAAAGTAAAGGAAAATTTTGCTTGCAAACATCAATTGCGAAAGTTTGTCTATCTACCGGGCTGATATGTCCTATTATTCGTATGTCTATTTGGATATTAGATCCATTTTTGGTGGTAGCGTTTTTAAATTTGAAGATTAGTCTAGACATATGCCAAGATATTTCAAGCTTTAGGGAAGAGTACAGTGTAGAGGGTCAGAAAAATCGATATTTTTTAGTCCTAAAAAATCTTCATTTCTTCCCGAACAAAACGCGGGCACTCCGAGGGCTGAATTCAAAAAATGTCCACCGCTACAGTCGTTTGTTTGCAAGCGCGCGTCCTGTCTTTGATCTTTTTGCTTGTCAGCTGGTGCGCTGCGGATTGGCTGGTGCGCACTCGCTTCTCTTGCGTAGAGGAGCCAAGGGCGGGAACTTTCCTGCATGATGGTGTTTTTACACCTTTTATAAAGCAAAACTAACCAAACTAGGTGTTCGTGCTATTTATTAAAAGGCAGCTGTTATTATTTATTGACAATTGTTTGGTTAGGTCGCTTACGTTTGTAAAGTACCTTCGTTTTGGCAAATTTTCATCATTTTTTGAATAATAGAAATGTCCGAAGTTCGTTCGATCGATCGGAAGGAACCCAAAACAAGCAACCAACTCCTTGGGTGCTCAAAAAAAAACCTATGGGAATCAACATTCCAAGGACGACGAGGAGGAAACAAACCAAGCTCAAACTTCAACGTCTGCAAGAAAATTTCGTACAAACAACGAATTTGTTCCTTCCACAATACAGAACTTCATGAACGTCATTTTGGAGTTCTCCTCGGTGTTTAGTGTTTTTCGGAAACAGTTGCGGAAAGTGTTATCAAAAAGTGAAGTTCGTGACCTCTCAAGAACGTAGACTAGGATTTCAAATAAATGTTGCAAGTTCAAATCTTTTGAGATACCATCTTGTCCTTTTGTAAAGAATGGTTATGACCTAAGCCTGTTTTTTTTGATATGAAGCTGCTTGGAATATGTCATGGTGATGCTACTTTGTTTTGTGGAATTATGGACATACATCTGCCAGTCGCCAAAAATTACTTCTCTGAGCTAACTAAGAAGATACGAGAAACTTCTAGTGTAGTTGCAGATTATTGTATGAACAAAGCTGCTACAGAGGAAAAGGAGACAACTGTACTCAGGCCAGGTTATAGGCTAGGAGACATTGTAATTTCAATTGATAGATCCTGGATAAAGAAAGGATTTTCTTCTTTATTTGGTGTTGTAGTGGCTATAGGAGTGCTGACTACAAAAGTGATAAAAATTTCAATGAGTAGCATGTTTTGCAAACCATGTGAAATTCGGGAAAACACATTTTCTACTGAAGAATATAAGGATTTCATCGATACCCATTGGCCTGAGTGCAATGGTAACTATGAAGAGATCAGTAGGGGAATGGAGGTCAATTTTTAAAAGGTCAGTGGACTTGAGAGGTGTTCGCTATCTGGACTACACAGCTGATGGTGACACAAAAAATCATAAAGCAATCTCCGAGGATAAAACAATTAGGCAAGAACATCCTGTTAAAAAAAAGAAATTATTAACCATGTTAGCAAAAGAATGAGCTCGAGACTTAGTAGAGCTTCACCCTTCTTTGAAAGGGAAAAGTAAATTGACTGGAGCTCAGATAGACAAATTGTCCAAATATGGAAATGCAATTAGAAGCAACCCTTTTGAGGTAGAAGAAATAAGGAAGGCCATAATGGTTACCTATTAACACCGTGCCTCAACTGACAATGACCCTCAGCACTTTTACTGCTCGCAAGGTGAAACTTCATGATGTGGGCTATGGCAAAAAATGAAGAATACAAGCGCCAGGATATCCTTCGTTATGAAATTGTAGCTGCAATGAAATCAATCTATAAGGACATAACAAGAGAAGAGTTGCTGACAAAATGTGTAGGTGCCTCTAATCAAAATGCAAATGAAAGTTTCAACAGCATGATTTGTCAAATTGGACCAACGACAATGTTCAATAGCAAAGTGGTAGTTAAAACTGCTTGCAATATTGCTGTCTGCCTATTCAATGAAGGACACTTCACTCTCATGGAAGAGTTAGGTGTGACTACAAGAAGCCAATGTTTCAGTGCCATGGAATAGAAAAGAATAAAGAATGTAAGAATTGTTTTATCCAAGTTCCCAGAAAGAATTCTCTCTCTTTTTTTAAATCGCTCCTCAAGGCGCAAAAATAAAGGTAATTTAAAGTGGTTTGCGGGAAAGTAGAGCTAGTACATGTCATTCTCGTGTGAACCTCTAACATTAGCCTGTTTTTACTCAGAAATATTTTTTTAAAAGCTTTGAAATCAAAAATTTCCGAAAATTTCTAATAGTTATTTTTCACATTTTTTTTAAAGCTGGGGACTTAAATGAGAAGTTCACACGATAATTGCAAGTGTCTTGAGTACTAAGGATTTTGGATTTTTGTTTCAGACCGACCGGAGGGCTGCAATCGTGTCCACCAACTGATGCCGTTTTTTTACTCGCCAAACGATTTTGTGACGCAAAGGCGGCTAGGGAGGGACTAGGAAGGTTTTTTTTTAAACTGAAGCCAAAAATATGGCCAATAATTCAATTTAAACAATAAATACCTAATTTGCCAATTTTAGCCTTGATTTACTTTCGAAAATAGACCTCATTTAGACTCTTCTACACTGTAGTCCCTCCCCCCTTCAGGAAGTTTTTGCTGAGGGTACGTAATTGACATTTTGTATATTATTGCGGAAGACAATCTAAAACCTATGCTGTCCAGTGGCTACCGTTACCGTTATATATTCACGAGCTGTATTAAAAAAAATAAATTGGGAGTCTCATTTTTTGCAAGAAATTTCATATATTCGCCTACAAGATTGTTGCCCCTTTCAAATTATTACCCATTAAATATCGTATATTTCTCGAAGTCATTTTTGAATATATTTTTAGAACTTTCAGCGATGCATTTTTAATCTCATCTTTCTTTGCAAATCTATTGCCGTTTAAGGTTTTATTCTAGAAACACAAAACAGTTGCCTCGGGCCATGCCTGGTGAATACAAAGGCTGGGGCATCATTATAGCCTTCTTTTTGGCGAAAAAATTACGAACTAGCAATAACAAATTTGCAGGTGCACTATCACGGTGCAAAGCCCGCGAATTGTTGGGCCAAGAATCTTGGGTTTTTTCGAATTCAATGGCGTTCGTTGAACTTTTTCCGGCTTAGCGATTGAAAATGTCTTTACTGGGTCTTTTCAATTTTAATTTTAAATTGATATTTATAAGCCAATGCATTATTGTTAGTTTCATTTAGTTCTGATACTGGATTGTCAATCAAATATCTAAGTTTGTTGTTGAGGCGTTTCTAGAAATTAAATTAGCTGGAATGATTAGAAGATTTTTTCCTTTTCCTTCGTATTTTTTATTCTAACATGCATATACCGATATTTCGGGAACAATTTGTTATTCATGTTGAACTAAAAAATACTAGCAAAACGGAAAACCCTCTTATCATTGCAATTAATCAAATATGATCCGACCTTTAGTATGGTGGAGTTTTTTTTTTCACAGAATCACTGATAGGGTTGGTAGCAAATCTAATTTTCCCTGTCTCGTTAAGTGGTTTCATCAAATTTTGGGATTTGTTTTTCAGCGGAACAATGTGGTGAATTCAAATTCTGAAAAAGGACATTTTTTCAGAAAAGAGAATTCAATTTTGTCAATTTCTACACTGGACAAACCCTTCAAATTTGGCGGTAAAAGTTAGCAAATGGTACGCTCGTGTTAATATCGAAATCTCTTTCAATTTTTCTACATCAGCTATTACTATCCTAGCAGTACAGTTGCCAAAGCGACTGGTCCTTTTTCCCGAGTTAGAAATTTAGATCCATTCCCCAAGTTAGAAATCTAGTTCTCGGCATGGATGCTTATGCTTGTGCCACTGCTGGCAGGAGCAGGAGCAGGAGCTCTCCCTTTTATTCTACAAAAAGATCAATACACTTAAAAACCCCAAGATCTTTTCATTTAGCTAGGGTTCCAATAAAAGCACCGAAGAAGGCGACAAGTACCCGGCGAAATATGCATACCTGCAAAGAATTTAATTTTTTGAGTAAAGCAGAACGAAAAAGTTTTGAATTTTTATTTTAATGATTATCGTTTAACTAGAGCGCTCTATATAGGTTTTGTCAATAGGATCACTTGGAAGTGAGTGATGACATAAAATGTTAAAAGGATTAAGACAAGCAGACAGCACCTACAATTACAGTCTCTAAAGGTGTAATCTATAAAATGATCTGACAAGAATGCAGAAATCATAGAACACATAAAAAAGCAAAATGTGCTAAGAAAAAAAAAAACAATCACGTATAGTCTACATTGGCAAAAAATCTTGTGGAATATAGACATATAGATATGAAATAATAGGAACATATTGATGTAAACAAAGAAATCAACAACAGAAAACAAACGCATATGACAGTTACCACATTGTCAGTATACTTCCAGAACACTGATTAATATCTCCCTAGGAAATAATGTCTCCTCACTAATCAAGCCAATAGTCCTTAGGACCCAAAATCTATCAATAATCAAGCAAAGTTGTTATAGTACCTTTTCCCAAAGCCTATAAATATCAGTCTCGTCAGCCCACGCATACAGTGGGTTACATTGTTCAATGTGAAATTTAAGGGGGCTTTCCATACATGTAGGAGGTATACATTTTCTTTTCATGGAATATAGTCATATGGGATATCAAATGAATGCTCTCGATTAGCAACTTTGAAATCTGATCTCAGTTCTGACATCTAATGCACAAAGGAGGAGGGCGGGGGCTGAAAAGTGGATATTTCTTTCGCGAACCCATTCGTAGAAACTACTCAACCGGAAAATCTGAAAAAAAAAACACAAAGCTGCCTAGGTTCCGAGGTGCCGTGCATACCGATATCTATTCAAATGACGTTAATAAATGGTATATGACTATAATTATTAGTAACTGCAGAACCCCCCTTAAGTTCATCCTAGAATGAATGAAATTTTGCAGTAATGTGGGTAATATAATGCACGATTTCACCAAGTTTGGTAGAAATCGCACCATTACTAACAAAGTTAAAATAAGTCAACCTTGCCTCTTAAGTGCAAATTCTAAGACTTCTATTGGTACAATGTGCTGTTTTCATAACAATACAAGACTAGATGATCAGAGAATTGGCAAAAAGAAAAAATAATATCTGAGATTCTTCCGCTACTTGTATTTAATCTTTACTTTCCGAAGATGTTTCATGTTCACTTCCAGCCAATTGAGGTTAGTAGGAAGGATTCTTTTTCCCAGTTTTTAATAACGACGCACTCAACTTCTGTTACGCGTACGTTTTATACAGAATTTTACTTTGCGAATGGTTAGAATATTGTCCACAAAAGCCAAATATAGAAAAATCTAAGCTGGGCCTAGATTGACACTAGTCAAATTTTAGCTTAGTTAATTTATCTTGGTATTAGAACGACCGTGGCTAGGTTTGCCAATTTAATAAAATGGCAATTTGCACAGAGTTTAGTGATGATAATGAAGCTGAAACATAGCCTCACTTAAACAGAAATGTTAAAAAACGTAAAGAAATGTAACACACTGAAGAAAGGACCAGTTCATTCTTGAAATACAGCATTTGCAACCAATCAATTTTAGCCAAAAACGGAGCAAGGACTCTTTTCCCCAATTGAAAGAAATCCGCAAATATTTCTTCTATTACTGTATTCACCTGCCTGTCAGCACCAGCCAGATTATTAACAAGCTTTACCCTATATATGGCATTAATAAACTAGCTAGGGCTCAACTAAACTTTTGTAGACAGGCGGGACGTTTATCTAACCACAGAGAGAAGTTTTTAGGTATGAATTACAGTCGCTTTCCTTTCACTTTTCTGAATTAATTTTTTGTTCACATCTCATTCTTTCAATTTATTCCCACTTCGATTCGCTATTTCAACATTTATTTATTTAATAAATTAAATAAAATTATAAATATTTAAAAAACTAAATAAAATAATAAATGCAAATACAATACACATACATACACATAAAATTACAAATTACACCTTACACCTTGGAAGGATCAGGTAAGCAGCCAGACTTATACTTAAAACTAAAGAAGGAAACAGAGCCAGAGAACCCAAACTGCAGGGCATTATAGGACCGGAGAGTGGAAGTAGTCGTCAACTCCGCGAAGGGGACTTCAAAGATGTCCACACTACGTGCACTAACGGAAGAGATGCGGAATCCATGGCGGCAGAGCAGTCCATCAGTGTTTGAAAAAGGTATACATATCAAGGAAGGTAGGTATCAGTGGCCTCTCCCAGGAGCCCAATTAGCGCTGCTTCGCGCCCTTTTGATGCCACAAACTCCTAAGCCCGTGACTGCTGTTATGAGAGCAAGGAGGCAGAGTCCAGCTGGCTCAGATCTTCAGAGCCAGCCCGTAGCGTTCCCAAAGGAAAGCAGCTCTCCCATCCTGCAGCTAGAAATCTCTCTGAAATCCCCAAGGAATGGTTTACCCAACGTCTGTAGCCTGACTATAGCTAGAGCTGGGCAATTGCAAAGGAAAGGAATCGAAAGGAAGGATATTTGGCATTTTTACAGGGAAAGGAGATCTAGAATGCGAAATTGGGAAGGAACGCGCACACCGGGAAGTTCTTAAAAAGGGGGATATATGTATATTTATGCAATACGGTAAGGTGAGGAAATATGGATGCCGAATATAAACTAGGAAATGTTGATGCTAGCTAGCGTTAAACAGAATCAATTATCGGATTCATCTAGATGGCGTAAAGTTGCTGTCGTTTGGAGACATATTTATTTTTTGTCCATGCCCAAAATGTTTATCTTAGAAGAAACAATTTGAAGTTATTGAAATATTCCAAATGATTATGTAAGAACAAAATTAAGGCAGAAAAGATTTGGCAAGGAGTTTCCTAAAACCCACTAAAGTAAGAACAACTGATATACAAGATAATTAGCAATAATTACAAATATCCATCGTTTCTTCTGTCATTTCACTTTAAAAATTCTGTGTGAAACAGAACCTTATTAGAATCAAGTCGATGTCTGTCTGTCTGTCACACCTAATTTATTCAGAAACCGCTGAACCAATTGTTGTCAAATTTAGCGAATCCCTTTACATATAGCAAATGGTGCCATTTTATGTTGGGTTTGAGGGGGGGCTCTCCAGATATATGAAAGGAGGGGCGTCAGTCTTTTTTTCACAGAGTATAGTCGAGTGGTATTAACTGAAAGGGCTCGATAAATACTTTCCGAAACTCATATTTTTGATACTGGGTGCAACATAGAGAAGTGAACTGTGTGCACTAAAAAGTGTAATCGGTGTCGTTCTCAGAACCTACCTAACCGAAAAATCTGAAGAAAAATAACAATGGTGCATCCATAGGAAACTAGATCTCAAAATACATGTCATCATATCTTACATACATATCTTACGTTGGAACGAACGGCTTTTCCTGGAATTAGCTTGGGCATTTTTTTTTAAATTAATAATAAAGGCTTTACGCATAATCTGGAGTACTGTTAGTATACACTACTATAAGATATGCTCGTGAAAATACCTCGAGTCAAATATTAAAATACGGGTTCTAGAAATTTCGGCTAGGAATTGCATTGTAGGCTGACGAACTGGACGAGCAATATCAAACTAATTGCGTACTCCTTTCTACTCTGTGGTAAACTCCACCTTGTGGGAAAGCAGCATTTTTCAATTAAATTCGTTACTTTCGAAACAAAATTTGTGATTTTCCCAACCAAATACATCATTATACCAATCAAATTCATAATTATCACCAAACCAAATTCGTACTTGCTTGAATGTGGGACGCGACCTCAACAATGAAATTTGAGTTCTTGGCAGACAGTTTCATCGTATAGTTCCATGTTAGAAACTTGTTTGTATTTTAAAAGAAAATTTTTGAAATTTTTGTATTTGAAAAAACATTTTTCCAGAAATTTTTGGTTAATATTGCTAAAATTTCATTTTGCAAGGGAGGTGATAACAAGTATAATTTTGAAGGAGCTATTATTTGTTGTTAAACAATTAAAATTAAAAAAATTTGTCCATACAATAAATTTACCAGATATTTAGGTAAATTAACAACCAGGTTTTCGTCCGGTAAGTTTAATTCGCATCTTTTAATTCTATTATCGCCAATTTCGGTATAACTATAAATAAATCCCTGAGTTTGAATCTCCGTTGTCATGAATGTTTGTATTCGTCTGTATCGCTGTTACAAAATTGAAGCAAATGAAAATGAGGAAAAACAGCAACGACAAAGAGGCTATGTGCATACCCTACATTCTGCAAATAAGCAAACATATTTAATGATTCTAAAAATTTGTAAAAATAATATTTGAAAATTATCTAATTCCATCTTGAAAAAAGTCAAAACTAGTTTTCAATGATTTAATTTTCTAAAAATTCAATCTTGACGACGCGTCCCACTTGAAGAGAGTACTAAACTGTGTGAGAAAGATTCTAATTTGTTCGGGACAATTATAAAATAAGTTACAAATTTTCATAATAAAATTATATTTGATTGTAAAAATTAGTAATTTGTTTGCGAAAAATAAAAATTTAATTGAACGAATTTGTGCCTTATGCATTTTTGCTGCCCAATCACTTGATTATTAATGCTCAGTCCTTTTATGAAGTTGATGATCTGTATAAAAAAATCAGGACTAGTCGCCTAATATTGAGACCAGGGTTGTGGTCTTTCAGAAGAATAATCAAGGATCTTTTCAACACGTAACAAAAACTCAGTTCAATCAAGTATAATTTGTTAAATATTAATCAAAATATGTTTGCATATTTTGATTAAATTTTTGCCTGACAGGAAAACCATTTGCCTGCCATGGAAAAGGTAAAATGCATTCATTAGACCACCTGTGATATATATAAACTTTTTTAAGGTTTGCTGAT
The DNA here is from genome assembly GCF_905115235.1 of Hermetia illucens. Classification (NCBI taxonomy): domain Eukaryota; kingdom Metazoa; phylum Arthropoda; class Insecta; order Diptera; family Stratiomyidae; genus Hermetia; species Hermetia illucens. Next base: position 163,608,885 of record NC_051850.1, read on the forward strand.
CATTGATGATGAAAAGCTTATAAGCTGGAGGGGGTCATTTTTCAACACGAAATTAACCTTTCGTATACAGTTCTACAATTCAATAGAAATCAACCGCATCTTACCGGGAAATTTGTCACTTTTCAGCATATATTCCTAATCATGAATCAATTAATTTATATATATTTTAATAATCCATTCACGTATTTGTACTGGGTAGGGATTGAACTCCTGATAAGAAACTCATTATGCCCAAAATAGCAGATAGTTGCATATCATAATGGTCAATATCTTAATGCATAGAAACAAATAGTTTCCTAAACATAGTGGTTTTCAATATAATACTTCTATTATAGAAAAAAATCATTCTCACGATATCTTTTATAATCCAAAATAGCAACTCTATTAAACTTGTTTTAATTTTGAAAGTCGATGCAAAATGTCTTGAATGAGTCCGTATTTACGTCAATTAAGTTTACATAAAATATATTTTTTTAAGAAAACACAAAGGGTGAACCGATTAAAAAAAAATAAAATGATATTCAGCAGGGAATATTTTCTAAAACAATGCGTATATATAAAAACACATACGATAGATAAGATATAAATAAATTTGTCAGATTTTATTTCAAGTTATTCTTCCAAAACTGGTTCTTGGTGAATAAATACCAAGCATATACATATAAAGTTATATACATATGTAGATCCAGTTTCAGCTCATGGGATGTCGCTGTTGCAGTTGGCTCAATTATCTTCTCTTTAAAGATATAAACTGTCAGAACGTGTTCTACTTCGGACTTTAGTTTAGATTCAACACTTGCAAACTTTTTATGAGGAAGGATACCGATAGCGAAAACGCCGCTCTCTATGGTTAGGGAACAACTTTTTTAATCTTTTGCAATTAGCAAATATCAATATAAATAGATTGAAATAATTAATATAAATGTAGGCCACGAAGTCAAAATAAAGCTTTTTAGATTATATAAGATAGATCTTTGATAGTGAACATTTTTTTTTGGTATACCGCTAATTATGAGAGGGAAAAAAGTGACAGTAAAGCGGCATTTTGATAGGGGCATACCAAAGTTTTATGCCACAGTCCGATAGTTTACATTACTAATTACTTTCTAACTAAGAAATGTTGTGCTTTCACTTGAAATTGAAAATACTGTTTGTTTACTTGTAAATAATTTGAATTCAATGTGAATACCAAAACCAAATTGGCTATATCTATTGGAACACTTTTTGCTATCTTTCTGAATGTGCTTTCAAAGTTTCATATAAAAAATTAGTAAACGCAAACGTGATAACTGTCACGAAGCATTTTAATGATGGGATAACTATAGGGCATAATTGTGCGAAGGTGGTGATATTTTGAAGCCATTAAAAGGAACAAGAGAAGTTGTTCAAAGTAAATCAGATAGTTGCCGTGTCAAAAACTACAAAAGGGCATAGGAAGCGCAGAATTAGCTTTTTGTTTATTTATTTTTTCCATAAATACGAAATCTAATCCATGGCAATCTTTTTCAGTTGCGTTGCTCATTATAACAGAGGGAAGAATTTGTGTCAGTAGATCAACATATCATGACATTGATATTAAACATTCACACCTAAGATATGATAATTATAAGCTTATCTAAAAAGATATTCTTCTTATCTGTTACATGAAATAGTATGTGGATAGTTGAGAATAAAACTTTCGCGTCGTATTTCATTACTCTATTTTATTGTGCATCGATTGGAAGAAATGTATTAGGCTTAGGAGCACCATTCTCTTTAAAAAGGAGACCGTGAGGAGACAGGAATTTTTGCAATTCATAATCACAACGAATTTTGACTAGTTAGTTAATTTTTATCAAAACTTCAGCAAAAAGATTTAAGCAATTTTCGGCAATCATTTGACTAAACCAGACTGTTAGTCTATTTTTAAAAACAACAATTTAATTTAATTTATTTAATTATACTTAAGGGGGGTGGGGATAGGGTATTTAAAGTTTTTTATTTGAATTTTTGCTCATTTTTTAAATGAATGCATAACATCTCAAGAATATTGTGTCAAAATTTCAAGTCGATTGGAGTAAAACTAACGAAGTTGCTTTAGTGTACAAAACTTTAAATCGCCTTTTTGAGACTTGTTGTTTTTGAAGTCCGTGTACACAATAACTCAAAATTTACTATACCAATCGTTTCGAAATATTCCATAGTGGTTCTTCACGTGATTCGCTAGGTATCCCTGCAAGCTCTTTTTTTTAATACTAGCAACTTTTAAATTTGTTTAAATTAGCCGACTTTTTTGGATTTCCAAGTGCTACAAAAAATTGAAAAATCGACAAAAAAACCTTCTAGGGTTACCTCGACCAGCATCTCCTTTAACAAATGCATTTTGATTTTTGTTTTTCAGATTATTTTATTGCGAGATATCGTGTACACCACAAAACAACTATATCTCGAAGTGCCTCTGAAGATTTACAGTCACTCATCCAATTTTAAATTGTTTTCAATAGAAATTTCGGGAAATATTGTTCGATTGTTTCATCATTATATGGAAATTGACTAAATAGGTTGGCACTATTTGCACCCGAAAAAAAATCTTCAAATCTTAAACATGACACTTTCCACCGAGTTAACCCTACCCTCCCCCTTAAATAACTTGAAACTCTCGCAAAGTTTGGTTCAAATCATGCAGAAGTACGATCGAACCAAGTTGTTGTGAACCTCTATAGAAGGAAAACTTCTCTTTAGGAAAAAAAGAGGAGGAAGCTGGATGCAAACAACTTTATTACCTCTGTATATGAAAGTTGTTTTCGCTAGCTTTCAGCAACATTCACCTCCGTATAAGACAGGGTCAGTTATAAGTGCCCTCTATAGAAGAAAGATGCTTGAAAAAGGTTTTTCTAATTCCTTTTTTTATCCTTTTGTTCTGTGTGTTCCTAACAACTAGCTGTTCCAATAATCAAACAAATCAAGGATTTGTGACCTGTTGATTGTCTTTATTATAAGTCTCACGCCTTTCATCTCTCGGGATCGGTTTTTGCCTCACGTACGAGCCATGTCTAAACGAAAGCAGTTTTCCCTCAGTGATAAATAGAAATTGGGTCGTGAAATCGAAAACGGAAAATCGCATGAAGCGTGTGACAACAGTTTGAAGTATGTGAGTGAAGCTTGAGCAAAATTTTAAAGGAGGAAGGCGCAATCGAATCTAATCGTTGGCGCAACAATCCATGTTGGATCAGGGCCTTGAAGTGTGTTAGAGCACTTCATTCAAGACCGTAACGCTACACTAGGAGGCAATGTGGTCAGCATTGCGCTCGCCCGAGATTATTACCCTGATTTGACTCAGGTACTCATTCACAGCTGAGTCGACTGGTATCCGACGTCAAATCACGATACAAATTCCACTGCTACCAGTGAGATTTGAACCGCGACCTTCCGTACGACAGCCTTGCGCTCTAACCACTCAGCTATCCGGACATCTGATAAGTGATGCTCTCATAAAACTACGGAAAAACTAAACATTACAACATTTTCTCGTAGCATTGGTGACACGGAAACTTTTCATCGAGTAGATAAAGGGCCTCAGCCGATCAAGTAAATTCCAGAAGCGGAGGATCGTGTTGTTCATAGACAATTGCTCAGCCACACCAACTAACCAGAGATACTATATGTCAAAATTTTATTTCTTCCCTCCAATACCGCCAGAAAACTTCAAACTTTGGATCAAGGTATTATAGGTACGATACGGATTCGGGCCGCCCCAGCCAAATGTTGCAGATGTTTGGATTATGGGCACACGTCTGCAACCTTTCAGGGACTTGACAAAAGGACAATATGCCGCACATGGAGTCAGGCAGGACATAAAGTGAACACCTGCAATGAGAAGGAAAGCTGTATCCTTGCAGGGACTGTAGCGCGTCTGATGAGAATGTTGCTCGCGGCGGTCTCTAGTCTTCAGAGCAGAAGTGGAACGGGCTAGAATGCAGTGAACATGATGCGCATCCTACAAATCAATATACACCGGGGTGCAACCACTCACGAGTTGCTAGTGCAATTCGCTGCTGAGACCAAAGCTGATTTAGTGCTTATTAGTGAGTAGTACCGAAATAAGGACCCAGCTTCATGGCATCCTGAAATATCAGGTACCGCTGCCATCTGGGATTCTTGCCTAAAATTGAGGGGACGACTTTATCTGGATTCGGTGTTTAGGGATAATGTTTTTTTTTACCGAAGTTTCGAGGCAGGCTTGATGCTTTGGAGGACGCCATCTTGAGCACGGTCGTAACCCTCATGTCGCAATCACTGGTGGACGGGTGGCAAGTTCTGGAAGACTTCTCGATAAGTGAACATCAATACATTGCCTTCGAAGTGGTGGACACAAACTCTCGGTGTGCGCCAATCCGGCGTTCTTTCTGTGCATGGAACGCTGCGAAGGTGAACATGGGGAAGTTTGTCAAAACTGTTGGAACAGGTAGAGCTGCGTTGAAGAGTACTCTTGGGGATAGTGGCGTTGCAGCTGACACTGTCGTAAATTCAGTTATGAAGCTGATAATGATGGCCTGCAGAGCCTACATGCCCAGGAGGGCGTCATTCTCAACTTCATAACTGAATTTACGACAGTGTCAGCGAACACGTATTGGTTATAAATCTAACCAACCAAATTATTGTTATTGATATTTCCTTTATTAAATGCCGAGGATTCGAGGAAGCCGAGTGCTTTCGAGCGAGTGAGTTTTCCGAGAATTAAAAATATTGCAATGAACAGGAACGGAAAGTCAAGTACAGAAGAAAAGGCAAGAATTGTAGTTTGAAAGATGTTCGAGATAGCACGCAAATTAAAGAGAACTGAGTCGACTGTGTGATCTTTTCTTAAACTTCATGTGCAGACAGAAAGTTTGGAAATGAAAAAAGGAAGCGACAGGAAAATAATTGCAACAGATCGCGACTAAGGAAATTGGTTGGATCAGCCTCCGAAATCGATTTAAAACGGCTTCACAAATTAAAAGAGGGCCAGTGGAATCGACCTCATGCAAGATGCAAGAGAGCCTGCGAACGATGCAACGTCGCCTGAATGAGCTTGGACTTCCTTCCCGAAAGCCTGCCAAAAAGCCTCTTCTGACAAAAGTCATGAAGAAAAGGCGACCCGACTGGCGCGAAGGAGAGGCGCAGCTGGATCGTAGATTAATTTAATTGGATTTGATTGGACCAAATGGTACAGCCTTAATTCGAAGGAGAATGGAAGAACGGTATAGTGATGAATGCATTTATCAACCGTAAAACATTCTTCGTATGTCATGGTCTGGGGGTGCATAAAAGCTATGTAAACGCGTCCAAACAAAAAGAAATTCTACAAAATGGCTTGATTCCCACTTTTGAAGCGGCGGCTCAACCCCTACACATCGCGCCCAAATTTTTTATTTCAAATATGTTCTTCATTGGTTAACAGTGTCCCACGATTTCTCTTTCCACAGGTAGTGAATGTTAAAGAAGATTTGAGGGTACAATCTTTACCCTGACCCGCGAATCGTTCAGACCTTAAGCCTCAATAAAGCTTCGAGAAAGCACTGTTAATCATCAGATTACCAAAGTTCAGCACTGTTGAGTATGGTTAGTACTTATATGGGTATCTCTACTAGATAACACCGTTCTATACGATAAGCATACAAATTAGTAGGCGAAAACCGGTTCAGCTTACGGCATTTTTCTTGAAACTTCGAGGTAGTTCTGTACTTTATATAGACGCTACTTGACGGCTGACACTACCATAAAACTAGGTTTGTAAGGATTTGAATAGATTGGGACGTCAGTTCATTTATAGTCTTCCCAAGCTCCTTGATAATGTTCTCTAGCCCCTTATCTTATTCGTCAAGCCTGATAATAAGATTATCAAATACTAAATGTAATGACCAATTAATTTTCAAGGTACCGTTTCCTTTCTACGCAAAGAACTGTGTATTTCTAACAAGGAGATTGGATGGCTTTATCGTCCTGTCATTCACAGCTCTCCCAATAGTAATTAAAATGGGTAAATGGGATGTAGTGATGTATACTATATAATATACATAAATATTGGATAATATTGCGTCGGAAGAATAAAGTAGAAAGATTGCAGTTCACTTGGTCACGTCTGAAGTTTTGAATAAAATTTCAATCACAGAATATAAAAATTCCTTCTCTGTTGAATCACTCATTCTGGAACTCAAATCAGAAAAGGAGATAACCTATAAGCTCAACGCAGTTACGAAACTCATCAGGTACAAACGTCCAAAGCCCCTTTATCTAAAATTTCATAGCATTATATTTTATATTAATTACTGAATCAAATTAAAAAGCTTGCAAAAAAGTAATTGAGAGAAATTGATTGAGTTGTATTTAAAAATGTTGAATGGAAGTACTCGGGTATTGAAAAGTGTTTTACTGAGCTTTACTCACTGAAAGAAATCACTTTGACTTTTATATAAAAAAACGATTTTCTTTTCCTTCCTTTTCTGGGGGATTGCCGGAACATGAAGGAACCTTTTTTATTAGGTAAGGTAATAAACCAGTTTCGAATTCATTCCATAAGAGTCCTTTGATCTTTATTGAAAGTAGAGATATTTTCCAAGAAGGAAAAGTTGTTTAATAAAAAATCGAATGTTGGTGACCTATATACATACATATGTAGGGTGCAAATACATGTACATGTTATTAATATTTGATAATTTCACAAAGATACATTCAGTATCTTTAAGAATTTTCATAACAGAAAATTTGCATAGACAGAAATTGTATCCTTATTCAGCTTATATTCTAGTACATAGCCCATTAAGTCCCGAGATTAACACACACATCGTGCTACGATACCGTACTACAATAGTTTTCGGTAGAACCAACTATTAGAAGATACGTGCCAAAATTTCATGGCATTCGGTTTAGTAGCTTTTGAGATATTGGAGGCTAAATGACGATCGATTTGTGTTTATTTAAACGATGGACAAAACCGAACTTCGCGTTTTATCCTAACACTGTTTTTTTGATGGGAAAGAATACCTTTAATGCTGAAAAAGGTTTGAAAAAGTGTTACTCATAAAAATGCCCGTCGAAAGTAACCACTTGCGAACTTTAAACGTGATCAAACATCTACCAAAGACGCAGGGTGTCCAGGGCATTGAGGTGGCTGCGCCCGAAAACATCCAAAAGATCCTAGAAATTTTTATATCCGAGCGTAGAGCGAAGTTGGAAGACATAGGTGAGACCCGGAAGATATCTGCAATCTGCATGACAATTTGGATAAAAAAAATGTTGTTCCCAGTGGAGCAATAACAACAGAGAATTGATGATTTAGAGCGTTGTATGCAGCGGTTTATGCGGAATAGAAAGGATTTTTGCGTCGGTGCATAACAATAGATGAAACAAAGATTTACCATTATACTCCAGAGTACGAAAGAGCGTCAGGCGAATGGAGATGAAAGGGTGAAAGCCGGCCAAAGCGTTTGAAGACACAACAATCAGCCTCTGTGTTTTGAGACATTCAGGGAATTATCACGTTTGAAATGAGGACATTCGCTATTGAAAGGGAAAACATGTCAAATAACCTTTTTCGATGGTGCGGTTATCTAATTCACGTTGCGAGAGCCCAATAGTTGAGAGTGGCCAGCACATTGAAGCCGATGGAGATCGAGCAAAAGGCCAACTGAAACAGCGGTAGCTTGATACGCTAAATGGTGATTTGAAAATCTCCCGACTTCGCCCAGATCAAGTTTAAAACAGAGAAAATTGACGAATCCAATCTAATCGAGCCGACTCCGATGCTGAATGGGACAAACATTAAAAAAGAAAAAAGATGACAAACTCTTGAGTGTATGACCTCAAAGATTAACTATCGCATAAGCACACTGAAATTCTACCTTCATCGAAAAGCTAACATTACCACCTTTTGATGACCCGATTTAAAGCCCATTTTTTTTAGACTATCACATACGTTACTGATAATCCCTCTAAATTTCAGCGTCATAGAGCTGAAAAAGTGACGCTGGATTGTATACATTTGTCTGAGTGCAAGGTTTCGATTTGTTTCCCAACCTTAACTAGATTATTGAATTTACTACGAGTTTTTATTATGATTTGCTGAGACGACTGGTGTTTCGACCATCAGTGAGATTCGAACAACAACCTTCTGCTACGACAGCTTCGTGCTCTAACCACTATGTTATCGTTACCCGCGAGTTTTTTATCAAACGCGTAATGAACAGTATCCAACAGCCATCGGAGTCACATAATTTGGCTTCCTATGATTTCTTCTGTTCAAACGAGTCAAAAGAAACAGTACAGAGAGTACGTGTCACCAATCGGGAGGAGGTAATAAAAAAATCAAAGATGTTTCAAGGATCGGACAAAGTGTTAGCGTGGCATATTGCAATCAATGGGGATTACGGGATAATATCCCCTTTGCTGAATATTATTTTTAATTTTGTTTTTAAATAGACTTGAGCAACTTTTTGATTAAATTAATATGTTATCTCTCTCTTTTAATTTTCTTTCAGAAATATTGACCCAATGCGCCCAAAAGTCCTTAGAATTGCTCCTCAACTACGAGGCCGCAGGAACAGAGTTGTTTTGTAGAATTTCATGAATCGATATGTATTGAAACTAAAAGTAAATGGGTCCTATAATGGAAAGAACAGATCAGATGTAGGTCTCCTATTGGTGTTGATGTACTCTAGCTGTAGCAGCTAACATTACATTCACTAGCGGAAATCTAGCGATACATAAACGTATCTGGGATATTCCGCTAGACGGAGGAGTTGAGTACATCCGACAATGCTTTGCCTATCTCCCATGTCATACAAGCATAAAAACATGTCTCCTGATCACTGCTTTGTGAACGATAGAACATTCATAATTTCATTGTTCAGTGAGACTGCGCTTCAATTTCATTATAATCACAGTAAATACTGTACAAGTGATAAACCTACAGTGGCGGAGCAGCATAAACACGATCACAAACATTCCTACCGAACCGAGATTCGCACTCCTGATAACGAGATAAGGAGACTGGCTCTCAAACATCCCGACCATAGCGTCGTCATGGCTAAGACACCTCCCCCCTACCCAAAAAAAACCTCAGTTTAAGAAATAATACAAAGTCGGTTACAAAAAAAAATAGTTTTACATTCAAGAAGAACAGCCACGTGGTTGTGCATCGCATGCACGGCACTAACACTAGACGTGATCGCGGAATTTTTATCGCACACGTACCGAAGACCGCCGAACATGCGCAATGCTTTTTTACACCATACGATTCCTACCAATGCAGCGGGAGACGAATCTCCGGTGTTTAGTCTTCTTGGTTATATACCTTAAACAACATCATTTACTATCGACTAAACCAATAAGCCAGTAAGTATTATAAACAGGAGCATTAATTATATTTTGAGCCTTGGCAATATTGATTGTTATCAGGTGTCATTTAATGCTTCAACTAGTAATGTTTCCAAAATAACCTTCTTTAAGACCTTTTGTTATTTGAGCGCGATTTACGCTATCTACAATTATTTGTGCCCCAATGGAAAAATGAAATCTTCGCGAAAATGTTCGTCCAATTAGTTGACATGACTTCACTGATAATCCTTTCGTTAGTATTGCCAAACGCTGGTATAACGAATTTAATCTTGGTCACTGTTTGGCCGGCGTCGAAAGTAACGAAGGTCGTCCGGAATCAGTTGCTGTATTGACAAACTAGTAACTTAATATGACTTGCGGTTTCGTCCAAGGCAGAGGCAACTCATCAGAAGCTGCCTCACCTCTGCTCTGGAAGCAGCGTGACCGAAATGATTACAAGTTGGCATTTCCTCCCTTATATTAATTCAAAAACACGACATGTGTATGAATTGTAATGGAAGACAAAAGCTGCCTTGTAAAATTCAGGAATAAGCCAGCCGAGGCTAAACTAGAATCAAGGAGTTCCTAAATCCAGTTGGAAAGCACCAGCAAGCATCAACAAAGGATCTTTCTTAAAATGGCGATAGCAAAAGTTGCTTTTAAGGCACTTTAAAATATAATAAAAATGGGGCCATGGAAAAAAAAAACGGATGCGGATGAGGTATATGTTATGCCATTGCCATTTTATTATACGCTGGTGCCAAAAAATCCAAAGACGTTCATGCTAAAGATTTGATCCACAAATCCATCATGCGCTTCGAGCAATTGTCCTGTCTCATACGTTTCGACGATTCTATGACATGTTTGGCACGATTGCATCAGGATAAATTGGTCCCAATTCATCATGTCTTTTTCAAAAATCTTTGGCGACTGTTTTGTGCCATCGTTGGAGTTATGTGTCGATAAGTAGCTGTTGGTGGCGCGGAACAAATGCAGTTTTCATCAATATATATCCTCGAAGCCCGCCAAACACGGCACAAAATATTTTGATTAGTTGATGCAAAAACCAACTACCCCCTCGTTGCTGAAGTCTATGTGGGCATGCAGTCGAATGAGACTCGATCAACTGGCGTCGCATATGGTCTGGTGTTGCACCTTTGCAAAAACTTTCAGAATATTGGCACCAACATCACAATGGATAATTTTTCCACCAGTTACCCACTGGGAATCGAAATGGCTGAAAAGAATACAACTTTGGTCGGCACTATACGGTGGAATAAGCGAATTGCCAACGAGTTTTACGTCGAGTCAGGAAGCACGAAACAGACCTCCCATCAGTTTTCTGCTTTTCAAATGTATGTGAGCTGGTGAGCTACACGACAAAGAAAAAAGCATGATTGTTTGCTGTTAACCATCCATTCCACAGAAGAGCCTAACCCGCAACCCGGAAAATCGCTTGTTGACTATAATGAACACAAAGATGGTGTGGACACCTTTGATAAAACGCTGCGCAACTACAGTTGCAAACGGAAGAGCAACCGTTGGCCAATGCTTCTCCTCCACAACATGATTGACGTCGCAACTCTTTCAGCATACGGTTTGCTCAAATTATGCGAACCGACATGGAATGGTGACAAGAGTGAAAAACCCAAAATATTTTTGAAGGAACTCTCGGTCCAAATCGCCTCACTTGCTGAAATCCGTAAGAACTGCTTGATCGATTTCAAACCCGGAAATCTGAGTTATGGACGGCCAACAATGCCTACAATACAGGTAACAAACAATATTCCAATTCCGTATGCACATTTAGTTATATTTTTCGACTTTCGTTTTAAGGTTAGCAATGCAAAACGTAGATGTGAGGCCTGCAAAACTAACCCGGCTACAAAGGATAATAAGACGACGGCCGTGTATGATATTTGCAGGAAACCTTGCTGTTCGAACCATTACATACGGGCATGTCAGTCATGCTACCTACGTTACTTCGGAAACCCAAGCGGTAGTGACGAAGGAAGTGATGATTTGGACGAGGATGATCGACAATGACCATCGACATCAACGGGGCTATCGCCAAAACGTCGCTGTCACTCGATCATTAATTTCAAATAATATAATCTTAATATTTTTTTAGTTTCCAAACATTATAGTTCATTTGAATTGGTGGTCAAAGGGTAGTATAGGTCCCGGGCCGAAACGTGGATTGGTACCCACGATGGAGCATAAAACCTGGGAAATGCCTGCTGAAACAACACCAACAGCTCTACTACCAAACCCTATCTCCACCTCCACGTGGTGACCGCTGGGAGCTCTTTCTTGACGAAAAGCTGCAGACGGAGAAGGATGAAGGCGAGTCTCCCGCGCCTAAAAACGGGACAAATTGTACCAACTGGTCCTCCAGGTTGGGGGTTGGGTAGGGCTGACAACCCTACACGGAAAACAACCGTTACGAAGCCACAACAGGAGCCTCGGATAGGACGGATATTAAAACGACGGACCCGGCAACGACAAAGGAACAACGATTTGCGCATTTTCTCATGGAACGTGCGCTCCCTGTACAGAGATGAAGCTGCTAAGCAGCTAGCCGATACCCTGTCCCAATATAGGGCTGATGTAACAGCGTTGCAAGAGATGCGATGGACAGGGACCGGTTTCCTGGAGAAGAGCCACTACACCATATATTATAGCGGCCATCCAGTAAACCATGTGCTCGGAGTAGGTTTCTTAGTCAGCCAAAAAATGAAACCTGCTGTTATCGGCTTTGAAAGTATAAGCGAACGGCTATGCACTCTGCGCTTGCGAGGCAAGTTTAGAAATATAAGCCTCATAAACGTTCACGCCCCTACAGAGGAGACTGCAGAGTCGGAGAAGGATACCTTCTACGAGGCAGTAGAAAGAACCCTCGAAGCCTGTCCCAGATATGATATCAAAATCATACTTGGGGATTTTAACAGCCAAGTAGGGAAGGAGCCCGTATTCAGGCGATACGTTGGCTCCCATAGCTTACACGAAAAAACAAATGATAACGGACTGCGGACTATTCAATTAGCAGGGTCACACGAAATGGTTGTTGGAAGTACCTGGTTTGCGCGGAAAGCGGTCCACAAACATACGTGGGCCTCTCCAGACGGGACCACTTTCAACCAAATTGACCACGTGTTGATCGAACGCCGCCACCTCTCAGCCTTGATGAATGTCAGAACATATAGGGGGGCCAATATAGACTCGGATCACTATCTCGTTGGCATGGTGCTCCGAGCTCGAATAACAATACCACCTAGAATCCCCTCTGACAATCAGGTGAGAGTGAACACTGAAGCCATCCACAACACAACCCTCCGCGACACCTATAAGAGGGAAATGGATGCCGCAATAACCGCAGTCAATAGAGGACCTGGAGATGAAGCATCAACTAATGATCTTCACAACCACCTGAAGAACGTTATCATGGATACGGCCACAAATATACTTGGCCCCAGCCGCAAAAGGAGTCGGAACGGCTGGTTTGACGATGAATGTAAGCTAGCAACGGAACGGAAGAATGCCGCATACCGAGTAATGTTGCATTCTCAAAGAACGCGGGCACGCGCAGAGACTTATCACGAACTCCGTCGAGCGGAGAAGCGACTTCACAGACGGAAAAAGGAAGCCTGGGAGAACCAACAAGTCTGTGAACTAGAAAAGTACAGGGAGCAACCGCACCAGGCGCGGAAGTTTTACCAACAAGTCAGCAGGATGAAGCCTTATACACCTCGATGCTCATCCTGCCGAGACAAAGAGGGAAATCTGATTTCCGACAGAATGGGCATATTAGAGCGATGGGTTGAGTACTTTGATGAACTACTGAACAACCAGAACATCGGCGAGTTGGAGGTCCCGCCAACTGAAGACGACGGACAAATACTGCCACCACCAAGTTTAGGAGAAACAGTCCGTGCAATTCATCGGCTAAAAAATCATAAGTCGCCAGGAGCCGATGGAATTACAGCCGAATTGGTTAAATATGGAGGCGACCAGTTACACCAATTGGTTCATCAACTTGTGCTCAAGGTATGGGACAGCGAATCAATGCCTGACGATTGGCAGCGAGGCATAATCTGTCTCATACATAAAAAGGGAGATATCACACAGTGCAGCAATTATAGAGGTATCACGTTGCTGAGTACCATCTATAAGATATTCTCCACTATCTTGCTAGGCCGGATAGCCCCATACGCCCAGAACATCATTGGCCCATACCAAAGAGGCTTCACTCCAGGCAAATCAGCAACAGATCAGATTTTCTCTCTGCGGCAGGCGATGGAAAAACTGTTGGAATATGGACAACAGTTGCACCACCTGTTCATCGACTTTAAAGCCGCATATGATAGCATAGCCAAGGTAAAACTGTACACGGCCATGAGGGAATTCGGTATCCCGACGAAATTAATAAGACTGACTAGGCTGACCCTGACCAATGTGCGAGGCCAGATAAAAGCAGCAGGATCACTCTCAAGACCATTCGACATCAACAACGGTCTACGACAAGGGGATGCGCTATCATGCGTCCTCTTTAACCTGGCCCTCGAGAAGGTGATCCGTGATGCTGAGGTGAATGCAAGAGGTACGATCCTCTTCAAGTCCACCCAACTACTGGCCTATGCTGACGATATCGACATCATGGGAAGAACCATCCGAGACGTTCAAACTGCCTTCATCCAGATCGAGCAGGCGGCGCGAGATCTTGGGCTGCACATCAATGAAGGCAAGACAAAATATATGGTGGCAACGTCAGCACCGAAGACGAATCAACCAACAACATCAAACCGCACTGGTCAAACACAAGCACGAACAAGAATAAGGATAGGGGAATACAACTTTGAGACCGTTGACAATTTCTCCTATCTAGGGTCGAAAATCACAACCGATAACAACTACGATGATGAAATCCGCGCACGGTTGTTGTCAGCCAACAGAGCCTACTTCAGCTTACAAAGACTGTTCCGCTCGAAACGTCTCACCATAGGGTCAAAGCTCTTACTGTACAAGACTATGATCTTGCCAGTCCTCATGTATTCCTCGGAAACTTGGGTTCTTAGCAAGAAAAATTGCGAACTCTTGGCCGCGTTCGAGAGAAGAATCCTCCGAAGAATTTTTGGCCCCCTACATGAGGATGGACGATTCCGTAGCCTACACAATGACGAAATCTATGAGCGATACCATGACCGTCCGGTTGTGGATAAAATCCGGCTCAATAGGTTACGGTGGGCGGGTCACTTAATCCGTATGGATGAAGATGATCCCACCCGGAAAGTCTATAAGGGCAATATCTATGGTAGGAAAAGAAGACGAGGCAGACCCTGCCTAAGATGGAGCGATGGCGTGGGCCAGGACGCCAGACAGCTTTTAGGGATATCGAATTGGTGGACCTCGGCGCAAAACCGGGATGTCTGGAGTTCCTTATTAAGGCAGGCCTAGACCGGATACCGGTTGTTGCGCCGTTGATGATGATGAATTGAACTATATCTTATATATATGCAAACTTGCCTATAACAATTTTATTTTGGGATATTTTTAGGAAAACAGATTTCCTATAAAAAGTAACGATTTAATATACGAAATGCATAAAGACACTGACCGTCCGAGGGACGCGTGGAAAACACATAGGGGCATTGAGTGCCCTAGAGACGAAATTAAGTTATAACTACCAGAGAGGGCGTGAAAACTGCGATTTTCCATGGAAAATACACTGAGTGCCCGAGGGGCAGGATTAAGTTGTAATGACAAGGGATGGGTATAGGGTTAAAATAAAGCACGTAAAAGACACTTCTCCCACGTTGGGCGCTATTTCAGGAAAGTTTGGGCGATTCGTTATTTTATACTAAAGGCGGAGTACTACAAGACCGCAATCATTTAAATCCATGAATAGGATCTTCGCAAAATTGGCGGTAATAAAAAGTGCTAGCAATACACTTGAAAATATAGACCAACTTGAAGCAGGCTGACTTCCCACGTTGTGCGCTACTTCAGAAAAGTTTGGAAAATTCGTCCTTCTAAATGAAAATTGAAGCTTGGAATACTATAGGCTTGAATGAAGGACCGATATCAGTGTAGGATCGATATCATAAAATTTTTTGAAAATATGTTAAATTTCACTTTGAAAGAATGTACTGGAAGGTTGCTGCAAATTCTACCACTAGTGTCAGTTTTTCTACAAGAAATGGTAGCATTTCTACAGTTTTTTTTAAAAAAATGTGGTTTTGTCATTTACTTTTAAAAAACGGTAGAAATGCGACTATTTCTCATAGAATAACTTTGAACGTGCGGTAATCAAGGTGACTGAGTACCAATCTCTTGGCCTTGAGTCCTAGATTTGAAACTCGACCATGGGCGTATTTCCTGTGTGCAGGAAGAAAATATTTCGTCAAAAGGATCTTTTTAGAATGGCAACAACTAAAGTTGCTTTTAGTGCACATTAAAATAAAACACGTAAAAGACATTTCCCACGCTGGGCGCTATTTCAGAAAAGTTTGGGAAACTCGTTCTTTTAGACTAAAGGCGAGGTACTACAAAACTCCAATCATTCGAATCCATAAAAAGGATCTTTGCATAAATGGCGGTAATTAAAATTGCTTTCAACACACTTGAAAATATAGATCAATTTCAAACAGGCTACCCACGTTGGGCGCTGCTTGAGAAAAGTGGATTAATGCGGATTTGAATGAATCCCTATATGGTATTGTAGGATCGATATCACAAATTTTTTCTGAAGGTATGTTAAATTTCGAAATTGGAGGACGGGAGCGATGGATCAAGATGGTTGGAGGAAGAAAGGAAAATCCTGAAAACTAACGCCCGAAACGGAACGCAGAATTTGGCTGCAAATCCTACCACTTCTGTCAAAGTCAAAATTATAGATGCTACGGGAAGTAGTATAATTAACAAAGAAAATGACAAAACCAAAAACGTGCGGTAATCATCAATCAGGATCTTTCTTAAAATGGCAATAGCAAACGTTGTTTTTAGTGCACTTTAAAATATAAATCAAAATAAAGCACGTACCCACGTTACCACGTTGGGCGCTATTTTAGAAAAGTTTGGGAGATTCGTTCTTTTAGACTAAAGGCGAAGTACTACAAAACTGGAATCATTTCAATCCATGAACAGGATCTTTGCAAAATTGGTACTAATAAAAATTGTTTGCAACAATTTTGGAAATATAGATCAACTCGAAGCAGGCTACCCACGTTGGGCGCTACTTCGGAAAAGTTTGGAAGATTGATTCGTCTAGATTAAAGTCGAAGTCGCTACAAAATTCTAGTAATGAAAATAGAAGCTTGGAATACTCTGGACTTTTCTGGATCCCTATATGGTACTGTAGGATCCATATTATAATTTTTTTTTGAAAATATGTTCAATTTCGTTTTCAAAAATATTTTATCATATCGCTCGTATAGTACAAGTGTTTTCATTGTAATACTGGTTCGACCTTGATTGGCTACCTTTATCAATGATTGCTTGAACCGGCTTTTTAGTGGTATTTTATCTTTTACATGTGGAGGCATCCACACACCTTTTTTCTCTCATCATTAACGAGATGGATTTCTAGTTGGGAATTGTTTACAAAATGATAATTTGCGACGAGAACAACATATGTTCTTATCTTATCTAGCGAAAGTACAGTTTTTCATGCGGGTCGAGAGTTCAACTCTCTACCCACTCAAAAACAAAAAATACCACCGCCAAATAATGGCTCATAATCGAAAACGTAGGACTTTGATTTGTGAGATTATTTTGATGAAGGGGGTGTGTCAAGCTGCGTTTGAAGCATCCTCTGGTAAGCTTCTGCTCCATGGTCGATCATTGCGATCAAAAGTCCAAAACATGTTTGTGAGGCACCTCTAGTTAGTTGTATCTCGAAAAAGCCAGTAGATTACAACATCTTGAGCTTTAGAGCACCTACACTTAAGATACCACCAGCATCATGCCTAATATTTGACCTAACAATATCACAACCTGGTCAGGTGCACTCAGCACCCCTCGTGAATCATATTGAAATTGCACTGTAATCACTCAGACATTGTTTGCATTAATGTTTCGCAGCTAACAGTTATCTCGCGAATAGTAATACAGTGTAATATTCTGCTCTGCTGATATGCCACTGGATTTATGAATACTATATATTGTCAGTTCGCCATGAGGGTCAGTATATTATATCTTAGACTATGGTCGTGCAATTGAACGTGTGGAATGGTGAGTGTGTGAGTGAAGTTGTTTTCCATGATTTCATAAAAAAACGCTGGCAACTTTAATCCACACACTCATAAAAAATGAAATACAAAGTATATATTCAAAACAAATCAAAGCTTTGACCAAATACAAAAAACTAAATACGAGATATCTGACGAAAGAAAACAAAAACAACAACAATACCAATTAATTTTTATGATTGGTCTTGGACTATCATTTTCCTCTCTTCCTCTCTCGGTTTTCCTAAAGCTTTGATGTTGGCCTGTTGGCGGGCCGCGTTGTTTGCTGTGTTTTTCAACGAATAATGTTCAAAACATTGCACAATTGAACTTTTTCCCAAATACAGCAGCAAAAAAATTGAAAATCCGAAAAACAGAACGCCAGACGTACAGGTTGTTTGCTGGTTGAAGGCAATAGCACTCGCTGAAATCAGCAAGAACAACAGGGACTGCGAAATGGCAGAATGAGGAGATAATGATGGAGCCAGAAACAATAAAAAATATCAAAATAAAAGCTTAACACCCGTCGTCTGACTGTGGCCCCAACTTGTGACGTGTTATTTTTCGCTTAGGAGATATCACTCATTTTGCGCCGGCCAGGAAGAGAGGAAATGTCTAAGATGATTTTTGAAAGATCGAAAAGTTTACTTTGCATCTCATTCTCCAAACCCACTTTTCGGCGTACCTAAGACAATTGTTACTTCCTACTTCCAAGCGTGGTCTGACACTTAGGCTAAGTTAACTCTTCGCCTCTCTCGCGGAGCTCTCGCTACACCCTAGATTCTCTCTAAGCGTATTGTATTAAATTTTATTTATTAATAATTGCACTTGTTTTCGTAGTCACCGTTCGATGAAACCATTCGGATAGGGGATTTATCTTGCAACAGTGTTGCAAGTCCACAGCGAAATACGCAGCGAATAAATAAGTCTGATGGGTTGTTTGTGTCTGTGTCTGATTGAGGTTGTTCCGAATTCTTGGCCAGAGCTCGCCCGATCACACTCTTGCTTCTCCTTGGTTTTTGGTTCTTACTTTCTTGCACATGGAATCCAACTTGGATACAACACCAAAGCACTCACTCGGATATCGCAGTAACCATTTTTTTAATTTCTAAAACATAAAACCCCGCAGCCAATAATTAAACTTCGAATTTCGGCAGAGGCTTTGCTAGCTTTTGATTTGAGGCTATTCGGAACCGGTTTTGCACAAATAATTAAACACGCACTTAAATCAGCAAATCGGCCAAAGTTTGTAGGAAATGTTGCATCTTCGGATTTTTCATTTCTTCACTTTTATCTGGCTCCTTGGAAATCTGCTCTCGACCTGGCCGCTGATGATTTTGTGGATTTTTCGAAACTGTGACGTGGTTGGTAGCTTCTCGACACTATGACTTACGGCTACGGAGTCGTGTACAAAATTCGCAAAAGTACAAAATACATTCAATTCGCGACGCGGCGTGGCAGCGCTCGGGAACACGCAAAATTTTTGATTTACCAAAAATTTCCCTGACGACCGATACAGATTCGCACTATCACGCTGAGGAAACCGACTTTCGCACCAAAATTTTCAGTTACCAAATTTTCGTTTCTCCCGTGTATATATTATATAATAAATTCGACAATTGGAAAAGCAAAAAATAGTCTTTTTCTTCTTAATAGTACGCGCCAAAAATATAAAAGATACAGAATTCTCTATAGAGTAAAAAATGACAATTTTCAGTAGCGGCGGAGACTTTCAGCTAAAGACGGTGGCGGCGGAATCGCGGCGTTCGACTACTCGCAAAAGTAATGTCGTATTCATGTTATAGGCGGATACTGAAACTCTGAATGCTTAAGGTCGCGAGTAGCTTGTACTACGTTTCCCAACGCTCCCCTGAACCACTATCAGAGCTGTATTAGATACAATATTTCTTCTCCTTCTCATCTAGTCGTTGGGGCCAGAGTACAAGTCGGGCCAACAACAATACGAAAGCGATGCTCCACCATGCTTTTTGCAATAATATTAAGAAATTTATTATATTCGAGCTTATTTTAAGCTCGCGGTCGGGCAGTATGTGCGCACTCAGTGCCACGATATATCAAAACACGGAGCAGTTGGGAGCAAGCCTCGATAAACACACAAAACCCTCCTTATACGCTCCGGCAACACAAGAACAGCGTTAATGGGGGTATGCCAAAAGCTCGCCTCCTGCTTCTGCTTACCAGCTAGCTACTGCTTATAGTACTAACTCTGAAAATTCCCAAAAAGCTTGCGGAAAAATCCCACATGCTCGCGAGAAACTATAGATACAGTATCCGAATACCGTCAAACATCAGTGTTTGCTTGTGGGGCTGCCATTAATCATTGTGGAAGGTCGCGGTTTCTACACCATGAATGAAAACCATTTTCAGATAAGATAAAATGCTGGGTCAACTTGCAATGATATTCGGAATGTACTTATTGGAAATAATTACGATTAGAAGCTGGTCGGAGGAATTGTCGCCATAATTTCATTTCAACTCGACTCACAGCGAGACGACTTGCTTTTACTGTCTCTGGAACAATTCTCAGCCGCTACCTCCTAAGATGTTCTCAAGACTCAGGATCCGGAACTATATCTCTCAATATTACTTCTGAGCTAACGCTGCAGTTTACAACTAGTTGTGATGTATACATTTTCCAACCAGTGTTTGAGGAACAATTTCCAAAGTATCTACGCATTCCCTCCGTTTATGAATATGGATTGTTTTGATTTGCATAGTAATTCGAGTTAAATTTGTGCATGGCATTACTCAGCCACGACAGTTTGATAAGTTTGTTACACAATTTTGCGCCAAAAAGATGACTCAAAAAGTAGAATTTCATAGTATTCTAGAATCAATAATTATTATAGAACATATATGGAATGTGACATTAGTATCTTTTGATCAACTTGTCAATTGCGTAACATCTTAAAGCTCACTCATAGTTGCTAAGCGAAAACAAGTTAAAAAGCGCAGAATCAACCTAGGACAATACTGATCGAGGCTTTTAATATCTACGGACAACTATCCTTTCTTGCAGAGGTGAAAATGCATTGCACAGAAAAATCTAGTTAGATCCAACGATATTAGATCCAGAGAACAAAGACCAGTCAATGGTTTGAAAGCGACCACCGTCAACCAGATAAAACATATTCAGGTTTCAAGTGCTTCGAGAAGGTTTCAAGTGCTTCGCAAATCGGCCTCCTTCTACTATTTGCCAAATGTGGCTCTGAACAGCTTTCACCCGCTTCTTCATCTCAAGGAATAACTTTCGTAATTTCGTGATGACATCCAGGTGACAACAGTTACAAAGTTCTTTTTTTAAAATACAAGACATATTTTAGAGTGATTTCAGAAAATTGAAATTGCATATGACATATCGCGCACAAAAATATCATCATGATCAACGACCCTACAACCGGTATCGGAATTACAGGCATCCCTACTTTGCGCCGTGCATTAGGTGCACTAATTTAATAAAAGCTGCCGGACGTTCTGGCCTACGTCATCGCTCCATCTCAGGCAGAGTCCGCCTCGTCTTCTTGTTCTACCATAGATATTGCCCTTATAGACTTTTCGGGCTTAATCATCCTTATCCATACGGATTAAGTGACCCGCCCATCCCAATCTTCATGGTATCGCTCATAGATTTCATCGTTATGTAGGCTACGGAGTCTTCCATCCTCATGTAGGCAGCCAAAGATCTTCGTAGGATTCTACTCTCGAACGCTACCAAGAGTTCGCAATTTTTCTAGCTAAGAACTCAAGTCTCCGAAGAATACATGAGGACTGGCAAGATCATTGTCCTGTACATTAAGAGCTTTGACCCTATGGTGATATGTTTCGAGTGGAGCAGTTTTTGTGAGCTGAAATGGTTGGTTGGTTTTTGGTGCTGACGTTGCCACCATATATTTTGTCCTCCCTTTATTGATGTGCAGCCCAAGATCGCACGCCAATTACCTGGCGGTAGCCTGCTCCATCTGGACGAAGGCAGTTTGTACGTCTCGGGTCGTTCCTCGCATAATGTCGATATCAGCAGCATAGGCGAACAGGCTCAGTCAGGGTCAGTCTAATTAGTCTCATCAATTTCGTCGGGATACAGTTTTACCCTGGCCAGGCAGGCATAGGCGGTCTTAAAGTTGATGAAAAAATCTGATCTGTTGCTAGTTTGCCTGGAGTGAAGTCTCTTTGGCATGTGCCAATTATGCCCTGGATAGTGGAGAATATCTTACAGATGGTACTCAGCAACGTGATACCTCTATAATTGCTGCACTGCGTGATATCTGGTAGGTAGTCAAAGGGTAGTATAGGTTCCAGGGCGAAACGGGGATTGGTACCCACGATGGAACATAAAACCTGGGAAACGCCTGCTCAACCAACACCAACAGCTCTACTGCTAAACCCTACATATCTGCACCTCCACGAGGTGACCCCTGGGAGCTCTTTCTTAACGAAAAGCTGCAGACGGAGAAGGTTGAAGGCGAGTCTCCCGCGTCTAAAAACGAGGCAAATAAGACATCGTTCAATAAGTCCCGGGACTAACTATGAAAACAACATTTTATCGGCAAAATTTTTTATTATTCATCAACATAATCTGCTTCAAGGGCTATACAATCATTCCAACGCTTCTCTAACTTTTCAATGCCATGTTTGTACAACGATTTGTCTTTTCACTCATAATGAGCCTCCGTAGCAGCGATCACCTCCTCATTTGAGCCAAATCTTTTCCCCTGGAGCATCTTTTTGAGATCCGCAAAGAGCCAGCAGTCGCTGGGGGCCAGATCCGGCGAGTACGGAGGATGAGGAAGCAGTTGGATTCGTTGAATTTGGTCATCGTTTTGATTGACTTGTGGCACGGTGCGTTGTCTTGATGAAAGATGACTTTCTTCTTCTTCATGTGTGGGCGTTTTTTCGCTATTTCGGCCTTCAAACGATCCAATAACACCATGTAGTAGTCGTTATTGATGGATTTTCCTTTTTCGAGGTAGTCAATGAAAATTATACCATTCGCATCCCAGAATACGGACGCCATCACTTTGCCGGCCGACTGTTGTGTTTTTGGACGCTTCGGGCGGCTTTCACCGGTCGTACGCCATTCAGCTGACTGCTGACTTGACTCCGGAGTGAAATGGTGAATCCATGTTTCGTCCACTGTCGCATATCGACGCAAAAAATCCTGTTTATTGCGAGTAAACAGTGCCAAACAGCGCTCCGAATCATTGATACGTTGTTGCTTTTGTTCCATTGTGAGCAAACGCGGCAGCCATTTGGAAAAAACCTTTTTCATAGCCAATTTTTGGTGCAATATGTTCACCATCTTGGCTATCTCGCGCACTTTCATTTTGCGGTCAGCCATCATGATTTTTAATACTTGCTGGGTGTTTTCGGGAGTTACTCCCTCATTTGGCCGACCCGAACGTTCCGCATCATTTGTATCAGCACGACCGCGTTTCAAGTCAGCATACCACCGACGGAGTAGAGTCCGGATAACGTTTTTCAAGCCATTGCTGAGTTTGAACAGTGTTTTTTCCCCATTAGAAAACAATGTTTTATCAACACACGAAACTCGTTTTGGTCCATTTTTTCACGATTGCAAAGGTAGCGTCACTTTAACCACTATAGCTTTCTTGGTTATGTTTCGAATTACATCAAATTTTGACACATCTTATCTGAATGTTGGTACTTCTGAACCTTGGTATATAAATGGCACTATTAGCGCCATTTCCACGCTAGTCCCGGGACTTATTGAACGATGTGTTAGTATCAACTGGTCCTCCAGGTTGGGTGTTGGGTAGGGCTGATAACCCTACACGGAAAACAACTTGTTACGAAACCACAAAAGCAGCCTCGGACTGGACTGACAACACAATGGTGAATGCGACAACGAAAATAGAATAACGATTTGTGCAAAAAAATATACCAAAGGATAAAATGGATCATAATTTTATAACACTCAGTATGATAAAGATTCTAGATTCCCGACGAATATAAAAATATATTTCGTGATGAATATGAAGTGGGCAACTAATTCGACTAAGTGGTTTAGCAGACTCTAAGATTTGCGGAGAAATTCGCACTTTTCCATGGAGTTATTGCAATTTCTCGATGTAGGGGTCATTCTCTCTCCCTCGTCAACGTTACCATCCATGAGGGGGAATATGCCCATTTGCCAACGAAGTTTTCCATTTGATATTGTCAGAGGCCAGAGTACTCCAATAACACGATACAAACATGAGCCTGAAGCTTTGCGAAAGCGGATTTAGTGCTGTTAATACATCTAGCAATATCATTTCCAGTGCCTCTGCTTGTCGGCAGGAATAAGGTTTCTTAGATACACAAACTACTTGACGTACTCCATGTTCTGCTGCTTAATGTGAACCCCAGGGTAGCACGAGGGATGTAACAGATAACGGGACGAAAAAGTGGCGATGACAAAATGCAGCCCTGAGAGATTTTACCTAAATGCAGCACGTTCAGTGTGTTAACGTGATCGCTGCATGGGGATTACGAGCAAAATCCATCCTGGTCTTTGTGCAGAATTATTTAAGCCATTATCTTGAAAATGATTCCATGAAAATTGCAGCCGACATTTAAATGTACATACAATATCACTTAAAAGCAATTTGAGACAGGAAGGATAAGACCTAAGACAATGAAATTGTCGGAAGCGTGCTAGGACCGATGCTGCACCTTACCTACACATCAGGTATGCCAACTGGCAGCAATTTTCGGTTGATACCTTGTTTCTGGTTACTAATGTCGAATCTTAATTAGCACCTTGCGTCTTACAGCGGCATTTAAATCGGATCAAGGAGCAAGCGATGACCATTAAAGCAAGGAGTCTATATTGGTTTTTATACAGGCGCTCTATGCTTAAATTGGAGTACAAAGTCCTTTAATACAAGGAGGTTATAAAGCCTATTTGAGCATGTAGGGTTCTGTTGTGGGGTTCTGCGAGAATAAAAATGCTATTATAAATATACCGCTCCTGAGAGACGGCTAAATTATTGTGAACGGGACAAAGACTCAAGAAAAAGAAAAAGTCAGTGTGCGTAAAATTCACCAGCAAATGTTTGAGCTTCTCAAAAATGGAAGTGGTCTCAAACTGGATCTACTCCTCATTAACTATGACCCCATACTCGACATTATTATCATAGTTTTACTGATGATATTGATGCCGTCATTCACTTTTTTGATAGATTACACCCAAAATAGAGAAGAGAGCTCTTACATTCATTTAGGATAGATCGCACATTCATTTAGAATAGATCGCAGATGGAGGAAAAGAATACTAAGGATACGCCGAACCCCGCTGCACCAACTGTGTCACAAGCGACCCAAGTGACACCTAACCGTACTACCATCGAAACACGGCGAAATAAACGAGTATGGGAAAAAGAGGGGGATCCTTCAAATAATCAGCAGGCACCTAAGAGAAAAAAAGGCGGACAGGAAACTCTGAAAACCAGCACTAATAGCTCTGAAGGAGGAAAGCGTACAGCGAATGTAGAAAAGTGAACCAGCGTTGCGAAGCCCAAGACGAACGGAAACGATGGATGGACTAAGGTTACGAGCAAAAAAGCGAAAGGAAAAGCAAAATTGCGAACCCGTCCAGATGCGATTGTTATCTCCAGTAAGGGAAATCTGTCCTACGCGGAGATACTCAGAAAGGTCAAAGCGGATCCCGACCTAAAAGATCTGAGCGGAAATGTGAATTGAATCCCAAGAACCCAGAAAGGGGTCTCATGTTCGAGCTGAAAAGATCCAGCGTGGGCAAGGCTGATGACTTTCGCACTCGGGTGAAGGACTCACTTGGGGAGAATGCCGCAGTGCGTGCCCAAAAACATGAGATCTACATACAATGTAAGGATCTCGATGAAATAACATCAAAAGCAGAAATTTGTACAGCTCTGAAGGAGCAATTCAAATTGGAAGAACTTACAGAGGAGTCTGTTGTAAGTTTACGAAAAGCCTATGGCGGTATTCAAACGGCCACAATACGAGTACCAGCGGAGGCAGCGCAGATGTTGTTGGCTGCCGGAAAAGTTCGGATTGGATGGGTTGTCTGCCGTTTAAGAGAACAGACTTCACTAAAGAGGTACTTTAAATGCCTCATGTTTGGGCACTTCGCCAAGGTATGCACCAGCAGCATTGATCGATCCGATCGATGCAGAAGGTGTGGGGAGAAGGGCCATATTGCCAGGGAGTGCAATAGAGACCCCAAATGCCTATTGTGCGAGGTGAAAGAGGGGCACGATAACCGGCATATTGCCGGAAGTAGTAAATGTCCTGAATTTAGGAAGGCGCTCACTGCAATAAGAAAATGAGGTTTATTCAGATAAACCTCAATCATTGCGGGGTCGCTCAGGATTTACTTGAGCAGACCACGTTCGAATCAGAGATGGAAATCGCCATCATAAGTGAGCCGTACAGAAGCCGTCACGGTGGCATATGGGTCACAGATTCGACTGGTGGAGCGGCGATATGGGCTTGTGGTTGACAGGCCATACAATGTACTGCAAGTCAGGCAGCCAGTGGCTTTGTGTGGGCGAAAATAAGTGGTGTATATGTATACAGCTGCTACGCCCCACCGAGTTTGACACTGTCTGAATTCGAGCAAATGCTTGATAATCTTGTTCTCGACGCAAGGGGACGAAGTCCAAAGGTGATTGCTGGTGATTACAATGCTTGGGCCCTAGAGTGGGGTAGCAGAGAATCAAATGCTAGGGGGCGCAGTTTAATAGAAGCTTTCGCGCAGATGGACATGGTTTTGGCTAACGAAGGTGCTGTAAACACCTTCCAGAAAGGGGGGTCAGGCTCAGTTGTAGACCTGACCTTTGTCAGCCCTTCGCTGGCGCGTGGTATGTCCTGGTGCGTCAGCGAACGCTACACCCACAGCGATCACCAGGCAGTTTTCTTTGAGACATGTGTCGAACCTCAGGGCAAAGAGCTATCATATCCGAAACCGAAAAGGATTTCACATTGTTGAAAAATTATCGAGTACGATTTTCCAGCTCAGAAACCAAACAACTCGTGAAATCAGAAGCTGGACGGTCCAGGTATAAAAAGTTTTGTGTATTTCTTAGATAAAAATATCCCCCCCACCCCCTAGCACGTAATGTATATGCATATATTATGCCAGAATATCAAATTTTGAGTGCTACTGATATTCAAAGTACAATTTGCACAAGTGAACATTTTGACTTATTATAACTTTGTTAGTAATAGTGTGATTTCCACCAAACTTAGAAGATAGGTAGGACCATTTACAGCTCTATATCACAGCCAATATTCCAGCAAAATTTCACAATTCTAGAATAAAGGGGATTCTACAGTCAGCGGTACTAAAAATTATAGTGACGTCATTTTATTAACTTTATTTGAGCAGATATTAATTTGAAGGTAGGTTCTGAGAATGGTCCCGTGAAAGAAATGACATTTTTCCAGAGCCCCCACTCCACTCTATTAATTCAGCAAAACTATAGATGTAATTAAGCTGATACACTATCTCGTCTCATAGCAACATCCATCAACTGCTCAATTTAAGGTCACGTTTAACTATCTATGGGAACCCGTAAAAAAGGATAGACTTCAACCTGTTACTCGCTATGTTAGCAATAATTGGCTAACTGTCAGTGTCGAACAAGGCAGACTTCATTCTAATGAACGCGTCATCATACCAGCGACCCTACGATCAAAAACTCTGAAACTTCTGGTTCGCAATTATTTTTCTGGTGCGAAACAATCGGTCAAATTCGAATTCTTCATTTGATCGAAGGTGCCACACCTATGCACCCATGTATCGTCTATACGGGACCGTATCAAGGATAATGCTTTTCCATCACCTTCCTGGAGATCTTTATGCTCAATATCTCCCCTTGTTTAGCAGCAGGTCTGTGAAAACTATTTGCATACTGTGGAATTCCAAAATGTCAACGGTAACAACAGTCGATCCACCTCTTACGAATTCAAGCTTTGCCTACATCAGTGAAACGAGCATATTTTTACCACGTGGTGCTATCCTCAACCAAGTGGTCAAGCGGAGCATTTTGTAAGCACGCTTAAGCGAAGTCTCCTCAATTAAAAGTAGAGGAAAACCTCTTTACATCTTTGCAACTTTCCGAGTAACACTTGAATGGAATGGACCAAGCAGACTTCCATAAAAAGACGTCAATACAAAAAAAAACCATTTAAAGATAATCACGGAAAATAAAGGCAAACCTTACACCTTGTTTCAGCCTTGGACTGATTTGAGGCACTAATCTCTTGACAAATTAAATGATTTTGAATATTTTGCTCCTTAAAAGGTAATAAATCATTTTTCAATGCGTGACGTTTCAGTTACAATTGACGATTCAGAATTTTGAAAATGAGGCCCCTGTCGAGTAATTTGTAAAATTAGGGAAATAAATATTCCATCGAACGCGGTCAAGAGTTCACAATTTTTCCGAACCGAAGTCTCCGGGGAATGCATGAGGACTGAGAAGATCGTCTACGAGCTCTCACCCTATAGTGAGACGCTTCGAATAAAACTGTAAGCTGAAATAAGCTCTGTTGGCAGCCAACAATCGTGTCATGCTTAAAATTAAACTCGAAATATTGTGTTACGTAGCTCATTGGTAATAACTCCTTTAGTTTTGAGTCCCGCGCTACAACTATTACTGCCTTAAATTCTCAAACTGTCAGGGAGTTTTTGGCATCGGCTAAGTTAAACTAGTCGGAATTGACATATGAAAATAGTGAGAAGAAGAGTATAAACTAAAGTCGGTCTCTCTTTTTCGGAATCATGTCCAATTTTCCTGAACCTTTTGTTTAGTAAAATTCAAACTAAGCCTGAAACTACTAAAACCAGTAGACTGTTCACCAATCGCACTCTAAACAAACACTTCCCAACTTCCGCGTAAGAGAAGCGATCGATAAGACAATTTTTCATTGCGGAAAATATAGCAATATCATTCATTCACCACTAATAGCTGCTAGACATGTCACTCGTATTCGGGTAATACTTGGATTCAACCGTTTAAACACTGATCTTTCTCGCTGACGCCATAATCAAATTGTTTACCATTCGGTGGACAGTTTATTCATTACGAGGTAGAATACTCATCAGGGCATTGCAGAGCCAATACAAACTTACAACCAACCAATCCAAGCGGATTTAAAGTAATTGCAGCAATCCGACGGATTTTCAAGATATGCCTTTTCAACGTTCAAAAATGATAGAGCAAATGGTCCGAAAGACAGCTCAAGGGTATGACCTTATCACGGAAAAACTGTTCAAGCAACTTCCGACGATCGCAATTACGCACAGTACTCCCTTATTCGATGCAATTGTGCGTCTTGTCTATTACTTCCAGGCTGGGAAGATTTCAGAAATGAACAATCTTTTGTAAATAAGGAAAGAACCAGACCCAGGTTGTATCATACAGGTCCATCCCATCCTCTCAAAGGTGTCCGAAAGACTCTAAGACTAAAGACACTATATCTAGTGGAAAACTAAGTAATTTGTGGCTTTTAAGTTTAGTACGATACAATCGAGTCAGCCAAAAGTACCCTGGGGAAAAGTATTGCTCAGTTGTCTTCTTGGACGTGACGCAAACATTCGACAAAACGCCGCATGAAGGTGTGATTTTTCAAATAAAGAAATTTATTAGAGTAGCTGACCTGAAAATACCGATCAGCATTGGGCTAGCATCAAAAACGCTTTTTTTCGGGTGCTACATAGGTCGTCAGCACATCCCGAAGGGGCGTCGCAAGATCTAGCTGACTGCGGAATCGTGGGAACGAATCGAAAAATGAAAGAGGTTGAACGGTCGCCTTCTCATCCACGTTTAGGACCAACTGAAGAGGTGAGAAAAATCGTATCACATCCGGTAAGGTTCGTCCTCTTGGGGATGAAATGGCTAGTCACCGTTACATGTCGATAAGGGCGGTTTCATCAAGCAGAAGGCAAATCATTTCGACCACCAATAAACTTCATCGGAGTAAAGCCGCTGGGCTTGACGGTCCCCCGCAGAGTTATTTACCGCTACACCTGCAGTTACTGCAGATTCGCTACTCCCAATCGTATGGAAATGTTAGGAATCTGAGTCTTTAGTGTCTTAATTTTGGAAATGCAGTTATCTCAACACTAAGATCAAGTTGAGACTGTTCTGTGCTAGTGTCTATTTTTTGTGTTGCTATATGGGAGTAGTACATGGAAAGTCTACTACACTGTTACCCAAAAGCTTTCGTCAATATCTGTCTGCTTAATGCCATCGGAGTGCGCTGGCCTGACACTATCTGAAACAAAGAACTCGGTCTCCACAGGCCTGCGCTGGTACGCATTTTGATCGAAAAATGGAAATGGCAGTGGATAGGTACCACTTTAAGGAGGAACAACAATTTCATTGCGGGCTATGCCATGAAGAGGAATCCACTCTCTCAAGATGGCCGACGAGGGGGTCGCCCCAAGGCCACTTGGCGCAGAACAATATATTAGGAGTGCGAGCGTCTCGGTAAGTCGTGGGGTGAGCTAAAGGACATTTCAAATAGCCGCCAATGATCGCGCGTAGGCAAGGTTGACGCGCTATACCTTCCAAGGGGCAAATGGCAACCGTAAATATATATTTGGCAAAATGTCCAAATTTGGGATAAGTAAAATTCCCCGGTTCCTTTGCAAAAAAGTATGCATCGGACAGACGAGATTAAAACTGGAAACACGTCTCGGAGATTAATTGAAGGGGACAGAGTTGGCGGGAAAAAAGGGATCGATAGGCTTCAGATCGAACCTAGTGGAACAGATAGTCTTAGCAAGTTATACAATCTCGAAGAAGTCCTAACATCAGGAAAGCATGTAAGGGATGCATTTCTCAACAGTGATCAAGGTAACGATCGGCTCGGATATGTGATCCCCATATACAGGTTTGAGAGCTCAGTCCTCACAACGAACGGTAAGGGCGGCTCTGTAATATGAGTCTTCTTCTCCATACAAATTGTTGACTAAGAAGTATCCAGAAACCTTGGGGATCCTGTATTTTCCAATCCCATATATGATTCTATGGAATCTACGATAATGAAGATCTGTGTAAATTTGCTTTTGCGAATCTGGTCACCTCAAATGAGGGTTTGCTGACTGTATAGGTGATAATTTCCTTTCCCACCAGACAAGTTATTCAGAAGGAAAAAGGAGGCTCATTCGAAAGCACGAAGATTGTGTGGTGTTCGCTTGGAAAACTGTAGAGTATTGTCAAATTTTTGCAGGTCCCCGGTACAGTTTGAATGTGGATAGAGCCTCAGTTGAGCCCAGTTGCAAACTTCACTTTGTATCTTAAATTGCTAATGTTGCGATTATTTCTCTACTTATGAATATGACAGATGTCCTATGTTTTTTTACAATTTTTGGAATCTTTTTGTAACACAAATTCAAAGTGGAATATAAAAGTTTCACCTATCGCGATTACAACATTTAAGCTGAACTCCCCAAGGTAGCATCCGTGGACCGAAAACCACCTCATTTACACTAGGGATTTACCAACCTCAAATGATACTGCCTTTCCAATTCCAAGCACAAAAATCTACAAATATATTAGGACGAATTCAGGAGTTCCAGTCTCTTATAGTCCAACTAATGTTGAAAGAACAGGCCAGTTATAAAAATTACTAATTGAATTCTTTTATTTGATATTTCTCGTCATCATATCCTAAGAAAAAAAAAATTATCACTCTTCCACGTGCACGGAGTGACCCTCTTAAATTTAGCACAAAATCATGCACGTGTAAACCATATGTTCTTGCCAAATTTCATAACAATAGGTTCACCCGTTTCCGTTTTGTGTAACAGGCATACAAATAGACATTAAATCAATCCGAATCAGGTTTTGCTATACACAGAACCATAAAAATGATGGAGCAAAAATATTTTTGCCCCAAACTCTACAATAATTTTGAAATAATAGTTTTATATTAAAACCTTTACTTAGATATTTTTTTTAATACGTTTAGGCATTCCCTCTTGGCTAATATTATAATAGATTATTTGACTGTTTGCTTCACTAGAGAAGTTTTGTAATTACCATTCCAGATGTTAATATTTTATGGTGTCGATAAACTTGATTTTCTGTATGTATTGTGCGCCTCTTGTTGATTCTTATGTTGAGTGGATTTATCTTACTCTCCACGATACTATTGCCCCTACCATCATTATCTCTTCAATAATTGCTGAACAGGTGATAACCCTCCGGCAAGAGCAATTTCAACTGGACTTTTATGTATTATACATTCACCAGAAGGGTACCAGCAACAATAAACTTACTTCTTAGACGGAAAGCTGATATTCTTGTAGTAATTGATCTAAAAATACCGGAATTCTCCCTGAATTGCCTGTTTGGTTCGTTAGAGGTGAAATCGATACGATTATTTCCGTTAGTACATATATAAAGTCCTAAGACTCGAGTCCACGGAGTCCCAAGGTTGTAAGTTACAATTTTCTTCAATTGACCTAAATTCTGGAGCAAACTCCGCCAATCAAAATGCAGCCCAGTAGCCCTAAACACGCTACTAACAATAAGGGGCAGTTTGGAGCAATCAGCAGTAATACACAACCATATTTTTTCCAATTGAGCGAGAATTCCGACGATTACAACCGGGAATTAGTGGTAGAAATCTGAAAGCTTTCGTGCCCATTCTCATGGAACCAGCTACATCTCAATGAAGCACTTGCTGTGATAGGCGCTCTTCGCCGTGTTTACAACTATTTTACAGGCAAATTACAAGAAATTAGAGGAGTCCTGATAAGCAATGCGTTGAAAATGGGAGCTTCGCCATAAGCCGAAGACACCAGGCCGAGCAGTAGTGAAGCTCCGACCTAAATACCAAAAGTACATATGACATTGAGCTAATAAGCAAACTTGAGTGATAACAGCGATGGCGGAGCGACATTGATAAGCACGCCGACTATGATAAATATGGCGTCGCTGTGTGGCTGTAAACAAGGGAAAGACTCCATTTACTGGGCGACTGTCTCACTCATATTGCCTTGGCGACCGAGCAGATGAACTGAATACGAAGTTTGTTTTCGCTCATCATGTGTTCGTCTCCTGATGGGTTGGAGCAGACGAGAAAAGAAAAGTCCAGAAAACTTGGGGCATCTTAAGTATATGGTGTTCCTAACAACGAGCTTTCACGTTGGTAGTGATGAATGAAGGATTGGCGAAATCCAAAAGTGTACCAGTGGATTGAACGATGCTTCCCGTCATTTATACGCCTAGGGTAACTGCTGGGCGCTGGTGGTTAGTCATTAAACTAATGAAAAGATGGCTCGGTAGACGTTCTGTTTTGCCAGTGAAATATGTGAGAAACAATTCAGCAAACAGTGTGCGAATGGGAATTTGGAATTTAGGAATACCACAGTATTAATAGAATACTTGAGTTATCAATTTGAATGAGGGCTAAAATTTGCGACGTATTTGACTATCCTCTTTTGGTCATAGCCCTATTTCCTGAATATGTTGGTAGTTTACATACCCCAATTGTGTTCTGGAGGAAGTTCGTGTTCTTTCGCAGTATCCTTGCAAAAAAGGGCAAGATCTGTACTGCCTTTCAGATCAGGGTTTAAGCCCTTGAAGGCTTCGGAGGAAACAAGACCTTATTAAAATCGGTTCATCTGTCACATCACTTTTATCAGAGATAGTGATACCTACTAACAGGGATTTCAGTGGAAAGTTTCGATCTGTGAACCAACACTGCAGGGAATGACATACCTAGTTCAAAGTTGAGCTTAAAGGGGTCCCTATTCACGCAAAAGGGGGTCTGTTCCATCACCAACCATCGGAGCCAAAGTGGAAGGATTGGGAGCTAGAAAAAGACCATTGAAAAAATCAAAAATGATTGACGGTTTCGTCCAGGGCAGAGGCAACTTATTAGACGCTGCCTCACCTCTGCCCTGGGAGCAGCGTGACCGAAAGTGCCAACAGGTGGAAAAACGCTCCCTTTGCGTTGCGAATTATATTGGACTTAAAACGCCAGTCGTTGCAGTCTAAGCTAGACTAAGGCTAAAGCTAGGTTGTTGTTTAGCATCTGCGGGATCCTAAGTCCCCATCCACATGATGGTGGAGCGTCTTTCCACCTGTTGGCACTTAGGATCCCGCAAATCCTAAACAACAACCTAGAAAAAGACCACTTAAATCAAGGGTCTACACAGTCTGCCTCAAAGTAAACAGAACTTTTTCAGAATAAGAACGACAAATGTTTTTTTTTTCCGCAAAGTTGATTGATTTTAGTCAAAGTATCAGGTTGTTGCATATGAAATGGCCGTTTTGGCAATCAAGTGAAGGTAGTTGCGATTTTGGTGTATCAAACCACCACCAGTTGGCGCTGTTGGTGTTGAATATTGAAGCATAAATACTCCTGAGTCATTTCCGTTTTGACCATCGTTGGGAAAGGAAAAAAGGATGGAAAAGAGCCAAGAACGTATACTTTTTCTGTATGAGTTCAAACTCGGTCATAAAGCGGCGGAGGCGATCAAGAACATTACCAGCGCATTTGGAGCTGATACGGTATCCAAACGAACCACACGGTGGTGGTTCGAAAAATCCCGGTCAGGCGACGTAAACATTCAAAGTGAGCCAAAGGACCAACGATTGACAACGGCGAGCTGCGTTTGCGAATCCGACACACGTCAGTCTGTGAGGGACATTGCAGAGAAACTGGGCGTACACTATTCGACAGTTTCCCGGCACTTGCAACAACTTGGAAAGGTGAAAAAGCTCAACAAATGGGTTACGCGTGCCCTTACGGAGCAAAACATGGCGTTTCGAATGGAAATTTGCAGTTCTGTACTCTACTCTACTCTACTCTACTACTGAGTTGCCTCTGCCCTGGACGAAACCGTCAGTCATTTTTGATTTTTTCAATTTTTAATGCTTGGGGTGCTACGCTCCAAACTAAGGATCCATGGACTAAAAAACGTGGTCCACCATCATGTGGATGGGGACTTAGGATCCCGCAGATCCTAAACAACAACCTAGGTTTAGCCTTAGTCTAGCTTAGACTACAACGACTGGCGTTTTAAGTCCAATATAACTCGCAACCTTGTCGTGTTTTTGCAATGAAAAAAGGGAGCGTCTTTCCACCTGTTGGCACTTTCGGTCACGCTGCTCCCAGGGCAGAGGTGAGGCAGCGTCTGATGAGTTGCCTCTGCCCTGGACGAAACCGTCAGTCATTTTTGATTTTTTCAATTTTTAATGCTTGGGGTGCTACGCTCCAAACTAGGGATCCATGGACTAAAAAACGTGGGAGTAAGTTGCTCCTCATTTAGTCCGGTCCACCATCATGTGGATGGGGACTTAGGATCCCGCAGATCCTAAACAACAACCTAGTTCTCTACTCACCTGCAACAGCACCGATCTCTTTTTGCACAGAATAGTGACATGTGATGAAAAGTGGGTATTATACGACAATCGTCGCCAATCAGCACAATGACTAGATGCTGATGAGCCACCGAAGAATATGCTGAAACCGAGCCTCCATCTGAAGAGGGTATTGGTGAGTGTTTGGTGCTCTACAGTTGGGAGTTACCCACTATTCTTTTTTGGAACCTGGAGAAACGATAAATGCACAAAATACTGTGCCCAACTCGAGAAAATGCAGCAAAAATTGAGTATTCAACGGTCGAAATTGGTCAACAGAGATGGTGTGATACTCCTTCACGACAATGCACGACCTCATGTTTCCAGAACAACGGCTCAAAAGTTGAACGAATTGCGGTATGAAACTCTGCCTCATCCGCCATATTCACCGGACCTTTCGCCAACCGGCTACCACTTTCTTAAGCATTTGGATCACTTTTTGGCGGAAAAACAATTTAGGAACGAAGAGGCTGTCAAAATTGCCTTCGGCGAATTTATCAACACCCGACAGTTGGACTTCTACGAAACTGGCATAAATGCTCTTGAATCTCACTGGGAGAAGTGTTTTGAATCGACTGGCGCCTATTTTGACTAAATAAATAAATTTTTGTAAGCTTTACAGTTGCTTCAAATTTTAGTACAAAAACGGCCATTTCATTTGCAACAACCTAATAGTCTCCTTACGCTTCAATACACTGATTTGCGTGACTTAACAACTTTTCAAATGACGATTTTAGGTCGTCGACCTGCATGGCTCGGAGGATGTTGGTACACGCCTTTTTAAAAACCGGAATGTCAGCATAGCGCATGCCATTCATCGGCAAATGATGTTTTCCGAATAGATAAAAGTCAGAGGGTGCCAGATCAAGCGAATACGGGGAATAATTGACCGATAAAATGCGATTTTTGCTCGTCGATCGATGAGACGACGCATTATCGTGCAACAAACGTCAATTCCCTTTCTCACGATATTCTGGCTGAATGCGACGAATATGATGCAACAATCGCATCAAGGCACCATGATAATATGGCGCAGTAACCGTTTGGCCTGGTGGAACGAAGTCATGATGAACAATACCTTTTGAATCGTAAAAACAAATGAGCATTGTTTTCACTTTTGACTTTTAAAAAAGAGATTTTTTTAGTTGCTGGCTCGTTTTGTGGCCTCTATTCAGCACTTTGGCGCTTTGTTTCCGGATTGTATCGGAAACACCACGTTCCGTCACCAGTAACAATGCTGTTAAGGAAGTTTTTATCCTTTTTCGACTCTTTGGCGACATCTTTACAATGTTAGATTCTGAGCAATTTTTGGTCGTGAGTTTGTGCGGCACAAACCGAGAACAAACCTTCCCATAGCCCAATTTTCCGGCCACAATGCGATGAATCGAATGGACATTCCCAATTCCATTTCCACGAAACGCAACGACGATTTAGGCTGTGGCGCAATCACGAATTTCGCCTGACCAACATGAGGGTCGTCCTTGATGTCTTCGCGACCGTTTTTAAAGCGCGTATATCACTCATGAACTCTTCCAGGGCATACACAATCATCCCCATAAACTTGTTGCATCAATTGAAACGTTTCGGTAAACAAAAACTTAATATTGACTCTTTGCTCAATGCTCGTTTTTGTACCGACAACGTAAACATACTGTCACTTTAGACGCAATAACTTTGCTTCCAGTGAAAGATGTACCTTTCTAACGTTAAAGGCGTTCAAGATGGTGCCCCATTGAAAAAGTCCTGTTTCCTTTGAGACAGACTGAGTATTTTTAGAAAATTTCACAACCGGAAAATTTGCCAAAAAGTCATGCCCATATGACTTCTGGGTCCCAAAATGCCGCCTGTTTAAAAAAAGTTGAAAGTAATATTTTATTATATTTTGGAAATTCATTGTAACAGTTTGCAATCATAACATAAAGCATCACACTAGAAGGTTTCGTGAAAATCCTACTATTACTGTAACTTTGCTAATAGTAGGATTTCCACCAAACTTTCTAATATAATAGTGGTCAACGGGTAGTATAGGTCCTAGGGCGAAACGTGGATTGGTAACCACGATGGAGCATAAAACCTGGGAAACGCCTGCTGAACCAACACCAACAGCTCCACTATCAAACCATATCTCCACCTCCACGTGGTGACCGCTGGGAGCTCTTTCTTAATGAAAAACTGCACACGGAAAGGGATGAAGGCGAGTCTCCCGCGCCTAAAAACGGGACAAATTGTACCAACTGGTCCTCCAGGTTGGGGGTTGGGTAGGGCTGACAACCCTACACGCAAAGTCAAAGTTGCGAAGCCAGAACAGGAGGCCCGGACTGCACGGATAACACAACGACGAACCCGGAAACGACAAAGTAATAACGATTTGGGCATTTTCTCATAGAACGTGCGCTCCCTGTACAGAGATGGAACTAAGAAGCAGCTAGTCGATACGCTGTCAAAATATAGGGCTAATGAAACGGTGTTACAGAAGATGCGTTGCACAGGGACCGGTTTCCTGGAGAAGAGTCACTACACCTTATATTATAGCGGCCAGCTAGTAAACCATGTGCTTGGAGTAGGCTTCTTAGTCAGCCAGAAAATGAAACCTGCTGTTATCGGCTTTGAAAACATAAGCGAACGGCTATGCACTCTGCGTTTGCAAGGCAAATTTAAAAATATAAGCCTCATTAACGTTTACGCCCCTACAGAGGAGACTGAAGAGTCGGAGGAGGATACCTTCTACGAAGCAGTAGAATAAACCCTTGAAGCCTGTCCCGGATATCATATCAAAATCATCATCATCATCAACGGTGCAACAACCGGTACCCGGCCTAGGCCTGCTTTAATAAGTAACTTCAGACATCCCGCCGAGGTCCACCAATTCGATATCCCTAAAAACTGTCTGGCGTCCTGGCCTATGCCATCACTCCATCTTAGACAGGGTCTGCCTCGTCTTCTTTTTCTACCATAGATATTGCCCTTATAGACTTTCCGGGTGGGATCATCCTCATCCATACGGATTAAGTGACCCGCCCACCGTAACCTATTGAGCCGGATTTTATCCACAACCGGACGATCATGGTATCGCTCATAGATTTCGTTATTGTGTAGGCTACGGAATCGTCCATCCTCATGTAGGGGCAAAAAATTCTTCGGAGGATTCTTCTCTCGAACGCGGCCAAGAGTTCGCAATTTTTCTTGCTAACAACCCAATTTTCCGAGGAATACATGAGGACTGGCAAGATCATAGTCTTGTACAGTAAGAGCTTTGACCCTATGGTGAGACGTTTCGAGCAGAACAGTTTTTGTAAGCTGAAATAGGCTCTGTTGGCTGACAACAACCGTGCGCGGATTTCATCATTGTAGCTGTTATCGGTTGTGGTTTTCGACCTTAGTTAGGAGAAATTGTCAATGGTCTCAAAGTAGTATTCTCCTATTCTTATTCTTCCTGTTTGACCAGTGCGGTTTGATGTTGTTGGTTGGTTCGTCTTCGGTGCTGACGTTGCCACCATATATTTTGTCTTGCCTTCATTGATGTGCAGCTCAAGATCTCGCGCCGTCTGCTCAATCTGGATGAAGGCAGTTTGTACGTCTCGGGTGGTTCTTCCCATGATGTCGATATCGTCAGCATAGGCCAGTAGTTGGGTGGACTTAAAGAGGATCGTACCTATTGCATTTACATCAGCGTCACGGATCACTTTCTCGAGGGCCAGGTTAAAGAGGACCGTTGATAATTTCTCCTATCTAGGGTCGAAAATCACCACCGATAACAACTACAATGATGAAATCCGCGCACGGTTGTTGGCAATCAACAGAGGATATTTCAGCTTAGCTGTTCCGCTCGAAACGTCTCACCATAGGGTCAAAGCCCTTACTGTACAAGACAATGATCTTGCCAGTCCTTATGTATTTCCCGGAGACTTGGGTTCTTAGCAAAAAAAACTAGAAACTCTTGGCCGCGTTCGAGAGAAAAATCCTCCGAAAGATTTTTTTCCCCCTACATGAGGGTGGACGATTCCGTAGCTTACATAACGACGACATTTATCAGCGATACAATGGCCGTCAGGTTGTGGGGCGGGTTACTTAATCCGTATGGATGAGGATGATCCAGCCCGGAGAGTCTATAAGGGCAATATTTATGGTAGAAAAAGAAGACGAAGCAGACCCTGTCTGGAATGAAGCGATGGCGTAAGTCAGGACGCCAGACAGCTTTAAGAGATATCGAATTGGTGTACCTCGGCGCAAAATCGGGGTGTCTGGATTTCCTTATTAAGACAGGCCTAGATCGGATACCGGTTGTTGCGCCGTTGATGATGATGAATGGTGGGAACATAAAAGAAAAAAATAAAGAACTTTATACGTAGGTAGCGCCGATGAAGGTGGCGTGAACATGGCTAAATCTGCCTTCGGTGATAAACATTCATTTCGATTTAGATGCGCCTTCTTAATAATAGAAATGGAAGTTAATTTGAAATTAGGAACCTAATCAAACCAATGATGGTTGACTTGAGTTAGCGAGTAATTTACCAATTTGTTGTTTATATCTCAGCCAAATTGTGCGACAATCATTTTCTCCGTTGTTGAATCTTCTTCATCAACTTTCAATTATTCTCGCCTAATAATGAGACTAACGTCCACAAGTATTTTGAAACAGTGCATGTCTGCATAAGCCGTCATGGATTGTTGAATTTGAACAGCTGCTTCATTCAAAATGAAAAAAAATGAATTTAAACCTTTCACAATAGTAACAAAGTTCGACATTTTTGAAACGAAAATGACTAGGTTCATTTCACTTTCGAAACCTGCGATAAATAGTGAATTTTTGGGGAATTATTTACTTAAATTTTGGTTCAAATGTTTATTAAAAACTTTTTTTAAGGATTTATTATTTGAATGTGTTAATAATCTATAGATTTTCATGATTTTAGAAAGACCAAAATGATGAAGATCATGATAATGGAAAGCAGTACTTCGCTTCAAGATTTAACAGTGTATTTATATAACTTCCTTCGCTTTTTCAAGAAGAGGTGACATCAGGAGGAAGCAGTTTATCAAAGGAGAAACACCATATACTTATGAAGGGATCATCAGTTACGGAACGAGTTCGTCGATTACCCACGAAGAGTAGCAAATTGTTCAACGAGAATTTGAATTTATGATAAAAAAAAGTAATATGTCGTCTGTCAAAAAGCCAGGTTCGTCCGTTTTATTTGCTCCGGAAAATTTCAGGAGAGTGGAGACCATGTGGCGATTATGGGCGTTTCAATGCAGCAATAGGTCCTACCAGTTTCGCGTCCAAATCTAGAAGACTTTGTTCACAACGTGCACAAAAAGAATATGGCAACAACACATTTTGACAATTTATATGTTATATCGTAAGTGCTTAAGGAATATTGACATTATTTCCAAAAGTTGAAATCCTCGTTCGGATTTACGGAGCTTTTATTGAAGATTTTTACAAAATCCAGCAGAAATTTCAATACTCCTCGATAAGTATTCAGAAGGTATCGAAGAAGTGTCAGATATATCAGCGCGTGAAATCCTCGAGTCGAAGATGCATTAGAAAGCAGTAGAAAGTCGTTAGCATTAACAATGTTATGCAATGGAATCCACTACTTCAGAGCGGCCAATAACTGGGTCGACTCAGAGACGAAGAACAATAGAGGTGGAGTGCAGATTCTTAGGACGACCTGTTCAAGCATATTTTGGGTAGGAAGGGCAACCATATTGGACAACTGCAAGAAGACCCATGCAGACGACTGAAATTTTTTTTTCCAGAATCGCAACTGACCAAAAGTCATTGACCTTCGCTTTTCTACAAAAAATCAAAGAAAACGTCCCCCAACCAACTTAGAGAATTATATCACAATTTACTATGAAAAGATTGCATATTTAAAACCACTCAAATATAACAACTGATACCTTATCGGCTTTGTTATCACTGTTGGATCGACAATTGACGTCTCTGAAATTATAAAGAAACTATCAATCGACCTTGAATTGCGAAAGTGACCGCTGAAATTTCATTGGAATTGCGTTCATTCCACGACTGTTACCAGGACGAGCGCTCATATGTGACCAACCGTCTTGTACGAAATTTTTTGGACCACATATGAAGGAGGATATCGCAGCATGGGCATAGTATGTTTACATTGTTGGTGTTTCTCTCTCCAATTCGACGCTTACTGTTATGTTATGTCAATTGGACGTCGGATGCAGTTGCGGCACCTAAGGGTTTGGAGCTTGTGGCGGAAGTTCACTAGATCGCCGATTTTTTTTTCGAAGAACAAAATCCTTGGGATGTTCCCTATAAGCCTGTCGCTCCTTTTGATTGAACGAATGCACCAATGCACAACTCTTCTCAATACTCAACCATTTCGTGACTGTTGTCTGAAGAAACTAATTTTTTCACAGTATCCTGGACCTTCGGTACTTCAGAGAAGCGCTCCACACCTTGGAGACGTTCAATTTTTTATAATGACATAAGAGGGACTAAAGTGTCAGAATGAACCCCTCCCGAAAATTTCAATCCAATGTAGCACATTTTCCAGGTTTTGAGATAGCTTAGTCCTCGTGGTTGAGCCTAACCAATGAATTGAATTCAGGATCCCACAAGTCATTACAAAAGATTTTCCAGTTGTGTGAACCCTTACAACTTCATCATTCAAAATAGGATTGATATGTTGGCTGTGATCTCACTACTGATGAGCCAGATCTTTGGCTCTGATCTCACAACTGTGGAGCCAGATCCTCCATGGGCTATTTTGTTGGCTTCTCATTGCTACCTTGGCACCCACATCAGAAATGTTTCGTTTTGTCGCGGACGACGTTGTTCTCATTGTTCTCTTGTTGCTCGCAACATGAATTTTAAAAGTTCCAAGTCAGGTTTAGCGGGACCTGCTAATCTAGAGACAGCGAATGGGCTGGGGAGAACGTCAGTCTTTCACAGAGGAGGTTCATCGATGGATGATGGATGGATGAGGAGCGAGCTGGGAGCGATGGACTTGAGGGGGTTGGTTTGACTGTGTCATTCGCCGGTTGTATTTATTGTACTGAATATTTAAGCGACTTCGTGCTCACTGAATATCTTGAGGATCTTAACGCTCGGTCCGGTAATCGTGTTGACCCCGAGTAGTGCGTGCATGAACCGCATTTCAAGAAAAGTAAGGAATTTTTCATTGACATTTTGACTGTAATGTTCAATGAATGTGAGTTTTCACCGTTAATGAGGACAGCCGACCCGTTTCCCTGCAGTGTATGTGAGCTCCGGCGACTGCGGGAAATTGGAGAAAGTCCCATTATGCTGAATGCAGAGGACAGAGGACTGGTTTTAACTGTGGAGACTCGGACGAGTCTTCAGCTCAAATCGTTTGCGATCAGACGCGAAAATGTCAGTGAAGGATGTTTTGAAATATCAAAATTAAGATTGTCGGTTGAGCATGCTGAAGCAAGGACCGTAAAGCGGCATATTACGTTTTCGGATTTAAAAGGTGTTCCGCTCCTTTTTTAAGGCAAATCCGTTTACTTAACTTATCTCCGTCCATCCCCCGTGGGTGAATTGGATTGTGCTCGTTAGAGAAACTGTCACAAATTTATTCCAAACTAGTTGATTCCAAATTCTTTCGCTCGACTATTCCGCAAAACTTTATCGTTTTTTCGAGTGCGATCAGCGGAAAGTGGCTGATCGTTTGGATAGTAATTGATATGCAAATGAGTTAGATCAAAAGTTTACTACAAAGCCTAAACCCTATTCGGTTACGCCCAGTGCAAACTGGAATTACTTATCAGCTCTTTACTTACGAAACGGAGACGCGATTCATCCTTCGCACTTTTGGTATTGTGTAAAGTGTGTATAACAAAGTTGGCGAAAATTTCTTATGAATGGTTTTAGTTTCTCGCTCTTTTGTTTTTTTTTTTTAATTGATTCTTATGTTTAATTTTAGTTATGACTAGTTTATTTCGCGTTTCCTTTGAATATATCTCATTTAATGAACCATAAATCACCTTCTTTAATTTGAGGATTCCTCTTCTCCCTCCCTCTCCTTAGTCCCTGCACCTTAATAACATCTCAGGCAAAAGAAACAGGGATCGAGACTGTGATCGGTCGTGGATCTCTTTCCTCGATCACGGCCCTCGAATCCAGAGATTTACGGCTCCATCCGCGCGGTCGAGCCGTCGTTCTTTTTATTTTAATTTTTCGGGTTTCAGCTCGCGTTAATTTCAAGATCCGGTGCGGATCCATGTACTGATATAGACACGTGAATTTTATATAATGACACGTTACGATCCCTCACGCTCAAGGGACCTCCCCCCCCATATTTCCGAGCCTGGCTAACACGCGTCGACCGAGCGCTCAAATGGAGCTTCAGTATTTGCGGGTGGACCTTCACGCTCAATTTCGCCAACCTTTTAGATTTTTGAGATAGCTCTTTCCTCTAGGTCGTCTTCGGTCACTCCGGTTGATCGTCTGACCACGGCGACCCCCCTTTAGATTATTAAACACTCCTGAATACTTTGTATACGTTGTATATACCTTTACTAACTCTAGGAATAAAAAAATATATCCTACTCCAATCTCCAATCCAATCCGGTTTACCCTACAACTCGCATTGCCGAAGCTGCGGAGAAGGAAAGGAAACCCTCATGCAATTTCTCTGCGATTGCCCAGCTCTGGCTCGAGTCAGGCTGCGGACGCTGGGTAAACCATTCTTTGGGGGACCTCAGTGAGATTTCTAGCTGCAGGGTCGGAGAGCTGCTTTCCTTCGTGAATGCTACGGGCTGGCTCTGAAGATCCGAGCCAGCTGGACTCTGCTTCCCTGTTCCTATAACAACAGTCACGGTCTTAGGAGTTTGTGGCATCAAAACAGCGCACCAAAGCGCTAATTGGGCTCCTCGGAGCGCCCACTGATACCTACCTACCTACCCTACTAATAAACAAAAAATTTAATCATACCATGTACATGATTCTTTCACAATCTGATCTCTTTACGACCAAAGGACATACCGCATACCTTTGGCAAAAACAAGTTGACTTTACTCTCTTCTGCGCAAAGAATCTTCGCTAGTTGCCAATTATGCAAATGCCAAATAATCTGAATAAAATAGGCTACTTTCAGCTCTTTAGGGGCATCGTCAGCAATGGTTCTCAGAGGCATACCCTATGGAGCAAATTTACAAACATCAACTGGAATCAATTCGATATTGTACATCCGATTGACCAACGTGCTCTGAAACTCTCCTGCAAATGGT
The DNA here is from genome assembly GCF_905115235.1 of Hermetia illucens. NCBI lineage: Eukaryota > Metazoa > Arthropoda > Insecta > Diptera > Stratiomyidae > Hermetia > Hermetia illucens. The sequence goes on from NC_051850.1 coordinate 163,653,064, forward strand.
CGATACCCTGCGAAACAGTATGTACTAATTGGAACTCGTAAAACCCACAGAGCCTTATTCTGAATTTTTGACCAGGTATATTTTCAGGAGGAATCTTGCAACCTTCCGTATTTTTACATGGTATTTATACCTAGAATGCCTAATTTGTCGTCTGGTACAGGAAGTAGGTAGATATAAGTCGATATGTGGTGAAGTCTAATTGACGATGTGATGCGCTGTTTTTATCCCACAATTTCCTGTCTTGTCACAACTGTGGGAAGGACAAAGAAAGCAAAATTTAGCCGGTTTAGATTTTCAAATTCAAGCCTACAATCAAAAACCTCTTTGAAGCCTCCATAGAGTTGTTTACCTAGTGCCCGCTTAATAGCTCTAATTAGAGCTGAGCAGTCGTAAGGAAAATGCGTGAGGGTCTTTTCTTTATTTCCAGAGCTTTGACAATGGGAGTTATGGGGTTAGTCGTATCTACCGGCATCATCCCCTATAGATCGACTCTCGTAACCGGTTTTTTTTTCTAGGAAGGTGGGGTTCTGCGGGATTTAGCGTGGGTGACGAGGATCTCACCGTCTGGAATCAGCGGCTGGGCGAGTAGATTTCATTCTTCACAGCCGCCAACGAAATGTTGACTACGTCCACCGAAAGACTGTCAAGAGCAAAGCCCCACCTAATCAGTACCTTGGCCTGTTCATTAGCTTCTATGTTCCAATGATTGCGGATCAGAGTGTGACTGCACTGCCCCACCCTCCTGTTGGATATCCGCGCTAATGGAGGCTGGAATGTCAGTTAAGATGACTTGTTACGTTTGGACCCCATATTATGCCTCAGCCATGGACAGGTCCCTAATATCAACAACATTTCTGTTTGAAATAGACTGGGGTATCCTATTCGTATTAGGGAAAACCTCGGCACCGATTCCATACATTTTGGATCCGTCGATAAAGAATATTATATGTCGTAAACCTCCGAACACATCACTGGCCATATCATAGCTGCCCAGCATCCAGACTCACGGAATCTAACAACACTGAACAATACGGCATATTTCATATGATGGTCCCGGAGAAGGTGTAGCAGTATACAGGACTCCAGGACTTCTGCTCAACGCCGGCCACGAGACAATAGGATTGTACGTTTGGACGTGATGGACAACGGCTGTGTACATCTAAAGAGCCATCCTCGGTCGGAGCATTAATTTCCTCACAAAGGCCTTCTTGCAGACGTAGAAGGCTACACATGCTCTGTTAAGTTCTCATTTCAACGTTTGCTGTTCAATTCAATTTAAGATCTCGGATCACAAAAAGATACTTTACATTGGAGGAAAGACAGGTGGAAATCGATCTGGCGCAGAACTCTCAAATATCCTCTAAACCATTTCAAAATCGGTTAAGGACTCCCGATAATAATTTGAGAGTCAGCCTCTCGACTGAGGTTCGTATCTCGATTTGCCTTACAGTTGTATATTTCAATCTATTTTTTCATACAAACAAGAGGTTTCTGATAGTGCTGTCAATAACTTCATATCTCATATAATTCTTGCAAGTGTGATATTTACTGGTATCTTGGACATAGATTTGAAGATAATAACTGAATAGAAGGATAAGCTGCCCCTTCAAATGCGTTGGGTCGAAGCAGTCGTTGTTTGTTTCCAAATCGATCCATTCTACTATTAGAGAAACCCACTCTGATTTGTTTGCTGATAGTAAGTATAAATTTTGTTGAGCTCATTAAGTTTTCACTCTCAGACAAAAAAGTTCGCAATTTACTTTTGCAATCTTAACGGAGGCTTACATCCACTTCCACAGAAGAGCAATTTGCTCTGTCTATGCTTGATTAGAGCTTATCTAATGTGTTTACTATGATACAATCATTGAAATGCGGCAATCCAGGGTGGCAAACTTGGAACAAAACTGATTTGATAGCGAATTGAGTGTCAGCCCTTCCCGCGTCCCTAGCCGGAGGTTCTGCGCCCACATTGTTTGCATACATGGCCGAGTTTGTTGTCTTCTGATTGCCCCACAATGGCGCTATAGACGAACTTAAGTGCCTAATCACTAATCAGTTTGCGTCGACGTAGCAATATCAGCCCCGAGATAGTACGGCCGAGACTTTCGCCTCGAGCACGGTGGGAAACGAGCTTTTCAAGTCGACTGAATTTTGAGAGATTGTGCGCCCTGAATTCGGAGAGGCCTGGCAATACGAAATGCGTAATAAAGTGAACTTGTTCCTCCCTCGTGCCACGGTGCGTCCACAGAACCATTACATCTTATACTCATACTTATGCAAATTGTTGTTACGCTGACTAAGAACAGGCAGACGGCGACAAAAATAACAAAGAACGTAAAACAACAAGAGACGGCGAAGTAATAGCGAACATTCAATCATTTCTTGTTTTCATCGATTCTAAGTAGCTCCGAGTTTATTGGGCTGCTTGCTCGATACAACTGTGCAATGGCGTGGGAATCCATTTGCGTTAGCTCACAATTCCTCTTAGGGGTAGGGAAAATAATTATAGTATTTTCCAGATTGGAGCTTTGAGCGTAGAAACGCGGGGGTTCGAGAATATGGTGGCGCGAGGGAAAATCTGATCAAGATTATCATATTTCGGGCTGATACTCTGAAATTTTCCACATGCCAGTTGTAAGCTTTTATTGAAAATACTTGCAGCAGGTTATATCGGAAAAATGGGGAGATGCATGCAGAAACCACCTTGGTCATGCACATATTTTAATGTGTTTTGACTGCTAACGTTATCACTGTTCTTGGCATGCTAAACTTACGAGGCAGCACTAATTTTGACGTTTATTATTTTAAAGAAGAATCAAAGAAGGTTTCTCCTTTTTTGGCTACAGAGGAATTTGCTAAACAAAAAACATATTTCGAGAAGCAATTTTGTCTGATAATTAAATCTGTAGCTTAAGAACCTTTGGTTTCATCACTATCCCCAATTTTCACCTTACTATAAGTTCCGGGCTACTCGCTATAGTGTAAAACAAGATAAGGTCATGGTTCTTTCTCCAGGAAAAGAGGTGGCCAAAGTTGGGGTATTATATACATGTCGCACTTCCTCTGAGACAACGATTCACGCTAAAGTGCTCATCGCAAGTTGGGGGCATTATTTCCGTCTGGTGACGGTATGATCCTATGAGTGTAATTATGCGGTGTTTCCAACGATTAATTATCTGAAATAATAAGAAACTTGTTGTTTCTATATCGTTGGTGCAGATATTTATCCTTGCAAATCCCTATATTTCGGGAACCACTTGTTCCCTTCATCAGTGCTAACAAGACTTGTTAACATTTTCCTCTGGAAGGAAAAATAGAAAACAACGACACTTGGATACAGAGAGCTAATAAAGATGAAATCACTTGTAGTGTCCGCAACTTTGCGGCATGTGCAACATTTCGTTCACCTTGTCCGGTGACAAGCTGACGAAGGGATGAATTTGCTAATATGCAGCATTTCTTGTTTTTGTTACGTTTGAGTACTCCTTAACATCTCAAATACTCCTTCCAATTTCTTAATTCGCTTATATAGATTAAAAATTTTATTTTTAAAATGTTCAATTTCCTTTTAAGATTTTGTGTCAAACAAAACATTATTAAAATCGAATCACTGTCTGCCTGTCTGTCTATCACAGGAACTTTTCTCCGAAACGGCTAGTTTTGGCGTGAATTGCAAAACGCGCGAGTAAGGAGTCAAAATGTACACATCTAAAGTGAGACAGGATCCATTTCCAGAAACTACCCAACCCAGAAATCCGAAAAAAAATCAGGAAGGAGCGCTTAGGTGAAATCTAGGCCTCAAAATATATCCCATTCCGATATCTACTCAAATAATATTATTAATAGTATATTACCAACTTTGTCTTACGTTATGGATTTGAAATCTGGAAGAAATGGTGTGTATAATGGGAAGCTCACGAGCTAGCCGAGAAAGAAAAAGAACGTGATTGTATGAATAAAAGAGACAGAAGTAAATTGATCAGGATTCGAATGGGCAGTTAGGACTCAATCGCCAACATCGAATTAATATCAGGCCTAAGATATTGGAGATCCAGCCTATTTCCTTCAGCCAACGACTGAAACCGTAGCCGGGGCGGTTTCTTTGCGACAGACAGGCTGAAATCAAGGGTCGGGGCTCTTGAAAAGATAAACAAGGGAACAACATTCGAAGTTCAGTGCCCTGCAAAATACAGCAAGAAAGTATTGCCACCCTGGTGGGATGAAGATCCGTCGAACTTTAGGAAGCTGATGAGGAAGGTATTCAACATTTGCCGCATGCACAAATATTGGCAGGCATACAAGGACTGCCTGAAACGACGACGCGATGGTTGAAGGGGTAGAGCGTTAGCCCCTTAATTTCACCGCTCTGGGTTTGAATCTCAGCCGTCGTAAGGGTCTGTGTTCGCCTTGTGTTTGTCTCATCGCTGTGAGATTACTACTTGCACAGCGTTAAGTGTGACGACAGTGGACCTGAACCACAATCTGACTGTGTGGATGCCTCCTACTCTACGAAGGAGTGAACAGGAGAGCAAGGACTGTCTGAAAAGGTACAAATTGGCCGTCAATAGTACCAGCAAGGAGTCCAGGCTATTGTTAGAACATTGGAAGCACAAGCGAGTCTGCAAAATTCATCAAGGAACAACGGAGTCAAACCTTTCTTGAATAATCAATAGGTTCCTGAACGAAAACTTCTGATGGAGCTGCTAGTCTTCCTCGCCAGAGAGGAGGACTGTGAATCAGAGCTTTGCAACCCTAGTCGTGTCGGATTATCAAATCGGTAATTATTGAGAATAAACTCGGCTGGGCTATAAACAGCTTCCCCGCATGTAAATCCGCGGGAACAGATAGTATAACATCATTCGCGCTGTAGAATCAGCAAGAAAGGGTCATGCCGTGGCTGGTAGGTTTTCTTTCAGATACGTACTGCGCTCCTAGATGCGCACACTGGTGGTTTTGATACCGAAAGTGGCCAAGTATGACCAAGAGTCCGCGAAGGACTTTGGGCTAATCAGTCATACTTCTTTCGTGTTGAAGACCCTAGAACGCGTCCTAGACATCTATTTTAGGACGATCACGGAGAGGTTGCTTTTCTCTAAATTTTGATTTGTATCGTGACTTGACGTCGGATACCAGTCGACTCAGCTGTGAATGAATACTTGAGTCACATCAGGGTAATAATCTCGGGCGAGCATAATGCTGACCACATTGCCTCTTACATTGTACTGTAGTGTACCGTTACGGTTTTGAATGAAGTGCTCTAACACACTTCCAGGCCCTGATTCAATACGGATTGTTGCGCCAACGATTATTATTATTTTACCCTTTACTGGTATTAGGTGAGCCCTTTTTAAGGTTTTGTGTAAAACAAAACCTTATTAACATCGGCCTGTATCTGCCAGCATTTTTTTCGAAAAGCGATTGACACCAAATTTAGTGGAATGGTGCGACGTGTGACCGCTAAGGCATATAGTGAGTTACATCATTCTATATCGAATTTAAGGAGGAAAGGAGAGTGTACATTTTTTTCACCAAATATAGTCATTTGAGATATCAAATGAAAGGTCTCGGTTAGGACTCTCCGAAGCCGCTCTTAGTTTTGACATTTGTTAGAAAAGTGGATAGTGCGGGGGGATCAAAAGTGATCATTTCTTTCACCCATTCTCAGAAACTGCCCAACCGAAATTCTGAAAAAAATCAAGAGGCTGCCATTATATGGTGCCTAGACTCCGATATACCCTCCATATCTGTTCAACTAAAGTTAATAATAGTATATTCCTATAATTTTTAGTAATTGACTGCTAAACCCCCTTTAACTTCATCCTAGAATCACGAATGCAACAATAGAGCATGATCCCCCCCCCCCATGTTTGAAGAAATTGCACTATTACTAACAAAGTTATAATAGGTCAAAGTTGTAGCTTCAGTGCAAATTCAAGACTTTGAATGTCAGTGTCAGGTGAAGGTGGATATTTTCACGTAATATATGCATAAATTAGGTGCTAGGTACTAACGGAACAAATGTCCACTCAAGTGTTTTTATGAAAGAAATACAGAAAATTTGTCATACCTCAAGCTTACGGTTTCCAGACTTGTTATATTTTTGTTTACAAACCCTTACCTCCTTTTAACTTTCCCCAAAGAAATGATCGTTGACCTGTTGCTTTGATATAGGTTTGCAAAGGCTGCATATATGTAATATTTCCAAAGTCTGTTACTGGCTAACACGAAGTACAGGTGAATGCAAATGGACTTTGTCGTTGTAATGAGATCGACTCGAGGCATACAGCTTATGAAATTTTAACATTCAAGGCCGAGGTCGACCAGAACAAAATTAGCAGGTAATTGAGTGATTGAGGAAGGCGGACGAATGATCAACTATACTGAAGGGATTGTTGAAGAACTGTGGCCGGAATAATACGGCATAGAATTTATTGTGGATTTTTTTTTTTTTGAGCATCACAATTTCAATTCGGGTTGTAAAAATTAGACTCTGCTTCAATACCAATTGGAGTCATCAGCCTTATCGATAAGTTCTTGTCGTGGAATGGCAGACGTACTAGTGAAGTGAAGCTTATTTCATGAAACGAAATGTGTAGTAGATTGACTAAGATTAAACTTGCAATTTAATTGTTCAGAAAAAAATAAGATACATCCCTGTAACCTACCCTAGTGCTCTGGCCCTCTCCCGGAGCTACATTTTTTTTTGTCTACATTCCAGACCTAAATTTAAATTATAACCATTTCTTAGTTTATTTTTATTACATTCCTATTTATGTGTTTTTGCTTGTGCATGCAATTTATATTTTTCACTTTTTTTAAGTTACGTTTTGTATTGATTTTATTTGAATTTTATATTTATTTTTGGATTTTCTCTTTATATTTATTATTTTATTCTTATTTTTGGATTTTCTTTTTAATATTTATTTTTGTTTCTTTTTTGCTCGAATTTTTTTGTGTGTATGGTAACAAAAAGAAGATTTATGGATGACGGGTAGATCCCTCAGTTCGATCGAGGATTCTTTCCTAGATTCTTCCAGTAGCTAGCTCCGATCGTTCAAAGGTACCCCTAATATCACGCGCTCATGTCTCTCCCAAGTAGCATGTATGCATATTCAATTAAAGGAGAAAATATTCCTTGGGGAGGATGAAGCATGCGAACCTTTTTCTATGAAATTTATGTATTGGCTGCGAATCCTTAGTACCAGTAAATTTCAAGCCCAAGGGGTTTATGATTAGGCTCATGCGGCCCGAAAGGATGGAACGTTCTTAATTCAGCGAATTACAGGCTTTCCTGAGCTTTGGAATCAATGCAGAAGTTTCTGGGGAATACACACAACCGGAGTCATTACGCATGCACAGAGAGTATATTTGAAGAATTCTTAGAACAGTAACCGGAAACCTCTACTTAAGAGACCTTGGAGATTAAAGTAGGCATTAACATGTCTCTCCCCCTGGCAAAAAAGCATAACTTTGTTCAAGTTACGGGAGAACAATTGTTAATACACTATTGGAAATAATCAAGTAGATTTGGAGGGCAGCTTGATAATGGGTGATGGAAACCATCATATATTTTACCTCTGTTAAAGTGATCGTGAGGAGAATATCACACGCATAATTACGTTTGATGTACCTTGTTTCTCCTTTCTTTAGATTGAAGGGACGACATTAACCCGGATTTCTCTGACAAAATATTGATCCTTCACCAAAGACTGAAATTCCTTTTGAATTCTTTCTTGGATAATATCAATATTTATTCCATTCAGGCTATTTTAAAGTACCATGCTACGTAAGTCGGCTGATATTAATAGCTATATTGTCTCATACAATATGATATGCTATAAATATAACACATTGAACATTTTTTAGGATACGAATAGCGGTGTAAATTTTATTCAAACGCATGCTTTATTGTCTTTTTGCCTGCCCTAGATGATTCCATTATCACTTGGGTAATAATAGTTTCGCTATTGCTTACTACTTACTAGATGATGCAACAGAAGGAAGGATAGTTTCATGAAGGGAATGAGTTGCTCATTCAAGTCAATGAAACAAAACAAAAAAAGAATATGTTTCATTTCTACAATCAGCGGGAGACAAGATTAGGTCGACATCTTAAAACAAATACTAATTAGCCAGGCACAATCTCTAACCGTGTGACATTACGACGCCATGATGGCTACTATGTAGAAAGCGGAATCACTGAGTAAAAACATTACTCAAATTTTTGTTTTCTAGAAAAGAAAACCGATTTTTGCAAACAATCTTTTGATTTTTAAGGTTTTTTGTAAAACAAAACCTTATTAGAATCGATTCGATGTCTGTCTGTCTGTCACACCCGATTTACTCGGAAACGGCTAAACTAATTGTCACGAAATTTGGTGAGAAGATGTGGTATGTGAATGCCTTTACATATAACAAGTGGCGCCATTTTGTGTTGAGTTTGAGGGGGGATCCCCTCGACCTATTTTGTTGATGTTGCGATATCAGAGCGCTGAATAACAGCAAAAATTTTGGCATCGAATTACAGCCTGGTTTCGCAGGAAGCCCAACAAACTGTTGATAATTTTTGAAAGGCTTTCATACAGATATCATCGATGTTAATGGCGGTTAACGACTTCAAAAAATGTGAAATTTGGCCATACGGTCCGACAGTTTTATTTGAAAGTGATTTTGCTGGACAAAACGAACTAAGAAGTAGCGAATGAAATGATTCATGATAACCTTCAATTGATTCTTTGATTTTGTTTCTAATTTTCACAGAAAGAGTACCACAAAGACATACTTTTGTAGTAATTTACACTGGAAAATGTTTACATCTGCATTATAATATGCAGAATAACGAACGCGAGTCTTCGATACAAAGAATCCACAGAATTAACACTAAAGATAAATGATGAGGAATAACAAAAGCGGGAGTGATGTTGAAAATCTTCCATGTTTGCACTATGAAGTTCCTTACTTAAATAGTAAATTTTGTGAACAATAACAATAGTCAACAAGCCGGGAAACTGGACGCTTCAGATATAAAAGGTTTTGGGTATTTTATATATATTTGAGTGTACATTTGTACCTAGCTCATAATGTTTATGCATTTAGTATGTCTGACTATTCATTTTTCTGAAGTCTTAGATTACAGGAAATTTCCACAAAGGCGGGAAACTGGACAAATTATAACTTTATTAGTAATCATGCGATCTCCACCAAATTTCGTAGTGTGACGCTCTATATATCATAGCCTATATTACTGCAATGCCTAGCTGACAGCTGGCAGTTATTCACAGAGGTACCATTCACCTTCAACCTTGTATTGTATTCAATGCCCCGACTTCTGAATTATTCTTAATATTTTCAAATGTTTCGCATTTATTCTGCGATGTCTATATGTCGTAAAAAAGCTGCCGGTTTAAATTTGATTCTTAACAACCTTAGCTTAGACTATGATTCACTGCGGAAAATTTCGGCGGTGTCAGAAAAATGGGTCTTTTTAAGGCTTAACAAAGCCAAAACCAATTTGTATAAAACAAAATCTTATTAAAATCGGTTTACTAACTCTCTGTCATACGTATTATTCTCGGAAACGGTTACACCTATTGACACCAAATTTGGTAGGAAGGTGGGAACTGTGAACGCTCACGCATTCAGTGAGTTACTTTGGAATTTAAGGGGGTCCCCATATATGCATAAGAAGGGATGTACAATTTTTTTCACCAAATATAGTCATGTGGAGTATCAAATGAAAGGTCTCCATTAGTACTTTTTGAAACTAGTCTCTCATTTAATTCACAAGTGGAGAGCGGGGGCTGGAAAAGGGGAACGTCTTTCACGGGGTCATTCTCAGAACCTTCCCAACCGAAGAATCCGAAAATAATGAGGAAGCTGCAACTTTATGATGCCTAGGCTCCGAAATACCGTCCATGTTGATATCTGTTTAATAACAGTATATTACCATAATTTTTAGTAACTGATGGCAGAACCCCCCTTAAGTCCATCTCAGAATCATTTATGGATGTATGGAGACTTCCAGCATCATATACATCCTTCACTGTGCAGTGACATGGATTTGACCAAACGTTGGATATATTCGACTGAACTTTTTCTCCATTATTCGAGAAGACGCTCCATCAAGCGTTTTTTGTTCATCAACATAACTCTGCTGGTTCCCAATAACATTACACTCCGAGGACTCCGGAGAGGTTTCGAGTGGCTTCGGGCAATTGAGCACTACAGGCGTGTTTTTCACGCTTTATTTTTCGGGTCACTGTTTTGGCATATCTTGAATGTTTGACAAATTCCCAATTTCTCGGCGCTGGCATGCAGGTTTTTTTAAAATATCGATGCACATATTCGCATCCAGGTACCCCTTTTGTAGGTTCTCTAGCAATTTTTGCGCGTACCTTCAACGTTTTTATATTGTTTGATTGCCTATTATTTCGTTATTATTTTAAAGTAATAATTGTACAATTATCTGTTTTCAATTTAAAGTTATTTTCTACGGAATCAAATAACAAGTCGGGAAACCGGAAGCTGGGCGCTTCAGGTATGAAAGGTTTTGTTTGCTTCTTCGGTGAGTATATTTAAGTGTAGAACTATTCCATTTGTACGTAGCCTGTTATGTATTCGCATTTAGCATGTCTAACAACCCACTTCAATGTGATATTGATATTTAGTTGCAGTAAATTTTCAGGGGAGAGTCAACTTTGAGCTACTGTAACTTTGTTAGTAATAGTATCATTTCGATCAAACTTGGGGATAATATGCTTCACATTATATTTTATATTACTACCAACTTTTATAACTCTGGGATAAACGTACGGGGGTTTTATTCAATTTCCCCAAAAATATGGTAATATACTATTATTAACTTAATTTGAATAGATATCGATATAGAGAATATTTTGAGGCCTGGGCACCATATAGAGGCAGCTTCATGAATTTTTTCAGATTTTTCGGTTGGGTAGTTTCTGAGAATGGGTCCGTTAAAGAAATCATCACTTTCCACCGCTCCCACTCCCCGCCTTTTTAACAAATTTCAAAACTAAGACCGGCTTCGAAAAGTACTATTCGAGACCTTTCATTTGATACCCCACATGACTACATTCGGTGAAAAAAAAAATTACACCCCCCTTTTACATATATGGGACACTCCCCCCCCCCCCTAAATTCAACCTAGAAGGATATCACTCACTGCATGTCTGGGGGTCCACAGTTCGCACCTTCTCACCAAATTTCGTGTCAATCGGTATAGCCGTTTCTGAGAAAAGTGACAGGCAGACAGACAGACGGACGGACAGACGACAGACATTGAACCGATTTTAATAAGGTTTCATTTGGCAGACAAAACCTTCAAAATGGGTAGATAAATCCTCGATTTGATTTTTGAATAGTTCAAAGTCGGCGTCAACTTTTCAAATCCGACTAAAAATATTCAGATGATAACTAGCAAACAATGTCCGACCTGAGGCACTTGCTGGATCAAATTCAAGCTGGCCAAAGAAACAAAAAGAGCAAGCAAATCCCCGGACATCCGTCGGCCGCAAATAGGAAATGCCTGCGAGGATTCATCGTATCAAATTCATATATAAAATGGGAATAATATCCGGGTTGAAAACTCCGGGTCCGGGGGGAATACCCCGCTTTTCATCACCTCTCGTCAAGCCTGATTCTGCTATATGAATTAATGTAAATTTCTAAAAAGTGATTGTGAAACGTTATTACATAAGGTCAAGCGGTTTGCATCCTTTCTTATGTTAAGAAGTTGGTCCTCTATGACAACTGGACCCTTTATGATACCCGACAAGTTAGTGAACAGTAGTGGCTGAGGAAAAATCAACCAAGAACTGTAACAATAAAACTTACTTTACTAGGTTTTCCAAGTAGTCTAGGAATTACTGCCAATCATCCATGTCAACCGCTGGACCAAGTGCAGCGAAAACTGATTAAGAAGTTTTTTAGTGCATATAGATTTTTTCCACTAGGATAATCCTATGCGGCTTAACAAACACTGGCAATCTTTGAAAAATTGAACTGTATCTGAATCAACTATCGGGGAAGTCACTCTAAGTGATTACTATATGTTCCGAATAATGGAAAACTTCCGTAGCCGATGACGTTTCACCGAAGCTTATCAGTCCAAAACGGCACTCGAGACTTGTTCAGGTTAAAAACCTAGCAAATTCTATACGAATGGAATTTGTGCAATGCCTCGAAAGACTGGGAAAAACTAATACAATGGAAATATTCAGCAAATCAATTCAACGATTGTTTCCAAATTTGAAGCCAAAAATACTTCTAGAACTCACTGGTTCCGATAATAAAGTTCATTGTTATGAATGATAAAGAATGCAAAGATCAAAAAGATAATTTCGAAATAAATGAATGACAAATTTCCAGAGTAAAGAGCTGTCAATTTGGCAACCATCTGAGAAAAATTTTAAATTGGATCCAGGTTGAAGATGACAGTACTCTAGAGCCTTTCTCAAGGAAAAAAGTAACAAGTCTGACTTTCGGAATCTTAATTCAAATACTTTTTTTTAATTCGTAATTTTTGAGACCATACTTGAATTTCGCCACCTTGATGCAAGAATGATAAGCCCACGAGCACGGGACAAGAACAAACCAATATAGAAGCAACAACTACATCAATCAGGGCTTAAACTCGCTGCACGCGTGTTCAAGCGTTTCGGGAGGCCAAATTCTAACCCCCTCGTCCACTGCGCTATTGTGGATGTTGATCAATCCAGTGTTGTTTTCCAGTCACACTCCAATATTTTTTTATTCAGTTTCTAAAACTTTATTACGATGGAAGTAAAATATTAGACCTACTAAAGCTCAGCTTTCATTTCAAATTTAACAATGTATTTTATTAATGTCGACATGCTACTGACCCACATATATGATAACGACACATTCTAATCAAAATGGTATAAAAATCAACGATTCAAAATATTTTATTGATTTCCGGAAATTCTCCCCACAAGATACGAAAAGGTTTGTGTGATTACACTGAGGTCAGTTTCAGAATATTCAAAACAAATTTTTTTCGAAAAGCCAATAAACCGGATTTGTTAAATTTTAACTGAAGAATTCAGGAACTAGTTCTGGTAAAGTTAAGTAAGACAATAATGTGTTCAGCTAAATTATAAATAAATGAAGGACAAGTGCTGACAAATCTTCAGGCGAATAAGTCTTATATAGTCGCGCTAAAATTCGAAGAGCCTGATCCTTCTGGGGATATCTTGGTTGCATATTCAAAATTCGTTCATTTAATCATTTATTTTTTAATCTGGATCCCTAAGAAAAAGCTTATCTAATCATCAAATATCAATAATAGTCCCCATCTGTGTGGGAAATGTAATGAGTAGGTATGAAGTTTTCGAGTTTGAGTTTGGCGTCTTGTAAACCTGCTATAATGCGATTCGCAAGTGGTCTCTGTGTTAGCTTTTAAATATTATCCGCAGCACCTTCTGGCCATGTAAACTTTTGATGATTCTGAAAACCGGAATTAGAATTCATATCACTTCTTCACAACTAAACGCAGACCAGTCTAGTTGACGTCTTAAGTCTGCGAGACCGACAGGTGTTAATTGATTGGACCTTGTCCCAAGATCACCAAAATTCGACTCTGTAGACCCCCAAATGCACCCCACTATGCATTTCATATTCTAAGGAAAGCGCTTACGTACTCACCTAATAATCTTTTCTTCGGATAACTTCCTCAACTGCTCGTCAGACACTTCGGCGGCCTTGAAAGATCCGATCTCGCCTTCTGACTCCTCGAACTCGGCCGAGCTGCTCAGATCTTGTTCAAAGCTTTCTCTCTTTATCGTCATGGCGGAATTTAATATCACTCTGGCAACTGTACCGCCAACGTTGACACCGACGCCGGCCCCACCGCTGGCCCCAGAGTGCAGATTTCGGTGGTTCATCATCGTTGCCGTGGTTGCTGCTGGCTGTCTAAAATGAGATAAGAAGAGCCATGAGTCGAATGGTGGAATGACCTAAGCATAATGCGAGACTGCAGTGTGGGGAGCAAGTAATTTGTTTTCGTTATCACTCACAAGGTAAAGCTTATTAGCAATTTCAACTTGGTCGCTTGACAAGTATTTTTAAGATAGTTCAAATTGTAAGAGAGAAGTCAAGAACGGACAATAGTTGGTTCGTTATTTTAAGATGATTGGAGCCAAAAATCGACAAGTAGCGATAAGTTCTGTCTTGAGATTGAACTTAGAAAGACGATGACATAGGGCCATAAAATAAATAATGTTGTTTAAAGTGGGTCTGTGGACTCTCTATGACTGCCATATGCAGTGTGCTCCCATTTTATCTGCATCAAATAAGTAACAAGTCAGGAAACCGGAAACTTGACGCTTCAGGCATAAAAGATTTTGTGTCTCCCAATGTGAGGAGCATAACGCAGTTCTCCATTGGCTGATAGCATTGACTCTAGATATTTAAATCGCTCAGTTCTGGCAATTGAGAACTGCACTATGAAATTGCTTCACACATTAATGCAACTTGGATGAAGTGGCATTCCATAACTGATGTTCTTTGTGATGGACGTATCAGCGTACATCTCAAATCTAAAATTTACTGCAATGTCACCCGTGTGCCGCTCTCTATAGTTCTGAGTGTTGGCCGACTATAAAAGACAATGAACGGCGTCTTGCGGTAATGGAGACGAAGATGTTGCATTGCACTGGTGGCGTGACACGTTTTGATCACGTCCGAAAAGAGGATATCCGCAATCGATATGGAATTGCACCGACCGTGGAAAACCTACGAGTGAGGCGGTTTCCATGGTGTGGTCACGTAACGCTAACGAGAATTCACTTACCAATATTGGTATGAACATCGAAGTTAATGGTAAGTAATCAAAAAGCCGGCTGAAACAACAACAATTCAGTATATATCGATATTTCACAGTGGGGGCCTATCTAAATAAGTCGCGAAACCGGAAGCTGGACGCTTCAGGTATGAATGGTTTGGTGTATTTCTTCATTCAAAGTCTTGAATTTGCAAAGCGACAAATTTGACCTGTTACAACTTTGACTTTGTGAAACTTGGTGGGATCATGTTCTATAATATGATAAACTCTACATTTTTGCCAGTATGAACTTAACAGGGTTTTGCAGCCATTTACTAAAAATTATCGTAATGTACTATTATTTATTTGATCAGATTTCGGTATGAAGGGTATTCTGGAGTCTAGGCACCATATAGTGGCAGCCTCTAGATTTTTTCCAGATTTTTCTGTTGGGTAGTTTCTGAGAATGGATCCCTTAAAGAAATGATCACTTTCGATCCCCCACCTTTCCAACAAATGCCAAAACTAAGACCGGCATCGGAAAGTACTAATTAAGACCTTTCATTTGATACCCTATTGATGAAAAAAAAATCCCCTCGCCCTCCCTTGCATATATCCCCCCTTAAACTCGATGTAGAATTATGTAGAATTATGCACAAAACCCTAGCAAGCAACTGTGAATGAAATCTCAAATTATCTGATCAAGTCTTCAACGATGTTTACAGAAAAAGAAATGAAATTGTTCAATAAAGGTTGGAATTATGCCATAAAATGAAACTTTCGGGCGAAGAACTTGTTCGGCGCACTAACCTGGCACTGGTACGCTATGTGATTGGAAAACGAAGGAGGCAGTGGATAGATCACACATTAAGAAGAGGCGACAATTGCATTTCTGGCTACACCAGGCAGTGGAATCCACTTTCTCAAGATACACAAAGAAATTTCGCCCTTTTTCGGTTTTCAAATGATCGTTTGTAGTGTCCGCGGCTTTGCAACAAGTGCAACATTTAATTCGTCTTGTCCATTGGCAATCCGACGAGGGAATGCATTTTTAATTTTTTAAATTTTAAGATACAATTTTCTACGCAGACTTTCCATGCTGCATATTATTGGATGCATACTATCATATATCCGTCGTTAGTTTCTGGCTGGGGCAAATGGGACTTTGTTTTCGTAATAGGAAAAATTTGATGTAATTTTTGCTTTTGCTACCGCCGATTTTGAATTTGAAATTCAAAAAAAAATTCCCGGAACTTGGACGAGCTGAGGAATGTGGACCGATGATCAACTGGACCTAGGAGAATTGATGAAGAGCTTCTGCCTGCATATGACGGCATATGTGTAATGGTATTTTGCAGACAAGAGACTTGGAGAATTGGAAAAGTTTTGTGTATTTGATATTTTAAACAGTGAGAAACTGAAACTGAGCAAATAAGAGGTATCCTCCTATTTTAATGGACTGAGGACGCCAAGGTAAGTAGAAAACTGAAAAGACCACGCCTCATAACACATCTGCGACTGAGATCTGTTTGGGAATCTATCGTAGATCTTCCTCCTCGATCGCGCCACTCGGGCCTGGAGTCGTAATTTTTTTCTTGTTTCACTTTAAGTTTACCTCGTGTGCTAATTTTTCACTAGGTACAGGCGATTTCCCGGTTTGTTTATTTTCCAGGTTCTTTCGAAAACGGTTTGGGTTCATTTGCGCACTGTTTAGTAAAGGCAAGGCGCTTTTTTTGATTAATCGGCGAAATGAAAGGTTTTCGTCGCGCGACTCGTCGTATTCATCCTTTTTAAGTATTTTCCTGATAGTATCCGGACAAATTTGTTAGAATACTGTGTCAGGACAACATTGATGGACGACGAGAACTCACCTATTGTGCCCACCTAAGTGGCTGGATATACGAATGTTGTCGTCCGACAACTCGCGTAATTTCTCTGTAGCTTGTTCCCTCCTTCCATCATTTAATAACGATTTTCCACTCGCCAACGGAAATTCCTTTTAAATTATTTGCCATTGCAATAAAAATAATTATTCCACAACATAAACTTTATACAAACTTTCTTATAACGTCCATAAATAAAAACTATTTAATAATATAATAGATACAAGACAAGTTCAGAAAAGTGCATTTGAGACGTCATATTCTGGGGAATTCCCTAATTCGATGAGTGTACGCAGACTTTTTCTGCTTTAGCTTTGTATGTTTCCTGAAAAATTACAGTTATCTTAAAAAATGCTCGGACGAAATTAAAGAAAATCAGTTTGCCGAGTGATAACAAATACTTAATCGGTAGCCGAAACAAAACCTGGAAAATATTTGATTCGTTTCGATTTTTAAGGTTTGTGTAAACCGAAACCTTATTAAAATCGGTTTACTGTCAGTCACACGCATTTTTCTGAGAAAGAAGGTGGGAACTATGAACACTCACGCATACAATTACTTAGGGAGGTCCCATATATGCAAAAGGGAGATGCAATTTTTTTTTTAACCAAATATGGTCACGTGGGTTATTAAATGAAAGGTTTCGCTTAGTACTTTCCGATGCCGGTCTTAGTTTTGACAACAGGTGGAAAAATGGAGAGTGCGGGGAGCCGAAAGTGACCATTTCTTTCACGGACCCATTCTCAGAAACTACCCAATCGAAAAATCTGAAAAAAATCAGGAGGCTGCCTAGACTCCGAAATACCCTCCATACCGATATCTGTTCAAGTAACTTTAACTAAACTTTTTTTATAATAGTATATTATTATACTTTCTAGTAATTGCAAAACCCTCCTTAAATTCATCCACGAAATTTTGCATCAACGTATGCTACGACATGTAGCATGATCCTGGCAAGTTTGGTGGAAATATATAATTATATATAGTATATATAAATATATATTGTTGTTAAATTTTTTTAAATGGGACTTCAGGGACTCGAAGACAGTACCCAACATAGTTAAGAGTCGGTCGACAACACCAGAGCGGCTCTTCGCCCTTGGATATAAGGCACTCCATGGACCCAGTAATTAAGAGAAGCTTAGTAACTGGGGATGTCGACCCAATTTATAATGAGGCTTTGACCGCATTTCAGTTCGCATTCACAGAATATGACGAGATTCTCCCAGACGCTAGGCCTAGGATCCCAAAACTAAAGTTTACTTCGGCAACTACGAACATCATTGCTGCCGTTGACAGATTTTTGGCAGATCGTTTGGCTAGCGAGATTACATACCTACGTTGCAGCTGCCACGGTTATTCGTCTCAATAATCAACAACTTGGAGCGAATTACAGAGGTACGCGCAATAGGAATTCACCGTTCTGGGTATTTCGACTCAACAAAGGAGTCGAAAAGTTGCTGTAATCGCATCCGTAGGTATCAAAAACGCTTTCAGCGAGGGATAACCTCGATCTGGATCAGGTAGAAGACTTCTGGAGAAGTGTTTGGAGCGAACCCAGTCGTTGCAATTTCGCAGCGACGTGGCTCCCACCCTTATGCGTTCATGCCAGGCCCTCCCAGAAATGAACCCTTGAAAAGGCAGGTAATTAGAAGGCGCCAGGAGTTGATAAGATTCACAACTTTTGGCTGAAGCGCTTCAAGAGCGCTCACAGGGTATTGGCAAATAATTTTAATCAGATGATTGCCGATCCTGAATTAGTTCCAGAATTTTTCATCAAGGGGGTAACTTTCCTCATCCCCAAGAAACAGGGTGCATCTTGCCCTTACAAATCTCGACCAATTACTTATCTTCCTACCATCTACAAGGGCTTCACTTCAGTTCTGTGCGCGAACATCTCAAAACAGTTTGATGTTCATAAATTGATAGCTGATGAGCAAAAAGGATACGCAAAAGGCTCCCGAGGCTGTAAAGAACAGCTTAGAATCGATACGGTAGCTTAAAGCAAGCTGTCCACCACAAACGAAATATCTCGACAGCCTACATGGATTATAAATCAGCCTTTGACTCCATATCGTATTCGTGGACTCTACAACTATTACCCTTTTACAAAATCAACCCGAGTGTCGTTCTTCTCCTGAGAACTTTGATGAAGAAGATGAGATACGAATCAGGTGTGGCATTTTACAAGGCGACTCTTTAAGCCCACTGTGGTTTTGTTTGGCTTTGAATCCACTATCCCAACTTTTGCATGAAAGCAAACACGGGTTCCAAGTCAAACATGGCATATTGGCGAAATGTACATTAAGTCATTTAATGTATATTGATGACGACATCAAATTGTATGCTAAAGACGAAAACCAACTTCGCTCCTTGTTGAACATCACCATCCAGTTCAGCAGGGATATCGGCATGCAGTTGGGTTTGGAGAAATATATAGAAGTATAAAAGTAATTGTTCGGGGAAAACACACCGACAACGAAGGATACAGTTACAATAACAATTGAGGATATGGATTCGGACGAGGTCTACAAATACCTCGGCATATTGCAAGCAATAAACAAATCCAAGTTGTTTGGAGAATTTGAACGGTGTCTGGATCTTATCTTTAAAACTGAGCCGTTCGGGAAAAATAAAATCATGGTGATCAACATCTTCGCCATTGCCGTCTTTCTTTATACTTTCGGTGTGATACAGTGGTGTAACACGAATTTAGAATCTGTCAATAGACGGGTAAGGGTAGTTCTTGCAAACAACAACATGCACAATAGAGCTGCCGAAAAATTGAGGATCACTATCCCACGTCATCAGGGAGGAAGGGGGATACTTGATTTAAAAACATTGCACTACAATCAAGTGCATTCTCTTCGTGAGTTTTTCTATGAGAAACAATCCTCTAGCCAAATACATCAGGCTACCGTCATGGCAGATAATAAATTATCTTCTTTGAACTTGAGAAGCAGAGAATGGGATCCCATGTCGAATGTCACTTCAGTCCGACAGAAGATCGACATGTGGAAAGAGAAACCCATTCACGGAGGTCATATAAAAAATTTGTTGTTGTCAGGCATTGACATCGAAGCCTCCAACAAATGGTTGACAAATAGTGTACTTTTCTGTGAGACCGAAGCATTCATAACTCCGCCTGCAAGATTCTCCATCAAAACCTTGCGTTGAAGTATAACTTAGTGACAACCTACCATCCTTACTATAAGTATACTCCGCAGAGAATCTTGGAAAATGATCGGGTCAAACTACTGTGGGATCACACTATTGCCACCGACCACAGTGTTAATCATAACAGACCCGATCTAGTTCTGCTTCTGAAGGAAGAACGAGCGTGCTTTATAATTGATGTAGCCGTACCGTTGGACCGGAACACTATTGAACAACAGCACGAAAAAATCCGAAACTACGGCCCCTTGGCGGACGATATGAAGCAAATTTGGAGACTACCAAAGATCGAAGGAGTCCCAGTCGGGATTTCAGCGACGGGATTTGTCTCGCGAAATTTGTGTAAAGCTCTGAAAACGCTCAGTTTTAGGGCTGGACTATACATGGAGATGCAAAAAGCGGTTATCCTTGCAACCTGTGCTATAATCCGAAGA
The DNA here is from genome assembly GCF_905115235.1 of Hermetia illucens. Classification (NCBI taxonomy): domain Eukaryota; kingdom Metazoa; phylum Arthropoda; class Insecta; order Diptera; family Stratiomyidae; genus Hermetia; species Hermetia illucens. The sequence continues at coordinate 163,673,358 of NC_051850.1, forward strand.
CTCCCGTCCGGTAACAAATTTTACCTAGTGGGCTTCAGCCTTGATTCTTACTGTCTCTCATTTAAGATCTGTGTCTCTGTAGTATAGAACCACCGCGTCATTGCTTGAAGTGTTTGCGATAATCGGAATGTAGCAATACATTTTCACATGGTCGCACACTTTACATTGAAACGCATAATTGCTGTGATCCAGAACTTTGGATGTTGCCTTCAGCGCATACTTAGGTTGGTCGCCCCTCGGTCCGGTTGGACAGGAGGGTCCGTGGGTTTTTGAACCATGTATATATACATCAACATTGCAAATTAATTTTTTCAATAACAAACATTTAGAGATATGCTAGCCAGTATTCAACCGATGAGGCTATGGGAAACATGAAAATGCGGTGTTTTTAGGATAATAAATAGCAATTAGATGGTTAATGGAAATTCTGAGATTATTCGCACGCCTCGAAATCAGCAAATACTACAAAATTTAGAATATCGGTGAAAACCATCTTTTCTCGTTTGAAAAATAATTGATTACATACTCGTACAACATTAATTTGGGGCTTCCTTATCGCATTCTATTAACTTGTGTATTGCATGTATATTTGCCGTTTGCTTTTCGATAAGCTCTCATTCCTCACATTAGGAGCTGTTTTTGTCGTGACTTAGTTCCAATCTAAACATTAACTTTCCTATCGTCCCTTTAAATTACTCCAATTCATCTTTTTAAAACATGTATTCAAGCTAAAACCATATTATTTAAACAAGAGAAAATCAAAATCACACTAATGTTGAGGACAGTTGGTTCCCGAAATACAGTACACATATGTGTTACTCAGCGAAACAATTTTAGCCAATAAAGGAAATGCTCTCTACAACCTGTTCATTTTGTTTGACTTCAAGTTATTAACTTTCTTCAACTTATTGGTTAAATTTATTGATTTATCATTATCCAAAGTTTTATTGTAAATAACGCAATTATACGGTTACAATCTTTTTTCCAAAACGAGTAATTTGAGGGTTATTTTGTACTGGAAATTTCCATTCTCAAGTTACAAAATTCTTCACATTGACGAATCATTCAAAAATACAAAGAATCCGTCACCTTTTCGATTGAAGTGGATGAAACTATGCAAAGGTGCTTCCTAGCCAGGCCTCTGATTCTTAACACAAATCAGAGGTTTGCCTGGGCAAGCTTCTTTTAAGGTGAAGAAAATCTCCGATTAAATTAGAGAATTATTTTTAGAGGAAAAAAATTGAATCTCCACTTGTCATGCATGGGGAGTTCTGCTCATGTCCTAAACACCATTTCAAAGTCACGCAATTCCAATGGAAGGGCATCAAGCTCCATGACAAGTTTCAAATGACAGACAGACAGGCAGATACATAGTTATTCGTTTCTGTCTTGCCAAAGCTGGGATTGCTGCTTGATTTCTGTAGATCATCTGTGGATGTGACCATTATCTTCCAGGCATTTGCTTTTTCTGAAGCTATGTGTATGGTTTTAAAACAAATCACCTTTCAAAAGGAATCGGGATTACGTACAGGTTAGCTGTTCGTAGGTATTATGCCGTAACATTTAGATGTTCGGACATATCGATTCACCTTTGATCATGTGCGGTGTGCTTTCATGCTTATGCATTATTGCACTGTAAAGCTTGGACAAATTTGAAACGATAAGAAAATTCCAATCCATTCCGTTGGGGGATTGATAAGTTTTTTATAAATATTCTACTGTTTGAAAAAAAAATCTGCGAAATCATCTTCTCACACCTATCGCTGCACATATATTTTATCTTAACATTTAATACCGCCATTTCAAAGTAAAAGAACGTAATCGGAGACAAGTAACGATTTCTCGGGAATTTAAGGTTTAACCCACACAAATGTTGGGAAATTTGATTGTTGAGTTGTACTCCAATGGCAAAGTTGTTGCCGGGCATTTGGGTTTGAACCAAAAGGCAGCTCTCCCACAAACTTACTAATCAACTTAACTCATTGTGTTATTGCCCATTAGAGTTCAGACGCCCACATTAAAGTTGTCTTTTATCAATCCAAATTCCAGGAAAATTTACGCCGAAATCTCAATGCAATCTATTTTATTTTTTTCTAGATTAAAATCTTTATTTCTGCCAGATTACTACTAGACGCTTAAAGGTTGATAAGAGAGATATCATAAGCCATGGAAAGTATACGTAAAAGAAGTGATTACAGAAACAACCAACAAAAATAACCAAAAATTGGGGGACAATATTGTCAATAGGTATGACGTAGGATTAATCTCGACATACGCGAAATTATCTCGAGATAAGTGAACGAGGCGTACACATTCAGCAAATGATAAGGCTGACAAAAATGATGACACCAGCTACACTTAATACATATTCCTCTATCATCCGTAGCTAGACTTGTCGTAGGGAGAAGTAAGAAATAGATATTTTGAATTGATTGCCTGCAGCGAACGCAAAAATCAGACGAAATTATGCTCGTTTTCATGGATGCCATCGCTACGCAGCCACAGGTGGTAGCACGTGTCTGCGACGTGAAAAGACCCCTAATTCACTTTAGTTTGTATAATCGCAATGTCCGCCGCACGGTAATTTCCATCAAACTGTGGAGATCATGAAATATAGCACATCCCATTATGATTTCTTTTTTAGTTTCAAAATTGTCTACATTGGGTTAATTTTCCATGGATTATTCGTTATTGTTTTCAGGAAATTTCTCGGCCATTATGGGAGTCTGTTGAACAAACACACCATCAACTTCCAGAATTGAACATTGTAGGTTCAAGGGGGTAGTTAGTCTCCTGATTCTAGTTGAAACTGAGATGACAAAAACGAAGTGATGTAGTTTTCTCATACCGGGACTACAGTTTTGAACTTGAACCTGACTGCGATGAAGTCGCCGCACGTTTTGCATCAATGCTAATTTTATGCTTCGTAGATAGTATCTTTTTTTTGCCGAAAAAATCGGTCCAAATTTATGAATTGGATTATCAAAACCATAGTCAATTTGCTTATCGCTGCAGATTTCAAACTTACATTTGAATGATGAAAATTGTTATCAAAAACACTGTTTTTGAATCCTTCCTAACATTCAAATATTCCAAGAGAAGTTCATTCATTTCAGTTGTAATTTCTCAGCAGATCAGACCATAGCTGAGGGACGGATTGGCTTCCTAGCCAGCGTACAAAAGTCGAAAGGGAGTAAGAGTACTTTTCATTTTGGGCTGTAATACTCTTTTTAAAAATTCCATATTAGTTATCATAAACAATGATAAGCGCTTCAGTCAGACAGATACATGTGAATCTTGTTAACTTCTGGCGCCTTCCAATTATCTGCCTTTTCAAGGGCTGCTTCTACCTTAACTTTAGTCACGTCAGGCATCGTCATTTCTGGCAGGGCCTCGCATGAGATTTTTTTAGAATCCCCGATGGTTTTGGAAGAATAAGATGTTGTCTGTCCTTCACTGAAAGCTTTTTTGACATTTATGGATGCGATTGGAGCATAATGAAAGTTTCTACTTCAGCACCTAGAGAATTTCTTCGATTATCACATCATTGAACAGATGGTAGTTTCCAATGATGCTGGCAATGCATCTGTGCATTCTTTTTCAACTTTTCGACCCTTTTGTTGAGTACCTCTGTTATTCGCTCCAAGTTATTGATTATTGAGAAGAATAACTATGGCAGCTGCAAAGCAGACCAGACACTAGCCAAACGATCAACCAAAATTCTGTCAACGGGAGCAATGATGTTCGTAGTTGCCAAAGTAAACTTTAGTTTTAGGATCCTTGGTTTAGTGTCTTGGAGAATCTCAGCATATTCTGTGAAGTCTCATTATAAATTGGGTCAACATCCCCAGTCACTAAGCTTCTCCTGATGACTGGGTTCATGGAGTACTTTATAGGTGCAATATTTGCGTTACTCCTTTGTTCAGTCCAGTAAGTTGATGACGCCAAACCGAGCTCAAGTAAAACTTCGTGAAAAATTTATTTTGTATTTTCCACTATCACCCGGTATTGATTAATGACGTTCTGCCCGGGAACATGCCTTAGTTCTGGAAAGCGAATTATGAACACATCATGGAATCGGTGTCTGTACCCTGATGGATTCCGTTCCAAATCCGTGACACGGTAATAAGCGCGGACGATAAATTCGTTAAGTTGGTTCCTGCAAATCATACCACGCCTAGGTCTTCCATCATTGGTGGTTGACGGCATAACCGCCAAAACATTCATCCTAATGACCAGCACTTCGTATAGATCGCTGGAATCCCGTAAGCATTCATATGTGTTTGCCTCACAAGCTCCTGTATCTAGGTTGTGTCAAAACTGGCTAAATTTTCCTTCTTCTTCTATATCCTTGATTTACCACAGATGATGAGCATGTGCCACCTGGAGCCAGCATCAGGGCCTTGAAGTGTGTTAGAGCACTTTATTCTAGACCGTAACGATGCACTACAGGATTACAGTACCCTATAGGACATGTGGCCAGCATTGTGCTCGCCCGAGATTATTACCCTGATTTGACTCAGGTACTCATTCACAACTGAGTCGACTGATATACGATTTGATCCTTGAGCCTTGTGCTCTAACCACTTGAGCCATCCAGGCACACAGGACACAATACAGGACAAATATTGTCAGAAGTCTAGATGGATGATGCAGAGCTGTCAAAAGGCTTAAAATTGCACAAAAAAAGGTAAAATTTGTACATTAAAAAGTACTTTGACAATTCGCATTTGTATCCTTGACGTATACAGGGTGTTTCACAACTACCGGACGAGGGGTATGGCTGGCGCAATTCTAAGCAAAATATATTCAATACTTTTTCGATTTACTAACCGTTTACCTGCCACGGATATTTGAATTTCTAAAAAACCCAGCCTTAGCACCGTTGAAATCATAAAAACTCAAAACCTATGATAGTAGTTAGAGCGCTAGGATACCCAAGTTAAATCAGGGTAATAATCACGGGTAGTGTACCACCGTTACGATCCTCAATGTTCAGATCCAATTGGATTGTCGCGTCAAAGATTATTATTATTCTCTACTTTCGGCAGTTGCGATGTCTCGTCAACAGTTTGATGAATCTAAGGCCGTTAGATACTGTTACAAGCATCTCTTTAAGACCACTTTCCCTCATTTTTTGGCAAAAAATTAGATCGTTCGATACGAGTGCAGTTCCCAAAACATCAACCATGACAAAACGACAACTTTCACGACTTCACGATCCTCAGTGAATGCTTTATGCCACTCAAATATTTATAATGAATTTTCAATGAACTGTAATTTTTCGCGTTATAAGCAAATGACTGCCAAACAGACACTGAAGGAAGTATCCCCCTTAAATTTCAGATGAATGTCAAAGAAAATTGTACCAATCTAGAAAAAAAGTCAGAATACCGGAAGCTGAAGGTTTCGGGTATAAAGATCTTGTGTTCACTTGTGTAAGAAATTTCCTATACACATAGCTAAAATCTTAAAATACTCCTTGATATATTTATTACTAAGCAAAAATTCTACAGTTCATAGAATTTCACTTTATATGATGATGACGCCATGCGCGTTTTAGAGTGCAACAAATTCACGTGAAATACAAAATTGACCTTCTATAACTTTGTTAACAGTAGTTGGATTTCCTTCAAACTTCTCAAAATTGTGTATAATATTATCCCTTATAACGCTGCCATTTTATACTTCTAGGATAAATTTAACGGCGATTTTCAGATAAATTTCCAAAATAGTAATATGCAAGTATTAACTTTATTAGAGCAGAAATTAGAATGAGATGTATTTTGAGGCTTAGATTTTGTATAGATCCACTATTGTGAATTTTTTCAGATTTTTCGGTTGGATAGGTTCTGAGAATGGGTGTGACAGATTGACAGACAGACGGACAAACAGACAGTGAATCGATTCTAATAAGGTTGAGTTTCACACACGTAACATACGTAGATGTCCAATAGATATGACTAAAGCTAATAAGTTAATAGCTTTCTGATTGATGAGATCTTTTTTGGAGGATTCGGTTTACGAGGTGCATACTGAAAACTTCTTCACTAATTTTGTTGGACATTAGGAAGGCAAGTATTTTTTTCCCCTAGGTTGGTAGGACCGTCTATAACGCCTGGCAAAGGCGTCTCTTAGTCAAAAGGTTTAATTATCTCCGAGTTACAGGTGTCTTTGTAAACAACCAAAAGTGAACTTTTCGATTTTTACAATGGGTGTTTTTGTTCAGCAAAGAACTTACATCAAATTTTGTTTGTGGAACGAATATTCTTGTGCGGACACGTTGAAAATTTTGTGGAAGACCTTTGGTAATCAAACTATCGCACAAAAAAATGTTTATAAGTGGTACAACGAGTTCAAAGCGGGCGGAGAACGCGTTGAAAACGAACCGCGTTCTGGACGACCGTCAATGTCTATCGACGAGGGCCATGTCCAAAAAATCAAAGATTTGGTGCTTGAAAATCGTCGATTGACAATTAGGGACCTCGTTAATAGTATATCATTTGACTCAGCCCAATCCATTGTGAAGGATATTTTGTGTCTCAACCGCGTCAAGTCTTGATTGGTGCCAAAATCGTTCAATTTTTCGGAAAAAAGCGTCGCGTTGATGTGTGTGAAACTTTGCTGTCTGAGTATCAGGACCACATCAAATACATCATTACTGGAGGCGTGGCTCCGTACGACTTCTGGCTATTCAGCAAACTCAAAAGGTCAATGCTGGGACCCCGTTTTGACACGATTGAGGAGATAAAAACCGAATCGAAGAAGGTCTTGAAGATAGAAGATAGATAGATAAAGAATTTACATTTTATAAACAAATCCACCTTACTTTTTGATCACAGTAGTATGTACTTCCAACCCCATTTTTGAACGTATTCGTTGTGGATTTGAGAATTTGTTGCACTTTTTCCCGATTTAATAAACCGGGTAGTTCTAAAGACTTTGACGATTGCTGGTTTCAAGGTTTTATGTAAAACAAAAAGCACCGCTGAGAAATATTTCTCCAGAAGAAATTTTAATTGTCCCAACATAATAGACTACTATGGGGTACGCGATGAAAGACTGATCCCCAAAAAAAATTGCTGAGCTTTCATGATTCACCTTTTTCCAGTAAATGAAGTGGCTTTCTAAGAGATCCGGATAGCTCAGTGGTTAGAGCACTAGGCTGTCATACGGAAGGTCGCGGTTCAAATCTCACTGGTGGCAGTGGAATTTGCATCGTGATTTGACGTCGGATACCAGTCGACTCAGCTGTGAATGAGTACCTGTGTCAAATCAGGGTAATAATCTCGGGCGAGCGCAATGCTGACCACATTGCCTCCTAGTGTACCGTTACGGTCTTGAATGAAGTGCTCTAACACACTTCAAGGCCCTGATCCAATATGGATTGTTGTGCCAACGATTATTATTATTATTTCTAAGAGAATTCAAGGTCAACGGACCACTTTTATGAAATTTATTTGATAAATACATAAAAGGAAAATCCAAATTTAATTTTAAAGATTAATTACGAAGGAAGTACCAGAGATAACTGTTTTTATTTATTTATTTTTTTCTTGGTAGATCCTTCGTCCTAAGAAAAAATTTTTTGAAAATTAATAACGATTGGCCATCTGAATTGATCTAATCACTGCAGAAATGCCACGGGCGGGATTGTAGGAACATTGCAGCCGTCTGAGTTATACGATACAAAAAAAAATAAAAACTTAACAGTAACGTTGGATTTTTTTTCCAAATTGTTTCGAATTTTGTTAAAATTTCCCAATAAAAATTGAGGCAAAAATAAATCGAATTTTGGTCAATTTTATGAGCATTTAAAGTCCTGCTGAAAACTTCTTGAAAGAAGCGTTCTTGTATTGTAAAGATACTCGAAAAGGCAGAGGTACTTCATTTGCATAGGAAGGGAAGCGTATCTCACAATCCCTCATATAACGTATTCCCGACAACATTAAATTTCGAAATATGCCAAACAAAAAAATAAAAACGATATCTTGAAATCCCGAAAGTAGACCCCTTAATTGATGTTTATAACATGTAAGCTCCACGAATCTTGATTGGCTCAAATAAAGGCCACAGACGTCGATTGTTGAAAACAATTAGAAAAAACGTTAAAATGAACAGTACCACTAAGAGGATCACCTCGCCCGGCGAAAACAAAATTTTTTTGCATAGTGGGGTTCACTATTCATTTTTACAACCAGCTGGTGATAATATTCCAGAAGAGTTCCATTTCAATGAGTGTTCCACAACTTTCACAGGTAAATCGTGGTGGACCCATACTTAAGTATGATAACACAAAGCCTCAAACTAGACAAAGGGCGGTTAAAAATCGTTCAAGACAAGAATAAGTTCATTTCACCTAGCGAGATTTATTTATTCAAAAATCATTTGCAAAATCGGTGCTTCGTTGCCGCTGAAATGTTTTTAATCCATGAAATCCGGCAGTTTTTAATTTTGTTATTTTTTCAAAAACTAATTTTAATATGTGAACTATTGCCGCATCTATCCGTTTTGTGTACCAGTTGATACGATTAATTAAAACGGATGTTCCAATTTTTTTATCAATACATTCTTTTAAATTACGTTTTCATTGAAAATACTCTGAAAAATTTAATAGTGCATTTCATTTAGTATTTATCTCAGGAACAAGAAAAAATTAAGCTTATTTTAAAAAAATTTTGAATTTTTTATTTGCACTTGACTCACTTTTACAAGTTTGAGCCACTGTTACCAAATCCGTCTCATGTGTTTTGATCCTTGTAAAAAATAAAGACCCTAAAATCAAGTTCAGTTGTTAACTGACAACAAGGTCGCTAAGCGGGTATTACTTACCAAATATAGGAAATGAATAAAAAAATCTTTAAACAGAATTAAAAGTGATGTCACTTACTTAATTCGTGTAGTGATCACTTGCGGAAAAAACACTTTATTATTGAAATTCGTCTCATAAATTGTTGAATCACGAAACATCACTAGAAGCAAGTAAACTAATTTAATGATGTTTTCATCCAATGTGATAGTTTTGTAAGAAATTTATGACAATAAATCGATGTCTTAGCATTGTTTGAAGAAAACATATTACATCGTTTCCTCATCAATGCTATAATATTTATAACAATCATTTTTCAGAAACCTAACCAATGTATGAATTCTTCGTTCGAAAAACATGTGGTTTTTCTCTGGAGAAATTGACAGGATATAGTAGCAATCTTTAATAATGTCAACATTTTACCCTCTCAAAATATTCTATAGCGGAAAGAGAAACGACGTTTGAAACTTTCTGAAATGGAGGGTGTATGTCTTTTTTTCTCTAAACTTTTTTCCATTCAGTGATGGGATCGCCTTGTCTAGATCCTGTACGCCACCTCGTTTGGCCATAAATAGGATCCATGTCTGTGTGGCCGTATAAAGTCCCAGAATGCTATGGCGAAGGAACAAACTTTTGTTAATAGGAAAACTAACACTTTTTATATTGAAATGACTCCAAATTGATCCTTTGATTTCTTGAGATATCGATAGTAATGCATTGACCATATGGCAGCTTAACGCCGGCTGAGTCGAGCGTTTTAATATAGTATTTGTTTCATACCATGGTCGATTTTATACTTCTACTTCTTTTTACATTCAAAGAAACCGTAGCCCTTCCTCTTTTCCCACATAGCTCGTATTCATCCAAGCTAATTGTGTTCAGTCTGTCAAACATATTGATCTCTGCAGCTTTACTTTTCAAAGGAATGAACCGATGTTTCGTATATATCCGCAAAAATATCAGCAAATAATCGACCTTTATAAGGTTTCTTTATACTTTCGTTTCCATTTTCTTAGAACTGAATCCTTTATGATGTTACAATAATCATTGCCAGCGCTAAATGAGCAGGTCTGACATGACTATACAGTCTGTTACATAAGAGCGTGGTCACTGTTACACGTAGATAAAAAATCTGAGCGTCCTGCTTCTTTTTCTATGACATAGAGGGCACCTCAGTCCTTCATGCTTTTTGTAAAAAGTCAGCTCTCTGTCAAATTTAGTCTTCAATTGAGTGGTTTTTCGAAATGAGTGCTGTTTACGCCTCTCGCTTTGAAGCAATTTTTCTATGTATGCATGAAAAAGGACCCAAATTAACGCAAACTGCTGCTGCGAAATATATGGAAAAGTCGAAGCAGTTCGTTAGCAAGTGGATAATTCGCTATAAAAAGGTTGGTAACGCTGATGATTTTCCTGATCGCGAAAGTGCAAGCAAAGACTCAAAAAAAGACGAATAAAAGATTCTCGCATTGTTCTCGAAAGATCCAACTTTGACTTTACGTGGAGCTGCTGTGAAATTGAAAGCAAAAGGTGTTGACATATCTTACGGAACGATTCGCAGGCACTTGCTTGCCAAGAAACTGAAATATCGCAGTACTTTGGTAAAACCAATGTTGAGTGCAAAACACGTTGAAAAACGAGCGGAATGGGCGAAGGAAAACTTGGACCGCGATTGGAGCAACGTAATTTTTTCTGATGAATCCTCCTTCTGGGCATTTCCGAGCATCAAACACGCCTGGGCAACCTCCACCAGTAGGATGCTTCAATGGACTGTTAAACACCCCGTCAAGGTCCATGTTTGGGGGTGTTTCTCAAACAAAGGTTTCGGTACTTTGTTCTTATTTACCGAGAATTTAAATGCCGAAAAAATGAATAAAATATATCAAAAGGCTTTGTTACCATCTGCTAAACAATGGTATATCAAGAAAAATGAAAGCTGGATCCTTTAAGAGGACAACGATCCGAAACATCGGAGTCGAGCGTGTAGCGAGTGGAAGGCGCAAAACGGAGTTGTCACTTTAGATTGGCCATCTCAGTCACCGGATGCAAATCCCATAGAAAATGTGTGGGCTCTGATGAAAATGCAGCTTCGCAGACGCAAGCCATGTAATTTAGATCAACTTTCTCGACAAATTCGGAAAATTTGGAGGTCTTTTCCGGTAGAATATGCAGAAAAACTAGTGGAAAGTATGCCCCGACGGTGCCAGGCCATAATTGACAATGCAAGAGATTGAACTTGCTACTGAGGTATTTGCATTGAGTATTGACGACCAAATTATCAATAAATTTGCGAATTTTCGAAAAATCAATTGTTGTTATTATTTAACAGTGACCACGCTCTTATGTAACAGATAGTATGTAGACTTTGCAGCCTGGTGTGCCCTTATGTTCAGCTCGTTGGCGCTGTGTCCTGGGCACCATAGGTTACGAGAAACGAGAAAATCTGGGCGGTATTTATGGTCTCATGTATACAAGTGAACAAGTAGTTAACCGGGTTCGGCGAAGTCAGCGTGTTGCGAATCTTAATAATTCCTGCAACCCTTATAGACAGATTTCTGTGAGTGCCAGATTGCTACAAGATCGATAGAGAGTCCAGAGATATTCGTGTTATTGGATACCACTGCATCAATGGCGAAAATTGAGGCATCTTCTTCTTTTAGATGATCAGATCACGAATAATCACGAAGCAGGCATTAGCTAATTGGAACTCTGAGTATTATGTATAGGTTAGGGTTATGATTTTTTAACACTTTTCTCAAATTTTGAATTTCCTATGGTTGTAGTTGATGAACTTTTATGTATTTGCTACATTTCTGGTGTTATTTTTGTTCGTTTTTAAAAAATTCTCCCGAACAAAATATTATTCTACTTGCAAGGGCAAGCAATGGCCCATGTGGTCACTACGAAAAGAAATTCAACTACGACGAAGTAGAAGTCACAGTAGAGTTGGACACATTTCAAAGTGCGAGTGAATTAGTGTTGGAATTTGGTATCGCCAAACCAGCAATACCTGATCAAAATAATAAAGTGACAAAGCCAGATTCCTGGGTTCCGCACGAGCTTAATAAAAAACCGAAAACAGCGGCGTCTAGAGGCTTGCTTAATGTTGCTGCTACGTCACAAGTTTGATCCACTTTTGTTTCGGATAGTGACTTGTGACGAGAAATGAATCCTTTACAATAACGTGTGTGATTGGATGTGGATGAAGCACCGAGACACTGAGGAAAACGTACTTGGTACCTGGAACACCGATAAAAACAGAGGTCTACTGTAACCAATTAAGTCAAATGATGGAAAAACTCAAGGAAAAGCAACTGAGATTGGTCAACAGAGAGACGCTATTGCTTTTCACGCAACGCCAGACCACACACGGAACAAGTGACAAAAATACAGGACTTAGAGTCGGGAATTTTCCTTCACCCTCCATACTTACCAAACCTTGCCGCACAGATTATCATATTTTTTCGAAATTTGGACAACTTCTTGGTGGAGAAAAAGTTCAATTCCCGCGACCCGAATTTTTCAGCTAAAGATTAACCTACCAATTAAATAATAAATGTGTATTAATAAAAAAGGGGGATATTTTGAATAAAAATAATACATGTAATATGTGAAAATCACAAGGAAGGTTTGTCATCCTTTCATAGCACTTGATCCTTAAAGACCCAAAATAAGCCCACCACCATAAAAAAATTGCTTGTGACTTCCTTTAGGCACGGCTCATCCACCGTGGATCTGCTCCGCCTGCAGACAGATAAAGTTCCTGACCGAGTGATTCGTTTCTGAATTGGGCTGGCAATGATCTCTAAACTTGGTTTGAGGTTCGCCAGTGACGGTGACATTGGAATAAACCCAACGCTTCTTCTCTCTGTTCTAGTTCTGATGAATGTACACTTCTCACCGAGACTTTTAGCGACCTACATTTAGGGGAGTTATGGTGACGCATTGCTGACAGTTCTGGTATTTAAGTTATCAGTTAAGGGAACGTCTGATATTCCTTCATAGAATTCTCTTTCTATAAATGAACTAAGGAATCCAAAGGCTACCTGGTTAAACACATCGTAGGACAATCAAGGTTTAAGAAGTACAAAAACTATAGTTATGTTGGAGCCAGTTTTATAGTTTATGCTATAATCATGTCATGCTCAACTCGGCATTTAACCTTCGGAAAGTGCTGCCTTCTATGAATACTTTATCATGAAATTTAATCCAGAAATATAGTTGACGCTCTGTAAAGAAATTTGTCTTTAAGCAGTCCTTAAGTTTTAGTATATTTAAATTACCGAAAGACTTACTACGGAAGTTGAAATGGATTGACTTTATTCCCTGATCTTACATTTTGATCATAATTTCATTAACCTGACTAGAATTCTGCTCGTTAACCACAGTCTCAGAAATTAAAAAATACGCGAATGATCAAAGATCGTGTTAGGGTTGATAGGCATATCAATTGCCAGCAAGGGGACTCTGATTGATTTCTTCACATGTCGGAAATTTTTATTTTCAGTTCTTTGCATTGGATTTCCCATTGCACTTTCCGTCATGCCACAACTTAAAAACCGGGGAATAGTTTATTTACAGAATTCCGAGCGGTGTGCTAGCCTCCCGAATACAAAAGACTATTTGGGTTATATAATAACCCACCGGGTCTCTCATATAGTCGAAGATAACAGCAAGTTTCATTTTTTGGCTGACTAAGAACCTATCCCAAGCATATGGTTTACTGGATGGCGGCTATAATATATGCTATGCAACACTGTTAAATCAACCCTATATTCGGACAGGGTATTGGCTAGCTGCTTGACAGCTTCATCTCTGTACAGGGAGCGCACGTTCCATGAGAAAATGTGCAAATGTCAGCCCTACCCAACCCCCAACTTGGTGGACCAGTTGGTACGATTTGTCCCGTTTTTAGATGCGGGAGACTTGCCTTCATCCTTCTTTGTCTGCAGCTTTTCGTTAAGAAAGAACTCCCAGCGATCAGCATGTGGAGGTGCTCCATCGTGGGTACCAATTGACGTTTCGTCCTGGGATCTATACTACCCTTTAACCATCTTTTTAAACTCAGATATTCAAAAGTAGTTCAAACTATGACTAATATAATGTCCAAATTTAAATGAATGAATACTAATTAATTGTTCGCGCTAAAAAAATTGACCACGTGATGATCGAACGCCGCCACTTCTAGGCCTCGATGAATGTCAGGACACATAGAGGTCGAATAACAGCACCACCCAGAATCCCCTTTGACAATCAGGTGAGAGTTAACACTGAACCCCTTCCACAACACAGCGCTCCGGAACACCTATAAGAGGGAAATGGATGCCGCATTAACCGCAGAATGTATGAAGTGTAATGCTGCATACCGTATAATGTTGCATTCTCAAAGAACGCAGGCACGCGCAGAGACTTACCACGAACTCCGGCGAGCGAAGAAGCAATTTCATAGACGGAAAAGGAAGTCTGGAAGAAGAGGCCAAATAAAAGTAGCAGGATCACTCTGGAGACTATTCGATATCAACAACGATTTAAAATAACGGTTGCCCTATTATGCGTCCTCTTTAACCTGGCCCTGGAGAAAGTGATTCGGATTGTCAGATGTGATTGCGAGGCACCATCTTCTTTAAGTTCACCACTGACGATATCAACATTATGGGAAGAACAACTCGAGATGAACAGTCGAGATCTTGGGCTGCACATTAATGACAGCGTGAAAAACCAGAGAACGAACAACATCGAATTGCACTGGTTAAACGCAAAGAATAAAGATAAGAGACTACAACTTTGAGACCTTTGAAAATTTCTCCATCTAAAATCGAGAATCACAACCGATAACAGCTATGACAATGAAATCCGCGTACGGTTGTTGGCTGCCAAGAGAACCTATTTCAGTTTACAAAATCTGTTTTGCTCGAAACATCCCATCATAGGGTCAAAGTTCTTACTATACTGTATGATCTTCCCAGTATTCCTCTGAGACCTGAGTTCATAGTCAGAAAAATTACAAACTCTTGGCCGCGTTCGAGAGAAGAATCCTCTGAAGAATTTTTGGCCCCCTACATGAGGATGGACGATTCCGTAGCCTACATAACGACGAAATCTATGAGCGATACCATGACCGTCCGATTGTGGAAAAATTAGGCTCAACAGGTTGCGATGGGCGGATCACCTAATCCGTATGGATGCGAATGATCGAGCCCGGACCTCGGCGCAAAACCTAAGCCTCTGGAGTTCTTTACTAAGGCAGATCTAGACCGGATACCGGTTGTTACGCCGTTGATGTTCAGTTCAATTCTGAAAACCTCCCTAATGTGGCTTCCCCCTTAAGTTAAGATTCAGCCTCTTTGAGCATCTATTTCACAGAAACGGGCAACGGAATTCTTTTAATTATTTGGAACTTGTAAACAATTCTGTAGTTGAATGGTCTCAGATTTAGCTGTGTCTAATGGAGTTTGTGGATCTGCCTTAGCGGCCGGGCTGGAAAGTTTCGAATTTGGTAAGGCCTACTTTAACCAATTCGCACTTAGGTTTGTCCTGCGGCTTTCGCATTGATAGAAACTGCTATGTGTGGCATTACTTTTAGAGAATTAGTGAGGAAAAAAATCAGTTGCCAATTTCAATTCAATGAATCTAATATTCTAATGAGATACTGATAGTTCCTATGAGTTGAGGAATAAGAACTCCCTTTAAAATATTAATGGGTTGACATAGAATTGGTTAAAGGCAAAAGAGTTTATCAAGTAACGTCCTTTCCAATGGAAATTTATGCATGATTCGATAAGGATACCCCTAAAGATTTCGACCTTTGCCTTTCGTACGAGGGACTAAAACTAAATTACGAAACCGCGACAGCGATTTCAGCGGACGCCAGAATATGTACTTTCCCTAATTTGGGCTAGAATTCTAGGGTTATTGATTGGACCTTCTTGGAGTTCTACGAAGTAGGATAGTGGAATTCAGAAGAACCATCCTCACCTCCATAAGGAGCTGTACTGTTGTGCTCTGGACAACGTGTAGGAAACAAGTTTGAATCCGATGACAGAATAATGCTTACGGCATCCGCAAGAGGCTCGTAATCTGGAAACTGGTTGTATACAGTATACTGACAATGACATCTTAGTCCAAACTCTACATTTCACTTCATGTCAATAGCAGGGAAACAGGAAACGTTAAAAAGTAAAATTGAAAACAAACGACTATCCACCAACCGGAAAAACTCAAACAGTTATCAAAAGGTATGAGGAGATACTTAATCTTCAATATACAACTCACAGGTATAAGTGAAATTTGATTTTCAGTTGAATATATGGTAATTTGCAATCATGATGTGCTTGCGAGTTAGTAGAAAGCGATCTACTATTGCCTGGTAAGCTACGACGCCCCTGAGAGTTGTCTCTGTCTTGGATGATACCGTCGTTTTACATTTCTGAAAACTTCTTGGAGTTTTTTGCACTAATGAGGGGACACTGTTCTGTCAATTGGCATGCTGGCTTGAAAAATACAAACGACTAACATTTCCGCGATGCCGAATTTGTCTTTAGCATAATGTGCCACTCGCTCTTCGAATGGTCATCGGTATCAGAGATGGTAGGTACAGGTATGAATCGCCGCTTCGAGGAGGTCAAATAACACTATGATGCGCGGTTTGTTACCGCAATTTCCTAGGACCATAATTTCTGTAGGAATGACAAGATGAGCAGCCTTCCATAGGCCAGTGCCCCGTGTAAATCGCCGCAACCCAATAGTGTGTACGCGAAGTGGAAACAAAAAAAATGATTGTTAAGATCCTAAAGGAAGGCATTTCACTTGCACTCCATTATTAAAGCTGAGCTAAAATCTGGAAATATAGGTACATCAACACTAACGAGCAGTTGAAGGCGTTCTGCGCCAAGATCTTCAACGAACAGATCATACATAAAGGGCGATAATTTCATTGTTGGTTATCTCAGGCATGGGAGTTGTCTATTCCAGAATGACAGACGAGTGGATCGTTCCTGGAATATGACCCACGACAGACGGAGGTGTAACCCTATGCTTCCGCTATATACAGCTGCTAGACATGTCCCAGTGAACATTCTACCATGATGTTGTAAACATATTCATAAGGAGGTATATCAGGCGATCTATATTATAGTTCAAGTTCGCTCAATTTATTCAAAATACGGTGAGTCATACCAACTTCCTTTCCCAATATAACAACAATCTCATTTCTTTTCAACTTTTGATAAATAAGTTCATTCGTTCACACCGTGATTAATGCAAAAAATTCCATTTACAAGACAATTATTGAACGAACAAGTAATTAATCACTGTTCAGTGAATTCTACGAATATTTTAATGTCAAATGCCCACAGTGTTTTGTCTTGTCTTTCTTCTAGACGCCCCAGAGGAGATGAAATGTAAACAAGCATTCCAAGATAAGAAGTTTCCAAAACGATGCCATGATTTCATTACAGTCGTTGCACTTGTAGCGCACTTTGTAGGTGGTAGGCGCGTAGAATTAGTACTATTTTTTGATAGAATTAAATTGTTAGTTCCTGGAACACATAAATGTTAACGAAAACATTGTTTAATGATGACAGAAAAAAGAAAACAAAATTCTTATCGTATTTTTGGTGATAAGCATGGTAATTAGATAAGAGCATATTGAAATTCCAAAGTAGAACGATGCACTTTGTATATAATATGCATTGTAGAAGGTTGTACTCAAAATTTGTCAGTGGTGTCTTATTGAAAGATGGTGAGGCGAAAAACTATTATATTTATGGACCCTAAATTGTCAGCCACATTGCAAATTGAGTCAATATCAAATTGGCTGTTGGTTGGGTACGTTATATGTAGAATGTTGCTTTCATTGATTCAGTTTTGAACTCGAACCTTCCTTGCAACTTCATCTGTTATGTTCCGTCTACCTTGGACCGATCTACTTGTCAAGGTCATCATCATCCTTCCCGAAAGTCGAAGGGTATTGACTCAAATTAGGAAACTACTATTATCTATTTTACCTATCCATGTTTTTTTCACAAAGTATGGATCTCAGTTTGTTCATGGATGTTTGTGTTCATCTTTGTGCTTGTCCCATTGATGTAGGATTGTCACTTGTGCAGTATTGAATTTGATAATGAAACTGATGCAGTCTCATCGACAGTGAAATAAGAACAGGAATCAATAAAATAGAAGCGGTGTTTAGATACTTTAAAAAATTAGATTTGATTTCTGTAGGGAGTAAATATGTGTTAGAATGAGGATCTGTCACCTGTCACTTTGATACTTATAAAGTTATAATTAACAAATCTTTTACCTTTATTATATATTGCAGCTACATAACAACCCTTTCATGGACTGTATTGAACTCCCCCTAGTGGAGAACGCCATGGAGAAATCTTTTTCAGAATATCGCACTTTTTTTTTGCTACTGAAAACTGCTTCTACCGAGCGAAGTACGCACCACAAAAACCGATCACCATCTGAGTGATCAATAATCAGAAATCTTAACCGAAAATTGCGTCTCTAATCTGGGACTATCGCACGGAAGGAGTTACTATATTAAAACTACTAAATGGTTTCAATTGAATTTGTGTTTTATAGTCGGGTCGAAATTAATATATCTTTTTTTCCCGACTGAGTTTCAGGCTGTTTTTGGCTTTAAAATCACAAATTTTTCCATAAATGTTGTTATTGAAATGTACTGGATTCCACTTAAGCTCTTGACTAGGGAACTATTTATAATTTCTAAAAATATGGTTCTAGTATTGTCTTAATCTGAAGACTTGAACTTTTCTAAGAATATGACCCACGCGACTCATTTTATTTTGACAATAAAGTGTTGTTAAAGTGGAAATTTTAATGAAGAATGGATTTTGATTGGAAATCACATCAAACAGACCTCAATCTAAATAGGAGATATTTTACCTGAATGTGTACATATTTTTTCGGTATTTTAAAGAATAATATCTTTAAACATGGCACACTTTTTTGTAGGCTTTCCGTTTTGTATGCAGAAAAGATTCTCCGGCGGCATACATTTACAACCCATGAAAGTTAATTCAGAATAAAACTAAGAATAAATATTTAGTAAGTCCGGAAAACACAAGCTTTGCCTAAGGTTTTCATGGTAAATCGCGACTTAATTTGATCTGCATTTTTGCAATATGATGCAAATTAGAGCAACAATTTATTCACTTGTTTTCAGCTGGTGAATATTTAGAGAGCGTAGAGAAGTCCATGATATACGAGTATTCATTATTTGATATTGCATTTTTCGTTATTTGACGATCTTTATAAAACTTAACTTGGATGCCGAAAATGTGTCTTCTTTCAGTCAAAATTTGTTCCCCCTTGATAAGGTCACTGACCTCTTCTTCAGATATTTTTATAGGAAAAGCACCCTAGGGTGCGCTAGGAGATTTACGGAAAATTGTACCCAAAATTGCTCTGTAAGATTTTAATCAGCCGAACTGTGATAAGTTCGAGGTTAAGACTTTTATTTACTTTAAGTTATTTTACCCTCGAAATAACTTTCACTTGACTCCAAACTTTAATTGAAAAATAACCTACTTACTCCCTTCTAAGTATGGTGCTGGGCAATAGTATAACTTTCGTGGATTAAGAAAAGCTTTGTTGTAATATAATTTCAAGTTTATTCTGTACAGTTCTGTTTTAATTTTAACTATATTTTTTCTTGAAATGTAACCTAATACCACAAGGAAGAACAAGTTGGAAGCCCCACAGGGATGGCACGAATTGTATCAAATCGCAACCCTGTCACGGGCGACTTTGACAGTTTACCGCGAGGCAGCATGGCACTTTCCGGGCTAGGCGAGGGATAGGCAGCTATACAGAGAATGGCAGGCTAAGTTCGCAGGCTAACACACAGATGACGCTACTAATATTAAATCCTTATGATTTTTAGTTAACCCTAAATTTCAAAAGACACGTGTATAAATTTGACAGTTGTCAGACTATTCACTGGTGGGATAGAGCGTTTTGAATGAAGCAACTTTCGTTATTTTGAAGAAAATGGATAAAAAGGAATTTCGTGTGTTTGCTTTTTGACGGTGTTAACTATTGATAAAGTAAAGTAATAGTCTTATATATAAAAATCAATTGCTGTTCGTTAGTCTCGCTAAAACTCGAGAACGGCTGAACGGATTTATCTTATCTTGATTTTGAAATGTCCGTGGAGGTCTAGGGAAGGTTTAAAAGGTGAGAATAATTCGAATAATTGCCGGTGAACCCCTCAAAACAGCACTTTTCTTCTTCCCATATAAACGTTTTTTTCTAAATAAAATTTAGAGTCAATTTGAAATTTATTGATATTCAATAAAGTTCAATCACTCACTGTGTTCATCGGACCTCATATTACAACCAAGTGACAATCTTTTATTTCTAAAAAGACAAAAGACATCAAATGTTTCACAGCTCAGAACATGTTGTATTGGAAAATAGAATTTCTGTTTTTAGTATTTTTGTTTCTCACCGTTTAAACCTTCTCTGAATTTCCATAAATATTTCAAGACCAAACTAGACTACCTAGACCTAGACTAGACCTAGACTTTTTTGGATATTTTGCGATTGTGACACTTTACTGCTAAGTGAGCGAAAAATTTTCTCACTTTGATTATTTACAATTTACGATACCGAGGAGAAGACGACGTGACTTAGGTCGTCGCAGTCAATCAAATGTGCGAAGAGCTACCTCACGTGCTAACCGCACCGGTGACCAGAGAGAGACAGATCAAGAAAATAGTCGTATTGCTATGTCAGAATTGCGTTATTTAGTGAGTGATAATGAAGTAGATAGGCTTAGAATGCAACGAGTTCGTGCACATCAAACACAACAACAGCAATCACGACATAATGAAATTTATCGAATTCGCAGACGGAATGCTCCTGTGATTCTCGAACGAGCTGCATTCCACTATGATCCGGCAATTGATTATAGTGCCGACAAATCGGTAGCAATTGGGGAAATGAAAATAATTTGTAAATATTGTAAGGCGTTAAAATACACTCATGAATCTACTGGATTATGTTGTGCTGGAGGCAAAGTAAAATTGCCACAATTGCTCCCACCACCAGATCCTTTACGATCTTTAGTTTCTGGGATTGGAAATGATTCTAAGCACTTCTTGGCCAACATTCATAACAGCTGTTTCCAGATGACATCATTTGGCGCTACACATATTATACAGGACAATTTCATGCCCACTTTTAAGGTATTATATACCAGAATATTTTTTTATAATATTCAATATGTACTAAAATGTATGTATCGGAAATAATTAATCGACAAATTTTTGAAAATTACAGAAGGCAGTACGAAGTCTGCCGGGTCAGCTAGTCTCCAATAAATATTTTATTACCCAGTAAAGTTTAGTTCTGATAATTAATATTGACAGGATAATGCGATTCGTCACATCGTATATGTCTACGTTTGAGACCACCCTTCCGAGACCTACCCACACAATTTCATGGAATTTTATTCGATAGTAACCGACAGTCGATTGTGTGATCGATAAAAGCGAGTTTTGCGTTTGATGCGGAAAAGTACTAGCCAAGCCAAGGGAAATCTGAATAAATTTTATCCGACAACCGCATAATCGATTGTAATTGGAAAGCAATGGTTCCTGGTTTCAAGCGTGGTCGTGCTAGTTCCAAGGGCTTTGGGCGCAGTAGATGTCCCTCCACGACCATCACCTCAGGAACCACTTAAAACATCCATTTGATCGTTTTGCCAAACGATTAGGGTATGGAGAAGCTAATCACCCGTTCGCTATCACACTTCCTCATTTCAGACCAAAATCAAACATGTGTCACAGTGTGGCCTCTTTTCCAGCCTTTCTCAAGTTCAGAACCGGGGTCGGCTAATCTTTATCCGTATCGAGATTTTGCGCAGTCCGGCGAAATCGATGACAACACAACAATTGGCCAGGAAGTTTTTAACCGATCCCTTTTGAGTAATCAGTATAAAGCTGCTGCAGGTGACAAGAAAAAAAATGTTGCTTCATGACTGTGCATCAACATGTTCGTCGGTCAAAGCAACGGTCAAATTATATGAGCTTCGTTACAAGTTAGTGTCCATTCTCCTTTCTATGAATTTGTTCTTAATGAATATTGTTTTCAAGCTTGAAAAAATCCGAATGTTGACATTCTCACCATACCATAGTCCTATTTGCCAGGCTTCGATTAATCATAAATGAAGGCGGCTTGTAGTGTAAGGAGACTATACCCAACAATAAACAATGCTGTAAAAATTGAGTTTTTTGTTGTCAGGCTCGAGATTTTTACTCCATGTCATATAAGTAAAATATCTTTCATTTAAAAGACTATATCTAGTTCCACTTTCAAGTACTTTCCTTTCCAACACACGCACTCGTCTCGATGGTGTTCTCAGTTATTGAAATAATTCTAGAACGCTTCTGTAATGTTTTTCAAATTCTTTGCATTTGTATCAACCTCGAAGATTGTTTGAAATCTTCTTCCTTTGAAGGAACTTTTCGGTATTGGAATATAAGCCGTGGAACTATGCAGGTGGAAAGAACAGTGTTCAAGCGTTTGATAAAAGAATCGTGAGTTCTCGGAGGCTAAGCTAGTCGTCACTACTTGGTATTTCTGGTGGTTTTTGTGTCCATTAAGGGCTTCAGAATTTCAAGGTAGTATATCTGGTTCACCGTTAAGCCGTGGAGGAGTTACCTGTGGAGAACCACCCTCTTAGTATTAAATAAAACTATTGGCATCACCGTGAAACTAACAGAAGTGAATCGAACTTAGCGTGTTCTTGGCGATAACATATTCGTGATCCCTTTATTCGTCACCTGTTATGATCCTTGAAAGTAAGTTTTCATCTTTTCACTAGTTCCTGATAACCTGGACCCAATTTGGTTTTTGGTCGTAGCACAAATTTTGTAGCGACGAGATGCTTTTTCAATTTTTCGTCTTCAATATGTCTGTCCACCACCCGTAAGATGGCCATGCTACTCGGAGAAAAATGTACATTTCATGGCAACATCACCGTAAGCCGTGTTAGCCATAACAAATGTTTCAACAATATATCGTTACTTCTTTAGGTTGTTCATTCTGAAATTCGACCGCACTTTACTGAAAATCGCGTAGATAACATAATAGAGATATTTGCAATCTTGAAAGGGCATTATCATCAGCCGATCTGTACAAATCCAGTGGGTAGTTTTGAAGAAACTTCATAGTAGTATGGGAGGTAAGTAGATACTCTGAAACCAAGTTTCCGGAGTCGGGAAAGAAATCACTTCGTTGCCACCTTATAGTTAAGGGTCAATTCTATTTTTGGATATATTTCGCTGACGATCAGTGTGATGGATGTTTTGTTTAGAACGTTTTTTGTAAACGATAAAATGATTTTATTTAATTCATTATTTAATTAATAGCAATTACCGAGAATAATAAAACAATTCCGGATGATCATTTTTGAATTTGCTAAGGTTTTACTTTATTAAAATTGATTCAATGTCTACCTACCTGTCTGTCACACAAATATGTAGCCTGTGAAACCCTTTACATACGGTGAGTGCTACAATTTGATTTCTACTTTAACAGGAAAAAGAACTATGTAAAATTTATTCTCTCAGAATATAGCCATGTGGTGGTTGTGTCAAATGAAAGGGCTCAATTAGTCACTTGTCATGGATACTTATAAAGAAATTATTAAAAAATATCTGGGGTGGAAATTGTTGTTTTTTTTTCGGAATTTCCTTCAGCATGGTGGAAAGAGAAGCGGCGGCTTTTCCAGATGATTTTTCGTATGCTGTCCTCTCTTTTACGTTGGTAGGTTTCAAAATCCACAAGATAACGTAAATCAATATTGAGGTTTTCCTCCTCTTTGGGTGAATTGTTTGCATGCATGTCGGCCGTAATGCTTGTCCATGGCTTCGTCAAAGCATAGATATTCATAGATGTAGTACAGTACTTTAAGAATTTGGTTTTCAATAGTTCAATCATTGGCTTAGTACAGTTGGTCCTTCATATATATTGTTGTATAAATAAAGCGACCCGTCCCCATGGCGAAACCAATTCATTATGTGTTTCATATTATATGCTTCACAATACATTTTTTCTCAAGAAGATGGTTGTACCCACTCAAAATAAGAATTCCTATAAGAAACAAATGAACCAATACAATATAGTTAGTTTATATTCGAATATAAAGCAACAGCCTGAAGCTGGACGCATCAGCTATAAAAGACTTTGCGTCTTTCTTTTATAAAAACATTTGAGTGGACGTTTGTCCCATTAATACCTAACGCGTGATACTGACATTCAAAGTGTTGAATTTGAAACGAAGCGACAATTTTGACCTATTATAACTTTGTTACTAATAGTGCGATTTTCACCAAACTTGGTAGGATCACGCTCTATGTCTTGCAATCAATTACTAAAAATTATAGTAAATAGTATATTATATCTTTATTTTAACAGATATTAGTATATAGTGGCAGCCTCTTGAATTTCAGATTTTTCGGTTGGGTAGTTTCCAGCAATAGGTCCGTGATAGAAATGATTAATTTTAACCCTACGAACTCTCCATCTTGCCAACAAATGTCAAAACTGAGAGCGACTTCGGAAAGTAGTAACCAAGACCTTCCATTTGATGCCCCACATGACTATATTTGGTAAAAATTTACACATTCCTTTTGCATGTATGTGGACCCCGTCTTAAATTCGACGTAGAATGATGTAACTCACTGTATGCAATGTCAATCCCTATAATTCGATATCAGCTGGAAATTCGAGGAATTAGGGTTTAAAATGCTAGCACAATAAAGCGAAACAGATGTGATTTTCACATTCACATGCAAAAATCTGAAGCAAATTAATGTGATTCATCTATATGAGATCTGAGCCTCAAAATATATAATAAATATGTTAAAAACTTATTGAACAGAGATCGTAGGTTGAGCATCAGAATGATTTTTAATGATTTGAGCGTCCACCAAGCCCAAGTTTTTGAGATCGTGACAGAAAACTTAACCATAAGTGAAATGTGTGCGAAGTTAATGCCAAATGTTGTCAGACGAGCAAAAGGTCAACTCAAAAGAGATCTGCCAGGATCTTCTTCATCTTTTGAATGAGGACCATGACTTTTGGACTTGACCCCGCTAGACTTTTCTCTATTGCCGAGAATAAAATCGATGGCGGGAAATATCATGGCTGGGTAGAAGTGGTTAAAAAGACCATGACGAGAGAACTAAATAACATTCCGGTCCAGGCATTTCTGGAGACGAAAATAGGAAAACTTGTTGGCAGCAGCGTTTAGATGCGGAAAGAATCTACTTTGAGAAATTCTAATTTTTTGTCATTAATGACTTATTTAACTTATTTAAGTATTGCCACTTTCCGAATAGACCATATACGGTCCATTTTATTTCTTTGTTAGTATTTATTTTACACATTCCATCTGCAAAGAAATCAAGTATTTGGTCGCAGCTGGTCAAAGAAAAACCATCAGAGATGTACTGAGGATCTCACATGGAGCATCCGAAGAATTATTACCAACGAACTAAACCTTCTTCTTTTTCTCCAGCCTTTGTCCCGTTCACAAGCGGGGTCGGCTCGTCGTGATCGATTTCGCCATTTGGCTCTATCAAATGTCTGAGCTAGATGCAATCGGGAGGCTTTCAAATTCCCATCCAGCGTATCAAACCAACGTTGTTTCGGCCGGCCTTTTGGTCGCTTATCATTGACTTCGATGTTCAGACCAATCTTGGGAAGCGAATTCCCGTTGGCGGGAATTACGTGACCATACCATCCAAGATGCCTCTCTCGCATTTTTTTCCACGATCGGTGCAACGCCATATCGATCGCGGATTTCCTCATTTCAGATGAAGTACCACAAAACATATTTCCCTCCATTACTTCAAGACGCCGTTCATTACCTTTTATAGTCGGCCAACACTGAGAGCCATAGAGAGCGACAGGATGGACGACGTTGCGGTAAATTTCAGATTTGAGCCGTTCCTTGATACGTCGATTACAAAGAACACCAGTTGTCACTTCATCCAGGTTGCTCAATGGGTGAAGCAATTTCATGACATAGTTTTCCATTGGCTGATAGCGTTGACACGAGATCTGAATGCGCCTGTTTCATGGGGATCGGTCGCCAAAAACTCAGTTTTATTCAGATTCAGAATATGAACAAAATAAAAAGCCATTTGGCAATCGAAGGCATACTTTGAGATATTCTAGGCTGATCCGGATGTATTTTTGACTTGATTCGTGACTATGAACGAGACTTCGATTCATTAGTTTGATCCAGACACAAAGCAATAGTTGATGGGGTAGAAACCGCTAATATCACCGACCCTGATAAGATGCAATATTTCAAGCTCTGCAGGGAAGGTTAAGGCAACCGCTTCCTTGGATGCATAGAGAATCATCATGATTGATTCCCTTTTTCGTGAGGACAACGCACCTGAACACAAAGTCAAAGTTGCCATAGATGACATTCGCAAATCAGGATTTGAACTACTCTAGCATCACCCTAATTCTACAGATAAGGTTTGGAAAGGCTTTCAACCGTTTCCTTATGGAAGCAGTTTGGAGGACGGGAATTAGGGGATCATGCTGCTGTACAAATGACATTAAGGCTAGTGACACAAACCAAAAATATATTTGTATTTAATGTAGCAAAAAACGAAAATATCGGACGCCTTGCATTGACGAACTAAAGAAGCTGTTCCAGAAACATCGGTACTTGCTAAATGAATATCACCCTAGCGGGACAATGGAATACATTCGCTTTTTTAATAACACTAACATATATGAGTCTCTTTGAATGTAGAACTGTTTGTAAAATTAATAAAAATGTAGTGATAGAACGTAAGACATGATTTTTTGTGAAAGTGTACTCTTTTAACTTTGTAAAGTTATAAAGGAATTATTTAGTTTAACGGACGTCATCAGTCAATATTTCAGTGGTTTTCATATACTCATATGACTGAGTGATTATCGGGAAATTGCAAGAAAAAATCTTTATGAAAGTTATATGTAATTGGGTTATCTATCAACTTCTGTAGGTATAATCAAAAAATGACTCCATTCCTATTTCCAAAATGGCGCCAAAATGTCACCTCTCATGACCCCGGAAATTTAATTTTAGACTGTCCAATATCTTCCCACACATGGTAAAACCCAAACTCGTGTAGATTTGTGTCAATATATGATACCATTCATGAAAATAAAAACGATTCAGGAGCACAGGTTTGAATAACTCAGAGCACAATTCATGGTCATGCCAAGTATCTTTCCATTGCGTTATTCAGATTGTCATATATATGCAACGGCGTCACGTATATTCTTCCAAAACCACTTTCAACTAGTTTTCGTTCTAATTGGATGGGGATATCTAAATCCTTCGAGTTCTAACATATATTTTTTATTGCAACCACTATCTCGCGAGAAAATTAAGACCACTATAAAACTATTTAAGCTTTACTAGATATTTATAGGCATGAGGATGGTTCGGTTTGACAAATCTGGGTGGCATTGGTTTGTAAATATTTGGTACGCTACATGTGTACAATATATTGTCAAAATATTTCATCACAAGAAAAGGTTGTGTAAATTAAATAAAAAACAATTAAAGGGTTGGTTTAGGGGATAAAATTAGTGAGTTCGCGATGAAGAACTTTGAATTCCGAAGAAGAAGATTGACAGAGGTATAGTGTGGAAACCTTAAGGGATATCGGCGATTTCTAGTTAAACAAAACATCTAAATTTTCCAGAAAGTTGAAAATGGGTAGATAAGCTCCAGCAACATTCAATGACTGAAGGACTCAATATTTCTCTATTTATGTAGATTAGCAGATCCATTGATCCATCAATTAAAAAGTAACAAGTTTGGAAAATCTAAAGTGATCAAATCTTCCGTCAATAAAAGTCGTGTTGGAAAGTTCACAGATTGTATCTAGAAAAAATAAACAGCACATTCAAAGAACAAACGACCACAACTAGAAGAATCCGGCCTAACTACAACCAGTGGTAAAGTGCTAATGTTATGAAATATAAAAAAATAGATATTTCATGAAGTATTTTTTTTCCTTTTATTATCATTAGTTTATTCATATGACTAGAGCGTCTGGAAAAAATTATCTTTATCACCACCGCTTTCTTCGACATGACAACGCTTGTATTATCATTTTAACAGTCGCGTGTAAGTTTCAAGGCGCAGTGAAAGTAATCTTTAAACCGGTTATTGCAGGAATTGTATGGCGAGTTTCACCGGTAGTGGAATCGAAAAATTGTTCAAAATACGATCGGAAGTAAAAGATTGTTTTTAAATTAAAGGGAAGCCAAATTTTTTTATGGTGTCTATATCGCTATTTCGGAAGTGTGATGGTCCCTTCTTCAGTGCGTTTTACAATCTATTAAACTAGTAGGGAACATCTGGCTTCCTAAAGATCGATGTATGCACAATTAAATAATTGTATCTGCCCTCTGACATAAAAAACAATCTTTTTTGTTATGTATAATAATTTTACCCAATGAAGATACTATAGTGAAACGATGAACTTTAATTTTAAGGTGTCGGTCCGCGTCTAATGTGTTGAAAAAATTGCTCTCTGGCATGTTGCACATGGTTTTGGATGTTTCTAGTGATTATATAATGTCAAGTATGTAATTCAAAGATGGCGATTTTAGTGACAAGGACAAATAACAAAGGAAACTTCGAGGAATTTGAGGATTTTTGTGATATTTAGATAGTGCACTATTCTAACTAAATAATAAGATGCATTAATAAGTAATTGTTATTGAGGCCAAATGTTTCGTCTTCACATAGGCTTTAGTAAATGAAATATCGTAAGAGATTGGAACAATCTTATCTATAAGAAAATAACAAGCCATAAAGATATTTAACTTAGAGCTAAATTTAAGCTAATTATATCTTAATTACAAGGTGACAACTGCATTTTTGGTAGAAAATATTTTACCTAAATTTATTATATGCCCAGAAAAAAAATTGGAAAAATTACTGACCTATAATAGCATAATTAAAAGGTGACATTACGTGGAACATAAGTCAAACATGCGTATCCGCCATCGTGTATTTCAGCTTCCTTCAAGACTTCCGGAAAGCTAACGCTCCTTTTTATTCTACGAAAGTATATGAAATCCTGATGTTTTGGACCAATAGATCAACAAACAAGCTCTCTCAAAACTATTCTAAGCTATATATGCCATCTGCAAGTTAAACTAATACTTAAACATATCAAATTGACACAACGTCTTATTTTTGTAATTGTTAATTAGTATTTTATTCACGTTATTCTCATTTGGCAGACCATGAATTTCACTCAACAGATCTTTAACTTGTCTTAAAAGATCGTTAATTTCATTTTTTAAAACGTTAATTTGATATGTCAAAGTGTTAATTTCAGTACACAGACTTTTAGACATGAAGAAACGAGCCATTAACATTTCTCAATCGCAATGTTTATATGAACTTGGTTAATTTGCATCTAATACTAAAACCAATTTAGAGAAGGGCGTTCAAAAGAGCGTCATCCTTTTTAAGGACATCTACAACAGAAGCGCGAAAGTATAAATCAAGATGTGGATACTGGCAATGAAAGATCAGGATCAGGGATGCCCCTTTGCATATTTCGAAGGATGTGAGGATAGGGAGGGGTAAAATGATTAATCAGGACAAGACTCATAAAGCACAGAGCCCCAATTCGAAAGAACCACTGATGCAAATGTTTTTAACTTTACCCATATTTTTGGGTATTCGGTTTCCGCCTTGTTCTTAAGTACTTTGTTGAACAACAAACCTTACTGAATTCGGTTCACATTGCTACACGCCCTTTGCTCAGAAACGGTTACACATATTCGATATTCGTTGGCGCAACAATCCAATTGGATCAGGGCCTTGAAGTGTGTTAGAGCACTTCATTCAAGACCGTAAGGCGACACTACAGGGTTACAGTACCTATAGGAGATAATGTGGTGATTTGATTCAGATACTGATTCACAGCTGAGTCGACTTGTATCCAACGTCACGATATAAATTCCACTGCCACCAGTGAGATTTGAACTGTGACCCTCCGTACGACAGCCTTGTGCTCTAACCACTCAGCTATCCGGACACTGATAAAAAAATAGTAAAACTTTTTTAAATCAAACAAGAACAATTTATTTATTCCTCCAAATTTAATTCTTCGCCTCCATAGTAATCCTCTCTGAATGCAACGCACTTATGCGGTTTCAGTTAAAACGATGTCCACAAAATGGAAATTTAAGTTTAGGAAACAACCAGAAGTCAAACGGAGCTAAATCAGGCGAATAGGACGACTGCGGTATGATGTGCGTTAAATTTTTGACGAAAAAGTCACGGAGAACCAATGTGTGCGAAGGTGCATTATCGTGATGAAAAAACCAAGAGTTTTCTGAGTGCAATTATGCGGTATTTCTATCGATGAAATTATTTGAAATAATAAAAACTTGCTTTTTCTATTCGCTAGTGTTAATTTTTTGGTCTTGCAAATAGCGATATTTCGGGAACCACTTGCTCCCTTCATCAATGCCTCATCAAGCACTGATGCCGGGAACAAGTGGTCCCCGAAATATCGGTGTTTGCAAGGTCAACTGATTAGCGCTAGCGGCATTCATTGCAAGGATCCGTTTTCAGAAACTACCTAAGCTAAAAATCTGAAAAAAATATGGGAATTTATGCATTATCTAAGCCTCATGAGTTGATGACCCATTGCATCGCGACAGTATACGAGGCGTTTGCGTGAAGAAGATGTGCACTTTTTAGCAGAAAACGTAACTACTGATGAAATAACGACTTTCGAAGGCTTGTCACCGAGCAAGACGAACGGACAAAGGGACGGCACCAATCAGGAGGAAAAATAGCAGGCCTATAAGGAAGCCCACAGAACACTTAAGCCAACTGTCCTCCGAAACAAGATTTTAAAGCGCCTATGATAGCATAGCCATGGTAAAACTGTACACGGCCATGGGAGAATTCGATATCGCAACGGAATTGATAAGACTGACCAATGGGGCGAGGCCAGATAAAAGCAGCAGGATCAATCTCGAGACCGTTTAACATCAACAACGATCTAAGACAAGGGGATGCCCTATCATGCGTCCTCTTCAACCTGGCTCTGAAGAAAGTGATTCACGATGCCGATGTAAATGCGAGAGTCCACCCAACTATTGGCCTTCGCTGACGATAGCGACATCATGGGAAGAACAACCCGCGTTGTACAGTTTACCTTCATCCAAATCGAGCAGGCAGCGCGAGATCTTGGGCTGCACATTAATGAAGGCAGGATGAAGTACATGGTGGCAACGTCAGCGCCAAAACCAAAAGAACGAACAACATCGAATCGCACTGGTCAAACGAAAACAATAAAGATAGGAGACTACAACTTTGAGACCGTTGAAAATGTCTCCTATCTAGTGTCGAAAACCACAATCAATAACAGCTATGACGATGAAATCCGCGCACGGTTGTCGGCTGCCAACCGAGCCTGTTTCAGCCTACAAAAACTATTTCGCTCGAAACGTCTCACCATAGGGTCAAAGCTCTTACTGTAGAAGACAATGATCTTGCCAGTCCTTATGTATTCTTCGGAGACTTCTTCGCAAAAAAACTGCGAACTTTTGGCTGCGTTCGAGAGAAGAATCCTTCGAAGAATTTTTGGACCCCTATGAGGATAGACGATTGCGTAGCCTAAATAACGACGAAATCTATGAGCGATACCACGACCATCTGGTTGTAGATAAAATTCGGTTCAATAGGTTACGGTGGGTGGGTCACTTAATCTGTATGGATGAAGATGATCCAGCCCGGAAAGTCTATAAGGGCAATATGTATGGTAGAAAAAGAAAACGAGGCAGACCCTGCCTGAGATGGAGCGATGGCATAGGTTAGAACGCCAGACAGATTTTAGGGATATCGAATTGGTGGCCCTCGGCGCAAAACCGGGATGTCTGGAGCTCCTTATTAAGGCAGGCCTAGACCGGATACCGGTTGTTCCGCCGTTGATGATGATGATAGTAATTTTTCCAGGCCGATCGCATAGTTCGTTATTGAAATACAGAGCAATTTATACACCCATCTCCAAAAAAGGTGTTTTCTGCTGCCACGCTAGAGGGTGCTGCGATCATCTTAAAGAAAAAAAGTAAACGGCATTTTAAAGTACAGACTTAACTACAGTCCGCAAACTAGGATTATTAAAAAATATTAACAGCTAAATTTTTGGTGTCGTGTTAAACTTTTTTTTGTGAATTTTGGTGTTTTTTCACCGCTTCTTCCATGAATAAAAAAAAACTACTGAATGAATCGCAATTATCCTAGTTTGCGGACCATAGAAATATGTTCTGAATAAGTCATGAAAATTTCAAAGAATTTCATTGGATAGATTTTGGGCTATGGTGGCAGCTGATTTTCAACATGTAGTCTGGAGAAGAACGCATTTAAAAAGTAGAATACGATTTTTAGCCATAAAACCTTAACTGACCATTAATCTGGTATACCCAGTCCATAAACCTTAGGTTTTTTCAAGAAACACATGTACAGCCTTAGCTTCAATTTTTGTCCTTTTAGCGAAGTCATTCGAACCGATAAATACGAGCTTTCCAGCGATCGACATAAATCTGGCATGTGACTTATCACATGTTTAACACCATAATTTCCGAATGACTCCGAATATCAAAAAATCACTTTGTCCATATATTCTACACTATATCTAGATACAATTGATGCAAAAAAAATCGATTCCCCGGATCCGACCCATGGGATGACCCCCTTAAACAGAGGAATTCCAATATAATACGTATAACGATTATTCGTGTTCCGGCTAATTCGTACAAATTTGCTGATCCCCAGAGTTAATTTTCTTTATTTTGAACTGCCGATAGTTGGTAATGCCCATATTTCGTACCAAATCGTCAATAATATGCGTATATACCAGGTCGACAAGCCTAAATCCGCTGTTTTTTTTTCAAGAAAAACACATTTTTCTTATAGGAACCAAAAAAAGACTTTATTCAAAATACTGGCCCTTCCTATCTACACATTTTTTCCATCTCTCGTTCATAGCAGTAAATACCCCGCTGATTCCACCACACGCACAGCATCGTCTTCCGTCCGAAGAGATTTGGTCTTGCAGAAGATGTCGCTGGTTGATCGGCATCAACTCACGATTTTTTTCGTTTAGGATTCTCGAAATAAATCTACTTTTCGTCGTCAGTCACAATCCGATGCAAAACATCTTTCTTCTGTGTGTGGCAAGCAAGATTTCGCATGCGATTACGCCGCTCTTATCGTTCAATTCATGCGGCACCCATTTTCTGATCTTTTGGACCTTACCCATTGCACGTAGACGCATGGAAACGACTTGTTGAGAAACACCTAATTGCTTGGCGAGCATTTTCTGCGTTTGAGTATCGTTTTCGTCCCAAAAGTGCCTCAAATTCGTGGTCCTTAACATTCCTGGGCCGATTTTCACGCTCCTTGTTGCTCAGATCGATATCGTCATCTTTGAACCGACGGAACCAGTCTCGGCACGAGGTTTCCGATAGAGCATTGTCGCCGTAGTCCTCCACAAGCATTCGATGCGATTCAGCGGCTGATTTCTGATTGAAGCAAAAAAGTAGAACTCCCCGCAAATGCTCTTTTCCGGGAACAATACTGGACATGATTATTGAAGAGAAAAAATATGTTTTTACATGAAATTGCTGAGGATATGGACTGACAATTGTTGACAAATGTCCTACTAAAAAAAAATATGGCGTGCTTATAGCAGCTTGATACGTTCGCTGACGCCATCTGTGAGCAAACAGCGGATTTAAGCTTGTACACCTGGTATATGGTTGCAATATATCCCTTGATGGAATATAGCGCGTCAATCACAACTCGCGCCATTGTTCATGGTTACCTGAAATACGATTCAGTTCGCCACATGATTTCCTAAGATGCCTGTACTTCTTCTTAACTCTTCTGGGCGAAGAGCCCTAGGGGCGACCCACTCGTCGGCCATCTTGAGAGAGGGGATTTCAATGCATGGCGTAGCCGGTAATGTAATTGTCGCCCTCTTTAATGTGTGACCTATCCACTGCCACTTCCGCCTTCCAATCACAAAGCGCCTGAGCGCCAGGCCTTCCATTTAGCAAAAAAGAAAGAATACTAGCACAGAACAGTCTCAATTTGATCTTGGTGTTAAAATAATTACATTTCCAACGTATTTGGCGCTGTTAATGCATCGGGAAACATCCAGTTTGGTGCCACCGTCGGCCTAGACCACATTTCCTAGATAGTATAGCCTAAGTTCTGACAGTCGATGAATATAGCGAGAAATAGATTGCCGAAACTGGTAATACTACGTACGGAGAGTCCCTAACCATACCTCATTTCCGCCAGACTTTCGGATTCCGGAGGTCAGTAGCGCAGGAAGACAACACGATGAAGTTGGGCAGCTACGAAAAAAGAATCGCGATTATTGTGTTGCACGCCGAAAATGATTCATAGCTTGTTAAAAAAGCTGCCGGTAAACGAACGATTCGCCTTTAGGGCATTAGCTCAATACCGCGAAACAGCTGATATGGTTGACAAGCCGCGGGAGGGGCGCCCGCGCTTCGTACGTCACCCGAATGTGGTGCATGCTGTGTGTGAGCGTGTTCATCACAATCCTCTCCGCAAGCCGAAACGAATGTCGGCGGAAATGGGCGTTTCAATTCGAAGTATGAGTCGTATTTTACGAGATCTCGGTTCGTATCGGCGGTGTGTTAGCCATATGTTGACGCCAAAACTATATACTTCGAACTCTGTGTGCTGCTCTCCTGCAACGATTTCCCGGTTAAAAATATCGCAAAATTCTATTTTCTATTTTTCGAGGAAAAATTCAACCGACAAAATGATCCAAGTATATGCTCACAATTGTTATGAAGCTAAAGAAAATGCTCCGCTAGTCCAACGTCGTCACCATCCGACTTCTGTCATAGTATGGTGGGGCGCCTCATATCACGGAGTAAGTGATATTCATTTCTGCGAAGCCGGTGTCAAAACCAATGCGAGCGTGCACGAAAAGATATTAGAAGATGTAATCAAGCCATTGAGTGAATCTCTATTCGCTGGAAATCCGTGGTGCTTCCAGCAGGACTCGGCTCCCCATCGCAAAGCCAAGATAATTCTGCAGCGGCGCATGTTCCTAACTTCATAACCGCAGATGGATGGGCCTCAGGCAGCCCAGATTTGAATCCTCTGGACTACAGACTTTGGAAAAAGTTAGGGGAGACTGCCTGCGATCGAACTTACACCGATTTGGGGAGTTGAAGGCCAGCATCGTGCGTGCAGCTCGAGAAATGCCGCTTCATACCGTGCGTGAAGCGATCGATGCATGGCCTCACAGACTTTGGGGCTGTATAGCTCCAAATGGCGGCTATTTTGAATAATTGTTTTTTCGTTTGAAATCTCTATGTTCTTTTTTTCTAATATTGTACTTTTCGATTGATTTGGTTTATTTCTTCGTGAGAAATAAAGATTTGTTTAACTGTCAGAACTTATAGCTACACAATGTATAAATTGATCAACGTATGACGGGGCATCGGAGGCGCGAACCTGGCCGCCATTATGGATTCGCCTCCATCACTTCATCCAATCATCATTATCAACGGCGCAACAACCGGTATCCGGTCTAGGCCTGCCTTAATAAGGAACTCCAGACATCCCGGTTTTGCGCCGAGGTCCACCAATTCGATATCGCTAAAACCTGTCTGGCGTCCTGGCCTACGCCATCGCTCCATCTTAAGCAGGATCTGCCTCATCTTCTTCTTCTACCATAGATATCGCCCTTATAGACTTTCCGACCTGGATCATCCTCATCCATACGAATTAAGTGACCCGCCCACCGTAACCTATTGAGCCGGATTTTATCCACAACCGGATGGTCATGATATCGTTCATAGATTTCGTCGTTAGGGGGCCAACAATTCTTCGGAGGATTCTTCTCTCGAACGCGGCCAAGAGTTCGCGATTCTTCTTGCTAAGAACCCAAGTCTCCGTGGAATACATAAGGACTGGCAAGATCATTGTTTTGTACAGTAAGAGCTTTGACCCTATGGTGAGATGTTTCCGCTTCATTTAATTGCCGCGGAAAACAGCTGACGGCCTGACAGTGACAGGAGGAGCCAACTGATCAGCTGTCAAATTTGTTTTACCTAAAATATCGTAAGATGTTCAATGTTGCTATTATAGGGGACAACAACCTCAATAATATACGCGAAGCGACTCGTCTTGCCAATTAACAGCACTTCAGGCTGGTTGTTTGGTATGTGGCGGCAAGTTAGAACTTGCCGGTCCCAATACATGCTATAAGTAGAACTATCTAGTACTGCTTACGACTCATATACGTAAACCGGACAGGTTCCCGTGATCAGACCATACTTGTATGCAAGGTTTCGATGAATCACCTTACATAAAACATTATGCCTCTTCGCGAATTGCACCGATGCCATTACAGTGCAGCCAGAGCCGCACATTCTGCACTGGTTCTCCCTCCGTTCCTTCATAATGAACTTTCTATAAGTTCGGGTGGCGACCACAGCGTCCTGAATGGCACAAATAAATCCCTCCGTCTCAGCAAAGAACTCCGCAGCACACAGCCATCGTTCAATAAATGGCTGCCAAAGACAATTTCGGATAGCTCAGTGGATAGAGCACTGGGTTGTCATACGGAAGACCGCGGTTCAAATCTCGCTGGTGGCAGTGGGATTTGTATCGTGATTTGACGTCGGATACCAGTCGACTCAGCTGTGAATGAGTACTTGAGTCAAATCAGGGTAATAATATCGGGCGAGCGCAATGCTGACCACTACAGTGGCACTCCAGTAGTGTACCGTCACGGTCTTGAATGAAGTGCTCTAACACACTTCAAGGCCCTGATCCAATATGGATTATTGCGCCAGCGATTATTATTATTATAAAGACAATTCACTCTACATTGCCTGCCGACTTCGATTCATCGATCTGCTCTTGGTCTGACTCCACCTCACTTAGAGGATTGAAAGATCGATCCTTCAAGTTAAGTAGAGTCAGCCACAGTCTGGCTTGCAAACAGCCGCATGTAAGGGACTCGGCTGCTAAGCGCGCAGCGACGACTTGACGGTGATATTGTGCCCCCATGTCAATCACGCCCCTGCTTCCGATGTCAAGAGGCAGGTTCAAGACAGGTTCATCCGCTCCACGGCACAGTTTAGATGATACTTTCGGAATACACATAGTAGTCCATATCCACCGCTGGATGTTTTTCGGATCGGTTTTTGTCCGCGGAAATATTCTGAATGCATAAGCCAGTGAAGGGATAACTAATATGTGTAATGTACTTATTTTATTGTTCCCCGAGAGATGCGATTTCAGTACAGCTTTACACCCCTTCCATGACTGTCGCAAAAAACTTTATTAGTTTGAGATCTATGCGATACAGACGTAGGACATCGATTAGGCAGGTGTCGAAAGCTTTTGGCGTAATCAATTTAGGAACTAAAGAGATTTCTTTCGCCTCTAGTTGCTTGTCCTACAAATACCGAATTGAGAATGAGTTACTCTTTGCAGTCCCTTGACTCAACTCGACAGCCCTTCTGCCCCTCGGACAGAATGTTGTTGATCTCGAGAAAGGTATGAATTTGTAGAGGATTGGAAAGCAAATATTCGGCGTTGTGTTCTTTCACTCTCGTCACTGAAAACTGTAATGTCTGGATGCTCTGTTGGAATTTGCTAAAAGATCTGAAGAAAAACCTTACTGGTTCCTCGCATACGTTGCATTCTGAACACGTCTGGAGTGACTTTCGCCATACCGTCGTAGCGACAGAAAATGTCTGCTTTAGTGTATCCAGAATTTCAATTACGGGTGTCTCCCTGGGGATGGCATAGTTCCTGTAAATCCTCTGCACTTTATTTTTCACCTGTCTGCTGGCATTGTCAGTGTTGATTTGAATCAGTCTAGCAATGTTATGCCTTAATGAATACCGCCGGCGTTCCAGGCGACCAATAATGCATTTTTACTATTTACCCTACTAAAAACTAACTGGCTCCCTCAAAAATTCATTGAATCCTTAACATAATGGTGGCTTTCATGGATTCGACGGGTAACCCACACAAGTATCCATCTTGCAACAATTTGGCTTTGGTTATATTGCAAACTATAATCGAATTATGAAATGTGTTTTTACTCGAGGCGATTGGAAACTGCAGAAGCTGAGGGGGATCTCCAAATCGGCGAGAAGAGCAAACTGAGAATAAGCGTTTTGCGTCTGAATGCAAAAAATAGACATCCTGACCCATTTCCCGGATTCAACCGCCACAAATGCAAATCTCGGGGAGCA
Source organism: Hermetia illucens (assembly GCF_905115235.1). Classification (NCBI taxonomy): domain Eukaryota; kingdom Metazoa; phylum Arthropoda; class Insecta; order Diptera; family Stratiomyidae; genus Hermetia; species Hermetia illucens. The sequence goes on from NC_051850.1 coordinate 163,711,528, forward strand.
CTTTCCGATTATTCCCAACTGACCGTGCACAATTACGTAAGAGAAATCGGAGGCCATATTCCCGCGACTGCAACTTTCGCGTCCACCACGGCATGCGTTTCGCTTTTATTTACCAAATACGCCCACGACGTCTGTTTGGGTGGCGCTTTCGTCTCATCTCGAACTCGGCCAAATTTGCATTTGCATATCATTAAAAAGCTGAGCTAAAATTAGCCCGGGAAGTGGTTCGCTGGGCGCCAAATTGTGCCGACCGCAGAAACCGTTCGGCCAGTTCTCAGTCCGATGGAGCTACTGACGCTGTGCCGTCTTCTCGCGAACTTATGGACAATGTCTGCACAGCGACGCAGCCCAGCAGTGAAACGTTAAAGAGTTGACGACGACGACGACTCATAAACGCTAATTGCCAGCCGTGACAACAAAACCGTGACTTCTGCTTCCGACTGTACCCAACTGACAGCCAGCGGATCTTCCGTGCGAAATGGAAAACCCGGAGGCCGGACCGAGCAGACAAACGCGAACTGGCAGCAGGCCTTGGACCTGCCCGAACTTCAAACACCTGAAGGTGGGGACAGGTTTCCTTTGCGACGACTGCCGCCCCCCGCGCAACTTCAAATTCTGACGTTTCGTGACAGTCCCAATTCGCCGCAGCCTATTCGCTGCGACTGTCAGCAGACAATTGAGCACCAAAACGACGACACCAGGCGAGAATCCAGACAACAGAAGTTGGGGTTCCTTCCCCGGACCCTCGGACTCGTCCCGCCAACTACCGCGACGCCAGACAATGGAAGGAATGCAAGTGCACCGTGTCCCCGTCCCGGGGCTCAGCCCCACAGCCAATGTCTGGGCCTCCTACCTACCTGATCAAGGACGAATCACGGCTACTCCAGGCAGTGGCTCCGCAAACGCCTTTCGCACTCTCACACTTCGCACTGAACGTTTGTCTCCGTCCCCTTTTTGGGCAATTTGAAAATTTTCACTCTCGTCCTCGTCGCAATCGTAAAAACATTGGCATGTCAAGGTTACAACCAACCATAACATTGCACTTTTCCAGGCGTTTTGTCGCCTCACACGCACGCTTTCGAACGCCCGTCACGCTGCTTAGACTTGCTGGCGGGTCACCGGGTCACGTCACGAACGATCCGCGATGCGCTTTCACGAATTATTCAAGTCCAGACGTTAACCAATTGGGCAGCTGAGCAGAACAATTACAGTACGTCTGACAATTTGGTCGCCATTTTGGAAATGCACACAAATGTTGTATGAGAATTCCCCGACGTGACGTAAGTGACGCTCTAGTGCAATCTAGCGTCAAGTAGCGCACAATCAGATGGCCCCGAATGTGTCTATAATGATTTATGTATTTACTACAGAGTGCCCTAATACACAGTTTTACCACCAGATGTCCGCTGGATATATCGACGCCACCACCGTTCACTGCCTGTGACGTATAGATGGCAACATGGGGGATAAAACAAAGTGCCCTCGGCGAGTGCGGGTTTGTGCATTGAATTACTAATACTGTGTCTTACATGGTGCGAAGCCAAGATAGGATCCATCGTGTCAACCATGGGTTGGTGGTTAAGATATACGCCTCCCAGCATTACAATTCTCACCGACAGATACCCGCAGACTTTCATTAAAAGGGAAATTCCCGAAAATAAATTGGAAAAGTGAAAATACAAATTTTAAGGATTCTATTTGAACCGAAATTGTATCAAATCCCAGAAATTACTTGCATCTAGTGTTGTATGTAAATCAGTCAAAATAAACCAAATTTGAAATTGTTTAGTTTACTAACCAGCAGAGGTTTTTTACTTGATTAAACTATAATTTATAAGTATTAACCCTGAAATGGCACAATTATGTTTTTCGAGTTATTCTGGCGCCGGCTGAAATTTTTTTCTGTTTTTCACTCCAAAACGAGATTTTGAGGGTTTAGGGGCAATTAATTCTAGAAACAAGGCAAATATGTATAAATTTCTTATGGAAAAAATAATGATTTTCAAAAAAAATTGTGTTTGTTATCTCTTTTTAAGGTTCTGTTTGCAACAGAAGAATGTCTGCGACAAAAATGGGGGGGCCGCACCATTCGAATCTGTTCCGCATTATCAGCACTAAACAGCAACGACATATTAAGCCAGTTGGTGTGGAGTTGTCATCAGGTGCTGCTAAAACTTGGCCAACTGAACGAAATATTCGTGATGTGGGTGCTGGGGCACTCTAACATCGCTGGTAATGAGGTGGCTGACAGACTAGCTCGCCGAGGGTCTGGATCCACAATTGTGGGGCCAGAACCAGCTCTTGGAATCCGACCATCTACTGTCAAGTCTACTCTGAAGAATGAAATTGCAAGGATTCACGCAGTCGAGTGGAGAAATTTGGACTCTTGCCGGCAGGCGAACATCCTTGTGAAAGAGCCTAGGGCCACTAGAGTGGCATTTTTGTTGGCCCTTAAGAAGTGGGACATGAAAACCCTAGTAGGGCTTTTAACGGAACACTGCTCCTTAAATTACCATATGGTACAGATTGGGGTGGTGGTTTCGGCTATGCGCAGCCAATGTAAGAAGGAGACGGCCCTGCACTTTTTATGCAGCTGCTCGGCCTCCTCAGATCTCAGACGAAGACACCTTGGCAAGGTTTTCTTCAATGAAGAATCTGCAGTTTTTCTGCCTCTGGAGAATGTTCTCAGATTCGTTAAAGCCTGCGAACGCCGTAGGCGGGAAGCCATTGAATAGGCGGTTTACGGGGATAGTATAATGGCCCTAACAATGGCCTGAGTGCTGGGAGTTGCGGCTCCCCCCAGTCAACTAAACTAACTAACATATTCATCCGAAGCAATCACTGCTATAAAGATGTGGCTGAAAGATGCAGGTCTTGCACTTGCGGAGGATCAAAGAGAGACGGTGCTTATCACGAATACCACATGCAATGCTCAAAAGATGAGCACGAGAGTGTGCTGTGGTTATAGAACCATCGCAGACGAAGCGGCCTATGCAGTAGCCGGAATTAAGCCGATTGAAATTTTGACCGATGAATCTGATCGGCACGTGAAAAACGTTGAAAGGTAGATATTATTAAACAGGTGACAACAACGATGGGAACAAACGGAAAAGGGTCGATGGACCCACAGATTGACTCCCAGTATCAAGGTGATGACGTATAGAAAATATGGCAAAATAAATTATGATCTCACGGGGCATGGCGGTTACCGTAAATACTTCTATAGCTTTAAAGAGGTCGGTTTACTCAACTGTCTTCGCCGCAGCGGTATTCCGGAGGAGTGTCCCATTGTCATAGATTGCAGAGAAAAGAAAGAGTCTAGAGAAGACAATGGTAGGAACAGTAGCACCGGCAAGTACAACTGGGAAAATGCTTGCGCGCCAGGAGAACTAGAATGCAGCTAACGACATGGCAGGCGCATTCAGCAGGAAACAAAATGGGTTGTATTCAAAAAGTACATCCAAGAAAACGTTTGCATTGATAACGTAATCAATATTGTTTATCAACTCGAGTAGTAGATTGATTTACTAACGATGGAGATATAAGAGTCGGCTTGGAAAAGCACTCTTGCTCATTGTGAAGTGAATGAAAAGTATACTGACTGCCTTGCTGAGGTTAACGAACTATTTGCAAAGAAACGTAGAGCTCGCAAACAATGGCAAAGAAACTGCACAACGGAAAGGAAAAAACCCTAGACTTTCTGACAAACATGCTAAAGGCTTTAATTACAAAACAAAAATATAAGAACGACTCTTTCAACAGATATATCTCAAATCTGACAGCACAAAAAAACTCACGCTACTCACTGGAAAAGCCTGCGTAAGATCTAAAAAGACCTAGAAAACAAAATAGTTTTTGTTAGCTGAAATAGGCTCTGTTGGCTGCCAACAACCATTCGTCGAAGCTGTTATCAGTTTTGATTTTCGACCCTAGATAGGGGAAATTATCAACAGTCTCCAAGTTGTAGGCTCCTATCCTTGTTGTCCTTGTTTAAACAGTGCTATTTGATGCTATTGGTGCTTTGGTTTTTGGTACTGACGTTTCGAACATGTACTTCGTTTTGCGTTCATTAATGTGCAGCCCAAGGTCTCGCGCTAATTACTGCCTGGTCGATCTGGATGAAGGTAAACTGCTCATATTGGGTTGTTCTTCCAATAATGTCAAATATCGTCAGCATAGACCAGTAGTTGTGCGGACTTAAAGAGGATGGTACACGATTCACACACCAGTTATCAATTTCGTCGGGATACCGAATCCTCTCATGGTCATATACAGTTTTACCTCGGCTATGCTATCATAAGCGGCATTAAGGTCGATGAAAAATAGTGGAACTCATGACCACATTCCATCAGTTATTCCATCGCTTGCACAGAGAGAAAATCTGGTCTATGGCTGGTATAGTGGCTTTTCTGTGGGAAACCGTTCCTTGTCCAGTGCATCTCTTGTAACGCTGTTATTATTATTCTGTCAAGGGAACTATTGTTCCACTTTTATTGGTTATAGTGTACCTATTAACTATAGTAGGGTTTCACCGTTAGGCATCTTAATATATTCCCTACTTAAAAATATTACAAATATGGTTCTAGTATTAAGTATTCTCCCAGGTGCCTCGACCTAGTTTGCATAAGTGCCGAACACTGTCCCAGAAAGTATATAGGCGTTTCGACACACTCCGCACAGAACCAGCAGGCCGTTTTTTTAGGGATTGAGGAGTACTAAGTCCGCATCCACTTGACGTCGGACCGGACCAAATGGAGAGGAACTTGCTCCCACGAACTTAGGACTCCTCAATCCCTAAAAAAATTATTTGGCTCCAACCAAGCTTTAGTCCGAACTATGGGTCGACTTACGCTGGATATAATTCGTACCCTTGCTATGTTTTAGGAATTATAAAAGGGAGCTTACAACACCGGCGAGCCACTTCGGTCACGCTGCTCCCAGGACAGAGGTGAGGCAGCGTTTGATGAATTGCCACTGCCTTGGTTCGAAACCGTAGCTGTCTTCGTCCCTCTTTTCAGCAGGCAGCGGATGTAGATATCTCTAAATTCCCTAGGTGATAGTTTAGTTAGCGGTAACCAGTGAGAATTCCCACTATGATTCGGAGGTTCTTCTTGGTGAAGTTTAAATAGTCCTTTCTGCGTTGGGTTCGTATCCCCCAATAAGGCACCCTGGACTGCTCCATTTCTTTTAAGCTCACCCAGTATAGTTCCCTCAGCCGTTCCTCTTCATTTTTTAATGTCATAGCTACGAACCTGTTTTTGATTTTACAGAAGGATTCTTGCCCGTGTAAAGGCGCCCCTGATCCCTTTTTGGCCAATTCGTCTGCTCCTTCATTACCTTTCAACCCAACATGGTCTGGAACCTAGAGTATCCAGACCTTATTGTTGGAGCCGAGCGTATTTAGTCTCTCAAGTCATTCTCATACCAGTTTAGAGTTCAGCTGATTGGACTCAGTGCCACGATCGCCACTTGGTTGGCAGTCAGAATAGCAAAGTTCTTCCCCTATAGTTATTTTGGAGATTAAGGCAGGCAAATTTGCCTATGGCGTATATTTCCGCTTAGAAGATGCTTGTTTGCCTACCAATTGGGTCCAAGTACATTTTTCTTGGAACAATGACCCCGGCATCCGTTCCCTCTTCTGTGAAGGATACATCACTGCACCAAGTAATCAAGTGCTGGTTTAAGCAGTATGTCATAGACACGCTCTACCAGTTTGGCTTGTTACTCCAACGTGTTTCAAATTTCTTATCGAAGTGAAACCTCGTTGTCATGTTACCCTGTGGTATCGATAATTCGTTATACCACCTAGAAAGAATATCAACCTTAATTCGATTTAGATAGCTGCCGGTCTCACTGATACTTCCGGCCATCCTACCTGCATCAGTAAATGCAGATGGAGATAAGTTAATCCTAGAAGGACCTCTCCAGGGATGCCGCTGGGCATTTCCTCGTTGCTGCACCGATACGCACGCAAGCCAGTCTTTGAAGTTTGCGTAATTGGTTTGTGGTGCTGAGTTCAGTTCTTTCAATAGACCTGCAAGTCATCGGAGCCCTCGTTACTCTCGGACAAGTGTTTCCGACATGCGCCTTCTAGAGTAATTTCCAAATATTTGACTTCTGTTTCTCGTTTCACTTTGATGTCATGTAACTTTATGGCTCTCAAGTGATCAAGCTTGCGCTTCCTAATGAATGGTACAATGGTGGTTTGGCTGGATTGATACGTAACCCCACCTTCCAGCACCAGGCGCTGGTAATCCTTAATCCAGTTTGAATTGTATCACATAGGGTATCATCATATTCTCTGTAGGGTGAAACAATGTCGCCAGCGTAACGCTGGACCTGTATTTTAGTATTTATTAACTCGTCCAGGAGTTCATCCACTACCATAACCATACTCCATATAAGCGCTCCTATTGACAACCTTAGTATTCATGACAATAAAACTTGTACCTGTCTGTGCTTCTATTTGCCTACCCTCTAACATTCTACCAATCCAGGAAGCCAGGGTGTTTCCCGCTCCCTTGCGGATCAGGACATCTTTTTTCTCTTTGTTCAATGTGTTCTCAAACACTCCTTCGATGTCCAAAAACGCATACAAACCTATTTCTTTTAGTTTTTTTGACTTCCCATAATACATTCGTCAGGTGATTAATGACCACAATGTTTGAAGATGAGCCATGTTATTGCTCAGAGGCGTTGTATAGGAATCCCATTCCGTTCGCCTAGGATTCCCTTTTATTCTTTTTATTTCGGAGTTATCCTCAATGTCATGTGCTCAGGCCCTCTGTCGAGAGACCAGGGAATGCAATTCGAATCCACTCTTCTCTCAGAGCTCGGAAAGTTCCCTGGAATCAAACCCCAGCAGACAACCGCATACCATTCGCAATCCAATGGGATGCTAAAACGTTGGCATCGGACGCTGAAGGCAGGAATTATGGCGCGTGGCAAGCCGTCCTGGTCACAGATCTTGCCTTTCGTTCTGCTTGGCCTCTGTTCAGCCGTCCGCGAAGAGTTTGCTGCCAGTCCTTCTGATTTGATGTATGGGGATTACCCAGCGACCTGCACCTCGGTAAGAGAGACGGGCTTGGTGAGACTGGATTGCTGCGCCTGCTGGGAGAGGTAATTTTCAGATTGAAACCGCCATCTCGTCATGTGCGGTTAGCGGTTCACACCCCTGAGGAGCTTGAAGTCTGCACCCACGTTCTGGTGAGAACTGATGCTCTACGAAAGCCACTGCAGCCACCATACGGGGGTTCATATAATGTACTCAAGCATGGGGAACACGGGTTTAGTTTGGACGTCGGTGGCAAACCTAAGATGGTCTACTTAGAGAGACTGACGCTTATCTTCCTGGAAGGAAGCCTGAACGCCGCGTACGTTTTGACGTCCGCCAATCGTCCGCGACTGAGTAGCCCGCAGCGGATTCTCTCGCCGAAACCCCTTGGTTTCAGCTGGGGCCACAGTGCTGTGGTGGAATAAACGTACTGTGTTTTCAAATTGGGGCTGAGCATGACATAGGAAAAATTGTTTTTCCGATGTAAGCAAAAAAAAAAAAAATAAAAAAATCAGTACAAACTGACCGTCTCATGAGTTCTTACTAAAATTCAATTAACAAAAAAAACAAATTAAAGAAACGTATTTTTAATAGCACGAGAACATTATTAGTATCCTCAATACGCGAAATTGAGGTAGGTCTTTGCAGATGTACCAGAATAGAAGTCTAACGCCGTAATGACCAGTGCTACCCTTCAATCGGAATCTCTACATTCAAGTTCATCCGTTATGACAATCTTAATAAACCTAATCTAAAATATTCACATGGGTCAATCTCATGTAGGTATTTATAAACACTCTTGAATAATTGAGGGTCATGACTCGCCAATTATCTATGGTATTTGGCGCCCAATTCCGTTTATTGTCTTCAGGTATATTTTAGATATACTTGTTCAGCGGTTTTTTGCAACCGTGTTGATTGTCCGAAAGATTTGCGTCAGCAAATTTTTTTCGAACCCGGTCGGTTACTGGCCAAACATGGACGTCGGGAATGCCCAGTTGGTGTGTATATTTATAAATTTGCTGATATAAGGCTTATAAGTGGCAAACCTCCAGGTGTGTTATACTTTTAGGTATGCTTGGCTTATTTATGAATTGTTATTCCAATAGATAGAACTGACTGATTAATTAATAATTAGACTTGGAGGTGACGTACAATTTAAGAGCGATTGAAAAGCTTTTCAGATTTATTAAGTGAAGTTTAGAATTAATTAGGAACTATTTTTTCAGCTTTGGAGGATTCCGATCTTTTAGGTTTGTGCACGATTTTTTAGACCATTTAACACTAGAGCGAAGTGATATGTTATGAAAACTGTGACGACTGGAGATGATGCTTCTCAGGGCCAGGCTTCACCTGCGTGGGGGGAACATATCTTTCCCAACTACGTCATTTGGTGAATTGGTTTCATTCGTTATCACTTTGAGAATCTGTCGGGTCTTTCTTTTTCTAAAAATTAAGTTCGGGCCTAAGAGAACAAAATGATGGTAAACTAGATCCATAAATTTACATTTCAAGGTGAAATGTCTGTGAAATTCGGCAATAATTCCCCCTGGCTAGTGTGTTTCCTACGCTTAGTCAATATTGTTTTTTTGAATAGTGGTTAATTGTCGAGTGGTTGATTGGAGACAAACAACATTCTATGTGTCTTGAATTTATGTGAGCTTTGACATCTAATGATCTCATAAATTCACAGATTGAGCTATTTAGTAAGGTCTGGTGAGCGCCTTACTTAGTTTTTTTTTCTTTAAATGCTTTTTTTTCAGTTTATGTGGATTTATTTTCACTCCATCCATATTCATTATCCTGCTAAGAAAACTGGAAGGATCACCTGATTTGCAGGCTAGGCAGGGTAATTTAGAACAACTTTTTTCGGCCTATGTTTATTTTTGGAGTTCGCGGGAGTACTAGGCTTGAAATTAAGTTCTGATTCCATTCTAAAAAAATCTTTCAAGGCTTCAACATTCGATTTTTTCCTTTCTTCGCTGAGCTGAGTGGAAATATCTTGTTTGCTGTTTTTCTTTGTTCATCGAGTCACCTTGACTCCGTCTGAATATTTAATTCCAGAGCTTTTTCGGACTCTTTCCTTAGCCGAATATAATATATAGGCCTACAGAGTAAGAAATCATATTTAAATCTAGGATTCGTTAAGGGTTTGTGCAGACTAACGGAGAGATATTGGGAAGGAAAAGTTTAAATAATTCCATTCATCTGAAATTAGGATGCTTGGTAATATTCGCATGTCCAATGTAGTATTCTGTTTGTCATGAAGTGACATTTAATGAATACATGTGTATATGGTTGCCCTTCATCCTTCGGTGTGGTGTAAGGCGTCGACCACACCCACGCGCCATCGTTCGCGGTTACTTGAAATGCCCTTCAACATCACCTACTATTTCCCGAGACACTTGCACTCGTTCTCTACTGTTCTGCGCCAAGTGCCCTTTTGGCGACCCACTCATCGGCCATCTTGGCAGAGTGGATTCCACTGCAAGGCGAAGCTAGCAATTCAATTGTCACCCCTCCTTAATGTGTGACCTATCCACTGCCATGTCCGTATTCCGATCAAAGTGCGTACGAGTGCCACGCCATGTGCTGACCAACTTCTTCGTTTGAGATAGTGTCAGGCCACCGTACTCCGATGATACGACAGAGAGAGCTATTAATGAAAGCTTGAAACTTTTAGAAAACAGCGAAGTTTAATTTCCATGTCCGACTCCCAAATAGCAACACCGAAAGAACACTAGCACATAACAGTCTCAACTTGATCTTGGTGCTGAGATAATTACATTCCTAGATTTTAGACAGGGCAGCGAAACCGTATCTAGCACTGTTAATGCGTCAGACGACATCCATAATAGTTGAGTGCCACCGCCGGCAGAAACCACGCCTTCGATGGTTTGGCCATTGATGCAGATAGATAGAGTGCGATCATTCGTCAGACTGAGAAGCTTGTTTTATTGGTATATATCTGCAGTCGAACTCTACTTGCCTCTTTTTTCAAATTCAGAGTCATTTGTCGAAGGTTCATGATCCGGTGATAAAGCCAACAGATGTCATTGGCGTAGTCAAGAGTGCTTGAGGAAAGATGTCTTCCACGTCCTCCCGAAAATGCAACATGAAGAATGTGACTGATTAATATCCGTGACAGGGTGTAACCCTGGCTGACTCCGCTTTGGACCTTAAAATCCTTCGAGATTATTCCTCGGTGTAGCACGTGTCATTTTGCGCCATCATATGTCGCTTTGATAATAGCTATTAGTTTCTTCGGAATGCCCTTCCTGCGGTTTCGACGCCATGCTGTTCATTACGGAAGCCCGACCTAGTCAACAAGTCAGACGACTCCCGCCAGCTATTCGTACCGGACCTCAAATTTCCCTTTCTTCTCATTTTCGAGTTTGCATTTTATACCTAATAGCAGGTGTGACGATAGCTTCCTCAGTGAATAATCTGCGAGACTGCAAAATTCCTGCGCATTCCTCACCACACAATTTTTACAATAATTTAGAAAGGAAAATATTGAAAATATTATTTTCTATTAAATGAAGACCTTCTTCTTCTATAGCACTACAGTGAAAAGTCGATTCTGCCCGAAATTTTCGTCCCCAGTCTTCTCGGCCGAGAGGTCGCATCCTCCAATTTCGGAAACCGAGCAGCGTATAATTCACATTGTCCACTGAGTCCTCTCATCTGTTTCGAAGTTTTTTGATGGTCGGTAGGCGTTTGGGAATTCTTCTGTCGTCCATACATTCTACATAGTAGTCACTGAAGTTTTTGAATCTTAACATGGATGGCAACTTCTTTTTCGCATTTAATACATCGTGCATCTCATTCGCCACCTGCCCCCTACTCTGGACTGAAAATCATTGCAGCTGGTGTACCGCAGGGCAGTGTCTTGGGCTATTGTTCTTCTCTATACCAATGATATACCTTGCTGTAAAGAAGCCAAAACAGCGTCATTTTTGGACGGCACTGCTATCCTTACCACGGGTGAAACTACGGAAGAAACAAAAATAAAGTTACTAACAGCTATTGACAACATTGTAGAATGGATCATGGAGTGGAAAATAAAATTAAACGAAAACAAATCGACGTACATTAACTTCACAGATGTGCCACAGGTGAGTGAGGTTAAATATTTACGTATGACTCTCGCTCCGCTGGGAAGGACACATCCTAAGAAAGAAGGAAGAGCTAAATGCCAGATACAGACAGATGTAATGGCTATTGGGGTGAAATTCCCAGCTTTTTTTTGGGGTAGGGTAGGTGAATGCATTTCCGCACGGAGTGTTGAACTCCCAGTTCGGTACGTCGTCGGACTACCAACTAAACACCTCCCCATCGTCACAGAGCTAGCCTGGAACCTTTCGTCACAATACTTCGGGCTAGTCCTCGAACTTTCCCGCTTTGCGGAGCCTTCAAATCAGGGAATTCTTTCCACCAACGGGAGAGGGGAGAGAAGGAAGGGAAGTGTCAGGTCAAGAAACCCGCTGTTATCCGTGTCCTCCACCGGTCGAGCTTTGTCTTCTTATCAACGAAAAGGACCCGGACGTAATGGGCAACACGACACCACCTGTCAGCACTCCTCAGCATCTCTTCCACAATGTTGTCTGGAGAGAGATCCCCTGTGTTCAAATAAAACTGCTGACGAATCCCATCCCACCTTCCACAAGAAAAAAAAGTCCGACGGGCGTTGTGCACGGCTCAACTGCAAAACACACAATCCGGAGATCGCGCCTTTCCAATCTTGTGCAGATAACACTGAAAACCTTCATGCCCTCTTAAAAATTGGGTAAGGAAATAGTCAGTCTCACCATGCTTCCGATTCAGCCACGCAACTTAAGTTGCGTGCGTTACCTCTATTTTCATTTTGCAAGAGAGCTACCACTCGTCTAGAGTGAGTTACCGTTTTTCACCAGTAACAACCTCCACTGGCTCTTCTTCCTTGCGCTTGTATATGGCTTGACGATCCTTAGCAAGAAGGGCAACGGGGATCACTTTTGCGATCACTATCACGACCGGTTCAAAGACAGTGCGGTACGCAGACGCCACCCGCAAAGCTCCCTGTCTCTGTACTTGCGCGAGGCGCTTAAAGTATATCTCCTTGCCAAGAGTGTCAGCCCATATCCCTGCGTCGTAGAGCAGGACAGAATGCGTTGAACTCATCAGGAGACGTCGCCTGCTAGACGCAGGACCCCCGATATTTGCCATAAACCTGAAGGTTAGTGGAGCATAGTAGACGCTCACTGCTTTATTAGTACTGAGGATCTGCGTGGGGACATGAGTACAGTTAGTTAGTGAAATCAACACAGACCAAGCAATTAAACGTAGCGACCGAATACGATCACATGAGAATAACGAAGTCCGAAAATTTGCTGGTGGAAGTGGTGATATAATGAGACGACTGTAAAGATATTTGAAATAATAAAAACTTGCCTTTTCTATTCGCTAGTGCTAATTATTGGTCTTATAAACACCGATATTTCGGGGTCCACTTGTTCGTGCCATCAGTGCTAACAAGACCAATAAATAACACTAACGAATAGAAAAAGCAACTTTTAATTATTTCAAATAATTTAATTGCTAGAAATACTGCGTAATTACACTGAGACTGAAAGAAGTAAACCCAAACGACTTGTTAACTTAAATGATGCCTAAAGGTATAAGCTACTGAGGAGCAGCCAGCTCCTCAGCGAAGCTAATCAAAGTACTGGAGTGGACAGGGTCTTCTTCCAATAAAAACGAAACCTAAATATGCAAAGAAAACTGCTGGATGGATGGAGGTGGATTTAGTGGGTAAAAATTCCACACTCTCAAAGATCGCGAACCCTGAGGTTAGCTTTTTGAAAACTTCCACCTCTTAAAAAAATCTCCATCTGCCATCCATTCTTATTAGGCCTAAGGATCTCATGAGAACTTTATTTTCTAGTGCTCGTTTTTATTTTTTTGGAACTGCACCACGAGGATTTAGTCTGTTTCGTCTTTGCCCTTTTGAGAGTTGTAACTAACTATACAAACCCATCGATTTGTTTGAAGTTGTATCGTCTAGTGTCAGGTTTTGTCTGATTCTGGTTTGAGTAATGATTTTGACCTTCTGTTCGTTTAATTTTAGGCCAACTTTTAGTTCCACTGGTAGATTTCCAATTGCGTACTTTAGAGCGATATTGGATAATATTATGTGCGAGGCCAGATAAAAGCAGCAGGATCACTCTCAAGACCATTCTTCCATCCAGATCTAGCAGGCGGAGCGAGATCTTGGGTTACACATTAATGAAGGCAAGACAAAGTACATGGTGGCAATGCGAGCTCCAAAACCAAAAGAACGAAGGAACGAATCGCACTGGTCAAACGAAAACAATGAAGATAGGAGACTATAACTTTGAGACCGTTGATAATTTCTCCTGTCTAGGGTCGAAAATCACAACCGATACCAGCTATGACGATGAAATCCGCGCATGGTTCTTGGCTGCCAACAGAGCCTATTTCAGCTTACAAAAACTGTTCCGCTCGAAAGTTATCACCATTAGGTCAAAGCTCTTACTGTACAAGACAATGATCTTGCCAGTCCTCATGTATTCCTCGGAGACTTGGGTTCTTAGCAAAAAAAAAACTGCGAACTCTTGTCTGCTTTCGAGAGAAAAATCCTCTGAAGAATTTTTGGCCCCCTACATGAGGATGGCCGATTCCGCAGTCTACATAACGACGAAATCGATGAGCGATACCATGACCGCCTGGTTGTGGATAAAATCCGTGTCAACAAGTTGCGCTGAGCGGTTCACTTAATCCGTATGGATGAGGATGATCCAGCCTGTTACATAAGAGCGTGGTCACTGTTACACGTAGATAAAAAATCAGAGCGTCCTGTTTCTTTTTCTATGACATAGAGGGCACCTCAGTCCTTCATGCTTTTTGTAAAAAGTCAGCTCTCTGTCAAATTTAGTCTTCAATTGAGTGGTTTTTCGAAATGAGTGCTGTTTACGCCTCTCGCTTTGAGGCAATTTTTCTATGTTTGCATGAAAAAGGACCCAAATTAACACAAACTGCTACTGCGAAATATATGGGAAAGTCGAAGCAGTTCGTTAGCAAGTGGATAAATCGCTATAAAAAGGTCGGTAACGTTGATGATTTTCCTGATCGCGGAAGTGCAAGCAAAGTCTCAAAAAAAGACGAAAAAAAGATTCTCGCATTGTTTTCAAAAGATCCAACTTTGAGTTTACGTGGAGCTGCTGTGAAATTGAAAGCAAAAGGTGTTGACATATTTTACGGAACGATTCGCAGGCACTTGCTTGCCAATAAACTGAAATATCGCAGTACTTTGGAAAACCAATGTTGAGTGCAAAACACGTTGAAAAACGAGTGGAATGGGGGAAGGAAAACTTTGACCGCGATTGGAGCAACGTAATTTTTTCTGATGAATCCTCCTTCTGGGCATTTCCGAGCATCAAACACGCCTGGGAAACCTCCACCAGTAGGATGCTTCAACGGACTGTTAAACACCCAGTCAAGGTCCATGTTTGGGGGTGCTTCTCAAAAAAAAGATTTCGGTACTTTGTTCTTATTTACGGAGAATAAAAGAAAGAAAATGAATAAAATATATCAAAAGGCTTTGTTACCATCTGCTAAGCAATGGTATATCAAGAAAAATGAAAGCTGGATCCTTCAAGAGGACAACGATCCGAAACATCGGAGTCGAGCGTGTAGCGAGTGGAAGGCGCAAAACGGAGTTGTCACTTTAGATTGGCCATCTCAGTCACCGGATACAAATCCCATAGAAAATGTGTGGGCTCTGATGAAAATGCAGCTTCGCAGACGCAAGCCATGTAATTTACATCAACTTTCTCGACAAATTCGGAAAATTTGGAGGCCTTTTCCGGTAGAATATGCAGAAAAACTAGTGGAAAGTATGCCCCGACGGTGCCAGGCCATAATTGACAATGCAGGAGATTGGACTTGCTACTGAAGTATTTGCATTGAGTATTGACGACCAAATTATCAATAAATTTGCGAATTTTCGAAAAATCAATTGTTGTTATTATTAAAAGTGACCACGCTCTTATGTAACAGACAGTATATATGGTAGAAAAAGAAAACCAGGCAGACCCTGCTTGAGATGGAGCGATGGCGTAGGTCAGGACGTCAGAGAGCTTCTAGGGATATCGAATTGGTGGACCTCGGCGCAAAGCCGGAGTGTCTGGAGTTCCTTATTAAGGCAGGCTTAGACCGGATACCGGTTGTTGCGCCGTTGATGATGATGATGACTGAATAATATTGGGTGCAGACCACTCCCTTGCTTTAACTCAGAGACTGTGGATGTTTTTTGAGTCAGAATTTCGTTTGAATGGCAGACTGGCCCATTGTCGTTCAGCTGAGCGCAAACAGTTTCGCTTCAGATCTAGATAATTTTTTTGTGGAGCACGAAAGGATCCATACTGTTATATGCCTGTTTGAAGTCAATGAAATTTGATGGACACCATCATTATATTCTCAGCACTTCTCCAGTATCTGCTTCACTGAGAATATCTGACCAGTCGTCAACTTTCCACATTCAAGGGATGGTCGGTATTAGGCAGTAATATTTTTTCAGAAATATTCGACAATTCTTTCAATTATTTTTGAAATCACTTTGCAACATATACATAATAATGCGGTCCTTCTTTTGTTCTCGCAAGTTGGTCACTTTTTCTGTGAATAGTGAACATTTCTGATATAGTTTGTCAGACTAAACAGTTTTTAGGAGCTCTTGAAGCTTGGTCACCATCCCCACACTCCTTGTTTCTAGTGTCTTCAAGGAATTGAATTCCGATTTGATTAATCTGGTTGAACATGCTACCATCTGTTCAGACCGATGAGATTGCGAATTTTATGAGCCTGCTTTCTTTTTTGTCAGTAATGCTGTGGAAACTAGCAGTTCTACAGTGATCCAGCTGTTTCCGATTTTTGCGATAAAGTCGCCAAGTAATATTTTTACTTCGTTCGAGGGCAGTGAATCCAATACTGACTCAGGGCAGTTATAAAATCCTTCTTTTACTGATTTATTCTGGAGTATCTAAAGTTTAGTTGCATTATTTCATTGTTGCATAAAAGACGTTTTCGTTTAGCTTACTGTGGAATAATTTTGTTTCCTAGAACACGAAAGCATCTATCTTACACTTTTCTAACGTTTGCAATCTTTCTACGTTGAAATTTTCTTTGTAGGGGTCAATCTGATAATTGATTTTATTAGAAACAAAATATTAAATTTCAAGGCGGTTTAGAACCTTCCATATGCTTCCCCTCTGTATGTGCAATTATATGCTTATCAAAGGAAATTTTACCCTTGTTCGTATCACACTCTGTATTTGTAAAATTTGAGTGATAGTTCTAGAAAGATGTCACCTATATCTCTACGCATAAGTTACTGAGTGTTTGGAAATAGAAATCCGCGAAGGAAACTTTCTTGGCCTAAATAAATTCCCAAAGGTTCCTATATTGTAAGTAGTGGTAACCGTTTTTTTTTTCAATAGAAAAGAAGTATATAAGTTCACAACATTCGCCACTCCCATACCCAATACAATTCATCAGCCTATTAAAATGGTCAACTTCGTTCCTCAGCCAACTTACCAATATTAATGTGCATTTTATCTACGCCACTTCCCACTTTATTAAACTCCCAACGTGATTGGAGGTTTTTTAATTCCCCCCAAATAAAATTCCTCTCAAAAAATCATAACAGCGTCCAAATCGACCAGGGTAACGATTTATTTTTGCCCTTTCTTTTCCTCCGTTTAAATTAATTATTTTGCGAGACATCGTTGAATATCTTGACATGATTTGTAACCTATTTACTAATGTCTACATTAGAATAACCGTCTTTCTCTTCTTCTAACTCTTCGGCACAACTAGTTTTTCGTTGCTATTTATTTTCGCCCCGGATAAAAAACCAACTGAGTCATTTGCGGTTGAGAATTTCCACCTATCAAATTCAAAATAATAATGATGAACTTCTTGTAAATCAACTGTTTTTCCCACAGAATATAAGTAAATAATAATAACAGTCAATGGTGAAATAGCGCAGTTTGACTATTGATCTTAAAGTGCTTTACAGCAGAGACATATATGAATTACTATCTCTTAATAATTTTCAGTAACACATCAAAGAACAATAAGTTTAATCTAAACTTAACCCGAAAATAGTAAATAAATCGATTAAATTTCAGTAGGGAAAAACGTGATGAAAAAATAGTAAGTTAGTTTAGTTTACTGGGGGGACCCGCAGCTCCGAGCATTCAGGCCATTGTTGGGCCCATTGTACTATCCCCGTAAGTCGCTTATTCAATGGCTTCCCGCCTACGGCGTTCGTAGGCTTTAGTGAATCTGAGAACATTCTCCAGAGGTACATATTGTGCAGATTCTTCTTACCAAGGTGTCTTCGTCTGAGATCTGGGCCGGGGTCGGGCAGCTGAAAAAAAGGTCCAGGGTCGTCTCTTTCTCCACCTCACAGTGGCTGCACATAGCCGAAACCGCCTGCGCCCGATCCGCCCTCCATGAATGACCTGTCCGCCCTCCGTTAAGATTATTAAGTCTGTAATCTGAAAAGACTTATGGCCATTTGTCGACCATTCTTCTCTTTCGGTGATTACGGCAGTGTATGTCTTTTCAAAGACGAATCTGGAAACCGTATGATTCCAGATAGACGCATGACCGTGTGATTTGCCGCCTTTCCCCGTCCCAGTGGTATCGAGTCTATATGCGTCATTGTTGCTTTCCGTTTCACTTCCAAATGAATGGGGGGTAAGTTTAGGATAGCTTCAAGTGCCACAGTCGGCGTTGTACTTATTGCTTCAGTGATACTTAGGTAGAGCGATGGGTTGAGTACTTTGATGAGCTACTGAACAACCAGAACATCGGCGAGTTGGAGGTCCCGCCAACTGAAGACGACGGACAAATACTGCCACCACCAAGTTTAGGAGAAACAGTCCGTGCAATTCATCGGCTAAAAAATCATAAGTCGCCAGGAGCCGATGGAATTACAGCCGAATTGGTTAAATATGGAGGCGACCAGTTACACCAAGTGGTTCATCAACTTGTGCTCAAGGTATGGGACAGCGAATCAATGCCTGACGATTGGCAGCGAGGCATAATCTGTCTCATACATAAAAAGGGAGATATCACACAGTGCAGCAATTATAGAGGTATCACGTTGCTGAGTACCATCTATAAGATATTCTCCACTATCTTGCTAGGCCGGATAGCCCCATACGCCCAGAATATCATTGGCCCATACCAAAGAGGCTTCACTCCAGGCAAATCAGCAACAGATCAGATTTTCTCTCTGCGGCAAGCGATGGAAAAACTGTTGGAATATGGACAACAGTTGCACCATCTGTTCATCGACTTTAAAGCCACCTATGATAGCATAGCCAGGGTAAAACTGTACACGGCCATGAGAGAATTCGGTATCCCGACGAAATTAATAAGACTGACTAGGCTGACCCTGACCAATGTGCGAGGCCAGATAAAAGCAGCAGGATCACTCTCAAGACCATTCGACATCAACAACGGTCTACGACAAGGGGATGCGCTATCATGCGTCCTCTTTAACCTGGCCCTCGAGAAGGTGATCCGTGATGCTGAGGTGAATGCAAGAGGTACGATCCTCTTCAAGTCCACCCAACTACTGGCCTATGCTGACGATATCGACATCATGGGAAGAACCACCCGAGACGTTAAAACTGCCTTCATCCAGATCGAGCAGGCGGCGCGAGATCTTGGGCTGCACATCAATGAAGGCAAGACAAAATACATGGTGGCAACGTCAGCACCGAAGACGAATCAACCAACAACATCAAACCGCACTGGTCAAACACAAGCACGAACAAGAATAAGGATAGGGGAATACAACTTTGAGACCGTTGACAATTTCTCCTATCTAGGGTCGAAAATCACAACCGATAACAACTACGATGATGAAATCCGCGCACGGTTGTTGTCAGCCAACAGAGCCTACTTCAGCTTACAAAGACTGTTCCGCTCGAAACGTCTCACCATAGGGTCAAAGCTCTTACTGTACAAGACTATGATCTTGCCAGTCCTCATGTATTCCTCGGAAACTTGGGTTCTTAGCAAGAAAAATTGCGAACTCTTGGCCGCGTTCGAGAGAAGAATCCTCCGAAGAATTTTTGGCCCCCTACATGAGGATGGACGATTCCGTAGCCTACATAATGACGAAATCTATGAGCGATACCATGACCGTCCGGTTGTGGATAAAATCCGGCTCAATAGGTTACGGTGGGCGGGTCACTTAATCCGTATGGATGAAGATGATCCCACCCGGAAAGTCTATAAGGGCAATATCTATGGTAGGAAAAGAAGACGAGGCAGACCCTGCCTAAGATGGAGCGATGGCGTGGGCCAGGACGCCAGACAGCTTTTAGGGATATCGAATTGGTGGACCTCGGCGCAAAACCGGGATGTCTGGAGTTCCTTATTAAGGCAGGCCTAGACCGGATACCGGTTGTTGCGCCGTTGATGATGATGATACTTAGGTAACCAAGCCTCTGAATCTGCGTTAGCAGCTTCCTGCTGTTAGCAAAGTTCAGTCTCGGCCACCAGACCATGCATGCGTACATCAAAATGGGTTTTATTATGGATATATACATCCAGTGTATCCGTTTTGGTGAAAGTCCCCAGGTCCTAGCTATCGCATTTCTACAGCATTTGAGTAATCTGCAGGATTTCTGATATTGTTCCTGGATATGGTGCTTCCACGTTAACTTGGAGTGAAAAAATACTTGATTGGGTAGCGTATAGCTGTCCCACCTGACGTTCCTAGTGAACATAACTAGTCCAGTCTTCCTAGCGTTCACCGTGAGTCCATTGCGGAGGCACCAACTGTGTATTTCATGCAGAGTTACATTCAAGCGATCACATACTGTGTCCGCAAACTTGCCAGTAATTATTACGGCTAGGTCGTCCGCAAATGCATGCGCGAAGACTTTTTTGCCTTCTAGGAGCCACAGCAGGGTATCCATTACCAAGAGTCATAACAGTGGAGAGAGAACTCCTCCCTGTGGGTAACTCCTAGGACATCCTGCTTCAATAGACTTCGACCGTTCTGTGGATTTTTCTCCACTCTAGCATGTGAAGGATCCAACTGGTTAGCAGCAGTTCGATTCCATGCTGTCTTACCGCATCACAAATTGCCGCGAATGAGGCATAATTGAAGGCACTTTCGATGTCCATGAATACGATTAAGGCGTATTCTTTTTCGGACATCGTCTTTTCAATTTTTACCGTAAGTTAATGGAGTCCTGTCTCCGTGGATTTGCTTTTCTGGTAGGCTTGTTGCCTATGGTGAAGTGGCCACTTAGGAATGTGTGTATCCTTTATGAGCCGATCTACTAGTCTTTCGAGTCCTTTTAGTAGAAAAGACGTTACACTGATCGGTCGAAAGATTTTTGCGTCTGTGTAGATGGATTTCTTTGGTTTCGGAATGAATAACACCTTCACATCACGCCAGTTAATTGGAATATAACCATGTGCTAGGCATGCGCGATATATATTCCTAATATGTAGACCCAGGGCATCTATTCCCTCTATTACTAGCGCAGGAATTATACCATCCGGACCTGCAGACTTGTATCTATGGAACGAGTTAAATGCCCATTTTACTCGCTCCAGTGATACTACTTTGCATGCCAGATTGCAGTCTCTCGGTTGAGGGCTGTAAACACATGTTCGCCTCAAGATTAGATTTTGGATGCTGCCTGGGAAGTGCACTTCAGTAAATGGTTTGGCGTTTCTTCATCGCTTTCTGTGTACCTCCCGCTCTGTAAACGTAAATAACCCAGTTTCTGGCTACGTTCTTTAACCAGAATCCGCTTCAGCTTTGAGGTTGCCTCAAGAGTCTCTTCGCAAAAGCGTCTACATGATGATCGTTTAGCCGATCTTATGCTCTTCTTTAGAGCCTTCTGTGCCTCTTTATAGCGTTTGCAGCTAGCCTCTGAATCACACTTTAGAGCACGATTGAGAAGCATCCTTGTCGTTCTTCTCCGTTTTGTCAAACCAGAGTTCCACCATGATGTTTTACCGTTCTTAGGAATCTTGAGTAGACAGCTTTCTTCGAAAGCTTCTCTCATGCTAGTTGTGATCATCTGGGTTCTCTTCCAATTCCAACAATGGAATTGATGCGCTTCCCAGGGATCGCGGCTCAGGCACTCAATTCTATTTTATACGTCTGTCTTCCGCGGATTCCGAAATAGAGTGGGTGGAGGTGAATCCATGCCCATTACGAAATCAATGTGTTTATAATCCGAGAGTGTGATATCATGATACTTTTCACCCACCGACCAGACCCGCGATGTCAGGAGATGCCACCGTCATGTCGATGACTTTCGCCTGACCACGTTGAGGAAAGTGGGTTCATTATTCGAGTTAAGGATCTGCAAATCGGTTCCTACTAGATACTCCAGTAGTCTAGATCCTTTTGCATTGATGTTGGAATTTCCCCAGCATATGTGGTGAGCGTTGACATCACATCCTACTATTGTCGCCATATCTCTACTTTTGGCATATTGGATAGCTCTGATCAATGTTCCACTGGGAACGTCTTCTGTGTCATAGAGAAAGTATGCAGAGCACCGTAGTATCTCTTTATCTCCCTGTTGAGATGAAAATGCCGAGAGCTGCACGTCACCTTCAATGGTTTAAGGAGCCGACACTTGCAACTTGACGATCCCTAACCCGTAGTAGAGCCGGCAGCCCGATTTTTCCCGAACCTTCTTAACATCGAGTTCGGGAACGCCGATAGTGAGAAAAGTCCTCGGCCTACCGGCTGTCTATCCTCTTTTGCTGCCTACCAGCATCCAGGTGATAGTGTGAAGATTATTCTCTACACCAATTTGTTCCAGAACCCCAGCACTATTTCGCTCTTCTTCTGCAAGCCAGAGGAATCATTTTTTTAACGATGGTAGCTCAGAGATCCTTTTCAAAATTAGTCGTGTACCTTCCCACACATAAGTGAGGGAGCCAAGTTTAATGCCTTGCGAGGTTCTCTTGCTGTTTGCACTGCTCAGAATCGTAACTGGATGGATTAGAGTCGTCATACAGGACCCATCCATCGGATTCGATAGCCTTGGTTACAAATGAAGGCCTAGCCCTTACCGTCCGAGCCCTCTTTGCTGCCTTTTGTATCGAAGGAAAGAAATACAAATTACCATTAAAATATGAATGCAAGTTTAATAGATTACAAATTCCTCATTCAGGTAAACTCTGTCTAAACTATAGGACTCTCAATTCCTAAATCCAAATATTTAACTTATTTTTCCTTTTCAAGTGATAAACAATAGCATCAAATCCCTCATATAGTTCCAAAAAGGAAGAAACTAAAAACTCACACACCATTTGCCCCATTAATGATTGTCAAGGCTCTTCTTGAGTGTAATACGTCAATGCCATTGTCAAATTTAGAGTTTAGTCCGAACTTTAAAAAAAATCATGAAGATTGAGTTAGATATACCCACACTTATTTCTGGATAGGAGCACCACCTCCAGTTGCAACTTTTTCCTTGAGACAATCTGGCATACATACCTCCACGCTTTGAGATCAATAAAAAGTGGCCATTAGGCGTCAGAGCATGAATTCTGAAATCCATTGGAATTTTGTTCCTGTTCAGAAACGTTGAAATTGAAATAATGACAGCTTGATTACCATCTTATATTCATATTCCTAATTGCTCATTTTAAAGTGTTATGGGTTAAGCAATTCAAATGTATTTTTATAAAAAGACCAAATGATGCACGAGCCATGACTTTGTAGTCTGTCAAGCTTGTAATCATATGGGGTTCCCACCAGTATTCCTTCAAGTTGATAATTTCTACGGATGTCTTCCTTGGCGTACGTGATGGCCAGCACGAAAATCAAAGAAACTTAAAAAAAAAAATGAAGAAAAAATTAAATCAAAAAAAGCTACGAGGAAAATATTTCTTTGCTCATTTTTGGGTTGGCTCACATTCTTGGCTATATTTAGCGACTAGAGCTATAGCAGCAGTAGTTTGTAAATACGCATAAATAACGTGAGACAAGTCTTTTTTTAATTTATGCCTACGTTTACTACAAAAAAAGAACAACAAAACAGCAAAACAATACAACACTTGCGGAACTGACCAGCTTTTTACTTACTGAATGACTTCAACATTTTTCAAACTTCCATATGACTTGAAACTCAATGGAACCCTACTGATCTGCTAGCTGAGATATAATATGACGCCCTTCCCGACTAAATTACTTTATCCTATACCAAAACATAGCTATCAGATCCGAGTGCAACTAGCTAAAATGCAGAACAGCAATAAAAAACGAAAGATTTAAGCGAGAAACTCGATTAAATTCGAATGTTCTCTTAACAACTGCAATTTACTGTGATATTCGAACAATGGTACCATTCAAACCTAAAGAAGTTTTTAACGTTTGTTACATTGTAAATTCAGGTTTACATTAGAGCTGTTCTGATATCTATTTGTCGCTGGTAGCTACGCTTAATGGCTAAATTGAGTGTTTCAGATGAAATCCATTCAACCAAAATTCAAAGTAAATTCTAAGTAAGTCATTGAAGCTTTTCGGTCAATTCGAAGTAATTTGAAAAGTAGTAGTCGGAAATTCAGAGAAATTGCAAATTATTTTCTGGTCCAATCAGATGTCTGTACATATTTGCATTATATCCTGTTTTCTCAATTTTATGTTTAATTAACACACTAATTGTTTGGTTTCGGGTGAACTAAAAGACTTGTTTAATCATACCTGGTGGTCATTAATATACTGATTGATATTCTAATGGAAATATGCTCCCCAGTAAAAACATGTAGAATATTAGATACGTTCGTTCTAACATTGCACTTAAAAACGTCCAGTTTTGCGTAATCGTAATTACTGTTTGTGTTCACTTTATCACCTACAAGAATCCATTGTAGCCGATATTATGGTCATATCCTTGAAACAAGTTGCAGTGAGATTAATCAATCTTATTACTTTTGTGTTCAAATATATTTAAGTGAACCGTAGCTAGTTAGCATGCTGATTATCACCTTTATTGCAATATCAACGGTGGCATGAAGTTGGCTTCGATTAGCTAATTGCCTATTCACCGAAAATACCATTTAGTCGTGTTAATGCAGACGAGAAACTTGAGTGCAAGTAATGCTGCCACATGTTCTTTAGCTTTCAAGAACGCTTTAAGGTTTCGACACTGTGCTGAAAGCGCAACAAACACCACTATTTGATGAATAATTACTACAAGGTGAAAATTAGTTTGAAGTTTTTACGTTTTGGCAACGAAACTAACAGTCAGTTTGTAGTTCAATTAAAATTATATGAGGGCAATAAAGTTTTCTATGAACATGATTAGCGCATGTTTTTCGCTACTTACTTGATTCCGGAAACTGCGGGTTTCGATTCACTCTATGTTGAGAATGCAATTATGTAATCACTCAATCAAGAAATGATTCGACGTTTACCGATGGTGATTATTACATTTTGTGAACTTGGAACTTTTGAAATAAAATTAGTAATGACTTTCGGTCTCTAACCTTTTTGTACTATAAAAAATATGGAAAAAAAGTAACATAGTAAAAATGTTGATGGTGAAGAAATTAGAAGTATGAACGCAGGTGAATAAAATTAATATTTTCTTCATCGTCAGCTACATCAGTTACGTCACAGTGCAGAATGCATCTCAGGAACGGCTTTAGGCTTACCCTTGGGGAAGTGACTGGGCTTTCATGAAAAAGAAACTGATGAAAGACTCAAGGAACGCTTCCTATAAAAATCTTATCCATATTTAGCATAAGATTTGGTTTTTCGATTGTGATCGTAATGAGCTTGAATGACTATAATTTTTCTCAAAAATGTTTGGATTATACTGCTGAAGGGTTTACGCTTTCACAATCGTCTTTGGGATTTCCGTGCTATAAATTATGCGATGCCTTATAAGTGCTTTCGTCGAAAACATGTTGATCCTATCCGGCGGATTTAAACTTTATTCCCTGAACAATATGCCCAATTGTAAAATAAAAACATTCATCATGAACGGCGCAACAACCGGTATCTGGTCTAGGCCTGCCTTAATAAGGAACTCCAGACATAGCGGTTTTGCGCCGAGGTCCACCAATTCGATATCCCTAAAAGCGTCGTCTTCTTTTTCAACCATGTAGGGGGACAACCATTTTTCCGAGGATTCTTCTCTTGAACGCGGTCAAGAGTTCGCAGTATTTTTTGCTAAGAATCCAAACCCCCGAGGAATACATGAGGACTGGCAAGATCATTGTCTTGTACAGTAAAAGATTTGACCCTGTGGTGAAACGTTTCGAGCGAAACAGTTTTTGTAAGCTGAAATAGGCTCTGTTGGCTGCCAACAACCGTGCGCGGATTTCATCGCTATAGCTGTTAACGGTTGTGATTTTCGACCCTAGATAGGAGAAATTTTCAACGGTCTCAAAGTTGTAGTCTCCTATCCTCATTATTTTCGTTTGACCAGTGCGATTCGATGTTCGTCTTGCCTTCATTAAAGTGCAGCCCAAGATCTCGCGCCGATTACCGCCTGCTCGATCTGGATGAAGGTAGACTGTATATCTCGGGTTCTCCTTCCCATCGCATCGCGAATTACTTTCTCGAGGGCCAGGTTGAAGAGGACACATGATAATCCCCTTGTCGTAGACCGTTGTTGATATTGAATGGTCTCGAGAATGATCCTGCTGCTTTTATCTGACCTCACACATTGGCCAAGGTCAGCCTTATCAGTCTTATCAATTTTTAATTGGTCGCCTCCATATTTAACCAATTCTGCTGTAATTCCATCGGCTCTTGGCGACTTATGGTTTTTGAGCCGATGAATTGCACGGATCGTGATAAGTTTCTGCGCGCCCGCGTTCTTTGAGAATGCAACATTACTCGGTATGCGGCATTCTTCCGTTCCGTTTCTAGCTTACAATTATAGTCAAACCAGCCGTTTCAACTTTTCTTGTGGCTGGGGCCAAGTACGTTTGTGGCCGTATCAATGATAACGTTCTTCATTTATAGATGTTTCGGAGGGCTGCGTTGTGGATGGTTTTAGTATTCACTCCCACATGATTGTCAGAGGGGATTGCAGGTAGTGTCATAATTGAAGCTCGGAGCACTATGCCAACGAGATAGTGATCTGAGTCTATATTAGCCCCCCTATATGTTCTTACATTCATCAAGGCTGAGAAGTGGTGACGTTCAATCAGCACGTGGTCAGTTTGGTTAAAAGTGGTCCCATCTGGAGAGGCCTACGTATGTTTGTGGACCGCTTTCCACCCAAACCAGTTACTTTCAACATTCAGCATTTGGTCTGTACAGGGAGCGCACATTTTATGAGAAAATGGACAAATCGTTATTTCGTTGTCGTTGCCGGACTCGTCGTTTTAAATTACATCTTTCCCGAGACTTCTTCTGCGGGATCACAACATCGGTTTTCCGTGTAGGGCTGTCAGCCCCACCCAAACCCCAACCTGGAGGGCCAGCTGGTACAATTCGTCCCGTTTTTAGGCGCGGGAGACTCGCCTTCATTCTTCTCCGTCTGCAGTTTTCCACTAAGAAAGAATTCTCAGCGATCATCACGTGAAAGTGAAGACATGGTTTGGTAGTAGAGCTGTTGGTGTTCGTTCAGCAGGCGTTTCCCAGCTTTTATACTCCATTGTGGGTACCAATCCACGTTTCGCCCGAGGACAAATACTACCTTTTGACCGCCTGTAAGTTCCTATTCAGGTGCTCTATTATGAGGCACATTTATATTACTGTCTGACTTCTGTCTTCATTTAGCTCTGCACGCCGTACACGCTTTTGAATCAAGAGGGTGGAAGGTATTTTCTGGACGCTCTGGAAAGAGATCTGATGCCTTATCCTTTGCAGAATGGCCTCAGTTCCCATTTTCCTGTTTAAGATGTGGAGTTTGTTGTCTTGACCCTTTCGGATTTTGCAGAGCCTTCCATAGGGTGCCCTTTTGTGCTGTCAGATTTTAAATATATCCGCTGAAGGACTCGTTCTTATATTTATTAATTAAGGCATTTAGCTTATTTGGCAGGAAGTCTAAGGCTTTTTTCCTTAGAATGAGCTATCGAAGCAGATCGATTTCTTGCTCGAGTTGATAAGCAGTGTTGATTGGGTCATTTACGCAAACATCTTGCTTTCGACACCTATCCACTTTTGAGCCTGCTAGTCAGCCTGGGAGGATAGCCTTCTACATTGACCAACATCATAATTGGGGATCATCAGGCATTATGTTTTCGTTACTCCTTCGTTAAGTAACTCGTTCGCAAGTAACGAATGTTTTGCATGGCACAAAACAAAGCTGTCGCTTTTCGCTTCTGAATTATGTCAGCAATATTATAAAATTGGATGCCAAGTGTCAGTATTCATGTTGTCTATTGTCGCGAGCGCAGAGCTAGTTAAAGAATTAAAAAGTCTGTGACTTTTGGCAGGTCAGATTTTAGCGGGCTACTCTTTCTTAACATCGCCTGGTCGAACGAATTGACCTTTAAAAAATTGCTAAGTTCCCGGTTGAGTTAAAAGTAAGGAAATTGTTATTTGATTTTATTTGGATTTGGTAAACATCAAACTCAAGTTTAATGCATACGTGCTTGCAGTGGTAGTGGGTTTAGTAGAGGATTTCTTCTAGGAAACTGCTTAATGAGCGCCCCCACTGAGACCGATACAACACGACAATTTTGCTAACGCCCACTGGGAACGACACGACAGAATATTGCCTAGTGTATTTGCAAATTAAACATATTGAAAACACTTACAACAACAACTTATGTTTGACGTAGGAAAATGCCTCCGGCTGTCTTAGGCAACAGGCAGACAAATGTTTCTTCATGGTTCAGACATCAGACAGACAAATGTCTGTTTCGAACAATGTATTTTTCTGCAGCAGACAAATGCCTGTGCTGCTTCATACATCTGTCAAACAAATGGTTGCGTCGGCATTAGACATCATACAGACAAATGTATGCGTCAGACAAATGTCTGCGTCAGACAAATGTTGGTTTTAGACAAAATCTTTTGCTGCAGCTGACAAATGTCTGTGCCTGTCTCATACTTCAGACACACATCAGTCAGACAAATGTCGGAGTGTGGCTCAGATGTCAGTCAGACAAATGTTTGAGCTTGCGTCAGACACCAAGAAGACATCTGTGTGATATCTGAGCCACACCCAGACATTTGTCTGAAACAGAATGAGGCAGCCTGAAATAGACATTTGGCTGAAGCAAACATTTGTCTGATACAGAGACAGAAAATTATCTGTCTGATGTCTGAGCCACACTCAGACATTTGTCCGCCTGATGTCTGTTTGAAGTGCGAAACAGACACAGACATTTGTCAGCTGCAGAAAAAGATTTTGTTTGACGCAATCATTTTTTTTTGTCTGATGACTGAAACATGCACAGACATTTGTCTGTCTGTTGTCCAAAGCAACCGGAGGCATTTTCCTTTCCCGATCATAAGTTAATTCTAATAAAACTGTCGTGTCATGTCGGTCCCAGTGGGCGCTCTACTTTAGGAGGAAAACTAAAAGCTAAGGCTGTTATATTATCACCCAAATGTAATCCGAATGGACTAGGAGTATTTAAGCTTTGCCTGTCCACTGGGGCCACTGAACGTAGGCTACAAATTGTCACCATATTCTTGCAATAATCGGTGAGACTCTAGAGCAAATGTAAAGCAAAACAGAACAACGACGACAACAAATCGTTGTACAAAACTAGCTTCGGAGCGGAAAAGATAACCAAGGGATCTATGCATGGGGCATGGGAATCTGAACTGGGCTTGAGTTTACAAACAGCTACCTGAGTAAAAGTGTCTTAATTAACACCTCTGTAACTCAGCGGTTGGTTGCCGGCTATGGTACCGGTGGTTATAGCGGGCTACGGTACCGGGTTATAGGTCGAAAGCTAGCATCTTGCGGGTCGGCAAAGATAAGAAGGATAAGTTACACTTTAAGAAAGCGTGACAACTCCATTGCTGGCTATGGGGGTAGCTAAGAAGTTCACCAATTATCGAAATTTTGTGATGTAGCATCAACTAGTACCGAGGATTGGAACCGAATCGTCAATAAAGTGACGGTAATCATAGTCGTGAAGAATATAGTAAGTGTTCTACGAATTATATAAAGGAGCACGCAACATCTGCGAGCCGCTACGGTCACGCTGCTCCCAGGGCAGAGGTGAGGCAGCGTCTGATGATTTGCCTCTGTCCTGGTTAGAAACCGTAAAACCGCCATCGTTTGGGTGCAAGCCCTAAGCGAGGGGTCCGTAGACCAGGAAAGAGGGAGTAAGTTACTTCCCAGTGAGTGTTGTAAGTGTTTTATCTTCTTCGAATCTATGGTGCCAGCTGCCAGGAGTGTAGAGAATACTCTTTATGCTGAGTGCGTAAAAAGTTCTGCTAATTTTGCATTTTGTTGTTTTTGGTATTAACATAATGCTCTTTTCCAATTTCTAATGATTTTATTGAATGGCTTGTTTAATTTCAGTCCAGAATATGTTGTAGTTACTTTATTTATTTCAATTCTGCTTTGGTAATGTGATAGGGAGAGCCGATATGTCAAGTCATCAAGCTACACAAGGCGTAAATGAGGACGGCCGACGATGCTTAATCCAGTGATTTCAAATAAACGCATATCTACAAAGCTGTGAACTGTTTCATAGACACTGTAGGGAGCGCGGCCGCCCTCGAAGCTGTAGGCCAACCACCTCCACTACTCTAGAAAAGGTGGACAATTCGATTCACAAAATGGCAAAAGACCTCAGAGTCAGTAAAGATGCTCTCCAAAACATTGCCCAAAAAAAAGTTGCGCAGCGAGGAGAATTTCACTGTTGAGCTGCTCGCAATCGCCTGAAGGGTCAGCAGAAGAATGTAACTGCGAGAATTCTCTGTCGTAGTCTTTTTCCAGTCTCGGTGATTGTGTGGACCGGGATCTCAATGACTCAAACATGACAGAAACATAAAGATCTCAATGACAGAAACATAAAAATCAACAGCGGTTTTTTTACACTCAACACTCTGCATGGAGGGATTTACGCTTCAAAAGGGCTGGGAGCTGAATACACGATACCCTACAGTTAACGGGCGGATTTGCAGTTGCTAAAATTCTGCCGGAAACAATTATCTCGGAAACTAGATACTATGTACCATATAAATACATGTCTAAAACCCAAAATGGTACAGAAGCAAGGATACCTGGAATGAATTCGAAACATGACACGTCAGAATTTTAAGAACCTTATTGTACTTCAGGCAGAAGTATATGCGAAAAACCTGCGCGTCAGAGTTTGCCAGAGGGAGGGCAGGTGGCAAAAGTACTGACTCCCTCTGACATTTAGGCTGTCTTGAAAGCTACATCACCTCAAACGAGATTTAAATTGGCCTGGAAATGCCAGGAAAATCTCAAGACCTTAACAACTGAAAACGAAGTAACGTTGACATGAATAAGTGTTGAAGGTA
This sequence comes from Hermetia illucens, assembly GCF_905115235.1. Classification (NCBI taxonomy): domain Eukaryota; kingdom Metazoa; phylum Arthropoda; class Insecta; order Diptera; family Stratiomyidae; genus Hermetia; species Hermetia illucens. The sequence goes on from NC_051850.1 coordinate 163,742,073, forward strand.
ATGAATGTCGATTTACCTGCAAGGAAGATCAGAGTTTGCATTTGGAAATAGCAATTTCACAACTGTGTAAGCCCTAAGGGGTGGGAAAACGAATACTAGGCACAACGGGTTCCTATACTAGAGACGTGCACTAAATGATCTCTGATATCATATAGAGTACTTGCGCAGTGGAACAATACTACCTGGCGAATTAAAAAAACCTGAAAAGTGCTTGATCAGTTTCAAGTTGTCGATTATCTCCTTAGGATAGCAAATTGGTCGGAACTATTCGCTGAAACTTTGATAGGGCATATATTAACCAAAGATGTTGTAGTATAGGGCCACAAAAAGGATGCTACCATCTCCAGTTCACTCTACTATCTGCCATTCTGTATGTCATGACAAACAGGCTTAATTTGAACTAATTAAAATTTTAATTCCCTAATATGATGCTAACATAAGAAAATTCCTTAATCAGGACTGTGGACAACCCCTTCAAAGTACTTGAGGGAGAGCAAAGAACAATGTGGTGTTCAAAAAGAGGGACCAAATGCCAAATGCTGCTCCTGCAATGCATACGGCGCCTTGCTGTAAGTAACTCATAATAACAAATTTCTTTCTGCGATGTATTGAACATTACATATGTTCATATTAGAGAAGTGGTATCTCCGCATAAAGTATATCAATTATGTATCAATGACTAAGCTGCTTTCAAGATTCCGTAATAAAAATGTTATGGAACAAAGCGTAAAGCATGTGCTAGATATAAGAAAACATATGTTTTTTGCCAAAGATTGAATTCAATTTTGAAAATCTTTGCATAACTACAATTATAATTGTAATTGAATGTGATTTTTCTCACGTACACTTCTTCTTTTCTTCAGCCTTTGTCCCGTTTACAAGCAGCGAAATTCACTTTTTTTTCAGATAAGATATGAATTATTTAATAAATTTGGGGTCCACATTGGTCAAGTAATATTTCGATAATTTTAATGTCAGACATTATTTTTGTAAATCTTGATTACCTAATGTGCTCTTGTCAGTATGTGATTATGTTTTCTTAAGTGAAAAAAGCCTAGTACGAATCTATCAAGTGTTTAACTAGATAAAATTAGAGGAAAAGTTGTATATACATGTACTCCTCTTCCGCTGAAAGGCAGAAGCCGATCAAATGCCTACGTGCAATTTAACTTCGATCTATAATTAATTACACAATCTAAATTGAATGCATTCGGGAAAGTTCATAGTTTGGCTTGATGAACCTTCCATAGGTTGAGGGTACATTTTTTCGGTAGGGGTTTAGTTTCTACCCCCAACTCTAGCTGCACAAATGTAAAGGATACTCTAATAAGCCTCATGGTAGTACGCGCAAACCCGGTATCGAATTGTTGGTGAATCTTCCGCAAGGTGTGTTCCAACACTCTCGGAGCCGGTTTCTAAAAAAGCTTCTATGAGAATAAAGAGCACACTACGGAAGGTTTTTAGTTCTCTCGAAATTCATCGCTTCATCCTTGAGGTCAATTTATCAGAGCATAGTGTCTGCTGTAGGATCAGTTTAGTTGTCAATTTTGGCAATAAATGCCAGTAGATTTGAGTGTTATCTTCGAATTGCGCGTAACAAAAGGGGCTGGCGTTGGTCTCAAAAGGGACTTCTATTTGATCGATGTTTACTATTGCTTGCGGGTCGCTACTGTGTCATTATGCAGCGGAACAGAGCGTTGATCTCTCCAAATCAATGTAGACCATTTCCACAATCTAGCTGTCTTTCAGCAGTGGGAAAGATTTCTTCCTGGGCAGATGAAAGGAATTATGACCAACACGTCAGAAAATGCTAATCAACCCTGAGATGCTTTTTTATCTTTAATTTGTTTGGCGCTAAAAGCGGTCATACATTTCTTTTATCTATGTTATCAGGAACACTCAGCCACATACGATACGCACTTTCTTAATCAGATGCCTCTAATTTTCTATTAACAGTAGATAGTGCACCTTAATGTCATAATATATGACAAGCTCATTTCGCAAAAAAAATATCAGCTCTTTTGAAAAGCGACAATTTTTTATCTTCCGGGACATATTTGCCGGATCTGACAAAATTATTATAATTCGAAATGATTCAGTCATTTTGAGTTCTGCATAATTTTAACAGTACAGAGAGTGATAAAGTGAAAGTTCTTACATCATAATCGGAAAATTCAAGTCCAAGTGAAATTAGTAGGAAACTTGGGTCTGGTCCCGAAAAACCGTCATCGGCGAAGATCCTTTGTTAAAGAAAACGTGTTAGCGTAATCGGAGAATTTTAGAAAAGTGTCTGTGGAAGCACGGCCATGAGAGAATTCGGTATCTCGACGAAATTGATAAGACTGACTAGGCTGACCCTGACCAGTGTGCGAGGCTAGATAAAAGCAGCAGGACCACTCTCAAGACCAATCGACATCAACAACTGTCTACGACAAGGGGATTTCCTATCATGCGTCCTTTTTAATCTGGCCCTTGAAAAAGTGATCCGTGATGCTGAGGTAAATGCAAGGGGTACGATCCTCTTTAAGTCCACCCAACTACTGGCCTATGCTGACGATATCGACATCATGGGAAGAACCACCCGAAACGTCCAAACTGCCTTCATCCAGATTGAGCAGGCGGCGCGAAATCTTGGGCTGCACAACAATGAAGGCAAGACAAAATATATTATGGCAACGTCAGCACCGAAAACCAACCAACCAGCAACATCAAACCGCACTGGTTAAACAGGAAGAATAAATATAGGAGACTACAACTTTGAGACCGTTGATCATTTCTCCTATTTAGCAGCAACGACGATGAAATCCGCACACGGTTGTTGGCAACCAACAGAGCTTATTTCAGCTTACAAAAACTGTTCCGCTCGAAACGTCTCACCATAGGGTCAAAGCTCTTACTGTTCAAAACAATGATCTTGCCAGTCCTCATGTATTCCTCGGAAACTTGGGTTCTTAGCAAGAAGAATTGCGAACTCTTGCCCGTGTTCGAGAGAAGAATCCTCCGAAGAATTTTTGGCCCCCTACATGAGGATGGACGATTCCGTAGAATACATCACGACGAAATCTATGACCGATACCATGACCGTCAAGTTGTGGATAAAATCTGGCTGAATAGGTTACGGTGGGCGGGTCACTGAATCTGTATGGAAGAGGATGATCCAGCTAGAAAAGTATATAAGGGCTATATGTATGGTAGAAAAAGAAGACGATGCAGGACCTGCCTGAGATGGAGCGACGGGGTAGGTGAGGACGCCAGACAGCTTTTAGGGATATTTGGTGGATCTCGGTGGAGGTCGGCACAAAACCGGGAGGTCTGGAGTTCCTTATTAAGGCAGGCCCACTCTATCCCACCGTTGCTAGCATCTTCTGTACAGCTCCTTCCTAGGGGCTTTTAGGAAGCCCGCAGTCACTTCGGTCGGATGCACACTCCTTTTCCGGTAGAGACAGTGAGCCTCATTCGCCAGAAGATCCAAGGGAATCATTCCCGCGATGATACACACTGCCTCACCTGATACTGTTCTATATGCACTGCATACTCTCAGCGTGATTGGTCGGTATGCCGAACTTACCCTTCTCTGGTTCCAGTGCGTACGCCCAGACAGGAGCCGCGTATAGCTGGATGGATTTCACCACCCCTGCAATAAGTAGCCGGCGACTAGATTTTGGCCCTCCAATATGTGGCATCATCCTTGCTAGAGATGAACTAGCTTTTGCTGCCTTTTCGCGAGCATAGTCCAGGCGCCCCTTGAAGCTCAACGTGGCATCGATCATTACCCTAAGGTATCTAACGATCGATTTTGAAACGACCTCGTGATTATCAACCCGGATTTTGAAATTGTTGTTTTTCCTGCGATTGGTAATAAGGACCGTCTCCGTCTTATCTTGTGCCAGGTCCAATTTCACCATTTGGAGGCATGCTTCGATAACATGAATGGTTTCGCTGGCATACAGTTCCACGTCCTGGTGGTCTTTCGCAACTACTACTACTGCCAAGTCATCTGCAAAACCAATCAATGTTGCCTCCCTTGACACGCGAAGGCCGAGCACTCTATCATACATGCAACACCTGCTTTCACAATATATTCTTTCGATCCGTCGTCCGTCTCGAACCAAAGAAGTCTCTCCGAAAGATAACTCTCAATTATCCGAGCTAAGTAACCAGGGACACCCAGTTTAGCCAGGGTGCTCTTAATTCAACCCCAGTTGGCTGAGTTAAAGCATTCCAGACATTCAGCGTTACCACCGTGCAGCACTTACCAGCGGCCGATGCCTCCCGTTGCAATGGCATCAACCGTGGACTGCGCTCTACGAAACGGAGGAGTTCTCTTTTTCTCTTTATGTCGCCCACCTTTGTTCATTCTTCGGGTTTGTGAGCTGTAGGCTGTTCCCCTTTTGTCATAGTTGAACTCGCAATGGAAGAACGACCCGAAACTTTCGCCGACGCATCTTTCTTTGGCGAGGAGGCTTTTCTCCTCTTGGCCGCTTGTTGGGCACCAAGGGATTCACTTATTCTATCCCTACTCCGTTTGCCCGCGTTCTCACCTATTTTACGTTAAAGTGGCATTACCTGCATCTCCCGTGTGACTTTGTCACATGACGTTTAGGCGTTTTTCTCTTCCAGGACAACTAGGACAACCTGATACCTCATATCAGGTCCCTGATATTTTGGTGGATATACCGCATCTCTTTAATGAACTCACAGAGTATATTTATACCCCAGTGAGGCAAACGCTGTTGCAATTTGTGCCTTCTACGATCGGATTTTACAGCATCGATAGTTTTGTCAGTCCGGGAACTCGCAAAGTTTCTTTCCGAGTCCCTCGATGAATCTCGACTGCCTAAGGGTAAAGTTGCCTTCAGTGGTGACCTGCCAAGTTTTGAGTTTTTTCGAAAAGAATCCGGTGTAGATCTCATTTCCACTCCACTAAGATCTCTTGTAGCATTAGATGCCATAGTAGCCAAGTTTCCCTCTACTGAACCCGCTTACCCACTCCCAAAAACCGCCGGTACTGGGTTTTCGAAGCCCTTTACCGTAAAAAACTACTCTTCTCGCCCTCCATATTTGGTTTGATTTCTGGGTGTCCTTTCCATAGGCAATTTTAATCCACGAGTGGGCGTTGACTTCTCACCTATGCGGCCTGCGCATAGGCATGCCCATGTACGCACATCTCCTGAGCGTTCCCGTATCCGCACGAAGGGACGCGCCTGATGGGAGATTTGACAACTCCACACAGGAGGGTCAGCATATTATCTCCGTCTGTAATATGTACGTATACCTTCTAGTTTGACAAAAATATGAGGGAATATTTTGGGTTTTTACCCATATAGGAATGGAAAATGTACGTAGAAAGTTTCTCACATAAGATGGACACAAAACCTTTATACCGGAAACGCCGTATTTTTCAGGAGAAACGACGAACGTGAATTTTTGTGAAATGACACGTGAGGGATCCAAGTGTTCGAAGAACGACCCCCATATTCTCGAGCCTGGCTAGTACAGAGGTGTGCAAACAAGAACTAGAACGTAACACCGCCTCCATCGGTAGTATAGTAGTATTGATTATTTTATTTAGCATATATCGATATTTCGGTAACAACTTGTTCCCTTTTTCTAATATTTTCAGGTTGCTTAAATTTGTGTACCTGCTTAAGCCCATTCCCTTTGTTATCTATCTGGTGCCCTTCCTCTAACATATGTTTGGCCACCATGGATTTAGAAGCTCTTCTATTATTTCTCCTCGCTATTTCTCCCGCTCTTAGGTTTTCTGTGAATCTTGTGGTCACCAATTTTTTTGTTTGTCCACCAGTTACACCAAGTGGTTCATCAACTTGTGCTCAAGGTATGGGACAGCGAATCAATGCCTGACGATTGGCAGCGAGGCATAATCTGTCTCATACATAAAAAGGGAGATATCACACAGTGCAGCAATTATAGAGGTATCACGTTGCTGAGTACCATCTATAAGATATTCTCCACTATCTTGCTAGGCCGGATATTCCCATACGCCCAGAACATCATTGGCCCATACCAAAGAGGCTTCACTCCAGGCAAATCAGCAACAGATCAGATTTTCTCTCTGCGGCAGGCGATGGAAAAACTATTGGAATATGGACAACAGTTGCACCATCTGTTCATCGACTTTAAAGCCGCCTATGATAGCATAGCCAGGGTAAAACTGTACACGGCCATGAGAGAATTCGGTATCCCGACGAAATTAATAAGACTGACTAGGTTGACCCTGACCAATGTGCGAGGCCAGATAAAAGCAGCAGGATCACTCTCAAGACCATTCGACATCAACAACGGTCTACGACAAGGGGATGCGCTATCATGCGTCCTCTTTAACCTGGCCCTCGAGAAGGTGATCCGTGATGCTGAGGTGAATGCAAGAGGTACGATCCTCTTCAAGTCCACCCAACTACTGGCCTATGCTGACGATATCGACATCATGGGAAGAACCACCCGAGACGTTCAAACTGCCTTCATCCAGATCGAGCAGGCGGCGCGAGATCTTGGGCTGCACATCAATGAAGGCAAGACAAAATACATGGTGGCAACGTCAGCACCGAAGACGAATCAACCAACAACATCAAACCGCACTGGTCAAACACAAGCACGAACAAGAATAAGGATAGGGGAATACAACTTTGAGACCGTTGACAATTTCTCCTATCTAGGGTCGAAAATCACAACCGATAACAACTACGATGATGAAATCCGCGCACGGTTGTTGTCAGCCAACAGAGCCTACTACAGCTTACAAAGACTGTTCCGCTCGAAACGTCTCACCATAGGGTCAAAGCTCTTACTGTACAAGACTATGATCTTGCCAGTCCTCATGTATTCCTCGGAAACTTGGGTTCTTAACAAGAAAAATTGCGAACTCTTGGCCGCGTTCGAGAGAAGAATCCTACGAAGAATTTTTGGCCCCTTACATGAGGATGGACGATTCCGTAGACTACACAATGACGAAATCTATGAGCGATACCATGACCGTCCGGTTGTGGATAAAATCCGGCTCAATAGGTTACGGTGGGCGGGTCACTTAATCCGTATGGATGAAGATGATCCCACCCGGAAAGTCTATATGGGCAATATCTATGGTAGAAAAAGAAGACGAGGCAGACCCTGCCTAAGATGGAGCGATGGCGTGGGCCAGGACGCCAGACAGCTTTTAGGGATATCGAATTGGTGGACCTCGGCGCAAAACCGGGATGTCTGGAGTTCCTTATTAAGGCAGGCCTAGATCGGATACCGGATCCTAGTTTTTGACATTCATTGACCAGCCACTTTGCAATGTTATACATGGAGGAATTAGAGTCTGCTATAATTTCCCGCATCTCGTTGCTTCCTTGTGGACCTTAGGTTGGCATCTATGGTAATTGGCAAGGAATAATTAGGCATTCATAATTGAGACGGATTGGAGACAACCAGGGGGCATTCTTTTAATGTTTTCTCCTTCCGTTTCATGGAAGCCGACAAGGGGTCATTACGAAGTTCAAAATAATTCGCTGCTTGTCCCACTAACGGAAAACATGCGGTTATAAATTCTCTCTCTACTATCACAAGACGATTGCGTAGTATCTTACGATGTGAACGCTCTATTTCCGAATGTACCTGAGTGACCTAGAGCGGGTCCTTACAGCGCTTTGATCCCTCAGGCTTCATTACTACCAAATCAACGTGTCTATTCCGATGCGTGGGTCCGCACCGGATTCCAAAATAGACAATACTAGGAAATTCGCGACGGACTATCGAATAATAACCAGAACGGGAACTAAAATTGGAAAATAAATAAAAAAAAACGGCTCGACCGCGCGCGTGGAGCCATAAGCCTCCGGACCCAAGTGCTGCGATCAAGGAGGGGAAGATCCACGACGGATCACAGTCCCAATTATTGCCTCTTCCGCCTCAGATCTTGAATGAGTCGCGGCCCCTGAGGCTCCCACCCTTCCTTGACATCTTCAGGCCAGTTTGTCATTTTTGAGGATGTCCCTTCAATACAGGTTCTGCGGGAGCAAGGAGGAAAAGAGAGGGAGGTAAGTCCTCAAATTGTACTGCACGAGTAGAAGCAGGCTGATGTTGAGGTGTCTGATGTACTAAATGCGTATTCGGGTTTGAGTCTCGAAGCGTAACAAATTGCTCACGAACCATTCCTTCAACTCGTGAAGCGTCCATCGCCCTAGCATCCCGCGTGGAAGGATCAACCCAACCCACAGGATCTCTCCTCGCCGCTTCATGCCACCGTCAATCGTTACGGCGTGCTGGCAGGTCAAGCTCAGCAGAGCTCCACTGACCTGGAGGTAGCGTAGAAGGAAGACGATTAAAGTCGCGAGACCCGTGATCTCGCGATGTGGCATGTTGTTAATAAAATTAAAAAAAAAATAAAATTGGAAACCACTAAAAGGAAGTTCAAAAAAAAAAAAGAAAAAGAAGCGAAATTATAAGGTGCAAAAGCGAAAAGGAAAAGAAAAAAAAAACGAAAATTAAAATAGTCAAATCAATCGAAAAGAAAAAGAAGCAAAAAAAACAAGGCCAAGGAAAGAAAATAGTGAAAAAGGAAAGAAAAATGAATTGCGAGGATTCCTCTCTCTCTAAATTGTCAACTCCTGTAATAAACTCCCGCAAAACTCCAAACCAAAAAGCCATCCCAACCTCATAAATTGCTTCACCTGTGCGCAGAAAACTTCCACACACAGTGTTTTTTTTTCATGAAGAGACAACAATCGAGTTGCTCCCCGTCGTAGAGTATTAAAAAAAAAAACAAGCAAAAAGGGATCGCGAGAATTCAATCTTCCTCGTCTGGAGTCAGAGAGCAAAGCGAAGATGAATCATTGAGGACGGAACGGCACAACATAGAGCCGATTACCTCCGTATTCCATCAAGGATTCATCTCACCCGTCACTTCATCCTTACGAAGAAGAAAGCATATTTAATCTTTCTCAAATGCTGAAACGAAAAGATAACCGTTTCACATAAAGGTAGGGAAGGACACTCCTCAGAAGCTCGGACGGCGATACCTTTCAGCTTATAGCCGCAAAGGCCCACAGATCCAGAGGCTTCTGGAAGGCAATCACCTACGAGACGTTAAGTCTCAAGACAAACAACAAACGACTACCTCTTATGGTATTCTACCAAGGATAGGGCAGGAAACTCTACGTTACAAGGTGAGAAAGGAAATTGAGGCTTAGGAACACTTGCTTCCGGGGAAAAAGGCGTGAAATCTAAAACTAGAAATCTGAAGGCAAGTGTACGTGGAGCCTAGCCGGAAATAATGTTGAGAATCTATTGATTCTCTATCCGACACCACCAAACGAAGTTGTGAGCGGGAATAGGCTATCTCCCACTTAATTCATTACAAGCCACACGGAAACGTTTCTCGTAAAGCTCCTTAAATTTAACCGCAGATACGATCACTGATTGTTTTTACCGCTTCTAGGACTATCATACAAAATTCCATGGCCCTTTAATTGATATAACTTTTAAAACTGAAATTAGATAACCCTTCGTCGGGAATGGTTATTATGAATGTAAGACTGTTAATTGGAAAGGGTGAATTATTCGATGGATTAAAGTGTGATATTATTCGATTCATTAGCCAAGAAAAAGTTGGAAAAAAGATACATTTCTTCTCATTGTCGAACTACTAATAAAAGGGGTATCAACGCAGTTGTGCGACTAGGTTCGATTATGATGTATTTCCATTAAGAGTTTATCTAAAACTGTAGGATTATGTTATAACATCAATTTTTCCTCGGGCAATAAATGACGAAAGACAGAAACATAGGAACTGATATTTCCTCTCCATCACTAAAAGTTATGTCAGAAGTAACTTCTGCAAGATTTGCCGAATAAAATCCTCACAAGCGAGCATAATAGGAAATTTAATCCGATTTTCTTATCAGCGTTACGACTCTCTTAGTTGAGTTATGAGGTACCTCAAAATTTTATAATTTATGATTAAATTGTATAATTCTGCCTGCATTGGTTGGAATATAAAGAAAAAATTTAAAAGATGAAATTTGAGATATCCGTCTGGTTGTTATGTCGCTGCTGGAAAATTTTATTTTGGACTTCGTTCCATAGATGTTTTTTGGCAGTGCCAATTTATGTATAATTTCGCTTCAAAATTTAAGTCATGTGACGAAGAAAGTTTGCGTCTTTTTTGTATATGTTCATTGGATTTTTTTTAATCCCCTTTAAACCTGCAAAATCATAAGGTTGAATTATGATTTGAGGACCGGATTAAAGTTGTTTATGCCAATTTACTCCTGGGGAGTATGCGTGGCTTTATGTGGATTTAATAGTTGGAAATTGAACCCCGGATATATCCTTGATTTTGAGTTTAAATATCGATTCAAAGTGCGGTTTTTCGAAGCGGAACTTGTACCTAGTGGAAGAGTTTTTGAGTGGAAATAATTGCAATGATTTTAATTTATTTATTTTTTTATTGGTTTTTATTTTGCATTTTTAATTTAAAAATAGCGCATAAGTACTAGACTACTTTCTCGAATCATGTACAATTCAATACATTTCTTGACAAGAATACAAATATAATAATACAATACAATACAAGTAATACAAGTACAGAGTAGGTAATAAATAATTACAATGAAGATGAGGAGTAACAGATATTGGATTACAGGAAACTTTGAGCTCTAAGAGGAAGAGAGAGTGCTGGTTCAATGTGCTAATACTAAAACCTAATCAAGTACAATACAAAAATACATTGAGAAATACATTTTGTGAGCCTAGTGATCACACCTGAACTGTATTCAGGTGCACAGATATCGCTCTAATCTTGAATATAGTTGAAAATTGTTCAAACAGTTTGTCATCTACATCACTCATCCCAGGCAAATAGGGGAGGAAGATAGATGTTGTCAGTTAGTTGTAATTTCTCTTCCAATTAAGTTTCACAAATAATTTTCCTAGTGCCAATATTTGTTCCCGAAAAGCTATCGCTAGAACACTGGTTTCATGTGTTTGTTTTGACGCCCATTTGTTGGTTACAAATGACAAATGCCTTACATCCTAAAACATATTTGGTCCAATAATAAATACAAATAACACAACAAAATATACAAATGATTTCTGCTCCACAAAAAAATTCGATATAGAGGAGTGTTGTTTCACATTAGTATGCAGAGCTTAGATCCTAGGAATCTAAGAGAGGGGCAGGATGATAATCTTAGGACTATTTGGATATGGGTGCGCGCAAGGCTCGGCCGTGCCTTTTACTTGCCGTTTTTATCCATTTAGTAGGGGTTTCGCAATTTGCTAATTGCATTTGTTAAGTGTAGCAGTTCAGTGTTCATTTGCGAGACAAGAGTTTCTAGTTTGTCTACTGAGTCAAGGATCTCGACACGTTCTGTGTGTGGATTGAAGCGGACCTCGAATGGTCGGGACATGGTTGATACCCAACGACGGAACTTATCTTTGGCATCCTCGAAGCTTTCAGCTACATAGTAGATTGGTTGATACTCTTGATCCTGGTAGGGTTGGACAGCGGTGGAGGCTGGCTCGAATGGACGAAGTTCTGGTTTGTCGCTCAATGCGTGGAGGAGCTCACCATAAGCAGAGAGGAGACCAGCACCGTAGGCTTTTACTTGTCCTTGTTCCTTGCAGAGACCGAATTCAACGGTGAACCAGTAAACCTGAAATAAGAGGAGAGAAAAGGTTAAGTAAACAATTTTATTTATTCCGGTAAAGCAGGTTTTCCTTCAATATCGAGTGGGTTCATTAAAAAAAAAATTCAATGAGTGGAAAATACTGATATCTGTTCGAAAATTAGTCAAATGCTCATTAAATAACGTTTCGGTTAACAAGGCTACTTATCGTGATGTAATAAGCATTATCTCGGCAATGAATCGCAACGACTTTGCTTGTAAACATGTGCCAGATTCTTGCTTGCCTCATTGCCCGAGCATGTTATGATACTGACCAAAACGAAGGCAATGGCTTTGGTCTTGGAATGGCAGTGCTTATTCTGTATGAAGCTTTCGCAATCTTGGTCTTGGCTTTTTCACAGCCTCATAGGCCAAGTGCCTGAGGTAGAGGTACAAGTGCATTCGCGAATACTTGCATGCAAGTATTACTAAACAAACATGTTTAGGCTGAATTAAATGATTCTTAACATTCGATCATAGTAAATGCATTAAAACAGTTGCCAAGAAATGCATTACGTGCAAGCCTCGATGGTCAGCCGGCCAGTTGGCGGCAAAAGGCGACCTCGACATAGTCCATCGAAGACTTAAGATACTGCAGACATTTTAGAACAAATCTGGGTAAGTCACGTTTACTTTTAAAGGCAACGGGGACCAAGATTCAGTGGGTAATTAATCGGGCGTCAAAATGTTAATTTTGCAAATCTGCACGGTTATATGGCCTTGAGTTGCTTGGCTACTAACATCGAAGTAGATTATATTTAATTGCAATAAAGTCCATTTGTGAATGTTCAATTCAAATTAAATCGAGCTAAATATTTAATGAGATTTTTTCAATGCAATGTTGCTGTATCTTTTTAGTATCCATTTACTCTCTGAACGTTGCAACGAAATCAAATGAAGAAAATGTAAATGATCAGAATCTAATTTTCAAAGATATTCTGATGTACTCATGTCTTTGATTTCTTTCACGTGACGGTAAAGTAATAAGAAAAGATACTTACAGTTGAGAGCTTTTCGATTTCTTCATCAGATGCACCGAGCGAGGCAAGACCGATTTCTTGTGAGAACTGGGCGAAGCTGGGGTCAGCCAACAACGGCATGTGTCCAAGCAATTCATGGATGCAATCACTGTAAAATAACGATGAAATATAGAAGTTAGTTTCGTAGTCGATTAAAATCTTCATCGAGCGAGAAAGCGTTCCACCATAATAGCATTAAAATTTCCTGAGTGGCAATTTTCAACACATCAAAGGACTTCTGAAGCAAACCTTCATTTAATGCAATTACGGCGGCTCGAAAAGGAACGGAAGCAGATAGCTTGCAACCTCGCTATGAAGTGTAGAGAGAATGCTAGGAAAATATCCATTGTTGAATGATACTTACGGTTCTGGGGTGTGGTATGGTGAGGTAACGTGGCGAACGTATTGTGTGCTTTGGAAAACTCTGAAAGCCAATGATGCCAAGAAGTCACGAGCTGTGAGCAAACCAGCAGCTGGGCGAAGGGTGAATCCAGTGTTGCGACGCAAGAAGTTGCTGACTTCTTCCAATTGTGGGATACGTTCCTCGACGAAGATATTTTCATCACGAAGCTTCTTGAAAACAGCTCTGTATTCGGCACAAGCATGCTTCTGTACCAAATCTACAACTGTTGTGAATACAGCCTTCCAGGTCTTGTTCTCAACTTCGGTGTATTCAATTCGTGGAATGGCATCTCCATAACGGTAGGCAAAAGCAATTTCAGCAATTTCCTTACGACGTTGACGATAAACTTTATCTGCGAATCCTGGATGGTTCATGTCCAAATCTGGTTCGTATTTGGTCATCAAATGATTGCAGTTGTCCAATTCAGATGCATGTTTTGGGAACCATGGAGTCTTAACGCTGATGTTATTTTCGGCCAAAAGGCTAATTCCACCGAATGAGGAGGATTGACGAAGGGTGCGAATCAGTTGGAGAAGATTGGCACGAGTCATATCCAATTTGATTAGAACATCGTGATCCATGCCATCGTTGCGTGATGGACGTGATTCCAAGTGCAAGATGGAACCACGATAGGTTTCAACTGCCTTCAAGATACGACCCAAAGATCCCATGCCGTCCTTCAAGTGTACTACAACTGCAGCACGTTGTACGGCATTTTCAGCTTCAGGCGATTCAGAAGCAGCATTTGCTAATACAACCTCTTCTTCGGTGAGACCAGCATCTGGAATTAAAGTGAGTAAATGGTGAATTTAGATGGATTGTCCTCGTTGAAATTCTATGCATCTTCTAATGTATCTTGTTTTCGCATATGAATGAAGTTTAGACGTAAAGTTCGCATTGGGTTAACCCTCTCCTGGATGACATCGATTGAAAATTTCATCCTTAAATTCATTGAAAATTTTCCGAAAGTAGTGCAAAATCTAGTTCACATATGAACTGAATTTTAATAATTCTAGGCACGAATTGAACATAATACAGATTGTAGTCGGTTATGACGAAATACCAGAGGAATCAAAAAGCGTTGTGAAATTTCACAAAGACGACGATGGCAGTAAATCAATTTTTTACCCTCCATTTAACCCGGCTTTCAGCCATTCCTTCAACAAGTGTTCACTTAACACCATCACGATGGCATAGTGACTTTCATAAAGTCCTTTCTCTAGTCGAAATAAATTGTAATATCTTGTGGGGTATACGCTAAGCTGATTCGAATGTTCCATTCTCTGCCTTTCATTGACTAACGGAGCAAATCTACCATTTTTGAACTGATTCAGTTGTTCTTTTTTTAGGACGAGACAATATAAAAAGGAAAAGATCTTTCATGCTATTTTTAGCTTCATAGAAAAAGGATTTGTGACAATAGAAAGGAATGTTGGCGGACGTGATTTTAGCACGTAGGTTACTATTGAAGATATGAATTTTGCGTACGTGAATGGTTTGATATTATTTTTTTTTTGTTGGGAATGCGTGTAAGTGTATTTAGGCACAGTACCTACCTTCATTATCATCTTGGCGGCCGTCGGTATAGTCTCCTTGCTCTTCATGAACTGAACCATGCAAAAAAAAAAATAAACCAAAGTAAATAATAATTCTAATTGTAATCAGGCAACAATTCGTCCTTACCTTCAATATTGGGAATCATTTCCTCCTCATCTTCGAACTGAGGTTGATCATGTTCTTCATTATTTAATTCGATTTTGTCTTCTATAATTTTCGTTGATTTTAATAAAAATAAAAAGGAAAATAAAATGAAAAAATATTTAAAAAAATCATATTGTGGAACAAATTAAATCAAATGAAAAAAAAATTCAGAAAAAAGTATCTTTTCAAAACAATTTATGATAGGAACCATATCAAATGAGTTGAGGATGTAATTTTGACAATTCAAAGGATAATTTTATCAAATAATTGAGCTACTTTTTTTTTTAGAAAGAAAACGCTCTTACCTTGAGGGGCATGATGTTCTTGTTGTTGGGCCTGGAGGACGCAATCTTCCAAGCTGTCATCTATATATTGCAATCATAACAATTTTTTCGAAAAGGAAACGAACCGAAAATGAAGAAACAAAAGGAGAAACAACCATAAAAAATCGGAATAAAATTAAATTGGGAATAAATTGAGGTGATTTAAGAGAGCAAAAAATTAACACAAATAATATCTTTTTACTTTAATATTGGCAAATAATGAAAAGATGGCATCATATTAAGAAGAATTTAGATTAATATTTCAGTACAAATTTGGAAAACTAAATTTAGAGTTGGGACTTTCTAAGGACTTACCGTTGGCACGTTGACGCGCTTCCTCAAGCACCGATTGCTTGGTTTGCTTAACAACTAAAGTCTCGAATCGGGCATCATCTACCAACGAACGACGACGAGATGGATATCCATTCTGCGAATATAGACAAAAAAAAAATGAAAATCAAATTAATAAATCAATCATCGGAAAATGCTACTTTCAAGTTCAAATGTAATCCTCACATCTGTGCATGAAAGAATATATTCTTTTAAATCTTCTGGTACTTCATGGAAAGGATTTCACCCCAAGGCGACTGTAATGTCGCAACAAGCATACTTTACCACTTAGACCATGTCATGTCATATGCCTGTGACCCCCCATTCCATTTTCTTTCTCTGCTCATTCATTTCCATGGCAGTTGCTAAGGATATGGAGACCCAAGCCATAAGTAGGCTAAATAGCCAGGAATCAGTGACTCTACGACCGAGTGATTCTTATTCCGTTGCTGTTCCAAAGGAAAGGAAATGTGGCAGGAAATAAGTTCTTACACTCAAAATGTCTTTTACTCAACTATGTGGGGATTTCAAGTTTTGACTTATTGTCGTCTGTGTGGGTGGGCGGAGATGGGCGGCGATGATTGAGGGCTATTATATCTTACGATGGAAGGACTATTGTCTTAGAATAAAATTAATGCTACTTACAAATCTAATTGCTGTCCTAATCTGCTTAAAAGAACTCGTTTTTTTTCTGAGTCCCTTACTGGAATTTTCTCATGGTTTTGGAGGTAATATTAGGGTGGTTGGCATGATGCAAAAATGGAACGGAATTGGGTGATATTGCAAATTACGTAAAGTAACGAATAAGTTGGAATATCTCAAAGAAACATTTATCTATCACCATCAAAATAAGTTTAAGAAGCAGATAGCCGAATTTGCTTCAAAATATACCAAATTTGAGCCCTTATTCGAAATAACTCAAGTCCAAAAATTTTGGCGAAAACAAAAATCATGCATGTGCCGTCTTCAATCAACCCAAATTTGACGACTTAATTATGTCTGGAGATAGCTGAATAACTAATAAATTTCGGGTCTACGTGACAGAAGACACTGATATGAAAAAATGCAAATGAAAGTTGTTTTTATATGAAAGACCATGAGGTTGCTAATCTTCTTGCTAATTAGGAAAACATTTGTATCAACATAACTCAAATACTCTATCAGGAAAATGCTCTTAAACTTGACTTTTTCGGGGACTTTTGTCTTGTCAGTGCATTTTTACTTCCTTTCGCTTTCCGGTTTTTTCGATTTTTCGACAAGTTCAATGCAATCAACTCAGAATTTTTCATTCTTATGATCGAAGAAATCTCATGTTAATTGTTGAAGGTCCGCTTGTTTGAGATTTAGATGAAAAATCAACTTAAACTTTCACTAAGCTCTAAGTAAACAAATCTTGTAAATGAATAGAGTATTGAACTGTCAACATGTTAACTACTCGTATCTTATCTAATATTTAAAGATGTGATTTGTATCTTGTGAATTTTTTAGCGTCCGAGCTTAAAATGTACCAAACATTTCTGATATTATGTTGTCCAAACAAATTATGGGGATCTAAATTGATATTTTTACATCAAGTACTACATATTTAGTAAAGAATCGGAATAGCATCCAAATTCATTTTTTCCAGGACTATTACAGATAATACAGAATTTCTGGCCTCAAAGAGAAGACGCCTAAGCTTGCCATCCTTCTTGTGATGCTTTTCTAGCTGCAATTGTGGTCAATTTCCCAGCCCAGCGTTACTTGTGGCTATTCTTTCCCTATTCATGATAGGCACTTTTAGAAGGCTATTTATCCCTTTTGATAGAGCTTTCTAATCTATGAAAATATTGTAATTAACTTTGGTGATTTGAGATAATTTGAGGAAATCTTTTTCGTTCAAGAACAGTACTTTAGATAAAAATTGAATTGAAATTTTCATGTTAAAGCTTCTGAAATGAGTTCTAGGATGTACACAATTAACTCCTGATTTTTCGATTCCTCTTCTTAAACAAATAGACCAAAGTCGGACTAATTCCTAAATTAACACTTTCCACTTACCTCAATGCTGTATGATTTCTTGATGGCGAACATTTCGCGGTTCTTTTGGGCAGCAGCGACAGCCATCATTTTAGATTAATGATTTGCAATTTAATCCACAAAAATTAAAATGTCACTCGCGGAATTTAATCCCGATAGCACTTTAGATATCCGCTTGAATTAATAAAAGACTAGATCCTTGGATCCTAGTACTAGCCTGATAGTATACTTTTCACTTTTATTTGGAAAATTTATCACTGCTAATTCCGTTACTATTACGAAAAACGTAGAACTGTTGTCTTATTGCTTCTTGATCCAGATCCTTTAGGATAAGCGCGATCACGAATTATATATATTCACTCTATATTCTGGGATCTACCCTTGATTGGAAAAGGAAGCTTTTCGGGGAAAATTCTCAAAGAAGCTAATAATTACGAACAGCTACTACTCTCAAGAATCGAGTCTAGAGCGGATGAAAGCGAACCAATGCATGGGGCTCCGCTGGGTTGCAATCAGTTTAAATACCCGCCAGCGACGGGTCGAGCGTGCCGCCAAGCAGCCCCCTCCAGCCGCTCGTTAGCTTCGCGCCACTCACACCTTTCCAACGGACAGCTGTTGCTTTCGTATGGCTAAGGTGTAACGATGGCCGGCCCAAAACATTGTCCGAGGCCCCAGACTTCAAGCCCCCAAAGCTCTAGTGCGTCACAGAGTCCAACGCGGTGGGTTTTTTGTTTTTCCCTGGGCTTGGGGGCCCCACTGAGTCGTCTCACTGCTGTGTGATGACGCGTTGTCGGCAATTGCAGCATCCACTGAACCATTCGCGATGTCACGCGTGCGCTACCAATCTGCTTTTTTCGCATAGGAGAGAGTGCGGTTTCTTGGAATTGTTCTCATGATTGTGGTCAATTCTAATCATAATGAATTCTCCAGATGAAATCAGTGGAAAGAAACTGTATAAATTACCAACCTAATTGCGGTTTTTGTTTTTTTTAAGGAAAAACCATATAAATGTATCTATATCTGCATTCTATTCATCTTTTATGGGCCATATTTGTTTTGCCTGTTTTTTTTTCACTAGAAAAATATCTATAAATACTGAATAATCCTGGTTGGTTCGAGGAAGACAATGCCCCCTAAACCAGGTAAGGCCTCCAGCTTGTTTTGCAAAGGTAATCATATGATGATCATGTGATTGCAAGCATATGAGAACCAGTTAAAATTTTGACCTTTTGTGTGGTTGTGGTGCTCCCATTGGTATGCGCCAAGGCTATCTCTGGAGCATGTACCTGTGATGCTGGAAAAATCCACTAGTTTCGATTTTTTAGCGCTTTGTGGTGCTTCTATGGGGAGACTGCTTCTACTGGAAAATCCCCCGGCTTCCATTTTTTGCCTCTTTGTGGTTATAATTAAATCAGATGAGTTAACATAAATGGCATTAATTTGCAAGATGGTCCTAGCCAGTTTAAGTCCCATAATTTAGCTGGATCCAAAACAACACAGTAATGGACTTCCATTGCTTTGAAAATTGAACTACCCTAAACCCTCGACATTTCCCTAAATTCCACCCCATTGAACAAATCCACCTAATAGACAAAAATAACATCGTTCTCCCCTACATATGCGCGACATACCAATCGCACATATCATTCATGTTTGGGGCGCCCCCGGTGATTCTTGGAGCCCAGCTCGTCCAAGTCTTTCACGTTGTTGCTCTCCACTCATGTGTTCCGTGGTCGCTTAAGGTCGCACAATTTCTTGTTGTGTTTCTTTGGGTGCTTCGCTCTGTTCGCATCGAGTTCATCCAAGTCTTTTGGATTTTACATACATTTTCTTGGCACTGCTGTAAAGTTTTAAAGATAAAGATACACACGTCGGAATGACGCACACGCGAAAGGGGATTCCACTATATAATTTCTTTCTCTTAGTGAGGGAAAAGTCCAAAAACTCGAGTGAGTCGGTCGGTTCGAATCCAAAGTAAATACATAACAAAATAGCAAAAATAATAATACCTTCACCTTGGTCAGGGTTTTGTTGATTGTTACGTTTTATGGTGGAGATGTCTTTTTGTGGATTAACCCTTTTATTGTGATGTGATTTGATTGGAGTGGAATTTTTTAGGTGACTATCATCGGAAAGCTTCCATGGAAAATGGCTTCACTAAAGACATTCGCAGTTCAAATTGAGAACAGTTGTTCATTTAGCTGTATTCGCACATTACGTCGTCATTTTGAGGCATAAATGTAATTGGCTGTTTTGACTAAGTGCATTATTGTGCTCATTAGTTTAGTTAATTTAGAGTTCCGTCGCAAGTGAGTGATTTTTAACCTTTAAGAAAATCAGACAGTTTTTATACTTAAAATCTAAAATATCTTAAATGTAATGGAGATAATTACGAGACGAAAAGATTATAGTATAAATTTAGAGTGGAAGATGTTGAAGTAATGAGAAACTGACGATGTGTTGTGTTTTAGAGGTGAATCCAAGGAACAAACAACTTTGTTATCATGTTCTGGATGACCTAACTACGGCCTTTTGAGGAAGGCAAGCTGTTATTAGCTTCTGTTTTAAGGAAATTATTTTCAAATAAAAAATAGAAGGGATGTTGATGGCGCTTTTATCTTTTTGATAATGATGTAATGTAAGTCATATATTTTATAATTGTGTTATAGGTTGTCATCTTATCTTATCTAAATGTATAAAAATAAAATCTGGAAATAGTGAGTGAAGTGCAAAAATATCATCTTCAAAATAATCCAACCAAATTATGTGTTCAGTACGGCTTGTTTGCACCAAGTAGAAACGTTGTCTAAAAATAAAAATTCGCAGGTTCCTCAGAGCAGAATAATATTTATTTTCAACGAAAAAGGGCCAGGGAACGAGGAAAAATATATATTCCTGGACTCTAAGGAATCTGGGAATTTTTTGTACTTTTAGAAAAATCCAAGAAAGTTTGAAAGACACAAGAATTCGTGATAAAGTTATTTATATTTAGAATATTTTCAAATATTCTTGAGGTATAAACTACATACAGGGGCGACCCGTTATTTAGCACACCTTACATATGGGGAATATAAATTAATTTTGTTGAAAATGAGCACATTCTTCTATTAATATTCAAACTTCATTTTGGAAAATGAAAATGCTATAAATTCAGGGAGGATACAATCGAAAACAAAGCTTTGAAAAATAAAGGAGAAAAATTGTCGCATCAACCTGTCAAGTTTAAAAAAAAATCTGGAAAATATTGGATATCCCTTTTGCAATATTATAGCCCAAAAATTTTCAATTGAATTGAAATTCGGGTTTTGTGCAGGCCAAACCATGGTCGATATATCCTAAGTTCTTGAAACATTGTTCTAAAAAATGCGATTTATTATATGATCTATCTTGAAACTGAAAAGAGCAAGTTTTTGTACTTTGATAGCAAATTTCGATGGACTAAATTATTAAGTTTCTCCTGGATTTTGAAACTAGGCTCAATTCCATGTGTTCTAAACCCAATGCTAACCCCATACCAAAATAGTTGGTTATGAACGATGCAACTCCTCATTAAGATAATGGCACCCATAATTTATTTCCTCAATTCTGCTCAGTTTGAACTCGAAAAGGCGACAAGGGAGTCACTATGAAGTTTTCTTCGATCGCAATGTGTAACTTTTGGATTTTGCAACTTTGACATCCTCTGAGATTGCTCTTCAGAAATGGCTCGTCTGATGGTTCTCGCAGAAATAGTTTCACCGTAATCTTCATGTACTGTGGTTCTTGTTTGCGTCGAAGTAACGAAGGGATCGTACAACGCTTGTCGAAAAATTAAGAAGTCTTCCCTTTCTGTATTTTTTTGGGACCTAAAGTATCTTTACAAAATTTCTATTTTTCTTATAATGTTTGATCGCATTGTTCTTTTTTTTGTGCGAGAACCATATCTTGAGTAATTTTATTAATATTTTTTTTATGTCCTTCTCATTTTAATTCGTTTGGCAGATTTTTCTCTCAAAATTATATTTTCTATTTTTCGATAAAAAAACCTTTAAAATTTTTCACACTGATCAAACTTTTCATAACCAATTCAAATGAAAAGTTGAAAAGGGAGCACATGACATTGACATTTCTTATTGAAAAAATGAAAACCTAAAACGAGAATTTTTTTGAATATGCACTCTCTCTGCGACTTTTATATTACATAAAAAAAACTTTTACAATCCTACATTTATAAAAAATTCGGCGAAATTCATAAAATTTAAAGGAATACCAATTTCGCTTTGAAATTTTTGCAGTGAATTCTGGGATAGCTAAGTTTCCAATCTATGCTATAAAACAGTCGGTTCTGAAAACCTCCTGTTAACTGACTATTTACAGGTGCCAAACATGCAATAATTTTAACTTTTTGATATTTCTCATAAAAAAAACGATTTCCTTAAATAAAATCAAAAAGTTCTCAAAATTGTTTTCTACGTTCAACTTATTGTTTATGGTCTTTTGCTCCAAAAGTAAGTAGAACCTAAGTAGACGTGGTGGCAAAACTGATTCACTTTTCTTGTCGGTAGTTGGCTTGAAGAAGATGGTGTCTCTCGCATTTCCATCAGCATCACCTATCACTTTTCCAGGGCCAGGTTAAAAAGGGTGCACGATTGGGTATCTCCTTCTCTTAGACAATTGTTGATGTCGAATGGTCTCGAAAGTGATACTGCTGAATTTATCTGGTCTCTTGCATGGCTGTATACAGTTTTACCTAGCTATGCGATCATAGGCGACCATGAAGTTAATGAAAAGATGGTGCAACCAATGGCCATATTCCAACAGTTTTTCCATCGTTAGCCGCAGAGGGAAAATTTGATCTGTTGCTAATTTGCCTGGAATAAAGCCTCTATGAAAAAAATTCCTAAAATAAAATTGATAATTTAACCAAATGGCCTTCCATGTTAACTTTCTTCTTCTTTTCCAGAAAATAAGTGAAACCAAAGTAGTTGTTGTGACAAAATTGATCATTTTTTCCGATTTTTCTTTATTGGCATTTTCTATAATATTTAATCATTGCCTTACTGATAATTGTCCATAAAAATGAACTTGTTTGTTAGCTTGAGATTAATTTATGATACTTTTGAATTATATTCGTTACTATTCTTGAGTTTTATGTTGCATCTACTTTTTTACCAAAACATTAATACAATTAATTTTCAGCATGTTTAATTATCTTTTCATGTTTCCAAACCTATTTACTCCTTTATTCAGTGTCAGCTATCTGCATCTTAGCCCTTAATGGGAATTATTAAAAAGTGGACGAATTTGCTGGCTTGAAATTTATTTGTGATTGTTTAACTTTACATTGATTTCTATTGCCGTTCATGTTTACGTCTACTACTTAATGGTAATTGACATATAGTTACACTTTAAAGCTGATTGTTAAGAATAGTTTGAATTTACGTTGATGGCTATTGCTAAGTTTTATATGGGATGTATCTTTATTGTGTAAATGTTCACGAATTTAGTTTTCAAGGTAAAAGATTTCCTTTGTTTGCAAAAATGAATATTTTCAAGGAAGACATCAGCCTGATTTTAACTTTTGCAGTGTGGCTTCCAAACTATAAAATAAATTTAATTGTTATCGTTCATTAAAAGCTCAATTTTATATAGGTGTTCATAGGTTATAGGGTGAAATAATTGAATTTTGATCCTAATGGAAGGAGTTTGATCTGTATCCTTTTCAATGGGAAAAAATATCACCTTTAAAAAAGGAATTGTGACTTTCTTTTCAACACTCATTACTAGCTTAAGTCTTTTTGTTCCTTTTTATTACTTGGAAGAATCTCCGAATTAGAAGCTCAAAATATTATTAATAAACTTTATACAGAAGATTGAAAATCTTTTATGAAGTTTGAGGTAAAGATTTCTCAAAGCAACAATTTAAATAGGCAAGCATATTTTGTAGAGTGTTTGTTACTTTTACTAATGGGTTTCTCGTTACAGATGCTATCTTGCGAAACCTAGGAACGGAAAGTGGCAAGGAAAAATACTCACACCTTTTACTCCTTGAAAAGCTTCAGAATATATATATATAT
Source organism: Hermetia illucens (assembly GCF_905115235.1). NCBI lineage: Eukaryota > Metazoa > Arthropoda > Insecta > Diptera > Stratiomyidae > Hermetia > Hermetia illucens. The sequence goes on from NC_051850.1 coordinate 163,765,593, forward strand.
GTCGATTTTCTAAACATTTTTGTATTGACTCTATCCTTTCTTTGATATTTGGTCAATTAGCACTAACATTATTAACTCAGATAATCCGAACTTTACTCGTTTGGAAAAGGTTTTGGAGCGACAAATTAGCATCAATTTAAAAATACCTACACAACTACAACTACACGAAATTTTGATAGATATAGATTACAAATATATATAATCTAAATTTGGATTATTCTTAAAAGAAAAAATAGGGATACGGTTTGGAAAATCTACTGTCTTTTGCTTTAATACTAACTCTTTTCAAAACAGACTTAGGAAAGAAGTACATTATGTGCGATGAGGCTGGAAATATAATGGAAAAGTGATTTTTTTTCGTTTTCTCCTTCTTAATGAAATTATATTGAGACTTATTACAATTTATATATTTACTTTGATGATTTTTCTTCCACATCATCAATTCTAAATTGTTGTTGTTAATTGATTTGATAATGGTGATATTTCAGCCCAAACTAAAACCATTATCAAATGTTTTCATTTGAAGCACACCCTAGCCTGGGACGGAACGCAGTCCAATTAATAAACCGATTATCAGGCCTACTCCAATTATGAATTATTCATAAGGACTGTGCTATCAAACACCTTATAATACCAATATTTGCAATATTTGGACAATTTGTTGCAAACTAAATATCGAAGCAAAGAACATATTTTATTTTAGTATTTGACCTGATATCGTATATTCTCGGAATTTATATTAGACAATAATGAATTGATAGATATTAATATTAACTTTTGGGGACTAGATATATATTAGTATATAATATACCAATTTCATTGAAAGATTTCATTTCCGTATAGTGTTTCGGTAGAAAGTTTAAATTTTTATACAAAGGTTCAAAGCCATTATAGTATAAACTAATTAACTTATTATTTGTATATTTATGTGATACAATTGTCTTGCTTTACATTTTGTAGAAAATATTGCAGAAAAAAACTACTTTTTTGTTAGTGTAGTAAATTGATAAAACAAAGAGTTGCCCCTACCACAATTTTAATGCTATATGACTATACTAACTTTTACGAGATTATTATTAATGGTTGTAAAATTGACACTTCATATTTTGCTTTCAACTTTTGTTTTCGTCTTATAACTTTGAAGTATTAAAAATTACATATTATCTGGATAAGCCACAAAGGAACAAGCTCTAGTATTTTAGAATAGAGTTTGACCTAGTTTTAATAGAAAAATAAGTTCAATCAATATATATTCGCTGAAAGAGAAGGGAAGACCTCAAAGGTTGGACTTTATCAGTATCAATAGTATATTTCCTCAAATTGACAATTAGGTAAAGCTGGTAGATATGACGTGAATTTCGTTAATGCTGCCTCAACGTTGATTTTTTGTGAGCTTATCTGCGAATACTGCGAATGACGGTGTGGTTCCACCGCGATACAGCGAGGGGTCATAGTTGTGTTATAGACTTAACTTTCATATGTATTACTAACAATGAACATGAAATAAAACGAAATATTTATGGATATCTGTTCGTGTTTTTAATAGTTTGAAAGATAATTTTCGATTACGCATACCACTGCATTTTAAAAATCTGCTGCTGAAACGAAATTCTTTGAAATTTCCACGACTTACTCAGAACATATTACGGTTCGCAAAGTGGGATAATTCCCATTCATTGGGCCGTTTTTTTTTATTCATTAAAGAAGCCTTGAAAAAACACAAAATTTACAAAAAAAAAGAGGTGCCAAAAATGTCCTGTGGACTGTGGTTAAATTCGCATGTTAAAATGCCGTTTATTTTTTCTTCTTTAGGATAATCACAGCGCCTTCTAGGGTGGCAGCAGAAAAACACCTTTTCTGGAGATAGGTGTATAAGTTGCTCTGTACTTCAATAATGAACTATGCTAACAGGCAGAAAAAGTTATTATGCATGCTAAAGATATAAATATATGGTAAACATTTCGTATTTGTATCTTCGTCCAGTTCTTCACGAAAAATTTCGAAAAAAAGCGAAAAAACGGCCTTCACAGGGGATGGCCCCTTGTACAAATGGCTAGTGGTGCAGTCTTTTAAATGCTGACTTAATGGATAATCGTGAACGCAGTAATCAACTGAGTCGCCACCTCTACTCCAATCCAAAGCTTTCAGGCCTTTTATCCTTGCCGATCTATTTCTGAAGGAAAGTTAGAGCTTCTGTATACGAATTCATTTTATGTAAAGGTAACTTGGGTAAATTTTCGCTAGAGTGGATATCCATTTTTCGTAGCCCACAAACTTGATAGCGAAGGAATAGAAATCCACGTTCGCTGTGTTCCCAGTTTTCCGATGTTTTATGGCCAATGCGTATTTCTACAGCTTCAATGACCATCTGGTTAATCTATCATGATGGCTAACTTGGCCATCTAACATCTGATCGAAGTGGCGGTTAGTCATTAGTTCGAATGATTTAATGAATGATCAGAATTTGTGTCCTAACTTTGTAGGACAGTAAATTACCGAAGAACATATTCAGTCTTGTTTGCTTCGGAGACGTTAATTGGTATGGATGGACGTTAGTGATATACGAATCGAACGAAAGTGCAAACAGCTGCTAGTTTATGCACAAAACCGACGCATCGCTACAAGTCATCTCCAAAAATCACGCGACGTTATGTCAGCTACCATTCTCCCTATTGTTGACTAGGCTCATCCGTTCTCTTGAGATTGCTGCGGATTCTCTCCCACTTATACCGACCGTCTTTCTCACAAAAGAAACAGCAATAAGAGCATATCGCAACTGTAACGGTTAGTAAGAACACCAGAGTAATAAAGTCTGCAGTTGCGTATTAAGTGACACTAATGCTGACAAAAACTAGGAAAGGAGCGTTTTCGATTCCGCTTTGTCAATTCCATTTCTTTGATGATTTGTTTCCTGGCAGCCCGTAGCAGATACAGTTTCAGTTGTAATTCTCTCTGGATTGAAAACGTTGACACTCTCAAGATGGATGGTCGTAGTGTTAGAGTCATGTTTGGGAAGAAAAGAATCAGTAGCCAACAATCGGACTAATATTGGCGGGGTGGCTGTGGTGAAGGTGAAGGGAAAGTACAACCCAGCTCGCTCAGTGTTTTAAAAGTGTAGAGTTTTTTTTGGGCCCGGACACTTTTCCTGCACAGGGATTTCCAAATTAACAGCTCAAAAGTTTAGCAATAAGTTTGAAGTGGAAGTCTCAAAGTTTTCGAGAAACAAAAACCAAAATGTTTCCCACAGAGCAAATGTTTGATGGCCATCATATTTCTAACACTATATCTGCATGTGCTGCCTTTATCAATGTGTTTCCCGTTACAGGTGCCAAGATTCCGAATATATAAATTTTGCAAGTCAAATTCAAAATTTTCCAAACTAATTTCAGAACTATCCAAAGTGACCTCAGACTTTTCCCAGTCAAGTTCAGAATTCTGCATTTCACATTCAGATTTTCCCATTTCCAAATCAGATTTTTTTCAATATTTTATTATAAAGTGTTATATCAACTTTCACTGGATAAGGACGGGGCAGGGATTCTTTCGAAAAAAATCTGAACTATCCATCAATTTTCAATCTTATTTTGTTAATTATTAATAGATATACAATAATACCACAACGTAATAAAAAACAGACTTAGGAGTAAAGAAATTGTTCCGTTTTTAATGTTTGACCTCATATTATTGAAATTTGTATTAAATGATTATAGATATCAATTTTAATTTTTGAGTGTTATATACGAACTAAGATATGATATATGTATTGCAATTATAACCAAGGCATTATGGAAATATTTTCATAGTCTCATAGTTTTCTGTAGGCGGTTCGACTGTTTTATATGAATCATGACAGTAGAAAAAAAAAGTAAATAAATAGCTAGTTATACACATGATTTACGAAAAAAACCGCTTTTGGAACAATTAAATCTGCATTTTTGTTAATGTAGATAATTATTGATGAATTGCTATAACAAGGTATTTCCTCTACCGTAAGTTTAATACTATGATGCTGTTGTAATTAATTATTATTAGCAATTATTGAACTAACACTTTATATGCGTCATGTTTCCTCCGTGCCGTCGGCAAATGTAAATTGTAATTGTAAATATTATCATAAAGACCGTCAAATGGACTAATTTCTTAGCCTTTACTTTAGAATAGAATTGGGCTCAGTTAATCTTTCTTATAAAAATAAATGCAATTAATGGACATCTGCTTTTTTATGGATAATAATGACCAACATTAAACTTTGTATCCGTATAGTATTTCCTCAAAATCGCGATTAGTTAAAATGATAGATGGACGGCATGTACTCTGTTATTTGTACGTTGATTTATTTTTAACTTTTCTATTAATATTGCCCGTGATTAATCGGCTGTTACAAGACAGCAGAGGGTCATAGTTATCGATGTATAATGTTTAAAATTGTCTATGAATATATGTACATATATGAATGGATATATGAAATAAAACGAAATATCATCTGTCTTTAAATTTTTATTCGTTTTAAAGATAGTTTTTAATTACTTAATTTTGAATATTTCTGAGTGAATGAGAAGGTGTATTTGGAGGTATGGAAAATTCAGCAAAAGCTTTTGAAATATGAATTTGCAAAAACATTTTACAGACTAAATTCCTAAAAAGATTACTGATATAATGCATTTACAAGGATCAACTTTCATATATAAAAATTGTGAGTCATTCGGGGTTTTTCTCAATAAAGTGTTGATGCAGTAGACTCACTTGACTGAAATCTGCTAGTAGTCTACTTTTACGATGTCGACCCTGGTGGACTATAAACCACGTTTTGTTCATCGTCATAAAACTGCATTTTTTTAATAAAATAATTTTTTTAATCAAAGAAAATTTTATAAAGAAACAATCCAGTTCAAAGAAGAAAATAAGAAGTTGTAAGTTGGAGCGCTACAGATAAGAATGGTTTTGTTTATTTCTCATTTGAGTGACGGTTTAGTAATTATTATATATTTTATATATTTTATATATTTATATTTTATATACAAATAACTGCTTGCATAGGGTTTACATTTCGACCAAATTTCGATTTCGATTTCATTATGTACGACAGGCAGTGAACCGATTTAAATAGTTTAATAAAGTTTTTGAGTACTGATGGGGTAGATGCTATTAAGGTTTCTTTCTGGCAAGCCATTAAAAACACATTGAAAAAACATAGGTTGTAAGTACAACGGCACAATGCCTACTACGGACTCGACTGCGTTCTGTGAAAGATCCCCAAAATGTGGAATCTATATCTGCTTTCCGAAATATGTTATTTGTTTGATAGCGGTAAATGCAGTCAATAAAGGAAACCCATTTTTTCCATGTGAAAAACTGCCTGGTAAATTCTTTCAAATGACTAATTTGTTCAAGCCTTTGTTTTGTTAGGGGTCAGTAGGTGAATTACGCAAGACATATTTGTCTTTCAACACGAATCGTAACCTTCACCTAAATGTATTTTTAAAATTCGGCGCACAATTTTAAACTAAGTAGTTCTGTGTCTGCTGCGTCAGACGCTAAAGGGACCAGGGATGAAGAAGTTATGTATGTTACATAAAGTCATCGTGACTAAGATCCACTTAAATTTGCAATCCTATTTCTTAGACTTAGTTTAGTTTAGTGGAGAGAACCACAGCTTAAAACACTCAGGCCTTTTGTTTGGCTTTTTGTAGTATCCCCGGAGATCACGGTACACTACAGGATTACAGTACCCTATTGGAGGCAATGTGGTCAGCATTGCGCTCGCCCGAGATTATTACCCTGCTTTGACTCAGGTTTTCATTCAGTTGAGGCGACTGCTATCCAACATCCAGTCAGGATAACAAATCCCTCTGCCATCAGTGATATTTGACCCGAGACCTTGAGCTATTCGTACACGGCCTGGACTATGATCCTAACTTTTCCGAAAGGCTGCCCCAATTCCACAATTGGATTACCCAAGAACACCCCTACGTCCGGTTCGTCTTCCATGGCTGACCCGCCAATGAAAATTATTAAGTCTGTATTCCTAAAAGAGTGGAGGTCATTTGTCGACTATTCTTCTCCTACGGCACCAGATAAATCTGAAGGAGTTTTGATACTGCTCCTCGATATGATGCTTGGCGTCGAATTGAGAGAGAGAGTTATAGCAACCTTTCTTGTAGGCAACCTCTACAACAACTTGCCAGTCCGTGGTTCTTTCTCCATATTAGCATGTGGAAGATCCAATTGATTTGTAGCAGGTCGATTCCATTCTGTCTTATCGTGTCGTAAATAGCCACGAATGAGACATAATTGTATACTTTTTTGGACATTGCCTTCTTAATTCTTGCCGTGAGCTCATGGAATGTTGTCTCCGTAGGTTTGCTTTCTGATAGACATGCTGCCTGCATTGGAGTGGTCACCTATATGGACCCTTTATGAACACATCTTCTATTGATTGGTTGGAAGTTCGCGTTCGTATAGGAGCATGTGCTAGGCATGCACGATATATATTCTGAACATTTAGGCCCTTGGCATCCATTTCCTCTATTGCTGGAACAGGAGAAATTCCATCCGGAAAAGTGGACTATTGATGTGAAAAATCGCGCCAAGATGTTTATATCGTCCGCATATGCTTATAGAACAGCGTGTCTTTTGCCATCATCTTGTTTTAATCGGACGTTTGTCTCAAATGCATCTGCCAGGCTATTATTGATTCTGAACTATGTTATTATGCTGGACATTGTCATTTTGATAAGGCACTTTTGCTGGAATCCCCAAGTCGAGCATTACCTTGTATAGTATAGCACATGTCGGTCAACACTGTCATATGCTTGTTTAAAGTCGCCAATCGATGTTGAATTGCGAGCATTTTTCTGGACCTGTTTGGCTTCGTCCTTGATATTCATCGGTAAACCTGGCTGTGAAGGGGGATCAGTATGATACTTACATATCGTGGTGTAATTATGACGATTACTTCCTTTAGAGAAATTGTTCCTAAGAGCCACACACCATTTCTCGAGGATTAGAGGGAAATATGAAACGAACAAAGCATTATTATAAAAACCTGCCTCAAAAGCCAAATAGTATTTCTGACATAAAAATAAAAATTTTCCAGTAATAAAAATGGTGAAAAGAAGTGGCACGATCGATTTTTTTTTCAAATAAATTTTGGCAGTTTGAATATGGTCTATTGTCGTCCTTGTTATTTAAATTGTTTGGTCTGGCATAAAGAAATTAACCATCACGACTTATGCTCCGAAGACCGATACTTGCTTTTTCAGAGTTAATAAATGTAAATGCAAATTTGCTTATTATCTCTATGTTTATAACATTATATATGATGGAAATTTTAGTAAAAATTGCCCACTAAACTATTAAATATAATTAGAATAAATTAAAAATTTTAGAGAGACTAAATCACCTCAACGCATTGTAGTAATTGCGCGTGTGAGTCGTGAATTTTGATAACGCTCTTGTGTGGAAGAGATAGCGGAAACTCAGATTCACTTTCCCGCAGTATTTAGGTTGCCTAGCTTCCGTATAAACACATGTTGCATCTGTGATGACTGACTACATCTGCGCATCGTTTTAGCGGGCATGAGTGGTCAGCTTCCGCTTTTTTCATTTTGGATAATAAAGTCGACAGTAGCCAATTCTACGAGGTAGTCTAACACCTTTCAAATACCTTGCTTATAACATTAGCACCAGGATCGATTGCACGAGGCTAATTTGGAACAAATACTACTGTATTACTATATGTGTTCGTGAAACATACTTTTAATCTATTTATTGATAATAATGAAGAAATGAAAAAAATGTTTCACTTATGTAAATGATGGTCATAATCATGACTATTCAAACGAAATAGACTTTTATTATTAGAATTACCATACAATTGTTATTTAAATTATTTCTCAAAAATAAGAAATACCACTATTACCGTTATTATTGGGTACGAAATGTAAATAATAGGAAGAATTGGGAGGTTGGGAAACAGAAGCTTTTGGAAACATGTGGATCTTACGAAATTACTACTGGATGTTTACATATATAATATAAAAATTGCATTTAAAACAATTATCGTTTACCAGTGAATGGTAGATAAGGTGGGAAGTTGGGAAGCTATACTCACCCGAAAAATACCCAATCTGTAAACTACCCATCTGAAAAGGGTAAATGCATAATTCTGTTTGCGTATCAGTCAATTGTTATCCAATGTCATTTATTATATTAGTCATTCATACATTGATTCTGATATTGTACTATTGACGCTGAACTCGACCGTCTCACCAGAAAAAAACCGTTCTGCCGCACTTACATTTAGAAGATAATTATATCTTATTTACGTTTAAGGATAAATTTTAATTTTGTTATAAAATGATTCATTCGCGACTTTTATTGATCTGGGATTTTTATTCTGTAAATTTATCGAAGTCTTAGCTGAATTAAGCCAAATCAGCTCATTACTTAGTGGCGTCTAATTTCAGCGAAAATAACGTTTGTTTACAATATGAACCGGTTCTTCCCTGAGGTTTAAAGATGACATTCTATTTCGTAGCTACATGATAACTTATTTTATAAATCTATAGGCAATAATATATAATATGTTTTTTGTGTAAACCTGTTTTTTTTTTGGTTTTCAAGTTATGATGACAATATACGTATTTTGGTAATTAATTTAATACTTAAAAGCTTTATTTATAGCTTGCATGTATTTCAATCTGGATAATATTGGTATTTAAGTGATGAATCATATTTATTTCAACTTGGATATCGGTTATTTTTTATTAGGTTTTTTTATTTACCCGTTATAAGGAAATGAACGTTTACGCATTTTTTGTTTGAAAGAACGCTCTGAATGAGAATATTTTCATTGTACTTTATTCATGGAGAAATATGAGTTCGCCGCAGTACCTTGATCGAGTGAATATATAGAAACTTCAACCTATATGGTGAAGTGAAATTTGATATCATGTTTGGTCATTTTACCATACAATTGGGGCAACGAATATTTGACCGACATTTCAAAGTAAGAATTAAAACAAAGCCACTGAAAATGTTATCTTGGTGATTTATGTTTGCCATTAGTTAGTTGAGAATTGTTTGGCAATTATTTTATATTTTGGAAATAAATTACTTTTCGCCAAATGGTTGCACATAATAAATATAATTTTATATTTACAGTGCACTAAATATGGAAAACTATTACTACTACTAAATACACTGAGAAAGAATGGTTTAAAAACTAGATGGCTTTGAAAAATAAAAAAAAAAAAATTGGAAAGACTAAAAACTAACTAAACCGTAATTTCTTAATTATTCCAATTCAGACATTCAATATTTCATTGATATCTAAAACGAAATAACCCAGAACATTTTTGGAAATTTCGAAGCATACTTTGCTGAGGTGCAGGAAGGCGAAGAAGCATGTACTTATGCCTACTTTCTAGCATTCTTCTATTGATTACTTGCCTATTGGAATTAAGAAATATTTAATCACTTTGGGTTCATCCATCAGTAATTCAAAAGATTATGAAAATTAGGACTAAAGCTTACCTAAGAATGGGAATTTCAGCGATACTGAATAAAAAGCAACAAATATGCATTAAATGACTAAAAGTCTAAAAGCGAGATTAAATCAAATTAATAGTAACCATGTAACCAACATTGGAATATCGACGCTTCTGGTATGGCAGACATTGTGGTTTTTTTATGTAAAGATATTTGATGAAAAAAAAATGTACACCCCCCTTTTGCATGTATGGAGACCGCCCCCCTCCCCCTCTTTAAATTGTTACTCACTATATGTATGAGCGTTCATAGTTCCCACCTTCCTACCAAATTTGCTATCAATCGCTACAACCATCTTCGAGAAAAATGCGTGTAACGGACAGACAGACAGACAAACCGATTTTAATAAGGCTTTGTGTCTACACAAAACCTTAAAATAAGTGCTGTTATATTGCAAGTACTCAGAAAGTGGCGAAGTTTTTGAAGGAAGACAAACTGAACTGAAGGGATATTTTGATATTTGATATTTTGCGGCGTTGGGGATATTTCATCTGATCTCTGGGGTTGGAATGGGAACGGTGGTAAAGAGAAGAAGGAAGTGCTTTTAGAAATCAAACTAATAGAGAACTGTAAAATCAAAGGCTATCGGTTGAGAAGTTATGATTTATTGTTCATAAGTGGCGGATATTGACATACCAAGCTGAACATTTTCATGAAGACAATTCGCGATAATGTGGCCAAAGAAATTGCAATTTGTAAAACTCCTCTCAGATCCCCCCCCCCTACGCTGACATAATACAGCAGGAAGACTTTCTTCCAATTTTGTAGCAAGCGACTTTGACTTAAGCCGAAAAGCTCATATCGAGGACCTCAGAATAACTTCTACTGATTAGGTGTTTTCCTATTAACCCTTTTTAAGTTTTTGTTGAAAACAAAAACCTTATTAAAATCGGTTTACTGTTTGTCTGTCTGTCTGTCATACGAGATTTTCTCTGAAATGGTTGGCCTTATCGACACCATATTTGGAACGCATACGGTGAATAACGCTGTTATACGTTGAACTGAAGGAGGAGCTCTATATACCTAAAAGAGGGGAGCACATTTTTTTTATCTGAATTTAGCCATGTGGGGTATCAAATGAAAGATATCGATGAGTACTTTTTTCCGCCCCCTTTCATTTGATTTTATTGCACTAAATCCAAATTCAACGTAACTCAGAGAGCTCAACGGTTGCTGTACAACACTCGTGAGCAAGCAATTAGTCGACTTTATTCAGGAATTTGTCAGAAAAAAAATCTATAAAACTATAAGGATATAAAAAAAGGGTTTTTTAGAAGTTTAGAAGTTTTGGAAACTAGGCTAGTATGCATTCCGCTTAATTAATTTTCTACAAAATCCCTTTTTGACAACCTATCAATCTGTACAAAGTTTAACGCGGCCAGTGTTAAAATTTCCTTAATTTGAGATCCACTAATATCCATTTATTGGTTTGCTATACTCGAAGTTGATGCCTAAAGACATGGTAATTGCGAAACTGGCAATTAAAGCGAGTTTATACATAAATGGGACGAGATTTTGCAAAAAAAAAATTGTTTAAATCTAACTATGAAAAATAGTTCGAAATTTGAACAAAATATAAAATTCCATATCTTATTCATTTGTCAACCAAGTTCGATAAATCAATATGTATATTAGTTCGCTTCTTTGGAAAAATGTGCAATTGAACAACAGTCCGTTCTCGGTGAATTCGAAAAATTGAATTCAATTGGCCTAACTAAAAAGTTGGTTTTTGATTAAAGCAGGGTTTGCTTTTTAGACTTTAAGAATCTCTGAGGGCAATTAAAAGGTTTTATTTACGCTACTTATAATAGAATAAAAGTGAATAACACTGAGAAAATATTAAATAAAATAAATAAATGTTAAAAATTATTTAAAATATACACAATACTCTACCCTTTTCTTTAATGAGAATGGTTCATCTTTAATAAAATCAAAAGTCTGGGACAATTAGAAATGGTATTTACAATGACATTACTCTCGGAAACTAACTTTGAACTGTAACTAACGAACTTGAGGAAAAATTTAAAAATTCAGTTCGTGATAATCGCATATTGATTTTGGACGAATTTTCTGCGATATTTCGTATAATCTTCGCTGATCAAAACAATCAATGAATTGAGAGCAAATCTCTAAAGATGATGATTTTCTCCTTTGTTACTGGAGATGAAACTGAACTTGGGTTGTCCACTTTTCGCCTTAACCAAAAAAATCATGACATGCGGCTTATCTGGTTGAGACACTCTAAACAAATTGAAAAGCGGGATTCGAGATAAAAGGAGGGGTATACTGACAAAAGACATTGCCAATCAGCCAACACTACGGAACAATTTTTGGAGTCATTTATAAGGTTGCCATTCACCATTTGGTAGAGTATAGCGTGTCAATCACACCTACGCGCCATCGTTCGCGGTTATCTGAAATGCCTTCCAGCACCCTGATACCAACGATTTCCTGAATGTCTCCTCCTCTACTGTTCTGCGCTAAATGACCTTGGGGCTATCCACTCGTTGGCCATCTTGACGAGTGGATTCCACTGCATTTCGTACCTAACACAGCAATTGTCGCCCCTCCGTAATATGTGACCTATTCACAGCCACTTCCGTCTTCCTCTCACAGTGTGTACGAGTGGGAAGCCTGTAAACCAACCAAGTTCTTCGTTTGAGATTGTGTTAAGCCTGCATACTCTGATGATAAGACTCAAACTCAGTATTGACGCAGCTTCGAGGTTTTTGGTAACAGTGGAGTTCACTGTCCATGTGTTACTCTCATATAGTAACGCAAAAAGAACATTAGCACAGAACAGTCTCAACTTGATTTTGGTGTTGAGATAATTGCATTTCAGGATTTTAGAGAGGGCAGCGAAAGCGGATCTAGCGTTGTTAATGCGTCGGGTAACATCCAGTTCGGTGCCCCCGTCGGCAGAAGCCATGCTTCCAAGTATACAAATCGATCGACGTTTTCGATGCTCTACCCATTGAGGCAGTTGGCTTTGTTGGCGTTTATTTTCAGTCCAATTCTACTTGCCTCTCTTTCTAAATCCAGAGTTATTTAGCGAAGATTCATGACCCGGTGAAAGAACAGACAGATGTCATCTGCAAAGTCGAAGAGGATAAAGAACTTCACCGAAAATGGTTAAGAACCCGCCTCTTCAGTTGCTCATTATTCTGGTTGAGAAATTGACCGTTGACGTCCTTCATAGGACCATCGAAAGATTTGCGACCACATACAAGCTCTTTCGTGATGCAGTATACATTTCGGAAATCATTGCGATCTGCGGTATCTTCCGCTTCCCTCACCATGACAATAGAAAATTCCTTTTTGTTACGGCGTACACCACTCTGGACTTCTCAGGATTTCACTCGACATATTAGTTCGAGCGTGTCACGCCCGCCATCACTTATAGCGGTCAACAGAAACTTCAACTCCTTCCGTTCATAGAGCCGCTTCCACGATTCCGTAATTTGCCTGATCTTATGATGCCCCTTCGGGACGAGGCCAATGACCTGTGTAGCTTCGGAGTAAAGAGAATTTTTGTTCGCGATCGAATGCTCATCGATATTCTCGGACGGGTTATCCAGTATATCTGACGTTGGATCAATAGGGCAGCTCTCCCACTGTCGAATGAGAGCTGGGTCATACTAGCGGTCGATGTTGAATTTATGGGGTCGCAGCTGCCCAACCCTGCGAAAACTGGTGGACGCAACATACAAGCGGAGATAAGCGATCATCAGATGGTGATCCTTTTCGAGGCCGATTTCAGCGCCTCTCTTGTTACGTACATCCAAAAGACAGTTGAAACGCAACAACCTTATGGCTGGCTCTGTGCTCCCGCCACTATCGCTGCGATCGCCAAGACCGTGTTTCCCCATCACACATCCGGGAAAGATGTTTTCAGGTCCCACTTCACAGAATATAACCACACCTCCCTTTTGTACTAAAAAAAGGTTTTTGAGTAGACAAGGAGGAATGGGCGAAGGAGCTGGTTAGAGATTTTTGGGAGGCAGGGATGAGAGGGATTAAATAGTCACCATCTGCATCGAAACCAAACTTCAACAAAGCTTCGCAAACTCGAATGTGCCGATGGAGCGTTTGGTTTGGCTTGTGTTGGTTTACAAGTGCTTGCAGCCAATGCGGTCGAGTGACGGTTTTTTTGGCACAAATCAAAGCTTGTCCGTTTAGAAAACACTAATGCACTGGCGAACGTGTATGGGCCATGTTTGATCCCAAGGGCATGTTTATAACTATTGCGCCGGGTCGGTTATTCCCAAATAGGGTTTTGCGAAATATAGTACATTTCTATAATAGATCAAATCAAAAATTTCAGATTTATTGATGAAAAATTTCCATTTGTTCAAGGGGTCGATGCTATCTATGAGCTTTCTTTCGACATTGAATGTCAAAATTACCGGATATGTTGTACTTTGTAGAAACTTTTTTACTTGATCTTGCTTTTCTTGAAATTTCGTTGAATGCTGATTGGTCCATTCGATATCTCAGCGAACACTTGATTTATTTGGGATGAATTTTTCACGTTACTTTCTGTGAAAATCATCCTTTATTAGTGAATCGTTATAATATTGGCAGAATTCATTGTAGGTCAAATTTTAATTCTTTCTCTTTTGGTTGGTGGTGGTTTTGGTTCTAATTTAATTCTTGGCAAAAATCAAGTTCCTAAACCAAGCCAAAATATTTAAGATAGTTTTCTCCACTCAACGTAACCTTTAGTCACTGGTTGCATGCTTAGAACCCCACATGAAATCTTTATTTTTCAGCACCGATCGTGACACCATGCATCACTGCTATGCAAGACAAAAGCTATCAAGAGAAGTTTAACTCCACAACAAAAAATAAACTTGTCGTAATTTTTCTCTGCCAATACTCGTTTCGTGTGGGGTTATCTCCTTAAATCAATAAATTTTTTACCTCCAGATGCATTGTCATGCTTCTTGGCGATCGTACAAAAATTAGAATTATTAAAAGTTGATAATTTGCTTTGATATTGTATAATCTTATTTATATATTTCTCATTCTTTGTTGAAATTTTTAACGAACAAAGAGTTTATCTCTTTGTCAAAACCAACTTTCTAGAAGGGGGTTGCAAATGTTACTATTTATCAAAGACAAATGTAAAATAGAGCAAACTCCAGTTGGATTCCAGCAGCACCACTTAACCTAAAGCACCATTATATTTACTGAGAAGTTCACTTTGTCACAATTGCTCTTTGCCATTTTAGGCTAGAATAAACGTCCCGTCGACCTTGCTGTTTTCACCTTTCACTTTCTTAGTGACTATTGAAATTCCGTACATGTTTCTTGGGATTTTAAGAAGTATTTTTCCTTCCACTTTTATGATTGAGTTGTATATTCACAGAAAACGAAATTACATGAAATTGTTAGAAGCAGACCTACTGCTGTTAAAGGGTGAATTGCGGATGCTTAAACAAACAGATATAAATTTAGATACTGTTAAAATTAAGTTCTAGGACAGTTTAGAAAAAATAGAATTTATATTCAAATCTAGATCCATAAGATTGTTCAATTTATTTATATTTATGCGGTTTAATAGATTTCGACCGTCAGAAAGTTTATTTTTATGTTTGAAGCCAATCTTTAACCTTACGATACAATAGCATTGAACTATTCATATTTATATTAACGTCATATCCACAGTTATATTTATAGAAACGTCATATTCACATTTTTAATGGCTTCTCTGAATTTCGTTCGAGAACTAACCCATTATTTACGTTTATATGCTTACTCATTTGTGTTTTATATGCAGGAGGAGATGTTTCCATTTTTGAAAGGCCCAACTTGGCTGCCTCTACGAAAGAAGTTAATTGTGTGCATATTTTATCCTTTATATTGAAACAGTTTCCAAGGCTTTGTAAAGATACGAGTCATTATCAGCATTGCTGAGGGATTTGTCAGTCACGAGTAAATTATTGTTAATTAGACAAAAACGGTCCATAACATGGTACCTTACAGACGACGGAATGGATTAGCGACAAGCGATTTGTTCATAAGGTAATATGTAGTTGGTAGTTTGTTCTGCTTATTATTCAAGTATAGCATCCCAATACACCTTATTAATAAAATTAATATGAGGGCCATTTCAAATACCATTTTGACTGCGGTCGGTACAATTAATTATCTGCAAAATGATGTGATGACCGAGTTAGTTGAGTATCAGCCTCTCGACCTTGCTGCCCGGATTCGGATCCTGGTTCGTTATCTTTATTTGAATTGGTCCTATTGTAACACTTACTACTTTGCATAGCATTAGGCCTGGTGTCGAATATGTTTCAGTTTTTTTACGGTAAAAAGCGAACCTGGTTTTGTTTTCGGAACGAGAGGCAAATTAGTATATTCAATTGGCCGTTGATACCGCAGACAAAACGGTAGCTTTTCCTTTCAGCATAAGAATTTAATTTGCCACATATTTCGTGAGTTCTACAGTGGCTAACTGCCAGCTCGCGAAATATATTCATATGTATTTGAAAATAATTTTATTTTGTAGGAAGGAAAACCTACCTATTTTTTTGGTCAGAATTGATTCCACCATTCACTTCATGGTGGACCGAACCAACTGGAAGAAAGCTTCCTCGCACTTTCCTAGTCTATGGACCTCCCTTTTTGAGATGACACCCAAAATTGGAAAAATACAGAGGACTAGTATTTCGTTCAGGGCAGAGACGTCAGTAGACGTTGTCTTACCTCTGCTTTGGGAGTACCGTGACCGAAATGGTTACTAGATGTTGTTCGCTCCCTTATGGCTGTGAATTATATCCAAAGTAGTTCTAGCGTAAGTCAGCCGAAGATGAACTAATATTTTTTGCTTGGAATTGAGACACCCCTGAGTCCGTCGTCCACTTGATGGTGAATCGGACTAACTGGGGAGAAACTTTTATATTATCCGCTTTGTAACATGTGCATTATTTCATTTGCCTTTCCAAGGAAGGAAATACAATTGATAACATGTAAAAAAGTTATTTAAAAAAAAGTTATTTTATTAAAAAAAATGTATAGCTTTACCCTAAAACCAAAAACCCATTTCCATTTGAACAATGGTACAACCAAAAATTGACGGGGAAAAATGTTCGGTAATCCTTCTGTCTACGTATAAATTTGCCCAGGTTACATATTATTGAATATAGGCGTAACGGGTGACCTTGGCGGAGGACCAATGTGCATGCACCCAGCAATATATACAAATTGGTTGCAATTTGTTGCTTCTGTTGCTTCAACTTCGAATTCGAGGTTCAAAGCCGGGGTCGACAAAAGCAGGAACTAGTGGGATGCGGACTGACTGAGTAGGTTGGACGAGTGATCAACTGGACTCGGCGAATTGATTCGAGCTCATTGTGGAAGGAAGGTCGATTTCCTTTTGCCGTGTGGGATTGATTGATGTAAATTATATATGGTGAGAAGGAATTCAGAGTGCATTACTTGTGAAAGGCGTTAGCAAGGCCGTAATATAATTTTTATATAAAAACTTATAGTGATTTATTTGAATGCAATGTAAGTGAATTTTTTCGATGATAACGCCTTCAACATATAATTCAGAAACTTAAAGAAATGGGAACAAATTGTTATATATCTCGTACATAACCCTTAGAGCTGTAGAGACGGAGGGTCCTGTATTTTTACGTATCTATTTTTTACTTTTGTTTTCATTATTATTTATTAGTTTTGTTTTTAAATTTCTTATCCTTTTATGTAACAATTTTCATGAGGACTTCCTCTGCCCCTACTCCTCTTTTGCCCAGCAAAGCTCTCATCACCTAAGGCTGGGTGGAAACCTCAAACTCTGTGCCTCATAACATATCTGAGGCATGAGAAGCATCCGCCGTGGATCTTCCCTTTCGGTCCCCACATTCGTAATTTTTTTTGTCAATTGACATATAGCTCGTGGAAGGTCGTGTTGATTAGTCACT
This sequence comes from Hermetia illucens, assembly GCF_905115235.1. Taxonomy (NCBI): domain Eukaryota; kingdom Metazoa; phylum Arthropoda; class Insecta; order Diptera; family Stratiomyidae; genus Hermetia; species Hermetia illucens. Next base: position 163,783,082 of record NC_051850.1, read on the forward strand.
AAAGTAAGTAAAGTTCCATATTGGTTTGATATTTTTCAGGTTTCGAACGTATCGATAAAGGACACGTGATGTTGTCTCTAATAGCACGTGAGGGATTGATAAAGTCAAAACACCCTTCCCCCCATTCCCGGGCCTGGCTACCATTAGAGATAAACAAACATGTGCCGAAATACTTTGATTTCGATACTTCCCGCTCGGTAATCTCTCATCATTCTCAAATTGTCGTTACACTTTCTAAACTCAACTCATCAGACGCTGCTTCACCTCTGCCCTGGGAACGGCTTGATAGAAGTGGTTAGTAGATGTTGAAATAGATATAATGGACTGAACAACGTTTGGTAATCACTTTGTCACGCTGCTCCCAGGGCAGAGGTGAGGTAGCGTCTGTTGAGTTGTCTCTGCCATGGAAGGAACCGTAGTCATCTGTGTTTTTCGAAGTCACCCATTTTTTATAATTTAAAAATACAACAAGCATGAGAAACGATAACCGCTATTGAGATAGAGCGTTATTCACTTTTTATATTTGTTGAGCTTGCATACATCCTTTTGAAAATTTGTAGTTCTGGAATTTTTTAGGGAAGGGGGCGACGTTGAAAGGCCTGCTGAATAGATATGCCAGCTTCCAGACGTTGGTTGAAGGTGACAGTGGATGGCCCTTAACGTTGACGTTCGGCAACTGACAGATTGACACACTAGAATACATACGAGCATGTCTGCAGATCCTCAAAAAGGAAACGCTCTTTTGCTGGAGCATACTTGAATATCTGGAGTTGGCATAACAGTTTGGGTGAGGCGGATAAGGTCTACAAACGATTGAAGCATCCGATGGAGAAAAAGGTTTCCTTGAGACCGTTAGCTTCGTGCTAGGTAAATAGTATCTTAGGCGGAGAGACTTGAGAGTTTTCTTTAAAAATAGTCGGAGCTCGTGAAGAATTGAAGGGATGTACTTACTGCAAGAAGCTTCGCCAGCTTAGTGAAAAGCCCTAACTCGAACCGCACACCCTTATGAAATATGAAGGTGAGTGGGGAGTTAAAGATATCTTTTCCGAATTCAGGACGATACTAATAGTCAAAATGCGATGGTTAGACAATGAAATGATGATACGTGGAAAACGCGTTGACGACTTTTTGTTTGATAATCAAAATTGTCCTGAGTCCACTATTTACTTGATGGCGGACAGTACTAACTACTCTAAAATAAAATAAAAAATTGTTGCCTAGGTTCAGGCCAGCCAATGTTTAAACCGACGATTGGTACAAGTCATACCCACATCGAATTTCGAATTTATTTATTTGGAGCTAACAACGTATCTTACGACTTTTAGTCATTAAACTGTGTGCAGAGGTGCCAAAAAATGGCATCGACAGCAGCATTGCCTCTTTCAAGTTCCCTGACTTTGGAGTCACCGGGATCGGCTACTCCGTGCTTGCGTCGAAAGTCTGGCATCATTTTATTCGGTGTTGGATAGACCCTAAAAAATGTTATCCTAAATATTGAATTCAGACAAATCCCCCACTCGCCTTGGGCAAGAACCCCAAGTGGGGTGCCGTTCCGAACCCAGATGACATTAAGTCGGGGTGCCATGGAGCTGGATCCCTTTTGCGATACTGTTCACTGGGCAAATTAGCTTTTATTTCAGCAGTGAGCTCCGCTAGCAACCCATGAGCGGTTATACTCCGTTATATATTGTTCTATAGTATGCGGATCATGTTAACGGGCGCTGTCCGAATTCATATTTTACATACTACCTAACCAATTCTGACTTTCCCACTGTTAAGAAGTCTCCTTGCGTATTGTTCGGCAACTTCCATTATAGCGAGTTTTTGGTGGTTGGTAACCTACTTCGGTCTTTTCCGTGAGACAGTCAATATATAGAATTTCCAGAGAACACGCGGTTTCGAGGGTAGAAACCAGAGCCTTCTCTTCCAACAGGCTTTTGACTACCTCTCAGAGGGTAGCTTTGTTTGTTACTTTCGGACCTAATTTGGCGAGGACACCACCTTCCTTTGTTTTGCGAACGGAAGATACTTTTACTCCACTGTTTTCAGATTTAATTTTATAGTGAATCTTGCTAATGACTTCCACAAAGGTCTTGTTTCCGTCGGTTTAATAAGCAAATTTGGGGATCTAGTCTACCTTTGTCTCTTCACCTTTTCTTTTGGCGCTCCATCATTCGAGTTGCTTTGTCTTACGGCAGAAAGTCTTCTTATCTTTCTTCACCTTCTTCGTTTGCGCCCTGGAGACCTGGGTGAAGTCTACTTTAAAGGCGTCTTCCTGCTTTCCTTTTCTTCCCAGTTCACTGCGCAATGGACTATCTGCGATCTATTTGGCATTTGTAGCGCTCTTAGGAGAGAGTTCTGTTACCTCTGTCTTTTGCGTACATTTTGTGGTCCCTTATATCCGCGCAAATGGGATTCAGCTGGATCAGCCCATTTTTCGTACCTATAATCGCTTTTTTTCTGGAGAAACGTTCCAGACAGCCATCAGTGTTGAGGAGTCACAAAAATCGGCGGAGCTGACCAGCGGGCATCTCTGGCTTCTAAAAGTCTTGAATGTCTGAATTTTCCAACTTGAAAGTTTGATAAATGACAACCTAGACGTCGTATTTTACCTCAACGCTGTCGAAGACGTATTTGTTATGCTTGATTCAAAGATACAAAAGACAGGGGGAGTAGGTGCCAAAGATATTCGATGTGTTTCTGTTGTGTCATTTGAAGCCACAAAAATTAATGTTGCAAAGCAATACCTGGCAAATAGACAGTCACACAGGAAATGCTTCATAGTGCGTTGGAATGATTATCCTACACAATGTTGTAGATCCATCGACAAGCAACAGAGCTCTGCTTTTTGTGGTATCGTCAGCTAGTAGAAAGCCTTACAGAAGTCGCCTATAGAAGTTACTTTACTTTTTATTTCCCGAAGTAACTCTTTGAAGATGGGTAGCGAATAGCGGTTCAGAATCAGACATGCGTTCATACGCCCGTAGGCGCCGGTAGTAGATTCGTCGTATGCTGTTTACCTTCGGGATGAAGTGGAGCGGATCCACTGAACCATGTCAAACGTGATCACGCGTATACCGAACAGAATTGGTGAGACTTCGGCAAGTAAGAGGTAACACCCCTTGGAAGAAGTAAGAAAATGCAATCTCAATTGACCAAGAGCCTGATGCGGGTATTATGGTTGTAAGTATGCGTTCTCTGGCTTGGATTCATGCTTTCACTTTTTCGTCAGTTTGTTGGTGGATCTGAATTATGCCTATTAGAGTTACGATTGGTTCTGCGGATTTTGTCATTTATATGCTTTCGTTTCTCCTTTCTACAGATTTTGTCAGTGATGTGTGGGTCGTTTCTGATATTGTCTGTTAATGCGGTGACGGAATCAAGTCGATGAGGTTATCATATTTCTGTCACAAGCAAATTCCATGACCCTGCTTCCGTTCTCGTTAGTTATGTCAGTAGTTCTAGTAGTTCCACGGTGAACCAGGTGCCAAAGAGGAGGTGAGAGTAGGATTTGGTAATAGAGGTGTAGATGTTAAATCAACGTATGATGAGTCTGTTATCACTCTGGGATACAAACTATCCTTCTACTCCTTAGACTTTGTATGCACGAAAAAATTTCAAAGTCAATTTTATGAATCACCGAGAAAAGTCCAAGAAACTTTCAGAAATCCATCTTTTTTACCTGGTTAGAACGTGGACCACTAATGCCTCCTAAAAATGTGCATTTTTCCATTCTGAATAAATCATGCAAATTTATCTGGAATCATATCATGTGCTCAGAAAAACTTGAAAATAAATTGCTTGGTATGAACTTCTTGCTGATGCCAAATAAATCACTGGTGACGGTGCATTGGATCCCATACCGGTACTTTTTTTTCTGTACAATCAAGTAATCTACACAATGGAGCTGCATGTGGCGGGAGATAATAAAAAGTTCTACACAGGTGCTCAGATCCGTCTGAGAAGTGCCCATCAATTATAGGAACTGGATGCAATTTTGAATTCGTCAGAAGACCAGTATGCAACTTTTATAATCTGCATTTTTTAAGTGTCATTCGCCAAACAAAGACCGTATTGAAACAATACAGCTATACGATACGACCACCCAATTGTTAACCTAATCAAGGTCATTCTGTTCGCATTGAATTATATCGGTTGAATAGCAATAAAAATGCTTTCCTAACCACTTCCCGTCACTTGGAATAATATTTGAACTTGCTCGCGCTTGAGGCCATTATCATTGGGTGCAATCAGGTTTGTTTGAATTCAAATCTTTCAACGAATCTCTGATTGCAACCAGATCCAATCAATTGACGATCAAATATTGGTTCTTGATATAGTTTACCAGTATCGGTTTTATAATAACCAGTTACGCGAACGTTTGACATTTCCCAATAAGAGGTATCTCCGTTTAAGATAGACAATTATGCGAACATATGTATATGCATAATCTTGATCAGAAAATGGCTGTAGTGACAATTCTCTGATATTGAAACATAGATTTCTATTCGTGTCTAGTAGATACTAACTAGTTCAAGCTTGAATAAAGATCAACCAAACTGACCACAGAATAGAAGGGAATTCCATGATCTCAAGATAAATTTGAACTTTTCACTGAGGTGTTGCCACTGCTATGTAAGTATTTTTGCATTATAGATATTAATCTGATGATATTTTCTACGCTGTTGTGTGAAAAACACGAGTTGTTCCAATGAACTTCTCGAATTGTAACTAAAGAATGAAAATACGCATGAATGAATGTTCCATAAAATCGAAGAAACAGTAAAATCATATACTCACATAAGTTACTCACCTATAGCTCGATTATGCAACAGCCATCGGAGCTTCATTTCCTGACTTCCTATGAATTGAGAATATTCCGGCATTTATTTGCATTCTAGTCTGCATCTTTGATCGGTAGCACCTCATCTGAACGTCAGAAGAAACTGATTCGTTATTTATACAGGCTTGGCTTTGCCACACCCAACTTTGAATTAGAGTGATGCAATAACTTCTGAATATTTCATAGACCAGAAGTCGATCCCCCTTAAAGAAAGTGAAATTTTTAATGATTCTTTTAAAAGAAACGACGGTTTGTCTTCAGGAAATTCCAAGAGCTTTAGGGATTTAGTTTTGGTTGAAGAAGAAAGACCGTTATGTCATTAATGGTATTCGTTTTCAATTTCAACCGATCAGCATTTCAGCAGTTTCTGAACGCTGTTGTTTTACATGTTGCCGATTCCCACTGGCTTATTGGTATTGGGCAAACATTTAGCGCAGTTCTAAACAACACTAAAAGGGGTGGCCCTGGGTCAAGTTATAATACTTGTTCCGATTCAAATGGCATTCCGTATCTAAGATCCCTTTAGAAGGCAAAAGAGGGACGAAGACGGCTGCGGTTTCGTACCAGGGCAGAGGCAACTCATCAGACGCTGTCTCACCTCTGCCCTGGGAGCAGCGTGACCGAAGCGATTCGCAGGTGTCATACGCTCCCTTATAATTCGCAAAACACGATAACGGTGCGAATTAAAACCGCCCACAGTTCGTGCTAAACCCAAAGAAGGAGCATCCGTGGACCATAAAGAGTGGTTTCGTTTCTGCCTCTGCCTTGGATAAAACCGTTAGTCAACTTTTTTGGAAAACTTGGGTGTTTAACCCAAAAAAAGAGGGGTTCGTGGACTACAAGAGCGGAAGCAAGCTGCTTTCCATTTGGTCCGGTCCGACATCAAGTGGATGCGGACTTATGACTACTCAATCCCTAAACAAAAATTACCTTTAGAAGATTAATTGGAATAGCAGGTGTCTGAAAAACGTTTTCAATTCTAAGACAGCTTACTTTAGAGCTTAATCCTCTTGCTCAACCTTGTTAACTGCATACTCAGTTAAGTATAATGATCCATTTGTTACTTATCGCTCTTACATGCTACCAAGGTTCCTTGTCATTGAATCCCCTGTCATAAAGAACTTTCAGTTGTTTTTTTTCGGTCATTTGAAATTCCTAGCCTTTTACATCCCATGTAGTCAAATTAGCATTTTCAACATTTTTTTCCTTTAAATTATACTTAAAAATATCCCTCACCTTCAATACTGAAACAATGCTATTGCTACCATTGAAACAACTGAATGTACAGTTTCAGGCAATAATTGGTCGTGGGCCAATTGGTTAACATCAAGGCTGTGATAAATACGTTTGTACACTTATATTCTTTGTAATGCAGTCTTGATTAATTGATGCCAAAATTTTTTTATATAATTAGCAAGCAATTATCTGAATTGTTCAGGAGTGCGTCAAAGACAAAATCTTAGTCCAAAAGCCGGTAATATGAGTTTTAATTAAAACATACATAGAGGACCGGTTGGCATTAGCACGTCTGATGTATGAGCTTAACAATAATTTTAATCCAAATCGGAGTGGAAATTCTCACTCCAAATAATTCTAGATGTTGTTTTTAAATGTGGAACATTAGTAAAACTTTTTAATTCTCATTTTTGTTGTGAAAATGTGGCCGATCAACAACAAATCAGAGTTAAAAAGTTAAGGTATAAATGTATGTTAATTCAACGATTTATCCGGAGTAATTATTTACTTTTAGAATGTTGATATTTCGAGGACCAGTTAGCATCTTCCTCAGTAAATCTTGGCTTAGCTAATTTACGATCCAACTGGCCTTTTAAATGCTCTTAGCCCATCGATATTTGAAAAATTAAAAATTGAAGGCTTTCCATGATATATTCAATTACATAAGGGTTTTCAATTAATTACCAGAAAATTAACCTATTTTGCTGGCCACGTCTCAGCAAATTCTGATCTCTATTTTTACAATAGACACGTTACCGCAAGACTTGAGTTTGATTATCACAGTGGGTGCATCTGTTTCTGAGTACAATAATTGCCAAACAGATGAACAGATAGGCAGTGGTTCAATGGTTTTCACCATTGCATTTTTGAAGTAAATTGACAAAAAACGGAGAATCTAAGAGTTCACAAAACAGTGATGAAGAGGAATAGATCCTTGAAAAAATCTTAGTTTGCGTAACTATGGGATGCCTTTTGATGCTATTGATATGTAGCTCATTGTTAAAAGTCTATGGGGAGGAAAGCTCCGCAATTCGAAAACCACTTTCCTAGGGAAGGACGATACCATTGTTTTGTCAAGCGATTTTCTCCACATAAATGCCCGAATCTTTCTCCTGCTTAAACTAGTGTTGGGATATATTAGCTGAAGTTATACTTTAGCCATTAAAAACTTCTCGCTCCACCTCACATAATGTGTTATTGGACAAATCTGATTCACATTCTGGATACCCCCTATCAAACCGAATATTTCTTTAATGCATGCAACCTCGTGATAATGGGAACTGCCTCCTTCATTCAAAACGGTTGCAGGACATTTGGGCTCCTGAAGGAGCGAAGGGAACATTACATGGCACTACATCATATGGCACTTTGGAACTGTTTGTTGGCTTGCGCAAAACAAAAGCTTATTAAAATCGATTTGATATCTACCCGTCTGTATGTCCATACGTCTATCTGCCTACCTATCACACCCAATTTACAACAGTCGTACAACTGATGTTCCTCACATAAAAAAAAAAACCTACATCCAGATGGTTTCTGAACTTGTTTTGCCATGGACCAGGAAACAATCTGGTCGAGAATATTGAATGGATGACCATAATAGAAATTTATGAATGGGAGAGTAATCGAGGCATATAAAACTGAGGACGTCGGAGTTGTGTTCTTGCCCCCATCGTCCACTCATTTATGTCGGCACCTGGATGTCTCAAATCTCGCTCTTAGTGCAAAGAAACAAAGTACTTAATATTGTTAATAATATGCTTGAAAGGAGTAGATTTCAAATACATATGGATTAGAAAAGGAAATCGAAACGAAATTCATATAAGAGTTCAAGAAATTTGGCATCCTGTCACTCACACATATTCTAAAGAATTATTTTCAATTCCCCGAGGCAGATACAACTGATAGTATCGTGATGACACTCTCACAAGAGTTAATGATTTACTTTTGAATTATAAGATATTTTTCTAGATTTCCTGGGGTATCTTCATAAGAATTTGAGAACACTTCACTGTCGCAAACGAGGATAGTCTAGCCATTGTCGCAAACGAGGATAGTTCTGAGCGCATTCCGCATAAGAAATACCTTAAAAACTCGGGAGCAGCGTCTAGAGATTAAATCTGGACTCCGAATTAAAGATTATTCGAACAAATTGAGTCCGGGATAAAAATTTTAGAAGTCTGGGGTGAATGTTATAAGCCTCCCCACATTATCTCATTTTTTTTTTACGTTTTCTGGGTCCCGGGAAAATTTGGGACCTGCCACCCTCAAGGCCTCTTCGGAGACTGTTCTATGCTCCCCATTGTGGGATGGTGGAGGGTGGGATATTGTAGGATCTGCTAAACAAGTTCTCATCTTGGGATTTTACAGCTGTCCTATTCAAACAATGGGTATTGCGAGAAAACTCTGATTACAGGTTCCATTATCCTCTTCTGATTATGTATCACATGAGTAGACATAGAACCGACAAGAGGATAGAGTGCCTTGGAATTGCCGAGTTTGATTGGAGATACTGCAGTTCGAAAGTGATTGATGTTAAGCGGTCTGAAATGATAATTAGAATGAATCTGATTATTTGAAATAATAAAAACTTGTTTTTCCTATTCGCTAGTGTTAATTTATTGGTCTTGCAAATACCGATATTTCGGGAACCACTTGTTCCCTTCATCAGTGCTAATAAGTCTCTTGGAGCCTTCAATACGTTTGCCTATATGTTCTTTATTCCAATTTTCCCTTTGTTTCACTTACAAATTTTCCTTGCTTTTCTTCTGCCTGATGATAGAACTACGCTGGTATCATAGTTAGATTTAAAGCTCAGAGTCAGAGTCATCACATTTGTTTTATTTTCTCGTCGTGATTAGGACACTACAGTCTCCGTCCGGCCTTGTTTCATGCGCCTTCTGTTAACTTATTCCATCGAAAGCCTTTTTCAGTTTTCCGACAAATTCTCTTTTAGGTAGTCCGCCTTCGTCCATTTGTTTTACGTGGGCCCCTCATTTTATGGTTTGAATTAGGAGGTAGTTAGTTAGCCGAAATTTTAAATGAAAGATTTATCTCTGCCTCTGCCCTGGACGAAACCGTCAGTCAACTTTTTTTGGAAAACTTGGGTGTTTAACCCAAAAAAGAGGAGTTCGTGAACTACAAGAGAGGAAGTAAGTTGCTTCCTATGTGGTCCGGTCCGTTATCAAGTGGGTGCAGACTCAGGACTCCCAGCATCCTCAACATTTCCGCTAATTTATTTGCAAGAAACATCACAAGAACACACTTAGGCATTAGTTTGTTATGATATTGATGTTATTGTGATGAACCAACCTTCATGGGATCCAAAAGTGTAGTACATATAACAGCGATTCGGATGGTTTCTCCAGGAAAGTATCAAATGTGCTTTTCACTTCCTCAGTTTCTGTTGGAACCTGTTTATTTAGCTGTAATAATTAAAAAAGTAGTCGCTTTTTCATTATTTACTATTTAAATGGAAAATTAATAAACTCAATGGAAAATAATAAACTCAGAGGCCTTTTTACTGGGATAAGACCAATTTTGTTTCCTAGTTTTCTCTTATATTGTAACTTCAGCAAATACGCTTTCTAGAATTTTGGATCTACTAATTTCCGACATCACACTACATGGTAATCTGAATTATATCTTCCTGTGGATGCATCTAGATTGAAAAAGCTTTTGATGTCTTACTTGCTAATTGCCTTATGACAAATCTACTGCCGACGTAAATTTAGTTGCCCTATTTATTACATGCTATTTTGTTGCTCTTTAATCTTCAACTGGGAATTCTACAATCTTCCAGGGGTTGCATCTATCCAGCCCATATCAAATTTGGTAGTTTCACGGGGTTCGATGCATATGGTTCGTGGTACGAACCGCACAGTTCAGTGTTGTATCGTACATGGAACTCTGAACTTGACCTTGCTGATATTAGGACTCTCCGTAAGATACCCCGTTCTAAAACAGCTATGTGCTTTTACCGGGAAGTACGAATTGGTCACCACGGGAAATTGAATTCCTGCCATTGAGGGGGGCTTCATGACTCATTGGGAATATGCACCCTTAATTGAAGTTCTCGATGACGAACATAAGGCCAATACGTTGGCTTGATCTTCGGTATTTCATAAACGTAAAAACCTCTTTCGAAAATGGTACATCACATGCAGGGCATCATGAATTTTTCCAGTGAGCCAAATAGGATATTTGTGCAGATTAGGACAAGAGAAAGGAACAGAATAAGTGTTAACCAGTGAAGCTTTCCAGGAAATCATCAAATTTGGAACCAGTCTGACTTGATGATAAACTTCGTACTAGTCAACTTTTGAAGCAAACTTATTCAGGGCTAGGAAATCAGTCTAACGGAAGTTAAGTTTGACCATCTGTTGAAGTTGTGTGTTGGACCGATTCACATGAAAATTAATTTCAAGAGGGGGATAGTTTGTATCAATTCTAAGGTAAGAGATATAATTAGGAGCGATTGCTAGGAATATGATTACGATGAATCTGAATGCGGAGCAGGAGGAAGGAAGCAATATATTCAGGAAGGATGGGTAGATCGGGAGAGTTAAACCCTTCAATGGAAGGAAAATATGAGATGGCACAGCGGATGGAGGGCAGGCTAGGATATTTAAACGAAACAACATTTAATAGTGCACCGAAGAATAGAGCAGTTGCGTAATATTTTATCTAGACGACTTAGTGCAGGCGCCAATTTAATCATATATTACCCCATCGTTTTGTAGTTTCGTTCAGTTTTATTCACTTTATCACTTTGCAATTGGCGATATTGATATCCTATCCTGATAAGGTAATGGCTAGAATGACAGTTTGAGTCGTGGGCAGTTCTAATATCTGTAGTACTGCCTACTGTCCCTTTTCCGAAGGAGTTTCTCAAAAAAGCAACTTCATTTTGTACATTCAATGTGAGAATCTTACACTCTAAGTTTCAAATGAATAGCCTAATTCCAAGCAGGATTCATACGCTCAAAACGCAATTAGGCAAAGAAAAAGACCCGAAGAAGCAAGAGGGAAAAAAGGGCATCTACAAGATGTCTTGTAAAAATTTCCCTTATACATACGTAGGGCAAACCAAACGACTAGCCAACACTCGGGTCAAGGAACATTTAAAGGAAGCTGAGCTTCGCCCGGTATATTATAGAACATGAATAATGAGGGTAACGATGCTGAAAGAGGTCAAGGCCAACAAATTGGACCCTTACCAGAGTTTTTTCATCGGTGAAGAGCTCAGGATCATCGGTTGAATACAGATATGGGTAACGGGCACAGGATTTATTATATTTATTATAAGAATTAAGATATAGGTAAGATTTAATTAAGGCCTACTCATTAAGATAATTAGATTAAAATAGGTATATATAGGTATATATTTAGGTATATATTTAGATTAAGAATTTTGTTGGGATTATTCCGCTGAAGAAGGCAGCAAGCGGCTGCTGAAATATGTATTCGGGGAAATAAACTAAATTTAATTCACTGACAAAAAGGAAAGTAGAATCAGTTTGTTTGTTCAACCTGATTTCCGTTGTCGAAGTTGTTTCTTTTGATTGATGTATCTTAGTTCCGGTGGTCAAAGGGCAACGGGAAACGTGGGTTGTAAGACCTACAATGCAGCATAAAAGCTGGGAAACGCCTGCTTAACCAACACCAACAGCTCTACTACCAAACCCTATCTCCACCTCCACGTGGTTTACGCTGGGAGCTCTTTCTTAACGAAAAGCGTCCGAAGAAGAAGGATGAAGGCGAGTCTCTTTCGTCTAAAAACGGGACAAATTGTACCAACTGGTCCTCCAGGTTGGGGGTTGGGTAGGGAGCTACAAGTAAAACCAAAGTTACGAAGCCACGGAAGAAGCCACGGACTGGATTGACTACACAACAATGAACTCGGCAACGGAATAACGATTTGCGCATTTTCTCATGCAACGTGCGCTCCCCGTACAGATATAGAACTGCCAAACAGCTAGCCGATGTCCTGCGCCAATGGAATTGGAAGCCTTAGAGAGGTAATTTCAGTCATTCAGAAACTTGCTATAAAGCTATTCCGGTCTTCGGTACTTTTAGAATCACAAAACCTCTTTTCCGAATGGTGTTTGGTATGCAGGGCATCATTCAGAATAAATTAAGGAAGTTTTTTCAAGAAGTCATGACGGTTTAACCATGATCTGATCTGGTTCCATGACAATTGATTGTTTAAAGGGGATGGAGTGTGAGCGCCCAACCTTTCCGGAGTTTGCTTTGTTTTCCTGAGTTGTGGTGCTGAAAACTCGTCTTCCCCTTTTACTTTGCTCTTTTTTTCTCATCTTCAATTTTCATGGAAGGTAATCACCGAATGCGTATATCTTCGAGGAGCTGGACATAGAATTCGATAGAAGAGCTTTCGATGTTATTATACTTATTATACTTTCAGAAGGCATTTCATGAGAATTGTGCTCCACCGATAAACATGTCCATGTCCTCCTTCATTTCGTTATGCCGTTTTGGTAATATTACCGTCGATTGGATAGAATTAGACATTGCCAAAATGAATTGATTTTCACGAATAATTTTGATTGTACGGTACGTTATCTACTTTTATTTTATTAAATTTCATAGGAAGGAAATAAGTTCAGGATAGACAGGCAGACTAACGGCTGTTTGTAGATAGAGTAGAATCCTGATAATTCGTATGGTAGAGAAACTGACGGTTTGATACGAATTATTGGGGGTACAAGAAAATTATCTTACGGGATTGGAAAATTTTCAAGAATTAGCTGGAAGAATCAGGTTTTCAATGTGTTAGAAAATTATCACCTATTCGATCGCGCTCTGCAATTCCGCATGGATATTTTTAATTTTCCATAAGTGGTACGGGAATTTGATTTCGTCCTTATTTAGAGCAGATCAACCCTGCATGATTGTGTTTGTCAGTCATATGCGGCATCTTATTGATAGTCCGATCATTGAAAGAGAAAGATAGAACTTTAAGACAAGAAAAGATACTCATTCTGGGAACTGTTGACAATGCTTTGTTAAAATCTTTTAAAACATCTCTGAAGTAGTACAAAATTATCGGCAATTAAATTACATTTAGCTGGTGTCAAGGTGAAGGTATAATTATTCCAATATACAATAAGAAGGGGCTTCCTAGGTATCAACGGTTTTTTCCGCCTCCAAAAACAGACGTCACAATAGAGATTCTCTGAAATATCTACCACATGACTTTATGAGTAAGCATTTGAGATGATCCATCTGTTTTCGCAAATTATCTTGAAGAGTTCACCTTTATTCTGTAGCATTTGCTTTTGGTGGCAACACTACGTGTTCTGATGTTGTGATCGGAAATTCCCTTGGTTAGGTCGTTATCTTCTAAGATTGTTTTTATGGGTCATGTTCCAGGTTCATTCTGCACAGCAAGGTACAGTCAGTGATTTGCATTTAGTGAAATGCAGGACTACTGCTAATTGAGGTTTGCCTCCATTCTATTGGTATTTTGGTACTGAATGAATCATTGGATCACGAGCTGGGATATTCCGTCACTAATCTAAATTTAATGGATTAGAGATCGCTGGCCTCATGTTTTTCTCGGCTGAAGACAGATATGCAAATCACAAATCAAAAATTTGACGTAGTGATTAGTGAATAGTGAAATCTGCCTGGTGGATTAATAGAATCGCAAATCCAGTTTATTTTGGATTGAATGCGTGGATAATAATTGAATACATTGCGGTTTGTTGTCCATCGGAAGTTTACGAGTATGTCAGGGTATTTAGAAAAATTTTAGTACCATGCGAGCCACTCGTGTTAATCATGGAAATTTCGTTATATCAAATGTGGATATCTAAAGTGAGAGGTTTTAACATTAAGAAACAAGCTTCTGTACATATTACTTCTAAGTAGTGTTAGTGAACTTGCTGCTGTGAAATTATACTGTTTGTATCATTTATCTCGTATTTTGTAGATTTCATACGAATATAAAAAGTCTAATCGATATTCAATGTCAGCCGGTTAGGTTCGAGTCTCTCGGTGGCTTTTTTTTCAACGGCAGTGAGAACTATACAAAAGGCATTTGCGCACGAGTCAGACATTAACTTATATGATATGCTTATGCCTACTGTAAACTGTCTATGTATATCTTTATCATTTGTCTTCAGCAAGTGATTTGATGTGTTTAAATTATTCCGAAAAATTTTCACCATCATCGTCGTTATGACTTGCGAATTACTTGCTTCCTATGCGGTTTGGGATTGATCTGTTGATCGATAAGTTTGCGGAATGGGATTTCCGCATTTGGTGGTATGTAGCTGGTACATGACGCGTTTCAAGTAAACATCTAGAAATAGAATCAGTGCAAGGCCAGCACTTACTTCCCGTTTTGTTTGGTGAAACCAATGAACTCACCTTTCATCAAGTCACTTCAAATATAATCTATTGTTTCTAAATTCATATAAGGCTGACGAGTGTAACCTTGGCGGAGAGTACATATTTACGTACATAATCTGCGTCACGTAATGTTTTTGCTAATTAGACAGTGATTGGAGTTCTCAGAGGCAACTTGTTATCAAGATACGTCCACCTGCCAAACGGGCTTGTCGTGGGTTTGATAATTAGAGTTTGTAATCTGTTTTAATTTCATTGGATCGTACATGCCTTCAATGACTGGTTTTATTGACACACCTCTGTCTTGTCTCTACATACCTCATTTGCAGGTGGACAGAGTGAAGAATACCCAAACTGACAAAGAGCTTTGTGCTGAAAATTACTGCGACATAACTCTCAGATCAAATCTTACCAATTATAACTCATTCGAAAATGGTGTTGATAAAGCTTATAATGCCTCCACCAAATGAATGACCCTGAGATTACTGAGAAGAAAATAGTTTCTGTTCATGTCAATTGATATTACCAATATTATCTTCTCAGCCAAGAGTATCTTATTTATGGTTTCTTTTAGGAGTGGCAATCTACCTAATATTCTTCATTGCATTTATTTGTCAACATTCTCCATGAACCTCTCATTATTAAATCCTTTATTTTGAGATAGACTATTGCGCATTTGTATATCACATGCTCCTCTCCATACTTCAAAGTTGACAGTATAGTCTCCAATGTCATTTTAAGGATTTTCAATTTAATTGTAAATTGGTAGATAGCGATCGGGTTTTTATGGTATTAATTTTGTTTAACTCCTACATTTAGCTAGGAACTTAAGGAATTGTGTATACTTCGTATTTACTTTTTTCTCCAAGAATTTTTTATTGGAAGTGAACAAGCTTTTTTGATACTTGAGGATGAAGTTATTATAAAAAGATACAAAATATAGTATGAAATCTAATGAATCAGCTACATTCAGCTAACAATCGATACACAATCTTCAAAAGTGATCATCTTTATATTTAATGATTATGGAGTGATATTGGAAAATGGAAAACATTCCATGCATGCATATCTATAAAAATATCGAACAAAGTGAGAAAAAACACGTTTAGTTAATTGGCCTCTATTCCACTTTGAACTTTCAGCTTGTTAATTTACAGAATGTTGACTCAAAAAGTAGCAAGTCATGGTGAAGCTGCAATTGAATAAAAGAAAACATAATTATTATTAAATGGTTTTGCCTCCCTCATTAGATTTCCATAGTTAACTTTTTCCTGCACTACACTATTCTAGAGGTCTAACTTCAAATTGGGGGAGCATACTTGTAAAGGGTATGCCAAAATTAGCAGTGTATGAGTAAGGGTTGATTTTGAAAATTTAAAAACATCGGTATCATGGATGTAACCAAAGAAATTTCTCAAAGGTCAACTGATCATTTCTCTAATTTGGGCCAAAACTGACAATTTTGTACTTTTTATAACCAGTTTGAGAAGCTTTATCTTCTATTTACCTACTTTCCATTTTTCAAAAAAAAAAAGTTCAGAAAGCAACCGTTTATGATCCCCACGTGATCTGTACCGTCAGGGTTGTGTTGAAAATTTCATTTTTAAGTGTTTTTCGCGTTCTATAGAAATTCTCAGACATGCATTAACATTGAATCGCGCTCCAATAACACCAACGTTTATGATCATCAATATTTATTTCGACATAAATTTCATGGCGCGTGGACTTAGGAATTGTAACATTGTGGCTTTACGTGACTTGCCAGCTTTAGTGTTTATTTTTGAGGCCATCATTTGAATTTATTAAATAAATCATTAGCAAATGAAATATGGAGTTTTATGATTTGACCTTGGAAACCTGAAGCCTGAAATTTAGCCTGTTTATCGAAAAGGTCCTGATTCGGTATCCGGCCATATCTGAAGCTTGTTTTCAAAAGGGACTAACTAGTTCTTGATTCTTCTTTTCGATTTCCGATTTTTCAGAACTAAATAAATAAATATTTAATTAAATTCAATTAATATTTAATGAATATTCTTTGTATACATAAATATTACAAAATATAAAGTTGAATAATCCACTTCCTCCCAAAACATCATATCTTATATCCAATTGTAAATGATTAAATTAGAAATTGAAAATCTGAGCTTTTGAGAAACAAACTTCTCAAATGAGGGAAAAGAGTCCCTTGGTTGAGCAGAATGCCCCAAGTTTTCAAGAAATTGGATCAGGTTCGTAGTGTTGCCTCTACTCGGGGCATAGTCTAAGTTTTTGACCTTGATAATTAGCGAATGTAAAAAATTTAAAAAATAAAAATGAGTATCAACGGCTTTTGAGAGTGAGCAGGCGGACTCCTGGTCATCGATATCCCTCGACCACAATACCTCGGTAGTGGACAACTTGATCATCTTGGCATATGATGCTACAAATGATTTGGATCTGCAGAAAGAGGTGTTCAAGCGAAGTATGACCTTACCGAGAACACCGGTAGCAAGACCAAACAAAGACAAACTGAAACAAGATCGTTGGACGAAAAAGACTGTGATAACACCCATGGCATATATTCAAGATGCGCGACAGCAGTAGGTACTCCAGGACCAAGAAAGGGATCCATTCAGAAGAAGC
Organism: Hermetia illucens; assembly: GCF_905115235.1. NCBI lineage: Eukaryota > Metazoa > Arthropoda > Insecta > Diptera > Stratiomyidae > Hermetia > Hermetia illucens. The sequence goes on from NC_051850.1 coordinate 163,800,156, forward strand.
TCGTCGACTATGAAATCTCTACCAATGTCAAAGGCGGCAAAGGATAAGGTAAATGCTACGTCAATAAACGCCAAAAGTGAAAGAGCGTATACAAGGAGTAACCCTGCCGGGGCTTATAGAGAGCAGAGTCCTGATCGGGAGGAATTATCCTTCATCCAGCTTAGGGCAAAAATAGTTGAGCTGTCCGAGTTTATCAGGGACAAGAACAACGTGCACCAAGCCATAAAGAATATGGTGAGGGTTATTAGAGTCCTTTATAATATAATATAATTCTAAAATCCAGCACCAATAGCTCAGAAGGAGGAAAGCGTAAAGCGAATTTATGAAAGTCGACCCTTGTTGCGAAGCCCACGACGATGGATGGACTAAAGTTACCGGTAAAAAAGCGAGAGGAAAAGCAAAAGTGCGAACTCTTCCAGATGCGATTGTTATCTCCAGTAAGGGCAATCTGTCCTACGCTGAGGTACTCAAAAGGGTCAAGGCTGATCCCGACCAAAAACATCTGAGCGGAAATATGAACAAAATCCGAAAAACCCAGAAAGGGATCTGATATTCGAGCTGAAAAGATCCAGCGTAGGCAAAACTGATGACTTTCACACTCAAGTCGAAAATTCACTTTCAGCTTTGTGTGGGCGAAAATAAGTGGTGTATATGTATACAGCTGCTACGCCCCAACAAGTTTGACACCATCTGAATTCGAGGAAATGCTTGATAATCTTGTTTTCGATGCAAGGGGACGAAGTCTCCAGACTTGACTGCTGGCGATTTCAATGCTTGGGCCGTAGAGTGGGGTAGCAGAGAATGAAGTGCTAAGGGGCGCAGTTTATTAGAAGCTTTTGCGATGGGCATAGTTTTGGCTAACGAAGATGCAAACGAAGATGTAAACATCTTTCAGAAAAGGCGGTCAGGCTCGGTTGTAGACCTAACCTTTGACAGCCCTGCACTGGCGCGTGGTATGCCCTGGTGCGTCAGCGAATGCTACACCCACAGCGATCACCAGGCAATCTTCTTTGAGACATATGTCGAGCAACAGGGCAAAGAGCCATAATGCCCGAAACCGAAAAAGATTTCAGGTTAGCCTGCAAAATCCTTAGATGAGTAGATTTTCGTAGAGGTGTGGTTAGATCAATCTGATAAAGCAGGCGCCTCTATGGAAAGAGCCGTCCATCTGGCTCAATGCATCGTCAAAGCATGTGACGCGACGTGAATACCAAACTGCTGATGGAATGATGAACTGACCGACCTTCGATCAGCCTGCCATCGAGCCAGAAGAGCGGCTCAGAGGACGGTAGGTAGAGGCGATCAGGCGCAAAAAGAATGCGCCTATAAAGCAAAACCCTCAAGCCCGGCATCCAACCAAACATCTGCAGATCACGTGTCCTACCCTCTTACTGAAAATCATCCAGGGGTTATTCCCCCAGCAAGAGAAATGTGATTCCAATTCCGGCAGTCACCAGAGACGAGCTGCAGGAGATCTGCGGTAGAATAGCAGACAATAAAGCGCCGGGCCAGGACGGGGTACCGAATGCCGTGCAGTGAAATCCAAACCAGATATGTTTGCTGAGTTGTTCGAAGCGTGCATGTCCGAGGGAATATTTCCAACTGCATGGAAGTGGCAGAAGTTGGTACTTCTGCCAAAGCGTGGTAAACCTCCAGGTGAACCATCCTCATACCGATCCATATGGACACTGTGGCGAAAATGTTAGAGTGGGTAATCTATAATAGATTACTCCCGGTTGTTGAGAGCCAAGGCGGCCCCTCAGATCGGCAGTATGGGTGCCGTAAAGCCAGATCAACCATTGATGCCGCCAAGGAATATTTGGAGAGACGACACGGTGAGATTAATCTTAATTAATTATAATCTCACCCAGTTTCTCACGGGGCACGGAGGATATTGCCAAACCTGCACAGGTTTAAATTGGAGACCTCACTCGATTGTGCAAATTGCGATGGAGTTACAAAGAACCCAGAGCATGTATTCTTCCACTGTCCGGGATTTGTGGAAGAAAGGAAGAATCTAGATCAAACTTTAGGAGAGGTGCTGGTACCAGAAAATCTGGTGGCCAAAACGGTAGCACAACAAAAGAATTGGGATGCGGTCAGCTCCATGATCACATTTATCTAAAATAAACTGTGAAAGGCAGAGAAGGCAGAGGAGAGGAGAAAAGCCCGGACACGTACGCCGCGTATAAAAAAAAGGTGATTAAGCTAGACTGATCTGACTCCGTTCGGTGATGTAATATCTTATGGTGGTTCCGTGGGGCAGGGAGGGAGTCGGGTGTGGCTTTAGTGGGTAAAAATCTCACACGCTGGTGTGTCCACATCAGTGTCTTTTGAAGCTTTCCACCTCCTCAAAAAAAGAAAGACAGGTAGACGGACATCAATTCGATTCTAATAAGGTTTTGTTTCAGACCTTAAAAATAAGTTTTTTTTCTATTGGTTGGCTATCCGTGCTGAATATCTTTCATAGCGAGTAAAAAATATCCAAACTGGCGTCGTTTCTTTCGGTACCATTCAGCAGTAGGACAGAAATTTTTGTTACCGAGAATTGCATGACAACAGCCAGCATTAGCTAACTTTGTCTCGATTCATATAATTTGTAAAATTAACATATTTTGGCAAAATGTTCGCAGCTAGGATAGAACCCATATATGTAGTTAAGGGTATTTTCCGAATTTGTACTGGGAATTTGAATCCTATGTTTGCAACCAGCTGTTGCAGTCCACGTAAAGAAGCAGTTGCTGTAAAGAAAGGTTATTTCGTTATTAGTATTGAATTATATCCATATTATATCGATCAGTTAAGTCATCAAGGGATGTACCATGGTGGAACAGGAACCTGGCCAGAATAAGTACAGAGGCAGGAAAACTCTTCAACCAGACAAAGCAGACCGGGGACTAACAGAGGTACAAAAATGTACTGACTGCGTATAGCAACGCGATCAGGGAAGCAAAACGGAACAGCTTCAGGGAATTCTGTGAAGGGATCAAATAGATCACAGCAGCAACCAGGCTGTACAAGGCTGCAGCCAAAAACGGGGGAATATCCTCTGTCTGTTTGAAGAAGGAAGATGGGACATTTAGCGATAACTAGAAGGACAGGGTACACCTGCTTCTCAGAACTCATTTTCCGGGGTCTTACCCCATGATGGCAGGCGACAACATTCTGCCTGACACCCCAATAACGAATAAAAAGGGAAGAAAGGAGAACTGGAAACTAGCAACAGAGGTAATCTCCCGGAGTAGATGGAATTTTCCCAGCACTAATCCAGAGAGGCCTAGGAATTATCATAGAGTCTTTTCTGAGGGTGGTAAGGGGGAGCATAGCACTGGGATACATTCCAAGGGTATGGGGACGGTCAAAGTGGTATTTATTTCGAAAGCGAGTAAAAAGGATCCTTTTTACCCTAAATTTTTCAGATCAATTTGCCTAACATGGTTCGTACTCAAAACGGTGGAGAAGGTCATAGACAACTATATTAGAACTAATGTTCTAAAGCGTAAACCGCTACATCACTGTCAACACTGTATCAGCTGACAGAGGTACTACGGGATACCATAGAAACAAAGAAATTGCGCTGTTGGCGTTTTTGGATATCGAAGGAGCATTCGACAACATATCGCGCACAGAGATACGCAAGGGAGTGGGGAACACCCTGGCATTGTGGATGGGCAAAATGTTAGAAAGCAGGCAAATGGAGGTACCGATAGGTACAAACTCTATTGTCATAAACACCACTCAAGGCGGTCCACAGGGTGGGTACTATCGCCGCTGATGTGGGTAGTGGATGAACTCCTGAACGTGTTAACAAATACTGGAATTCAAGTCCAGGGTTACGCGGACGACATTGTTTTAATCTGTAGGGGCAAATATGAAGATATCCTATGTGAGAGAATCCAAACAGGATTAAGGTTTACTAGTGCCTGGTGCAAAAAGGTGGGACTGCGGATCAACCCAGTCAAAACCACCATAGTACCATTCACTAGGAGGCGTAAACTTGATCACCTGAGAGCCATAAGATTGATTATATAATATGGCGGTGAAACGACAAACAGAGGTTAAATATTTGGGAATTACGCTAGACCAAAAATTACTTTGAAAGACATATGCGGAAACACTTGCCGGAAAGCCACGAGGGCCCTGATGACTTGTAGATCCATAGCAGGAAAAAAAATGGTGTTGCAGCCCGAATATACTACTATTTTGGATATATATTGCAATAGTAAGGCCAATGATTACCTACTGAGCGGTAATCTGAGCAGAAAGAACCGAACTCAGCACACAAGCCAGGGAATTACATAAGCTCCAAAGACTGGCTTGCGTGGCAAGGATGGCAAAGTGGGAGAGCGTGGCTGCGACATACAGCTTAAACCAGCAACTGATTTCTTGGTACACTGACGAATCCCTCACAGCAGAGGGAGCAGGTACCAGTGTCATTGGTCCAAGAAAAATGTACTTTGAGCCAATGGGCAGGTACACTAGCATGTTACAGGCGGAGATATACGCCATAGACAAATGTGCCTCCCCTAATCTCCAAAGACACTACAGGGGCAGACCATTGCTATTCTCAACGATAGCCTAGTAGCAATCAGATGAACTCTAAACTGGAGTGAGAATGCCTGGAGAGACTGAATACACTCGGCTCGTCCAACAAGGTCTGCATACTTTGGGTTCCAGGCTATACCAAGTTGGAAGGCAGCGAGGCAGCGGACGAACTAGCCAAGAAAGGAGCAGGGACGCCTTTACACGGGTCAGAACCCTTCTGTGGAATCGGAAACGGTTTCAGGGCTACGATTCTAAGAAATGAAAAGGAACGGTTGAGGAAACTATACCAGGGTGGTCCATGGTGCTTATTGGGGGATACGAACCCATGCGCACAAAGGATTGCTTAAACCTCACCAAAAAGAACCTCCTAATCATAGTAGAAATTCTCACTGGTCATTGTCGGCTGAACTATCACCTAGGGAAGCTAGGATATCAACGGACACTATCTGCAGGTTTTGTGAGGAGGGGGAGGAAACCTCTATACACGTCCTGGGACAGTGTCCGGCACTTGTACAAAGTAGGTGGAGTTATCTGGGAGACCACTTAATACCAGCTGGAAAGCTGAAAGATCTGGAAGTAGGGAACATACTAAAGTTCCTAACGGTTATAGGCCTGCTTGAGATACTATGATCAATAGGTACACTATAACCAGTAAAAAGGGCACAATAGTTCTTTAAGGACGCGGTGCGACTTTTCCTTAACAGAATAATAATAATGTTGGCTTTTTATCAACATAAATGCCCTGGTGCTGTGATTTTAGTTAGATTTGATTGTGTTCAAAGATATGGAAGATTCGAAGAAATATCACCATAAATTGGTAGTCCTGAAAATTTTTTTATATGAAACCAAAACCTACTTTATATAATCGACAGACTACTTTATTCCCTCAAAGGAATAAATCAGCATGCAAATATCTTTTACTACTATAAGATGTAAATTACGCTAATAACCGTTTTGTGCTACTATGATTCATTAGGAGCGTAATAATTACAAAATCCCAGTCGACATAAAAACCAGAAAAGAAATTGTAAAGTATTCTCTGTGCATACATTCGAAGCTTGGAAAAAAATCAAGGGTAATAACGATGTCTTTATTATAATGACCCCTCTCTTTAATTGCTTAGCGCTTAGCGCTTAGTTCTTTTTCTTGGCCTAATTAGCGTTAAAATGAAATACGTATAAGATGTTTTGACTATTTTATAGATTGAAGGTGCATTCGTAAATATGAATAAATTTCGTGCTAGAATGACTTTAGCCTCTACACCATTGCATACATACATAACTCAGCAAGCGATTTGCAAAGTCTAATTCGCCTTTTAGTTTTGCCATTCAGTTGCCGTTCTCTGTGAGGCCGGTTAACAATACAAGAAAAGGTTATATCATGACGGCAAGCAATTCATTTCAGAAAGAAAGTGAAAAGGCGGCTTTATTTACTTTACTCGTACTACGAAATACGTACAATGTTTACGTCAAGTGTTTACGGTCATTTAAGGTCAATTATCTGGATAATTCCTTCAAATTGATAACTACGTCTGCAGAGGTAACACAAGACCTCACAGCCATGGGCGATAACTTTCCCGCCTGTAACTTCATATGTTGTCGCTCAATTTGTCACGTAAGCCCTCTAACAGATCTAACTCCACACCTTACCTGTTAATTATTATCGCACAATCGGATCAGGTAAAATTCAGAGTTGTAAACAGGAAAAAGTCTATGTTAATTGAACTCACTCGTACTTAGTGAATTGTGAAGCAGCATCTTAAAAACCGAGAGGAAGAGACAACTTTTCAAGTGGAACTTGTCGCTTAGTTATTAAAATAGTTTCAAAGATTTCATTGCAAATATTAATTTGTGAAAATATTTAATACCAGCAAAGTAGCAGACCAACGAAATTTGCAGTTAATGCGAGATAAATTTACGTTTGTACGTGCGTTTTCATAAGTAACATATGAATAAAAAGAGTTCAGGTTGATATGAAGTATTATTCTCATTAATTTGTCTTCAGAATATGCATTCTGAATAATTTTTCGATCACTTGTGTTTGAAATTGAGGGAGCTCTGAAGTTGCCGCCCAATTGATGGCGGACCGGATCAATTAGAAAGAAATTTTGGTCCATAGGCTCTTCTTTTCGGCCAACAGCCAAAGTTAACAGATTTTTTAAAAGACAACTACGGTTTTGCCCAGGGCAGAGACTACTCATCAGACGCAGCCACTGCCTCTGCCCTGGGAGCAACATGATCAAGGAGGTTATGAGAGGTAGTTCACTCCCTTATATCAAATATGTCACATCATGGGTATGGGTCAATGATGTTCTGGACGAATGGGGCTATCCGGCCTAGCAAAACAACGGAGAATATCTTATAGATGGTACTCAGCAACGTGATATCTCGATACTTACTGCACTGCGTGATATCACCCTTTTTATGTATGAGGCAGATAATGCCTCTTTGCCAGTCGTTAGGCATTGATTCGTTGTCCCACAGCTTGAGCACAAGTTGATGAACTACTTGGTGAAATTGGTCGCCTCTATATTTAACCAATTCGGCTGTAATTCCATCGGCTCCTGGCAACTTATGATTTTTAGCCGATGAATTGTACGGACTGTTTCTTCCATAGTTGGTGGTGGCAGTATTTGTCCGTCGTCTTCAGTTGGCGGTACCTCCAACTCGCCGATGTTCTGGTTTTTTAGCAGTTCATCAAATTACTCAATCCATCGCTCCAATATGCCCATTCTGTCGGAAATCAGATTTCCTTCTTTGTCTCGGCAAAATGAACATCGAGGTGTGTAAGGGTTCACCTTGCTGACTTGTTGGTAAAACTTCTGCGCCTGGTGTGGTTGCTCCTTGCACTTTTCGAGTTCGCAGACCTGTTGGTTCTCCCAGGCTTCTTTTTTCCATCTGTGGAGTCGCTTCTCCGCTCGACGGAGTTCGTGATAAGTCTCTGCGGGTGCCGGCGTCCTTTGCGAATGCAACATTACTCGGTATGAAACATTTTTTCGTTCCGTTGCTATTTTACTTTCATCGTCAAACCAGGCGTTCCGACTCTTTTTGCGGCTGGGGCCAAGTATGTTTGTGGCCGTGTTTATGATAACTTTCTTCAGGTGATTGTGAAGATCATTTGTTGATGCTTCATCTACAGGATCTCGCTAGGATCACGTCTCTTGCTTATTATAAAGTCGCAAGCTGCTGCTCGGGAATATAATGGCATTCTTAGCTCCTTTTAAACATGGAAGCCGGATACGTATGTATATCCAATGAAATTGTTACAGTGCCTAGAAAGAAGACTTGAATTTGTATGATAGAGGAAAGCATTGCGCATATTCGACGTTCTTCAATCACTTGCAGATAAAAAATTCGGGCTTCTTTTTGCCTTTGATATCGTGTATGTGATGCTTGCGATGGGGAAACATACACAAGAAAATCATTCGAGCTTCATCGGCACACACGCCAGTAAGTTGCCTCGAACCTAAACCGAAACTCGATTTGCTCCTCCGGTATGTACCGACATTGATCTGAAAACTGTAGAGCGTTCTGGGCATTTTCGCAGCAGCTCACGCATTCTAGTACTTATACATTTGTGGCATGATAATCTAACTATTGGAGGGGCCGTATATAGTAGTATTTGCTCTACCTGATAGCAGCGCTCATACTCATTAGCTTGGGAAATGAGCATGAGGATGCTGAAGCAAACTAAACCGAGGTTGTTGGCGAAAATATCAGGACCAAACTTATAATATAATTTCATTTCCAAGAAAACAAACTTGCCTTCCGAAATACTTGAATAAAATTACCACCACCAACTTTTTTTTTATGCGATACTATTGATCAATCGATTTCTGATTGATTCATTTGGTTAAGAAATAACTAAGTTTGAAAATTGCCAAGTTTTTTTTTTTGTTAGCATCTATTCCTGCCGACCAATTGGCTGGAGAGACAATACGGGTCAGGGGTGAAAATTATGTGAAGAAGCTGGGCGTTGGTGTGAAAATTAAGCAGGTCCTCCTAGTTTTTCCGACTGTGTAGGATTAGACTGTTGGCTATATTTTCGACCGCCTCCCAAGCAGGAAGGCGAGAGAGGGAACAAGGCAGCCTCCCCTTCCAGGTGATGACAATAATAGCATCACAGACGGGATTTTCCTATTTTTCTGAATATCTTCTCCACTTATTTTTTCTCCAGGGGGTTGGAAAATGATATTTTATCGGGATGATTTCAAAATGCTTCGTTTCCGAGGTGTGATAACTTTTTAATGATTGAAATAAGATGGGCACCGGTAAAAAAAACCATTCTGAGAGGCCTAAGACCAGCAAGAGGGGAGGACTATTAAACACCTAAAAAAATGGAGAAATTGGCCATGAAGGTCTGCCCGTAAATCTTGAAGCTTCATAGAAGTGTTCCGTCCCCAGCCTGCCTCTATACCAGGCCAGGATCGGGAATGTGGGGGGTTTATTGAGCAGTTCGATCCCATACGTGTTGTCGCGTGTCTTTTCCGGTACGTCAGTCCGCACCGAATTCTGAAAACTCCTCAACCAGGGATTGGCGCGAGCCTATCAACAGAATATATAAAAAAAGGCTGAACTGCGTGGCGCCGTAAGACTCCGGACCTGGGTGTCGCGATCGGAAGGGAAATCCTCTATGGATCGCATCCTTAACCGATGCTTTTCCTTACTGAGGCGCGGTCTTCGAGGTTCCCGCCTTCCCCAGGCCATTACATTGGATAATTCTCCTTCGATAAGTAAAGTTTTGCGAGGTTAGGGAATAGGGAAAGAGCAATTCCTTAATTCAGAGAGGAGTTTAGTTCCTCTTCATATTTATTAAAATAAAATAGGAACAAGTCGGAAAACCGGATGCTGGACGCTTCAGGTACGAAAGGTTTAAGGTATTTCTTATATAAAGACATTTGAGTGTGCATTCGTTCCATTAGTAGCACATAATATATGCTTATATTATATGAGAGTATCCACTGTCGGGTGATATTAACATTCATAGTCTTGAATTTCCGAAGAAGCGACAACTTTGATGTATTATTACTTTGTTAGTAATAGTGCGATTTCCGTGGTAAAATGCCTGTAAAATCTCGTGGTGCTAAGATGAACTCAAGGAGGTTTTGCAGCCAATTACTAAAACTTATAGTAATATACTATTATGAACTTTATTTGAGCAAATATTGGCATGGAAGGTATTTCGGAGCCTAGGCACCATATAGTGGCAGCATCCTGATTTTTCTCAGATTTTTCGCTTCGGTAGTTTCTGAGAATAGGTCCGTTAAAGAAATGATCACTTACAACCCCCCGCACTCCCCACTTCTCCAACAAATGTCGAAACTAAGATCGGTTTCGGAAAGTACAAATCGAGATCTTTCATTTGATCGGTGAAACAATTTTTTAAACTCTCCCTTTGAATTTTACACAAAACCTTAAAAGGAACTTCCAGAAATAAAAAAATTGAAGAAAAGAAATATAGGAAGAAAAATCGTAGAAGCAAAAAATAGAATCGAATAAAAATAAATGACTAAAACAAAATAAATCAAAAAAACTATATAATATACATTTTTTGAGGATATGAGGGAGTTCAGAGTGGAGTCCCGTTGATGGCGGATCGGACCACACCAACCGGACCACACACAACGCTTTTCACTCTATAAATATCCAAATCCTTACCACAGAACGAAACTCTCTGTCGAAGTCGCTTACCCTTCTTATGGAACGGAGGCAGGCGAAAATCGCTTCAACACCGCTTTTCGTTCACTTAGTATTACTTGATTCATCAAAAACGTCACTCCAAAATTCATTCTTTTCGTCTCTTCGTCTGCCCAAGATGATAATTAATTATTAACTCAGAATAATTCACAATTTTTGTTATAAGACATAATTCCACTTCTCCCTAAAGATTAAAGCGATCTCCCCTGCCCCCAGCTGATTGGGTGCCAACCTCATCAGCCGGTCCGGTTCCAACTAATTCCGACTCCGACCTTAAACTTCCAAATTCAAAGTCGACGTAGCAAAAGCGAAAACAACAACAAATTGCAGTGCATTACTGCATACAAATTCATTCCAACGTTTTGCCTGCATCCAATAATAGGTAAAACGGGCAAGCAGAAGGGTTAACGAACGATTTGCCGATCAAACTTTGCTTGCACCATTCGAAAATTTTTTATATAAGAGTATCGCATTTCTCACTTCAGTTTCGTGGACCTAAGGCTAGAACTAGATTTATCAACGGGCTCCAAAAAAACTGCGTCACCTTCTCCTCTTGACTGATTTGGTTGTTTGGTTGGTTGTTTTGTTCTTGTTAGCAGGTTCCTCCCTTCGCGAATATATTCTTGGATCTGCATAGTCATCCAGCGCTTCGATTGTTCCACAGCCAACGTTATGAACATTTTGGCTTCCATGCTTCAGTTTTCCCCTTTTGCAGTAGCAGGGGCCGTACCATTCCTCCAGTAGTCTCTGTTCGTTTCATATTTGCTGGATTAGAATGTTGATGTATTTTATTCCATAGCTATCTCCACCTTTCAGAAGTTCCGGTGGTATGCTATCAATGCCTGGTACTTTGTTCGATTTAAGGTTTTTATATCTTTTTAGTGCCGACCATATCTTCCCATAATTTTCTAGATTTTCCGACTGGTTTTGTGCCTCTTGAATGAGGGTTTTTTTTTCGGTAAATTTCTAAAACATGGTAATATGCTATTATTCACTTTATTTATATATTTATATATATCGAAATGGGATGTGTTTTGAGGCCTAGATTTCATACAGATACATCATTGATATTTTTTCAGATTTTGCAGTTAGATAGGTTTCACTTTTTGGGGCACGCATTTCGAGTCCTCCAATATCAGAAGTAAGGCAAGATGATAAATTTCAAAAACTACTAATGAAGCCCTTTCAAATGATACTCCACAAGACTATATTCTGTGAAAAATGTAAATGTACGCCCTTTCATATGAATAGGAACCCCCCTTCAAACTCTACAGAAAAGGGTGCCAAGTAAAAGTACACACAGGCTGTATGTTCTCACTAAATCTCATGACAATCTACTCAGCCGTTTTTGAGTAAATCGGATGTGACAGACGGGCAGATTCAAGTGAGGGTCCTAGAGAATATTCAACTACCTGTGGTGGAATCAGTCTTCGCCCTTTATTGTGGAACATTATGTATAATGAAGTGCTAACGTTGCGTCTCCCTGGCGGTGTTACTTCCATTGGATTCGCAGATGTCATCGGAATTACAATCGTAGCAAGGCACGTTGGAAACATCGAAATATACGCCGAAATATATAAGTCTTGGTTGAAAAATTAATTGATCACTAAGCGCAGGAAGAACACGTCTATAAAGAGTAAAGTTGGAGACGAAGTTATACAATCCCAGCCTGCTCTCAAATATCACGGGGTGATTTTCGCCCAAAAGTTGAACGTCAAACAACATTTGCAATATGTAGCTACAAAGGCGTCTAACATCGCTAGAACGCTATCGAATATAGGAGGCCCAAGATAAAGCTGTCAATAACTCTTTTCAAGAGTTGTTATTTCGTTGTTATCGTGCGCAGCACCTGTGTGGGCAACTGTACTAGGTAATATTAACAACAGAAGAATTCTTCGGTTTATCGACTTAGTGTCCTCCGAACATGTTGCGCTTATGGAACGACATCCCACGACGCAGCATGTATAATAGCTGGTATGATGTTTATCGATATTTTGGTGGCGGAAGCCCTACGTTTTCGCGAAGCTGGTGAACCTAACGCGGCTCAAGGACAATCGGCAGGGGATCTATCAGTGGTGGAATGGCAGAAACGATGGGACGAGAGCAAGAAAGGACACTGGACTCATAGGTTGATACCGAATGTTGAAGACTGGACTAAACGGAGGCATGGTAACGTGGGATATGATTTGACACAATTCCTATGCGGAAATAGTGGTTATCGAAGATCTCTCCATCGATTTGGCCATGATGATTCTCCGAATTGCCCGACTTGTGAGTGTGCAACGGAGGATGTATTCTTCTATTGCGCAAGGTTCGCATCATCCAGAACGGAAATAGAAGCGGTAGCTAATATCAGCGTAAAACATAGTGGAGAATAGCAATAAATAATATTCATGAAATGCTACGCCAGGAGGGGTTTAGAAGGAAGAAAGAGAGGGGGAGGTTCACCATTTCGAATAACAGTTAAATCTCATCCAGCACCGCGACGTAATACTATAAGGCAGTTCCGCGGGGAAAATGGATGGAGAAGGAGGTGGTTTTAGTGGGTAAAAGTCCCACATAATCGTATGGCAGAAGTCAGCGGTAGCTTTTGAAGTTGTCCACCTACCATTAAAAAAAGACGGACAGACAGACATTAAATCGATTTTAAGAAGGTTTTGTTTCACACAAAACATTTATAAGGAAAACTAAATTGTCCCCATGGACCCCGCCGTTCATATAAGTTCTGCTTATATGATGATGACGTCACACAGATCTTCGAGTGCAATAAATAAATTTTGTTAATAATAATTAGATTGCGTTCAGACTTTTCGAAATTATAGTCTGTATTATCGCCTATATTGATTGTACTTCTAGCATTGAATTTTAGGGGGGTTTCAAGTAAATTTATGAAACATGATAATATACTATTATTAAGTTTATTTGAGCAGGTATTGGAATGGGATGTATTTTGAGGCCTAGATTTGGTATAGATGACCTGGAATTTTTTCAGATTTTTCGGCTGGATAGGTTCTAAGAGCAAGAGCTGTTTCACTTTTTGGGGCACACATTCTGAACCTTCACTACACTATGTTTCACCCGATATCAGAAATATGGTAAGATTTTTGAAAAGTGCTAATCACCCTGTCACCCTGTCATTTGATACCCAACATGACCATATTCTGTGAAAATAATTGTATAACCCTCCCCCCCTCCCCCGCCTGCATGTATGGGGAAAAATGCCGCCATTTGTGTGTAATTATTTTTATGTATATATAAAAGAGTTTTTAAGAACATTTAAAACAACAAGGTCATGGAGAAGGGTTAAAATAGCATCCAAATGTCATATATAACATCCATTAAAAAAAATTTTTACTTTCAAAAGTTGTTTTGTTTTCTTTTTGTTTTCTTCAATTCCTCTTTGCTAATTATTGCTTGCTTGTTAATCACTTCACTTCTTTCAATTTTTATTAAAATCAGATATATTGGTATATTTGAGACTATTTAATAAGCTACTTTTAATTTGTGTAACGTTTTTATTTCATTTACTTTATTGATTTTATAATACAAATAGATTCACAGATAAATAAAGGGGTAAATTTAGGTAATAGACAACTACTAGCTTCTAAATGTTGAAATATCTGCATTGGAACTGTGCAAAAGATTGAGAGTAAAGTTTAAAAGAAACTGGAAATTTTAGTAAATCCAATTTAAAATAGTTTAATTCTAGCTAAAAAGAATTGTATTTTCATTTTATAAATATTTAGTCTAAGATTTTATAGTAGTAATAATTCTTTGTCTCCGCACGAAAATCATTATGGTATTAATCCATAAAATATCATTTGTGCATGATCCAAGAGTATTATTTATCTCCTTGTATACATAAATATTAAGCTTGATTATTATTGACTGATTCCGAGTTTTGTTTTGAGGCGGAACTTCTAATAGGAAAAAATTGCATAACATGGTTGTTGACAGAACGGACCAAGCGGAGAACTGAAACCTTACAGACAATTAAAACACTCAACACTTTTTGTTCTAAAATGCATCTGTGGAAATCAAATTCGAGAATTATTTAATCTAATTCAATCAGATACCACTTAAGATGTCTGCTGGATGTCACTAAAAAATATCCCCTGGTTTTTTTCCATAACAAAATGGATCGATATGTCATATATACATTTACCAGAATTATAAGTGGTATGGATAGACATAGCTCTGCATGCATATTAACACTATAATCCATAGTTGAATGTATAAACAGAATAGTTTTAAAGAAGAATCTATTATATTTTAGCATTTTTGAGTTGCAAGAATCAAATAAAACAAACGCAATAGTAACATATAAACAAAGCAACAGGGAACAATTTTAATTGCCGTCGTTAATTCGATAAAGTATGCTTTGAATCTACTTTGCATTATATTCAAATGGGTGATCATTTCGTCAATCTGTTCTTTAACTATTGAAAATTTTCACAAAAGGTTTATCTCCACAGATGGGACAACCTACATTTATTAGCACTTTTATTTATATAATTTACAATAAATGTTATTATTGGAATGATAAATTGGCAAAAGTTGCCCCATTTAGCCGAAAACCCAAAAGGCATATATTGTTCTTAATTTTAACTTTAAATTCAAATTATTGTTGATATTATCTTAATATTAAACTTGTACACGAATATATATCTATATTTAACTTTACACTTTATTTTGGAAGAATCCATGAACGGAAGAAGATTGTTGCTAGATTTAAATAAAAAAGGGTAATTTACGCATTTTATCACATTTGCTGCGTATATTTATTTGTATAATACTACGATGAATCATTTCTCGAGCTGTTCGCGAATTGAGTTACCAATATTAGTGTTGCTATTTTTTAAATATGGCTTATATGGTTTTAAAACCATATCGTTGAATATATGTAGTATTTACCTGCAGAGGAAAGTTAGTATTACTGCAACTCTGTAAAAAAGGGTCCCACAATATGAGGGAGGACACATGGTTAGTTAAATCGGAAACTTTATCATAATTAAATATTTAACCGCAATCAGAAATGTCTTTTACCGTTCTTCATTTATTCATTGCGATTAAACATTTTATAGTAATCAGAAATGTTTCAATTTTTTTTTTTATGTAATCATGACCATTTTAAATTAAAACCATCTGCGGTTTATTTTATTGAAATTTTCTCGAAATTCAAAGGTATATTTTTTTCAAAAAAAAGGAAAAGTGGTAATTTAACTGCATATGCTGGTGTTTCAAGAACTCTTTAATCGAAGCTAATTTATTAACTTAACGAGTTCAGTTGGAAACTTTAGTGCTAATAACCTGTGATTTTTGCAAGTTTCCTGCCAGTGAAATTTTATTTTCGGTCGGCCTAAAAGGTCACCAAGAAACCTGGTTGAATATAGAGGCATGGGGACGGATTGATCGCTCTGCAAGAAAGAAGTTAAGGGTTCATATAATGGTGTTAGTGGGGATGGGTACTCTGGGTTGGCAATGGAGCAGCATGTAGAGTACGGCAATACGAGCTCCATTATGCAGTATAATTTATCATTGCCCTAATCGAAGGAAGAGTGTTTGTGTGCTTCCCATAGTCGTAAAGATCATGGCTAAGATAATAAGTGATGTAGTGTGTATTGAGATATATTACTGAAAGTTTTTTGGAACTATAACTTGAATGTCAGGATATTAAAGGAGCATCATATGAATAGTAGTCAGGATGTGTATATGTATAGTAATCAGGAGCTCAAATTAAATATTAATCTGAAGAGTCCGCGCAAATGAGCCCATAAAATTGTTCATTTCGCTCCTGAGTCATATTTAACTAAAATAAACACATGGCCCATGGTTCTTCAAATTATAGGTAGCAGTGTGATGTCAGTTTAAATGTTGTTACATTCGTTTTATTTTTATTCTCATTTAAAGATTCATTTCAATGTCTTTGTTCCGATGAGCTTTGCCCATATCAGCGGGCAATATATAGTTTCAGACTTTTCATTTGCGTTTGTCGCTTGGGGTCAACTAAATTAATTAATTCAATAGAAAAGCAATATTTGGTTCGATTTTCTATAGGTTCCTGTTGTTCAATCATTCTAGGATTTGTTGCTTTATTATGGCCGTAACTTTGTCTTTACATTATGAAAATATTTTTTTGAGAATTGCGGTGTCCTAAGTCGGCATCAACTTGATGTCGGATTGGACTAAGTGGGGAACAACTTACTTCCTCTTTTTTTGGTCCATCGAACCCTCGTTTAGCCAGAGCTGAAAATATTTTGTGGGATCCTAAGCCCCCATCAACTTAATGCCGGACCGGACCAATTGGGGAGCAACTTACTCCCTCTTTTTTTGGTCCATGGACCCCTCGTTTAGGGCTAAGTACCCAAACTTTCAAAATATTAGGCGAGGACGGCTTTACGGTTTCTTACCAGGGCAGAGGCAAATCGTCAGATGCTGCCTCACCTCTGCCCTGGGAGCAGCATGACCGAAGCGGCTCGCAGATGTTAAGTGCTATATAATTCGCAGAACACAACATGACTATGAGTTACATTGAGCGCAAATCCACCCATACTATTGATCAGAGCTTGGTCAGAGCTGAAGATATTTTTTTGAGAATTGCGGGGCCCTAAATCCGTGTCAACTTGATGCCGGACCATTATGAAATTAATGAAATTCACTCGCCTCCCAAATGCTAAGATAATAGTCAAAATCTACAGCTACTTTTCGGGTGGCTTCATTTAAGCAACAGATGGATGAGATCGTTATCCAGCAGTAAAGCACTTTTCCTCAATTTTTTTGTATCATGCATTTCTGGGGTGGTTCACTCGTTGGCCACCCTGTGATAGTGTATTCGTTTGCAAATCATAGCTAGCAACTGTGTTGTCATCCTTTCTTAATATGTGATCTATCCATTGCCACTTCCACCTTTTCATTATCAATGGATGATGGAAGGCGGCAAATGTTGTCAAACCATTGGAGCTTTGGAGTAACAGCGGCAGTTTTTTTCCATGTACTACTCCCATATAGAAATACGCAGCCAGAATATTAGCATGGAACATTTTCTACTTGAAGATGGTGTTAAGATGGCTGTTTTGACAAAATGTGGAGAAGACAGTAAAGGCGGATCTAGAGATTTTGTTAGGTTTTTATTTTTGGCCCGCTATTTGCATTCTTAGTTGGGCTCTGTTTCGATCTTCGCAGCATTTTAATTTCCACCCTGCAGGCGTCACCCCAAGAGTTCATACCGGCATGGTCGTACAACTGCTAAAAGTACCTGTTTTTACTCCTCAAAATGGCCTCGCAATTGTCTCCGTAACTTCTCTTGAATATCACTACCGGGTTTTCATTCTATTAAAACCTCTTTTCCCGAAGACATGCTGCTCGTAAACTTACGAATTTTTCGTTTTACCACCAGTAGGGGGTCAATTGTCCTTTTGGCGTAGCAACGTCACATGTTTCCGCAACCCATCGGTGATTTAGGTGACTAGTTTTCGTAACGTACCTTACAGGTATATGTGGGGTCAAGCAGTGTACTGCAGGATAGACTGATGCGGAACATAGCTCCCTGAGGCCAACCTATCTTTGTCTAAGGATGAGTTGTCTCTCCTCTGGGACGGTGTGTGCCTTTTCAGGGGCCAAGCCTCTCGTCTACCAAGACCGTTAGTGAGTGGTGATAGCCACACCCTGTACGAGGTGACCCTACTATTAACAAAACGCTACGGATCTAGACTGGGGAGTCGAAAAACACCTCCCCCAATCCAGGGTGTCATGCGAACCGTGCCCATTGGATAGTTTGCAGTCGGGGGTAACTGACTGTATTCGAACGGAGCCTCACTGATACCTGGTCGCCTCAGTGAGTAAGTTAGATCTTACCGTGCTACGGGGGGCTATGGCACGGCCGACCTCTTAACCCCCATACTCGTGGGAATCAAATGAGTACTAAATTGAAAAAAAAAACAAAAACCAAAAAAGCGGGGCCCCGTACCGCACCAAAACTGGTTAATCAGGTGGAGGCACGTCTCCGAATTACTGAAAGCCAGGTGACTACACCCAAGAAGGGAGAAGTTGGGACGTCAAGCAGTGGATCCAAGGTGACCATTGGTATACTGCATGGACTACAGCCAACGAACACCACTGCTCAAAGAGCAGGGACCAGCAAAAGCACGTCTGAGATAAACATAACAGACGTCAGGAAGGAGACAGGTCTCAGTGGCGCCGGGGTTAAATGGTACCTGCGCTATCTGAAGGAAGGCCTGAAACCAGAAGAGGCCCTTAAGAAGGCTCAGGACAGACCTAAGCCATCTCTACCGGAGCCGAGAAAGCGGGGAGCAGCAGAGATCAGCCCGCATGAAGGGAATGCCCCCAAAAAACCCAGACCTGAACCCACGGGAGGAGAAAACCCGGGCAGGTCAGGAGTGAAGGCAGGACCCAGGAAGCCCGGCATTAGCTATGCTAGTGCGGTCAAGGGCATTCGGCTGGCCATACTGCCAAAAAGGTTTCCCGAGCAAATACTCACTCGGGAGGAACAGGAAACCATTGAAGAACTGGTCGTCAAACAGATGATCAAGGGATGGACGTCGAAACTGGTGTTCACCGGGATACGCTTTCGACCAGGCCTTATACTGGTGGACTGCGCGACGGAAGGTACCGCAGAATGGGTCAGAACCATAATTCCTAGATTGCCAGGCTGGGAAGGGGTGGAACTGTCAACATGTGCTGGAGATGATATACCAGGAGCCCACATGGTGACAGTTTTTCTCCCAAAGGCCGCGGCAATAGTAACAGAAGACCTCATGAGACTCCTAATTGCTCAGAACGAAGATCTCCATACTCGACTATGGAGAGTCTTCAGAAGCAAGGTGGAGGGAAAGGGTAAACTCCTCACGATCGGGGTAGATGACCGATCCCTAGAGGCAATTAAACGTCGGAGTTGTCATATCAACTACCGATTTGGCAACATACCCGTGCATGTGCACAAGGAAAAGCCAAGGAAAGAAACCTCGGAGGAGGCATCGGGTGGAAAACTTACCGAGGTCCCTGAAGAAGTCGCGGAAGCCATAGAGGCGGAAAGAACGGGATCAACCAGGGAAATAGACCTGCTGCCCAGTGAAGAACAGAAGCTGGACGACCTAGACCTAGGACTGCTAGGGCTCGGGGTGGACAGCGACGCGCAGGAAAGCGCCATGTCGGAGGAGGAGGGTGACACTCCGACAGTGGAGAAGAGCTCCAAACAATAACGGAGCCAATGGCCAGCACTAGGATAGCCCAGATAAACCTCCACCATGCGAGAGCTGCATCTGCAGTGATTGCAAGGGCAAATTCCAAGGAGAACATTGGAATAGTGCTGGCTCAGGAGCCCTGGGTGTACCGGGGGCAGATTCGCGGTCTGCAAGGAGGAGACATGCAGGTAATTTGGGACTCGTCTTGTGAAAAACCAAGAGCTTGCATAATTCTCAAACGTAATCTAAAATACATATGTCTTTCAGAGTTCTTAACCGGGGACCTTGTGGCTATCCAAGTCTCATTGGAAGCCGGGAGGAGCACTCGAAAGGTAGTGGTAGCATCGGGATACTTCCCAGGAGACGAGAGCCGGGCTCCACCGGAACAAGTCGCAAAGCTGACGGAGTATTGCGAGGAGAGGGCGTTACCACTTCTTCTCGGCTGCGATGCCAACGCCCACCACGTAGTGTGGGGAAGCAGTGACACTAATCGTAGAGGTGAGTACCTTCTCGAATTTATTCTTAGTAATAAGTTAGAAATATACAACGTAGGGAACACTCCAACATTTGTGACCAGCACCAGACAAGAGGTACTAGATATAACTCTAGGAAATACCCTAATGAACGGGATGGTCAGGAATTGGAGGGTGTCGGATGAACCCTCAATGTCTGATCACAGGATAATCAGATTCGACATTGAGGGTAACTCCGAAATAAAAAGAATAATAAGGAATCCCAAGAGAACGGATTGGGAATCCTACACAATGCACCTGAGCAACAACATTGCCCACCTTCAAGGGAGCGGTGACATCAGGAGCGAATTAGAATTAGAAACGGTGGTGGAAGACCTCAACACAATCGTCATTGACGCATATGAGGCCAGCTGTCCGGCCAAGACAGTCAAGTCATCAAGGGATGTACCATGGTGGAACAGAAACTTAGCCAGAATGAGAACGGAGGTACGAAAACTCTTTAACCGGGCAAAACGAACCGGGGACTGGCGGAGGTATAAAAATGCACTGACTGCGTATAGCAACGCCATCAGGGAAGCGAAACGGAACAGCTTTAGGGAATTCTGTGAAGGGATTGAACAGATCACAGAAGCAACTAGGCTGTACAAGGCTGTAGCCAAAGACGGGAGAATATCCTCTGTCTGCTTGAAAAAGGAAGATGGGACATTCACCGAGAATGAGGAGGACAGGGTACACCTGCTTCTCAGAACTCATTTCCCGGGGTCCTACCCCTCGGCGGCAGGCGACAATAATCTGCCTGACACCCCAACAACGAATAGAAGGGGAAGGAAAGAGAGCTGGAAACTAGCAAAAGAGGTATGCTCGGAAGCTAGGCTAAGATGGGCAGTGGGAACCTTTCAACCATTGAAATCTCCCGGAGCAGATGGCATTTTCCCTGCACTTATCCAGAGGGGCCTAGGAATTATCCTAGAGTCTCTTCTGAGGGTGGTAAGGGGGAGCATAGCACTGGGTTACATACCAAGGGCATGGAGACGGGCAAAAGTGGTCTTTATTCCGAAGGCGGGTAAAAAGGATCCTTTTCACCCTAAATCTTTCAGACCAATCTGCCTAACATCGTTCGTACTCAAAACGGTGGAGAAGGTCATAGACAACTATATTAGAACTAACGTTCTAAAGCGTAATCCCTTACATCACTGTCAACACGCTTACCGGGCAGGAAGGTCAACTGAAACTGCTCTGTATCAGCTGACAGAGGTACTACGGGACGCCATTGAAACAAAAGAAATTGCACTGTGCGCGTTCTTGGATATCGAAGGAGCATTCGACAACACATCGCACACAGAGATACAGGATGCCCTGAGCCGCAAAGGAGTGGGAAACACCCTGGCACTCTGGATGGGCAAAATGCTAGAAAGCAGACAAATAGAGGTACAAACAGGTACAAATTCTATTATCATGAACACCACTCAAGGCTGTCCACAGGGCGGAGTACTATCGCCGCTGATGTGGAGTATGGTAGTGGATGAACTCCTGGACGTGTTAACTAATACTGGAATACAAGTCCAGGGCTACGCGGACGACATTGTTCTAATCTGTAGGGGCAAATATGAAGATACCCTATGTGATAGAATCCAAACTGGATTAAGGGTTACTAGTGCCTGGTGCAGGAAGGTGGGACTGCGGATCAACCCAACCAAAACCACCATAGTACCATTCACTAGGAGGCGTAAGCTGGATCACCTGAAAGCCATAACATTACATGATATGGAGGTGAAACGAGAAACAGAGGTCAAATACTTGGGAATCACGCTAGACCAAAAATTACTCTGGAAGACACATGTCGGAAACACTTGTCGGAAAGCCACGAGGGCTCTGATGACTTGCAGATCCATATCAGGAAAAAAATGGGGTTGTAGCCCGAAGATACTACTTTGGATATATACTGCAATAGTAAGACCAATGATTACCTATGGAGCGGTAATCTGGGCAGAAAGAACCCAACTCAGCACACAAGCCAGGGAATTACATAAGCTCCAAAGGCTGGCTTGCGTGTGTATCAGTGGGGCAATGAGGACATGCCCAACGGCATCCCTGGAGGTCCTTCTGGGATTAACCCCTCTCCATCTGCACATACAGATGCAGGCAAGGAGATCAATATTCAGGATGGCCGGTAGCATGAGTGAGGCGGGGAGCTGCCTAAATCGAAGGAAGATTGATATCCTTTCTAGGCGGTATCCCGAATTACTGATACCGAGGGACAACATGACAACGAGGTTTCACTTCGATAAGAAGTTTGAAACACGTTGGAGTAACAAGACAAACTGGGAAAGCGTGGCTGTGACATACGGCTTAAACCAGTAACTGATTACTTGGTACACTGACGGATCCCTCACAGCAGAGGGAGCGGGTGCCGGTGTCATTGGTCCAAGGAAAATGTACTTTGAGCCAATGGGCAGGTACACTAGCATATTCCAGGCGGAAATTTACGCCATAGACAAATGTGCCTCCTTTAATCTGCAAAGGAACTACAGGGGGCAGAACATAGCTATTCTCACCGATAGCCAAGCAGCGATCAAGGCACTTAGGTCCAACCAGGTGAACTCTAAACTGGTATGGGAATGCCTTGAGAGACTGAATACACTCGGCTCGTCCAACAAGGTCTGGATACTTTGGGTTCCAGGCCATGCTGGGCTGGAAGGCAATGAGGCAGCGGATGAACTAGCCAAGAAGGGAGCAGGGATGCCTTTATACGGGCCAGAACCCTTCTGTGGAATCGGAAACGGTTTCATGGCTATGAATCTAAGAAACGAAGAAAAACGGCTGAGGGAACTATATTGGGCGGGCCTACCAGGGATGGAGCAGTCCAGGGTGCTTATTGGGGGATACGAACCCATGCGCACAAAGGATTGCTTAAACCTCACCAAAAAGAACCTCCGAATCATAGTGGGAATTCTCACTGGTCATTGTCGGCTGAACTACCACCTAGGGAAGCTAGGGATATCTACGGACACTGCCTGCAGGTTCTGTGAGGAGGAGGACGAAACCTCTATGCACGTCCTGGGACAGTGTCCAGCACTTGTGCAAAGCAGGTCGATACATCTGGGAGAACACTTAATACCAGATGCAAAGCTGAAACTTCTGGAAGTGGGGAACATACTAAAGTTCCTAACGGTTACTGGCCTGCTTGAGATACTATGATCAACAGGTACACTATAATCAGTAAAAGGGGCACAATAGTTCTTCAAGGACGCGGTGCGACTTTCCCTTAACAAAATAATAAATAATACAGGTATATGTCGAGCTTGAACGCCGCGGAAAACATGTACATCTCAAAAGCCTCGACTTTCCTTTGATTTCCATGCAGGTTGCCTGGTGGTCAATGTGAGTATAATCCTCTCTGACTTTCCAAGCAACTCTACTGGCTAAAGCGGCCCTCATGTATTTCATGTCCACTATTGACTCCAAGTCATTTCCTCTGATAGTGCATGAGGCCCCGACATTCGCGAGTAGCTCGGATAGTTTCACGGTTGCTTTGACCAGAACATATTCATATTCATACTCGGTATTTAAAGCGCAGCGAGTATAGCAGCAGTATGTGGACTTCTTTCATCTGACGAGTCAATCCAAACCAGCTACATTTGTGAATTTCTTTCACTTTTGTTCTGACGAATCCATTCTCCGGGTGGGTCAATAATTCCTGGAAAGCTTGTCCCTTACTACCCCATATCGCTGCTTGGTCCGTTTGGTTTTTGATCAAATGCGAAGATATGACTCACCAATGATACCTACATGGATGTTTTTGTTCCAATGCCTGGCAGTAGTTGTATCCAAATCTTTCGGTTGAGTTCAGAGCTCTTCTTTATTCCGGGTATCTGCTGCTGCCTGTATTGTGCTAATGGTCTACACCCTCCTTTCCTTTGCAAAGAATGCAATTTGGGTTAGCTTCACAGTCATTGGTGATATCTCTTATTTGAATTAGTGGCATGCCTTCCAAATGTGACACAAGCCAAGGCATCTAAAATATCACTTTAGTGCCCTCTGATCCATAAGCTAACATATGATCCAAGTTATTCTAACTCTCCGTGCTGCCTACAGTTTCAGTGATGCCTCCATTGGCAGGCTAATATTGACGGTTTACGTTCCACCTTAAGCTTTCCATAGCATTTTCACCGCTGACTCCTCTAACCCGGTAAGGTCAAAATGCTTCCTTTTGCGAGGTGATCTCATTTACATCCATGTGAACTCTACTAATCACCGGCCTGCTAGTCCTTGTGTCGGCTTCTTATGTTAAGAGCTTTCCAATTTGGCTCAAAAATTTGTCCGCAAATACATCTGTGGCGCTGCGCCACATCTTCCTTTCTGAACATATGCGCAGCTAGTGAATTTTGCTCTGTCAGAATGCCCACAATACTCCTTTAATGTCCGCGAACGCCCCCATCGGGTACTCACCATTTAAAGCTGCGTCCTCTTTCTTTGTAACCAAAGAATGAGGAGCAGACTCACCGGGCTTTTCACGCTGGTTAGTATGTTGGTTTTCATTAAGTGGGTGCGACCTAAGTGCGTTTCCACGAATGTGACGCTCCACCAGTCTCTCCAAACCTTCCAGCAAGAATGAAGTCAAGCTGATCTGTCTGAAATTGTTTGGATTAGAATAGTCATCTTTCCCAGGTTTCGGTATGAAGATTAAATTAACCATTTGTCAAGAGGAAGGCACGAAGCCCAGAGCAAGACTTCCTCGAAAAATATTTTTTAGAGGTTGTTTTAAGTGCTCCATACACTCCTTTAGTGTTGTCGGATAGATGCCATCCATGCCTGGTGCTTTGAAATGTTCAAACGACAGTAATGCATCTCTCACCTTTACATGGGTAACAATCGCTTCCACAGTGTTGCAGTTCCCCTTGCAGCACTTGCGTGTTGATCGGGTTGCAAGAACTGTCAACTCTCTCCTTGCCACCTCTTACCCGTTTTCCCGGGTGGTGTACTTCCAGAAGGGTCTGTACTGAATCCAATCTGGAGCTTGTGAAAATACCGGCGGGTTTTCTAAGAGAGTCCAACTTGGCTGACTTATCCCTTTTAAGGACTCTGCACAACCTTGAGGTCTCTCTTTCGCCTTCCAGTTCCTGGTTCCTGGTTGAAGTGATGAAATCAAATAGCTTTTCTCCTCTTGGATTGCATTTGCTACTGCCCCAACAAATATGTTGAACATTCGCATCGCAACCTATCAAGAGTTCAATACTACTTGATTCTACATACGCCACCAGATCCCTAAGTTCTTGCGTTGCGAATCATAGGGTAAATAAGCGGAGGCAACTATGATGTTTTTCTTCTCGCCATTTATCTGATATTGTACGATGATCGTAACTCGTAACTAAGTCCTGGGAACAGAACTGTCTCAGCATGGTTACCTCTAACCGTCTTGACATCAGGACGGAAGCTGTCATTCTTATGGATCTTTCATCGTAGAAGATCCTAACCCCCTTACTGATCCAATGCCACAGATTTTGTTAAATCGAACCCACGGCTCTTACACCAGTCCTCTGCCTTCCTTCTAGGGCTCGGTAACCAACATCCGACATGTTCTATCCTGCGTAGCTCAATGTTCACAATAGTGAACTTTGGCTGACCGCCGGAATTCAAAGCCGGTATTGCTGCTGGAGCCACTTTAAGGCAGCCTCATCAGTGCACTCGAAATTGAGAAGCCCATCGCGAAAACCTTGATTGTTAAAAAGGCTCCAGCATTTTTTTCCCAGGCATTCCCGGGAGATGGGAAATTGTCCCCCTGCCATTTTACCATCCTTGGAGGAAACTCCCACGGCAGCAGTCAGAGCAGAGGCTGCAGCTTGCGCATACGTCCTCTTCCTTCCCGCCTTCGTGTCCGTAATCCTGTGGGAGGGACCAGCTCCATTGAGATCTCGCTTGCTGATTTGATCACCTCCCGGCACACCGGTCCTAATCCCCGCTGACAAAAGTATCTGGTGCGTTCAGGATTCCATGTATTAGAAAATCATTCAATTATTCGTGATTGCTATCATTCATCTATGAAATCACTTATTAGAGCTTATTGGTCGCGTACCATGTTATCCTAGTTAAGATATGGAGAATTTTTTATATGGTTAAAAGTAGCTGACCATTACTTATTTTACTCCCTCTCCTCCAAATCGGATGGTGAAACCCCCATTGAAGTAATTGCATAGTTATGACCATTAGGTTTCTTAGAATATCTTAGCCTGACCATTCACCATATTTTACCAGGAATAAAAGTTTTCTACCACAATTCTGTAAATGTATTTGCATATTAGATAGTTTTGAATCTCAATCGTTTCATCCTTGTCGCGTTTAAATTCAGGAATGTTGAGAAAGTAAAATCTGGTTCATGACCCCTGACAGAGGTAATAACGAACTTAGCATATATGCATATATTAAATGCAACGCTCTGAATAAACCCAGAGATTTTCTTTCTGAATGGAATTATCGTTTCAACAGGTATTTCCCCTAATTTGGACTTCTTATATCACTGGCTTTCCCATTTGTATGTCACCAGCGCGGGCTAGACAAATATACATACTAAAGACAATTTCAAAATGAAATTATTCTGTCAATTTCGGCATCTCTATCATTTTCGCATGCATAATGTGTTTGCTCCCAGTAAAATGTAAACAACATTGAAGTGAAGTTCGTGTTGCAGATAGACACAAAAAAGATATCTGGATTTCGACGAGCAGAGGTAAATCCAACCATAAAACATACATCGAAAAGCTAATGACTCTTCGGCAGATAACTTGTTTGGCATAGCGAAATGTAATTCCCAAGGTAAGAAAATGCCGATGGGGTCTCATGTGATTCACTTACGGCGAATGCAGAAATCTTTCAGCATCAGCAACTTTTCACGGGCGCTCAACGAAAAACCACCGAATCTCAGGTATTCTTACCGTTAAAACTGATTTGAAATTCAAATGGGTTCAGATAAATTTGCTTTGTATCGCTGATAACGTACAATAACATGGCAGCATCAATCATACAGTCTTTTATGTGCAACCCCAATTTCCGATCAGGGTAATCACATGAATGAAAATGACAAGCCAGACAATTTGTCCACTTCGTCATCTCATCAAGAAGATATTCCACAATAGGTTGGGTACTACATCGTGGCCGAGGACCTGCCACTTGCATACAACTCTATAGCAATCTGTTTCGAACTTGGGAATCCCCTTCATACCACCTTGGCTCCTGATAATAACATTTTATCACATGAGGAATGAGCCGTGAAGCTCTTAAAGCAACAATCGGTTATTGATTTTTCAAGTATGGATTGTTGGCATTTCGGAAAACTCGCGTAATTGAGTTGGAAATCACTGAAACTGGATCAGAATCACTTCAAGGTAAATTTAAGGTGATGAATTAGTAATGCGTGTGCACAGATGAACGTACATATATGTGTATGTTTCGAGAGCACGGGGTCAGTTTAGATGTTCGATCTTTTATCCAAGTTCAAAAAGTTAATTCAATTCATTGCTTAACTGAAGATATCGAGACTAAGATTAATCGATAGACTTTGTTCTATGAGTAATAATAACAGTTGGGAATTCTCCTTCAAAGCCCACTACAGATATTTATATGATTACAAAAGGAAAATTCATTTTCAAATATGGACCTTATAAATACCCCATAAATGTGAGAACATATGTAAGTTAAATGTTGCTATCGGGCATAGTTAGATTTAGATTTGGTTCGTAAATTATTATTTTTGTAGTTTTGACTCAATTTACTCGGAAACGGCCTTTCAAATGAAATGAGTGGTACGATTTTGTATTGATAATAAGGGGGTCCCAAATTCATGGCAAAATTGAGTGTAAATTCCATCCCGATTTCTACTCAAAGGTAATAGTATTATAGAATACTATTGTAGTAAATTCTTTTGTAATTCCAGTGTCTGCTTCCTGGCAGAAAAACCTATCCCAGCGGACCCCTCTCGACTTGCCACCGACATCTAGACTGAACGCTCAAGGACCTTATAGGGCCATCGAATGGTGGTTGCATCGGCTTTCGCAGGCCATCAATCTTCACTAGACCGTGAGTACAAATTTCGAGTTCCCTAGGGGTGAGGACCGCCGCTTGCGTGTGACGAGATAACAGAGGTGGCTTTAATCTGGTATCGGCCTCTCGTAGTAGATGCAACAACCCGGTCTCTCCAAGGCTGTCTCACCTGTTGAGGACCAAGTCACTGGGGAATCGAAAGTTTTCTCCGTATAGCAGCTCAGCAGGGCTGGCAGCAAACTCCTCGCGGGAAGTTGTACGGATGGCAAGCAGAACGAAAGCCAAGTCCTGAGACCACGACGGCTTGTCGCACGGCATAGAAGCTACCTTCAGCATCCCAAGAGCTTTCCAAGATCCAAGAAAATAGATTCAAATTGCTTCCCCCGGTCTGTGATGATAGCGTTGGGAACACCAAAGTCTGAAGTCCACTCTCGGCATATGGCCCCAGCACATCACTGTGCTGTTATATCATTCAGAGGTATTGCCACAGATCATCACATCAACCGTTCAATAATCGTGAGGTAATAATTGTAGCAAATCGAGTCTCGCAAAGGGCTTATAATGTCGCGGTGTATAGTGTTTTTTCGACTTGGGGAATTCCTTCTTAGCATGCCTAATGACCTTCCACTTTTGGCATCTCTGTGATCACGCCCCTGTTCATGGATGGCCACAGATATTTGCTAGAGACTAGCAGGTTCGTTGTCCAAATACCAGGGTGCGCAAGATCATGCATTTAGCGAATCACTTCCTCACGGAAAACGGTCAGAATATATGCCTGGGTCTCTTTTCAAAAATCTCGCCGTAGATAGAGGAATCTGTACCCAAGATAGGGAACTACTTGAACTTGTACTAGGAGTCCGACTGCAGGTTCTGAAGATCTGCGCCATCCTTCTAAGCCACAACGTTTGCCGAAAAATCAAATGTGGTGACTAAGTTGTTTGGCTGCTAGTGGAGTTCGGAGTTGCCGCCGATGCGGAAAACTGATGAACGGCGTCGGACATTCACTGAAAATGAGGAGATAGATGAACTGGCAAAACATTATATCGGGAACTTCCAAAGATACCGGGAGAACATCATAGTCCGAAGGAATATAGGACATGTTGAATGTCCGATGTAAACGGGTTGATGTAGGCTAAATGCTGGAGTTGGCGAGGGGATGCTTTGTTGGGCATTTCCTTTAAGGGAAAGTTCAGAGACTTATGATCTGTGAACAAGGTGAACAGCCTATCTTCAAGAGAATATCGGAAGCACTTGATGCTCAAATGCATGGCTGGTTATTCACGATCATAATCGCTGTAACTTCGTTAAGTGGGATTCAACTGTTTTGAGTAGATACCTAACGGTCGCCCGCTTTTGTTCACTCTCTGCTGAGGAGCAGCGCCTACTGCTTTGTCAGAAGCATCGACGAACACGGCTAAAGGTGTATCTTGTTGAGGGAGTGGGTTTACCAGCGGTTGCTTAGTGGTTACAAACCTTCTAAGTTCTTTGACCGCCTTCGGCAGCGCAGCGCTGGCGATCGCTTGCGTTTTGCCTGGGTCGGGTTGAAAGCCGTCAGGGGTGATGAGAAGTAGGCCATTTTTGAGGAGGCGTTGAAAAGTGCACTCGGGATGTGCTAAGTGCTCTGACTTTACGGAAGATGTGACTAGAACATTTTTCAAGTAGACGAAATAGAAGTCCAAGTTTTGTAGTACAAAGTAAATGAATCTCTGGAAGGTTTGCGCCGCACTGCATAGACCAAATGCCATCGGTGTGAATTCAAAGATTCCATGCTGCCATTGGAAGGTTTTTGGGAACTGCAGGGATTCTATGGTAAGCCTTGGCGCGATCCAAGGTTGCAAAAATACAATAGTTTGCTAAATAATGCGCAAAATCTTGGATGAGTGGAGTGGGGTAGCGGCACGGAATCGCCTGAGCATTGGGCGCGTTGGGCTTTGCTAACAAATAGAGTGGAGATGATCAGCTTCTTTTGGAAGTTCTGCATATAGCCTGTTTTAGTTGTTGTTCAAACTCTTTCCGCGCAACAGTGAGCTTCTGAAGTGGTAGAGGACGGACCTTCGAGAATACTGGAAAATCAGTAGTGTTGACATGGAGCATGACGCCAGCATCCTTAATTGGGTGGGAGAGACTACATTCGGTAGTAATGTTGCGATATTCCTAGAGGAATGCGCCAATGCGTGGATCAGCAACGTCCTCAAAAATGATAGAAAGAGTGCTAGAAACATCTTGAGGTTATACTTAGAGAGTTGTTGTTGTTCGAGCAGGTTGCAATTTTTCCTTACGGCCGAAAAGAAGTTGTGGGGTCTATCAGGGACCTATGCTACATATTTACCGGCAGCCCATGGTGACACAAGGCTATGCGCCATGGATGTGGAATTTGCTGCCGCTAATTTCAGCTGCTGAAATAATAGTTTGATGGGTCTGGACGTAACGGAGACCGAGACTTCCGCGTCTGCGTCTACTAGATAATTGCACCTACTAAGGCGATTATTACTGTAAGGCAATTCGGGTAGACACCGTCGTCGTGCTGCGAAGCGTTTATGGGGGTCGCGAGAAAAATGCATGGACTGGTACATTTCGTGGTCTGATCTGTAAACCTACGGTGATACCAGCACATGCCGTAGTTCAATCCGAACCGCGGCGCCCGGTTAACCGAACGACCATTTCTTGAGGTGGCTGTCGAACGAGTTCGCGATCGCTCTCTCGAACGCCGCCGTCAGTGTGGCGTGCTCCTCGAATATCATATTGGCTGTCGCCGTCAACACTTTTAGGGAACCGCCGTCGGCACACGCTAGGATGCCCTGCAGCAAACTTTGGAGCTTCAAAGACTTTAGGAGGCCACCCAACTGTTTTATTTCCCGATGAGCTGATCCTCAGCGGGGCGTAGAAGCATTCGCTCAGCACGTCGGTGACGAGTGCGACGGATTCCTCGTCCAGGCCGACCAACGAACGCATGAGTAAATTTTGTGGGGTCCGTCGTGACGGTTAGGGTGGCAGAAAACCTCGCATTATCCTTGCTCTCGCATGACATTATCAAACAATTTTGGCACAGGGTCGAAGGTGGGTGATCAATTTCCGTATTCTATTCACTGGATGGACATTGAACCTGCTTGGGGTTGGGGCATGCGAAAAGCGCGCAACTAGGTTGTTATATGGCAAGCGAACAAAACAGGTTAGTAATCGTGTTTTCCGCACACTACATATTGGAATTTCTATGTCCAGTTCCAATGATACAATTATAGGTATACGTAAAACCATACTGTTATCGACAGCTCAAATTAGGTTGCAGAATATTTCGATCGATTTTGTCATGTTAAGAGCTCTGATCGATTTTGAGTTACAACGAGGACTCAGCTCTTCAGTTGGTTTGATAAAGAGACGATTCGCAAAGGTTCAAACTTGATGATCCCAGGATAAACTTAAGGGTGGTTTCCAGTCAATTTCCAAAAAATAGAGTATATCAACTTTATTTAAATGGGTAATAAGAATATTTTGAGGCCTATCCCATGTAGTTGCAATCCCCAGGTTTATTTCAAAGTTTCCGGTTGAGCGGTTTCTGAGAATGGATCCATGAAAGAAACTGTCATTCTTCAGTCCCTGCCTTCCCATTGGCAGAAATGACGCCAGCTTTGGAAAGTTATTATC
The DNA here is from genome assembly GCF_905115235.1 of Hermetia illucens. NCBI lineage: Eukaryota > Metazoa > Arthropoda > Insecta > Diptera > Stratiomyidae > Hermetia > Hermetia illucens. Next base: position 163,831,746 of record NC_051850.1, read on the forward strand.
GAGATCTTCCATTTTATACCCCGTCATACCCGGTGAAAAAATTCAGAACCCTCCTTTCGCTTGTATAGAGACAGCTCGGCAACCGTCGCATCTAATGCTTATGCAGCTTAGAAAAGAATGTATTTTAGCCGAGTATGTCGCTTCCTAGAACACCATTGCAAAAGCGCAGAAGGATGCGACCAGGGGAGAAGGGTGGACGCTAAAAGCCGTAGTAACACCAACCACATCCGAGCGTAAGGGATTAAAAGGATCAAGAGCCGGATCTATTCAGGAGAAGCACAATGATTATGAGATCTCCTCCAATATCCAAGGCGGTGAAAGATCTAGGCCAAAGAAGTCCCGTTAACGTCCTAAAATGTGTGGAATGAAAAATGGAGATCAGTTTGGAGAAAAGGTTGTGGAACAGAAGTCCGACGTGAATTCATTTTGCTTTTAGTGAAAATTGTTGAACTATTGGAATTTATCAAAGATAAACACAACGTGCACCAAGAAATCAATCCTGTAATGCGAGTCATATGGGTTCAATACAATCAATCGCAGGAAGATGCGAAAGAATGGAAGAAGCGTCCTAAAATTACTTCTTCTACGGTCGCTATGCAAGTACCTAGATGAGGTCTGTTTTAAGGAAGCAAAATGCACTATCCTAGCAGGGTAGTTTATGTTGCACGACTTGTACGAGTCATCCATTGTAAGCCACAGAAAGGCGTATGTTTTGTTCTTGAAGGTTAGTGAATACTACACAAACAGTGATCACCATGCAATCATCTTTAACCAGAAGAATAAGCCAAGCAGATGGAGACCTGCTCGTTCAAGAATAAGAAGAATGTCAGTTTCGTCAGCAAAAGCAATTGGCGTGCAAATATTCGTAGATGGGTGGTTGGATAAGGATAACCGGCACTTCTTCGGGTAGAGCCTGCCATATCACGGAATGCATCGTCGCCGCACGAGACTCATCGGTGCCGAGGCCTTATACTTTCCCCAGTAGAAGGTCCACTTGGATTGGCGTATCACTGGGCTAGCCGAGTGGCCCAGAGAACAATGAGATGGATTGGCCAGCAGCGTATTTATAAGGAAGCTCGATGATCCTGAAGCTCAGCTCTGTAAATCTCCAAATGTGGTTTCCTCTAGGAGGAATCGTAGCAATACATCCCGTCAACGATTGGCTAACTAAGGTCGCGATTATTAATAATTAAGTTCATCGGATTGACAAAGGTAATCGCATTGTTGCACAACCTCTTAGCGGATGAAAATTTTCGAAGAATACATCACATGACAGAGTGTTCGCACCAAGTTGAGAACGTTGTCCGATCGCAGTAAAATAAGTAAACAAGCCAGGAAACCGGAAGCTGGACGCATCAGGTATGAAACGTTTTGTGTATTTCTTATATAAAGACATTTGAGTGAGTATTTGCCCTATTATATATTATGTGAGAGTATCCCCTTTCGGGTGATATTGAATTGTAGAGTCTTGAATTGAAACGACAACTTTGACCTATTATCACTTTGTTAGGAATAGTGCGATTTTCATCAAACTTGTTAGATTCATGCTCTATGCTATAGCTTACATTATTGCATTTCGTCGCAATAGGATGAACTTAAGAGGGTTTGCAGACAATTACAAAAAATTGGAGTAATATACTATTATTAACTTTATTTGAAGGGAAATCGTTATGGAAGGTATTTCGGAGCCTAGGTATATATTGGCAGCCTCTTCATGTTTTTCAGATTTTTCGGTAGGGTAGTTTCTGACAATGGGCCCGTTAAAGAAATGATCACTTTCAACCTGCCGCGCTCCCCACCTTTCCAACAAATTTCAAAGCTACCAACGGAGACCTTTCATTTTATACCCCATATGACTATATTTGGTGAAAGAAAATGTATACACCCTCTTTTGCATGTGTGGGGACCCCCCCCCCCCCCTCCTTAAAATTCAACATAAAAGATGTAACTCACTATATGTGTGACCATCCACAGTTCCTACCTTTTTACCAAATTTAGTGTCAATCGCTATAACCGTCTCCGAGAAAAATGCGGGTGATGGACAGACAGACAGACAGACAGTAAACCGAGTTTAATAAGGTTTTGTTTCACTCAAAACCTTAAAAATGGATATCGTAATAAGCATTAGCATAGTATGGCCAGAATAAATCATCAAGAAATAGTGGCGCAAGTTGACTATGAAGGTTCTCAACTGTCGATTTCTTTCCTTGCAGCGCCATATGTCTTAGATCAAAGCTAGACAGAGAACCCCTGATGACATATCACCTTCACTTAAAATTGACCCGTCTATAACACGATGCATTTCCATTCCCTTTCGTTGAAATGAAAATTGGAAAATATGGTTTGGAAGTCATTTTCAGCAGCAGGAACATGTGCTTTAAAACCTTTCGGGGGTCGACCAAAGAACCGAGATATTCGAAATTTCCTGTCAAGATTACAAAACAGTTTACATCGGAAAACCCTGAAGGGACGTGGAAACGCATATTGGAGAGCACCTCAAGGAAGCAGAGTTGGCAGAAACAGAATGCGACAGTCTTCAGATCGAAGGTAGCGGAACGTATTGTCCTAAATACCCACATTGTTTCTAGGGAGAATGTAAGATTGGTGAAGGGCGTAAGAGATGCAAGGAAATTAGACACGGCCAAAGTCTGGAAGGCAATGGACACTCCTGGCTTTTCAACTTGATCCGTTCCATCGGCGAGATAACCAATGGGGACAACGAGTGGATGAGGATTTAATTACCCACAGGTAAATTATTTTTATCATTTATTATATTTTAGGCTTCATCTCTCAATTTACCCTTTTATATCTCCTTTAATTGCGGATTATAAAGAGGGTTGTGGGTGGCATGTATGACCTTCCAATACCAGACGAGAAATGACTAACACTGCATCTTAATTGCTAAGAATTCATCCAATTTAATTACAGTCATTTCATCTCAAAATAAACGAAACGATTGCCATTGTATCACATGGAATTCCCTTATGCATTTCTGGATCTTTGTGAAGGCCGCGTGACGTAGCAGAATATTTCCATTCAAAGTCGGTGTTGATTTGAACTGGCTTTCTTGTGTGATTTACAGGTTTCTCACATTAATCAATAATTCTCAAAATGAACTACTCGTGAGTCAGTTCTAGGGAATCATGCGGACGTATGCCACTGGCAAGAGGGAAATCCACGATTAAAAAGCTAAACAACTTCCAACAGATGTTAGCTTTGCGGTGACGAGATAAACGCGTTACGTGCGTATCTTTTTAATCTTTTTATGGTGTTAACCTGTAATAATTTGCGGTTTCGGTTTCGAGTCTCGGAAAGGGAAAACTAGTTCTGAGTTAATTTTCCTCTTATTTATGGTTTCTTGTTAAGTCAGTTAATACAAATCTTATATTTGATTTCTTGTTATTTCAGCTCTCAAATTCTAATTTGGATGAGGGGAAAAAACAATGGAATGTTTCCTCGATGTGAATCATTGATTCTAGACTAAGAAGTTTATAAGGAAATCCTTCGGGGGAAAACTTCAAGGTAGTTAATTATCAATTTTCAGTCGCTAATGTTTATTTCTGTTTATAAACAATGTTGATTGGGTTTGCCTTGGTGGTTTTCTAGCGTTTATGGTGTCATTTACGATAAAAGATAGTGTTAGAGTGTGAATCTCTGGTGTTGAATTTCATTGCGAAATATGTTAATATTTTCAAAGTATACAACTGTATGGATTTAGCACAAGGATCAACATCATATGAAGGTTATAAGTCAATGTCCTTTCTTTTATAAATCTCTTCAAATTTGTTTATCACGAATTAGATATGAATGCGACGAAAATCGTCATCTCTGCTGTGTGGAAGACTTTGACTTTATCTGTTACTATAAAATCCATTGACATATTATTTTTAAAAAATCTCGCTCTTATCTTCAATGAAATACATCTGCGGATTATTTATATGAGATAATCTTATTCTAAAGGCTGGTTTGATAGTAGTCGATCCTGTTGTATTAACCTTCTGATCGGCCATTGCTCTTTTCAGATTTAGCTTGACTAATACTGTGTTATATTGCACAAATGGTTTCCGGACTTTGAGCTTCGGATTTTATCAAATTTTGTTTATCAATAAAGTTTCCGTTATGTATATTAAGTGTGAAGCAGTTTTAGGATTTCAGATAATAATAGACCAACTGTAACATAACGGCATCGGGTGGCACTACATCAACTACAACACGTTATGTATTTAAAATTTGGGTAAAGATTGAATTTTCATCTCTTGAGGGAGTGGAAACTCTATGAAAGAGAGAGGGAGGTCGGCTTTCTTCAGTCCCGGGTCATGACGATCACCCCCCTTAAAAAGTTACGACCGATATTGGTTTTTTATATTTCGATGGTAAAATTTAAATTTTTTGCTTTGAGTGGGGAGGGAACGTATAAGGGAGAGATGGATTCTCAATCTTTAACCCCATTAAACACTTTCCTTCACCCTCCTTAGAATGCGGTGGTGCCTCAAATTGGGGCTATTATTATGTCACAATGGTATTGTTTAGTTTTGAGTCCCATCCACCAGGGAAAAAAGGACTATGTAGGGGGAAGCGGTACGTCCTTTCCCAACCGTGTTGAAACATCGCAGCGGCCAGCCCCGTTTCAAATAGAGTGACATTTTGAAATCATGGTTGTAGAGATTGATTCGCCAACTCTTACAGATAGGTAGGTGGTAAAAGGGGTATGTAAGAGGAAAAAGAAAGTCCCCCCTTTCTATCCCCTCTCGTAGTGGTCATTGCCCCTTAAACAGCTATGGCGAGCCCAAAAGGGGCTATTTTTGTATCATTAATAAGTTTATTGCAAGAGGGCAATAAGGGGAAGGAGAAGGCTATAGAAATGAGGAACTTTCTTCTTTTTTTTAAGTACCTTCTTCTCCTACTCCGGCTGTGAAGTTCGCATTTACCACGATGATATCAAAATAACGCGGCCGCACCTCCCGGTTCTCCCTTCATACCCTAGTTTGCTCTTGTTGGGTTGGGGTTCAAATTTAAATGGTACCACTTTGGCAGGAAAATAATTCCACTTTGAGGCAGATGATATCTGAAATTCTTCAAAATGGTTACAGCGGGTAGACATTCTCCATCACCCCACATGAGGATACACGATTCCATAGCCTACATAATGACAAAATCTATGAGCGATACCATGACCGTCCGGTTGTGGATAAAATCCGGCTCAATAGGTTACGGTGGGTGGGTCACTTAATCCGTATGGATGAGGATGATCCAGCTCGGAAAGTCTATAAGGGCAATATCTATGGTAGGAAAAGAAGACAAGGCAAATGCTGCCTGAGATGGAACGATGGCGTAGGTCAGAACGCCAGACAGCTTTTAGGAATATCGAATTGGGCGACCTCGGCGCCGCCCGCCTCGGGTACGAAACATCATTAAAAATGGTGAAATCTGACCAAATTGAATCTTGACTTCCAGGATAGTTTTCCTCCAGTCTTCTCAATGCGTCCGCCAAATGGGTAATGTTAATCGTTCATAATTACATAGTGGAGGAGCAACGCGTTCGTGTGAAATTTTGCGTTAAATTGGGGTAATCATTCACCGAAGTTTTTCAAATGCTGCAGGAAGACTTTGGTGATGAAGTGATGAGATGTTGACGGTGACACGAGTGGTTTGAATGGTTTAAGGAAGAAGATTTTGACCTAAAAGTTGGAGATGAGAACGGTTGCAGCCAAGTTCATTCCACAACTGATGACAGAGGATCAGAAAACACATCGCCTGGAGGTTTTTCAGGTGCTCTTGGAAACGCCAAATGCTAATGGAAACTTCTTGAAAACCATCATTACATGTGACGAATCTTGCGTTTATGGCTACGACGTGGAAACCAAGCTGCAGTCGTTCCAATGGAAGTCAAAAAATTCATTAAGGCAAAAAAAGATTCGCCAGGTAGGGTCAACCGTTAAAGGGATGATCATTGTTTTCTTCGATTCGAAGGCTGTCATCCATTATGAATTCCTCCCACAAGGTGAAACAATCAATCATTATTGATACCTCCAAGCCCTGATAACTTTACGCCAAACGATTCGTAGGAAAAGGCCAGCATTGTGGGCAACGGGCGAGTAGGTTTTCCACCACGATAAGGCGCCTTCTAACACCGTGCTCTTCATTCGCGAGTTTTTTTTTGCCAAAAACTCGAATATAACCTTTCCCCATCTCCCTATTCTCCTGACCTAGTTCTGTGTTACTTCTGGCTGCTCCGAAGACTTAAGCACCTAATGAAAGGACAGAGGTTTCAAGAGATATAGGAGATCAAAGAAAAAATGCTGGAACAGCTGGACAGCATCCATGAAGCAGAATTTTCCAGATGGATAGAACAGTAGAAACACCGATGGGAGAAGTGTATTTGCTCTCAAGGCAAGCATTTTGAAGGAGGTAAATTAGAACAATTGTAAATATTCGTTATAAAGAGTTATTGAGAAAGTCCTGGAACTTTTTGATCAGACCTGGTATGTAGGTTTTTCGCTCAGGAACCCAGAGTATAACAGAGTATAACGTCCGGGGGTTGCAGATGAAATGTCGGACTTTATAATGAAGTGAAATTAGTGCGAATTTGATGCCTTAAATAGCTACCAAGTGCCACTGATTGTATTGGATAATAAAAAATAAAAAATAACACATTTAATTAATTAATTAACGTCGTTGCAGTTATAGCAGGAAAAAAGAAGGAAGGCATGGAAGCGAACCAAAAACCTCTACTTTTCCTTTATGAATTTAAACTCGGCGGCAACCAGAAACATTTGTAACGGATTTGGAGCAAACATGGTGAATGAAGGAACTGGACACGGGTGGTTCAAAAAATTTCGATTAAGGTAATAGGACCCTTCAAACTATCAAGTAACGACCAGGACTATCTATCGACAACGAATCTGACAAATGTGCATCTGTAAGAGATACTGGTGACAAATTTGGCGTACACTATTCGGCAAATTCCGGGAAATTGTTACAAAAACTTGGAAAGAAAGCAGAAGCCCCGCATGATAAGTAGGTTCCGCATCAACTTACTGATGAAAACATGGCGCTACTAATGGAAATTTGAGTTCTCTGTTCTTTCACAGCAGAAAGTGATATGCGATAAAAAGTGGGTATTGTGAGATGATCGTCTCAGATCGGCACAATGGCTATATGTCGGCGAGGCTCCAAAATAAATGCCAAAACTCTTTAAAGTGGTGAACCCAATGATGCGCCGATTGAATACATGTCATATTGCGCATTCAAGGGCCAACATTTCTCAACAGAGGTGAAGTGATGTTGCTTCATGATAACGGAATCTCTTACCTATCGACTACCACTTTTTAAACTTTCTAAACAATGCATGAGGAAAAAAAAGGTCTGCCCTCGGTCATTCTCTTAACGAAGTGCGGCGGTTCCCATTTAAATAATATAAGGCCTTTAAATGGGGTTATTTTCGTACTATTAGGTTGTTGCAAATGAAATGTCGGATTTTTCAAAGAAGTGAAGTTAGTTATGATTTTAATGTTTAAAACTGCCGCAAGGTGACTCTGGTGGTATGGGATAATTGAGTATAAATAGTCGTTCGTTCGATCAAGGAGTCATTTCAGTTTCAATCGTCATTGAAGTTCCAAGTAAAACTCAAAGAAAAAAGCATGGAAGGGAGTCAACGTCTACTTTTTCTATATGAATTTAAACTTGGTCACAACGCAGCGGAGGCAACCAGAAACACTTGCAGAGCATTTGGAGCTGACGCAGCAAACGAACGAATGACACAGCGGTGGTTCGAAAAATTCCGATCAGGCGACATGACCCTCCAAAGTGAACCTCGTGGACACCCAGGACTATCGATCGACAACGACGAGTTGCGTTTGATAGTGGAATCTGATCCCCGATCATCGATTCGTGACATTGCAGAGAAAATAGGCGTACACTATTCGACAGTATCTCGGCACTTACAACAGCTTGGAAAGGTGAAGAAGCTTGATAAGTGGGTTCCGCATGAACGCAACGAGCAAAACATGGCGCTGCGAATGGAAATATCCAGTTCTCTACTCAACCGCAACAGGAACAATCCCTTTTTGCGCAGAATAGTGACATGCGATGAAAAGTGGATATTGTACGACAACCGTCGCAGATCAGTGCAATGGCTAGATGCCGATCAGCCTCCACAACACATGCCAAAACCGAGCCTTCACCCGAAGAAGGTAATGGTAACTGTTTGGTGGTCTGCATCTGGAATTATTCATTATTCGTTTTTGGAGCGTGGTGAAACAATTAATGCAGAGAAATATTGTGCCCAACTTGATGAAATGCACGAGAAATTACGTGTTCAGCGGCCTAGATTGGTCAACAGAGATGGAGTGATACTGCTCCATGATAACGCCCGACCTCATGTTTCCAGAATGACGGTCCAAAAATTAAATGAATTACGATATGAGACTCTTCCTCATCCACCATATTCACCCGACCTCTCGCCAACCGACTACCACTTTTTTAAGCATTTGGATCACTTTTTGGCGGGGAAACAATTCAGCAATGAAGTAGCTGTCAAAAGTGCCTTTGAAGAATTTCTTAGCTCTAGAAACCCAGACTTTTACGAAACTGGAATAAATGCCCTTGTATCTCGTTGGGAGAAGTGCATTGAAGCTGCTGGTTCTTATTTTGACTAATAAAATTATGATAATTTTTCGTAAAAGTTACAGTTTTTTGAAATTTTACTCAAATATCCGACATTTCCTTTGCAACAACCTAATAAAACGGTAGGACTTAACTGTGAACCCTACCCCTGGAAGAGGTATAGGGAAGAGGGAAAAATGGGAAGTTCTTTCCCTTCAAACCTCATTAGAAAATTGTGTTCTCCACCGTCTTCAAAAGCATGGTGTCCATAAAGAGGATATTTTGATGTTATCATGGTGAATTTAAGGTTGCCAATCATTACCAAATTCCAGCCTCTGACTTTTAGGCTTATATTAAATAAATGAGCTTTTAGGATTATATTAAATAACTGAGTGCCCAGTGAAGGTATATGATGCTAAAAGTCTTCATACGAAGTATTAACTAGTAGTATTTTTTGAGTTTTTAATGTCATCTTTACGATTTTTTAGTACTGTTCGGATTCTAATTTTGCTCACTGTATGCCTACGAAATATACAGGTTGATATTTTAGATGCATATTAACATATGTGTATATTATTAGTTCAAGCGGTATTTCCTTCTCAATACAAAGTAAGGCGGAAAATTCAAATGGGTACGGTGAAAGCGTATATTTGCAATGTATACAATATATCTTGGAACACCGATAGCGCCCAGCTTCTGGCTTCCCGACTTCTTTGATAATAAATTCGGAAAAGTTACCATTAAACTTCCCTACACAAGTTGATATTACAATTTAATGTGAAGAAAACTTGTTTGTTAAAATCAAAACCTCCTTAAAATCAGCAGTTTACTGTCTGTCTGTTTGTCACATGCGTTTTTCTCGGAGACGGTTGTAGCGATTGACACCAAATTTGAAGAAAAGGTGGGAACTGTAAACGCTGATGCATACAGTGAGCTACATCATTCTAGGTCGAATTTAAGGGAGGCTCCCCATACATGCAAAAGCGGGCTGTACAATTTTTTTTCACCAGGTCTCGATCAGTAATTTGTGAGGCCGGTCTTACTTTTGACATTTATTGGAAAGGTGGGGAGTGAGGGATGTTGAAAGTGGTCAGTTCTTTAACGGGGCCATTCTCAGAAACTACCCAACTGATATCTGTTCAAATAAAGTTAACAATATACATAATATCTAATTTCCAGTCATTGGCTGCGGACCCCCAATCCCCCCCTTAAGGGGGTCATCCTGTGTGAAGGCCGTTTTTTTCGCCTTTTTTTGAAAAATTATTTTGAAGGACTGGATAAAGATAGAAGCGTGATTTTTTCACCATATGGTTATTGATATCTCTAGTATATGTGATAAATTTTTCAGTTTGATTTCGTAGCTAATTTTTGGAATAGGTGTTAATTTATGCACGCTGGAGGGCGCTGTGTTCATCTGAGAGAAAAAAACTAAACGGCATTTTAATGTGGACAATATTCCACGGTCCGAAAACTAGGATAATTAGAAAATATTAAAAGGTAAATTTTTGTTTGGTTTTTAAACTTAATTTTTTGGATTTGGGTATTTTTTTACGGCTTTTTATATGAATAAAAAAAAACTACCCGTCCGATTGCAATTATCCTAGTTTGCGGACCGTAGAAATATGTACTAAAGAAGCCGTGAAAATTTCAAAGAATTTGGTTGGATAGATTTTGAGTTATGGTGGCAGCCGATTTTCAAGATGCAGTTTCGAGAAAAACGCATTTGAAAATTTAAATGTGATTATCAACAGTAAAATTTTAGCTCATCATTAATCTGCTATACCTGCTCTATAGAGAGCACCCTCCGTTTCTTCAAAAAAGTCTTGTAAGGCCGATTGTTGCTCTCTGGTGTCAATTGTAACTCTTTAAGCGAGGTCAGTCGATCGTCGTTCGGACCGCCAAATTCCCGTTTCATTACGGCGGTCGGCATAAACCTGACATATGTAACCAACTTGACATCCCATTGTCACTAGGATTTTGAGAATGCCATTGCATCCTTCATTGAAAATAACTACAGCCAGAAAAGTGGTTATTTCTACGACCTTGGTCCCAGAATGAAGGTGTTTAGGAGCGAAAGTTCAGATCAATGCATTTAACGGCTCATTGTTATTCTGGGTCTCTGCTCCTAAACATCTGTTCAAGAGATCATCTCGTGACAAATCTTCGTAGATTGGTTTGATGACTGTTTGAACCTCTTCAGTCAAAGGTGCCTTCTCGTGGTGAAAACTATCCAGTTCTTCTTTAGCTTCCGCTTTGCGCCATTTGCACCAACTGTCCTCGCCTGCTGGACAATTTTGATGCTGAGGATTTTCGTCTGTAGAACGTTTATGGAAGAAAGTTTCCCAAATTTCTTGCTTCATTCTTTCTATCGAATTTACGTGTCGACGAATAGCTAGCCCAGAAAATGTAGTGAGGTCCTTATTAGTAAGTTTTCCAGCCCCTTTTCCACCAATGCCTTCATGATTCTTCTTTGCATTTCTAAGCTGCGTCCCCATTTTTTTCTCGACACGTCCTACGTGTTCCTTTTTTACTATTACGTATATTTTATTATTTGAAGAAATACCGGAGAAAACTCCAGCAAAATCCAATATATAACTTGTCGTAATTGGAACATCCATGTTCATGCTTGCTAAAAGTTTCTTTGCTGATGTTGATGTGAAGTCCTTTTTCTTCTCTGATAACTATCGATTCGCATGAAATACTCGTTTTTTAGTGCGAGCATGACGTTGAACGTTAAAGCGATCTCCCTTGGTACGATCCATTTAAAAAAATCACTGAACACATAAACAGCACAATACTTACAACAAAATATAACTGAGTATAACTTGAACGCCTTTCAGTGCTCACTCTAGACTGGATTATCCTTTTTATTCCAAACAGCAAATAAGTTTAGACAATTGATTGGTTTTTAATTTTTTTATATTTATACCTGTGTTCAAATTTATAAGACACAGGTAAAAAACTAACAGGTAAAAAAAGATTCGATGCTCTTTCTCATCGAGTACTCTAGCCACGACTGCAAACTCCTTACCTGTTTAGCCCTGTAATTTCTGAAGGACTCGGAATATCGGAAAATCCCTTTGCCCACATATTCTCCACTATATATAGATACAATTCATGCAAAAAAAAATCGATTTCTCCAACCCGACACACTGGATGATCCCCTTAAGTTCATCCTAGTGCACAGCATTTACTGCAAAGGCTACGATATAGAGCATGATCCTACCAAGTTTGATGAAAACCGCACTATTACTAACAAAACCATAATCGGTAAAATTTTTCACTTCTTTGCAAATTCAAGACTTTGAGTGTCAATATCACTTGAAAGTGGATATTCTTACATAATATATGCATATATTATAATAGTGCTACCTACTAATAGGATAAATACAAAATCAAATGCCTTTATGAAAGAAATACACAAAACTTTTCATACCTGTAGCGTATAGTCTCCGGTTTCCCGACTTGTTTAAATCTGTCAAAACTTAGACGTAATTGACGGGTTCCTTTAAATCTAGCGAAACAAAAGGTAAAAAGGATCAAGGAACATACATACGTTGCTGAAAATGAAGTGGGAGATGGAGATCATCAATACCCACGTTAGAAGCTTTAACAGAAGGGAGTAAAGTATAAAACGTGTGGTATTTTGTCTAAAATATTTAAGGATGTCATCTCTATTAACTTTAGATGAACATTAATAAGATACCTATTTCTAAATAGTACTGGATAGTCTGCACGCGCTGATAGACGGTAGCGTTTGTCCTTCAATTTAAAAAAAATTAAAAATTTTCATTTCAAAATTTTTTTTGTTTGCAAAAAAAAAAAGAAGTAGCAAAAAATTCTTACAATGGTTGTTATTTTCGATACTTACCCATAGGCAAGACGAGCCCATTTCAATTGAAGAAACAATAATCCCATTTAAAAAATATCAAGCCAAACCTACTTGTCATTTTAAGTATATATTAATGAGTGACCGTTTTTCCTTTTTTTATGGATACATACCTCCGGATATGTAAATTTTGTAATCTACAATTTTTTAATCAATAATGAAACTGTGTAAAAAGACTTGAAAGGGACCGACACGTGTTCAGTCACTTCAATGGTTATATCATAATAAGTCTGATCACTCTGCAATACTTACCAAAAGAATGTGACGTATCCACTTGACTTCTAAAACAATTTATTACTTCTTACCAAAGCCAAGAATTTGTTAACAAATTACTTAGTAAACAAAAACTTGTACTTTACTGATCATTAACATAAAATGGTTAATTGGTTATAAAAAATATCTAGTCTGGTTGTTAGAATATTAATTACCGATCAACTGACTGGCAATGAAACTAAATTTGCTGGTTATTGAGATTCGCTCTCAACATCAAATTATGTTTAGAGGGGTCAAAACACGAAACTAATTTTTCATTTGATTCCGTGGTGACTTTCTGAGATAGATTTTTTTTAAAATTTATTAGTTCAGTTAGCTACTAGAAAAATGTATTATTTAATTTCAATCTCGTTCCCATTTGTCCACTGTTATTCTTTTAGGGAGGGAGGTATAAGTAATTTGATTAAGAATGGAGTTGAAGTCAGCCTTTGAAAAATTGGTTACTTCTTCCTCATTGTTATTTTGCGGTGACATTAGAATGTCTGTTTATATTGTATCATGGTGCTAACTATGCTACTGTAGAGAAAAATGGATGTAGTTGTCTCGATGTAATGCAGTCTACAGCAGTCTTTATTTTGGTGAGGCGAGCCGTGATCATCAGAGGCTATGCTATGCGTTCTAGTTCTAGCAGCAGCGAACATACAACAAAATTTTAGATTGCAGTAAATTTACACAAAAGCGACAATTTCGACCTATCATATTTTTGTTAGTAATAGTACAATTTCCACCAAATTTTATGATTTGAAGATGAACTTAAGGGCGGTCTGCAGTTAATTTCTAAAAAATATTATGGTATATTATTATTAACTCATTTGGACAGATATCGGTGTAAAGAGTATTTCGGAGCCTAGAGACCGTGTAGTGACAGCCTCGTGAATTTGTCAGATTTTTCGGTTTGTTAGCATTTGAGACCTGACCCTGACCAATGTGTGAGACCAGATAAAAGCAACAGGATCACTCTCAAGACCATTTGACATCAACAACGGTCGACGAGAATGGGATACCCTATCATGCGTCCTCTTTAAACTGGCCCTCGAGAAAGTGATCCGTGATGCTGAGGTAAATGCAAGAGGTACGATCCTCTTTAAGTCCACCCAACTACTGGCCTATTCTGACGATATCGACATCATGGGAAGAACCACCCGAGACATACAAACTGCCTTCATACAAATCGAGCAGGGGGTGCGAGATCTTGCGTTGCACATCAATGAAGGCAAGACAAAATATATGGTGGCAACGTCAGCACCGAAAACGAACCAATCAACAACATCGAACCGCACTGATCAAACCGGAAGACTAAGGATAGGAGAATACAACTTTGAGACCGTTGATAATTCCTCCTATCTAGGGTCGAAAATCACAACCGATAACAGCTACGATGATGCAATCCGCGCACGGTTGTTCTCAGCCAACAGAGCCTATTTCAGCTTACAAAAACTGTTCCGCTCGAAATGTCTCACCATAGGGTCAAAGCTCTTACTGTACAAGACAATGATCTTGCCAGTCCTCATGTATTCCTCGCAGACTTGGGTTCTTAGCACGAAGAATTGTGAACTCTTGGCCGCGATCGAGAGAAGAATCCTCTGAAGAATTGTTGGCCCCCTACATAAGTGTGGACGATTCCGTAACCTACATAACGACGAAATCTATGAGCGATACCATGACCGTCTGGTTGTGGATTTTAATCCGGCTCAATAGATTACGGTGGGTGGGTCACTTAACCCGTATGGATGGGGATGATCCCACCCGGAAAGTCTATAAGGGCAATATCTATGGTAGAAAAAGAAGACGAGGCAGACCCTGCCTGAGATGGAGCGATGGCGTAGGTCAGGACGCCTGACAGCTTTTAGGGATATCGAATTGGTGGCCCTCGGCGCAAAACCGAGATGTCTGGAGTTCTTTATTAAAGCAAGCCTAGACCGGATACCGGTTGTTGCACCGTTGATGATGATGATGATGATGGTAGCATCTGAGAATGGGTGATCGTTTGCCAGACCCTTACTTCCTCATTTTCCAACAAAAGAAAAAAAAGAGGGCAACTTTCAAAATAATTAATTGATATCTATCGATGTTCACCCTCCTTTTGCATGTATGGAGTCCTCCTTAAATTCCACACAGAAAGTATCCCTGCCGGTGTCCTCCTTTCACTGAGTTTCGTGCCAACAGGTGCCGCCATTTCTAAGGAAAGCGAAAGCGAGAGACAGATAGAGAACTGATTTTAATTAGTATTTGTTTTACTCAAAACCTTAAAAAAAAAAAAATACTTCATGGGATTTCCGTTAAGAGGTATTAAGGACTAACAGTATTGTTCTGTAATAGGATGGGTATGTAGGTAAGTAGTGGCAATATTACTCTTCAAAGATCGCACATCTCAACGGCTTTCCGTCTCCAACTAGACTCCTCGCTAACTCATGATCGCAATGCATTAAATCCGTGATCCAGTCATCAATTCGTCATTTGAAGCGAAGAGTATTGTGGATCTCAGGCGTTACAACATTTTTGTTGTATCTTAACCTCCGTGCAAATACTCCCGCCCTTCGGAAGAGGCGCATTAATATTTGCGCTCTGCAAGAAATCCGATGGTTTGGTTCCAAAAGCTGCGACATTGAACGCGAACGCGGGAAAAATGGCTATAAACTTCTCTATTTTAGTAGCCCACACACTCAATACGGTATTGGCATTATCATCTCAGAGGGCTTCCGTGATGCCATTAAAGAAGTTGAACGGTTTGATGATCCGCTGATGAAGCTCACCATTATATCAGCTGATTGCATTATTCACTTCTTAACTGTGTACGTACCATAGACAGGTCGACCTTATACCGAGAAAGATATAATAATAATAATCGTTGGCGCAACAATCCATGTTGGATCAGGGCCTTGAAGTGTGTTAGAGCACTTCATTCAAGACCGTAACAGTACACTAGGAGGCAATGTGGTCAGCATTGCGCTCGCCCGAGATTATTACCCTGATTTGACTCAGGTACTCATTCACAGCTGAGTCGACTGGTGTTCGACGTCAAATCACGATACAAATTCCACTGCTACCAGTGAGATTTGAACCGCGACGTTCCATACGACAGCCTTGCGCTCTAACCACTCAGCTATCCGAGAAAGATGCCTTCCGGAAACTTCCTGATGAAAAGACTTGTCAAGTCCCTGCTAACGACCTGAATGGTCATGTGGCTGAAAAGGCAGACGGTATCAAGTGCAATGAGGGAAAGGGGTTCGGAGCGCGCAATGAAGGTGGCGAGCGAATAATCGATTTTGCGGACACCCATGACCTTGTACTTATAAATACATGGTTCATCAAATGATTTTTTCATCTTCCTACATTTCATAGTGGGAGGAGTAAAACGCAAATCGACTATATTCTCATGAGACGCCGACATTTTACCAGTGCCACTGATTGCAAAGCCGTTCATTATGAGACCATCACACCTCAACATCTGCCGTTGATTGCCGTCCTGCGAATTAAGCCACTGATAAAACAGCGTGAGGAACGCACTGGCCCGCGACGCATTAAATTGTGGCGATTTCGTGGAAAGAAAGAAGAAACGATCTCACTCACATGATTAACGACCATTACGAATGTGGAAGAATCGTGAAACCAAACGAAAGACACGATCCACAAAGCGGCCTCTGCAATCCACGGGGTCACCAAGCCAATCAAACGATACATCAACCGAGATACTTGGCTTTGGAACGATGATGTTGAAATGAAGGAAATGCCTCTACCACCAATGTCTCGACGATAAAAAGTTTGTTAATTGGCAAATTTATAAGAATGCCAACTGGGAAGCAAAGAAAGCGGTCGCTGTAACCCGAGCGAATCATTACCAAAATTTTTACGGTAAACTGGACACTCGGGATGGCGAGAGAGATCTGTAGGAAAGGATTTGTCAAAAACTGAGAAACTACTGAAGCAATACACGTTGCGCGTTTATTCATGGAAAAACACCGTGAGAAGCATCGCCCTGTTTACATTATTGTGTGTCACACGAACTCATCTGGTATGCTTTACGACAATACTTAGTGGCAGAAGAACTCGTGCGCTGGGTTCAATTGCGCTGCCACGATCCGAAAAGTAAAGTTCGAAGTATGGCGGGTGCATCAAAACCGCTTCGTGTCTCTGTTGGTTTCACCACTCCTCTTTGTTCTTGATATGGACACCGTCACACAGGATATCCAACGTCCAGCGCCCTACACATTACTTTATGCAGATAATGTTTTCGTAGCGTCCCGGATCAACAATATCAGCTATCGTTATGAAATTGCTTCACGCATTAACGCAACCTGGATGAAGCGGCGTTCAACAACTGGTGTTCTTTGTGATCAACGTATCAACGAACGTCTCAAAATTAAAATTTACCGCAATGTCGTCCGTTAGTTGCCCTGTCGCCCTCTATAGTTGTGAGTGTTGGCCAACTATAAAAGACAATGAACGGCGTCTTGCAGTAATGGAGACGAAGATGTTTCGTTCGACTAGTGTCGTGATACGTTTTGATTACATCCGAAATGAGAATATCCGCGATTGGCCCCGATCTTCGGAAAACTACGAGAGAGGCGTCTTTGACGGTATGGTCACGCAATTCGTGCTAACGAGAATTCACTTGTCAAGATTGGTCTGAACATCGAAGTCGATGGTAAACGACCAAAAAGCAGGCCGAAACGACGGTGGCTTGATACGCTGGATGGGGATTTTAAAGCCTCGAGATTGCACCCAGATCAAGCATTCGATAGAGCCAAATGGCGAAACCGATCACGACGAGTCAACCCCGTTTGTGAACGGAACAACGGCCGAAGAAAAAGAAGAATATTATGCAACTACTGTCCATAAATTAAGTTGTATTTTTTAACATACATGTTTATGAAAAAGCCATGGCCACCTATTCAATTGATGCTATCAAATGGATGAGACTAACTGGGGTCGTTTATGCAGTCCATGTTGTCTGGAATCGGTTTCTATTCGCTAATCCAGCTATTCCTCGTAACAATTTTTTTGCACTCCAAATCGACCACTCAATTCCAATGATTTTTAGTTTTTCTTCTCGAATATCTTGAATTTCTTCCAAGCGAGTTCGGAAATTTCTCTCCGTTTTCTTAGGCTGATGCAACCCCCTTAAAATCAGGCCTTCCTCTTCTTCCCAATTAAAATCACAAACTGTTACTTGTCGCTAGTTTACCTGATCGCTACTGAAAACAGTCGCTTTTTTCTCCACCGATCGGCCGTTGATAGTCATCCATTGCAAATTATCTTGCAGCATCCTGTATCACGATCATCAACCCATCCATCTAGTTGCCCATATTGCCAGGAATAGCATAATAGAATTTTTTTATGGGAAGCAGAGCAACGGTAAATTACCAATAAAAATTTTTATGTTAGAATTTCAAAGACAAATATTGTCAATATTGTTTGCTTTGCATTGGTCTGGAAGGAAATTAAAAATTTAAGATGATAGGAGGACAGAGTGATGTGGATAACTTGATGTTCCCGCCATGTTGCAATGGAAAATATCACCGGAAGAACGGGGATTCCAAGTAGACGATGAGATAAGCAGATGCTACAACTTTGCAGTGGTAAGACCAGTTGATACGCAACTGATAATGTCATATAAGTTGCATTGTTCCAGCCAGAAATCTTTAGGTTGGCACAAACATCAAAACATTAATGGATTCACGTTTTCTATTTTTGTAGAGTAGTACTATTTCATTTGATATATATTTACCCAGTCAACCATTAAAGAAGGAGAACAATTAACTAATTGGCTAATTGAAGTGCTGAAGGTTGGCTGACAATATTAATTTTGTTTATTGTATTGGAAGATACATTGATTTGCAATCGGTTAGACTAGGAGGTTTTTTACCTTGGAGCTAGTGTGAGATCCTTTCGATTTAATCTAGCTTGGTGCAGGTCGGATTAGCATATTTGGATTAATATAAATCTCGAATTATTATCAATTATGCAATCATTGAAGATGTTTCAATTTATATTCAGTTTTAGGTTTTTTTGATAACTTTCCATTTAGTACGGACTATAATTTCCCCAACATTGGTAACAAACTTTTAATTTTCATATTCGTATTCACTCGTCCGCTCATGCGTACATACCTAATTAAAAAAGATTGACCTATATAATGCATACTTTTTATATCATCCAAAATCCCGACTAATAGGTCTATAACACTTTCTCATTCTAATATACTATTTGTATGCTTGCACGGGTTTTGCGAGTTATTCAGAATTACTCCAACCGGACATTGAGAAACAACTAAAAGGCTATTGGCCCCAAATTATAGAAGTCGGCGACATGTTTGCCGAAAAGCAGCATCAAGCATATAAAACTAAAAAAAATATCGGTCAAGATAATAAAAATCAGATCAAATTTATCATTTGCATAAAGTAGTTTTTGGGGGAAAAAAGATTGTCTAAACGCAACTGGATGTTCTAGATTCCAACAGTTTCTCTAGGGAGATGATAGGGATACCACATAAGTAGAACACTTATTCGAAACGTATCCGGTACCAATAATCACGTAGCCACTCTGAATGAGTAGTTCATGGAGTAAAAGCGATTTTTAATTTTTGTTATCTATGTCGGCATAATTTAAATGTATCTCTATAAACATTTGCGAATACTGTTAATTGGCAAAAAAAAAGAGAACTGCTAATTAATGAGAATGGAAGCGGTTCTGAGTGCAGACATCTCCTTCGCCACTGGGTCCATTTGTGCAAAGACAGGCAGGCCTAGCAGCTCTGACGTAAATTTAGTGCTTATAAATTTAAAAAATGAACTTTTCACTTTAAAGATATTTGAAAATCTTTTGTTTGGAAGATCTTAAGGCTTTTTGTAGAACTTGTTTTAAATATTTTTTTAAAAAAAAAAAGCTGAGCTGAAGGTGGAAATGTCACTATGTTCTAAATATGTATGCAGACTAATAAATAAACTTGTATTTATTTTTGCCTTTATTTTAGCTTTTTTTGAGGCAGTTGTTACCCGGCTTTCAAATTAATTCGCTCTACTTGTGGTGGGGCGAGGTGGGGATACTGTGAGGGTGACTATAATTTGATTCCTTACACTGTGTTGTTTATTAGTCCTTGTCGCTTCGCTCGATAGTAGTTATTTATGGAAGAAAAGTTAGTAGAATTTCGTTGAATATTGCATGAGGGGACTATTTTTTTCAATCTTTCAGGTAAAATATTATGTTTTACCTTTCCAAATTCTGTAGAGTTTCTAAGCCTTTTTTCTGGATTCGAATATGTGGTTGCTCCATTATGATCAATCATAACATACATAATTACTTCATGCTATATTATTGGAAATCATATTTCTACTTTGAGGCTTATTTGGAGGAATACGCATTAGGGATTCGAGAAAAGGAGGCGAAACATACCATTCCAGCTCTGGGCTGAAGGCAGCCTGTAAACCGAATTTGAAAATTTGTATCATCATGAATTTAGAAATTGCATATTACTACGATTCGGCACAAATACCTTTGCCTCCAGCGTCTCAATCCGCTTTTCATTTACACTTCTGCAATAAAGTGAGTACACAGCCGTGGAAAAAGTGTTGAAACCCTCCTATACCTGAGTGTAACTACGCGGTATTTCTAGCGATTAATTATTTGAAATAATAATAAGTTTAAAAAATCCAAAAATGACGGTTTCGTCCAGGGCAGAGGCAACTCATCAGACGCTGCCAACAGGTGGAAAAACGCTCTCTTTATCATCGCTGTAAGTTGCTCCTCATTTAGTCCGGTCCACCATCATGTGGATGTGGACTTAGGATCCCGCATATCCTAAATAACTACCTAATAATAAGTTGTTTTTCCTATTCGCTAGTGTTGATTTATATTGTGTAAATACCGATATTTCGGGAACCACTTGTTCCCTACATAAGTGCTATTCAGTCGACTTTTTAACATTGATGAAGGGAACAGGTGGTTCCCAAAATATCGGTGTTTGCAAATTATAAAGTCAATCGGAGTAAAATTAACGAATTTATTTGAATGCTTGTTGTTTTAGGCCGGGACTTTTAGTAGGTAGAATTTCAAATCGCTTTTTTTTGAAGTGCATGTAGGCATAAAACGCCTGCCGAACCAACGTCAACAGCTCTACTATCAAACCCTACCTCCACCTCCACGTGGTGACCGTTGGGAGCTCTTTCTTAACGAAAAACTGCAGACGAAGAAGGATGAGGGCGAGTCTCACGCGCCTAAAAACGGGACAAGTTGTACCAACTGGTCCTCCTGGTTGGGGGTTGGGTAGGGTTGACAACCCCACATGGAAAAAACTTGTTACGAAGCCACAACAGGAACCTCGGACTGGACGGATTACACAACGACGAACCCGAAAACGACAAAGGAATAACGATGCGTTTCTTAGTCAGCCCAAATTTAGAAATATAAGCCTCATTAACGTCCACGTCCCTACAGAGGAGACTGCAGAATCGGAGAAGGATACCTTCTACAAGGCAGTTGAGCGGACCCTCGAAACCTATCTCCGATATGATATCAAAATCATACTTGGGGATTTTAACAGTCAAGTAGGGAAGGAGCCCGTATTCAGGCGATAAGTTGGCTCCCATTGTTTACATCAAAATACAAATGATAATGGACTGCGGATTATTCAATTAGCAGTGTCATACGAAATGGTTGTTGGAAGTACCTAGTTTGCGCGGAAAGCAGTCTACAAGCATACGTGGGCCTCTCCAGACGTGACCACTTTCAACCAAATTGACCACGTGTTGATCGAACGCCGCCACCTCTCAGCCTTGATGAATGTCAGAACATATAGGGGGGCCAATATAGACTCGTATCACTAGCTCGTTGGCGTGGTGTTCCGAGCTCGGATAACAACACCACCACCTACAATCCCCTCTGACAATTAGGTGAGAGTTAACACTGAAGCCATCCACAACACAACCCTCCGCGACACCTATAAGAGGGAAATGGATGCCGCAATAACCGCAGTCAACAGAGATTCTGGAGATGAAGCATCAACAAATGATCTTCACAATCACCTGAAGAACGTTATCATAAATACAGCTACAAACATACTTGACCCCAGTCGCAAAAAGAGTCGGAACGGCTGGTTTGACGATGAAAGTAAAACAGCAACGGTACGGAAAAATGTTGTATACCGAGTAATGTTGCATTCGTAAAGGACGCCGGCACCCGCAGAGACTTATCACGAACTCCGTCGAGCGGAGAAGCGACTTCACAGATGGAAAAAGGAAGCCTGGGAGAACCAACAGGTCTGTAAACTCGAAAAGTACAAGGAGCAACCGCACCAGGCGCAGAAGTTTTACCAACAAGTCAGCAGGATGAAGCCTTACACACCTCGATGTTCATCCTGCCAAGACAAAGATAGAAATCTGATTTCCGATAGAATGGGCATATTGGAACGTTGGGTTAGGTACTTTGATGAACTTATGAACAGCCAGAACATCGGCAAGTTGGAGGTCCCGCTAACTAAAGACGACGGGCAAGTACTGCCACCACCAATTACCGAAGAAACAGTCCGTGCAATTGATCGGCATAAAAATCATAAGTCGCCAGGAGCGGATGGAATTACACCCGAATTGGTTAAATATGGAGGCGACCAGTTACACCAAGTGCTTCATTAACTGATTCTCAAGGTGTGGGACAACGAACCAATGTCTGACGATTGGCAAAGAGACATTATCTGTCTCATACATAAAAAGGGGGATATCACGCAGTGCAGCAATTATAGAGGTATCACGTTGCTGAGTACAATCTATAAGATATTCTCCGCTATCTTGCTAGGCCGGATAGCCCCATTCGCCCAGAACATTATTGGCTCATACCAAAGAGGCTTCACTCCAGGCAAATCAGCAATCAGCAGTTGTACAATTTTTTCATCGGCTTTAAAGCCGCCTATGATAACACAGCCAGGGTAAAACTGTACACGGCCATGAGAATTCGGTATCCCAACGAAATTGATAAGATTGGCTAGGCTAGCCCTTGACTAATGTGTGAGGTCAGATAAAAGCAGCAGGATCACTCTCGAGACCATTCAACATCAACAACGGTCTACGAGAAGGAGATGCCTTATCGAGAAAGTGATTCGCGATGCGATGGGAAGGACAACCCGAGATGTACAGTCTGCCTTCATCCAGCTCGAGTAGGCAGCGCGAGATCTTGGGCTGCACATCAATGAAGGCAAGACGAAGTGCATGGTGGCAGCGTCAGCACCAAAACCAAAAGAACGAACAACATCGAATCGCACTGGTCAAACGAAAACAATGAAGATAGATAACTTTGAGACCGTTGATAATTTCTCCTATCTACGGTCGAAAACCACAGCCGATAACAGTTACGATGGTGAAATCCACGCACGGTTCTTGGCAGCCAGCAGATCCTATTTCAGCTTACAAAAACTGGCCCGCTCGGAATGTCTCATGATAGGGTCAAAGCTCTTACTGTACAAGACAATAGTCTTGCCATTCTTCATGTATTCCTCGGACACTTGACCGTGAAGTTGTGGATAAAATCCGGCTCAATAGGTTACGGTGGGGGGTCACTTAATCTGTATGGAAGAGGATGATCCACCCCGGAAAGTCTATGAGGGCAATATCTATGGTAGAAAAAGAACACATGGTAGACCCTGCCTGAGATGGCGCGATAGCGTAGGTTAGGACGGCAGACAGATTTTAGGGATATCGAATTTGTATACCTCGGCACAAAACTGGGATTTCGGGAGTTTCTTATTAATGTTGATGATGATGATGATGATGACATAAAACAAAACGAATTTGATGACATAGTTAAATATTTCAAATATTCCTTAATAATTTTTTTTTCAAACTTCAACTCCGCCAGAGTGTGATAAATTCACGTGAAATATAAACTTTTGTCCTTCTATAACTTTCTTAATAATCATTGGTTATGGCGAATTTCAAGCTTGTCGTATAGTTATAAGTATCACTTCTAACTCAGGTGCAGTTGCTTTGTCTTGTCCAGTGGTCCTTGTTGATCGCAATCAACAAAATGCAATTGATTCTCGAGGTTAGAACGGGCAGAGTGGCTGACTCACCGCGTTCTATTTGAATTGCCTTTGTCCGCTGGAGGTTGCGCTACTTTCGGGTGTTTTCAACCGACTCGCTGATAAAGGCTTAGACAATTGCTCCTGGACTGCTTTCGCGTCGCACTTTATTAATGGCTTTTCGGCGAAACTCCGCGTGGATCACGAATATAAAGTCGACATGCAGGATTACGTTACAATCGCTAATACAAATCGTCTCACGGGGGTCTTCTTCAGGGGGGGGTCACCAACTTTGGGGACAGGTTTCCCCAATTTAAAATAAAAATCCATTTCTATTTTTTTTTGACATTATTTACTTTAAAACGTTACATTTCTCACGATCAACTTTGGTATCTCACTCTCACCGCACCGACGGTCTTCCCGAGTTTTTTTTTGGCATCTTCACTCTCGCCTCGATCTCTTGTCAGGCTGTCAGCTGTTTCCACCGCCGTTCAATGCGGCGGCAGAGGCGAATCCGAGTGGCGTTCAGGTTCGCGCCTTCGATGTGCCGCCACAATATTTGCGAAAGTGGATACTGATTAAGGGAGTGGCGTCATGGTGGGTTTAGTATTTGTATTGCCTGGAGATAAACTCTACTGGGACACGAAATAGGTGGGTCTCATCAACACTGAAAAGGAAGTCTTTACTTTATCACGTACTTGAAAGAATTGGGTTTTGAGTGCCTGGCTCAATTTTCATTGTTTCGGATGATGAGAGCCTCTTTTCACAAGTTAGGAAAATGGTTTTCTTCTAGGATTTTGTTGAAAATAATGGACAGAGGAAAGGATATGGACTGACAAGTTTCAAGCGAAAAGTGGTTTGAAAGATCGTGGTAACCAGGGTCGACATTGACGTGAAGGTTGCCAATGAGGTATTTCACAGGGAAAGGTGTGAGGAGGGGAATGGTAGGAGATGCGGGGCAGCCTGCACCAAGTAATGGAAGAGGAGAGAGGGGAAGAAACATAGACCGAGGAACAGTCGAATGTGGGACTATGAAGGCATGAGGTTTCCGCTCTCTAGTGAGTTTTCAACACTGCTTAGTTATACGGATTTGGCCGAGGGACGCCGAGTTTTGAAAATAATGAAATCAGCATAGGTTTCAAAGGACAAGAACTTTTTCTTCGCAGTGCGTTTTCGACTAAGTTAACTAAGGCAGATAAGAGTGTAGGGACTTAGGGGACCTTGGACATAACAGGGAAGAAAACCTGATAAAATGGAATAGAAAATGTTCACCGACTCTATAATCAGCGTGAAATGCTGGAGATCTCCCCCCTGTATCGATTATACCGCGTTATCCCTTTCTGAGTTTTCATTTTGATGAGTGGTTTTAATAACGTGATTCAGACTCTGTATTATTATTATTCTGTTAAGGGAAAGTCGCACCGCGTCCTTGGAGAACTATTGTGCCCCTTTTACTGGTTATAGTGTACCTGTTGATCATAGTATCTCAAGCAGGCCTGGAACCGTTAGGAACTTTATTATGTTCCCCACTTCCAGAAGTTTCAGCTTTGCATCTGGTATTAAGTGTTCTCCCAGATGTATCGACCTACTTTGCACAAGTGCCGGACACTGTCCCAGGACGTGCATAGAGGTTTCGTTCTCCTCCTCACAGAACCTGCACGCAGTGTCCGCAGATATCCCTAGCTTCCCTATATTTCAGCCGACAATGACCAGTGAGAATTCCCACTATGATACGGAGGTTCTTTTTGGTGAGGTTTAAGCAATCCTTTGTACGCATGGGTTCGTATCCCCCAATAAGCACCCTGGACTGCTCCATCCCTGGTAGGCCCGCCCAATATAGTTCCTTCAACCGTTTCTCTTCGTTTCTTAGATTCATAGCCATGAAACCGTTTCCGATTCCACAGAAGGGTTCTGGCCCATGTAAAGGCATCCCTGCTCCCTTCTTGGCTAGTTCATCCGCTGTCTCATTGCCTTCCAACCCAGTATAGCCTGGAACCCAAAGTATCCAGACCTTGTTGGACGAGCCGAGTGTATTCAGTCTCTCAAGGCATTCCCATACCAGTTTAGAGTTCACCTGGTTGGACCTAAGTGCCTTCATCGCTGCTTGGCTATCGGTGAGAATAGCTATGTTCTGCCCCCTGTAGTTTCTTTGCAGATTAAAGGAGGCACATTTGTCTATGGCGTAAATTTCCGTGTGGAATATGTTAGTGTACCTGCTCATTGGCTCAAAGTACATTTTCCTTGGACCAATGACACCGGCACCCGCTCCCTCTGCTGTGAGGGATCCGTCAGTGTACCAAGTAATCAGTTACTGGTTTAAGCCGTATGTCGCAGCCACGCTCTCCCAGTTTGCCTTGTCACTCCCACGTGTTTCAAACTTCTTATCGAAGTGAAACCACGTTGTCATGTTGTCCCTCGGTATCAGTAATTCGGGATGCCGCTTAGAAAGGATATCAATCTTCCTTCGATTTAGGCAGCTCCCCGCCTCACTCATACTACCGGCCATCCTGAATATTAATCTCCTTGCCTGCATCTGTATGTGCAGATGGGGAGGGGTTAATCCCAGAAGGACCTCCAGGACTCTATAACAACGACTAGATTTTCTAACCCTGATTATCTCGTTTCAACAACAAGTGAATGATACATCCAACGTCCAGCGCCCTATACACTGCTCTATGCAGATGATGTTTTCCAGGCATCTAGTTGGAAAAATGATCTCGAGCAACTTGTCCAAAAATGGAATGATCCCCTCATTTAATACGGTCTCAGATTGAATCTAAATAAAACTGACTTTTTGACGACCGATCCCCTTGAAACAGGTAGAATCATTGTCAGCGACAGTAACCTGTCCAGAAATGAGCTATTTTAATATCTCGAGTCAATACTATCAGCCAATGGAGAACCTGGATGAAGTGGCCTTCCATAACTGTTATTCTTTGTGATCAACGTATCAACAAACGTCTCAGATCTAAAATTTTCCGCAATGTCGTCCGTCCTGTCGCTCTCTACGGTTCTGGATGTTGGCCGACTATAAAAGACGATAAACGGCATCTTGCGGTAATGGGGACGAAGATGTTACGTTGGACTAGTGGCGTGACACGTTTTGATCACATCCGAAATGAGGATATCCGCGATCGTTATAGGGTTGCACCGATCTTGGAAAAATTGGGAGAGAGGCGTCTTCGATGGTTGCGTAATTTGCACCAATGAGAATTTACTTGCCAACATTGGTCTGAACATCAAAGTCGATGGTAAACGAACAATGGCCGGCCGAAATAATGATGGCTTCATATGCTGGATGGGGATTTAAAAGCCTCGAGGTTGCATTCATATCAATCATTTGATAGAGCTAAGTGGCGAAACCGATCACGACGAGCCGACTCGCTTATGAAGGGCACAAAGGCTGAAGGAAAAGAAGAAGAACAATAGGGGAACGATAAAGGAGAAAGTAAACTTAGTTAATGTTAATTCTAATATCGAACAAAAATAAACAAATTTATTTTCTATAAATGTCTTCGCTTTTTTCTCCCTTAGAACTACAATTTTTTTCTTGATACTTATAAACTTCCGCGCTAATCTTTTCATGCATTGTTCAGCGAAATATTTACTTCCGTAATGGTCTTACTTGTGACATTTAGTTTTTATCTAAAAACAAAACTATTCTAAGAACATGTTGACTTTTACGAGCTAAAAGATATAAATTTAGTATAAGAAAAATTAATTATCCCCTTTTTTCATGCAGAGTAGTACATATTTGCATCTTTTTCAGTTTTCCGTTTTATCAATAAAAATCTCCTTCTCATTGTTGTCTGTTAAGACTTTTTATCATCATTTAATTTGCCGTGCACATGGTTTTTTTGTCTTCAATTGCGGAAGTCTTGGGAGAATTGTTTAAATTAGCAATAGCCGTCTTTCTTCAAACATTGTTTGAATAATATAATGAATAGATCGAAAACAAGGCCAATAAAAATAGACATATTCTATCACAATATCGAATCTAATTTCAAGTAAGAAATATTGGTTGAGCTCTCAATTTGCTGAGCAAACGTTTGAATTATAGCTTGCCAGCTTACGGACCAGTAACTAGTCGTTTTTCTAATTGACGTTTTGTCCTTGCTATTAGCCTTCGGATTGGATTCAAGTGCGATGAAATTTTTTGAATTTTGGTTTGGGTAGTCGCTGACACCTGTTTCTTTCTATCACGCAAAAAGCAAGCAGTTGGAAAACAATGCCGAATATATATTCGTGCTTGAATCACGAGTAGTTCCATAAAATTAGTCATATTGCCTTAGGTCATCCATGTTTTGGTAGTTTTTTTATCGGTCCCGATAATCATTAGTTAATGGGCGCCACTCGATAGAATTAGCTGATAATTATGTCCGCAAATTACCTCCTATAAATTAAAGCTTAGTGCCCAACATCTGGTAATTCGGTGGTTTCCGAGATGTTTATCTTTTTGGTGTCATAAATATAATATCTTGATTTGAACGCCTATTATAGGCTTTATGAATGAATTGATGCTCATCAACTGAAACAGGTACCTTTGTTTATAGGTGGCTGAAAAAAATTCCGTGGAAAAGTCGGCCCAGAGCAAAAAAGAAGTTCTGGTTCATTACCGAGGCTAATTAGGTTTAAGTCCACTAAATTGAAAAGTAAAACGTCCAGTGATTGGCATTACATTTTAGCGTGTAACAAATCACTATTAACTTAATTCTTTCATATTTAGTAGTATCAAGTCGCCTAGACAGTCATAAAAATTCACGAGAGCGTATCTAATTAGATAGCATAGAAATGCAATTAAGTAAGCATTGAGATAACATTGGGAAACCCATAGTAGAAATTCTGAACTTGCTTAGACATTGTTCAGAACTAGGACAGGTGTTTAATGCAGTTTCTAACTGGTTCTAACTATGTACATATAACTAAACATGCAGATCTATACGTGTCATAATTGCATATTTACAAATGTATCCATTCGTTCTGTAGCTTTTCTTATTGGCGATAATTGATATTATACAGACACCAATTAATGATTCTAATAATTGTAGCAGATATGCGTATTTGCCTGATGTGGTTATGCAAGCCGCGGTGATTAGTTGAACATCTGGAATGTTACTTTGCATATCGGTGGAAAGAAATCTGTCGGAAAATCTATTAATTTTGTAAGCTATGTATAGTTTAATGTTGCCATTTGCATACATGAAATTGAATAAATTTGAATGGATGTTGAATGAGTAAGTATCTTGCTGTGCTTTTGAAACAGTAGCGACAGCTAGACGTAGAGAATCCACATCAGAAGGATGACAGAAAACGGCAAAAGTATTTGCCTCTGAATATTGAAATCCGCCTGCAGGGATACGAATATCTAATTATTTCGCCTACGTTCCCTTGGCAAGTGGACTGCAGCTGTGGCAGTTGTATCTTACTCTTGATGTAATATAAGCTCGACACTTTCAAATTTAGATCCATGATATACATATAAGTATCATAATTAGCCACTTTTCCATTAGATGCACTGACACGTAAAATAGGTATTTCTGATTCTAAAATTTATCTACTACTGCCAAACCCCAGCAGAATCTAAAGGCTTCATATATGAAGGCCATTTCTTATCTCTAGTTCATTCTCACCACTTAAGACCAGAATACGTTATGAATATTTAAATGAGGAAAAACAAGAATCAGCCAAAGTTGGCCGTTCAGGAATGGAGGTGAATGGAGTTCCACTGAAGTGTCCCGTTGACACGAGCTTGCATATTTCTGTGCTAGTGCTATCTACACTTGAGAATGTTATGGAGAAGAAGTCCCTTCACTTCACGTTTATAATTTGTACACGACTCACGGGTTGAGGCATGCTGGTGTTGTGTGGCCTAAGGCACTGGCAATCTAGCTCGAACCAGTTCTTAAACTCGTTAAGCGGTGCAGACATCCCTACATCCTATATGAAACGACCAACCTAACCTACGGGATACGCCCTTGTGGTCTGGTACAACGTGGGTTGGCACGGTGCGGAAAGTCAGGCTCATAAAAGCTCGAGGGATCTGGCGTAATAGCTGGAGAAATGTGGTGTTGATTCAGTGAGTTTTCCTGTATGACGCTCGAAGTATCAGCCTTTCTTTAATTTTTTTTTTTCAATATGAGTAAAAAGAATTGTTCCTTCTTCGACGATTACCAAGCTTGTCGTGGTGTCATCGTGAACGGTGAACTCTGGGTACCAGACGATCCCCAGTTTCAACTAGCCTTGTATCGGCAGAAAGGGGCTCTGATGAAATTGACTTATTTTCCCCGATAAACTAAAGACTTAAAAAACAAAAGAACTCAACAGCACTTGAATCACGACGATTCAACCTGTGTCTAGACTCAGATTCGCCACTTATTCAAGTGGGAACTAATTCTATTAGGAGCCGGTCCTTAATGGACGAGCCGAAGCAGCCTCATTCTCTCAGCGTTCCTGACGCCGGGCTCCAATCGGCGCTACCTGCTGAGGCTAGAGTCCTATCTATGGGTGTTTTCGGGCAGCAAACTACCTCCGGGCAAACAGCGTCGGACAAATCAATGCCTCCAGGAAAGAAGCCTTTGGGTAAACCGCCCTCGGGCAAACTGCCGGTGGGCAAACCACCTCCGGGCAGATGGCTTCGGGGAAAACACAACCCCCGGGTTGAGCTAATGTTGAAGGGAAACGATCTTCCGGGGTATCTGCGGCTAAGGGTAGACCAAAGCGGCAGCGGTCTTTTGACAATTCCAACTTTTCGGCTTAAATGGCTGCAAAGATGGCTCGTCCGGTAACGGCTAAGTCTTCATTTGCAGCCAAGACTATGGAAGTCGATGGATGGGTCTTGTATGACGACACCAATGAATTTTCTTTCAAAAATTTTCATCTTTAAGATTTCCGTAATTCTCGAGTAGTGTCTTTCGCCATACAATATTAAACGATGCAAATCTACAAGTAAACGGGGAATGGCCAAATTTCAGTCTTCCTCGTTTGGAACCCGCAAACATAATGAGGATATGCTACTGAGGGCGTATTTCCAAAAAAATCCAAACTCGCTTGTCCCCGCATTACGCCGTTCAAGAAAGAATATAAAACTTTTTAAAGTTATTAAACGAAAAGACTGTCAAAGGTAGGTAGGGATGAACACTACTCATAAGCTCAGATGGCAATGCCTTTCCGCATATAGCAAATGCCCCTAAATTTAGAAACTTTTAGTAGGCAGTCACAAACAAGATGTTAAGTCTCAAGGCGAACATACGAGTAAAAATGACAAACTATCAAGGGAAAACAATGGGAAACTTCACTCAAAAAAGCGGAATAGGAGTGAGACTTGGGAGCGCTAGCTTCAAACGCAAGGGATGTGTAATTGAAAACTTATAAGGTAAAGTGAACTATTTGTCACATCCAACGCGGGGGCGAACATTGGAGGAGCACCTTTGACTTCATCAGACTTTCGTTTTTAGCTTTCCGGGTGGACATGATATGATTCTTTTCATTTTCCTTCCGACTTCACTTGACTTCATTTTGTAAGCTAAGCCTCCTTCCCTTAAGTTATTATTTCTTTGTCTTATTCCACTGTTTAGAGTAGGTCTTTCATCATTTTTCTTCTACCATAGCAGCTTTTTTGCCTTCGGATTTACCCCCGTTCTAAATATATTCCGTGGAAAATCTTGGAAAAAGATCCTATCAAACTTTTATGAGACCTCACCATTATTACCGAGCACAAATTTCATCCCACTGTGGCGGTGCATCACAGGCGCAAATCTGGCCGCCATTATGAACTCGCCTCCACTGCTGCATCCAATGGCCGCGGAAAACAGCTGACGGTCTGACATAGACTGGACGACAAATGACAAGAAGGACCTTTACGAAAAAAAAAACAGTCAAAACTTAGAAGAAGTTACTCTTTTCTTTTTTTTTTTATTGTTCCCTTCTTATTATTTTTCATTATTTATTTTCTTTCATTATTATTCTATTCATTATTTATTTTTTTTCACTACAATATTATTTATTCATTCTTATCTTATTCCGGTGAATTTCGCTACGGTCGGCAGGATTTTTTTTGTTTGGTATTTGCTCTCTCCTGTCTTTGTCAGACCGTTTTTTCAGTGTGGCTGCAGAAATTGCTGCTTCGGCGGACGCAAATTTGTTTGGAACCAGAGTTGGTTTCCCTCTGGTGTTCCATCGCCCTGTCCTTTCGTTCTTTCTACCTCCCCCCCACCCCCCGCCAGATTTTCCTACTCAATTACTAACTGAATGTACTGTCGTTAGGTGACCGTACCCTCAGCCAGTTGCTCCGTGAAACGAGGCAATTGGTTGCGATAAGGATGGCTCGGAGCTGCTGAAGTCACTCAGGCTGCAGTGTCTTTCGGAGAGCTCCCGCTCCACCTTGGTCTGCGCGGACTCGGGGTCGCTGTGAGTGTTGTCCACGACGGCCGATAAAATACACGATGTGTATGCATAAATTTTTCGAGAGACAACTCGGTAAGTGGAGGACCACAAGTCAATGGTGACAGCATTGGTTGACGCGGTCACCAGGCTCGTTGCGACGGTTGGCACTTTGCGTTCGGGAGGTAGATCTCGATCACGGCTTAGGTCTGCTTCCCGAAAGGGGCGTTCGGGTAGTCGTTCCTCATCTTGTTGGCACTATCGGAAATACGGAGCTCAAGCGACTAAATGTACTACCGGACGCACATTTAGCGCAACAAAAAACTAGGCTCGCTGGGTGTCTTGGCGACGGCTACCCCGGCCTTAAACTGACATTACTTCCTGGTGGATAGGGGCTCTGAGGTGTCGGTTCTCCCTGTACCCCGTACGAAGACCCTATTTCCACACGTCTGGCGGCTGCGAACTCCTCTCCTATCAGCACCTATGGCTATAGGCAGGTACACGTGAGTCTCGGACTGCGCCGAATGTTTTCGTGGCGTTTCAGGGAAAGTTTTTATCAGCCAAAATAACGCACTTTCTATAATTTTTGAGAACGTTGCCGACCACCGAATTCGTATACTCCTCCCAAAGTGCAGTAACATTGCTACTGAAAGTAGTTTCTCGCAGCCGCTTAAGCGCGTTCTGCAGCACCACATCAACACTACCGGGTCTCCAATCTTCTCAAAGGTGCGTCCACTTTCACCCAGAAGCTTGCTGCTGCGAAGAAAGAGTTCGAAGACTTGCCGAAACAGGGTATTTGCAGACCATCCAATAGCTGTTGGTCCTCTCCACTTCATTTCGTCCCTAAACGGCGAATGGCGGCCATGTGGAGATTATAGGCGTCTGAATGCTCAGACAGTTCCAGACCGATATCCTATTCCACTTAACCATGATTTTGCCGTGCTTTTTCGACCTTGGATTTAGCCAAGGCGTATCACTACATCCCTGTCGCGCCCGAAGACATACCGAAGTCGGCTATTTGCAAACCTTTCGAACTCTTCATCAGCTCATTCTTACGAAACTTGAACTTTTGTTTCCTTTACACGGATAATATTTTGGTCGCTTCGTCTTCATAGTCTAAGCAGGTAGAACATCTCGAATGTATTTTTCAACGTATCCTTGACGCCGGACTTCTACTCAACCTGGAAAAATGTAGATTCCTCAAGAGGCAAGTAAAATTTCCCGGCCACTTTTCACAACCTGACGCAGACAAGTTTGAGGCGATTTAGAGTTTTTCACTACCAACCACGGTAAAGGATCTGCGAAGGTTCTTCGGTATGTTAAATTTCTATCGTCGTTTCTTGTCTCCTTCTGGACATCAAAGCAGGGTTAAGCGACTCGCAAATGCCGTGTCTATTCAGGGACGCGGTTTCGAAGATGCGAAGATGTTCCGACACCCGAAATCGGTGGCTAAAACCCCTGGCGATCTTGAAATGTGTGACCAGGCTCTCATCATGGTGGATGGGCTCGTAGGCCGCTGCAACCACCATACGAAGGTCCTTTTAGAGCGCTAGAACGAGGCAAGCCCTCTTTCAAGCGCGACGTTCGAGGTGGGCCTAAGTAGATCTCTTCATCGAGGCTGAACGAGCGGTTTCAGCTGGGGGGGGGGGAGTGGTATGGCCGGGCATCGGAGGCGCGAGCCTGAGCGCCATTATGAATTCGACTCCAGCGCTGCATCCAGTGACCTCCGAAATCAGCTGACGGCCTGGCGTAGATAGTAGGAGAAAAGTTAGAACTCTCTCGAGACTGGACCGCCGGCTCGACCGGACCAATGTAATGAAAAAATTCAAATTTGACTGTTCGACGGTGTGAATAGTACAGAGGCATATCAAATGGTCAGTATTTTATTTCATAAGTTTTAGTTTTGATATCGGCTCTAAAATAGGATAATCGATTAAAAATTCCGAACTTAAATCGGGCCCGGACCCCTTTTTAGACATTATTCGACTGAAGAATTACAATGGATTGCATCATTCCGATTTCTGCTCAATAAAGTTAATGTTAGTATTTTACTAAGTTCTTGAAATTGATTATTTAACCAACATTTATTTTTTTGCAGGTAAATCAACCACTTAAGATAGAAATACATTAAAACCAAATAATGATAATCGTAAAAATAATGAGAGCAGCGAAAATGATTAAAATTTTGAAGATGGAATTACAGAAAAAAGATAACTAATTTGCGCAGCAAACGCTTTGAAAATAAAACTTATGATGTTTCTGTGTGAAAACTATCTATGTTTTACTATCGTTTCCCATCAGACAAATATAGGAAATTAGACTACTTTAAATAGTCTTTTCGGTTCCGTATAATAGGAATGGTGATTCGATCATAACAGAACAGTAAAAATATTTATGCATGATGGAGATGCTAAATTCCAATAATGGTTATCTTATACTCTTTATAATAATGGTGATTTCATAATCGTTGAAATAGATGGATTTTTCTTACTAATTTTGCTAAAGTGGAGATGATATCTGTTTACTAATCAATTTCTCATAAAGGTTTTACAATGTCAAGTCAAGAAATCATAGGCGATGGAAAACCCGTTGAATCCCAGTCAACTTATTGATGCTTGAAGCTACCTCGGATGTTCATCTTAAATGCAATTAGAAGTTGCTGCGAAATCATACATTTTTATTCAGTTCACATGTCTAAAAGAAAAACGAGATTTTAATTAACAATATTGTAACATTTGAGATTTTTTTTTCACCATTTTCTTCAAAAAGTGAGTTGGTTGCGAATAAATAAGCCGGCTTACCTTGAATTTTGAAAATGGGTAATTGTCTATATATAAATTGTTTTAACGGTTATGGAGTAGATATTTAGAGAGAATTGCAGATTGTTAACATTGTATTCCTGCCTAAATATAAAAATACAATATTATGCACTAATGTACGTATTATTATGCATAGAGAATGAAACATGAAAAATTTCCATGTGTGAACAAGTTGGATCTACGTAAGTGTGTTCTTTTCAGTTTTTATGATAATATTTAGTACATTTTATAAACTGGATTCCTCACAAAGAGAAAAAAATATTTTCGTGTATAAAAACAAGGAGTCGACAGCCTTGAATGCACGGAATGAGGAGCGGAATTCATATGAATATGGAAGTAGTCGATACGTTCTACGGATAAAATAATGTATTCAACTTTTTTTTTTCAAATTTAGAAAGGAAGAACGTGACAGACACATTAGCATTTTACACATAATAAATTTCTGCTTCCGACTTGTTAATAGTTCTAGTTATTTTCATATTGAAATGCATCCTCTCCTTTGATTTATAGAGATATCGAGTTGTATCTAGATTCGATTTTAGAGATTTCTAATTTTGTTTGGATACGTGAAAAAGTAATATTTGACATTAAGAAATAAAAGTGAAAAATTTTCTATTTTATGGTTGAACATTTTGCTTCTCGCATTCCAATTCGTACTTAAGTACCTTTGTTGACAAGGGTATAGATCCTGGAAAACCATATTATATGCAACAGACAGACAGCCGATTTTAAGAACTTTATTTTTCCACAGGAAGCCTTAAAAACGAATGCAACTTTAATCATGATATATTTGTACATAGGTTGCCAGATAAGTTTGTACGGCTTTGGTTCCACTTCCATCACGTTTCATGTATAGTTTACATTTAGTGGCGTTGCTAGGTAGGGCACAATGAAACAGGAATTGAAACAACCACCAATCGAATCGGCGGAAACCAAGGCACAATTTTTAGGTTATAAGTAGAAGTATAAAACAAATGTAGTTATCATTTATTTACTTTAGTTTAAGTATCAATACTTGTATTTATATTGCTTAGAAGGGCCACGTTTCTTAAGAATTGGGGGTAAGGATTTGTTTAAGAGACCACGAATATATGACTATTTATTATCAATTCGTATCTTGTCATCTATAAGGTAATACCTATTTGAAGCCATATATATCTTCGGTTTACTTTGCAAACCGGCTAACTCCGTTTCACCGAAAAGTACAGGAGCGGCAAAGAACATAATATTCCAAGTTAGAGTTATATCTATAATGAACCATTCTACTGTGTTTTGTAAAGTACACGCTTGAACTTTTCTAATGAGTTATTTAAATTTTGTTTTTCTTTAATAGACAAATTTCGAACACAAAGAAGGCGTTAGCTGATTTGCATTCTACCCATATCAATACGAATATATGGAGTTAGCGTAATTTCTCCAACCATTGAAAAAAAAGAATGAATATTATTATATTATTTTTTTCCGAGTTACCACAATCTCGGCAGATGCCGAATTCTACCTAATACTAGCACTAAGTGCTAAGCATTTCGGCTGGGACGATCCTACCTACTTAAAAACTAAAGGGGCGCTGGTGATAGTGGCCGGTTGTAGGCTAATTGGAGAATCCGTTGAAAACCTCCCGCAACATCAAGCACTTATGCAGAATGGTGAAATTCTGCATGGTTTGTTTGGAAAGTCCCAGGACATCAAGGGAAGCCGTCAGGGATTTAGGTAGAATACCTGTAGCTGACAATATTATTGAAATTACTACTACCCGCTCGAGACGCCAAATTTCTTTGATTTCCCGAGCCAATGGCTCATAGTTCACCTTCTTCTCCACGTATTTCCGTTCGATGTTGCTTTTATGGGGGATAGCAACATCAATTATATCGAGCCGACTCCGCTTGTGAACGGGACAAAGGCTGAAGAAAAAGAAGAAGCAACATCAATTATATACGAGCGGAGCGACCGGTCTTGTCAAATAACAGTACGTCAGGCTTGTTATGTAGAGTATGGCGATCATTCAGGACTTGCCAATCCCAATATATGCTATAAGCAGAATTATCAAGTACTCCTTGCGGCTCGCATCGGTAAACCAGACATGTTCCCGTGATCAGCCCATCTTTGTATCCAAGGTTTAGAAGAACAAACTTGCATACAGCATTATGCCTGGTGACGTATTGCACCTGTGACGTAACAGCACAGCCAGAAATGAGATGTCCAACGTCTCTAACGCCGAAGTACACATTCTGCACTGGTCGTTCACCACCTGTTCTTTCATGATAAGTTTTTTATAAGCTCGGGTGGCGACCAGGTTGTTCTGAATGGCACACATGAACCCCTCCGTCTCAGCAAAGAGTTCTCTAGCACACAGCCATCTGTTCTACAAATGCAAACCGACAAATGACTGTCCTTCGATTTCCATTCATCGATCCGCTCTTGGTCCGACTTCACCCCACTAGAGGATTGATAGATCGATCCTTCAAGTTAAGTGGAGTCAGCCCACAGTTTGCCTTACAGACAGCCGAATGCAAGGGACTCGCCTGCTCTTTGCTGTAAAAATAAGCGCGCAGCGAGTCGATTTGGGGATGATGTTGTCCCATTACTCAACCACACCACTACCTCCGATGTCACGAGGCAGGTTCATCCGCTCCACGGCAGACTCTGGATAATGCATTCAGAATTTGAATATAGTTGTCCGTATCCACCGCTGGACGTTTTCCAGCTTGGTCTTCGTCCACGGCAGTATTCCGAATGTATAAGCCAGTGAAGGGATAGCGAATACATTCAAAGCGAGAGATGCGATTTCAGCACCAGCTTTACACGTCGCAGGAATTCGGACAGCAGAACATCCCTCAGATCACCAACTCGAGCATGAGTTCCTTGCAGAATTCCTAGGTACTTATAGAAGTCTTTCTCGGTCATAACTTCGATGTGGAGGTCACCAATGCTATGTCCGGCATACGGCTCGTGATGACGTTTGCGGATGGCTTGGATTCGACACTTGTCTAATCCAAACTCTATCCGAATATCACGGCTGAACATGTCTATTATCCGCAACAGACTTTTAAGATGGTCGTCAATACCAGCATACAGCTTGATGTCATCTAAGTAAATCAAGCGTGTCAGTTCGCACTTAGCACTTAGGCCATACTCTATTGCAAAACCATGCCTTCTAGCTTCATTTAGTAGCCATGAAAGGGGGTTCAGTGCCATACAAAAGCAAAGGGGACTAAACGAATCCCTCTGGAAGATGCCCCTTCGTATAAGGATGGGCTTTGAGATATTAGCACCCTCAGATGTACGCACTGATACGGTGGTATTCCACTCTTGCATGACTGTCACCAAAAACTTTATTAGTTTCGGATCAATGCAATACAAATGTAGGATATCGATTAGCCAGGCATAATCGATATAGCAACTAAAGAGGTTTCTTTGACCTCTAGTTGCTTGTCCTATAACTACTGAGTTGATAATGAGTTGCTCTCGGCAGCTCTTCTACTCGTCGGACAGAATGTTGTTGGTCTCGAGGTGCGCATTGACCCTTCCATTAATAATGGACGTTATGAATTTGTAGAGGCTTCGTAAGCAAGTAATCAGTCTTACGTCTGCGGGGTTCTGCACTGTGTCCTTCTTAGGGATAAAGTAAGTAATCCCCGCAGTGAGGAAGGATGGAAACTCCTCCGGCCGATTCATGACCTGATTTATACTGTGTGCCAACCGACTGTGTACGCTGGTAAATTTCTGATTCCAGAAATTCTACACCCGATCCAGACCTGGGCCTCTCCAGTTCTTCGAGTTGTCTATGGCTCGTCGAACTTCTTCTTCAGTGACATCTGCAAAATTCATGCCAGGCGTATTGGTGTGGCGGGTGCCTTCGGCGGCGATCTACTCAGCATGCTGGGCGGGTAACCCTCAAAGTCCACCCCAATACCCTTTCGCTTCCGTCACCAAGAACTGTACTGTCTGGACGCTCTGTTGGGATTCGCTGAGAGATCTGAAAAAGCTTTCCTGGTTCCACGGGTATGTTGCATTCTGGACACGTTTGAAGTGACTTTCGCCATACTGTCGTAATTGACTGCATATGACAGAAAGTTTCTGTTTTAGTGTGTCCAGAATTTCAACAACGGGTGTCAACGGGGATGGTATAGTTCCGGTAAACACTTTATTTCTCACTTGTCTGCTGGCATTGCCAGTGCTGATCTGAATCAGGCTAGCAATGTCCTGCCTTAGTGAGTCCCGCCGTCGTTCCGGACGAATTTTCCATGGTGGATCTCTTTGGTCACCAAAACCAATAACACGAAAGCGAATCTTCTGACCGTGCAATCTGATAGCCGCAACTGCACAATAATACACAAGTGATTGTAGTTGCAGCAGAGACATATCAGCACACAGCCCATATGCAATCTCATCATTGATTTGAGATAGAATTCCCAGAGTTGCTAGAGATGAATAGAACCTGGGAATACCTGGTCTATGCAAAGAATCCATATCCGAGAATTCTATACACGCTCTTTGGAATTCGTCCCGAACCTCAGCGGAAACCTCAGCTGGATGGTGGAGAAGAGTGCTTCGGCGAGTACTGAAACTTTTGCCTGTAGTGCAGCTTGGTGTTGTTGATACAGCCGCCTCTGCCCACATCGACTCTCGGTCACCAGTTCCCTCGATGACCTCAAGTCGAACACGCACCGGTGGCGTACAGCCATTCAGGCTGAAGTTATCCATCTCTCCTCCTTTCACAACCGGGCTTGGGACCGGCTACGGCGGATTATTATTATTATTATTTTTCATTGTGAAGAACGTTTGAAAAGAGGATAAGTCTGCTGAGGCGTGGTGCATATCAAATGGTGTTTGTGCTGAAAAAATTGAGTCAGCGGTAAGCCACAAATTCAGACATCTGCTTCGCAATTCGGCGTCAAGCCTTTATCAACGTACAATTCCGAAAGATTGTCCTGTTGACCTGCAAAAGAGGATATATGATACTGTTCTTTTATCCTCTAGACTTTGCATTTCTTTATCCTATGGAAGTTACATTCTCTGAACGGATCAATGAATTCCACTGAATTGGCTACATTCCATGTAAGGTTGGTAGTTGAAGAGTAATGCGAAGAAGTGTGCATTCGCTGAATCAATCAATTGCAGTGTCGTAATTTTGTGATTAATGGAAGTTTATATAAAATAGGGGAAAATCGGATGAAATTATTGATGGGATAAATAATAGTTGTCTCATAAAAGACTGATTTTGAATGCAACCTAGTGTATAAAATTGTAATAATTTAATGTAAATGGTGATGAGAACCAACCCTAGAAATTTGGATGAGGGTGTTCTAACATCACCTTGTTTCACTTTTAAGATTTCTTATAGTTTTTGATCTATTTTAATTTATTTAATTTCAGCTCGCATCCTATCTATTAATTTCTTTGATGTTGTTTTCTTTTCTATATTTCTTTTTTTTCTTCTTTTTATGTATTTTTTTATTTTATTTCTGTTTGTCCGCGTGTAGTTCTTTTTTGAGGACTTCACAATAAAAAAATAAATGGTGAGAGAATGTCAAGCCAAGGAGGTAACCTCAAAATTCGCGCTTTACGCACATCTGAGACAGGAAATGTATCAATTGAAGACATACAAATGACCCGCCATGACATTGCTGAGCCTGGCTAGCGTAGAGGCAAGCAATGTAGCTTCAATATTTGCGGGCGGACCTTGACGGTCAATTGCGCCAACTTTCTCCCATCTTGGTCGTCTTTGTCCACTTCGGATTGTTATTTGACCATCGACCAATCAACTAAGTCATTATCATATGCAATTATTAACTTCCTTTTTTTGAGCCAGTATTTGGAGGGCTAGATTTGCGCTGAGGTATCACTTTGACTTTTTCCAGATTTGCAGTTGTCAAAACAAAGATCCGCC
This sequence comes from Hermetia illucens, assembly GCF_905115235.1. Lineage (NCBI taxonomy): Eukaryota > Metazoa > Arthropoda > Insecta > Diptera > Stratiomyidae > Hermetia > Hermetia illucens. The sequence continues at coordinate 163,872,605 of NC_051850.1, forward strand.
TCCAAAATTAGCACTTTTGTTAGATGAAGATTCCATTTCCTGTATAAGACAGACCGACAGACTGAGTACCGATTCTAATAAAGTTTTGTTATATAAATTAAGAAGGAAAAATCAAATCAAGAAATCAGCAATTATAGAAGTATCTCATTGTTGGGTAACATTTATAAGATATTTTCCGTTAACTTGCTATGCGAGTATGCATTATACGACTAGATCATCATCGGTCTATAAAAAAACATCACTCTAGGGAAATTGATGGAGTAATTGTTGAAATAGATAGGGTAGCCAGGATAAAACTGTATACGGCCTTGGAAGAATTCGGTATTCCGACCAAAATTAATGATCTACAACATATCCGCCTGGTTTTGGATAAAATCCGGTTGAATAGATTGCAGTGGGCCGGTCACTCAATCCGTATGGGGGAAGATGATCCGGCCTGGAAAGCCTGTAAGGGCGATATCACTGGTTTAAATTGAAGAGGTTGCAGACTCTATCTCAGGTGGGGCGATGGCGTAAGTCAGAATACCTGACAACCTTTAGGGATATCAAGTTAGTTGACCTCGGTGAAAAACCGGAAAGTTTGGATTTTAATACTAAGGCCGTTGCGTCGTTGATAATTATGGTGATTATTGGTATCACTGGGCGTAGGATGATATTCAATGAAAGTCGTTTGGAGTGAATGGATATGTAAACAACCGTCGCCAAAGTTCGAAAATGAGGCAGGGGACTCGTGGGTTCTGGACTCATTCATCTTTTTTTTCGAAATTAACTTCTCAAAGACACTAGGTAAATTCAATTTATTCATTTTTACTAAATGACTATAATGCTCAGTAATAACGATTTTTGCCAAGTTGGCACAATTTCGGTCACAATTTTCCATTTTCTCAATTAACGGTACTAGCTTCCCCCCTTAATTCTTCACAATTCAAATTTACTTTAAAAATTTAAAATTGTTGAAGTTTGTATTAAAGGAAACTCTTCTTAACCTCAACTCAAGTTAAAGATAATATATTTTTACTTCTCTTCAGCCTTTGTCTCGTTCACAAGCGGGGTCGGCTCTTCGTGATTGGTTTCGCCACGTGACTCTATCAAATGCCTGATCTAGATGCAATCTCGAGGCTTTTAAATCCCCATCCAGCGTATCAAGCCACCGTTGTTTCGGCCGGGTTTTTGATCATTTACCGTCGACTGCTCAGACCAATCTTGGCAAGTGAATTCTCGTTAGCGCGAATTACGTGACCATACCATTGACGATGCCCATCTCGAAGTTTTTTCACGATCAATGCAACCCGATATCCTCCTCGCTGAACGTTGGATGTCCCGTGTGACAGTGTCCATAATAAGAACACAGAGGAGTGGTGAGTGGGTGCTACCTTAATGAACACCAATAGAGACACGAAGCGATTTTGATACACCCGCCATACTTCGAATTTTACTTTTCGGATCGTAGTAGAGCAATTCAACCCAGCACACCAGTTCTTCTGGCATCAAACCGTTCGACTTCTTTAATGGCATCACGCAAAAGCCTCTGAGATGGCAATAGCAACACCATATTGAGTGTGTGGGTCACCAAAATAGAGAAGTTTATAGCCAGCTTTTGGCACCAGCCCATCGGGTTTCTTGCAGAGCGCAGATATCAAAGCGCCTTTCCCGAAGTGTTCTTGCGAGTTCCTCAGTCTTTTCAGTTAGGGTGCCAACATTTAATGTGCAGGCATGTATTTGTTTTGTTCGTACTAACTTGCTTACGTTCTGACATCGTCCATGCGTCAAGAATCCCAACCCATTTGACGACAGGACCAGAGCCCGTCCTGCCGCGTCGACTGAGGTGGACGCCCTAGCATTTTTCCGATGCTTGTGATTCAATCCGATCATCTTATTTCTAACGCATTTTCTTGGTCAGCCTGTCGCGGGATCTGTCACCAAGAGAGATCAGGTAGGATTTAGCATAGTGGAATAACTCCAAATATACTCTATTTATCTCTTTGCATGATCTCAGCATTTTATTTTTGTTTTACTGAGGATAGTATAAAGTACGTTGCCTCAAACTCTCCTCCTTTACCTGGGTTTGGGACCAGCGTACTATGTTAATATCAGCATCTTACAGTAGAAAACGATTATGTGCGCATTTATGTGTTTTAGAATTGTTTGAATATTTGTATCTTACTTTGACTGAACTTGAACTTGAACTGACAAATGTGTGTCTAATTTGAAGTGGGGTAAATGATCCGAATGATTAGATTATTATCGATTTACATAGTAATATATAATATATGTGAAACCAATCAAATAATATTAGTCGTTATTTCAGACGGATAGTCAACTGTTACATTCTAACAACTTACTTAATTAACAATATTGATTATAAATGCCGATGTGTTTATTAATTATCCATTTTATTAAATATGAAAGCTGTTGAATCAATTATTTGCTGATTAATTGTTCAATATTTTAAGAAGTATAGTACATACCATTTAATATAATAGAAATCGCAGGAAATATGATACTAACCATATTATATATTATTTATATTTAATATTTTAAATATAAATATATTATATATATTTAATATATTATCTATATTTAATATATTATCTATATTTAATATATTACATTTATTATATATATTATTCATTTTTCAAGTATATTTCATCGTGTAAATATGTCTCCTTTTTCTCCTCTGTGGAATATAGGGCATCCACAGTTATTTCTTAATGCTATCATTATTATATTCATGCCTACTTCGTAAAAATAGGGTTAATATAAAGTGCACACAAGTGCGATAGAATCGAACAATCGTGATTTGAATGTAATTTAAAGGTTATGTGTGTATGTAATTATTAAAATTCACTTGGATCGTAGACTTATTTCCATTAGTTCAAAGCTAGAAGAAGATAATCTACCTTTTAATTTCGTTTACCCTTTGCAATCTATGCCAGACTGGACTGAATTGGGATGCAAATAAGTAGATGAAAAAGGCAAGACTATAACTTTGCTCATAATAGTAAAATCTGTGCCTAACTTTGTAGAATCATTTCTTATATAATAGGTTTGGTATAAATAGCAAAGTGAAAAAAGTGCAGATAGAAATAACCTCTGGCTCCCATTTAAATATTAACGATTCACGCAAAACGCTTAACCTTCGAAATTTCAGTTTCGAAAAATACTAACTGAACTCTTTCGTTTAACACGTGATCATTTTTTAAAAACAAATGTTATACCCTCTTTTATGTGAAGGGGGAGCCCTTCGAAATTCAACACAAAGTGCTGTCACGGTTTCATAGATTACATATCTTGACCAAATTTTGTGACAATAGCATCAACTGTTATTTTACAAATAACCTTAAAAATGAAAATATCTATTACACAACTAGGATATTGGTGTTCGAACATCTCGACTCTTGTTCCGTGCATCTTAGCATACTTCAAATAGGTAAGTAATAATCGTAAAGCAGGAAATAATTCCAGAAACGGGTTTTTTCTCAAACAATAAATTTTCGTATATATACATATACTATATAGATGTGATAATAAAAAAATAATAATAATAATAATAATAATAATCGTTGGCGCAACAATCCATATTGGATCAGGGCCTTGAAGTGTGTTAGAGCACTTCATTCAAGACCGTAACGGTACACCACAGTACACTGTGGGAGGCAATGTGGTCAGCATTGCGCTCGCCCGAGATTATTACCCTGATTTGACTCAGGTACTCATTCACAGCTGAGTCGACTGGTGTCCGACATCCAATCACGATAACAAATTCCTCTGCCCCCAGCGAGATTTGAACCGCGACCTTCCGCTACGACAGCCCAGCGCTCTAACCACTTGAGCCATCCGGACACAAAACAAAAATAATAACGAATTATTATTAGAAAATACCTATAAGCAATAAAAAAAAACAACAAAGATTCACTTTTCGAAAATAAATAGAATGACTTAATCAGACAAGAACTTGGAATGCTTATACTCGTGTATACTCATGTATATACATAATTTAATGTTAATTCATACCAATTAGCAGGTTCAATAATTTGCAACTAACACCATTAGAGAATCCAATGAAGTGTATAGTGTATGCAATCTGATATTATGAATTAAACTGCATTCTTTTTAAAACTAGTAAGACAACTGCAATTAAGCTCCTTCGCAGCCGAGGTTATGTTACTCGTTAAGCCAATTATATTTTCAATTGCACGTTTCAGTAGACGAAACAGAAGATTTATTTTAATCGGACCATTTATGTACTCGGCTATCTACCTGGCGTATCAAGCCAATTTGTTTACGACTTTGACTTTGTCTTTGAGAAGAAATTCACGCGGTCATGAAAATCTGGAACACCAATTTCAAGGGGGATACCCGCTTTAATTTTGAACCCAAATCAGCTCAGTTTTCTATTTTGATTAATAAAGGAGCTATCATATTGCTACTGTGATATCAAGTCTTTTAATAGAGACTAGAAGATAAATTTTAGCTTAAAATAGCATTTAATTATTATGCTGGTCACGAATGATAACTGCATAGGAAGATGCGAATCATGCAGATTACACATAATTGAGGGGACGATGTCTAGTCGATTGAATGATAACTATACGATTTATTCCAAACAGACACCAATCAATTCTAATTTCAAACAATATGTGCATAAACTTTCTCATTTATATATAGGTTTGCTTAGGTAATATATTTAGATATATCAGAACCAATTAATTGCATAGATCGATTGGTAAGGTGTATTCAAATATTCAATATATTATCAATCCGCAGTCAAGATAGTATCAGTACATAATCGTGGGATTATTATGTAACGATCCCTCGACTGGATTCCAGCTTCACCTGAGCAATCTATCAATTGTATAAATATGAATAAATTGTAAAAGATATGGGAATGAAGATAGTTTAATTGATTGAATTATTTAAATAGAAATAGAAAGTTATTAAGATTTAAGGTAACTAGCTAAATTGGTTTTGCCTTTAGTCCTAGCATACTAATGGAAATGCCCGATATGGAGGAAAGGATGACCAATTGCAAGCAGTTCAGAAGGAACTTACTTAAGGAGCAATTGTGATGGTACAGTTCACCTATCTGAAAGCAGAGATGGACGTTGCCGAGAAACGAACCCGGCAACCGTAATGATAATGGTAGGGGTTTGATAAATTTCCGCGGCTTCGACTGCCTAGTTAGTGGTTGCCAATTGTCTGAATACAGAGCTTGTTATAAAGTCAATAGAGTTTCAACTGAACGACACAGCAGATCAGTAGTAGACTTAGGTCTTGTCTGCTGAATGTTCCTAACAATAAAGGCGTTGACATCGGCCTCGAAAGGAGCCAGCATCTGGTTGGCTGGCTTTGCTTAACAATAGTTTAACATGAATAACTAACATAACGGCACAATAACCGGTATTCGGTCTAGATCTGCCATAATTAAGAACTGCAGACATCCCGGTTTTGCACCGAGCTACACCAATTCGATATCCTTAGAAGCTGCCTGGCGCCCTGACCTACGCCATCGTTTAATGTCAGGCAGGGTCTACCTCGTCTTCTTTTTCTATCATAGATATTGCCCTTCTTTCCGGGCTGGATCATCCTCATCCATACGGATTAAGTGACCCGCCTACCGTAACCTGTTGAGTAAGATTCTATCCACAACCTGCCGGTCGTGGTATCGCTCATAGATTTCGTCGGTATGTAGGCTTCGGAAACTACATCCTCATGTAGGGAGCCAACCTTTGGAGGATTCTTCTCTTGAACGCGGCCAAGAGTTCGCGATTTTTCTTACTAAGAACCCAAGTTTCCGTGGAGTACATGAGGACTAGCAAGGTCATAATCTTGTACAGTAAGAGCTTTGACCCTATGGTGAGACGTTTTGAGCGAAACAGTTTCTGTAAGCTGAAATAGACTCTCAAAGTTGCAGCCTTCTACCTTTATTGTTTTCGTTTGACCAGTGCGTTTCGATGTTGTTGGTTCTTTGTTCTTTGATAATGACATTTCCACCATGTACTTTGTCTTGCCTTCATTAAGGTGCATCCCGGGATCTTGATATCGTCAACATAGGCTGATAGTTGGGTGGACTTGAAGAGGATGGTGCCTCTTGCATTGACCTCTGCTTCGTGAGTCACTTTCAAGTTGTCTTAGACCGTTGTTGATCTCGAATGGTATCGAGAGTGATCATGTTGCTTTTATCTGGCTTCGCACATTGGTCAGGGTCAGCCTGGTCAGTGTTATCAATTTCGTCAGGATACCGAATTCTCTCATGGCCGTGTACAGTTTCACCCTGGCCTTAGAGGAAACCTGATCTATTGCTGGTTTGCCTGGAGTAAAGCCTGTTTGGTATGGGCCGATGATATTCTGGGCGTATCGGGAATATCGTACGGATGATACTCAGTAACTTCACGTTAATTGCTGCACTACGTGATATCCGCTTTTTTATATATGGGGCAGATGTTGTGCTGTTCCACACCTTGAGCACCACTTTCAATATGTATATCTTGCAAATACTTAGGTAATATTCTGTGGTCTCGTTCCCATTGGACGTTAGCCAATCTGCCGTGTAGTGTTGTGTTGTGTCGTTCCTAGTGGGCGTTAGCAAAACGGCCATGTCGTGCCGCTCCCAGTGAGCGCGCTCCTTAAAGATGAAAATGTGATCTTGATGCTTTATCTGAATCCCAGGATTGCCTATGACAACATTCTGCTGGCGAAACACGGTCTTGCCGACTGCAATGATATTGGTGAAAGGCAGAGAACAGGATGGTTTCCGATCTGGATCCTGTGCTAACCACATCAAGACCTTGGAGCTTATTTTGGAACAATCCGTGAAATTAGATTTCCCTTTCACCTGCTCTTCAACGATTTCAAAGAGGCTTTCGGCACCGAGCGATTCACAGCTGAGTCGACTGGTATTCGACGTTAAGATACAAATCTCACTGCCGCTAGTGATTATTGGTGACGTTTTTTACACATGATCTTCAGCATGTGACTTTTGATTTGGAGAACAGTGCCCTTTTACAGTATAGTCGGACTGAGATACCAAAAAGTTAAGGTTCTCAGTCTGACAGGTCATCGCACTTTTCTTAAGTGCATCAATCGGCATTACATCGTGGGCGTCGGTCAATTCGCCTATTTTGGTAGCGTTGCTTCTGCCGACGTAACAGTGCCAGATCCGCCTTCACGGTTTTGTCTAAAATCCGGAAATGGAAGTAGCTCAACACTAACATCAACTTGAGGTTGTTCCATTTTAATTTTCTCTTTGTGCTGTTATATTGGGACATTTGACAGCGCTTGTCAGCTACGTGCCATCAATGTACCCTGCCCTGATATAACGAAGAATTTCGTGGGCGCACAGGTAAATTCCCCGGGGATGAGCTAATGAGAAGCAGAAAAACCTGTAGATAGGTCACATCTTAAGGAAGGGTGACAACCACATTCTGGCTATTCCAGGCAGTGGTATTTACTGTCAAGTTGGCAACCTGTGGGGCGCTCCCGAAAGGACCTGAAGTTCATTTCATCAAACTGTCAACGACGCGCATTCCGGGGGGGGGGTATTAGGGTAGGGTCAAATCAAAGAAGGCTGAAATTTTAAATATAATGTCAAACCGGAGCTTGTCTTTTAAATTAGATTTAGAAAAGGAGGATGACACTGAAGAGAATAAGACGCCGTAATCGGGATTGAGTAAAGACATTTCATTCACCTTATACAGTGACAATTATAACGGGAAATGCATTTGTTAATATGCAGCATTTCTTATTTTACTGACAGTGTAGCACCTCTTAGCTTCTCCAATACACTCTTTAAAATTTTTGAATTCTTATTCTGACATGCACTTATACTAAAAATTTAATTTTTAAGATGATCAATTGACCAATAATTCACCAACCACCAACCAACTTGAGCCCTTTCTCAAAGTTCTAAAACTCATTTCTATTTAAATATTTCAAAGTGTGGGTTTTGGGTTCTGCTTTCCATATGCGATTATCGTCTTCTTGGTGACGAGCAAGAAGATACAATTCTTTATAACTCGAGCCACTTAGGAGAAGAATGGTAATTAGCAATCAAGTTAGCCAGGGTAGATTAATAGGCGTTGAGAGTTTTATCGCGCGTTTAGACGCAAACAAGTAAATTGGAACCTCAAGTACATGATAGGTGACTCTGGTGACTTGTTCATCGAATTCAATAGGTGGATGATCTCCTTAGGTGTAGATAAAAAAAATGCGCAAATAGATTGAAAAAAGCAGTGGTCAGGAAGGCTTGATGGATAGCATCTGGACCGTGTTTCAAACGATTCGTGAGTGCAATGTTCATGACCGTGGATAGATTTAGAGAAGAGTAAATAGAAACTATTATAGAATTATCATTAACAGTGAAAAGAGGGTTGGTAGTTCAGATGTCAATCGAAGAATTTGTCTAAAGGATTAGAGCGACTGAGGAGGAAAAATACGTATGTACATATAAGGTTTAATAAGAGGAAATGTATTGGGCAGAGGAACACAACCGTGGGGAAGGAGGGGGAAGTAAACGAGAAAAATAGGATTTTTTGTTTGGAAAGGACTGAAGAATAATATTGGCACCTCTGTCGATGGATGGGCACAGTTAGCAGCCTGCTTGCGTATGAATACCAAATTCAAATCAAGATTTCGAACCTTCGGCATAAGACTCCTTTTAAAAAAGTCATATTTTTTGTAACCAAACTTAAAAAAAAGACACCCCAACGTGATTCTGCATGGAATTGTCAGGAGGGCAATTTTTTACTGAAATCCACCCTGAAACTTTCTTTTAATGAAGTCCAGTTGCTCCATTTGTTGTGACCTTCAGCACCTTCAGCTGGCTTCAAGCTCGTTAATCCAATTGAATAAATAATTCATATTGTCATTCTTCGATTGTATTGATGTATTCACATTCTCTGAATCGGAAGAGTCGATTATTATCTTGCTTTTCATATTGCATCACACTTTTTAGTCTAAGAGAATATTAAAAATCTATCTTTATTTGCCCAAAAGTTTGTGAATCAACACTTTCACTATTACTACTCGTATATGCATATATATATCATCAGAATTAGCTAGAAACTCCTATGGGACCTCGTCCAATGTTCCATGGAGAATCTCTATAAGCTGCTGCAGAAAGATTTCCAATGCAGCTTCTAGAATTTATGATTGTCACGCCCTTTGGTTTGTTGCTTTTAAAGTGCACTATAATAGTTGTACATATATTTTATTGATCTTTATGATGGCCGGTAAGCAACTAAAACTGAATCAAATGAATCTGTTCTATCATTCATCAATAAACATTTAACTTTGACTGACGGTGGCCTTCAGGTAGCTTACTCTTTGGTATGCGAACTTTAGATATTAGTTGGCAAATATAATGAGTAAAATATCGGCAAAGTGATTATAGATAAATTCCAATTTAATTCTGTTCATGGAAAGCAACATTTAAGCTAATATACGCTTCAATATTTGTTAAATCAAACTGAAAAAAAAAGAATTCGTATTCGTATTTCGTATATATTTCGGAGACCCGACGCTTCTTTCCTTAGCGCGTTTTAATCTGCAGTACTATAGGTAAAATCGAATTCATGATTAATTTATACACAACTTGACCAGAAACTCAAGATATCTAAATCTATGCAGACCAACTTATAGATTACAAAACAAAAATTGAAAGAATTCAGCACCGACAGGCCCATGTAGAGCAATCACTTTGAGTTGCTTTGGTGGGCTAGAGAAATGAGAGTCTATGACGATCTTCAGTCCCTCATAGAATAGACGAACTAGGAAAGCAGAAAACCGCCATAAACAAGCATCCTCAGTGATATCGGATTTGTCAATAACAAGGAATAAAGTTAATTTTCGCAAATTTTCCATTTCAGAGCCCCCTTTTCAACTCCATCTAAATTTATGTCACTCGCTGTATGCGTGGGATTTCATAGTTCCCGTCTATTCACCAAATTTTGTTTGGATCGGTTTAGCCATTTTGGAGAAAAGTGTGTGTGATAGACAAACAGACAGACAGACATACCTTTATCGCTTCGGGCATGACGACTCCCCGTATTGCCCGACCTGGGTGATGATTCCGGAAGATGCGGAGAATGTTGTTTTTAACTGCCCGCGGTTCGCCGCACACGGAGCGGAGGCGGAAATTGACGCCGAGGCACCGTTGACACTCGAGAATATCGTGGAAAAATTAATGAAGGCGATCCACAATCTGCTGAGGAAGGAGTAGCTTCGGAGGAAAGTTACAAATAACAACAGAAGCGCAGCTCATAACTGATGCTGCCGCGCGATGTAATACCGAAATGGCAGTCCCGCGGGGGTAAGCGAAGGAGGTGGTTTTAGTGAGTAAAAGTCTCACATAACCGTATGGCAGGAGGCAGGTAGATTTTGAAGTTTTCCACCTTTCAAACAATAACAAGTCGGGAAACCGGAAGCTGGACGCTTCAGGTACGAAAAGTTTTGTGTATTTCTTAGTACGTAGCACGTAATATATCCATATATTATGTGAGAGTATCCACTTTCGGGTGATATTGACATTCATAGTCATCAATTTTCAAAGAAGCAACAAATTTGAGGTATTATAACTTTGTTAGTAATAGTGCGATTTCCACCAAACTTGGTAAGATCATGCTCTATACTATAGCCTATATCAAAATTTCATGGTACTAGGATGAACTTAAGGGGGTTTCTAGCCAATTACAAAAAATTGTAGTAATATACTATTATTAACTTTATTTAAACAGATATCGGCATGGAAGGTATTTCGGAGCCCAGGCACCATATAGTGGCATCCTCCTGATGTTTTTCAGATTTTTCGGTTTGGTAGTTTCTGAGAATGGCCCCCTTAAAGAAGTGATCAATTTCAACCCCCCGCGCTCCCCACCCTTCCAACGAATGTCAAAACTAAGATCGGCTTTGAAAAGTACTAATCGAGACCTTTAATTTGATACCCCACATTTACACATTTTACACCCCCCTTTTGCATGTATGGGGACCCGACGTAAAAGGATGTAATTCACTGTATGCGTGAGCGTTCACAGTTCCCACCTTTCTACCAAATTTGGTGTCAATCGCTATAACCGTTTCCGAGAAAAATGCGTGTGACGGACAGACAGGCAGACAGACGGGCCCGGTCTGGATGCTGTTCCCAATAGAGCCGTTACACTCGCTGTTAAGACCAGACCCGACTGGTTTATCAGCGTGTTTGAAACATGCATGATAGAAGGAGTTTTCCCCGACCGGTGGATGAGGCAAAAACTAGTTTTGCTCCCGAAGCCGAATAAACACCCAGGACACCCATCATCATACCGACCGATTTGCCTTATCAACACGGCAGGAAAGATGCTCGAAAGGGTCATCTACAACAGACTGCTCCCTATCATCGAATACAAGGATGGACTATCGGAGCGACAATTTGGATTTCGTCAAGCCCACTCAACGATCGACGCCGTAAACGTTGTTTTGAAGCTGGCTCGAGACGCGATGTCGTCTAAAAAATGCTGTGCCATAGTGACGTTGGACATCAAAAATGCGTTCAATTCCGCAAGCTGGGAGTGGATACAAAGTTCACTGGCTAAAACGGGTGTCCCTAGTTACTTGACTAAGCTCCTCAACAGTTACCTTTCGGAGAGGACACTGTGGTACGACACGGATGAGGGATCCAAGCAGTACACCGTCACCGCAGGAGTACCACAGGGCTCAGTGTTGGGTCCTCTCCTGTGGAACGTCATGTATAATGGGGTCCTTGTCCTTCCCGTGCCAAAGGAGGCCACGATAATCGGTTTCGCAGATGATCTTGCTGTGGTTGTCGTCGCGAAAGAACCTGAAGACGTTGAAATGTACGCTAACGAAACCATTAGCGCCATAAAAGCGTGGCTGGAGATGGTTCAGCTTGACCTTGCGGAACAAAAGACGGAGGCGGTCTTGATTACCAATCGTAGGAAGAGGAATACGATTTATATTCGCGTTGGTGGTCACGTCATCACTTCGAAGCCAGTTATCAAATACCTAGGGGTGATGATTGACGCTAAAATCAATTTCAAGGGACATCTGGACTATGCCTGTGAGAAAGCGGCAAATACCAGCGTATCATTAGCGCGGATGATGCCTAACATTGGAGGTCCAAGGTACAGTCGCAGATTACTTGTAGCCGGAGTGGTTCGCTCCACACTATTATACGCGGCACCAGTTTGGGAGGAAGCATTAGCGTGTGAGAGTAATCGTTGGAGAGTGAATATGACTTACCGCTTAGTGGCGCTAAGGGTGTGCAGCGCCTTCAGAACAATATCAGACGAGGCAGCGTTGCGGGAATGATCCCGATAGACATTCTGGCAAGTGAGACACGCTGCCTGTACGAGACAAGGAAAATGAATCCTCTTGAAAAGGATGCAGAATGCCGAAAGGTGGCAAGGCGAGAGTCGCTGGAGAAGTGGCAGAAACGGTGGGATGACTCGCAGAGGGGTCGCTGGACCCACACTTTGATTCCCCGTATTGAAGTGTGGATCCAGCGACGACACGGTGAGATTAACTACCATCTGGCGCAATTCCTGTCAGGACATGGCGGTTACAGGAAGTACCTGCACCAATTCAGGCTGGATGATTCTCCCTTGTGTCCTGAATGTGGTTGCACACCTGAGGACCCGGAGCATGTTATGTTCCACTGTCCACGATTTCTCTCGAAAGGAGGAGTCTGGAAGACTCCCTGAAAACCACTCTAAGCCCGCAGAACATCGTCGGGGAAATGTTGAAATCGGAGGGAAACTGGTGTGCGGTGAACGCCGCCATCAAACGAATACAAGAGGAACTGACAAGAGCGGAGCGCGCAAGGAGGACGCGAAGAACGGAAGGCGTGGTCGCGTAAAGCGCAGTCCACCCCGCGAAGTAATGCTTTGCGGCGGTCCCGCGGGGAAGGAAAAAGGAGAAAGTGGGGGTGGTTTTAGTGGGTGAGAATCCCACACGCTGCTGCAACCTGGCGCGGCAGTGTCTTTTTAAGATTTCCACCTCCATCCATAAAAAAAAGACAGACAGATGGACAGACAGACAGACAGACAGACAGATAGACAGTAAACCGATTTTAATAAGGTTTTGTGTTTACACAAAACCTTAAAAAAGCAAAAAAAGAAAACAGACAGACAGTGAATCGATTTTAATAAAGTTTTGTTTTACATAAAACCTTAAAAATGGTATCATCGACCTTAATAACCGGCTGCAACGGCAGTTTCACGTTTCTCAGATAAAATTCATACATCAGCCTTCAGCATTATTCTCTTCAAATAATGCATGGACAAGGGTTTGGTTATCTCTGATGCGTAGACAAAATAGACCAAAATGGCTAAGGGAAGATATCCGAAATACAAAAGTACCATGTAAAGTGAGAGAAGAAGTAAGCTCGGTGTATGGACTATGGATTTTACTACTGGCGGCTCTTGGGAATTAGCAGGGGCTTCCGTTCGTCGACGTTTCTCGACCGGAATGCCTCAATGATGGACAAATTTGCCATCCAATGCATCTAATGCTACAAATGATTTAGATTTGGAGAAATAAATGTGAAAAGGAAATGCCACCTTGCCGAAAACACCAGTAATAAAACCGAAGAAAAATGGGAGCAAATCGCTGGACAACAAAAATTATAAGAACCTTAATCGCATTTATCTAAGAGAGGCAACAGCAAGATACACTCCAGGAGCAGTCAAAAACACGCATTCATAAAAAACTGGTCAACTTTGAGATCCCGTCAATGCCAAATTCCGTAAAAGATGAGGTACAAGGAAGGTCAGCAAATGCCAAAGGTGAAGTAGTGTGTAAAAGGAGTAATCCTGCCGTGGCTCATAGAGAACAGAACCCCGATCCAGAGGAACTGACTTCCAACCAGCGAAGATAGTTGCCCTCTCCGAGTTTGTTAAGGACAAACACAACAAGCAAGAGGCTACGAAGAATATTTTAGGAGCAATCAGAGTCTTCTACAATAGAATTAGGGTCCACAATAAGAAAAGGATGCAGGAGGAAGAAAGAAATTTAAAGAAAAAACCGAAATCTGCTGTTCTAACATTGTTACAGGTTGGTTTGGTCATATTTAGCTGGCCCCTAGATGCACTGTCATTGAATCACAATGAAATAAAAGAGTACGGAAACGACAGGGGATCCAAAAAAAGGCGTACAGACAGTTCCGAACAGGGGAATTGAAATTTAAAAGGACGTGGCTAGCGTATTAAACCCCGAAGCAAAAATGCGAATTAGCCTGACAGTGACTATTATCTATAACAAAGGAAATCTGTTTTACACGAAGATACTCAATAAGGACCTCGATCTAAAAAATCTGAGTCGTCTACAGAATATGAAGATCTCAGAAAAGCGATCTCCCATGGACGATTGGGCTGTTATCAAGGAGGAGGAACGCCCGACAAACACCCAACCTTTTCTACTCTATATATAAACGCAAAGTGCCTGGAGGCGGTGGAAAAAGGTGGACTAAGGTTCGGTTGGGAGTCAGCAACGCAAATGTAAAAGTGTTCCGGTCTGCAAAACCGGACGACGACCCAGATCCAATCGACGCCGCCAACGAGCTGTTGGAGGAGATGAGGATCGATGGTCCGACGGGGACTGACGAACCCCCCACGTAAGCTGATCATACTGAGGGTAACGCAGATAAATCTGCAGCACTCGCAGTGCGCCTCGGGTGATCTGCTTAGAGGAAGACATCGACATCGTACTAATACATGAGCTTTAGGTCGGAGGTGACCGAAACATCAAATATTTTAATTTATTCCACAGCACACGCTGATCAGGACAGACCTAGAGCATGCATCGTCGCGAGGAAGAGTCTGCACGCTTTTCTGTGTCAGGACCTGAGTTCCAGCGACCTAGTCGTGGTCAAACTGGAGCAGGCGGCGGCAGAGAACATATATGTTTCCTCGGCTTACATGGCTCGCGACCGATCAGCTCCACCAGAAGAACTACAAAATTTGACCAATACTATAGCAACAAAGAAGGCCAACCTGTTAAGAGGCCACGAGGCCAATGCAAAGCATACGCTTTGGGGCAGCTCGAAAATCATCGAGAGATGCGAGTCATTCTTTTCTTTCTTACTTCAAAGCTAGCCGTGTGTTACAGGGGCAGTACACCAACCTTCTATTTCTCCAGCTCGGAGAATTATGACCGTTGGGAGGAGGTCCTTGATATCACCTTAATAACCGACAGTGGAATTCTTAGGGTGGAGGGTGTCTGACCAGAGGTCCTTCACAGATTACTGTTTGATACTTTTCAGTCTAGATTTCGACGGAGAGATCTCCAAACCCTTCAGAGACCCCAGGAGGGTCCACTAGAGAAAGTTTTTTCAAGTAATTAAGAACAAGTCTCGTGCCCTGCTAAATATAGCAAGAAAACACTGCCACCGTGTTGGAATGAAGATCTCACCAGCCTCAAGAAGCTGGCCAGGGAAATATTCAACATATGCTGCAAGCATAAATATTGGCAGCCATACAAGGAACATCGAAAGCACTAGCGAATCCGCAAGGCTCAGCAAGATTTTGTCCACGAAACATAAAAGCCCATCCTTTCTTAAAAAGTGGGAAGACTCCTGGACGGAATCTTCTGGTGAAACCTTGAAATGCTGGTTAAGACACACTTACCCGCTAGCGGGGAGGACTGTGAATCAGAGCGTTGCTTGGAGGACTGTGAATCAGCGGCAACCCCCAAGGATAGGATCGGCTGGGCTATACAGCTTCTCCCCATATAAATCTCCGGGCCTATATGGGATAATGTCAGTCATACTACAGAAGCAGCAGAAAAGGGTTGTGCCGTGGCTTGTTGAGATTTACCGGAGCAGTATCTCTTTAGGATACGAACCACAGTCCTGAAGACGCGCACGAGTGGTTTTCATACCGAAAGCAGGACTTTCGGCCAATCAGCCGCACCTCCTTCGTGCTGAAGACCCTAGAACGCGTCGTGGACGTCCACTTAAGGGCGATTATGGAGAGAATGTCTTTCTCTAAGTCGCAGCATGCTTATCTTAATAGAAAATCCACAGAAACCGCTCTCCGCGAGGTAATTGGTACGGTTGAGCAGCCACTGCGGTACAAGCAGTATACTCTACTTGGCTTGTTGGATGTAGAGAGAGCATTCAACAACGCTAGTACCAACCCCATCAAGGAAGCCTTGACCAGTATTGGAATGAAGGGGTATCTTACGCATTGGATTATATCCATGCTAAGTACCAGGATAATCCAGTCTGATCTGGGAGGCAACCACTTGACCAAAGCTGTGAACAGAAGCACGCCCCAGAGTGGTGCAATCTATCCGGTGCTTTGGTTAATAGTGATGGATGAAATTTTACGAACATTGGACAGCAGCGGACTGAAGGTGGTGGCGTATGCCGACGACTTGGTGGTATTAGTATCACGGATATTTCCGTCCATTTTGAGCGACATCACTGAACGAGCGCTGCGAAAGGTGTGCCTCTGGGCCGCAAGATGCGGACACTGCATAAACCCAACCAAAACGGAACTGATGCTATTCACCTCCAAGACCGGGTGCCTAAATACCACCTAACACGGCTGAATGAACAAACATTGGTTCTTTTCTCCAATGTAAAGTATCTGGGTGTAATCCTGAATCCAAAACTAAGGCCTCTATAGCCGTCTACGCCTGCAAGAGAACTGTTGCAAATAAATGAGATCTCCGGCCGAGCACGGTTCTCTGGATGTACAACTCTCTGGTGCGTCCAATCCCAACGTACAGCTTTATTGTATGGTGGCAGGCTCCGAACAAAAAATACAATAGCACGAAACTTAATAGGATACAAAGAACCGCGTTTGCAGGTGCTACCTGCAGTCCTGCCCGACAGATGTTCTCAGTGAACTCCTGCATCTTCTCTCCTTAGAACTTCACATTAAACAGAGTAACATCCTAGACGAAGTACCTCGGGAAATCTGAGCATTCCCCACGGACTATATCACATGCAAGCTGAACTTCGCCAGAAACTTTGTTGTGCACTTTCCAACCAGCGCGAAGTGGAAGACCGGCGGCGTGTTGGACGGTTATGACACAGTATTCTTTACCGATGTATCAACGATGGTCTGTGAAGTCGGCGCGGGGGTTTTCTCGAATGCACACAGTGTACCCGAGTCGTATGGTCTCCCAGGTTTTGCTAGTGTATTCCAAGCGGAAGAAGTGGCGACACTGGAGGTTTGCCGATGGCTGGAGCATGATCCGAGCCTCAAGCGTAACATAGCCATTCTGATTGAAAGCCAAGCGGGCATCAAGGCCTTGTACTCATCAACAATATCCTCCAGCCAGGTGCAGTGCAGATACGCGCTGAACAGTCTAGGTGATATGCTCAAGGTTACCCTCCTCTGGGTTCCCGGCCATAGGAACATAGAGGGGAATGAGCGGGCTGATGGATTGGCTAGGCGGGCTCAGCTCTTGGCAGCCCTTTGGCGAGTACAATCGGTGTCTCGCTGGCGGCTGTCAAGGGCGGAATCTACTTGCACTAATTAGCAGTCGCAGCCCTTTGATGGCGAAGGCTTACCAGCTGTGCCAAGTCAAGGAGGGCTTGGTCGGCTTATAACATTACGAGAACTCCTGTGCCAGATGCGTGCAAATGCATTCAAGATTACGGTAGTCTGCACAGGGCTCATAGGGAATCATGCCGATGACGATGAAATCCGCGCGCGGGTGTTGGCAACCAACAGAGCCTATTTCAGCTTACAAAAACTGTTCCGCTCGAAACGTCTCACCATAGGGTCAAAGCTCTTACTATACAAGACAATGATCTTGCCAGTCCTGATGTATTCCTCGGAGACTTGGATTCTTAGCAAGAAAAAAAAAATGCAAACTTTTGACTGCGTTCGAGAAAAGACTCCTCCAAAGAATTTTTGGCACCCTATATGAGGATGGACGATGGACGATTGCGTAGCCTACATAACGATGAAATCTATGACCGATACCACGACCGTCAGGTCGTAATCCGGCTCAATAGGTTACGGTAGGCAAGTCACTTAATCCGTACGAATGAGGATGATCCAACCCGAAAAGTCTGTAAGGGCAATATCTATGGTAGAAAAAGAAGATGGGCAGACCCTGCCTGAAATGGAGCCACAGCGGTGGTCAGGATGCCAGACAGCTTTTAGGGTTATCGAATTGGTGAACCTCGGCGCAAAACCGGGATTTCTGGAGTTCTTTATTAAGGCAGGCTTAAACCGAATACCGGTTGTTGCGCTGTTGATGATGAGGCAACGGACACTGGGTAAATCATTCTTTGGGGGCTTCAGGGAGACTTCTAGCTGCAGAGTAGGAGAGCTGCTTTCCTTCGTGAATGCTATAGGCTGCCTCTGAAGATCCGAGTCGGCAGGACTCCGTCTCCCTGCTCTCGTAACAGCAGTCTTAGGCATTTGTCGCATCAAAACGGCGCACCAAGGGGCTAATTAGGTCCCTTGGAGCGACCGCTGATACCTTGTGCTTTTATAAGTAGATATTGGTACAGTACCAATAAGTCATGTTGTCAAATTTAAAACAATTAAATCAGAATTGTAACGACAGAACTATCTTAAACACCATCATGAAATATAGTTTCTAATGTCGGTGTCATATCGAGAAGTAATTACGAATACTTTTAAAAGTATTCTGCTATAGCAAAACATTTCTCACGACATTCATTCCGATTCTGAATTGATCAAGATATCAGGTAACTCTCACGACATAATCAGAGGAAACTTTGAATAATGATTTTCATCGATATGTGTGCAATATTTATGTAAACTAAGAACCACTCACTTTCTTGAAGAAACCAACCTGATTCTATGTATATTCGGCCTAGGGTGCAGTCACGACTGGACAGGCGGAACTGAAAGTTGATCAGCATCCGGCCATCACTTGAACTTGATTTTGAATTGAGTAAGAGAGGTTCGTGCTGTCACTGGTGACGGATTGCGGTTATTATTTTGATACAGATTAAGAGCACAAATTGAACTACTATACATCTGGTGCCGACAATTTTCTTGACCTTGAGTTGCACACTTGAATGCTGGCACTATGACAAGGAGGCTAATCACTTCGCGCTTTGCTGGCTTTTCCGGCCGATTGCATTGCTTCCTATCCGATAATGATCACGCTTACATCGCTCTCACTTTTATTACCATTCAACAATGCGTTTTTCTCCTATTGATCATTTGCTCTTTGTTTGCCGAAGGTCCCGAAGGTCATTGAAAGAGTAATTGCTGCTTATGCGGATAGCTTCAGTAAGCATAAGTGCATAAGCTCAGATGCACGGAATGAAAACAAGTCAAGGGTAGCGAATCTGTTCACAATGGCTATGTTAGGTGTAGAACACCTGGTTGAATAGAATTTGCAAGTTGAAGATTGTAGAAGAGGTGTCGGAAGCAATAAGTAAGGTAGGAAGCCAATGGGGGAATTCTAAGATAGATTTGTATCTATTACATTGGTAAACTGCAGTCCTGGTCATGGAAATATGCCTATAATTAATAGTCGATGATGAAGCTGAGCTAAAATTAATAAAGATAAACGTGATCTTTTCTAAAGCTAACTAGATTGCGGGAAATTCTTACAGATACAAATAACATTAGATCATTCAAACTTCCGCTTAATTGGGTAATTGTTTTATGTTTTCACTTTGAATGGTTTCGATGTGGTGTTAGTTTACAGTCTGGTAACTGAATACGTTTCCAGTAACTGCTTCCACTTTATCGGTTTGTTTCGTATCTATTCCATTAGAAACACTAAATTGCACGATTATTTCCGTCCCCAGATAGGTGGGTTCAGAGTTCTACCCAATCTTTGTACAGTTTTTATCCGCCATCAGTTACCATGCATTGTTCCAATGATTTTTTTTTCATGGGGAGTTATGTATGTGGCCAATCTGACTGTTATATGTCACGTATGCAAAAAGATATGTTAATGTCAGTACATTTAGTACCCATGCTTTAAGAATGTTAGGAACAAAAAGCGGAACTCACTGGCGGATCAAACAGCAACGAGGTGGTTCAAGTGGAAAATGAATCTACGAGAATTGGTTTTTTACTACCGCCAGCTCTCTTACCGTCTTTCAATTAGAATGGCAGCCTTGAACCCTTGTGCACGACCGCCGCACCGCCGGTTCTATCTAATCCCTTTCACCGCTTTATATGACTAAAGTAGTAGATCTAATCAATAGAATTTTTACCGGCTTAGTGACGCGTTTAGAGCAGTGACAATAACATTTTTGCAGTACTAGAAGTTCCGGTATCTTAAGTGTGAAAAGAGATGTATTTTTAGATAGCCGCGCCGACGACAAATGATTGAGGTGTGATACGCAATATGACTAAGTTTTGAATAATTAATTCGCGTTTTATATATATTTATGGAGTACTTTCGAAAAGATATTCAGTCAGTTAATTTGACCTTGTTTTGCGACGTCATATTTGTTCCGCTGTCTTATGAGTTTAGATAGTGAAACTTCTAGATTGCTACTTTGTAGTCCTCCAAGTTGCAGTGCTGCAAAAAATTGTTTGTTCATGGGATGATTTCTCACCCGTGAAGATTACTTTCATTACCAAACGTCAGTGCTAACTCCGCCATGCTATTAACAAAGTATGCTGGTCCCAAGCCCAGGTGAAGGAGGAGGGTTTATGGCAACGTACTCTGTACTATCCTCAGTAAAACAAAAATAAAATGCTGAGATTAGGGAAAAAGATAAATAAAGTATAGTAGCAGTTATTCCATTACGCTAAATCCTACCTGATCTCTCTTGGTGACAGGTCCCGCGACAGGCCGACCAAGAAAATGCATACAATGTTACAAACATGACGATCGGATTGAGCCACAAGACTCGGAGAAATTCTAGGGCGTCCACCTTAGTCGACGCGGCAGGATGGGCCCCGGTCCTATCGAGAAATGAGCAACGGGCAACGGTCAGGACGTAAGCCAGTTAGTTCCAACAAAACGAACAAAACAAATACGTGTCTGCACGCTAAATGTTGGTACCCTAACTGGAAAGATCGAAGTACTCGCAAGAGCCTTTCGGAAAAGGCGCATTGATATCTGCGCTCTGCAAGAAACCCGAAGGTCTAGTGCCAAAAGCTGTGACATTGAACGCGAACGTGGTAAAAATGACTACAAACTTCTCCACTTTGGTAGCCCACACACTCAATATGGTATTGGCGTTGCCATCTCAGAGGGTTTCCGTCATACCATTAAAGAAGTCGAATGATTTGACGATCGGCTGATGAAGCTCACCATTACATCAGCTGATCGCACTATTCACTTCTTCGCCGCGTATGCACCAGAGACAGGTCGACCTGATGCCGAGAAAGATGCCTTCCTGCAACTTCTCGATGAAAAGACTTGTCACGTGCCTGCTGACGACTATATTATCAATGGCGCCGACCTTAATGGTCATCTGTGTTGAAAATCAGACAGTTACAGGTGCCATGGGGGAAAGGGGTTCGAAGTGCGCAATGAGGGTGGCGAGCGTATAATCGATTTTGCAGATACACATGACCTTGTACTTATAAATACATGGTTCATCAAACGATTGTCTCATCTTCCTACATTTCATAGTGGTAGCATTTTGCCACTGTCACTGATTGCAAAGTCGTTCTCTATGAGACCATCGTATCTCAATATCGGCCGCTGATTGCTGTCCTACGAATTAAGTTACCGATAAAACAGCGTGAGGAACGCACTGGCGACGCATTAAATGGTGGTGATTTGGTGAGAAGAAAGAAGAAACAATCTCACTCACACCATTAACGACGATTACGAAAGTAGCCTCTGCAACCCTCGTTGTCACCAAGTCGGGTAAGCGGTACATAAACCGAGATACTTGGCTTTGGAATGATGATGTTGAAATGAAGGTCCGTAAAAATAAACGCCTCTACACAAAATTTCTCGACGATAAAATGCTTGCTAATTGGCAAATGTATAAGAATGGTACTGAATTTTTGACGACCGACCCCCATGAAACAGGCGCAATCACTGTCAGCGGAAGTGATCTGCCCAGAACTGAGCGATTTAAATATCTCGGGTCAACGCTATCAGCCAATGGAGAACTGCGTAATGAAATTGCTTCACGCATTAATGCGACCTGGATGAAGTGGCATTCCACAACTGAAGTTCTTTGTGTTCGACGTATCAACGAACGTCTCAAGTCTAAAATTTACCGCAATGTCATCCGTCCTGTCGTTCTCTATGGTTCTGAGTGTTGGCCGACTATAAAGGACAATGAACGGCGTCTTGCGGTAATGGAGACGAAGATGCTACGTTGGACTAGTGGCGTGACACGTTTTGATCACATCCGAAATGAGGATATCCGCGATCGTGATAGGGTTGCATCGATCGTGGAAAATTTGCGAGAGAGGCGTCTTCGATGGTATGGTTATGTAATTCGTGCTAACGAGAATTCACTTGCCAAAGTTGGCCTGAACATCGAAGTCGATGGTAAACGACCAAAAGGCAGGCCGAAAGTACGGTGGCTTGATACACTGGATGGAGATTTAAAAGCCTCGAGATTGCACCAGATCAGGCATTCGATAGAGCCTAATGGAGAAACCGATCACGATGAGCCGATCCCGCTTGTGAACGGGACAAACGCTGAAGAAAAAGAAGAAGAAGATTCAATGGGAAAAGAAAAGAAATGATCTCATTTAGATGATGCTGAATGGATCGATCATTTTGGCTAAAAAGCATAGGATGTAAATGGAGGTCTGTCTATTTTTCACACAAGCTTTGTTTGGAAATGGTTATACCTATTGAGATAAAATTTGGTAGAAATTTGAACCCTGTGATATGGGCTTCACAATGACCTGACAATTCCAGTATTGATTATGACCTACAGTGTATAGCGGACGAGGGGCCAAGCAGTGCACTGCAGGAAATACTGACGCGGAATATAGCTCCCTGGGAGAGGTAGGTGGTGGTAGTTACACCTTGTTCGAAGCGCTCTTACTATTAACGAAGCGCTATGAATTTATGGCGGAGGGTGGGGGGCGAAAAACACCTGCCCCAATACAGGGTGTCATGTGGACCGTACGCAATGGATAGTTTGGCGTCGGGAGTAACTGATTGTATTCGAACGGAGTCTCAATAGTACCTGGTCGCCCCAGTGAGTAAGTTTGAGCTTACAATGTTACGGCGTGCCACGGTGAACCATCTCACCCCCATACTCGGGGGAACCAATAACAGACAAACAGAACCCCGTAGCGCACACAATTTGACTCACCACGTGGAGGCACATATCTGCAGTACGCGAAATATTACAAAATTGAAAAAAAAAATGAAACCAAACAAAAAATTCGATACACAAAGTTGCCTTGGGGGTACTAAACTTGGTTTATCATGCGATATGCCCGACTTAGGAGCAGCGATATCCATCCATCCATCTCAACCGTAAGTTTCTCGCCAATAAAACGCTGGCCAATCGGAAAATTTATAAGGATTTCAATCAAAAAGAGAAGAAAGTGATTTCTGTACGTATCGAAATCGACCAGTACAAATATCTTGATCTTTTTATCTCCGAGAGAAATCTATACTGACTTCTATTTTGTTAATGACAAAAATGGTTCTCTGCTTACTGCCGAAATACCTGCGATTAGAACGAAATAATTTGTTGACCCACCATTTTGGCAAATACTGCCGATATCTGGAGGCAATTTATGCAATCGCGAGGCTCTCAAATTCCTATCCAGCCTATCAAGCCACCGTTGTTTCGGCCGGCCTTTTGGTCGTTGACAATCGATATAGAGGTTACTTTTGAACTTAGGCACTATATAGCAGCAGCTTTGCGATTTTTTCAAAAACCCTCTCTTCATCTACCCAGATTCTGAGAATAGGTCCCTGAATGAAATTACTATTTTTCAGCCCCTTCCTTCCCCCTTCCGGCAGTAAATGTCCTAAGTGAGACCAGCTTTGAAAAGTACTAATCGAGACTTTCCATTTGGTATCTCACATGACTATATTTAGAGAAAAAAAATGTATACCTTCCTTTTGCAAGTAAGTAAGTAAATTCGATGTAGAACGTTTGAATCCACTATATGAATGGCCGTTCACAGCTCCTCCCTTCCCACCAAATTACGTGTTTTCCTTGTAACCGTTTCTGAAAAAAAGGCATGTGATAGTGGAACAGACAGACAAACAGACGGACGGACAGGCAGACATAAATACAGCAAACTGACTTTAAAAGGAGGGCAGTTCTGCGGTATGTTCAAATTGTCGTCCGATTCGGTCTTCATCCCCCATGAAAGTTTTTAAACGTATTCTTGACAACCGCATTCGCGACACCGCGATCCGAACAACCAAGTTGAAGATATAGCAGACATATGACAACCATTCTGCGCATCTGCTGGGAAGTAGCTTCTCGAGACAGCCTTTGACTTCGCCGTTAGTACTCTTTTGTGGAATATCCAACGTCCAGCACCATACACACTGACCTATGCAGATTTTATTTTTCTGGCACCTTATTGGAAAGCTGATCTTGAGCAGTGTCCAAAAGTGAGATAATCTCTTCAAACAGCATCGTCTTAGACTTAATAAATGTCGGCCTTGTCGTCTTCTATGTTTCTGAGTTCTAGCCGACTATCAAAGCCAATGATGGGCTCTTCACGATAAGGCAGGCAAAGATGTTGCATTGAATTAGTGATATAACACGCCATACATCCGAAATGAAGATGTCACGATCGACGTGGGCTTCCACACATTGTTGAACAATTTTAAGTGAGGCGTCTTCGATGGTATGGTCATGTCATTTGTGCTGATGAAAGTACACTAGATTAGCCTAAACAGTAAAGTCGACGGGAAACGACACAAATAGCTTGATGCGCAAGATGGTGATTGAAAAGCCTTTCAGCTACACCCAAGCCAAACCTATGACCGAGAAAAATGGCTAGTTGGATCTAGATGAACCGGGTGCATGAAATAGGAATTCTAATGGAAAACTTGCATACGAAGAAGGATGAAGACGAGCCTTCTATGCCTAAAAACAGAAAAAATCATACTAACCAGCCCAGGTTCTAGGAGACTGCAGGGTTGGAGAAGAACAGAAGCATTTTCACACTAAATAGTTATCGAAATTACCTGTGTGATCCATGAACGTGGGCTTCTTCAGACGGGACTTTCAGTCAAACGAACTACGTATTAACTGAACTCGACACGTCCCAGTTTTGAATAGTGGGGTCAATATACACTGCTCACATTATTTAGTTTGCATTGTATTCCAAGCTCAAACAACAACACCACCTCGGATAACCTCTAGCAATTAGATAAGAGTGAATATTGAAACCATTCATACCTTTGTAACACCAATGAAAAGAAATGGATGAACCAATAATCATGGCTTTATTTCCTACCGTATGCCATTTTCTAGCGATGGAATGAGTACTTTGATGAACTACTCAGCAAGCAGAATATCGGCAAGCTGAAGTCCGTGAAATTTATTGGCTTACGAATCATAAGTCATCAGGAGTCGATGAAGTTACGGCCGAACTAGGTAAATATGAAGACGACCAACTACACCAAACTGTTTACTGATCTGGTGGTTGGCAAAGAGGCATTGGCTGTCCCAAACATAACAAGGGAGATAATATCTAGTGTAACAATTATAAAGATATAACGTTAGTGAGTACTACCTACAAGATTTTTTCTTGCTAACCTGGAGAGCTCTTTATGCCAACAATATCATCAGCCCATACCAAAGAGCCTTCATTCCCTGCTGTCAGCAGTTGCACCAACACTTTATCGACTTCAAAGCCGCCTAGGATAGAATGGCCAGGTTAAAACTGTGCACAGCCACGAGAGAATTCGGTACCATCTCAAAATTACCGAGGCTGACTAGCCTGACCCTGATCAATGTACGAAGTTAGATAAAACCAATCAAATCCCGAATTCACAGCTATAAAAGGATAGACAATTCTGTAACCCAAATATCGATGAAATTTATGAGAAACACCATGACAATTTAGTCTTGGATAAAATAGGGCTCAGTGGACCGGTAAAATAATCCATATGGGTGAGGATGATCCACTCCAGAAAGTGTTCTATGGTAGAAAATGAATACGTGGCAGACCCCGGCTGAGATGAGGCGATGGAGACTGGCTTTACGAATATCGAATTGTTGCCCTCAGGACAAACCGACTGGTTTAACATTCAGAACACTCTTAACTCGCTTAATAAGGTTTAAATACCTTGGGTTCTAGGCGCCTTGGGTTAGAAAGCAACGAAGTAGTGGACGAACTGACCACGAAAGGAACACTGACGCCACAATACGGGCTAGAGCCATTCTGGGGAGTTGGGAATGGGTTCATGGTCACGATATTGAAACATGAAGGGGAACGGCGGAAGAAACTTTACTGGGCGAACTTACCAGGAATATGCTGGAATGTAATTTAGTGTCGATGAAGAGGTTATTACCGAAATTGAGACCTATTTGGAGGCTAATCGAACAATGAAAATTATATCAAAAAATTATATTACCGCTATAATCGTTGTATCGCTCTCAAAGGCAACTATATTGAATGATAAAATCAAACTTAACCAAAAAAAAAAATGTTTTCTATGTTATCGAACGAAATATTTCAACCTGCCTGGTGGGATACAATATATGGTTGCCAATATGTGAATATGGGTCACAGCGCATCAACTACGTCGGCTTTTAACAATGTGCTTCAATTTCCTTGACGATTTCCAGAGAAGATTACACTCCTCCTCCACTATTTTACACCACCTAGTTCTAGTTCTGGGCGATCCACTCGCCATTTTGGGATGGCGGCTGCCTTTGCATGGCATAACCAACAATAGAGTTTTCGCAATCCCTTAATTTGTGATCAATTCACTGCTGCTTTCGCTTCCTGATCAACACGTTTATGAGTAACCGGGACGTGAAATGAAGAGGAATGGTTGCGGGAACTATACTGGGCCGGCCTAACAGGGATGGAGCAGCGCAGGGTACTTATTGGAGGATACGAACCCATGCGCACAAAGGATTGCTTAAATCTCATCAAGAAGAATCTCCGAAACATAGTAGGAATTCTCATTGGTCACTGTCGGCTAAACTATCACCTAGGGAAGCTAGTTTTGTGCGGAGTGTGATGAAACCTCTATACACGTCCTGGGACAGTGTACGGCAGTTGTGCAAAGTAGGTCGAGGCATCTGGGAGAGATCTTTATACCAGACGCAAAGTTGAAAGATGTGGAAGTAGGGAATATACTAAAGTTTCTGATGGTTACAGGCTTGCTTGAGATACTTAAGGGCGCGGTCTGACTTTCCCTTAACAGAATAATAATAATAACTGGGCCGTACCCCGATGAATTGACATAGGTCAGAATACTCCAATAACATGAATTGATGAAAGCTTGGAGCTTTTGAGTAACTATGGTCGTTACTTTCCAATTTAATTTTAGTGTTCAGATAGTTGCGTTTCCAGATTTTAAATAAAACAGTGTAGTCGGATTTTTCGCAGGTTGCAAAAGCAAAGCATACTAGATATATATGTTCTGCCCATTGATACAAATAAGATTGGATGACTAGTCAGACTGGAAAGCTTGGTTTTCTTAGCGCTTATCGGACTGTGCCTGCCCCCTTTTCCAAATCGGTTGCCATTTGGCCAAAATCCATGACATATAAGGGTGCACATATTTGTAGTATATTGTTGGCAATAGCATTTCGGACTATATGTATACCAAAAAGCTCTTTTACACATATAACGAAACTATAAAATCATACACATAAAAAGCGTTAGGTTTCCGGTTTCCGATTCGTTTGTAAATTCATTTTGTTTTGTCACATAAAGTCGTTTCGGTATCATCTGAAAGGATTCTGAAAAGGAAGATTTCATGAAAAAATAATTGAAGCAGATAAAATCCTATAAATATTTAAATGCCAAATATCTGAAAAATTATAGGATCGAATTTGACATTTTAAGAAATTGAATATTAAATTTTTGAAGAAATAATTTAATTTAAAGTCAGGTCATTTTAATTTTAAAAAGATTCAACTTCAGGAAGAATCAATATTACTAGTTTTATTAGTCTAAGTAGTTTGAGATAGTCTAAGAATATTTTAATTTTTTTTTTGGTATTTAAATTATTTTATTTAAATTATTTGCTTCGATCAATAAATTGAGAAATTGCTTTTATTTTATATTCAAATACACCAAAGAATTGTATCATTTTTTCAATATCTTTTGTTTATAAAAATATAAAAATTAACATATAAATGCCTTATTTATTTATCAATCAAAATCAGGATCTCTATTTGAATTTTCGAAGAATATGTTGGAATATAAAACAATTTATGTATATATGGATTGTGTAATGGAAAATGTAACATATATCGACATCCTAGTTATATTATGTAGCACTAATCGATAACTAATCATGGATATTTTTTCAAAGTTTTGATAAAACCTTTCATACATTTTTTAGTACCACTGTACCCCAATTTAAAGTAATTTTTATAAATAGAGGAGGTGTGAACGGAAATTAATTTATTCAAATTCAAAACTGTTGCTGTTTGTTAATGATCGTATATAGTGTTAATTTTGCAAGTGTGTGGTCACGTAGCACTCTCCAACTTGATTTATACCAAATATTTTGTTTACG
The DNA here is from genome assembly GCF_905115235.1 of Hermetia illucens. Lineage (NCBI taxonomy): Eukaryota > Metazoa > Arthropoda > Insecta > Diptera > Stratiomyidae > Hermetia > Hermetia illucens. The sequence continues at coordinate 163,901,177 of NC_051850.1, forward strand.
ACATTCTTGTAATCAAATCTTGCACAAAAAAGTGGAAGAGTAACATTCGCAGCATGTATTTCTTCACCATAGTTTCCAGCATACATTTTTTTTGTTATATAGCAGCATCCTTTGTTGATTTAGTAGTTCTTAATTAATCTCAGGTTTTGTTTTGGCGCTAGATAGCTAGGCGTATTAATGAAGACATGTTTTTCTATCATCGGTAGGAACAGAATAACGGTGTTAATATTTTATAAGTCATTTAAGTTAGTTCTTCTGGGAGATACATTTAAAGTGAATCCCTAATTTATTTGCTAATTTAATAGTTTTAATTTATGATAACATATCTGATTTTTTTGTAAAGATACATATACTCACTACATTATTTAGCCATTTCTCGAGTCGTAAAGTTTTAGAAAAAGCATCGTCTATATTACTTGGGACGGTCCTAACTCTAATGGACGTCAAACATATAAAATGATTATTCATTAGCAGTCCTAAAACCGGTAGCGAATCCCCATTATGGGGCATTTCTTATTTTGACTAGTTTTAATTGTGGATCTTTAGAAAAAAAAATGTTAATTTTCGGAAAAAAATTGTTGAATTTTATAAAAAAATTGATGAATTTTCGAAAAAAAATTGTGTGTAAATTGGTTTGTGTTGACGTATTTGATCAAATGGCAGACAATACTTAGATATTTTTAAAGATTTGCATTGAACAGGATATGTTCGTTAAATAAAGATAAATTTTTTTGGGAGATGTCATTTACTATTATTTATATATAGTATGTGTATTTATAATTATATTGCAATTCCATTTTGTTAGCAAAGTTTTCTACATTCGATTGATTGAAAGGTGATATTTGAAATGACGGCTTCATGCTTGTGGCGAATTATTGCTCGTATAAATTTGACGATCTTTCATTTTTGAACGATTTTATTGAGTTCCGTTTGCAAGTTTTTTTCCGAGTCAAACATAACAACTTTTAAGAGCTCAATAAAATTAAGACACTATTTGCATAACTAGCAATTCCAGGCGCTAAAATACCGAACAAGTGCTTGCGATATCAACCGTTTTCTAGGGAAAATATCTAAAAAAAGGGGCAACTATCATAAAGGAATATGACTCGATTCTGACTCATCAGTGACGTGAAATCTCCTAAGGTTGCCAAAATTCCTACCACTTCCGTTTGTATTTATTTGTATGTTATCATCCCTTCAGTCTTATCAAACATTGATCGTAGTGGAATTTTTAATTGAGGCCTTCTAAAGTTAATGTCAGTTTTGAATTTTACTTTTTTGATATATGCGACAGGGTGTGTAGTTTTTTTCACCGGATATAACTTTGTAGAATATCAAATCAGCAGTGATGATATCAGTTGCAATGCGGAAGGAAAACTGATGACAAAACCATAGTGCAACTGCCCTCAATTGAGGGCGCTTTTAAAGTCGTGGTGGTAAAAAAGCACCCTAAAAATTATGATAATTCGGCTTTTGAAGATATGAAATCAGAATATGAAGACGCGTCAGCGACGGAATCCGTTGCATCTGCAGATATAGAGTGCAACGCAAGCCATGACTCCGATAGAACAATGAATAAGTCAGGAAACCGGGAGCTGGACGTTTTAGGTATGAACGGATTTGTCTATTTCTTTTATAAAAACAGTTGAGTGGGAATTTTCCCGATTAGAACCTGCCATGTAAAATATGCATATATTATGTGAGAATATCAACTTTCGCCTGATGTTGATATTCAAAGTCTCGAATTTGCACAGAAACGGTAACTTTGTCCTATTATTACTTTGTTAGTAATAATGCGATTTCCACCAAACTTGACAGAATCATACTCTATGTCTAGTGTACATTGTTGCAAAATATGGTGAATCAATCATAAATTTGAGGGAGGCTTTGTAGCCAATTACTAAAAATTAATACATTATTACATACATTATTATTAACTTTTTTTGGACAGATATCGGTATGGAAGGTATTCCGAAGCCTAGGCACCATAAAATGGTAGCCTTCTGATCATCCGAAAGTGCGCAGCAGTGGTGAAGCGTATGCGGTCGGCAACGTTCCTTCAGAGAAACGTCAGCAAAGGCGTCAAAAACGGGCTGATGGAACTGGAGGAACTACTGGACCGCGTTTCCTTTTATAGACGCACGTGGAGAGCAGCGGAAGACGATTGTAGAGCAGAAACAGTCGCACTCCCCGCTGAGAATGCTGCTTGCGTCAAACGGACCGCAGATAGCCCTCTGCAAAGTGAACAGGGGAAAAAGCGGAAAGAGGACGACGTGCCTGAAAGAGACTTTATCGAAGTAGTCTCCAAGGCCCAAAAAAAAAGGCGAAAAAGGATAAAAAGAAACAACGGACTCCGGCGCCAGAGACACGTCTGTCCAAAAACAAGGAGGCTGCCAACCCAAAGCCAGTAGCGGAAAAAACGAGGAAACGAAGAAGGACTAGACCGTCGGCTCTGCTCATTAAGCCGACGGAAGGCAAGACATTTGCGGAAGTCCTTAGTGAAATCCGCTACAGGATGAAACCCGAGGAGAACGGAGCAGAGGTGTCTTCGATACGGAAAACGAGGAGTGGTGGAGTTCTCGTCGAACTGGGCCCAAAGACGACCAACAAGAGCACGTTCTGCGAAGCGGTCAAGGGGCTATTGGGGGAGAAGGCCCTTGTTTCCAGCCTAGAACCCATGTGCTCTCTGGAAATACGGGATCTTGACTGCCTCACAGAAAAGGTCGAAGTAGAGGAGGCGCTAAAGCGAATGTCCAGAGGTAACCAATGCCCGGGTAGCTATTACCTCTGTAAATGCTCGAGGCCAAAAACTTGCCGTGGTGGATGTCCCCGAGCAATATGTGAGGAAACTCCTTAACAGCGGGAGAATCAAAATCGGATGGGTAGTATGCAGCGTACGAATGCGGATAGTCCCCACCAAGTGCTACAGGTGTCTGGACTATGGACACACGTCAGCAGCTTGCAAGGGTCCGGACAGGAGGACAGCATGCCGGAGATGCGGCCAAGCGGGTCATCAAGCGAAGACTTGCAAGGAAAGCGAGAGTTGTGTTCTCTGCAGGGATCGTGGTGCGTCTGGCGAAAGCGTCGCACACACTGCGGGCTCGGGACGGTGTCCGATCTTCAGGGCGGAATTGGAGAGGGCTAGGGTGCGAACGCCATGATCCGCATTTTGCAAATTAACATGCACCGGAGTGCAACCGCTCACCAGTTGCTAGCGCAGTCCGCTGGGGAAGTAAATGCTGATCAAGTGCTGATTAGCGAGCAATACCGAAACAAGGACCCGTCCTCATGGTATCTGGACTCATCGGGCACCGCTGCCATCTGGGTTCGGGACGACGTTCGACTTCGTGTTCTTGCCGAAGGCCGGGGGGACGGATTTGCCTGGATCCGGTGTTTAGGGATAACGTTTTTTAGCGTTTACCTGACGCCGAATGAGTCGATTCCGGACTTTCAACGCCGGCTTGATGCTCTGGAGGACGCCGTTTCGAGCACGGAGGGACGAATCCTGGTTGGCGGTGATTTTAATGCCAGGGCTCTTGAATGGGGCATGCCTCAATCAGACTCCAGAGGGAAACGGATTCTGGAAATGGCGGCGAGAACCGGGCTCGTAATTTTAAACACCGGATCCACGCCAACGTTTCGGCGCTCAGGTTGTGAAGGAAGCATTCCCGACATCACTTTTGCGTCGGAATCTCTGGCATCATCGGTGGACGGGTGGCGAGTCCTAGAAGACTTCTCGGCAAGTGATCATCAGTACATTGCGTTCGAAGTGTTTGACGCTACTTGCCGGCGAGCACCAACACGACGTTCCCCCTGCGTGTGGAATGTCGCGAAGGTGAACATCGGAAGGTTCGTCGAAGCTCTTGGAGCAGGTAGGGCCGCACTGGGGGGCACACTGGGGAGTGGTGGTGTCGCAGCTGACACCGTCGTAAATTCAGTGATGAATCTGATAACGACGGCGTGTGAGGCTTCCATGCCCCGGAGAGGCCCCAGGCGCGACAAGCCTTCTATGTACTGGTGGACGGCGGAAATTGCCGACCTACGGAAGGAGTGTCATAAGCTCCGCCGTTTGGCACAACGTTTGTACGCCAACGAGGAGGCATGTGCCATAAAGGCACAATATAGATCAGCAAAAAGGAGACTCCGCAGCGCTATAAATAAAAGCAAAGCTCGCGGCTGGCAAAATCTTGTTAATGAGGTGAATGATGACCCGTGGGGACTTGGCTATAAGGTTGTCACTCGGAAAATCGGGGCTCTGCGGAAGCCCTGCATACTGAGCACCGACCAGATGGACCGCATTGTGCGGGCATTGTTCCCCAGACACCCTGTACGGGTTGATGTAAACAGCGCGGAAAGCGTTGTGGATTGCCCCCTTTTCACAATGGGAGAACTCGAAGAAGCGGTTCTCACTATGAAAAACAGGAAGGCGCCAGGCCCTGATGGCATCCCGGCGGAAGTTTATAAACTGGTGTTCCGCCAACGGCCAGAATTGCTGCTCGAAGCGTTCAACGCGTGCTTGAAGGAGGGCATTTTTCCTTCTCGCTGGAAAGTGGCCAAACTCGCGTTGATCCGTAAGGGTAAAGGAGATCCGGAGCTCCCGTCTGCATACCGACCGCTGTGTATGCTTGACACGGCCGGAAAAGTGCTCGAGAAGCTCATCAGGGGTAGACTCGCTGAAGCGATCCGTGCTACCGGGGACTTATCCGCAAGGCAGTTCGGGTTTAGAACAGGGAAATCTACAGTGGATGCTGTTATGGAGGTCGTAGATGCGTGTAATCGAGCCGGGGCACACAGCCGCCGATCTCGACGGATAGTGCTCCTCATAACGCTTGACGTCAGAAATGCCTTCAATTCCGTAAGATGGACAGATATGCTAGGCACAGTAGAGAACTCCTTTCACGTGCCAAGCTATCTCTTGCGGATACTGAGGGATTATCTGAAAGACCGCTCCCTGTTCTATGAGACGCTAGAGGGCCAGAGGAGGATGGAAATCACGTCGGGAGTAGCGCAGGGATCCATCCTAGGGCCGGACCTCTGGAACGCTTCCTACGATAGTCTGCTGAGACTCGATATGCCTGAAGAGTCGCGCCTGGTCGGTTATGCAGACGACGTTGCGGCACTTGTTGCCGGACGCACTGTTGAACAGGCGTAAAGCAGACTTGGCATATTGATGCGACGGGTAAGCGGATGGATGACTGCTCACGATTTCAACCTTGCGCTGGAGAAAACCAAAGTAGTCATCCTGACCAGAAGGAGAATCCCGACCTTCCGTCCCATATCGATCGGCGAGTTGACTATAGAGTCAAAACCAGCGGTTAAATACATTGGTTTAATGCTCGACTCGAAGATGAGCTTTTTCGAGCAAATCAAAGCAGCCGCGGACAGGGCTGCAGCAGGAGTCGCGGCCTTGAGTCGGCTAATGGCGAATGTGGGCGGCCCTATATCAACTAGGAGACGTCTCCTAATGGGGGCAACGCAGTCCGTCCTTCTCTATGGTGCGGAGGTATGGGCTGATGCCCTTGACAAGGAGGTGCATCGTAAACGCCTAGCTCAAGTGCAGAGGCGGGGAGCTTTGCGAGTAGTGTCTGCTTATCGCACTGTCTCCGAACCGGCTGTGATGGTGATTGCGAGAGTGATCCCCGTTGCCCTCCTTGCCAAGGAGCGCAAAGCTATCTATCGCCGTAAGGGCGAAAACTTAAGAGAAGTGGTTGCCCGTGAAGAACGTCAACGCACCCTTAACGAGTGGCAAATTTCTTGGCAAAATGAGCCAAGGGGCAAGTGGACTGCGCGGCTCATCGACAAATTAGACCCGTGGTTGAACAGAAAGCACGGTGAGATTGATTACTTCCTTACCCAACTTTTAAGTGGGCATGGAGGTTTTCAGTCTTACCTGCACAGGGTTGGGAAGGCGCGATCTCCTGATTGTGTGTTCTGCAATAGAGTGCCGGATGACGCTGAACACACCTTTTTCTCTTGCGAGAGGTGGGATGGCCTCCGCCAGCTCCCACAGGCGAGCTCTCTCCAGACAACATTGTCAGAGAGATGCTGAAGAGCGCTGGCAGCTGGAATCGTATTGCGCATTATGTTCGGGCTCTTCTTACTACGAAGAAGATTGAACTCGACCGGCAGAGGGATCGGACGGTAAGGGGTTCCCTGAACTAACAACTCCCTTCCTCCCCTCCCCTCCCGTTGGTGAAAGGAATTCCCTGACTTGAAGGCTCCCAAAGCCGGGAGAGCGGGAGGGCTAGCCCGAAGTAATGTGTCAAACGGTTCCAGGCTAGTTATCTGATGACAGGGAGGTGTTTAGTTGGTAGTCCGCCAGCGTGCTGTTGCGGGAGTCTAACACTCTGTGCGTAAACGCATTCACCTACCCTACTCCAAAAAAAAAAAAAAAAAAAAAAAAACCCTGTACCAGGCAATGTGGTCAGCATTGCGCTCACCTGAGATTATTACCCTGATTTGACTCAGGTACTCATTCACAGCTGGGTCGACTGATATCCTACGTCAATTCACGATACAAATTCCACTGCCATAAATGAGATTTGAACCGCGACTTTCCGTACGACAGCCTTGTGCTCTATCCACTTAGATATCTGAACACATTTGTACCTAGCTGGTAATATTTACACATTTAATTTTTGGTAAACTAAATATAATACTTTAGTATCATAACGCTATTCAATGTCTTAGAATGCAGTAAATCATTAACCTTATTTAAACACGTATCGGTATGGAGAGTGTGTTGAGGCCTAGATACCATTTGCCTGGACCAACATATCTTCTTTCAGATATTTGGGTTGGGTAGGTTCTAAGAAGGAGTCGTTAAAGTAACTGGCCCTTTTCAGACCCCCGCAGTCAACCCCTTTGTAACTAGTGTCAAAACTAATATTGATATCAGAATGTACTAATCGAGGCCTTCATAATGACATTACTATACTCGGCACTTTGCGTGTATGGGGACTCCCTTTAAATTCATTGTGGAACTATGTTACTCACTGCATGCAGTGGGATTCACAGGTCTCACCTTTCCATCAAATTTGGTATCAATAGACTTTGATTGGCCTTCTTCTCCACATTTGCGGCACAGATTGAGTCTTGTGGGCTAGTGCGGGGTTCGCTTTGTGGCCGAAATGCCTGCACGAAAAGCATTTATGCATTTACCTATGTTCTCATATCCGGGACTTATTTTGCCTGGTGCAATCGCTTTTTTTGCTGCTTCGATTGGAATATTCATCGACGCTATCTACGTGTTGAAACCTTGGAGTGTGCAATTTTGGCAGCCCCTCACGAGATGTACATATATAATCAGTGCCTCGAAGGGAAAGTCTTCCCTGACATATAGAAAACAGGCTTGGTCAGAGCCACTACAAGGAAGGGGGTAAAGACAGGGAAGAATTGAAGTCTTACAGGCCTATATGTCTGCTACCTGTGGCGGGCAAATTACTGGAAAGATTTATTTTGAATCAGCTCGACCCACTACTGACGAGCCGGATTCGTGTTGGCCAACGTCAGTTTGGATTCCGTAGGGGAAAAGGCACTGAGGGTGCCATTTTCGAAGTGAACTGCATTGTGCGGGACACCGATAAGCCGTATGTTTTGACAATTGCCTTCGGTATTGAAGGCGCCTTTGACCACCTATCGTGGCCAGCGGTACTGAAAGAGTTGGAGAGGAGGGAACCTTGTTTTTGATGGGCTAATAAATGGGTTATTCGATATTCCAGTGGAGATTACTCCAACTGCATATGCGGATGACATCCTCATCCTCACTGAGGGCAGGAGTCGATCACACAACGAAAATCTTGCTCGGAGCACCACGGCATACGTTAGCACCTGGTGCAAGCAAATGAAGTTGGAAGATCTCGGCGAATAATACGAAGGAAACCCTGTTGAAGGGAAAATTGGCCAGAAGGCCTACATTAAAAATCCAGGGTAATACGATACGAGTCATATCAGAGTTAAAATACCTGGGGTTATGGTTGAGTGCTAACACAAACCATCGCATATGACAGCAGGCAAAGCCAAAAGGATATTTAGCAACCTGGTTGGACTTGCTAACGTTGATTGAAGATTAGATCATATCGCCAAGACCAACATATATAGAGGATTGTCGGTTCCCATCCTGACGTATGGAGCGGTAGTTTGCGCACTGTTCATGAGTGACATTAATATTGGGCCAGTTAGATCTGCCCAACGAATGGTACTCATGGCAGTTACAGGTGAATACCGGACTGTCTAAACGGATGCTCTAGGTGTGGTAGCTGATGAGCTACCGATAAAGCTTCCGGCAATTAAAGGACACTTTGCCTATAAGCTTAGGAGGGGAGTTAGGTTCTCGGTTGAAGGAGAGGTCTTTAAAGAGAGTTTGTCTGAGGGAAGGAAAGAAAAGGGGAGGCTGAGAGATGCCATCTTAAAGAAATGGCAGAGAAAATGGGATACTAGCGAAAAGGGAAAAATTACGAAATGTTTCTTCCCAGATGTCGCTAAGAGAGTGAAGATGAAATGGCTTCATATTAACCATTATGTGAGTCAATTCCTTACGTGACACGAAGATTTTAGGAGTAAATTAGCTCAATTTGGACCCAGCAGAAGCAATGACTGCGACTGCAGTGAGGAAGAGACTGGACTACTCGTGCTATTCGAATGTCCCACGTACGAGGATGAGCGTAATAAGGTTTAAATTAGATGTATAAGGGAGTTTGGGAAATGGCCTGTTTCCCCTGAGGAGCTGGTGGGGGAGAAGGTCTTCCCCGCATTTAACGATTTCTCCAGGGAAGTACTTAAAACTAAAAAAGGCCTCTAGGTTTCTATTTAAAAGTAAAAAGGCCTCTTTTTAGACTTAAGGGATTTGGAAGTTGCGAATAAATCAGGAAGGGAGTGAATGAATGCATAAATGGGTGAATGTACTTATGCAAGACTTTAACTGAGGGAAATTCTGCAAGTTAGAGGACAGTATGAAAATCGAATGAATGGACTAATTGGGGCCACAGGGAGTTTGAATGAGTGTCAAATGGATGAGTTAGAATTGGGATTAGAGAGGGGGTGTAAAAAGACTCGCGTAACCCGCTGGCGAGGTCGGCGATGCGAAACGAGCATTGCCTGCAACTGTTGTTGGAGGAAATGAGCCCACGTAGAGCTTGGGAATGCGTTTCCTTAAACTACGAGAATAGCCTAAAGGCTGTTGAACGGATGATTGCATCGGATGTCGAGGAATCTACATTGAACGTGTACCTTGGGGTTAAGTATGGCCGATTTGAGCTCTAGCGCGAAACTCAACATTGGTGTTGAACTCGAGGTGACTGTGGTGTTAAACAAGTCGACAAGCTAGAGTCGCATCCCCCGGCGAAAGACTTGTAAGGAGGCATCTTTGCAAGAAATCTACTATCTGGCCCAGCCACAAAACAAGCCATCCTGAAAGGGAGGGTCGAAAGGTTCAGGTAATTCTAAGGCACAGTGCAGTAGACACAGACTACATGTCCCTATACGCCTTCCTAAGAGGTATCACATTGGCCTTGCTCACTGCAAGGCTTCGCTGATCTCAAACTCTGTGGCGACTTCATTCATCCATCCTATCACCACCGAATCCCTGCTTATTTTGATGGCCTCAGTCTCGTCTAGTGACATTTCAGTTTTTTTCGTTAGGTATACGTGAAGATATCTTCACCCGCTTTAAGCTCTAGCAACAGATCACCTTTCTGTGTACGATTTATACGCCTGACATTACTACTCAGTTAAGTCAAGGAGGTATTTGCTTATCCTTTACGCAAGATCTCCGCGTACGTCAGCTCGTTGCTTTTTGTTATGATCAGCGTGTCTGTCCTGGTTTTCGTTTGCAACCGTTTCTTAGTTTCTACTTTTCTCCAAGTAGAGTCTTCGGTACGGTTAGTGGCCTTTTCCAGATAGGCAAATAAGTGCGCTTTCTCTTTTTTCGTTCGCGAGATTGTGCCTCTTCATTAGGATCTCTTGTGCAATTCTGATATGTCCGTTTCAATTTGGATATCTTCTTTGCTAAAGATTTTTTTGGGAAGAGACGTTTCCGAGATCGTTTGTGTTGCTACGGTAACCATCACTTTCTATTGGATAATCGACACTATTCCTTTTTCACATGGTTTTGCATCCTCTTTAGGGTTAAAGTGCGTTGCCCTAGTAGAACGCACCGAACGAGATCTATGCAAATGGAAATAGAGCTAATCAGCAGAAGAAGAAAGGACACAACCGTGGAAATTCAAATTCACGAACATTCGATATGCTCCCAAACATTGAGCAATGGTACCCCAATATTTTGGAGGAATAATTGACAAGGGGGGAGTCTAGCGTATTTCGACGGAAAGTAGCATGGCGGAAATCCATCGCAGAATGGTAAAAGACGTACCGTATCATTCCGGACCTTCGAAAATGAAATGAAAAAAGCCACGGAGAATTAAACTTCGAGCTAACGTGGACATGAAAGTTAGCACGATTAACTACATCGATTTGGTCACGGCGAGTAACCACGCTGCTCAAGATTTAATTTATTTAATTATTTAATTAACGGACAACAAACAGATAGAATTCCAATTAATTATTCTCCTCAGGAGGAGAAGGAGAAAGCAAAAAACTTATCCTACGTTTAAAATTACTTAAATTAGGGAAGTTAAAAGGACCAAGCTGTTTTGCATTATAGTTTCGGCAAAGCCTGGGAATCGGGGAATGAAAATAGATTTCGAGCTCCGCGAAGGGCACGTTGAAAATATCTGCGTTACGTGTGTCATAAGACGCAGGACGGCAGGTGATCTCGTCAGCGGCAGAGCAGTCCATCAGGCCCGAGGAAAGTTTAAAGAATGTGCATAGATCCAGATAGGATCTACGCTGTTGTAAGAAGGGAAGGTTTAGAAAGCGGAGGCGGGAGGGATAATCCACACGAGGGAAGCTTTTCTTAAAGAAGAGAGAACGGGTGAATTTACGTTGCACATTTTCAAGGGCAAGACAATCACAGTTACGAGTGGGTGACCAGATCACGGAGCAATACTCGAGGGTATTCCTCACAAGGGAATTAAAGAGAGCTAAGGAGGGTTGGATGGAGTCAAAATCAGAGAAGGAGCGAAGAATAAAGCCTTACAATTTTGCTGCTCGATTGATGACATCGAGGCAATGGGTGTCAAAGCGGAGCTTATTGTCGAAAGTGACTCCGAGGTCTTGAGTGGAATTTAAGCAGGATAAGGAATGTCCGTCAAGCGAGTAGGAGAAAGAAGTGGGTGAGGATTTTAGGGAGTAGCACATAGAGTGACACTTTCTGACGTTTAGCGCTAAACCATTAGTCGAGCACCAACGAACCAGAGTCTCCAGGTTATTCTGAAGGGAAACACAGTCCATAGGCGACGATATAGCGGAAAACAGCTTAAGGTCGTCTGCATAGAACAAACAGGGACAAGTAAGGAGGGGAGGAAGGTCGTTAATACAAAATAAAAATAGCAAAGGACCCAGAATAGACCCCTGTGGGACGCCAGAAGAGGGGGAGAAGGAGCGGGAAGTACAGCCGTCAAAAGAGACGCGGCAGGATCGGTTGGAAAGGTAAGAGGCAAGCCATAAAACAAGTGGTATGGGAACGTTTAGGGACGAGAGTTTGGATAGAAGTATCTTGTGATTTACAGTGTCGAAGGCTTTCGCGAAGTCAATGTAAATGGTATGCACTTCTTGCCGTGAATTTAGACATTTGGCGACAAAGTTGGTAAAGTCAAGCAAGTTGGAGGCAGTGGACCTACGTTTAACGAAGCCGTGCTGTTCTTTCACTATGTGATGGCCAAAGTGGGCGGAGAACCAGTCGCTGACATATCTTTCCAGGATTTTGGAACAGGAGGAGAGGAGGGAAATGGGACGGTAATTCTCGGCAAGCGAACGATCGCCACTTTTGTGAATGGGGATAATGAGAGCCTCTTTCCACAAGCTGGGAAAATGATTCTCTTCAAGGCTTTTGTTGAAAATAAGAGATAGGGGAAGGGAAATGGACTTACCAGTTTTGAGCAAAAAGAGGTTTGGAAGACCATCGTAGCCAGGTCCGACCTTGGCATCAAGTTCGCCAATGAAGTATTCGACAAGGATAGGGGTAAGTAGGGGAATGGTAGGCGATGCGGGGCAGGCTACATCTACTATCGGGAGGGATTCGGAGGAAGGGGGAGGAACATAGACTGACGAAAAGTAGCGGCAGAGTAAATCACAAGATCGTTGGGGGGAGTTTACTGAGAAGCCAGAGAATTTAATGGACGGAGGGGATAACTGGGCAGGGCAGCGGGAGTTGCGAATGTGGGACCAGAAAGGTTTCAAATTTCCGCTCTTTAATGAGTCTTCCACGCTGGACAAATGTTCGAGTCTGGACTTACGTATTAAAGATTTGACCGAGGAACGAAGGGATTTGAAAAAAACTAAGTCAGCAACGTTTCTAGAAGACAGGAACTTCTTTCTCGCAGTCTGTTTTTGACGTAGTTTTTTGTGAATTTCAGTGGTGAACCAGAGGGGGTAAGAGCGTAAGCACTTAGGAGAGGAGGGAAGGTAACAAGGAAGAAGATCAGATAAAATGGTATAGAAAGTATTGAGTGCTTGGTCACATGTAAATGGAGAGAGCAGGAGGACCCAGTTGATTGACGCCAGGGCTGAGTTCAGATCTTCGAAGTTCGCCTTACGAAAGTTGAACTTGGTAGGCGTGCGAGCGACAGGAGAGTGGAGTCGGGATATCTGAACATCGAACTCGAGAGCAGGATGATGGGCGTCAGGGGCAACGTAAGACGGAGCATGAAAGGATTGGGAAAGATGACGTACAGGAAGGTTAGAGAGGACAAGGTCAAGAGTGCGATCTAAGTGATTTCTAGAAAGGTTAAATTGGAGGGCCCCACAGGTGTACATGAAAGTGGATAGAGGAAGGGAAGGGTGGGTCGAGTTATTAGGGAGGGAGGGAAGGCCAGGAGTAACGGGCCAGGAGAGCATAGGAAGATTAAAGTCACCACAGAGGATGAAAGGAAGTGAGGGAAACAAAACGGTTAGGACCTCTGATAATCTGTGAAAGAAATCCTCATACAGAGAAGGCGGGCTTAGGCAGGGAAAATATACACACGGTATGATAAAGGGACATACGTTTGGCGGAAGGACACGTATGGTAACCGAATCGTAGGAGGAGGAGGAGGAGGAAAAGATGATTTCAGCACGGAGAGGGGACTTAACAGCTATTAGGGCACCTCCGCCAGTTGTCTTGCCAAGCGCAACGCAGTCTCTGTCACAACGAAAGACAGAGTAACCTTCGAGGAGCTCAGAATCTAAAATCCTGTTATCCAGCCAGGTTTCAGAAATGCAGATGACATGATGTTGGAATGTTAAGACAGACAGTTTGAAAGATGTGGTAACATCGCCGAGAATGCGGTGCATGTTGTATATGATTGCCCTAAGTTTACCGTGTCCCGAAAGCATTGTGGAGTTCATGCTGGAGTCCATGGAGGCTTAGAAGTAAGTTGTAAAGGATTTGAAAAATATTCATCAGCTGTTTAGACAAGAAGGTTTGCGAAGAAAACAAGAAAAGGAGAAAACCACAATGAGCAGCAGTTGAGGGCTGATCCAGCCTGGCGATGCAATGCAGTCCTGAGGGGGAGAGTGGAAGAAGAACGAGGTGGTTTTAGTGAGATAGAGTCTCACATAACTACATAGCGGGAGTAGGTTTTCAACCTTTCCATTTTCCAACGATTCAAAAAAGATAGAGAGACAGTAAACCGATTTTAATAGGGTTTTCTTTTACACAAAAACTTGTGAAAGCTCCCTTTGAGTTCATGCCAATTTATAGTAATTGCAATTATAAATTTGGAAATGAAAATACAAATTTTTAAAAGCAAACACTTTTACACTGTACAGAATTTGATACACATTTCAAGTATAATCATCAAATCTAATTCATGCACGTTTTTCGTGCCCCAGTGATTTCACTATTGGAGCGTCAGCAAGCGTTTTCTTGAGCTTTTTCGAAGACCTCAAGAATCTTTTCAACTGAAAAACTAGCGAACCAGTTAATGTCCTGTTCCTTGAAATTATCAGACAACCGAATGGTCGTCGAAACCTCATTAATTTAGCCAATCTTCAAACACCGCTTAGCTCATTTTTTTGCGGAACAAAACTTCAGTCAAAGAAAGCATACAGTTTTTACATCCCCCCTGAGACTCATGACCTTACAAATAATATAAACGCCGCCACGCTTTCAAGCCAGTGAACATTTGGTGTTGCACTTTTACGAGAAAACTTCTAGCCTTAAAAAACCAGTAGCAGACTGCTGGCCTATTATTCTAGGTAAGCTAGTGAAAGGCTTCTCTGCGAAACATTTTTGTTGCGCGAAAATTGTAGCTGGAATTAGCTGGCGCAGAGTTAGATACAATCGATATTCCGCGAATGCATTTCAGTCCCCGGTTTCAGCTGGAAGTGAACCTTGGTTTTTCTGCTCGCTTCCTGGAAATTATGATAGATCTGAGCCAGCTTCAATAAAAGGAAAGTTAATCAAATCAGTTCGTCTCTTCATAAGGCGGCCGGTCTAACAAAGCCCGTGAGCAACAAAGGGAACAGAAAGATGAGGTCGAGAATTCGATGTATGCGTACTTTATGCCGTTCGTGTTAAATAAAATGTGAACTACTTAATTAACAGTGAAATTGCATTCAAGTGCATTCCATAGTCAAGAGGTAGAAAATTTAGTAAAAAAAATTCTAGGCTAGAATTAAGATGCGTCACGCCAGCAAGCGGGGCATTCATTATGCAAACACTTGTGACTTTGAATTTTATGACCCAGATAAAAGACCGCCGAAGACCTTCTTCCACCTCTTGGCCTATCCGATTCGTACGATCTCTGATTTAATTATGACATTGCTAATACATCCATTTTTGCAAATTATTAATTAATTTCATGACTGGGGTTTTAAACGTTGTTAACATGTTTACACCTGACGGACCGCCTTGAGACATGGATCAGCACTTCGTTCAAGCACTTCTATATTTCCAACATTGCGTTTTTGTATTAAATTGATAATTTTATATATTCTCGGTATTTTTAGCCGACATGCTAGTAACGGGGCAAACAGATAGGAATATTTTCATGAAATTTAACTGAGGAAAGCTCCATGTAAAAATTGACTCTTTAGATTGATGACTAATTTCGCCTTGATGTGGGGAAAAAATTGCTGTGATGAAATTTCCTGTAAACATCCTTCCTCCGACTGAGCAATTATAATTTTCCATTCTGATACTCCGGAATTGTAAATATTCCATTTAACAACAATTCCGTGGTTTGAACTACATATTTGCATTTGAACTCGCTACACCTCTAGATCAGTGGAAAGTGGTAGGAGTGCAATTCGGAAGCAATCTTCACTTGCTCACTTTACCTGTCAGGTAGTGAGAGCTATTTCGGACTCAGTTTATCTTTGAGCTCAATGAACATATAAGCACACTTGTTAGATTTAAGATGATAATCAGGCGGATATCAGGCCAACACTTGTTTCACTTTGATTAGGGGGTGGATTACATATTATATACAGATGACGCACTTTGAAAGTAGTGAGAACCAGTGAGTCCTGTATGAAGACCTATGTTAAAAGCAACATTAATTTATTCATTAAAGATGTTTAAACCTGTTATGTGCATTTTAGTAAATTTTGTCTGAATTCGAAGGTATTACCATTTAAAAAATATAATTTCAAGCAAGTCGGATGCTGAAAGCTTCACGGTCAAATATAGCAGGGTTTTGCGCTTTTGATTTCTGAGGAACTTTTCGTGCACGATCACGCTACAGCAGCCAACCAAGTCACTTGAAAAGTATGGCTTTGAGCTATTATGACCTTATTAATTATAGTTATACTTACAGGAAACTTACTAGAATTGAGTTAAATGTTATGGATTGCACTTGGTACTTCTAGGGGAGATTTTTCTAGCGACATTCTAAACTAAGATAATATACTATTTTTAACTTTATTTGGGCAACTATCAGGGTGGTATTTTGAGGCTAAGATTTCATTTAAATGCATTACAGTGATCTTTCCAGAACTTTTGATTGGTTGGTTTTGTGTAAATGACTATGTCAGTTTGCTGGCGCTAAAATCAATACTGCAAAATCGTCTAAAAGAGAAGGGATACTTCTAAAGAACTACTGGCAGCTTCGCTGGATTATTGTACTCCAAAGCAGTTCTTTATTAATAATGGAAAGAGATCACCACGACAATTAGAGGAAAAACCGAATGAGAATGCAAATCAAAATTTCCAAATGTTGTCCCACAGACGAATCTTTGTGACAATCTTATTATGTTCGCCAGATTTCACTACGATCAGAGGTATAACTTCAAAAAAGTCCTAAAGAAGCCGTAGACGAGTCAAGTCTACATTATCCAGTGAAAATCTTTTCATTATTCGGTTTCGGGGTGTTCTCGATGAGGGAATCCAAATTCAAAGTTAAACAAGATGTTACTCCCAGAAAAGAGGATTGTAATTTGAACAAACGCAACAAATTTGGTTTCCCACAAAGTAAATAATAACGAGACATCGCTTGGTAGACAAGCAAAACACTTCAGATGGAACCAAACTAAACCACAACCAGGGATGATTTGCACAGTTCTTAAAAACAACTACAATTGGGAAATATACAGAAGTTGGACGCTAGTAATTCAAAGAAAAAAACTATATGTTTAAGGATTCACAGACTACACGTTTTCACCAGATGGACAGACGGACAGACGGACAGACGGACAGACGGACAGACGGACAGACGGACAGACGGACAGACGGACAGACGGACAGACGGACAGACGGACAGACAGACAGACGAACAGACGGACAGATCATAATTCATCTTTTCTTTACTATTCATCGCAGATTAGTTCCTCCACGGTTGTTCTGCCCGTCTCGTGGCTGTCATCCCGCTACCGACAGGTAGGTGAGCCACTCAGGCAGGTGAGTTTCACTTCGCGGTGAATTACGCTAGTCTGGTGCGGAGCTCAGACGAAACCTCATTACTCACCTCCACACCGAGAGTTCTGGTGACTGCTACCCGAAATACAGTATCACGTCGCTTTACAATCTACCACCCCTTGAGCCGGCGCAACTACCTGGTTCATAAAGTTTTCTGGTTTTCCCGTACCCCTGCATCATCATTTAATACCGCAGTCATTGAAGTTCGCCACAGCAAATTCTTCGTCAAAACGCACGTATGCAAATAAGACTTGAGTTTAGGACTCGGATGAATGTTTTCTTGCCGTTTCATCATCACGGACATCAGCATACCCATCTTATGCGCTGATTTCCTATGCCACTATGGATTACTAGTGGGTATACATAAAAGGCCCCTCATTAACTCCACAATTTCACCTAGGTCATCAGGAAAATGATCATCATGCTTACCCAGCACTAACTCTTGTCGACGCACATTTCCGGGCACTTCTTTAAAAATACCGCAACATTAGTACCGAGCTTAGTCACAGTTGTGCGGAGAGAGTTCAATGAACTTTTTAAGCAGGGTATTTGAAGGCCTCCGGACAGTTGGTGGCGAGCCTTCCGGCTCAGACGATTCCAGGCAGTTACCCCATTCCACTCATTCTGTATTTTGTGATCTGTATCGCAAACTGCCGTATTTTCTCGATCTTGGACTTAGTCGAGGCATACCACCCTTCCGAAAGCGGCAATACACATCTCTCGGACTCTTCGAGTTTACTAGAATAACTTTTGTACTGTGCAACGCGGCGCAAATCTTTCTCAGATTCATCCACTCTATGTTGCAAAACCGCCACTTCTATTTCTATTGGATGATACTCTGATCGCGTCTTCCTCTGAGCCCGAGCATCATTTAGAGTACTTCGAGTGCATTTTTCAACGTCTTGTTGAGGCTGGTCTTGCACTTCACGTTAAAAGATGTAAATTCCTACAATCGCAGGTGAGATTTCTCGGCCATTTGATTACTCCTGAAGGTATCCAACCGCATCCAGTCAAGGTGCAAGCAATTTCGCTCGCAATTTCATCGTTTCTTGCTAAAGGCCGCCTATCAACAACCGATCATTAATGCTTTTTTGTCTGGGCCGAAAATTAAGTCTAATTGTGTGGTTCCAGAAGTTGTCCAGGTCTTTGATGCCACCAAGCAACATCGAATGGATGCTACACTTCTAGCATTCTCTCAGCAAGATGCACCCCTAACAGTATTCGCCGATGCCTTAGACATTGCAATAGATGCTGCTCTTCACCAATTCTGTGATTTCTCCCTTTTATCAGAGTTGGGCAAACTCCTCGGTTTCAAAACGCCGCCGATGGGACGTTCGAATAATGGCCCAAGACGATCCTTCATGGCTGCAGATCCTACCTCTCCTCCTACTTGGCCTCCGGATAGCCAATTGAGAAGAATGTGCTGCAAGTCCTGCGGAGTTGGTATATGGGGAGAACCTGAGACTCACGAGCGACCCTGTTCTCGAAATCAGCTCGGGACTCGACGCTTGTGGTCTGTTGCGTCTGCTCAAGGACGCGATGCCCAAGCTGAAACCACCACCACCCACCAACCACGCGAAAACTGTGGCTGAAATGCCCAGGGATCTCGAATCCTGTACGCATGTCCTAATTAGAACGAATGCCTCTCGAAAGTCGCTGCAGCCAGCTTACGAGGACCACTTCGTAGTCCTTGAGCGAGGCGACATCATTATAGGCTTAACGTTGGGGGCACGGTCAAACGGATCTCCTTAGGTCGACCAAAGCCCTTAGCGTAGCAAGCTGTTAGGGCTAAAAGTACCGATGAGAACGGGTAGGACTAACTGGTAGCATCTGCCAGGTTTCCGTATGCTTCACAGGTAGTAATCCTCGCCATTTAGGAGATTTTAATTCGACCTTCATTTCTTACAGTTTTTCGCCTGGTGATTCAGCTAGTTCGCAGATACCTGGCGAACTCGCCGTTTTGGAAAAGTTTATCAAAATCGTTCAAATAGAATTAAGCCCTGATCTAATTCAGTAACTTCTCTACCTTCAATGTTCACGACGTTAGTTTCTTATTATGCATTTTTAAGTTTCGGAAGGTATATCGATGCCGTTTCAGATACTTTCGATTTTACGTTTGATTGTTGGCAACTAGAATATGAAAGCAATTCACAGCAAAAGTTAAGAACTGAAGGCTACTCGCACTTTAAATTGGATCAGAAAATAAACTCATTTACGTTTGTTTGATCAATGGCATCCGTTCCATGGTAGCGAATGATATACGCACGTATTCAGAAATATATTCGCACATTTGTTCTCGTATCGTATCACGATTTGCATTGACTTTCATTGCCATTGCTCATTGCCCGTTTTGAGCCGCGAATCGTTATAATTTAAATATTTTTTACTACATATTGTCTGAGGAGAAATGATTCATGTCAGTTACCTGTACGAATTAAGATACTTGTTCGTAAGTATTACTTTCTTCTCAAATTTATTGCATCACAAGTTAAGGACTGAAAACCATTTTCTTGTTGGAGTTGTTCAGATATCTGCAAATTTTTTGGCTTTTCTTGTTACTAAAGTGCTCCACTAAGTTCACACTTGTAGGAATAATGTCTTTGGGAAATAAATTTTTAAAGATAAACATTTCTGCTCTAAGGTTGGGAAGGAAATGGATGGGAAGGATAAAGTCAAGAGCAGGCTAGTGATTAGGAGTTAGCAGTGACGGTTAATTGAATTCAGCTGGAAACTCTAAATGAAAAAGTATTTCAAATCTATTATTGCAAAACATAGATTGTGTGGTGATAGAAGCTATCTTGGAACACAGATTATCCATTGTGACGACTATGCAACATCTACATAATTGTAGAAGGCCATGCGACTTGTGATGCACCGATAAGATTGATGATGACCAAAAGGCAAACCTCTGCCCCCACCTAAGTTCAGTTTCACCTAAGTCAACATCCCGAACACTTGGGTAGTTAGTTCCAGAGGATAGACACTTCGGTTTTCCACTTGCCATTTTACAAAAATTATGTAATTTAAAAGAAAACTATTAAAAGGAAAGGTTTCCGATTGGTGTGGATATTTATTCTTGCAAAGTCCTGTTAGCACTGATGAAGGGAACAAGTGGTTCCCGAAATATTGGTATTTGCAAGAATAAATATCCACACCAACGAAAAAGAAACAACAAGTTTTTTATTATTTCAAATAATTAATCGTTGAAAACACCGCATAATTAGACTCAGATATAGAATTTTATTCTATATCTGAGTCTCTATTCTATATCTGATCTATATCGTTCAGCCGAATTGCAGCTTTGTTTTTGGGTCCAGTAAATAAATCGCGGCCCATAATGTCTTCCTGCTTCCTTAGCATTCAGTATCTACTAAATTGAGATACTGTTAAAGCCGCACCACCCACCAGCTTTACTCTAACTTGAATATCTTCCTAACTATGTTTTCGGGGCATACATTAACTTTCAGTGCTTCGTTCGTCCTACAAATTTGGGCAATGTACCAGCAGTATTTTGCATCCTCCAGAGTGCTCCTGCATTTGAGGCAATTCGGAGAATCATCCAATAGAAGGTGTAAGGTCAAATGTTTGAGAAATATCCTAAAATGATTGCTTGCTTGTTTCCGTAATATTGGGGATGAATTTGTACGTCTACCGTCTATTCATCGACTCATTCCATCCGCGCTGCCTGCAATTGTACAAGCGTTTATTCTGTGCTTACTACCAGACTCTCCATTCATTTTGCCAAGTATTCGTACAGAAGATATGTCGAATAAAATAATTTTTTACTACAATCAACGCTACATCATCCGATATTATCGTAAATGCTCTGTAAGCCATTAGAGCCACCAGACGGTAGATGAAATTTGATTGTTTTCAAAAACTGATTTTTGATAGCCGTCTTTAAAATAACATAACTTTCCACTTTAATAAAAAACTTTAATCGAGCGATTCTTTACCATAATGGCTTCCGTTTTTTCTTCTGGCAGAGCCTAAACAGTTTTTTTCAAACAGGACTTCGCAGTTCTCAGAGTATCTGTTACGGAATCAACGACAATCAGATCATCAACTAAGTCAACAATCGTGACTTCTTTCTGAATCGGTTTGGTAATGGTTTGGGTAACAGCACCAACTTTCGTTTTTTTTCACTTGGCTTCCAGGCATGCCTTGAAGGTAGTCGTGCTTGGCCTACTCTTCACTGTCAGTTCCTAAGCTTCATTGGCAATGGCAGTTTGAAAAAGAAGAAGTTAGGCGATAGTCTTTGTTCCGTTCGCAAGCGGGATCGGCTCGTCGTGATCGGTTGCGCCATTTTATTTTGTCACCAAAATGTGACCATACCATCGAAGATGCTTCTCTCGCAATTTTTTCCACGATCGGTGCAACCCCATATCAGCCAAGGATATCCTCATTTCGGATGTGATTAAGGCGTGAAACTTAACTAGTTCTATGCAACATCTTCGTCTCCATTACCCCAAGACGCCCTTCACTGAGCCATAGAAAGGGACAGGATGGACGACATTGCGGTAAATTTCAGAGTTGAAACGTTCGTTGATACGTCGATTATAAAGTACGTCCGTTGTGGAACGCTACTTCATCCAGGTTGCCTTATTGCGTGAAGGAATTTTATAACATAGTTCTCCATTAGCTGTTAGAATTGACCCGAGATATTTAAATCGTTCATTTCTGGCAGGTCACTCCCGCTGAATGTGACTGCTTCATGGGGATTGGTCGTCAACTGTCAACAATTGAACCCAGCGAATCCTTTGATACAAGGTGTTGCCCCAGAGCATACCAGGTTAGTTCATGTGGCACGCGGTCAAACGCTTTTTCCAGATCTAGGAATGCGATAATTGGAGATATCGTGCATTCGTTGAATTTCATTTCCCTGAACTTTTCACACTTTTCGTGGTAAGGGGGGAAGTTGACCAATATTTCTACGAGAAGGTGCAGTGGTTTTTTTCCACGTCTCGTCTTTTCACTACAAACTTTAAGTTGAAACCTCGTGGTTTATGTCGGTTTTCTATACAAGCATAGCATCTGCTGTGTGATAATTTTGCTATTTTATTAGGCTAGAGGAAGGCGCTCAGAATGTGTTATGTCATCATGATCCATCCGCTAATCCACGCCAGTTTGATCTAATATTTGCCAAAATGTCCTCAAGAAAGGATGTTTTAGAAAATAACCGTCCTTTATAATACCACCTTCAGCTCCGCATTTGCTGCATAGTTTAGACCTAATATTCCCACCTCCACATATGGTCGCCTAAATCAACACATAAGCCTACCTATTTCTCACTGACCCTGCCTCTAGCCATTTTGTCACCCTCTTGAAGAATTTGATCTTAGACTTTGTTCGCGTTTATATTTTTGGTGTTTTTAAGTTCTAGCTTGAAATCTCTTTATACGGTTGACGCTCTCTGTTAGACTGGCGACGTCCAGATCGGCCTTAATTTTTCATTCTGATTTTTGGGTCTCCGGCGCGGAGAACAGCCACCGCTCGAGGCATTTGGGTTGTAATGCATATCATTCGAGGGCGGTGTATCTCGCTCCGAGTTTGTGGACATTGCCCTGGTTGGCTGCTTCATTGTAGGAGTGTTGGGGTGTCGAGGCAAGCTCGGAAAATTTGTGATAGCTACTTTGATCTTCTGCATATTTCTGTAGGTTTTGTAGATTTTCGATTTCACCCACTTTGTAGCGAGGCAAAGGATAAGGTGAAGATGGGATTTGGATGGTGAACCGCGTATAGAGAAGACATGGGGTTGTGAGTACTGCAGAGAATTTGAAGATATCCGAATAAATGATTAAAGAGTGAGTGACGGGGTAAAACAAAATTTTGTGGGAGGCCTAGACATCATCATCATCATCAACGGCGCAACAACCGGTATCCGGTCTAGGCCTGCCTTAATAAGGAACTCCAGACATCCCGGTTTTGCGCCGAGGTCCACCAATTCGATATCCCTAAAAGCTGTCTGGCGTCCTGGCCCACGCCATCGCTCCATCTTAGGCAGGGTCTGCCTCGTCTTCTTTTCCTACCATAGATATTGCCCTTATAGACTTTCCGGGTGGGATCATCTTCATCCATACGGATTAAGTGACCCGCCCACCGTAACCTATTGAGCCGGATTTTATCCACAACCGGACGGTCATGGTATCGCTCATAGATTTCGTCATTGTGTAGGCTACGGAATCGTCCATCCTCATGTAGGGGGCCAAAAATTCTTCGGAGGATTCTTCTCTCGAACGCGGCCAAGAGTTCGAGGCCTAGACACGGTAGAGAAAAGATTGCAACAGACCATAAATTTCCACCGTCTGGGGGTGCCAAGGACAAATTAACATTCCGCGTCCTTTAATTTCTGCACTCACAAGGATGTCTAAGGAGCGTTCTACGGCTACGTTGAAAGGGTACGTGTACGTGATGGTGTGCATAGTGACGTGTATATTACGAATTAGTCAGTGACTTATCTACAGAAACATTTTTGGCCGCATTCAAACGATTCACGGCAAGAAGAGGATTATGTACGGAGATATATAGTGATCACGGAACGAACTTTGTGGGGCGAAGAACCTGATGGATATGGAAATTCAGCAGTAATATGTTCGGCATCGAAAAAGGTAGCCTGGATTTTCGCTTCCGGTTCTGGTTACCTGACTATTAATTCCCGAAGAAACGCCACATTTTGGAGGGTTATGGGAAGCTGTGGTAAAAACGGCTAAGCCACATTTCAAATGTGTGTTTGACGAGTTAAACATAATTCCAACGCTCGAGGAATTTATGACGGTGTTATACCAAACTAAAGCTTGCTTAAATCCCATTAGATCTTACTATCAAGCAAATCTGAAGACGTCGCAGAGTTAACACCGGGACAACTGTTGGTACAACGACCGTTAAGAGCATTACCGACGGGTGGCAGCATTCAAAAGCGTTTCAGATTTCGGATTAGGTAGGGGAGGGGGGGGGGGGAGTATAGGAATATTTGCACCACCTACAAATCGCGCCATGTACGTGGGCGCTGAATCCCCGGGATTTTTATCGTATACTGAATAGGTCTGGCCTGAGGTAATGTGTCAAACGGTTTCGGGTCAGAGTCCTGGAAGCTCTAGGGGGTGTTTTAGTCGGTAGTTTGTCTGAGGCAGGAGTCCAGCACTTTGGGTGCAAATGCATTTCACTTTCCTACCCCAAAAAACATAGGTGGTGCTAACAGAAATGCACTGCCAATTTTTCCGATTTCCCAGGTTTTCATATACAGGCATGCCCTTGTGATGATGGGAACTTTTAAGGCCTTCTGTCCTACAAGTTCACTAAAAACAATATATGAGCTTTCCATTAACATGTTATATATGTATGTAGCTCAGAAATTCATTTTTATAAAGAGAAAGAAAAGTTTCGTCATTGCAACTACGCACCTATTGACTGCGTATCCAATAAAATTATAATATTATATAAGCAACACAAAATATAGCAATGACTTCCAGGTAGACATTGTGCGTGAACAAACTTTTTTTCTCAAATTTTTTACTCACTGAAATGCATTATAATGATGGTTAAATCAATGCGTAACGGTTCAATAATCGTTCCACTTCGGTTCTGCTTCCTCTTGTACTAAAATTAACTACGTTTACTAATGGACAAAAAAACAAATTGTTTATTATCATAGTACGTTACTAATAATTGCTTTTAATAATGGCCAAGCGTAAAAAACTTCCGAATGATTTTCCACTTGGAGCGATTTCGTTGAACTTGACCTTCACAATGATTTCTCAATTATGCAATGAGTAAACCACATACGACCCATTGTTGTTTTTATCTTATCCAGATTTAGTGATTGTTACATAAAGAAAGTTGGAGAAGAAATGGTAGTGCTGCGTTATTTAACCGTAACATAATATGAATAATGGCCATTGTTCCGAACTAACTTTGTTTATGTTTCGTTTTTTTTTCTCTAGATGTAGTTGCGGAAAAATCCAATATCTATAGATTTTAGTAACAAAGACCGCGGTAAACATATAAAAGGCAGCTATTAATGGATGTGATATTTAGCCCGGTTTTTGTTAAATGTTAATAATTCAGCGTTCGAAACCATGCAAACATTCCCAACACCGACAGGATCTGAATAGGTTTTTTCAAAGCACTGTGGGGTTAAATTAACTCATATAAATTTGCATACATAATAGATGCTAGGATATTTATTCATGATAATGAAAATTAGACCCCGATCGCCACATTTATGAGAAGATCAGCGCAACATCTAAAACCGGTAGCCGAATATCTGTGACCAAATAAAATGCATTCCTCATGAAATATTTATGGCAGTTAAACTCAAATAAAGAAGACGCTAATTTCTAGGATGTAGGAAAAAATTGGGGAAAATCGAATCTATCAAAGCCTAGAGGATTTACGAACTAATTCCCAGATGTTTTTGTTTGTTGGTGAATAGATTAATTTGATTAACTATTGTTGGGATCCGAATTTTCCGACAAGGAACCAACACGTAAAACAGGAAATACTGAAGTATCTTAATCGAAACAATATTTTTTTTTGGCTTTCAATGCATATACCTATACATATATCCATGCAAACATAGTTATCGTTGCTTAGCTCTCTCAACAAAAAACGGTATAGTCAACGTTTTTTCCCATTCAAGATTTTAAATGCATTTTTCAAACTACTTTTTGCTAATCTGTTCTGCTTAGTTTGCAGATACATATGGTATGCATGCATCTGTGGATGACCAATCGATCATTAAAAGGTGACATTACAAACCCTGAATCTGAAGCACTGGTGAATCGTATCGAATGCATAACGGTACAGTGATTAATGTTGATTTGCAAGTTACACTATTTGAGTTTATGAGTCGACAGACAACAACTACGGGACATCTGCCTTTTCCAGATTTGTGAATATGCTATTCCGAAAACAGCTGCCAAGTGGTATTCAGGGCTGATAAGAAGGGCGAGGGAAGGGGGTGATGCCCCCGATTATTCCACGTTACAGATTCTCTCTTTTACGTCCATGTATACATCTTATTTAGGATCTAGTTTTTCCCTTCTTATTGTTCTAGTTACTTATAGGTCTTACTTGATCCCCCGTCCTATCCAAGAGAAAGAGATAGAGGGCACTATGTATGAGAGTGTTATTTGGCACTAGGATCGGATATTTTTGGTTATTTGCTGTTGCTGCTCAATTTCTTATCAAATAGGGACTGTCCTCTAGCTACGCTGTGCTGCTTGATGTGCTCTCTTTGCCCTTTTCGCCGGAATGAGTTATCCTTCTGGCATTTTTTAGACAAACTAGGTAGTCTTACCGGATTGCTCAGTGCTTTCACTGTGGGTGGCCTTTTTTCGGCACCTGTGAACTCGTGAGCAAGTCGTTTAAAGTGTTGTTCGTTTTGAACATTACCCGTGACATTGGGTTCCCTACTATAGAAAGCTCAACAGCACGTCATCTAACCAGGCAACTGCAGATCCTAAGGAATTATCTGTGAATGTCCGAGCTGCAGGCTAAATTTGGCTGCTTACCATCCAGTACTTGACTAAAAATAGTCTTATGGATCCAATATTTTTTACTGTTTTCTTTTTCCAGTCCCGTGCAACAACAGGGTCAGCTTTTGAATTCAAAGCTCTCAATAGATCATCATCATCAACGGCGCAACAACCAGTGTCCGGTCTAGGCCTGCCTTAATAAGGAACTCCAGACATCCCGGTTTTGCGCCGAGGTCCACCAATTCGATATCCCTAAAAGCTGTCTGGCGTCCTGGCCTACGCCATCGCTCCATCTTAGGCAGGGTCTGCCTCGTCTTCTTTTTCTACCATAGATATTGTCCTTATAGACTTTCCGGGTGGGATCATCCTCATCCATACGGATTAAGTGACCCGCCCACCATAACCTATTGAGCCGGATCTTATCCACAACCAGACGGTCATGGTATCGCTCATAGATTTCGTCATTATGTAGGCTACGGAATCGTCCATCCTCATGTAGGGGGCCAAAAATTCTTCGGAGGGTTCTTCTCTCGAACGCGGCCAAAAGTTCACAATTTTTCTTGCTAACAACCTAAGTTTCCGAGGAATAAATAAGGACTGGTAAGATCATTGTCTTGTACATTGTACGGTAAGAGTTTTGACCCTATGGTGAGACGTTTCGACCGGAACAGTTTTTGTAAGCTGAAATAGATGAAACACCCAAATGGTGCTTTAAACCCTCATGCAATATTCCGATAGGCCTTCACTATCACTAAGTGAATTCCTTTTCGATCTATTATCTCGATCCAAACACCGCGTAGTGTCCGGATAGCTCAGTGGGGTTTGTATCGTGATTTGACGTCGGATACCCATCGACTCAGCTGTGAATGAGTATCTGAGTCAAATCGGGGTAATAATCCATACAGGGTATTGTAATCTTGTAATGTTATGGTCTTAAATGAAGTGCTCTAAAACACTTCAAGGCCCTGATCCAAATCGATTGTTCCGCCAAGGATTATTATTAAAGACTGTATCCTCCAGTTAGAAAATCTTAGAACTGATCGGAAATCTGCGCCTACTAAATCGCTTCGGGATCTTTCAACAGTGGCCAGCTCATTGTAATTTCTCGATTTTGACTGGTGTCATGCTGGTGAATCATCAAAAAATTCATAAAATTCATGATTGTATCTGGTTTGCCACTCATCTCCTTCCTTTGCGACTCCGAAAATCTTTCGAGATATCTATCTGTTTTTCTGACATTTGTGTCAAGGTCCATTTCTCGCGGCTATATAGCAACACGGGACTAATCAATGTCTTGCAGATGCGTAGTCTATTGCGTGCTTTAAGAACAACAGTAATCCCTCTTGGGATTTCGTGTTTTTCCTTTCCCTTCTTCGAGAGTAGGGCTTCTAGGTAGACGAATTGGTTCTACTGTTTGAAATTATGCTCGCCCATTGCAATGTTTGGCATATTAGCGTAGTAAGGTACCTCTGTTATCAACTGATGCCACCTTTCTGACGATGGATTCAAGCACCAAGTTGAGGAGGGTGTGGGCGAGAACAACCCCTTGCTTAAGTCCTGAAAAGCTTTGTGTCGGTTCATTTTGGATTATTACCTGGCCCTCGCTCCCATTGTGGCTTTCACTAGCCGGACTAGCTTCAGTGGGTTTTTTATCATTATTCTGTACAGAGTATTACAATTTACACTACTACGCCTGAAGTCAACGAATATTTGGTGTACATCGATGTCATATTCCCAACAATCTTCAAGCACTTGGTTTACTGTGATTATTTAGTCCGTTGTCGATCGTTCGAATCTGAAGCCACCTTTGTATTTCGCGATGATGTTGTCTGTTCGATTATATTTGTCAGCACTTTGTAGCACGTGCATAGCAATGAGATCCCCCTGCATTGCAGACAATCACCCTTTTTGTACAGAGGATAGATTACACTTTTCCTCCAGTCGTCAGTTATTTGTTCGGTTGTCCAGATTCTGATAATTAGTTTGTAGATTCGACTGGTGATCTCTACTCCCCCATCTTTTAGAAGCTCGGCTAGGATGCCATCGATTCAGGGAACTTTATATGATTTTCATTTAAATAAAGCTATCTCTATTTCGTCCAAAGTCGGAGGTGTAGGCACTTGTTCTCCGTTTAAGTCATCCGGAATGACAAAGCGGTGGAAATGTGTCGTCACTGGGTTCAACATGTCTTGAAAATGTTGAACCCATCCTGTTTTTATTGCTAATGATATTGTCATTCTGATTTCTACAGAAGGTGGCTCTTGGTTTGAAACCTATCTTTATCTATTTCAATGTGCTAAATGTTTTAAATTTTTCTTTGAAATTTCAGCCAAAAATAAAATGCTTACACGAGAGTCTTTTGAAGGTCGTAACTAGAACTGTTAGATATCGGGGTGGAGGGTATTTCGGAGTCTAGGCACCATATAGTGGTAGGCTCCTGAGTTTTTTCAGATCTTTCGGTTAGGTAGTTTCTGAGAATAGGTCCGTGAAAGTAATGATCAGTTTCGACCCCCGTACTCTCCACATTTCCAAGAAATGCCAAAACTAAGACTGGCTTCAGAAAGTACTAATCGGGACCTTTCTTTTGCTACCTCACATGACTATATGTAGTGAAAAATGTGCACTACCCTTTTGTAAATATGGGGATCACCTTTAAATTCGACGTAGAATGATGTGACCGTTCACAGTTTCCTCCTTTTCACCAAATTCGGTGTCAATTGCCATAATCGTTTCCGAGAAAAAATTGTGGCAGACAGACAAACAGACAGGTAGACAGATGCTGGAGATCTCTGCGCTAGAATAAAAGGTAACAAAGCTCCAGGTCTGGATGGCGTATCGAATAGGAATTTGCACGAAATCCAGACCGATATGTTCGCTGAGTTATTCGAAGTGAGCATGATCTGTCCCCTCGGTCATGCTCATTGCATCATGAAAGGGATAGAAGTTAGTACTACTGCTTAACGCTGGTAAATCTCCAGGTGACCTATTTGTCTTTAGGACACTATGGGAGAATGTTAGAGCGAGTAATCTACAAAAGATTAGTCTTGGTTGACAGTGTGGGTTTTGTAAAGCCAGATCAACCATTGATGCCATTAAAATGGCTACTGGCTTGGCTGAAGATGCAATCCACGGAAAGGGTAGTACTAGCAAATATTGCGTGGTAGTGACCCTGGACGTGAGAAATGTATTAAATTCGGCCAATTGGAACCTAATTCGGAAATTTCAGGCGGAGCTTGTCTCTGCGGGTGTCCCACAGGGGTCCGTCCTGTGTCCACTGCTGTGGAACATCATGTACAACGATGTGCTTAATCCTCCCTTTCCGAAGGAAACCACGGTGGTGGTTATGCCGACGACATAGTGCTGGTTGTAGTTGTAAAACATCTCGAAAATTCTGAGTTATATTCGTGCGAAGCGATCAGTGCTGTTAAGGGTTGATTGAAAGCTTTACACCAGGAAAATTTATTGCAGCTAGGGAGGAAATAAAGCCGGTTGTTTAGAATACCAGTCTAGTAAGGTCATCAAACTAATGGTAGGCAATGGTGGCAACGTTCAATTTTATTTAGCTTCAGTAGTTCAAAAAAATAAACAGTTTGAATGCACCATGAATGGCACGCGGTCGCACATTGTCCTTCCAAGTAGAAAAGATTTGGGAGCAAGCAGTTTGGAGTGGAATTTATTGTTACATCTCACATCTCACACGAATACTAGGTTTCCCGGCATACAGATCATTTCAGTTCACTTTCCTTCTGTACCGAGCTGACAAGACCTTATCCTTTTAGAATTCCTCTAAATCTTGAAATCTATTTAACCATTATCCAATTAACTATATTTTCAAACATCAAGATGATAATTAAAATTCTTAAAATTCCAACGTGGTTTTTGTTGCTGATAATGATTTTGTCTTAATTCACATAAAAAAATTCTAAAATTTTAGGAACACTTATTCCCTCCTTCAGTGCCAGGTGCCACCTTTTTTCCTTATCAATTGCAGCGCCCGGTCATGTACGTGCCAATGCTGAAGAGCTAGAGAATGGATTTCTGCCCTACGGATCGGTTCAGGCAATCGCGAAAAACTTATTTGCTTATGTATAGCAAAACGGCTGTGAAAACCTGGAATTATTGCTGTAATGAGTGCCGTTGAAACTTTCAAAGTATTGTTCTAAGAAAGTGCCGCTGATGCGAGCGATAGGAGCAGCTGGTGTGATATTAGCTGATTGCAATTGTTCTTGTTCATATAATTTCCACATAAATGGTTTATCTTTTTGCCGTTGGCCTGAGCGAACATTTTGTATCTAATTTTACATGTGAATAATTTCTTCAGGAGTAAAGTGGAGTCATATTTCGCTCCGCTTCATTTTCAACAGTCTTGACTTTCAAGTCCTGCTAGTTGTACGAAATCACGACGATTACATCAGATCGCTGGTAGGATTTGGCGATTGGAAGACGCGGTTTGGAGAGGTTGGAAAAGTTGAAAAATTGGTCAAAAGTAAAAGGGTCATTAAAAAATCTTGACAACCGATATTTCCGTGGTCAGGTAAAATTCGAGTAAAAGAAGAAAAGAACCTTGGATGGTCAAAGAGGTGTAAAATGGTATGCCGGACGGAGTGTCGAAAAAGTTAGAAAAATAAGTGATGTTTCTGTTATTTTGCTGATTTCGGGAACAATGGTAATTTTGTAATCATGAATTCGCCCAAGTAACGAGCTTCAAGATTGTATATACTTGGGAAGAATCAAGAAAATTGAGAATTATTTACGCGTCTGGAGGTCTGTGTTAAAGCACATATTTGCTGAAAAAGATAGATTTTCTGATCATCACTTTGGGCCAGGAAAAGAGCTTCTAAATGGTGTGTCGTCGTATAATAGAAAAATTTACGAAAATTGGCAAAAAGTGGAACAATCATTTCAATTTAATTCTAATTCGATTAGCATTCAGAATATTTTGCGCCATCAAATAAGCTAAATAAAGTAGCGTAAGTGAATCATTTTGAAAACTTTTAATATTAATATCGGCGATACCGCCGTTATTATGCAGAATTCAGACGAAAAGCGAATTTTGTGATTAAGCGGAAAAAGAGCTGATAATTCTCGCATAGGCTGGGGCTACCAAAACATTGGTAAAAGCAGCTAAAAATAACAAAATCTTTCGAAAAACTTGAAACCAGCCTACTTTGTTTTTGTTGCTTTCACAGTATGCTAGCAAAAAGTAGAGTATATTTTCTAGCCGAATCAAAACTTGGAATGCATTTTTGAAAATATCTTTTATAATTTATTCTGCTGAGACTTCAGATGTCTGTTGATGGCCCACTGATAATTAAAATTTATGCACTCTCATAATCAGTAGCACTGCTGAATCTTGAGAATTCATAACGGAAGACTGGTCGACTTTGTTTTGCAACTTACAGTATTTGAATAAAAAGGGTTATCTGAGCTACTGAACTCTAGACGGATTCGATAATATAAATGACATACTTTTATCGTTTTTTGAAGCGAAAACCGTTGAAAGCATAATGATATCATAATTTATTGGATATTTTATTTATTATAAAGTTATGGGTTATCAAAGTGGTTTAAAAATGGTTTTATTATTGGGAGATCTTTCTTTTATGAACTCTGAGGATATATTATTCGGAACGGGGACAGATCCTGGAATTAGGGCTTTTTCAGAGAACGGAGTAAGATTATGTGATTTTTCCATCTTGAGTGGCTGCCATTTGCCCCTAGGAGCATAAAGCGTGAAAAGCTTCAACTTGTTGCGGTTAAGGTATCTGCATTTTTAGATTTCAGATAAACCAGAGGAGGCGGATCTTAAGCTCTTAATGCGTCGGGTTGCATCAAGTTTAGTACCAACTTCGGCAAAAGCAACGCTAGAAATAAGAGTGGATCAACATCTTTGATGCTGTGCCCATTAGGGCAGAAAGAAATGGTCTGATGATTCAGGCTGAGTACCTTGACCTTTTTGGTATTTGTCTTCAGTTTGACTACTTCCTTCTCCAAATTCAGAGCCATTTGGCAAGATTCATCACCAGAATAACTTTTAGAAAGCAAATCACTTTAGTAAAAAACAAATATAATCGAATTATAATAGTTCAGTCACTTTACGACTTTCTTACTCCTGGTAAGTGTCTGGAGATGATTAGCATGAATCCGCTGTTCGTGTCATGACGCCAGCTATGAATCTGTCTTGTTGTCATGGCTGAACTATTGAAGGCCTGCTTGGTAACGATAAGGAAATCTAACCTGTCTGCTAAATTTCGTTGAGTTTGTCACTTCACTTTATACTCAACGAGAGCTTGAACGATTATTCGGATGACTCTTTCGGGAGTGGGCATTGCCACGAAGGATTTCTATTGTTTGTCCAAGAGCGATGAATCTATTGAAGGATACTGCGATGATACATTCGGCAACTACATTTTTAAAGAACCCATTCTGCTGATCACCCGATATGGGCCCTCGTACGGAGTATTTTCTTTGGACCATCGTTACGGATGAAAACGTGACATATTATTGCCAGGTTTTTGAATATGACGACTCTTTTGTTGTCATGTTGACTTCCATTTACTGCACGTAATATTTGCAAACGCTGTCTTACTTCGTTGGGGAAATTAGACGTTTATATCTGCTCTTTGTTGGACTGCGAGTCGAAAAATTCGTCTGTGAGGCGTAATGGCTGATCATACGGTCTTCATCGTTGGTTGCATTCGTCAGATTGCTGAGCTCCTGAGACAACCTCGATTCAAACGGTCTTCCTTGGTCTATAGTGATCGAAAATGCTATGCCAAACCTGGAGGCCTAGGTATCAAGGAATTGTGATGGCTTCTTGATCAGAGATTGGCGCTACTGGAAAACGTGATGATGAACGAAGGTGTTCGAATCTAAATGGTGGTTGCGCAAAAGTTCCGACTGGTACTGCAATCGGTTTCGACAGATTGGCAAACTTACCTCTGCGTCTCCTTGTGCCTCCTCGCTGTAGAATTTTGAGCAGCGGACTGAGATGTTGCATCGATAATTGATTGCTACTCTTCAACGCATTGCGGTCGCGACAATGTCGTCGCAACCGAATACATGCTGGATATCGATGATAAATTGCCCGATATAATTTAGATGAAGAAATAGACATGGTGAGCACTCCTCCTTTCTATGGAAAGCAAAGGTTAACGGCTGGTGATCTGTAAGGATAGTGAACTTCCTTGCCTCAACCATATGACTAAAGAGTTTTATCGCTAGATAAGTAACCACTAGTTTACGGTCATACGCTCCGTATTTACGTTCCGGTCTGAGCTTTCTTGAAAAGAAAATCAATGGTTGCCAGCTACAGTTAATCCGTTGTTGGAGAACTGCTCCAATTCGGAAGTCACAGTTGTCTGTTCCGTAGCAAAAACTACGGTAGACTCGCTGGTTTAGTAGATTGTTAATTGAATTAATGATTGAAGCACTACAGCTGCACTGATTATGAACCTTTCGTAAAAATTTAATATGCCCAAGAATGCTCTGAGCTGCTTCTCATTGGTTTCTTGCGGGTATGAAAGAATCTCTTTTGTTTTGATTGGCAAGGGACTTGCCCCCACCTTTGAGACCAGCTATCCTAAGAAACTAACCTCGGGCTGACCAAAAATGCATTTGCTTGGATTCACAACTACTCTATATTGTTTCAACCTGTGGAACAGAGTTGTGTGGCTGGCGTGCTCTTCACGTGAAGATGAAGCGATTAATATTCCATCCATGCCCTAATGGAATTATATGGTTGCCATTCACCCTTAGGTGGGGCGTGTCGCGTCAACCATGCCTACATGCGATCGTTCACGGTTCGCTTAAATGAGCTTCAAATCCCCCTATGATTTCACAAGGCGCTTGTACTCCTCTTCTACTGCTCTGCGCCAAACGCTCTTGGGACGACCCACACGTTGGTCATTGTGGAACAGTGAGTTCCACGGCATATCGTGGCCAGCAAATGCTATTGTCACTTTTCCTTAATGTATGACCTATAAGTTGCCACTTCTGTTCTACGATCACATCACCCACGGATAAGTGGCTTGTACGCCGACCAAAAGTATCAGGCCAACGTACTCCGATGATACGACGCAGGCAAGTGCTCACGAAGGCTTAAAGCTTTTGGACTTCCTCTGAAATTTTACTTCGATGCTGCACGCGACTATTTATGCCATCAGATGACGCTCTAATAATAGATATATAATAGAATATAGCTCGTGCGTAGAGAACGTCAGATGCGCTCCCTATTTACGCTGTAGAAAGCCTTTTCAAGATCAAAGCAAACCAGATAAAGTGAAGATCTAAACTCCGCACACTGTTGATTCCGAAGGTGTTAATGTGGTCAGTGCTGAATGGTCAAGAGCAAAAACCAGCCTTTTGTCTTTCGATCAAGTTTTCGAAATGTTCTTTGACGCGTTCCAGGATTACATTAGCTATTACCTTTTTGACGGCAGGGAGTATATAGATACCTTTCCAATTATCACACTCCAAAAAGAGTGCTCTTCTTTGGAGCCAGAGAAGTACCTGGTGTGCATCATTGTCGACTTGGTAATCGATATTCTCCTAAGCTGCAATTCAGATGAAGGACCGAAATCACATCGAACGACATGCGTCTCACAAGGCTCCGTCCTAGGGCCTCTCTCTTATAACGAAGTGGTGACGAGCTTCGTCGACGACATTTTACTGGCAGTTGCTGGACGCCTCCTTGGTAAGGTCGATATTTACGTAAGTGAAGCAGTTTGGATTATAAAATTCTAGACGGAAAATACAGGTGCATCACTCTCAGAGCATAAGACGGAAGTAGTTTTTATCACTAAGCGGAGGAAGTTCACGTCCATGAAGTTTGAATGGAAAAAGTATTTTCCCAGCCTGCGCTGAACAATTTAGGATTAATGACCGACTAGAAACTAAATTTTGAATTAAATATAGATGGTGTAGTATAGCGAAGGCGAGAATGCTACCAAATATAGGTGGCGCAGGACTGAGAAGTCGGCTCCTTATTTCAAGAGTGGTCAGCTCGGTCTTACTATTTGCGACCACATTATGGGCGGATGAAATTATCGCTGAATGGTCAAGTGGAATCGGTCAGAAAGAGCTCGCTCGTCCCACAAATTTATATAACATATTTTGAGATTAAGCGAGACCATGACGAAGCAGTTTTGAACTTAGCACAGCTTTTGAACGAACAAGAAGTTGAACAAGCCTACCTATGTCAATTTGAACATGACGAGTGCAGGATAAATTCTGATCCATCCCTGTTGTTAAATCCGTTTGATTTTTAGTTAGTTCTAACTTCCGAAAGACACGTGTACAAATTTGACAGCCGTCAGACTATTACTTTGTGGGGTAGAGCATTTTGAGTGAAGCAACTTTTGCTAGTTTGCAGAAAGTGGATAAAGAGAAATTCCTTGTGTTAATAACTCATCGTTTCTGGAGAAAAAAATACTGACAATACTTGGCTTGATAAATATTATTCGGACTTTGCACTAGGAAAATCAACTGTTGAAAAGTGGTTTGTTAAGTTTGAATGGACATCGAAAGAAGATATCAAACAAGTGCACAAAATAATTTTGGATGAGCAGAAGAAATTGATCGAGATAGCTGAGGCTCTAAAGATATAAAAGTAACGTGTTGGATATACCATACATGAGTGTTTGGTTATCCGGAAGCTCTGTTCGAAATGGGTTCCATGTCATCTCACAATGGACTAAAAACAACAACGAATTGACGATTCTGAGCAGGGATCAATACTTGGCAATAGACGAAATATGGCCTCATTATTTCAAACCGGAATCAAAACGATCTTCATCTGAGTGGGCTGCACGAGGTGAGCCGACTCCAAAACGGGTAAAGTTGCAACAATCGGCTGGCAAGACTATAGCATCAGTGATTTGGAATACACATGGTATAATATTCACTTGGGAAGAGAGAAATCAGTAACAGAGGCTATTACATAGCGTTATTAGAGCCTTTGACGGAAGGAATCGGGGAAAAAAGCCCCATTTGAAGAATAAGACAATGCTGTTTCGTCAACATAATGTACCTGTCACAAATCAATGAAAACTAAAGCAAAACTTCATGAATTGAGCTTCCGATTGCTTCCGCATCCACCATATTCTCTAGAGCTGGCCGCCCCCAGCGACTTTTTCCTGTTCTCAGATCTCAAGAGAATGCTTGCTGGAAAGAAATTTAGATGGAGAGGTTATCGTTAAAACTGAGGCCTATTTTTAAGGTTTTGTGTAAAATAAAACCTTATGAAAATCGGTTGACTGATGTCTGTCTATCTGTCTGTCACAAGCATTTTTCTCGGAAACAGTTGTCATGATTGACACTAAATGGAAAGGTGGGGATTGTTAACGCTCGCGCATACAGTGAATTACATCATTCTAGGTCAAACTTACGAGGAGGGGGGGGCATGTATGCAAAAGGGGGGTGCACATTTTTTTTTCACCAAATATAGTGTTGTCCGGATAGCTGAGTGGTTAGAGCGCAAGGCTATCGTACGGAAAGTCACGGTTCAAATCTCACTGGTGGCAGTGGAACTTGTATCGTGATTTGACGTCGGATACCAGTCGACTCAGCTGTGAATGAGTACCTGAGTCAAATCAGGGTAATAATCTCGGGCGAGCGCAATGCTGACCACATTGCCTCCTAGTGTACCGTTACGGTCTTGAATGAAGTGCTCTAACACACTTCAAGGCCCTAATCCAACATGGATTGTTGCGCCAACGATTATTATTATTAAATATAGTCATGGTGGGAATCAAATGAAAGGTCTTGATTAGTACTTTCCGATGCCGCCCTTAGTTTTAACATCTGTTGGAAAAGTGGGGAGTGCGGGAGGTCTAAAATGATCATTTCTTTCACGAACCCATTCTCAGAAACTACCCAAGCGAAAAATCAGGAAGATATCAGGAGGATGCCACTATATGGTGCCTAGGCTCCAAAATACCCTTCATACCGATATGTGTTCCAATGAAGTTAATAATAGTATACTACTATATTTTTTTATCAATTGACTGCAAAACCCCCCTTAATCACCAAATTGCAGCAATGTACGCTTATCCAGAGCACAATCCTACCAAGTTTGGAAGAAATCGCACCATTACTAACAAAATTATAATAGGTTAAATTTATCACTTCTGTGCAAATGCAAGACTTTCAGTATCATCAGTATTTCAGTATCACGCGAAAGTGGGTATTCTCATATAATATATGTATATATTACGTGCTAGGTTCTAATCGGACCATTGTCCACTCAAATATTTTTATATAAGAAATACACAAAACCTTTCATACCTGAAATGTTCAGCTTTCGGTTTCCGGGCTTGTTTTACTGCAAAAATTGTATCGAATAATTGAATGACCACTATAATCATTGCATCGCCCTAATTGCGAGTAATAAATTCAAGCTTTATAATAAAACAGGTTTTTCTCTCTTAGCCTACGAATTTTCCAGTTCAACTGTTGTTAAAGAAAATTCAGTCATCATAGCAGTAGGTGACAGAAGTAGAATCAAAATCACGCAGGTATTGAATGTAAGGACTTAGTGGAAGTTACTCCAATAGAGCAAATTTTCCAAACCTTAATATTCCAGCAAGAAATACAGCCAGTATAGGACGCAGATATTTTACGACTAAGAAAAGCGTATGACCGTCTAACGAGTGAAGTGTTGAAAAGAGTTGTCACTGCCAACAAAGCCCGATTGGGTCATCTACCGATTTCAAGACCAGATTGTTTAAATACTCGTAGATACTTTAGGTGCCATGGGTTCAACATGGCAAAAACTATGCTAATGACCACAACAGATACTAGCTGTGCTGTAAAGGCGGAATAAAAGCTTAGGTTGCTGAAAATTATGGAGAATGATCTAGCTGTCTCTGCTGTTGACAAATAAATGATCGATAGTGGCTACATCATAAGCAACAGATTACGTAAGTGAGGTAAAAGTCCTATGAAATACAAACAAAATCATCATCACCATCATCATCAACGGCGTAACAACCGGAGGCCGGTCTAGACCTGCCTAAATAAGGAACTCCAGACATCCCGGTTTTGCGCCGAGGTCCACCAATTCGATATCCCTAAAAGCTGTCTGGCGTCCTGACCTAAGCCATGGCTCCATCTCAGGTAGCATCTGCCTCGTCTTCTTTTTCTACCATAGATATTGCCCTTATAGACTTTCCGGGTGGGATCATCCTCATCCATACGGATTAGGCGACCCGCCCACTGTAACCTACGCCGTCGCTCCATCTTAGACAAGGTCTGCCTCGTCTTCTTTTTCTACCATAGATATTGCCCTTATATCATCCTCATGCATACGGATCAAGTGACCCCCCACCGTAACCTATTGAGCCGGATTTTATCCACAACCAGACGGTCATGATATCGCTCAAAGATTTTGTCATTGTGTAGGCTACGGAATCGTCCATCCTCATGTAGGGGGCCAAAAATTCTTCGGATGATTCTTCTCTCGAACGCGGCCAAGAGTTTGGAATTTTTCTTGCTAAGAACCCAAGTTTCCGAGGAATACATGAGGACTGGCAAGATCATAGTCTTGTACAGTAAGAGCTTTGACCCTATGGTGAGACGCTTCGAGCGGAACAGTTTTTGTAAGCTGAAATAGACTCTGTTGGCTGGCAACAATCGTGCGCGGATTTCACCATCGTAGCTGTTATCGGTTGTGATTTTCGACCCTAGATAGAAGAAATTATCAACGGTCTCAAAGTTGTATTCTCCTATCCGCCAAAATGGCGGAAAATAAGGTGACTTGAGTAACATTCCCAACAAATGTTTGTTTAAGGATTCAAGGTTCCTAACTCCGCACCAACTTGATGTCCGACTGGACCAACTGGAAACCAACTTGCTCCCACTTTTTTGGAACCGCGGACCTTTCATTTTGAGCTTAGTACCCAAATATTTAAAAAAACGACTACAGCATACTATTTCGTCCTGAGCAGAGGCAACTCATTAGACGCTGCTTTATCTCTTCCCTGAGGGTTGCGCGTGCTTAAACACTCTCTGATATACATATATTCGCATTGTAAGTGCGAATTCCACAAAATCCACGGGCATTCTGTATGCAATTCGTACAAAGGCACCGAATTGTATGTGAGGATTTTGGTTCTGATGGGGTTTCGTCTAAAAGGGGCTTTGGGAGTTTCAGGTTTCCCCAAAATGAGAACCGGTCAAGTCCAAGTACGCAAGTCTTGCCATCCCGGTAATCTTCCACTTAACAATATTATAAATATATCACGGGACAGTTGAGAAGAACCAGTTAGAGTTTTTGTGATTGGAAAATAACAGCTCAACTCTGTTGATAGTATGTCATCTTTGAATCCTTTCAAAAAATAAATGAAGCGCTATAGCAGTAGTTGCTATGTCTGAATCACGATAGAGCAGTGCAATTTAGAGGAACAAGCTCTGAATCGATGGCGCTATATTATGCAAACCTGAATGCTAAAAGAACAGATACTATTTATTGTCAAAATGTTAATTTAAGGAGTTTGAAGATTTATTTCTGCAGTTTTTTTGAGCTGAATGCTGACTGAATATATTCCGGGTTTGGCTGACTCTAAATGGGCAAAGTACTTTTCTAAATTACGAGATTGTAACACTAATTCGCCAAAATCTAGTTATCAATGGGAATAGTAGCACAAGCCAAATATCCGCATACCTACCATGAATTAAATCAAATAATAGTTTACATAAATTACCGCATTACACATCTGTGCGCTGTATGCAAATTAGCAACATTTGAATTTTATAACTAACAGTAGATTATCTCGAGATCTTAATCACCGGTTAGGATGCAGCCGTAATCTACATGGTAATGGCTGATTTATATAAAATTTATTCGACCGTCAAACGAGTTCTCACAATACTAACATACATATATATAAATGTAAACAAAAGAATTTAGTTGAGCGCACGTAGGAAGTGTATCTATGATTTGTTTTGTTTTTTTTGTTTGTTTTTAAAATCATTTTTATTTTTAAGAAATAGGTAACAATAGTATATAGATTGGAAAAATGAACAATAAAAAACAATCTTTTAAAATAACAAAAATAACTTAAATCTAATGGCCACTGTGGGCTCTCAAAATTTTTGAATAACGATTTACAGACAGAGAAGAGAAACAGTAAGAAATGAAAATCTAATTTTACAATAAGTTGTCGGGAAATGGTCAAAAACCCCACAGAATTCACTTGGCCTTAGTGGCAAATAAAGAAATATAAAAGTAATAATAAATGTTTGATCGCTTCAAAAGATACTTTTAACTTAAATTATTGTTCTTAAAACTATCATAATTATATATTTTATATTATACATTTTTTCTTTTTTTTTACAATAACATCCATACAAAAAAAAACAAAGAATAATAACGTATGTATTTATAAGTTACAACTAGAGACAAAATCAGCACCCGTTCAATGTGTACATATTTACAAAGCCCCACCAAGAAGCAAATGGCAGAACTGAGCACGGCCACCGCTAACCGGCATCCCGCAGCCACCAGTACCAAGATTTCTCTTTTTCATCTCGCTTAATGTCAATTGCTCTCGCTCTGGAGTATCTCCAGTCGAATCCCGGAGCCCCCACTGTCAAATTCGGGGGGTATTCTATCCTTTTGTCCGTGGCCCGTCTATGTATATGATGCATAACCGGATCACCGGCAGAATCAAGAATTAGACCATTCCTGTCAAGATACACGAACGCTTCGGGAGGAATGAAGCCTGTCGTGAGAGTTTTCTCGAAATACCCATCATTTGGGTAGAACGGCTTCGAAACCCAAGGGTTCTCACCATGCGAAGCAGATCGTACTGTATGATTCCGAATCAATCTGACGATAACTGTGTCGATTCTTGGCACAGCAGCAGCTGCATACATCACTTCATTAGTTATATAGTGCTCATAGTTTGACGAAGCAGTCCTATTAAGCCCCGTGCAAGCACGCAGACATTTCCTTTCAAAGATCCTTATTTTCTCCATTTGGCTAGCACTCAAATTAAACCAGATAGCACACCCGTAGGTGAGCACCGGTCTAACCAAAGTAAGATAGCAAATAATCTTAACCTTCCGGCTAAGATGTGGAGCATAAAAGAGTCTTCGAAGAGACATGAATGCCTTGCGAGCGCTTTCTAGCGTGACTTTAACGTGCTCGTTAAATTGGAGACGCTCGTCAAGACGCACACCCAGGTATCTAACGCACTTCTTATGAGGAATGCGCTCAGAACTATCCTCGTTCGCGACAATGTGGAAATCTCTCCAATTCCTTTTCAATTTCCTACTGGCATACGCCAAGGAATTCCGAAACAGAATCGTTTCACACTTTTGCGCATTGATTTTCATCCGCCAACTGTTCGTGAAGAACTTAATATCATTGAACATCTTCTGAAGTTCAACTTGCACCTCAGTTACCTTCTTGTGCGCCGTGTAGGCTATCAGATCGTCAGCAAAGGTAACCAACGACCTTTTAGGAGATTTATTAAAATCGAAAGAATTGAGCAATTCGCCGGCAAATACCGCAAAAAGTGTAGGCGCAGTCACTGTCCCATGCTGTAATCCATTCAGAACATGAAATTCTCTGCTAGTAGTGAGATTTCCGTCCGTAATGACAAAGCACTTGCCATACAGCATACTACACATCATCGCTACGAGGTGACTGGGAAACTCATTCTTCAGGAGCCTGCAAATCAGTCCATCCAACCAGACGGTATCAAAGGCTTTCTCCATGTCTATAAGGCAAGCGCTTACGCACTCACCATTGTTAATCCGCCAGCAAATATCAGACGTTACCTTCGTTATTGCATGTATTGTCGAATGTCCAGATCGAAATCCGAATTGCGCGTTCGGCAATAATTCCTTCTTCTTGATATGCCCGTTCAAGGCTTTCAATACCAAAACCTCAAACACCTTGCTGATGTTAGGCAGCAAACTGATTGGGCGGTTGCTTTGAGGGCTGGATGAATCCTTCCCTCTCTTTAAAATCGGGAATACTCGGGCTTTCTTCCATTGTCCTGGAAAGAAGGAATTGTTCAGTAAATTATTGAACAAAATGCAATAATTACGAATGGCAATGTCTGGTAAATGCCTGAGGACCACGCTGGGAATGCCATCCATACCGGATGATCTCTTATTGTTTACTCTTCTGAATATGGAAGTTAACTCAACACATGAGACAAAGTAATCAAGCAGATTATCACTCGGTATGAGATCAGCCTGCAACGCAGAGCTAAATTGGAGAACTGTGGTGCCGTTCAGGCTATATTTGAAATTATGGACATCTCGTTCTACAATTTCCGAAAGTCGCGTTGGCGCTAAGTCCGCTCTGGGCCGATGCACCGATTCAAAGTGCTCCCCTATAAGTTCGAGTTTCAGAGCATCATCCATCACGATGTAATTGCCTTGCGCATCAGCAGTTACACTATTCGTGTCTATACCTGAGTCAATAAGGTGTTGTATCTCGCTACCACCGACTTTAATTCTCGGCACAGTTATTCGTGACTTCTTCCGGAATAACGTATTTATCTTAGTAAACATGGAATCTGGATCGCTTGGTGAAATACCCTTTAACTTCTCCCGCCACTGGGAGTTCACTTCATTTACGTAATGTTGACGGATAAGATCCCGCGCGATCTTTAGAAGTGATTTGAACTCAACCAATATGGGATGATGATAGTCCCCATATCTCCGATAGATTTTGTTGACGCGAGTGAGCAGAAGGCTTTTCACTTTTTTCAACCGTTTTATGGCTGCAGTTTCATATCCTTCCATATTATTGCGAGGTTTAATTTTAGGGACGACTTGTTCAATTGTTTCCAGCGTCAAGTTCTCCAGCTTGAGAAGATACTGAAGTATTTCCTCGTTGCTCAAGTTCCTGTCACCTGGTGCAATTGTACTATCGTTTTCCCCATCAAGAGGTGGGCATTCCTCTTGATATCCCCGAATAAACCTCTCTTGGAGTTTCTTCCAATTTGTTTGTTTAAAGTTCAGCCTATGGACGCCACTGTCCATCGGCAGAAGGCGAACTCTTCGTCCATCAAACAGAACTTCAATAAGAATAGCGTTATGATCGCTATCGTAAGGAAGAGTCTGCAGTTTCCGTTGAGGATTCCTAAAATTAAAGTTCAAGCGCGCGTCAGCAATGCACAAATCCAGATAGGAATTTGCCCTGGGCCAGGTTGGACTGTCTGACCCATATAATTCGCATTTGTACTCTATCTGGTATTGCTCTATCCAAGATTTGAGGAATACCCCTCTGGGATTGTTTGTGGCGTTTAGCCACGAGGTATGCTTAGCATTCAAGTCGCCAGCTATAATATAGTAATTATGCAGCCTATTCAGTTCCAGTATCGTAAACAGAGAATGGAACTCCTCCTTGAACTTGGCTCGATTGTTTCCCACTGCGTAGACTGACAGAATGTATAAATTCCCTCCTCTAGGCAGTGAAAAAAGAATACATGAGAATTCGATACACTCAAAGGTTTCAAATTCAGGCCTAT
The DNA here is from genome assembly GCF_905115235.1 of Hermetia illucens. Taxonomy (NCBI): domain Eukaryota; kingdom Metazoa; phylum Arthropoda; class Insecta; order Diptera; family Stratiomyidae; genus Hermetia; species Hermetia illucens. The sequence continues at coordinate 163,945,099 of NC_051850.1, forward strand.
TAATATGCCTGAAACGATAATGGCGACCCACAAGTATTCCGGTACCACCTCCCCCATCACAATTTCGTCTATCGTTCCTCACGAATTCAAAATCCTTGAATGTTATCGAATGCCTCGGATTGAGGTGGGTTTCTGAAATCAAGACTATGTCAGGCTGTTGTCTGGCAGCGAAATCAAGGAGCTCCGCTCTTCGATGGATTCCTACGATGGAATTCACATTAATCGCGATGATCCGGAGACGGAGTGGTACCGCTGTGACTGCAGACCTAGCAGCGGACATGCTGTTTGTGTAAATATTCTGTTATGCTATTTATTTTTGTATTGTGTACGTGTAGCGTATGCTGCATGTTTTCACACATGGTTAGTATTTTATTGAGGATAGTGTTCATCCCGCCACTTGCATCTTGTTGGGGCTTCTTAGCTCCCCCTTGTCGAACTACTTCTGCAAATGGGATCCCCGAGACGATTGGTGCCGAAGGGACGGTACTGTCCAACGCCGCTAACACCTTCGTTTTTTGGGCCGATCTCGGTGCCTGCTGCCTTGTGACCTTAACATTGCGGTATGCAGGGCATCCCTGGTACGAAGCCGGATGCCCTCCGCTTCCGCAGTTAACACAGAAAGTTTTTTCCTTGCCATCTGCTTCAGTCAGCGAACATTCAGCTGCGGTATAGTCTTTCCCGCACTTTTCACATCGTAAGATCGTTTGACAGTTCACTGCAGAGTGACCATAGCGCTCGCATCTTCGACACTGGACTATTTCGCCCCTTAGCAGGCGCTCAAAACGAATGGCCTGGTAATTAAGCGACCTGATGCCGATCAGATCGCTTCCCCGGCTCTCCGGGCTTATCTGCACGAGGAAGTGCGGCAGGATTCGTTTTTCCAAAACGGACCTCCTCGTACTAAACCGTGACACTGAGAGGAACTTAACCTCAGTTCCAGTCTCCCGGAGCATTTTGAGCACCTCATCGGCCTCTTCCTCCGCATCTAAGCCTTTCAGAAGGAAGGTTTGCACCTTCTCTTCCTTTGGAGTGTAGGTGAAGTGAGGAGCCTTCACTCGCTCGAGGACCTCCCGTGCTTTTTTGTAATCTGCAATTTTATTGCATTTGACTTGGGCTCTCTGGGCCCCCGTCTTTTTAATAACAAAATTTGAGAGCCCCGCGCTCCTATTAAGTAGAGTGGTTAAATCTCTACCACCTAATTTATAAACATTAATGGGGGGCACTCTTTCCCCCTTTTCTTTATTTCGGGTGCTAATTGTATCCCCAGTCGGACCATTTTTTAAATTTTCACTCGTACTTGCATTATTTTTTAAATTTTCACTCGTACTTGCATTATTTTTTACATTATTTAACATTTTTTCTTGAGTTTTGTTTTTTTTCTTTAATTTTTTGGAAACATACACCAAAAACTCACCCAATTTTCCATCTTCACTACTGCAACTTGCCTGGTTAGCATCCTCTTTTGGGACATTTCGATCGCCACCGTTGTCGCTGACTCTCGTATTGTCTGCTTTACTGCTCTCTATGTCCTCCATACGGACAGATTCGCTGTCGAGAACTTGTTCGCCCTCAAGGCAGCCCGGTTCCTCCATGATTGCAAAAGTAGTCGAAGATAGCTTAACCTTTTTTCTGGCTACCTTTGGAGACGGCGGGCCCGCCTCCCCAGCCATTAGCTGCTCTGTAAGCTTTTCATTTTTTTTATCAATGTTGTCATTTGCTTTTCCAAATCTTCGAGTGTCTTCGCCAGCTCGCCATTTCTTCTTTCAAGATTGGCTACCCTCACTTTGGCTATTTTCAAGTCTGGATCCTCCTCGTTGCGGACTCCACGACCGATCCGAGTGCCCCTAGGCCTTATGGTGGGGGGCCGGTCTGGTCCGCCACCCGCCGGCGGCTCGCCGCTCATTCCCTCCAAGCCAAAAAAAACGAATTTTTTCTCAAAACTTTTTAAGGAAAAGTAACTTAGATAATAACTCAAAAGTAAATTAGTTTCAATTAAGTTTTAAATTATATATTATTAATTAAGTAATATAAATATCTTTTTATATTCTTGATAAAAGTTAATTTAATTTCAATTTTAAATTATTTTTATTAATAATATCAATTTGTAGACACGTCCGTTCTCTACAAATGTCAGCCTACTATCAACAAAAGGTTGGTTGTACCTATGATTAATATGCCGAATTTTGGCAGTCAACTGCTTGCAGTTGACAATAGGCTTGAATTTTATTTTTAACGTTCCATTTAATTGTAATTCTTGGATAGTTTTGAATTAATTACGGAAGTATTCATTTCTTCTGAGTATATTGGCGACCGTTTTGTTAGTTTTAAAAAGTAATTTATAATATTCTTATTGTGATATATCATAACGAAGCTTTTTCAGATTTTTTGGTTGGGTAGTTTCTAAGAATGCGTTCATGACTTAAGTGCACTTTTCTTGCACCCCCGCCCCACTTCACCTCTTTACGACTAATGCAAAACTAATAGCTCCTCCGAAATGTGCTATTCTAGACCTTTAATTTGCTACTTCACACTCCATATTTGGGGAAAAAGAAACGCACACCCCCTTTCACATACATGGGGACACTTCCTTAAATTCAATGTGGAACGATGTCGTTCACTGCACTCACTTGGCGAGAAATAAAAATGAAGAAGTAGAAAAACTTCTTCATTACTGGTGAAAGCCTTATTTCTCCTTTTTAGACCTTACGACTCAGTGTAATGGAATATCAGTCTTATCTCCTGGGCAGTAGACCGACGACTGCCTTGTGAGCAATTCTGTCGATCACCGGTTCGTTACTTGATCTCTAGTTAGGAACTACAAAAGAATATATATTGGATATGAGGGTTTCCAGGAATTATCTCAAATTCCTTGCACAATTCCTCTTCGAACGGATCTGTTCCCGGTGTATGCAGGGCTCTTAAGCTAACACTATTCAAATTCTGTACTTGGAAAGTGTCTTTGTAACTTCTGCAATTGAAGAAGCAGGTTTTGGGCCGCGAAGATCTATTTGGACCACCTTAGTGGTACCTCGGTCTCCGTTTGGAATCTTACGATGTCTAAATGGAAATCCTTTAGTTTCTCGTTATAACTAGATAAAAAGCGAATCTACCCGCTTACTGCATTCTGCTCTCCTGATAGAAATTATCTTGTAAATTCTTTTTGGCGCTCTGTAGGGTTTCAATGAATCAGGAGCATCCTTCCTCTATGCTTCTTTTGCTCATGTGTTCTTATATTTCACCGAATCGATATCTGATGACACGTTGATCCTTCTCAATTACCTCGATGGACCAGCCATCCTCTCCGATCATGAACAGTTGACTCCTTTCCTTCTCGCGCTTGTGTGTCGTGGTACAGTAGATTATTTACATTGGACTCAGGTACTTATTCACAGCTGAGTCGATTGGTATCCGGCTTCCAGTCACAATAACAGATCACTTTGCAACCAGTGAAATTTTAACTGCGACCTATTTGGCAACAAACCACAGTTAATGCCGGGTCCCTTGGCTCCCAATTACGTTTCTCGGCTCTCCTCCTACGCTCCTGTAATCCGGGTCAAATTCTTTGGTATCATACCCATTTTGTGAAATGGTTCGCTGCTTACTTTTTTTTCTATTTTCGAGACTCCTTGAGAGCCCAAGATAGCACACAAGGCAAAAAGATTGGGTTCTAATTAAAAATGAATATATATTGACGTAAATATGGCAGCATTATCAGCAGAAAAGAAAAAGTGAATGAAAGATGAGTGCTGAACTTTGGCGTTGTCAGCAGCGACGATGTTAACAGCGCTTGACAATCCTGCCAAAAGAAAGACAAGAGTCAATCAATCTCTCCCGCAGGAGACTAATGCAGTAATAAAGAGCCTAAAAGCGAACAAAGCGCTGGCAGTTGATGATGCAGCAGAGGGATTTGTTATCGTGACTGGATGTCGGATACCAGTCGACTCAGCTGTGAGTAAGAACCTGAGGCAAATCAGGGTAATAATCTCGGGCGAGCGCAATGCTGACCACATTGCCTCTACAGTGTACAGTGGCGTGGTCCAATATGGATTGTTGCGCCAACGATTATTGAAAGGCAACAAAAATTACATAAAAAGGGTCATCTGGTCCCTTATCTAACAACTACGTAAGCTGGAGGAGTTCCTTCCAGAATAGCGTTAAAGTATCACCTGGTATGCGACAATTTCAGGAGCATCTCATCGTTTTGTTCGGCCTACCAAATCTTAGAAACCAAGGTGAAGCCATAAGAGGAAAGTCATCGCCGAGTACAAGGGCACGTCAAGGCTGGGCGTTCAACAATTAATCAGTTCTCTAACGAGAAGCAAGTGCAGGGTGTAACGTCTAGTAAATATTTGTCGGCCATGTGCTAGTATCAAACGCAACGTACTCTACGAATTTATGCTGTAGTTTAGAGTTTTAGCGGAACTAATTCGTCTCACAAGTAAATTTCCCAACTTTGCAACTGCGAAATCAAAACTATTTGGCTTCCATTTTTAACATGGAACTGCCTTAAACAAGGGGACAGCCTGGCTCCAATGTATGACCCTTGAACGAAGGTGCGCTACCAATATCTTACTGCGCTCTTTCATCATCATCATCATCATCAACGCGCAACAACTGGTATACGGTCCTGACCTACGCCATTGCTCCATCTCAGGCAGGGGCTGCCTCGTCTTCTTTTTCTACCATATATATTATCCTTATAGACTTTCCGGGTAGGATCGTCCTCATCCATATAGAATAAGTGACTCGCCCACCGTAACCTGTTGAGTCGGATTTTATCCACAACCGGGCGGTCGTGGTATCGCTCATAGATCTTGTCGTTATGTAGGCTATGGAATCGTCCATCCTCATGTAGGGGGCCAAAAATTCTTCGGAGGATTCTTCTCGCGAACGCGGCCAAGAGTTCGCAATTTTTCTTGCTAAGAACCCAAGTTTCCGAGGAATACATGAGGACTGGCAAGATCATAGTCTTGTACAGTAAGAGCTTTGACCCTATGGTGAGACGTTTTGAGCGGAACAATTTTTGTTAGCTGAAATAGGCTCTGTTGGCTGACAACAACCGTGGGCGGATTTCATCATCGTAGCTGTTATCGGTTGTGATTTTCGACCCTAGATAGGAGAAATTGTCAAAGGTCTCAAAGTTGTATTCTCCTATCCTTATTCTTTCTGTTTGACCAGTGCGGTTTGATGTTGTTGGTTGGTTCGTCTTCGGTGCTGACGTTGCCAGCATATATTTTGCCTTGCCTTCAATGATGTGCAGCCCAAGATCTCTCGCCGCCTGCTCGATCTGGATGAAGCCCGTTTGTACGTGTCGGGTGGTTCTTCCCATGATGTCGATATCGTCAGCATAGGCCAGTAGTTGGGTAAATCTAAGAAGGATCGTATCTCTTGCATTTACATCAGCTTCACGGATCACTATCTCGAGGGCCAGGTTAAAGAGGACGCATGATAGCGCATCCCCTTGTCGAATTATCTGGCCTCGTACATTGGTCAGGGTCAGCCTAGTCAGTTTTATTATTTTCGCTGGGATACCGAATTCTCTCATGGCCGTGTACAGTTTTACCCTGGCCATGCTATCATAGGCGGCTTTAAAGTCAATGAATAGATGGTGCGACTGTTGTCCATATTCCAACAGTTTTTCCATCGCTAGCCGCAGAGAGAAAATCTGATCTGTTGTTGATTTGCCTGGAGTGAAGCCTTTTTGGTATGGGCCGATGATGTTCTGAGCGTATGGGGCTATCCGGCCTAGCAAGATAGCGGAGAATATCTTGTAGTTAGTACTCAGCAACGTGATACCTCCATAATTGCTGCACTACCTGATATCCCCCTTTTTACGTATGAGACAGATAATGCCTCGTTGCCAGCCGTCAGTCATTGATTCGCTGCCCACACCTTGAGCATCAGTTGATGAAGCGTGGTGTAGTTGGTCGCCTCCATATTTAACCAATACGGCTGTAATTCCATCGGATCCTGTCGACTTATGGTTTTTAAGCCGATTAATTGCACTGATTGTTTCTTCTATACTTGGTGGTGGCAGTATTTGTCCGTCGTCTTAAGTTGGCGAGACCTCCAACTCGCCGATATTTTGGTTGTTGAGCAGTTCATCAAAATACTCAATCCATCGCTCCAATATAGCCATTCTGTCAGAAATCAGATTTCCCTCTTTGTCTCGGCAGGATGAACATCGAGGTGTGTAAGGTTTCATTCTGCTGACTTGTTGGTAAAACTTCCCCGGCTGGTGGGGTTGCTCCCCTGTACTTTTCCAGTTCACAGATTTGTTGTTTCTGCCAGACTTCCTTTTTCCGTCTGTGAAGTCGCTTGTCCGCTCGCCGGGCGTGTGCCCGCGTTCTTTCGTTCCGTAGCAAGCTTACATTCATCGTCAAACCAGCCGTTCCGACTTTTCTTGCTGCTGGAGCCAAGTATCTTTGTGGCCGTATCAATGATAATGTTCTTTAGGTGGTTGTGAAGATCATTTGTTGATGCTTAATCTCCAGCATCTTTATTGACTGCGATTATTGCGGAATCTATTCGCCTCTTATAAGTGTTGCGGAGGGCTGTGTTGTGAACGGCTTCAGTATTCACTCCCCGCTGATTGTCAGAGGGGATTCTACTTAGTGTCATAATTCGAGCTGGGAGCACCATGCCAACGAGATGGTGGTCCGAGTCTATATTGGATCCCTTTTATGTTCTGACATTCATCAAGGCTGAGAGGCGGCGGCGTTCAATCAGCACGTGGTCAATTTGGTTGAAATGGCCCCGTCTAGAGAGGCCCACCAACCAGGTACTTTCAATAACCATTTCGTGCGATACTGTTAACTGAATAATCCGCAGTCCATTATCATTGGTATCCCTATGTAAGTTATGGGAGCCGACGTACCGCCTGAATACGGGCTCCGTTCCTACTTGACTGTTGAAATCTCCAAGTATGATTTTGATCTCATACTTGGGACAGGCTACGAGGGTCCGCTCAACTGCCTGAGAAAGTATCTTTCTTCGACTCTGCAGGCTCCTCTGTAGGGGCAAGAACGTTTATATGGCTTATATTTTTAATACTAATCCAGTCCGGATAGCTGAGTGGTTAGAGCACAAGGCTGTCGTACGGAAGGTCGAATCTCACTAGTGACAGTGAGATTTGAATCGTGATTTGACGTCGGATACGTCTACTCAGCTGTGAATGAGTACCCGAGTCAAATCAGGGTAATAATCTCGGGCGAGCGCAATGCTGACCACATTGCCTCCTACAGGGTATTGCAATCCGGTAGTGTACCGTTACGGTCTTGAATGAAGTGCTCTAACACACTTCAAGGCCCTGATCCAAAATGGATTGTTGCGCTAACGATCGTTATTATAATATTATGTATTTCTAAACTTGCCTCGCAAGCACAGAGTGGATAGCCATTAGCTTATATTTTCAAAGCCTATAACAGCAGGTTTAATTTTTTGGCTGATTAAGAAACCTACTCCGAGCACATGGTTTACTGGATGGCCCCATATATGGTGTAGCGGCTCTTCTCCAGGAAACCGGCCCTGTAACGCTGTTACATCAGCCCTATATTGGGATAGGATATCGGCTAACTGCTCAGCAGCTTCATCTTTTTACAGGGAGCGCACGTTCCATGAGAAAGTGCGCAAATCGTTATTCCTTTGTCGTTGCGGGGTTTATCATTGTATAATCCGTCCAGTCAGCTCATGTTGCGGCTTTGTAACAAGTTTTTTCCGTGTAGGGTTGTCAGCCCTACCCAACCCCCAACCAGGAGGACCAGTTGGTACATTTTGTGCCGTTTTTAGGTGCGGGTGAATCGCCTTCATCCTTTTCCGTCTGCAGTTTTTCATTGAAGAAAGAACTCCCAGCGATCACCACGTGGAGGTGGAGATAGGGTTTGTTAGTAGAGCTGTTGGTTTTGGTTCAGCAGGCATTTCCCAGGTTTTATGCTCTATCGTGGGTACTAATCCACGTTTCACCCTGGGACCTATACTACCCTTTGACCGCCATTAAAGACTAATGGATGACCAAAAGTTCACTTGGTGGCTGATTGGATAGTAAGTTGAGCTTATTTTATCTGTACCACGTACATTTCAGTAATATCTTATTCAATGATGAATTTAAAATTCGCCATTTGCTACAGCACCCAATATTGGATAAATACTTATTGGAAAAGATCTCAAAGAACGATATGCTATCTGAGAGACCGCTTATAGCTTCAGAATTTTAAAAATCAAGGGGAATGCACCTCCGCATCCGGGTAAAGGTCAACGTATGCCACAAATGTCTAAGGTAAAATATATCATCACTTACGGTGATGAAGGAGTTTTCTAAAGAGATAATTTGCGGAGATCACTATGAAGACGTATAGCTGCTGAAGAAGAAATAAGATTCGAGATCCTGTCCTGAAGGTATGTATATGGTTATATTTTATAGATTTGTAACAGAGCCCACTCCAACATTATGACGAAGCGGTATCGTGCTAAAATAACAGCTATTATAATGAGAAGTATTAATTATTTTAATAATTGCAAGATTGAGGTGTTTCACTGAAAATTTTGCCAAAAACATGACTTTATGTGGAGTTTTTCCGAGAAGTAAATTAAAGAAGTCAAGATTAATCCTATAAACTTTTCAAGCTCACCTCGGACGAGGAGAACAAATTTGTTCAGTTTTATTGCATATTAATGCTCGCCGAAGAGGTAGCAATTGATTTCGCGCTCATATTAACACTTCTTAATAAAACATTGTTACGTCCTCCACTCTTTATTGCCCACAAGCTTTTAAGTTCTCCAGGTTACAATTACCGAACGTGAACAGTTATAAAAATATTGTAAAATATATTGAAGTACGTCAGTAATGAATGGTTTGACCCAATACCCCAATAAGTGCGTGGTCCCTGTTCAATTCGAAATGAAAGTCGGAATTCGAGTCTGGCACCACTAAAATGGCCGTTTTTGCCATATTGTATCTCATCAAATTATAAATTTATGTCTACAATTCGGTAACGTACCTTGTACTGATTATCATCTTTTGGATTCTTTTTGTTTTCTTTCTACTGACTTCGTGTGGCTTTTATATATTGCCCGTCAAGAATCCTGTTTGTCTCTGACGTTGACGACTAATGTGGTGAAAGGAATATGAAGCAATTAATTGAGAAGGATTAAATTGAATCTCGATGGGTTGATTTATAGATAATTTCATCATAGCTTATTACCCATGCAGAGATAAAAACGTCAATGAGGTGATTTCGTTCAGATTTCGCTTAACTATCTATTTATACATGCATATATACATATGCAAATAATAAAAATGTTTCTTTCGTCTTCCGGCCTTAATGTACGTATGAGTCGTCTTGGGAGTTAAAGTTGATTTCAAATCGGGGGTTGACTCACAGATTTCAAAGTCTTATGAACTTACGTCCCCCGTGGAAAAGCCTTTCTTTGATACTCAGGATGAGAATAATCAATTCGATTACTATCATGTTGGTTCAGAGGGAAACCTATCTTTCTGGTTTTGTTACTTTTATTTTGTTAGGGATGTAGTAGGTACCATCAGAATTGATTTTCTATTTTGAAAGTTATACCTCTTTCTTCAGAGAAAATGCTGAAAATAAAACCCTCTTTAGAAAGATTTAATCGACATATCCGGCATAGAAATATTAACTTTACACTCCCTCTCTCGAGTTTCTGAATAAATTGAGTGTGATAGACAGATGGAGGGTCAAGCAAACAGATGGAAATGCTAACAGATCGGACAAACATTAAGGCAAACACTCCCTACCGATTGCTTGTTCTAAATTGTTGCAATTGTTGCAAAAGTCGTGTGGAACCCCAAATGTTGCCGTGAAAGTGGCAGTCAGGATAGCACCATATTTGCTTTCCCAAACTTTTACGACATGCCATACAAGAGCAGAATTCCTCCTCTCGAATGGAAGCTACAAAAGCTGATCTTCACTCAGACTCGTATTTCTATTGACAAACTATTTGGGCAAATAATATAAGATAGTCTCTTCCCGTTCCCGAAAGGGAAGGAGGCCTTTCTGACAATTTAATCGGATTTCGTAAGGTGAAATCAACTGTCTATGCAACCAACATAGTAATTGCTTTAGCTTAGACTGCACAGAAGAAGGCAAATGCCTTAATGCGCGGCAATCCTAGATGTTAAGAATGCGCTCAAGTCTGTCAAACGGAAGAAAATCATTGAGGCTCTAACCAAATTACAGGTCTTTCTTCTAGTGAGAAGACTGTACTATGTTTGTCTACCGCACTTTCCAACCCAGATTTCTCCTTCCTAACAACGTGATAACCATTGGATTCATAGATAATATCGGGGTAGCAGAACGATGATCAACTCCTAGTTGAAAAGTTTCCGCCTGTAACCCGCTGAACATAAAGCAGACGTAGCCTTAATAAGTAAGAGAAGAAAAAAGTTAAGAGTGAAAATGAAAGTTGGCAAACAGACAATTGTTAATGATAATGAATGATAATGTCTGAAGCAACCTCATTACGCAGTTCTTCATTGGCTGATAACATTGACCCGAGATATTTAAATCGTTTAGTTATGGGCAAGTCGCTGACACTGATAGTACCTATTCCTTGGGGATCGGTAGTCAAAAACTCCGTTTTATTCAGATTCAATTTGAGACCGTGTTAAATGAGGTGATCATTCTATTTTTGAACAAGTTGCTCGAGATAATTTTTGCTATCAGATGCTAGGAAAACATCATCTGCATAAAGCAGTGTATACGGCGCTGGACGTTGAATATCCCGTGTGACAGTGTCCATAACAAGAACAGGCAGAAGTGGTGATAGGGCTCTTCCTTGATGCACATCAACAAAGACATGAAGCTAGTTCGTGTGGCATATGTTCAAACGCTCTTTTCAGATCCAGAAATGCAATGCAATGCTTTTCGCTGTGTTTCTCCATGAGTAACCGCTCAAAGTGTATTGCAGATCGGACGGTAATTTGAGCATTCCGCTGGACTACCTTTATTTTCCATATTGGAACTCTGATACTTTCTTGCCAGTCAGATGGTACTCTACCTTCCTCAATAACCCGATTGAAGAATTCACTGAGCCACACCCGATTTCATTTGTTTTATTGTTTCTCCGTCTTCAGTGTCGCTAACAGTTACGTCTCTGTGCTTTTACTTGAGTACCTATCGAGTTGACTTAACTCCACTGCCTTCTAGGTTGATTGTGTGATCACAATCAGAGTCCCGCTGAAACAAGCATAACATATGGCTCAGTTTATTCATACTGGTGGATGTAAGACTTATCCAAATCTCTACCGAACTAAGGAGGAGGGCACCCGAGTTAAAGTGCAACACCACGCCGAGGCCCAAAAATCTCTCTTACGCTTGAACGTAACCACGGTCCCCATGAAACTCCCACTAGGTTCCAATTACTATAACAGACCTCAACGCACATGCGACAGGAATTCTAATGGGACATGTAAATTCAGGGGCTGCCCCGGTTCCGTGACCTATTGCCACATCAGATGAGTCCTCATGTTGACTCGGGTCTAATCGCCCTAATTAGGCCTTTGGAGCATTCGCCTTCTTTATCACGGCCAGCAAACGATAATGACTATAGCGTATCCCGTTGCCACCATGTGCATGTTCTCCTCGGCCACTTGATTTTGGTCATCTTCCTCACCGCCACCTTAGAGTACCACTGGTGCTGACAGGTTGAATTGCTCCAAATGTCGGCAATGCTTGTGGAAGTGAAAAAAAATAATTAATCCGTCTTTTCCGAAGGGCGAGTTCCTCAGTCCTTCTAATGAGGATGCCAATATTTAGCGCGTAGACACGTATCTACTTTGCTCGGACTAATTTGACAGGACCGGGCCCCGTCCTGCCGCGTCCATTGAGGTGAACACCGTCTATCATTTTGTTATTACGTATTGGACGCATTGTTTTGGTGAGCCTGTTGTCACCAAGAGAGATCAGGTCGGATTTGGCATAGTGGAATGACTTCAAATATACTTTATTTATCCCCTTCCCTGACCTCATCATTTTTTATTTGTTTATTTTACTGAGGATAGAACAAAGTATGTTGGCTTAAACTCTCCTAATTTACTAGGCTGTCGGATCAGCATGCTATGTAAATAACATGGCGAGTTAAACCGGTCATGCATACTTACATTGATTTGGACGAGGCGACCACCATACTACCTATGATGCGTTAGTATGGCTTAGGATGTGAAGCATGTTTTATTCTATTGCTTCAGGCTTATTGCGCACCGAATAAGATTGGAGCCAGTCGCCGACAAGCACTTACGACATAAGGTATCGATACTTATTCAGTTTAGAGGGAAAGAATTCCTTCAAAAGGAAAAAAAGATAAGAATGGGATGGACCACAAAGAAACACTATTAAGAACTAATCCAGCTCCGCGGTGCAATGCTTTAAAGGGGTGGGGGGGGGGCGGTCCTTTCCCCGATGATGTCTTCCAGGCTCCCCCTCTCCGAGCAAAAGCATGGACAGTAGAACATAAGATGCTCCGTGTCCTATGTGCAACCACATTCAGGGCAGAAGGAGGAATCATCTAATTTGAATCGCTGCAGATACTTCCTATAACCACGATGGTCTGACAGGAAAGAAGGTGGTAATAAATATCGCTGTGTCGTTACTAAATTAACTCAATACCCCTTTGCGTGTCATCTCACCATTGCTGTCACTTTTCCAACGATCCGCTCCTTGCCGCCATTTGGTATTCAGTATCCCTGTCAGTAAGATTCATTCTCCTTTTCTCATACAAACAGTGTGTCTCACTTGCTAGAATGTCCATCGGGACTATTTACGCAATAACGCATGTTGACTTGCTCGCTGCACACTAGGCTGTAAGTCTGGTGACGTATATAATAGTGTAAATCGAACCACTCCGGCCACTGGCAAACGGTGACTGTATTTTGGGTCTGTTAGTATTTATTATGCTAGCTGTACGTTGATGTTTGCCGCTTTCTATGAGGCGTAGTTAGAGTGTCTTCAAAATTGATCTTCGCGTGAATCATCATTTTTGATAACCGTTCGCCTCTGTCTTTTGTTCTACAAGGTCAAGCTTAACTATCTCCAGCCACGCTTTTATGGCGCTAATGGTTTGGTTCGCGTACGCATCAAAGCCTTTAGGTTATTTTTCGACGGCTACCGTGGCTAGATCATCTGAAAAACCGATTATAATAGCTTCCTTGAGCACGTGAAAGAGAAGTACCTCATTGTAAATCACGTTCCACGAGACGACCCAACTCTGAACCCTGTGATACTCTTGATATGACGGTACTCTGCTCGGATCCACCATCCGTATCGTACTAAAGTGTCCTTTCCGAGAGGACTAACCTCCCCGAAGTCAAATGACTAAGGTACCCATTTTAGCCAATGGGGTTTTTATCCACTCTCAATTGATGAAATTGGACGCATTTTCGACGTCCACCGTCATCACGACACAATATTTATCAGATCACATCGCTTCTGGAGCTAACTTCACAACCACGTCTACGTCGTGCGTCGCTGAGTGGGCCTGTCGTTCCGATAGGCCATCTTTATTTTCTATCATCGGGAGATGTCTATTGTAGATGACCCTTTCGAGTATGTGTCGATAAGGCATAATGATGATGGCCTGGTTATTTATTGGGTCTCGGGAGCAAAGCAGGGGGAAACTCATTTTACCATGTATATTTGAAATACGCTGATAAGTCAGTTGGGTGGGGTTTGAATTGAGAACAGCATCCAAACCAAAAGCTTTATTATTACCGATTGTTCAGTAAATCTCTACAAGTTCTTCCTCAGGTACCGCATTTCATTTCGTCTAAAAATTTTGATTCCTTCGGAGCAAGACAGTTGTGATAGATATGTTTGGGCCACAGGCAAACTCCTTATTCTTCTATTTATTCTATAACAGTAATACATCGTGATGATTTCACCATCATTGAACTCAATGCCACTTGTCAAACTCCTTAAAGCTTCTGCTTCAATGATGGAAATAAGCCGTTTTGATTTGCGTTACCAATTCTAAAACTACAATCGAGTTCTAATAAAGATCGCTAAGGTGGTAGCGTAAATTCAGTTATTTCCTTCTCTTCAAGAAGATTATGATGACCAAATTGATTGGGAGGCGGCCAAAAGACTATGTTAGATGACGGGAGCCGTCCTGATGGTCATAGTATCGCTCATAGATTTCGTTGTTATGTAGGCTACGGAATCATCCATCCTGATGTAGGAGGCCGAAAATTCTCCGGAGGATTCTTCTCTCGAACGCGGCCAAGAGTTCGCAATTTTTCTTGCTAAGAATCCAAGTATCCGAGGAATACATGAGGACTGGCAAGATCATTGGCTGGTACAGTAAGAGCTTTGACCCTATGGTGAGACATTTCGAGCGGAACAGTTTTTGTAAGCTGAAATAGGCTCTGCTGGCTGACAACAATCGTGCGCGGATTTCATCATCGTAGCTTTTATCGGTTGTGATTTTCGCCCTTAGATAGGAGTAATTATCAACGATCTCAAAGTTGTAGTCACCTAATCTTTATTCTTCCCCTTTGACCAGTGCGGTATGATGTTGTTGGTTGGTTGGTTTTTGCTTTTGACATTGTCACCATATATTTTGTGTTGCCTTCATAGATGTGCAGCCCAAGATCTCGCGTCAATTGCGCCTGCTCGATCTGGATGAAGGCAGGTTGAACATCTCGGGTGGTTCTTCCCATGATGTCGATATCGTCAGCATAGGCCAGTAGTTGGATCACCGATCACATTCTCCAGGGCCAGGTTAAAGAGGATGCATGATAGGGCATCCACTGGTCGTAGGCCGTTGATGTCGAATGGTGTTGAGAGTGATCCTGCTGCATTTATCTGGCCGCGCACATTGGTCAGGGTCAGTCTAATCAGTCTTATCTATTTCGTCGGTATACCGAATTTTCTCATGGCCGTGTACAGTTTTACCCTGGCTGTGCTATTATAGGCGGTTTTAAAGTCGATGAAAAGATGGTCCAACAGTTTTTCAATCGCTTGCCGCAGAGGGAAAATGTGATTTGTTGTTGATTTGCCTGGAGTGAAGCATCTTTGGTATGGGGCTATCCGGCCTAGCAAGATAGCGGAGAATATTTTATAGATGGTACTCACCAATGCCATACCTCTATAATTGCTGCACTGTGAAGCATTTTCATTTTTATGTATGAGACAGGTAATGCATCGTTGCCAGTCGTCGAGCATTGATTCGCTGTCCCACACTTTGAGCACAAGTTGATGAACCACTTGGTGTAATTGGTCGCCTCCATATTTAACCAATTCGTCTGTAATTCCATCGGCTCTTGGCGACTTATGATTTTTAACTCGATGAATTGCATGGACTATTTGTTCTATACTTGATGGTGGCAGTACTTGTCCGTCGTATTCAGTTGGCGAGACCTCCAATTCGCCGATGTTCTGGTTGTTCTGGAAGTTGATCAAAGTACTCAACCCATCGCTCCAATATGCCCATTCTGTCAGAAATCCCCTCTTTGAATCGGCGGGATGAACATCGAGGTGTGTAAGGCTTCATCCTGCTGACTTGTTGGTAAATAAATTAAGAAAAGTTTCCCTTCCGCATACAATTGTTTCGGAGACCTCCTTCATCAGTCCTAGTACCTAATTAATTAATCTACCTTAAACTACCTCTATTTATACGGTAACTTTTAACTGTACTAATTACTCTGTAATTATTTTTTTGATTTTTCCCATCCTTCCCATTTTCCCCCCTGTTTTTTATTACTTGCATATTTTTTTTATCAAGGTCATTGCACAGTTTCCTTCCTCGTGATTTAAGGTTTCCTGGATCCCTTCTTTGATAATACATATGTTTTCTGTTGCATCCAAAAGGTGTGTTTTCCCCACCCGTTTTATAATATCCACGTTGTTCATCGTTACGGTATGTCCCTCTTCCACCATATGTCATACTACCATTGACTTAATATTTCCAGGGTCGTCGCTTTTTCGTTTGGTGTACTCTCTTATCTTGTGGTCTCTAGCCTTTTAGTCTGATCAATATACACTTTTTCACATTTTGGGCAGCTGACCCTATAAATTCCACTCATCTCTTTTTTTGCCAATTTGTGTTTGGTTGAACCTAGCTTAGTCCTCAGTTGTCTGTTAGCGCTTGTGTTTTGAAAACTTTTTTTTTATTTTGCTCTGATAGGTGGCTTATCCCTTTTTTGCTGTTTGTAGAGTGTTGTGAGTTGGTCCCTATTCTGTCTATTTTCTCCCTACTATATCCATTTTTCACCGGTGCGTCTTTTATGTAATTTATTTCCTTTTTGAAGCGCTCTTCCGTCAATGGTGTCACTGGCAATCTATGTACCATACTGTGGTAAGCCGCCATTTTCTGTCCATATGTGTGTTTTGAGATCCTCGATATGGTACGTTATGGTAGTTTATTGTTGTTTCTTATTATTGATAGGTCCGGATTTAAACTCACTGGAAACCCTCCTCCTCCAATCAGTAATAATAATTATACTATATAGCACTATACTACCAAGTTTGGTGAAAGTCGCACTATTAGTAACAGAATTTAATAGGTCAAGGTTCTCACTTTTGTGCAAATTTTTTGCATTCTAATGTCAGTATCATACTAAAGTGAATGGTTAGACAAACTAAACGCTTAAACATTACGAGCTAGATACAAAAGAAACAATGCCCAATGCTGATATCAGCAATAAATAAAACCTCTCATATCTGTAGCGTTTAACTTCCGGTTTCCCGACTTGTTTATAGAATTCGGGGCCCTGTTTAATAGAATCTTTCCGAATATCAATTTTATGGCTCTTTTATTGTGCTCACTTCATAGCAAATCCCTGAGGTACCTACTCCTTTCGAAATTTACAGTATTGCCTTATACCCTCAATCATGCGTAAATTACTTAAGATTTTAAATAAGTGGTTCCATAAATCTGTCTCTGATCAGCTGCTTCAAGTCCTACTACCACTTTTCATCCAGAGTAAAAGTCAATAAGAAACTCATAATCAAAGTAGAATTAACTGTACAAATGAATTACAAAAATTAGCCGTAAATAATGTTTCATGGTACAAATTAATCCTGGAGCAACTTCTCTGTCCATTCCATCTTCAAGATGAATTATCGCTTCCTTGAAATTTAGTTCAAAGGAGACAACATTTTCTTTCTTTTTGAATTACTGACGCAAATGAAAAGTCCGTTATTGCAAAAAAAACGTACAACTAACTTTCTGGCAATTCGTCAGAAGTGATTAAGTATCTCAATTCTACTTCTGGTTAGGCTGCATAAGAAAATAATATCTGAACAGAATGTCTTAATATTATGCAATATAAATTATCTACTGGTCGCGATATGTTCAATAATTTATTTCATTTCCTCGTACTGGACCCACCAAAAAAGATACGCAACCATAAAAAAGTAACGTTCATTTTCATTCTGCGTGAGAAAGAGGAAAAAGCGAAACGGCGAAATGAGTAGATTTCGTAAACGAGACGGTCATTTTTAACATTATTGAAGATTTAATCCGGGATATTCTTAGCAGATAAGTAAGTTTATATAAAATATGAATGCATATGTGCATTTTAATAGGAACATGTGAGTTTTGGGACTTTGTGTCATTGACTCGCAGCTTGGGAGCTCAAATGCAAGGGCAAGTGGTATAATTGCGGAAGTAAAAATAACGTTGGCCAGAACTTTGACATCTTTTTCGAGTGGGCTAATGTCCAGAGATAAATGGGAGCTTTGTCAGCCATAATTTCTTTTATTGATCGTCGGTAACAGAACGTACTATTCATTCACCTTTTCCGTTCCATCTTTGAAAAAAACTTTGAGCCGGAACTGATTATCGGCACTGGTTACACATGGGGTTGGGAGACGACTTTCAGGGGACTTATGGTGGATTTGATTTGCCAACGCACCAGCTGGAGCTGTGGGAGATCTCTCGTTCGCCTTTCGAATTAATGAAGTTGATAAGGGACGAAAGGAATTTATCAGATTTGCACTGTTTTTCACTTTTTCTTTCCAGGAGGTGTTGCATGATCACCTGTTCCGTAATTGGCTCTTTTGGTTTCGGAAAAATATAAGTATCTTTTTCAATATGTTTTATGTATGTGAGGCAACGCCAAGTTAAAATTGTGCGAATGTCATACGTTATTTGTTGTCAGTTAAACATTTAAGAAACATGAAATAACCACAAAAATAAATTCCTATAATATATAATATTATTTAGCACCTCGTCCAATATCATGATTCAGGTTTATCTCCAAGTCCAGTTAACAAAGTAAACACCGAATTTTATATTTTGGACGCATCAGCGTGAGATACTTTACACAAAAACTGCGAAAACCATAACCTGCACAATATTGATTTTGGTAGCCCGTTGTCATATGCATCTATTATACCCGCATAGATTTTGGGAAGTTCTCATTTGCATGGCACAGTTCTTGTGTGTGACAGAACCATTGTTTTCTGCATCGCAAAAAATTAATAATTCGAAACAAATAACTTATTCAAACTAGATTTTCGAATAAATTGGATTCTTTGATTAAAGAATCTCTAATAAAAAGGAAATAGAATGGAGTTGAAGCAACAGTTTTTGAGATAGATTGCTACTATTATAACACTATTTTTTGTGTCTAATACTTTCCGGTGTGAATTTTCCATCAAAAGTTTTTTGGTCTCATGGAAATTTTTCGAAGGACATAGCATGACATTGAAACTTTGAATAGTGTTATGTGTATGTACATAATTGTATCTATTTTGGTAGTGAAGCAACAGTTTTTTTCCATTGCATGTGAAAGGAATATGCTTGTTAGGAACGTGCTCAGCAGTGTACCACTTGAGTGCTTCCCATAATCTCCTCGTTAATTAGGACGCAAGCATGTTGTTTACTGTGAATTACGCAACCGGAACAACATAATAGATACGACTTTCTGGCGTTTTAGATGTCAGGAATCAGGCGAATTAGTAAAAATAGGATTTTTTTGGCAAGTGGTCTCGGATTATCGTGAGCGCATAGTTATCTATTAATCTTGAAGGATGTTTGGAAGTTTTTTGAAAGTATCTTAGTTGGGCTTACCTAAATCTCTACCGAGCTAAGGAGTACGGCACCCATGTTAAAATGCAACGTTCGAGGCCCGAAAGTCTCTGTGCGCTTGA
This sequence comes from Hermetia illucens, assembly GCF_905115235.1. NCBI lineage: Eukaryota > Metazoa > Arthropoda > Insecta > Diptera > Stratiomyidae > Hermetia > Hermetia illucens. Next base: position 163,964,220 of record NC_051850.1, read on the forward strand.
ATGTAACCACAACCTCCTCGACACTCCCACTAGGGGCTAACCGCTATAAACGAGCTGAACACACATGCGACAGGAATTTCCGGGAGACATGAGAATTCAGGGGCTATTCCGGTTCCCACGGTACTGGTATACCCCCAGTAAGGTTTCGTGACCAATTGCCACTTCACTGATTAGGTCTTCGCTGATTAGGCATTTGCCTACTTCATTACGGCCAGCAAACTATAATGAGAACAGCGTATCCCGGTGCCACCAAGAACCACAGGGTTGCTGTCTGCTTCTTCGGAGCGCCGAGGAGTAGATTTCGCTGATGACATTGCAGCAGTTCTCCTTTGCTGGGATACTCTTCTAAGTCTTTCTTAGTGAAAAGTGCGCAGTCCTCGTCGTCTTCCACGCTGCTGTTATCAGCCGGAACGGGTACATATTTTCGGCATATGTAAGTGAACAGGGTTTTGGCAGAGGCTCGATCTTTCTGGTGATCAGTTTGTAACCGAGTCTCCACGCCCTTAACAATGCATATATTTCAGCCTGAAAGTCTGTTGCATATTTCACCAATGGAAATCCCACTTCTCGGTTTACTCGAGAGATAGACTCCTGTTACGGAACCCTGTCCAGTTTGTGAGCCATCAGTATAGAAAATGTCATTATATTCTGTCATGAATTCTTCTGACGCGCGCCATTTTTCATTACATTTGAGGATAACTTCCTATCTTCTACTAAACAGATGCATAGGAATCCAACCATTAGAAGGCATTGCGACTGGATTCAGTTCTCCCTGCAACTCTTCTAATACTTTGTGTCCCTTACGTCCGATGTTTCTATAAGTGTATGAGTTGCTTTCGTTACAGCACTCTGAATAAATAAATCAGATTTACTGAAAGCCCTTCTCTGAGACAAATCAACGGCGTTAGGTAGCAATCAACACCCATTTCAGCACACAGCGGTCTCTGCGTGAGCACAGCGTAGAACCTCTTAATTAAAGTTTCATCGGCACCATTCTCTCTGGCGGTATCAGGAGATTTTTCTAAAAGCGAACCGTAAAATGCCCCTTCAATATCCACAAACCCCCATGATGATTTTCCACATTAGCAAAAATGTTGGTTTTCATTTAATGGATGTGTCCCTAGCGCCTTCTCGTGACGTTAAACCAGTCTTTTTAGACATGTTTATGCCTATGTGCTATGGCTCGAAAATATGAGGTGATCTATTGGCCCCTTTTATGGAAGAACAAAAAATCCGGTGTCTGAGTCATAACTGCAATATTGATGTGAGTTCGATGAAACGCGGAGTTGAAAAATTTAGTCGAAGCAGTGAACGAGAGTTGGAGCATCCACAATGGATCACATTCGCACCAAAATTATCCTTTTTTTTAATATTCTCTTTACTGAATAACCCGCAAGTCGAGATTTCGCCTAGTCGTCGTCGATATTTTCATCAGTATTAAACCTTCTTTTCCTTCAGGATTTGTCCCGTACACAAGCGGGGTCGGCTCGTCGTGATCGGTTTCGCCATTTTCTTTATCAAAGGCCTGATCTGGATACAATCTCGAGGCTTTTAAATCCCCATCCAGTGTATCAAGCCACCGGTGTTTCGGCCGGCCGTTTGGTCGTTTACCATCGACTTCGATGTTCAGACCAATCTGGGCAAGTCAATTTGAAGATGCCTCTCTCGTAGTTTTTCCACGATCGGGGCAACCCCATACCAATCGCAGATATCTTCATTTCGAATGTGATCAAAACGTGTCACGCAACTAGTCCAATGCAACATCTTCATCTCCATTACCGCATTACGCCGTTAATTGTCTTTTATAGTAGACCAACACCCAGAACCATAAAGGACCAAAGGACGGACGACATTGCAGTGAATTTTCGATTTGAGATGTTGTTTGATACGTCAATCGTTGAGGAATGCCACTTCATTCAGATTGGGATAATGTCTGAAGCAATTTCATAACGCAGTTCTCCGTTGGCTGATAGCGTTGACCCGAAACATTTAAACCGCTCAGTTCTGGGCAGGTCACTGCCGCTGACAGAGATTGTTCCTGTTTCATGAGGATCGGTTGTCAAAAATTCAGTTTTATTCACATTCAATCTGAGACCGTGTTGCATGAGGCGATCATTCCATTTTTGAACAAGTTGCTCGAGATCATTTTTGCTATCAGATGCTAGGAAAACATCATCTGCATAAAGTAGTGTGTAGGGCGCTGGACGTTGGATATCCCGTGTGACAGTGTCCATAACAAGAACAAAGAAGAGTGGTGAGAGGGCGCTTCCTTAATGAACACCAACAGAGACACGAAGCGGTTTTGATACATCCGCCAAACTTCGAACTTTACTTTTCGGATCATGGTAGAGCAATTGAACCCAGCGCATGAGTTCTTCTGGCACTAAGTGTTGTCATAGAGCACACCAGATGAGTTCGTAAGGCACATGGTCAAACGCTTTCTCCAGAGCTAGAAATACAATGTAAAGAGGGGAATGCTTGTTACGGTGTTTCTTCATGAGTAACCGCGCAGTGTGTATTGCGCCAGTAGTTCAGCAGTTTCTGACAAATCCGGCTTGATACACGGTTATTTCAACGATTCCGCGAATACGGTTGTCAAGAATGCGTTCGAAAATCTTCCTGATATGGGAAAGTAACCGGATCGGACTGTAATTTGAACATTCTGCTGGACTTTCTTCTTCCATATTGGAACTGTGGTATTTTCTTCCCAGCCAGATGGTGTTCTACCTTCCTTAAAGAATTCACTGAGCCACAGAGTTGGGTCCCAGCTCTTCGCTTTCCACAGCCCAGATGTGGTGTCTTCGGGTCCTATTGCTTTCCCCGATTTCATTCGTTTATCATAGTTCATCCTAAAACTTTGCAGTAGCATATGCTATAAATGTTGTAAACGTTTTTCCGAGTCTGTATTTATCAATTTTTTTGGCTTCTTCCGCATTGATTCCAGGCTTTTCCATTGTGCCATGTGGAAGCCTTGTTCGCATTTCGTATTGGTTCTACCTTGTCTGTTGTTAGCGAATATCTTTCTTCGACGATATGCATTGCCACCGCTGGCCTCACCACCACCAGCAAAGCCAGGGTTCTTAGTCTGACGGATCATCGTACTTTCCCTATCTGCGTTAAACGGCAGAGCATCAATGGCGCTGATCAATTTATTTATCTAGGAATCGTGGTTTCTGCCAATGGTGGCATCGCTTTCGTTATCTTCTCTAAAATCTGGAAATGCAGTTAACTCAACAGTAAGATCAAGTTCAGACTGTTTTGTGCTCGTGTCCTTTCTGCGTTGCTATGTGGGAATAGCACATGGAAAGTGACCCTTACTGTTACTCAAAACCTCTAAGCATTCGCCAACACCCGTCTGCATCGCATCATCGAAATATGTTGGCGTATTGCACAGGAAGAATTTGGTCGACGCACAGGCCTGATACCCATTCGCAATATGATTGGAAGATGCAAGTCGCAATAGATAGGTCACACACTAAGGGGAGCGACAGCTGCATTGCTGGCCTCGCCATGTAGTGGAATCCACTCTTCCAAGATTTCCGACGTGTGGTTCGCCCCAAGGGCACTTGGCGCAGAGAAGAAGTGTAGGCGTCCCGGGAAGTCGCGGGGGAGCTGAAGCGCGTTTCTGGTAAAACCAGAACGATGGCGTATAGGTGCAGTCGACGCACTGTAAACAATTATGGAGTGAATGGCTTGAATACTTTGAATAAATTCTTAATCCCCAAATTAAAGGATGTTTCGCTTGAATGTACGGTGATTTGAGCCTGCTATCTGACGTAGAGGATTGAAAGATCGATCCACATGCTGCCTTTCAGACAGCCGCATGCAAGGGACTCACCTGCTCTTTGCTGTAAAAATAAGCGCGCAGCGAGTCGACTTGATGATGTTGTGCCGCCACGTCAACACCGCCCCTACCTCCGATGTCACGAGGCAGGTTCATCCGCTGACTTTGGATGATGCATTCGGAATTTGGACATAGTTGTCCGTATCCACCGCTGGATGTTTTCCAGATCGGTCTTCGTCCACGGCAATATTCCGAATGCATAAGCCAGTGAAAGGATAGTGAATACATTCAACGCGCTTATTTTATTCTTCCCCGAGAGATGCGATTTCAGCACCAGCTTTACACGTCGCACGAATTCGGACAGCAGAGCCTCCTTCAGATCACCAACCCGAGCATGGGTTCCTTGCAGAGTTCCTAGGTACTTGTAGAAGTCTGTCTCCGTCATAGCTTCGATGTGGAGGTCACCAATGCTATGTCCGGCATGCGGCTCGTGATGACCTTTGCGGATGGCTTGGATTCGACACTTGTCTGATTCAAACTCCATCCGAATATCACGGCTGAACATTTCTATTATTCGCAACAGACTTCTAAGATAGTCGTCAGTACCAGAATACATCATGATGTCATCTAAGTACATCAAATGTCTTAGCACGTACTTAGCACGTAGGCCATATTTTATTGCAAAACCATGCCCTCTAGCATCATTCAGTAGCCATGAAAAGGGGTTCAGTGCCATACAAAACCAAAGGGGACTCATCGAATCCCCTTGCAGATGCCCCTTCATATACAGATGGGCTCTGAGGTATTAGCACCCTCAGATGTACGCACTGATAAGGTGGTATGCCACCCTTCCATGACTGTCGCTAAAAACTTTATTAGTTTCGGATCAATGCGATACAGATGTAGGGTATCGATTAGCCAGGTATGCGGAATGCTGTCAAATGCATAATCGATATAGCGACTTTCTTTGGTCTCTAGTTGCAATTACCGAGTCGAGCTCCTTCTGCTCCTCGAACAGAATGTTGTTGGCCTCGAGGTGCGCATTGACCCTTCCACTAATAATGGACGTTATTAATTTGTAGAGGGTTGGTAAGCATGTAATTGGTCTTGTGTTTGCGGGGTCCTGCACCGTGTCCTTCTTAGCGATAAGGTAGGTAATCCCCGCAGTGAGGAAGGGTGGAAATTCCTCCAGCCGACTCATGACCTTATTTATACTGTATGCCAACCGGCTGTGTACGCTGGTAAATTTCTTATACAAGAAATTCTGCCCCCGATTCAGACCTGAGCCCCTCCAGTTTTTCGAGCTGTTTATGGCTCGCCGAACTTCCTCTTCGGTAGCATCTGCAAAATTCATGCCAGGTGTATTCTCATGGCAGGTGCCTTCAGCGCTGATCCACTCAGTATGTTCAACATGCTAGGCAGGTAAGCCCCAAAGTCCACCCCAATACTCTTTCGCTTCCGTTACGGAAAACTGTACGGTCTGGACGCTCTGTTGGGATTCGTAGAGAGATTTGAAAAAGCTCCGCTGGTTCCTCGCGTATGTTGAATTCTGGACACGTCTGGAATGACTTTCGCCATACCGTCGTAACCGACTGTACATGACAATTGGAAATTTCTGTTTTAGTGTGTCCAAAATTTCAACTACGGATGTCTTACTGGGGATGGCATAGTTCTGGTAACGCCTCTGCACTTTATTTCTCACACGTCTGCTAGCATTGCCAGTGCTGATCTGAATCAGTCTAGCAATGTCCTGCTTTAGTGAGTCCCGCTGACGTTCCAGACGAATTTTCCATGGTGGATCACTTTGGTCACTCAAACCAATAACACACAATAACACAATACACAAGTGATTGTAGTTGCAGCAGCGATACATCAGCACACAGCCGAGATGCAATCTCATCATTGATTTGAAATAGAATTCCTGGAGTTGCTGGAGATGCATGGAGCCTGGGAATACCTGGCCTAGGTAAAGGATCTATATCCGAGAATTCTATACGCGCTCTTTGGAATTTGTCCCGAGCCTCAGGTGGACGGTAGAGAAGAGTGCTTGGGCGACTACTGAAACTGTTGCCTGCAGTATGGTGTAGTGTTGTTGACGCCGCCGCCTCTGCCGCCATCGGCCCTCGGTCACCAGTTTCCCGAAGACCTCAAGTCGAGCACGCTCCCTGATGGTGCCCGGGATATTGTCGCTATGAGTAATAAAGCGGTATTGGTCTGGAACTCGCTGCATAGTCACGTGCGCAAACTGAGGGAAACGCTTGATGAATCTCTGATGCAAGAAGGGGCGGTAAAATTTTGTACCCGTCCCCACCGTTATTTCAAAGTAGGAGCGGATGATGAAGAGGTTCATTTCTTCAGTCCATTTCATCCGCTTCCTACGCGAACCTGCTAAAGTGGTTGCTACATATTGTGGCGAAACAGCGGCGGAACTATACTCCTGGTCGTCGTGGCGCCTAGACGTCGAACCGCCCCACGACTAGCAGTTTTGACACCGTGCTGTCCATTACGAGAGCCTGACCCAGTCACCAAATGAAATCATTCCGCCGGTTATCCGTACCGGACCTCAAATTTCTCCTTCTTCTCATTAGATGATTTGCATTTTATACCTAACTGCCAGGTATGCGGATGGCTTCCTCAGTGAGTGATCTGTAGAACTGCAAAGTTCCTACCCTTTCCTTACGTACCCCCTGAGACGCTGCGGTGACGTACAGCCATTCAGACTGAAGCTATCCATCCCTCCTGCTTTTACAACCCAACTTGGGACCAGCTTCGGCGGTTATTATTATTATTATTATATGTACAAGGGCACAAGGGCATTTGTTGAAAATACGAGACTGGTATTTTTAATTTATTTCATTTATATTATCACAATGTCGAAAAGTAAATACAATTTATTGTTAAAAGTCTGTACAAGCAATTTCGAATTCAGTTAATCTTCGCAATTTCACTTCATATTCCCAATGAATGCAAATATTTTATTTGACATTTATATGTTTATATTTTACGTTTTCACGTGAATATCTTCCCGCACGAATTGTCTAAAACTACTTTTAATTGCACGATTTGATAGCGAAGAAGGCAAAGTAACTCGGTAGTAATAGCACTGCTACTACATTTAATCATTAATAGTTTTGATTATTTAATAGATTAAATATTGATTATTTGAAAGAAGACATTTATTATTTATTTATTATTCAAACAGATTTATTTCTTCTGATTCGGACACGTAATTTTATAAATAATTTTTCAGTAGCCGTAGATGAAAGTAGACTAAATCGGGTGATTCCAAAAGGAAAAAATTACATAAATATTTAAAAGGGGAAATAGTTAAAAGTAAATTAAAAATAAATGGACTGTCTTTCAGTTTACGCATTTTGAGGCTGTGGGTAAGTGGGCAGAATCATATAAGTACAAGAAAATTATGCTAGCACAACATAACTAATAGTTTTTTAATGGATTAAACTGAAATTAGTTCATCAACCGGTTATCCAATCTAAAACAAAAAAAAATAGAGGTTTCGCCAGGAGTCAAATTATTTGAGTAGGCGCTAAGTATATTGGACGCAACAAAATTACTTTCTTTAAAAAAAAAAGTGCGATGGTACTATTCACAGGTAATAGTTTATATAACAATGTCAATTAAAAAGCTTAGAATCTGACAATTTCCCAACTACCGGTAATTGCATGTTTTTTCTTCAATTAAACTTCATCAACTTTAAACGAGTCATTGAACTTGGTAGTAAAATTAAATACCCGAATTCGCATTCAAATATCTGCTCGAGGCCAAAGAGAAACTCCAGAAACAATCATAAGACACATGCGCTTTTTTCCCCCGGCATAAAACCCGTACTGAAGGTTTCTTTCTCATCGTGATTAATTCATCAAAGCTTAATTGCACATAGCATAATTATTACAAGCAATTCAGACATTGACTTTGAAATTTATTTTTCGTTTGTCCTCCAAAGATTTGTTCGAATTTTAATCGAAAACGTATTATGCTTTCACTGCTAAGCCGACTGAGACGCAGCCAGAAGAAAAGTGGTTTAATTTTGAAAATGCACTAAAAAAATTGAATTAAAAGTTTTAATTGGTTTTTGCATATTTAATTAACAGTTCAACTGAAGGAATACTGCATTTATATTAAAAGCAGGATTCACAATAAATGCCAAAAACTAAATAAATTTACAGGATTGCATCCAAATTAACGATTGTTGTTTCATTTGCAACCAGTTGCATTTTTTTCTACTATAATCAACGCAAATTGAACCATTTTCCTTGAACCTGCATTGAGAAAACCAAATTTTATTGGAAAATCATCATATCATCAATGAAACCAACTTTTCTCTAAATGAGGTGCTAATGGATCTCCACGAAAGCTAGAATGGCTATAATTACCTATAATGAAAATCGGCCTCCAAGTTGTCGACCTGTTCCCAGCAGTTTGGCATCAATCACTTTAAATTTGAATAAGATGCAGTCCCAATCTGAAAAAAACCCTAAAGCCTCGTATATCTTTTCTCTAGAGTCCTCCCGAATATGAATCTATTTTCTTTCAATTAGGAGAAGCGCGACCATAAGCAGATGGGAAACATGAAATAAACATTCACCTAGGAATTCATAATGAGTGAATGAATGAATTGCTAAAACTATGTTTTAGCATAGAAAACTTTTTTCTCAGGTTGTTTGTATCTTAATTTGATACATTTAGCACTATTCTATGATACAATCTAATAATCATAATTGATAGTCTTTTATTGACCTCTTTAGTGCTCATTAGAATAAAAAAAAACGCCTACTTATGAGGTTACCTCACCTATTAATCATTTCAAATTAATATTGATACTGATACTGTATCTTTTATCTGAAATGAGCACTCTTCCTGTGGTAGTAGACATGGCTGGCGAATGCGGGACGATTGTAACTCTTCTGATCTGAGGTTCTAGCAAAACAAAAACATTTAAATTTCGCACTTAATTAAAGCGGAGAGAATGAAGACACTTTTTGAAAGTGCCCAAACTGGATGTGATTTGATTGAATAACGTTGAATATGCAAACTTTGCGGTTAGGTCATCTGTAGATCAATTTTTTTTGCGAACCTCTCTCCATTAAGGCTCATTCAACTTCCTAGGTGAGTCAGATCTTAATAAATTCTTGCAAATTTGAATTAAATGCACATTTTAATGACTTGAGAAAGTTCTGGGTTTTTCTTTTAGGGATTTTGTTGTTGGTTGATAATTGGTGATTAATGGCGTATAATTAAATAATCTGATGGACAAAATGGAGCAATTCAGATCAGTGTGGATTTGGTTCGAACATTCACTGGCGCAGTTTCACAAATCCTGTTTTCACTCATAATTTGTGCCTTCACATTATAAAATGCTAATTCTATATATGAAGATAGGTTTGTGAAAAAAATATACCTAGAGTTATTCACCACTCTCTTCTGACAGTTTTAATTTTTAAATTTATTTTCATTAAAAAAACTTTATTGTCAAGATATCGATTTTATTATTTTTCTGTTGATAATAATTTTACAAAAGATTTTCGTAGGTCAATCACATTTTTCATAGCTGGAATATCACTGGTTCCTAGTCCAATCTTCTTTCAAGATGAGTAAGAAACCTTGGGAATGATTTCAATTATGGATTCAAGCTTATCTTGATTTTCAGATTTTTTCACTTGAGATGTTCCATGATATTGCAAAACAACTAAGCCTTCGGAATCTAAGCAGCCAAGTATTTGAAATCTGGGACCGCCATTGTTTACATTGGCTGCATCCGGCCAAGCCCTCGACCCTGATTTTTCCAGGTAATAATTTAAGGGATGGTACCCCGGTAAAAGCCCCATGAAAGTTTTCATAAAAATCCCACCGCCTCCACGAATTTTCATTTCAAATTTCTCCCTTCAACTTCGTAGGTAGGTATCAGTGACTACTCCGAGGAGCCCAATTAGCGTTGTGGTCCGCCGTTTTGATGCCACAAACTGCTAAGACCGTGACTGCTGTTATCAGAGCAAGGAGGCAGAATCCAGCCGGATCGGATCTTCGGAGCTAGCCCGTAGCATTCACGAAGGAAAACGGCTCGCCTGCTCTGCAGCTAGAAATCTCTCTGAGGACCCCAAAGGATGGTTTACCCAGTGTCCGTAGCCTGACTCTAACTGGAGGTGAACAATTGCAGAGAAAGTGTCTGAGGGTTTTCCGCAGCTTCGCAATGCTAATTGTAGGGTATGCCGAACCTGGCGGCATGGCCCTTATGGACCAATGCCCCATGCAGACCGCCGTAATCTTGTACGCATTTGCACGCTTTTGGCACAGGACCTCTGATGATCAGGTTTGGCTAGAAGCGGGCCAAATCCTCGTTAACTTGGTGCAGATGGTAAGCCTTCGCCAGCTATGGCCCGTGGCTGCTAGGTAGTGCGAGTAGATTCCGCCTCGATCGTCGGCAGCGAGACACCGAAGGGCGGGAACAGAGCAGCAGACCCCCGCCTGGACAATCCGTCAGCTCACTCATAAGACTGTCTAGCACGATTCTGCACCGCCCCATCAACCTGGAGGGTTTCGTCGCTGAGTAGAAGGCCTAAATGGCCGTTTGGCTGCCGTTCAGAATGGCCATGTTACGCTTGAGGCTCGGATCATGTTATAGCCGTCGACAGACTTTCAATATCGCCAGTATTTTCGCATGGAGTACACACGGATACATTGTGTGTATTCGGAAAAACTCCGCACCGACTCCACAGATCATCTTTGATTCGTCGATGAAGAATACTGCGTGTTGTAACGCCGCCAATCTTCCACTCAGTCTGGTTGGAAAGCCCACAGCAAAGTTTCTCGTGAAGTTCAGCTTGCTTGTGGCATAGTCAGTGAGGAATGCCCGGATTTCCAAGTATTTCATATGGGATGTTACTGTGGCCGCAGGGCTTCGCTGTCTGGCATCATGTAGTCTGACGGTTCTGCATGCGACAACGTATTTAGTGTGGAGGTTTAGGATGAGGAGATACAGGAGTACATTCAGAGCATCTTCCGGGCAGGACTGCAGAGTTCCAGTAGCAGCTGCACACGCAATTCTTTAAATCCTATTAAGCTTCGTTCTATTATACTTTTTGCTTAAAGCCCTTCCACCATACAATAGAACCGTACGTTAGGATTGGACGTACCACAGCGATGTACATCCAGAGAACCATTCTCGGCGGGAGACCGCATTTCGTTGCAAAGGTTCCCTTGCTGGCATAGACTGCTATACAGGCCTTCTTAACCTTCACTTCCGTGTTCAATCTCCAATTTAGTTTCCGATCCAGGATTACACCCAGATACGTTACAATAAGAAGAGCCGGAACATAATGCCCAACATGACCCCATCTGGCAGCGCTCCTCGACATCTCTGTGACAGTGTTGTCTGGAGAGAACTCGCCAGTGTCTTCACAAAGCTGCTACCGAAAGTCATTCTACCTTTCACAAGAGAAAAAGGTGTATTCAGCATCCCCCGCAACTCCATTGCACAACACATGATCAGGAGATCAACACACAATCCTGTGCAGTTAAGAATGAAAACCTCAATGCCCACTAAGAAGGGTAAGGAAGTAATCAATCTCACCGTGCGTTCGGTTCAATCACGGATCTAACTTGTCGGTGAACCGCGCAGTCCATTTGCCTCTTGGCTTATTTTGCCAAGATAGTTGTCAGTTGATAAGTGTGTGTGGACGTTGTTAACGGGCGGCTTGAGGCTGTAGATAGCTTTACGTTCTTTGGCAAAGAGGGCAACAGGGATCACCGCCACGATCCCTACCACGGCCGGTTCTGAGACAGTGCGATAAGCAGACGCCACTCGCGAAGTTCCCCATCTCTGCACTTGAACAAGGCGCTAACAATGCACCTCCGCGTCAAGGGCATCAGCTCATACCTCCGCGCCATAGAGCAGAACGAATTGCGTTGCTTCCAGAAGAAAACGTCTCCTAGTAGATGGAGACCTGAACATTCGCCATTAGGCCGAGACTCCAGCTGCAAGCCTGTCCGCTCCTACTTTGAAGAAGCTCATCTTCGAGCACTTACCGCTGATTTTGACTGTATAGTTAACTTGTCAATCTATATGAGACGCAGGGTTGATATTCTCCTTCTAGTCAAGATGACACGTTTTTTTTAGCGCAAGGCTGAAACCATGAGCAGTCATCCATCCGCTTACTAGTCGCATCAATATGCCAAGTCTGCTTTTCGCCTGTTCAACAGTGTGTGCGACAACTAGTGTCGGAACGTCGTCTGTATAACCCACCAGGCTCTTCTAACACATTGAGTCTCAGCAGACTATCGTAGGGATGCTACCTAGGATGGACCCCGGTACTACTCTGATCTTCTTCTGGCCCTCTAGCGTCTCATAGAGCAGGAAAAGGTCTTTCAGATAATGCCTCAATATCCGCACGAGATACTTTGACATGTAGAATGAACTTTCTAATGTCCTTAGCATATCTGTCCATCTTACGGAATTGAAGACATTTCTGATATCAAGTGTTATGAAGAGCACTATCCGTCGAGATCGGGGCTGTGCGCCTCGGCTCGATAAACCGCATCCACGACCGATATAGCAGCATCCAGCATGGCTCGTCCTGTTCTAAAGTCGAACTGCCCTGGGGATAAGTCCCCAGATCGCTTCAACGAGGTACCTCCTGACGAGCTGTTCAAGAACTTTCCTGGCTGTGTCAAGCATACACAGTGGTCGGTATGCAGACAGCAGTTTCGGATGTCCTTTTGCCTCGCAGATCAGCGCGATTCACGCTACCTTCCAGCCACAAAAACCCTCCTTCAGGCAAACGTTTAACGTCCCAAGCAGCAAGCCTGGTCGTTGGTGGAAGAACCGTTTGTAAACTTCCGTCGGAACATCATCAGGACCTGGCGCCTTCTTGACTTTCATGGCGAGAACCGTTGCTTAAGGCTCTTTCGTTGTGAAAAGGGACCACTCGTCGATGCTTTCCGCGCTAGTGACATCAACCCATACTTGATGTTTGAGGAATGATGCCCAGTACAATGCGGTCCATCTGGTCGGTCATTCACCTCCTTATCCAGTTTCTGCCAGCCGCCAGCTTTACTTTTATTGATCGCGCAGCGGAGTCTTCTATTTTGCCGGTCTATACTCTACTTTATTACTACTATGACGCATGCCTCCTCCTTGGCATGTAAACGTTGTGCCTAACGTCGAAGCTTATAACACTACCTCCACATGTCGGAAATTTTTGCCGTCCACTAGTACATAAAAGGTTTGTCACGGCTGAGGCCCCTCCGGGAAATGGAAGCTTCACATATTGTTGTTATCAGGTTCATCACTGAGTTTACGACAGTGTCAGCTTGCCACCCCCCATAACGCCCTCCAGCGCGACTCTGCCTCGTCCAAGAGCTTTGACGAACTTCTCGATTCCACAGGCAAGGGGAGTACCGGGTTAAGGTACGACGCAAGTAACGTCAACGACTTTGAATGCGATGTACTGGTGATTACTTGCCGAGAAGTCTTCTAGGACTCGCCACCCGTTCAGCGATGGTGCCAAAGATTCTGATTCAAAAGTGACCTAAGGGATACTTCCTTCGCACCTAAGCTCCGAAACGTTGGCGTGAATTTGGAGTTTAAAATTACGAACCCGGTTCTCGCCGCCATTTCCAGGATCTGTTTCCCTCTAAGGTCTGGCTGAGGTATGTACAATTCAAGGGCCCTAGCATTGAAATCACCGCCTATCAGGATTCGTTCCTCTGTGCCCGAAACGGAGTCCTCTAGAGCATTGAGCCGGCGCCAAATGTCCTGCATCGTCTCATTCGCGTCAGGTAAACGCTGCAAAACGTTATCCCTAAAAACTGAATCTAGACAAACTCATTCTCTCGGCCTTGGGCAAAAACATGAAGTCGGACGTCGTTCTGAACCCAGATGACAGCGGTATCGGGAAGTTGAGATGCTATGAAGCCGGGTACCTGCTCCGGTGTTGCTCGCTGATTAGCACTAGATCAGCCTTTGCCTCTACAGTGAACTGCGCAAGCAGCTCGTGAGCAGGAGCACTCCGACGCATGTTAATTTATAGAATATGGTTCATCCTACTGGCGCCCTAGCCCTTTCTATTTCCACCCTAAAGATTGGACACCGTCCCGAACCCGCGCTTTATGCGACGCTCTCACCAGACGCGCCACGATCCTCGCAGGGGAAGCAATTTTTGCTTTCGTTGCAGGTCTTCGTTTGATGACTTACCTGACCACATCTGCTGTATGCTATCCACCTGTCGGGTTTCTTGCAAGGTGCTGACTTGTGTCCATAGTCCAGACACCTGTAGCACTTGATGGGGATCATCCGCATTCATACCTTGCTTGCCACCCATCCAATTTTGATTTTCCTGCTGCTAAGGAGTTTCTTCGCATATTGCTCGGGAACTTCAACAATTGATTACTTATGGGACGGTAATCTGGGCAGAAAGAACTGAACTCTTGGGTGCTGAGTTCAATTAGGCAGTTACAAAAACTTCAAAGACTGGCTTGCGTGTGTACGAGTGGGGCAATTAGGGCATGTCCAACGGCATCCCTGGAGGTCCTTCTCAAATTAACATTTCTCTATCTGCACATACAGATGTAAGCAAGGCGGGCGATCTTCAGAATGTCCGGGAGTACCAGTGAGCCGGGGAGTTTCCTAAATCGAAGGAAAATTGATATTCTTTCCAGCCGGCATCCCGAATTATTGATAACAAGGGATAACATGACAACGAGGTTTTCTAAACTGGTATGGGAATGCCTTGAGAGACTAAATATGCTTGGCTCGTATAATAAGGTCTGGATACTTTGGGTTTGGAAGGCAATGAGGCAGCGGACGAACTGGCCAAGAAAGGAACAGAGACGCCTCTACACCAGCCAAAACTCTTCTGTGAAATCGGAAACGGGTTCATGACTATGACATTATAACATGATAGAGGAATGGCTGAGGCAATTTTATTGGGCCAGCCTACCAGTACTTATTGGGGATACGAACCCAAGTGCACATAGGACTGCTTAAACCTCACCAAGAGGAACCTCAGGATTATAGTGAATATTCTTACTGATCACTACCGACTAAACTATCACCTAGGACAGCACGGATACTGCCTGCAGGTTCTGTGCGGAGTGTGTCGAAACCTCCAAGTACGTTCTGGGACAGTGTCCGTCACGTGCGCAAAGTATGTCGAGGCATCTGGGAGAATACTTAATACCAGACGCAAAGCCGAAATACTTGGAAATGCTCCTAACGGTTATAGGCTTGCTTGACATACCATAGTTAATAGGTACACTATAAACAGTGAAAAGGGACAATAGTTGGTTAATGACGCAGTGCCATTTTCCTTAACAGAATAATAATAATACATGTAGTGATAATACATGTAGCGAGACTTACGGTTTTGTTCTGGGTTCAAATGTTGTGAGGGGGGACCATATATGCGAAACGGGTGAATCTGTATTGTGTATGTCTTATTTATGTGTGGATTTATTACTGGAATAAGAAAAAGATGATCTAGGCTGAAATACTAAAGTTCAGCGTTGTTGGGAGAGGTTGGTACTATGATGGGAGACCATTCTGACATATTTTTTTATTTTGTGCAAGGAACGCAGAAATCATTTGCGCAATGAAGTGCATTGCATCATTTGATGTTGTCTTTTGTCATTTACCTCTGTGGTATAGCATTGGCTTATACTCCTTCTCAGAAAGGAGTAGAACGAATCAGATCTATGCCTCGATATTAGTGAATAGCCTCTCAAAAGATACTCCCGGGTTTCTCGGTTTCTCTGAAACAGCTTTGTAGGCAATTGTGCTTTGTCAACAATGGCGCCTCAAATCTATCTAGTGTTATTTATGCTGAAGGGAAGCTATAAAGAAATAACTCATTTTTTATGGCCTCACTACTCTAATGAGCTCTGTCCTTGGCTTTTCTTTGGGTTTTCAGTTTGATTTCAGACGCAACTTTGGAGG
Source organism: Hermetia illucens (assembly GCF_905115235.1). Lineage (NCBI taxonomy): Eukaryota > Metazoa > Arthropoda > Insecta > Diptera > Stratiomyidae > Hermetia > Hermetia illucens. Next base: position 163,979,954 of record NC_051850.1, read on the forward strand.
CTGGAAAATGATAGGTGCGTGCAGTCGTTAATTATGCCAGGAGTTTATAAAAGAAATGCATTTTATCGATTCATTAGATTTTTTCGAGTTATCCCTTGCACCAAAAGAACGTGTTTTCAGAAAAACCTATTAAAACTGATTTCGACTGTATGCGAACCGTTCAACACACGCTTTGGAATATAATTATAAAATTGTAACGAAAGTAGATATCAACGTAATATTTTAGACAGTTATTCTTTAGACGTAAAAAGAAAAAAAAATTAACGCTAGAATAACTCCTTAGTTTTGATTTGTTATACAAACATATTTTGGTATGTACAGAGTTTTCTTGCTATGTTTTTCGCTTTTCCAGTGGGCATTATTTTAGGTATTGATACGATTTGCAAGATTTCAAAGGATTTTGTCCTAGAAAACGTTAAACCGACCTAAAAACTTGACGAGTGTGGTCTAGCTAAAACTTATCTTAGATACTTAGTTAAGCAAAGCTTTCTAATTGTACTTCCAAAATGAAACACCACATTATACAGAAATCGTTCACTTTTTATATCTTCTTGTGCTATAGATACTTCATACCGAATTTACTGCATAAATCACTAAATCAGTAACTACTTATTATCTAAATATTAAAGTCGAAAAGTTTAGTCCAAAGCTTCATTTTAACGAAACACTTTCAAATTCGAAGCTGACTTGTGGCGCGGATAAAGGAGAGCTTAAATTGTGGGACTTAAAGCTTTCCGCGTGGAGTATCTTATCTTATTTTTGTCCAAGCCAATATGAATGTGTTATTCGTTTGCTTCTTCCGTTTGTTTTAACCCATCTTCTGGGGTTGTTGGTTCTGTTCCTTTTAACTGTCCTGGGTCCTCTGATCCTTTTGGTTCTTCTCGGTTGTTTTTCTCTCGTTCATCTGCTGGATCAGTATCAGGAGCAGCATCTCTTGCATGGTTTTCATTTTCCTCTCCTTGTTGAGGAAGTTTCCCATCTAAGGATGACTTATCCTTTACTGACCCCGGGAACTTCGCGGATGTCTGCTCGGCTTTGCTTCGATTTGATCCATTTTCCGATAAAGAATCCTTGGGGCTGCCTGAATCTCTAACAACAGGGATTGTTTGATTCACATCAGTAGGGGGTGGTGGTGCATCATTTGGTGTTGATGGTGCATCATTGGGGGTTGATGGTGTGTCGTTGGGTGGTACTGGTGCATCTTTTGCGCCAGCTTCTTCGCCTGATGACGCTAAGTTCTTTGTATCCGTTTGGTTGTCGGCACTTGTGCGTGCTTTCGACGATGCACTCAGTAAACGTTTCATTGAAACTTCACTGAAATCCCCTTCTTGAAGATTTTCCAGAAGTGTTTTCAAATGTAAAGATTTTTCCGTATCGGTCTCTATGAGAGCGCGCAATTCCTGGATCATACTCTGAACCGCCCCTCGCAGCAGTTCTAGTTGCTGTTGATTGGTGTCTAGTTTTTCCATTAATGTTCTAGAATAGTACAAATATTCTTTAATGATATTATCATGATAAGATACCGCATTTGCATTTCTGTTAAAATATTGTATCATGCAAAATGGAATCAAAATTAAAAGCGACTAATCCAAGGTGATCACAGAAAGAGATACGAAAGTTATAACAAAGGATATAGTCTCAGTGTAATTAGGCAGTATTTCTAGCCATTAAATTATTTAAAATAAGGAAAACTTGCTTTTTCTAATTAATTATCTTAAAATAAGAGAGATTTGATTTTACTTTAAAGACGTCTTTGTATATCCTGAAAGAAGGAGAGTTTTTCTAATTAAATTTTTATAGTAGTGTCTACCGGCTGTTTAATAATGAATAAGCTTTCGTAGACGTCCAGCTGGATAATTTTTTTTAGCTATTTTAACACTTTCAGATCGTTGGCGCTTATTTTATGGCCGCATTCCACAATATGCTTAGCCACCATAGATTTTATAGGTTTTCGATAGTACTTGATTGCCAACTCTACCTCCTGCGTAAATCTAATGGTTACCAGCCCTTTTGTTTGTGTGATATACACCTTTGGGCAATCTGAGCAAGTAATTTTATATACACCGCTAATTTCGTTCGTTTTTCGGTCCTTCCCTTTAGCCAGCTGAGATTTTTGCTTGTAGATACGACTTGGTCCTACCAGTTGTATATCGAACCTTTTTAATGTGCGTTTTATCTGCATGAACAGATTTGAGAAGGTGACGCTTGATTTTTTTGTTGTGGTAGAATTTGGTTGTTGGCTGTACAATGTGGTGAGCTTACTTCGTTCTATCCTTCGTGCGTGTCTCCTGATCACCGTATCTATGGTGGTGCTCATAAACCCGTTCTTGCGGTTTCCATAATATAGTGTTTTTCGCTCTCATAGTCTTCCTCTGTGCGTGGGATTGTTAGAAGGCGTTGGATCATCCATGATGCCAACATCAACACGCTACACACAAAAATAACCTTCACTCATGAGGATAAAGGCAATAATCAAATACCTTTCTTTGATATATTAATCAAACGTCAAAACAGGCAACTCTCTTTTTCTATTCACAGGAAACCCACCAGCACCCAGCGGACAATCCCAGTCACTTCGTTCCATAGTTATCAGCATAAAATGGCACGATGATCCACCGCCTTGTAACAATCCTTCCCCTACAATGATAGCTTCTGAGAGTCGTCTCTCGGCTTTCTTTCAGGGTGCCTGCCGGCCGATCATCTAAATTCGACTAGACAAAGAGTTAAAGAAACTTGATTACGAAGATGGAGCATGCAAGCCATGGTATATTAATTTATATTATTTCTCTAATAAAATAGTCAGCAGTTTCGGTGGCCACAGGGTAGTATAGGCCCTTGTGCGAACATGTGGGTTGGTTCCTACGATCTTTACTACTAAACCCTATCTTTATTGTACTCGTTTGACCAGCGTCATATGATGTTGTTGGCTGCTTGGCTTTTTTGTGCTGATGTTGCTAGCCCAAGAACTCGCGCCGCCAGCTTTATCTAAATGAAGTCAGTTTGTACGTCTCGGGTCGTTCTTCCCATGATGTTAATATGGTCAGCGTAGGCCAGTAATTAGGTGGACTTAAAGAGAATGGTGCAACTCGCTTTTATCTCAGCGTCGCGGATCACTTTTCCAAAAAGGGTACACGATAGGGCACCTCTTTTTCTTAGACTGTTGACTTGAACCGCGACCCTCCGTATAACAGCCTTGTGCTCTAACCACTCACCTCTCCGGACGCAGATGGACAAAAGTTGCCACAATGAATTCAACGCCAACAGCGCTCTCATTTAGCGAAGGTTCCTGTATTTTCACAAATATGGCAGGGCAAATAGAAAGCTAAGGGCAAGCCGAATTTCATAAACGCTGCCAAAAATGAAGAATTGACAAAACACTTTCACGAGAAATGACCAAGCTGGTCCCCACAAATGCAAAAGGCAATCTATTGCTTGAAATTCTTTCTCGTCTGAAACACTGGAAGACACTTCGAAGGGAGGGAAATAAGGCCTGTGTTAGATATCACATCGACATTTTGGCTCTAGTGACCAGTCAATACAGACAACTTATACAGTGATCACCATATTTTTTAAAATCAAGTGGCATACAAAAAAAAAACTAACTCCGCCATGCTATTAGCATAGTATGCTGGTCCAAGCCCAGGTAAAGGAGGACGGTTTGAGGCAACGTACTCTGTACTATCCTCAGTAAAACAAAAATAAAATGCTAAGATCAGGGAAAGAGATAAATAGAGTATAGTTGGAGTTATTCTACTATGCTAAATCCTACCTGATCTCTCTTGGTGACAGGCCCCGCGACAGGTCGACCAAGCAAATGCATAGAATATCGTTACAAACATGATGATCGGATTGAGTCACAAGCCTCGGAGAAATGCTAGGGTGTCCACCTCAGTCGACGCGGCAGGACGGACCCCGGTCCTGTCGAGAAATGGGCAAGGGTTCTTGACGCATGGACGGCGTCAGTTAATAAGCAAGTTAGTCCGCACACAACGAACAAAACAAATACGTGTCTGCACGCTAAATGTTGGTACCCTAACTGGAAAGACCGAGGAACTCGCAAGAGCCCTTCGGAAAAGGTGCATTGACATCTGCGCTCTGCAAGAAACCCGATGGTCTGGTGCTTCTCTATTTTGGTAACCCACACACTCAATATGGTGTTGGCATTGCCATCTCAGAGGATTTCCGTGATGCCATTAAAGAAGTCGAACGATTTGATGATCGGCTGATGAAGCTCACCATTATATCAGCTGATCGCACTATTCATTTCTTCACTGCGTATGCACCACAGACAGGTCGGCCTGATGCCGAGAAAGATGCCTTCTGGCAACTTCTCGATGAAAAGACTTGTCACGTGCCTGCTGACGATTACATAATCATTGCCGGCGACCTTAATGGTCATGTGGGTGAAAAGGCAGACGGTAACAGGTGCCATGGGGGAAAGGGGTTCGGAGCGCGCAATGAAGGTGGCGAGCGTATAATCGATTTTGCGGACACCCATGACCTTGTAATTATGAATACATGGTTCATCAAACGATTGTCTCATCTTCCCACATTTTATAGTGGGAACAATAAAACGCAAATCGACTATATTCTCATAAGACGCCAACATTTTACCACTGTCATTGATTGCAAAGTCGTTCCCTATGAGACCATCGCACCTCCACATCGGATAAAACAGCGTGAGGAACGCACTGGCCTGCCGCGCATTAAATGATGGCGATTTGGTGAGAAGAAAGAAGAAACGGTCTCACTCATACGATTGCCAACCATTACGAATGTGGAAGAATCATGGAACCAAATGAAAGACACGATCCACAAAGCGGCATCTGCAACCCTCGGGGTCACCAAGCCGGGTAAGCGGTACATCAACCGAGATACTTGGCTTTGGAATGATGATGTTGAAATGAAGGTCCGTGAAAAGAAACGCCTCTACCACAAATTTCTCGACGATAAAACGCCTGCTAATTGGCAAATTTATGAAAATGCCAACCGGGAAGCAAAGAAAGCGGTCGCTGTCACCCGAGCGAACCATTTCAAAAATCTTTACGATAAACTGGACACTCGGGATGGCGAAAGAGATCTGTATCGACTTGCTGAAAGCCGTGATGAACGCACACAAGATATCGAACACTTCTTTTGTGTTAATGACAAGAACGGTACTTTGCTTACTGACCGTCGAGCCGCAACGGATAGATGGCGAGAAAACTTCGAGCAGATTTCAACTGAAGAATTTGCTCATCCTCCACTTCGACATTTGGAGCAGTTCCACCAGTCAGCGCAACTAAAGTCGAGGAGGCAATAAAACGAATGAAATCGGGAAAAGTCACAGGACCTGACGACATCGCAACTGAGTTGTGGAAAGTGAATAACTGGAACCCAAAACTGTGGCTCAGTAAATTCTTTAATCAGGTTATTCAAGAAGGAAGAACACCGTCTGACTGACAAGAAAGTACCACTGTTCCAATATGGAAAAAGAAAGGTAGCCCAGCAGAATGTTCAAATTACCGTTCGATCCGGTTACTTTCCCATACCATGAAGATTTTTGAACGCATTCTTGACAACCGTATTCGCGAAATCGTTGAAATAACCGTGAATCAAGCCGGATTTGTCAAGAACTGCGGAACTACTGAGGTAATATACGCTGCGTGGTTACTCATGGAGAAACACCGTGAGAAGCATCGCCCTCTTTACATTGCCTTTCTGGATCTAGAGAAAGCGTTTGACCGTGTACCACACGAACTCATCTGGTATGCTTTACGACAACACTTCGTGCCAGAAGAACTCGTGCGCTGGGTTCAATTGCTCTACCACGATCCGAAAAGTAAAGTTCGATGTATGGCGGGCGTATCAAAACCGCTTCGTGCCTCTGTTGGTGTTCATCAAGGAAGCGCCCTCTCACCACTCGTCTTTGTCCTTGTTATGGACACCGTCACACGGGATATCCAACGTCCAGCGCCCTACACACTGCTTTATGCAAACGATGTTTTCCTAGCATCTGATAGCAACAATGATCTCGAGCAACTTGTTCAAAAATGGAATGATCGCCTCATGCAACACGGTCTCAGATTGAATTTAAACAACACTGAATTTTTGACGACCGATCCCCATGGAATAGGCACAATCACTGTCAGCGACAGTGAGCTGCCCAGAACTGAGCGATTTAAATACCTCGGGTCAATGCTATCAGCCAATGGAGAACTGCGTTATGAAATTGCTTCACGCATTAACGCAGCTTGAATGAAGTGGCGTTCCACAACTGGTGTCCTTTGTGATCGACGTATCAACGAACGTCTCAAATCTAAAATTTACCGCAATATCGTCCGTCCAGTCGCACTCTATGGTTCTGAGTGTTGGCCGACCATAAAAGACAATGAAGGGCGTCTTGCGGTAATGGAGACGAAGATGCTACGTTGGACTAGTGGCGTCACACGTTTAAATTGCATCGGAAATGAGGATATCCGCGATCGTTATGGGGTTGCACCGATCGTTGAAAGGTTGCGAGAGTGGCGTCTTCGATGGTATGGTCACGCAATTCATGCAAACGAGAATTCACTTGCCAAGATTGGTCTGAACATCGAAGTCGATGGTAAACGACCAAAAGGCAGACGTAAGCAACGGTGGCTTGATACGCTGGATGGGGATTTGAAAGCCTCGAGATTGCACCCAGATCAGGCACTCGATAGAACCAAATGGCGAAGCCGATCACGACGAGCCGACCCCGCTTGTGAACGGGACAAAGGCTGAAGAAAAAGAAGAAGAAGAAGTGGCATACAAAAAAACTAATTGTGGGTGGGGGTGGGTCCTGCTATAAAATACAACGCTGGAAAGCAACGCAAATGATAAGACTATATATCGGTAGATCGGCTAACAGTGATGATGAGCATGTGGAATCCCACATTCATAACAAACTGTATTCATTTCCAGAATCGTGTACCGAACTTATGGGGGAACTGAAACCGAGGAAAGCGATAAGGCCTATGATGAAGCCAGAAGAGGCAGCCGGCAAAACAGAAACGGATTTTGAGACAACTAGCTGTATGAGCAATACAAAGAGGCTTGGAAAAGATTCCACCTGACTGTCATAAAAACCAAAAGAACGCTTTAAGAAACTGTAGGACTGACTCGGATTCTGGAATGACACCTACAAAGCATTAGTCTCGAAAATCAAAGACAAATACTCTCCATGGATTACATGCCTTAACCTGCTATACGAAATAGTAACGAAAGGATATGCCGACTTGAAACAATAACAAAATGAAGATGACACATTGAGAAAGAATGTCAATTCCGCTACCCCGGAACCCCCAGAAACAAACAAAACCACCCCTCGTCGAGTGGGTTCCTGGCCGAAGAACAGTGGAAGCTTCTTGGAAAATCGTCAGTGAGTTGAAGTATATTTCTAACAGTTGGCAGAGGTAGCGTGTATCTAAGTCCTCCTGCATTGATCACATCAACGCCCTATGGATCATTTGCATGCAGCTTAGATTTTCGCTCCGCCTGCTCTTCATCGATTTCGAGAAAGCTTTCGATAGTATGAACAAGGAGTGTATTTGGAGTGCTCTACGCAGAAGGGGCATTCCGGCGAAACTAATAGCTATTATCAGAGCGACATATGATGGCGCAAAATGTTACGTGCTTCACCGTAGTAAAATCCGGGAGGATGTTGAGGTAGAAAGCGGTTGCCGACAGGAATGCATCCTGTCACCGATATTACTTCTCCTTGTTATCCTTGACATTCTTCATGCTGCCTTCTCCGGATGACATGGAAGAATTTAATGGACGATGACATCTTTCCTCAAACACCGCGACTACGCTGATGACATCTTTTTGCTTCCCCATTGGGTCATGGACCTAGGCAACCAGGCTCTGGATTTAGAGAGAAAGGTAAGTAGAGTTGGACTGAAGATAAACACGAACAAAACTAAGGTTCTCAGTCTGACAGATTATTGCTCTCTCCCTATCTGCATTAATGGGCAGAGCATCGAAAGTGTCAATCAATTGGTATATCTAGGAAGCGTGCTTTTTGTCGACGGCGACGCCGAGGTAGATGTTGCACGACGAAATTTATAATAAAATGAATATATAAATGTGCCTTACTTGTTCAATTCTTGGGGATCGCTAGGAATATCTTCTTTTTCTTCCGCTGTTAGAAATGAGATATGAAATCAAACTGAGAAGAAGTTTTCAAATGTATAGTTTTCACCTTTCGATTTCTGTAATGATTGAACTGCTTGATCCAAACCTTTGAGGGTCGCGTCCAGAACATTACTCAATTCACCTCTCGTTGGACAATGATCTTTCGCTTCGTCTGACTTCTCAGTGGCTTTTTGAGCCGCTGCATCTTCAATCTCCTGCTTGCATTTGCAACACAAATTACTGCCCTTCTCGGTTGGTGACTTTGTTTCTGCTTTGCCACATGGTGGAATATTTGGATCGGCAGGAGGTTGGTTGAATTCATTTCCAAGTTTACAACATGCGGGGGTAGTCTCCTTTCTGCAACAATCAGACGCTAATCGACTGAAAGATTGAAACAGTTTTAATTGACATGCATAACAAAGATATACGTTATTCAGAGGAGGTGGGTTGTATTGATCCTTTTCATTTTTTGGAAACCTTTGACTTTCGCATTTGCATGTAAGACTAGATGGCTGAAAACTAGATGGTCTAGTTGCTGGTCCAGTTTGTTGGACAAATGAGGGATTCATTTGACATCTGCAAGTGGCATGTGATAGAGAAGATGGTCTTTGAGAAGTGCATCCTTGCTTCGGCTTGATATTAGATTTACCCAAATGACAACATTTGGGTATCGAAGTACGCGTGGCTGATGGCGTGGCTGGATTTCGTTGCATTGGTTGCCAGCGAGGGGTAGAAGCTTCTGGTGCCGAGTAGCCCTGTTTTGCCTGTGTTTTGGAGCAAATTTGCTCGTTTGAACCTTGAAGACTTCTTTGTTTATAAACGGTAGTTTCAAATGTTCGCGACTCCGTAACTTTGCTCCCGTCTTTGAAGACATTTACACGATAACTGCGCACAGATGCAGCCGAGTCTACGAGGTATACTTGTTTATCTCTTTCTTTGGCGTCTGTTTCATCGGCACCACCTTTATTCGCTGGAACGCGAAGCTGATTATAAAGCGGATCTTGAGCACCTGCAGAAGACCGGTTAAACGCTCCCTGAAGTCTGTTGTGGCACTGTTGGCAAGATGCATCGCAAGAAGCTGTTTGGTTTCGGTAGACCGTCGCACTTGCCTTTACGGGTGAGGAATCTGAGTCTCTGCTGCTTGGTAGAGGCATGTTAGGGTTTCGTGTTTCTGATCCTGCATAAATTCTTTGGGGTGGTAGAGAGGAGGCCAGCGAGGGATTCGCACTTGTTCGTGAAGCTGTTTTCCTTGCGCTTGTATTATTTATTGTTGACTGAAAGGGAACTGGGTTGTTGGACGATTGAGCTACTCGCGGAACCCGGTGTGTCTGTGGAAGACTATATCCAGCCTTTTTCCTTATCGCCTCATTTTCGGATAGGTACCCTTGACCCAATGAATTTGAGCTTATTTCCGAACCCTATAAAAAATTGATTTAACTGGACTTTCAAATGAATTGGATCCTCTTACCAAATCTGAATTCTCGTTATCCTCATCTCTGTGGATGTTCCTCAAAGAAAATATTTTAGAAAATGTTCCATCAGGATTGCGGTAATCCACAAACTTATGTAGTCGGCAAGGATATCCAGGCTTTGAACAAGTACATGTGACGCCACTTTGCATTTTGGATGCAATTTTTTACTAGAGTATTTAACGGCAAAGGAATATTTGGCTCGAATTTCAATTAAGTCTATCTGGAACGGAAGTTTTAAAAAAACATTTACTTATGAATCGAACAGACCGGTTGTAGCAAGAATTTTTTTTTTAATTTTTTTTTTTTGTTAAAATTTGGATTAATTTTGATGTGTAGCTTACTGAATTGGGGTGACAGTCATTGACAGCTAGAACTATGACTTGCTTTAAATGCTGCGTTATGATATCTCATATTATGGAAGCCATTTGTCAAATTTCCGTATGACAAGCAGATATTCTAAATCTGGAGTAATTCATTTATATTTGTTGAATTATTTTGTAACTTTCTTAGTGAATTTTTGCGCTTTTTTCCCAGGAAAGTTGCATTACACGTTTGGACCTTTTTTAAGCCCATTAAGTTGCGATTTTAGAATACATTTAAAGTAGGCCTGTCTCTTGTAAAAGGCGATTAAAAGGGATCTGTGCACTGAAAACCTGCATATTTCGAAAATTTTGTTGTTACTGAAGCGTCGACAACTTCTCGGATAGAGCCACCGAAGACGGCGAATGATTATTTTCCCGTGGACTTGCTTCGAAAACGGTATTTGTAGATGGCACTAAGAACGCTCGCTTCTCTGGGTCGAGCCAGAAATTTAACGAGAATGTTTCTCTCCCTTTTGCGGCACTGTGGGTTTCCGAAAATTCTAGTGGTAGTAGACGCGAAACCTGTGTTGGACCATTGCTGAGGGCTACTGCAAGACACGCTATCATAACCTAGGAAGCTTCTGACAGGATCTTGAATGTGAAATGACGGTCTAAGTTAGGAGCATCTCAATTGGGCAGTGTTCCGCAACAACGGACGCATTTCAGGAGAGTTTCCTTCCTTCATTATTAGCTGCACACTATTCGAGTATAGAACCTAACACAAGGTCAGTTTCTTTTCGAAAAACATTGAATTATGTTGACCACCGAAGGCCTCACATGGGAAAAGGGAAGGGTTTCATAACTGGTGATCGGTTCCTAGAACCCGCTAATAATTTTTTTCCGGATAATGATAGTATGATGGTAGGGCAATAGACAGGTGATTCTCCATAAATCCTTTCCGTTTTGACTAAATAATTGACGCACTTGTGATTTTTTGGCAAGCTGGTATCTTTGTCTAATTTGGGCCTTGATCTTGGGTTTCATTGGTCCGCAATCCTACCTCCTTCGCTGCTTCGCTGAGCTTCACGTCATAATGGCATGTCATGTCGTTGCCAGTTGGGTTGATTTAAGGAGCAGGCTACCTTTTGAATCAGCAGAGACTTTTGATTGTGTACTTAAGGGTCTAGTTGAAAACTGTTCGGGTCAGCCTATCCTCCTGCTTGAGATCGTTCCTTTTTGAAAAGTTGCAACAGTTTAAAATTCGCTTTTTGCTGGGATGTCAAACTGGAGTATAAATTCGTATACTACGTTGCCATCAATACTTTCTTTTGAAGTCGACAAATATTAAATAGACGATGACATTGATGTCTTTTTTAAGGTTTTGTTTGAAAATGTAGGCTGCTGGTGCGGGGATCGCAATTTCAATACCCTACATTGTTACTGTTCCGGAAAAAAAGCACAGGCAAAATCTCTAGACCTGCGCAGGCGAATTCGAACCCATCTGTTCTGGTTAGCACCGCAGAAATAAGGCTTATCAGGAAATGCGTGGCACTGCCGAAACGTGTGCGACCTCAACGTTTCTTCAGAAGAAGGTGTAAAAAGCGGGCTAATGAATCTGGAGGAACTTCTGGACCGTATTTCACTCTACAGGTGAATGTAGGCATCAGCGAAAGACGTGTGAAAAGCAGAATCAGCTGCACTTTCCACTGAGAACACTGTCAGCAGCAAACAGATAGGAGACAGTCCACTGTAAAGCGACCTGAGGAAAAGCCGGAAGGAGGAAGAATCGTCTGAAGGAGACTTTATTGAAGTTGTCTCAAGGCCCCTAAAAAAGAAGGCAAAGTAGGACAAAATGCAACAACACGCTACGTCATCAGAAGCCCAGCTGTCTAAAGACAAGGAGACTACTAATAGTAAATCACCAACAGGAAAAACGAGGAAACGAAAAAGTCTAGACCGGCCGCTCTGCTCATTAAACCGACGGAAGGAAAAACGTTTCGGTTAGTTGTCAGTAAAATCCGCTTCAAGATGGAACCTGAAAACAGTGAAGCAGAAATGTCTTTCATACGGAACGCGAAGGGTGGAGGAGTCCTCGTGGAAGTAGGCCCAAAAACAACTAACAAGATTACGTTTTACGAAGCGCTCAAGGGGCTACTGGCGGAAAGTTCTGTAGAAATCTGAGATCTTCACTGCCTCAAAGAAAAGGTTGAAGTCAAGGAAGCCATAAAGCGCGAATGTTCGAAGGTAACCAATGCCCGGATAGGTAGTACTTCTTTGAATGCTCAAGGTCAAGAACTCGACGTGGTGGAAGTTGCCATAAAAGCCGGAAATTCAAAATTGTATGGGTAGCATACAGGGAGCGAATGCGGATAATCCTCATGCGGATAACCCTCATGCGGTCAGAAAGCGAAACGAAGATTTACAGTAGCGTATCCTGGAAAGGCGTTGCGTACGGTGCCGGTTCAGGGCAGTGTTCAATCTTGGGTGGTGTTAGCATTGTAGCTGATACTGTGGTAAGTTTAGTTATGAGTCCGATAGCGATAGCCTGTGAAGCTTTCATACCCCGGAGGAGTCTCAGTCGTGTCAGTCTCTCGATGTACTGGTGGATGGCGAAAATCGCTGGCCTACGGAGGTTTCATAAGCAGGCAAATGGGGATCCGTACGGCTTAGTTATAAACTTGTTACCCGAAAAATGGGCTTGGCTCTGTAGTAACACCGCATACTTAATATCGACCAGATGGATCACATTGTATGAGCATTATTCCTGAGACATTCCGTATGGGTCAATGTTAAAAGCGTAGAAGGCACTGAGTTTTACCGCATTTTTACCACGAAGGAGCTTACACGCAATTCTCACCATGAAAAATAAGAAGACGCCAGGTCCATATGGTTTCCGGGCGGAAGTCAATAAGTTGATGTTTCGCCCACGGCCAGACTTGTCACTTGGGGTGCTCAACGATTGCCTGAAGGAAATTTTCCTTGTCGCTGGAAGGTAGTGAGGCTTACGTTGATCAGGAAAGGAGAAGGAGGCACTGCGTTGCAGTGTACATACCGTGTCAGCTCGACATGACATGACATGAATTGATCAAAAGTCATCAGAAGTAGGCTAACTGAAGCGATTCGTGCTGCCGGAGACTTACCACCAAGGGCGTTCGGGTCCAGAGTAGGGTGGTGTTGTAATGGAGATCGTGGATGCGGTTCGTAGACCCAAGCCACACAGTCGCCGATCTCGGCGGATACCGCACATCATAAAGCTTGGCATCAAAAATGCTTTCAACTGCATATGATGGACAGATATGTTATTTATATTGGAAAACTCATTCCACTCACTGAGCTATTTCTTTCGAATATTAAATGATTATCTGAAAGATCATTCCCTGCTCTTTGTAACGGTAGAGGTTCAGAGAAGGAAGAGATTACTTCAGGAATAGCACAGGGGTCCATTCTAGGGCCGGACCTCTGGAACGTTTTCTACGATAGTCTGCTAAGACTCGACATGTTCTGTGAGTCAAGTCTGCTCTGTTATAAAAACGACGTCCCAGCACCTGTTGCGTACGGTTTCAGCCTTGCACTGGAAAAACCGAAGTAGTTATCTTAACCAGGAAGGGAATCCCTACCCTGGGTCCATATTGATCGGCAAGTTGATTATAGAATCAAAACCAGCGGTTAAATACTTTGATTTAAGGTCCGACTCGAAGATGAGCTTCTTCGAGCAAATAAAAGCAGCAGTATAAAAGTCTGCAGCTGGGGTCTCGGCCTTGAGTCGGGTAATGGCGAATGCTGGAGGTCCTACATCTACCAGAAGATATTTTATTATGGGAGCGACGCACCCCGTTCTTCTCTGCGGCGAGAAGGTATGTGCTGATGCCATTGGCAAGGAGGTGGATTAATAAGGGGGAGTGCATTTCTCCACAATTTTCACACTGGACTCGGATTTTCTTTCTTCGGCCCTGAAACAATCGTTACAATATGTCCACATGTGAGGAATTACCAGTTTGTACTCAGCATCAAACCAGTCGTTCCGACTTTTTTGATGATTGGGGTGGAATATGTTGCCGTGCCAATGATAATGTTCTTCAGGTTGCTGTGGAGTTCATTTATAGCTGTTTCAAGCATCTGATAGCTCCGGTTATTGTGGTCCCACCGAAGATAACTTTTTTCAACTCTGTAGTCACCTCCATAAGGAATGGAAGGCAGAGTCCATAGTCGTTCTTTTTGTCAAAGTGAATAGCAGCAGTTTTACTTTTTTGGATGACTAGAAAGCTTGCTCCGTATACGTCTTTGTCTTTTTTTATTACTTGGCCCGCTATTGCAATTCAATCTGAGATCCCCTTTGTGGCATCTTAACAATAGTTTTCCATATAGGGTTGCCTTTCCTATCCAAACCCCACTTTTAGTGCAGATTTTAGGTGAATGAGACACGTTTTCATCCTTCTCCGTCCGTTTCCTACCGAAACGTCAACAACGCCCCTGACCTCCCGGCAACGACTTTTGGATATCGATTGATGATTGGTTTCTGGAATATGTGCATGCTCCTCGACAACGGTATCGTGAGTCCTCAAATTACTCGCTTTCTCCAACATGAGCAGGAATTTCAATGTTATAAGCTGGGCATTCTGGTCCTAAGCCAAGTAAGATGAAGGGTCTCTGAAGAGTACTCTTTCCCTCTAGGAATTGTCTTTTGGATGTGAGTAATAAAAGAGCTGCTGACATCAGCCTCTAAAGGGATCACCCACTGATAGTTACTTCCGTGTTGCGCGTGCCACTTCTCGAAGGGCTGAGGAACTGCGATCCCCTAAGTTCAACATCGATCACTTGTACAACCCAGCTCGACAGTGGAGGAGATATTTTACTTATTGTAATACGACTAAGAATTTCGATGAGCATTGGGTCGCCAGCAAAAATTCTTTCTCTCTTTTCTCTATTTTCTCTCTTTTCTCGCATTACACCTGGTGAGGTTTCTCCTCTTGTGGATGGCATGATTAGTTACCGTAACATGCGGATGCGGACTGTTCCTCCAAGCAGATGAGAAATAATTTCAGTCATTTATGCACTCAAATGGATTAAAGCCGCTGAGCTTGATGGTTTCTCCGCAGAGGTATTTATCGTTGTTCTTGCAGTTACTGCTGATCTGCTGCTTCCATTCATATGGACATCTTGGGAATCCTAGACTTTTCCCAGAGAGTGGAGGAGGCGAATGACCGTAAAGATTTCAAAAAGGGGACCTGTTGCGAGTGTGACAATTGGGAGGATATCTGTGTGCACCTTGCCGTTGCAAAACTATTTGGTAAAATAATGCGTACAGTTTAGATGCTGAACCTGGTTTTCATCGATTTCGAAAAAGCTTTCGAAAGCGTATTATCAGCGCGACATATCATGGCGTAAAATGTCACGTGCTGCACCGAAGAAAAAACTCGGAGCGGAGTCTGCAAGTGTTCCATCCTGTCAACGATGTTATTTCTCTTTGTTATCGGTGACGATTTTTATGCTGGAGGACGAGGAGAAATTCAATGGACGATTACACCTTTCCTCAAATACCTTGATTACGCCGATGACACCTGTTTGCTCCCTCACCCGGTCATTGACCTTGGTCAAATAGTTCTGGATTTGGAAAGAGAGAGAAGGAGAATTGGACTGAAGATAAATACCAAAGAAACCAAAGTTTCCAGTCTGACTGGCAGTGTGACAGATCCTCGTACTCTCACTATCTACGTTAATTGGCAAAGGATCGGAAGCGTTTGTGATCGTATATCGAGGATGCGTGGTTTCGACCGATGGTAGCACCAAACTGGGCGGTGCTCGACGCAGTAAAAGAGCTAGATTAGATTTCTCTTCCTTGACTAAAAGCTGGAAATACCGTTATCTTAGTATTAAGATCAAGCTGTGCTAGTTTTCTTTCCGTGTTGATATATGCGAGTATCACATGGCAAGCGACTTCAACTGTTACTCAAAAGCTCCATGCTTTAGTGAACACCTGTCTGTGTTGTATCGTCAGAGTACGCTGGTCTGATACTATTACAAACGAAGTACTTGGTCGGCGTACAGGATGACTCTCGTACGGACTGTGATCGGAAAGCGGAAGCGGCAGTCGATAGGTTTCACATTAATGAGGGGCGATAATTGCGTTGCGGACGTCTTGCAATGGAGTCACTCTCACAAAATGGCCGACGATTGGGTCGCTCCAAGGGTACTTGGTGTAGAACAGTAGAGAACGGGTGTATCAGCAAATTGTGGTGGGAGCTGAAGCGCATTTCAGGTAACTGCAAATGCTGTCGCGTAGGTGTGGTTGATGCGCTATATCCCACCAAGGGTATGTTAACCACTTTTTCCCCACTCCTAAATCCTGCTGCCTGGTAATTTCGTTTCTTGGACTCATTCGATATTCAACTTGTACTGCCCGACCTGTTCGAGAAAGATGCTTAGTGATTGAGGACCGTACAAGGATCGCATTTTCCAAAATCAGTTCTCTTGGTCTAGTCCCTTCTGACGCATATCCTCCGGTATTGTGGCAATAGGGTAATAACAGGAGGAGTTGACGTCGTCTCGTTGGTATTCAAGAATATAGCGCCTCGCAGTCGCGACTATGTCGTTAGCGCTATCAGGTGGGCACCACTGGCTGATTTTGGTTCGACTTCGAACACTTTGCATACCCCTCCTGATTTCTTTCTCAAAATGCCACACCCACAATCTGTATTATACCAATTATATCGACATTCATTCTTTTCATTTGAAAAATTCCTTCCATTTGTTTCTCCAAGTTATGAAATTTACCGAGAGCTTAAATTGACAAATAGGTATGACCGCGTAGAGGATTCAAAGCAATCAAATAATGTATGCACACTTTAGCTAAAGGCAAGTGTGAATTCAATTTTCTGGAACATTTACCTTTAAAATTATTTCTGAAATAATAACCTCGAAAAGATATAAACTGTGCAGCACCATTCACTTCGCTTGTATTCCCCCATGAGGGCTGCCTTATGAATCCCACGAGCATTCCCCTAGACACCTTTTGCCAACTACGGTTTCCAGCTTGTAGAAAGATTGTATTCAGCTATCCGCAACTTCTTTGTTGAGGAGAATATATCTTCAACAAAAGCTACACAGTTTAGATGCAGCATCAAACCAGCAGTTGTACACAATGCTGTGTATGTTCCTTGTTCTGTCTCATCTTATGTTGCTGTTGCATTTGGTGCTGTTCATTGCCGAGCAAATCCTTTCAGAGCAATCCTCTTACAAATATTTTCTTCAATTGTGCTGAAGACATTTCTCTACAGTATCTATTTTATGCACTATTTTTCTTCTCGTAAGCTAGGGTGGGAACAGGGGTGGGGCGAGGTTTTATCATGAGGGATTTGCTTGTGTTGTGGGATATACAATGCTTATACTTTGAATATGACATTCTTCCTCTGGTTACAAATCGCGCCGAAAGTACCACTATGAGGTTTCGCGTGGGAAAAAGAATTGATTGGCGCACTCGGAGCTTAAGAATAGACAAACATCTGAAAAAAAATCTACGAAAAAGCATTCAAATTGCATAAGAAGAGCGGAATGCATGGCAGGTTTGTTCCGGGTAGGGAACATTTTGTAAATATTCTTTGAGAAGCGTGGATGACAGTCGATATCCTAAACAACGTTAAAGTAGATTGAACTGGGATTTTCTCCTTCTTTGAATCACACAGTGCTTAAGTATGCAGCTTTGAAAAAAGTCGCATCATCTTTGAAACTGAATTTTCGTCCTTTCTAAGGAAATGAAGCAGTATAGTTCGAGATAAGAAGAAAAAGAAAAAAAAGGACCAAGAAACCAAAGGTACGACTTCGCCCGGAGGCAATTGTAATCGCCAGCAAAGGAAATCTAACGTATGCGGAAATTCTGAAAAAGGTGAAATCATCCTGACCGAAAAGACCTAGGCGGAAATGTCAGCAAAATCCGGAGAACCCAGAAAGGGGATCTCTTGAGCTGAATGGGCTCAGCGTGGGAATAATTGACGCCTTTCGTAATCAACTTATAAACTCACTTGGGGAGAATGTCTACACAGTGCAAGGATCTCGATGGGGTAACATCCAGAGTAGAGATCTGCACTGCCTTGAAGCAACAATTCAAGTTCGAGGAATTCAGCGAAGAATGCATCGTGAGCCTAAGAAAAGCGGCCGCAATACGACTGCCAGTGGAGTCAGCGCCAACGTTGTTGGCCGTGGGAAAGGTTTGGATTGCTATCGTTAGTGAACCGTACATAAATCTTAACCGTGGTGTATGGATAACAGGTTCGACAAAGGGGCGGTGCTCATTAGAAGCATTCGCCCAGTTGGATGTAGTTCTGGCCAACGAAGGTGATGTAAACACTTATCGGGAAGGGGGATCTGGTTCAATTGTAGATCTGACTTTTGTCAGCCCTGCGCTGGCACGTGACATGTCCTGTCAAGTTAGCGAGGACTTCACGTACAGCGACCATCAGGCAATCACCTTTGAATTAAGGACGGAGCTACAAGGCAGGAGACCCGCACCCAGAAGCTGAAATCCAAAAGAATTCCAGATGGTCTGCGGAAGTGATGGATGAGCAAACATTCATGGAGGTATGACTAGACCTGCCTAGCAAAGCAGGCGCCTCCACGGATAGAGCTCTCCATGTTACACAAAGCATCTCTAAAGCATATGACGCGTCGATGCCCAGGAGATGCTCATTCACTAGAAGACCCAATTATTGGTGGAATAGCGAACCAGACGAATGGCTCAGAGGATAATAGGTAGGATCGATCAAGGGCAAAAGGAGCATGCCTCGCCATGCAGCGGAACATCCCGGTTTTGTGCCGAGGTCCACCAATTCGATATCCCAAAAAGCTGTCTGGCGTCCTGTCTTACCATAGAGATTGCCCTTGTAGACTTTCCGGGTGGGATCATCCTCATCCATAAGGATTAAGTGACCCGCCCATCGTAACCTATTGAGCCGGATTTTATCCAGAACCGGACGGTCATGGTATCGCTCATAGATTTCGACATTGTGTAGGATACGGAATCGTCCATCTTCATGTAGGGGGCCAAAAATTCTTTGGAGGATTCTTCTCTCAAACGCGGCCAAGAATTCGCAATTTTTCTTGCTAAGAACCCAAGTTTCCGAAGAATACATAAGGACTGGTAAGACCATAGTCTTGTATAGTAAGAGCTTTGACCCTACGGTGAGATGTTTCGAGCGGAACAGTTTTTGTAAGCTGAAATAGGTTCTGTTAGTTGACAACAACCGTGCGCGGATTTCATCATCGTAGCTGTTATTGGTTGTGATTTTCGACCCTAGATAGGAGAAATTGTCAACGGTCTCAAAGTTGTATTCTCCTATCCTTATTCTTCCTGTTTGACCAGTGCGGTTTGATGTTGTTGGTTGATTCGTCTTCGGTGCTGCCGATGCCACCATATATTTTGTCTTGCCTTCAATGATGTGCAGCCCAAGATCTCGCGCCAATCGCCGCCTTTTTCGATCTAGATGAAGGCAGTTTGTACGTCTCGGATGGTTCTTCCCATGATGTCGATATCGTCAACATAGGCCAGTAGTTGGATGGACTTAAAGAGGATCGTACCTCTTGCATTTATCTCAGCATCACGGATGACTTTCTCGAGGGCCAGGTTAAAAAGGACGCATGAAAGGGCCTCCCCTTGTCGTAGACCGTTGTTGATGTCGAATGGTGTTGAGAGTGATCCTGCTGCTTTTATATGGCCTCGCACATTGGTCAGGGTCAGCCTAGTCAGTCTTATTAATTTCGTCATGATACCGAATTCTCTCATGGCCGTGTACAGTTTTACCCTGGCTATGCTATCATAGGCGGCTTTAAAGTCGATGAAGAAATGGTGCAACTGTTGTCCATATTCCAACAGTTTTTCCATCGCTTGCCGCAGAGAGAAAATCTGATCTGTTGCTGATTTGCCTAGAGTGAAGCCTCTTTGGTATGGTTCAATGATGCGCTGGGCGTATGGGGCTATCCGACCTAGCAAGATAGCGGGGAATATCTTATAGATGGTATTCAGCAAAGTGATACCTCTATAATTGCTGCACTGTGTGATATCTGGTAGGTGGTCAAAAGATAGTATAGGTCCCAGGGCGAAACGGGGATTGGTACCCACGATGGAGCATAAAACCTGGCAAACGCCTGCTCAACCAACGGCACTGTCAGCTCTTGATAAAGGACTTTTAAACTCATCGGTGATGTGAGCATTAAATCACAAACTGAGTCCCTTGAGCACAGGGGAAATGTTGGATGTCTTTCTCTTCTCCATCGTTATTATAACGGTCACTGTTCCCAGGAAATATCAGGTCTTATCTCTTGTAAAGCCTCTCCCAATCGTAACACCCTCATAATCCTCATACTCTAAGGGTCAGTGCTAATCGGACCGCGAAATACCACGAATCCTTCTTATCTCGGACTATACGAATGTGGAACAGACTACCACCTTCTGTCTTCCCGTCTGACTACAACCTACAGATGTTTAGGCAAGGAGTCCATCGCCACTTCCTTCACGCTTGACCCCTACCCCAATCCAACCTCTAACTTCCTTCCTCCTCGCCAAGGGTGTGCTATAGCTTTATGACATCAAAGGGCATCCCCTGAGTTTTGGCAAAAAAACTGGAATTGCATTATAAAAGACTTCATTCCGTGATTTCAGCTATCTTAACTGAAAGTTGGTCATAAATCCGATTATTAGGTGTGTATTGCGTTTCTAATATGACTGAAAAAAAGATTGTTCATAGAACCGTAGCTGATAACTAAAACACTGTGTCAATTTTATACAAGTTTCTTGTTTATTTCGTGTTAAAAGTGTCTCATTTCAGCGTCTTAGCATTCTAGTTCGTCCTCATCTTACACCACATGTTTGCTTTAATTAAATTCTCTAAACCTATACACCGCGTGCTAGTGTGGATAGATAATAATTATTGGATAATTCGCATACATATTAAATTTTAATTAAAAAAGTTGAACGTCTTCAGTCTTTTGGTAGCGCACTATCGCTCTTCCCTCTACTATAAGCTCGCGTTCCGCCCAGCATCCGATCCAGAAGACTTTGTTTTGATTTTCGTCGAGACGCGAGCACTTCCCGGCATAGATCCTGGAAAGCATCCGCCACCTGACCCACATGTTCTGCTGCTGACACCTCGCAAAATTTACAATCAAAATCCTTGGCCAAGATGTCGCCTTCCTCCGTGCTCACCTGTCGTAAGTGGACCATATCCACCTTGTTGGCAACGAGCGCAACGGGTGTATCTGAATGTAAATCGGCTTTAGCTTTGCGGATGTAATTGAAGGAGTATCTGTCGGTTATGGAGTAGACTAGGAGTAACCCATCCGCCCATTGTACTATCTCTGCTGTGTTTGGTAGCTCGTCTTCGCCTGCCTGCAAAAAAGTACAATTTATTAAAATTTATTCGCCACAATTGGTAATGAGCGCTTTAGGATACCATAACGATGGGGCTGACTATTTACCTTAGGGCATGTGTCCAGGATTTCAAATAGAATTGGTTCACTATCCACCATGGCTTCGTGTTTGTATCGATTTTCTGTAAAGGTGAAGGAACAACTTTTAATATAATTAAACAATTTGCAGACGCATGA
Source organism: Hermetia illucens (assembly GCF_905115235.1). Lineage (NCBI taxonomy): Eukaryota > Metazoa > Arthropoda > Insecta > Diptera > Stratiomyidae > Hermetia > Hermetia illucens. The sequence goes on from NC_051850.1 coordinate 164,001,456, forward strand.
ATTTTTATTGTTCATTAATTGTTTAATTAAGTCTGAGAAATTTTATTTAGGGAGATTTTAGAGAATTTACGGAAGCACAACCACTGTTAGGAACATTCAACCAGGGATTGTGTATGAATGGATGTAGGTACGCTTTTGATTCGGTCCAGGAGCTTAGTGTTGCATTTTGGTTCGCTATGCTTCATTACCGAACAAATAGGTAACTCCAGCCCGGAGCTGTTTGGTTGCTAATTTGTTAATAATTGATTAAGGCTACTACCAGCCACTATACCGTTAAGGAAGTACTAAAGTCTCGGGAGAAGATATAATTCAAGTTCCTGTAAGAGGATTTAGCATTTGTTGGTAACTAAATTGAAGAATTTATAGAAAGCGGATGAATGTTGCTCATTTTGAAATTCATGGAGCACGCTGAAGGGGAAGTTTACTAGCAAATGCAAAAGGGATAAATTCAGCTTAACTTAACGATTCCATAAACGAATCCCCATCAGGTACACATCCATAGTTTGTTTATTCTGTGAATAAAGTAGTCGTCTATAGACCGAATAAGCACATTTCTGTCAACATTCGTTTTAACTCCATGAAAAACCATTTTAGCCTTTACTGTGACTAAAGGACACTCGCTTAATAACACTTTATATTCCAAAAAAACCGCTTCAAGTCTTTCAGGTAATGATGGTGGAAATTGGTTTCGATGCAGAGCATGAAAATTATGAGTCTTTTAGCGTCAATGAAATGACCTTGGTGGCGGGTTTAAAGTAAAATTAACTATGTTCTGGAAAACTGGCCGGAAACCAAATGTGCCAACTCCGCAACAACGACAAATTCAACAATAATAGCCATGGAAGGAGCAGTATTCTGCACCGACATCTCAACTAATCCGAAGTCGGACAACACCTTGTCGTGGTGGGTGAGCCTGTGGTAATTTACTACTACACTAAGGGTGTCCAAAAACACCAGATTCATGTTTCCTCACGGAGGAACCTGCGGAAGACATGCTCTCAACTTCAGTGGAAAACCTGCACCGGGTGTCTATGGCGCAGTCAGCCAGAAATGATAGTACAGTAACTCCTTTAATGAGAGGAACTGGATACCTGACTACAGCCAGCCTCGCGGTGACACTGTTGTCCAGCTCTTCCAAAAAACAAGAGAGAGAGGCTCGGCAGAAGGAAACTTCAGCCGCAAAAGAGAAGAGACTATAGGCTTCTCTGGCAGAACCTTCTCCTCCGTCTTTATCAGGAAAAGCGGAACGTAGGGAAGCTGGTAATGTGGGCGCAACTGGTCTAATTACGGTATGTGAAAACAGGTCCAAGCAGCCCGGACACCGTGAAATCGGGAGAGCTACCAGCCGACGACATCCAGAGAAATCGGACGCAGGAAAGCGGAACTTTCGGCGGGAGTTGATGACAAGCTGGTAATCTCGGTGAGAACCACACTGAATGCAGCAGACTTTTCAGTTAACGGCGGTTTTCATATTAGACTACACTTATTTCTGCAAACCTGCAGCATTCCAAAGTCTCTTCCTATCTACTGGCATCAAGGTTGGTAAAGTTGCAGGATTATATTTCAGGTACAGGAGCCATGAGCTTGATTTAACAAAATCTATGAGATTGGATCACTCAAGGAGATCAGCATCTTCTCCGATGAGAGATTCTCTAGATCGAGGGCATACGTTCCGATGTTAAAATTGCTGGAGGCAACCTTGTTGCGGCCAACTTACACCAACTAAGGGTTCTGGCAGTGTATGCAGAATCAAGAGGCTTTGAACTCTTAATAGGTTGTGATGTGAACGTTCAGCATATTTACTGGGACAGTAGCAAATGCAATTTTAGAGAAGAGAAGCTGTTTGATTTTATAACTTCAGCTCGTCTGATGACCGCGAACATAGGGTGCGCTTCCAGGTTCGTGAAATAATTGACTCAATACCTGTACTTCAAAGTCTTTAGAGCTGTTCGCGAGTGCCAGAAGAAGTCTCGTTCTCAGATCACGTTTCTTAGAATTCAGTCTGACTATCGTAGGCGACCAGTCTGTAATACAAAGATGGAATTCTGTGCAAACGGATTGGACAAAGCCTTAATTGTGCTCGCAAAAGCAATAAAAATAAAGACTGGTTAAACCTGTGGAAATCACGGCGTGAGTGGGGCCCGCAAAACTTTCGAAACGAGACTCATTTAGAGCATGCTGTGAGGAGCTGAAAGGTGAAAGAGAGACTTTCAGGCTACGCAAAGTCTTTAATAAGGATGAGCCGGGTAAGTTGGGCTCTCTTAGAAAATCGGATGGTGCTTTCACGAATTCCAGAGTTGAGTCTATACGGGCTCTCTTGGAAGTACAGGCGGTTTTTGCAAAATTCTCAAGGCAAAGGTGTTGCAAGGGGAATTGGGACACTGTGAGAGCAGTTGTTACCAATGAAAAGGCGAGAGCTGCTATACTATCATTTGAACACATCAAAGCACCTGGCATGGACGGTATCTACCTAGCGATGCTAAAGGAGGGTATAGAGCACTTTCTAAGCAATAATTTCTAAGAAATATTTTTCGAGGATGTCTTGCTCTGAACGTGCCTTCCTCCTGACAAGAGGTCTTCATATCGAAGCCAGGGAAAAATTACTATTCAAATCCAAAGAATTTCAGGCAAATCAGCTTAACATCATATTGTCTGGAATGTCTGAGCTGAGCGTCTCATTCACGAGAAGGCGCACCTCTTAAATGAAAACCGGCACGCTTACCAGCGTGGAAAGTCCTATAGATATGTTGTTCACTCTTTGGTTTTAAAAATAAAGGACACAACTCCAAAAGGCGAGTATGCGACGGGTGTGTTCGTGAACATTGAAGAACATAGACGTACACCGATACTTGGTATTCCAAATCCACAAGCATGCTATAATATTTTGGCAGCGCTCCATCAAGTCATGTAGATGTTTAACACGATAATCAGTCCACTAGCATTCAGCCCCGGATATTAGAAGCTGAGTCGAACATTAACTCCATAGTCGGCCGGGTTCACAGATATGAATTCAAATTGTTTCTCGATGAACACATTCCTCAAATATTTCTCCAGTGTAAAATCGAGTTACACCAGCGTTACACGCCCATAGTCTCAAGTTGTAACCTTTTCCGAACAGACAGATAAAATTCTAATGAAATAACCACATATCCTGTCGGAGGCATTGGAATTTTAGTCTTCGACAAACTGCTCGCAATTCAACCTTTCCTTTCCAGTTGACAAATATTAGTCCTCCATTTTCGGGATTTCCGATTTCTTAACTTGTTTCAACTGGACATGGTTTTTATAAACCAGCTCGTCGGTCTCGCTGACAACCGACCCCCCAAGTTGCCCGAGCAAATAGTTCTTACCCCTTAGCTGGCCAGATATCCTGCCCTAAGTAGTCGCCCAGAGAAAGTTTTTCGGTGAAGAGCTGCGAAGAACTGCAAATGACGGATACACGCCGGGACACACGTCGATAGGGTGATGTGAGCCTACCTGTGCCAAGGTGGTAGTTGTGGCGTGTATCAGGAGCCAGTCTCTTCGGGACTCTGGTGGGGTACTGTGCATTGGCCCAATATAAGTAGACTGCGTTGTCCCGAGCGAGCACTGATCCGTTCGTGAATACCGGGATTAGTTAAGCATAGGTCGGGGGGATAGCTGAGGAAGACAGCGGGATCTGCGAATGTGGAACCGCGGGTTCCGCGTTTTAGTGAATCTTCAACACAGGTCAAAATTTCGTTTTTGGGCTGATGTATTAAGTATTTGACCGAGGAACGCAGAGTTTTGAAAAAAACTGAGTCAGCATATTTTCTAGAAGACAGGAACTTCTTCCTCGCAGTATGTTGTTGACGAAGTTTTCTTGTGGATTTCAGTGGTGGACCAGACAGGGTAGGAGCGTAAGAACTTAGGAGAGGAGGGGGCGTACCAGGAAAGAAGATCATATAAAATGGTATAGAAGGTGTTGAGTGCTTGGCCACACGTTAATGAAGGGAGGAGAGGAACTCAGTTGATTGCCGCCAGGGCTGAGTTCAGACCTTCCAAGTTCGTGTTATGAAAGTTCAAATTGATAGGCTTGCGCCCGACAGGAGGGTGGAGTCGGACTATCTGAGCATCGAACTCGAGAGCAGGGTGATGGGCGTCAGGGGCAACAGGAAGGTTAGAGAGGGCAAGGTTGAGAGTGTGATTTAAGTGATTTCTAGAAATATTAAATTTGCGGGGGGCCCAGGTGTACATGAAAGTGGATAAAGGTAGGGAAGAGTGGGTGAAGTTATTAGGGAGGGAGGAAAGGGAAGGAGTAATGGGCCAGGAGACCACAGCAAGATTAAAGCCACTACAGAGGATAAAAGGAAGTGAGAGGAACAAAACTATTAGGACTTCTGATAGTTTGTCGAAGAAATTCTCGTACAGAGAAGGAAGGCGAAGGTAGGGAAAATATACACACGATAAGATGAAAGGGCATACGTTTGGCGGAATGATTCGTACGGTGACAGAATCGTAGGTGGAGGAGGAGGAGGAGGAAAAGATGATTTCGGTACGGAGAGGGGACTTAACAACTATTAGGGCAATTCCGCCGAGAAGCTCGAAATCTAAAATCCTGCCACCCAACCAGGTTTCAGAGCTGCAGATGATGTGATGCTGGAATATTAAGGCAGACAGTTTGAAATCCGACAGCTTGATCCTGAGACCCTTTACATTTTGATAAAACAATGTAAAGTTGTGAGAATCATTTAAGTTCGGCGAGGCAAGCGGGCGAGCCGGAAATTTTCATGAAGCTTAGTCCTCTGATAAGATTTGACGCAGACACTCTGTAGCCAAATGGAAGATTGCACGATAGCATCGAAGTCGTGCGGATACGTCACTTTGAAGGAAATTATCACTCGGTCAGGAGAGTCATCCTTCAGTTTGTTCAGTTTGGGGCTCACTCGGGTGACATGTGATTGGAAAGGCCTGTGGTTGATGATGCACAGGAGGGAAAGTGTGGTTGCGCTAATGTAGGAACAATAGGACAGTTGCCAAAACTGCATAGCCCAACCGATGCTTAGTAGGGAATATGTTCCTAGGATGGAGGCCGATTTTAAATTGGCTAACGGAGGTCGTCAGGCTGGTACGATAGAGGCGGAGAATTAGTCGACCGGACCGGCTTAAGTATGCGCCAGTATTTTTAGCTGCAGTCGCCGGCAGGGTATAAGCAGAGACAGTCAGCGGCGTCTCAGGAGCTGCGGCTACGCTGGTGCTCGATGAGGCAGCACCTTAAAGGAGCAGAATTGATGATGATTTTGAAACTGCATCAATTGACGCTTGTGTTGATACAGCAACTGAACTGCATCAGATAGCGTGATACCGCAGCAGGCGTTACAACGATAGTAACGGTCGATCAGCGAAAAGGAGCATAAACCCATACACAAATGCAAGGGACGAAAAGCCAAGGAAGGTGGTTGCTCATGAACAACAGCAATGTACACTAGATGAGTTCAAACTCTCTTGGTAAAATGAAACTAGCGGCAGATGGACTGCGCAACTCATTGGCTATTTAGGTGCGTGAATGAATTGGAAGCCCGGTGGCGCTGACTGTTTCCTAAACCAGTTCTTAAGTGGGAATGGAAGTTTTAAAGTTGACCTGCACAAGATTGAAAATGCACGATTGCCCGATGTGTTTTGTAATGAATTTGCGGACGACGTTCATCGCACAGTTTTTTCTTCCGGAAGATGGGATGGGATTTGTCAGTAGCTCTATTTAAACACAGCGGATTTCTTTCCAGACACCATTGTCGGGGAGATGCTGAGGAAAGCTGACAAATGGATTCATGTTGTGCATTACGTTCGGGTTCTCCTCGTGGCAAAAACGATAAAGCTTGACCGGTGGAGGGGTGGGATGGCAGCGGGTTTCTTGAACTAACATTTCCTTTCTTCCTCTCCACTCCTGTTGGTGAAAGAAATTACCTGATTTGAAGGCTCTGCAAGGCGGAATAGCTCGGGGACTAGCCGGAAGTAATGTGTCAAAAGATCCCAGACTAGCTCGTTGACGAGGAAGAGGTGTCAAGTTGTTAGAACGATGGCGTATTGTTGGAAGGAGCCTAGCACCCTGCGCGTGAATGTCTTCACCTATTATACACTTCAAAAATGTAGTATTTATAATTTATACGTCTCGCATATGCAGCTTAGATATCCTTTCCAAAAATTTGAAAATCGATCCTGGGTTCTGGGTCAAAACGACCGCTACAGGCTAATATTTGGTGCTAGACAATCTGATTTTATTTCAAAAGCTATTACGATCAACTCATTCCGGAATTCCTCCCTTGTGTTTACTTCCCATCATTAACCATTTATGAATTTAATTTTTATTACAATTGGAAATGGTTGAAGTAGTGAAGAATGGCAGTGAAAATATGCCCTTTGCGTGCGAGAATACCATTGGACCATTTCCTAACTTCGAACCTGGAGCGATATGTTAGGTGTGTTAAAATTAATAGGCTATTTAATCGCATTTAATTGAGTATGTAAATAATGGCCGGTGATGGTCGATCTATTTCCAAAAGCCGATATTTACAAACTGATAAATATTGCCATTCATCGTTCTGGAACGAGATGTACGTACTTACGTGCATATGTGTGTATATTTCAATTAAGATAATTACTAGCACAATGGGAAGTGTGTGTATGAATAATAGTTATTTGATGAAATTGGGGTTGTTTTTGGAAGTGCTTTCTGTTTATTGGTGGGTCATGGTTGCGAAGTAGCTACGTAATTTATGTATGTGTATACATTAATTTTTCACAACAGAAATCAATACAAACAAACAAATGAACGAAAACCGTTTCCCATGCAATTAATCATCGAAAGGTATACAAAGGCTGTTTGCTTTGCACTTATACAAACCTGTTTGGTGGTCATATTCGCCAATATATCGTTTTGTCAGAAATCTAACAATTAGTGCTGAAATGATAATCAAACAAAATTAACGTAGATAAATCTAATGAATGAATTTGTGATGTATACAGATAAATTTACATAAAGGATAATTGGACATATTGAAATTGTATTGTTATTGACTCCTTTTCATTTGTGTTTTTAACGATTGTTATTTAACTGTCGTACTTCAATAGAATAAAATAATATTTCAAAGATACGCGAATCATCATAGTTTTTCACTTCGCATATGGAGTTCAACAAACGACATAATTTTGCTGAAAGTAGTTGGACTAGGGGAAAGGGAGAGAACAATCTAGATGATCAAGAAAGGCATAGACAACAGACTAGATAAAGTGAATACTTTGGTACAGTGCTTCACCGTTAAACATAATTTAATGTTATATTTATTTAAGTCGTGATCGCTGGGAGTTCTTTCTTTATGAAAAACTGCAGACGGAGAAGGATGAAGGTGAGTCTCCAGCGCCTAAAAACGGGACAAATTTCACCAACTGGTCCTTCAGGTTGGGGGTTGGGTAGGGCTGACAACCCTACACGGAAAACTGATGTTACGGAGCCTCGAAAGGAACTTCGGACAGGATGGACTTTACAACGACGAACCCGGCAACGACAACGGATTAACGATTTGCGCATTTTCTCATGGAACGTGCGCTCTCTGTACAGAGATAAAGCTGATGAGCAGCTAGCCGATACCCTGTCCCAATATAGGGCTAATATAACAACGTTACAAGAGATGCGATGGACAAGGACCGGTTTCCTGGAGAAGAACCGCTGCACCATATATTATAGCGGTCATCCAGTAAACCATGTGCTCGGAGTAGGTTTGTTAGTCAGCCAAAAAATGAAACCTGCTGTTATCGGCTTTGAAAATATAAGCAAAAGGCTTTGCACTTCGCGTTTGCGAGGCAAGTTTAGAAATTAGGCCTCATAAACCTTCACGCCCCTACAGAGGAGACTGCAGAGTCGGAGAAGGATACTTTCTATTAGGTAGTTGAGCGGACCCTCGAAGCCTGTCCCAAGAATTATATCAAAATCGTACTTGTAGATTTCAGCAGTCAAGTGGGGATTGAGCCCGTATTCAGGCGATACCTCGGCTCCCATAGCTTACATACGGACATCAATGATAACGGACTGCGGATTATTCAGTTAGCAGTATCGCACAAAATGGTTGTTGGAAGTACCTGGTTTGCGCAGAAAAGCGGTCCACAAACATACGTGGGCCTCTCCAGATGGGATCACTTTCAACCAAAATGATCACGTGCTGATTGAACGCCACCACCCCTCAGCTTTGATGAATATCAGAACATATAAGGGGATCAATATAGACTTAGACCACTATCTCGTTGGCATGGTGCTCCGAGCTCGAATTACGACACCACCTACAATCCCCTCTGACAATCAGGTGAGAGTGAATACTGAAGCCGTCCACAACACAGCGCTCCGCAACACCTATAAGAGGAAAATGGATGCCGCAATAACGGCAGTCAACAGAGATCCTCGAGATGAATCATCACAAATGATCTTTACAATCACCTGAAGAACGTTATCATTGATACGGCCACAAAGATACTTGGCCCCAGTAGCAAAAAAAGTCGGAACGGCTGGTTTGACCATGAATGTAAGCTAGCTACAAAATGGAAGAATGCTGCATACTGAGTAATGTTGCATTCTCAAAGAACGCGGGCACGCGCAGAGATTTATCATGAGCTCCGTCGAGCGGAGAAGCGACTTCACAAACGGAAAAAGGAAGGCTGAGAGAATTGACAAATCTGTGAACTAGAAAAGTACAAGGAGCAACGTACCAGGCGCGGAAGTTTTACCAACAAGTCAACAGGATGAAGCCTTATACACCTCGATGCTCATCCAGCCGAGACAAAGAGGGAAATCTGATTTCCGACAAAATGGGTACATTGGAGCGATTGGTTGAGTACTTCGATGAACTACTCAACAAGCAGAACATCGGCGAGTTGGAGGTCTCGCCAACTTAAGACGACGGACAAATGCTGCCACCACCAAGCATAGAAGACCATAGAACCATAAGTCGCCAGGAACCGATGGAATTACAGCCGAATTGGTTAAGTATGGAGTGGGCCAATTACACCAAGTGGTTCATCAACTTGTGCTCAAGGTGTAGGACAGCGAATCAATGCCTGACGATTGGCAACGAGGCATTATCTGTCTCAGACATAAAAAGGGAGATATCACACAGTGCAGCAATTATAGAGGTATCGCGTTGCTGAGTAACATCTATAAGATATTCTCCACTATCTTGCTAGGTCGGACAGCCCCATACGCCCAGAACATCATTGACCCATACCAAAGAGGCTTCACTCCAGGCAAATCAGCAACAGATCAGATTTCCTCTCTGCAATAAGCGATGAAAAAACTGTTGGAATATTGACATCAGTTACACTATCTACTCATCGACTTTAAAGCCGCCTATGATAGCATAGCCAAGGTAAAACTGCACACGGCCATGGGAGAATTCGGTATCCCGGCGAAATTGATAAGATTGACTAGGCTGGCCTTGACCAATGTGCGAGATCAGATAAAAGCAGCAGGATCACTCTCAAGACCATTCGACATCAACAACAAGGGGATGCGCTATCACGTGTCTTTTTTAACTTCGCCGTCGAGAAAGTGATCCGTGATGCTAAGGTGAATGCAAGAGGTACGATCCTCTTCAAGTCCATCCAACTACTGACCTATGGTGACGACATCATGGGAAGAACGACTCGAGACGTATAAATTGCCTTCATCCAGGTCGAGCAGACGGCGTTTGGCGCGAGATCTTGCGCTGCACATTAATGAAGGCAAGACAAAGTATATGGTGGCAATGTCAACACCAAAAACCAACCAACCAACAACATCAAACTGGACTGGTCAAATGGGAAGAATAAAGATAGGAGACTACAACTTTGAGACCGTTGACAATTTCTCCTATCTAGGGTCCAAAATCACAACCGATAACAGCTACGATGATGAAATCCGCGCACGGTTGTTGTCAGCCAACAATGCCTATTTCAGCTTACAAAGACTCTTCCGCTCGAAACGTCTCACCATAGGGTCAAAGTTCTTACTCTACAAGACAATGGTCTTGCCAGTCTTCATGTATTTCTCGGAAACTTGGGTCCTTACCAAGAAAAATTGCGAACTTTTGGCCGCGTTCGAGAGAAGAATCCTCCGAAGAATTTTTGGCCTCTTACATAAGGATGGACGATTCCGTAACCTACATAACGAGGAAATCTATAAACGATACCATGACCGGTTACGGTGGGCGGGTCACTTAATCCGTATGGATGAGGATGATCCAGCCCGAAAAGTCTATAAGGGTAATATCTATGGTAGAAAAAGAAGACGAAGCAGTCTCTGCCTGAGATGGAGCCATGGCGTAGGTCGGGACGCCAGACAGCTTTTAGGGATATCGAATTAGTGGACCTCGACGCAAAACCGGAGCGTCTGGAAATCCTTATTAAGGCGGGCCTAGACCGGATACCGGTTGTTGATGTAGCGAAGAAGGTCGTCGAAAATAAAGTTCAACTCCTTCTCAGCCTGCATACAACATAAAGCGCTGCTAGTGATAGTCAAAACAGTTCAACAGGAAAAGTTGAAGCAACAGAAGCTAGTGCTAATTCCGAAAACAAAGAAGCGTTTGGACTTATGTATATCCTTACTAAACAGCATTGAAAACTCTCTATAACAGGCTTTTATCGACCACAGAAGGGGAGGGCGGCATTTCGGACATGGCGCTTGGATTCCGGAAGGCGAGATCTGCCGCCGCTGAATTCCGGATTCAGCAATGGAAGCCAATAGATCTTGTGCGGTAGTTACTCTCAACATGAATAATACCTTCAATTCTGCAAACTGGTGTAAAATAATTGGAGCTTCTGCCAAATTATGTACTTGCAAATACCAAGTGCGCATCATCGTAGAACTCAGTTCCCCTGAGAGAGGCTATTGTGTCACAACTCGGATGATGGACGTAAGACACATCGGACAACCTGCGAGTTTTCACAAGGATCGATGCTCGGCCTTCTTCTGTGAATAATAATGTACAACGGAATTTTGAAGTTTCGGCTCCCTAAAGTGGTAGCCGCAGATAATATCGACGCAATTTGGGAAACCAGATCTTGACTAGAAAACACTGCTTTGATTCGTCTTGAATACAGTGCGGAGAATAACATGAAGGACGAAAGAAGCAAACATCGATAAAGGTTAGGATTGGCAAACACAAATCACAACCAGCGCTCAAATATCTGGAATGATTGAAGAAAATTATATTTCAAGCCAAATCTTGAGAGTTTAAACAAACAAGCGTCCGGAGTTATTACATTGTTGGTGAAAATGTTACTGAATATAGGCGGCTATATGTTTTTATCCGGGTTTCGGTATTGGAAAGTAAAGCAAATGTATGCTCATATCGTGCGCATTGCAGACATTGTGCCCTTACAGTACAGCATCTGACAAAGCAGCATGTGTGATAGCTGGAACGGCTTCTATTGACATCTAGACGAATGAAGGTTGACGCCCCTATGACCCAACACATGTAAATGGTAAATCCTATACCTATCGATGACAAGTGGCATAAACTGAAGAAATACTGGAGTGGAGGGATGATTCACTTTAAGGATGATGCACTTACAGAATTATCTCAGATGTCTCATAGTGGATTAAACGATGCCATGGAGAGGTTAGCTACGGCGAACCAATTTCTTATGTGGACATGGAGGGAATCGCGCATTCTTTTACCACTCCGAGTGCGGCAGATCGTCATGTTGCTATTTTTAACTGTTTGAGATTCGCCGCAAGGGCACCGTAGTTACCCGACAATATCGTGGACCACATTCTTGCTCCTGAAATATTTCGGAGGGCGTAGAAAAACTAATGTAGACGTTCCACAATATGCCAAGGAAAGAAGAGCTACGGTGGAATGAGATAAATACTAATACCTGCTGCAGTTCGTAACTAATCCTGCTCCGCGATGTAATACCGAAATGCCAGTTCTGCAGGGTATGCGAGGGAGAAGAAGGTGATTTCAGGGAGTAAAAGTCACTCGTAACCTTATAGTATTAGTCAACGGTAGGTTTCGAACCTTTCCACATTCCAACGACAAAAACAGGTGGGCGGACGGACGGACACTCAGACTGATTTCAAGAAGATTTTGTTTTGAAAAGAAAATCTTAAAATCCGAGTTAGTATCCACCACCAACCGAAGGAAAAAAACATCTGTACTGAACAAGCTATTCCAGAAAGATTGATATACGCATAGCGACGGAAACACCGTTTTAAGATTGTAAGACAATATTATGAATATCCGAATTTATGATAATTAGGTTGTCTGGAAGTACTTTGTACTTGTGAATCCTTTTCTTTTTCTTCGCCTGTCCCATTCAGATTGCGCCATTTTGCTTGGTGCTCAGAGATTCTCGGGTCCCCATCTAATGTGTCATACCGTTGTTGTTTCGGCCAACCTATTGGTTGTTTCTCATTGACTTATACTTTCATACTAATGTTGGAAAGCAAGTTCTCGTCAGCAAGAATTATATGTCCCTAACATCGAAGGTGCCTGTCAGGCCATTTTTCCATGTGCACGGATCGCGCGGATGTGGATCGCAGACACAAACATTTCACTCATATGATCATTGCGTGTTACGGTAGTGGTCCTACGAAAACATCTTTGTTTCCATTACTGCGAGGTGGAGTTCATTGTTTTTGATAGATGGCCAACACCCAGTACCCTAGAGAAAGACAGGGCGGATAACACTGAGGTAAATTTTGGATTTAAGGCGCCCGCTGAAACGTCGACCACAAAAAAACCCGGTTGTTCATCCGAGCTGTGCTGAAGCGTGAAACAATTTTAATAGGCAGTTCACCATTGCCTGATAGCATTGATCCGAGATATTCAATGGGATAGTGCCTGTTTCATATGAGTCGATTGTCAACAATTCTGCTTTATTAAGATTCAGTCATAGATTATGTTGCATGAGGCAATCTTTCCACTTTCGTATAAGGAAATACTCTGTACTTCTGCGGGGTACTGGCGAGAGAGGGCGGCAAGAGATGGCTCATATCAGACGTATATTAATTCCGTGTGTTGAGTATTGCGTTGTGTGAAAGTACAGAAATACAACTAATAGAAGTAACCAGGCTTTTGGGGCTTTGCGCTTCGGATGCCTCCCGGACCCATACATTTGATATACTGAATCGGGATTGTGTTTGAAGTAAAGAGGGTTGTTGTTACTCTCAAGCGTTATTTTTTTTGTAGGATATCATACTGATTATCAGGATTACGATGAGTATTCTAATGGACCAATGCAGAAGTGCATCCTTAATACTTAATACTTTTGTCAAAATCCATTTCCGAGTCTTAACGATTTTAGATCATCTGGCGTATATCTGATTGTGATGGTAATGCAGATTCCCAAGGATCTATTGATTCTAAAGTTTATTTACTCTTTGACACATCTTCTAGCTTTTCATTCTTTGGACTATTTAGAGCTTTTATATCTTTATTATAACAAATTGAGGAAATATTAATACTGAAACTAACAAGTTGACTTGGTTGACCCCAGGGACCCCAAAGACGATATCAGATTAATCAACATAAGACTACCAATCAAAAAGAAAATTTAATTTCAATTAGTGGAAAACTTAATTCTCCTAAAATTCCAAGAATTCAACGCTAGAAACAAAGCGCGACTGAAACAAAATAAAGGAACTTACTTGAAATCTAGAAGATGAAGTCAAATTCAGAGTGAAAATAAGTTATATTCTCACCTCGAGATAGCACGAAAAAGGGAGCAATCGATGCCAACTTGCCAAGGTATTCAGCATTCACGGCCGACAAAGTTTAAGCAAATACTCTCGTCCAAACCAACAATCAGAGTATTTCAGATATCTACCCATCTCCGGACCACCCCAGGTATTGTTGACTTGTCTAAAGGTATGATTTAACAACGAAGATGTGAATGAGAGGAACCCATTCTCTTTTCTTAGAACTTTAGGAAGGGAAGCCCCTCAAGACAAACTCCTCCGTTCAACTTCTAATGATTTCTGTTGTTACTTTAAAATTTATTTGCATTTTACAGGTTTTTCTTCAAGATGAGGTGTGAGTTTCTTTGGTAGAATTCTTTCAATTTTTCACACCTTCCTGTTTTGAAATAATTGAAATTTTAAATCGAAAAGTTTGTGCTGATGTACCGAGAAGGATGGAATACTTACATACATATATATAAAGTATAACGTTTAACATTGGTGGGGTCGTTTATTTGTTTCAGTGTGGTTTGTCGAATTCGGAGCGGTACTTCGCAGTAAAATCTTAAGTAGTACACGCCGATTGAACAGCAGCTCTACTAAGAAATCTTGCTCCCGTTTCCACATTGGTAACCCTTGGTAATACTATACGGGAGAGGGGGGACGGTGGCTACTCTGTCCCATAAAAAATAGTTACAGCGGCTGTTCCTCTACGTTGGGAACTGTATAACAGGTTGGCGTCCTGGAACGGCGCGGACCATGATTTTGGAAGATGGAATACAAATTTGAATCCTGGAAAGAATGATTCATATTTAGGAGAAGCTCCCTTCGAAACGATTGAAAAGTGAAAAAAGTCTTAATTTAGGAGGCAAAATTATTAGGCGGTATGACATTTGACTTTCAATTGCATACTGCTCCCCAAAGTAGAATAAGTTGGGAAACTGGAAGCTGGACGCTTCAAATATGAAAGATTTTGAATATTTCTCATATAAAAACATATGAGCGGACATTTGACCCATTAGTGCCTAGCACGTAATGCATATTCACACCCAGGAGGTCTTGGAATTTTCCCTGAATCGACAAATTTGACCTATTATAACTTTGTTAGTACTGGTGTGATTTCGACCAAACTTAGCAGGATTATGCATCATGTCATAACCAATATTATTGCATCATATAATTTTAGGATAGACTTAAGGGGGTTTTAGAGTCAATTACTAAAAATTATAGTGATTTACTATTACTTTATTTGAAGATACGTCGGTATGGAGGGTATTTCAAAATCTAGGCACGGTACAGTGGCAGCTTGGTGGTTTTTCCAGATTTTGTAGTTGGATAGATTCAGGGAATGGTGTAGTGTCCACGGCTTTGAGACATAGACAAAATTTCCCTTTCTGTCCAGGAAGAATAAGGCGAGAGAATGCATTTAATAATATACAATAATAATAACAATCGTTGGCACAACAATCCATATTAGATCAGGGCCTTGAAGTGTGTTAGAGCACTTCATTGAAGACCGTAACGGTACACTACAGAACACTGTAGGAGGCAATGTGGTCAGCATTACGCTCGCCCGAGATTATTACCCTGATTTGACTCAGATACTCATTCACAGCTGAGTCGACTGGTATCCGACGTCAAATTACGATACAAATCCCACTGCCACCAGAGAGATTTGAACCGCGACCTTCCGTACGACAGCCTTGTGCTCTAACCACTCAGCTATCCGGACACTAATATACAATAGCTCTTCTTTTTCTCCCGTCCTAACAACCCGTATCTTTTCCAATTTATTAATTCTAGTTTTAATTTTCAATTTCAACATAACATAATTTAACTTTTTAAATGAGTAGCTTTTAATATTTTACAAAAAATCTAACAAATGGTTGCTTTCCGCTAGCCCTAAGAATTTATTTGTAATCCATTCATTCATTAGTTTCCAAATACTGCAAACCAATATTGAACACTTCATTTATTTGTACCTCATTTTGGAACGTTATTGTTGTTTTTGCCACGCAATGTTCCAAATTAGCGAAGGGATGACCATGTTGTTGGGTGCATGCTCTAGCCCTTCTTTTGGCACTGAACGAAGTTGTCGTTGAGTCGTTGAGAACGGCTGATAGGATGGACAGCGAATGAGCTGGACTGGGCAGGGAGTTCGAGTTTACTCTTCAAAAGAGAAATACGCGGAAAACTGCCGTTACAGAGGAGGCTATTCGAACTGTTGCTTTATGTCATTTTGAGTTTGGAAGAATTTCTTGGATTAAGGAAGCAGCGAAAATGATGCCGAGCAGGAAGGCAAAGCCATCAGGTGAGTCAAAGAAGGAAGGCATTGAAGACAGAGTGAGTTTGTGGTGGCTGAAGTTAAGAAATTTTAACCCGCAATTTGGTTTTCGCTTGAATTCCTGTTGCCGCGAAAACTGGAAAACTCAATTCTAAATTATCATAAATAGGATTTTTTATTGGCGTGGAGTAGAAAAGAAGATTTATCATTTGGTTAGTGTGCAATAATTTGCGAAGGATTATTGGTGGTTTCAATTTGCCACCATGGCATATTTTAGCCTTTTCGCGTAAAAACCTTAAGAATACAAAACGGAGAAAGTAAGAAAATGGGTCTTGGAAAATGGGCAACTAATTTTGTCACCTTTTCAAATAATTTGGGGAAAATTGGAAAACATTGTTGGGCATCCGTCTAAAAAGTGATATGTACACTAAAATGTAATCATTCTTAGCAATATATTGATATGAAAGTGGGGCTATATTTTTAAGGTTATCTTATAATATTCTGATTATTTTATGAATTTAATATTTCCTTGCAAACCAAACCTTTCGAGAGCTCTCTTCTTTAATTGGCTAAAAACATTATCATATTTTTACAAGTTTCATCCTTTATTCTATTTATATTTATCTATTTATAATTTAATATTTCAGTATTTTTTTGTGTCGGAATTATTATTCTATTTTGGGGGGTTTTGGCTTTCTCTCTCTCTCTTTTTCTCTCTTCCTCTTTGACTCCGTACAACTAACTTTAGCAAGGGACATTAACCAATATAACGGCCTGAGGACGTCAAGGCAGGAAGGGAACCTCGGAGACCGCGCCCTTTCATACATCTGAACCATTGGAAACATCAATGGAGGATACGATCAGTTGTGGATTGTTCTTTTCTTTCGCTGCACTCGGATTTTACAGCACGATGGGCGCCTTCGAATCGTGTGTTTTTTTTATATTATTTTCATTTTCAGAGGGATCGAATAAATCAAAGGACCTTTTCATATTCCCGAGCCTGACTAGCACAGAGATGTGCAAGCACGTGTTGATGGAGCAATTCGGAGCAATTTAGTATTTACGGATGGTCCTTCATGGTTAATTTTCCATTTTTTTAGGTTTTTAGGATGGATGTCCCATTTTGGTCGTTTCCGGCCACTTAGGATGGTGTTAGGCCATCGCAATCATATTGATGTCATTACGGTGGGTCCATGAAAGAAATGATCAATTCCATTTCCCAGCATAACTTAGGTGGAATAATTACAAAGGACAATGATGAAATGGATGCATTCAACAGATGGATCATATTTGTCAACAAAAGTATCACCACGAAGAGGAGAACAAAACTTACAACTTGCTCATCCTCGGGAAATGTTCGCGTTAGGGAAATTTACTTTTAACATCCCACTACTCTTTAAAGCTAGCCATGTTGCAATGGCTTGGAACTTCATACCCATCGTCAAATTCAGCTTAACCTCAGCTCAGTTAGTCGGTCACCTTCCCAACTGCTAAAATCTGATTATTCCATCCGGTCATGTTTCGCCCATCGCATATAGGTATTGTCTAGTTGCACTCAACTCCACTTTGTTAACTCGTTTTCTATAATATCCATATAATTGCCTATAGCAGTAGCATAATAATAGCAAGTGAAATTATTTTTTCGTTTTTGCTGAGAAAGGGGGAGAACTTGAAGTATAAAATGAAGAAAGTAGGATGGAATCAATGAAACGTTATGGCGTAGAAAAAACTGGTTACAGACTTGCTAGAGAAGAAAGAAGGGTAGCGTGAATCTTTTGGGGAAGTTGTGTCTTGGCACTCCAATTTAATTTTATTAGTCAAAGAAACAATTAATTTGGTAAAATACCCTTTCATCTTAGGCTGCACAAGTTGATTCGGATGGTGTAAGTAAGGACAGTTTACCTCACTGTATAGTTTGGAATTTCAAACTAAATTAAAACAAAACCCACACATTTAAGCAAACATATTCTTATTGCAAATCAATCACCCGTAGTGCAGAATTTATTTTTTAAAGATTGCTTTATCCAGATGTTCTCCATTTTGTCGCACCTAGTTATGGTATCTGTTGATCGCATTTTGCATAACACCTCGGAGCACTGAAGATTAAATTTCGCAAATTTCCTGACGTATATTTTCTCCTTTCCCCAGTAAAATTCTTTAGAATATTGGTGTAAATTGTGGTTTTGAAATATTTCTATAAGAAGGGCTCCATTGGGTAGAAATTTGCGTCGTGCAATATCATGAAAGTGGAGTATAAGTTTCTGAGAAAGCAGGTTGTAAAGTGGCTTCTACTACGTGGGAAGTGGGTGCATTCTTTCAAAACCAAAGGCTGCTCCTCAACTGAACTCTAAGAAAAAGGTTCAAAAAGCTATGACCTAAATGCAGGACACTCATGATATCGGGGTATAAAGTAATTGGATATCTTTAGGGACGACTTTGTACGTTCATTGAATTTTCAAGAAATTATCCCATCTGCTTAAATCTTTATTTTGAACTCGGTTCCACCTCCACTTTTTGGTACCAAGCCGCAACGGATTGACTAGGATCATACCTTCTACAACTAATGGTATTGCCGACAGTAAACTGAATTTAGTGATATCTGAAACGAACTGAAACTAGAGAAAATGGTGGAAGACCTCAAGGGGGTCATCCCGTGTGAAGGTCGTTTTTTGGCTTTCTTCAGATTTTTTTGTGAAGAACTGGAAGGAGATACAAATACGAATTTTTCACCATATATTTTCTAATATTTTGAGCGTGCATGGTAATTTTTCTAGCCCGATCGCATAGTTCGTTGTTGAAATGCAGAGCAATTTCGTTACCCATCTCCAAAAAAAGGTGTTTTTCTGCTGCCACGCTAGAGGGCGCGACGATCATCTTAAAGAACAAAAGTAAACGGCATTTTAACGAACAGACTTTACTACAGTCCCCAAACTAAGATTATTCAAAAATATGAAAAGCTAAATTTTTGGTGCCGTGTTAAACTTTTTTTTTTGTGAATTTCGGTGTTTTTCTACGGCTTCTTCAATGAATAAAAAAAAATATCCTAGTTTGCGGACCGTAGAAATATGTTCTGAATAAGTCGTAAAGATTTCAAAGAATTTCTTTTGATAGATTTTGGGCTATGGTGGCAAAAATTCGATTCCGCGAATATTTACGGAGAATGAGGAGGATAAGGTGCATCTGCTTTCCAAAATCATTTAACGGGATCCTACCCTAAGGTTCAAAACAGCGATTCTACCTCACATTCCAATAACAGACAACAGCAAGGAGAAGGAAAATTGAAGAGTATTAAACGAGGTTAATTTTTTTAAGCTAGCGTGAGATGAGCAGTAGGAACCTTTAGATCATTGAAATCACTTCGATCCTTGGGATATGCAATAAATCTATTGCTGGAATTGAGAAAACAATTCAGATGATAACTGAGAGAAGCTTTCGAAAAGAGTTGTCTACCCATGATGCCAAAGCACGGTGAAACACCACGGAGGAACTCGGATTTGGCGAAACAGGGAAGAAGGAAAAGGCTGCTCCTCAACCGAACTCTAAAGTCTGATTCAGCCGCTGGCTGAATTCGGTTGAAAAAGGTTCAAAAAGCTTTAAAGGAAAGCAAGCGGATCCTTGTCATTAAACGTAGCCAGCAGCTGGGTTATCTTCGTTTACAGAGAAGGAGGTATACAGAAAGCGATGAGGAAACGGCAAACCATTTGTTAGAAGTGCACTTCCCAGGCAGCATCCAAAATCTCATCTCGGGGCCGACAAGCATATACAGCCCTCAATCGCAAGATTGAACCATGGCATGCAAAGTATTTACTCTGGAACGAGTGAAATGGGCATTTAACTCATCCCAAAGATATAAGTCTGCGGGTTCGAATGGCATTATTCCTGCTCTCGTAATAGAGGGAATGGATCCCCTGGATCTACATATTCGAAATATGTACTGCGCTTGATTAGCATATGCTGATATTCTTACCAACTGGTGTGTTGTGAAGTTAATATTTATCACCAAATCACAATATGAATACCTTGCTATGGCTCCTGGAGGACATAAAGGTATTCGTACAATCATTTGCGAACGATCTAGCCATAATAATTATCAGCGACTTTGCAGACACAGTATGTGACCGCCTGAATGCATCACAGCATTTATTTCACACTCTATAATAAACGTACGGCCAACGCTAGGAAGACTGGACTGTTCACTAAAATCGTCAGGTGGGCAGCAACACGCTACTCACCTTAACAGGGGCGAAAATCCAATTGATACAAATAGTCAAATAGTGAGGAGTACATCTGGATTCCAAGTTAACGGAAAATGCCAGGAACAATACCAGAAATCTTGCAAATTACGTTAGTGCCGCAGGACTGCAATAGGTAAGACCTGGGACGACGCACCCAAGTGCATTAATTGGATGTATACATCCATAATAAAACCCATTTTTATGTATGCATGGATCGTCTGGTGGCGAGACTGAACTTTGCTAACAGCAGGAAGCCTAAGTATTACTGGGGAAATTCGTTTGTAGGTGAAACGGAAAGCATCTAATCGCGCATATAGTCTTGATACTATTGGTGCCTGCAAAGCCAATCATTCGGTCATGCGTCCATCTGGAAATTTCTTGCCAAACATCAGGTGGCTCAGATGCCTGCCGATAATATGGTTTCCAGATTTATCTTTGAAGAGACATACTCTGTCGTAATCACAAAAAAGAAGAATAGTCGATTGATGGGCATGAGCCTTTTGGGATTCCTGACTTAACAATCTTTATTGACGGGTCAATCATTGAAAACGGATGGGGCGAATGGGTATTCTCAGGAAAACCGTTTATGGAGCTGGCTCAACTTCTCGGAAAAATGACGACCATCTTCCAGGCGGAGATAAGTGGCATTTTGTTGGCAGCACAAGAATGTTTGTGGTAAAAATGGGAGGGGGGGGGGGCGCACCACTCGAATCTATTCCGAAAATTGGGCAGCATTATTGGCACTAAACAGCAACGACATATCAAGTCAGCTGGTGTCGAGTTCTAATCAGGTGCTGCTGGAACCTGGTCGACTGAACAAAACGCTCCGGCTCAAACATCGCTGGTAATGGGAAAGCTGACAGACTGCCTTGCCAAGGTTCGGGATTTATAATGGTGGGGTTAGAACCTGCTTTTAGCATCCGGGAATCCACTGTCAAATCTATTCTGAAGGGGGAAATTGCAAGGATTCAAGCAGCTGAATGGAGAAATTTATACTTCTGCCGGTAGGCGAAGATCTCGCCTGGGGCGACTAGAGTGGCATTTTAGTTGTCCCTTAAGAAGGACAAGGAAATGAACACCACTCCTTAAATAACCACATGGAAAAAATCGGAGTGGTGGTCTCGTCATATGTAGCTAATGTGATGAGGAGGAAGAGACGGCCCTGCACTTCGTATGCAGCTGCCCGGCTTCCTCTGATCTCAGACGAAGATTCTTTGGTAAGGCCGATGAATAGGCGATCTCAGGGGTAGTTTAGTGGGCTTGCCAAAGGTCTGAGTGCTTGGAGCTTCGGCTCCCTCCACTAAAGTAAACTAATTAACCTGCACAACCTGGAAAGGCGCGATTTGCTGATTGTGGGTTCTGCAATGTAGTTCTGGACTACGACCATCACACCGTGAAAAGTGTGATGGGAACACACAAACAACATTGCATTCAACGAGAAGCTGAAAAATCGATGACGGATGTGACAACGTAGAGGGCTTTCTCAGCACGAAGGCTGCTGGGAACAATTGACGAAGATGTTGTACAATAGACTATGTAAATCATATATATTTTGGATATTCTTGTTGGGCCTCAGCTTTTCAATTGGACTGATGAGAAATTACTTTTCAACAAAGATGCCAATAAGCACAATCTGCAAATCTGGACGGATAAAAGCTACTGAGGAACTTTGGACCTCGAGTGTACCGAAACGAGTTGCGAGCGTCGGAGTTTGATGTCAACAACTCAGCAGTCCTTAGCGACACAACCGCCAGCGACTGAAAGCAAGGAGGTAAGTTGAAGTATATGAGCGTCCAACCTGTCCATATTATTCGTGGAAGCAGTATTCGTCTAGTCCCCGGAGCAAATCGTATTAACGTACAAAATCCCGATATTTTGAATTTTCCAAAAATCGCAACAAATGCTATTGATGTCCAGCACTATGGTTGGTATCGTACTTTCCATCAGTAGATTGACGCCTGTAATAGTCCCAATCCCAATTTACAGAGCCTACCCGTCCCTAGTTCCTAGTCCTTGAATCTCTTCTGCATATATTTCCAACAAACAGGTTCGTTGTAGTTTTAACAATTAAATAAAAGGTGTTGTTTCCAGGAACTTTGGACTTACTTATAAGAGAAACAGATTTTTGAGAAAGGAAACAAGCAAGTTCTCTTCTCAACCCTTCTATTTTCCATATTATTAGAATTGTCGTCCCCCAGCCACTTTCGATTAATTACTAATTTCTACATTGTAGAATAACATTTCAACTGTTCAATTGAATTATTATTGCCCAATTTATTAATTTGGCTTTTGCTCTAATTAGAGCGTTGACAATTAGGTCGGATAATTCGATGTATTTACCAAACAATCTCCTCATGCAATGGTGCCAAATATTCTACTATAGTTGGCGTCATCGCGAAAGACAGACACAAATTGACTAATAATAAAAACATTTTATGCGCCTAAGCAAATTTATTGAATATTTAATCCAAATAAAAGTGGAACCATTGGTTGATCCTCTCCTCGTAGTAGCACTTGCCAAAACGCGCGCTGACACCTACGCACCTGGACATTAAAGTGCCTCATCTTAAAATAAACCGCTTCTGACCTCTAAATAGGAAGCTGATGGCAACAGGAATGTGAGGAGAACGTCTGGGAACCAAGCATCACTCAAGGGGAGGAGCAGATACCACACATACTATACATAGTACAGAATGCGTACGCATCTGAAAAATCAGCAAAGCGGAAAATGTCAAGACAGAAGGGGAACTTTGGCCTGCAATAGCGCTTGTTTACACCATATACCTTGAGCTAATTGCTAAATTCCTCGTACACGCAGAAACTGACAGACTGCGCTGAAAATATTCTTGGGCTGAAATACTTCAGGGAAAGTGACAAATTGGTTTTGCTGGGTTTTTCTCAAGAATAATCTTGGAGGCATTGAGATGAAAGTTGGGAGAAATCCTCCAAATAATATATTGGGTTTGTGCTGTTTGTTTATTCAGAAATTGTTACAGATAAAGAACTTCCACACCTGGTCGATACATTTGAAAATATATTCCCGAAATGCGTATGTAGGGGGCGGGATTTTGGCAATCGTTGCGGAAATTTCCATCTTACTGCCATAGGAAGTCTAATTAGTGGTTTTCACTTAGTAATCAGTCATGTCATTTCGTAAAACATGTGCTTTCAGTTGGAAACCACGAGAAAATATCGGCCTGTTTCTGGTATGGGACCATTGATAAAAAGCAAAGAAAGGGTATGGAGGATAAGGTAAAATACTGCGCAGTATTCGCATTACAGGACCCTTAAATCAAATCGCGAGTCGCTAAATAATAGCACCGATACATGGAGAAAGCATTTTTGGCATATCGCGAATTCTCTAGTATGCCTTAATTCCTGTCAAATTTTCCGGTGATACTTTGAGCTATATTGAACTTCTTTGGTAGTTCTAAACATAAATTGATCGAACTAAGATGATTTTTAGCCATATAGGGTTACCAAAAGTTCAGCAACCACAAATTCACACTTTGAAAGTTCCTCGTTTTATATCCCGAACAATTATCAAATACATTTATAGTAACGTAGTGTTGCAGGCTTTCTAAAATCATAAGATCGACCAGTTTTGTAGAGGCCCCTCAGCGAATAGTTTGTCTCCACAGAGCAATAAACGGTACGGTTTCTTTTCCATTTTATTATTTTATTTTATTTATTTTATGATCAGATAGGGACTAAGATAAGCACGCCCCCAATGAGAAGCGACTTATTCAGGTTGCCATTAAGGAAGGATGTAGGTTTTTCAATATTACAGCTGGAACTTTTAACACGTTGAGGATTCGCCAACACCTCTTGAAAGCGCAGTGACACACAATATTCGCCAGGAGTCTAACCTGACCAGGCTTATTGTAGAATATAGAAATATTACCTTGTACCTTATATTTTCCGTTCACATGATAGGGTCGCAGAGTAGTGTAGCCCCGTTGCTCACTGATTAAGGAATTGGAAACCAACACTCCGCATTGATATGATTGGAATTGAACCGAAACCTTGGTTCTAAAGATATCCAGATAATTAAGCAACGAATGTTACCGCTCCTGTAATGGATGGAATAATCCGTACTTTTGTGAATATTATCCTTAAATTAATGCATCAACTAAACAATAAAATAAATCTTTCAATGGTGAGCTTTTGAATCAGAGTTTCTACCTACTAGGCCTGACCAGCATGCCAAGTGGGAAAGCGTTTGCGGAGATGTTCTTTCGGCTATTTCGTCTGTGACGGACTATCAAAGGATTCTTCCATGAAATCTCTTCAGTGTTCTCTCGCCATCTCTAAATATAGAGAGAAACACTTCCAGATTCTCTATATAGATAGCAAGCGTAGTGGGAGCAGGTCTTACCTCTACCAACCGGTATTAAGATTTAAGAGTATAATAAACTTTTTAGGGACACATCACAAAGAGAAAGAACCAGTTATGTGTTCTGAGTTTATGAAAAATGTAGCTGCCCAACATTTCTACTAGAAACGAGGCTTGCCTTAATTTGTAACGTGATTAGTACATAATAACCTCGTTAATAAACATAACAGAACACCCCGCCTGGGCGCCGACTACTATCCCCAGAAAGCTATCGAGTAGCCCAGAGTACCCTGTATTTTCTATATCGTAGGGCTCCACCTTTCTGGCGGAGTGCCTATATTCCCTACTGGCATGAAAGGATCTAGCCGAAACTAAGCTACAGACCCAGACACCGGCTAATACATCTTAGCAGCAATTCAACAATTAACCTTATCCTTTTGGCAATAGTACGATGACAACGCTACCCATAACATAATTCCGCATTTCCAAATTAAATCAATTTTTCCTTAATGGATTTGTAATGCAGAGTTTGTGCCTATTATTTCTGGTCAGCACGCCGCAAGAGCGTTCCTGGTGAAAAAACAAGGAGACAATATGGTCTTTGACGTGCTATGAAGGATATCTGGTATTAGTCATTCAATGCCACCTCTCAAAATTTAAGACCAAAGTACAAAAGTCCACTTGGCCAACAAAGACGAAAGAAACCGCGCCCCGGCGTTCGTCCAGTGTAATTGAATTAACCGAACCACGGGTGCAACATCTTACCGCCCCTTATTGCACCAGAGATTCGTCGATTGTTTTCCGCAATTCGCGAACGAGAATTCTATCTCACAACAATGATGAAATTACATTTCGATTGTGTGCTGATATGTCGCTGCTGCAACTGCAAACACTTGTGGTGCAGCTAGGGCTGTCAGATTGCACGATCAGTGACTGAAGAGATCCACCATGGAAAATTCGTCTAGAATGTCGGCGGGACTCACTAAGGCAGGAAATTGCCAGGTTGACTCAAGTCAGCTCTGACAATGTAGCACACGGGTGAAAAATAAAGTGCAAAGGTAACTTTCTGTCGTATGGAGTCGGTTACAACGGTATGGCGAAGATCACTCCAGACGTTTAGAGAATACAACGTACGCGAGGAACCAGCGGAGTTATGTCTCAACAATGTGGGGAATTTTCCATGAAGAATAAATCTAAACAGAAATAAAACGTCGAAATAGCAGAGAAGGAGGAAGAGCTGAGTGCGTTTGGGCGCAAAAAAGAAAATCCGTCGTTCACCGCAGTGATCAGCGAAAGAGGCAGCGAGGGCTGAAATACCCGATGTGACTCCGGGACGACCAAATAAACACGAGGCCTTTCCAAGTATCGTGACTGACGGTGCGGGGATGGCAACTTCAATATTCTGTAGTGCCACTGTTCCGAAAAAAAGTCCAGTCAAAACCGCTAATCCTGAGCAAATGTATGCGGACACAAACCAAGTAGGAGTGCAGTCGACCGTCCAAGCTAGAGCCGAACAGGAAAGGCTCATCAGGACAGCATTCCGGAGGTGCGGTCAGGTAGGTCATGAAGCAAAGACCTACAATGAAAGCCAAAGTTGCGTTCTCTGTACGGATCGTGGAGGTATAGGCTGATCTAGTGCTAATCAGCGAGTAATACCGAAACAGGGAATGCTGGCATCTTGACTTTTCGGATACCGCTGCCATCTGGGTTCGGGACTACGTTCGACTTCGTGTTCTTGCCCAAGACTGAGGGTATTGCTTGGTCTGGCGTTGTGGTGGCACTGTTGTGAACTCAGCGATGAGCTTGATAACTACAGGGTGTGAAGCTTCCATACCCTGGAGAGGCCCAGCCGCGCCAAGCCTTGTATGTACTGGTGAACGGCAAAAATTGCTAACCTGCGGAAGGAGTGTCAGAAGCTCCGCCATTGGCAAAAAGTATACACGCCAAAGAGGAACTATGCGCCATAAAGGCACAGTATATATCAGCAAAAAGGAGACTCCGTAGCGCGATAAGTACAAGCAAAGCTCGCGGCCGCATAACCTGGTCAACGAGGTAAATTACGACTCGTGAGGGTAAGTCGAGATGTCATGAAGCCGGGTCCCTGTTTCGGTATTGCTCGCTGATTAGCACTAGATCAGTATTTACCTCCGCAGTGAACTGCGCTAGCAGCTGTTAAGCGGTGCACTCCGGTGCATGTTAATTTGTAGAAATTTCTAGTTCCGCCCTAAAGAGTGGACACTGTCTCGAGCCCGCAGTGTGTTTAACGCTCTGGCCAAACGAGCCACGGTCCCTGCAGAAAACGGAACTTTCGCTTTCATTGCATGTCTTCGCTTAGTGACCTATCTGGCCGCATCTCCGAAATGCGGCCGGTCCCTTGCAAATTGCTAATAGCTTCCCACCCAGAAAATCGGGGCTCTGTGGAAGCCTTCCATACTGAGTATCGCATTGTACGGGGTTGATTCCACTAGCGTGGAAAGCGTCGAGGATTTGCCACTTTTTTCAATGAGGGAGCTCGAAGAAGCGTTTTTCACCATGAAAAACAAGAAGCTTGTGATGGTATCCCGGCGAAAGTTTTCAAACTGGTGTTCCGCAAACGGCAAAACTTGCTGCTCGGGGCGTTCAACGCTTGCTTGAAGGAGAGCATTTTTTCTTATCGCTGGAAGGAAGCAAGACTTGTGCAGATCAGCAAGGGAAAGAAGACCCGGAGCTGCCGTTTGTATACCGACCGCTGTGTATGCTTGACTCGGCCGTGCTCGAAAAGTTCATCAGGAGGGTACTCGCTGAGGCGATCCGCGCCGCCGGGACTTATCCCCAAGGCAGTTCGAGCGGGTTCAAAACAGGGAGATCCACGGTGAATGCTGTTATGGAGGACGTGGATGCGGTTCATCGAGCCAAGGCACACAGCCGCTGATCTTGATGGATAGTACTCCTCATAATGCTTGAAGCCAGAAATGTCTTCAACTCCATTTCACGTGCCAAGCTATCTTTTGCGGGTATTGAGGGCTTATCTGAAACACCGCTTCCTGCTCTATGAGACGCTAGAGGGCCAGAGGAGGATGGAAATCACATCGGAAATAGCACAAGGATTCATCCAAGGGCGGACCTCTGGAACGCTTCTCACGATAGTCTATTGAGATTCGATATGCCTGAGGACACGCGCCTGGTCAATTATGGAGACGACTCTGCGGCACTTGTTGCCGGAGACAGTGTTGAACAGGCGCAAAGCAGACTTGGCGTATTGATGCGGCAGGTAAGCAAATGGACGATTCTAGCCTTGCGCTGGAAAAAACACAAGCAGTCATCTTGAACTAGAGAGTCAAAATCAACCGTTAAATACCTTGGTTTAATGCTTGATTAGAAGATGAACTTCTTCGAGCAAATCAAAAAAGCAGCAGGCAGGGTTGTAGCTGGAATCTCGGTCTTGAGTCGATTAATGGCGAATGTTAGGGTCCTATATCTACTAGGAGACATCTTCTTATGGGAGCAACGCAGTCTGCTTTGCTTTATGGCGCGGAAGTATGGGCTGATGCCCTTGACAGGCAGGTGCATCGTAAGTGCCTTGCTCAAGTGCAGAGATGGGGAGCTTTGCGAGTGGCGTCTGCTTTTCGCATTGTCTCAGAACTGGCCGTGATTGCAATCGCGGGAGTGATCCCCGTTGCCCTTCTTGCCGAGGACCATGACACTATCTATAGCCGTAACGGCGAAAACTTAAGAGAGGTGATTGCCCGTGAAGAAAGTTAATGCACCTTTACTCGTGACAAAATGAACTAAGAATCATATGGACTGTGCGGCTCATTGACAATTGAAATTCGTGGCTAAATCGAACGGACAGTGAAATTGATTACTTCCCTATCCAACTTCTAAGGGGGCACGGAGGTTTTCAGTCTTACCTTCAGGGGATTTAGAAGGCACGATCGCTTGATTATGTGTTTTGCATTGGAGTGGCGGACGACGCTGAACACACCTTTTTCTCTTGTAAAGGGTGGGACGGCTTTCGTCAGCGGCTTTATGCAGGCACAGTCTCTCCAGACAACATTTTCAGAGAAATGATGGGGAGCATTAGTAGCTGGTGTCGCGTTGCGCATTATGTTCGGGCTCTTCTTATTGCGAAGAAGATTGAACTCGACCGGCGAATGGACCGGACGAGAAGGGGTTCCATGAACTTTTAATCAAACTGTGATTTCTTTAATTGACAGTGGAATTATGATTGCCGCATTTAGACCAGGAATTGCTTATTAAAACATTACACAACCATTGCACGGCTTATCTGCATGGAACACCCGCGGCTGTGATTTCGATGCAAACCAAATAATTCACTCCAGTTGCACTTTTGTCTGTGTTGTTGCCGTGCGTGAAATGTTTCAAGTCAACCCCGTATTTCTTCGAATTCACTGAGTCCCTTTTTTGCAATCCTAAATAATAATTTGGTCGTCTCCCTTCTAAGAGTTTGAAGGGTTCAACGATGAGTAACGCGGAAGTACAAATTGTCGAAATCAACTCTAATGAGGCTTTGCTTTGAACGATTTGTAAATCTTACTGGGACGACACTATCGCACTCGCATATAAGGGTAAATGCGTGATCAGAATGATTTATACATATCGATACTATCTACGAACAAACTGCACTGCTAGGCAAGTACGAAAAAAAACTTTCCTTTCTCGTGGCTAGTTCGGATAAACCATGGAGAGTGCCGGCGGCGCCATCTATCCACTCGCATTAACAACATTCGAATAAATTTCGAATGTTGTTAACCCTCCTGCGCCACATCACTCGTCCCCAGATGTAACCGAGGGGTTTCAACGACCAAACCCGGAACTGCGTTCTCCATCATTCCGCAAAGCGAACGCGACGTTGTTTTGGGGCGCACACGGTCCTCAGCCTAGATAAGAAGACCGCCTTTTTGTGTCCTCCGACCTCGATCTGCAAGAAATGCTCTCCCCGCTAGAAAACACGGTACGGGTCTTCCTATCGATGCAGCGGCGGCTTTCGGACAACACCTGCCGTGTCCAGTTCCTTGGGCTCACAGACCGGTGCGGACGAATGTCGGGTGAGAGACGTGGCTTTGATTTGACTTTGTGAGACCCGATGTCTTGTCGAAGACCGGATCACTTGGGAGCCTTGGGTTCTTGCCCGTATACCAGCTCCGTGGGGCTGGCAGCAAATTCCTCTCGACGGACTGTTCGTAGGTCGAGTAGGACGAGAGGCAAGACTTGAGTCCAGGACGGATCGTCGCGTGCCATAATGGTGGCTTTCAGCGCTCGGTGCCAACGTTCTAGCATCTCATTGGATTGCAGGTGGTATGCCGTAGTCTGCTGGCGTTTGAAACCCGGGAGTTTGCCTAACTCCGAGAAAAGGGTGGACTCAAATTGCATTCCCTGGTCAGTGATCACCACTGCCGGGTCACCAAAGCAAGGAATTCACTCTCGACAGAAGGCTTCGGCACAAGATTACGTCGTAATATCCTTCAGAGGTATTGCTTCAGGCCATCGCATAAACCTGTCGATGATTGTAAGGCAATACTTGAAACCGCGCGAGTCTCGCAAAGGGCCTACTATGTGGACTTGTATGGTGTGGAGCCGTTTGGTAGTGTGGGGGAATGAGCCCTCTTCTTTCCTTACTTGCCTGGTGCCTTTACACTTCTGGCATGCGATGCACTCTCTGGCCCAGGAGTTGACATCCTTGTTCATGGAGGGCTAGAAGTATTTTTCGGTGACTAACCGATTTGTTGTCCTGATACCTAGATGCGCTAAGTCGTGAACCGCCTGGAACGGTTCCTTGCGAAAGGTGGCCAGAATGTATGGCCGGGGTCCCTTTTCCGAGTATTCGCAGCAGAGAGAAAGGTTCAGGCCGAAGATGGGCAACTCCCGAAATTTGTATTTGGGGTTTGATTTGAGGCTTTGAAGTACTGCGTCATCCTCCAGTGCCTTGGCGATAGCCGAGAAATCGAGTAAGGCAGGAGTGTTAACCTCGAAACCACATGACAGAGCGTCAGCAACTATGTTATCCTTGCCGGACACGAACTAGATATTTGACGTAAACTGACTTACAAAGCTCAGGTGTCGAAGCTCACGAGGGGACTGTTTGTCGGGTTTTTGTTTCAAAGCATACGTGAGAGGCTTACAGTCCGTGAACATTATGATCGGCCTGCCTTCTAAGGAGAAGCGAAAGTATTTAATGCTCAAGTACGCGGCCAGCAGTTCTCGATTGTAAGGTCTGTAGTTCCGTTAAGCGGGGTTTAACTGCCTAGAGAAAAAGCTCAACGGCTGCCAGACCTGATTCACTTTTTGGTGAAGGGCAGCACCTACAGCGATGTCAGAGGCATCAACAAACCGGCTAGGGGTGCATCCTGTAGAGGAAATGCCAAGAGTGGAGCGTCGGCCAGTTGTTGAAGGGATTTATCAAACGCGCGCACAGCCTCTTCAAACCACACAATCACTCGTGTGCCTTTTGATTTGGGGCCAGATAAGTACGCGTTCAAAACGGGCTGGCATTGGCAGCCTTGGGCAGGAAACGACGATAGAAGTTTAGCATGCCCAAGAACCTCCTCAACTCCTTCACGGTTTTCGGACGCGGGAAGCTTGTAATTGCTTGCACCTTGTTTGGGTCGGGCTGTATTCCTTCCGGGGGAAATGGAGTGGCCGGGGAATTTCACCTGTATTTGAAGGAAATTGCATTTCTCAGCGATTAGGACTAACCCGGCCTCAAGGAGACGTTGAAAAATGCTCTCGTGATGGGCTAAGTGGTCAAACTATGAGGGAGAAGCGACCAAAACATCATCCAAGTACACGAAACAGAAATCGAGGTTTCGCAGGACCGAGTGAATGAACCTTTGAAAGGTTTGCGCCGCATTGCACAACCCGAAAGTCATCCGTGTGAACTCGAAGAGTCCAAAGGGTGTGCATATTGCCGTCTTTGGAATATCTTCTGGAGTTACAGGGATTCGGTGATATGTCTTGGCTAAATCCAAGGTCGAAAAGATGCGGCAATTTGGGAGATGATGCGCGAAGTCGTGGATAAGCGGAATTGGATATCGGTCTGGAATAGTTTGTGCATTTAATCTTCTGTAATCCCCACAGGGGCGCCGTTTGGCTTAGGGACCATATGCAGAGGGGAAGACCAACAGCTGTTTGAAGGTCTACAGATACCCTGTTGAACAAGCTGCTCAAATACTTTTCGCGCAATAGCCAGCTTCTGGGATGGTAGAGAACGCACCTTCGAGAAGATCGGGGAACTAATGGTGTTAATGTGGTTGTGCACATTGTGCTTCACTGCTTTTGAGAGACCACACTCGGTAGTAATCTGGCTGAACTTTTGGAGGAGCGGCCGAACACGAGAGACGGTAATGTCTTCTAAAAGTAAGGAAAGATTCTTACTTGGGTGAGATGCCATTTGGCCCGACGAATTAAGGTTGGTCGTGGGATCTGTAAGAGACTTGTTTTGTAAGTCCACCAGCAACCCATAATGACACAAGAAGTCTGCGCCTAGTATGTTGTTAACCCTGCTGCGCGACAAATTAGCAAATCCCTTCCCTCCCGTTGGTGAATGGGATTCCATGGCTTGATGGCTCCCAAGGTCGGGAGCGTGAGGCCTAGCACCCAAAGCACTATGTCAAACGGTTCCAGGCTAGTTCTCTGATGACAGGGGAGGCATTTAGTTGGTAGTTCGGCATCGTACTGTTGCGGGAGTCCAACACTCTGTGCGCATTCACCTACTCTACTTCCAAAAAAAATTCTCTGTTGGTGCATAGCACTGGATTATTGAAATGCTCCCGAACCTGGATGGGAATCGAGCGGTCAAAATTCTGCAAAAAGCCGACTTTCATGCCACAAAAGTGCGTTTTGTGAAAGTCGCGTCTACTACCACTTGCCTGTCCAGAATACTAAGGCGCAGCAGGGAAGCGGAGTACTCTTCAAAGTCCCAACAACACCCTTCGGTTCGAAATATTCCGCTCTATCAGAAGAGTTCTCACTCAAGTTCGAGAAAGCGAGTATTCATTGTCGAGGAGGGCGTGCACTTTCCAGAAACTGAATATAAACCGATAGCCAAAGGTCATATATGATACATGAAGTTTTTGACGTTTCGGTTGCAGAGGAGTTTCGTAATATCCAGCTTGCTAGCCTTTCGTGACAAGCAGGGTATACTTTCAATTTTTTTCCTAAACTCCCAACGCAGAAGAAAGCGTACTGTGGTGTATATATAATAGTTGAACCCTATTACGCATCCCTTTTCCCTTTGAAACTTGAAGTGCAAATTATTGACCCAGAAGACCATGTTTTCCAAAAGCCTTTCCTGTTCCAATTTTTTCTCTTTTTCTTGTTACTCGCAGCCAATTTTATCTATTGAATGATCCCACCATGTGTTAGCCAACTAAATGAATGAATTGAATATTGGTTTCGGTAAAATAACGCAAAATCATTGGCTTCAATTGAAATTTATAATTATAATTTGCTTAGGATCATGAAAAATTCAGTAATAACGCGGCCATTGATTTGGATGCAAAATGAAAATTAATTTTTGTTTGCTTTCGGCTATGGGGAGCAATTTCAAAACACATTTACGATTAATTGAATCAAATTTTATATCATAAATTTGGCTAATGAAGGTGTTTTATTTGCTCCAGAAATATGGGGTTGTTATTTTAGGTTGTATCTTGAATTTTGAATATTCATAGGGTGTGTGTACGTTTTTTAGGTTGTATCTGTTCTTTATTGACTATGTACACATTTGTGACCCTTTTAGATACTTTTAATTTTTGTGCAGAAAAGGCTTCCCAAATCGCGTAGTACCGTCGATGTAAGGACTCGCTATATACCTTTCGCCATTCAATCCATCAAAACGTTTCTTCCTTATCAAAGCCAAGGAAGATTAGGTGTGAAATGTGCAGAAAAACACTTACCGCTTTTTCCTACGCTAGGTGCACCGAGAACTGCTATTTTCACTTCAGTGAGCGAGGACTTCTTCCGGCGGATGCCACGCGTTGTCATATTCCCGCCTTATGATGCGTCCCCGGCACTTTACCTCCCTTGACTACGAATTTCAAACAACAAATCAACTTCCACACTCCACGGTAATTTTTCAAGCTGAACACTTTTCTTGATTAAATTTTCACCGGATGCAGCAATACAGTCCGATGGGTTGCTTGTCCCTGCCTGGCTGGCTCGCTCCTTAGCGTTATCCTCGTGAGGTATCCACTTTACACAGGTACAAATATACGAGATTACGTTTGTATTTTCTCCTAGTTATGTTTCCGACAGGATTATGGCGACAGGACGAATATATAACTTATCAAAGGGGGTGACTGGTCACAGAAAAAAAAATGTAAAAAGAAAGTCAATCACGCGAGAAATTTGTAAAATTCACACGTAAAACTCGGAGGAAAGCTCGAACTGAATTAAATAAACAACAAGTTAGTGTTCTCGGACATGGATCTGGCAGAAACAGAGCGGAGCCGAGCGAAACTTCTACCCAAATTCATTTTTATAAATAGCCTTTGGGTTAAAATTAACGAAAGATGTGTTCGCGTTTGATGCTTCACCAAGAGCGGCGAGAACGCGGTGGCAATCCGCTTACCTCAATCAAACTTACGGTGAAATAGGAAAAATTCCGTACGTGAAGTTCGACGGAACAGAGACCGCACTTGGACGACTTGTACAATAACATGTCGGGAATATTCAAGTGCATTAACCAACCCTCGCTCCTTCATCCCCAGGCGGCCGGATGGGCTGGGAAACATCGCTCCCAGCTGCTCTCCGGTGGTTTGCACCTCCATACGATTACGCTCGTGGAGTCTATGGTGGAAGCAAGTCGGAGATGCAGATGCCTGTCAAATACTCATAGCGAATACAAGTCGCATCGCCGCTGCTCGAAGTGTCCTATTTTTGGATGCTGGGATCTCCGCTCTGGCCCAATTACGATAAACAAATTATCAACATGCCTTCCTGCCTTGCTGTAAGCTCCCACATGGCGACCAGCGGCAGGTGGATTTACAGGACGGGCTACACCGAATGGAAAAAGGAAAATTGCTTACAAATTACAGTTTAGTCCGAATTTCCTGGTTGGGCGTGTTTGGTATGGTGGAGTGCACTTGGTGGAATTGATGCTTTTTGGGAAGGCTTTGTTTGGAATTCCGGTAAACAATATGCTTCCCCGATTATTTGCTTTAGTATTTAAAATTAGACTTGGAAGCAACATACATACTCGCATATGCACGTCACGATATCTTCATCGCGTGGATTGATTCGCAATAAAACTCGAATTATTTCTTATGAAGTAAAATGCATTTCGATGGGAATCTGGTTTTGGTCTGTCTCGGGTGGTTGAATCTATTACGGGAGCTCGATAAATAAAACAAAACTTAAAGGAATCATCAGCGTCTTTATTCATTTTGCGGATTGCTCTGTTCCTCAGCGAATTCCTATTTACCCATAAGTTTGAAATGGTTCTCGATAAGTGATCTGCAGTCGTAAATGCATCCTTCTGAGATACAAGATGACGAATGAAGAATAATTCAACTGGAAGACCGCGTTTTCCCAAAAAAGATTCCAGAATTCGCTATCCAATCATAGCTTCATCGGGCCAAGTACCGCCAAGTACTTGGCGCAGTGTCTGGGTGCACTTGGCTGAAAACATCCGTGAAACAAGTGTCTCTGTTGCGGACTGTGTGGTCGACCCGGTTTCTTGGGTCCACATTTTAGCGCCACTCGCTGAACAGACGTTGCGAGTAATTTGCCAACGATATGCCAAGTGAACTTGAACGACAGAAAAAATATGCCCACGCGGTTTCTCCCAGCTATATGTGATGGTGGTCGCATAGCTGGGCTAAAATTAAATAGACAAATTTGTGTCACCGAAAGCATTCGCAAAAATTGTCTTGCATGCTTTTTTCCCCAGCAATGATACGAAGTAGAACGTTCCGCGATTTTCCATTATTTCAGATGAATGCAACGTTAATGTCCTTTTCCGTGTTGTTTTTCGGCTACGCTGGAAGACAAATTAAACAGTGACTGATGAAAAGATGTGAAGGAGGAGGACATCAGGAAAGCAGGCATTATTATAGGAAAGGAAAGCGAATGATTGATGAGGACGGATGTCTTTTGAAAATATTACATTTTCCGGCTCGAGTTGTGATGAATGCATTTGTTTCAAAACTCAATTTGCTTGATAATGTAATTCGGTGTCAAGGGATATTCCTTGGGGAAATTGAAATATTTATCTTATTTCTTTGTGAAATGGAAAATTCTGAAGTTGAAATTTAGTTAAGTCATGAATCAGGTGTCCCATGTGATGCGAAATATTATATATATATAAATACATTTCCAGGTATATCTGGGTGAGAATTGTCAGTTTGTTTTGTCAAAATGAAAAAGGAGGCATGCTTCGCTGTTGAGCTGTAAAAAGTGGATTTAAATGATTCGAGGCCATTACTAGGTAAAGAGATACAATAATACTGAGTTTTCCCTACTATATACTCTACTCATAGATATACATACGTATAAAATGTATCAGCCGTCATATAGGAAAGACAAAAATGTGGCTTGGCATGCACATCTGATCGTTCTAGGCTATAATCATAATCATTCCTGATGCTTTTTGGAAGACAATCGCCCTTCATTACGTCTACGAGTGAAGCAAGAGAATGAAATCTTTCATTATTCAGTGCCGTCTCGCCATAATAATTTATTAGACAAAGGCACTTCCAGATGGGCATTTGCCTCTCGTCCACGAGGAAAAGGATGCTTTCGGTTGCAGTTTAAATTACTGTAAATTTTCAGCCCCCAAACGTTACGAGGGGTGTCTCCGTTGACCTTTGTAACTATTATGTAATTAATAAATTTGATTATTCTTATTTGTTTTTCTATCTTTTTGACGACTGATTGCAGACTAACCAGTCTGGTTCCTACGAAGCGCCGGTCCCATGGTTGTCATCCTGCCATTAGCAGATAGGTGAGCTACTCAGGCGGGTGAGTTGTGCTGCGCTACGGTGAATCTCTGCTAAGCGGCTTCATACTGCAGCAGCTCTACAATACCCTATCCCCGGCTGATACTGGGTTTCAGTGATAAGACCCGACTCCTACCGCGTTAACTTTAGGGGCGCAGATCGAATCTCACGGACAGTGCACCTTTCTTCTCCGAGATCTCAGCCTAAGGGACAAAAGGCTTTAGCCTGGACGCGGAGGAGTCTTGGGCCCGCCGTCTACGTAAAGCCTAAAGTGGTGCTCAACTCCGTTTAATACTTCATATGGGCCGTTATGTAGTGGTTGCAGAGACTTCCGGAAAGCATCCACGTGAACCAAGACGTGTGTGCCCACGTCGAAGTCCTTGGGGGTGTTACCCTTCGTTGAAGAATAACGGAATGGCGGGAGCGATTTTAGTTTGGCTACGGCGTCCCGGAGCAAGCGCAAAAGCCCAGCGCTGGAAAGGGCTGATCTAGTATCGAAGACAGGATCGCTAAGGAGTCTCAACTTCTACCCGTATACTAACTCGGTGGAGCTGGCCGCAAACTTTCCACTATGGGTTGTTGTAGGCCAAGTAAAACGAAGGGCCTTTCTCCCGTCCACAAGCGGGGTCAGCTCGTCGTAATCGGTTTCGTCATTTGGCTTTATTAAATGCCTGATTTGGATACAATCTCGAGGCTTTTAAATCCCCATCCAGCGTGTCAAGCCACCGTTGTTTCGGCTGGCATTTTGTTCGTTTACCATCGACTTCGATGTTCAGACCAATTTGTGTATATGTGAATTCTCGTTAGCGTGAATTACGTGACCATACAACGAAGAGTAATCGTGTGCCATTATAGCGGTCTTCAGTGTCCCATGCCAGTATTCCAGCATCCCGTTGGATATACCGGTGGTATGTAGTCGTCCCACAGCGTTTGAAGCCTAAGAGTTTGCCTAACTCCGAAAACAAGGTAGACTCGAATTGCCTGGTAAGTAATGACTTTGGCTGGAACTCCAAAGCGTGAGATCCCTTCCCAAAAATGGTCAAATATCATCCAGAGTTATTGCCTTAGGATACCGCGCGTGAAGCTATCGATGATTGTGAGGCAATACTTGAATCCATGCGAACCTCGTAAGGGCCATTGATGTGTATGTATAATAGATCGTGTAAAAACGCTGAATGACCCAGGAGCTAACATCATTATTCATGCATCAGCTTCGACATCAACGGCGCAACAACCGGTATTTGGTTTAGGCCTACCTTAGTAAGGAGCTCCAGACAACCCGGTTTTGCGCCGAGACCTATCGATTCGATATCTCTAAAAGCTGTGTGGCATCCTGACCTCCGCGACAGGGTCTGCCACATTTTCTTTTCCTACTATAGATATTGCGCTTATAGATTTTTTGGACAGGATCATCCTCATCCACACAGAATAAGCGACGCGCCCATCGTAACCTATTGAGCCGGATTTTATCCACAATCGGATAGTCATGGTATTATCATTGATCTCGTCCTTATGTAGGCTACGGAATTACCGATCCTCATGTAGAGAGCCAAAAATTCTTCGGAAAATTCTTCTCTCGAATGCGACCAAAAGTTTGCAATTTTTCTTGTTAAGAGGGAATACGTGAGGACTGGCAAGATCTTTATCTTGTACAGAAAGAGCTTTGACCTTATGGTGAGACGTTTCGAGTGCAAACAGTTTTTGTAAGCTGAAATAGGCTCTGTTGGTTCTCAATGACGGAGCGCGGATTTCATCGCCATAGGCGTTATCAGTAGTCATTTTCAACCCTAGATAGGAGAAATTATCAATGGTCTCATAGTTGTAGTCTCCTATCTTAATCCTTCTGGTTTGACCAGTGCCATTTGATGTTGTTGGGTGGTTGGTTTTTCATCTTCAGGACCCCTGTTGGCTGTGATTATTGTAGCATCCATTACCCACTTATGCTCTGTTTCCAATAGCTGTGCTGTGGATGGCTTCAGTGTTAACATTCACTTGATCGTCAGAGGGGATTCAAGGTGGTGATGTGGTGGTGCTGATTCGAGCCCGGAGCACCATTCCAACGAGACAGTGATCCGAGTCTATATTGGCCCCCCTATATTTTCTGACATCCATCTAGTTTGAAAATGGGCGGCGTTCGATTAGCATGTGGTCAATTTTGTTGAAAACGGTCCCGTCTGGGGAAGCCCACGTCTGTTTGTGGACCACTTTCCGCACAAACCAGGGGCTTCTGACAACCATTTCATGTGACACTGCTAACTGAGTAATCCGCAGTCCGTTATCATTGGTATCGTTATGTAAGCTATGAGAGCCAACGTATCGCCTGAATACGGGCTCTGTCCCTACTTAGCTGTTAAAATCCCCAAGTATGATTTTGATATCATTCCCGGGACAGGCTTCGAGGGTTCGTTCAACTGCTTCGTATAAAGTACCCTTCTCCGACTCTGCAATCTTCTCTGTAGGGGTGTGAACGTTAATGAGGCTTATATTTCTAAATTTGGCTCACAAACGCAGAGTGCATAGTCTTTCGTTTATGTTTTCTCTGCTCATAATAGCAGGTTTCATTTTTTGGCTGAGAAGAAATCTACTCCCAGCACATGATTTACTGGATGACAGCTATCATATGTGGTGTAGTGCTGCTCCAGCCTCATATTGAGTCAGGGTATCGGTCAGCTGCTGGGCAGTATTCGATCTGTACAACGAGCTCATGTCCCATGAGAATAACGCTTCGCGTTCACTTTTTTGAAGCGACCCCCGGCTCGTCGAATGCTTCAGCCTCGACAAGAAGATCCACTTGGACCCACCTTGCAGCGGCCTCCGAGGAGCGACCACCCGAATGAGGACCTGTGAACACGTCTCGAGGTGCCTGGAGGTGTAGACCTCTTTTGTCGCGGTAATAGCTTCGAAGCTGCGTCTCTGGGCAGTCCAGCATTCCAGAGTCGCTTAACCCTGTTCTGATGTCCAGCACAGGGTCGGTGAGGAGGCGCAGATTCTCCCCGTACACCATCTCCGCGGGGTAGTCGTGGACTCCTCTTGGGGGGTTATGAGAAGGCCGAGGAGAACGAAAAGCAAGGACCGAGTCTCGTAAAGGGCCGATGATGTCGAGATGGGTGGTGTGAAGCGCTTAGTCAACCTACTTTCTTTCGTACGTGCTTGTTGACCTTGCAATTCTGGGAGACAATGCACTGTCTGGTCCAAGAGTCTATGTCCTTCTTGGGCATGGACGGCCACAAGTATTTACCAGGATGGTTCGTCGTCTTGATGCCTAGGTGCGAAGGATCATGGATTGCGTAAAATAACTTCCTACGAAAATCGGCCGGAATGAACGGCCTGAGCCCCTTATCTGAGGTCTCGCAGAATAAATAGGAAACTCCTTGAACTTGTATTTGGAGTTTGCCTTCAAGTTCTGAAGCTCTGCATCGTCTTTTTGCGCTCGGCGATTGCCATATAGTCTCTTGCGGCAGGGACTGTGACCTTGGACATTCGAGACAAAGCCTCTGCAACAACATTGTCTTTTCCAGACACGTGTTGGATGTCGCTTAGTTGCCGAAGTTGGCGAGGGAACACTTTGTCTGGCTTTTGTTTAAGCCCTTACTTTCGCGCTTAAACAAAAGCCGGACAAAGCATCCGTGAACCCGGTGAATGACCACCAGGGAGCGAGGTACGTGGCGAGTCGTTCAAGATCGTAGACGTTCTAGTCACGTTGAGCTAGGTTGAGTTGCCTCGAAAAGAAGCTCAACAGTTGCCAGATTTGATTCATCCTCGGAGTGGTGAATAACGATGCCTACCGCTGTATCTGAGGCATCGGCGAACACAGTTAGAGATGCATCTGACTGAGGAAATGCCAGGAGCGTTGCATCAAGAAGCTGCTGCTTGACTGTCTCAAACGTATGGACAGCGTCAGCAGACCACGCGAACTCGCGGGAGTCTTTGGTTTTGGGCCTAGACAAGTAAACGCTTGGTGATGAGCGGTCTTGGGCAAGAAACGATGATAGAAGTTTAGCATACTCAAAAACCTTTGCAGATCCTTCACCGTGGTTGGTAGGCGAAGCTTTTAATCGTCTAAGCCTTGCCTAGGTCTGGTTGGATACCGTCAGAGGTTATTAAGTTACTGAGAAATTGAACCTGCTTCTAGAGCAATCTGCATCATCTGTGTATATGAAACAAAAGTGTAAGTTTCGTTGGACGAAGTGGATGAACCTTTGAAAGGTCTTCACAGCATTGCACCAGCCGAAAGTCATCCTGATGAATTTGAGGAGACCGAAAGATGTGCAGATAGCCGTCTTTGGAATGTCTTCGGGAGCACCAGGGATTTGGTGTTCCGCCTTGGCTGGTCCAAGGTCGTAAAAATACGGCAGTTCGTAAACGAGTGCGCATAGTCATGGATGAGTGGAATGGAGTCGGTCGGGAACGTCAGACATTATAATATCTACATGGCCGTCGTTAGCCGTTTTGCTTAGGAGCCAAATGAAGTGGAGAGGACCACCAGCTATAGGAAGGTCTGCAAATAACCTGTTTCATCGAATCGTTAAACTCTTTCGACGCACCTTTGAAAAAATTGGGGAGCCGGTAGTGTTGATGTAATGCTGTACATCATGCTTAACTGGCTGGGAAAAACTACTTTCAGTAGTAATGTTGCGGTACCTTTTTAGGAGTGCGCGATGCGGTGTTCGGCCACATCTTCGAAAATAATGGAGAGAGTGTTGTTTTTGCAGGTGTAAATTTCCCCTAACGTTTGTAAAGAAGTCGCCGGGTTTATCAAGGCCTTGCTCTGTAGGTCCACTAAAAGCCCGTAGTAACATAGGAAGTCTGCGCATAAAATGGGGATGCTAATGTCAGCCAGAACGAATCACCATGAAAACTTTCGTTGCGGTCCGAGACTACCGTCCACCTGTCTATAGCGGGGAGAGGAGAGGAGTTCTTGGCAGCCAATCGTTGGTTTTGCGGAATTTAAGTGTTCGGACGGGGCACAGGGAGAACCGACACCTCAGCACTCGTTTCGCC
This sequence comes from Hermetia illucens, assembly GCF_905115235.1. Lineage (NCBI taxonomy): Eukaryota > Metazoa > Arthropoda > Insecta > Diptera > Stratiomyidae > Hermetia > Hermetia illucens. The sequence goes on from NC_051850.1 coordinate 164,042,914, forward strand.
TAGAATGCAACGCCTGCTCAGGGGGTTGAGGATTGGAAGGTGACGTGGTACTGCGCTTCGAGTAGCCGTCCCCGAGGCACCCAGCGATACTAATTTTCTGCGTTAAAAGTGCATTCGGTGGTACATTTAGTCACATGAGTTTCGTATTTACAATGATGCCCGCAAACCATCGAGACCGATGAGTGTCCCGGCGTGCGACTGCCCGAAGGCCCTTTTCGGTAAGTACACCTCGATCGTGGCTGTCATCGAGATCTACCCCTCGAACGTAAAATACCGTCCGTCGCTGCGAGCTTTGTGATTGCGTCCGCTAGTGTCGTCACCATCCCCTTTAGCTCGTCGACCTGCCGAGTCGCGTCTCGGGAAACCTCCGCGACAATGAGGTATGCATACACCACGAGTACTTTGTGGGCCGTGGACAACACCTCCAGCTACCCCGAGTCGGCGCAGACCAAGATGGTGCGGGTGCTCTCCGGGAACCGCTGTAGCCAGAGAGACTTTACTAAGTCTGAATCAACCTTATCTCCACCCAGCTGTCTCATTTCTCGAAGCAACTGGCCGGGGGTATGGTCGCCTAACGCTAGCTCATTTAGCAAGAATTAAGCTTACTCAAAGACGCCGAATAAGCTACTCCTTTAGACGGAGGTACGAGCATTCTTCAAGCACGTCCGAAGCAGACCGAGGAGGGTGTAGTTGAAACAAGCGGTATCCGCGGTAATTATTGGAATCACGGTGGCGGATTGCGCCGCCAACGGGCGAATCTCGTCTCCCGTGGTCTTATCTTCGCACGACGTATTCAATTTTGTAAAAGGAGAGCGGAAAAGAAACGGAAGACCGGAGTGGACAAATTACCAAAACTACCCCAACAAGAACTTCTTGCTGACACGTGCAATGGAATTCCAATTCAATTTAAAACATATTACAATAAAATAATTATTGATCTTGCTATCCCCCATAATAGCAACATTGAACGTAAATACGTGGAGAGGAATGTGAACTATGAGCCACTGGCTCGGGAAATCAAACAAATTTGGCGTCTCGAGCGGGTGGTTGTAGTTCCCATAATATTGTCCGCTACAGGTATTATACCTAACTCCCTTGTGGCTTTCCTTGATGTCCTGGGAATGGGATGGGATGGGATGGGATATCATTCTGCATACGTGCTCGCTATTGCGGGGAGTTCTCGATGGATTCTGCCATTGACCTACCACCGGCGGTTACCACCTGCGCCCCTTTAAAGAAATGAAATTAAAACGATTACGTTGGCTGGTTTCGTGGATTATTCTAGCTGTCTTTAGGAATCCACCAGATTTTTTGTGCCAGCCAAATGTCTGTATGGCTTGCGCTGGAGTTACAATTTAACACAACGGTTGGCTGAGCCCGTTGCTCGCTCTTAGGCTGTATTGCAGGATTTGGAGCAGCTTATTGATGTACAAATGACTGCAGAAACTGCGGATAATCAACTGCCAGTCCAATGCAGTTTTTCTTTCGAATACATTACCACGATTCACTCTGAAACAGGAAGCAGGTTACAACTGTTCGAAGCGGGCTAAGGCATGCGCTGCCAAGGGAATTGTGGGCTTAGACCTGCGATAAAGCCAGAAGAAAAGCAAATGTTTGCTGGATCGCCCAAGATCCGGGGGCTCAGATGATCGACAAGCCTGATGGTATTTATCAGTATATACGTATTCATCGGAACTAGCTCTAAACCCAGCTGTTTAGATACTAAAGGATTACAAAAGAGTTAGTACCTTTAAATCTACTAATTTTCTTTTAGGAACGCAGCCTCTATTGGCAAACTTCAAAGCTAAAAATATTTAACAGTGTACGACAGATATCTTGGTTCAACTGTGGATCAGCCAGGTGTCCTTTCCTACGAATATATTTAAAACTCCTTGGATGTAATTACAATCAAGCTTATACCAAAGTTCAAAGGTTTTGAATATTGGACTTCAATGGTATTTGAGATTAGGTATTCAGACCAATTTCAATTGACATTTGACGTCGAATCTCGTTGCTATGGTTGCTGCATTCCATGAAACAATAAACGAGCCTGTGATTGCCGCTCACGTTTGCTTCCTGTGAAGTGGAGATGGGATCCGTACATCACCGCACACATCCTTTGAATTAATCGACTCGCCCTATAAACCTTACATTCACAGCTTTTCTATTAATTTTCAAACGCTATTCTCCAGGCATCCCTTCCACTTGAGAAAATTAGCAAGAAAAGAAAATCCTGATATACAAAATCCTAAGCACATCCAGAAGAGAGCCTCTAAAAGCAATGAATCCGATATGAAACCGAGGTTTTAAGTTTCGTTTGCTAAATTGTTTTGAAGGAAGGATATAGGCCTTCTAAAAGTGATAGTAGTGCCAGATCAAATCAAATCAATTGCGACGTCAGCGGCGATGATGATCCATTGCTTTGAATTATGTACGCCTTATCGAGTTACGAGCGCGATAAAAGTGAGATAAAAGTGAATCCTCACTCCCAATTCGGGGGGATTACGTTGAAGATTTCAAGAGGAAAATCAGCACAGCCTTTCCACTGGCACCTCACTTAAGTTGCCTTGCCTCGACGCCATGCGGAGCAAGTGGATTCTTGAATACGAGCGCGTTCCTTTTTTCGTACGCACAACTTCAGTGAATCCCACTTTTACACAAAAGGACAACGAGGACAATAAAAGCGTAATAACTTTTCTTAATATGAAAGACGAGAAATCGTTTTTCTAAAGCTGCAAAACTTCTAAACATTTAAGGGTTCGTGTTGGGATTTTCATTTTTTTCCTCATGTCGTCTTCGCGCCCACTAGTGTCGGGAATATATTGGGGAAATAATCCTCATGTGTCAGAGGACTCGCATCTCTCTTCAAGTTGGTACTAAATACAAAGTGGGAATGCGCATCGAATCTCTTTATCCGAAGAGCGTTTGAGTGGATGGATCCTACTCAGCTCCCCATTCCCAGCGAGCGAGTTCTGTTACAAGGACGATTCGATTTGAGTTTACTTGTGCAGAGAGCATTGAGTCCTTGTCAGCACGAGTGGAGTATATATGGTGGCAAATATGTTGGACATGAAAGAAGCGAGCGAAGAAGCGTTGAAATTTCAAAGAAGCTGTTCGTTTCGATGCGATGTGATAGGGATGATAATGGCGTAATAGGACTGTATTAAAGCGAAATATAAAACATAAAGTTTTATGGCTATGGTAATAATATTGTAATAAAATCGCACATGAGAAAGCAAATCGTCGAAAATTTTGTTATTACGCTTGATTATGTGATAGTTTGGCTGCTAACGGATTCATGCATGGTCCTTGGGTAAGGAACAGATTCCTAGAATTAGAGTGCTTGAATCTTAAATGAGAGTTAGTTTCATGCAATTTTGGAGTACATAATGTAGTGGATGGAATTGAGGTTTTGTCCTCGAACTATCTATCCCTGGGTTCAATGTTGTCCATTCGAGGACAGACTATCAACATCACTGGGAGATTTAACGAATATCAGACACACAGAACGATAAGCACTGAAGTGTATGGGATGGGCATGTTTGGAAGTGGGTTGAATCACAAAATATTCGTATTAAGAAACGAAAAAAGAAAGCAGCTCTGCAATATTTGTATCGTTATGAAAACTCACTACTTTTCAGAGGTACTCCAGTGACTTGCTTCTTTAAAATACCTAGGGCTAGCATGTATTCTCAAAGTCAACTGCTTAATATTGGTTTTAATAATGATATTCGATGGCGCCTAAGACCCTGGTGTTCCAGTGAGAAGGTGTGGTCCTATCCATAATATCCACTGATAATTGAATGCATCATGAACTCCGCTGAACTCAGTGACCCCACTTTCAGTTGAGGACTCAGAGTTCACTGGAAGTATTCCCTGGTTGGTCCAAGGTTACAATAGTGGTAGTAAAGCTTTAAATAAAGGCAGACTTATCAATTGCAGTAATCAGCTATCATATTTGGACGCGAATTGGTTTTTGAAATGTTCGAAAACTCTTAATAATGGTATTTCCTCCTTCTTGAGCGGAAGGTGCAACGTGGGACTCTTTCCTTTGCGGCACTGTCCTATTCCACTCCAGAAAGCCTGATTGAAATAAGTGCAAACAGGGTGTCGGATTAAAATTTACAGCCACCTCAAGGCGTGTCATGATTACCTAGGAGCGGTTACGGACTGAATAATGGCTGCGAGATTCCAATCCAGAACAAGAAACTTTTCAGTGATGCAGTATTACGTATTCCTCTAATTACTATCATAATGGCCAGCGGTAAGCGGATCTTTGCAAAGGTTACCAGAAAGTCAGTTGGTTTTCAACTGACCGGCAGTATACAGGCACTAAGAATGATCATACTGTCATCTGCAGTGAATGTAGGAGCTGCGTTATGTGTTCTGGACGTGCTTAACAAAAAAGGCGGTGATTTTTGTCTAAAAAAGGATCATCATCTGATGGTCACTTCAGTTTACTTGTGTTTTTCATCCGCTGTTTCTCGCAGTGTTGGAACGCTTCGACCGCCTACCATTTTTAACACCAATGAATTGCATGACCCAGCTGTCGCTCGATAGTGGTTGACTTATTTTGCTAATTGGATGGAATGTGCTTGAAATAATGCTGTGTCTTTAACACTTGCCTCCGATATCGGTGAAGATAAAGAGTTCGAAAACTGGTTTAAACTGTTCGATATCTAGTAAAGTTCATCTCCCGTGGATTAACTTGTAACTTGCAAATACGGGCTTTTCCTCCAAGTAGAAGTGAAATTATCTAGGGCACCAATACGCTCAAGTGAACTTTATCGTTGCTCATGCAGTTTGTACAGCACTATTCTTCCTTTCCTAAGCCTTTGTTCGGTTCACAAGCGGGATTGGCTTGCCGTGATCGGTTTTGCCATTTGATTTTATTAAATGCCTGATCTGGATGCAAACCCCATCCAGCGTATCAAGCCACCGTTGTTTCGGTCGGCCTTTTGTCGTTTACCATCGACTTCGATGTTCAGACCAATCTTGATGAGTGAATTCCCCTTAGCGCGAATTACGTCATCATACCATTGAAGGCGCCTCTCTTGTAATTTTTCCACGATCTGCGCAACCCCGTATCGATCGCGGATATCCTCATTTCGGATGTGATCAAAGCATGTTACGTCACTTGTTTAACGCAACATCTTCGTCTCCATTACTCCAAGACGCAGTTCATTGTATTTTATAGTCGGCCAACACTCAGGACCATAGACGGTAACTGGATGGATGACATTGCGGCAAATTTTAGATTTGAGACGCCCGTTGATACTTCGTTCACAAAGAACACCAGTTGTGGAAGGCCACTTCATCTAGTTTGCATTAATGCGTGAATCAATTTCATAACGTAGTTTTCATTGGCTCATGGCATTGATCGGAGATATTTAAATCGGCCCGTTCTGGGCAAATCCCTGCTGCTGACAATGATTGTGCCTGTTTCATGGGGATCGGTTGTCAAAAATTCAATTTTGTTTAGAGTCAATCTGAGGTTGTGCAGCATGAGGCGATCATTCCATTTTTGGGGAAGTTGTTTGAGATCACTTTTGCCATTAGATGCTAGGAAAACATCATCGGCATAAAGTAGTGTATAGGGCGTTGGACTTCGGATGTCCCGTGTGACGGTGTCCATAACAAGAACAAAGAGATGCGGTGAGAGAGTGCTTCCTTGATAAACACCAGCAGAGATACGAAGCGGTTTTGATGCATCCGCCACACTTCGAACTTTTCTTTTCGGATCATGGTAGAGCCATTGAACCCAGCTTACGAGTTCTTCTGGCACTAAATGTTGTCATAGAGCAGAATATTGTTTGGAATATGGGGGTTCACATCCACATGAGGGTGTACCGGACCAAATGGAGAACAACTTACTCCCACGCTGTTTGGGGTCTTCTGGGACATATCATTCAAAAAACAATTACTAACGGTTTCTTCCAGGGCAGAGGTAACTCGCTGCCTCACCCTCTCTCTGGGAGTAACGTGACCGAACGTGGTAACAGGTGGAAAAAGGGTCCTTTATATAATCGCAAAAATACAACAAGGTTGCGAGTTATATTCACGTTAAATCGAAAATAGTTTAAGCTTAAGCCAGGCTAAAGCTAGCTCACTGTTTGGGATATGGGCGATCCTAAGTCCAGATTCACATATGTAATGGTTCACTCGGATGACAACGATCGCTTTCTTTGCTTCCCGGTTGGCATTTTTATAAATATGACAATTGGTGAGCCTTTTATCGTCGTGAAACTTGTGGTGAAGACGTTTCTTTTCACGGTCCTTAATGTAAACATCGTCATTCCAAAGCCAACTATCTCGGCTGATGCACAGCTTACCTGACTTCATGACCCCACAGTAGCTTTGTAGGTAGGTAGGTCTTTGATTTGGTTTTACCGTTCTTCCACATTCGTAATAGTTGGTAATCGCGTACGTCAGATCATTTCTTTTTTAATGCGCAGCGGGCCTGTGTGTTTCTCACGCTGTTTTATCGGTGGCTTGATTCGCAACACGGCAATCAACGTCGATGTTGAGGCGCGATGGTCTCATAGGGAACGGTTTTGCAGTCAGTGATGGTGGTAAAATGTTGGCGTCTTATGAAAATATAGTTGATTTGCGTTTTATTATTCCCACTATAAAATGTAGGAAGAAGAAACAATCGTTTGATGAACTATGTATTCACAAGTATGAGGTCATGAGTGGCCGCAAAATCGACTATACGCTCGTTACCCTCATTGCGTGCTCTACACTCCTTTCCCTAATGGCACCTGTTACCGTCTACCTTTTCACCCACATAACCATTAAGGTCGCCGGCAATGGTGATATAGTCATCAGCAGCGATGTTGCAGGTCTTTGCATCGAGAAGGTGCCAAAAGGCAACTTTCTCAGCGTCAGGTCGCCCTGTTTGCGATGCGTACTCGGTGAAGAAGTGAATAGTGCGATCAGCTGATATAATGGTGAGCTTGATCAGCCGGTCATCAGATCGTTCAACTTCTTTAGTAGCATCACGGAAACCCTTTGAGATGGAAATGGCGACACCGTATTGAGTGTGTTTTCTACCGTAATAAAGAAATCTATAGCCATTTTACCGCATTCGTATTCTAAGTCGTAGCTTTTGGTACCAGACCACCAGGTCGGTCTTTGCACTTAGGGTGCCAATATTTAGCGTGCAGACCGGTGTTTGTTTTGCTCAGACTAACTTACTGGCGCCCGGACACCGAACATACATCAATAACCGTTGCCCATTCCTCGACAGAACTGGGGATCGTTCTGCTGGGTCGACTATGGTGGACGCACTAGCATATTTCCGAGGCTTGTTACTCGATCTGATCATGTTGTTTCTAACGATATTGGATGCATTTTCTTGGTCGGCCTGTCGCGGGGCCTGCCACCAAGAGAGGCGTGTCTTGATCGATTGTGTCACTTCGTTCTGTCAATGGTCTGATCTGGATGCAATCGCAAAGCTTTAAGGCCTTGTGGTTTTTCACATAAACCTTAGCCAGGAACACTTATTCAATATTAAATATTGAAGGCACCGCGGCCGAATTAAAAGTTAAGTTATTGTCTCATTTCCGGACTTAGCGCTCTTTGACTTCTCTATGCCTTAGTGAGGATCTGCAGATGTCCCAGATCTACGCAGAAGTCCGCCAATTTTATATCGTCAATAGTTCTCCGGCATCCTAGCCTACGTCTTTGCTTCATCTGAGTTACGATATGGCATGTCTTCTTTCTCTACCATAAATATTGTCTCCGAAAACTTTCCGGGTTGGATTATCCTTAACCACACGGATAAGATGGCTCGCCTATTATAGCCTGTCATGGCTGTTGTGTTTCACAAGTCTTCGGAGAAGGCTTCCAGTTAACCTCGATTGTACAGGAGCGGAGATGTTTGGCAAGGGATCATGATTCAGCGACAATAGGTGGAAATATCCCATCTTATGTTGGGCAGACGGTACAGTTCCCACCTGGCAGGTCAACGGAACGCGATGTGACCTCCGCATGTGAATAACTTTAACGTTCAATGTGCTACCAGAACGTACTTGAAATCTTTGCAGGTTCCAAAAGCGCATCGTAAGTTGGTAATTTGTGTTGTCTAAACTTTATTATTGTGGCTACCTGGAATTACCTGTGTGGAAAAGCTATTTCTATGATCTAAAATGTTCCGTCCATGTGTGGGTAAGAGCAGAAGGCAACAGCCCACTGGATCTACTACAGATCCATTTATAAGGAACCTGATGGTGGTTGAATTATGGGGTGGAATTAGCTCGTTGGTTGAACGCATGGTGTATGTGGATGATCTTCTCATTCTTATCGTGGGGAATACCAGCCACCCGGTTGAAATCGGTCTTGCAGTTTTAATAGAGAAACGCGTGGTAACATCCCTTAAGTTGAACGGAGCGTGCTTAAAATGCGGAAGCAAGTCAAATACCTGAGAATGATCCTGGCGGAACGTAACTTTGTAACTAAATTGGTTAATATGTTGAGACGCATGATGAGGTGTGAAAATGGTCTAAGTAGTAGAGTTGAATGATCCACATAGATAAGTGAAACTGCGGGTTTCCTCCTAGCGGGACATGGTAACTTGAATGAGTTTTCCTTTTCACGGAACCTTGCCTCCAGTCGTGATTAAGTTTTGTGTGTGGCCGATTCCGAGTACTGATTCTATTTTCACCTACTCTCTGGCATACTGAGCCCTCCGCAACCTATACAGCATTTACATTATTGTATTGAACGGTATCTACGATGTTATTGGGCGCTTCGGAGATTCTCGATGTTGATTCGTCTGGAGTGTGATGGGCCTAAAACTATCGTATCCACGGTGGACAGCCATTAGTTCGGTGTGTTCCGTATTGGTATTTTCCCGTGAATTTTCATGTGTTGTTTTGAACGAAAGGCGGTATGCGGCTGGTAGAAAGGTTTGGTTGCGGTGCTGCCGATTGCATTCGCCAAGTCAAACCCCGTCCGAGAGGGATTGCCTGATTATTCATACAAGTTGAACCCCAGGACCTTAATCCTATTTTCATTGGGTTATTCCGATACATGCGCTGCAATTGTCGATGCGTTTCATGGCAGATTAGCAAAAAGTCACCTTGATTTTTTTGGTGAACTCCGTCTTGGAAAAGTGCAGTGGAGCTTCACCAGAATGCAATCAGCTATGGGTTATGGTAATTTCATAAGTAAGGTCCGCGAATTTTCTTTGATTCAGGCCCTGGTTTAAAGCATTTAATATTAAATTATCCAACTTTTTTAACAACCTAATGGAACCAGCAGTAGTAGCGGACCAAAGTATATAACCGTCAATTGAATATTATTTATTTCTGAATAAATCAATTGTTGCAGAAAAATCTAATCGTTACATTTTGTAACTTTAAATAAATAGTTCAACCATCAATTCTGATCAATAGTCTCCCTATACTGTAGTCCTATAGTAGTGCCATAGGAAATGACATAATACCAATCAAAATCCAGCTGTTATCATTCATTGCAAATTGATTAGATCCGGTATCTTACCAATAGTTAACGTGCTTATGCACTCAATCACCTTTCAATAAGCTCTGAGAATATGCAACCTATTCATCAGGCTAAGCACCATAATCTCAATACATCCCAGGTCTGATTTCATGTTTCAGGTCAAATATCTCATAATGGCTGAGATTTGATTTCGAGAGTTAGATCCTGTCACTCGTGACCCGAGTTTATTTCGTCTCCAAGATTGCCATGAAATCCACCATAAAATCGTCCCTTAAAATTTCCTTCGATAAAAATCGTAAAGCCTTCAGTCGATTCACTTTATAACATACTAATCTCTTTTATACGATGACATATTCTCCTAAAAAATAGGACACCGAATTCTTTATGCGAATACTACGCCTAAATATTTAATGGTAAAGGTGATAAGCAACCATCATATCTTCCGCGGTGGCATTCACATTTCTGCCAAATAAACTCCTCCGTTTAATGACAAGCTTATAACTGTTACGTTTTATGAAGCACGGCCCCCACGCCTTTCAGCCCCTTCTGAGGAGGTAAGGGTCGGAAGAATAAATGACGAATGTTTCTTCTACATTTCCTTTTCATCTGTCAAATGTACTCGAGTTTACAAGCTGAAAGGGAATTCAACATTAAGTATGTTTTTACGATATGGAATCCCTTGAGTATTTTGAGATTCTCCCAGGAATTTAAAGAATTCCCGCTTCCATTTTCAAGTTCGTAATATTTATGATTTATTAAATCCGAGTAAATTGGACGAAGGATATTCAGAAATGGTGGAGGTAAGTACCTGCGTATGATGCTCCTTAGTCAATTATATTTTAAGCATCGCAAAGAGGAGGAGGAAACGGGCCGATGAAGGTCGAATTTCCTTTTTGCACAATTTTTTTAGTGTGGAGTACAAACAATAAATATGTAGATATATTTCAGTGCTCGGATGTTTTGGCCAACATTAAGTTTGCTAATCTATGTACACATACATCGTGTGGCTGATCAACCGTGGTGGTCATTTAACTAGAATGCCCTTCAGAAAGTCCGCAGATATTTTGGAAGAAAGTTAAAAGTTAACTCTTTATTTAGGTTATGCCCATTATTATGGATCCTTCGGTAAAGATAATATAGCACACAGATGTTTACAATCTGTCTTAAAGGGTAGATAGGTATCAGTAATCGTTCTGAAGCCTTATTTCGATGCCACCTGCGCTGAAGCAGAATCCGACTCAGATTTCCAGAGCGCGCTCGTAACGTTTATCAAGGATACCAGCTCCTCCGACCTACAACCAAAGATCTCTATGAGGCCCTTGTTTATCTATCATTCACTGCCAGGCTCTAGCTAAGTCCTGACAGTCGGGTTTTCTCGTTCCTTTCCGCAATTTCGACAATGTGAATTGTAGGGTATGCCGAGTCTATAGCTAAAAGCCCCGCAAACAGCGGTAATTCCGCATGCCTTGGTGCCTGTCTGACCTAAAAGCTGTTACGAGGGGGTTTTGTTGTGGGAGGACTTGATACTTTTTGAATTGATGCATGTGGTAAGCCTTTACTATTTGAATTCAGCAGCTGTTATGTAGTGTGAACAGATTCCACCCATTTCACCGGGGAACTGTCACGAATGAAGTTCCGCCTGGCCAATCCGTTGACCTGCTCAATCACCTCTGTGTTGCGGTAACCGAGAAATCAGGGGAGAGTGACATTTTTGGGCGCCAAGATTATTCAGCGCGTCTCTACACTTCTTCACAAGCTTGGATCATTCGCTAATCATCGACAGGCCCCCGCATTGTCTTTCGCTTCAAATAAATGTTCGAATCCGGGCGACTCTGCTACATGGTGCGTATTTTAGAATACTCCCACAACTTTAACATCGGTAAAGAATACTCTGCAATAGCCTCACAACACATTGCTGAACTCTTGTGTTTGGCCTTCTTTGTTGGAACGCCCACAGTAAAATTCCAATTGAAGCTCGGTTTGCTTTCTACACAGTACGTTAGAAATAGTCAGAGTTCCCGGGAAACTTCGATGAGGATGTTACTATGGCCGGAAACTTCCTTGTCCAACATCCGCACTCAAGGAGTCTGGTAGCATAGCATGGTACAGTATATTTTATTTGGAGACTTAGGAGGGGAGGTGTACGTTTGAGAACAGCCACCCGGCAAGAATGCAGAGCCCTAGTAGGACTTGCACATGGCATCATGTGGTTTCTATTAAGATTATTTAAAATGTACTTGTTTCTCATCTCCGGCGAAGCTCGACTATATATATTCAAAGAACCATCTTTGCTTGTTGACTACCTACCCGGGGGCAAAATTGCTTCCCACAGTTCTCTGCGACTACCTAGGTCTTTACAGAAGATTTCGTCCAGGAGCCTCTCGAATTCTAAGAACGGATGGAATCATATTCTCTTTTGCTGGAATCTTACTGAGTCTCGCAGAATCGCTGATGCTTACAATGCTCCGACAACAACGCAGCCAGAACAACCTCCAGCATCTTCAGACCGCCCTTGTATGGCTGCCAGAATTTGTGCCAGTCGCAAATGTTGAACACCTGCTCAGCTTGGTGAGACTGGACAAGTCTTGGTTTCATCACGGTGGCAATGCCATTTTACTGTATTTTGCATGCCACGAGATATGAATGGCGATTTTGAATGCCTTCTTCAAAATCCTGAACTTTAAAACCAGCGAGTCTGCCATGCTAATGTTTCTATGGGCACAGCGGAGAATTTGATTTTGATAACTTGGCCAAACGTTTCTTTTTGAACGGGTAGAGGGAGAAACCAGCGAGATTCACAATGAGAAGTATCCCTTTTAGATTTGAGAAGAAATTCTGATCAGGCACACTCCACTTCTCTACCTTAAAAATTCCATTATTAGTTTATAGGGTGATATCGAGGACATCCTCCCAGTTGAAGGTTGTTGCACTCAGAGAGGTTTGTTAATAACAAAGAGAGATACTCTTTTCTTTCATTGATTTTCGAGCTGCACGAAAATGCATTAAAATTACACCCGTATCAATAGGTTGGCCCTTCTCACTCTGATGATGTTAGCCAGATGTTGCAATTCTCTTCAAGGAGGTGGTTGGTAATGGGCTCTATAAGGCGTGTTCTTCGATCCCTACTGTACCAGTTTTGTTCCGGGTGGGTCACTGAGTTAGGACACCGAAAAGCGTTCACGCTATTTCTGAAGAGGATACACGATCTAGGCCTAGGCCTAGGCCAATTTGATATCCCTAAAAGCTGCCTGGAGTCTTGAAATACGCCATCGCTCCATCTCAGGCAGGGTCTGCCTCGTCTTCTTTTTCTACCATAGATATTGCCCCTACAGACTTTCCGGGCTGGATCATCTTCATACCTCATACCACCGTAACTTATTGAGCCGGATTGTATCCACAACCTCACGGTCATGGTATCGCTCATAGATTTCGTCGTTATGTAGGCTACGGAATCGTCCATCCTCATGTAGGGTGCCAAAAATTCTTCGGAGGATTCTTCTCTCGAACGCGGCCAGGAGTTCGCAATTTTTCTTGCTAAGAACCCAAGTCTCCGAAGAATACATGAGGACTGGCAAGATCATTGTCTTGTAGGGTGAGAGCTTTGACCCTATGGTGAGGTGTTTCGTGCGACACAGCCTTTGTAACCTGAAATAGGCTCTGTTAGCTGACAACAACCGCGCGCGGATTTCATCATCGTAGCTGCTATCGGTTGTCATTTTCGACCATAGATAGGAGAAATTATCAACGGTCTCAAAGTTGTAGTTTCCTACCTTTATTCTTCCTGTTTTACCAGTGCGGTTTGATGTTTTTGTTTGGCTTTTGGTGCTGCTGTTGCTACCATATATTTTGTCTTCATTGAAGTGCGGCCTAAGATCTCGCGCTGCGTGCCCGATCTGGATGAAGGCAATTTGTACGTCTCGGGTGGTTCTTCCCATTATGTCGATATCGTCAGTATAGGCCAATAATTGGGTAGATTTAAAAAGGATCGTACCTCTTGCATTTACATCAGCATCATGGATCACTTTCTCGAGGGCCAGGTTAAAGAGGACGCATGATAGAGCATCCTCTTGTTGTAGACCATTGTTGATGTCGAATGGTCCTCGCACATTGGTCAGGGTCAGCCTAGTCAGTCGTATCAATTTCGCCAGGATACCGAATTCTTTCATGGCCGTGTACAGTTTTACCCTGGCTATGCTATCATAGGCGGCTTTAAAGTCGATGAAAATATGGTTCAACAGAAGTCTATATTCTAACAGTTTTTCCATCGCTCGCCGCACAAAGAAAATCTGTTCTATTGTTGATTTACCTGGAGTGAAGCCTCTTTGGTATGGGTCAATGATGTTTTGGGATATGGGGCTATCCGACCTAAGAAAATAGAGGAGAATATCTTATAAATGGTACTCAACAACGTGATACTTCTATAATTGCTGCACTTCGTGATATCTCCCTTTTTTTTGTATGAGACAGAGAATACCTCTTTGCCAGTCTTCAGACACTGATTCGTGGTCCCACACCTTGAGCACAAGTTGATGAACCTGGTGTAATTGGGCGCCTCCATATTTAACCAATGCATCTGTAATTCCATCGGCTCCTGGCGACTTATGATTTTTAAGCCGATGAATTGCATGGACTGTTTCTTCTATACTTTGTGGTGACAGTATTCGTCCGTCGTCTTCAGTTGGCGGGTCCTCCAACTCGCCGATGTTCTGGTTGTTCAGTACTTCATCAAAGTACTCAACCCATCCCTCCAATATGCCCATTCTGTCGGAAAACAGATTTCCCTCTTTGTCTCGGCAGGATGAACATCCAGGTGTGTAAGGTTTCATTATTGGTAAAACTTCCGCGTCTGGTGCGGTTCCTCCCTGTACTTTTCTAGTTCATAGGCCTGTTGGTTTTCCCAGGTTTGCTTATTCCGTCTGTCAAGTCGCTTCTCCGTTCGCCGGAGTTCGTGATAAGTCTCTGCGCGTGTCCGCGTCCTTTGAAAATGCAGCATTACTCGGTCTGTAGCATTCTTTCGTTCCGTTGCTGTACCAGCTTCGACTGCCTCGTCTCATGCCCATACCTCTGATACTAATTTACCTCAGGCGCGGTTACCTTCTGGAAGGACCAGTCATAAATGATTCTTGATGATATTCCTGCAGGCTTTTGCAATTCGTACTCCGTCACCTCAATGCTGCTGTTTTGCTACCTGCAGAGGTTGCTTGGTGTCCTTTATTTCTAAAACCTGGCTGAATGATGAGATTTTGAGTTCTTCGAAGGCTGCTTAGTTCCTCACCATCAAAGAGATCCCTTCGCCTCTCGCAGGTAGGCCACAGATGGAGGCGTTCTAAGGCGCTATAAGGTCTTCCTTAAGTGCCGAACCCATCCGTTCTTTCTGCGCTTCTCCTTACGAATATATTACTCTCAGCATTTCTTCGCCCGATGCTAGTTCATTTGTTATTTCTTGTGTATATTTTCCTTGCTTTAGCCCCTCCCATCTGTACGAGGATTTCTTCGACAAATGACCAAATATGTTAATTTTAATCTTTCTATGCTTCTCTAGCCTAATAAAGCGGCAGCTTCCAGGTAAGTCCTACCACGCTTCGTGATCTAGTTCTCTCCAAATTGCCTCTTGACGCTCTTGAATTCGATGCGAAAATCGCTCTATTCTATCATATGTTGAACGCAAATCTGGGATCTCACTCTTACTCCATTAACTTGTGACGAAGCCTTCGAATCTGTTTATATCATTCTCACTGAGCTGCTTCTTTGTTACATCCCTTACTCTTCTAGGGCCGGCGTTATTACCCCTTTTGGCTCACTGCTGAAATTTATGAGAAGATCCTTTTGAAACACGCTGGAAGAGAAAAATACTAGACTTTCGGAAGCCATGCTGATCTCACTCACGTTAAGGCTTTGTGAACTTCAGTATAGGGACTGATATCTAAGCCTAGAAACGAGTATATGGGTATTATGGAGGCCGCGTTAGCTTGTGGAAACTTCAAGCCCTTTTGGACCCATATCAGCAACGAACGCATCCGCATCCTTCTCTAATTTTTGGTTGAGTTTGTGGTCATCACACCCTCGCCAAAGATTACCGTCCTATTTTCCCCCTTCCTCTTCTTCTAAAATTCTTGCGAGGACAGTATCTAATTGGAGTATTTCTGTTTATAGATCTTCAATAAATAAATAAAGAAATAAATAGTGACTCTATTTTTATGTGCTTGCAATATACTCCTTGTAGTTATAGGCAACCGCGTTTTCCTATTTCGGTTGGACATAGACAGGTGTCGTGAAGGGGATGAAAGAAGGTCATTCGCAGTCCAATTACATGATTTCGTGCATTTGACGGCTTCGGAATTGGGGTGAAGATTTTTGGAGCTGCGCTGTGTACGCAACCTGGACCGAGAATGTTGAGATTTCCGTCTGAATGAATTCATGGAGTGCGCGTATCTCCGTTCGCAGGTCTCTTGTCATCTCTGAAAGTGCTCCTCATGAGCTGCCTTGTTTTCTCCTCCTGGCTGCCACTCAACTGTTCGCTTAAGCGGCTATTTGATTTATCTGTCGCCGACTTGAAAATTATGTCGCGAACTTCGGTGACATACCGCGGTGGTATCACTGCTATGACTTGGAAATATTGATGATGCGAGTATGATAGGTTACATCTCACAAAGGTTGCCTCCACTATTTCGAACCAAGTTACGAGCTCCTGGGGATTGAAATCCGGAGATATTGGAGCGCAGTTTGCGTGGACGAAGTCGTACTGGTGTCTGCAGGCATATTGCACTCTAGTTGTCACTGGTTGTATTTTGGAACTCTTGGTCACCACTTTCCGGAATTACCAGGAGAGGTTGATGGCTGATAGCAGGAATGCAATGAAACTCGTCTATATATTTTATTTGTTTATTTAAATGCAACATCTGACCTGCTTCTCATTGTTGTGTTTTGTGAGAGCTGTAAGTAGAGCTGACTGAGTGACTGCTCTCTTTAATCTTCTTCCAATTAGGTAACCTTCAGGGAGTAAACCATTACGGTAAACGAGAAAGGTAATTAAAAGTTCTAATTCCACGCAAGTGTCTCGAAGCAATTTGCACCGGCACACCATAATCCAAATATCTAGAACATTTGATTGGGGCGGCTCGGATTCGTATTCTACATATTACCCAGTCATTACTGATTTTCCCGCTGTTTAGAAGCTTTCTCGTATATTGCTCCCCAACTTCCACCACAGTGAGTTTTTGACCTCGGGAGTTTACAAAGGTCATACCAATCCGGACTGGTTATCTCCAGACATTCGCGCTTGAAGGCATCTTCTACATCGTTCTTTTCTGTGAGGCAGTCAAAGTCTCGTATTTCCAGAAAGTACGCGGGTTCCAGGCTAGAAACCAAAGCTATCTAGCCTACTAGCCCCTTGACTGACTAGTTCGGCCAGAACACCACTACCCTTTGTTTTCCGAATGAAAAACACTTCTGCTCGACTATCTTCTGGCTTGATCCTATAACGAATTTCGCTGGGGACTTCCGCAAAGGTCTTGCCTTCCGTCAGCTTAATAAGCAGAGCTGGTGGCCTAGTTCTCCTTGGTCTCCTCACCCTTTCTTTTGGTGCTTCATCATTCGTGTCCGCCTTATAGCATAGCAATGAAAATGTTCAAATACCAAATACTGTGGTAACTTCATTGGGATTCCCATTCTTCAATCCTTTCTGATGATACCCACCGTCTCTGATCACAAATCTTATCTAAATCCTCTCGTGATTTTATAATAGAAACGTGAACGCTCTTTATGCTTTATAGAGACCGTTAAAACCTAACGAATCCTCCGCCAATTAATTTCCATATCGCCAGTCACCTAAACTACGTCGCAACACATCGAATGCCACTTCCAGTCTTTATAGGATCCATTAAAACGTCTATTCTCTCCTGCAACGAGATTCGTTCTTTTGCCTTAAATAGATAAGCGAAAACGCTACCTATTAGCAAATATCGACGCGAAAAACCTTGAAATGACACCATTTCTCGGCTCCATGGACTAAGTACTTGCGCTAGTCGACTTCCCGGCGCTACTTCACAGCAAACTAACTTTCGGTGAAATGTTCCCGATAAAATTTGATCATCGAGCACTCAAGCTATTTTCCGATACCTGCAGGAGCCACGGAGACCTCATCCACCCTCTTCCTGGCTGACTCATGAAATTTTTCATTTTTTATATCGTTTCGGCACTTCGACGAGAGAAAGCAACGCTCGTTCGGAAAAAATATGCATTAAAATTTCCAAAGTATAACTCAATTACCGAATAGAGTTATAAAATCCACTCCCGTCTATTGAGACTCCTAAGGAAGGTTGCAGGAATGGCTGCGTGTTAAGCTGATGAAAATTGCTTTCAACTTTTTCATTATTACGAAAAAATTGCTTGTGGTGTGTGCAAAATGTTTCATTGCTTTTGCGAATCCTTGGGCTAATATCTGTAGAGGGAGATATTGCACTTTTCGATGCAAGTCAACAAAAGGCCACCCCATCTGGTTACTTCTTGGAGTGCTCTAAACAAAAGCATCCCTGGCGGGATATATCTTTATAGAATTTTCTCTCACTTTTACTGCAGGAACCCGAGTACGTCCGCTTTTCTCCCAAATGAAAAGGACATCTTCAATGCCTGCATGTGGCATTTAAATCTACTTACTTGCAACGAGGGCTCGTTGAATTCTAAATAAATTACAATGCGTTTCCCTAATTAGATCCACTTTTCTTTGCCTTGGCATTCTCCAGCCTTTTTATGTAGGAGATTCATTAATTTCTGACATTTTTTTTTTCAGGGAAATTGTAACTGTAACTAAAGCTCATGGGTTACAAGGGCATCCCTAGTTAATTGTATATGGAAAGTTGGAAGTCTTTGCAAATTGGAAACTAGAACATGGAGCCATGCACCAGGACATGGTGGCGAGTGCCTGCTGCACAAGAGGCATGAAAAGTGAAAGAGCTGAAATGGTTTGAGCTGAAAAATAGACGTCGAAATGGGACTGGCTGCAACAGGAGCACTCTCCTTGCATGCAACGCGTGTAAAGACGTTGTCGCTTATGTGCATTTCGTATGAAATTTTAATTCAATGTCTGAAACGACTGGCTTACGCTAGAGTGGGCTTGCGAGCTGCTCCGGGAGCTCCACAGATGTGTGAATGACGACGTGCGTTTTATTGCTTTTCATTTTCCAGAAGTTTTGCGAAAGTTGTCTCTTGATTTACCGCTTCAGGTGCTTTTATTGAATGCCAACTTTTCTTCCAGTTTAAAAGTGTAAATTAGTACAACACTTTAATTCTCATATAATTTTCTCGTTAGACCTCTGAATGGATGGTGCTTTTCGAACTGGCATCACACCTTGAACTTTAAGAAAATACCAAGTTCCGAGGAAGCAACGCCCGCGTGAGAAAGTATCGGGAGTTGAGAATCAATTTTATGTTAACATTAAATTGGAGTGAATAGACTATGAGGAGGTGGAATTAGGGCTTCAGGAAATATTATTCTAGTATTTGAAATTTCTCGAGCAAGCAACTGTAAATTAAACGCTATAAGCGAAGAGAAGGCTTAATTTTATGCGAAAATTCTACACAATGAAGTGAGACTACAAGGATAAAAATTTTAAGTAAATAAAAGCTCAATAAAAACACCAAATACAAAGTGGTTTTGAAATGAAAGATGATCCGAAGGATGTTAGAAACAGGAGGAGGCGGAAACCATTACAGTCAGCTACGCTAAATACTTCAATAATGTCAACTGTGGGGGAATCTTCTCCTTCAATCCTGATAAAAACTCGTGGCGTTCATCTCCCTTAAAAAGTAATGGTCCTTTTTAAGGTTTTGTGTAAACATAAAACCTTTGTGTAAACACAAAACCTTATTAAAATCAATTTACTTTTTTCCCGATGGAAGGTGGAAAGTTTCAAAAGCTACCGCAGGCTCCTGCCACATGGTTATGTGGGACTCTTACCCACTAAAACCACCTCCTTCTCCTTCCACTCTCCCCGCGGGACTCCCATTTGGTATTACGTCGCGGGGCTGGATCAGAATTTATTCTGCGCTCATATCAACATTCGTGTTCCTCTCGCGTTCATTCTTTCGGATGACTTCCTCCTGGCTAAGCTTCTTTCCGATGGCTGTAATCACTTTTTCAACTTCGGTCCATATCCCCTTGGCTTTTACCATAAGCTCCATGATATTTTCGGGTGTAAAGTGCTCCCCGGTTGTAGCTTCTAATGTAGCCCTTTGGGTTTCGAATCTGGGGTAGTGAAAAAAGACGTGTTCTGCGTCCTCTGGAATGTTTGCACACTGTGGGCAATATGGCGAATCATCACGCCCAAATCGATACAGATATGCTCGATAGCCTCCGTGTCCGCTCAAGAATTGAGTTAGGTCGAAACCTACTTCGCCGTGAGGTCGCTCGATCCATTTCCGGATATCCCATATGATTTTGTGAGTCCAACGGCCTTTTTCTGACTCGGCCCACTTCTCTTGCCATTCCGCTACAGTTTCAGCTCGTGCGAACTGTCGCCGATGGGCAGGAGATTCTCCGGTGAGGTACGTTCGATCGTAAAGTCGTTGCATTTCTTTCGCCAGAATCTCAGTCGGGATCATTCCTGATATCACGCAAGCTGCTTCATTAGAAATTGTTCTGTAAGCGCAACATGTTCGGAGTACACTTATGCGATACGCAGCTCCAATCTTTTTCTTATTTATTATATTTTCCAGTACATCTGCCCATACTGGGGCTGCATACAGTAGGATCGAACTGACCACGCTTGAAATAAGGAGTCGACGGCTCGGCCTTGGGCCACCTATATTTGGTAGCACTCTCGCAACCAGTGCTCCGATGTTATATGCCTTGGTTGCTGCACCCTCCACTTGCAATCTGAAATTCAACCTCTGGTCAATCATTACACCTAAGTACTTAAGTGCAGGCTTGGAATAAATTGTTTGCGTTCCAACTTTGATCTTCATGGAAGTGCACTTTCTCCGCTTGGTAATAAGTACTACTTCCGCCTTATGCTCTGCGAGCTGTAGAACAGCATTCTCTAATCAGGATTTAATCTCATAGATTGCTTCATTTGCATAGAGCTCGGCTTCCTCGAGAAGGCGTGCAACAACCGTCACACCAATATCATCCGCGAAATCAATGGAGGCCACACCAGTAGGAAGGTACCCCGTTATACATAATAATCCACAAGAGTGGCCCTAGGACAGACCCTTGTGGAACTCCGCATGTCGATTGGTAGGATTTCATTCCTTCATCTGATTCGCAGCACAGAATCCTACCGATTAGGAAGTCGGCAACAATACGCACCAGGTACTTCGCCACGCCTAAGTTAATTAGGGACTCAAGTATCTTGCTCCATCTAGCGGAATTGAAGGCATTCTTCACATCAAGTGTAATCACTGCACAACATTACATTCTTTTACGTTGAATTTAAGGGGGGTCCCCATACATGCAAAAGGGGGGTGTAAATTTTTTTTTCATCAAATATAGTCATGTGGGGTATCAAATTAAAGGTCGTGATTAGTACTTTTCAAAACCGATCTTAGTTTTGACATTTGTTGGAAAGGTGGGGAGTGCGGGGGTTGAAAGTGATCACTTCTTTAAGGAGGCCATTCTCAGAAATTACCAAACCGACAAATCTGAAAAAAATCAGGAGGCTGCCACTATATGGTGCCTAGGCTCCGAAATACCTTCCATACCGATATATGTTTAAATAAAGTTAATAATAGTATATTACTATAATTTTTTGTAATTGCCTGGAAACCCTCCTTAAGTTCATCCTAGCATCATGAAATACAGTGATGTAGGTTATAATGTAGAGCATGATCTTACCGAGTTTGGTGGAAATCGCACTATTACTAACAAAGTTATAACACCTCAAAGTTGTTGCTTCTTTGAAAATTGATGACTATGAATGTCAATACCATCCGAAAGTGGATACTCTCACATAATATATGGATATATTACGCGCTACGTAATACACACAAATACACAAAACCTTTCGTACCTGAAGCGCCCGGCTTCCAGTTTCCCGACTTGTTTATTTTTAGATATAGATATGGTAAAGTTTAATTTTTCAGCAAGACCTTCAATGATAAGATAGGATAGGTATGCAGAAAGAAGGGTCGGGAACCAAAAATGGGGCTATTTCCATATAAAAAATCGAATTATTCGTAAGGCAAAAATTCGTAATTTGGGAGGGGGTTGTGATAAAGGCAAGGAGGCAGAGTCCAGCCCACACAGATCTTCCCAGCCAGCCGATAGTATTCACGAAAGAACGCAGCTCTCCCACCCTGCAGGTATAGATCTCCCTGAGGTCCTCAAAGAATGGTTTACCACCATTTGCAAAGGAAGTACCTGAGGGTTTATCCCTCTTCTTAGCAGCTTCGGCGAAGTGAATTAGTGGCATAGTCTCCTATCGGGCAGTGCTCCATGCAGGACGCTATAATCTTGTATGCATTTGCATGCGTCTGGCAGGAAAGCTCTTGCGTTCGGGTTTTGTTGTAGGCGGATAAATCTTCCTTGAATTGGCACAGGTAGTGAGTTTTCGGCATTTGAGGTCCGCGGTTGTTAAGTTGTGCAAATAGATGGTCACTGAACCGCCGCTCAAAATGGCTATGTTACGCTTGGATCATGCACCAGCCATCGACAAGTTCTCAGAATTCGCCAGTACTTCCGCTTGGAGTACATTGGTGAATCTTGTGAAACCGCACGACTCGCACACACTGTGTTTATCCGAGGAAATTCCTGCATCGACTCCATGGGAAATCTCTGCCCTGTCGGCGAGGAATACTATGGCACCTCGCTTTGGTTTGCTTGGAAAGTTCCGCTTTGGTCTGCTTGGAAAGTGCACAGTACAGTTTCTCGTGAATTGCCGCTTGCGTGTGAAGTAGTCCGTGGGAAATGCCCAGACCTCCCAGGCTAGGATGTTACTATAGCCGTAGGGCCTTGCTGCCCAGCTCACGCCGCCTGAAAGCACTATTTAATGTGGAGGTCTAGAGGTACGAATTGCAAGAGTGCATTGAGAGTATCTTAGTTCTGCAGGATTACAAAGCCCGGGTAGAGCCGCGATTCTTTGAATCCTATGAAGCTTCGATCTATTGCCACTATACAATAGAGCCGTACGTTAGGATGCGACTGAGAATCATACTCGTCCGGAGACCCTATTTCTTCCCAAAAGTTCTCTTGCAGGCATGGAAGGCTAAACAAGCCTTCTAAACCCGGAGTTCTATGTTAAATCTCCAATTTAGCTTCTGATCCAGGATTATATCCAGATACTTCACATTGGAGGGAAGAATCAGTTTCGTCAGTCCGTCAGTCGATTCTAATCTCCTCCAGCAGCTCGTTGGTGGCGAGGTGGCGACTGGATTCAGGTCGTTGTCCGGTTTTGCAGAGCGGAATATTCTCCCTTTTGCGTTCCTGTGCCTCTAGGCACTCTGCTATTATACGGAGCATGAAAGTTTGGCAGTTCTCCTGAAGTTTTTCCTCTTTCGTAACTTTTCAGTCGTCCATGGAAATCCTGGGGATCTAAGCAGGGGATGGATGGTTCGCTTTTGGTATCCAGAAAATCCAGCCGGGCATCAACATCCACGGTATTAGTTTGTCGCTAACGGAATTGTCCTCCGCTAATGCCCACGTAAGTGAATCTTGGCACGTTGCTGAAGGGTTTCGTAAGCCGAGAGTTCAAGCCCATGCAGACTGCTCCGCTTGTGTTTTTGTTCAACCTCGTCTTGAGACCGATTGTATTTAAGGGCGGTGGGCTCTGCCAGGCGTTTGTTACATTCTTCAAAAATCGCCTGGTATTCGACGAGGTCCTTTTCATCTCGCTCGTGGACAGTACCGACCTCTTTATTCTTCGCAATCTTGCTCAGAATAACTCCAGTTCTTGGCCGGTTTTCAGTGACGGACATTTTTGTCAGTCCTTACTTTTTAGGAAGCCCCGACGTTGACGGTTTCGGGTGAGGAGTACTATGGCTGGTACTCGCTACACCCAGCTCGACGCAGTGGATTCCAAGCTCGAAATCACTAATTCGTCTACCACCTCACTCCGGGAGGTCGCTGCGGTTGTTTGTAGCACAACCGTTGACTGCCTTCTGGTTGGGTGTCAGCAGCCTGTCGTCCTATAATGTGCTTGGCGTCACAATCTCTTCATCTTTCGTCGGTTTTTTATTGTTTTTTTAATTGAGTCCGTATCTTAGTCAGTTCCACAGGTACTATCGGGAAAATGTTCATCCCGACAATCACGAGTGCTGGAGTAAGGATCTTATTTGAAAATGAAGGTGCCCAACGTATTCAGAGTTCACACTACAAAAGACCAACGTCCCCATTGGCCACGCAGCCCTCGGGGCATGATGCTCCATTTTGACGTGGGGTCCTGTTAGCATATTATCCAGTGTAGGGAGGACGATTCCTCATTCTCCCACCAGCCTCTAACACATTACCAGCGAGCAACCAGATCTTCGCCAGGTAGATGAACCTACTCCCAGCCCGGCCCTATACACTCTTGCCCCGTCCAAAACCGTGAAAAACGGGCTAATGGGTTCGAGGAACTTTGGATAGTTTCTTACTAGAGGCGGACATGGGGAGCAAAGGAGGATTCGCGAAAAGTAGAAGCGTTCAAAACACGGAATGTTTCAAACGGATTGAAAATAGTCCATTTCTCAGCAAAACGGGAAGAAAAACGAAAGGAGGAAACGGCATCAGTAAAAGACTTCGCCACGAACCCTTCACGACTGAAAAGAAGAAGCGAAGAAGAACAAAATGAATCGCGTGGCCAGAAAAGCAACTGTCTAAAATTAACCCGGTTAGGAATGGTGGAACACCAAAAGGAAAAGTGAGACTAGACCGGAGCTCTGCATGTTAAACTGACGAAAGACATTGCGGAAGTCCTTAGCGAAAACCGTTTTATGATGAAACCTACAAATAGCAGAGTTGAAGTGTCTTCCATTTGGAAAACGAAGGGTGGCGGAGTCCTCGTCGAAGTATACCCGAAAATAACAGGTAAAGGTGCGTTCTGTAAAGCTATCAAGGGGTACTGAGAAAGGAGCTTCGATTTCCTAAAACTCACTCACTGGAGATAGATCAGTTTCTTTGTTCTCTAACACTGGACATGGTCACACACGTTGTGCAGTAGGCCCGCCATTCTGGTTGCATCTGATTGCTCTTTAATAAGGATCTATCCTGTGCCTTCCCTAACCTATTTCTTTACCCATTGTTGAAGAACAGTGCCTAGATAGCTGAGTGATTAAACCACAAGGCTGTCGTACGGAAGGTCGCTGTTCAAATCCCATTGGTGGCAGTGGGGTTTGTATCATGATCTGACATTGGATACCAGTCAAATCAGCTGTGAATGAGTACCTGAGTCAAATCAGGGTAATAATCTCGGGCGAGCGCAATGCTGACCACATTGCCTCCTACAGGGTACTGTAATCCTGTAGTGTACCGTTAGGGTTTTGAATGATGTACTCTAACACACTTCAAGGCTTCAAGTGGCATGGTTAAACTCATAAGACAATGATAATTTTGCTTATACGTTTCACTAATCAAAAGAGCAGACAGATGAGACTTGCCTAAGATGATGGGATGCTTCTGGTCAAGGCGGATTAGTGCATGATTTAACCTCACATGGTATTTTCCCACCGGCTGGCTTTGTAGAATTCTCTCCATTTGCTTCTAAACAGTTCCGTCCGCTGACATCTGATCACCTCTTGATCGCTCAACTTCTCGCCTCCGAAACGATTAATAATCCTATGCCCTAGTTTTCCACCTCTGATACCTCCGCGACACCTATAAGATGGAAATGAATGCCACAATAACCGCAGTCAACAGAGGACCTGGAGATGAAGCATCAACAAATTATCTTCACAACCACCTGAAGAACGTTATTATTGATACGGCCACAAACATACTTGACTGCAGCCGCAAAAGAAGTCGGAACGGCTGGTTTAATGATGAATGTAAGCTAGCAACGGAACGGAAGAATGCCGCATACCGTGTAATGTTGCATTCTCAAAGAACGCGGGCACGCGCAGAGACTTATCTCCGTCGAGCGGAGAAGCGACTTCACAGACGGAAAAAGGAAGCCTGGGGGAACCAACAGGTCTGTGAACTCGAAAAGTACAGGAAGCAACCGCACCAGGCGCGGTGGTTTTACCAACAAGTCAGCAGGATGAAGCCTTATACATCTCGATGCTCATCCTGCCGAGACAAAGAGGGAAATCTGATTTCCGACAGAATGGGCATATTGGAGCAATGGGTTAAGGACTTTGATGAGCTACTGAACAACCAGAACCTCGGCGAGTTGGAGGTCCCGCCAACTGAAGACGACGGACAAATACTGCCACCACCAAGTTTAGGAGAAACAGTCCATGCAATTCATCGGCTGAAAAATCTTAAGTCGCCAGGAGCCGATGGAATTACAGCCCAATTGGTTAAATATGGAAGCGACCAATTACACCAAGTGGTTCATCAACTTGTGCTCAAGGTATGGGACAGCGAATCAATGCCTGACGATTGGCAACGAGCCATTATCTGTCTCGTACATAAAAAGAGAGATATCACACAGTGCAGCAATTATAGAGGTATCACATTGCTGAGTACCATCTATAAGATATTCTCCGCTATCTTGCTAGGCCGGATAGCCTTATACGCCCAGAACATCATTGACCCATACCAAAGAGGCTTCACTCCAGGCAAATCAGCAACAGATCAGACTTTCTTTGTGCGGCAAGCAATAGAAAAACTGTTGGAATATGGACAACAGTTGCATTATTCATCGCCTTTAAAGCCCCCTATGATAGCATAGCCAGGGTAAAACTGTACACCGCCATGAGAGAATTCAGTATCCCGACGAAACTTAGAAGACTGATTAGGTTGACCCTGACCAATGTGTGAGGCCAGATAAAAGCAGTAGGATCACTCTCAAGACCATTCGACATCAACAATGGTCTAGGACAAGAGGATGCTCTATCATGCGTTCTCTTTAACCTGGCCCTCGAGATGCTGCCATGATGCTGATGTAAATACAAGAGGTACGATCCTCTTTAAGTCCACCCAACTACTGGCCTATGCTGACGAAATCGACATCATGGGAAGAACCACCCGAGACGTACAAACTGCCTTCATCCAGATCGAGCAGGCGGTGGCTGGCGCGAGATCTTGGGCTGCACATCAATGAAGGCAAGACAAAGTGTATGGTGGCAACGTCAGTACCAAAAACCAACCAATCAACAACATCAAACCGCACTGGTCAAACGGTAGACAAAGATAGGAGACTGGAACTTTCAGACCGTTGATAATTTCTCCTATCTAGGGTCGAAAATCGCAACCGATAACAGCTACGATGACGAAATCTGCACACGGTTGTTGGGAACCAATAGAGCCTATTTCAGTTCACAAAAACTATTCCGCACGAAACGTCTCACCATAGGGTCAAAACTTTTACTGTTCAAGGCAATGATCTTGCCAGTCCTCATGTATTCCTCGGAGGCTTGAGTTCTTAGCAAGAAGAATGGCCAACTCTTGGCCGCGTTTGAGAGAAGAATCCTCCGAAGAATTGTTGGAACCCTAGTTGAGGATGGACGATTCCGTAGCCTTCATAACGACGAAATTGATGAGCGATACCATGAGCGTCCGGTTGTGGATAAAATCCGGCTCAATAGGTTACGGTGGGTGGGTCACTTAATCCGTATGGATGAGGATGATTCAGCCCGGAAAGTCTATAAGGGCAATATCTATGGTAGAAAAAGAAGACGAGGCGGACGTAGGTTAGGACGCGAGAGATCTTTTAGGGATATCGAATTGGTAAACCTCGGCGCAAAACCGGGATGTCTGGAGTCTCTTATTAAGGCAGGCCTAGACCGGATTCCGGTTGTTGCGCCGTTGATGATGATGATACCTGGCTATAGTAATAATCACCCGCTTAATGTCGAAAACGGGTCAATGGAGCCCGACCATTCAACTTGATTCCGGTGGTCTGTTCCCACGTGTCTTAGCATAGCTGTTTATCTCCAGATTAGCGTTCGCTGTTTCTAAGGACGATGTATTGAAGTACATAAACAGGAAAAAAGTTGGCTTACTTTCTCATCTGTCCTGTGTCAAACTCATAAAAGACGAGAACTCGATCGAGTGATAGCGTCTTACAAGGTTACTTATCCTTTCGAATTTGACGTCATTGGTAATTCTTCTTTCTAGCCTGAGGCTGATGAAGACCATCAAACCATAGAAGAGCACCAATTCGCGAGTAAATTTCAGGACAACCCGTCTGCCCTGTCGATCAATGTAAGTGGATCCGCATTTACTGTCTGTTTGTTCTATCCTTCAATTTACCCACGTTGGCTCAGCAGCACCATGTCACCTGTGTCTCTGAAAATTGGCTGTGTGAAGTCATAGGGTACGCCACTTTCCGCTGTGACAGGTGTCGACGACTCTCACCACCTACCGTCTAGTAAGTTCGACTTCCGCAAAGCCAAGATAGACGCTCTCAACTCAGCTTTAGGGTCTATCAATTGGAACTACATATTATGCAACTCCATGTGCGATCGAGCTCTCAGCACCTTTTATAACATCCTGTCCGATCTCCTCTTCTGTCTTGTCCCTTCTTCCCCTGCTTCCCTGCGTTCTTATCTAACATTGCTTACAACGGAGATCCTAAATAACATCAGCCTGAAACAAGGATTGCGAGAGAAGTTTCGGGCTTTTAAGAATAACGCTGACCTTGCTTACTTGAAGGGTATGCACTCCACTGTGAAGACTATGATTTAAAAAACGCATGAGTGTCGAAGCTGCCCTTGCCCGCGGTAACTTGAAACCGTTTTGGTTCCACACTCGCCACCCCTAATTTCTTCCTTCTTTCATCAGTTTTGCTAACTCCACTGCGAACTCCCCATAGCAATTCTGCGACCTTCTCTGCTCTTACTTCTCTTCTACGTTTTCTTTCTCGACCACTCCGCTCTCTACGCCTCTTCTAGCTGCAGATTGCGTCGAATCGCCTTCGTTGGTTGAGTTCCTCATTGGTAATCTTGACTCCAATATCGTACTTGGTCCAGATGGGCTTCCTAACCTCTTTCTTCTTAACTTTAAAAAAGTTATTCCCTCCCTGTATGTATAATCTACAACAAAAGTCTAGAAGAATGCTACTTTCCCCATCTCTGGAAAGAGGTCTTATCATCCCTATCGTTAAGGGTGGAGACCCTTCTCTTGCTGTGAACTACCCATCTCTCTTTTCTCGTCTTGCTCCAGAATCCTCGAAAGATACGTAAACGACTGGCTGGGCACTTCTGTCACCTCATCGACAAAGAGCACCATGGTTTCGGGAAACATAGATCTACTGATTTAAACCTTCTGGTCTTTACCAAGCAAGCTTCGGCCTTCAAACCTACAATTATGGTTAATAGACCTAGTTCGTTTTCATTTCCTTGATACTAGGAGCTGTCTCTTTTGAGACCATAGCAGGCACTGTTTCAGTCCGTGTTCTTATTCCTGACGCAATATCGATAGAGTTTAAGTTAATCGTGATATTTCTTTGAAATACCATCGTGAGCCATGTCTCACCTCTCGTAGTGAACCACTTCGGAGCTTTTCAAATTTTTCATAACGTGCTTGTGCCTTGCCTACTCTGACTTCCAACAATTTCGAAGAAAGACTATGATATCTCTCAGTCGCCCAGCAGAGATACTATTAAGAAATAAATAAGAAATATACACAAATTAGTTGACATAAAATAATAATACACTTAAATTACAATATTGCTTAAGGTGGTGCCTGTTCAAATTGATAAAATAATGGCGTGTACATATGTATCTACCCCAAGAGGGCGATGAACAAATCAGCAGTATTTCAATCATGAAGCCTTTTTCCATCTTTGTGCAGCCCCGAGGAAGTATAAAACAACTAGAGGAGTAAGTTTGTGGTGAAGCCAACTCTTTAAATTATGGCCTCCTACGTATTCTTCTGTACATTTTCATTTGGATATACAGTACTCATGTATCTGTATACATCCGTTTGTCTTTTATTCTACAGTATCTGATATAGGCTTCTGGTGCTTAGCAGAAACATGTAACGAAGATACATTATCCACAGTACCTTTTGAAATCACTTAAAGCACATGTCGAATTTCACCCACGTGTATAATTCATCTGCCGCTTTTTCCCGCGTTAGATACACTCATTCATTTCTATATACGAGTATCTGAGATATATGATTGGGATTGTATCTTGCCACGCGAAAAGAAGAAATTTTTTATGTTTATGGATGAGGAAGAGCACACTATACTGGGATATTGGTATATGTAAGAAGGCATTTGTCTTCATAACCTTTGGAAGATACATCCCCGAATCCAATTTCTCCACCTTATCTTTCATCGTGCTTTTGAGGGCAATTCCAATTTGGTGATTTGAAGTTGAAGCTGATTGATTTCAGGATTTCTTTTGATGGAAAAGCCGCTAGCACCTTTTTGCTCTTCTATCTTAATGGAAAAACGGAAAAGGAGGGGAGCATGATGCCTCTGGTAACGGCACCTGGCTTTTGATAATGATGTAAGGGGAGTATCAGCCTAACAGTTTCTAACAAATGAGTTCATAAATTCAGAATTTTGAGAAACAAATTATTTGCAATAAAAGAACCTGGATACATAGTCAAAAGGGGAGTTTATCATTTCCCAATACAAACGCAATAGTTTGGTAGTAAAACCATATAACGTTAGATTTTCATAAATCAAACAAGGGGTGTATGATATAACAGAAACGAAATAATCTCCTTCACCGACCGGTTGAATTTCAAAGAATGCTTATAGAATTCTCGGAAATGGATCCTTTGCAAATACTATATATTCCCAGGCTCTTTTCATCTCCAGCAACTCCTAGACTTTTATCTCAAATCAATGATGAGATTGCATCTCGACTATGTGCTGACATGCCGCTGCTGTAACTACAATCACTTGTAAATTATAGTGTGGTTACGACTGTCAAATCGGCACTGGCAATGCTAGCAGACGGGTGAGGAATAAAATGCAGAGGGGCTCCCGTTCATCGAGCTTGCGGGTGGTCTTTCAGAGCGGCAGTATGGGTTTCGGCGAGCCCGTTCTACGGTCGATGCAGTAGCAAAGGTCGTGGAATTGGCTCGAGATGCAATGGCCGGGGGCAAATGCTGTGCTCTGGTGACGCTGGACGTCAAAAATGCTTTTAACTCAGCCAACTGGGGCTGGATTAAGGGCGCTTTGGCCAAACTGGGTGTTCCTAGCTACTTGGCTCGGCTCATCGAGAGTTACTTTTCGGACACACTTCTCTGGTACGAGACGGACGACGGGCCGAAGGAGTACATTGTGACAGCTGGTGTGCCTCAAGGTTCTGTATTGGGACCGCTGCTGTGGAACATAATGTACGACGGAGTGCTTGGCCTTCGCGTGCCGGAGGAGACTACGCTGATTGGTTTTGCGGACGACTTGGCGGTAGTTGCAATTGCAAAGCATCCCGAGGACGTGGAGCTTTATGCAAATGAAGCCATTCATACCATCAAGTTATGGTTACGAATGGCCAACCTGGACCTGGCGGACGAAAAGACTTACCAATTACCAACCGTAGGAAGAACAACACGGTTACAATCCAGGTTGGTAATCGTGAGGTCGTCTCAAAATCGGTTGTCAAATACCTGGGGGTGATGATCGATGCCAAGCTGAGTTTCAAGGGACACTTGGATTATGCGCGAGAGAAGGCAGCAAATGCCAGCTCATCCCTTGCAAGGATGATGCCTAACGTGGGAGGACCGAAGTATAGTCGCAGGCTACTCATCGCGGGAGTGGTGAGGTCGATCCTGCTATACGCGGCCCCTGTCTGGGCGGGAGCGTTGAACCACGCTGTCAACCGGAGGAAGATATGTTCGGCATACCGGCCAATTGCACTAAGGGTGTGCAGCGCATTTAGGACGGCGTCGACGGAGGCAGTGTGTGTTATCGCAGGAATGATCCCTATAGATCTTCTAGCAAGCGAAGCACACTGGCTCTACGAAAAATGGAAGGCAAATCCAGCCGAGGTGAATGCGGATTTCCGAAAAGCCATCAGGAGAGAGTTGTGTGGCAAGTGGCAACAACGATGGGATAACTCCGAGAAGGGCAGGTGGACCCATACATTGATCCCGTGCATCGAGAAATGGGTCAACCGAAAGCACGGAGAATTGAATTACCACCTGACACAGTTCCTTGTGGGAGTGGCTATAGGAAGTACTTGCATCGCTTCGAGTTGGACGAGTCTCCCAACTGTCCTGAATGCGGTGCTACACTCGAGGACCCGGAGCACGTTATGTTCCATTGTCCCAGATTTCTGCAGCAGAAAAGGAGGTTGAACAGCATCTTAGGGGCGGACATCGAACCCTCCAACCTGGTGGAAGAGACATTGAAGTCGGAGGAAAACTGGATGGCGGTAAATGAGGCAGTAGCCGTGGTGCAGACAAAACTCCTGGAGTTGGATCGAGCTCGGAAGGCGGCGCGACGGAGACGTGACATGGACGAGCTGGTATAGCGAACCAGAGCCTCCCCCGCGAAGTAATACTTCACGGTGGTCCCGCGGGGAGGGGCGGAAGAGTGGGGGTGGTTTTAGTGGGTGTGAATCCCACACACTGCTGCAACCTGGCGCAGCAGCGTCTTTCTAAGATTTCCACCTCCATCCATACAAAAAAAAAATGCAGAGGGTTTACAGGAATTATGTCATCACCAGTGAAACACCCGTAGTTGAAATTCTAGACAGAATATTTCTGTCGTATGCATTCAGTTACGATAGTATGGCGAAAGTCACTCCAGAGGTGTTCAGGAGCCACCGGAGTTTCTTCAGATATCTCAACAACTCTCAACATAGCGTCCAGATGGTACAGTTTTCGATAACGGAAGCGAAAGAATATTAGGGGTTACCCGCCCAGCATGCTAAGTGGATCACCACCAAAGGCACCCGCCATGCCACTACGCCTGGCATGAATTTCGCGGCTAATCAATGTCCAACGTCTGTATCGCATTGATCCGAAACTAATATGGTTTTTTTGGCGGCAGTCATGGAAAGGTGCCACACCACCTTATCGCTTCCATCATCTGAGGGTGCTAATACCTCAGACCTATTCATATACGAATAGACATCTTCCAGGGGGATTGGTTGGGTGCCCTTTTGTTTTCCATGGCGCTGACCCTCTTTGATGGCTAGGGAATGATGCTACAGGGCATGGTTTTCCAATAAAATTTGACCTATGTGCTAAATGTGAGCTGGCACACTTGGCATACTTAGCCACATGCCGGACATAGCACCAATGCTAACTCCATATCCAAGCTATGACTGAAATAGACTTCTACAAGTATCTAGGAATCCCACAAAGGATCCATGCTCGAGTTGTTGATCTGAAGAATGCTTTGCTATCTGAATTCCCGCCATGTGTAAAGCTGGTATTGAAATCAAATCTCTTATGGAAGAATAAAATTAGCTCATCGAACATATTCGCTATCACTTCACTGGCTTATGCATTCGGAATATTGCTGTGGACGAAAACCGATCTGAAGAACGTGCAGTAATGGATACGAACTATACTATCTCCAAATTCTGAATGCATCATTTACACCATTTACACTCTGCCGTGGGGCGGATGAATCTGTCTTGTCATATCAGAGATAGGGGCGTGGTTGCCATGGTGGTGTAACATCATCGCCAGGTCGTCTCGCTGCGCGCTTATTTTAACAGCAAAGAGGAGGCAAGTCCCTTGCATGCGGCTGTTTGTAAGGCAGACTATCGGATGACTCCATTTACCTCGAGGGATCGATTTTTCAATCCTCTGGGTGGGGTGAAGGCAGACCAAGAGCGGATCGATGAATGGAAGTCGAAGGCAATGCACAGTAAACACGTGAATTGTCTTTGGCAGCCATTTGTCGGTTTGCATTTGTCGATCAGATGGACGTATGCTGGGGAGCTCTTTGCTGAGACGGAGGTGTTCATGTGTGTCATTCAGGACGGTGTGGTCGCCTTCCATGAAAGAGCGGGCGGAGAATGACCGGCGCAAAATGTGTGGTTCGGGGTTAGAGCCGCTGGATAATCTCATTTCCGGCTGCACTGCAGGGGCACCGGTGCAATACAAGAGGAGGCATAATGCTGGATCTAAGGTGATTCCACGATGAAGCATAAAACCTGGGAAACCCCTACTGAACCAACGCAAGCAGCTCTACTACCAAAACCTATCTCCACCTCCATGTGCTGATAGCTGGGTGTTCTTTCTTCAAGAAGAACTGCCGACGGAGATGGATGAAGGCGAATCTTCTACGCCTAAAAGCGGGATAAAATGTACCAATTGGTCTTCGAGGTTGGGGGTTGGGGGTTGGGTAGAGCTGACAATTCTACATGGAAAACCAAAGTTATGAAGCCACGGAAGGAGCCTCTTACAGGATGGATTTCACAACGACGAACCCGGCACCGACATTGAAATAACGGTTTACGCATTTTTTCATGGAACGTGCGTTCCCTTGTGCAGACCGAATGCTGCTGAGCAGCTATCCGATACCCTGTCCCAATATAGGGCTGATATAAGAGCATTGCAAGAGATGCGCTCGACAGGGACCGGTTTCCTAGAGAAGAGCCGATACACCATATATTATAGTGTCCATCCAGTAATCTATGCGCTCGGAATAGATTTTTTAGTCAGCCAAAAAATGAAACCTGCTGTTATCTGCTTTGAAAATATTATATAAGCGAACGGCTACGCACTCTGCGTTTGCGAGGCAAATTTAGAAATAGCGTCATAAACGTTAAGGGGGCCAATATAGACTCGGACCACTAACTCGTTGGCATAGTGCTCCGAGCTCGAATTACGACACTACCTACAATCCCCTCTGACAATCAGGTGAGAGTGAATACCGAAGCCATTCACAACACAGCCCTACGCAACACCTACTCGTATAAGGGGAAATGGATGCCGCAATAACCGCAGCTAACAGATGTCTTGGAGATGAAGCATCAACAAATGATCTTCACAACCACCTGAAGAACGTTATCATTGATACGGCCTGAAAGACACTTGGCTCCAGCCGCAAAAAGAGTCGGAACGGCTGGTTTGACGATGAATGTAAGCTAGCAATGAAACAGAGGAATGCCGCATACCGAGTAATGTTGCATTGCAGAGGCTTATCAGGAACTCAGTTGAGCGGAGAAGCGACTGCGCAGACGGAAGAAAGAAGCCTGGGAGAACGAACAGGTTTATGAGGTTGAAAAGTAATGGCAGCAACCGCACCAGACGAGGAAGTTTTACCAACAAGTCAGCAGGATGAATCCCAATGCACCTCGATGCGGAAATCTGATTTCGCACAGAGTGGCCATATTGGAGCGACGGG
The DNA here is from genome assembly GCF_905115235.1 of Hermetia illucens. Taxonomy (NCBI): domain Eukaryota; kingdom Metazoa; phylum Arthropoda; class Insecta; order Diptera; family Stratiomyidae; genus Hermetia; species Hermetia illucens. The sequence goes on from NC_051850.1 coordinate 164,077,722, forward strand.
TTGAGTATTTTGATGAACTGGCCATTAACCTTAACTCAACTATCGCCGAGTTGAAAGTCCAGCCAATTAAAGACGGCGGACAAATGCGGCCACCACGAAGCATAGAAGAAACAGTCCGTGCAATTCATCGGCTTAAAAGCCATAAGTCACCTAGAGCCGATGGAATTACAGCTGAATTGGTTAAATATGAAAGCGACCAGTTACACCAAGTGGTTCATCAACTGATGCTCAAAGTATGGAACAGCGAATCAATGCCTGACGATTGGCAACGGAGCATTATCTGTCTCAAACATAAAAAGTGCATAAAAGTGCAATACAGCAATTATTGAGGTACCGCCTTGCTGGCTACCATCTATAAGATATTCTCCGCTATCTTGGTAGGTCAGATAGCCCCATACAACCAGAACATCAATGGCCCATACCAAAGAGACTTCACTCCAGGCAAATCAGCAACAAATCAGATTTTCTCTCTGCGGCAAGCGATGGAAAAACCCGCCTATGATAGCAAAGCCAGGGTAAAACTGCACACGGCCATGAGAGAATTCCTTATCCCAACGAAATTGATAAGATGGACTAGGCTGACACCGACAGGAGTGCGAGTTCACATAAAAGCAGCAGCATTATTCAACATCAACAACGGTCTACAACAACGGAATGCCATATCATATGTCCTCTTCAACCTGGCCCTGGAGAAAGTGACCCGCGATGCAGACGTAAAGGCGAGAGGCACCATCGTCTTCAATTTCACACTATCACTGACCTACGCTGATGATATCGACATAATGGGAAGAACGAGCCGAGATTTAGAGTCTACTTTCATCCAAATCGAGCAGACGGCATGAGATCTTAGGCTACACATCAATGACGTCAGCGCCAGAAAGCAAAAAAACGAACAACATCGAATCGCATTAGTCAAACGAAACCATTAAAGATGGGAGAATACAACTTTGAGACCGTTGATAAGTTCTCCTATCTAGGGTCGAAAATCACAACCGACAACAGCTAAGACGATAAACTCCGCGCACAGTTGTCGGCTGCCAACAGACCCTATTTCAGCTTACAAAAACTGTTCCGCTAGAAACGTCTCACCATAGGTTCAAAGGTCTTACTGTGAATGACTATGATCTTGCCAGTCCTCATGTATTCCTCGGAAACCTGGGTTCTTAGCAAAAAAACTGCGAAATCTTGGCCGCGTTCGAGAGAAGAATCCTCCGAAGAATTTTTGGCCCCTACATGAGGATGGACGATTCCGCAGCCTACATAACGACGAGAAAAGGTCGTCTTAGCATAGTCCCACTTTTCTTTCTATTTTACTTGCGTTACTAAAAACGGAGATACATAACAATTCTACATTCACGGAAATAATTAATATCACCCTGTCAGTTACAAATTTTTAACAGATTTGTGGTTGATTTTTTTTTTGTATGTAAATGGCAAATTTTTAGACTTCAATTCTTATAACACGTCAATGAATCCTTCAGAGTTACTCTTGTCTTCCACTTGTCACTCAGGTTAAATTGAAGCCGCCGCCAATGCTGGGTCGCCAGAAAAGTTCCCCAATGTTTTGCGCCGCCAAAATAAAATCCAAAGAAAAGTCCTCACAATGTGTGGGCAATAATTCTTTCCTGGCGAATAATTATAAAATTGGAATTATTTTAACTTCAAGTACTAAAAATTTCCCGATAATCGTCACAATTTTAAATCCTTCATGCCAACAATTGGAAAATAATCGGAAAATAGTTAGCTCTTTCATATCACCAATGCAGAACACCTTCGCGATCAATCTCCGTCTGAAGCAAAAACAATCTCCTATTCCATCTCCCGCGCATCAGTTGTCTTTCTGATCAGCCGGTCCCGTTCATTCTGATTCCACTAAACAAGGCTTTGAACTTAGAAGCTCATGTCGCCTCTGCAACAACAGCAACACTCCACGCCTCGGTCAGAAACAAAAGAACGGCTAGAGTATGCATCCAACAACATGGTCATCACTTCGCTATATCCGAACTTTGCAGTACGAAAAGAACAACATCATCCTATCATTATGTAGGTAGAATCAAATGAGATAAATGTACATTGCCACATTATTCGCTTGCACTATTTGGAAAATTGAAATAAAATTTGGAAATGTCCAAATGAAAATAAATTCTTGTGGTTAGGGGAAAGCGACCAGTAGTTAGTTTCTTTTTAAAAAATAAATAAAATTACGCGATTTAAAAGTTACATGTTGAAGTTGAAAGTTAAAATTGGGATGTAGAAATTTACCCTCTGCTTCAATAGTCATCCTGCCTCTCAATGACTTGCCTTGTCGTGGTTTTGATTCTCACGCAAGCAAACACTAAGGGAAAGACCAAGGTTTGCTTTCTTGTCACTAGTTATGTTACTTGCCTTGGGTAGGCTCGTATCACTGGATTGCGTAGCACTAAACCAAAACCCGTTCTATAACTTAAATACAAACGTTTATTAAACACTAAATTATACAAACGTATTGCACAATTAATTATAGAACACTTCCTTCAACTAGTACAATTCAAGGAAGTCTACTTCTGAAACTTGACTGACTCCGTGGACATTTCATTTCATTTCATTTCATTTCATTTATTTACTCAATAGTGACTTACAACTAGACAATGAATACTTAATGCTAGCTTAATAACGGCTAATAGATCTTAACGCTATCAAACGGGTGACTATTACATAGTTTGGTCAACCCGACCTTCTCTGTAATCTACTTTACTGTGTATATCTTTATTTATATACATCGATCTTGACAATTTATAATAGAACTTGGTATTTTCAAACTGCGCCCGCACTAAAGGCGCAAGAAGGTGAAATTTTACTTACTTAACCTAGTTACATATAACTTAGCCTAACTTATTTTAACTTAACCTAACTTAATCTAACATAATTAATCCTTAACTAATATTTACAATAAGCACATTACAATTTCCTGTGCTTATCCTCTATCCACCCCTACCAGGCAAGGAGTTTCAAAAATGGTTAGGATTTTGGGTCTTAGAGATGAACTCACGATTTGGCAGGGCCTTAAGAATGTGGCCAATGGGGAGGTTTTACCCTGTTGGTAGAGATGCCGAATTAATGGGTTGGGGTGGTCCTCCGTTCTTTCGAAGAACCTTTCCATTATTGTGAGAACGTGTTCTCAAAGTGGCGTTTTTACCGATCTTTTTTGTTTTCCAGTTGTAAGACAGGCCTGTGCAATGTCTAAGGATTCGGCGTTCGAATGACTCGCATTTTGCCATTGCTTGGTTGGAGCAAGAGATCCAAGTTGGTGCTCCGTAACAGATAACGGGTCTTATAAGGGCCTTATACAGGGTCAGTTTGGTTTTGGTGCTGAGACCTACTGTCTTGCGAAGAAGATAGTAGATGCTACTGACTGCACCGCGTGTCTTGCTGATAGCGAGCTGAAGGTGGGGTTTAAACTTGAGGAATTCATGCAGGGTTACTCCCAAGTATTTGATCGAAGTAGATCTGCTCACTGTGGTGTTCCCGATTCTCATTTTCAAGCTTTCCTATGGATGCCTCTAGAACCTAAGTATCTAGATTTTCTCCTAAAGGTGCAGATTTGCGTTTTTCCCTCATTAATCTTGATTCCCCAACTACGGTAGTACCTGCAAAGATTTACAATGTATTTCTCAACCGCTTTGGCTGCCCTGTTGGGGTGGAGGTTCGAAGCGAAGATAAGCGTGTCATCGGCGAATTGGATCAGTTCAACGCCGTCATCGGGGATCGGCACGTCAGCCGTGAAGATGTTGTAGAAAGTTGGCCCAGAAATGGATCCTTGCGATACACCCGACGTTACCGGCAAGAGATCGGAGAATTCATTCCCCACGCTGACATAAAAGTGCCTATCTTCGAAGAAATTTAACGCAAGTCTAATTATCGGGACAGGAAAGTCATTATCTATTAATTTATATATAAGTCCGTTTACCCACACGGAGTCGAAGGCCTTTTCTAAATCTAACGCACATGCTACTGTAGGTTTGTTATTGACGTTAAGTCTTGAGACGACAGTGTCGTGTAGGTAGCTCAGCGCGTGCTGGGTTCCGTGTTTAGAGCGGAATCCGAACTGGTGGTCAGGGATAACTTTGTTGAGATTACAATGCTGGACTAGCCCAATTGTCCATGCTTTCTCAAACAGTTTGCCAAGGTTCGATAATAGGGAAATGGGCCTGAAACTGTTTGGCTCGTTGGAGGTTCCTTTCTTTCGGATCGCAATAATTTTTGCAACTTTCCATGTGGATGGAAAGTAGCCGTTATTAATACAGTTGTTGAAAACTGCTAATAAAAACTTCAGTGAGGCTCTGGGGAGGTTCTTTATGACGAAGTTCGGGATTTCATCAGGCCCGGCTGACCTTTTACCGTTGAGGTTTCTGGTTAAGTCGGTGAGTTGAGGTAAACTCAGAAAATGTTGCGATTCCGATGGCTTGACTGAGGTGTTGGTTGTGGTGAATTTTGTTAGCTTCTTGGAGCTCTCAGAGACGAAGGCCTTGATTGTTGAATCAACAATCGACGATATAGCCGGGTTATTTTGAGGCGGAGGGGAATTGAGCTGAGTCTCAAAAGATTCCGCGAGAACTTGCGCTTTCCTAGCGTCACTGCAGATGTGCTCCCCGTTCTTGGAGAGAGCGATATTGCGGGACTTATGTTTGCCGGTTAGTCTGTTGATATGCTGAAACATATCTGGGCCGGGCTTAATATCTGCTAGTTTCCTTGTCAGTTCTTTGTTGCGGAAATTCGCCACTCTTTGCCGAATTATTGTACTCAGACAATTAATCCGGGAAAGCAATGCTTTATACTCAGCATTAACTTTATTTCCGACTTTGTGGAAAATCCGTTTGAGTTTCCTACGCCATATTTGCCTGACTTTAATGTGGAGCATGATATCGTGAGGGACTGAGTTATATTGTAACTCGTTGACTTTGATAAGCCTTGTGTTTCTGCGTGTAGCAGTATTAATGGCATCAGTGGCCAAGGTGACGGCTTCGTCGATCTCTATGTCCGATAGATTACGGTCAGTTGCGAGTTTTTTCAAGTTCAGCCTTGGTGCAAGGTCTGACTTGAATTTGTCCCAGTCAGTGTGGGCGAAGGACCTTACGGTAGTCATCACTCGCTTTCGCAGTTGGGAGGACGAGGAAAGTTTAAGTAGTACTGCGAGATGGTCAGACATGCCTGGTAAAGTAGTGCACGATATCACTTGAAAGTTCAGTGAAGTTTCCTCCGAAAGGAGGAAGTAGTCAATGGTTGATTGACTACTGGGTCTTGTCGGGGTATCTGGTAAGACCAAATCGACATAGGCTGGCGAGCAAGGGTCTTGGATCCATTTAAGCAGGGTTTCCCCATTTTTATTTACTGCCGTATCGCCCCAGGAGCTGTGCCTAGAGTTGAAGTCGCCACCGAAAATGAGGTACTTGTACTTTAACTGGAGATTGCCCAAGATCTTAAGATCTTGTCCCAGTTGCTCATTCCGAGAGTTGCATTTGATGTAGACAGAAACTACCAAAATCCGTCTACCATCAGTGGTTTTTACTATTGCCGCCGCGGCGGAAGAGGTCAGCAGGTTTTCAATGACGACTTCCTCAAATTCATAGTCTTTCCTGACTAAAAGGGCAGCGCCAGTGTTGTTGTCATTCCGGATAATATTATACCCGGTGAATTGCACGTTATGCCTGCTGTTTAGTTTCGTTTCTGAAACGCAATAGAAGTCTGCTTTCAGACTGTTAATCAACACTTGGGCTGTGGCACGTTGGGCGTGTGAGATCAGGGACGCGGAGTTAAAGGTGACGATTTTTAACTCCATAAATTCATAATGAGTTTTATAGCGGCGAATTGCCGCTGCTCATTAGTTGAGGCCGACGCGAGAGATTGCACCAATTCGCGGAAGGCATTTGGTGTGGGGATGGGAGCAGGTTGTGCTGCCACTCTTGGTTGAGTGTTTCTGGCAGCTTGAGCGTACGATACGCTGGGATTGACCAAGCTTTGTGACAGTTGTGTCACTGTGCGCTTGACTTGGGAGCTTTCATTGGCTCGCTTTTGTTTGGCAGCTTCCTTTCTGGCTACCATTTCTTTATAGGCTGGGCACCCGCGATAGCTCGCTGGGTGGCCAGCTTGGCCACAGTTGCAGCAAAGAGGCCCTTCGGTCGCCTGTCTTCCGCATTCCCCGCGAGGATGGGATTTTGTGCACCTGACACATCTGTGCACAATTGAACAATTTTGGGCGATGTGCCCAAAATTCTGGCAGTTGAAACACTGCACTTCCTCGAAACTTTTGACCTTTTCCAAGGTTACTTTTTGATGAAGGATATATTTTACCTTCATCACCTCGCTGAGCTCTTGAGAGGGCTCGAAAGTCGCGATGAACAATCCCGATTGCGATTTCATCGGGAGGGCCCGATTTTCGCTATGCAGAAACTTGTCTCTGCGCGTAACCAGGTTCGCAACTGTCTTCAGTTGGAAATCTGGGTGCTCTGTTTTAAGTTCCTCCAGGATGTCCACGGGGTCCGTTTCCCTGTGGAGTCCGCGGATAACTACAGACTGGGTGCGAAGGGAGGGAGGCGTCCTAGTGGTAGCATTAAGCCCCTGTTCTTTTAAAAGCGCGAAGACCTTCCCGTGATCTTCTGCCGTTTCCGTAAATATGAGGGTCCTGTCAGCCCTCGTATTTTTAAGGGACGCTTTTAGCCCCTTATTTTTCAGGAGTCTTAAAAAAGATGGTACGTTTAAACCGTACCCAGTTATAGCGGGGATTCTCATTTTCTTGGACTTGGTAGGTTGGGGAGCTTGTGGGGGGGTAGCCTGTTTAGGAGCGGTTACAGTTTTTACACTAACCTTTATCTTGTTACTTTTCCTCCTCCGCACGAAGTTGAACGGGTCACCTTCGTCGTTGACTTCGGGGTTTGGTGATGGTCCCACGCTGTCCATCTCGCACTCTTCGTTGGCTCTTGTTGAGTCCTCTATTGCTGCTGGTGCTCCCCCGCTGTCGATGACGATCGGTTCACTACTAATTCTTGCTACACTATTTTTTGCTACACTGGTTCGCATCGCCTCTTGTAGCGCTGCTACCTCCTGTTTTAGCTGAATTATCAGCTGTTGTTGGCACTCCAGTTGCTGTGCGAGGGCTGCTTTCTCGCCTCTGAGCTCTTCAAGCTCCTTCCTCAGCGGGTAGTCATAATTTTCTGAGGGGCCCGTGCTCCCCTCCTCCTCAGACGATAGCTCACCAGGGAGTGCCATTTTAGACCTCTTGGCGGACATTATTGTCTCCAAGCCCGTCCTCAGCTCTCCTCCGAATCTTCACCAGTATTCACTGAAATTAAAGAAAAACAATTAACAATAATTGCACTTTGGTATACAGTGTCTCAATAATATTGAGATGCACTGCATACTTTAATCAACTGTACTTCCTTTTGAGAGTACTACACTTAACACTTCTCCACTTTTTTTTTTTTATTTACGTTACTTGTTTCATTTCACCGTGCTCCGTGCTCCGTGCCACGTCTGTCCGCTTCGATGTCTCGGAGCGAACTCACTCCGTGGACGGACCTCCGACCTTTTTATACCCCGCGGAACATTCCAGAAAGACATGCAAACATTTTACTAGAAATCTACTTTGCGCCTTTGACAAGATCTCCTTACCGGCATTAGAGTTATCTGTTAACAATTATCGTAACTTAGTATTCTCCCTATTGTTATACAATTTGGATGTCCTGACTATTGACGTCACACATAATTTTTCAAAGTGATTTTTGCCACAATATTTACAGACAACCAACCCAGTTGGAACGAAGAAGTCGGCCAAGCAATATATGTGTTGCAGTAAATTCAGAAATAAGCCGCTGATTTGAGCCCTCCTTCTCCTCCCTCCCTTACTTCCGCGAACCCACGTTAACTGGAGGCCGTCAACTTATATTATGATTTGAAGATACCAAGGCGAGATTGGGACCCCAAACGCGCGCCTCATGGACATCTCGCAGTCCGCGTGGATCTTCCCTCTCGATTGCTCCACTAGAGTGTAAAGTATTATATAAGAGTGTAAACCATTATATATAAGCGCGTGTTGATAGACTACTTCAGCGGAGCTTCAATATTTGCGGGTGGACCCTCACGGTCAATATTTCCAGATTTTTACGTTTTTGGAATAGCTCTCCAATCTCGCTCGACTCCGGCCATATAGTCTGATCTGGAGATCCTTGCCAATCAACATTAGTCTTTATAAATGTAAGGAAACGTATTCAATAACATAATCTGTGGGCTAGCGACTTATAGGTTTCAATTCTTTGGGATCGCTCTGGAAACTTATGTATGTAGCGTGGAAAAGCGGGAGATTGCAACCGTCTTAGGAAGTCCTGAAAGCCGCTGGAATATTTCAGCAAATGCCGCGCTATGCTCCATTCAGGGGTAAACTGGCAACCATATAATAATATTATATTTAGATCTCTGGTAATACTACTCTCAACCAAAATCCCATTCAACACACGGAAGGGGCTGAACCGAAGTATTCACAGCGGCTTCTTCTCTAGTGAATGATAAGTGGTCTTCAAGTAGTGCAACAGTCTCAGGCGTGACAAAAGTTGTTTTGGAATTAAATTACCCTTATTTTGCTTTTTCCCTTAAAATGAATGATTATGAACAAGCAGTGTTGGTATACAAACCCAGGAAGCTTATGTTTTGAGAGGGCCATAAAAACTTTCTAGTGTAGAATCTGCTGTCGTATTGAAGGGCCCCATGGAGTTCAAAATTGTATCATGTTAACGATGAAGCTATGACATAAGGATGTAAAATGATGTTACCAAAAAAAACCTTTGAAAGCAGGAAACTGCCGAAAAATTATAGAAAACAAACAAGGACGAATTGAAACAAAAAGGTTAGGTTCTAGTATGATTCGGAATGAAACAACAAGAAGAAAGCTTGAATCCTAATTTCTTAGAAAACTCTCACCCTGCGATACCAAATAATATGAAATAGTATCCTCTTCTGCTGCAAAATGTCCTATTTGTTCAAAAGCCCCAGTTTGTAGCTGCACAAGAAAACTATGAAATCTTTCGTATCTGAAGCGCCAGTATCAGTTGCTTGCTAGGATTATCTGTGTCTGTACAAAACCTGAACATTATTTCTTTGCTCTAAGGATATATTGAAAACATTCATTTGTTAGTTTTAAGTTTGCATGAAACCGAAATCGTTTGCACGAGAACATAAACTTTGTGTCCCTTTGTTGCTTTTTGAGTCTTCCTTGTTTTTTCAAGTCACATTTCCCTGTCATGTAACAGATTACAACTGGATAATTCAAATTACAAGAAATACCTAAAGCACTTCTGAGGACATGGGAACCTCCTCGTTTAATGGCACGACAAAAATGAATTTAACAGGAAGGAAGACTTTTCTTATTGTTGTCTTTCAACTTTCTGTGTATGTTTTGGCGTTTGTGGGAAAGTGTCGGCGACAGAAACGAGTCTCTGATGTGGTTGGTAATGTTCCCGGAAGGAAAATGATAAGAACAATGACAACAACACAACGACTGGAAAATCAATACGTGATCGTATTTTTGATGTACAGGCACAGAAGTAAATACTGGAACCAAAGCCTGCAACTGGATTCTCAGTAAGATGATAGGGTTCCTCAAGGAATAGTAGAATGTTGCAGGATTTGCGGAACCGCAAAGACGATATGTATGTGTTTGCCACTGGAGATAAACATTTAACCTATTGCGGGGACGTTTTGGAAATTCATATTCCAAGCACGAAATTGATGGCGTGTTATGATGCTGGTCTTGGAATGTTGAGTTTCTGAAATTTCGCCACATTACTGTTTCCATATATCTGTATCTATTCCAGCAGATATTCAGAACCAACGGCAATAATGATTGGTTTATTATAGCAAATTATCGTAGACCTTGTAGTAGTGGTTATGGTTGGCTAGCCAGATAACACGAAATATTCGAATCATCTAACCTGCAAGCTCTATTCAGGAATATCTGTTCCAAATGTCGGGGTTATGTCCGATATTAGTTATAATGGAATAGTTGTGTGAAATTTAGACATGAACCCATAATTGCATGCAGCATGTATAAACAATTCTTATCTTTTATCTCAGGTAAATGCCAGAAGTGGTGCAGTGTTTATGTACTTGCCCAACCATATTATTTACATATCTTTGTTGGGTCTACAGATATTTTTTTAAATAATACGAGATATCTGCTCCTAGTTTATGGGACTATACTGTTAGAAATCGATTAGTCTTCCCTGAAGAAAAAAAATACGTCAGCTTCTAGGCAAGACAAGGACTCTATCTTCAAATAAACCAAGTAAAATTTAGATATTTTTGAGAACATATGGGGCAGAAAACCTTAAGTCCACTTAACACTAGTTACTGTTAGCTACATAAACATCACGATCATCATCATAATAATAACATAGGGAAGGTGCGTTCCTTGATTTACGAGCTACCTGCTGAAAGGATTCTGACTACAAGATAACTCCAGTGGAGGTGGAGGATCATCTCCCAGACTTTCGATGAAGAAGAAAATAAAACTCTTCTATGGGGCTGGAGTCGCTACAGAAGTTCTGAATGCTATAAATGATAAATTTTGATAACACCGTACTTAAATATATGCTGAGAAAATATGTTGAAATCAGCTATAAAGAATGTTATCCGCTGCAGGTACCATCAAAATGGACTGACTCACCAAATTGAGGTGAAATTGGTAAATTTCATCTAATTTGCTCATTTCACAGCGAAGAATGCCAACCTATAGTCTGAAATTACAACAAAATAATGATAAAGACGATAAATATCTTTAGGAATTCGAGGGGGTCAGGGAGTATTTTTATCAAAAAAGGCCATAAAAAATCAGCATTCTTCTTCGTTTCTTTCGACAAAAGCCAACATTACAGGGCCCTTTGCTATCTTTTTTGGACCTACCACCAACCCCCTCCTCCATCCTCGTATCCCCTTTTTCACCCTCCTTTCTGTTACATTTGCGGAGAAGTAACGTTTAAGCATCAGAGGATACCCTTGAACACATTGGTTGAGAAAGCTTACGAGCATTATTTCGGTTGCGAAGTCGGGGATCAGGACAAGGGTTGGGCCTCAAAATTATGTTGCAAAAGTTGTTACAATAATTTAAGTTCGTGGTTGCGTGGGGAATCACGGGCGATGTCATTCGCGGTACCAATGGTCTGGCGTGAGCCCACCTCTCATGCCGAGGACTGTTATTTTTGTATGACGGAAATATCTGGATTTTCATCAAAATTGAAACATGTTATAACTTATCCGAATATCCCTTCGGCAATTAGACCCGTGGATTCAAACGAACCGAAACTTTTCACCCAAGAATAATTGAACGACTTAGTCCGGAATTTAGACCTGCCTAAAGTAAAAGCTGAGCTTCTTGGTTCACGACTGAAGCAGAAAAATCTCCTGCTGAAAGGTGTCAATATTAGGTTTTTTTAGAAAAAGAATCTCCGAGGATGGTGAAAAATTTCATCAACAGATTGCCCAAATGGAAAACAGATACGCGAGAAAATCGAACCCTCCTATGTTGGCGGACTGCTGTTGGACTCAAATTCGAGAAACACCAGAGAATGCTTACAAAAGGAGGAACACTTCAAAGTAAATACACGTATGTATTTTTCATACTTTTTAACTTCTCAGCCTTATGATTAATTTCGATACTCCCCCTCCCCCTTTCTCTTCTTGTAATCATAAAATGCTGATTTTTAATGATTTTTTTATGGATATTTGATAAAAATACTCCTCGGATCTGAAAAGATGTTTAGGCTACGAGTTCTCATTCCTCGCTGTGAAATGACCAGATTAGACAAAATTTACCAATTTAACCTCAATTTCGGCCAAAATAGGGGTGAGACAGAAAAATTTAGGGTGATGGAAAAAACCGTGGTCAAATCCTAATTCAGTGACCCAGAATTAGTTTTTTGTTGGCCATTGATATTTAGAAGTATATCTGGATTCCCAAATAACGTAAAAGCATCACATCCAGGAACACTAAAACTAGTATCTGGTTTTGGTTTGCCTTAGAAAGAAACTCCAGACATACCAGTTTTGTGCGGAGGTCCACCAATTTGATATCCCTAAAAGCTGGTTATATATTTTTGGAATTGAGTGGGTCCTAGACCGTGAATGTTGTTTTCTCAATCCTGTTAATTCGCAAACGCGGCATGGGTGCGGATTATATAATATTTAACGCAAATTCTTTTGGTGCTGGAGGACTGCGGTAGATTAAATCTGGCAATTTTTGTTACGAGAGGTTAACTGGATTTGTATATCCATAATAAAATCCGCATTAATCAATCCATAGCCGAGGTCAAACTTTATTAATAGTACGGAGCTAAAAGTCCAAATTCAAAGGCTAAGTATTACTGAACCAACCAATCAATCACCACTCACCACACTGAAAGATACTTCAAATCTACCCGCGATTGTGGGTGCAATGGACAGCAGCCAATGGCGTTAACAGACAAGATAATATTAGTGGTTGTCAACGAGACCAACTTTACGATCTTGGACTAACTTGCATCCTTATTTGTCCTTATCATCGGAAAAGAAGAATCGTCGCTAGACAGCCACGGGTTCTTTAAAAGTACATACATGACAATCTCTACCAAAGAGATAGTCATGTTAGGGGGTAATGGAATGAAGAGACTTGGAAATTGGCCTTGCAAGGCCTTGTTCTCCAATGGTAGGAAGAGACTCGGATTCGGACATCATTTCATGCATTCATTTGTTAGTTAGTTGGTTTATAAACCAGTTCGTATTGCCATATGCGGACAAAAGTTTTCCTCGTGACAAGGAGGCGGGTTATTGTAATTAATCTCAAGCGGGACGTCGGTTTTTAGGGCCAGGAGGCATGTTCAACTGAGCGCCTGATCAGTTAGCAAATTAAAAGTGCATTTGATGATCGGCTCGAAAATTTTGGCGGTTGTTGAGAGGATGGAAATAAGCGTATAGCTATCAGGAAGGAGAGAATTGTCATTCTTCTTTGGAGTTGATGTGATCTGAACATCCTTCCAGTACGTGTTGAAGTAGGCATTCAGCAAGCAGTGGTTGAATAATATTGAAAGGAAATGATTGATTTGATTGTTGATTTGGAAGGAAGGAATTATTCAGTAGATGGTATCAATCATCGTCATCAACCATGCAGCTACCGGCATCCGGTCTAGGCCTGCCTTAATAAGGAACTCCGGACACTTTGGTTTTGTGCCGAAGTTCACCAATTCGATATCTCTAAAAGCTGCCTGGCTTCCTGGCCTATGCCATCGCTCTATTTCAGGCAGGGTCTGCCTCGTTTTCTTTTTCTACCATAGATATTGCCCTTATACACTTTTCAGGCTGGATCATGCTCATCATACGGATTAAGTGACCCGCGCATTGAGCCGGATTTTATCCACAACCTGATGGTCATGGTATCACTGATAGATTTCGACGTTATGTAGGCTGCGGAATCGTCCATCCTCATGTAGGGACCAAAAATTCTTCGGAGAATTGTTCCCACGAATGTGGTAAAGAATTCGCAATTTTTCTTACTAAGAACCTAGGTCTCCGAGGAATACATAAGGGCTCGCAAGATCATTGTCTTGTACAGTAAGAGCTTTGACCCTACCAGTGCGATTCGATGCTGTTGATTCTTTGGTTTTTGGCGCTGATGTTGTAATCATATACTTCGTCTTGCCTTCATTGGTGTGGAGCCCAAGATCTCGTAGTTTTGAGAGTGATCTTGCTGTTTCTATCTGGTCTCGAACATTCTTAATCAGTCGTATCAGCTTCGTTGGTACACCGATTTCTCTAATGGTTGTGTACAATTCTACCCTGGCTATGTTATCATAGACGGCCTTGAAAGCGATGGGAAGCTGGTGCAACTGATGGCCATATTCAAATAGTTTTTCTATCGCTTATCGTAGTGAGAAAATCTGATCTGTTGTTGATTTGCCTGGAGTGAAACCTCTTTGGTATGGGCCAATGATGTTCTCAGCGAATGGGGATATTCGGCCTAGCAATTGCTGCACTGCGTGATATCTCCCTTTTTTTCTGTGTAAAGCGAACGCTTATTAAAATCGTCGACGATGAGTCCTGAGTTCGCAACCACTTGATGACGGACCAGACCACTTGGGAAGCAACTTACTGCCCCTCTTGTGATCCACTGATTGTTCTTTTTTGGATTAAATACCCAAGCTTGTCAGAAAAGGTGACTGACGGAGTTAGCACTCCCAGCATCTTCAATATAAAATTCACTCCGGCCTGGTTTAGGTCTGAACTTAGGACGGATTTCACTTTAACATAATTCGCACTCGTGTTTGCGATGCGCTTGATGAGGTGCTTCTGCCCTGGACCCGCCAGTCAATTTTTTGTATTAAAATCGGTTTACTATCTGTCTGTCTGTCAGACGCATTTTTCTCGAAAACGGTTATATCGATTGACACTAAATTTGGTGCAAAGGTGGAAACTATGAACGCTCACACATAAAATGGGTTACATAATGCCACATCGTATTTAAGGGTGGTACATGCAAAAGGGGGCTGGATTTTTTTTTCCAACAAATGTAGTTACGAAAGGTCTCGGTTAGCACTTCCTGAAGCCGGTCTTGGTTTTGACATTTGTTGTAAAGGTGCAGAATGTGGGAGGTCGAAAGTGATCATTTCTTTCACGCACCCTTTCTCAGAGACTACCCAACCGAAAAATCTGAAAAAAGTCAAGAAGCTGCGTTAATATGGTGCCTAAGCCCCGAAATACTTTCCAAACCGATATTTAGTCGAATAAATTGAATAATAGTATAATATTTATAATAGTAATTGACTTCAAAACCGTCCTTGAGTTCATCCTAGAATCATGCAACAATAAAGGCAATTGCATAGAGCCTGATTGCACCAAGTTTGGTGGAAATCACACCATTACTAACAATGTTATGATAGGTCAAAGTTACCGCTTCTGTGCAAATTCAAAGCTTTGAATATGGATATTACCACATAATATATGCATATACTGCGTGTTAGATACTAATGGGACAAATGTGCGCTCAAATCTTTCGCACCTGGTCCAGGTGGTTCCTGTACTTTTCGAATTCACGGACTTGCTGGTTCTTCCAGGCCTCATTTTTCTCTATGAAGTAATTTTTTCCCTTGACGAAGTTTGTGATACTGCCCGCGTTCTTTGGAAATGCAGCATTGCCCTCGCTTCAACGTTAACTCACTGAATGTGAAAGGGGATTCGAAATGGTATTGTTATTCGAGCTCGGAGCACCATCCCATCCCCCTGGCCCCCTATATATTTTGACACTCATCAAGGCTGAAATGGGATGGTGTTCAATCAACACGTGCCAAATTTGGTTGTAAGTGGTCCCCCCCTCTTGCAGCGTTGTTATATCGGCCCTATATTGGCACGGAGTATCGTCTAGATGGTGGGCAGCTCCTTTTCTGTAAAGAGAGCGCACTTTCACATTTTCGTTGCCAGGTTGTGTTGTCAACCAAGTCCCAGGCTATTTGCGTGGCTCCGCAACTTTTTTCCATGTAGGGGCGGAACAATTTAGTACAATTTGTCCTATCACCAGATGGAGGTGGAGATACAGATTCGGAGTAGAGCTGTTGGTGTTGGTTCATTAGGCGTTTCCAAGGTTTTATGTTTCATCATGTGTACCAATCCACGTTTTGCTTTTCTAATAAAGCGGACAGAGGTTTAGATAAGATGTTAAGTTAAAAATTTGCTGGTTGCTATAGTCTACCTGGAAATAGTCCGTTTGCTAATAAGCACAGAACTTCACTCTTTTTGCTTCCACTGCTATTTTGTCAAGTTTGCAAATAAAAGAGGATTACTTATTATAATTGATAATGAAGAAGCCCTTGGGATTACGGCTAACAAATGTCCCTATACACTGCTCTGCAAATGCCTACAAAACATCGGACTGCTCTTTAGAACATTCTTCAGAAATGAGTATGTGAGCAAATGCACATAAATAAATATTCCATACGTATCTACATATGTATTCGAGACCTGATGGAGTTTAAAATACGAAAAAAAAAAAATTACTTGGGCCCTTGGCTCAACGCTTCCTTCCCAGGATTCCTGCAGCAGTGCAACCACAAATGGCAAAGTAGTGCACAATTCTCGGCTAGTAATAAAATCGTAAATCACCTCTTGAGAGTGCAGTTCGTGAAACGTGATCTCGCATAGTGTGCACAACAGTGTTGTGCCTGCACCATGTTGGTTCCTTCTACATACGTATTTGGAAAAGCCATAATTTCCACGAGTAAAAACAAATGTCGTGAACAGAAGTATTGCTGCTCTGCTATTTCCCTTGCTTTCTTTCAATTCTTAAAGTTGGGTTACATTGAGGATGATGTCCTACCTCATTTTCAGTATAAGCAAAATAAAGTAGGAGAGTTATGGTTGTTTGGAACCTCGTATTTTTTAAAGTCGCACAGTAAATGATAAAGTATAATATGTATCTTAATTTAATTAGTTTACATGTTAATTAATGCAATATCTTTTTTAGCTGGAATAAAAGAAGAATAAGATTACGAACAGCAGGATTCAAAGGTTTACTGTTTTGCAGAAACGCCAAAATCGGAGTAAGTGCATTGATGGCGAAGGCGACTATTCTATTTGTAAGCCAGGTGGTATCCATAGTATGGGTTGCAACGTTATCCACTAGAGGTTGAACTTTGCCAGATTTTATACGACTACGAATCAGGGCGAAGTATTTATGGTATTTCCTAAGTAGTCGTTCTTGTATTTTGCCAGGGACATGGAGCTCCCACACATCGGGGTGATTTCCGCTCGCAACGATCTACGGGGACGCCAGTTCTTTATGTTCATCGATTTCCCTGCATTATTTTTTAGTCAGCGAGGCGATGTCCTTGAGATATGCGGATTGCAGAAACGGTACGTATTAAACGCAACAGGCAGACGAAGGTTAGCGAAGATCAAGTTGCGGTCGGTATTTAGCCCGACATCAGCACCCCTTCGTTATTTAACATTCAGAAAACAACTCCTAAATCTACTACTGCTCGCGATAGGGCCGATTTGATTAAATGTTTGTTATCGATCAATCGAAACCCAGCTGATCCTATGACAGATCCTGTGTTCAAACAGTGAGCCGTCGATGATGATCGATGGAAGTAGCCGAAATCGACTAACCTTTAACGATTGTTGTTACGGTCACCAAGTATAAACTTTCCATCCCATACCCGAGCTTTAGGGATCTTCAATTGAATAGTTTTGCAGTTGCTCATAGAAAACTTCCTGCTCATCTGTATTAGACATTTTTTGGATACGTATGGTTGCACAACTATAATGCTGCCAAAAATCAGTTCCTAGGTATGAGAGCACGCCCTGCGATAGCCATCAGCCGCAGTGCCGCAAAAGAAAGAGATGTGCCTTCCAGATTTGCATCATCTGACTTGATTTTGGGTACTCCTTGAAATTCAACCGACATTCAGGGATTTTCCCTGAAATTGAAGAATGTGAGCAATCTCATTCCCTTGATACCTTTGTTGAGGAGCGTGCAAACATTCACGAAACAAATGGAAAACTGTCTTTAATGGCAATAGGCCGAAGTGAAGACGCTACTCCATCCAAAGTATTATAGATATTTCCCATAAATATTCCCATAAATGTGTGTGCCCTTAACCCACTTCACTTTTATAACGATCACAGAATACATTGTATATATGTTAATCCCCAGCTCAATATTTGGCACATGGGCTCATAAAGTCGGACTATTTCAGGAACGTAAATCAACGTTTCTACGCAAAGTTGTGACAAACACATCTACATAAAAGCAAAAAGTTGACTGACGGTTTCGTCCAGGGCAGAGGCAACTGATCAGACGCTGCTTCACCTCTGTCAGTTAATTTTTTGCTTTTTTGTAAACTTGGGTTTAACTCAAAAAAGAGGAGTCCGGGAACTACAAAAGAGGGAGTAAGATGCTCCCAAATGGTTCGGTCCGTCACTAAGTGGGTGCGGACTCAGGACTCCCAACATCTCAACAAAAAATATTACATCTACATAATTCATTAAATTAGTGCCGCCCTCGGCACTATATCTATTTTGTTCCACACAAATTTACTCGCATACGTACATTTTTTGGGCCAGATAGAATCTATGCCATATATCTATTTGCATGGAATCAGTAGTACACGTCTTACCAACTTCTTTATCGAATAGCAACGGATCTTCCGTCAAAGAGACAACAATTTTCCAAATGCCTAGAAGCAATATTAGTGTAATGTGAATGGTAATGTGTCCGCTCAACGCTTCGAGGAGCCCGATCATCACTGCACCGATCCAAACTTAAAAATAGCTACCATTTGTCGGCTGCAAAAAGCAAGCTTTTTCTAAAGTTTTGTGATAAACGAAACCTTATTAAAATCGATTTATTGTCGGTCTGTCTGTCTGCCACACGTATTTTTCTCGGAAACTGTTGTAGCGATTGACACCAAATTTGGTGGAAAGGCTCGCACATACAGTGAATTACATCATTCTAGGTCGAACTTAAGGGGGGTCTCCGTGTATAAGGGGTGTGCAATCTTTTTTTTAAAAATATAGTCATGCGGAGTATCAAATGAAAGGTCTCGATTAGTGCTTTCCTATGCCTTGGTTTTGACATCCGTTGAAAAGTGGGCATCGCGGGGTGTTGAAATTGATCATTTCTTTCTCGGACCCATTCTCAGAAACTACTGAACCCAAAAATCTTACAAAAATTAGTAGGCTACCACTACATGGTGCCTAGGCTCCCACATCGATTCTGTTCAAATAAAGTTAATAATGGTATATTATTATAATTTTTAGTAATTGGTTGCTGGACCTACCTCAAGTTCATCCTGGCACCACGCAACTTTGTAGGCTTTAATATACAGCATGATCCCACCAATTTTGGTGGAAATCGCACTATTGCTAACAAATTTATAATAGGTCGAAGTTGCTGCTTCTGTCCAAATCCAAAACTTTGAATGTCAGTATCACGCGAAAGTGGGTATTCTCACATCATATATGCATATATTACGTGCTAAATTTTAATGGGACAAATGTCCACTCAAATAATTTTATATAAGAAATACACAAACCCTTTCATACTTGAAGCGTCCAGCTTTCGGTTTTCTGATTTGTCTTCTACTTGGGGGAGGTAATGAACACACAGTGAGTGCGAACTACAGTTCATTCTCTTGCAGTAATGCAGTCTTCGTCTGTTTTCAGCCCGTCTTCTATTCCTTTGAGTGATCCTCTATTGAACGGGCCTCTCCATCATCTAAGCAACTCTTTGTTTCAAGGTTGGTATATGCTATGAAATTTTTCACCATATTGAAAATTTGCTTTTCTCACTTCCTCCTTCACCCTGGTATGTTAAGCTGACAAAGTATAATATCTCCCCAAATGGAATATACAATACTTGCAAGGTTTGCGACATCACCCATTATCAAACGCCATGAAAGGGAACGAAGAACTATGCTATGTTATTTATGCTAGTCCTAAGTCCATGCAAAGCAGGAAGGTTTAAGACAAAATTGTTTGTGCTATCCTCAGTAAAATAAATATAAAATACTGAGACCAGGGAAAGAGATAAATAAAGTATATAATAATAATCGTTGGCACAAGAATCCATATTGAATCAGGACCTTGAACTGTATTAGCGCATTTCATTCAAGACCACACAGTAGGAGGCAATGTGGTCAACATTGCGCTCGCCCGGGATTATTAACCTGATTTGACTCAAGTACTCATTCACAGCTGAGTCGACTGGTATCCGACGTCAAATCACGATACAAATCCTCTTCCCACCCGTGAGATTAAGTTACAAGACCCGGAGAAATGCTAGGACGTTCCCCTTGGTAGATGCGGCAGGACGGGCCTCGGTCCTGTCGTGAAATTAGCAAGGGTTCTTGACGCATGGACAGAGGTGAGACGTAAGTAAGTTAGCCTGGGCAAAGCAAATACGTGCCTGAAGCTTAATATTATCATCCTAACTGGAAAGACTGAGGAACTTGCACGAGCCCTTCGGAAAAGACGCATTGATATCTGCGCTCTACAAGAAGCCTGATGATCTGGTGCCACAGGCTGCGACAAAGGTGGTCACGTGGGTGAAAAGGCAGACGATAATAGGTGCCATAGGGGAAAGGGGTTTGGAGCGCGCAATGAGGGTGGCGAGTGTGTAATCGATTTTGCGGACACCCATGACCTTGTACTTATGAATACATGGTTCATCAAACGATTGTTTCATCCTCCTACATTTTATAGTGGGAACAGTAAAACCTTAATCAATTATATTCCGTTCCCTATGAGGCCATCGTGCCGTAACCTAGGCCACCGATAAAACAGCGTGAGGAACCGCCATTTCGTGAGGAGAAAGAAGAAATGATCCCTCTTACGCGATTACCAAAAATTACAATTGTCGAAGAATCGTGAAACCAAATTAAAGACAAGATGCACAAAGCGGCCTCTGCAACCCACGGGGTCACCAAGACAGGTAAGTGACACATCAACCGACATACTTACCTTTAGAATGACGATGTTGAAATGAAGTTCCGTGAAAAGAGTTGCCTCTGATACAAGTTTTTTGACGATAGAACGCTCACCAATTGGCAAATTTATAAGAATGCCAACCGGGGACGCAAAGAAAGCGATCGAACTGCATTTCCAATTGCTTCACGCATTAATGCAATCTGGATGAAGTTGCGTTGCAGAACTAGTATTCTTTGTGATTGACTTATCAACGAACGCCTAAAATCTAAAATTTACCGCAATGTCGTCCTTCCTGTTGTTCTCTATGGTTCTAAGTGTTGGCCGACTATAAAAGACAATGAACAGCGTCTTGGGGTAATGGAGACGAAGATGTTGCATTGGGCTAGTGGTGTCACATATTTTGATCATATCCGAAATGAGGATATCCGCGATCGTTATGGGATTGCACCGATCGTTGAAAAATTGCAAGGGAGATTTGTTCGATGGTATGGTCACGTAATTTGCGCTAACGAGAATTCACTTGCCAAGATTGGTGTGCACATCGAAGTCGATGGTAAGTGGCCAAAACCCGGCCAAAACAACGGTTGCTTGGTACACTGAATGGGGATTTTAAAGCCTCGTGACTGCATCCAGATCAGACATTTAATAGAGGAAAATACCGAGGCCGATCACGACGAGCCGTCCCTGCTTGCGAACGGGGCTGAAGATAAAGGAGATCAGCCTTAAAATTAAACGGCCGAATTTAAGTCTATATGCTCTGGAGTTTCAAGTCATATTCTTTGCCGGAACCTGAATAAATGACAACATACTACATTCTGGGCGGCTCGAAGGATCTGTTGTTTTCGCTGGCGCAGGCAATTAGGTTTTCCTTCCTAGCTGTTATCTTCCTTCATTTATGTGAACATCTTCTTTCTCTTCTTGCAAGTGAGCCGATCTGCTGCAACTGCGGGTACAGACCATCGGGGCCAGCGGCTTTACTCTGTTTGAATACATTGATTTTTTCTTTTCTGCCTGGAGGAATAGTTCGTATCTCCGTCATCCGCCATTTCGCCAGATGCAGAACTTAACTGCATGTAATACTATAAAGAACCATAGTAAAG
Organism: Hermetia illucens; assembly: GCF_905115235.1. NCBI lineage: Eukaryota > Metazoa > Arthropoda > Insecta > Diptera > Stratiomyidae > Hermetia > Hermetia illucens. Next base: position 164,099,294 of record NC_051850.1, read on the forward strand.
TATTCTTTCCACCTATTTGGATGCTTTTCATCATAGATGGTGAGTTGACCGTTAACGTAATGCGGTATATACTATTGAAATTGTTGCATTCAGTGGAATCTTTCCCTTCCCCGACCAGTGAACTAACAAATTCTCTTTTGTCATGACGCACACTACGTTGAACTTTCCGCGATTTCGCACGTCATCGGAGTTCCAGTGCGTCGTACCCGCCGTCAGACACAACACTCAACGGCCTGCAATCTCTTCCAGGGACGTCACAAAATGCCCCTTTGGAACGTGGCGGACGATCTGTGTAGTATCCGAGAAAAGAGCATTTTAAGTGGTGGCTTAATGCTCATCGATATTCTCAAAGGGGTTACTCAGTATATCTACGGTCCGATCAGCAAGACAGCTCTTCTACCATCAAGCGACAGGTGGGTCATACGAGCGATCGATGTTGAACTAGAAGATCCAAGCTCTCTTATACTGCGAGAAGGGCGGATGAAACATGCATCTTTGACAAATATTTCCGGAAGTGGTTGATCGCAAACTTTGATTGCCTGATGCCGGACATGTTTGACAAACTTCAACAAATCCATCTAAATGTAAACTTGTGGAGAGGGGGTTTGTGTAGGGTGGGGGGCGCGTAAGGCTTTTAACAAGGTAAACTCTTTTGTCCGAATTTCCCTTGTATGGGCTGTCTTATTTGTCTACGGAAAATCTACATTAAAATGTGTACTACTTTTAAACTCTATAATTGCCTGATGCATAGCTCCTCCGTTTCTGACATTATCTATTAAAGTGCATCTTATACATACTTTTACTAACACATTTCCGAGACTGTGCCAATAATACTAACTAGGTTCCTTACACTATTAAGAATAGGATAAACTATCAAAGAGTCACTTATTGTCCTAAAAAAGAATAAATCGTCCTTGGTATGCTTCAGAAAAGCCTTCATTATTACTGAAAGGCTTATTTCAGTACTTATTTCGTTCTCGTTCCCAACAAAGTCCCCATTTCCCGTATACACTATACCACATATCCTGCGAAGTCCCTTTGAATTATCCGATTGTCCTTCACCCACCCTTGAAATTGGCTGCAAGTACGAAAGTTGGTACCACATGAACGGTTAGTTGTCGCAGTATTCCACTTGTCACTTGTAAAAAGTTGCAGTTGCATCTGGACGGAAAAAATCCAGAACGTAAATAAAAATGTTATTCAAAGGTAGATGTTGAGAAGGGAAGCCATCAATTCCAGTATTCCAATTTTATTTTCAGAAATTTAATTTCATATTTTGACTGGCTTATTAAAGGGTTGGAAAGGTTGTATCTTTGAATTGGTAATTGATAGAGGATGGGAAAACTGCAATGTATAATAAATGAAAATAATGTTGGCATGCACACGTTTTAAGCCTGGAACGTATTTAAAGCACTCGACAATTTTAAAGCACTCTACTAAGGGTTAAGGGTCATTTAAGGGTTACACCCTACCCAGAATTTTGCTCACCATGGATTCTTGTGGGAAATTCGGTTTTACTACAATAACTGCTGGACTATTGTAGCTAAATCTGTTTCATTTTGTATTTATACTTAGGTTACCATAAAGGATGCACCAAACCCTCATTTTAAAACAAACCAAAAACCACGCCCAATATCACCGCATTACCTACCTACTACAAAAGTAATGATAATATAGGTGCTTGCTTTGTAATGCAATATAATATTTGAAAACATCACCTAATATCACAGCTCCTCAGGTGAATGTGTATATGAGGATGCAGATTCTTGGCTTTAAGTAATTGATTTATTTGTGATGGCTTGAAATGGATATCCCCTGTTAATTGATACGTATATGGTGTTGATTTATGTACATAATATAATTTCCTGGTAGAAACAGACAGCTGAGGCGACTGTCTATCGCCAACGCCGAATATCGGTTCCAAGCCTATTGATGTTGATAATACAATATAACACCATATGTATCGTTAGGGTAATGAAATATAATGTTTGTGATATTACTTCGTGATATTACGTATTATTGTAATATCGTAACGTACTTCCTAATATCCGTTTCATCAATAAGTGGTATGAAACCATATTCCTTATTATGGTGCGCACCTCTACAATCGAGTAATCGCAAAGACAACATAGACGCCGAAGAACCCTAATGTGGTATTGAGATAACTACAAATTGTGGAGGGGAATCAAACTCTGTTGTTGCGTTAAGCGTTATCGGGTTTGCTGCCCCGACGCCCTCGATATTTCGCTTATTAATATTATATGTTGGAAACGCGATTAGTTGTCACAATGAGAATCTCGGTATTGTGGGTGTCTGTTTGACTCTGTTTGCCTCCTATTTTAAATCCACACTAGTTCCGCTGAAGCCGATGATTGGATGAGAGTGCAAGCAGATGATATCAGCCTTGTCGGGATTTGGGAAAGATGACATGGTCAATTAAAAACCTGATAATGGCTTTTGGTTTCTCTGGAATGCAAATATACACTCCCTGTTGATGCTGCTCTGGCATTTCAAGTCATATTCCTTGCCGGAACCTGAGTTAATTACAACATACTACATTTTGAGCGGCTCGGAGGATCTGTTGTTTTCGCTGGCGCTGGCAATTAGGCTTTCCTTCCTAGCTGTTATATTTCTTCATCTAGGTGAACATCTTCTTTCTTTCTCTTCTTGCAGGTGAGCCAGGTCTAATCTCCGTTCCAAATCTTGAAGATCTTCAAGGTTTACAGAAGGATCCTGGGCGAAAACCAATCTTCTGGCTGTCGTTCAGGATATCGAAATGTCGTGGATGTGTTTTACGATTTTTTTGTATATCATTTTCTCGGTGTCCATTTAGAACGAGCAGGACATCCTGTTCTGGAAGGAGGGACCGGACTGCAGTAACGGCACCTATTCAAACGGGAAGGCGTGAGTTTTCAGCAAACAGACCTAATTCCGGAACGCAATCGACCATTAGACAATGGTCCGCTGCGAGGTGGGTTCCAGGATTAGTAATTCCTGTATGACTGGACATGGAAACAAGGTAGAATTACTTCCTGAATGATATATTTTCGAACCTTATGTCATAATAAACAAACGATGTTCAGATGAAAGGGTAGTTAGATCGCTGGGCTCCCGTAGTAGAAGGTCACGTTGAAATCTGGCTGGACGCAGAAGGATTTCTTACCGTGACTGTATGTTGGATACCAGTCACCCAGCTGCCACTGGGTAGCTGAGTTATATCAGGCTAATAATCCCGGGCGAACGCTGACCCTATTGCTTTCTACAGTATACGGTAGTGTATCTTTGCAGTTTCGAATGAAGTGATCTAACACGATTCAAGGTCTTGATCCAATTTTGTTCATTAGTGTTAATTAAATTAGAAATACTTGCTTGATTGCAAAATTCTTCCTTTTTCCAAAAAGGACTAGAAGGCTAACATTTTTAATCCTAATAAATTGCTTTATTAGATACGAGATATCATATTTAGATTTAGGGTAAGATGGGCACAGTTTGATTCTAAATTCAACAACATACATTGGCAGATCCTAAAATACCTTCGAATCACAAGCAGATCTTCGATTAGATTAACCTTAAACCGGAAGGCAACATGTTAACAAACTTCCTTCAAAATTATAATAAAGGATTATATGACATTATATTAACAACTCAAATGCGAAGCAGCAGCGCTATATCGTAACCCTATCAATGACAAGAAATTGAACCTTTATAATCCTTATGATTAGTTGGGATATTGGCGGGGGATTTGAGATCCATGAGACTCGTTTTTGGTAGTACTATCTTTTGCGAAAATTTCTCACTCAAAACTTCTATGGGAATTTAAATATGTTATTGATGTAATATTACTCTTTAATAATTTTTGGATGCGTTATTTTCCGATTCCTCATTTGGTCCAATGTTACATAGTTTGATTAGAAATAGAAACAATGCAGACTGGAGATAATCCAGAGTAAACTTTAAATAGCTTTCTTATAATGGGAATGCTACAATATGGTGTTAGTCGTTCAATAATTCATCCTTTATTACGAGGAGGATGGGTTTAGACGAACCTCAGCGAATGAATTAGACAAGAACCAGCTGCGTGATTGAGGTGGTTGAGACAAAATATATTCAAGTTTTCTAAAGGAGTTGGACCTATAATTATCCTTTCGTAAGTGACTTCTGTATAATTCGAGTTTCCTCGATGTTAATAATAAGCTGCGTTTGCGCATGGAGTGTTTAGTACTTTACCTTTTCGAACCATATCGGTGGTCACTTGCCGAGAAGTCTTCCAGAGTTCATCACCTGTCCATCAACGGCGCCAAAATCCGTCGCAAAGGTTACTTTTGAGATGGTTTCTTTGCTCCAGATCCAGATCCATTTCCCTCTGAAGTCTGGGTGAGTCATGCTCCATTTAAGCTTCCTGCCATTGTAGGAATCCTCTACTAGGTTCCATCTTTCCATTTTCAAAGTGGCGCTCTCCAGAGCAGCAAACCTGTTTTGAAAGTCCTGCATCGTCTCATTCGGTATAAGATAGGCGTTGAAAAACGGTGTCCCTAAACACCGAGTCCTCACAAAGCATCCCTTGGCCCTGGGCAAGAACCCGAAATCGGGAGAAGTCCCGAACCCAGGTGGCAGTTTTATCGCATAAATCGAAAGATTATGAAGCTGAATCCTTGTTACGGTACCGTTTTCTAATTATTACAAACAACTCGTGAACGATTGTATCCCGGTGCATGTTACTTGATAGGATACGGACCATGTTCAGGCAACTTCCCGAGCCTGCAGTGTGCCCAATCAGATGCGCTACAGTCCATGCAGGGAACGCAATTCTCTGTTTTATTGCAAATGTTCGCATTTTAACGGAAAGGCCTGTATCTGAGGCATGGTGCCCTCCTATCAGATCTTCGGAAAGTTATAGATGTGTACCCATTGCTTAAGCGCCTGTAACACTTGGCGGGGGTTATCTACCAGCTATTTCTGATTTTTCCGCTGTAAAGAAGTTTTCGTCGCGTTGCATGACAGCTTCCTCCACAGCAAGTTTTTGGCCTCAAAGATTTATAGCGGCGATATCTTTCCGACAATTGGTGGTCTCCGGATATTCATGCTTTTCTGTGGAAATCAAAATCTGAGACTTCATACTAGAAGCCAAAGCTATCTCCCACAGTAACATGTGGACCGACTCACAGCAAGAAGTCTTGCTAGTTGCCTTTGGGCCTAATTCAATAAAAACTCCCCCACCCCTTGCATTCCGTATGGAGACACTTCTACTTCACTGCCTTCGGATTTGGCCTCATAGCGGATTGCGGTGAGGATTTCTGCAAATGGCTAGGCTTCCCTCGCTTTAATAAGCAGAGTCGACGGTTTAGTACTCCTTCATATTTTGTCGCGTATACCGCTGTTGTCTATGTCCGCTTGAATTATTATCGAGTTATCACAATCTCGGCAGATGCCGGATTTTACTTAATACTAGCACTAAGTGCCAAGCATTTAGGCTCGGACGATCCTACCTACTTAAAAACTAAAGGGGCACTGGTGGTGGTGGCCGGTGGTAGGTCAGTGGGAGAATCCGTCCAGTACTCCCCACAACATCGAGCACGTATGCAGAATGGTGTACTTCTGCATGGTTTGAACCAGACTGTGCGAAAGTCCCAGGACATCAAGCGAAGCCGTGAGGGATTTAGGTACAATACCTGTAGCTGACAATATTATGGGAACTACAACCACCCACTCGAGACGCCAAATTTCTTTGATTTCCCGAGCCAATGGCTCATAGTTCACCTTCTTCTCCACGTATTTCCGTTCAATGTTGCTATTATGGGGGATAGCAACATCAATAATATACGCGGAGCGACCTGTCTTGTCAACTAACAGTGCGTCAGGCTTGTTGTGTGCGGTATGGCGATCAGTCAGAACTTGCCGGTCCCAATACATGCTGTAAGCAGAACTATCAAGTACTGCTTGCGGCTCATATCGGTAAACCGGACATGTCCCCGCGATCAGCCCATGCTTGTATGCAAGGTTTTGATGGATAACCTTACATACAGCATTATGCCTGGTGATGTACTGCACCGGTGCCATAACAGTACAGCCAGAAATGAGATGGTCCAACGTCTCTAACGCCGAACCACACATTCTGCACTGGTCGTTCTCCACCCGTTCTTTCATGATGAGCTTTTTATAAGCTCGGGTGGCGACCACGCCATCCTGAATGGCACACATGAACCCCTCCGTCTCAGCAAAGAGCTCCCCAGCACACAGCCATCTGTTCGACAGATGCAAATCGACAAATGGCTGCCAAAGACAATTCACGTGTTTACCGTGCATTGCCTTCGACTTCCATTCCTCGATCCGCTCTTGGTCCGACTTCACCCCACTCAGAGGATTGAAAGATCGATCCTTCAAGTTAAGTGGAGTCAGTCCACAGTCTGCCTTACAGACAGCCGCATGCAAGGGACTCGCCTGCTCTTTGCCGTAAAAACAAGCGCGCAGCGAGTCGACTTGGCGATGATGTTGTGCCGCCACGTCAACCACGCCCCTACCTCCGATGTTGGCAGGTTCATCCGCTCCACGGCAGACTTTGGGTGATGCATTCGGAATTTGGACATAGTTGTCCGTATCCGCCGCTGGACGTTTTCCAGATCGGTCTTCGTCCACGGCAATATTCCGAATGCATAAGCCAGTGAAGGGATAGCGAATACATTCAACGCGCTTATTTTATTCTTCCCCGAGAGATGCGATTTCAGCACCAGCTTTACACGTCGCAGGAATTCGGACAGCAGAGCTTCCTTCAGATCACCAACTCGAGCAGGGGTTCCTTGCAGAATTCCTAGGTACTTGTAGAAGTCTGTCTCGGTCATAGCTTCGATGTGGAGGTCACCAATGCTATGTCCGGCATGCGGCTCGTGATGACCTTTGCGGATGGCTTGGATTCGACATTTGTCTATTCCAAACTCCATCCGAATATCACGGCTGAACATGTCTATTATTCTCAACAGACTTCTAAGATGGTTGTCAGTACCAGCATACAGCTTGATGTCATCTAGGTACATCAAGTGTGTCAGTTCGCACTTAGCACGTAGGCCATATTTTATTGCAAAACCATGCCCTCTAGCATCATTCAGTAGCCATGAAAGGGGGTTCAGTGCCATACAAAACCAAAGAGGACTCAATGAATCCCCCTGGAAGATGCCCCTCCGTATACGGATGGGCTCTGAGGTATTAGCACCCTCAGATGTACGGACTGATAAGGTGGTATGCCACCCTTCCATGACTGTCGCCAAAAACTTTATTAGTTTCGGATCAATGCGATACAGATGTAGGATGTCGATTAGCCAGGTATGCGGAACGCTATCAAAAGCCTTGGCATAATCGATATAGCAACTGAAGAGGTTTCTTTGGCCTCTAGTTGCTTGTCCTACAACTACCGAGTCGATAATGAGTTGCTCTTTGCAACCCCTTGACCCAACTCGGCAGCCCTTCTGCTCCTCGGACAGAATGTTGTTGGTCTCGAGGTGCGCATTGATCCTTCCACTAATAATGGACGTGATGAATTTGTAGAGGGTTGGTAAGCAAGTGATCGGTCTTGTGTCTGCGGGGTCCTGCACCGTGTCCTTCTTAGGGATAAGGTAGGTAATCCCCGCAGTGAGGAAGGGTGGAAATTCCTCCGGCCGACTCATGACCTCATTTATACTGCGTGCCAACCGACTGTGTACGCTGGTAAATTTCTTATACCAGAAATTCTGCACCCGATCCAGACCTGGGCCCCTCCAGTTCTTCGAGCTGTTTATGGCTCGTCGAACTTCCTCTTCGGTAACATCCGCGAAATTCATGCCAGGTGTATTGACATGGCGGGTGCCTTCAGCGGTGATCCACTCAGTATGCTCAGCATGCTGGGCAGGTAACCCCCAAAGTCCACCCCAATACTCTTTCGCTTCCGTCACCGAGAACTGTATTGTCTGGGCGCTCTGTTGGGATTCGTTAAGAGATCTGAAAAAGCTCCGCTGGTTCCGCGCGTATGTTGCATTCTGGACACGTCTGGAATAACTTTCGCCATACCGCCGTAACCGACTGCATATGACAGAAAGTTTCTGTTTTAGTGTGTCCAGAATTTCAACAACGGGTGTCTCACAGGGGATGGCATAGTTCCGGTAAACCCTGTGCACTTTGTTTCTCACCCGTCGGCTGGCATTGCCAGTGCTGATCTGAATCAGTCTAGCAATGTCCTGCCTTAGTGAGTCCCGCCGACGTTCCAGACGAATTTTCCATGGTGGATCTCTTTTGTCACTCAAACCAATAACACGAAAGCGAATCTTCTGACCGTGCAATCTGATAGCCGCAACTGCACCACAATACACAAGTGATTGTAGTTGCAGCAGCGACATATCAGCACACAGTCGAGATGCAATCTCATCATTGATTTGAGATAGAATTCCCGGAGTTGCTGGAGATGCATAAAGCCTGGGAATGCCTGGCCTATGCAAAGGATCCATATCCGAGAATTCTATACACGCTCTTTGGAATTCGTCCCGAACCTCAGCGGAAACCACAGCTGGACGGTGGAGAAGAGTGCTTCGGCGAGTACTGAACCTGTTGCCTGCAGTGCGGCGTGATGTTGTTGATGCCGCCGCCTCTGCCCCCATCGACTCTCGGTCACCAGTTTCCCCGATGACTTCAAGTCGAACACGTTCCCTGATGGTGGCCGGGATTGTGTCGCTGCGAGTAATAAAGCGGTACTGGTCTGCGACTCGCTGCACAGTCACGTGCGCGAATTGCGGGAAACGCTCGACGAATCTCTGGTGCAACAAGGGGCGGTAAGATGTTGTACCCGCCCCCGCCGTTATTTCGTAGTAGGAGCGGATGATGAAGAGGTTCATTTCTTCAGTCCATTTCATCCGCTTCCTACGCGAACCTGCTGAAGTGGTCGCCACAGGTTGTGGCGAAACAGCTGCAGCAGGCGGAGCTGTGCTCCTGGTCGTCGTGGCGCCTAGACGTCGAACCGCCCCACGACTAGCGGTTTCGACGCCGTGCTGTCCATTACGAGAGCCCGACCCAGTCACCAAGTCAGACGACTCCCGCCGGTTATCCGTACCGGACCTTAAATTTCTCCTTCTTCTCATTTTTGGTGGTGCATTTTATCCCTAGCTGCCAGGTGTGTAGATAGCTTCCTTAGTGAGTAATCTGCAAGACTGCAAAGTTCCTGCACTTTCCTCACCTACCCCCTGAGACGCTGCGGTGGCGTACAGCCATTCAGACTGAAGCTATCCATCCCTCCTCCTTTCACAACCGGGCTTGGGACCGGCTTCGGCCGAGTCTATTATTATTATTATTATTATTACACTGTTTTTTTTTTCTCGGAACAAGAGCACTGCAAGGTGCGGGTGTTACCGTCCCTGCACCGGTAGTCGTTTCACTTCTTTGCCCGTGGGCATCCTGGTGTCTCCTTAGGTGCTTCAGCCCTTACTGTCACCTTCACTGGGCTTTGACGTTAGCGACCAGGTTTCGTACTGTGCCCAAACGCATCTTAATCTTCTTCTTCGCTACTATTTCAACCATTTCATTTTTTTTATACTCTATTGAAATTATGCTCGAGCGTCATGTGGAATAATGGAAGGGTTTTCTGCGGTGGATAAAGTCCCTACACCACTATAGTGACCGCAGCTCCGCGACGGGAGCGGAATCCCATTCGCCTCTTTCTGATTTAATTTGCTCAAATAATGCATTTCATAATGTGTAATTACCCTAATGTTCGCCACAGATTGCACATTATTGAATTTATTCGGGCGAATTAAGCTTGACAGAGGGGAATGATTGCCGCATCCGTAGGCGCACGCGCATGTTGCTGCAACTTGGACTCTCGGAGTTCAACAGAGTTCAAGGCCAGCGTAGTGGCATGGGGACCGGTTCTTGGTTGAACAGCTGTGCAACGGTCAGTGAGACGAGGAGAAACGTTGGGATTGGCACCAGAGACAGCCGTGAAGACGGGGAGGAACGATCGAGGAATTATCGCTGCAGCATCTGGGGGTGTCGGGCAGCCCCTGTCCTGACTCTTGAAGCCTGTCTTTCCCACATCGACACAGCCAGGAGTGTAAAGGGATACGTTGGAGGAGAGCAAGTTGCTGATTGTTTTAAAGGTGCCGATTGAGTTGTTATCCTAGCGGGCGTGCCACGTAAATCTGGAAGGACCCGAGATAATTTGTCCAACATCAATGCTGGTATCGTTCGCGATTTGACTTCTGCTATTGCAGACAATTGTCCAAAGGCTTTAACAATTATTCCGGTAATATCACAATGCAAACCCAAAGTGTCGTTTTTGCAGCGCGATCTTGAGAAAATCACAGTGCGCTTCCAAGAAGCTGGCACAGAAGGTGTGAAGGCTAAGGCTAGAGCGAGAAGAGGGCTGAAGCGATTTTGATCAGTGCCCGTTCCGCGGAACAGCGAGTGATTTAAGAGAGTTTGGTTAAGAGTTTGGTAGTGCAAGAAGCGTGGTTCATTGCTAACCGTACGCAACGCATCGAAAACCAACGCTAGAAGCAACCACGAATTCTTAAAGTGATTTTGAAAGGAAACTTCGATAGTAGTAGTAGATTATGTAATTATGCAATTCGTATTTTAATTGTGTTTGGAGTGGATGAATATATCATGAATAGTGAATAATTTTTTTTTTTTATTTGAGGACTTCCTCCCTCTCTCTTCCTCCTTGACCCCGCAAAACCGTAACTAATGGTCTGAGGATGCCAAGGATGGGAGGGAACCTCAAGGGCTATATCTGAGGCAGAAGAAACAATGATCGGGGCTGTGATCCGTCGTGAATCTTCCCTCTCGATCGCGGCACTCGGGTCCGGAGACTTACGGTTCCACGCGCGGGGTCCAGCCATTTTTCTTTTCATTCTGGTTTCATTGTTAGGCGTCACGAATTTCTTTGTTTGTAGTTTATTTTGAAATGCGGTGCGGACCCATGAATCGGTATAGATACGATAATTTTGTATTAATGACACGTGAGGCATCAAAGCGCTCAAAGAACGCTCCCCCCCCCCCGCATTCCCGAATTTGGCTAGCACAGAAGCACAACAGTGTGTCGTCCGTGCACTTTGACGAAGCTTCAGTCTTTGCGGGTGGAGCTTCATGGCCAATTTCGCCAACTTTTTAGGTTTCTGGGATAGCTCTTCCCTCTAGGTCGTGCTCGGCCACTAGAGATGATCGTCTGGTCTTCCTATTTCCCTTAAGTTCATTACACCAGTTCCTTGAAACCAGACCTACGCTTAATTGATTCCGCGCCAATACAGGGATTAGCGCTCACTCGGGGCTACACGGTCTACTAATACCGCTTAAATTCACGCTACCGGACCAAGGTCCTGACAGGGCTGGTTCCAACTACTATCAAGGTCGTCAGAGCACTGTTGAGAACCGTTAGTATGCCCCGGCTTATACTGGTCACACTCGATTCGCTCTTCACTCGAGCACCTTGGGTCGTCACTCCCTGCATCGTGAGCGACTGGATCAAGGTTTGTAAATGACCACCGAGGAGAGGTCATTAATATGCTAGGAAAAAAAAAGACTAACTGTTTTCTTCCGAGAGTAGTTATTGGGCTGTGCATTTCAGGTTATTGTTACATTTGCACTATCCAGTACTTTCGCTGCTTACAGAATGCATCCGTCTTTCTATTGGCCGTCTCCTGAGTCATTTGAGGAAATCCATTTGGCTATGTTCGTCCATATCTTTCCCAATAGCCTAATCTTTCAAGGATTCTCTTTGTCTTAAATTTCTCTATACAAATTTACTTCCATTTAACATTTTAATTCAAAATCATTTCCAAACCTTTTTTCCGTTCACTGCAGCTATAAACTCGTTAGTTTTCAAACCTCTTCAAATCAAATAATAATCTCCTTCTTATTATCCTATTTCATGTGTTTTTGTTCCCGGGGACACTCAGATCGACGGCAGCCAGCCGGTCATGATAAGTGATCGGTTGATAAAAACCTCGTTGGCATAAATTTGCAATAGGGTGATTAAAGGAGGAATTGGTTCTTATCTTTATCATAGGAATTTTAGATATTTGTTCCCATTTCTGATGGATCCGGAATAAACGACGTGTGGAGGGGTACGGGCAGTAGATACAGCGCGACATTGCAATTCCTGTCAGGACAAATAGGAAATTGCGGAGGCATTACTAGTCAAACCCTAAAAGAGAATCCGGTTCTTTTAAAAAAAATACAAGTAATTAGCTTCTTTATATCTATGAAGCAAAGGGTGTTGTTTTGCTATAAGAGGCGTCCTGACATAACAAGAAGGTAAAAAAAGAGAGTAAAAAGGTAATTTCCTGAAAGTTTATCAGACATAATGAACAAAATAGATTAAATTAAATTCAAACTAGGGAGTTCTTTTACCTCTGTTATTTCTATGTCCTCGAAAACTTTTCCTAGGGGCATTCAAAAGCCATTAACGGCTGAGTTTTCAGAGAATGTAAACTGAATATTTAATTATACCGTGGGTGTCAGGTTCCTTCTTAAAGTGGAGTGAGATGTCTATCAAGTCGATAGAGATAATTCAATTTCCATTAAGATAGATATAATTGTTATTGGAACTCACAAAAGTTAGTGACTTTCTGTTAGATCGTCCCACAAATTGTCGATGAATTTAATTGAAAATGTTGTTACTGACTAAAGATGCACGAAATACATCTTTTGATAAAAAATCAAAGGTCATCCTAAAATTTCATTTTCTCATCTTGTATTTAAAAAAATCAGTTACTGCAAAAGGCATCTTGGTCAAATTATGCCATTTTTCACTTGCAAATTACTCAAGAAAAGGTCATGCTTTTAAACTCAATAAGTAAGCAATCTTTTGATTATAGATAGACCGTTTGTATGCCAAAAGGGACTTATATCAATTAATGGTGAGTTAAAGATTGTAAAAAGTACTGTTCATGTTTAGGTTGTTGGATCCTTTACTTTATATTCGTGTATTTTCTAATGGCAAGGGTCTGGATAATTATGTTTTCATTTATTAAATTTTGATTAGTCTTTCTTGGAATCATCATTTCAAACCTGACGAGAGCAAAGAGATAGAGACTTGAAGTGAAACGAAATCATTTTTAGAAGTTACTAAATCGGGAAATCTTAAAACCTAGACCTAAAAATATATTCCATTCATTCAAATGAAATAACTATTATTACCAGTTCATTAGTAATTTTACAAAAAAAGAAACTACTGAAAACGCATGCTTAAGTCAGTTCTAAGAACCCTAGAATCCTACTTGGCAATATTACAGTAAAGTGAATGGGTTGACGTATTATACTAAAAATCCATATGCCAGAATTCTTCCTAGTTATAAACTACCAGACAACTACCCTGAAACCTAATTCACTTAAATAAATGAAGTTTAGTTTCGAAGAAAGCGCGCTTTTTGTCTGATCATTAAAGTTAAGCTTTGTTGCGAATAGCACGTACTTGGATCGGGGACCAGTTGAGTTTAGTTTTAGTTTGCCTTTGTCTCTAGCTTTTAAAATTCATTTATTGAACAATTTTAAAGTTATCTACTGATACACGCATACATAACATTAAATGACATATTGTTACACTACGCAACATTATATTAATCATCATCATCATCAACGGCGCAACAACCGGTACCCGATCTAGGCCTGCCTAAATACTCCAGACATCCCGGTTTTGCGCCGAGGTCCACCAATTCGATATCCCTAAAAGCTGTCTGGCGTCCTGACCTACGCCATCGCTCTATCTCCGGCAGGGTCTGCCTCGTCTTCTTTTTCTACCATAGATATTGTCCTTATAGACTTTCCGGGCTGGATCATCCACATCCATACGGATTAAGTGACCCGCCCACCGCAACTTATTCCGCCAGACTTTATCCACAACCTGACAGTCATGGCACCGGTCATACGACTACGGAATCGTCCATCCTCATATAGGGAGCCAAAAATTCTTCGGAGGATTCTTCTCTCGAACGTGGCCAGGAATTCGCAATATTTCCTGTTAAGAACCCAAGTCTCCGAGAAATACATGAGGACTGGCAAGATCATCATTGTCCTGTACAGTAAGAGCTGTGACCCTATGGTGAAACGTTTCGAGCGGAGCAGTTTTTCTAGTAGGCGCTGTTGGCTGCCAACAATCGTGCGCGGATTTCATCATCGTAGCTGTTATCGGTTGTGATCGACCCTAGATAGGAGAAATTATCAACGCTGAGACCGGTGATAAGTTATAGTCTCCTATTTTCATTGTTTTCGTTTGACTAGTGCGATTCGCTGTTGTTCGTTATTCTTTCGAGATCCTTGGACGAGGTTGTGCAATTCGAAAGATCAGAATCAATTAAGGAGATAGACATGCTACCAATAGGCATTGGTGAGGACGACCTCGACCATCTAGATATCCTCACTCAAGGCGGACAGCGAGTCACGGGAATGTCCCACGTCGGAGGAGAGAGATAACACAGAAGCATTATTATAACAAGACCGGAAACCGAAAGCTCGACGCTTCAGGCATGAAAGGTTATGCTTGTTTCGTCTGTGAGTCTATTTAAGTGCAGATCTATCCCATTTGGACGTAGCTCGTTATGTCTATGCATTTGACTTGTCAGACCACTCAATTTAGTGTGATATTTGGAAAGCAAGCCTGGTCTGTGAAAAGGCTTGAAGAGGACACATTCATGGAAGTGCTATTTTGCGACCACAATCCCGGTGGTGCGGCTTCAGAAAAGGTAGAGCAAATGATGGGACAACAAGGGCATGCAAGGCTACTTTGCTTAGGCGGCGAGTCCTCGCAAAAAGGAGCTCAAACTATTGGTGGAATGAAGAGATTGCGGAGTTGCGGGCTGCATGTTTTCGATATAGAAAAATCTGCCAACGATGTAGAGGCAGTACACTGTTACGCAGGAGTACCACGGGGCTCAGTGTTGGGTCCTGGAACGTCATGTACAATGGGGTCCTTGTCCTTCCCGTGCCAAAGGAGGTCACGATAATCGGTTTTGCAGATGATCTTGCTTTGGTTGCCGTCGCGAGGCAACCTGAAGAGGTTGAAGTATACGCTAACGAAACCATTAGCGCTACAAAAGCGTGGCTAGAGATGGTTTAGCTTGACCTTCCGGAAAAAAAAGTTTCTGATTTTGATTACCAACGGTAGGAAGAGGAATACGGTTAATGTTCATGTTGGTGGACATATCATCACTTCCAACCCGGTTATCAGATATCGGGGGTGTTGATTGACCCTAAAGTCAAATTCAAGGGACACCTGGACTATGCCTGTGAGAAAGTGGCGAATACCAGCTAATCATTTGTGCGGATGATGCCTAACGTTGGAGGCGCGAGATATAGTCGGCGATTACTTGTGGCCGGAGTGGTTCGCTTCTCACTCTTATACGCGGCACCACTTTAGGAGGAAGCGCTAGAGTGTGAGAGTAATCGGAGGAGAGTAAACATGACTTACTGCTTAGTGGTACTAAAGGTGTGCAGCGCCTTCAGAACAATATGAGCCGAGGCAGCGTGTGTTATTGCGGGAATGATTCCGATGGAGTTACGGTGCAGGGGCTCGGAACCCCAGTACTGGCGGTTTTTAGGAGTCAGCAAGCGAGCTCCCGCCGTCGATATCCCTCGACCGCAGTGCCTCGGTGATGGACAATTTGGCCGCCGTGGCATCTAATGGTACAAGTGTTTTAGATTTGGCGAAGGAGGTGTTCAAACGAAGCACAACTCTGCAAGAACACCAACTGCAAAGGCAAAGAATGATGGGCTAAAAGGAGATAGTTGGTCAAAAAAGGTAATTTCAAGTCCGATCGGATCTAATCAAGAGGTACTCCAGCAGCAACGAATAGATCCATTCAGGGGAGGCTCATCAATTTTACGATCTCCTCCAATATTAGAGCCGGCAAAAGAGAAAGCTCATGGGAGCTCAGCAATTGAATAAGGTGAAGGAATCAGTAAAAGGGGTAGGAACTACCTTTTATGCAACTTGGGACTAAAATAGTTGAGCTGTCCGAATTCATCAAGGACAAGCACAACGTCCACCAAGCCATTAAGAACATGGTAAGAGCCATCAGGGTGCTTTACAATTGGTTGCAGGAAGAAGAAAGAAAGCTTAAGGAAAAGCCGGACATCCCAGCCCCAATAGCGTCACAGGCGACCCAAGTAACACTAAAGCACAAGGTCATCGACCTTCGATCAAGTAAGAAATTGCGAGACAAAGAGCGGGAAGCTTTGTGGAATCAACAGGCACCAAAAAGGAAAAAAGATGTCTTGTCCAGTCCAACAAATGAAACTAAAAGTCCAGAAGGACTCAAAGTGCTCAAAGTAGGAATACCGGCTAGCGAAACGAAACTGAAGGAAAATAAGAACGGTGGTTGGATTAGGGTCGTGAACAAAAAAAGGAACAAGAAACCCAAGATGCGAATTCCGCGGAGGCAATTGTAATCTCCAGCAGAGGAGTTTTAACGTATACGGAGATATTGAAGAAGGTTAAATCTTACCCCAACCTAGAAGACCTAAGCGGAAATGTCAGCAAAATCCGGAGGACCCAGGAAGGGGATCTCATGTTTGAGCTAAAAAAATCCAGCGCGGGGAAAACTGACGGCTTTCGTAACCAAGTTATAAGCTCACTTGGGGAGAATGTCGCGGTTCGTTCCCAAAGACATGAGGTCTATATACAATGCAAGGATCTCGATGAACATCCAGAGAAGAAATCTGCACTGCCTTGAAGCAACAATTCAAGTTGGAGGAATTTAGCGAAGAATCTATCGTGAGCCTAAGAAAAGCTTATGGCGGTACTCAAACGACCACAGTGCGACTGCCAGGGGAGTCAGCGCAGAAATTGTTGGCCGTGGAGAAGGTTCGGATTGGATGGGTTGTTTGTGCTTCAAATGACTGATGTTTGGGCACTTCGCGAAGGCATGCACTAGCACCATCGATCGGTACGATCGATGTCGTGGTGTGGGGAGAAAGAACATATTTCTAAGGAGTGCAATAGGGACCCCAAATGCATTTTGTGCGAAGGAAAGGAGGGACGGGATAACCGGCATATTGCCGGAACTGGTAAATGCCCAGAACTTAGGAAGGCGTTAACTGCAGTGAAAAAATGAGGTTAATGCAAATAAACCTTAATCATTGCGTGCGGTCGTCAAGCCATACAATATAATATGGGTCAGGTGGCTAGTGGGGGTTGTGTGGGCAAAAATAAGCGGTATATTTATATATAGCTGTTATGCCCCACCGAGCCTCACACTACTTGAGTTTGAAGACTTGCTAGACGATCTTGTTCAGGACGTAAGAGGACGAGGTCCAAAGATGATAGCCGGTGACTTTAATGCGTGGGCTATCGAGTGGGACAGCAAAGAGGCTAACGCAAGGGGGCGGCGATTATTAGAAGCATTCGCCCTGTTGGGTATAGTTCAGGCCAACGAAGGAGACGTAAACACTTATCGGGAAGGGGGAACTGGTTCAATTGTAGATCTGACTTTTGTCAGCCCTGAGTAGCACGTGATATGTTCTGGCAAGTTAACGAGGACTGCATGTACAGCGACCACCAGGCAGACACCTTTGAACTAAGGACGAAGCCACAAGGCAGGAGACCCGCACCCCGGAAGCCGAAATCCAAAAGAATACCAGGATGATCTGCAAAAGCGATGGATTAGCAAACATTCATGGAGGTGTGGCTAGACTTGCCTAGCAAAGCAGGCATCTCCATGGATAGAGCTCCCCATGTCACACAGAGCATCTCTAAAGCATGTGACGCGTCGATGCCTAGGAGATGCTCATTCCCCACTAGAGGACCCAATTATTGGTGGAATAGTGAACTTGCCAGCCGTCGATCGATATGCCACAGAGCCAGACGAACAGCTCGGAGAGCAATAGGTAGGATCGATCAAGGGCAAAAGGAGTATGCCTATAGGGAAGCTCCCCATCCAGCGGAGTAAGAGGGAATGTTTTAATGAGCTCTGTTCCGAAGCGGACATAAATCGTGTGGTAGCGCCTATAAAATCGTGACCGGATGATTTAGAGACCGGTCATCTCCGCAGATCACGTGCCCTATGCTCTTGTTGAAAATAATCCAGGGGTTATTTCCCCAGAAAGAGAGGGGGTACTGACACTTTCCAGCGTTTCCTGAGTGTGACGCCGATTTCACCAGTCAGCAGGGACGAGCTGCTGGACATCTGCAGTAGAATAGGCGACATCAAAGCCCCGGGTCTTGACGACATGCCGAATAAAGCTCTCAAAATTGCCGTCAAATGTAGACCGGATATGTTCACGGAGTTGTTCGAAACGTGCAGGTCCGTGGGTATCTTCCCTGCATCATGGAAGCGGCAGAAGCTGGTGCTGCTGCCTAAGGCTGGCAAACCACCAGGGGAACCTTGTATAGATCCATATGTTTGTCATATGTCACTAAGCGCCGCAAAGGAAATTACGCCTGCATTAGAATCGGGGAGCGTATCATCACTTCCAAGCCGGCCATCAAATACTTGGGGGTGATGATAGACGGAAAACTCAATTTCAAACAGCACATGGAGCATACTTCGAAAAAAACATCCACTACGAGTATGGCTCTCGCAAGGATGATGCCGAACATAGGAGGACCGCGGCGTACTTGCATAGCCAGGGTTGTGAGTTCTAGCATGCTGTATGCAGTCCCAGTTTTGTGAAAAGCGTTGCAGGTTTTAAGTGATACAAATAAACTGAGTACGGTCCACAGAAGTACAGCCTTAAGGGTGTGTTCTGCCTTCAGGACCATCTCAGACGATGGAGCGTTCGTCATCTCGGAAGTGATGCGATTGACATCATGGCAACCAAAATGATGAACATTTATAACACCAGGCCCATCTCTCCCTTATCGCAGGTAAAAAAAGCCGAAAGGGAGAGATCCATAAGCAGATGGCAACAACGATGGGACCAGTCAGAAAAGGGTCGTTGGACTTAAAGGTTGATCCTTTCCATTGGGGAGTGGCTGGAGAGAAAGCATGGGGAGATCTATTATAACCTCACCCAGTTTCTCACCAGCCATGGAGGATACCGTCAATACTTGTATAGGTTTAAATTGGATACCTCATATAATTGTCCAAACTACGACGGGGTCCCAGCGGATCCAGCGCATTTATTCTTCCAATGTCCTTGGTTCGTGAAAGAATGGAGGAACCTAAATGAAACTTTAGGTGAAGTGCTATCACTGGAAAATTTTGTCCGGAGAATGGTAGCTTGCCAAAATGTCTGGGATGGGATCAATTCCATGATCGCAGTAATCCAGGATAAACGGCGAAAATCAGAAGAAGTGAGGAAGGCGCGGTTACGAACCCTAGGACTAGCTTAAGTAAGCTAACTCCGCCCCGTGATGTAATACCCAAAGGTGGTTCCACGGGGTAGGGGTGAGTCGGAGGTGATTTTAGTGAGTAAAACTCCCACACTCCGGCGTACCCAGGCCAGAGTCTTTTGAAGAATTCCGCCTCCTTAAAAAAAAAAGAAGCAAACAGACGGACAGACAGACATGGAACCGATTTTAATAAGGTTTTATTTCCGGCAAAACCTTAAAAATGAAGTAATTATGGCCTCACCCGATCGTCGAAACTGCAATGGAGTCCTAAAGGGCCGAGAGCACGCATTTCATTGTCCAAAATTGGTGTAAGAAAGGAAAAATTTAGAGGCGACTCTAGGATAGGTGCTGGTACCAGAAAATCTCGTGCGAGGAATGCTTCCACGTCTGGATGATGGGAACGCGATCAACTATATGATCGCATCTATCCAGAGCAAACAGCGAAAGGCAGAGGAGCCGAGAAAAGCGCGGTTAGGTAGGCCACGTAAAAAAGAAAGGTGACAGAGCCAAATTGAGTTGATTCCGTCCGAGTTATATTTTATGGTAGTTCCATGGGGCATGCAGTCAGAGGTGGTTTTAGTGGGTAAAAATCCCACACACTGGCGTGTCCAAGCCAATGACTTTGGAGGTTTCCACTTACTCACCGCAAGACAGACCGACGAACGGACATACAGGCATACAGTAAATCGATTTTGTTTTCAACAAATCCTTAAAAGGGATATATTAGTCTATAAATCCTAATCCTTACGGAGAATGCGTTAAAATTGGTCTCTGGGATGCAATAAGACATATTTTGAATATTTTATCATCGAGCCGGATACTCCTGATAGAATTGGAATGCGGAAACCATGATTATTTTCGGATTTCAGTTTCTTTTAAAAGACAAATAGTTACTTTTATATTCCTCACCATATGTAACCTGGGTCCATTACAGCCGCACTCCCTTGCCTAAGGCCCATTATCGAATTAAGCGACGTAATAACATTGCTCTGAATTTCTCAAATTTCTTCCTTATGAAGTACCATCAACAATAATAAACGAAATTCGCAGAACTAAACTAAAAAGAATCTAATGGACTTTTTATGAAATTAAGAGCACTTATATAGTTCATCCATCATAAATGAAAAATTCTTTACACCAACTCCATTTCACGCTCTTTTTCTCCCTCTAAATAAGATTAAAGGCGAAATTAAGTTGAATGTCTCTACGTCTTTCGGGTCCATTTTTTCAAATCGAGATAATCTTATTATTTGTTGCTAGGCTGTAGATGTCCGGACTTTTTGGAACTTAATTTTCTGTGACCTTTTGTTTCAGCACTGACTTGACCTGAACATGACCTTCTTTCAGGGGAGTTTGGTTAGTGTGTATCACCTTCCTTCCAATTAATCCCATTATAAAGAAATCAAGGAAAAAGGGTCTGTATTGAGAATTGCGTATTTTAAAGTCAGAGAATATAATTTTTCACTCAAGTATGTATCTTGTATCTTTTAAACAACCAAAGGAGTTTATATATGCTTTGTGCGCTAACAAATGTTCAATCACATTTTAAACCGAAATGCAAACTCCACCTGGAAGGTAGCGCTGCTTATATATTGCGATGATTATTCCAATTACAGCAACTCCTTTTGTAGTCCTTGAGCAAGCATTGCCGACACCAAACCATAGCAAGCAACTAACCCAACTATCCTTTGGTGCAATCAATACTATTGCGGTTTCCATAGAAATTAATGCACCAATTATATCCAATCAGCTTTTAAGTAATTAGAAATTATGCTTTGCTGCATTATTCCTCGCAATATCGTCTTATCCAATTTAGTTCAGAGAAGGAAGGACATGGCAGCGAAATTGAATAAAAGTCAGGTTAAAGTTGGAGCAGCAAGAATGCAATCCAAGGAAGCTTCGCATTGCCATCGAGCCGTGACTCCCTAGTTTTCCAGCCCTAGGCACCGAGAAATTTCGCCTCGTTATGAGTGTGGACGCACACTGCATTTCGCAAGTTTTACTCCTATTCTTGCCTCCTTGCATTTGCGTATTTATTTTTATCTAAACCTGAAATGCGAGGATATTTTAAAAATTCAGCGATCTCTGGGAATCTGCATAGCGTCAGCACACACCTCACAGCTGAATGGTTGCGACTTAATGGCGGAAGTTCCTCCAAATGCGCTATTACTGTATAGTCTTCCTGCAAGGCACTGTAAATTCCCAAGAAAAATTGTTTGTGCTGAGTGTATGGAGTATTGCGAAAGTGGCACAGCAACATCCATTAGGTAACCTTAACTACATTATTTTCCATTATAGCGTGCACTTTTCTCCAGAAATATTCTCCTTGTGCAACGTCAAATTACTTTCCCGTGTATTTCGCTCCTTCCTTTTCCCACTTGTCGTACAATTCTAATAGTGTTTTAGTATTAAATTTCCATTTGCCTTCATTTAATCCTGGAGGAGCTCTTAATTATTGCACGGGCACGAAAGAAATAGGTTAGACAAATTGTACAACATTATGCCATATTTAATAAGGAGAACGGCAAAGGACGTGCACTTTTGTGTATTTTCGGTTTTAGCGCGAGTACATTTGAAAAATGTTCGCATTGCACTTCCGCTTTTTGCGCTACAATCTGATTCGAGTGAGGCTGAGTGCAGCTCCGCGAGGAGCCTTTCATTCCCATTCGAAGAATTATAAAGTATTAGGTAAGGAGAGGAGCTCCTTTTATGAAACGAATAAAAACCTTTCCTCGTTTGCAGCTATACGTAGTGTAATAATAATCATGAGAAGCGATTTTTTAATTTGGCCTTCCCCGGTGGGGCAAAATGAGAGCTTGAAAAGTAGGAAGTATTTAAAATGGAAGCTTAATTTGGGCAGTTGCACATTAGTTGCTTCGGGTTCGGCGATAGGAGTAGTTTAGTGAAATAAGTACATGTATATAGCACATAAGTACACATCACCACCAGTTCTCCTTCAATAGCAACATCTCCATAACTATACTTTCCTGGTTCATGCTCCTTCCCAGCGATTGGTTTAGGTTCCCTCTCTATATCGCGAACGTACGGCATAGAAACATCACCTGCTCTGCATCCACTGCTATACCACCGCATTCAGGACAATTCATTCAGAACAAATCTGCACAGATACTGCCTGTGGTAACCACCTTGTCTCGTGAGAAACTGGGTAGTGTAGTAGTTGGTCCCTCGTGTTTCCAGCTAATGTTGGGAATGAGCCTGTGCGTCCACTGACCCTTTGAAGATTGTTGCCCAGATGAGATCATACGAATCTTATCATGCCTGCCTCTGCATATATTTTGTATGGTACAACACACTCCTTTTTTCGCTAGAGTGTCGGCCCGGCAACAGCAGCAATTATCTCCAGGTATTTGATAGCCTGATTCACCTTTGACGTTCTATTTTTACGATTATTATTAGGGACCGCTTCCGTTTAATCAGATCGTTACTATCCTCACTCTCCACATCTTCTGATTGCTTTGCTGCAGCCATTATACCCGTAGCCTACACTGGGATGACCCAGTACCGAGTCTTGCGCCCCTCATCTGAGAGGCCCCTCTGAGAGGTAATCCTTGGCCTGACTACCCAAATATCCGAGAACTCCTTTTTCAACCAATGAGCATTCAATTCGGTTCCTGTTGCGGAATTCATGGGCTTTTTACATCCAATGTCAACATGGTGTAGCAATTACCGCATATCTTCTGTCAAATTCACCATCCTAACCAGTGCCCTGTTTGACGCTGGGTGACAGAGTGTGGTAGATAACACTTTCCATCGTCATTCCCATCGCATCCAGTGGGCAGATCGGGTCATTCTACGCTGTATCTCCATGTGACTTGATCGGTTTGGGAAACAACACGAGCTTTTGCTTTTAAACCGCGAATTTTCCTTCTTTTAGGCACGCCTCAAAGGTGTTGACGATAAAGTAGGGCCCAGCCTTCACTGCTACCCTGTAAGGGATACCTTCCAAGCCTGGGTTTTTGCTCTTGTTGTGAAGAAATAGAGTGGTAGCAATTTCATTCAAAAGGCGCGGACAGCTACCCTGGAATCATATTTGCAACAACATTTCCATTACTGTAAGCCACCCCAAGAGTTTATCTCATAATTTTCGCAAAACTGTTTGAAGCAGTTCCTCCTGCTTTTTGGATAGCTTCTTTTAAGTGACCAGCATTGCATGTGTGAATGCCCTCTGCCAATCGTCTTCATCAGGTTTTCCTCCAAGCTTTTGATAAAGCCTCCATATTGGTATGCTTCTAACACTGTTGTGTGATCTGCCTGACTTTTTCTGTGGCCGTGTCCTTCAGGGATATATCAGAATTGAGCGTTACGATCAGCATCTACGATCTCATACTAGTCAAATGTAGCGCTGAGTGAAGCATAGCAGCTGCGATTTTCGTTAAGTATATTCCCCTTAACTGGTACCTGTTACAGCCTGCCTGTCCATGCCTTCCTTCCAGGCGATCGAAGCAATGTAAGAGGTACTGAGCGAACATATCAGTAACGACTGCAGAGCTGACTAAAATTGCACACTGTACACACAAATTTGAGTTAGCTCTGCAGTCCTCGCTGATCGCTCCGCACCTCCTACAATGGTTCGACCTCGAGTGGATCATTCTTCACGATATGGCCTAGATCATCTAAAACACTTGCTCCCTAAGCCGACACATAACCCAGCTTACTCTTACTCTCCCTGCAGCCAACATATTAACTACTGCCTCCACTGGTAACCTTATAACCGCGGTTTGTGTTCCGCCGTTTCTACCGCAGACTCATGGAACTTGCCATGGTCGAACTATTCTTCCGAGGCCTTGCGAACCTTCCTCGTTTTTGTGAACACATCCTTCCAGACTATAGAGATCTTCGGTCTGTAAGCCTTTATGTCCGCCTTCTGCCCTAAAGATTTTTTAATTTAGTTCAAGAATTTATTCGCGCTGTAACAGAATGTCTCCTTTCTCTCCTCTTCTGAAAACGCCAGGGTATGGGCTTTCTCCTCATTTGGAGATGATAATAACCGTATGCTTTTTCGAGCTTTCCTTTTCCGAGGTGCCACTTTTCATTAAGTTTCCATATCCACTTTTTGGGCTCCACACCTTTTTCCGGAATTGCGACCACGCTCCTGATAAAACGTTGCATCTTACGTCGCCACGGTGATTAGCCGACATAGTTTCCTCCTTTCTGGATCCTCATGCTGCCCTGAGGAAAGCACTTTTAATTGCGTTCCAGATTAGCTATATGCAATGAAATCGGCCAAAGGAAGGATAACAGGAATTTAAGCCAAATATGGAAGAAGAGAAGGTGAAACTTTCTACGTTGCAAGCAGGCTCCCGGCCGTTGATATACAGCGAACATAGTGGCTCAGTAGTGGGAAACTGTGTCACTCTGGGGGTCTAATGCTACAAGAAATAGAAGTGAAGTGGAAATTAAACCCATTCTTTTTGAAGGAGCCCCAACTTTAGAAGGTCACAACTGAATGAAGTGATAACTTTCGGTAGTCAAGACTCTTCGCGGGGCTTGGAAGGAAATATGAATAGTTCCCCTACCGATGCAATCACTTTTAATGCAAAAAGTGTGAGTAAAACAGAGGAAACCGAAAAAGCGCTCCTTTCATTTGGGCAACATATGAATTGCGTTCATTAAGGGGTACCGGAATACCCATCAAAATATCATAGCTTTGATAAGGGGCATAAAATTGTCTAGTATTAGGGTATTCATCATCAACAGCGCAACAAGCGATATCCAGTCTAGGCCTGCCTTAATAAGGAACTCCAGACACCCCGGTTTTGCGCCTATCTGGCGTCCTGACATGCGCCATCACTCCATCTCAGGCAGGGTCGGCCTCGTCTTCTTTTCTACCACAGATATTGCGCTTATAGATTTTTCGAGCTGGATCATCCTCATCCATACGGTGACCCGTCCACCGTAACCTATTTTGCCGGATGTTATTCCCAACCTGGCGGTCATGGTATCGCTCATAGATTTCGTCGTTATGTAGGTTAAGGAATCGTTCATCCTCATGTAGGGGGCCGAAAATTCTTCGGCGGATCTTTCTCTCGAACGCGGCCAAGGCTTCGCAATTTTTCGCAGGTGTCCGAGGAATACATAAGGACTGGCGAGATCATTGTCTTGTACAGTAAGAGCTTTCACCCTATGGTGAGACGTTTCGAGCTGAATAGCTTTTGTAAGCTGAAATAGGTTCTGCTGGCGGTCAACAACCATGAGCGGCGGATTTCATCGTCGTAGATATTATGGGTTGATAGGAGAAATTATCAGCGGTCTCAAAGTTGCAGTTTCGTTTGACCAGTGCGATTCGATGTTGTTCGTTCTCTCGGTTTTGGTTTTATCGCTGACGTTGCCACCATGCACTTCGTCTTGCCTTCATTAATGTGCAGACCAAGATCTCGCGCCACTTGTTCGATCTGGATGAAGGTAGACTGTACATCTCGGGTTGTTCTTCCCATGATTTCAATATCGTCAATGTAGGCCAGTAGTTGGGTGGACTTGGAGAGGATGATGCCTCGTGCATTTACATCAGCATTGCGAATCACTTTCTCCAGCGCCAAGTTAAAGAGCACGCATGGTACGGCATCCCCTTGTCATAGACCGTTGCTGATGTCGAATGGTCTTCAGTGTGATCCTGCTGCTTTTATCTGGTCTCACACATTCCTCATCAATTTCGTTGGAATACCGAATTCTCTCATGTCGTGTATAGTTTTACCCTGTCTATGCTGTCAAAGGCGATTCTAAAGTCGAAGAAGATATGGTGCAACTGATTTCCATATTCCAACAGTTTTTCTATCGCTTGCCGCAGACAGAAAATCTGATCTGTTGCTGATTTGCCTGGAGGGAAACCTCTTTGGTATGGGCCAATGATGTTCTGGGCGTATGGGGCTATCCGGCCTAGCAAGATAGTGGAGAATATCTTATAGTTGGTACTCAGCAACGTGATACCTCTATAATTTCACTTTTCCCTTTTTATGTATGAGACAGATAATGCCTCGCTCGTTGCCAGTCGTCAGGCATTGATTCGCTGTCCCACACCTCCAGCACAAGTTGATGAACCATTTGGTGTAATTGGTCGCCTCCATATTTAACCAATTCGGCTGTAATTCCATCGGGTCCTGGCGACTTATGATTTTTAAGCCGATGGATTGGACGGACTGTTTCTCTTATACTTGGAGCTGACAGTATTTGTCCGTCGTCTTCAGTTGGCGGGACCTCCAACTTGCCGATGTTCTGGTTGTTCAGTAGCTCATCAAAGTACTCAACCCATCGTTCCAACATGCCCATTCTGTCGGAAACGGGATTTCCCTTTTTGCCGAGAGGCAGGATGAGCATCGAGGTGTATAAGGCTTCATCCTGCTGACTTGTTGGTAAAACTTGCACCTCTTGGTTCTCCTAGGCTTCCTTTCTCCGTTTGTGAAGTCTCTTCTAAATTCGCCAGAGTTCGTGATAACTCTCCGCGCATGCCCGCGTTCTTTGAGAATGTAACATTACTCGGTATGCACCATTCTTCCGTTTTGTAGCTAGCTTACATTCATCGTCAAACCAGCCGTTCCGACTTTTCTTGCGCCTGGGGCCAAGTATTTTTTTGGTCGTATCACTGATAATGTTCTTCAGGTGGTTGTGAAGATCATCTATTGACGCTTCGTCTCCAGGATCTCTGCGAATGGCTTCGGTATTCAATCTCAGCCGATTGCCAGAGGGGATTGTAGATGGTGTCGTAATTCGAGCTCGGAGCACAATGCCAACGAAATGGTCGTCCGAGCTTATATTGGCCCCCCTATTTGTTCTGACATTCATCAAGGTTGAGAAGTGGCGGCGTTCGATCAACACGTGGTCCCTGTCCATCGCATCTCCTGCAACGCTGTTATATCAGCCCTATATTGGGACAGGGTATTGGCTAGCTGCTCAGCAGCTTTCGGTCTGTACAGGGAGTGCACGTTCCATGAGAAAATGCGCAAATCGTTAATCCGTTGTCGCTGCCGGGTTCGTCGTTGTAAAATCCATCCTGTGTGAGGCTCCTTCCATGGCTTCGTAACATCGGTTTTCCGTGTGGGGTTGTCAGGCCTACCCAACCCCCAACCTGGAGGACCAGTTGATACATTTCGTGGTGTTTTCAGGCTTGGGAGACTCGCCTTCATGCTTCTCCGTCTGCAGTTTTCATGAAAAAAGAACTCCCAGTGATCACCACGTGGAGGTGGAGATAGGGTTTGGTAGTAGAGCTTTTGGTGTTGGTTCAGCAGGCATTTCCCAGGTTTTATGCTCCATCTTGGGTACCAATCCACGTTTCGCCCTGGGACCTATACTACCCTTTGACCACCAACCGACTTTGTAAGAATAAAAATTAATCTACAGCTACTATACTCCTCCTAACGCAACGATCCCGCCATATGGAAAGATATTAAGCAGTTTGTTGTAGAAGATGCTAGAGCAATACTTACCGGCGATTTCAATGCGTGGATCTTAAAGTTGGAAGCCGAGGGGCAAACACCAGGGGCTAAATCGTCGGCGAAACCTTTGTGGAGCTGGTCATCGTGTAAGTCGTTCGATGCCGACTTTCGAAGGTAGAGAGCTCAGTCGTCGACCAACCCCATCGGTAAGAGGGAGGGACTGGCGAGTGAGAAGGTACTACATCCAGACCACCGTCCTTGACATTTAAAATAGGGGAAGAGACAACAGAGCGGGCACTGCCAGTAAGAAGATAAGGATGGCTGCGTAATTTACTGGGATTTTTGAGGAAGAGATACACCTCGCTATTTTAGAAAGAGATCATGGGTCGGAAGGAACAGCGATGTCGGTCGAATGTATCAGCGTATAACCCAGCAATGTCATAATTGAGATCACCTGGTGTGTGAGCGAGAAGAGTTTGCCAAAGATCAAGAGGTAAGCCTGGGGATGGAGGTTCGGCGGTTTCCAGCAACTATAAGTGTTGTAGTAGTGGAAGACTTAGCTATTCCAGCTTTCAATACCTCACAAGAAGGAAACAGTAAAGAAGTTCCAATAGTTAGAGGACTAGTCATAATAACAACCTTTGGAGCGATAATCCAAATATATCTGGGCCTTAAAGCGTGTTAGAGCACTTCATTCGCTGTAAGAACGGTTGCAATCAACAGGAATAAGGAGGTAAGTCAGTACTATTTTATGAGAGTCGATGACATCATCGCTATCATCTGTCTGTCTGTCCAGGCAGGCATTTTTGAACTCTGTCTCTTTCTCTCTGACCCTGAAAAGAGAGGGATTCCAAACTAGTCAGTGGGATGTATACAAACATCGAAAAAGCAAAAACAGCTTAGCGGAAAAAGGGATAGGATGAAAAAGTTGCCAGAAATGATATCCAGCTCCGCCGTAACAGTTCCGTAACTTGCTCCTCCGAACAAAAGTTCAACCATTTTAGTATGATAATGAAGATTCCGAAGAAGGGAAATCACCTTGAGCGCGGCAATTGCAGGGATATTTGCGTGTTCCCAACGTTCGTAAAAATAATGGCTAAAACTTACTAACGTAAGGATGTTGACTAAAATTATCGGGGAAGGAAAGGATACTAATCTTGAAATGAAAATGGCTTACAGACAACTTCAAATTAAGGTTGTTTGTGCTGTTCTATATTCTTTGAGCGGCGCATGGAAAGTGATCACCAATGCAACCCGAAAGCTGTCCTGCAAAAGCTCCTATGAAGAGATGCGTCAGTGTACAGGCCAGGTGTCGGTAGACGTAAGGATTAGATTAAGTGATGATAGATAGGTTATGCTTAAAAAATGAAGAACAATTTAACTTTGTTACCGGTTATGCCTTGCGATAGAATCCTTCATCCAAAAATAACCGGCGAGCATTTCGTCCTAGAAACACATAACTCAGAACGGTAGAGAAGACGTGTAAGCGTTTTGGGAAGATTTAGAGCGAGTTGAAACATATTTCAGCGGGAAACGATGGCGTATTGTTGTATTTAGCGCCGTATGCCCCTGCGCTATTTAAGAGTAATTACCAATCATAGAGCTGCAATCAAAGGCTGGTGGTCCTTAATTTCCCATGGTCTCCGTTTGTTTGATAGCTCTGCCCTCGTTGCTGATAATCCTTATCAGGCGTTCATTTGGTGCTCCTGACCAGCATAATTATTACAGGTCCCCCTTGTGGCTAATAAGCTTAGGAGGCGCGTGGAAGTTTACACTCTTATAAACATGTTATTTCTGCCAGAAATTCCCATGAAAATAAAGGACTGATTGGAGCTTCATTATTATCACATCACATGTTTTCGCACATCGGACACGTGGTGTGCCCATAAAATGTTGCTCCTACTACTAAGAAAACATCATTCAATTTGCCATACCACCGTTTTCCAAAGAGTCCTTTCAGTGGAAACACTTAATGACCTTTAAATTTCATCAAACGGCTTCATGACTATCGCATTGTTCGGGATACCCTCTCTGGTTATAAATTTTAGATTGTCAGAATCGAATTGGACCAACAACATTTTTCCTTCCGTCTCTACCGTTTAATATGGTGGCTGTGCTGTCTTTGATTCACCCCAGAGCATTATCCTGGATTCACTTTTCGCTTTGGAAGAGAGACCAAGTCGTTCAAGTACTCCCGCTTGCAGCTACTCCGCACTAGGTCCTTATCCTCACGACTTCAACATTTTTTTTTTCTCGAGATAAAATATTTTTAAAAAGGAAAATTATCCCAACTTAAGAGGAGAGACAAGTAAGCAAGTAAAAAAAGGAATGAGTTTTATCAAGGATTTTGGATGCTTTTATGCTTTGTGTGCTGAATGCTGGGTTCTGTACCCAGTCGTGAACAACAATGATAGAAGACAAAAGGCACTTGATGGCATTTTTCCAAAACGGAAACCTTTATCAATTTTTTTGTTGTGCACTTAAACGAGTCCATTCCTCACTTGTTCAGTCCTCAATGTGACGTTTTATGGATGTGTTCATATTTTAAGGGCAGAACCTCCTGCAATAGGACACTTGCGGGAACATATCTGGTGCGATATTTTCTCGGAATTAATGCAATAATTAATGAGATAAACAACGGAATAATAGAAAAGCGTGCATAATAATAAACATTCATGTTATGTAGTTGCAGATGAGCCTCTCATTCAGATATCTGCGAATAATTCATTTCCCTACTGAATGGCGGAACGCTTTCAAAGGGAGTGAGGCTCATTTCCAGCAACTGAAACAGATTTTCCCATAAGGAGCGGGAATTCATCTCAAAGAATTTCTGATGAATTGAGTTAATGCCTCACTCAATTATCTAATCGCAATTCCGTTGAAAATATGTCCGAGGATCAGGGCTTTTCTGTAAATAAATATCCTTGCTCGCAAACAAGACAAGAAGTGAACGAGATGGGAGGCAAAACAGGATGCCAGTAAGAGTTTTATTGGAGCAGATTCGGTGTCCTGTTGATAATCTTTCAGTTTTATGACCTCGGACAGCCGAGAAATTTTTTATTGTTTCGATTGTAGCAAGGACAGTAACTCACATGGCCCTCGGGCGAGGGTTGAGTGAGCATAAAGTGTGAGTTGCATTCCAAACAAAAAGTATTCTCTTGCGTTTGTCATGCTCTGCAAAGTTTATCTTCTGTGACAAAATTATCACATAGGCGGAGGCGGATTCGGAGGTTTTACGGTCTCTTTGGCTTTAGGCGAAGAAGTGATGCCAAAAAATGTTTCGTGGGTTAACTTTTTTGATTTTCGATTGAAAGCAATTATGATTGGTACCTGGTAACAAGGTAACAATGTAAGAATGTGTCCTCCTTCTTGTTAAATATTCACTCATTCGTTTGAGAAGGACGAAAAGTTCAAATTCAACGAAAGGTCACGCTATTGGTGATGTCGATACGGTAGCCATAAGTGACGTTATGATAAGATCTCAACAGGAGCTTACATGGGACAGAAGAAGTCCATCAAGATTGTAAAAAGTTGGCGAAGTTATGTGTGAGTGACACGTTGTAAGACGTGTATTGATATCGTGCGAACACACAAAATTTAATTTGAAAGGAAACAGTCAGCAGGAAATGGAACAAGTCCAAAAAGTTGAAGGTCATCGGCATGAAGAAGTAAGGGTTGATAAATGAGAACAGACACGGTGTTGTTCAATTGAAAATATAAATAAGAGGAAAAAATCAAGATTCTGAATTAGTGAAGTCCTCTCTCCAGAATAAATTAAATACATCCCATATTATCATATATTTCGTTTGTGTCGTTCAAAATACTGCGAGTAGCGTCCCCGGGGTGCTCAGGCAAGTATTTCTAACCCCTTAGCATGATGTCAGCTCCTCCCCTCCTTCTCCACCGCTCTAGATAATATTCTTGAATAAGTTTCTCGGTGAAGAGCGAACCGCGAGTGACTGGCACAAACCGGGAAACCCTGGTATTCTTCGCAGTCATTAACCGTTCTCTACCCATGCCGATGGGTCATTGTAGGACTGGTTTTGTGAAGGTAATAGCTTCAGCGTATGTCAAAAGTGTCGGGTAATGTACATTGAACCGGTATTAGTAAATCACCTCGTTCCAAGCAAGTTTTGACCTGTCCCTTGTTTTTGTATCAGTTGAAATTATGTAAGGCCTCAGTTAAATGGGATAGGGGC
This sequence comes from Hermetia illucens, assembly GCF_905115235.1. Classification (NCBI taxonomy): domain Eukaryota; kingdom Metazoa; phylum Arthropoda; class Insecta; order Diptera; family Stratiomyidae; genus Hermetia; species Hermetia illucens. The sequence goes on from NC_051850.1 coordinate 164,131,162, forward strand.
TTCGTTTCCAACAGTATAGTGTATGCGCTGGTAAAAGTTTCATGGAGAAAAGAAACAAGGGAGCAGAGAATTTGGAAATGTACTACTCGTCACAGTGCTTAACTAAGGGCGTATCAATAGCTGGAACACCAGGCGAGACGTAAAGAAGCGCGTGGCCAAATAAAAAAGAAGTCCTTCAGAGTGGTGCGACTGCCCATGTGGTGACAGCAATTTCAGGATTCTGCAGAGTTCTTGGTCCAGAAAGGGGCCCAGAGAAGATCATTGAAACTGGATAGATGGCTTAAGCTCAACGGAAGCTCAGTGTTAGTCCAGCCGAGTGCCCAACCAGAACTGAAGAGGGACTTATTTGAAAATGCGCGGCAGTTATAAAGCGCATTCAAACCTCTTCGAGAAAATTGTCTGTAAGAAAGGAGGCGAAAGGCTGATGAAATTGGACCAATAGGACCACATTTCTTTCTACAAGCAGCTATGGACAGCCGTAGAAGACCCGCAAGAAGCTGAAACAGCCATAATCCCCATTTAAGGCATCATAAACACCCGGAGATACTCCGTCGCAGAGCGAGCCAGGGAACGGCGAAAGGAAAAGGACTCCTGTGAAAGTGATACCATAAAAAAAGGCGCACAAAGAAGAGGAAGAAATTATCCACCTGGCCCAGAGATAAACGTCTGCCTAGAATCATGGCCGATATGTATTGCAGAGCAATCAAAGAGAAGACAAAGAAATAAAAGACGTAGGAATCAGGACCACACTGCTAGCCCTGCTTTTTAAATCGACTCAGGGCAAGACTCTGGCGGAAGCCTATGGAGAGGTGCGTCATAATACAAAGTAGACAGTGTAGTAGGAATGTCTTTTATAAAAGGAAAACAAAGCCTGGAGAATTCGTGATTGAGTTAGGACCGAATGCATTCAAAAAGGACGCGGCCAAAGAGTCACTAGGAGGGAAGTCTTTAGTTTCTAGAAAAGGTCACTTTAGAAATCAGAGCTCTTTACTATTTTACAGAAAAGATTGAAGTAGAATGCCGGTATAGGTATCATCTCCACGTTGCCAAATTAGAATTGGTGGATATGGAGTGCAGGATACAAGTATGGGCAACCTCCTCCTTTCGGACACCGCTTTGTTGTGATGAGGAGTCTCTAGTAATTTACTACTACTTTAAGGATATATGAAAATGGATTTGAACTCCCCAAGTGGTAGATGGTAGATACAGAGTTTGAATCTACCCGCGATCATGAGCAATTAGGTCGCGCCCGAGGCAGGGATTTTGGGAGCCTCACCAAGTTCATGTCTTCTGTAAATCTGTAGAAAGCATGCTGTCCAACTTAATGGAAGGCTTGCATTTAGTGCCTACAGTGCAGCCAGGCAGAGAGGAATGTACGGCAACTATTTTCTCTGGAAAAATTTTGAAATCCGACTACGGCGAGTCTGCCCGCGGTACTACAGCTCAAGGCAGAAGGAGACTGCAGCTACTAAGGAGGGAGGGCTATAGGCTGAATCTTGCCTGTCAGAATTTACTCGTCCATCCTTACCAGGAAGACCGCAGAAAAGAGAAGCTGGTGACTTCTACGATACTAGTTTCACGCCGTTAAGTAAAAACAAAGACACAACAGAGCCTATTTTAGCTTACAAAAACTGTTCCGCTCGAAACGTCTCACCATAGAATCAAAGCTCTTACTGTACAAGACTATGATCTTGCCAGTCCTCATGTATTCCTCGGAGACCTAGGTTTTTAGCAAGAAGAATTGCGAACATTTGGTCGCGTTCGAGAGAAGAATCCTCCGAAGAATTTTTGGCCCCCTACATGAGGATGGACGATTCCGTAACCTATATAACGACGAAATCTATGAGTATTCAATAGGTCTATAAGGGCAATATCTATGGTAGAAAAAGAAGACGGCGCAAAACCGGGATGTCTGGAGTTCCTTATTAAGGCAGGCCTAGACCGGATACCGGTTGTTGCGCCTTTGATGATGAAGTAAAAATAGAGCAAGTGGCCTAGACACCTGAATCTGACGAGAGCCTTTGCGAGTTGCGTCCGCTATTGTACCGTCAAGGAGCCAACAGTAATTACGATAGCATAGCTTATTCCCATCACTCTCCTTACACTGAGCGGAGGTCTATGTACTTCAGAAAAGGTGATCAAAAGGAGAAAGCCGTCTTTGTGAAGGGAGACACCGAAGTTAGCACATGGCGACAATTCTGGCACAGAGAATGGAGGGGTATGTGGGCCGCACATCTTAACAAAAACATGTGGTCATGGTTTAATCGAAAGTATGGCGAGTTTCACTGTTACCCAACTCAGCTGCTCAACAGACGCGAATATTTTCAGTCCTATCTGCACACAATCGGGAAATCACAGTCACCTGACAGTGTTTACTGCAAAGATGTGGTGGATGATACCTGCCACACTTTTTGTTTTGCAGAATATAGGAGCGATATAGCTTGTCGAGGGAATGGTGTCCATGATACAGAGAGGGTTCTGTAAGTCGGGGCTTAAGAATGCACTCAAAACCTTCCCTGTTTGTCGTAAGAGGTCACTAAAAGCGATAGAAATTTGTGGGCCAACCTGCAAATTTTGAAACTCTACTGCTATCGAAACGTCAACCACGCCTCGGATAGGGATTGATCTCACGGCAACGACCTTCGACTATCAAAAGCGGATTATGATTGGTTTCTGGAATAGTTCCTCGAAAACGGCAACGAGGGTCCTCAGAAGGCTCGTTTTCTCCAAATTGAACGGGAATTCCAGCGATATAAACATTTTTGGCCTAAGCGAAGTAGATGATGGGACTCGAGAGAGTACTCCTCTTCCTCTTGTAACATACAAACATACAGAGCAATGTGTTTATGCACTCTGGAAAGCCAAGTGGTAGCAGATGTGAATCCGGTGCTGGGTTGCTTTTGATGGCTATCGCAAGGCACTCTCTTGACCCGAGAGCCGGTTTCTGACAAACTTCTAACTGCTAGATTTCGGTTCAAGTTAAGGAGCATCGTGCCCGGATGGCTCAAGTGGTTAGAGCGCTGGGCTATCGTAGTGTTCACGGTTCGTAGTTCACGGTTCATATCTCACTGGAGGCAGAGAGATTTGTTATCGTGACTGGATGTCGGATATTAGTTAACTCAGCTGCGAATGACGGGCGATATGAATGCAAAGGTGGGTTGTGACAACAACTTGCTTGGACATGCGATGGGACGGCATGGTTTTGGCGACAGTAAAGGTAAAAGTGGGAGGTTCGCGGCTTTCGACAACATCCACTGCCTCGTCATTGGTGGAATACTGTTCGAGTGCAGAGTCTGTCATAAGGTCAGTTGGGTTTAAACTGACCAACGCCTTGCGAGCAATCAGATCCACTACTTTCCGATCAGCAGTATATTTAGAAGTTGCTTTAGTAGAGCTTCTCTTGGGTGTGCGTAACAAAGGAGACGCTGATATCGCCTCGAAATGGATCAAAATCAGATGGTCGCTTACTTTTGCTGGCGTTGGGTTGGGCAGCTGCGACCCCTTAAGTTCAGCATCGATCGCTTGTACGACCTAGCTGTCGCTCAACATTGGGAAAACTATGTTACTCATCGAACGGCAGATCTACTGAGTAACGCTACTGAGAATATCGATGAGCATTGGACCGCCTTCAGAAATGATCTTTTCTCGGGTGCTGAAGAGGTCGTAGGCCCCGCCCGAAGGGGCGTCATAAGATCTGCCTGACTGCACAGTCGCGGAAGTGGATTGATGATCGGAAGCGGTTGAAGGCTCTACGGACCGCTGAGTGATGGTGGGCGTAACGTGCTCAAACTCGGAAATCGAGCGAAATCGCGAGAAGATCAACATAGTGTACGGCGTGGCAAAATAGAATGTGTTATTGCGCTGGTCAGGCAATCGTAAGATGCTGCGGATCACAATGATTTCAGAACTGTTTACTGGATCAGAAAAGAGCTTTCATGGTCCTGTGAAGGGGTTAACGGTCGACTTCTCACCCACGATGATGAGTAATTGAAGAGGTGGAAAGAACACTTCATCAAGGTCCTTAACCGTATTACCTCGGATGAAGTTTCTCTTTTTGCGGATGAGATGACTAGTTACCATAACGTGTTGATAGGGACTGTTCCTCCAAGCAGAAGAGAAATCAATTTGGCCATCAATGCACTTAAACTGAGTAAACCCGGTGGGTTTGACGGTCTGTTAGCAAAATTATTTATGGCTGCACCTGCAGTTACTGCAAAACTTTTACTCACACTCGAACGAAAATCTTGCCAATCCGAGATGTTTGCCAGAGAGAGAAACAAGGGGATGAATGTTAAGATTCCGAAAAAGGGCACACGTTTTGGGCGTCTGGAGGGTCTTGAGCGCATGAAAGAACATCTCGAAGGCTTGATCGACAGAGCTGGCAGGTTTTCGATCCGGATCCTATCCATATCGGCCACATGAACACCCTACGGATCATTTCGGAACAGTACACGGAATTTAGATCGGAGGAGGATTTTTAGTTCGAAAGCGTAGTCCACCAGGGTTGCATCATATCACCGATATTATTTCTTCTTGTTATCGGCGACATTCTTAATGCTTCATTCCGGAGGACGTGGAGGAATTCAAGTGGCGATGACATTTTTCCTTAAATACCTCGACTACGCTGATGACATCTTTTTGCTCTCGCACCGGGTGGCCAAATGGCTCTGGATTTGGAAAGAGAGAGAAGTAGAGTCGGACAGAAGATAAAAACTAACTATATGCTATATGGGAGTAGCATATGGAAAGTGAACTACACTGTTACTCAAAAGCTTTCGACAATACCTCCCTCGGTCGTATCATCGGAATACGCTGCCCTGACACTATCTCAAACGAACAACTTGATCAGCGCCCAGGCTTGGCAATGGTATGTGATGTGATAGGAAGACAGAAGTGGCAGTGGATAGGTCACACATTAAGGTGGGATGACAATTTCATTGCGGTCTATGCCATACAGTGGAATCCACTTTCCTAAGATGGCCGACGATGGGGTCACCCTAAGAAGACTTGGTGCAGAACAATAGAGGAGGGGTCGTGGTAACGCGCATTTCAGATAACTAAGCACACGTGCAGAATGGTGACATGTTACACTCCAATCATTTTCAAGGCAGAAAGGAGGGGGATGGTTAAAAGTGACGACAAGGTATCGGAGGCTCCCTAAACCACGGGGTTGTGCTCCCTTATTGAAGGGTCTTGGCCTGAGTGTCACACGGTTGCGCCTTTCTTCGAAAGTAGCTTCTTCTCCGAAATATAACTGGCAACAAAGCTATTGTCCTGACTGGCCCCTGTGCATGTACAAACCGTTCGATTTTTTGGAGAGGAAAGTCCAGTTGTATTTTCCAAGCAGTAGCAGTATTGATGCCAAAACTGTTTATATCTTCAATCTTAGTCTTCCTGCAAATCTCCCAAGGATTCTTCGCACACTATAAGTAACAACGTATGAATCAGTGTGAGCTTGGTGCACACAAGATTCTGGTTTCTTACGCGTTTTGTTGAAAAAGGACCATTTACAAGGACTAGTATATTAACAGTCAGAAGAGACGCTTGGGAAATTGAGTCATACATTTATTATGTATGGAAAGATCTATTTTATATATTTCGTCGAAAACAAACTCATTCGATTACCTAAATATTCTTTGATGACTCCATAATCTCAAAGTGAATGCCATAAACGCTCCTAGAGATTTTCCACTGAATTCTAGATTATATTGAAAAATATTTGTTTTTCCTTCTTTCGAAAACATATAATCCATTATTCAAATTGAATAAACTGAAAATGACTATAATTTGTTTGCCAGATTCTTGTTGTCAATTAAATTCCACGAGCAACAACTTCCAAAATGAACTGGTAACTCATTCGATAAAACTTTTCCACTTTCCTTATTTAGTTTATCTGAATACCAGTCCACTCAAAACATCGACAATATTTTCGTCCTTAGGGACTCTCAAAAGTACATTTCACGATGAATCTTTTTTCGTTCGCAATCCATCCAAACAGGAAAACTTATTAGAAATTGAAATTTCTTTCGGATTGGACACCTACAAAACTACACAAAGTCTAAAGTCCGCTGAAGGGAAACTTTTAACCCTCATCTTCTGAAGACGTATTTTATTTGTGGATGTATCTTTGTGAACAACCCGAGGAAAGTTATCGAAAGACTCGCAGAATGACTTCGAGTTTATAGACGGGAGAACCAAGCTAAAATCAGCATTCATTGATGGACCGAAAACGTTGAGTTGCTTTTTGAAGATGACATTTCCTTGAGACATGTTTAAGTTCTTGGCAAAACTAACCAGGGATACTTTCCTGGAGGAAGTTGCAAAGTATTGAAGAGGATATCTCTCAGATTTTAATGTGGATTTCTAACCCGCACTGGCCTGACTGAAAGAGCTGCAATGGACATATCTATTGGTTCGTTGACTTTAGATAGCATCATCTTCGTAAATGAATATTTGATCTGCATCTAAGAGGGCTGGTGATAATGGTTTCAAGCCGCGCTTAGATCGATACATCTTCGATACAAAACTGAAAAAGACCTAGAAATAAATTGCCTAGACAAAAAAGAAGAAATGAAGTGCTGGTTGGAAAAGATGGATGACGAACTTTTAAAATCTCCAGAATTTTAAAAGACAAACTTTCCCAGCCAACGATAGCTGAGAGGAAAGGAAATAAAACGAAAAAACTTTGTCTATCTTTTCTACAAGCTACAGTAATAAATTCAACATGAAAGGTGGAATCTGCCCAGAAAAAAAAAGTGAGCCGTGAGTTAGGGTTTCATGGTGACAAATATTTCAATAAGATAACCGAAACCCAGGGAAACAGGTGATGAAGTCCGTATCCGAAGGGGGATGGAGCGCAAATGAAAAATAATGATCATTTCGTTTAATGTTCTTTGTGGGTTACAGAATTTGTTATTAGTTTAGGGACTGGAGGAAGGTATAAAGTTGAGATGGTCAACGTCAAATCACTAAGGAGTTGAGCTATTTTTTACAGAATGAGATAATTTTTCAGGTAAGTTGCGGAATATTAAATTTGTCGGGGATAATGAACAAACACACAGAAAGTCAGTGGATGACATTGGGATTGGATTCTGTCGATGCTTGACCTTCATATATTTTAGGGGATTGACTTTGCAAATAGATACGAGTATGTTGGTTCAGATTTAGTTAGATTGATTTTCTCGTTGGAAACTCCTTAATCAATCTTGAGGATGAAATCATTATAATGGAAGCTGAAGATGACGACTTCATTTGCCAAGTGGACATGAATTTCATGAAACGAAACGTCCATGTTTCCAAAAAACCAAGCGGTGAGATTATCAATGAATATCTGAAGTATTTGATGACGCATATTTTGTTGGAGGACTCGGGTGAGAGTGCGCATCACTTAATATGGGCTGTTCCTAAGTAGTAACACTGTGAGAAAATTGCTGCCGAACGTTCTTAATTTGACGACAGTGTTGGGGTTACTTTTTTAGGATAAACCTTTCAAAGAGGCAAACTTTTTGTCAGTTTCAACATTCTGTCGATCGATTCAGATAACATGCCAAACATGTCAAAGGGTAATATAGGTCCCAGGGCGAAACGTGGATTGGTACCCACGATGGAGCATAAAACCTGGGAAATGCCTGCTGAACCAACACCAACAGCTCTACTACCAAACCCTATCTCCACCTCCACGTGGTGACCGCTGGGAGCTCTTTCTTAACGAAAAGCTGCAGACGGAGAAGGATGAAGGCGAGTCTCCCGCGGCCAAAAACGGGACAAATTGTACCAACTGGTCCTCCAGGTTGGCGGTTGGGTAGGGCTGACAACCCTACACGGAAAACAACTTCTTACGAAGCCACAACAGGAGCCTCGGGCAGGACGGACTTTAAAACGACGTACCCGGTAACGACAACGGATCAACGATTTGCGCATTTTCTCATGGGACGTGCGCTCCCTGTACAGAGATGCAGCTGATGAGCAGCAAGCCGATACCCTGTCCCAATAGAGGGCTGATATAACAGCGTTGCAAGAGATGCGATGGACAGGGGCCGGTTTCCTGGAGAAGAGCCACTACACCATATATTAAGCGGTAATCCAGTAAACCATGTGCTCGGAGTAGGTTTCTTAGTCAGCCAAAAAAAGAAACCTGCTGTTATCAGCTTTGAAAACATAAGCGAACGCCTATGCAGTCTGCGCTTGCGAGGCAAGTTTAGAAATATAAGCCTCATAAACGTTCACGCCCCTACAGAGGAGACTGCGGAGTCGGAGAAGGATACCTTCTACGAGGCAGTAGAACGAACCCTCGAAGCCTGTCCCAGATATAATATCAAAATCATACTTGGGGATTTTAACAGCCAAGTAGGGAAGGAGCCCGTATTCAGGCGATACGTTGGCTCCCATAGGTTACACGAAAAAACAAATGATAACGGACTACGGCCACAAACATACTTGGTCCCAGCCGCAAAAGGAGTCGGAACGGCTGGTTAGACGATGAATGTAAGCTAGCAACGGAACGGAAGAATGCCGCATACCGAGTAATGTTTTCAAAGAACGCGGGCACGCGCAGAGACTTATCACGAACTCCATCGAGCGGAGAAGCGACTTCACAGACGGAAAAAGGAAGCCTGGGAGAACCAACAAATCTGTGAACTAGAAAAGTACAGGGAGCAACCGCACCAGGCGCGGAAGTTTTACCAACAAGTCAGCAGGATGAAGCCTTATACACCTCGATGTTCATCCTGCCGAGACAAAGAGGGAAATCTGATTTCCGACAGAACGGGGATATTGGAGCGATGGGTTGAGTACTTTGATGAACTACTGAACAACCAGAACATCGGCGAGCTGGAGGTCCGCCAACTGAAAACGACGGACAAATACTGCCACCACTAAGTTTAGGAGAAACAGTCCGTGCAATGCATCGGCTAAAAAATCATAAGTCGCCAGGAGCCGATGGAATTACAGCCGAATTGGTTAAATATGGAGGCGACCAGTTACACCAAGTGGTTCATCAACTTGTGCTCAAGGTATGGGACAGCGAATCAATGCCTGACGATTGGCAACGAAGCATTATCTGTCTCATACATAAAAAGGGAGATATCACACAGTGCAGCAATTATAGAGGTATCACGTTGCTGAATACCATCTATAAGATATTCTCCACTATCTTGCTACGCCAGATAGCCGCATACGCTCAGAACATCATTGGCCCATACGAAAGAGGCTTCACTCCAGGCATCCTGATGCTGGGGTAAATGCAAGAGGTACGATACTCTTCAAGTCCATCCAACTACTGGCCTATGCTGACGATATCGACATCATGGGAAGAACCACCCGAGACGTACAAACTGCTTTCATCCAGATCGAGTAGGCGGCGATCGGCGCGAGATCTTGGGTTGCACATCAATGAAGGCAAGACAAAAGATATGGTGACAACGTCAGCACCGAAGACGAATCAACCAACAACATCTAACCGCACTGGTCAAACACGAAGAAGAATAAGGATAGGATAATACAACTTTGAGACCGTTGACAATTTCTCCTATCTAGGGTCGAAAATCACAACCGATAACAGCTACGATGATGAAATCCGCGCACGGTTGTTGTCAGCCAACAGAGCCTATTTCAGCTTACAAAGATTGTTCCACTCGAAACGTCTCACCATAGGGTCAAAGCTCTTACTGTACAAGACTATGATCTTGCCAGTCCTCATGTATTCCTCGGAAACTTGGGTTCTTAGCAAGAAAAATTGCGAACTCTTGGCCGCGTTCGAGAGAAGAATCCTCCGAAGAATTTTTGGCCCCCGACATGAGGATGAACGATTCCGTAGCCTATACAATGACGAAATCTATGAGCGATGCCATGACCGTCCGGTTGTGGATAAAATCCGGCTCAATGGCTTACTGTGGGCGGGTCACTTAATCCGTATGAATGAGGATGATCCCACCCGGAAAGTCTATAAGGGCAATATCTATGGTAGAAAAAGAAGACGAGGCAGACCCTGCCTAAGATGGAGCGATGGCGTAGGTCAGGACGCCAGACAGCTTTTAGGGATATTGAATTGGTGGACCTCGGCGCAAAACCGGGATGTTTGGAGTTCATTATTAAGGCAGGCCTAGACCGGATACCGGTTGTTGCGCCGTTGATGATGATGGTATTTTGTTGGAGGACTCGGGTGAGAGTGCGCATCACTTAATATGGGTTGTTCTCAAGTAGTAACACTTTTTTTTTTGGATAAACCTTTCAAAGAGTCAAACCTTTTATCAGCTTCAACATTCTGTCTATCGATTCAGATAACATGCAAAACATGTCAGATATAAAATGTACGAAGTTCGCTTAAATTAGGAATCTTTCCTTTTTTGAAACTAAACTAAACACCACCCCGTAATCACACGGTTTAGCCTTTAAGTCAGAGAACTCCTTTCATCAATAGAAGGAGGGAGGAGGAAGTGAATTATTTGTTGTTGAATTGTATTTGGAGAAAGCTGTAGATGGCTTTAGCTGTCTAACGAGAAAGTTAACGCGGATCACTCCCGAAAATACGAGCACCACAGTGGGTTATGAGAGAAAGTGAATAGCAGACGCCACCCGCAAAGCTCCCTTTCTCCGCGCTAACGCTACACCTCTCTGTCAAGGACACCATCCCAAATCCCCGCGCCGAAGAGTAGAGCAAACTCTCACCAGAAACCGTCTCCTGGTAGATATAGGGCCCCCAAAACTTCAGCTGCATCCTGGTCCACTATTCCTATGATTAACTAGGAAAAGCGCATCTTCGGGTCGTTAAGTCGACTCGTCGATTGATATGAGACGCAAGATGGGGGTTCTCTTTGTGGTTAAGGTAACTATTTCAGTTTTTTCCAACGCAATGGCAGTCTACACCGCTTATCCGACGCATCAATATTCCAAGTTTACTTTGCGCCTGTTTAACAGTCCCACAACGTTATCCGCATAACCGATGGGAGCGTTTAGCCCTAGCACACTATTGTAGGAAGTGTTCTAGAGATCCGAATCTAGGTCGAATGCGTATGCTACTCCCGACGTGATTTTCATGCTTCATTGGCCCTCTAGTATTTCAAAGAGCAGGAAATGGTCTATCAGATAATCCCACAATATCCGCAAGGAGTAACTCAGTACGTGAAATAAGTTTTCTGACGTGCCTAGCAAACTTTCGTCTTACGGAATCGGCATTATGGTATTTTCGTCATCAAGCGTTATAAGGAGCACTGACCGTCGGCTGTGTGCCTCAATTCGATGAATCGCATTCATAACCTCCATAACAGCATCCATTGTGGATCTCCCAGGTTTGAACCCGAACTGCCACATATCGCTTCACCGAGCAAACTAATCATTAGCTTTTCGAGCACTTTCCCGACAGCGTCAAGCACACAGCGTTCGGTTCGCAAACGACAGCTCAAGGTCTCCTTTCCCTTTGTTGATTAGGCTGACCTTCGCCACCGTCCAGCGATAAGGAGAACTGTTTTTCTTTAGGCACGCGTTAAACGTGCCGAGCAGCAAGTCTGGCCGATAGTGGAATGCCAGTTTATATACTTTTGCCGGGATGCCATTCATAGTGAGAACTGTTTCTTCGAGATCTTTCATAGTGAAAAGAGGGTGGTCCTCGACGCCTTCCTAGCTGACCCCGTCCAACAACCGTGCGCGAATTTCATCGTTGTGGCAGATTTTCGACCCTAGATAGGAGAAATTATCAACGGTCTTAAAGTTGTAGTCTCCTATCTTTTTTATTCTCGTTTGACCAGTGTGATTTGATGTTGTTGGTTGGTTGGTTTTTAGAGCTGACGTTGTCATCATATATTGCGTCTTCCCTTAATTGATGTGCAGCCCAAGATTTAGCGCCAATCGCCGCCTGCTAGATCTAGATGAAAGCCGTTTGTACGCCTCGGGCCGTTCTTCCCATAATATCGAAGGGAACGTTGATTAGTTTTGCAGATGACTTGGCGGTGGTACTAATTCTGATACACCCCAAGGACATAGAACTATATGAAAGTGAAACCATGCAACCAAAGCATGACCATACACGGTGAAACTTACCCTTGCGGACGAAAAGACATAGGCAGTGCTTATTACCAATCACAGGGAAAACAATACTGTCAAAATCCGGTTTGGAAATCACGAGGTAGTTTCAAAATTGATCATTACACAGGGTTATTGATAGATGCCTAGCTGAATTGGACTATGCGCGAGAAAAGGCAGCAAAGGCTAGTTCATATATAACAAGGATGATGTCTAATATTGGAAGGCAAAAATCTAGTCGCAGGGATGGTCAAATCTATCCTGTTATACACGACTCCTGTCTGGGCATGAGTACTGGGCAGCACGATGAACTAGAGAAGGCTGAGTTCGCATAACGGCTTATCGCGCTGAGGGTGACAGGATGATGATTCGTTTAGATCTGCTAGCGAATGAAGCTCACTGTCTCTGTACAGGAGATGGCGGCAACGGTGGGATAATTCGGAAAAAGGTCGCTCGTCCCATTCATTGATCCCGTGTATTGAGAGATGGATCGAGCGAAAACACGGAGAATTGATTTATTGCCTTACACAGTTCTTTAGGGGATAGGGGGGGGGGGGGGGGGGGGGGGAGATACAGAAAGTATTTGCATCGCTTTGGATTGGATGAGTCCACAGACTGTCCCGAATGTCCCCCTGTCCGAAATTCGCGATTGGAAAGGTTAAACGACGCCCTCAAACCAGTTATTGGGCCCCATACTTTCATGCAGGAGATGCTGCTGGTCAGAAAAAAATTGGAGTCTGATAAACGTGATACAGGAAAAGGTGTAGGAACTGGATCGAGCCCGGAAAGTACAACGAACGAATTACTTAGTCGTGCTGATGTAAACTAGAGTCCTCCTAATCCTTCACGGTAGTCCCGCGAGGATATAGACGAAGAAGTAGTTTTAGTGGGTGAGACTGTCACGCACTGCTGCAACCTGGTGCAGTAGGGACTTTTTAAGTTTTTCACCTCCACCCATAAGAAAAAGAAGTACCTGTGTAAGACCTGCATTTTTCAGGCACTTATAGCAATGATTACTTTGGATGAATACACCTAGTCATCCATAGGATATCTTGCAACAAAAATCATTGCTATATGAAAGGTTAATGTCCCTAATACAAATCTTTAGCAATTCTTTCGTCATTACTACTGGTGTTACAGCTTACGTTAATGTCGTGCGTGCAGTCCTGAGGTAATAGATTGTGAAAAATGTTCAGGGGGTGATCGAGAAATGAAGCGGAGTTTATATCCACCTCAACGCAGAGTTGTTTGAATCTGTCCCTCTTGCTTCACTATATAGTTATTTTGTGGTTTAGTCGAGCTTCCTTGTAGACACGCTTCCCCCCTCCTTGGTTTGTCCTACCCACTCCGTAAAAAAATAAGGCAATTTAATGCTCCACCCCGTATTGTCATGAATGAATCATTTGTCGTCGCAATGCATCCTCTAAGTACATACCTGGTAGAGTATCTTGGTCCAATTGGCCCTCTAGTTTGCTCGTTAACTGCTTTTGCAGACCAGCAGACGATATTCTTGAAGGAGCAGATCCTCCGCCTAGCATCTTATTCACGTCGAAAACGATTGGCTGCTGACCGTCACAGGTGCAGTGTTTACTGACATTCCAATCCTCCTTGCAGATGTATAGTAACCTGACATAGATACGCAAACGCAGTCTATTTTCGCCGATATTTGTCAATACGAAGCTTGTTTCGCCATGTGCCGACAAAATCGTCCCACTATCAATACATTATTGCATGGAGTTCGCTTATTATAGCGATTTGTACCTCCGATTTGTAGGTCTTTTGCGAGTACAGTGATTGAAGTTGTTTTGCATCAATTTCCTTTTCTCACTGCCACTGTAAACTAAAGCTGAATACCGGAAATTTTGGTGAAATTGTACAAAGTTACGGTAGGTCAAAGTTTCATTTCAATTTATTGTAACTCAAGGCGAAGAATGTTAATGCATTACTGAAGGGGATAGTCATACATACAACCTGCATATAGATTACTAGTTACATGCTAGTACAACAGTCGAGAACCCAAATATTCTTGCATAAGATATCTCAAAACTTTTCACTCCTCGTGCGCCGAGCTTCCGATTTTTGACTTGTTAGTTTTCGTCGCTTTTCTGTTATCGCTGTTTTTCTCCCGGTCTCAGTTGTATTTGGAAATTGGAGGTCCATCCCGGTGGAACTCCTTTTTTTTGGGAGTAGGGTAGGTGAATGCGTTTACGCACAGAGTGATAGACTCCCACATCAGTACGCTGCCGGAATCCCAACAACCTCCCTGTTATCAGAGAACTAGCCTGGAATTGTTCGGCACATTACTTCCGGGTAACCCTCCTATTCCCCCGGCCTTGGCAGCCTTCAAATCAGGGAATCCCTTTCATCAACGGGAGGGGAAGGCAGGAAGGAAGTTGGTAATTCAGGGAACCCGTTACCATCCGGTCCGTCCGCCGGTCGAGCTCCATTTTCTTCGCAATAAGAAGAGCCCGAACATAATTCGCAATATGACTCCAGGTGTCCGCGCTCTTCAGCACCTCTCTAACAATGTTATCTAGAGAGAGCTCCCCATCTTTGTAATTGATCAAGGCGCTTACGATGCATCTCCTTGTCAACGGCATCAGCGTTGCCCCCATAAAAAGACGCCTTCTAGTAGATATAGGGTCTCCAACACTCACCATTAGTCGACTCAAGGCAGAGACTCCAGCTGCAGCCCTGTTCGCCGCTGCTTTGATTTGCTCGAAAAGGCTCATCTTTGAGTCGAACATTAAACCAAGGCATTTAACCGTTGGTTTTGACTCTATAGTGAACTCGCTTATCGGCATGGGACGCACGGTCCGGGTTCTCTTTCTTATCAAGACGACTACTTTGGTTTTTTCCAACACAAGGCCGAAACCACGAGCAGTCCGCTTACCCGTCGCATCAACATGCCAAGTCTGCTTTGCGCCTGTTCAACAGTGCGTCCGGCAAAAAGTGCCGCAACGTCGTTTGCGTCTTCTGGCAAGTCGAGGCCCAGGAAACTATCGTAGAGAGCATTCCAGAGGTCCTAGAATGTCCCTGTTCTAGGTCCCTAGAATGGATCACTGTGATACTCCCGAGGTGATTTCCATCCTCCCCCGGGACGCTAGCGTCTCAAAGGGCATATAATCCCCACGTGGAATGAGTTCTGTAATGTGCCCAGCTTATTTGTCCATCTTAATAAATTGAAGGCATTTCCGACATCGAGCGTTATGGGGAGCACGATCCGTCGAGATTGGTGGCTGTGTGCCTCGGCTAGATGAACTGGATCCGTGACCTCCATAACCACATCCATTGTGAATCTCCCTGTTCTGAACCCAAACAACTTGGGGGTAAGTCCCCGGCCGCGCGGATCGTTTCAGCCAGTCTATTCCTGATGAGCTTTTTGAACACTTTACCGATCATGTCAAGCATACACAGCGGACGGTATGCAGACGGGAGCTCCGGGTTTCCACCTTCTAGCAGCAAGGAAAAATACCCTCCTTCAAGCAAGCGTTGAATGCCTCAAGCAGCAAGTCTGTCGGTTGCCTGAATATCAGTTAGTAAACTTCCGCCAGGATGCCATCAGTACTTGGCGCCATTTTGTTTTTCATAGTGAGAACCGGTTCTTCGACTTCTCTCTTTGTACAAAGGGGGCAATCCTCGACGGTTTCTGCGCTATTGACCATAACCCGTGCAGGATGTCTGGCGAATAGTGACCGTACAATGCGGTTCATCTAGTTGTTACTTAGTATTCAGGGCTTCCACAGAGCCGTCATTTTCCGTGTGGCAAGCATATAGCCGAGTTCCCATGAGTCTTGTGTCGGCGGAGCTTATGACACTCCCTCCGTAGGTCGGCAATTCTGCCTTATATAGAAGGCTTGTCACAACTGGGCCCCTCCGGGGAATGGAAGCGTCACACGCTGTCGTTATCAGGTTCATTACTGAATTTACGACAGTATCAGCTACGACGGTACCACCAACCGGGGCGCTCTCCAGCGCGGCTTTACCTGCTTTAAGAATTTCCCATGTTTACCCTCGCGACATTCTACAGGCTGAGGGAGCACCGCTGCAAGCTCTTCGAACGCAATGTACTGGTGATCACTTGCCGAGAAGTCGTCAGGACCCGTCCACCAATGCTATCAGAGATTTCGACGCAAAAGTGATGTCAAGGATGCTTCCTTCGCAGATGTTTAAAACTACGAGCCTGGTTCTCACCGCCATTTCCAGAATCTGTTTCCCTCTCAATCAGACAATCAGAGTTCGAAGCAGAGCAAATCCTAAGACACTTTGCACGTTTGCTTCTCTCATCATTCCCATTTCGAAAGCATTTTCATAAATAAAATATATTTCTTTTACCGTTCTCAAAATTTTCCTCAAATTCACTTTAATGGCAATATCAAAAGTTAATAAACCTTGAAGCGAACATTTTGTCACCCAGCACGCAAGACTTTAGCAGGAAATATTCCCATTTTCGGCATCCTGCCGCCATTACGACCTTTAGATTCTTGCGGTAGCAGCTCATACCTTCCTTAGATTAATAATTCAAAGCTATTTGTTTTGTTAATTGCTAAAGGAAGCACTAAACTTAAGTGGTGATAATGGTGAGAAAGAAGAATTTGTTTTTCAATTGTTCTTGCAAATTGAATTCAGTTTATTTATAGAAGAATAATTATTCAGAGCAAAATTAAGGAGAATTTGCGCCAATCCAAATATTTGAATGAAATCAAAGGATTTCTTGATTGAGTGGTTTCCAGTAGTGCTTCGGCGGAATTCTTTCAGGACAATCAGTTAAGGAAGACCGAATGAGCAGTGAAAGAGTATCCCATTTAGTTATGTCCTGGCTTGAAGTTTAATTATGAAATATTAGTCTGGCCATGGGATACCCTCGAGCAAACCACTCAAAAAGTTTGTTCAAATTGCGGCACAAAATAAGGCCATCAAGACAGGTCAAGTCATTTTATTGAGGCTATCGAATTACTATTAAATTGCTCCCTAAACGTGAAAGTATGTCATTTTTGTATATTGTATTCCGCAGGGGAGAGGAGCGAAGGGAGCCATCTGTCCCACCTGTCAAGGTTCTCGAATTATTACAAGAAAATAGCTCCACGGACGAGTCTATACAGCAAAGCTGCCTGGGTGCAGCCATGGTATCAGGGAGGTGCTTATTCTCAGTCTCCCTGCGTTGAGAGTCGTCCCGTCACAAGCTCATGCTAAAAATTTCATCCCACAACATCATCTATATCAAGTTGGATTTGCCCTCATGACCGAAGATATTTATCCTCACACTTTTTCTACCTCACCGTATCGATCTATTTTACATTACTGCGTCCCTACATGCTAACCCGGCAGTCAGGTTGCCGTACTACCATCACTATGGCAAGATGAATACTACCACCGCAAGGTAATAACACGGTCGTAAAGTGAAATAGCCATTCTTTCTCCGATATATATCTTTCCAAGTGATATTTCTATTAAAGTTTGAAGGGTACGCCATCAAGGTTCAATTTGCTTGATAAGAAACTTCCATGCCCGCTTTCAATCCCAACTGTACTGCATGCAAAAGGGAACATCGTATTTTAGAGTGAATCGAGCAGGGGCTCTATGGGAAAGGTTCGTGGCTGACTTACATGGTCCCTCGGGAAAAGATATAATATATTCAATCTTATTCTCAAAGTATTGATTTGTACTGGATATTGACACAAGTCTACGGATTGTACTTTTTTAATCTGCAGAAAGAAACCGATTTGCGGAAATCTTGGAGTTTCCTTCTTTTCGGAATGAATAATCAGTAAATATTGCGATATCGTTGGAAAGGTCTGCATGTCGAAGATAAAAGTATATACGTTCTTCTATATCCTTACCATTCATGCATTTCCATCGAAGTTTAAACAATCTGAAGATTTTGCTTCTGGTCTATTCAATCCCATTTCATTTTCTAAAGTAACTAGGAGCCATTAGCTTTAGCGATTGTTATTCTTTCCAGAAGAATAGCAATTTTCAGATATTGAAGGTTGCCTTATGCTACCTGTAGAGTAGAAAAAGCAGAAAGAAGAAAGAAAATTTCTTCCAGAAAATGTTGATGACCTAGTGACATGGCTGACGAAAAAGTACTTGAAACCGAAAAGTTGACATCGTGAACTCAGTTTCAATGCCTCAAAGAAATCACCAAGTCGCATGCAGTGCATCAATTAATTCCCAGCGAGTCTCATCGTGATGGTGGTCAGAGGGTAGTATAGGTCTGAGACCCTCAGGGCGAAACGTGGATTGGTACCCACGATGGAGCATAAAACCTGGGAAACGCCTGCTGAATCAATACTAACCGCTCTACTACCAAACCCTATCTCCATCTCCACGTGGTGACCGCTGGGAGCTCTTTCTCAACGAAAAACTGCAAACGAAGAAGGATGAAGGCGAGTTTCCAGCGCCTAAAAACGGGACCAATTGTATCAACTGGTCCTCCAGGTTGGAGGTTAGGTATGGCTGACAACCCTACACGAAAAACAACTTGTTACGAAGCCACAAAAGGAGTTCCGGACTGGACGGATAACACAACGATGAACCCGACAACGACAAAGGAATAACGATTTGCGCATTTTCTCATGGAGCGTGCGCTCCCTGTACTGAGTTTAGAAATATAAACCTCCTTAACGTTCACGCCCCCTGCAGAGGAGACTGCAGAGTCGAAGAAGGATACCTTCTACGAGGCAGTAGAATGAACCCTCGATGGGGATTTTAACAGCCAAGTGGGGATGAAATCCCTATTCAGGCGATAAGTTGGCTCTGATAGCTTACATCAAAATACAAATGAGAACGGATTGCAGATTATCGAATTAGCAGTGCCACACGAAATGGTTATTGGAAGTACCTGGTTTGCGCGGAAAGCGGTCCACAAACATACAAGGGCCTCTCCAAATGGGATCACGTTCAACCAAACTGACCATGTGTTGACCGAACACCTCTCAGCCTTGATGAATGTCAGAATATATAAGGGGCCAATATAGACTTGCATCACTATCTCGTTGGCACGGTGCTCCGAGCTCGAATAACAACACCACCCAGAATCCCCTCTGTCAATCAGGTGAGAGTTAACACTGAAGTCATTCGCAACACAGCCCACCGCAACACCTACAAGAGAGAAATGGATGGCGCAATAACCGCAGTCAACAGAGGACCTGGAGATGAAGCATCAATAAATGATCTTCACAATCACCTGAAGAACGTTATCATGGATGCGGCCACAAGCATATTTGGCCCCAACCGCAAAAGGAGTCGGACCGGCTGGTTTGACGATGAAGGTAAGCTAGCAACGGAACGGAAGAATGCCGCATACCGAGTAATGTTGCATTCTCAAAGAACGCGGGCACGCGCAGAGACTTATCACGGACTCCGTCGAGCGGAGAAGCGACTTCACAGACGGAAAAAGGAAGCCTGGGAGAACCAACAAGTCTGTGAACTTGAAAAGTACAGGGAGCAACCGCACCAGGCGCGGAAAGTTTACCAACAAGTCAGTATAATGAAGCCTTACACACTTCGATATTCATCCTGCCGAGACAAAGAGGGAAATCTGATTTCCGACAGAATGGGCATATTGGAGCGATGAATTGCGTAGTTTGATAAACTACTGAACAACCAGAACATCGGCGAGTTGGAGGTCCCGCCAACTGAAGACGGCGGACAGATATTGCCACTACCAAGTGTAGAAGAAACGGTCCGTGTAATTCATCGGCTTAAAAATCATAAGTCGCCAGGAGCCGATGGAATTATAGCCGAATTGGTTAAATATGGAGGCAACCAATTAAACCAAGTGGTTCATCGACTTGTGCTCAAGGTGTGGGACAGCGAATCGATGCCTGACGACTGGCAAAGAGGCAGTATCTGTCTCATACATAAAAAGAGAGATATCACGCAGTGCAGCAATTATAGAGGTATCACGTTGCTGAGCACCATCTATAAGATATTCTCCGCTATCTTGCTAGGACGGGATAGCCCCATACGCTCAGAACATCTTGGCCAATACCCATACCCATACCCCAGCAACAGATCAGATTTTCTCTCTGCGGCAAGCGATGGAAAAACTGCTGAAATATGAACATCAGTTGCACCATCCTTTCATCGACTTTAAAGCCGCTTATGATAGCATAGACAGGGTAAAACTATACACGGCCATGAGAGAATTCGGTATCCCGAAGCATTTTTGGCCCCCTACATGAGGATGAACGATTCCGTAGCCTACATAACGCCGAAATCTATGAGTGATACCATAACCGTCTGGTTGTGGATAAAATCCGGCTCAATAGGTTACGGTGGATGGATCACTTAATCCGTATGGATGAGGATGATCCCACCCGGAAAGTCTATAAGGGCAATATCTATGGTAGAAAAAGAAGACGAGGAAGACCTGCCTGAGATGGAGCGATGGCGTAGGTCAGGACGCCAGACAACTTTTAGGGATATCGAATTAGTGGACCTCGGCGCAAAACGTGGATGTCTGGAGTTCCTTATTAAGGCAGGCCTAGACCGGATACCGGTTGTTGCGCCGTTGATGATGATGACGAGGTGTCATGGTATCATGATTCTGCTTCGTGATAGTCCATTAGAAATACCGCATTCTATGTAAAAAGTATCAAGATCAGGATTCAAAACTCCGTATTTTGGAAACCATCTTTCGATTGTTAACAATGTCCTATAAATAGACAAGTTGTACAAACTGTAAACCACAATTGGCGTTTTTGTCGACTGTCAAAGAAAATGAACGCCACCTCGCAAATACGATGAAGATG
Organism: Hermetia illucens; assembly: GCF_905115235.1. Lineage (NCBI taxonomy): Eukaryota > Metazoa > Arthropoda > Insecta > Diptera > Stratiomyidae > Hermetia > Hermetia illucens. The sequence goes on from NC_051850.1 coordinate 164,151,936, forward strand.
TTACATTAGATTAAAGGCGTAAGACGTCTGGATCGATAGTCACTCCATTCGAGTAGAGTTTTGACATACATTAGGCCGACAAACTAACCGATGGCGTACACAATATCAGCATAAAAAACGTAGCTTTAAGTCAGTGTAAGAATACTTAGAAACGCTACATTGGTGACCCCTGACAAGGAACACTACAACAATGAAATCAACGAGTACCTCCAGAAGATTCTGGACAATCCGGAAGACCATCAAGAGTGCCGCAACCTGTGCAAACGTCCACGACGGACAGCAGTTAATTTTTCGTCTCAAGAAGGACGATTTCCTATTAGACTTTTTTTTTGTGAGATATTTTATGTGTATTTCGGTGTAATTTTTGTAAAGTGAAATAATTAACATCCGCCTCAAGAAGCGACGCTAAAATTTTTACAAAAAGAAAAGGAATCCTCTGCTTGGTTCCCGTGACATGGTCTTTGCAGTTCGCGCCCGCGACTCATCGCGTGTCAAAGTAGTAGTTTTCGAAAAATGTCTATGGGCCAGAAAGACACTGTGCGTGTTCCCCCATTCCGGCGACGGAACCCTGATTTATGGTTTGTCCAATTGAAGGCACAATTTCAAATGTCAGGAATTACGGCAGACGCGACCCGGTTTAATTACACAGTGGTGGGCTTAGATGAGGAGACCATCGTCCTCGTCTCCGACATAGTCAAAGATGCCTCGTATATTAAACTCAAGAGCGAATTGATCAAACGCCTGTCAGTAAGTGAGTCACCAAAACTTGACCACTTGATGGCAGGCTTAACTTTAGGGGATCAAATCCCCAGCCAATCGCTTCGTGGAATGAGGCAATAGGGCGGGAAAAAGATCGACGACGACTTGCTAAAATCACTCTGGCTGGGGCATCTTCCGGAAGGCACCAAAGTGGTCTTCGCTTGCGTTAGAGGTTCTTTGGAAGCTCTGGCTGCCGCCGCTGACAAAGTGTATGAGGCGCTCGCACGTCCTACATTATCAGCCATAGTGCAGCCTACCGTTGAATTGATTTCATTAAAATGCGAAATGGCTGCCTTTGTTGCAAGCATGGCCGAAATGAGAGCGATGTGGAACGCTAAGCATTCGGCAGGTAGGTCACGAGCTCGCTCACAGTCCACCAACCGAACAGGGCGATCGGCAATCCGGTCGTCTGGGTAACCCACGGACCCAGGTAAATGTTGATATCATCGTAGATTCGGGGATAAAGCTACAAGACCTCTGCAAAAAACTAGGCCCGTCAGGGGCCCTGCGGCGGCCACCCGGAATGCAGCGCCATATCGCCTCACGATCCAAGACCCTCTCGGCCGCGCAGCTACCTTGTGGATACTGGCGCGGAAATTTCGGTTCTTTCCGTGCCCCAACACCACCGATTAATACCACAAAATTTGAAACTCGAAGCAGCTAACTCCTCACAAATAAATGCCTACGAATACAGCCAAGTAGACGTGATTCTTTCTTATGTTCCCTAAGCCAAACGGCGAATAGCGCCTCTGCGGGAACTACCGAAAGCTAAACGCCCAGACCATTCACGACTTTTCGCACCATTTCGCAAACTGCCGCATCTTTTCGAAATCGGACTTAGCCAAGGCCTTTCACCAAATCCCTGAAGCTCCTTAAGATATACTAAAGACGACAATATGCACACCCTTTGGACTCTTCGAGTTCACGCGGATGACTTTTGTGCTGTGCAACGCGGCGCAAACCCTTCAAAGGTTCATCCACTCGGTCCTGCGAAACTTTGATTTCTTTTTCGTATACCTGGATGATGTTTTGGTCGCTTCTTCCTCAGAGTCTGAGCATTTCGATAAATGATTTTCGGGATCCAGGATAAATCAGAGGACGAAGTTCCGAACTCAGTAAGGATGCTGAGTTTAATTTCCCCATCGACTGATAGGCTGAATTTATGCTCATTGCCTTTTGAAGGTGTAGTATAGTATGGTGTTCTTTATTGTATTGCAGATATCACGATTTACTCTTGGACTACTTTACGAAGTAACTTCTTTCCCCAACTGATAGATTCCTGAGTTCGTCACATGAAAACATCGTTACTACCTCCCGTTTGTGCAAGAAAGGCTTTTCCATCCAGGGCTGAGTTGATAAAGGTTGACCTTGGATAGACAGAAGCTGTTCATACCTCTTCAGGAGGAAGTCGCCTAACTAACCCGCAGGAGGTAACTCCTTGCTATCCTCAATGTAGTCTTCAAAACAGCGAAGGCTATCATTATCGAATTTCCTTATAATGAGACAGATTATCATTGGATCTCAATGAGAAGTCGTGTACTCCAGGTTGATTATCCTAGCCAAGCAGTTCCGCATTGCATTAAACATCATTAGCACGCTATTAGTAAATTTGCACTGAGCGCGGACTCACAGTTGCTGTGATACGGCTTCTCTAGCTTCTTGTGATGGCTACTATATGTATATTGTCGATGATGAAAAGACCGTCCTAAGTGGTCGAAGATGACGAAAACGGTAGAGCTATCCCAAAAAAATGCGATTGCGAAATAGACCGTCAAGGTCCGCTTGCAAACACTGAAGCTCCATTGAAATGCTCCGTCGACACGACCTTGCACGGCTCTGTGTTAGACAGGTTCGGGAATGTGGGGGCCGGTCCTTTGATTCTTCACGTGTCTTTTCCGGCACATGTATCTTGAAAAATAAATCAAACATGGTGATTCGTGCGCACCTATCGAAATAAACAACACGAAGCGTGGAAATGAAAAAAAAAGACAGCTCGAACGCATGCATGGCGCCGTGAAGCGAGGGCCCCAATCGAAAAAGGGGATCCACAACGCGTCACATCCTCGATCAATGTTTCCCCTGCCTCAAATTTTTTGGGAGGCATGGCTTCTAAGGTTCCCACCCAACCTTGACATTCTCAGGCTATGATATTGGAGGATGTCCCTTTAATTAATATGAGCCTTGCGGTTAAGGAGGAGAAGGGAAGAAAGGAGTCCTCAAATTAAAACGGAGTCTATTTCGAGTTCATTTCAATTTCTTTTATATTCCATATGAAAACGGAAGGATCAGGACAAGCAAACCATAAAAAAAAGGAAAAATAATAAAATTTTCAAGAAACATTAAAGGAGGCAAATGTAGGAATAGTGAAAATGTGAATAAGACTGATTTAGACCAATGAAAATAAAAATGCAACTAGAAAGGAAAAATAATTAAAAATAGGACAATGTCAAAACAAAACGAATTCGTAACAAGAAATCAAAGCCCTCTTCTCCTTCAGAGCTTTCAAAACATCGGTTCACACCGAAATATGTTACTTTGTTCTTTTAATTAAGAAATCAAGGTTCTATGAATTCAACTTGTAAATGTTCCGTAAAAAACAATCTTTACTAGATATTTATTTTTCTTTTGGAATAGATGTTTCCAATCTCTCCATTAGCTCCTCGCACTCCAATCTTTAACAATCGAGCACATTCCCGGCCAATAATTATCGTGATTGTAGCTGATGCGGAATGCGGTACTGATTACCTATCGGCGATAGAATTCAAATACTACTCACGGCACAGATTTCTTGAGCTTCAAGTTAAAATCTCCCTTTCTGATGCATTCTATTGGTTAATTTGGATAATTTCAGTAATGTTTAATCAAAATGAAAGTGAAAGTGATTTTGGGCGAACTGCACAACAAAAATTAAATCTTACGCCCAAAAAATGTTCACGCGCGTTTCCAAAGAGACGTAATGCCTCCACCTTCTGTTTTTCATTGAATAATTTTCAAGCAGCTCGGAGCAAAACACACCATCCAACTGTGAAAAATTGCTATCCCCAAGCTAACAAAAGGTCTCCCTCCAAGACACACCATCAACTCCTCGGTCCATGTGTTCCGCTGCCAACCCATCAGCCGGCTTCGGTCCCGTTAATTTTCGTTCTCGGTCCATAGCCTTGAACTTGAAAGTTCATGCCAGGCTCAGCGTCAACTACAATGTGCACTGTTGTGTACGGTGTTTGATTGGAATTGGGGTATGGAATTTAACACTGTTTAGCAAGATCCTTTTGCTCCTTTAGTGTCGCCGCGGCCTTTCCAGAAACTCAGCCTGTTTAGCAAGATCCTTTTGCTCCTTTAGTGTCGATGCGGCCTTTCCAGAAACCCAGCCTGTTTAGCAAGATCCTTTTGCTCCTTTAGTGTCGCCGGCCTGTTTAGCAAGATCCTTTTGCTCCTTTAGTGTCGCCGCGGCTAGACTAGAAAGGTTGAATTAATGAATTAGGGATTGGATCAACACGTATTTGATTGGCTACACCTGACAAAATGTTGACAACTTTTCATTGTACCCCTTTGGTTTGGGTCATGTTTTAAAGGTAAATATTACCAATGGGTGTAGGAAGCAATATTTTTGGAATTGGAAATGTGGAAATAAATAAAATGGAAACGCGTCCGATTTAAGTAATTTACTTACACTTGCTCAATACAAGCTTTGCTGCTTCATTCCATTTCAGGGCGTTAACAACTGACATCGGCCTTGGCTGGCTTGTCTAACCAACCAACTAAGTTCGTTGGCTAATAATCTCATATAGTACGACCTAGCATTAAAATTCCCTAACAGGGTTTTCATATTGTCCTACATGATATACATATTAAACATTGTCGACTGAATGAGTACAGTCCCTGGAAAATTTTGTCTTGTCAGCTAGTTTGATAGGTAGCGGAGGGAGATACCTTGCAAAATCAAAGAGAATTAAAGTAACCTTCCGGAGGTATGTATTTCAGCTTCAAAAAGCCATTAACCGACTAAAGATTATTTTGTCAGTAGTAGGGATCAATCAATCACTACGAATAGAGGTAGAGAGTGGAGCCGAGATCTGAATTTTAAAGTATATTGTTTATAAAGCTACGTTACCATAGCTAATATTTTTAGATTAATGAAGTATGGTCCTAAATTCTAAATAGGATTGTTCCTATGGTTAAAATAAATGGGAAGATTTGCTTGGTACACTGTTACACGCGAATGACGTTACTCCCAAAATGACGTCAGATGAACGTCTAACATATCCTGGCTTCATAAATCGATTGCATCGCAAATTGCTCCTCGGAAGCTCTTCCTCCCTTCGGTCCCTGGTTGAATATTCAATTCTCTACGCGAGCATGTGCATATGTGCGGGTGCTCTTTAATATTTCCAGGAAAACGAGCAAGCAACGTAGAGAGTGTGTCTGCCGTTAACTTATAAACCCTTAAAAATGTGCATAATGAAGGACAAAACTTATGTTACATAAATACTTAATTCCACATTGAGCCGTTTGCCGCATGCACATGGCTACTACCCTTCCGTACTGCTGATTACGTAACGCTCCAATTTTTTACAATCAAACCATCCCCTCCCCAAAAGTCTGCTACGATATACTAGAAATTTGCATTCACCAATTTTCGGTATCAAACTAAGTATTGAAAACTGTTGCATAAATAATCTCCTTTCAGATTTATATGAAATCCAATGAAATCCTGAAGAGATTGTTGGAACCCGTTGTACAAACATATCTGAAACCATCACCATTGTCCTGAATCCTGGGAACAAATATGTGCATGTAGGTTCATAAATATAGTACGTTCGGGAATGCACACATTGGTCATGCATGGATGGCGTATAGGTACAGATATACAGAGTAGCTGTCCTGCCTTCCAGGGCACGGTGCCACACCGGTACCTCAGCCTGCAGTCAGGTGCAGAAGCATACGTGTTATGCGAAGCCTTGCAGAGAAATATTAGTCAGGCAGAACGGTGATTTATTTATTAACTTTGCCATCGAGGAACAAGTCTTTTGTGCAGTGGATAAACGTAAATTCCTGTGGGATTATGAAAGTTTGTATTTGCTTTTGCTAGCAAAGGACGACGGTGTTGTGTAATGATTTTATTGCGAAAACTATGCGAAAAATATGGCAATGTATCCAAATATCGCGCCACTAGGTTACAAATGTGTTAAGTTTTTTATAGAAGGCGATACTAACTTCCTGCATTGTATCCTGCGGACCGCTTAGAGTCTCAAAGTTATGCCGGGAACTAAAACTGTGGAAGTTTAATGCAAACATGAATTCATTTGGTGGGGATTGGAATTTATGCCTGCATTAGTTACTTCGTAGTAGCTATGAACTGAAGAGAGTAATTTGTGAACGGAATCAACTGACTCAAGTTAGAAGAAAGAGTTCATCGGAATATGGTGGCTCCTTTTTTCCAAATAAGATGTTTAGATGAAATTGTCAAGCGGTCCTTACAAATCATTACAATTTGGAGGCAACCATTCTCAACTACCAATCAATAGAAAAAAATTAACAAAAGAAATCACAAAAATTCGTAACCTCCCAATTTGATTTAATAAGTGAAATGTAGGGATTTCTATTGGAACAGGGTTTTGATTATTTAGTTAATTAAACTTTGTTAATTTATATTTTTTTTATTTTATTTAATTGTAAATAATTAACATCACAGCTTCTATCTCTTGTAAAAGTCTTACTATCTAAATCGATTTTTACAATCTGGCAAGTGACTGACTCCAGGTCGGTTACTTCGCCGGCCTTGCGGCTCTTATCCCGACATCGACAAGTAGTTGAGTTGCTTAGGTGAGTTTCAGTCGTGGTAAGTTGCGCTGCGCTATTTTGGTCTGGAGCTCGGGTGAATCGGCACTAAGCCCCATTCCCAGTTGATACTGGGTTTCAGCGACAAAACCCGATTCTTAGCCGGCCAATTTTAGGGGCGCAGATTGAGTCTCACTTTTCTTTCTCGAAAACTTAGCCCTGAGACAGAAGACCTTAGCCTCGACATGGTGACGTTCTTGCGCCTACCGTCGACATCAAGCCTAGAGAAATGCTCCCCTCTATTTAATACTTCATATGGGCCCTCATATGGTGGTTGCAGGAGCTTCCGGGAAGCATCCACGAGAATCAAGACGTGTGTGCAGACAACTCCTTGGGGGCGTTAGCCTTCGTTGAAGAATGGCGGGACGGCGTGGTGATTTTAATTGGAGCACGGCATAAAAAGCCCAGTGGTGGAAAGGACTTACATGGCATCGAACACAGGATCGTTTGAGAGTCTCAAATTCTCCCCGTGTACTAGCCGGTTGCAAACTATTCACGATGGACTGTACGTAGGCCAAATAGCAAACAAGGCAGGACTTGGGACCACGAAGAGTCATCGTGTGCCATTATAGCGGCCTTCAATGTCCTATCTCAAAGCATGTCCATGTCAGAGCACTTCGGAGGTTGCTCCTGAGGCTCTCAAGCGCTGCGTCATCCTTCTGCACCTCATCGATTGCTGAAAAATCGTGCGTGATAAACCGTCTGCAACTACATTGTCCTTGCCAGACACATGCCAGATGTCCGAAGTAAATTGGCTGATGTACTTCTGGTACCGCAGTTGACGAGGAGGCGCTTTGTCGCTTCACCTTTTGGTGAAGGGCAGCACCTACTTCTATGTCTAACGACTGATCGACGAATGCGGCTAGGGTTGCATTTGGTAGATGGAATGCCAGGAGTGTAGCGTCCGTCAGCTGTCCTTTGGCTAGTTCAAATTCCTGTGGACGGTCTCTGCAGGCAACACAGATAAGAAGGCGTTGAGAATCGCCTGATGTTGTGCGACTTTAGGCAAGAAAGGAGGGCAGAAGTTTAACATGCCCTAAAACCTTCGCAGATCCTCGGCTGTTTTAGGTTGTGGGAAGTCTGTGATGGCCTGAATCTTGCCTGGATGGAAATCGTGTGGCCTAAAAATGTCACCTGTTGTTGAAGAAATTTCCATTTTTCAACGTTAAGTTCAAGACCGGCCGGAAGGAGAAGTTGACAAATGCTTTCAAGATGTTAATTACCCTAGGTAAGGCAGTTTGAGTCCTCCCTTGCTCAGGGCAAATTTCTCGGTTTCAAACGCCACAGGACAACCGTTTATCACTCGCAGTCCAATACGATGCTCGGAAGGTGGCACAGGACACTGAAGGCAGCTATAGTGGCGCAAAACGACCCTTCTTGATCGTAGGTCCTGCCACTCGTTGGACTTGGCCTCCGGATTTGCGGAAGTCTTAGAGATGGTATACGGGAGAGTCCGAGACTCCTCAGCGACCTCGTTCTCGACATCAAGTCAGGACACAACATTACCGCTTTGTTCCTTCTCCTCAGGTATGCAATGCCAAAGTTGAAGCCGCCAACCACTCGAAAACTATGGCTAACGTGCCTAGCAATCTCGAACCTTGCATGCATGTCCTAATTAGGAGGCCGCTCTAGCCACCTTACGAGGGCCCCTTTGAAGTACTCGAGCGAGGCCGAGTACTTACTTATAGCCTCAACATCGGAGACACGGTCAAACGGGTCTTCTTGGCTCGACTACAGCCCTTCTTCCAGGAAGAAAGCGCAAGTGCAGGAGGAGCGGCGCGCGACGCGCCCAGTATGACTTGCGACAGCCGAGCTGAAGGAGCCATGTGTCCGGTTCCTCGCGGAAATTGCCTTTGGTTTCAGCTAACGGTAAAGTATTGTGGCGGAGTGAACCACTTGCATGTCGGAGGCACTAAAATGCGAATTATGGTGGCCATGACATCGAAAAACAATTTTTGACAGTGAAAATTGTTTCTCGGTGTGTTGCATAAGGCAATCATTTCATTTTTGGACAAGTTGCTCAAGATCATTTTTGCTATTAGCTGCTAGGAAAACATAATCTGCATAAAGCAGTATATAGGGTGCTGGACGTTGGATGTCCCGTGTCATGGTGTCGTCCATAACAAAATCAAAGGGGGTTCGTGAGATGGCGTTTCCTTTATAAACACCAACAGAGACGCGAAGCGGTTTTAATGCACCCGCTATACGTCGGACTTTACTTTTTGGATCGTGGTAGAGCAATTTAACCCATCGCACGAGCTCTTCTGGCACTGAGTATTGGCGTAGAGTTACCAAATGAGTTCGTTTGAAACACGGTAAAAACGCTTTCCCTAGATCCAGAAATGCAATATAAAGTGATTAATGTTTCTCACGGTGTTTCTCCATGAGTAACCACGCAGCATCTATTGTGTCAGAAATTCCACAGTTCTTTTCTTGATCTTTGTAATTGACCACCCGGGTGACAGCAATCGCTTTCTTTGCTTCCCGGTTGGCATTCTTATAAATTTGCCAATTGACGAGCGTTTCATCGTTGAGAAATTTCTCGTAGAGGAGCCATTAAGGTCGCCGGGAATGATGTTGAATTTTAAATATATTTTTCTCATTGTTGGAAACAAAACCTTATTGAAATCGGTTCACTGTTTGTCCTTTTGTTTTTGAAGAGGTGGAAATCTTCAGAAGACTCGGCCTGTACATGCTAGAGTTGGATTTTTAGCCGCTCAAACCATACCAACGCTGTTGCCCTCCGCTTATGGATGTCTCCATTTCAGCTATTTTTTCACCTGCGATAAAGGAGAGATGGCCTTGATGTTACATATGTTCATCATCTTGTCTGTCAAGTTGTCAATCAGCATCATTCCCGAGTTGACGAACGCTGCATCATCTGAGGTGGTCCTTAAAGTAGAATACATTCTTAGGGCTGTTCTGCTGCAGACCCCACTCCGTTTATGTACATTGCCTAAAACATACCCCAAACTGAAACGGCATACGGAAGGATATAACTCATCATATTGGCTATGAGCAACCATTAAGTATGGCACGACCCTCCTTCGTTCGACATCGGTCTTGCTAGGGCCATACTCGCGGTGGATACTTCTTCGCAAGAATGCTCAATGTGATGTTTAAATATCGACAATGGCTGCGAGATAGGTGGAACACCGATTGTCGCCAAAAACTTTCGTATAAAGTTATAATGGCATTCAACACATCCGAGGTAACCAACACAACCGACGCCAGCACATAAACCCTCCTGTGAATTGCATTTTCGGCCAAGCCAGTAACTATTTTCATGGCCGAAACCCATACTGCCGATCTAAAACGCCTCCTTGGCGGTCATCGACTGGAAGTAATCTATTATAAATAATCCTCTCCAGCATTTTCACCTCCTTATCTCGAAGACATATCGGTCTATAGGAGGATGGTTCAACTGGAGGTTTACTAGCCTAATATAGCAGCACCACGTATGTTGAAGAAGTGGCATTTAGATGCTGCTGGACTTGTGCGGTTGAGGTTTCTCACTTTTATGGCTTACTAGATAATTCAGCCCACGAAAATTTTACATTATGGCTCCAACCCTTTTTTTGAGGTAGTCGAGTAGAAGCGATACCAACCTCTCAACTCATTTGCCGCCTGATCTCTTCGAAACGGAGAGTTTAACATCTGTGAATCGCTTCGGTTGCGCTGCTCCAAGGGCAGAGGTTAGGCTATGCATGATGAGTTGCCTCTCCCCTGAACCAAACAGTCAACCGCTTCGTCTTTAACTTTTTTGATAACTTGGTTTCTAAGCCCAAAAGGAGGGGTCCGTGGATCACAAAAGCGGAAGCGAACATCAAGTGGATGCAAACTTATGATCCTTCAACCCTTAATCATGAAAAAGCGTTCATGAGTTTCACTATTGCACTATAAATTGGTAGCCCCGAATGACAACAATTCATACAGTTTTCACCGGTTTCGTTGGCGAAGATATCGGTAAGGACCATGCCTGCTATGGTCGGCTTCATCGGATATTGGACGGTAGGCGCACGATGTTCATAATGCACTTGAACGAGTTGGAGATCCATCTAAATTTTTCCTTAGAAGATTTTTACTCTAATACCAGGACTTAGGCCGAAGCTGCATAGAGCATGATTGAACTAATAATTCTCGAGATAAAGAGAACGCTTTGTTTTGGTCGCAGGTTGCGAATATATGGTTCGCTTATTAAAGTTGATCCTTTTGAAGGTTTGCTTTCTCTATTTCATGATTTCACCTATTCCATCTAGTCCTCTATAAAACCAATAATGACCACTCCTTAGGGAAACTGAAACGTTAGAATGCCGTTATACATTATTACCCCAGGAGCGAACCAAAGACGGATCCTTGCAGATTACCTATCAAAAGGTCATCCACTTTTATGGGCTACTCCGAACACTTCATCTGCAGTCAACTATCGCTAGATAAGATATGCAGCGCTGATCTCCAAACTGAGACCGGATACAGCAAGATGGAACAAGATGGATGTAGTCTGCACACTATGCGCGGACCTCCTACGTTTGGCATAATTCATATCAGAGCTATACTGGTGGTAGATATTGCGAAAAGACAAATACTGAACTGATCTTTGCCTCTATCACCACTCTCAAGTATTTGACGACAGACTTGGAAGTGATGATATGATTCCCCATTCTAATGCTAGCGAAGTTTCTCTTCCGACGCTTGGTGATAAGGACCGCTTCCGCCTTTTCCTCGCAGAGTGCCAGCCCAGCGCTACTGAACCAGGTCTTAATATTACTGATTATTTCGCATGGGTACAACTCAGAATCTTGCTTTGTGACCACAACCAGTGCAATGTCGTCGGCGTAGCCCACCACCGTTGCCTTCTCTGGAATAGAAAGATTAAGAATATTTTTGTACATGATGTTCCATAGTAGCGAGCCCAGTAGAGAGCCCTGGGTGACACCCGCGGTGATAACGTATTCCTGTGGTGAATTATCGGTGTTCTACTCAATGGCGCATAGTGTTCGATCGGATGGTCAACGCCGTTGGTGCATTCCTTCTCGAATTGCCCAAACATGAGGCACTTAAAGCATCTCTTTAATGAAATTTGCTCTCTCAGACGGCAGACAACCCATCCGATTCAAACTTTTCCTGCTGCTCTTAGCTTCTGCGCTGCCTCAGTTAGTAGTCGCATTGTAACCGCTTGAGTACTACCACAGGCATTTATCAGTCTGGCAATGGATTCTTCACTCAGTTCCTCCAACTGAAATTGCTCTTTCAATCCAGTGCAAATTGCTCCTTTGGATTTTACTTCGTCGAAATTCTTACACTGTGCATAAATCTCATGTTTTTGGGCTCCCACCGTGATACTCTCCCCGAGTGAGTTCCTAACTTGGTTACGAAAACCATTAGCTGCATTTTTTCAGTTCAAACATGAGATCACCTTTCTGGGCCCATCCGATGTTGCTGACATTCCCACCTAGATCTTTTTGATTCGGGTCGGGGTGACCGTTTTTTGTTTCCCGGAGTATGACAGATTGTCCTTCTTTTAAATAACAATTCTGGCTCCTCTCCAAACTTTTGGGTCCATTTTTCGGAACTACTAGGGCGCCTTTCTTCCTCTTTCTCCCGCGCTATTTTATTTGGTGGCAGGTCAATTATATTATGGTTAGATGTCACTTGGGTCGCCTGTGACAATGTTTGGATGACCAATATCAGGTTTTGCTTGAGTGCAGGTTCCTATTCCTGGGACCTATTAAAGAGGACCCTTATGGCTTCCACCATGTTTTAATAACATGGTGCACGTTGTGCGGACAAATTAACTGTGTTTGCTCCAAGCTACATGAAGGGTGGTTTCTCCATGTCAGGGCTCTATTCTTTATGAGTCCCACCCGGATAATCTTTTTAAACACTCCCTTCCCTTTGGCATTCAAGTTGCTTTCCAGACTTATTGCCATTCCAGACATAGAGCTCCCCTTGAATGGGGCAATCCTTTGATCTTAGAATATCTTATGCGGTGGTCCTTCTTTGACAGATGCGTTGGGTGTCAAAATTGCCTTCGTGGGCCAACCATTTCTTTTAAGCCCGTCTTGCTTTGCTTGAACACTTCTTCCTTCAAATTTCAATGTCTTATAGCATTTGATACTACGGTGGCCAAGCTCTCCACTACCGGGGCACTGCGGTCCACGGATATCGACGGCCGGCGCGCTTGTTCACTCCCGAAAATCGCTATCGAAAGACATATTACAAAACATCTGGACGCTTCTTGGTGATTATCAAAGGAAACACCTTCACTCCTCTCTACTCTTCCCCACTTAAGGGAATTATTCCTCCATAACTACACGTAATTACAACTTCCGCCATAACTTTCTAATAAATATATGCACACAAGCATATGCGTCCCTTTATCTTTTCATCAGGCGTAGGGATGTTTAAAGGGGAAGTTACCTTATGACCTGTAAAAAGATAATTTTAAAATTCATTGCAAGTGGTTGGATGCACCAAGTTTTCCTATGAATTATTAATGCATAACGGCGAAGAAAGAACCATTTGCATTTTGATGAAACTTTTACAAAATACTTTATCAACAAGACTTAAACCACACCAGGAAGTTTGGAGGGTAGTAGATACTATTCGTAGTTTCCGGGTTTAGGGGTGATTGTTCTGTTTAAAATTATGTTCGGTATTGAAGGGTGTTTTGCTTCCTGATAATTTGCTGTCTATTTTGTGTCATGCTTTCAAAAATCTTTACTGACCTCTTGGCCAACGTTGAAGGTAAAGGAAATCCGCTGAATTTGAGATACCCTGTGTCAGCAACAACACAACGCCAATCTTAATTCGCTTAGCTTAAATAGATCAATAGCTTCCTACTTTCGCCACCTGCGCATTTTAACCCTTCCTTCCCCCCGCAATGTTACTTTCATCCCAGGCTTACGTTTGCCTTTGGTTCCCATTTTCTTCTTTGATAGCTTACTGAATTTATAAACTTGAGTAAAAGGAGATGAAAGATATTTTTTTATCTTTCTTAAAAATGTTAAGTACAAAAGCTTTACACATGAAAACAACGAGAAAGTTTGACTTGCACCTGTACGGCTCAATGTGGAGTGGTGGTGGGAGGTGGAAAAGTGTTGCCAGAAACAGGAGTTTTCTTTTTTCGTTCATGTCAAATTAAAAAGTTTGCAACCTCTTTTCAAACTGGTAAAATGCAAGAGGAGTCTTTGTTCACAAGGATAACTTTTTGGTCCTTTGACGCGTTTGAATGTACATACTCGTATCCATGCTATTCAACTTGGGCCTTGCATGTTGTTTCGGTTCAATGTAACAAAGGGAATAAAACTGAATAAGGAAAGTGCTAACAGAAAACAAAAAACAAAAAACAAAAAACGAAATGCAGAGATGGAATATTTCTTGCCGACTTTTTTGTTTGAAGGATGGGCAAAAAATGTAACTGGAAAGATTCCCTGAATAATATCTATTGAAAAAAATGTGTTGTTGGTTAGTAATTCTGTTCTGTGCTCCTTTGAAAACTATGCAGAGGAGTTTGCACTTGTGGTCTCGTTTACAAAGGGCAGTGCGAATATTCGCTTAAAATCCATAACGACATTCATGTTTGGGAGCTGACTAGCGGAAATTGGCGCACGTTATTGTTATAGTTGATATGGAAAATGTTTTTTCCGCAACTGATTTTCACCATAGCAAAAACAATGGCCCTATATGGGTGCTACCACAGCTGGGATGAAACATGTAAGCCTTTGGTGATGTTATTGTAATCGACTTTTAAAATTTAATGGGAATGGGACGGGTTTGCAGTCTGTCTATCTGTATGGATGAATGCCATCCATCAAAGCTAAAAAATTAGGGTGTTCTTACGAATTATACCTCGTTGCTGAGACTGCTTTCGATTGACTGATGCATACACTTTGCCTGGCGTAGACTTGGTCAATGGTTGGGCGACTGTCAGGAAGTTATAACAAGTTGGAACACCGGAAGCTGGACTCTTCTGGTATGTAAGGTTTTGTGTATTGAATTTGTGCGATTTTCACCCAACTTGCTTTCGTTCTTTTTTAAAAATTGAACAAGTCAGGATACCGGAAGCTGGGCGCTTCGCGTATATAGGGTTTTGTGCTCATCTTATTTGAGAAACTCTCCATGCACGATTGTCCATTCGTACACAGCTAAGAATACAAAATATTCCGTCATATTTTACCAAACGTCAAGATATACATAAATAACTTAAAAAACCAAAAAAGGGAAGCACCCACATAGACACCGCTGTTCATACAAGTTCACTTTATATGATGATGACGTCATACAAGTCTTACGAAGTCATCAATTTACCTGAAATGCGAAACTTTGACCTTCTATAACTTTGTTAATAATAGTCTGATTACTTTCAAAGTTTTCAGAATTATTATGTCCTATATTATCGCCTATCCTGGTGTTCGTACTTCTGGGATGAACTTATTATATTATATATACTATTATTAACTGTATTTGTGCAGATATCAGAATGGGATGTATCTTGAGGCATAGATTTCATATAGTGATTTTTTTCAGATTTTTCGGTTGGGTAGGTTCTGGGAATAAGACCTGTTTCACTTTTTGGGATACACATTTTTAGCCACATCCCCCATCTATGTTCCACAAAATATCAGAAATAAGATCAGTTTCGGAAATTACTAATCGAACCCTTTCATCTGATACCCGACATGACCATATCCGGTGATAAAAAATGTACACCCCCTATTGGCATGTATCGGAAGCGCACCTTCAAACTCAACACAAAATGGCTCCACTCACTGCATGTAAAGGAACACACAGACTAGATCAGCAGTTTCTCAGTAAATCGGGTGTGACAGACACGCAGATAGACGGACAGACAGACATTGAACCGATTTTAATAAGGTTTTGTTTCACACAAAGCCTTAAAAAGTGAAATTCAAGGGGACGACGGAAAAGATTAAAAGCATTCGAGCTTTGAAAAAGGACAAGCCAGACAGGTGAACATTTTTTACAAATTAAAAGTTGATTCAACAGAAATCGCGATCGTCTCCTGAATAATTCCCCCCGTGAGGAACCTACCGTCTCCTGAAATAGGGGGAATCGTACAGACAGTGTATATTTTAGTATATTTTTTTTTCTCATTAGCAAACTGCAACTCAACATTTTGCCGGGAAAGGATACCCAGTTTTGAAATAGCGACCTTAGCAACCCTTTACATTAGTATAGTGCGTGCGGTTGGAAGTAACTTCCAAATTTTGTGTGTGCTCGGGTCAAACAGAACCCAATTTTTTGCGTATGTTAGGAGTCAATAAAGCTGCGAAATTATTGCATGCTTGGAGCGAAAGAGCCTCACATTATGGCGCTCACACGGAAGTGACTTCCAAAGTTTCTTTGTGCTGGGGCCAAATAGAGCCCAATTATTTGCGTGTGCTAGGAGTCAACAAGGCTAAAAAATTAGTGCATCGAGCATCCTTACTGGAAGAATTAATAGACAACTTGACAGCTCAGAAGTTTCCGCAGGTGTAACCTTCCAACCAGTCTTGGAAAACATAGCGGGGCTTTTTGTTTTTTAATAATTCAAAATAGATAAATTAATAAATAAGATTTACTAGCACTGATGAAGGAGGAAGGAAAATAAAAAAATTTACAGTGTAAGGAACGATACCTAGTTCTTTTCTTAATTTACACAGTTAATATCTGTAAAAAACAAGACGCTTCAGGCATGAAAGGTTTTGTGGATTTCTTTTATAAAGAGATTTGAGTGTGCATTTGTCCCATTAGCATGTAGCATGAAAAATATGCATATATTATGTGAAAATAGCCAAGCAAGTGATATTGACATTCATAGTTTTGAATTTGCAGAGGAGCGGCAGTTTTGACCTAGTATAACTTTGTTAGTAATAGTGCGATTTTCACCAAATTTGGTAGGATCATGCTCCATACTGTAGCCTACATTGTTGCAATTTTGTGATTCTAGGGTGAACTTAAAGTGGGTTTTCCTGTCAATTACTAAAAATTATAGTAACTTACTATTATAACCTTTATTTGAACAGGTATCGGTATGGAGGGTATCTCGGAGCCTAGGCACCATATAGTGGCAGCCCCCTGATTTTTTTCAGATTTTTCAGTTCGGTAGTTCCTGAGAATGGGTTCGTTAAAAAAATTACCACTTTCAACCCCCCGCACTCCACACCTTTTCAACAAAAGTCAAAACTAAGACCGGCTTCAAAAAGTACTAACCGAGACCTTTAATTTGATACCTCACATGACTATATTTGATGAAAAAAAAATGTACACCCCCTTTTGCATGTATGGAGCTCCCCTTAAATTCGTCGTAAAAGGATGTAACTCACTATATGCACGAGCGTTCACAGTTCCCACCTTTTTACCAAATTTGGTGTCAATCGCTATAACCGTCTCCGAGAAAAATGCGTGTGGCGGACAGACAGATAGACGGACAGAGAGACAGACAGTAAACCGATTTTAATAAGTAACCGATTTAATAAAAACAAAACATGGACATAAACTTCCACTCAAACTGGATCTTCCGTCGATCATCGATAAATATTTTTAATAGCAGGAGCTCTTGCCAAAAATTAAAGGTTATCCGAGAAGCTCTGTGCGAACTCAGAATAGAAAAAATGAGCTCGGGAAAGATTTATTTGGATTTTCTGTCCGACCACAAAGTTATTCTTGCCCAGAATCCAACTCAGCACCGGATATACCTGCGAGGGAATAAACTAGGTTACTGCTTATAAGAGAACCAAGGACTTCATAGAACGCGTGCATTCCGGTATTATTACAGACGACTCTTCGGATCAGAAGGCCACTCCCATTTCGGAAGGCAGGACTCGAAGCAATCCAATAGGTTTCTGTCGAAAAACCGAAGCCCAAAATTGTAGACCTCCATTCAATGATCGCACTGGAGCAGATCCAACGGGATCAAATCAAAAGGAAGAGGTGCGATCCCACGACAGATATTTCAACCACCCTGGAGACCAAATGGGTTCAGTTGCTGGCCCTTCTCAGGAAGACCAACGGGCCCAACTTACAAACCTACCTGCTTGGAGCTCCCGAGCTAGTGAACATCAGATTGCTGTAATTGGGAAAAGTAACCCATATTTCACGCATGAGCAATTTCTGCCCAGACGAATTTTCAGGGGAGAGTGGCCTTTTTAGAGTAGAGACTATTGTCCTCGTCCTTTTCGTGCGGTATTTGATCTTGATCTTAGCCAATATGATTCCCTCAAGAGTACATTTAATTCAGTTCACGATGGTTCAGATATTGTCTGGACTGAGAGGTTGATGATGCTGTGAAGCAAACTTCGAGGTGACGTTAAACGCGTAATTTATCACCTCGGGGTCTGCGGCAACAACTTTACCAAGGCGTGGGACTTATTGAACCGGCGGTACAGTTATCATGGGGCTCTAGTGGGAAAAGAGATTCAGGCGTTGATCGACTAACAGTCAATAACTCAAAAGGACTCCAGAACCCTTAGGAGGGCCTTTGATACTACGAGATCAGTCATTCAAAATCTCGCAAAGGCTGTATTTAATCCAGAAATTGGTGTACGTTTTTTGAGTTAACAAGCAAAGTGGATGTTGCTACTCGAAGAGATTTCGACATAACCCTGGGAAACCGGAAATTATCAGTTTATTTGTTATAATGTCCTCCAGTTGGAAGGGGGGGGGGGGGGGGTTGCATTATCAATTAGGCCGAGGTAAGCACAAAAGGCAAACTTTAAAAAGAGATTATGCTTTAGCAAATCATGACGGGGAAGCTCATAGACCTCTTAAATGCCCCAAACTTGCGGAAAGTGACAACAAAGAGGGTTTGCTGCGTCAGTTACACCTTTGTATCTGTTGCGCCTAGCGCAATTATAAGCATGAAGCTTGCCATAAACGAAAGACTCTTGAATGTGATATTTGCAAGGAACAACACCTTACGGTTATACACTTTGCAGAAGTTAAGGTTAGTCAAAAAAAGGGCGAATATTGAAGCTTCCGGAATAGGGAGCGTTTCCGCCCTGGTAAACTTAGACATTCATCTTGAGGACTTCAAACCAAAGCCCTAGTTGTGAAAAAGGTCACTAAAGGGACACTGACAGGAGACAAACAGCTGGTGGATGCAGTTACAGTATTCGCCACCCATGTCCCAATCCCGATCGGACCAAACATTTTGCCTAAGTTGGTCCTAGAGGGAATTGAAATTATATATAATTTTCTCTTCCAAAATAAGAAACTTGGGTGGATTGTTTTAGGACCAGGGGATAATCCGGGTCAAAGTTACATTTCAGCTCAAGTCTCGCTAGAGGAACTGGAACTCGACCCAAGGCGTTCTGGATTATACAACTGAATAAGGACGACATAAATGCTTTGGATTGTCAGAAGGGTGAGAAGCTTTATTCAGAAAATCATTATCGGACACAAGAGGAAAAATATGTCGTCCCAATTCCGAATTCATACTTGAGTATCTTGATTTGGGTCACATAGTATCTTGATTTGGGTCACATAGAGGAGGAGCTGGCTGATACAAGTAAAAAGTCCCTATCTAAATGTGATAAAACAGAATGCAACAGCAGCCAAAACAATAAAATGTGTTTAACGCGTCGAGTCCCTACGGTGTCAGTCTTAACCAAATAATTTATCCTACAAAAATCCTATTAGAGGCAAGGGTTTGGAATATGTGGTTTCTAAACCGAGGCAGATGTAGGTGAATGTGCCAAGAAGTCAAAACCCAAACTCAGGTCATAATGCTGCGACAAAAGAGAATTTTATAAGTCTGTTACATTATGGCAGTCACTTTTTGCTTATGTGAGTGTGCGCTTTTGAAAATAAAATTAATTTGATAACTTACATTTGAAAGTGCGGTTTCTTTACAAGGTTATAAATTTTCTGTGTACCTTCGGATATATATGAGCTATGATCAATTTTAGTTGCAGTTTAGTTTAGCGGGGTGAGCTGCAGCTGCAAGCACTCAGTAGGCCCATTGTACTATTCCCGGAAATCGTCTATTCAATTGGCTCCCGCCTGCAGCGTTCACAGGCTTTTGCAAATTTGAAAAACATTCTCCAGAGGCAGAAAGTGCGCTAATTCTTCGTTAAGGAAAACCCTACCGAGGTGTCATTGTCGGAAGCCTGAGGAGGCCGGGCAGCTGCGTATGATGTCCAGGGCTGTCTCCTCTTCCTCCTCACATTAGCTGCATATAGGCTAGGCTACCACATCCCAATTTTTTCCATAGGTAAGTTTAATCAGCAGTGTCCCAGCCCCAGTCCTCCCTACTAGGGTTTTTATGTCCCATTTTTTAAAGGACAACAAAAATGACGCTCTGCGGCCCCGGGTTCTTCCACAGAGATTTTCGTCTGACGTAAGAGTTCAAATTTCTCCAGTTGGCTGCCGGACTTGAAAGTGAATGGCCGGGGGTCGAAAGCTTGCTCTGGCCCTACCACTGTGGATTCAGACCCTTGGCGAGTCAGTATATCAGCTTCCTCATTACCAACGATATTTGAGTGCTGCCACGGACGTTAGGAATATTTCGTTTAGTCGGTCAAGTTTCAGCAACTACTAGTGGTAACACCACACAAACTTCCTCCTGCCCTACTGTCGGAACAGATTCGAATTATGTTATCTCGAAATTATTGTCGCAAGGATATTTCTGCTGCAGATAAAATGGCATCTACCTCAATGTGTTTGTACGAACTGAATTTCCGGCTCTGATAAAGTGGGTAGCTTGTAGCTAACTAGCAGCATCCAAGTGGAGGTGATGAGGTTTTTTGGACTCCAAGTTGTTCTAGTACCATTATGCTTCTCCTCTACAAGCCAGAGGAAGCAGTTTTGATGGATGGCCGTTCAGGAGCAGGGTTAGTCGCACACTCTCCCACACATCTATGGGAGACAAACATTACTTTTTGAGCCACTCGTTCGTGTTGTGGTCGGTAAAGTTTAGCCGTAACATTTTACGAAATATACCTACTGACACAAAGCGAAGCTTGATGCCTTGCAAGGATGCAGCCCTTACAGCTAGAAGGAGTTTCCTTCTAAGCTGGTCGCAATGCTTAGTATCATAACCGAATGGATTGGTGTAGTCGTACAAAATGTATCCATTGAATTCGTTGTCGTTGCTGGCCAAGCATTCTTTGCTGCCTTTTGTGTCGAAGATTTGGAATGCTCCGATGGACCTGTCGCTTCGATTTTCCCTTGTGTGTATGGTGGGGGCGAAACTACAGCTTCTGAGCACTCAGGCTAGATTTTCCCTTAGTCACAGGTGCCCTGGATGCTCCTTTTATCTCAAATTTGGCACAGCCCGTGATTTGTCCGAAAGCGGTTTGCTCGAAGATGGTTTGCTTGGAAACGTTCTGCCAAAATGCAGTTTGCCTGGAGGCAGTTTGCTTCAAGACGGTTTCCCCGAGGGCTGTTTGCTATCCGAGAATAGATGCATACAACACTTTAGTCTCAGTGGGTTCTGAGTGAAGGAGCCTGCTTTGTCTAGTGCTTTAAGGACTGGGTCCCAAGTGGATTGGTTCTACTTGAATAAGTGGAGTGTCTGAGTTTAAACTCAGGTTCCCCATCGATGAACTTAGGGTTGTTCATTTTACCGAGATAAGGCTAATTGAAATTGGAGATCGCCTGGTACCGAGAATTTACTCTTCATCACCCTTCATTCCGCCCTCAGCACAATAGTCACACCTTCGCTTAGGGTTTTGATTACTACTTAGCTATGGTTCGTAAAGAATTTTCCTTATGGAGCTTCCTCAACACGGTAAGGTAAGTAAACGTCCAAGGAGTATACACTATGATAGTGAGCTGTGAAATTGCTTTCAGTAAATAACATGCAGATTTGAAATTTTCTCCGACCTTCTGATCCGGAGGCTTTTTTTTCTGACAACTAATGTATCTGGATTACTGTTTTACTGGTGCGCGTATATTTTGTAAAAACCTTCAAGAAATATTCCTTCAGTAGTCTGGAATACGCATTTAAAAAATGATCTCTAAACGAAAAAAATTGCGACGTTGAAGGAGAACTTCAATAAAATGCACTTCAAAGTGAGTGTTATTCTGTACAAATCGGACTTAAATTGCTTCTAAAATTGTTTCGGTTTTCTTTTGCCATAATTTCACTATTTCAACTGAAAACTCCATTTATTTCAAACAGCAACGCTTATTTTCATTTTTCTTCACATTGCATCTGAACGAGAGTATAAGACGCAAAATTGAACTTTCTTTGAAGACTTTCTTTCAAAATTTTAAGTTGCACAAGTCTCAGACTTGCAAAAAAATTGCAATCGAAAGTTGCTGCTATTTTTTGTAATCATCATCCAGGACACTATGTTTTCCCTTTTGCACGCAAAAACAAACTTTTTCAATTTTGTTTGAAAAGTCACTTTTCCAGGGAAAGTTAAAATTTGTGGTCTAAATTCAAAAGATTAATTTCATCACACTTCGGACTTGCGTTGATGGAAGCACGAGGACGAATTAGCATCTTCTCAGGATCTGTGCAAAGTCAAAAGAACCAAATGAGACTGTCCTTTTCAGGCAGTAACGTATTAGTGCCAGTTTGGAAATTATCAAGTATAATCACGAAGACAAATACAACTCCCTATCATAAACGGAATAAAGAATTTGATGAATTCACGAGAAGAGATTCATCAAAATTTCATCATCATATCTATCCCACAGCCTTTCATACTACGGAGTCGAAATTCTGGTTATTATTATCGTGCATGGGCATAATAACATTCCCATAAGTCCACAAACAAATATCTTTTATCCTTGGCTCGTATGCATGAGCAAATATATGAGAAGCAAATCAAATTGATTGGTGGTGGGGGCGTTGGTTGACTTCGGCGGTTTCGTGTATTAATCAAGTCAAGATATCAGAATGTTTGCGGTTAGAAGAGACTCTGAGATTATGGAGACCTTCATATCTGGTCAATATTTTGAAATTTTTCCAGGAAATTTGTCGAAGAGCTTTTAAATATTTTATGACTTCATTTGAATGAATAAAACGCTTTTATGTAGATAAACAAATTTCCGATTGAAAGCTGGTTTCAGGCTCCTCGGATTGCAGTGTAAAATTTTTTGAAAATTTGCGTAAAAAATTCCAAAAAAATACGTATCAAATTTGCTAAAATTTACAATAATAATATGCGCAGGATTTAGAGAATGGTACAGAAAGAGTACAGAAAGAGTTAAAGGCGGGGGTGTTTTACTACGTATTTTAAAAAATATTAAACTTAGTGTTATTCGCTTCTCTGACACTAAAATAATAGAGCCAATTGAGATTAAAATCGAGGGCAATAATACTACCGGTAACGTGGTTTATTTCCCGGGAACTAAATTAAATCGAGTGGTTAAAGGGTAGTATCGGCACCAGGGTGAAACGTGGATTGATATCCGCCATGGAACCATGGAACATAAAACATGAGAAACGTCTGCTGAACTAACACGAACAGCTCTACTACCAAACCCTATCTCCACCTCCACGCGGTGACCGCTGGGAGCTTTTTCTTAACAAAAGCTTCAGATGGAGAAAATGAAGGCGTGTCGCGCGCTTAAAACGGGACAAATTGTACTAACGGGTCCTCCGGTTGGGGATTGGGTATGACTAAAACCCTACACGAAAAACCAAAGTTACAGAGCCAGGAAAGGAGCTTCGGACTGGATTGACAACACAACGGCGAACCCAACAACGAAAATGGAATAAGGACTTGCGCAATTTATCATGGAAGGTGCGCTGCCAAGCAGCTAGCTGATACCCTGTCCAAATTTAGGGCTGAGGTAATGTAATTAATAATATTTAAATAAATAAATTGGACAGGGACCGGCTTCCTGGACAATAGCCATTACAGCATATATTATGCGCTCGTAGTAGGTTTTCTGGTCAGCCAAAACCTGCTGTTATCGGCTTTGAAAACATAAGGGAACGGCTATGCACTCAGCGCTGACGACACGAATTTCGAAATATGAGGCTGATTAACATTCTCGTCCCTGCAGAGGGGATTGCAGAGTCGGAGAAGGATACGTTCTACGACATCAAAATCTTACTTGGATATTTTAACAACCAAGTACGGATGGAGTTCCATTTTCAGGGGATACCTTCACACTCATAGCTCACATAAGGACACCAATGATAATGGACTACGGATTGTTTAATTAGCGGTGTCACACAAAATGGTTATTGGAAGAACCCGGTTTGTGTGGAAGCGATCCACAAACATACACGACCCTCTCCGAACAGGAGACTAAATTGACCACGTGTTAATCGCCACCAGGCCACCTTTCAGGCTTGATGAATTTCAGAACGTATAGTAGGATCAATATAGACTGCAGTCACTATCTCGTAGGTATGGTGCTCCAGTATGGTGCTTCACATTAAAGCCTGTATTCTGTAATGTACTATTATCAGCTCTCTACTCTACTATCAGATATCGGTACGGAAAGTATTTCGAAAATTTGTGTCATAGACATGAATCTACATAACATTTGTCAGTTTTTTCGGTTGAGTAGTGTCTATCAGAGGCACTTTATATAATTGACTCACTCCGTTTTACAACCACGGCAAAAACTAAAACCTGCCTCGAAAACTTTCATTTGATACCCCATATATTCACTGAAAAAAAAATCTTACGATCCTCTTGACGCCCCTCTTAACCAACCAACGGAATTTGGTACCAATAGTGATAATGATCCGAGTCTGTATTGGCCCCCCTATATACTCTGACATTCATGTCAAGGCTGAGAGGTGACGGCGTTCAATCAATGCATGGTCAACTGATTTCCGCGCAAACCAGGCACTTCCAACAACCGTTCCGTGCAATACTGCTTACTGAATAATCCACAGACCGTTATCGTTGGTAATTTTTTGTAGACTATTGGAGCCGACATATCCGCCTGTAAACGGGATCCCTACTTGGTTGTGAAAATCTCCAAGTAAAAGGGTTCGTCCTACTGCCGTTCTACTAGAGGACCAGTTGGTACAATTTGTCACGTTTGTAGGTGCGGGAGACTTGCCTTCATCCTTCTCCCTCTGCAGTTTTTTATTGAGAAAGAACTTCCAGGGGTCACCACACAGAGGTGGAGATAAGATTTGGTAGTAGAGCTGTTGGTGTTGGTTGAGCTGGCGTTTCCCAGGTTTGATGCTCCATCGTGTGTATCAATCCCTTTTCGCTCAGGGACCTACACTACCCTTTGAACGCCATGAAATCAGCTAGCTAGGGCTATAAGAGGCTTCTTCTAATACCGAAGCTCTACTTCATTTGAGCATGTATCGCATTTCTGGAGATGCGTTCGTATGGTTTTCACTCCGAAGGCAGGTAGGTGAGGCCACGGCTCGCGAAGGACTTTCGGCCAGTCAGCGCGTCATGGGCATTCACTTAAGGACGATCACGGAGCGATTGTCGTTCTCCGAATCTTAGAGCATCTACCTTAAAGCAAATCCACGGAAGCTGTTACAAAGTCTTGGGTATAAAAAAATGTGGAGACGCTAGACGCTCCCTCTTCTCTGTCCTGGGAGCGGTATGACAGAAGTGGCTACAAATTCAAAGGCACGACCTATATATGAATTATAACCAGGATATAATCGCCTAGTAAAATTCAGGGCTATGTCGATTGAAGCAAAATCGAATTTTTGAGAAAGTCCTAAGTCTGCTATCCATTTGATAGCAGGCCGAGCCAGTTGGAAAGCAACAAAGTTGCAGGGTTATGGGAACGGACCCCTCATTCTTGAACAAGCAAAAATTATATGACTTGCGGTTTCCTCCAGGGCAGAGGTACCTCTTACTCTCTTATAGTATAAGTGATACAAATCTGCATATTTGCAAAGTACTGAGTGAAAAATAGTCAGAGGGAGGTAATCAAATGCTCTTGAAGCAGGTAGACAATGAACCATATCTATGATGCTGGATACAGAGTGGAAAATTGAAGCAATGTCAAAATGGGAAAAATCGGAAAAAAAGCCCGCATATCAGATAAAAATGAAAAGGGCTTTTTCATTCAGAAAACTAGATCGAGTGTGCAATCGGCTTTGTGCTCGGAAAGAAATTCACATCTGCTCTCAAGTTCATACTATGTACCGTGGAAAATTCCTGCGTATACTTGTAAGCTCATTAAAGGCAACTTTAGATATATTGTATCGCATCTGCCGAAGTTTCATTTCTCGTGGAAGAAATAGCTAACTATTGTAACAAGCCCTTTTAAGCGGAAGAGAATCATCTCGGCAGTCAATTCCCTCAAATAAAATAAACCCACTGGGTTTACGTAGATCTGCTACTTCCACTCATACGGAAATTCTGAGAACCCGATACCTTTCTCAGGCACTCGTTTTAAATCTAATGATTGCGGGGGTATCTGCGTGCTCCAAATCGTCGCAAAGATGATGGCTGATGTATCAGCCAGCAGCCTGGCTTCCATACTGGATCCTTTTGCGTTGATCTTACCAAGACTTTACGAATCATTTTGGAATAGTGCGCGGAGTTTGGATCTTCACTTCCCTGCTATTTATAAATTTCGAGGAAGCTTTCGGCAGCATGGTGGCTCTGTACAAAAAGGGCTTTTCGGAGAAACCAATAGCTATCGAGAAAAAGGTGATTGCGCAAAATATTACTTGTTACATCGAGGTAAAATCTCGGAAGAATTTCAGGTCTGAAACTGAGTTCGCCAGAATTGCAAATTGCCATTGATATTATTTCTTGTTGTTATCGGTGTCGTTCATATGCTGCCCTATCTAGAGGACGTGGATGAGTTCAATGGCCGATGACATCTTTTCTCAAACACCTCGACTACACTAATGCCATCTATCTACTTTCTCGCCGAGTCATGGACCTTAGTCGAATAGCTCTGGATTTGCAAAGAAAAGCAAGACAGTTGGACTGAAGATAAATATCAACTGAAGCAAGACTCTCTCTGATGGGCCATCGCACTCTCTCTATCTATAGTAAGAGGTATTGAAGGGGTGAATCCATTTGCATATTTCGAAAGGGTGGTTTCCTCTGATGGGAAAACTGAACTGGATGTTGCCCGGCGCATTAGCAACGCTAGACCCTCCTTCCTTCGCTACCTTGTTTGAAATCTGGAAACGCAGTTCTCGCAAGGCTAACATCAAGTTGAAACTGTTCTCATTTGATGTTTTTTCTATGTTGCTATATGGGAGTAGTATATGGGAGATATTAAGATACGGCACAACAAGTCTTACGTCTTTCATTGCTAAGTCATGCTTTACAAGGCTTCAGACGTTAACTATGGAGATAGGGTCTTCCATTTCCAAGGATGAGTTTGGGGATCATGTTGCCCGCAGGCATAATGATTTTTACTAGGGAATTTCAAAGAGCGTAGGTAAAGCAGCCCGTGATTTCATGTCAACAGTTTCCTGCAAAACGACTATAGATAGGAAATTCATCTCTCGGCGCATTGCACATGTTCAATATGGAAAGTTAATTTGTTTTTTCTGTGTGTTCTATTCCTGACATTACCAAAGCTTACCGACGTGCCACTAAACGATAGTACGAATACGCACAAGAAGGGGTTTAATGGCCAAGAGACCTCCATCGTAGCTTTGTACCAGAGGTGGATTTCTTCCTGACGACATGGTAGCTTGAATAAATTTTTCTTTTCGCAGAACCATATTTTTAGTTAAAGTTGCGTTCCGCGTGGAGCACAGGGGACTGGTTTCATATCCTCTATGTGTGCCCGGTATAACTCGCATCCACAATCTATTTATCGAATTGTATCTTTGATATTTGCAAGCACCTTGATTACAGTGAAACTCTGCACTGAATTGATTCTAATTAAGTCGTTGTGAAGTGTAATCATCACGTGCTTTTAGAAGGTGATCAGAGCGCATCTTCACACCAAGTATCACCGAAAATGATCTGATACCATGAGATCTGAGATGGGGGGGTAGGGGGTAGAGGGGTATAAAACTCCTGGATAATATGCTCTATGCGATATTATTTGCAACTGGCCCCGTCTCGGGTTGCATGATTGTTGTGGGTCCTGCCATATCGCATTTATGGTGATAATATTAGCGTTGTATTTCATGTTAGTCGACTAAGGACATATAATGCCAAATATAATAAAGGAAATGAATTGTTCATATATCTGCCCAGAATCACCAAGAGGTGCTCGTGCTTATATAATCCGATGTAATAAGAAGTCACTAGTTACAATTGGGTTGAATATCGAAGTCGATAGTTGAAACATTGGAAACTGGATATGTTAAATGGTGACCTCGGAGTCTCTTGGCTTCATCTGGGTCAAGGCTATAACCGAGGAAACTGACATTTTTTTCAAATGAAATTCATCCGCTACGGAACCAGAAAAAGGCTTGAACGGACTTGACAATATCACTCAAATGCTACAGGTCGTAGACGAACGTCGTATCACCGGAGTACGCTGGCCTGATACTATTTAAAAAGAACCGTCATCTGGAGGCGATGGGTCACACATTGAGGAGGGGGACAATTCCATTGTCGGCTACGCGGCGAAGCGGAACCCACTCCCCTAACGTGACTGACGGCTGGATCACCCCAAGAGCACTAGGCGCAGATCAACTGAGAGGAAAATGCGAGCTGTTTCGGGAAGTCCTGGGGAGAACTGAAGCATATTTCAGGTAACTGCGAGCGATGGCGCGTAGGTGTGGTTGACACGTAATCCATAATGTAAATGGCAAACATATATATAGCGAATCCGCTGAATTCAAAGAGGGTTATTCATAAATTACCACAATTTGTAATTTGTGATAGTCTATAATTATATTATATTCTTTGTAGGCTACCGCTACCCTAAACTCGATGAACTGTTTCACTAATGAATCTATTCCACCTGGGATTTTAGTCCATTCTATTAAGGAAGTCCCGAAAACTTATAGGATAAGTCTAACTTAGCTGCGCTAGCTATCTATAGTCACCCCAACTAGAAGACTTAAATTTACGTGTTTTGGTGGGAGCTCTTAACCTACTGTCCTATTTTCTTTTTGAACCGTGACAGGTTGTCTACGCAGGCCTGATTAATTTTGAAATATGAAACAACAAATCCCTGAGAGGTTTCATCAAATTTAATCGCATTCAGGAGTAAATTTATGATGATTCCGTAAATTTTAATGTTGCATCATGTTGCGCCATTCGCTTTGTGTCTATTTTGGGCATTGCTAGGATCAACATTTTCAATTCACATCCCATCAAGCGGAAATATTTGTACATATCTGACGTCAGCACAAAATTTTAAATTGGAGACTACTATTCACTCACGGTTCAAATGGCGACAAATTTGGTAATGCAAACAGTGAAATACCCTTGACGTTCGGATATTAATGGGAACATCCTTGAAAGAGCAATAAATTTGTACCTAATTTCAACAAGTATAAAACACAAAACTCTCTAAACCTTTAATAACTTTAATAACGCTCAGCACATCGAGTAAGTCGCAAAACGAACACTTTGTTCCTGAGTGCTCGTAAAATTGAATGCCACAAAATGTTAACGTTAGAGTTCAGGAATCGGTTCCGAACTTTCCTGGAAAGTTTTCCCTTTCAGTTAGTGAAAGATGGTTTTTCAGGGGTGTGTGCGTGTAAGCTATTGAGAAGGATCTAGAGCCGAATGTACATATGCATGTGTGGTAACAGTTAATATCTTAATTTGCTGGCTGTAACTCTAGTTTCGGTTCCAAATTGTTCGAATTGAACAATCAATCATTTTACGACATGCAGGCAAAGGGATAATTTATAGCGACATTTCCTTTCGATCTGACTTGTAATGACATCTCTCACAGCAACACCCTTATCTGTCATCCCCTTGTGTTAATGAGCTTATCCATTAATCAACTCTCATTCGTCTTTGGTCTTCTGAATTAATGTAGTTGGGAGATGATCCCTTTATTCCTTGATGACAATTTCTGTTTTAAAGGACGACCACTTGTGTTAACACTTCATTTGTATTAGCGGAAAAACGGGAAGGTGGATGACTTCAGTAATTTCATTTATTCTGGATTTATCTTTGTTTTTTGATATATCTGAAGTATTATGACATATTTTATATTTTTTGTTATTCATTATTATATACTGTGGAGCCACCACTTTTAGGGCTCTAGAGATATAAGTTTCACTAAATTGTGACTGTTCAGATATAGAGTTGAGATGCCCCTTCCATCTAACTGAAGATGTGTTACTCAAAGCCATTTAAGGTGAAAGATGACCCTTTATGTGGTTGGTGTTAGCTTTAAATGTGCATTAGATACTATGTCATAATTGAATATTGAATGACACCTTAATTCTGGTCGAGAAGGCCTTTTATATAGATACATATTTTCTCCCCTAACCTTCTTGGTTTCGCTATGATCGGGTCCTCCGTCTGCCATCTAACTAAAATATGTTGTTATCTTCCAAGAAGATATCTAAAGAGTTGAGTCTGCCTTTTTGTAGGTATGGTGAAAATTGCCGCAGTATTTTATTGATCATATATCGAAGATATGAAATTTTGAGGTCTGCACGAAATGGAAACCCCTTCAAGAAAAGAATGAGGTTGATGCAGACATTCTCTAGATTATCCTCTCCTGTTGTTCTCGGTGCTACCCCAAGTGCAAAAAGTGATGCCGTGTATGTGTGTCGGAACCAACAATTACCTAGAGGTTAATGCTTAAATAGCACAACAACAAATTCTCATTTGTCACGGCGCACGCTACGCTTCATTTCCCAAGACTTTCATCGTTGCCGCAGCTCAAGTACATCACGTTTGCCGACACTTACAGTGCCAGTAGCGGCCTTCAGTTTCCTACGTTCCTCGACTCACATTCATGTGCTGGAAGTTATCTAAATCTTCTGGCATCAACCTCAATTGAGTCAAAGAGGAAAGCACTTTTGAGGGTTTCCCACTGTTCATGAATATCCTCGGACGAGCTGTTATAAAGGTCTGCTATTCGACCAGCAAGATGATTTTCTCACCGTCGACCAATAGTCCGTAGGCAAAACGTGCTGAGTTTTGGAGATCGAAACCTACTTTCCCAGCGAAAAGATGCGGACGTGATATGCAGTTGATTCAGATGCGATATGCATACGAAGCCATGACGTGATGGTCTCGCTAAGGGCTGATGTCAGCGGTTTTCTTGGTTTGCACATCCAGAAGATAACTCCTGAATCTGATGCTGATCGCGATGTGGTCGATCTGATCAAAGGTACGTTGCCGGCCTAGTAAGTCTCAGCTGACCTTATGGCAGGCTCAGTGCTCATACAACATACCACCAATGACGAGACTTCCTATTCCATGTCCGAGCAATGTATTATCAGAGCTCACCTCGACATTCAGATCACACATCGCGACCACAATGTCACCTTTGAGAAAACTTCTGCGTTACGTTGAACTGCATCTTTAAATCCTCCTTTTCTTTTGCATCGGAAGTCTTCCTTGATGCGTAATGCTGCACTTTTAAGGATGTTTTGCAATTAGTATTCTGTTTGATAACTACTCCGAGAACAAGATGGCGCGCTTTGCGCAAGCGGAAACTAATAATATGACACCGGATTCACGCTTACTTGCGACTGATTTTTCGGAACACAAGAGTGTAGAGCTGCAAGAGAGAGAAGAGTGCTCCTCAGAATCCTGCTATTTTACTGCGCTCTACCCAGGACTGTCAAGCCTTCATACCGTTATCAAGAAGCGTCCCCACATATCCAAATCCAATTATATACCGTTGACGAAAGCAAACGGTCGTAGCTCAATAATAAACTCGATTCTTAGGCGTGGCAGTCAATTCCGAGCGTAATGAAATTCGAGAATCGCTAGGCTACAAATTTCTTTCCTTTAAGATAAGCAGAGAATACCTTCATGGAATTCTACAATCCCAACTCACAGGTGAGTCAGGTGAGCAACGACTTCCGGTCTTAAAAGTAAATTCCATTAGTCCGAGTAGGGTTGGTTCGATTTACTCCCTGAGACCTCTTCTCTCAAACAGACTTAGAGTTGTCTGTAGCGGTCAACAGTGATTGCTGAACAATGCTTTCTTGTACTAGCCTTTTCCATGGCATTGTCCGCCTGATCTGGCTAATAAGAAATAACAATCGCTGTATTGTCCACATATCCCACCATAATTGTCATCCCGAGGAATTTCAGCCACTTCAGGCTACCGTCCACAATGGGAAAGGCCTTGCCACCGACCCCTGCCATAGTCCCGCGGTGTCCTCTTTCGCATCGTAAGATGGTCAAAGTATACGTCCAGGGCGAAACGTGGATTGGTACCCAACCAACACCAACAGCTGCACTAACAAACGCTATCTCCATCTCCACATGGTGACCATTATGAGTTCTTTGCTAACGAGTCGACCGTTGACGTCCTTCACAGGAAGATTTGTGACCAGATGCTACCTCTTTAAATAAGAGAAGATAAGAAATAATTGCGATCTGAGGCATCTACCGCTTCCCTCACCAGTGCAATAGCAAATTCCTTTTTGTCACGGCGTATACTATGGTCAACTTTTCGGAAGTGGCGGATGCAAAACGAAAGCGAACTTGATCGACCATGAGATAGTGTTCTCTTTCGAGACCAATATCAGCGCCTCTCTTGTTACGCACATTCAGGAGAAAACTCCTAAATCTGATGCTGATTGAGAAGTGGTTAATCTGACTGCTCGTCCGGTGTCGGTCTGTGGAAACCCAAGTGATATTATGATAGGACCTATGGTCGAATTATTTGGATTCGCGTCTGCTATCACTTGACCATTCAGAGTACAAAAGCACATTGCTCTGTATGGGATGAGGAAGAGAACTTGAGTGGGAATTCCTCTGGAGGGTCCAGAGGAATTCCCACTCAAGTTGGAGAAATCGAGCTTTTCGAGGACCCTCGCCACTAATCACAGTCCGTTTTCGATAGCCAAAGGTTGTAGCTAAGAAGTCAGTTCCTATCCGAGGCATTGTTGACTTCTCCGTAGCAATAAAAACTTGCAGGTTGCTACCCCACACAAATTTGGATCGCTTTTATTCGCCCCTTACGACAGGCAAGAACGACTTTAGGCGGGAAAGTTGCTGACAAATGCATCATCTTTTCGATCGCAACTTTAAGAGCGTTTTTTCCATCCAATCCCATTAGTTTATTAGAGTTATAAAATAACTTCCACCAATAGGGAACAGCATTCTCCAACTATTAAGGACTGCCCTAAAATAACGGCAACTGTAGTATGGTCGTTCTTCATCTAGAGACCTGTTCCGCTTCGACGCACTGCAACGCTGTGATGTGAAAATGCTCAAATGGTTACCCGTTCTTTTTGGAGGACAATTTCTTAAAATGAAATGGATCATTTTGATTCAATTCCCTCGGAGTTAAGGACGGACCACCCCAATGGGGAGAGTGGAACTCTATCGAGCCTCGAAAGCAGTCGAGAAACTGCCCTTGAGGATAGCGAATCCGACATGGTTCACGAAACCACCGATGACGAAAACGATGTCGCCGGAGACTGGTCCAGGAACTCACGGCTGCCCTGAAGCCATACCACCAACCAACTACGGTTCGAAAGTGCAATGTGCCTGTCACATCTGAGCTCGTCCCAACGAAACTCCAAACTCCTCCACCTATTTCTTGTCACCTTCAGCCCCAAATTCCAATGATCCGCCATTACGAAAACCAGAGCGTTGTTCCACTGCATCGTGAAATTTGAGGCACGCCAACTCCATGAAATAATCCGCTGCCCGAACTGCCAGTGCATTGGACACGCGGCATCTAACTGCAATCTTACCGTTGCCCAGGACTCCCATCCTCTTCAGCTGACTTTCTTCTTCATCAACCAACTCATTTTCCACACGCAAAACATCCACTTGTTCATCGATTTACTCCTAGTGAGCACGCACCTTCTCGTCCACCCGAGCCCTACCTCTCCCCAAGGCCTACTAACCATTCCAAGGCCTGAGCAACCATGACGGAGTTGTCTTTGACTTCACAGATCGTCTCCCCAAAACCCAACCCAAATTCCTTCAAAACTACGCGGCCACAAACAAGCAACGTCTTATGCTGGCCACTATGCAGTGAAGCATGTGAGTGTATTACTCAGTCAGCAGGCCTGCAAACAACTCTGTGGAACTTGTCTTCGCCTAGTTAAACCCTGCACAGCCAGTGTCATCCCCCACAATACTTCACACCAAGCACACGCCGACCTCATTGGAAATACCTTTCTTGCCATTCACCACATGACTCGACATAAGTCCAACCAACCCACTGAAACACTGGTGCGCAAACACACAGCAACCTTACCTCATCCCCATCCATTTACTTATAATTTCCAATCGCATCCTCCAAATTTGTAACGCCCCACTGCTCATCTATATTAGTCGTCACGGCCCTTACAGTTGAATCCACCATCCTTTCCCGAAAGAAATAAAAAATCCTCCGGCGCAGACCACATCCCTGTCATCATCTTGAAAAATGCACCCTTTCATGTCCCAACTCTTCAAAGTATGCTTCATATTAGCACATTTTCCAACACCATGGAAGAAATCCCACATCGTCTCCATCCTAAAAAAGCAACAGCTATCGGTCCCCCCGGACAGCTACCGCCCTATCTCTCTCCTCAACTCCATCTCGAAAATGTTCGAGCACATCATCCACAACAACTTCATCATCATCAACGGCGCAACAGCCAGTATCCGATCTACGCATGCCTTGATAGTCTGGGGTTCTCCATACATTCCGGTTTTGCGCTGAGGTCCACCAATTCGATATCTCTAAAAGCTGTCTGGCGTCCTCACCTATGCCATCATTCCATCTCAGGCAGGGTCTGCCTCATCTTCTTTTTCGACCATTGATATTGCCCTTATAGACTTTCCAGGCTGGATCACCCTCATCCATAGGGATTAAATTACCCGCCCACCTTAACTTGTGGAGTCGGATTTTATCCACAACCAGATGGTCATGGTATCGCTCACAGATTTGGTTGTTATGTGGGCTACGGAATCGTCCATCGGAGGATTCTTCCCTCGAACGCGCCCAAAAGTTCGCAATTTTTTTCACTAAAAACATCTTGCTCCAGCACCTTTCCGACCAAGCCATTATTCCTCCATTCCAGTTAGCCAACAGGCGCGGCCACTTCACCTCCAACGCCCCCCTAGTTCTCAAAACTGACATCCTCTCCAAACTAAACATCAACATCCTCACCACCTGCCTGCCTCCTTGACATCCAAAAAACCTTAGACGCTGTCTGGCACGAATGCCTCATTTTTAAGCTGTCCCACACCGTCAAATTTCACCTACAGCTGTGCAGATTAATTCTGAACTACCAATCGTCGTCAATCCCTTGTCTGCATCAATGAAACCCTGTCCGGCTCATGCAACCCTCTTGCATCCCACAAGGGTCAGTATTTTCAGCAACCCTATTTTCTCTATACTCCGCCGACATCCTATTTCAATAGTCTACCAATTCCCCCCCAAACTATCAAAGCCTGAATGGCTACGCTGACGACTTGATCCTCTATACCTCTTCCCGAAGCATATAAGCTGCCCAAAATCGCATCAATACCACCATCCTAACCCTTAACAAGCACCCTCCATTCTTGGGAACTCCTCCTCAATCCCAGCAAATGTGAACCCATCGTCTTCCGCGGTAGAGCCACTTTTACTCACAAGGTGCTAGCCGGCACCCGCAACCTCGAGATTAAAATCGGGACATCCCCATTCCTTCCGCCCAATCCACTAGATACCTCGTGTGAGTGTACGTGAAAGGCGGTTACTCCGCTTTTCTCTTCCTCAATCCAATCCATACTCCAACCAAGCCATCTATGACAAGATAAATGCACTCGCATTGACTTGTTCCTCCTTGACTCCCTCATCCAGTTCTATTCCCACCACGAGCCTCTCTTATGGCCATCATCCCGTCCCACCAGTTCATTATATGGATTTGATACGCGACACTCCAAATTACTTTCTGCGAGGCAACTTAGCCGCGTCACGTCGCTTGGCTGAATGTCGCGTCGGGCAGTGTTGCTCAAGTGTGGATTGCTACCTATAAAACCATATAAAGATATTTTGACAAGCAGTGCAGTTTGTGGCCGTGTCGCGTCGCGTAGCGTAAATGGGGTCATACCTTAATTGCCACATACACTAGGATGAAATCTACAAAGCCTTCCAAAAAAACAAATTCAGAATAAATGGGCCCAGAATTCTTGTTTATTAGAAATGCTAATAAAGAATTAATTAAGGTCATCTGGCTTCAATTACTACAATTCATGGATATACTCATTGGAATGTTTTGTTAAGAGAGAGAACAGAGCAGAATATTCATTGTCCATTGTTCCTACCAGCAATAAGAATGCAATATCTCTGGTATGCAACCAGAATACGTTGCAAATCAAAACAAATGGACCTCAAAAAGACTGAAAACGCAAGCAATTCACCTTTCCTGGTATCGAAAATGAATATTGAAATTGGAATACCATCGCATGCATATGGACACATATGCAACACATCCTGATATTTAAATACCACTGCAGGGCTCAAAGTATATTCAATATCACAGTAAGTCAACTGAACGTCCACAGGACCATGCCAGCAGTTTGGAGCCCCAATCTGACGATACACTCATAAAGCTTTCCATTAAAATTTATCTAAACCATAAATTGAAATCGCAATACTCTCTGCAACAATGAAAATTCAATTGCAGCAATTCTGCTGGAATTGTCGCTTCCTCTGTGCTGCCATTTGACTTTGGGGATGTTCTCGCGTTCGACGTTATGCCTATGTTTTTGCTTGAGCACAGCCACTCCTTCCGATTCCCGGAAATACAATTTCGGAACATTGAACTGAAAAACAGGGAGTCTATCTCCGGATCCCATATTCTGAATTTCAGGTTTCCTTTGCTTTCTTTACTTTGTAATTTAGCACCCTCATTACGCCATTGATGGGGGATGTTTTTTCATTTTCGTCTTGCCTGTGATAGAGAAGAGCTTTAATATATGAGAGCGACTACAGCTGGAAATTCTAAATTCATTGCTTGGGTGGAAATGATGAAGGGAACAGATAGTACTTGCAAATGGTGTTTTTCGGAAGGAACATTTTTCAGTTTGAGTCAACATAAGAAATTTCCACCCTGTTCGAGGGTGGTCAGATACCGCGAAATTGGAGAAATTAGAGCAGTTCCATTGCATTAGTATTTTTCAGGGTGATAATCACGTAACAAATCTTTTGGTGAATGTAAACTAGGTAATCCTATTAGCAATAAATATATCATTATACAGGGATGAAAAACTTTAAGATCCTGTTGGAGTTCAAAGAGATATCCCAGCTCCATCATAAAATAGCATTGGCTGACATACAACGCTAGTCCTAATTACACGCAATGCAAAAGATAGGTTTTACCTCCCACATATGATTGGCAATAAGGAAACCTAGAGAGGTAGTTCTACGTCATGCAAAGTTTAATATATTCAAGTTGAGTTACCGTCGTATTTTTTATGGATAAGCCACCCTTTAGAGCCTCGCTCTTTCTTGAGCCGATACCTTAAATTACTTCAATTATGCAAGAACCGCAGGACTTTATTTTTATTGTTTCCTCAGTTGCCAGACCAACCTGACTTTTTCTTGTTGAATATCTTCCCAAGCAATGTAAGGGATCCAATTTTTTTCCGTGCTTGGCAAAATAGAGTTTCAAAAGTTCGTACATTGTAAGTATCAGACTTTCCCTTTCCAGAATAATAATAAAGTATCTGATATTTATTCAGGTTACATCTAACTCGTTATTACTGATCTCTTATAATCATCCACATGCATCGGTTACAGGTGCCTCTCAAGAGGATTGAATGGTCATCAGCTGATTATTCTAGAGCACGCCTGCGAAAACCCAATTGCATCATCAAGTTTCTTTATTTCCCGGAGTTGGGGTGGTGGAAAATTCCATTTGATTGTTTGCTACAGACCCCGTCCGTAAGCACTCATTAATGGGAGACTGCAATGGAGCATGCAGAAGTATGCAGACTTGGAGCTGGAAGAAGAAGGTGGAAGGAATATTTCACCAAGGTTCTCAACTGTGAAGTTCCACCTCTCCTGGCTGAAATGGGTAGTGACGGTGGCATGTGCATACTCCAAGCAACGGGAAATTATCTCGGCCAACCGTGTGGTCAAGCAGAACAAGCTTATTGGTTCGGCGGAGTTGCTTCTTCTACTCATTCGTAAGCCCTCGAAATCTAAGGGTCATTCGAAGAAGGGTATGATCGTTAAGATCCTGAAGAACAGAACCCGTCGTGAGGGGAATATTTGCGTGATTTCTGTAGAACATCTGGAAAACTTGAATGAAAAGAACGTTCTCATTAATTTCGAGGAGACTTTTGACATCATGGAAAGGGAATGTATCTGGAATGCTAAAACAGTGGTCGACTAATGGGTCCCCCTAAAATCATATGACAAGAAAAAGTAGAGAAGAAGTTTTGATTTTTTTGGGAAGTTCTGAAGATAACTAAGGCATATTTCGTCGGACCAGGAGCGATACCATGTAGGCGTGGTAGACGCGTTGTGTTGCGCTTTGACTTCGCTTCGCTTAGATGAACTAAAGTTGTAAATTGACAGTTTTTAGTGGTTATAATTCATAACCGTTTGAGGATTTTGAATTAATATTAATTACTTAAAAACAGTATTCCGTGTAGAAGAAGGAAGGAATGTGCACACGTTCACCGGCAATGGGCCCCCAGAATGCTTGCTTTCTCCATCTCGAGGAAAAATTCTAACGATGCAAATTGTACATTCTTGACTTAAGTGAAGTGAGATGGTGGGATTCTGTTGAGTATTTCTCTCCTCTTGCGGCAATGCGCTTTCGTACTTTGGAAAACCAAATGGTAGCAGACGCGAATCCGGTGTCGGGTTGTTTCTGAAAGCTACCGCAAGGCGCTCTCCCATAAGCCGGGAGCCGGACTTCGACGAGATTCTGATTGCAAAATTGCGGTCCAGATTAGGGACCACTACAATTTTGCAGTGCAATGCGCCAACACAGACTTCCAATTTAGTGGAGAAGGATGCTGCCTACGTGCAATTGTAATACAAGGAGTTGAGGAGAAGCGATGAGATTGTAGTCGTTATGGATGATCTAAATGGGTGGCACATTGTTCGAATATAGAATCCGCCATTAGGTCATTTAAATCTGAACTGGTCGATACCTTCCGAGTAATCACATTGACCATTTTGCGATAAGTTAGAGAACAAGGAATTGTCTTCTGAATGTACCTAAAAATAGAGCTGCTGAAATCGGTCTCGAAGGACGTGGCTTACTTGCGCTTCCGTGTTACGTCCGCCATTTTTCGCAGGATTAGGGAGCTGAGTCGCAACACATCGACCACTTGTATAATCCACCTGTCGTTCGACAGTGGCTACTTTGCTGATGGGGCGAAAGGGGGGGGGGGGCTAACATTTCAAAGAATACCTCGCGAGCATTATCGACAAAGAGCAGGCTGATTTCGCCTCGAATCGTCTTCTTTGACCACTTAAACACCTTACGGATCATTTTAGAACAACGTGCAGATTTCAAATCTTCGCTTCGAGAAAGCTTTCGACAGAATGCGCAGGGAGTGCCTCTGTGGTGCTCTACGCTGAAGACACATTTTATATAAACTAATAGCTACTATCAGAGCGGTATATGGAACCTCAAAATATTACGTGCTGTATCGAGGTAATATCTCAGAGGAATTCCAAGCCCAAAACGGGGTTCGCAGGGTTGCATCCTATCACCGATATTATTTCTTCATGCTATCGGGAATGTTCTTCATGTTCCCTTATTCAGAGGACGTGGAGGTGTTCCAGGGATCTTCCTCCAAACACCTCGCTAGTTCCGGATTTGGAAAAAGAGGCCAATACAATTTGGCTGAAAATAAACAACGAAGAGCCTAAGCCTCTCAGTGTGATGGGTCATCGCACTCTCTCTATTTGCATTACAGGGCAGAGCATAGAAAGCGCTGATCAAGAAAAGAAGAAAGGAAGTGTGGTTTCTGCCGATGGAGGTACTGAACTGAATATTGTTCGATCCACGGTCAGCGCTATGTCCTCCTTCGCCGCTTCGGGAATGAAGTTATGCCAACACGACCTGTGTTGCTATATGGAAAAACCATAGAAAGTAACACCCACTGTTAGTCAAAAGCTTCAAGCCTTCCTGAATATTTGTCTGCGCGTATCATGGGAGTATGCAGGCCTCGCACTATTTTGATCAAAGAATTTAACCGGCGAACAGGACATTCTACCTGCCGTTAGTCTTTTCGTTTGCCCGAGGTAGATCCGACCACACGGTCTTCTCGTTGTGTGGCAGGCAGTCTTTCGGGGAATTCAATTTTTTGTTTTTGCTTCTCTTTACTCTTTGCGGGCATCGGCACCAGCTTGGCTTTCACCATTACATAGTCTTTCAATGCTTGTCTGTCGCCTTGAGTAGATGCTGGGTCTTTTTTTAGGTTTTCCGCGGAACATTTAGGTGTGTTAGCTATTGTTCTATTGTTCTTGCACTTCTTTATTAAAATTTTCCTTACTTAACCGGACCATGTCCAATCATGGAGTGGAACAGGGCAAGTTTTTAACTTCACGTAATTTTTCTGCATATGTCAAACTGAGTCGAAGATGAGAGGGAGATTTTCGTTCATTATTTTAACGTCCAAGAAAGGGCGACTGTCGCTCATTTCAATTATTATTATGAAGACAATTTTCGTGTGGGGATTGTTAATACCTGCCAAAGTGGAGCTTACTTTTAGACCACGGTAAGGCTCATCTACATATGTATCTTCTCTATCCAGCATCTCTTCCAATTTGCTCATAAATACTTGATTAAATAGAGGAGAATGGGGGTCATCTATCGCGATTTCTGAGACGGTCTTGCAAAATCTCGCCCTGAAAGTGAAATAGCTTTCGCTCACGCACAGCGAGACTAATTCCATGTTTTCGCAGATTGGTTTTTCCACTCAATAGAGATTTCTTTCCTCTTAGACAATTTTTTTCCATTTAGCTCAACGCCCCTTTTACTAAGGTACAGAGGGACAGAGCTTGCACATTGAAGGATGCAAACTTCTCACCGTTTGAAATTTTTTTTATATTCTCACGGATTCGATCAGTGATGTCTTTTCCGCGTTAAACCGCGCGCATTGTCTCTTCATCCCGTTTTATCAACTAGAGGATCTTTCTTCAATTAATGGAAGTTTTCATTATTTAATTTGTCCATGATTGCTTTGGCATACTCCTTCTTGTCTATAATGACATACTTATTAGGGTTAGAGCGTTTATATTGCGATTATCTCTACTTAAGAGTGGTTCGGGCTGTTCCTTCTGGCTAACAAATTTCTAGCACAGCCTGTGTGTTCGCTTCTGAGCATTATCTTAACATCCGTGCCACACCCCAATAGTGTCCTTCCGTCGCCAGTCCTAAGCATTATGGTCACCGAGGGGGCGGGGAGAATCAATCAGTCATCGAGTACACGTACGCCGAGCTTGGATCCTGCTAAAGCTTCTCGAATTTTCCTTTCAGCCGGACTTCCGACTTCAAGAGGCTGGATTCGGTCGTTATTTCTTCCTTATAGTTTAACTATATGCCTACGGTCATGTTTTGCTTACTTTAGCCGACTGGGTGCCCACTTCACAGTTGCAACTATTGCGGTTTGTGATGCATCAGATCCCATAATGCCTCGGGTTTTTCGTCACAAAACGGGATCCTGGCTCAGTATCGAAGTTTCTTTCTAAGTTTTTAAAATTAGGACAGGTGGTGAAGCATCCTCGGCTCCACATTTTCTCAATTCAGTCAAAGATTGTCTGTCTGACGCACGCTTATTCGAAAACGATTATACCGCTTGATGCGAAATTTAATAGAGATAATTGAGCTGTGAACGTATGAAACAAAGGGAATCATATGCCGGGTTTCCGGGTGGGGGCATAAACGGAGAAAATTTTTCCGGATATAGCCATATGGAGTATCAAACAAATGGTCCAGGTTAGTGATTTTCTGAACGAGTGATAGTTTTGAGAATTGTATGGGGAAAATGTTTAGAAAGTTCGGCAGGTCCATCAAAGGACCTTTCTCAAAAACCATCCATTCAAACCGTCTGCAAATGTGATGATGCCCTTAAATAATATCAGTTAATTAGAAAGTTACTTAAAGTACGTTTTAAGATAAAGTATATTATAAGATTTTTGAAATTGATCGGAAACTGCCCTTAGGTTCATCCGTGAGTCATGAAATAATATAGACTAATGTCTTGCGCGATACTGAGAAGTTTGGCGAACATCCAACTATTATTAGAAAAGTTAACATTGGATTATTATCGTGCGACATTGTATAACCCGGTATATAGTTGGAATAATGTCAGTAAGGGAATAGCCAGGCATACTAAATGCCGGTGTAGCAAGTAAACCAATCTTCAACATTTTTAAATAAAAAATGCACAAAACCTTTCATATCCGGTTTCCGAATTGTTTCATTTCCAAGTTAGACCGCATAGTTCTATCACGATTTTTGGGTTGATTTAGGTTTAAATGTGTATCCCGGATCGAGACCTGCTGCTCCTGGTGGTAATTTTGTACAGTGAGTTGGTGAGGGATTGAACCGCAGTTTCTCATTGCAGATTAATGCAAGAGGTACTAACACTAAACAGGGATTTTCCTACGTTTTGATCGCATACTCCAACTTATGAGAGACAGGATAGTCAGGTTGTTGATTTTCCCCGTTTCTTTCTAAAAACCAACTACCAACTCTTTTATTTTAGCTTCAGTTCTGGGGCAAGTTCTGAAGCGCCAGACATAAGCCATGTGTATTGTGTAAAATTACGTGTGAGGGACCAAAATGCCAAACACGTTGCCTACTTTTCAGAACTGAATATCAAAGTGGCATTCAAGCGCGTGTGGATAAGCACTTTGTTGACTCGCTGGTGGATCTGAGCGACTAATAATCACGAACTTTTCTAAAGAGTGGTATATAATTACCTCAAAGTCAGTGTTCATTATTGAATATAGACGCTATCTGTGAGCAAGGAGGATTCTCATCCAAGATACTTCCTCATTTTTAAGATATACAGCTTATTGTTTTATCTGCATCTAACAAATGCTACAGCCAATTTGGTCGAACGTCGAAATGAATCCCCGAAGTACTAATTGACAGTAGCGTATGTCATATTACCATTTCAGGTGAAGCTGATTTACTCAAAAGGTGCCGGGCTCCTGTTTCAGGCAGGTTTCCGAATGAACCACCCCAGGTGCGTCTAGGATATTTACTCGGAACAGTTTGATACATTTCCTCGGGTCTACCTACCACTCCTACCTATTCAGTCTAGGATTACATACATCGTAGTTTAGGGAGCTTCCCCTACACTGCCGTTTTCGTTATCCATCTTCTCTGGTTTTCCCCTTAAGAATGTTTTGAGTGCAACCTTCTACTCTGCGCAAAGTTTCCTCGCTCTGTATCATGGTCTCAGTTATGGTATTCAGCAACGCTTGACACCCTTCCGCAGCTAGGCATTGACGAGAAAGAAAAAAGTGGGGAACGCACATCCACTACACTCTTGTGGGAAATACAAAAGAATCATGACTGCACGTTTTTGATGAGATGTGCTGTCCATCTGCCTTTTGATTCCCTTTCTGATGATTGCCGTCATTTCCTTCACCGTTTCTGAGGTATATAGGCCTCCGCTCTGTAGCCGAGACGGTACGATTGCAGGACGAAACTCGCAAAGCTCCTTGCCATTGTATTTACGATAGACGCTTGAGGTGAATCTCCTTACTTGGGGCGCCAGCCAATACGCCAGTACCGTAAGAAAGGACGGATTAAATGGCACTCACCGGCGACAAACGTCTACTGGATAAGAAACCTCCGATCAGTAAGCACACCGCAGATCTTCTGAACTTAGTTTAAGGATTGTAAAACTAATTAGTAGAAGTAAATAATGAAGAAAGCGTTAGACGTACAAACATATTGTATATGCACTTTTCCTCCGTACTGTAGTCCTGATTTATACCTATTATATCTTTTCAAAACTCATCACCTATTTTCTGCTTTATTACCTCAATAAAGCATGTTGATTCAAAATGACATCGAACATACCTGAAAGGCACAGTCATCACACCAACTGGAACTGAAACCGAAATCATTTTTATGTAATAAGCCAACAAGTCTAGTCCATTTTTAAGCCGCAGGATAATTAATATAATAATTTCCACTTTTATAAACCTCTTCGCATTCATGTGATTGTGTCCTTTTTCATTTTTAATGAACCAAATGCGTTTATTAAATTTAATGTAATCATATTCGAATGCCTTCTTTTTGTTTGCATTGTAACCAAATCCACTGCAATATCACAGCGGACTACGCTCTCACGCTGATAATTATAAAAGCATATTGCGTAAATTGTCACGCAAAACACTATAAAAAGCAATGACAACAATTGCAATTGCGACTGGGGTTATTAATTTATTGGGCGCACAAGTGCTGATTTGTAACGATTAAAACAACAATTACAATGAAAGCAACGCACCGCAGATGGTCGCAAATGTA
Organism: Hermetia illucens; assembly: GCF_905115235.1. Classification (NCBI taxonomy): domain Eukaryota; kingdom Metazoa; phylum Arthropoda; class Insecta; order Diptera; family Stratiomyidae; genus Hermetia; species Hermetia illucens. The sequence continues at coordinate 164,195,965 of NC_051850.1, forward strand.
TCCGTGAAATGACATCAGGTGCGTTATTTATTACATTTACCTGGAGCATCCATCCAACTAACTACGCACATAAAAGCGTACCTAGAATTTTGTTTTAATTTTTTTTTTTAATTAAAAATTCGTCCTTGGACGGCCAATCCGATGAGGAGTTGAAATGAATTGGTGAGATCGATTTCAATTTTAAAATTTAATTCATTGTCGGATGGAGTTTCCTGTCTTTATGTGTAAATATGTTGGTCCTGTGCCACGGAGAATGTTTGATGTTTTTTTAATTTGTAATGAAAAGCTGTTCCAGACATTTTCCATCAGTATGTGAAACTGCTGGAAAGAAGTGCTTGAGGTGAAAAGAATGGTAAAAAAACAGATAATTTTTTATTTAAATTGACTTATTTTTGAAAATTCATGGGTTTTCTCAATCACTTTTAACATTCCATTATATATATGTATGTATACACAAAAATAATTCCACTGTGGCAGGGAAGAACCAGTCAAGGACACTTAATTTTCCCAGGAAAATTTTGTTGTTGCTTAAGCGGGTCATCAGGTGTATGGGACCCGAGAAATTGATTTTTTTCAATTGAATCGACCATTTGTAAATCAAATTAACACTCTTACAAATGAAATTAACGCTCCAATAAATGAAATTATCGTTTCAACCAACGAAATTAATGTTTTACAAATGAAATTAGCGCTTCAACAAATGAAGTTAACGTTTTAGGAAGTGAAAATAACGACGTTCTAAGACAAATTAACTGTTTTTCAAGACAAGTTATCGATCTTTTGAGTGAAACTCATCGTCTGCCGAAACAGAATAACAGGCATAAAATATTAATCAACGATAATAAAAATGAGATGTTTTCCAAGTTGAAAAATTTATTCCATATTATTTTTATTTTCGTTTGACTTGGTAGTTGCATCATCATATCCATATCAAAAGTGGAACATTCTGATACTGGTCTGATGCATTTCCAATTGCCAACTGAATCAAATCCTGGAGTCTATGTTTTTGTGAATCATCTGCCAAGTATTCGCGCCCCTTATTTTCGAAAAAAACTTGTCAATTGGGTTCAGCATTTGGGAGTATGTAGGCAAAAGTAAGATCAACAAGCAGGCGATACGTATAACTTCAGCGACTTGTCGGCCTTTGTGGATTTTTGTGTTATTCATTATCACCAATGCCTCCCGCCAAGATGGACCAAGCTTTTCTACCAATATCTTGATCAAGCAGTAGAATCTTTCGCCATTGCAGGTTTCATTCGCTGGTATTTTATGATGGATAATTTCCTCATTCGCAGTAATGAGTAACACACCGCAGCCCGGTATTGTCGGCAGTACTACTCGAGCTCGAGTGTTCTTTTTTAATACCGATGTTAACAATGAGGACTTGTATTATAGAGTTTGTGGTTGGTTTCCCATCATCTCCGGGAATATGATTTGCATTGATGCCACGAATTGTGTCATAGTTTGCGTCAACGTGATGAGAAGTCCCTCTAAACTTTGCGAAGCCGGGCCTTGACTTTGAGAAGTGGATTTAAGGATAGTTGCGTAGGTACCGGTGGGCTCATTGTTAGGTGTTGTGACTGGCATCTGCTCAGTTCTGAAAGATGATTTGGTTTTTTCATGGTTTTTAATGAGTTGCATATTTTGCTTCATATCCATATACACGGAACAGCCTCCGAAGTTAACAATATGTGTTCCACCTTAGTTACTGCAAGATTTGTCACTTGAGTCTTCCTTGTTTTTAGCGCAGGCAGGTGTGAAAGTCCTAGGGGGTTTAACGTGAGTACCTGCCGTGAAGGCATAATCCCACGGTTCTCTTCGGACACGGATTGATTTCGGGACCACAATCAGAGCCCCGCCATGCAAGCACAGCGGTCCTGGTTTATACTGAGTGCAGGTTCAGCATTCATACCAGTGGATGCGAGGCCTATCTAACACCTCTGCCGAATTGTACAGCGCAACTCCACGCTCGAGCTCCGAGGAGCTCTGCCCGCGATGTAGGCATAACCACAACCACCATGAAACTCCCACTAGGAGGCCAACCGCAAATAACCGAACCGAGAACACATCCTCCAGGAATTCTCCTGGAGCATATGCTCTCAGAGGGCCATCTCGGTTCCCATGGTACCAGATAACCTCCGGTGAGGCTTCGTGGCAGAGCCACTTCAGATGAATCCCTTGCAGACTCGGGTCTGATCGTCCTCCTCGAGTACGTAGGGACGGAACTCCCCAACGGGTTAACTGGAATCAGCCCGAGGCGGAGAACTGCAACGGAACCTTTCACCAGCTAACTATCGCTCTGCGTACAATACAACACAAAGGACATCACAAGACAACACTAACACCAAACACACAAGACTGGTGGCTAACCACCGCCGCCACTAGGCCATTCGCCCATCAGCTTCTAGCAAAGCAGCGTCGAGGAGCTCCCTCCTACGTCGGAAGTCAGCACGCGCGAACGCATTAGCACATTTCAGTGTCCCACTGTTAGCAAGGCACTGGCTAACATCGTAGATTCCGTTCAATACGTGAACGCCCATGTCGTCTAGATTGCGGATGTCACTGTACGCTGGACAGACACGGAGAACATGTAACCAGTCCTCCGAGTCAGCCCCACATAAAATACGCATGGCGTCGGTCGAGACCGTACGACACACTGGAAGACACACTAACAAAGCCACTCGCTGCTGAGCGTAAAGCAGCTTCCTGCCCCTCACCGTTAGCGCCAAATCACACAATATAGGGGACCATACATAGAACACGCAAGGAAGAACCCCACATAAATGGATCTAGCAGCTCTCCTGTGCAGACCCCACTCATACCTCATAACACGCTTTAACGTACACGCTAGATTTATAAGACGAAGCCGCGACCAAAGACATGCGTGACTGGAACATCGTGACTCCCAAGTAGGTCGCCGGATCTGTAAAAACAGTCCGTTCAACTTTACGTATGGCGGACGACGTAGGATGCCTTTTAGCATCATCGCAACGGTCTTATCCGTTGAGATCGCGACACCGACTTTAATGGACCACACGTTAACGATGCGCATGTATTCGGCAGCCTGCTGCTCGAGCTCACGGCGAGTGCTCCCCGCAACAAGAATGAGGAGATCATCCACGTAAGCTACACATTCGACAACGGAGGAAAGCTCACCCAACAGTTCCTCCATCATCAGGTTCCATACAAATGGAGCCGCGATAGATCGCTGTGGGCAGCCGCGCTCAACATTCACCCACACACGCCCACTGACACCTTGGACGAATGCTTTTCTGCCATGGAAATACCTCTCCCACAGAGCCAATTCCTGGCAGTCACACTCATAAATTTGGGGCAACACAGACGACCAACTTAGGTAATCGCTTGCGAGGACAACGGGCAACAAAGTTCTTAACAAGCATCAAGGCGTCGTCGGTGGACCTACCAGTACGGAAGCCATACTGCCTGTCAGACGTTAGACGCGATGATTTCCCCGCCAGTCGCTGGACTATAATCCTCTCCAGGATCTTGCCAAGGGCTGGGAGAAGAGATATCGCCCTATACGACCGAGGACTACTCTCATCCTTCTCTGGCGACTTCAGGAGCACAACCACCCTGGCAGTCTTCCAGAATGCTGGGAAATAGCCCTCCCGAAAGCAACACTCAAAAAAACATTGGGCATGAGATGGGACGGCCTGCCAGATGGCTTTGCACATCTCGCCTGTTATCTCATCCCAGTCAGGTGACTTCCGAGACCTGAGCTCCGCCATGCTCTCCTCGATCTCACAACTCGCCAAGGGAGGAATTTCTTCCCCTCCGTGAATGCGACCGTTCGGAGACACGGAAGGCTCGGATCTCGGAAAGAGTTCACCTAGCAGAGCACAAACACTGTCACGCCAAATTAGCATCGGTTCTCCGTTTACCATAATGCCAGCTATGTCGTGACTTCGCTTTCCTCTGCAAATCCGGTAGACCCTACCCCAAGGGTCATCGCAGTGATCACCGACGAATCGTCTCCAGCCGTCTTCCTTCGATTCTCTTAGCAACACCTTATACGAAGACACACCTCGCCTATAGGCGAACCTAAGTTAGTCAACATCAACAACAGAATGAACATCTCTATGACGATGCGCTTTTTGGAATCTCTTCCTCAGGCGACGGACCTCCCACCGTTTAGCGCAGGCAGGTATGGTGTAAATCTCCGTAGATTACACCAACATTTGGTAGTTTGCAATATGCTTTTTTAGCGCCAAATTTCTGGCAGCTCTCGTGCGGGCCCATTCCTCCTATAAGGTTTTTCAACCAGAATCACGGCACTGCAAAACATTCTCTGCCAGGTAACTCGGCAACGTCGCGTCGGGTGCTGAATGTCGCGTCATATAATGTTGCTCAAGTGTGTATTGCTGACTATAAAAACACATAAAGATATTATAACTGGCAGTGCAGCTTATAGCCGCATCGCGGCGTGTAGCGTAGATAGGATCTGACCTTAAAGCAGAAACTTTCTGTCGTATGCAGTTAGTTGCGGCGGTATGCAATTTTCGGTAACGGAAGCAAAATAACATTAGGGTGGAATTTGTAGGTTACCCGTGCAGAATACTGAGTGGACTATCGACGGAGACACCCGCCATGCCACTATGCCGAGCATGAATTTTGCGGACAACATTTTACCGAAGAGGAGGTTCAACGAGCCGTAAACAGCTCAAAGATCAAGAGGGGTACAGATCTGGATCGGGTGCTGAACTTATGGTACAAAAAGTACACCATTATACATGCTGAGCCGGAGAAATTTTCACCCATCCTTACAGCCGGGATTAACTACCTTATTAATAAAAAGGGCACCGTTCAGAACCTCGCAGACACAAGACCGATTAGTTGCTTACTAACCCTCTACAAATTCATAACTTCCATTATTAGAGGAAGGGTTAATGCGCATCTCGAAGCCATAAAATATGGCCTATGTGCTAAATTCGAAGTGGGATACTTAGAAGTCTGTTGCAAATAGTAAACATTTTAGCCGCGATATTCGGATGGAATTTGGATTAGACAAATGTCGAATTCAATCATACCGGACACTGGTGACTTCCGCAGCAAAGCTATGACCGAGGCAGAGTTGCAAAAGTAATTAGGAATTCTGCAAAGAGCCCCTACTCGAGTTGGTGATCTACAGGATGTTCTGCTGCCCAAATTCCTGCCGCGTGTAAGGTTGGTACTGAAATCGTATCTTTCGGGGAAAAATAAAATTGGCGCGTTGAATGTGTTCGCTATCCCTTCACTGGCTTATGCATTCGGAACGTTGCCGTGGACGAAAACCGATTTGGAAACCTCCGGATACGGACAACTATGTCCAAATTCCAAATGTATCACCCAAACTCTGCCGTGATCTCAATGAACCACCTTCGCGACATCGGAGGGCGTGGTTGACGTAGTAGTGCAACATCACCGCCAAGTCGACTCACTGCGCGTCTATTTTTATAGGAAAAAGTAGGCAAGTCTCTTGCATTCAGATGTTTGTAAGGCAGATTTCAGACTCCACTTAACTTGAAGGATCCATTTTTCAAATCTCTGAGTTTAGTGAGATCAGACCAGGAGCGGGTCGATGAATGTAAGTGAAAGGCAATGCATGATAAGCACATGGATTGTTTTCGGCAGCCCTTTGTCGATTCGCTCTTTGCTGAGACGAAGTGATTTATGTGTGCCATTCAGGATGGCGTGGTCACCACTCGAGCTTATAAGAAGCTTATAATGAAAGACTGGATGAAAACCGAGTACAGATTGTGTGGTTTTGCGTTAAAAACGTTGGACCATCTCATTTCTGGTTGCTCTGTATTGACGTTGGTGCAATTCACGAACAGGTATAATGCTGTATGTAAGCTGATTCATCAAAACTATGCGTACAAACACGGGCTGATCACGGGAAAATGTCCTCGATGACCTCTGAGGTTAGTCGTTCGATGATCCTAGTTTTCATTACTTACATTACAAATTGCGCCCAATGTGGGGCCTAACATTTTCTAGATTCAGGCCTAGTATTTATCATTTACAGGTTTCCTGAATTAATGGAAGAAAGCCTTTTCCGGCTCACAACGTCGTTTTGTGGTGTCGGGTAGTGAATCAATAGATTCTCAGCATTGTTCCTGGCTAGTCTCCAGGTACACTTGCCTTCACATTTCTAGTTTTATGTTTCACGTCTTCTCCCCCAAAAGGAAGGGTTCCTAAGCCTCAATTTCCTTTCCTTTGTAAAATAGAGTTTCCTGCCCTATCCTTGGCAGAATACCAGGTACAGTCAGCTTGTCATCTGTTGTGTTTGTCTTTGAGACTTAACGTTTCGTAGGTGATTGCCTTCCAGAAGTCTCTGGATCTAAGGGTCTTTGCGGCTATATGCTGAAAGGCATTGTCGTCCGAGCTTCTGAAATATCTATCTCTTCGTTTAAGATTTTGAAAAATTAACTATTCTTCCTTTTTCGTATGGATTAAGTGACGGGTGGGCACATGCAGTCGGTCACATGCTGTGCCGTCCCGTTCTCAACGATTCATCCTCTCTTTGTTTTCTGAGTGCAAACGAAGAAGATTCTTCTTGCAAATTCTCTGCGACGCGGAGCAACTCTGTTGTTGTTTCCCTGTACTTAAGCATTGCAAGCGGAAGTTATTCTACACACATGTTGCATTAAACACTGAGATTTGAATGCATTTTGGCCATCCGAGAGTTTTGCGAAGCTTTTTTGAGGAGTTGAACATTCGGGGGGCGGGTGGACCTCAGGGGCCTCGCCTCATTGAAAATCTGATGCACTGGAAACAATGATTGACGCTGTGATCCGTCGTGGGTTTGTTGCCCTCGATCGGTGCACTCGGGTCCGGAGACTTACGACTACACGCACTGTCGAGCCCTTTTTTTGTATTTTCCAAATTAAGCTCGCATTCTGGTTTATCTCGTTAGGCCATCGCGAATTCCTTTGTTCATTGAGATATTTTTAGATCCGGTGCAGACCCATGCATCCTGTAATTTTCCTGTTCTCTATTATTTTCATCACATATAATATCACATATAATAACAAGTCTGACGTACTGTTGGTTGACAAGGCGGGTCGCGCCGCTTATATTATTGATGCGGTTATTCCCCATAATAGTAACATTGAACGGAAAGACGTAGAGCAAAAAGGTGAACTAGTTACTACTGGCTCGAGAAATCAAAGAAATTTGGCATCTCAAGAAAGTGGTTGTAGTTCCCATAATATTGTCAGCTTGAAGTACTGTCCCTAAATGCCTCACACTTTCCCTTGATATCCTGGGACTCTCACACCATCTGGTTCAAACCATGCGGAAATATACCATTCTGCATTCGTGTTCGATGTTGCGGGGAATTCTGGAGGGATCGGGGATTAATCAACCACCGATCACCACTCCAGGCGCCCCCTTTACCTTTTAAATAGGTAGGATCGTCCGAACCTAAATACTTGGCACTTAGTGTTTCCCCGTTGCGCACAAATGTCGCAAATTGTCCCAGAATACTCATGAAGGCTTCACTGTTCATCTCACAGAATCTGCACGTAATGTTCGATACCTAGCTTCGCTATGTGACAGTTTAACTTGCAGTGACCTATAATCCTAAGGCTCTTTTTGCTTAGCAAGAACAATGCTCCTATTATACATTGATTGGTACAATGTAATGTAAGATTGAGGAAGGAATCCGAGAATTCAGCTAGAAAATACAAGATAGGTTGAATATGGATGTTTTAGACGCAAAAAACGTTGGAAACTAAGAGTCATATAGGTATGGATAGGCCAAAAAAAACCCTTGAGGAATTTTTGCTGTAGCCTACGTACTATATTTGACGATTTTTATGACCAGACTTGATAGGAGCACAGGAGAGCCCAACTCATGGTATATTAAATTTGATTTGTAATCAAACGAAATGAATGGTCCTTGAAACATTTTCCAGGAGATTATTTTTCCACGAAATAAATTTTGCAGCTCACCTGAAAAAGCATTTCTATGAAATTTTCACATCAGCGGACAAAAAGGCCTTATACACTTTCTGCAGAGAAAGCATTGGAACTTTCCAAAAATGAAATGCATGAAAATCGAATCGCAATTTTCGCTTTATCCTTAAGGGTAATCTTTTAAATGTATTTGTCGTTTCTCTTTCTCAGAATGGCTTGCTCAATGGAAAAGTAAACGCAAAGCCCGTATAAAGTAGCCATAAGCAAACCCACATGTGTGTGTTTCCCACTCAACTTTTCATCCTTCCTGACAGCGGAAAATTTCAGGTAATTCTCGTTCGCGATGGAGGCACCATGAGCCACTTAAATAATAGAAGCTAAAATTCAGCCGGAACTATTGCTTACCCAGTCTGAATGTTGCAAGCCAAGTACAATGGAGCGATTAAGTGATTTGTTAGGATGTAGGAGCTGTCTTTAATTGGATGTTCGTTTTTCGGGCAAGCTTAAGTTGTCAGTGGGATGATAGGATTACATATGTACAGTGAATTAAGGACGTGGAAGAACATTCTGGATAGGAGCAACCGTCGTATATTGTTGCCAGGGGGTCTGGTTGCTAGGAGGCTTTTATCATTCTTTTGTGGGCTAAGTAGATTTTTTAAAATATATCCTCATCTTCCCAGGATATTGTAAATGATTAAGGACTAACATACCGTAGTAACATACACTCCTTCAAAATTTTGACGTACTTTAAAGCTTTAAGTGTTTTGTGAAGTGGTTGAATGCCTAGCAACTTTGATTTTCTGTTATGAGGGAGTTGTGTAAGTTCCTGCTTCCTAGGATCTGCTCCCTCTATTCGCTTTTAAAGTTTTGTGTAGAATAAAAACTTATTGAAATAGGGAAGTTTTAGGTTTTTTTTCGGAGATAATTTCGCCAAATATTTCATCAGTCTCTAGAAGTAGAGTCTGCAGAAATCATGCATTGAAAATTTATTCAAATCGACTGTTGCAAAATGGTGGTGGGTGGTATTGGTGCATGGTGCTGCAGCCGCGTAGAGACGCAATGGTTGATGGTTCCAGACAAGGGATCACCTCCAAAATAACGTTCAGGCCATTATACAAGCTTTCAAAAGGGACGAAATAAGGGTCAACTGTACAAGGGTTTATACACCTTTATTGATTAAGTAATGCTTCCCAGCTTCGAATGAGTACCATGCAACATGCTTGGAAGAAACTTGGGCAATCCGCGGAGTTGGAGTTTTGCATTGTTGAAACGGTTGGGGATAGAAACGTTCCCCAAGGTGCCCCCATCATATGTGGATTCACTCGTGCGGATGAGGATGTTATAATAGTAACCATCTATAAAAGAGAAATGAAAATCCCTGAGCAACTGCACCATTTGGTCCATTCTTAAAAAATTCTGAGATGCGAGATCACAAAGGGAAAATGACGGCGAGTTCTGCACAACCACAAAAGTGATCTTATATCTTCTTCCTCCTCCCATTAACTGCATATGGCGGAGACCACCACTCCGATTGTTTCCATGTGGTAGCTTAAAGAACAGTGTCGTGTTAAAAACCCTACTAGGATTTTAATGTCCCACTTCGTAAGGAACAGCAAAAATGCCGTCTTTGCGGCCGCGGGTTCCTTCTGGCAGAAGTTCATATTTTCAAATTCAGCGAATCCTTGTCATTTCTTCCTTCAGAGTAGACTTGACAGTAGATGGCCGGATGCCAAAAGCTGGTTCTGACCCAACTATTGTGGATTCAGAACCTTGGCGAGCAAGTCTGTCAGCTTTCTCATTACCAGCCATGTTTAAGTGCCCTGGTACCCACATCAGGGATGTTTCTGAATCTGCGTCAGGAGCTTCCTGCTTTTAGTAAAGTTCAGCCTCGTACTCCAGACGATGTACGCTTACGTTAGAATCGGTTTTGTTATGGATGTATACCTCCAATGAATCCATCTTGGTGAAAGTCTCCAGGTCTTACCTATCGCAGTCCTGCAGCACAAGAGCAATCTGCAGGATTTCTGGTATTGTTCCTGGATATGGACATGTACTCGTCAATGTTTGACTATTTATACCAACTGGATTTCCACCCCTGCCAAAGTGGGTAGTGTGTAGTTGCCCTACCAGACGTTGCTAATGAACATAACCAGTTCAGTCTTTCTAGCGTTCACCATGAGTCCTTTATGGAGGCACCAATGCGTTGTTGCATTCAGGCGGTCACATATTTCGCCTGCAAACTTGCCGATAATTATAACGGCCAAATCGCCCGGAAATTTTTGTGCGAATGAGACATAATTGAAGCCGCTTTCGATGTCCATAAATGCTCCTAAAGGGTATTCATTGTCTTCTCAATTCCGTGCCGTAAGTTCATGGAGTGTTGTTTCCGTGGATTTGTCGTACTGTGTGCCTACAGTGAAGTGGCCACCTAGGGATATATGTATCGCTTATGAACCGATCAACTAGTCTTTCCAGTCCTTTTTGCAGAAAGGAAGTTAGACTGGTCGGTCGGAAGCTTTTTGCGTAAGTGGGTTTCCCCGGTTTCGGAATAAACATTACCTTCACATTACGCCGGCTACTTGGAATATAAGCGTGCGCTAGGTAAGCGCGGGATATATACCGAATGTGTGGGCCCAGGGCATTTATTCCTTCTATTGTTAGAGCAGGAATAATGCCACCTGCAGGCTTGTATCTATCGAACTAGTAAAATGTCCATTTCACTTGCTCCCGTGAAACTACTTTGCATGACATAGTCCAGTCTTCCGGTTGAGGGATGAATGTATCTGTCAACTCCGATGAGATGAGATTTTTGGATGCTGCCCGGGAAGTGCACTTCAAACAAATGCCGTTGCCGTTTCCTCATCGCTTTCTGTGTACCTCGCGCTCTGTAAACGTAGAGAACTGCCAGCTACGTTCTTTGAGAAGGATCCGTTTTAGCTTTGAGGTTACCTCAAGAGAGCTGGTTTCTTCGCGAAAGCGTCTCTATGATGATGGATAGCTGTCTTCGAAAGCTCATCTCATGCTGGGTTGTTTTCTCAATTCCAAAATACATTTGATGCTTTTCCCAGGGATGGTAACTTGGACGCTCAGTTCTGTTTTCGTACGTTGGCCAATTTGTCTTACGTGGATTCCGAAATGGAGTGAGTGTAGGTGGATCCATGCTCATTACGAAATCAGTGCGCTAGTGTTTCGAAAGCGTGATATCGTTTGATACTCTCCACTCTCCGACAAGAGCCACAATATCAGCTGATGCCACTGTGATATCGACGACATCTTGCCTGATCACGTTGAAAAAAGTAAATTCACTACCCAAATTGAGGATCTGCAATTCGGTTACTACCAGATACTCCAGTAGTGTTGATCCTCTCGCTCTTGATGTTGGAACTTTCCCAGCATATATGGTGGATGTTAACATCACACCCTGCTATTATTCCCACGCCTTTACTTTTGGCACATTGGTTAGCTCTGATGAATGTTCCATAGGGAACTTCGTCTAAGTCATAGGGGAAATAAGCAGAGCACCATAGAATCTTCTTACCTATCTGTTGGCTTTTTATCATCATTTTGATCATTGTGGTGTCACCATCATATAGGTCGTTAACTAAGATAGCTTAGATGTCGCCACCATGCAGGAGCGGGGTCTATCACTTCGATTAGCATATTTGTTGTATGCATGTCAGCATGTCGGAAGTTTCTTTATCTCCCGTCAACAACCCATGGTTCTTGTATGAGGTATATACATGTTTGCAGCTATTGATTCGACGACTGATAAGTGCAGTCGCCACTTTACAATGCTACGAATTTATAGGATTTAATATCCGGTTCAAAAACGCTGACAGTGGGAAAGTTCGCAGCTTATCGACTCTTGTTGTTGATGTTTTCTGGACTCCAATTTGTTTAAGGACTCCAACACCATTACGCTTCTCTCGAAGCCAGAGAAAACACTTTCTAAACAACGGTAGCTTTGAAACCCTCTTCAGAGTTAGTCGCACACCCTTCCCTAGATGGTTGAAGGAGGAGCAGTACTAAGCCACTCGTTCGTACTTTCGTCGGCAAAGCTTATCCGTAACATTTTATGGTATAGACTTACCTCAAAGCGTAGTGTAATGCCTTACAAGGATGCAGTACTAACAGCTATATGGAGTTTCCTCCTAAGCTGCTCGCACTGCTCTGTGTCGTAACTGGAAGGATTGGTGCCATCATATAAGACCCATCCATTGGCTTCGACAATCTTGGGTGCAAATGAAGACTTAGCCGTTGCCGGCCGAGCCTTCTTCGCAGTCATTTGAGCCGAAAAGTTGGAATTGTTAGAATACTACTACCGCTTTAGTTTGCCGTTATCCTTTGTCATTAACATTGGCACAACCCGGGGGTTGTGTTTTGCCCGAAGGCGATCTGCCCGGTGGCCGTTTCCCCGCAGAACGTTTATCCAAAGGCTTTTTGCCCGGAGGCATTGTTTTGTCGGAAGGCTATTTGCTGACCGAAGACATATGCTTACCTGTAGGTAATACTTTAGCCTCAGCAGGTAGCGCCGATTGGAGCCTGGAGGAATGCTGATAGAAGGGGACAGTTGCGGATATCTTATTAAGGACCCTGCACAGCCTGGAAGTCTTCCTTTCACCAGCCAGTTCCTCACGGTATGCTCTTTACGAGCGTTTTACCAGCCTCTTATATTCACGCTGTGAGTTTGAATTTAACAGTTTAACCAGTCTTCATCTTTATTGGTTTTACAAGCAGGATTTAGAAGTCGTCTAGTTGATTTCTTCAGTCTCTGCAATTCTCGGTTCCATCATGGAACTGTTTTGCCACGTTGGCTTCGGGAAATATGACAAGCCACTTCAAAGCGTTTAGAAGTGTGCAATTCGGAGTTTTCAATTGATCTTCTATCTCCAAAGGATTCCTTAATCGTCTAGGGGGCTCAACTTTATCGCCAGCAAGTTCATTGAACTTCGTCCAATCTGTTTTCTTAGGATTTCGTCTTTGTATTACAGACTGCTCGCCTGCAATAGTCAGACTAAATTCTAAGTACCGGTGATCTGAGAGTGAAACTTCATCTAGCACTAGCCCGTATCCGATCAACTCTAACAACTTTGAAGTGTAGATTGTTATGTCAATTACTTCACTTCTTCTTAGCTCCACCAGCGCAAGAGCGCATCCCCATCAGACCAGCTAAAGTGATAAAATCAAACAGCTTCTCTCCTCTTGGATTGCATTTGCTACTGCCCCAGCCGATATTCTGAGCGTTCGCATCACAACCTGTTAAAAGTTCAAAGCCACTTGATTCTGTATACACTACCAGATCCGGTTGTTGTGTCGGCGGAGGGTACAACGAATTATGGGGTAAGTAAGCAGAGGCAACTATGATGTTTCTCCAGTTACCATTAACCTGGTATTGTAAGTTGACCGGAATAAGGTCCTGGGAACAGAATTGTTTCAGCAAGGTTGCCTCTAACAATTTTGACATTAGAACGCAGGTCCTCGGTCTCGAGGATCTTTCATCGAAGACCTTCCGCCAAAAGTTCCGCTTTCTTGCGTCTGATTTCTCTGGATATCGCCACACTTAATGATGATGCAACCGCCAATCGCCACACTTAATGATGATGCTTCCATTGTCGTCGTCTAGGAACCCTCTCAGGGTCACGGTGCCCGGGCTGAATGGATCTGTTTTCACATACCGGCGTTAGACAAGTTGCGCCCACATTACCAGCTTTCTTGTAATGTCCGAGCACCCTTACTTCAGTTTTTCCTGGTAGAAGCAGACTGGAAGGTTCTGACAGATAAGCCTGTAGCCCCTTCTTCCACTCCCGTATTTTATAAGAGTTAAGTGGCCTTGTCACCGACAGGTCGGCCGTAGTCAGTTTTCAAGTTCCTGTCATTAAGGGAGTTGCTGTACTATCCTTTTTGACTTACCGCGCCGTAGGCAATACAGCCTCAGCCGCAACCTGATTTCTCAAAGTCGCGGGTGGATTCGAAGTCTGTGGCTTCTTACCACTGGGAGAGTTACAATCCTTCGTTTCCAGCTTCATATGTTTTTGGACACCATTAGTGTAGTAGTAAACTTCCACGAGCTCCCCCTAGATGACAAGGTGGTTTTCGTACATGGAAGGTCCTTTGCATATGATAAACACAAAACTTTTATACTCGAAGTATCCAGCTCCAGTGTTCCGACTTAAAGTTGATTCAGATTTGTTTTCCAAATTTTTTGATTTTTAGTTTCTAAATTCCATAGTCGGAATAACTTTATATCAATTGCTGTATCTCATGATTCATTAAATTGTGCTTGTGGAATCAAAAGAACTTTGAATAAGTACTATTGATGTTTTATCGCATTATCTTGAAACTTGAATTCGTGAAAATCTGATCGAATCGGATCGAATCGGATTTATTATAGCGCGCGAATAGTTGGAATTCATTTCAGATAGCAATTAACTTACTCTTTGCTAATTCACTCATAAATTACCCACCTTGCGCGGGAAACTGGATGATTTGTGCATAAGTGCACTTTCCTAAATTCAGGTAGTAGCTTTAATAAATGGAATGGAAATCTTTAATGGAAATTCAACCACGTTGCTCGAGTACCTTGTTCTTTGCCTCTATAATGGGTCTGTAGAATGAGGGATGTATTGTACATAGTTTGAAAGCTATCAACGTACATACTTACGACGTGATAGATTCCAATGCTGTTGATGAGGACAGGTCCTTAGACATATTTGCACGTAAGCCAGTAGAAATGTTCCAAATTAGATTGCTAAGCCGGCAATATCGTTACGAAATAATTAATATATAGATGTGTTGTAATAGATAATGTTTGATGGAATCACTTTAAAGCTTATGTAAGCCACCTTTAGGGAAACTCTTGTAAGAGATTTAAATTTAATATTATTGCGCCTTAGGGAGATAAGGTGCAGATGAGGTTTCAACTGGTCAGAAGTGGCAGGTATTATATCGGAAGGAAATGTTTTCTCAAGGCGGGAGGCGGGGAAAGAATGGACGCCCTCCCCTTCATTGGTAAGGTTTTAAAGGTGTCGCAACGGGTTGAATTTCAGTGAAAGAACACAACACGAAGGGCGCGAAAAATGATTTCAATTCATCGAAGCTGCTGTTCTTGCAAAGGGAAGGAGGTGCAATTTGCTGCGAAGGGTATTGCCAAAATATAGCGTAAGATTTACATATAGTCGATGAAATGAAAAGCTGCGAGAGTTAAATATTATCTGTAACATCATCTCGGTGAGTTATGCCGATCCTTGGACTTATTTGCTGTTACTAGTCTGCAATGATATCGTCATTGCCACCAAAATGATTTCATCTATATTCGGTATGGGTGAATAGTTTCCTTTAACGCCTTTATTTCACATGGAACGAGCTTTGCAGAACAGACTTGAAATGTAGACTTAGGGCATTTTACCTCTTGACACCCTCACACGCTCATAGTTGCCGTAAACAGAGGAATGTGTCCCATTCAAAGACAAACTTTTTAATGCCTGGCTTATTCCCTAACTTAGGAGAGTGGACTTATTTAGAGACAATTCCTATAATAATCTGAAAAGATTTTTCGACACACAAGTAACATCAGGATAGTACTTGTAGTACTTACCTACTCCATTGATAGTCGCTGGAGTTCACCATCTATCAGTGCATTGACCGATTTTCCTCTGAATATTTCGTCAATATAGGTCCCAGGGCGAAACGCGGATTTGTAATCTCGATA
Source organism: Hermetia illucens (assembly GCF_905115235.1). Taxonomy (NCBI): domain Eukaryota; kingdom Metazoa; phylum Arthropoda; class Insecta; order Diptera; family Stratiomyidae; genus Hermetia; species Hermetia illucens. Next base: position 164,211,593 of record NC_051850.1, read on the forward strand.
GAGCACAGAACTTGGGAAACGCCTGCTGAACCAACACCGCCAACAGCCCTCCTACCAAACCCTATCTCCACCTCCACGTGGTGACTGCTGGGAGCTCATTCTTAAGGAAAAGCTGAAGACGGAGAAGGATGAAGGGGAGTCACCCGCGCCTAAAAACTCGACAAAATGCACCAACTGGTTCTCCAGGTTGGGGGTTGGGTAAAGCTAACAACCCTACATAGAAAATAACTTATTATGAAGCCATAAAAGGAGCTTCTGACTGGATTGACTACACAACGACGACCCCGGCAACCACAACGGAATAAAGATTTGCGCATTTTCTCATGGAATGTGCGTTCCCTGTACAGTGAAAGAGCTGCCAAGCAGCTAGCTGATACCCTGTCCCAATATGGGGATTTTAACAGCCAATTAGGAATGGAGCCCCCCCCCATCTCAAGTTTTACCAACGAGTCAGCAGGATGAAGCCTTACGCACCTCGATGCTCATCCTGTCGGGGCATATTGGAAACTGGCCCTCGAAAAAGTGATCCGTGATGCTGAGGTAAATGCCTCCCTCCAGATCGAGGACGCGACGATTAGACATCAATGAAGGCAAGACAAAATATATGATGGCAACGTCAGCACCGAAAACCAACCAACCAACAACATCAAACCGCACTGGTCAAACGGGAAGAATAATGATAGGAGACTACAACTTTGAGACCTTGATAATTGATAGGAGACTATCTAAGGTCGAAAATCACAACCGATAACAGCTATGACCATGAAATTCGAGCACAGTTGTTGACAGTCAACAGCGCCTATTTCAGCTTACAGAAACTGTTCTGCTCGAAACGTCTCACCATAGGGGCAAAGCTCTTACTGTACAAGACAATGATCTAGCCAGTCCTAATGTATTCGCCGGAAACTAGGGTTCTTGGTAAGAAAAATTGCGAACCCTTGGCCACGTTCGAGAGAAGAATCCTCCGAAGAATTGTTGGCCCCTTATATGAGGATGGACGATTCCGTAGCCTACATAACGACGAAATCTATGAGCAATACCATGACCGTCAGGTTGTGGATAAAATCCGGCTCAATAGGTTACGGTGGGCCGGTCACTTATATAGTATGGATGAGGATGATCCAGTCCAGAAAGTCTATAAGGGCAATATTTATGGTGGCCTGAGATGGAGCGATGGCGTAGGTGAGGACGCCAGAGAGCTTTTAGGAATATCGAATTGGTGGACCTTGGCGCAAAATCGGGATGTCTCAAGTTCCTTATTAAGGCAGGCCTAGACCGGATAGCGGTTGTTGCGCCGTTGATGATGATGATGGTCCAAACTTCCTAGCTTACTGTAATGAAACCTTTGAGATTCAGGAGGCCAAACGCCCATTCTGAGTGGCCGGAGACAACCTAGAGAGAAGACCTACTCGAAAAACCTAAAAAAGAAAAACAAAGAAATTGGCGAAATTGACCATGAAGGTCCGCCCGAAAAATACTGAAGCCCCATCAAAACACTCGGTTGACATGTTCTTGCACGCCACTGTGCTAGCCAGACTCGGGAATGGGGCGTGTGAATCCGCACCGGTTCTGAAAATAAGCAAACAGGGGGATTCGCGTATGCCTGCCGAGATAAACAGAAAGGCGAGCTAATACCTGGAAAGAAAAAGAGACGGCTCGATCGGACGCGTGGAGCCGTAAAACTCCGGACCCGAGTGCCGCGATCGAATGGAAGGATTCACGATGGACCACATTCTCGACCACTAATTCTCTAGCCGCAAGATTTTCAGAGAGGCGCGGCCTCTGAGGTTCCCTTCTTTCCTCGATATGCCTTCCTAACGGCGTGACAACCATTGGCTTTGCGAATGATACCGGGGTAACACTAGTTGCAAAACGCTTAGACCAGATTGAAATCTACGCAAATTACGCGATATGGAAGATCAATTTCTGGTTAAAAAAAGTCCAGTCTATCACTTGATGAACATAAAACAGAACTAGTACTAAGCAGCAGAAGAAGGAAGGACACAACGGTGAAAATTAAAGTTGGTGAACAAACAATTTACTCCCAAGAGTCGCTTAAATACTTGGGGGTAATGATTGACAAAAGGCTCAATTTTGAAAATCATATTTATGTGCGCTGCAACTAAAGCATCGTCCATCGCTGTAACGATCTCGAGGATACTACCGAAGATTAGTGGACCAAGACAAAGTCGACGTCGTCTTATTTCTATGGTAGTTAGTTCCGTGCTACGCAGCTCCAGTTTGGGTAACTGTGCTGGAAAACAAATCAAACTGCGGAAAATTAGGAATGGCGTATCGACTAAGTGCACTCCGTGTAAGCAGTGCTTAACGAACAATATCAGTAGAGGCAGGATATGTACTGCCAGGAACAATCCCCATAGACATATTGGCGAATGAAAGTCGGCGTCTCTACGACAAAATGTATACAATCGGGGAGTCTATTGTACTTCGACGGCAACTAGCACCGAGGGAATCCATCATGGAATGACAAAAGAGATGGAATGAGGTACAAACTGGCGGCTGGATTCCACACATTTGAAGATGGATTGAAAGGTGCCACAGGGAATTAAGCTACGAGCTAACATAGTTTTTAAGTGGACATGGAGGTTATCGGACTTATTTACATCGATTTGGACACGACGAGTCACCATGGTGCCCAAGATGTGGTAACGTCGCTGAGAATGCGGAGCGTGTTGTATTTGAGTGCCCAAGGTTTGCAGCGCACCGAAGTAGGCTGTAGGCGATGGCAGACAGGCGCTTAATACCTGAAAATATAGTGGAGTTTATGTTGAAGTCAACGAAGGCTTGGAATCAAGTTGTAATTGAGCTGAAAATGATTCATCAACAACTAAGGCGTGAAGAACTGCGAAGAAGGCAAGAAAGGTAGAGAGCCATAATGAGCCGCAGTTAACAACTGATCCAGGCCCGCGATGCAATACTTCTAGCAGTTCGGTGGGGAGAGTGGAAGAAGAAGGAGGTAGTTTTAGTGAGTACGAGTCTTACATAACTACAAGGCGGGAGCCAGCAGTAGGTTTTGAACCTTCCAACAAATGAAAAAAAGACAGACAGACAGTAAACCGACTTTAATAAGGTTTTGTTTTCCACAAAACCTTAACAGATCGACGTTAATTCATTTGCTTCTCATAATGTCGTATTTCAGGAATTCGGTGTTCAATTATATACAGTTTGCGAATTCTGACGTTTCACTTCAGTAGTTTGCACACAAAAACTACCGGGCTAATGGGACATTCTAAATTTGTAAAGCTTGAGGTGTTTGCTAGTGCAATTCAATGACTTTGTAAGTAGTAAGATGCCACCTGGGTGCACTTCCGCCGGCGATCCGCTGTCTCCGCCAGCCCGTCTACCCAAGACAGCGTTCTTACCTCCTCGATGTCCGCTACACGCCCCGCTACCCTTTTTGGGAATTTTTTTTTCGATTGGTACAAAATCGAATCTTTGCAACCATTTCCTCGCCTTGTGTTGTTGATGTTGCTTCGGCCGCGACGACTGCAGATGCGTTAACTACTTCCGCAGCTGATGCTGACGCCGCAAAAGAATTCAACAACTAGAAATTCTTTTGCGGTTTCTTCCTGGCCAATTTGCTCACTGTTTTGGCTGATCGCCCTTTTCTTGTCGAAATTATCGCCGCCACGAAAGCTGACCAAATCAAAAATCTTCCTTCCTACCATCGTACGCGGTAGACGGGCTTCGTCAGGGGTACCCAGGCTATCTTCCATCGGAAGTCAAAAATATAAGAATTCAAAATCCCCGCTCGCTGCACCGCCGCTTTCTTTTTCAAGTCCTTGATTCCTTCCCACTTCATAATCTTTGAAAATTCTAATCCACAGTCTCTATTGTTCCGCTTTCCTCGGACCGGTTGATTCCTTCTTTGTTCTCGGAAGACTCGCCGCCAACTACCGCCTCGCTCGAGAAGTTGACAACTCACCGGCCATTAATAAGCTGTCCGATGACGCTACGACATCCTTGAATTGCAAGAGTCCATGGTGCCAGTAACACGCGCATGCGCATACGGATGCAGTAGATTGTTCCCCTCTGTCACTATCATTTCGTCCGAATACATTGAATAATGTGCAATATGGGGCATTATTTGAGCAAATTAATCCCGAAAAAAGCGAATGAAATTCCGCTCCCATCGCGAAGCCACGGCCACTACAATACTTATTCCTAGGTTCAACGGGAACTACTTGAAGTGTTCTCGTAGAAGTAGACTTATCCGAACAAAGGATTTATGGCCAAAGCATCAACAATTGTCAAAAGCTGTGTTATTTGAAATTGTTCTACTAGGTGAGGCCGAAGACCTTATACGGCCCTTCACCATCTCAAATGCCAATTATGAGGTGGCTTGGACTCTGTTCCAGAGACGATACAATAAACTAACTCCATGGTCCACGGAAATCTATTTATTAACTCTCCAAGCAAAAGCAGGCCTTCCTTACCAAGTAACGACAAATTAGTCTTTCAATCCTGAACTGATTGCTTCTTGAGATGTCCTTTAAATATTTGTACTGGATGTTCAAGTATCTCGCTTTGCCTTTTCATGGTTGCTAATGCGACTTTCAGTATTTTGGGTCATATGTATTCGTACAGAGATAAAATTCATAATACATTTACCCGGGGAATCCTTTAAAATATTTAGAGGAAAAGGAAAATCATGATGTGCATCCAATATTATCCTTCATGTATTCAAATAGGTCACTTTTCTCCTAGAGCTTTCTTCAAATCCCTAAATACTATGAAAGTTGTCCTGAGCTATGAGCACATCTCAAACATGTCATCTTTTCCAAACCTCACAAAATCTGTTTTGGATTTCAAAACTTTGAAGATGTCCTAGAAGCTTACCTTTTGCTTAAATTCCGTTGAAAGTAATGGAGGGTGTTTAACATACATATTACTCGAACGATGCGTTACGACAGTTTGTCGAAATTCGCGAAAATCGGAGCCCATAAATCATGATGAGCTGGAAGATGGTGTAACATTATGCACGGGTAGGAATCTGGCAATACTGACGTCAGACCATAACGAATGACTTCCGGTGTGTATCTTGCAATGTTGATAAACGATGACAATAACTGGTGAAAAGCATTCACGGGTAGTTGCCCTCCGTAAGAGCTACAGGATGTATCGGAAGAATGAGGGAATACAGGTGAATCGAAGGTGTTTGTGGGGTTCGAAATTTAGGTTCAGATTTTCAAATAACAATCTTATCTTCAATGTGATCAAAGCAATCTAATTTTGCTTAAATCTTTTAAGGAGTTTCCTTAATTTTGCAAGTTAAATACGAATGTCTAAAAAAGTGAAAGGAAACAGGTGACTCATTCTTACGCACAGAACTATAGTAAACCACTTCCAAGGTGCTTTTACTGCAGACACAACTTTCAAATTATAACCGACAAGGGCCTAGTAAGCACAGTGAAAACAGTAGCCAGGAAAGCCTTTAAATTCCAGAAAAGTGTCGGATTTGGAGCTTTTCAGTATAAAATAGGATAAAGATTCGATTTGAAGCTTCAATCTGGTCTCCCCTACTTGCGACGCGTATCTTTACTTATTCCCCAGTGGAGTTAGACGTGCGGGGGGTACCAAGCGTGAAGTGATTTCATTCAGAAGTAACCATTACTCCAAACTTAAGTAAATATTTATCCTAGAGAAGATATCCACATACCATAGGAACCCGTGGATTGAATTTCCCTTAACATTGGAACTTTGCCTTATGCCCGAAGCGATGAACCCAAAGCCTGAGACCCTATGCCTCGGGGAAGTAAATACCACAAGAGATCCGTAAAATTGCTTTATGACTTCTTCGCCATTTCGCACATCGCATCTTTTTCCCGCTTGGCAACAATGATATTGATATGCATATTACATGGGCTTGATATTTTTTCCTTGCTCCTGCCTTTTTTGGCTGGCATAGATGCTTTCCTATCAGCAAGTTCTGGGTTGCCACTGTCAAGACGGTTATACCCAGTGTCAGATATTGGAAGGGTGATAAGTAGGCGAGAAGAATGATTGAAGAAAATGTTCAATGACTTTTTATCTAGGGGAACTCAAATCGAGGGGGAGGAATTCACTTTCCCTAACAAATTTTCTTCCCCCTTTCACTAAAGAAAGGACGGAAAACTGCAACCTAAGGACACGCAATAGGTTCCTTCTGAGCGACTTGAATCCGCGATCAAGTACCAAACGGCAGCACTTACCAGGCGGCAGCTGGTCTGAGAATGTCTGCTGGGAATGGTAATGTAGCGCTTTGGTGAATCCATATCCTGGAACATGAGCAAACCTCATCATCGTCGGGACACTATATAATTTCCGCCGTTTGAAATATTTACAACGACAACTTTTCTTGTCGTTTCGGGTACTTCTTCGCAACTCTCTGCAATCTATTATGTTACCTAGACTCGTTAGAATATATGAAAAATCGCTACGTTTTCATACGTACGAGGATATTCTGTATCTGCGTACTGAGGGTTCAGATATCTTTAGATACATGTCTTGTTACCCGGAGACCAGAATACATGCAGAGTTGAGGATTGTTGAGGAAAGTTGATGGAGCGTGTAACTGTAGAAAGTGTGTAAATCAGGGTTTATGCTGGAATGATTGCAATATAAACGGCAACATGGGGGTGCTCATCTCTATTATTGAAATAGTTTCATTAATCCCCTGATCCTTGAAAAGGATTTGTACAATATGCACAGTATCTCAGTGTTTCGTTCAACTATTGCGGAATAAATACCAGGAAGGAATTATTTCCCCCTGAAAGGGAGTATATCTTTTGCCATATCTAAACGAATTAATTATACACCTCAGTATTTAGGAGATATATCTAGTTCCATATATGTACACATGAATATCAGGATGTGTAAACATATATGCACGTTTGTTTTGAGTTCAAATGTAGGTGGTTTTGACAGGAATTCGTTTGGAATTTATTTATATTAACCGCCGGGGGCGGTAGTTCAAACAGTTCGGAAAGTCTTGACTCGAAACTTTCCGCAAACTTCCTTAATTAACGAATTAGTAATAAGTATGTATAAATGAATATGAGATTGTTAACTACAGTGGAATATAATTGGTTTGCCTTTTAGTTAGCAGGATGTGTTAAGTTATTGCCTCTTCAGAGATAGTGCAAATATCAATAACGTGGAAGACTATTTTGTAGATGCTGCTTCGAAATGCTGCTGGAAAATCATGACTGAAGCGAATATTTCGTCAAACCCTTAGCACAAAGAGGGATTCAAGTCGATTAAGAATTAATCATTCCTCTTGGTTTAATAGTTTTGAGTGAATTGAAAATTCTCAGTAGCATAATGTAACCGCAGGGAGGAAAATACATTACTGAAGTTGGCTCAAACGTAGTATGGAGGTGGAGAAAGTACTTGATAACGAAGGCTACATATATGTATAGCTGTTCCTGGTACAAATCCTATTTCTCGGTCAGAGCCGTCAGCGATCTTTGACGGGTCACTAATGATACGTCCCCGAGGTGCCCGAGTAAGTAGTTCTGACTCCTTTTTTGCCAGTATACCTCCGTTCTAGGTGGTCCTGAGACAGCCTTTCAGTGCAGAGCGAACCGCGTATAATCGGTACACATCACGATACACTGGGACTCCTCGGAGTCAAGATGATAGCTACCGACGTTGATGGGGTGATGTGAGCCTAGCTCTGCCAAGGTGGTAGTTGTAATATGTATCAGGAGTCACATTTTTCGGTGCCCTGGTCGGGTAGTGAAAATTGAACCGGTATTAATCGACGGCGTTGCCTCGAACGATCTTTGATTCATCCGTGAGTTTCAGGGTCAGCTAAACGTAGGTCAGACCTTAGGGAACGGGGGTAGTGGTTTTGTCCCCGAGGGAACTCCTGTTCCTGGCTACTGCGGCTAACTCCCTCCCATGGAAAACAAACAAAAATAAGGAAATATCAGGGAAAGAGGTAAAGCTGACTGCGCAGAAAATGCGTCGCTCATAGTAGCGTCCAGGCGAAAGAGGCAGCGAGGGCTGAAACACTGAATATGACACCTTGATGCCCAACTAAAAAAGAAACCTTACAAAATGAGCTGGCTGACGACGGTAACTACAATACCCTGCAGCGTCCCTGTACTGGCAAAAAAGCGCCATCAAAATCGCTAGACCTGAGGATTCGGACATAAATCGAGTGGAATTGCAGTTGACCGTCTTAGCTAGAGCCGAAGGCTTGTCAAGTAATGCGTGATAGTGGCCAAGCATATGCGGTCGGAAACGTTCCTCCGAAACGCGTCAAAAACGGACTGATAGAACCGGAATAAATACTGGATCGCATCCCCTTTTATAGGTCAAAATGAATAGCAGTAGAAGATACGCTAAAAGCAGAAATCGCCCCACTTCCCGGTCAGAACACAAAAGGGGGAAATCCGCTACCGCTTCACCATTGGTGAAGAAGTGCCTTCCCTACGGAAAATGTAGGGCGACGAAGTCTTCATTGAATTAGACCCGAAGAGGATTAGAAAAAGTGCATTCTGCGATGGCGTCAAAGGGCCACTAGGGAAGAAGGCTCCCGTTTCTAGTCTAGAGCCTATGCTATCATCACCAACGGGCAAAAACCAGTATCCGATCTAGGCTTCCTTAATAAGGAACTCCACACATCCCGCTTTTGTGCCCATCAATTTGATATTCTCAAATGCTGTCTGGCGTCCTGACCTACGTCATCGCTCCACCTGCCGCAGGATCTACCTCGCCTTCCTTTTTAACGATACACATTGCCCACATAGACTTTCCGGCCTGAATAATCCGCATCCATACTGACCCGCCCACCGCCACCTATTGATAGGTATTTTAATCATAACGAGTTGTGGTATCGCCTATCAATTTCATTTTTTAGAGGCTGCGGGATCGTCCATTTTCAAGTAGCGGCCCGAAAATTCTTCGGAGGATTCTTCTCTCGAACTCGGCTAAGAGTTTAAGCAATTTTTCTTGCTAAAAGGCTCTGTTGGCAGCCAACAACCGTACGCCGATTTCATCGTCGTAGCTGTTATCGATTGTGATGTTCGACCCTAGATAAGAGAAATTATCAACGGTCTCAAAGTTGTAGTCTCTTTATTGTTTTCGTTTGTCCAGTGTGATTCGATGTTGTTCGTTCTTTGGTTTTTGGGTGCTGACGTTGCTACCATGTACTTCGTCTTACCTTCGTTAATGTGCAGCCCGAGGTCTCGCGCCGCCTGCTCGATCTGGATGAAGGTAGACTGTACATCTATGGTTGTTCTTCCCATAATGTCAATATCGTCAGCGTAGACCAGTACCAGTACGTTGGGTTCACTTGAAGAGGATGGTGCCTCTTGCATTAACATCTACATCGCGGACCGCTTTTTCCAGAGCCAGGTTAAAGAGGACGTATGATACGGTATCCCCTTATCTTAGCCCGTTGTTGATCACAAATGCCCTTGAGAATGGTTCTACTGCTTCTATCTGGTTTGGTCAAGGTCGGAATAGTCAATTTTGTCACTTTCGTTAGAATACTGACTATGCTATCATACGCGACCTTAAAGTCGGTGAAAATATGGTGCAACTGATGTCCATATTTTAGCAGTTTTTCCATCGTTTGTCACACAGAAAAAATCTGATCTGTTGCTGATTTGCCTGGAGTAAAAACTCTTTGGTATGGGCCAATGATGTTCTGGGCATATGTGGCTATGCGAACCAGCAAAATAGCGGAGAATATCTTATAGATGGTACTCAGCAACGTGATACCTCTATAATTGCTGCACTGGGTGGTATCTCTCTTTTTATGTGCGAAACGGTTAATGGCCCGCTGCCAGTCGTCAGAGATTGATTGGCTGTTTATCCTTTGAGCACCCGTTGATGAAGCGCTTGGTGTAATTGGTCGCCCCATATTCAACCAATTCGGCTGCAATTCTATCAGCTCCTAGCGACTTGTCACATCATACAATGATGGATTGCCCGGAGACTTGGGTTCTTACCAAGAAAAACTGCGAATCCTTGGCCGCATTCAAGAGAAGAATCCTCCGAAGAATTTTTGGCCCCCTACATGAGGATGGACGATTCCGTAGCCTACATAATGGCGAAATCTCTGAGTGATACCACAACCGTCTGGTTGTAAATAAAATTCGACTGAACAGATTTTGGTGGGCGGGTCACTTAATCCGCATGAAGATGATCCGACCCGGAAAGTCTATAAGGGCGATATCTATGGTAAAAAAAGAAAACGAGGCACACCCTGCCTGGGATGGAGCGATGGCGTAGAACAGGACGCCTGACAGCTTTTAGGGATATCGAATTGGTGTATTTCGTCGCAAAACCGGGGTGTCTGGCTTCCTTGCTAAGGCAGACCTAGACCGGATATCGATTGTTGCGTCGTTGATGATGATGGTCAGTTCCTCTCAAAAGGGTGTTACGGAAGTTTTCACTTTGGGTTGCTCGTCAGAGGGGATTCTAAGTGGTGTTCGATTTCGAGGCACGCGAGATTGTGGTACAACTCTATATTGGCCCCCCTATATGTTCTGATATTCATCAATTAAATTTAATTGAAAGTGGTCCCGCCTAGAGAGGCTTAAATGTTAAAATCTCCAAATATAATTTGAATATCATACTCGAGACAGGCTTCTAGAGCCCGGAAATCTGGAACTACCCAACGCAGTTCCTGCAATGGGTATATTCAGGGAGTACATATTCCATGAGAAAATGCGCAAATCGTTATGCCGTTTTTGTTGCCGGGTTCGTCGAATCCATCCCATCCGGAGCTCCTTCCGTGGTTTCGTAACAAGTTGTTTTCCGTGTACGGTTCTCAGTCCTACCCAGCCCCAAACCGAGAGGACCAGTTGGTCCAATTTGTCCCGTTTTTAGGCGTGGGAGTCTCGCCTTCATCCTTCTCCATCTTAAGTTTTCCGTTAAGAAAGAACTCCTAGCGATCACCACGTGGGAGTGTAGGGTAGCTTTTGTACTGATGAAGGGGGTCTATCAACTGTAGGATTTGTTAGTAGAGCAGTTGGTGTTAATTGAGCAGGCGGTACCCAGGTTTTATGCTCGATCGTGAGTACCAAATCGCGTTCCATCCTGAAACCTATACTACCCTTTGAACACCATTCAAACGTTTTACGAGCCTCTTATATACACGCTGTTAGTTCCGAAATTTTAACCAGCCTACATTCTGATTTCTTTTGCAAACACAATTTAGAAGTCGTCTGGCTGGTGAGACACTGAATCATACGAACTATGACGTTCGTGGTAGTGTAAGTTCACCGCAATGAGGTTCTGGGAACAGAATTGTGTAAGCATTTTTGCCTCTGACAATTTGGAGATCAGGACGCAGGCCCTCGGTCTCGACGATCTCTCATCGAAGAAGATCCTAGTCACCTTTACTGAACCAATACCAAAGATTCTGTCGTCGGTTGGTAGCTCTCTTAGGTTTACGGTATCCGGGCTGCATGGATCTGTTTCCACACCCCGGAATTATACGAGTTGCGTGCATATCAACAGCTTCCCTTTTTTCCGTTATTCCCTGGTATAGGGGGAGGGGAAGATTCTGGCAGGCAAGTCCGTAGTCCCTTCTCCTTGGCTTCTGAAGTTTCCATCTGCCGAACTTTCCTCTCCCATTTTTTGGAGAAGTTAGGCAACGGTGTCACCGACAGGCCGGCTGTAGTCAGGTTTCTAGTTCCTCTCATTAGGGAGTTGCTTTATTATCCTTTCTGACTGACCGCGCCGTAGATACGGGGTGCAGGTTTTCCACTGAAGTAGTGAGCCCGTCTTCCACATATTTCTCCGTGGGTGAACATGAATCTGGTGAGGCCTCCAAAATTCGTGCCTCCACCGCGACCTGACTTCTCAAAGTCGCGGATGGATTCAAAGTCTGTGACTTCTTACCTCTTGGACAGTTACAATCCTTTGTTTCCATCTTCATGTTTTTGTGGACACCCTTAGTGTAGTCGTAAACTACCACGGGCTCCCCAATCACGAGACAAGGTGGTGTCCCAAGGGGAGTAATAGAAAGGACTTTGAACTCGAGATATCATATAGCACTCGAAACGTCATATAGAACATCCTCACCACTTTTCAGATTTTTCGGGGTGTACAGTTCCTGGGAATGACCTCTTAACTTGGGTGACTACAAAATCTTAAAGATACATAAGACTATGAATTTCCGAGTTATCATAATCTCGGCAGATGCCGGATTTTACCTAATACTAGCACTAAGTGCCAAGCATTTAGGCTCGGACGATCCTACCTACTTAAAAACTAAAGGGGCACTGGTGGTGGTGGCCGGCGGTAGGTCAGTGGGAGAATCCGTCCAGTACTCCCCGCAACATCGAGCACGTATGCAGAATGGTGTACTTCTGCATGGTTTGAACCAGACTGTGCGAAAGTCCCAGGACATCAAGGGAAGCCGTGAGGGATTTAGGTACAATACCTGTAGCTGACAATATTATGGGAACTACAACCACCCGCTCGAGACGCCAAATTTCTTTGATTTCCCGAGCCAATGGCTCATAGTTCACCTTCTTCTCCACGTATTTCCGTTCAATGTTGCTATTATGGGGGATAGCAACATCAATAATATACGCGGAGCGACCTGTCTTGTCAACTAACAGTGCGTCAGGCTTGTTGTGTGCGGTATGGCGATCAGTCAGAACTTGCCGGTCCCAATACATGCTGTAAGCAGAACTATCAAGTACTGCTTGCGGCTCGTATCGGTAAACCGGACATGTCCCCGTGATCAGCCCATGCTTGTATGCAAGGTTTTGATGGATAACCTTACATACAGCATTATGCCTGGTGATGTACTGCACCGGTGCCATAACAGTACAGCCAGAAATGAGATGGTCCAACGTCTCTAACGCCGAACCATACATTCTGCACTGGTCGTTCTCCACCCGTTCTTTCATGATGAGCTTTTTATAAGCTCGGGTGGCGACCACGCCATCCTGAATGGCACACATGCTCCGTCTCAGCAAAGAGCTCCCCAGCACACAGCCATCTGTTCGACAGATGCAAATCGACAAATGGCTGCGAAAGACAATTCACGTGTTTACCGTGCATTGCCTTCGACTTCCATTCATCGATCCGCTCTTGGTCCGACTTCACCCCACTCAGAGGATTGAAAGATCGATCCTTCAAGTTAAGTGGAGTCAGTCCACAGTCTGCCTTACAGACAGCCGCATGCAATAGACTCGCCTGCTCTTTGCTGTAAAAATAAGCGCGCAGCGAGTCGACTTGGCGATGATGTTGTGCCGCCACGTCAACCACGCCCCTACCTCCGATGTCACGAGGCAGGTTCATCCGCTCCACGGCAGACTTTGGGTGATGCATTCGGAATTTGGACATAGTTGTCCGTATCCGCCGCTGGACGTTTTCCAGGTCGGTCTTCGTCCACGGCAATATTCCGAATGCATAAGCCAGTGAAGGGATAGCGAATACATTCAACGCGCTTATTTTATTCTTCCCCGAGAGATGCGATTTCAGCACCAGCTTTACACGTCGCAGGAATTCGGACAGCAGAGCTTCCTTCAGATCACCAACCTGAGCATGGGTTCCTTGCAGAATTCCTAGGTACTTGTAGAAGTCTGTCTCGGTCATAGCTTCGATGTGGAGGTCACCAATGCTATGTCCGGCATGCGGCTCGTGATGACCTTTGCGGATGGCTTGGATTCGACATTTGTCTAATCCAAACTCCATCCGAATATCACGGCTGAACATGTCTATTATTCTCAACAGACTTCTAAGATGGTTGTCAGTACCAGCATACAGCTTGATGTCATCTAGGTACATCAAGTGTGTCAGTTCGCACTTAGCACGTAGGCCATATTTTATTGCAAAACCATGCCCTCTAGCATCATTCAGTAGCCATGAAAGGGGGTTCAGTGCCATACAAAACCAAAGAGGACTCAATGAATCCCCCTGGAAGATGCCCCTCCGTATACGGATGGGCTCTGAGGTATTAGCACCCTCAGATGTACGGACTGATAAGGTGGTATGCCACCCTTCCATGACTGTCGCCAAAAACTTTATTAGTTTCGGATCAATGCGATACAGATGTAGGATGTCGATTAGCCAGGTATGCGGAACGCTATCAAAAGCCTTGGCATAATCGATATAGCAACTGAAGAGGTTTCTTTGGCCTCTAGTTGCTTGTCCTACAACTACCGAGTCGATAATGAGTTGCTCTTTGCAACCCCTTGACCCAACTCGGCAGCCCTTCTGCTCCTCGGACAGAATGTTGTTGGTCTCGAGGTGCGCATTGATCCTTCCACTAATAATGGACGTGATGAATTTGTAGAGGGTTGGTAAGCAAGTGATCGGTCTTGTGTCTGCGGGGTCCTGCACCGTGTCCTTCTTAGGGATAAGGTAGGTAATCCCCGCAGTGAGGAAAGGTGGAAATTCCTCCGGCCGACTCATGACCTCATTTATACTGCGTGCCAACCGACTGTGTACGCTGGTAAATTTCTTATACCAGAAATTCTGCACCCGATCCAGACCTGGGCCCCTCCAGTTCTTCGAGCTGTTTATGGCTCGTCGAACTTCCTCTTCGGTAACATCCGCGAAATTCATGCCAGGTGTATTGACATGGCGGGTGCCTTCGGCGGTGATCCACTCAGCATGCTGGGCAGGTAACCCCCAAAGTCCACCCCAATACTCTTTCGCTTCCGTCACCGAGAACTGTATTGTCTGGGCGCTCTGTTGGGATTCGTTGAGAGATCTGAAAAAGCTCCGCTGGTTCCTCGCGTATGTTGCATTCTGGACACGTCTGGAATAACTTTCGCCATACCGCCGTAACCGACTGCATATGACAGAAAGTTTCTGTTTTAGTGTGTCCAGAATTTCAACAACGGGTGTCTCACAGGGGATGGCATAGTTCCGGTAAACCCTCTGCACTTTGTTTCTCACCCGTCGGCTGGCATTGCAAGTGCTGATCTGAATCAGTCTAGCAATGTCCTGCCTTAGTGAGTCCCGCCGACGTTCCAGACGAATTTTCCATGGTGGATCTCTTTTGTCACTCAAACCAATAACACGAAAGCGAATCTTCTGACCGTGCAATCTGATAGCCGCAACTGCACCACAATACACAAGTGATTGTAGTTGCAGCAGCGACATATCAGCACACAGTCGAGATGCAATCTCATCATTGATTTGAGATAGAATTCCCGGAGTTGCTGGAGATGCATAGAGCCTGGGAATGCCTGGTCTATGCAAAGGATCCATATCCGAGAATTCTATACACGCTCTTTGGAATTCGTCCCGAACCTCAGCGGAAACCTCAGCTGGACGGTGGAGAAGAGTGCTTCGGCGAGTACTGAACCTGTTGCCTGCAGTGCGGCGTGATGTTGTTGATGCCGCCGCCTCTGCCCCCATCGACTCTCGGTCACCAGTTTCCCCGATGACTTCAAGTCGAACACGTTCCCTGATGGTGGCCGGGATTGTGTCGCTGCGAGTAATAAAGCGGTATTGGTCTGCGACTCGCTGCACAGTCACGTGCGCGAATTGCGGGAAACGCTCGACGAATCTCTGGTGCAACAAGGGGCGGTAAGATGTTGTACCCGCCCCCGCCGTTATTTCGTAGTAGGAGCGGATGATGAAGAGGTTCATTTCTTCAGTCCATTTCATCCGCTTCCTACGCGAACCTGCTGAAGTGGTCGCCACAGGTTGTGGCGAAACAGCTGCAGCAGGCGGAGCTGTGCTCCTGGTCGTCGTGGCGCCTAGACGTCGAACCGCCCCACGACTAGCGGTTTCGACGCCGTGCTGTCCATTACGAAAGCCCGACCCAGTCACCAAGTCAGACGACTCCCGCCGGTTATCCGTACCGGACCTTAAATTTCTCCTTCTTCTCATTTTTGGTGGTGCATTTTATCCCTAGTTGCCAGGTGTGTAGATAGCTTCCTTAGTGAGTAATCTGCAAGTCTGCAAAGTTCCTGCACTTTCCTCACCTACCCCCTGAGACGCTGCGGTGGCGTACAGCCATTCAGACTGAAGCTATCCATCCCTCCTCCTTTCACAACCGGGCTTGGGACCGGCTTCGGCGGAGTTATGAATTATTATTATTATTATTATCAGGTTGATAGCAATGGAAGTCTCCCCACATTTTTAACCAAACGTAGGGTCTATGCAAACATTAAATTCCTTCTAATGAACTTCCAAATATGAACGGGCTTATCCTCGCTCTTACCCTGTGAAAAACTGTGAAATTTTATCGAGTTTCAACATCCAACTAATCATGTTATATAATTTTGTACGTCTGCGTTTGTAGATTTAGTCTACTAATTTGCCAAATATCCGTACGTAGTTACTCTCTCATAACTCGCCAAATACGAAATTCAATTAGTTTTGATTGCATATTTGCTTAAATGGAATTTAAAGTCTGGCATGCCCAGGAGGGGGTAGTTTTCTGTAACGCACTGGAATAATGCAGGCGATTTCATAATATTTATAGATACATATGTAGATTTATGAACGTACCAGTGTGTATGCATTATGATGAGAGATACTAAATCCACAATGGAGAATCGGCAATTGATAGGATAGCAGTAATCAATAACAATGCTGAATATTTATCTAATGTTAGTTAGTTTCTTGCACTAAAATGTTGATTAGATCATGGAGCGGGTGATATGTCCGTATATGGCTCAGTTGCATGAAACTAATTTGGTTGCCATTTTCACCCTTCATAATTGTGGTTTTCTAACTCGATGCACTTGCTGATTTGCGTTTAATTTTGTATCTATGGATTGTTCTTGGAAAGAGAAGCAAGGAGGAGCTGAATACCAAACTATCAGAATGATGGTGAATTGTACTCTAGTAAGCGGTATAACTGACGGCTGCCGTCACATTATTATCAAATGTTCGATGTTGACTTCGAAGGTGTGATTAGGAAATTGGAAACAATTCCAATTCCGTTGATTTTTACGGACTTGACAGCAGGCTGGACCTGTCGAACTTGCACCGATATGATGACAGATAGGAATTCGACTATACATATGACGGCGATGACGATGAAGATGACGACTAACCTCCCGGAAGCCAGGCACCAACACTTAATACGTTCTCCGCAGATCGTGTCTACATAATTTAAGCATCCTGGAACTTGGCTTTTGATGGCAAATCCTATCCTATCCCTATCAACCAGTTCATCTTCCGCGTGGAGGCGTTCACTCACTCAACCCTACAGGGGCAGAGCTGCAGATTGGTACTGGGATTACCACCAATCGGTCGGAGGAATCAAGTGGACCTCTTTTCGTGAGGATACGGGACCGAACGGAACGTCCATCTGAAGGCTTCAACAGCTACTATAAAGCTGAGTGTTCGCTAGACAATAGACTAGAAATTCCTTAACAGAAGACCCATTGGCAGAGTTATTACGTCGTGGGCTGAGACGTCGGGTCTCAGAGGTAACTTCTCTATTTTCCGGCTAGGGCAGAGGCGTGCAAGAACGTGTCAGCCGAGTACTTTGATGGAACTTCAGTATTTGCTGGCAGACGTTCATGGTCACTTAGCCAATTTCTTTTAGGTTTTGGAATATATCTTCCTTCTAGGATAGTTGTTTGATCACCCTAATCCACGAGAGTTACATTACATTACATTACATTACATTACAACTTGGTAAAGATCGATTGATGGTGGGCGTTCCAGGGTAGCGGCAGATATTTGGTGGTAGCATTTGACTAAATCCAAAGTAGAGAAAATGCGGCTAACAGCGGGAGAATGCGCAAAGACATGGATGAGCGGTGTGGCTTATTAGTCCGGAATAGTCTAAACGTTTTGGCCAAGTCTGCTTTGCGCCTGTTCAACACTGCGTCCGGCAACAAGTGCCGCAACGTCGTCTACATAACCGACCAGGCGCGACTCTTCGGGCATATCGAGTCTCAGCAAACTATGGTATGAAGCGTTCCAAAGGTCCGGCCCTAGGATGGATCCCTGTGCTATCCTCGATGTGATTACCATCCTCCTCCGGCCCTCTAGCGTCCCATTAGATCAGGGAACAGTTTTTTAGATAATCCCTCAATATCCGCAAGAGCTGGACACGTGAAATTAATTTACTAATGTGCCTAGCATATCTATCTTCAAGGCATTTCTGACATCAAGCGCTATGACGGGTACTATCCGTCGAGATCGACGGCTGAGTGCATCGCCTCGATGAACCGCATCTATGACCTCCATAATAGCATTCACTGTGGATATCCCTGTAGATAAATCCCCGGCAGCGCGAATCGCTTTAGTTAGTGAGCTTCTAGAACACTTTCCCGGCCGTGTCAAGCATACATAGCGGTCGGTATGCAGACGGGACCTCCGGGTGTCCTTTTCCCTTGCTGATCAGCACCTTCCGGCAACAAGAAAAAATGCCCTCCTTCAAGCAAGCAATGAACGCTCCAAGCAGCAAGTCTGGCCGTTGGCGGAACACCAATTTGTTGACTTCCGCTGGGATGCCATCAGGACCTGGCGCCTTTCTATTGTTCATAATGAGAACCGCTTCTTCGAGTTCTGTCATTGTGAAAAGGGGGCAATCCTCGACGCTTTCCGCGCTATTGTCATCAACCCGTACAGGATGTCTGGGGAATAATGCTCTTACACGGCAGTACATCTGGTTAGTATTTAGTATGCAGGGCTTCCGCAGAGCCCCAATTTCCCGTAGAAGGCTTGGCGCGCCTAGGGCCCTCCCGGTGCATGGAAACCTCATCATCACTGAATTTTCAACTGTGTCAGCTGCGATATTATCACCCTCCGAAGCGGCCTCCAGCACCGCTCTGCCTGCTCAAAAAGTTTCAAGGAACTCCCCGATGTTCACTCTCGCAACATTCCACAGGCAAGAGGAGCGTCGCGTTGGTGCTCGCCGACAAGTACCGTCAACCAGTTCGAACGCGATGTAATGGTGGTCAGTTGCCGAGAAGTTTTCCAGGACTCGCCACCCGTTCACCAATGATGCCAGAGATTGTGACGCAAAAGTGAGGTCAGGAATTCTTTCTTTACAGCCTGGGCGCCGAAATGTTGGCGTGGATACGGTGTTTACAATTACGAGCCTGGTTCTCACCACCATTTCCAAAATCCATTTCCGTCTGGAGTCCAGCTGAGGCATGCCTCATTCAAGGGTCCTAGTTAAGTATTTAACATTACTTATATTTATTATAATATTTAAGTTAACATTTATTATTAAATTAGTTATACATGTTATTTGACCTAATCTTAGTCGGCGGACTCAACTTCCGTTTTCCTATTTTTAATTCAAAGGACTTCAGTATTTATTCATATATTCGAACTTAATATTACAAATCAGAGACATTTACGAAAAACATAATTACTGCATTAGATTAATTTTTTTGCGTGTCCACTACGTTTTAGACAACAACTCATGGCACACTTTTCTGCGATCTTCCACTCCCGTGGCGTGCTACGCAAAGTGGATAGATCCGCGCCATCTATTCGCTCGCACTCGCAACATTCGAAATAAATTTCGAATGCTGCGAATCCTGCCGCGCCACATCACTCCGCCCCCAGATGAAACCTAGGGGTTTCGGCGACTGATCCCCGAACTTCGTTCGCCGTTAATCCACAAAGCGGACACGACGTTGCTTCGGGGCGCACGCGGGTTTCAGCCTGGACAAAGAGACCGCCTTTTTGTGACCACCGATCTCGAGCTGGAAGAAATGTTCTCCCCGCTCGAGAACGCGGTACGGGCCCTCATATGGAGGCTGCAGCGGCTTCCGGACGGCATCCGTCCTGATCAGCACGTGCGTGCAAGTGTCCAGCTCCTTGGGCGAACTGGCAGGTATGGACGAGTGTCGAGTGGGTGGTGGTGCCTTGATGCGTCGGAGATTGTCCCTCAGCAGACGCACCAACCCCGACTCCGTGAGACCCGATCTCTTGTCGAAGACCGGATCGCTTGGGAGTCTTGGGTTCTCCCCGTAAACCAGCTCCGCGGGGCTGGCAGCAAATTCCTCTCGGCGGGTTGTACGAAGGCCGAGTAGGACGAGAGGCAAGACTTGCGTCCAGGACGGGTCGTCGCGTGCCATAATGGCGGCTTTCAGCGTCCGGTGCCAACGTTCCAGCATCCCATTGGATTGTGGGTGGTATGCCGTAGTCCGCTGGCGTTTAAAACCAAGGAGTTTGCCTAACTCGGAGAAAAGGGTGGACTCAAATTGCATTCCCTGGTCAGTGATGACCACTGCAGGGACGCCAAAGCGAGGTATCCACTCTCGACAGAGGGCTTCAGCACATGATTGCGCCGTAATGTCTTTCAGAGGTATTGCCTCAGGCCACCGCGTGAACCTGTCGATGATTGTGAGGCAATACTTAAAACCGTGCGAGTCTCGCAAAGGCCCTATTATGTCGAGGTGTATGGTGTGGAAACGCTTGGTAGTGCGGGGGAATGAGCCCACTTCTTTCCTTACATGCCTGGAGACTTTACACTTTTGGCATACGATGCACTCTCTGGCCCAGGAATTGATATCCTTGTTCATGGAGGGCCAGAAGTATTTTCCGGTGACTAACCGGTTTGTTGTCCTGATGCCGGGGTGCGCCAAGTCGTGAACTGCGTGGAACACTTCCTTGCGAAATGTGGCCGGAATGTATGGCCGAGGTCCCTTTTCCGAGTCTTCGCAACAGAGCGAGAGGTTTGAGCCGAAGATGGGCAACTCCCGAAATTTGTATTTGGGGTTGGACTTGAGGCTCTGAAGTGCTGCGTCATCCACTTGCGCCTTGGCAATAGCCGAGAAATCGAGTGAGGCGGGGATGTTAACTTCGGAGACACGAGACAAAGCGTCAGCAACAATGTTGTCCTTCCCGGACACGTGCTGGATGTCTGACGTGAACTGGCTTATGAAGCTCAGGTGTCGAAGCTGACGAGGGGACGCTTTGTCGGGCTTCTGTTTCAAAGCGAACGTGAGAGGCTTATGGTCCGTGAACACTGTGAACGGCCGGCCTTCTAGGGAGAAACGGAAGTATTTGATGGACAGGTATGCGGCGAGCAGTTCGCGATCGTAGGTGCTGTAGTTCCGTTGAGCGGGATTCAACTGCTTCGAGAAGAAGCTCAACGGCTGCCAAACTTGGTCCACCTTTTGGTGAAGGGCAGCACCTACTGCGATGTCAGAGGCATCAACAAAAACGGCTAGGGGTGCATCTTGCAGAGGAAATGCCAAGAGGGTAGCGTCGGCTAGTTGTTGACGGGATTTGTCAAACGCGCAGATAGCCTCTTCAGACCACACGATCTCTCGTGTGTCCTTAGTTTTGGGGCCAGACAAGTACGCGTTCAAAATGGACTGGAGATGGGCGGCCTTGGGCAGGAAACGACGGTAGAAGTTTAGCATGCCCAAGAACCTCCTCAACTCCCTCACTGTCTTTGGACGCGGGAAGCTTGTTATCGCTTGCACCTTGTCTGGGTCGGGCTGTATTCCTTCAGGGGAAATGAAATGGCCGAGGAATCTCACCTGTTGTTGAAGGAATTTGCATTTCTCAACGTTTAGGACTAAACCGGCCTCAAGGAGACGTTGAAAAATGCACTCGAGATGGGCTAAGTGCTCAGACTCAGTGGAAGAAGCGACCAAAACATCATCCAAATATACGAAACAGAATTCGAAGTTTCGCAGGACTGAGTGAATGAACCTTTGAAAGGTTTGCGCCGCATTGCACAATCCGAAAGTCATCCGGGTGAACTCGAAGAGTCCAAAGGGTGTGCATATTGCCGTCTTTGGAATGTCTTCAGGAGCTACTGGGATTTGGTGATAAGCCTTGGTTAAGTCCAAGGTCGAAAAGATGCGGCAATTCGCGAGGTGATGCGCAAAGTCGTGGATGAGTGGAATTGGATATCGGTCAGGAACAGTCTGTGCATTTAGCCTTCTGTAATCCCCACATGGGCGCCATTCGCCGTTTGGCTTAGGGACCATATGCAGTGGGGAAGACCAACAGCTGTTTGAGGGCCTGCAGATACCCTGTTGAACGAGTTGTTCAAACTCTTTCCGTGCAATTGCCAGTTTCTGAGATGGTAGAGGACGCACCTTCGAGAAGATCGGGGAACCAGTAGTGATAATGTGGTGCTGCACATTGTGCTTCACTGGTTTGGAGAGACCACAGTTGGTAGTAATCTGGCTGAACTTTTGGAGAAGTGCCCGAACACGAGAGTCGGTAATGTCTTCTAAAAGAACGGAAAGATTATTGCCTGGGTGAGATACCATATGTCCCGACGAATTAAGGTTGGTCGTGGAATCTATAAGAGACTTGTTTTGCAAGTCCACCAGCAATCCATAGTGACACAGGAAGTCTGCGCCTAGTATGGGGAAGCTGACATCCGCCAGGATGAAACGCCACGAAAACGTCCTACGCAAGCCAAGACTCACGTCCACTTGCCTATACCCGTACGTGTTTATGCGGGAGGAATTTGCTGCCGCAAGTTTGAGCGGTTGAGGGAAAAGTTGATGTTGCCGAGGTACGGGAAGAACCGAAACCTCCGCACCAGTATCGATGAGGTAGCTGCGCCCGCTGAGGGGGTCGAAAATAGTTAGGCGACGTGGCGCTGCGTTCTGGGTGGCCGCCGCCAAGACCACCCGCGGACCTAGTTTTTTGCGGTAGGAGAGAATCTACACGGTAGCGTACATCTTGTCGCTTTATCCCCGAATCTGCGGTGGTACCAGCAAATCCCTTGGTCCGTGGACTGTCTTGACGACCTGCTACCTGATCGCCCTTTTCGGGCGGCAGAACGTGAGCGTGCTCGCGATCTGGCGCCCGAACGCTGAGCGTCCAACGTCGCCCGCATCTCGGCTATACTGGCTGTTAAAGCAGCAATCTCGCGCCTCAATTCACCCACCTCATCCGACGGTGGTTGAACGGCCGCCAAGGTTGGGCGTACGTACACCTCCTGGACCTGGTCGGCCGTCGCTGCCAGTTCCTCCAAGGAACCGGAGACGCAAGCGAGGATCGCCTGGGTGCCCTCCGGGAGCCGACGCAGCCAGAGCGACTTGATGAGGTCGTCGCCGATCTTGCTCCCACCCAATTGCCTCATTTCACGAAGCAATTGGCTGGGAGTTCGATCACCCAACGTTAAACCCGCCAGCAAGTGGTCTAATTTTGCCGACTCGCTTGCCGACAGGCGCCTGATCAACTCGCTCTTGAGCTGCACGTACGATGTCGACTTCACCACGTCGGACACCAGAAGTATGTAGCATTAAAATCACCGTCTACCAGCATTCGCCCCTTCGTGCCCAAAACGCCGTCCTCCTGAGGATCAAGCCGGCACCGAAAGTCCAGCATCGTCTCAGTCGGCGTCAGATAAACGCTAAAAAACGTTATTCCTAAACACAGAATCCAGACAAACCCATTCCCTCGGCCTTGGGCAAAAACACGAAGTCGAACGTCGTCCCGAACCCAAATGGTAGCAGTGCCCGGTAAGTGGAGATGCTATGAAGCCGCGCCCCTATTTCGGTATTGCTCTCTGTTAGCACTAGATCAGAATTTACCTCCGCAGCGAACTGGTGCATATTAATTTGTAAAATGCGGATCATGCCATTTGCGCCCTAGTCCTTTCCAGTTCCGCCCTAAAGGTTGGAGCCCGAGTGTGCGACGCTCTCACCAGACGCGCCACGTACCCTGCAGAGAACGTAATTTTTGCTTTCATTGCATCTACCTCACCGCATCTCCCGGGTGCTGTTCTCCTGTGCGGTCCCTTGTAAGTAGCTGACGTGTATCCATAGTCCAGAGGCATGTAGCACTTGGTGGGGACTATCCGCACTCACACCCTGCATATTATCCATCCAATTATGATTTTACCGTTGCTAAGTAGTTTCCTCGCATATCGCTCGGGGATTTCCACGACGGCGAGTTTTTAGCTTCGAGCATTTACAGAAGTGATGCCTATCCAGGCGTTGGTTACCTCTGGATATTCACGCTTTATCGCCTTCTCTACTTCGAACTTTTCTGTGAAGCAGTCAATTTCTAGAGAGCGCATGGGCTTTAGGGTAGAAACAAGAACCTTCTCTCCCAATAACTCGGACTCGGCCATCCCTTATTTTCCGTATGGAGAACACCTCTGCTCCGTTGTCTTCGGGTTTCATCCTGTAGTGCATTTCACTAAGGACTTCCTTCCTTCTTCGTTTCCTCGTCTTTCTGCTACTGGCTTTTGGTTTGCAGCCTCCTTGCCTTTAGACAGACGGGTCTCTGGCGGCGTAGTTAGTTGCTTCCGTTTTTTCTTTCTTCTCCTTCTTTTCTTGCTCCCTGGAAACTACTTTGATAAAGTCTCCTTGAGTACGTCGACCTCTTTTCGCTTTTTCCCTAGTTTGCTTTGCAATGTGGTCTCTGCGGTCCGTTTGACACAAGCAGCGTTCTCAACGAGGAGTGCGGTTGTTTCTGATTTCCAATTGTTTTCTGCTGCTCTCCACGTCCGCCTGTAGAAAGAGATGCGATTCAGTAATTCCTCCAGTTCTATCCGGCCGTTTTTGATGGCTTTACTGACGTTCTTCCTGAAGAACGTTGCCGATTGCATACGCTTCACCACTGTTGCGCATTTCCTGATGAGCCTTTCCTCTTCGGCTCTAGTTAGGACGGTCGACTGCACTTTCACTCGGTCCGTGTCCGAATCCACCTGCTTAGGATTATCAATTCTGACTGGGCTTTTTTCAGAACAGAGGCACTAGAATGTATTGGAGTTACCTTCCTCGCACCATCAGCCACGCCACTTGGTAAGGCTTTATTTGGGCGTTTCGGTGTCACATTGGATATATCAGTCCTCGCTGCCTCTTTCGCTGATCGCGGCAGTGAACGACGCATTTTTGTGCTGCGCCCAAACGCAGCGCATCGTACCCATGGAGCGGGCCGCAATAGTCAGGAATGGGTGTATCTTCGGAGAGACAGCCTTACCTCAGTTCCCTGAGGCCCCACCTACGTTTAGCTGATTCCGTAATTGACGGACGAATCAGCGTTCGCTTGGGGCAACGCGGTCTGCTAACACCGGTTTAATGTACACTACCCGGATCCGGAAGGGCTTGTTCCTGATACACGTCACAACTACCACCTTGGTAGAGCTGGGGTCACATCATCCCATCGAGGTCGACTCAGAGCTGTCGGAAGCTCCGGAGACTCCCAGTGTGTCCCGACGTATATTGGTCATTCACGGATCGCTCTTCACCGAGAGGCTTTCTTAAGGCTACTATCTAGAACGCAGGTATATTGCCAGCTAGGGGGCCAGATCTCCCCTCCATTCTTCGTTTGATTTAAGGACCATTTGGAGTGGCAGCATGTACCCTGGTTGAGGAGCTCTACAAACTGTTTCCGCACAACAGTGAGTTTCTGTGGTGGTAGTGGAAGCACCTTAGAGAAGATAGGGGAGCTGGGGGTATTGATATAGTGCTGAACATCATGCTTTACTGATTTGGAGAGGCTACGCGCGGTAGCCATGTTGCGGTATTTTTGGAGAAGTCTGCGGACATGTGGGTCGGAAACGCCTTCAAAAATGATGGATTGAGTGTCGGATGGGCAGGTGAAGATCATCCCCGATGACTTAAGGTTGGCTGCGGCACAGGAAGTCTGCGCCCAAAATGGGAGTACTAACGTCCGCTATAATGAAAGGCTATAATTACGTGCGCCGAAGTCCCAAACTCAGTGCGGATCGACGATGAATTTGCTGCCATCAATTTCAAAGCGGTAACTCCAACCTCCAAAGACTAACAGCCAGCTCTACTTTCCTCTCCTTTTTATCTATCCCCGGTTATATTTATTATAATGTCAAGTAATATACAACCCGTTACAGTTTACCACGTCATAGGGACACGAATTAAAAATTCACCAGCGCAAACACCCTTACATCACGCTCACCCGACACATGAGAAGTCCGCACACAATTCATCTGCGGTCGAGTCCTAAACCTCATTTAGCAATAATTGTATTCCCAGTCATGGTATCAAATAAATGTGTCACCTTTAAAGTGAATTTGTCTAAATCACCTGACAATCTTAATAAAAGTAAAGTCCGTAATCTGAAACAGCAAATCTCTAATCTGAATTTCATCTTCTAGCCGCTCACATATTGAGCTAGTTAAATCGCTAGGGTTTACAGGTTCATGTTGCTGCCTGTTGTTGTACCTTTGGCAAAGGATAATGTTTGCATACGGAGGTTTGTGGAGAGCTTCACCATAAATGGTAACGGGATCTGGGGTTGTTGCGTTGTAGTCTTCGGAAAGTACAAGCATCTAGGCTAGTACAAGGGTGTAAATAAATCCTTAACGAATGTTTAATGTAAACCCTAATTAGAAGATGCCTGGTCGTGGGCGAGGAATGTATCCTGAAACTTTTATAAATGGGACTCGGGTGGGTAATTTCGTTTAGTTAAAGCCATTATCACGTCCTTGTACTTCATTAGCAGAATTTGTCTCAGGCGAATTGTTAACTTTCTCATGTTTTTGGATAGTGTGCTCCGTGCTGGTCCTGCTCCTTGTACCCAACTCCGGGCAAGGCAACGTCGTAACAAGTGCATAATAAAGTTCAATTGCTTTGATCACAGCTACAATAAGACCATTCCGACCGATAGGGATCTCATGTTAAATATGTGTGTTTTAATAGCTCCTTGGAATGGGGACAGTTTTGAACTAACCACCTGGGACGGGAGTGGGAGGTACTGATTGCCCCCGCATTTGACATTCAGTGACAATTTGCAGAGAATTAAATCCTCTTACTTCCACCACGCGCAATAAATTTAAAACCTGATTTCCGATACGATGAACTCGCTGTCTACCAGTGCGAGTGGTATATGTGCTTACCGTCGCATTAAGTATGTCGGGGAGACAAATTTCAGGAAAATATAGCCTGACCTTGCTCATATCCTGCTTCGCTGAGATGCTCTGGAACTCAAAGGGGTTCGCCGGCATATCGTCAGATACAACGTATGCGAAACGCTTAACATACATCTGAATTCCGAAGTGAAGGATATGCATTGCGGCTCCTACATTAGTTCTGCTTCCGTTGCTGAGGTTATCTCGGCAGAGACATGTAAGCTACATTTCGTATATGAAAAGTGTAGGGCGTAAGTAAGCTAAATGTCGTTCATAAGTGGATTCCGAGCTGCAGAGCATCCCGTTTTACACTGTCGCAAGAAAACAAATCGCGACGCTCTTTTTCGGGTACTTGGCTTTGGAGATGTTTGCGCTCCATTAAAATAATAAATTGATCGTCCTTTTTAATGAAAGCCAAAATAAAGTTGGGGTATTAGGTATTATTTTCTAGCTCGAACCATTTCGGGATTAATTCGTTTACAAATTCCTTTGCTAAACAACAAACTTCGCATCTCCAGTGCTCCTTGGGCTATCGATTGCCGGTTCAAAGACCTATTCCTGAGAACATCTTATGGAAGATAAGAAGCGACGAGCCACGTTGTTATCGCTAATCCATTTTGCATGCAAAAAAAATAATTGGATAGACGTCTGGCTACTTTTCGAGGCCTTGGTGTATAATCCGAGTTGTAGACTTTCTTCTAAGAGCATATCTACACACAGACGAGTCCTTACTATTTCGCAGAAATTGTCATCTCCCGACTATGTGGTATTCACTGTGTCATATTAATGTCATTATTTATCGCTACCTCCTTGCGGGCTGCGTATTGTCTATTCGTAGCTCGTTTCCATGATTAATGGGCTTTGATGTAACGCCACGGAAAGATAGCGAAACGGGTTCTTCTTGCCCCGGGTCTGCTTCACTTCGGCTGTAGTAGCTTCATCTTGCTCCTTGTTTGCAACGAGATGAAACTGATGACTGACAGCAGATTATGATACCCGAATACCATACACATATCTCTCAGTCTAACGCTGCAAAATGGGTTTGGTTTTTCGGGAAAATTTGAATGGATTTTCCATTAAGATCTTGCACTGCGACAGCAATGGAATACTCAAGCGAAATCATTTATACGCTGTCATGTGATTTCCGATTTAACTTCAGACAAATGTTCTCGCTCATCGAGAGCACATTCAGGACATGTTTGACGAATGATCTTTCGGGGGCAACAAATAATCTTAACGTCCTCAACGTTAGTGCATAACTTCTTGAAAACTGCTACAGAAGATTATGAGTTTTTGTGGTGTGAGCTCTTGTAGTTATTCAAACGCATTAGGTGATAATCTGAGTGAAAATGAAGGACGATTTTGTGCTATCGCTTCTGTCGTTAAGATGTTTGTTTCGACTGTGACGAAACTATAATGTTTGTTTGCCAGGTCATTAATTATAGAGTAAATCCAGTTTATATTGCCGCTCGGAGAGGAGAAAGTAGCGTTCGCGGCTTAACAATAGGAGAGGTATACCATTCGCCTGTTCCGGGTCCAATTTGATCGAATAATGCATTCAATAATGTATACTAGTCTCTTTATTCTCACTTTTTTTCTAGCCTTTTAGTTTTCCCATTTATATACAATATTTAATATTTCAACTAATTAAATTTTCTTATTTGTTAAAAAAAAGTCCTACAACTGGTCCTATTCCTGCTTATATTGCAAATGATTGGGTGCAGGCAGGTGATTATTCGTGGATGAGGGGAATGACATACCGCACACCTCACCAACAGTTTATATTGCTGTTGGCGCTAAGCCCGGCATGGACTTTTAAGTTCAACGCCATGGATCGGGAAAAGGGCTTCCCAACTGCTAGACGATAGGCGTGCCCTTCCAGGCTTGGTCATTGTCTCAAACTGTCTTTTAGCTATCCGCGAGTCCGGGTCCCTGAGTCCTAAATGCTGACGGTAGTGCCGTTTGCCGCCGCCGAAAGCACGTAGATTGACCGTTAGGGATTGTTTTTCGATTTTGACACATGCATAAGTCGGTCCCTGAATCGATCACCGTGACGAATAGACGGGATGGCTTTGTATCCGGCTCGCTCGCTGCCATTGCGAAAGCCGGTCGCGTTTTCCGATAACACACAAGGTTTGTCACATCTATTGGTCTGAATACCGAAAGTATTATGGTATCTGCAGCGGGCGTTGCCGAGAGCGTGATCGCATGTGTCTGCCGCGGTTCGTACGTAAACGGTCTAGCGGGTTACCTGAGCACTGAACGCGGCTACATCTGCGGTGGGTTGAGCGATGGCTGCTTCTCATCACGTGGTATCACTAGACTCGGCGATCCCATTTCCTAAGTCGACTACTTGGCTGGTTGCACTGTCCTTCTGGGTGGCAAGGATACTCTGCAGTTTTGATGGCAACCAGCTCAGCCGCAATGTACGCACAACCTAGTCACCCAATACGGTTCAGGCAAAATCTTGCAGATGACGTACAAATTGCCTAGGCCTGGTCTCCTATCTCCTCAAGTTCTAGCAGTTGCCTATTTCCTATTCTTGTGACGTACTCAAATGTTTAACTGAAAACTGTGTGGTCGCCTCTGTAGGGATTTTAAGCTCATTTCCCATTAATACGCGCGTTCGCCATCGCAGCGGTAAGAAGGACATTTGGGCGCTACTCTAGCTGGAAGGATCTTTTCAAGGGTTGCCCGATAATGGTGATGGTATCCCTGGAGGGTGGAGCATCCGCAAAACTGTGAGGGGTGGCGTGAAATCTGCTTTTGTCAAAAGATGGCGTTCATCGCCACACAGGCAAACATAGATTAAGCTAAAGGGTAGTGCGGAGAGAAGGCACAGTACAATTATTTAGGGACCTAACCGAGACCCGAGGAGGAGGCTAACCATGCAGTAAGGGACAGGAAATTTGCGAATGAGGTGAGTTTTGACAAAAGTGATATGAAATTTAGGAAGTCCTTAGGAAAATCGTCATAGATGACGTGCATCTCTCACGAATCCGGCAGTGAAAGGGGAGGAGGGATACAGGAGAGTAATTACCACCCGCGGTATGATCGCCATTTCAGTATTTGGGGAGAGCCCCTATTCACAGGCTAGGAAAGTGGGACCTTTTGAGGCTTTCCCTCAAATTCATGAAGGGAGTGATCTTTTTTTTCTTCAGCCTTAGTCCCGTTCACAAGCGAGGTCCGCTCGTTATGATCGGTTTCGCCATTTGATTCTATCGAATACCTGATCTGGGTGCAATCTCGAGGCTTTTAAATCCCCATCCAAAGTATCAAGCCACCGTTGTTTTGGCCTGCCTTTTGGTCGTTTACCATCGACTTCGATGTTCAGACCAATCTTGGCAAGTGAATTCTCGTTAGCGCGAATTACGTGACCATACCATTGAGCATGCCTCTCTCGCATTTTTTCCACGATCAACCCCATAACGATCGCGGATATCTTCATTTCCGGATGTGATCAAAACGTGTCACGCCACCAGTCCAACGTAACATCTTTGTCTTCATTACCGCAAGACGCCGTTCATTGTCTTTTATAGTCGGCCAACACTCAGAACCATAGAGAGCAGCAGGACAGACGACATTACGCTAAATTTTAGATTTGAGACGTTCGTTGATACGTCGATCACAAAAAACACCAGTTGTGGAACGCGACTTCATCCAGGCTGCGTTAATGCGTGAAGCAATTTCATAACGCAGTTCTCCATCGACTGATAGCGTTGACCCGAGGTATTTGAATCGCTGAGTTCTGGGCAGATCATTGCCGCTGACATTGGACCCAGCGCATGAGTTCTTGTGGCACTAAGTGTTGTCATAAAGCCTACCAGATGAGTTCGTGTTGCACAAAGGAGTGATCAAAATGTATTAATTGGTTTCTAGCAGCAAAACAGGAAGATCTTTGGCAACGTGTACCCCATTGTTGTCAAAATTGAAACTGAGGGGCTCAACTATCGAAGCGGTAAGGCAATGGGATAATGCAGAATATACGAGATAAATTACCTCCAATACAAAATTATACAAGATGGAGAAGTCATTGCAACGGCGCTGGTAACCTTGATGAAACTAAAACCGGGAGGGTAGTTTAAGGGAGACACGGAACTAGAAGGGCTTGAAGTTCCTCCGTATCAATGCAATTTCGATATTTGCCAGATATTCTTTCTAAAGAAGAAACGCTTATTTATCAACGATCTTACCCACGATAGAAGGACATTGAAATCAAAGGAAAGGAAAGCCTCAAGTATCGTTTAATGATTTCCTGAACTTTGTCATGAAATTTCATTATTTTCGTTGACTGATTCAGTATCCTAAAACGGCTATGAGAAGGACACACAATGGGCTTCCTTCTCGCGCGTGACAATCATATGGCCAAGCTTTTCCTTGCATGGGTGGTGCGATAACCCGAGTAGTTGTGGTTAATCAAGTTGGGTCGTGGAAATGAAAAGCTCAGGATTGCCACGGCTGTGGTCAGTAAAAACGAGTCAGTGCCTAGGAAAATACCCGAACAGGATAGAAAAAAAACGTTATTAGCATTAAAATTGAAGGTCACAGAAAAGACATTGACGTTGATTGAGAAGTAGAGATAATTCAAAAAGTAATAAGGGGGAGGTGGGGAACTTGTTTCCCTTTTAGGTGGAGTTATAAAATGCTACCTCACCACCTAGGTCCGTACAGACAGATAGAAGATATTGAGAGTTACAACGGGTTTACCCAGCGACTCACAGGCAATCAATGGTGTATGCCAACAATGAGAAAATTGATACAGTTCTAGCTACTACTACTACTTGAAGGAGATGCGTAACACCCAGAATACGCTGCACGAATTTTCGGGTCGAAGCACAACTGCCACCACTACATTAAGGTAGTGGGCCGCTACCTTAAGGACCCTTGAGAGAAGGCCATGGGCGAATTGAGTTTGGCATCGCAATGTACAGTGTATGCAGGGCTAAAACAAACTTTCAAGGTGTCCCCATGGCGACAAGTACATGTTTTTATCAAAATGAAGCTGCGAGTCACAAAAGCAAGCTGTAGAGAGTATAAAGAGAAACAGAGAAGTGACGGATGATATTTTCATAGAGCTTCCAACACCAGAAAACTGTAGAAGCTCCAAAGAGCCATCAGCGGAGAAATGCAACGTCAGCATTTCAAATCGGGTTCACAAATGAAATCCCAGAAGATGGGACCAAATGCTTGTACTATTGTGAAACTCCTCTGGATGCGACTGTTATCGAAAGCAGGGGAGTTCTCTTTTAGGTGGAGATCCTGCGGAAGACCAAATATCCTAGGCCTAGGTGACAATGCCATAGGAATCAGATGGACGCTGAAGGGGGAACTTTTTCACGAGAAGATGCAGATCAAAGCGGTGCTCAAATACCAGAATGCATTAATTGACCCTTAGATAAGGGAATCACGTTTGGGCAATTGACTCAGTGGTTGATATCTGTGGGGTGGCCTCAACGAGAATACAACAAAGGGGGATGTACGACGGAACGACGGAAAGTACCGTCTTTTATTTGTTAAAGATGTCTATGATACGATCATATAGCTAGATCGTGGTCAACCAACCACGATAAATCTATTCGATGCAGACGGTGTGGTGAAAAATGAACCTGATAAGGAATTGCGAGGAGAGGAAGTGCATGTTGTGCAAGGATGCAAGTGTTGCAGATAAGGACCAACCCATAGAAATATCCGCTGCCTAGGATGGATACATGAACAAAGAACAAATCGAGTTCACTGAGATAAAACTCAACTATTGTGAGTCCACACACTGGGGGCAATTAGTTCAGGGATGTGATGTGGAAGTGGTGATTATTAGCGAGTCTTAAACAGAAAAGAATAGCGCAGGTAGCCCACCTAAGAACGTAGAAAATTCCAATTTCCGACGATGCGAAGAGACGCTTTTAAGGAAATAACCGTAACAGTTGGTAATGGGTTTGTAATAGTCAAAATTAACAATTTTCATTTTTACTAAGCTTCGTCAAGCGCAACACGCGTGGAATATGAGCTAGTGTTAGACGCAAGTGCATAACCCATTATTGTCACACATTCGAAAGTATCTAAATTTTCCGGATCAGTAGTAGATGTTAAGCAGTGCGCTGATGTACTGTTTAGTGTATTGGATAGCAGGGGAATAGTACATCCCAGAGATATAAGGTTATGTCGGACGAAGCGATGTTGGATGAGGAAATCTTTCTTAGGACATTCAAGGAAAGTTTCAGACCGAAAGATACCGCCGAAAAAATCTGAGCAAGGCGCAGAAATAATGTTCACATATTGCCGAAACCCAAATAAAGTGACGAAATCGGGCTGCTCCGTGATGAAAGCCTGCAAGTGAGAAGGAATTGCCAATAATGGGCAGGAAATTGCACAGAAAATGGCAAGAGTTTCGGAAGGCAATTCACAAGAGCAAAAGAAATTTCTTTAAGGAACTGTCTGCAAAGGCTGAAATTAACCCGTAGGAAGGAACCTTCATAGTGGAAATAGGCAATCAGAAAGCAAGCAAGGTACTGCAGATCAAGTACTCACTTTTATTAGGAATATTAGTCTCCACTCTGTTTCCACTGGGAGCTTACCCTAAAAATATTGTTGAAGGCAGGCCTACGTTTGTTTGTGAAAAGCTAGGGGCTGACAAAGCCCCAGCAACCGCCAAAATTGACTTTGAAAGTGGCTGTAAAAGCTAGATCAGAGTGATTCATTTCTACTTTTAATGCCTTAGTGGCGTCGTTCCAAACCTTTTGCTGCAATGTTTGTTACATCCTACTCCCAATTGTAGAAGAAAAACGAGGCATACCTACTCAGCTGTATGGTTATTTTGGTAGCTGATCAACAGTGGTAGATATTAACGCAATGGTCAATCTGGCAATGGAAATAAGGTCACAGGTAGATACCAGAAAATCTTTCGCTATCATCAACCTTACTACGAGGAATGCTTCCAACTTTGCGCAATGGCCGAATGTTACAAGATCCCTGGAGTAGCTAGAATTAATCAGCAACAAATGCTAAACTTCATTGCAAATTTCACTGTCAGTACCAGCTGCTAACCTCAGACTACTTCAAATTATGTTTGATGATTAACTGCGATTTACTTATTATTGCATAGACGCCACCAGTAGAGCTTCAGGAATGCCTGGCCTTATACGCCGCTCCGGCTGCTAATTCAACGATATCTATTCTTCGATCGTCCTTTATTATTCTTTTATCCATAATATTATGTAATGTAGTCCCCTTCTCACAATTATGATTACCTTACAATCAAACCACTCTTAAAGGAATTGAGTCGATCCTTGTATTTTAAAAACTGGTTCAACTGCGCCAGTTATCTTAGCCGTTTGACTTCCTTTGCACCACAATCCTTATAACACTGAACAACTATAACCGATATGGGCGCTCTTTAAACGGCATAATGGACAGAATCCATTCCGGGAATATAGAAAGCTGGGTTTCTTCTCACTTTCGCTTACAAAAGGATGCTCATCCGAATGATGATTTACAAACTACCGAACTTCCATACAGGGCCTGTCTAACTCAGTTTTGAAATGCGATGAGAGCAGTGAACCTAATCCTGACATAAAAAGTTCCATAACCTTTTTGTTCCAAATGCCTTTTAAGTTTGTGCTTGTTCAATCATTCATAAGCTTTGTGCTAATAACATGACACAAGGACATTAAAGAAAACCAATATCGGACCACATCAGAGGTTCGCACTTATCTTTCCCATTTATTTGAATCCCCATCAAATACACTAAATGCCTCCTAGAAGCATACTTTCTTGGAGCGATTGCCCGGACGATGTCCCACATCGAGTCCTTTCCCATATCTTCCTCGTCCGCCCGGCACCTAAGAGCCGATTTACATCAGATATTAGTGGCATTCACACTAGGAGCAAAGCGAACTTGCAGTTCGAGCACGTACGTGGAATATGCTATTGGAGGTCTCCTTCTTCTTATTTGAATTTATTTCCTGCCAGCCTGCAGCTTTGCGGTCAGCCCATACACATTTATGGGAATGAGCAAAGCGCATACCTCTCCGGCGACCACTGCTACTCCTGGTTTCCCTGCAACATGAAGTTTTCCCGCTGGGAACGTCTTTGCCGCATTCCCATAAATCATTTGTTGAAAGTTTTCGGGTAATAAAACCCAAAGTAAAGTAGTGTAAGGCCTGCCAGGGCAAACTTTTACACAATATATTACTTTGTTAATGAAATTAAAATTGCAGAGGTGCCCATTGTTTTCTCGCCGATACAAAACATAATAGAAGAGATGCTGACCATGGCTACTGTGCTGTGGTACTAGGCTAGAGTGCCATCTTTTAATATTCACTTTGTACGCCGACCACTGCAGCCGAGAGGGTGAGGAGTTTGCAGTTTATTTCGAGAATGCGTCACAATGCATCGTTAATAAATCATGACGCTTTCAATTCAGGAACCCAACACAAAGCTTGTAATAGCCATTGTGAATGGGGCTGGAATCCTGCTGGACAAATAACTTTCAGAGTATGCACCACTGCTGAAATTCTACTTGAAAGGACTCGATTGAACTGTCGATTACGAACTGACCGTAAAATCAAGTAATTTCTGACGCTAGGTTCCATAAATTTATTTGTCGTAATTTGGTATTTTGTTAGGTTTTTGAGGAGAGCAAAATCTTATTTAAATCGGTTCAGAATTTATGTGCCTGTCTGACACACTCACTTGGCTTGGAAAAGGCTTCACGAATTATCACTGAATTTTGGAAAATCTTGAAACTGTGAACCCCACGTATGCACCGATTGACACCATTCTACTTTAGAAAGGGGAGAGGCACTATACATACAAAAGCGGCAGAGGGGTGTGCTTTTATTTTATTGAATATAGCCATGTGGGGTATCAAATAAAAAATATTAATTAGCACTGTCTCTAGCAGCTAAGTAAGTAGGTATTAGAGACCGCTTCGAAGAGTCCGATTAGCGCTGTGGTACTCCGTTTTGATGCCAAGAACTCCTAAGATCATGGCTGATATGATAAGACCCAAGGAGGCAGAGTCCATCTGGCTGAAATCTTTAGAGCCAGCCTGTAGCATTCACCAAGGAAAGCAACCCCCCTATGCGAATTGAAGGATAGGCTAACGCCCCATGCATACCGCCGCACAAGAGCTTCCGTGATCGGGTTTTGTTATGAGCGGGCCAAATTCTCCCAGAGCATCGAACAAGTCGTGACCCTTAACCATCTGAAGTCGCTGCTTAGTAGTGCGAGTAGATCCCACCCTCAACAGTCGCCAGCGGGACACAGAAGTGCTTACTGAAGGACTGCCAAGAGCAGAGTCCCGCGTGGCCAGTCCATCAGTTTGTTCATCCACTTATATGTTCCTATGAACGGGAAGCCTAAAAAGAGTGACCTTTGACGTACCACCCATACTCTTCAGCGTTTTTCTGAAAGTGCGCCACCAAGCTGGAGGGTGTCGCCGTTGAATACAAGGAATTGCCGCTTGGCTGTCGGTTAGAATGATTATGTTACGCTTCGAGCTCAAATCATGCCCCAGCCATCGGTAAGATTCTAGTATCGCCAGTACTTTCACTTGGAGTACACTGGTGAGTTCTGAGTGACCACGCGAACCGAGCACACTGTGTATTTCCAAGAAAATTGCGACACCCATTCCACAGATTATCGTTGATTCGTCGGTAAAGAACAATGTGTCATACCCCTATAACACGTCACCAGTCTTCCATCCTGTGTTGGTTGGAAAGTCCACAACAAAGTTTCTTGTGATGTTCGACTTGCCTGTGGCGTAATCCATGCCCAGAGTTTACATCCTTTAGGATGTTACCATGTCCGTAGGGATTCGCTGTCCATCATCCGTCGTCTTCTGATTCCCATTAAGCATCGTTCTATTGTATTTTTGCCATGCGTCCGCCACCACTCAATAAAACCACACGTACATTAAGAAAAACATCCTCGGTCAGAGATCCCATTTCCTTGCAAAGGTTCTCTTGCAGGCATTGAACTCTTTGTTCATTCAACCGCCGGGGGTGGAATTTGGGTACCCCTGTCTTGGTAGTGCGTAGAAACAACTCCGGTTGGTTGGATTTTTGTCGAGTCGGCATTTTGCGACCCATAGTCACACCTTCTACAACGCTCCTTCCGTAATGTCACTCATAGTGAAATGAAACATTTAGGACGCTTCTGTCCAAAGAGGTGAGACTGATTGCTCGCTTTCGAAATGAAAACCACTTGTACGTGTCTCTAAGGCGGTGTATCTATGCGGGATACGTACCGAACAGATACAGCTCAGATAAATTTCTACAAGCCACAACATAACCCTTTCTTGCAGTTTTAGTAGCATGGCAGGCATTATGCTATCTGGGCCCGGAGATTTACAGGCGGAGAAGTTGTTTATAGCCTAACTGATTTTATTCGCGGTAACTATCGATTTGATAGTCTCGCACGACTAGCAAGCAAGGCTCTAACTTACAATCCTAATCGCTGGTGGAAAAGTGCGTCTGAACCAGCAATTTCACCAGAAAATTTTGTCTAGAATCCTTCCTCCCTTCCTTTTAAGAAAGAGTGGACTCCTATGTTTCTTGGAAAGAATCTTACTGAATCTTACAGATTCGCTGGTGCTCTCAATGTTATGACAAGACTCCAACCGCTGGAAGTCTGGTTCTCTAGATCTGTCTTGAACAGTGTTTGTTGCGCTGTGGAATATAATATTCACTTTGGACCCCATTGACGGCTCTTCTTCCTTCGATTCAGGGCTGCTGTATTAATGCGACATCGCTGTCTTCCTCTAGCAGGAAGACTAACATCTTAGGTGAGACGTACTTTGAGTGTTCAGCAAGAGCTTGTGTGGGAGAATATTCAGTCGCGGTCGAACCATAGATCTCCATTTCCTCCAATAGCTTGTTGGGGCATCGACTGGATCCAGATGGTTGCCTTGTCTCGCGGAGCGGAATACATTCTCCTTCGCATTTCTGACTCCAAACCACACTTTGTACTCCGCCTTTTCTAGTGCCTCCATACACTTTTCGTTTATACGGAGCAAAAAAGGTGGGCTGTTCGCCTGCAGTTCCTCCTTCTCGATAACCAACCTGTCATCACGGAGATTGGAATGGTCCTTATCTGCGGCAGCCAGATACAAGCGAATATCGGATAACTTTCATATTCGCGGTCTCCCAGGCATCACTCATTTTAACGACCCACAAACACAGAAAGTCCCTGGAGAATTGATCCTCGCATGCTATAACCCGCAACCCACAGACCACCATGGAGGGATCGAAGCAGGGAATGAATTTCCACTGTCCGCCATTTCCTCCCAGGAGATGCTCGATGATTATCCTGGCCTCAACACTGATCCACAAGTCCAGCGCTAGTTTACCGTTCTCCGTCAGCGTCACACGTAAGTGACTTGCTAGTCACATTGCTGAAGGGTTTCGCAGTTCGCGATTCGTCGGCTGGCTGCTGCTTATGTATAAACTTCTGAGTTGTTTGGCATTCGAGCCTTCGCACACCTGCTTGTGTTTTTGTTCGACCCCGATGAGATCGATTGCATTTGAAGGTCCTCGGTTTCGCTTTCTGCACGTTTCCGAGGTGTTTGTTGTTATATTTTGGGACAATCGCCCGGTGTTTAGCGAGGTCTTTTTCATTCCGCTCGTCGATTATACCGGCCTCCTTATTTTTCGCTACTTTGCAAAGAAACGACTATAACGATTGGCACAAAATTTGGTGGGAAGGTAGAAACTGTGAACCAGCGAGGATGCGGTAAATTACATTGCTGCACGTTGAACTTAAGGGAGCAGAGGTGTGTACGATTTTTTTTCACCGAGTAGTGAATTAAAGATCTCGATTAGTACTTTTCGAATCAGACATTAGTTGCAAAGGGGGGAGTCAGACGTCCGGAAACGAACTCCCCTTAAGTTCATTCAGTATTCGTAAAACTTTGCAGTAGGACAGGTTTTAGCAGGAAGTGTCATACTGGAAAATTTGGCGGAAAACCTACTACTATTACTAACAAAGGTCTACTAGGTCACAGTTGCTTCTTTCGCGTTAAATAACAACCCGCTAAGAGATGAAATGTCAGTACCACCTTGAATTGAATTTCGGGTAAATTCGAGCTACAGTGGCGGAAAAATCATGCCCGAAGTTTTAAAAGATGTTTTCCGTTAAGAGACGAATGTATTTTTAATTTCTTTTCATCACCTTTTGTCCCATTCACAAGCGCGGTCAGCTCGTCGCGATCCGGTTCGCCATTTTGTTTTGTCAAAAGCCTGATCTAGATGCAATCGTGAGGCTTTCAAATACCTATCTAGTGTATCAAGCCATCGTTGTTTCGGCCGGCCTTTCGGTCGCTTACCATCGACTTCGATGTTCTGATCAATCTTGGCAAATGGATTCTAGTTAGCACGAATTACGCAACCACACCATCGAAGACGCCTCTCTTGCAATATTCCCACGATCGGTGCAATCACCTATCGATACCGCAAGACGCTGTTCATTGTCTTTTATAGTCAGCCAACACTCAGAACCATAGAAGATGGCAGCGCGGACGGCACAGCGGTAAATTTTAGATTTCAAACGTTCGTTGATATGTTGATGAAAATAATAGAAGTTGTGGAAAGCCACTTCATCAAGATTGCACTAATGCGTGAAGCAATTTCATAACGCAGTTGTCCATTGGTTGATAGCATTGACCCGAGATATTTAGAGCGCTTAGTTTTGGGCAGGTCACTGCCACTGACAATGATAATATCTGCTTCATGGTGATCGACCGTCAAAAATGGAGTTTTATTCAGAATCCGCCTGAAACCGTGTTGCACAAGGCGTGTTGCATTTGCGGACAAGTTGCATCTGCATGAAGAGTGTATAAGCCGCCGGACTTTGGATGTCCTGTGTGACGGTGTCCATAACAAGAACAACAAGGAGTGGTGTGAGGGCGCTCTCTTCATGAATACCAGCAGTGACACGAAGCGCTTTTGATACACCGGCCAAACTTTGAAATTTACTTTTCGGATTGTGTGAGAGAGGAACTGAACCCAGTGTACGAGCTTTTCTGATACCAAGTGTTGTCATAGAGCATACCAAATAAGTTCCGGTGGCACACAGTCAAACACCTTCTGTAGATCCAGTAATGCAATGTAAAGAGGATGATGCTTCTCATGGTGTTTCCCCATGAGTAACCGCGCAGCAGGTGTTACATCAGTAGTACCGCAGTTCTCAATAAATCCAGTTTGTTTCATGGTTATGTCAATGATTTTGCGAATACGGTTGTCAAAAATGCTCTCAAAAATCTTCATGGTATGGGAAAGTAACCGGATCGGACAGTAATTTGAACATTCTGCTAGACTACCTTTCCTTTTCCATATTGGAACTGTGGTATTTTCTTGCCAGTCAGATGGTGTGTTACCTTCCTCAATAATCCGACTGAAGAATTCACTGAGAATCAATTTTAGATCCCAGCTCATCGCTTTCCGGAGCTCAGATGCAATGTTGTCAGGTCCTGTGGCTTTCCCCGATTCCATTCCTTTTATTGCTTCTTCAACATCAGTTGCGCTGATGGGTGGAATTGCTCT
This sequence comes from Hermetia illucens, assembly GCF_905115235.1. NCBI lineage: Eukaryota > Metazoa > Arthropoda > Insecta > Diptera > Stratiomyidae > Hermetia > Hermetia illucens. Next base: position 164,251,862 of record NC_051850.1, read on the forward strand.
AAATACAAATGTTTCAGTTGAAATCTACACGTCGTGGCTTGAGTACCGTTATTGTCATTAACGCAACAGAAGTGTTCGATATCATGTGTGCGTTCATATCAGCTGTTGGCAAGTCGATACAGATCTTGCTCGCCATCCCGAGTATCCAGTTTCTCGCAAAGATCTTTGAATGGACCCCTCTGGTGGCAACGAACCTTTTCTTTGCTCCCTGGTTGGCATTCTTATAAATTTGCCAATTGGCGAGCGTTTCATCGTTCATTTCCAAATCGTCATTCCATAGCAATGTATCCCAGATGATGAACCGCCTACCTAGCTTGATAACCCCGAGGCTTGATGGGACCGCTTTGTTGATCGTGTCTTCAATTTGGTTCTACGGTTCTTCTACCATGGCTGGTAATCCCAGAAATGTCATTTAGAACCAATTTCATTATCCACCGCAAAATAATCCTAGTCATACGAGTCGTAACTCGCAACTTTCACGAGTTGTCGAACTAATCTGGGACATGAGGACATCATTTCAAATGGATCTTTTCACACAATACATACATACAGACAGTTATCATCATCATCATCATCAACGGCGCAACAACCAGTATCCGGTCTAGGCCTGCCTTAATAAGGAACTCCAGACATCCCGGTTTTGCGCCGAGGTCCACCAATTCGATATCCCTAAAAGCTGTCTGGCGTCCTGGCCTACGTCATCGCTCCACCATAGGCAGGGTCTGCCTCGTCTTCTTTTTCTACCATAGATATTGCCCTTATAGACTTTCCGGGTGAGATCATTCTCATCCATACGGATTAAGTGACCCGCCTACCGTAACCTATTGAGCCGGATTTTATCCACAACCGGACGGTCATGGTATCGCTCATAGATTTCGTCATTGTGTAGGCTACGGAATCGTCCATCCTCATGTAGGGGGCCAAAAATTCTTCGGAGGATTCTTCTCTCGAACGCGGCCAAGAGTTCGCAATTTTTCTTGCTAAGTACTCAAGTCTCCGAGGAATAGATGAGGACTGACAAGATCATTGTCTTGTACAGTAAGAGCTTTGACCCTATGGTGAGACGTTTCGAGCGGAACAGTTTTTGTAAGCTGAAATAGGCTCTGCTGGCTGACAACAACCATGCGCGGATTTCATCATCGTAGCTGTTATCGGTGATGATTTTCGACCCTAAATAGGAAAAATTGTCAACGGTCTCAAAGTTTTATTCTCCTATCCTTATTCTTCCTGTTTGGCCAGTGCGCTTCGATGTTGTTGGTTGATTCGTCTTCGGTGCTGACGTTGGCACCATACATTTTGTCTTGCCTTCATTGATGTGCAGCCCAAGATCTCGCGCCGCCTGCTCGATCTGGATGAAGGCAGTTTGTCCGTCTCGGGTGGTTCTTCCCAGGGTGTCGTTATTGTCAGCATAGGCCAGTAGTTGGCTGGACTTAAAGAGGATCATACCTCTTGCATTTACGTCAGCATCACGGATCACTTTCTCGAGGCCAGGTTAAAGAGGACGCATGATAGGGCATCCCCTTGTCGTAGACCGTTGTTGATGTCGAATGGTCTTGAGAGTAATCCTGCTGCTTTTATCTAGCCCCGCACATTGGTCATGATCAGCCTAGTCAGTCTTATTAATTTCATCGGGATACCGAATACTTTCATGGCCGTGTACAGTTTTACCCTGGCTATGCTATCATAGGCGGCTTTAAAGTCGATGAATAGATGGTGCAACTGTTGCCCATATTCCAACAGTTTTTCCATTGCTTGCCGCAGAAAGAAAATCTGATCTGTTTCTGATTTGCCTGGAGTGAAGCCTCTTTGGTATTAGCCAATGATGTTCTGGGCGTATGGGGCTATCGGGCCTAGCAAAATAGCGGAGAATATCTTATAGATGGTACTCAGCAACGTGATACCTCTATAATTGCTGCACTGTGTGATATCTCCCCTTTTGTGTATGAGACAGATAATGCCTTGTTGCCAATCGTCAGGCATTGATTCGCTGTCCCATACCTTGAGCACAAGTTGGTGTAACTGGTCGCCTCCATATTTAACCAATTCGACTGTAATTCCATCGGCTCCTGGCGACTTATGGTTTTTTAGCCGATGAATTGCACGGGCTGTTTCTGACATGCAGACAGCCCTGGGTCTTGGTTGATTTCGTCGAATATTCGTTACCCTTCTTTTTTGCAACGGGGTTCGTGTTACGGAATCGGACTGCGAGATGATGAGTTCCTTAGCAACTAGTCTCTGACTAGCCCCTTTTTGAATCACTTTAACGATGAAGGGCTTCTGCTCTTCGGGCAATTGTTTTCTGACAATTAAACTAGGAAAATTACATCGAGCACTTTTTTTCCTATAAGTGAAGCATACATTGGAAAAATTATTTTGAGCACGGTTTTTTTCGCCCTAAAATTTGACAAAAATGCAATAATGAAAGAAGTTACATAATGACAACTTTTTCCAGAAATTGAAATTACACGTTTAATTCTATACAAAGATATGCTACGAAATCATAGATAATATATAATATAACCAAAAGATTAAAAATACATTCGGTTCCTAAGGGAAAACATCTTCAAAAACTTTAAGCACGTTTTTTTTCGCCACTCCATATACATTACGAGCTACCGTCGTGTAGCCAAATATTCTTATATAAAAAGCCAACAAAACTTTTCATACCTGCAGTGCCGAGGTTTCGGTTTCCGACTTTGTATATTTGAGTCCATGTCTTGGCCCTACGAGTAGTCCGGGAAACATATCCACTATAGCTAGCCCAACCACCAGGATAAGGGTCTTATTTGAATCTGAAGGTGCCCAAGATATTCAGAATTCGCATACTAAAGATGGAGTTCCCCACTGGACACGCAGCCCTCGTATGCTGTTCCTCCTTGGCTTGGGGTCCTGTTAGCACCTTTTCTAGTATAAAGAGCACGATCCCTGGGCTGTTGCTTCGGCTCTTCCCTCGCCAGATCCGTTTGCCCCTAACACATGACCAGCAGGCAAACTCATCCTCGTCAGTTGGATAAACCTACTGCCAGCTCGATTCTATACATTCTTCTCCAGTCTGAAGACCGTTTCTAGCGGCCACCGCGAGGAGGTAGTGTGAAGACTTGCCGAAGTATGCAGTCATCTGAAAAATAATTACATCTGAAGCATGGGCTAACTTTGCATCAGCTGTAAAGGGGTGGACTCGGATGGGTTGAATAGTTTAATCAAGGGCCAATTTTTAGAAACTACCCAACCAACAAACTTGGTATTATAATGGCGTCCCTATATATAATACCTACTTTTCACTCCGATATCTGTACAAATGAAGTTAATATGTATTAGGTTGTTGCATATAAAATGGTCGATTTGGCAATCAAGTGAAGTTAGTTGCGATTTTGCTATATCAAACCACCACCAGTTGGCACTGTTTGTGTCGAATAATAAAGTATAAATACTCCTACATTTGACCAAGGAGTCATTTCAGTTTTGGCCATCGTTGTGATAACAGTGAATAAAAAGGAAAAAAGGATGGAAAAGAGCCAAGAACGTATACTTTTTCTGTATAAGTTCAAACTCGGTCATAAAGCAGTGGAGGCGACCAGGAACATTAACAGCTCATTTGGAGCTGATACGGTAAACGCACGAACCACACGTTTGCTAGTTGAATCCTATACACATCAGTCTGTGAGGGACATTGCAGGACGTACACTATTCGACAGTTTCCTGGCACTTGCAATAACTTGGAAAGGTGAAAAAGTTCGACAAATGGGTTCCGTATGCCTTTACGGAGCAAAACATGGTGCTGCGAATGGAAATTTGCAGTTCTTTACTCACCCATAACAGAAGCGATCCCTTTTTGCACAGAATAGTGACATGTGATGAAAAGTGGATAATCTACCACAATCGTCGCCGATCAGCACAATGACTAGATGCTGATGAGCCACCGAAGCATATGCCGAAACCGAGCCCTTCATCCGAAGGAGGTAATGTTGACTGTTTGTTGGTCTACAGCTGAAGTTATCCACTATTCTTTTTTGGCACCTGGAGAAATAATAAATGCGCAGAAATACGGTGCCCAACTTGAGGAAATGCACCAAAAATTGAGTATTCAACGGCCGAGATTGGTCAACAAAGATTGTACTCCTTCACGACAATGCACGACCTCATGTATCCAGAACAACGGTTCAAAAGTTGAGTGAATTGCAGTATGAGACTCTGGCTCATCCATCATATTCACCGGACCTTTCGCCAACCGATTACCAATTTTTTAAGCATTTGGATCATTTTTTGGCGGAAAAACAATTTAGGAACGAAGAAGCTGTCAAAATTGCCTTCGACGAGTTTATCAACACCCGAAAATTGGACTTCTACGAAACTGGCATACATGCTCTTGAATCTCGCTGGGAGAAATGTTTTCAATCGACTGGCACCTACTTTGATTAAATAAATAAATTTTTGTAAGCTTTACAGTCGTTTGAAATTTTAATACCAAAACAGCTATTTCATTTGGAACAACCTAATAACTATTGTTTAGTATATTTTGAGCTTACCTTAGAACCATAACATTGCAGAAGGTGGTGGTATGCGGGACAATACTGAAACGTTTGGTGGCAATCCTATCATTATTTGAAAAATTTTTATAAATCAAATTCGTCTTTCGTCCCCCAAGTATTTTTAAATTAATTATCCACGAAATCATTCATACCTGAAGTGCTTCAGGTTTCGGATTTATTTGATATTATGATACTTTGAGGATGGACGATTGTTAGAGCCGCATGCAATTCTTAAGTCTGCGCCATGTCTATCGTTCATTTAGTCCGTGAATAACTTCCGAGCCAAAATCCTGAAAGCTCCTAACAAAGAAAAAAAAATATTTTCGTAAAGTTCCTCCATCAAAACAATGGCATGCCATTTTGAGCCACTGGACCGAGATAATTTGTCTTACGTGTTCACAAAGCGTCCCTGTAAATCCCCATTCATCCAATGCAGTTCTTACTGTTTAGATGGAAAAGGGCACCAAATTCACGAGTCGAACTGCCAACAGCGAAGCGATGCATTTCCACAAGGACGATTTATGTGACTCTCGCGTCACCCTGGCCACCTGCTATCGTTCCCGTTCCGGCCACAAACTGAACGAAGGGATGTATCGTGGGGTGACGCGTGTGTCCGTTTCAGACAAGAGCAAGTCCGTTTAATTTATTCGCCGCTAATCCTTGAACGGAAATCCTCGTGTTTAATTGCATGGAAGTCGGCGATGCGATGCAGTGGCAAGTGCAGCGTACGAGAGGGCCAGGATGCGAACCCGGTTAGATTCTGACTTTTGTTAGCGGGAGTGTCTATCAACCGACAATCGGTCGCAATGTTTAAACACCGAACATGTCCACACATAATTCCCGATTGTTCTGCGGACGACTATTGCATTGCATTTCTAATCGATTTGTGCAATTCTGGAATTACTCGTGAATTGAATCGATTCTATGGACTGCAATTGACACAAAATGTTGAACATACTTTCCCGTGTAGTTTCCACGAATTTTCTAGGGGTTTAACATTTTTGATTTCTGGATACTGCGTAATTCTGTAGAAGAGTATAAGTTCTATGTAATTAATCCTGTACTAAAGTTTAGATAGATGATTACTGTATACAGTTCAAATTGGGGTAGCAATTGTCAGCGATTGTTGTAAAGAGGAACAACGCATTCTGTGAAGCGACTGGGTATTTCGAGTGTTGTTCATATGCATATATTGAGCCCGCGTTACAAATTCTTATTTGTCATTCCCTTTACAATGCCTTTACATACAAATAGAGGAAGGTTTAATTAAAACTCCCTCTGCTCGCCCTGAATTCGTGCGTTGTGTAACATGATGATTAGCAATTATCGTTTCCTCCTTTGAAAACGTTTACGCCTACCTCCTACGAGTTCCCCGATATTTGCGTGAATGTATTGAGATATATCGCACCTTATTTTGGCGCAACAGATATACCCATTGACCTTTCCTCAGAAGTAGCTTACCCAACAATAGGGAGAACAGAACATCCCATGCCATTTGCCACTTCCAAGCATTTCTAATCGCCCTGAATTTATGTCCCTCTAGCCTGATTTATAATTCAGTTTATTAGAATTGGACATGAATTTAAGTGAATAAGTGAATGAGTTTCCTACACGGATTGCATTCACGTCTACTTTTTCCTAACTTTATTGGAATTGATGCACCGCCGAAGGATCTCTTCCAAGCATTCACATCCCCAGCCTAGATATGTGGAGATGTTCCTTTCAATTTCGACCCTTCTGGAAGTTAGAAGGAGAAAGATGAAAAGGTTTCCTTCACTGTTCTGTGGCATGTGTTACTGGATGGGCTACTTGTTGACAACTCTGCGATAGTGGCCTCCAATGTATGACATAGTCAGCGATGGAGCTGATAAGTAGGCTGGTGAAATACATTTACGGGCACAGTGGCGGACTTCTGTTTCTGACAGATTACTAACTTAAACACTCCTATTCCGTCTAGGACACCAGCCCTGGAACGTTTGAGACATTACTTCAGGCCAGGCCTATTTAGTTAAGGAGCACAATCACGTGGTTCACAGAGCCTCAGGTACCAGCATTTCCCCCTTTTTCATCTTTCACGTTCACCTATTGTCGTTCTGCAGCCTGAAAATAATTATGGAGTCCAGAGACACTTGATACCCTCCCATCGACCGTTGATGGCGATGGCGCTCTAACCTTTTCTAGCAGAAAACTTATGGTAGATATCATTCGTCACATTCTTGCAGTAAATGCATAATAGTCAACCTTACCATGCTTTCGATTGAACGATGGTGAGATATAAGGTCGACCAACGCGTTGATTCTCTTCATCACGATTCCTACCATGCGCTGAGAGTGCGGGTTCTCTCTCCACAAGCGATGGCTTCCTTATTTTGCTCGCCTTTTCTGACGTATATAAACCTCTGCTCAGCGACATGGGCAGCGATCGGAATAACTCCTACTGTCACTATCGCTGCTGGTTACCACGCTACGACAAAATTCGAAAAGCCCTTTGTATTTGTAAAGGCGGACTGAACTGCATTTATTAGCAAACGAGGCCTACAGAATAGGGAACCTCCGAAATTAGACATCAGTCGGAAAATCATAAACATGCTACCCACAACCTTACCTCCATTGTTGTGAATCTGCTCGAAGAAGCTCACTTTCGTACCTGTCATGATGCGGCGGTATTCCACCCCCGACTTCGAAAAGACCATAGTTTCATCAATCTGAATAGGGCGAGACTGTGGGAACCCTCTTCTGGGTTAGGAGGAGAATTTATACTAGGTCATCCATCTGCTGGCACGCCGCATCACCATTCACAGTGTGCGACAAGTTTATCAAACCATGTATGCGGCAAATAGAGCCGCAATGTTATCCAGATATTCAACCAGATGGGATTCATTAGGTATCTCAACTCGTTGCAGACTATTGTACGAGGCGTTCCAAAGGGATAGATCCCTGAGCTCTATCCATAAATAGTAACCTGGAATATGGAAACAATTTTTCAGTGCGTTGAGCATAACAACCTCGAAGAATTGAAGGAATTTCTTGCATCCAACATTACAAGATGTACCACTCGTCGATAGTAGCGACTGTGTGCCTCAACCAATGCTATCGCTTAGAGCACTTCACAGACATTAGTAAAAAGTCTCCGGCAGCACATATTGCATCAGTTTTGCGTTAGCTTGTCTTCGCTTGATGAGTCTCTCAAGGAGCCACCCCCTGTGTCCAACATATTGAGAGGACGGTATACTAACGATGCTTCGAGATCGCCTTTGCCATTGCTTATCACTACCAGCCTCGCAGCGGTTTGAGAAACACCCGTTTTCAAATATATGTCGCATATCCTGAGTAGCAAGTCCGGCTCATACTTGAATACAAATTTCAGTCTCTCACTGGGAATACCATTCAGTCCTGGCGCTTTATTGTCCTTCATGGATAGCTAGAGAGTATTGGTAACAACTTTAACTTGATGTTCGGGTTAAAGTATCTGCATTGGCGGATTCGGGAAGAAAACAGCGAAAGCGAATTCTGCGCTTCTAAAGGGACATCATATTCTGCGCCACTGTCAGTGGAAACAATGTTGTTAAGCAACGTTGTTAATATACTGCCGTTAGTACAGATAGGAAGACTCTCTATATTAAGAGGCTTAGTTGCTTTGTTAGGTGTCTTTAGTCCGGTTCTGTCTAGCTCTTTCTCTAGACCCTGACCAAGGTCTATGACTCGGTGAAAGAGTAGGCAAATGCATAAGCTTAGTCGAAGTGTTTGAGGAAATCCACGCTTTCCGGACAAAACAATATGAAGCACGTCAACGATAACGTGTATCAGTGGCAACATGCAGTACTAGTAGATTCCGATTTCGAGTCCAAACCCTCCTGAGGCTTTATTTCGACCAACACATGACATTTTGCACACTTATAGTATGTGGAACGTTGATATTATATTCTACAATGATCTGACAAGGGAGTTAATGTGATCGCTACTGGAGGATCGGAATCCAATCTGTTTTCTGCCAATCAAAATTTCGAGGTGATCTTTAATGAGTTGCGGCAGTATTTTTTTCTGTCGTATTTGTGATGGCAAGGAGCATGTCAATACTTCTTCAGTTACCGAATTCAAGATCGTAGCCCTTTCTCAGAATCTTAGCCTCATTCTTTTTGTTCCACTGATTAGGAAAAACCGCAGGCTCTCCGGATTTATGGAGAAGTAAAAGCAGCAACTCTTCAGAAACTGACGCCCAGCGGCTTTGTTCCATTTGAGTGCATTGATGTCCGAGATGATTTCACTTTTATTTGGAAAGTAGTATGTATCTGTACTTCAGGAATTTAGAATTTTTTTGAACTCTAGATTCAATACGGTGGAACCGTGAGGGCTTCCAGTTATTCCGGGATTTCGTCAGTCAGAGGCACTTTATATTATGTTACCACGATCTTTTGCAAAAATTTCCGAAAGTTCTCATCCTGGGCAGCAAGCAGGAGCGAGAAGCGGTGTTTATCTCCACATCGAAACCTTTGGCCCACCCATAACCGAGAAATTACAGGGGCTCATGCCCCAGAAACTGGCAACAACAGAGTTCAAATATCTGATGTGGAAAAACTTCTGTTGACACTCGAAAAGTTCTTGGGAAACCTTTTGAATTTGGTTTCCATGAAGGATAGTATCTGGCGACTTTGCGATAATTACAGTTGACTAAACGTACAAAGCCTGACCAATACCCGGTGCCGCACATACAGGACATCGCCCCGGAATGTCTGGGGAGACAATCTTTTCGAAAATCATTACCACTAAATCCAAACCACCAAGTCGAACATCCGAAAGATGTTTGTGATCATTACCATCGGTTGATTCGACTTTAAAGTCATGACGTTTGGACTGTGAAACAGCGCCCAAGAATTCCAGTGCATTATGCAACATGTATTACGAGATCTAGATTTTTGCGTTTGTTGCATCGATGTTATGGTGAAAAACTCCTGCTACACTTCGAATTGTTGTTGGAGCGACCCGGAAACTTCAGCGTAGTCAACAACATACATACTATATTTAGTGGAAGATCTCAGTTACTTCATTAAGCAGTATGGTATCGCACTACCAACTTCGCAGATAGAGGCGGTTTGAAATTACTAGCGCATCGAAACAATGACGGACTATCGCACATTTTTACGGACGATAGACTATTAGGGTCAATTTCTCCGCGACGCGGTTGAAATGCAGGCACCGGGAAACGAACTGCTATGCAAACCTGATGGAGTATTTTAACGCTGCAGAGATTCGATTGCGGAGCTAACATCCGTGTTTCATTTCCCACTAGACCCACCATTAGCGTTAGCTATGGGCACATCTTAGTCCGTGAGGGTGTTGAAGCAAAATGTTTTACCAGTAGAAAGCTTTTATAGCGCATACAACCCTAAGTTTGCAATATATGCCAGCATTGCTTATTTTCAACATATCTTCGAAGGCATGGATTATGTGTTGCCTTTCATATGAAAACCAACAGGGCTTTTCATACTACTGAAAGGCAACTGCCATTTATCTTACCGCTCAAAATGACGATTGGGGACGTCCCCTGCGAGTCGAACGTCACCGTCAACGCGTTGCCTAGAATTGAGCTCATCTAATCTGATGCTAAATATCGACTTCCAATTCTTCCAATTTCTTTATTTAAGGATAAAAGACTTTGCACTGTTTCTTAACGGAAGACTGCGTAAAACTGTTTTCAGGACACAATATTGCTATGCTCACCCCAGTACTCGAGGAACTTACAAATCGGCTAAGAAAAAATTTGTTTGACCGAACATCCTTCGTGTCGTATGGGGCGATCCGGACGTGTGAAAACTGCCAGCTCCCTAAGATCTAGAGACACGTGAAGAACGACCTTCAGCCGGCCCAAGTACTTGACCATCATTTTCAACGTATTAACTTGGCATTGTTGGGCGGTTCTATTCCTATCCCTGACAAATGAGCCAAAAGTGTCGCTCGCGCTTTACACGCGGAATGGCTACCGCGCTACGGAACAGCATTGTTCATCACCACTAAACAAGGCTTCCAATTTACGCCGACTTTGTTTCACCCGCTGAGTGAGCTACTCGGATCAAAACGTGTTGTGTGGGCTGAGACTGTCTCATTCGAATTCTAATGGAGTGGTCAAGCGATGACACCGCGCTTTAAAATCATGATCACTGGAATAGTAGCCATTGGGTTAACAATCTGTCTAACATGTTATAGGGGCTACGAAATAGCCTTCAAGAGGATCTTGCGCTTTACCAGCTCAGTTACTTTCTGAAACAACCCTGGGATAACACGAAGGGTGGTTCGCCGTTGTCAACGCAGGTAGGTATGATACCCACCGTTTCCTATAAAGGATTGGAGATGATATGACAGAAATCCGGCCGAAACCGATTTCACACCGTGCGAACAGGACCACGCTCATTCGCATGGAGCCTCGTTCGTGTTCTCACATATTTTGTCAGAATGGACTCAATCAAGAAATCACAGGTCCCCAACGTATTGTTGAGCAAATGTCATCAGTAGTTTACACCATCACATAAAAGGAGAAATCACGAAATTTTTCGACAAAATAACTATTGACCATAATTACTGACCGTCTATCAAATCTTCGATACGACAATACATAGCGTGACAGCAACTAGAAGTAAAGAAATATTTTAATTTTGAGTAGTCTGAGAAATGATGGGCTGAACCGTAAGTCAGTGAAACTGAAGGTCTGTTAGATGGAGTGTGTTCTTCTAAAGGACTATATTAAGTAACACATCGAGGTCCTCAATTGGCATAAAGTCGACCGAATTGATTTTCACATTGAGAAATTTCATCATATCCTATCCCCATTATTATTTCTTCTCAAAAGGAGTAGTGCATTTGATTCTATTATGTGTTGGATAAAATCCTTTTTGGCTTTACCCCCGTTGCTGCCTTCAGCTCGTAGCCTTCGTAGAAAGTTAATTTAATTAACGATTTGGGTTGCAGCTCGTTGGTTATTTAACTCATTAATGTTTGTGATATGCCAATAAGAAAAGAGGACTAATATTGATGCCAGCAGCTGCAGCATAATAAGCTTTTACATTTGACTTTCATAAAAGAATCCTTTCTTTGAATTTAGGTAAAAGTAAAGTTCTATTTCTTAAGATAAACTTCAAAACAGCCCTCCTTAAGCTAAATTCACAGAAAATTTCAATAAAAGGGTAATTCCATTTAGCTGTTAAAAACGATAACATTTTAAGTAACGAGCTCCAAAGTATAACCACACTCGAGCACTATCGTCTCCATTTCAAAATCCAGCATTCCATTGAAAGGACTTCAAAATTGCTATTTGAATCATCGAAACGAAAAAGGGCAATTATGGATGAGATCAACGCAAAAGGTCTACAAAGAATTGCTGGTCGGTCTCTTCCATTCACATTCGTCCATTTACAGTAATTGAATAAAAGGCAACTGACATCCGTACTTTTCGTGGTCCTTTCCACTGGAAAGCTGGCACTCATTGAGCAAGTGAAACGTTATTTCTTTCATTTTAAGGTTCGTTGTCCGTTCGTATGTGGACCTGTTATGCACGCATGGTTGATTCTATGATATAAAAGGATTTCATTCGAGTTGAAATCCCGGAATATTTTACACATGGCGAATTTTGATGAGTGTTCTTCCGTAGGCTATGCAAATCTTTGTCAGCAATTACCTTTGCTACATATATGAGTGTTATGTAGGCAAGTTCGTTAAATTGAAATTTGGGGTGAATGGAAAACTGTCAAGTTTATTTTGTTACAATTTAATTCAAAGTCGGATGGAAAGGCAAAGAAAATCTTGGCACTTTATGAACAGAAAGTTTTCTGGTCCTTCTATGCACGCTTTTTTAATAATTGTATGAGCTATTCAAGAGACTGGGAATATATAGAAAGTGAAGTGGGTATATACCAAAGCGAATTGAGAAGGAGGTAACGACTTTTGACGTTTTACCTATAAATATCTTTTGGGCCTCACCCCTCGAGTTTGAATCCTGGTTTCAATCATGGCTTTGGCTCAATGTCATGAATGAAAACGGGCAAAACAAAAGTAAGAAAAGATGGCTTTTGTCATATCTGCATATCTCTTTAGGTCTTTGCTTTTTGTAAATATTGTATTACCCCACACATGGATACTAGCCGGTGGACTAAACACTTAATCATTAGAACACCAAGCGCAATGCTGATCTGATTCCTTACTATTCGCTTGTTACGGCCTTGAAATGAAGTGGTCAACACGTTTTAAGGCCTAGTCCCAAATTGGAAGACCTGCAAAAATACACGCCGCAAGTGCAATGACCCAATTGGTTTGTCAATGGTGAGAAGACCATCCTATGTGACCGGAGGCGACCAAGAGGAGAATGCTGACCCAAAAACCTAAAAAGATGGCGAAATTGTCACCTACAAATATTCAATATTGAAGCTACATCAAAGCCCACCGTCAACATAATCTTGCACGCCTCTGATCCTGGCTAGGCTCGGTAATGTGGGGAGAGTCCTTTAAGCACTTCGATCCCTCATGTGACATTACACAAAATTCATGTATCTTTTCCAGTGCGTAGGTGTGCACCGGATCCTGAAAAATTCACAAACATGCACCAATCGAAATACCAACACGCGAGATAAACTTGAAAACAAGTCGGGAAACCAGAAGCTTGACGCTTCAGGTATAAAACGTTTTAGGTTTCTCTATATGAGGAGCATAACGCAGTTCTCCATTTGCTGATAGCATTGACTCGAGATACTTGTGTGTATTTGGTTCTTTGCTGGTGTGAAATTTGGTAGTCCTAGGATGAATTTAAGGGGAGTTGTTCAGCGAATTTCTAAAAGTTGGTAATATACTATTAGTAAGTTTTTTTGAGTAGATATCGGAATGGGAGATATTTTGAGGCCTAGATTTTATCTAAACGCACTTTGCCGATTTTTTGAAGATTTTTGGGTTGGGTTGTTTGGGTATTTTCCGAAAATGAGTCCTGTCTTACTTTAGGGTCGTATATTTTGACTCATTACTCACGCAATTTGTAATTGACGCCAAAACTAATGTCAGTTTCGGAAAGTACTAACCGAGGCCTTTCATTTGATACCTTACACGAATATATCTGGTGAAAAAAATTGTTAATCCCCACATATGCAAATGTGGGGAACCCCCCTTAAACTCCACCTAAATTTATGTCACTCACTGCATGCGTGGGATTTTATAGTTCCAAACCGTCGACTAAATTTCGTTCGGATCGGTTTAGCAGTTTTTGAGAAAAGTGCGTGTGACAGACAGACACACAGACAGACAGTGAATCGATTTTATTATAATAAGGTTTTGTTTTACACAAAACCTTAATAATAACAAAAGGGGCTCGACCGCCCACGTGGAGCCGTGAAACCCGAGCGCTGCGATCGGAAAGGAGGATCCATGACGGATCACATCTTCGACCCTATTTTACCCTGCCTCAGATGTATTATGAAGGGCGGCTATTGATGTTCCCGCCCAACCTTGACATTCTCAGGACAACTTTTGAGGATGTCCTTTGCTGTAATAATTTTCCGGGGCAAAGTGAGCTCCTCAAATCAAAAGGAAATTAGCTTAAATTCATTCTCATATGTAATTCACTAATGATAAAAACGATACAAATCCAGGTTAAAAAGAAATAAAATAAAAGTTATGAGGAAATATAAAAGCTTTTAGGAATATCAAAATGGTGGACCTCGGCAAAAAATTGGGATGTCTGGAGTTCCTTATTAAGGCAGGCCTAGACCGGATACCGGTTGTTGCGTCGTTGATGATGATGATTCTGTTACACTGAAAGGCCTCCTTGGCTCTCGACGACCCGGAATAATCTGTTGTAAATTACCCGCTCCAACATTTTCCCCATAGTATCTAGAAAACATATGGGTCTATAAGAAGTTGGTTCACCTGGAGGTTTACCAGCCTCAGGCAGCAGTACTGGCTCTCGGATATGCAAGTTTCGAAAAATTCAGCGAACATGTCCAGTCTGGATTTTACGGCGGGTTTAAGGGCTGGGTTCGGTATGTGGTCCAGACCCGGAGCTCTGTTATCATTTGTTCTGCTGAACATCTCCAATAGCTCATCCGCAGTCACTCCAGGATGTGCCGTCGCATTCAGAGTTCTCTGAAATATGTCAGCGCCTCTCTTTTGCTGGGGAAATAACCCCTGGATGATTTTCAACAAGAGAGTAGGGCACATTACCTGGGGGGGATGGCCGTCCTCTCAGCTATCCAATCACAATTCTATTGGCACTCCCCGACAGATTTAAGTCCGCTTTCCAGCAGCTGGGCAAAAGTCTCTATTAGACTTTGGCCCCTTGCACTACTCTCCCTACTTCCCTACTCGAGGGGTCAAGCGTTTAAGTCTGCCTGTCTGCCTGTCACAAGCATTTTTTTCGGAGACGGTTATAGCGATTGACACCAAATTTGTTGGAAAAGTGCGAACTGTGAAAGCTCACGCGTACAATGAGTTACGTCATTCTACGTGGAATTTAAGGGACATACCTTCGGTGGTTAGGCCTTCAAATAGGAAAATACACAGTGGGAAACAGTAAAAAAGTTAGCGACGAAATAGTGTTTTTCGACATAAAAGCGTTGTTCTCAAGTGTACGGAAGAAGAAAGTCTTATATTTGTTCCAGGAGTGGGTTACGGCTCACGAAAATTCAACGAGCCCAAATGGACAGACATTTTTTTAAATCCATGAGCGGAATCAATTTCACATTTAGGAATGCATTCTACAAACCAACCTCAGAGGCAACAATGGGCAACCCCCTCTAAATCACTCTGCTGTTGTGCGAGTTTCGAGGATCTCTCATCGAGGAAGATCCTAGTCTCCCTGACTGGTCCAATACCACAGATTCTGTTAAAATGAACCCATGACTCTTGAACTGGAAATATATAAGGACAGTCCTGCAACTTTGCCAGTCATGCCACCAGTAGATAGGAAGAGGCTTTGGCATGCTGCAGGCTAATTTGACTATCTCTTATGTTTGTAGCCATAAGTGCAGTATAATATGAAAAATGCCGCTAACTGAAAAGTCTGCTGCGTTCAGTGTGAATTTCACCGGGGTTGACAGCTTGTCCTCACCTCCGCTGAATGTTCCGTTTTCTTGCGTCCGGATTCTCTGGATACCGCCACACTTGGTTATGTGGCAACGGCCATGTCTTCACTCCCAAGGAAGTTTGCCTTCTTTCGCATTGCCTTCCGTTGTCTTGCGCTGGGAGCCCTCCCACGTTCACGGTGTCTGGGCTGCATGAATGTGTTTCCACATATCGGCGTTAGACCAGTTGCGTCCACATTACTTCCTTACTTACTTCCTTTCATTTCTTCCGCTTTTCGCGTTACAGGCCGCGAAGAAGGTTCTGCCAGGCAAGCCTGTAGCCCCTTCTACTTTGCGGCTAGAATTTCCTTCTGCCGACCGTTCCTCCCTCGTATTTTAGAAGAGTTTGGCAACAGTGTCACCGACAGGATTCCAGTTCCTCTCATTAGGGAAGTTGCTGTACTATCTTTTCTAGCTGACCGCGGCGTAGACACCGCGAAAAGGTTTTCCACTGCCTGTCTGTCACTGATTTCTCCGTGGGGGAACATGAATTTGGTGGGGCCTCTGATTTGTCAAAGTCGCGGGTGGAGTCGAAGTCTGCGACTTCTTACTACTTTGAGAGTTACAATCCTTTGTTTCCATCTTCATGTTTTTGGAGACCCTTAGTATAGTAGTAAGCAACCACGAACTCCCCCACCACGACAAAGTAGTATCCGAGGGGAAGCAATTAATCCTTACTCATGTGGTTCTGTTCTTCATTAGTCTTGGCTTGACCTTTAGTGTTCATGCCCTTGTCATAAGAATGTCATCCTGTTTCACGCTTATTTACAACCGCGATATACCTATGTTATCTTATCTTTTCTCTTACATACTTTTAGTCTTCTTTATTATATACAGTTTAATTATTGAATCTAAAAGAAATGATTAAGGTTGCTAAATAAAACAAAATTTAACATCAAACACAAGTCCCTTAACTTTAGCTCCCAATTCTTTCTACATTTCCATAAGCTTCAAGCTAAAAACTTTTATCGAAAAGGCAGCAATTTGCCAGTTAATTATCAAAGGATCTCATTATCAAAGTACTACAGACTTTACCCTTTCGGTATCAAGTATAAAATTGTGGCATTCGGTTCAAGGAGAAGGATAACTGACTCCGTAAAATCAGGATCATGATCCAAATGCTCGTAGTTGAAAGATAATTAATTACGTGAACGTGTGGCGTTGGAGTGTGGTGGAAAGCACTTGGAAAGTTCGATATGAGGACGACATAATGAAGCAACAATCTCGGCACATTCAATGAGAATCAAATATCGAAGTGTATCGTGATGTAGGCGGAAGGGTTTTATCTTTAATGGTGATCCTATGGGTTTAGGGACCGGAAGAAGTTAAGTTCTTTGATTGAGAAATGCTGATACCATGGCTTAAAAAAATATGAATATACACACGTATTGGTTTTTCTTAAATTGGAAAAGGCTACACCAAATGAGATCTTCTAATGTACATTTAGTACTAGAAGCACCTACTCAAGACCTGCATAAAAGATACTGATACCGCAAACGCATCCCTGCGCCCAATAAATTTGCCGAATAAGGGTGATATAAGGCAAAGGAGACAACAAGACGGCAGCAAGCGACAGCTAAAGCTGACAATGTTTAATAAATGGCGGTGATATTCGCTTTCGATGGTAATTACGCTGCTTAGGGTAACATTATCATCTATCACTTCGCCATGTAAATTAGCTCCTTCATTAATCAAGTGTGCATGAGAATCAAGTATTTGCGAAGATTATTAATGTTTGATGCTTGACGCTGAAGTACTGGGATGCAATGAAGTACGCCATTTGCCACTACCCAGCCAAATCCCTGAGAATAAATGTCCTGCATTAAAAGTAGGAAGTATTGCGGTGCTCCTGTCGCAATTTGGATCAGCGAGGCTGAACCTACTGCACATGGTTAGGAGCTAGCTGTGGGGAGATGCTTTCAGACTCTTGGCAGTCGCAGCAAATGTGGTGGAATATCCTACATTTAATGAAGGTCCTTTGTTTCGCTACTTACAAACGATTGCCCCGGGTGGCAGTAACTACTCTTAAAATAAATAGTCTTGTGTTGAGGTGCACTTAAGTGCTTCTGAGGAATTAATTGCTTTTAAGCTGGTAATTGCGCTACAGTGGCAGAAGAGCCATAGAATACATTCCGAAGGTCAGACACCTCTGTTCAATGCTTCCCAGTGCATTTTCACATAATCTCATAAATTATCGATTCATTTCCTCTCTGCTGGCAGAAGATGCTTAAGACAATTTGCATAAATCATTAAATGATAAGTAACATCACTTCCAACAGGAGAAAGGCCGTTGATAGTATCAAGTCCTTATTGACGTGCCATTAAGGCCATCAGTACCTACAAAGTTTACAACAATTTGCAATGTGCCAACATGGGGAGAAGGCTGACTGTAACAGGTGCCAAGAGTTCCGAAAAGGGGGATATTTGGTGACTGTGTGTGACTTTCTTTACAGCTTTTGTAATGAATTCATGCATGGATTGTATGTTTAGGTGCTTGTATGATGATGACGGATGACGGTAATGCCAATGTTGAGTATATCGACGTTGTCGATTGAAGTTTCAATTAAGGAATTTCAAATTAAGCTAGAGCCGTTGATTGAAATCCTTCTGCTTCCTTAATTTTCGTGAACGAAGTAGTTTGTGAAATTAAGTTTATTGTTTTGACAGTTTATTGTATTGAATGTAACTGAAGTGAAGTAAAACATTGCAGTATTCTACATAGCGGGACACCAACTCCGAAGAAGTTTAAGTTTAACCACTGTATCCACTGAATTCCCAGAGTCGAACCGCTTCTCAACATTGGCGCGATTTTTATCTTTTTAAGATTTTGTGTAAAACAAAACCTTATTAAAATGGATTCTTTTTTTCCGGAGGGGAAATCTTCCAAAGACGCTGGTACACATGTTCCAGCATGTGGGATTTTTACCCACTAAAACCACCCCTTAACTCCTGTCCTTTTCCCCGCGGAACCAATACAAAGTACTTCGTTGCTCGGTGAACATGTTTCTAGCCTCTCCCTCCGCCCGTCGACTGCCTTTCTCGCCTTCTCTTAATCTGGACTGAATCCGCCCTACCATGTTGTTTACTGTATTCCAGCTTGCCAATAATATTTTAGGATGCTATTGTGCCTCCCAATGTCTCCTCCAAATTTTTCCTTTCCTCAGCGGAACACCGTCGCAGCTGGTACAGTTGGATAAGTCGCCTAGTTTAAACTTATCGAGGCATTTACGGTAACCGCCATGTCCGGTGAGAAACTGCTTGAGATCATAGTTTATCTCACCATGCGTTCTCTACGTCCAATCTGTGCGTCCATGGACCCTTTTTCCCATGTTCCCACCATTACTGCCACCCGCTTAACGATTTCTCCATTCCAGTGTTTTTCATTTGCTGATCAGAGGAAAAATCAGGTCCATCATAGGTACGTGCCATCTCATAGGTACCTGCTAAAATATCGATCGACATCATTCGGGCTACTGCATAGGCCGCTTCGTCCGAGTCTTTATATACTCCGCGCTCATCATTTGAGCATTGCATGGGGTATGCAATGCAGTCAATCAAATTGGCGCTGCGTAAAGCAGTATGGAGCTCATCACTCTAGCTATAAACAGTCTACGAGTGCATCGCGGGCCCCCAACATTTGATGTCATCCTTGTCAGGGCGGCGCAACAACCGGTATCCCGTATAGGCCTGCCTTAATAAGGAACTCCAGGCATCCCGTTTTTGCGCCGAGGTCGACCAATTCAATATCCCTAAAAACTGTCTGGCGTCCTGACCTACGCCATCCCTCCATCTTAGGCAGGTTCTGCCTCGTCTTCTTTTTCTACCATAGATATTGCCCTTATAGACTTTACGAGCTGGATCATCCTCATCCTTACGGATTAAGTGACCCGCCCACCGTAACCTATTGAGCCGGATTTTATCCACAACCGGGCGGTCATGGTGTCACTCATAGATTTCGTCGTTATGTAAGCCACGCAATCGTCCACCCTCATGTAGGAGGCCAAAAATCTTCAGAGGATTCTTCTCTCGAACGCGACCAAGAGTTCGCGATTCTTGTTGCTAAGAATCCAAGGCTCCGAGGAATACATGAGGACTGGCAAGATCATTGTCTTGTACAGTAAGAGCTTTGGCCCTACGGTGAGACGTTTCGAACGGAACAGTTTTTGTAAGCTGAAATAGGGTCTGTTGGCTGACAACTACCGTGCGCGGATTTCAGCATCGTAGCTGTTATCGGTTGTGTGACTTTCGACTCTAGATAGGAGAAATTATCAACGGTCTCAAAGTTGTATTCTCCTATCTTTATTCTTCCCGTTTAACCAGTGCGGTTTGATGTTGTTGGATGGTTGGTTTTCGGTGCTGACGTTGCCCTTATATTGGACGCCTTGGTGCAAACATTTTGTAAGCGCTGCTTGAAATTCTGTCGCGCATCTATCATCACTCCAAGGTATTTAATTGCTGACTTCACAGTTATGATCGATCAAAACGATAGCCGCATATTTTTATACATACTGAGTTAGCCAGCTCTGGTCACCTGCACTGTGGATCGTGGTTCACAGCTAGAATTGGGACTACGAAAAGCTGGATTGTATCGGTTGTAGCTGCGCCAGGAAAATGGGTTACCATTCGGCAGCACATGGTACGGTAGAACGTCTGCACCGAACGGTCAAAGCGGCCCTATGTTTTAATGTACCACAATGACAAGAATTGGACAGAAGCGCTACCCACGGTATTACTAGGCCATCAAACAACATTCAAAGAGGACCTAAATTGTCCAGCAGTTGAGTTAGTCTACAGTACTACCTTCCACATACCAGGGGAATTCTTCGTTACCGAAGACATCCCAGCTGACTCCCACATAGTCGTTGAGCAATCACCGTCAATCACCATCGTACCGACTGATTCGTGTACAAAGGCTTGTTTACTTGTACTCGTGCATTCATACACCAGGACAGCACAAAGTCACAAGCAAAGTCTCTATTTCGGCCCATACCCAATCACAGATTGCATCAACGAGCGCGTATTTAAACTGAAAATCGCCTGGAAAGAAGCAACGATCTCGACGGAACGTCTTAAGCCAGCGTACTTCCTCAAAGCAGAATTACCTGAATCGTTAGACCTGTTAACATTCAGGAAACAAAATTCATATACGGCTGTATCTGGAGGAATCATAAAAACATATTCTGGTCCACGAACGAAGACAACTTCCCAGAAAACAGTGTCATTAGAGAGGGCGAATGTAATTTAATGGGAAGTATTGTGGGACATCATTTCGAATGAAGACTTCTTAAGTTCAACCACCACATCCTTCTAGCGCTGTTAGCCCTCCTCTTTGTGCCTCAACTTTAAATTGAATTTTCAACTTGCGTAAAAGTTACTACTAGTCACGGTCCAAGCTGCCCAATTTTCATGTGGGCCAAAGCACTACTTTCCCGTTTCAATCTCATTTAAACCACTCGAGTGTCGAGCCATCCTATGACCCACCTGGATTTCATATGTATGTCGGCATCCCAGTTCCACCCGGCAAACCCCATCGACGTATCCAATCCCAATTTCCTCGAAGTCGCCAAGAAATCGTAAGAATTCTTACAAATGTTCTACAGTAGTATCCTGACCTCCATCAATGGACCTTAGGACCGTTGAGTTGAATATCAATTCCATCATTGTCCGAGCTTACCCGAGCTCGAATTATTCCTTGTCGAACACAACTCCCACATAATGCGCCTTTGCGAAGCCAGGTTGCACTCTTAAGTACAAATACAGCTTTCAAACCTTCAGCCTCTCCTCAACTGTCGTAACCTCATTTCTCTTCCAATCTCCTCGACGATGTTAAATGCAAATCCCGTCCTATTACTTCTATGAAGAAATCCCCAGCAGATCAGTCCGCCAGAGAATGTTAACCTTATGTGTAGGGGTAATCGCAATGTCGCTCTGGCAAGTTCAGGAAGATTAGAAAAACTTTTCCCCGCATGGGTAAAACAAGCCAAAAGCGTAAATTCTACCTCAAACCATATTTCTGTCCGAAAAGGCGCATATCCTGACAAAATAACTCCTCCCGCACATCCACAGCCTCGTTTTCGTAGCTGAGATCGTCTAATCGATTCCTTGATTCCAATCGATCTCACCTTTCCTCCCCATCAAATCAACACAAAACCTCTTCACCTATTCCTCCAGTCACCTGGATTACCGGGAAAGCTTCTCAGCCATCAATTTTGTCACAGCGTCGGTCGTAACGCCTTAGAAAAAGAAATCGGTAAGTCCAGACAAAACCCCATCTATAGTTCTAAAAGTGGTTGCTCCAAGCATGCCCATCTTCCTATCCTCAATGATTCTTAACACTTCCACCAAAAGAATATTGCCCTAGGCATAGCTCGTCTGAATTTCTATTTGGACGAGCTTTATCGCCATTTGGCCCATTGCAAACCTTTGCCCCCTCCCTCAAAATCGGTGATGTGCCCGAGCCCACTGTAAATAAAATCACCTACCTACGCGTAACATTGAATTCCCCTCTTTTCCAGGAATACTTAATTCGAATGCACTAAACCATAAAACTAGTGCCTGCAAATCCCTCTCCCCATCTTAAGATACAGCACCCCTAAACCCCAGAAAATTGGGCTGTTTTGTTTAGAATCAGCTTATCACACTTCTCCTCATTTTTGGGTTCACATCCTGGTCTGATACTTCCTTGTTGCAAGTAGAAAGACTCGGCTTGGAAGAACAAAAGGTAATTATATGTTGAGGTTACAGTGTCAAGGTTGCTAGATTTTGGTTAACCCTTTTCATGAAAAAAGTGAATTTAAACTCAATGTATCCGTCAGCGGAGACAACACTTTATGTGTCCACAAATTGTCCGATAATTCTTATGGCTTCCCCGTTGATGCACACAAGAAATTAGTGGTCTATCAAAGAAGAACCCTGGCTTCTCTACTTTGAATCTTATCTTCAACTCTCTTTGCACTGTTTCTCTTGCAATGTAAATACCAGTAATTCTGATTTTCACCCTCCTAGGTTCTCAAAGATTGGTGTTTCTGCCTTTCCTACCGAGATGAATTGAGCAAGTTTAAGCCGTTCTGCTGACAAACCTCTCTTTTCATCCCCAAAGAGAGGGGAATATCTGTCAACAGCTGTTCGTCTCCTGGTGTTAGAACGAAAGAGGGTTGACGTAGCGGCTGGCCGTCACTGAACAAATTTGTCTCATCTTTCCTGCTGCATGTCAGGAAATCTTTCAGATTAATGCCCAAGTAGCTGATTGCGAAAAATTTTTCTGATACACTGAGAGTGTCCGTATATCATGTCTGCAGTCTTTTTGTGGCATGTCCTAGAGACACCAAAGGAGGACAACTAATGGAGAACGTTTCGTTTTCAATTATTTGTGTGATTGTTCTACCCTGCCATTTGAAGCGAAATTTGAAATTTATCTGGGAACTTGGCTTCAGATCCCTGGTCCATCTTGATTGTTATGGGGGTGCCAAACTCTGATGAATTTCTTTCCTTTTGGTCTGGTTTGCATCTTTTGGTATTTATCTCGTAACGTAGGGATTGTGACTCATTGTGACGTTTCAAGTGCTTCAGAGTTCCTTTGACATTATTAGAAATTTGTCGATAGGGATGATTTGAAGCTTTGGACCTGTCCAGCCTTAAAAAATCACTTTATGGTGCAGTTTCGAAAACATGTCCCATATCAGTGGACTAGGTAGAATAGTGGATTTGGAATAGTATCGCGAAAATCTAATTAAAATCGATTCAATGTTTGTCTGTCCGTCTGGTGAAGAAATTAAGAGGGATTCCCCATATATGTGAAAGGGGAGTGTACACTTTTTTCACAAAATCTTGTCAGGTAGGGTATCAAAAGAAAGGTGACGATTATTGCTTTTCGAAATTAATCATATTTGCGATGTCGGCTTAAAGATAGTGGATTGAGGACTTAAATGTGTACTCCGAAACGTGAAACAGGTCTCGTTCTCAGAACTGATCCAACCGAAAATTCACAATGGTGCAACAATACGAAATCTAGGCCTCAAAAGACATCACGTTCCGATATCTACTCAATTTTTTTTATGGGTGGAGGTGGAAATCTTAAAAAGACCCTACTGCGCCAGATTGCAGCAATGTGTGGTATTCTTGCTCACTAAAACCACCCCAGATTTCCGCCCATGTCCTTGCCGGACCACCGTAAAGTGTTATTTCGCAGTAACAACTCTGGTTTACAACAGCATAACTGAGTCACGCGTCCTTCGAGCTTTCCGGGCTCGTTGTAGTTCCTGCAGCTTTTCCTGTATCGCAGTTATTGTTGCGTTTACCACAATCCAATTTCCTGCGGACCTCAGCATCTCCTCCAGGAAATTATGGAGTCCAATAACTGCGTTGAGGGCGTCGTTTAACCTCTCTTTTTCATCCGCGAATCTCGGACAATAGAACATAACACGCTCTGGGTCCTCGGGTGTAGCGGCGCATTTGGGACTGTCTGGGGACCCATCCAAGCCGAAGCGATGCAAGTACTTCCTATATCCACTGTGTCCCGTAAGAAACTGCGGTAGGTGGTAATTCAATTCTCCATGTTTGTGCTCGACGCATCTCTCAATACACGGGATTAGTGTTGCTGCCATCTCCTGTACAGCTCCTTCTCCGATAGAGACAGTGTGCCTCATTCGCTAGAAGATCCGAGGAAATCATCCCCGCAATGACGTGTGTCGCCTCACCAGATACCGTCCCATATGCACTGCACACCCTCAGCACGATTGACCGGTATGCCTAATTGACCCTTCCCTGGTTCACTGTGTTACCCATTGCGAACGCTCAAAACAGAAGCCGCGAATAGCAAAATTACATCGGGATAAGCAGCCGGCGACTAGATTTTGGCCCTCTAATATAAGGCATCATCCCTGCTAGAGATGAGCTAGCATTTGCTACCTTTTCGCGCGCATGGTCCAGGAGCCCCTTCAAGCTCAACTTGGCATCGATCATTACCCCCAGGTATCTAATGATTGATTTTGAAACGGCGTCGTGATTACCAACACGGATTTTGACAGTGTTGTTTTTCCTGGAATTGGTAATAAGGACCGCCTCCATCTTATCCTCCGCCAGGTCCAATTTCACCATTTGAAGCCATACTTTGATGGCGTGAATGGTTTCGCTTGGATACGGTTCAACGTCCTGGTGGTGTTTTGCATCTACTACCACTGCTAGGTCGTCCGCAAAGCTAATCAATGCTGCTTCCTTTGGCACGCGAAGGCCAAGCACTCCGTCTTACATTATGTTCCACAGCAGGAGTTCCAGTACAGAACCTTGGGCAACACCTGCAGTCACAACATATTCCTTCGGCCTGTCGTCCGTCTCATACCAAAGAAATCTTTCCTAAAGGTAACTCTTGATTATCCCAGTTAAGTAATCAGGGACGCTTAGTTTAGCCAGAGTGCCCTTGATCTAACCCCAGTTAACCGAGTTAAAGGCATTTCTGACAGGCCGATGCCTCGCGGGCCAGAAATGCACTCTGCGAAACCCGTACTGCCGCTCCGATAGACCACCAGCTAGCTCGACGAACAGAAGCAACCTGTTGTATATCACCTTCTTCAGCGTTTTCCCCATAGTGTCTAAAAGACAGACAAGGCGGTATGAAAAGGCTGCGCTGGGTGCTTTTTGGGGCTTCGGTAGAAGAACAAACTTCTGCGTTTTCCACTGCGTGGCAAACACTCCTACCACCATACATATTCAGATGTACTTATAAACCATGCAGGCCTAGTTTTAGCTGCCTACTTCAGGCCTTTTTTCGGAATCCTATCCAATCCCGGAGCCCTATTATCTCTAATTTGTCCACAGATTTCCCGTGGTTTCTTCTCGGTAACCTCTGAGATTGCGAAGACGTCCTGTTCCACCGTTCGTTGAGGTTCACTTTCTTCCTGTTCTGGTTTCCTTCTGCTCTCTTGGCAAAGCCTCCTCGCTCGCAGACACGATGCTTCGTGTCATCGCAGCGCGATTTTTTGGTTCTACCAGTAGTTTGATTTCCTGCTATGGTGAAATTGAGTCGCGGCATTGTAGAGTCGCGTGCCTCAATTACCCGTTCACATAATTGGCTCATTTTTTCCAGCGTCGTTACCTTCGGGTCGTAACCTTCATCTAAAGCCACCAGCAACGTCTTTTCTACGAAAGCTCCAATCGACCACCCAGCTATTCTGAGTTTTCCGCTCCTGATATCGATAAAGATGGCCTGGTAGTCATCGTTGGTGTAGTGATCACTCATCCGCCAGACCATCCCTCTCGCCAACGAGGTACTGTGATAGGTTAGATCGACAATTGAGCCTAGCTCTCCCTCGGAACGGGGGCACGCATCCAACATTGGCTAGTACGCTGTCCAGCTCCGCGAAGGTTTCAAGCAAGATTTGGCCCTTGGTGTTTGTTACTCGACTTTCTCACGCCCACGCGTTGAAATCGCCGGCAATGATTTCGGGGCTGTGGTTCCTAGCATCCAACACCAAGCTGTCTATATTGCGCTAATGTTGCACTTGGAAGAGCATAAGAGCTGTAGATATAGACGTCCACATTCAACTCTCGAATGGTTTGCGAGAGCAAGTCTCGTCTCATTTCTCCTAGGAGACCTGCACTAATCATTTATCTGAGAAATGTACAAATTCAGTAAATCTACACATGCCCATGTATACGTAAGTATATAGATATAGGACATTAAGGAGGCCTTTTTTTTCTGAGAGAAATATTATACATAGATTTACATGCGTATTACTTAAAATCCCTCGTTCTCCAGGATCAACGCAATTATTTAAGTATTGCAAAATCTTTAAACAGGACAATTGCGATTAGGTTAATTCAGTGGTAATGTTGAAAAACCAAATGTACATTGTGTCATACCCCCTGTGGCGTGTCAGTGGGAAAGAGAAAACAAAACAGTTTCACAACAATTACCACGAATACCAATAGTGACCGAAAATCAGGATCCATATAAAAGCCATCTCCAAATATTTTCCGTTCTTCCAAATGAGGCAAAAACTCGCATGTAAAACACACACACTCGGAAAAGTATGCAACATCTGTTTGTGTGCCACGTTCGAACCTCAATAAAATGTCGGAATATATGGTATTAATCCGTTTCTGGTGATTCCCGAAGCAATTTATTGCGCAATTTACACGGCCACATTGTTAAGGGGGCAAACATTTCTGATTACGTTTTTAATCCGGCCATTAACTACAGAAGTAATGTAACGGTCGATAATAGAAATCATTACGTGAAAATGCACTTAATGCTGGAGTTCGCCCCAAATAGGGACGGCGTCCTTGTGCGAATTTATATCGATTGGCGTCCAGCCAATAAAATGGATTTCCGGGCATAAATTCTCGAGCTGGTCAATGAACGGCAGTACATCAAGGTTTCATATTAAAAGGATCGTTCCAGCGTTTACAGGTTTCGGAGTCCTTGGTGAACTACGAGCACACGTAGCCTGTTCAGGAAATGTTAAGGTAGACAAAAAGTTAAGAGCTAGGTTTTAGAAAAATGAGTTTAGTTAGAGTATCTAATACCTGAAAGCGTATATCAAGGACACAGTATTTCACTCGAACTGCTCCTTGATATAGCAACAATTTCGCTTCTGCTCCAATCACACTTAATTTAACAGGAAAAGGCCTCCATTGACCGCCAGAAACTTTCTGCCTTCTCGGACACAAATTCCTCCGTCTAATGAGGAGACTGACAGTCGTTACCCTTAAGTATTGTACTTTCACAAATTTTATGTTTCAACTTTTCATCGGGATTTGTTGCTCCCTGTTTACGCATTCCACTTGGAACTTTTGATTAGTGCAAAAGCAAAGCACAATGGTTGCCGCTTCCAACATTTACATTAAGTGGATGATTCTCGCGAGTCCTATCTACATTCATTTCGTTATTTCTTAACTCCTACCCCGCCCCCTTTTTCACCCGCTTTGTCCAACAAAAAAAGTTTGTTTGTTTCTGTTCGTGCTTTTTAATGGCTATACTAACATCGTGAACTTTTTTAAAGAAAACTTTAATGTATTTAGTGCTGAAAGTGGAGTCAAGAGACGGGGATGACTTATTAACGGATTACCAATCTGCAAGAATTTCAATGAGGGCAAGATAGTTGTTAAATGGAAATGAGTGGTGATAGTGTTAAGTAAGAGAGAAGGATAAGTTTTCGTGGATATCTGTTTGTGTATCGTTATCGCGCAACTAGACAACTTTGGGAGCGAGTGTTTTGGGTGCAAAATTCCAGACACAATTTATCCTGACAGTGAATTGCTGATGAAATTTCACCTTTAATGCTGTGAGTCAGTCAATGGGTCCTTAACGGGTCGCTACGATATGGGGAATGGCGTCCTGGAGATTCCCAAGCAAGTAGTTCTGAACCCCTAGCTGGCATAAAACCTGCGTCCTAGGTAGTAGCCTCGAGGAAGTGGTCTCGGTGAAGGGCGAACTGCTAATGTGAGCCTAGCTCTGCCAAGGTGGTAGTTGCGACGTGTATCAGGAGCCAGCCTCTTTGGGACCCTGGTCTTTTAGTGCGAATTCAACCGGTATTAGTGGACCGCGTTGCCCCGAGCGAGCGCTGATCCGTCCGTGAGTTCCGGGATCAGCTAATCGTAGGTCAAGCCTAAGAACTAGGGTAGGGGCTTCGTCGGCGAGGGTATACCTGCTCCTGACGATTGCAGCCCGCTGCCTTGTACACGATGCGCTGGTAAACAACTTAAATGCCGAACAGAACCAAATCAAACAAGGAGATAGTGGAAATGGAGGGTGAGCTGGCTACGTTTATTCGCAGCACGAAAATATGCCGCCCGTCGCAGCGCCCAGCGACGGACGCTACAAGGGCTGGAATACCCGACCAAGCATCCCGAAATGCAGACGGAGAGAAGGACTCGCAAAGTGATGCGGCACCTGCAACCGACACAGGAACCCGGACCTTACCACGCAGTACTATAATTACAGAGGTACAGAAACTGCCGAAACAAACCAAATGGTTTCGAATATTCCGAGTGGAAGGGCTGTCGACTGCTCCGGCGCAAGCTGAAGAGGAAAGGCTTATTAAGAAAAGTGTAGCAATTGTGAAGCGCATGCGATTTGCGACGTTCCTCCAGAAAAACGTCAGCAAAGGGGTGAAAAACGGGCTAATACAACTGGAGGAGCTCCTGGACAGGATTTCATATTATAGGCTGGCATGGAGAGTAAGAGAAAATCCGCGAGAAGCAGGAAGAAAGGCCTCCCAACGGGAACACTATGAGTACCAAACGGATCGCAGATAGCCCATTGCAAAGCGAATTGGGGACAAAACGAACGAAGGATGGGACATCTGAAGGAGACTTCACTCAGGTACTCTCCAGGGCTCAAAAAAAGAAGGCAAAGAGGAACAAGAGACAACAACATATCGCGCCATCAGATAAACCTCTGCCTAAAATTAAGGTGGAGTACCAAAAGAAAAGATGGGAGACAAAGGAGGACTAGACTGCTGGCTCTACTTATTAAGCCGACGGAAGGCAAGACTTTTGCGAAAGTCCTCAGTAAAATCCATTACAAGATCAAACATGAAGACAACGGAGCAGAAGTGTCTTTCATTCGTAAAACGAAGGGTGGTGAAGTCCTAGTCGAACTAGATGACAATAAAGAAAGTTACGTTCTGTGAAGCAGTCAAGGGGCTTCTGGGAGAAAAAGCTTTGGTTTCCAGCCTGGAACCCACATGTTCTCTGGAAATGCGAGACCTTGACTGCCTCACAGCAATGAATGAGTTAGAAGAGGCCATCAAACGCGAACGTCCAGAGGTAACCAATGCCCGGATTGATATCACCTCTGCGAACTGCCGAGGCCAAAAACTAGCTGTGGTCGAAGTTGGCGAGCAATATGCGAGGAGGCTTCTAAACAGCGGGAAAATAAGAATTGGTTGGGTAGGGTGTAGGATACAAATATGGGCTGCCACAACTAAATGTTACAGATATTTGAATTATGGGCACACATCTGCAACCTGTCGATGACCTGAGAGAGGGGCAACATGCCGTAAATGCGATTAGGCTGGCCATAAAGCGAACATCTGCAATGAAGAGGAAAGCTGTGTCCTATGTAGGGACCGTGGCGCGACTGATGAGAACGTTGTGCACACTGCGGGCTCGGGGCGGTGTCCAGTCTTCAGAGTAGAATTGGAAAGAGCTAAGACGCAGTCAAATCAGATTCGTATCCTACAAATCAATATGCAGCGGAGTGCAATCGCTCACGAGTTGCCAGCGCAGTTCGCTATGGGAGCCAAAGGTGATTTGGTACTCAGCAGTGAGCAGTACTGAAACAGGGGCCCAGTTTCATGGCACCCTGACATATCAGGTACTGCTGCCATATTGATTCGGGACGGCACCCTCCTTAGGGTTCTTAGCGAAGGTCAAGAAGATGACTTTGACTAGATTCGGTGTTCAGGGATAAGGTTTTTGGAGAGTACTCCTACGGTGGCGCTGCAGCCGACACTGTCGCAAATTCAGTTATGAACCTGATAATGACGGCCTGCGGAGCCTCCATGCCCAGCAGGACATCGAGACGTGGCAAACCTTCTATGTATTGATGAACATTGGAAATGCAGAGCTCCGGAAGGGGTGTCACTGGCTCCGCGCTTAAAACAACGTCTAAGCGACCGAAAGGGGGCATATACCATAATGACCGAATGCAAATCAGCCAAAAGGAGGTTCACAAACTGATGTTCCAACACCGGCCAAACCAACTGCTCGGCGCATTTAACGCTTGCCTGAAAGAGGGCACTTTCCCTGTTCGTGGAAAGGTGACGAGGCTTGCAGTCATCCACAAAGAGAAAAGCGACCCTGAGTTGCCGTCTTCCTACCGCCCACTATGTGTGCTTGACACTAGTGAAAAAAATGCTCAAAAAGCTCATCAGAAGTAGACTCGCTGAAGCAATATGCACTGCTGCAAATTTATCCTCGGCAGTTTGGTTTTAGAGCAGGGACATTCACAGTTGATGCTGTCATGCAAGTCATGGAGGCCGTTCGACGAGCGGAGGCACATAGACGTCGAACTCGACGGCTGGTGCTCCTCACAACGCTTGACGTCAGAAACGCCTTTCATTCCGTAAGATAGAAAGATATTCTAGGCACACTAGACAATACCTTCCAGGTGCCGAACTAACTCTTACGATTATTGAGGGACTATTTGAGGAACCACTCCCTGCTCTATGAAAGGTTAGAGGGTCAGAGGAGGATGGAGGTCACATCGGGGGAAGCACAGGGATCCATCCTAGGGGCGGACCACTGGAACGCTCTCTATGATAGTCTACTTAAACTCGACATGCCAGAAGAGTCACGTCTGGTCGGTTATGCTGATGATGTCGCGGCGCTTGTTGCTGGATACACTGTCGAACAGGCGCAAAGCAGGCGTATTGATGCGAGGGATAAGCGGATGGAGGACCAGTGATGGTTTCAACCTTGCACTGGAAAAAACCGAAGTAGTCATCCTGACTAAAAACAGAATTCCGACCCTGCGTCCCATATCGTTCGGCGAGTCGATAATCGAGTCAAAATCAGCGGTAAAGTACCTCGGGCTGTCTATTGACTCAAAGATGAGATTTTTTGAACAAATCAAAGCAGCCGCGAACAAGGCTGCAGCTGGAGTTTCGGCGTTAAGTAGGCTAATGGTAAATATTGGGGTCCTACGTATAGCAGGGGACGTCTCCTGATAAGTTCAACGCAGTGTGTCCTACTCTACGTCGCAGAGGTATGGCTGACGCTCTTGGTAAGAAACTATATCATAAACGCCTCGCCCAAGTACAGAGCCCACTATTGAGGTACTCCTTGGCCACTTGGTTTTGGTTCGGCAGACAGGACTGCCGCCCCGCCTTCCCTACCGCTACCTCTGAGCATGATAGCCAAGAAGTGATCAAGACACTTAGGTCCAACCAGGTGCACTCTAAACTGGTATGGTCTTGAGAGACTGAATACGCTCGGTTCGTCCAACAAGGTCTGGATATTCTGGGTTCCAGGCCATGCTGGATTTTGTGGCAACGAGGCAGCGGACGAACTAGCCAAGAAGGAAGCAGGGACGCCTTTACCCGGCCAGAACTCTTTTGTGTACGGCTTTAAGCGCGGTACGTCCAAAACCATTACGTGTGATACTCCTAACTGAATAATCCGCAATGCGTTATCGTTGGTACACTCATGTAAGCTAGGGGGGCCGATGTTTTGCCTGCCCTCTGTGTCTACTTGACTGCGAAAATCTACAAGTATGATTTCGATATAATACTTGGGACAGGCTTCGAGGGTCCATTCAACTGCCTCGTAGAAGGTATCCTTCTCCGGCTCTGCAGTCTCCCCTGTAGGAGCATTAACATTAATAAGGCTTATGTTTTCGCTTTCGCTTTTATCTTCAGAGCCTATAACAGCAGGCTTCCTTTTTTGGCTGACTAAGAAAGGGTATCGGCTTGCTGCTGGGTATCTGTGCAGGGAGCGCAGGTTCGGCTTTGTGACGTCGGTTTTCAAACCTAACCTGGAGGAGCAGTTGGTACAATTTGTCCCGTCTTTAGGCGCGGGAGACTCGCCTTAATCTTTCTTCATCTGCAGTTTTTCATTAAGAAATAACTTCCAAGAATCAGCAGGGGGAGGTGGAGATAGAGTTTGGTAGTAGCAGGCGTTTCCCAGGTTGCGCCCTCGGACCTATAGTACCTTTTGGCCGCTTCAATTCAGTTTACTTTCGAGATTGTAAAAAATCTCGAAACATGCATATTTTTAGATCTCATGAGCTGTGATACTAGAAGTCATTTCTCGGAAATTGGGTCAGGAGGGGTCCCACACTGACTTAATTCCAGGAACTTTTGGTCACGGTGGTGTGTTCAACAAGAAGATAGCAAAATGGGAATTTGAAAATTTATCAGAATACAAATTTGATGTTTTAATTAAGATAAAATCCTCTAGAAACGTATAAGAAAGTTAACAAGATTTTTAACACTTGACGGAATTGTCCAACCGCACCTATTTCTACAAGATTGTATCGCTGGTTTTAGCACGCAATAGTTCCGAAATGTAATTCGCATGTCATCATTCATTCTCACCGTACAAATCTGGCATTTTCACGTGGCGTTAGCAATCAAATATCTAAGTCTTCTCTCTTGACACTTTCTTCCTTTATTTATTTTGCAATGAAATCAAATCTGGTGACTTGCCAATTTCCGCACGCTGAAATGACCACTGCCGTAGGACTATCAGCATTGAAGCGTACTTTAGTTGAATTCTTTCAGATTTGGACGAGTCACTGAAAGGATTTAGTCGGGGATGAAAGCACCAGAAGAAATGGGGGAAGAAAAGAAAGATTCACCAGTCATTTTCTCATTTATATTACCGGTGTGATTTCTTCAGGACGATAGTGAGGATGTTTCGTGTTTCGTTTTCTTTATGTCTTAAGTGGGGTTCAAGTGAAAGGACGAAATCTGTATGGTCATTGTCCAAATGAAATTGTATTTTTCTTCCTAGTTTGCTACGAAGCGTTGTGCAAGTTGGCTGCTCAAAGGCGTTATGCAAACAGAGGAAATTTATATTTATACATCTTGAAGCACCTAAGAAAGCCGACAATGGGATGGAGTGACTAAACCCCCAGTTGATACACGCCCCTAAGCTAGTCAGTCCCCGTGTTTAATTAATTTTACGTTCTACAAAATGTACTCAGATATTCCGTTCCATTAAGTATTTTGTTCATGGAGTAGTGACGACTACATCGCATAAACTAATTAACTTAATTCGGAAAGGACAATTTCAATAATTTTCAATTAGTAAAGTACTTTTCGGAGTACATTTCACTATTCTCCTGTACGTATCGATGAACAAAGGACTTGTTCGGTTAGCTTCAGTGTTCGTTGCTTCTGTCTGGGATGTTTGCAATTGTTGTAGACTATTTTGCAGTTGCTCCCGTTGGAAGACTACCTGCCCAAGAGGAGGAGCAGTTATCAGGAAGTTGCCGATAGTCGAACCCATGTTTGCAAGCATGTTCGTTTTCTTCGTGTAAAGCCGACCTACGCGGATGGCTGCTGTGACATCACTCGAAACTCATGTCATTAGAGCTAGGGTTCCGACATTGTAAGCAAACATCAGAGTGCATCCACTTGAAGGAATTTAATTGAGTTCTCGTTGCCTTTGGCTGTTCATTATCTAGGTCCGCTTTTCGCCCGATGCAACGTTCTTAGTGCAGTACAATGCTGAATGGAAATTTTACTTTTGTTGCTCAAGAGATTCAAGTCCTGGTATGTGCAGCTCTATTCTACGAAATTCAAATTATTCATTAATTAATTAACCAGTAAATAACGAAAGTAGAAAAGATAGGAGATAGCCATATTAAATGTTGAACGATTCTTTCCATTCGATAAAAAGGAATCCTTTTCTGTATTCCGCAAAATAGACCATATCGTGCACACCTATAATTCGAACAGAAATAACTTCCTCATTATCGAGTTTTGCATATTAGTTTATTCACACTAAATCCAGGCTAGCCCTAGTAAGGAACTCCAGACATCCCGGTTTTGGGCCAAGGTCCACCAATTCGATATCCTTAAAAGCTGCCTGGTGTCCGGACCTACGCCATGCTCCATCTGAGGCGGGGCCTTACAGACTTTCCGGGCTGGATTATCCTCATCCATACGGATTGAGTCACCCGCCCACCGGAACCTGTTGAGCCCGATTTATCCACAGCCAGACGTTCGTGGTATCACTCATCCATTTCGTCGTTATGTACGCTACCGATTATTACCTCTGTCATATATCTAGTGCGAACAGTAACGGTAGGTTTCCACCCAGCAGGGATCAAGTTTAGAAATAATAATTTATCTCGATTGGAATGTCTAATTTAGAAGGAATGGTGCGTGTCCACTCTAAAATATTTTAGAGGACTTTGTATGTCATCGTCTCCAGCTTTCGACAAATGATTCTACTGTTACCATTTAAAGATCCCATCCCAAAAATATTTAGCATTTCACACTGACGGAATCATCAAATTCATCAAATGGTCCTTGGTAGTGCAAAAAAGGCACAACACGCGACAGTCACCTTTATACGCACCCTACAGAGAATCATGCATGAAATCTACAGAGAGAACAATTTGAAATTCGTTATTTTATGGCTAATAAAGCCGTAATGAAAGACAGGTGATCTACATATGTAATATCACTTAAGTAATATCACGTTTAAGTGTTTTATCACATTACCATCACCGAGCGCGACTCAAATCTAACCGAATATCATAGAAATACCCACTCAGGGTAGTCTTTGATGATTGTCAATCCTACCTACGGGCTTGGGGACTGGATGTCCGGCAAGAGGTGTAAGATGATACTCGTGGAGGAGTTATCATCAGAAGAAGAAGGAAACACGAGCTCTTCCAAACTGATGGTAGTCAGCGCGAGCCTCCTCGAAAGAATCGAGGAACTGAAGCAGGAAAAGGCATCCATTGCCTAGCAATTGGATTACCAGCAAGGAATTATTAAACAATTGGAACAGCCATCTCTCGAAGGGAAGAATGCCGGTAACAACAAGGGAGCAGCAGCAGCAACAACAACGTCAGCAAAAACATGTGCTAGAAGTACTAATCGAAGAAGAGGAAGGCGACGCGGCAGCGAGAGAAAAGAAGAACTCAAAAGGATAAGGTCAGTGTTAGTCGTGTAACTGTCCCTTTGATAAATTCACAGGCACCCTCCCCCCCAACTACTCGCCCAAAAAAGGAAAAAAAACCCCGATCGAAGAAAAGGGGTTGACTCTAAAGAATACAAGGGCCGACAGGACCCTCACCTTTGCACAGAGCATTGAAGATCATGCGACGATCTTCAATCTCATTAAAAAAAGGGGCTACACGCCACAACAAGTCCACCAATAGCCTTAAAGATTCAGTTTTTGGTAATCCGTGGTTTCCACAGATAGAAAGACTCGGCTGACATAATGTGAGTGCTCAGTGAAGAGCACCCGCATTTGAAGGTCAAAAGCGTGCCGAACTTGGTCACGTGAGCTGAAAAGCTTCTTCATAGCCAGAATTCAACGCTCCCGTTAAAGTTGTAATCGGGGTTATCTATGGCTACTTTCAAGCACTCTCAAGAGATAAATGAACCATTCAAGGTGAAGTATATACTCCACCAAAAGATTTACTTTGTAAAAGTCAGTCCTATCCAGGAAGAGCCTTCAATTACTTCATTGTGCGCTACCACTACCACACGCTCAAGAAAAGGGAATATTTTAAGTAGCTCTACCCAAACCTGGAGGGGGAGCGCCTATAGAATTATTATGGAATGACTTAGAGTCGATCATCTCCACAGATAATGCACGCTACACTCCTGCTACAAATCATCCAGGGGTTACTCCTGATCACAGATAAGCTTCTGAAGGTCTACAGTAAAATAGGTGACACTGCTCCTGGTCTGAACAGAATACCGAACAAAGCCAATTAGCTTGCCCTATTTAAAACATGCATGCCAAAGGGACTTTTACTGTAGTATGTAAGCGGCAAATGTTGGTATTGCTACCTGAAGCCGGTAAACCTGTCATATTATATACGTAGACCCATACATCTTCTAGACACTACGGGGTAAATTTTGGAGTGGATATTCTATATACTCCCTGTTGTTAGAGCCAAAGAGATCTACCAGATCAACAGTACGGGTTCCGTAAGGTCAGGTCAACTGTTGATGTAAGAATGCAATACAGAAAGTAGTAATGCAGTTTTCGTCACCTCAGGAATGTTGCTGATTGACATCTTGACGAGAGCGAAGATATATAACAAGAATTCCTTCTCTCCTCAGTTGTAAGTGAAAAAAGCCGAAAGTGAGGAATCTATACCTAGATGACAATAACGGTGCAATCACGCAAAAAAGGTTTATCCCAATTGTAGAGTGGCTGGAGAGAAAACATGGGGTGATCAATTCTATTATAATATTACTCAGTTTCTCAATGGCCATGGAGGATACTGTCAGTACAGCACCTCACCCGATTGCCCAAAATGTGGTGATCACGTATTCTTTCCTTGCCAATGGTTCGTGGAAGAAAGGAGAAACTTAGAGAATAGGCCGGGAGATGTTAACCTGTCGGTTGGAAGTGTATTGAGGCAGGATATCTTAGTGATTCTTTGCATGCTGGGGGGATTCTTCTTTTTCTATAATGGCTACTGTTCGCGGACACTTTGCTTAGGTTCCTGGCGGATACAAACTGTTTTGCGCAAGCATTTGTGAACTAATTATCGGTAGGTTTGTGAGCACACTATGCAACCAGTTGACAGGTAATCCACAGTTGGTGTCTCCTTAATGGATTCATGACGAACGCTAAGAAAACCATACTATGCCAACCGGGCACTTAAGGAGATCCTAAATCTATCCCGCATTCATTTAGAGGTGAAACGAAAAGTAGCTAACGACCCATATAGGCTTGATACTAACAGCGCCCACAAAGGACAATTATGGTAATGGTTCAATCTCTTCGAAGAGTTATGCCTTCTATTGGCAGCAGAAAAATGTTTGCGACAAAAAGGGCTTCATCATATGAAAAATTGCGTTGCGAGAAACGGCAAGATTGCTTGTAAGGACATTAACATATAATACCTCAAAACGACTATAATACCTGTTTGGCCCTTAATGGGGAATCGTTGTTTACAGAAAAGTATTTTGAGCATTTTAGCTCAATCTACCTAGATCAAGTAATGGTAGCCAGGCTTCGTCTGGATCTTCCCGAGAAATCCAAGTTCTGTGCCTATCCACTTACTATGAAATCTTATATTAATGTATGGGACCATGTACTACTGCCGACCTTATTTCTCGGGAAAAGCTCCCAATATCTGCCTGCCTACCAAATCCTTAATATTGCCTTCCATTATATATACTGATTTTCAATCACTCCTTAAGCTTTTCTCTGAAGGCCTTTCGCTCTTTTTCTGTAAAGCAAAACCTTATTAAAGTCAATTCAATGTCTGTCTGTCATTTTCCCAATTTCACGGTTTTGATTTTTTCCCTTAGCAGCACTGATGGCGTGTTTTACTGTTAGACTTTCTCCTTTGGCATCCATAAACTTTCCCTCCGCTTTATATTTTACGATCTTTGGCATTGCCAGAGATCTCAGAGTTGACGACGTTTTTTGAATGCGTTTTTTCCTTGTTCCTTGAGTACCCCCTGCTGTTTCTTCACTTGAACACATGAGGTCGGTGTTACTACCGTTTTTATCGTCCAGCGGTCTGCTTTCGGTTTGGTTACTAATGTTTTCGGTATATTGGTGCTGCTCTTAAACACCTCGTTCTCAACAACTAAAACACTAGTGACCTTAGATGCCACGGCGACCAAGATGTCCACCACTGAGGCACTACGGTCGGAAAAGATCAACGACAGGGAGCCCGCTTGTTTACTACCAAATGACGCCGGTACTGAGGTTTCGAGCCTCTGCACCGTAAGTTCCTCTGTACGTCTTCCATTGTGATTCTAGGTTCTGGGTATCCTTCCCATAGTTATTTTGGGCCACGCACCAGAGATAAGCGAACCCTAACCCATGACCAGTCCGAAAAGGAAAGTATGTGAATACGTATTTACACGTTAATAGGTATGTCTGTCTCTATCCGCCTCCTGGGGTCGCGCTTGATTGGAGATCTGGCGACTCTTCACAGATTTGTCTGTCTGTGACACGCACTTTTCTCAGAAACAAAATGAAACGAAATTTGGTGAGAAGAAGAGAACAGGCGTGAATTAAATCTTTCAACGTTCGGTATGAGGAGGTGTAATTTTTTTTTTCACCGAATATAGTCATGTTGGGTATCAAATGAAAAGCCTTGATTAGTATTTCCGAAACGACTCTTAGTTTTGACAATTGTTGGAAAGACGGGGAATGCGAGGGGCCGAAAATGATGATTTCTTCTACCCAACGCAAAAATCTGAAAGAAAAAATTACGAAGCTGCCTCTCAAAATACTGTCCGTATCGATATCCGCTCCGTTTAAAGTTACTGCAACCCAAACGAAAGTGGATAGTTTGATATGTTGAATATTTATACACATTACAGGCTACATACAAATGGGCATTCGACAACACATCGCACAGAGATATAAAATGCTTCGGGCCGGGGCTACACATAAATCCAGCTAAGGCCAATATAGTACCATTTACTAGAAAGCGCAAACTTGATCCCTGAGAGCCATTAAATTACCTGGTATGGAGCTGAAACGAGCAACAGAGGTCAAATATTTGGGAATCACACTAGACCAAAAATTACTCTGGTAAACATATGTTGAAAACATATGTCGGAAAGCCACAAGGGTTCTGATGACTTGCAGCTCCATAGCAGAGGAAAAATGAGGATGCACCCCGAAAATACTGCGCTGGCGCGGTAATCTAGGTAAATAGAATGAAACTGAGCACAACAGCCAAGAAGTTACATAAACTTCAAAGACTGGCTTGACTATGAATCACTGGTAAGTTAGTTCCGCCATGAGAACTTGCCCAACGGCATCCCTAGAGCCCTTTCTGGGGTTGGCCCCTCTACAACTGCACATACAGATGTAAGCATGGAGGACGATCTTCGAAATGTCCGGAAGTAATAGTTAAGCTGGAAGCTGCTTAGATCGGCGAAAAGTTGATATCCTTTGCAAACGAAATCCCGAATTATTGATACCAAAGGATGAGAGACGACTGGAATGCGAACCCAGAACATGGCGATAAGATTTCACTTCCATAAGAAGTTTTTAACACATTGGAGTAACAGGGGAAATTGGAAAAGAGTAGATCGGCATACAGCTTAATCCAGCAACTGATTACCTGGTACACCGCCGGTTCCCTTACAGTAGAGGCGTAGGCGCCGGGGCCATTAGTCCAAGGAAAACGTACTTTGAATACCGACATATTTTAGGTTAAATTATATACCATGGGCAGATGTGTCTCCATCCAAAGGAACTACGTTATATAAGGCAGAAGATTGCAATTCTGACCGACAGTCAAGTGGTGATCACGACGGTTATGTCTAACCAGGTGAACTCCAAACTGATAAGGGAATGCCTTGAGAGACTGAACGCGCTTGGCTTGCTCAATGAGCTGTGGATACTCTGGGTTCCAGGTCATGTTGAGTTAGAAGGCAATGAACCAGTTGACGAACTGACCAGGAAGGGAGCAGGGATGCTTCTACATGGATCAGCAGCACTCTGTTGACTCAGAAACGGGTTCGGGTTTATAGTATTAAAATATGAACAACTGAGGCAACTGTACTGAATGGGGTAGTCCAGGTTGCTTACGAGGAGATACGAAACGTAGTGGCCCAATTCATCACAAAGAACTTCCGGATTAAAGCACTGTCGACTAAACTTTCACCTGCTTTCTATAGACACTGTCTGCAGATTCTATGCGGAGTGTGACGAAATATCCAATATCCACGTTCCTGCTAAGTACTTAATATTGCGTTCCCGATCCCCATTCTGATTCCCAATGGCTGCTCTAATTTTTTTTCTATAGCCCTTTCACTTCTGTTTTTTCCTACAAAAATCTTTTATTTGATTCCAGTCAAGAATATTCTTCATCTTTAATATCTGACCAAAATCTCCATTTGTCTTTATCTTTATTTTTTTCAAAATTTTCTCTGCATAGTGTTCTTAAAATAAATAACATTGCTTTTTATTGTCCACGTCCTTATCCCTCCCAATTTCCCGGACAAAGGTAAGCCCAGTAGCCAATAGCGAGTAATGAGGTTCTGGCTATCACTTAAACAGGTGAAATAATGTGTAGTGGGGGGGGCATTGAAATTAATTAGTCAGCAAGGATCCAAGGATGTACTGTGATTTCAGACAGACTTTCTGAATTTCTTTCGTGTGATTGAATAAACGAGGACAACCAAACATGTGCAAAAACTGGATTGTCATCACAAAAACTGGCATTCCCTGGCCTTGGTATGTCCCCATCATCACGTAAGAAAAGTAGGATCCCCATCATATTCCATCGCGTGCATCACTACCCTGCTCTGGGGCTGCCGTTGGTATCTAATTATACATATATTAACCACATCCCACTCAAAGATTTCATTTCACTGGAAATATAGCAAATCGATAAAGTACGCACTAGATGACACTGGCAGTGTGCCATTGTCATGTCATTATTGCGATGTTCGCATTTATAAGGATGACTTTCATTAAAGGATTTTGTTCATGTGCAGAGTTAACTCGCAAAAAACCCTGCGTTGGGTATTGATGATGATAAATTTTATTTCATTCAAATTTGAGAAATTGAGTGGCTCATTTTTCATCCAGCTAAAGGGACGTTAGGGCAAAATTTGAAGGAGGCATAAAAGATACAATTATATTGAAGCAAATAAAATCTGCAGGAAGATGATTACGACCATAACATCAGATAGGCCACCTCCAGATAAATTTCTTCATCTGCTCTCACTTTGTTGCCTTAAAATGAATCCAAGATTGTGGCAATAGTTAAAGTGTAATAAAAATGCAAAATCGTTCGTATAAAAGACGAATCTGTGTGAACTGTAAATGGCACCGTTAACCCTCTAATTTCCTTCTTTTCTTCCTTCGCAAAGGCCAAAGAAGACGTGTTGTGGTATGCGTGTGGCAGAGATACTTAAGGAAGTATGGAAGCGTGCGGTTAGAAGAAACATCCTAGAAGGTTATAAAAAGGACATTACGACGTACATAACATTCTGAAATAAAATGGGGAGAATGGCGGCATAAGGTAGTTCAGCTTAATTAACCGGAAAATGGCGTTTATATAGTAACTCAATAGTTTCGTATATGCCCTGCTGAGGAAGTAAATATGTATGCCCATATGTGCTCACTGAGTGAGAGAAGACAGCTTAAATGTACATAAATTTTGCAAAAAGTGCTCGTTCCGTCATCATTTATCTCCTGATTTTCTGCGGAGAGTGGGTATGCAAGCTGGGAGAGGCTGAGATTGTGAATACTTTGGAACCTGTAAATGCTTTAGGAAATTCTAAAAGTACTAAGTTGTTTGTAAAAGTCAATTACGTTAAAACTGCAAGTTCCACTTGTGATGCGTCCACGCGAGTATATGTGTCAATCCATCTAAATTGAAAGTTTCCATTCAAACAACTTTGCATAGCAAACGTCATTATCCCTGATCCTTTCATTGCCATTGCGTACCAAATGCTAATTAAATGTTTTACAACTGCCATCGCACTGAACGCCCAGCTAATCAAGTTTGCCTACATTCCTCGTTTCATCAAAGGGCTAATACCAATTCATTTTGGATCAGAATGAAGCTATTTGGGGAAAAAGGTCGTAAAAAGGCCATTCACTCATTTACGTCTACTTTTCCATTTAGATACGGTCGACAGCTTGCATGAGTACCAGACAAATGGGAAAATTTCACTCTTTAGTGATATTAATTTAATTCGTTTTAAAAGGAAGATCAAATCGGTTACAATCCAGTTGCCAGCGACCTTCTTAATTAAATTATTTACGCATGTGATAGTCCTGTTTAGAGCCAAATATCGAAATCGGTCCTATGGTCCCATATACACGTGATGAAAGCATCAATTTGAACAGCTTCTAGGAAGAAAGATTACAGTGATTTTTCATGTATTGGATAGTAGCATAGGATCAAGGCTATTAGATATAAATAAGGTATTTGGATCGATGATTTTTTGGGTATTCGAGCTTATCTAATTAGAGAAAAACCCACAGGATAGCTCTTCAACAATGGTTATGTATCATCGACGACCCAAAAAGTTTATTCTCAAATAATTTTGTGACTAAGGTGTTGAGTGATGTCTTCCATTCACTGCAAAAATGCTGACAACAGCAGTCCTTTCCTTTCACTATGTAAACCCTCAATTAGTGTACAGATATTTGATCTCTTCGATGAACTGCGCGAAATAACACACGCTGCACTAACATTAGTCCACAGTCCCTAGGTCGCCTGGCTGGAGGTGCACAAAACTGCCGAAACGTGCTAGGAATGATATACCAGGGACTCACATAGCAACAATATACCTTCCCAAAGAGCAGTGATTTAGATGCAATAGTTCAATCGAGAATTAAAGATTTGGCTGCATATCTGTGCAGGTTCACAGGGAGAAGCGAATATAGGTACCTCGGAGAACCCTTCGAGTGAAAGCCCACCGAAATTTCAAAAAGAATCAGCTGAAATGGCAGGATCGATCAAGGAAGTTGAGTTTCCGCCCACAGAGGAGAAGAAGCTGGACAAACAAGACCTAGACCTTTTAATTGCCATGCCAAAGGAAGAGGGCGTCACTGCATCATTGGAGAAGAGCTCCAAAAACTAAGAGCGAGCACTAAAATCGCCCCGCAAGTAAACCTCCACTGTAAAAAAGCTGCATCCGCAGTTAGCGCAAGAATTACATTGAAATAGTGTTGGTTTAAGAGCCGTGGGTGTCCCGGGGGGAGATTCGCGCTTTAGAAGAATGTATGTAATTTTGGATTCCACTTCTGAGAAACCAATGGACTGCTAAGGGAAAGCACAACCACTTCTCCCCGGCGATGCCAACGCTCACCACGAGATTCGAGGAAACAGCGACACCAATCGGAAAAGTAGAAGTATAGAGCACGTCAACAGTTGTTACCAGCACCAGGTAAAAGGTGCTAGATACAACTCTAGAGCACACTTTGATGAACAGGGTTGCCAAGAGTTTGCGGATGTCGGATGTATTCTGTATGTCGAGAAACTTGGAAATAAAAAGAATAATTAGGAATCACAAAAGAACAGATTGGGACTCCTATACAAAATACCAAAAACGTGGCACATCTACAGATGGGCGGTGACATCAGGAGCAAAATGCAACTGGGAGCATTTGTGGAGGATCTCAACATAGTCATCATTGTTGACTTTGAGGGAAGTAAAACGCAATAGCTCCCGTCCGTCCAGTCGCTGTCTATGGTTCTGAGCGTTGGCCGACTATAAAAGACAATGAAGGGCGTCTTGCGGTAATGGGAACGAAGGTGCTACGTTGGACTAGTGGCGTCACACGTTTAGATCACATCCGAAATGAGAATATCCGCGATCGTTATGGGGTTGTCTCAATCGTGGAAAAGTTGCGAGAGAGGCGTCTTTGATGGTATGGTCACGCAATTCGTGCAAACCAGAATTCACTTGCCAAGATTGGTCTGAACATCGAAGTCGATGGTAAACGACCAAAAGACAGACCTAAACAACGGTGTCTTGATACGCTAGATGGGGATTTAAAAGCCTCGAGATTGCACCCAGATCACACATTCGATAGAGCCAAATGGCGAAGCCGATCACGACAAGCCGACCCCGCTTGTGAATGGAACAAAGACTGAAGAAAACGCAATAGCTCCAGGGAACTCTGGGAAGGGATCAAAAGACACCACAGAAGGGAGAAATATGATGATATTCTATGTGATAGAACCCAATCTGGATTAGGGATCACTAGTAATTGATGTAGGAATACGGGACTGCGCATAAATGCAGCCAAGGCAAATATGGTTCCATTGAATTTGGAGCACTAGCTCCACCGCTTATTAGATTATGGAGATGAAACGAATAGCAGAGGTCCAATATTTGGGAATCACACAAGACAAAATATTACTCTGTAGGACCCATGTTGATAACATGTGTCAAAAAGCTACTAGGGCTTTGATTCCATAGCAGAGAAAAAGTGGAGATGCACCCGGAAAATGCTGCTCTGGATATACACTGCAATAGTAAGGCCAATGATTACCTATGAGGCGGTAATCTGGGTAATCTACCAGCAGTTATACAAACAGCAAAGACTTGTCCGTGTGTGTTTCAGTGGCGAATTCTAAACTGGTGCAGAAATGCCTCGCCTCGCCCTACGAGCCAGATCACATTGGGTTACAAGGCAATGAGCCATCGGATAAACTGGTTAGAAAGGGAGAACGGATGCCGCTATGTTGGTCAAAGCTCTCCTGTGACATGGAAAAGAGGTTCAT
The DNA here is from genome assembly GCF_905115235.1 of Hermetia illucens. Classification (NCBI taxonomy): domain Eukaryota; kingdom Metazoa; phylum Arthropoda; class Insecta; order Diptera; family Stratiomyidae; genus Hermetia; species Hermetia illucens. The sequence continues at coordinate 164,296,355 of NC_051850.1, forward strand.
GGCTAAGGTGCTGAAAAGCGAAGAGGAACTACACTGAACGAACCTACCAGGAATGAAACAGTCCAGGATGCTCAAGGGGGAATAGGAACCAAAGCGCTCGAGATGCCGTTTAAACTTTACCAGAAATTGCCTCCGGGTCATAGTAGGAATATTCACTGGTTGCTGCAGGCTGAATTAAAATCCAAACTCTGACGAAAAAAGGAATTTTTTTTCTCCTAAAGACAGTGCGACTCAATGGCTAGAAGATCTAACCATATTTCTTGCCATAAACCATTCAAACTTACTAGATGCTATCAGAAGGGCACTGTCACTATGAGCGCAAGTAGATAGAAAGGCGAATCCCTTCTTCTCTGGCTTACGCGCTGGTGAACCCTTGCGACTAGACAGTAGCCTCATGTAAAAGTGTCAGTCAAACCACCGCTGCTAAATTCAGGGTGTAACTGTATCTCAGTTTCTATTATACATGCTTCATATCATCATTAGCAACCATGAACGAAACCTTGTTAACTTATTCCGGCCATAATCCAAGTGCTCTCTAAAAATTAGCCTAGCAACACTACTCCATCTCTGTTTTCATCTAGGTCGACTTCAAGAGGACCTCACATCTGCTAACTTGTATGTTGATTATGTCGTCTTCCATGGTTGGTGATTAAGATCGTGCCCTCATTATCCTTTTCATCAGGTCCAGTTTTACCATTCGCAATCATATTTGATGATATGAGTTCCTCAAATATATCTCCATGTCTTGGATGTACTTCGTGACTACAACATACAGCTTTCTCCGCAACTCTGAAGCCGAGTACTTTATCGTATATTATGGTTTAACAAAGGGAAGAAACTCCTGTCTTATCAGCTAACTCTTTTAGCCTTCCATCTCCCTCTTTCTATGGGAATCTCTCCATGATGGCATTCTCGAATATCTGGTTTTCGGTGATAAAACCAACTTCCGTCTACTCCACTGTGTGCTAAACACTTTTTCCATCATGCACTAATAATAACTCCTACCGAACTCAGTGGTGAGGCCCTAATAGCTTACCTGAGAACTTTATTAAGAATTTCTTTCAATCCCGGTGTGCTCTATAATAGGTCCACAATTTTGCCGTAGTTGCCACTTTCGAACTGCAGCTATTGAGAAGACGCCTCGTTGAACTCGAGTCTGAAATTATTTTTCCCATCGCTCTAAACAGGGTATATTGTTATCGTTCATAATGGTTTTACAAGAAGTTCCCCATGGGCTGTTACTGCTGAGTTCGCAGTAAGATACAGTTCCCGATATATTTTTTGTTTGATCCGTAAATGTGGGTACCTTTGCTCCAGTTTTCGGTCATCTGGCTTTCTATCTATTTCAGATAAAGTCTGTTCGTAGACCTCAAAGTCCCGATTTCCTAGTTTGAGCAGGACATTGGCGTCCTACCGAGAAGACAAGGTTGACCATGACAATCTCGAACGACTTGGCTATGCATTGACACAACTATCCTACCTTTCTATTACCGTTTTTTCGGCACAACCTTGTTGAAGTCACCGAAAATTTTCTTTCATCAAAAGTTTAACATTAACATTAATATACGTAGATTGTCTTCTGCGAGAACGCCTCCGCCTCCGCCGATTGTCAATTTATCCGTACCTAATATTGAGAGGGATGGTTTGGTTTTAAATACCTGGGCATAGCTTACTCATCTGCTTTAGCAAGTTCGGCGTCATCGGCTCCCTCCTTCAAGTTCGACCTTCACCCAATTCTTCGACAAACATCTCGCAAATATATTTGAATCTGCAAATTTGATTAGGGTCCTGGGGTACACCCTACACTCGGGTTACGGGGGTTACGGGTTATCATGAGTAAAATCCATCCGTTTTATTCTAGCCAAATTAGGGGCAAAATTTTCTGTACGAAATACTTAAAAAGATTTGCTGAACTTTCAAGCCTCAGTATGCGAGCTCTTCAGAAAGATTATCTTATCTATTGAGACCACGTATTTACTCGTATTTTTTTTATAAGCAAGGATATCGCTGGCTATATACCAATTTAGAAATTAAACGGTAAATACCATCCATAATCTAAAAATGATGACGTTGTCATCATCAGCTGCGTCAAATGACTCAAAGCAATGACCATCCTAATCCCCATTACTATCTTAACGTTTCTGTCCGAAATAATGTCCGTAATAAATTCAATCAAGTCATCTTCTCTGTAATAATAATCGCGTCATTCCACCTTAAACACAAAGTCTCGACGATAAGATGATTGATTGTCATGGGACATGCCATCTTTCGTTTAGACAAAGAGCTTAAGCTGATCCCACCTTCATACTTACACACTTATCTGCCTATATGACATGGACGACAAAAGGCGAAACGAAGGACCCGACATTTTCGTTGAAAATCTTAAGTCAGAGGAAATTGAAAATTGAAAATCATTCTCAAAATAAAATGATTCCTTCTGCAAGGAGAAAATATCTTTAAAATTTTCCGATTTCAATATCATTGGGGAAAAAGTACGCGATGTTGGCGCAACGAACTATCAGTAGCGGAGGAATTTATTGAAAGGAGGATGACTGTCTCAATTGGTTTAGGGGTGGAATTGTTGGTATTGATATATCGTTGAATTTATAGTAGCAATATCGACGAATAGTTGCAACGAAGACTAAGAGCTGAGATACTGAGGAACTCTGTTTGGTGTGCCAACCGAACCATCTCCGTTGGATTGTTTGCAGTCGCAGATAAATGGCTACATTGGAACAGGGTTGTAACGATACCGGTTCACCACGAGAACGCCTAACGAGTAGAGGTGCCCGAAGCATCACCTTAGTAAGTAATGTGATATCATATCATTTTATGAAAAAAGTGATATTATAGAGCAATATCACAAACATAACCTTCCATTACCTTAACCGTGCCTACGATGTAACATCATCAACATCAAATATTAACTCACGGCAACCGATATTATCAAATATTTCTTATCACCAGAATAATTTTCCCTGCATTTATTACATTCATAGCATAAAGTACCAAATAATTATCAATGAAGAATGAATAAAAATGTCATACAAGAGTAATAAAAAAACCATAGATCCCATATTAGATAGTACAAGTTCACACGCAAGAAACAGGGAATGATCAATCAATGAGAAGCCAATCACAGAAGTGAAATCACCATCATTTTAATAGTGCAGTGATGTTTGGTAATATAGTGGTATTAGTTTCAGTGAGTGTTTGAGTCGCGCTTTGTAATGGTTATGTTATATTTCACTTTAAGGTAATATCATTTTTCTGGTGTGATAGAATATTCATCATCTACCCACCTCTACTAATGAGTCACAAGGTAAGAAGTCCAATACCAAAGCCAAGCTCAACGATGTACTACAATGAAGTCCAGAACCGTTAACGATTAGTGATCAGAAGGCAGAATCAACAAGAATATAATAATAGAAAACAAGCCTTGGTACTATCTGCGCTATCTGAGGAAAGGCATGGAAGCGGAGCAAAACCTCAAAAAGTAAAATCTCAAGAGTTTTACGTCTGCCGGTGTATACCATCACTCGTAAGGAACGAGAAGAAAATGGAAAACTTGTCAGCAATCAGATGTTCAGCCGACAATGGGTCACAGACGAATGAGGGGGGAGAATAGTATCTTGATGTTTGAAAACAGTACTAATTAATCATGAAGTTAACAGTCATCACGAAGATAGTCCAGATAAAGCAACATCCGCAGTTTGCAGAGGAAGACATCGAGATAGTACTGGTTCAAAAACTGTGATGGGGTAGCTATATGACTCAAGAGAACAAGCTAAGTTCTAGTGGCATTTGAATCGGGTTACTGCCCAGGAGACGGCATCCTGACCTAACTGAAACAAGTGTGCATTTTGGTATCAATTGACCAGAGGCACCACTCAAGAATATGCACGATTTCTTGAATTTATTATTAGTAATATATGGTTGCCATTTACGCCTTGATGGCGTATAGCGCGGTTCTTCGAAATGCGCTTCATCCTCTCCGAGGACTTCCCGAAATGGCACACCCTTTCTCTACTGTTTTGCGCGGAGTGCTCTTGGCGCGGTCCACTCGTCGACCATCTATACTGAATGGCTTAACCGGCAATGAAATTCTCGCCCCTCCTTTATATAGCAAGTAGGTCTGTAATTGAAACCAGTACCAGGCATGATTTCACTACCCTGAAGAATACTTTTATGAGTGAGTTTGTAAGAAACTGGAGCGTTCCGGATGAACTTTCTATGCCGGATCACAGAATAAGTCGATTTGATGGAATGGATCCAAGTGAAATAAAAAAATATCCTTCCAGACTCAGTATCCCGAGGAGTCTGAAACCGGGCAAAATAAACCGGGGACGGATCATGGCACCAAAACCACGAATGATCAATAACAACCCGATCAGAGAAGCAAAGGGTATAGTTTTAACAACTCCTGTGAGAGGATCAAACGGAAATAGCAAACACCGCTCTATTAGGTAGGGCCAATTGCAGCATAATATATTCAGGACAATAGGACGATGCAGTAGATACCAAAGAAATATCCCTATATGCGCTTCTGAGCATCGAAGATATTTTTAATAGCACACTGAGTGCGAAATACAGAATGCCCTCATCTGCCAAAGTGTCATAAACGCCCCTGCTTTTTATATAGGCAAAATACTGGAAAAAGAAACGAATAGGGGTATCGTCAGGTATCATTTCTTCAACATTTCGATGACAATGTTGTCTGGAGAGAATTCCTCTGTGTCTTTATAAAGCTGCTCACGAAACCAATCCCACCTTTCACAAGAGAAAAAGGTATGTTCGGCTTGGTCCAAACTCTATTGCACAACACAAAATCAGGAGATCTTGCCTTCCCAAGCTTGTGCAGCTAAGGTTTTGAATAGAATTAAATGCTCTTACCGCTAATTAGGGGTGTTGAAGTAGTCAAGCTTTTAGAAGAGCTAACTAATACTGACATAACAGTGCAGGGGTTTGCTAACTATACAATGCTAATCTGTGGAGGTAAATACGAAGATATCATATCTGATGGGATCTAACCTAGGCAAAGGATTACTGGCAATTGAAGCGGGAGGGCGAAGTTAGGTATCAATCCCGCCATGGTTGCCATTGTACCATTGAATACAGTAGGAACCTTGAATATTTGAGGGTCATCAAAATATAGGAATTGGTAGCTAACTAGAGAACAAAGAGGCACGTCAGTAGTAGTGTAATAAGGGTTTCATGTATTGCAGGTCCATAGCGAGAAAGAGCGATGCACTTCAAGAATACTTCACATGTGTATTACTGGGTGTATTTATGAGTAGTCCTATCGGCATTCCCTTTGAATAGTTCCTTTTTATTTTCACATCTTTAGAATATCCGGCAGTATCAATGGGTCAAAAAGCCGCCTAAACCGAAAGATTATCAATATTCCTTGTAAGGGTCCTGGATTAACGACGCTAATGGACAGTGTGGGAAAGAAGCCTCGAAAAGGAATTTAGAGTACGAATTAATAGTGGATAAAATCCGAATTAATTGGTTGCTGGGGGTCATTTCGTCTGTATGGGTGAGGATGATCCAACCCGGATCATCTATGGTAGAAGGCGTAGGCCAGGGCGCCCGACAGTTTTAGGGATATCGAATGGCTGTACCTCGGCGCAAAGCCGAGATGTCTGAAGTTCTTTATCAAGGTAGGTGTAAGGCCGATACCGTTGATGAAGATGAATGAGCAGTAACAATAAGAAGAAGCATAAATGATAGAGAGGAAGAAAGTGTGGCAGTCTGTAATCTACGAAAAAGTGCTCCGAGCTATTGGATAAGCATACCAGCATATTCCAAGTGAAAGTATACCCCTTAGTTAGCTAACAACGTTTTTGAAAGAAGCTACAGGAAGCAGAAGCTCGCTATTTTAACTGACAACCAGATTTAGACAGTCAAATTTAACGGGAGGAATTCCCAGTTTTCACGGCAATGCAAAGATGCCTGACATTTGAATACTCTGGGTTTTTGATCATGTTAAGAAAGGGTAACGAAGTATCGGAGAGACGGTATTCTATGGGCCAAACCCTTCAGTTGAGGAAAGAGAAGGAACGATTGGGGAAATATATCACGTGAAGCCCCTAAAAATGTGAGTGCCTATGTATCAGACAAAGAATTTCTTATGCTGATATGACCCAGTTTTAGATGCTAATATCATATCTACCAAACGGAAATCCTGCGATACATAAACGTATCTGGTTTTTTCGTTAGACAGGGGAGTCGATTACAATAGACTACTTCGGTCTGAGTGTTCATTGCCACTCTTCAACAACACATCGACATGAAATAGCCAAGGATCAAAACCTGGGTACCACGGTGGTCGCAGGATCATTTAAACCTCACCAAGAAGAGCATTAGTACTATATTGAGGATATTCAAAGTACATTCAGGGTAAACTATCACTTAGAATAGGTGGAGATATTTGATAGGATTATCTGTGGAGAGCAGTGGTTACATATTCTGGAATAATTTCTGGCTCTTATGGATAACAGGAAAATACAACTACGAAAATATTTATGACAGGATGAAAAGCTAATGCACTTAGAATCACTAGTCATCTTAAAATCCGCTCAACGGTCAGTATTGACAATTTAAAAAACACTCCGTTCCTCATTTTCTACATTGTTTCGAAATAATAAATGTTATCAATTTTACAAGTGGTATAAACGGCGTAATATCCTCAAAGTCAGGGTCGGTACGTTCCTTGTAGATGCGCCGATAAAGCTGGTATTACCTTAGTGTATATCTCCGCTGTAATATGGTTCTAAGCACCACTATACCAGCCTCAAGGTGATAACTGATTTAATGAGGATGGTTTTCAGCAGTTTGTATGAAGCCTGAAGGGAAAAGTTATTTCCTTTCCATTTTACAACCCTCAACCTCGACCCTCGTTTACCCTGTTAATAATAATAATATTCAAGGGATGCACTTTGTCCTAACAGAACTACTGTGTTCCTCCTTTTCCTATGAGCTATAGTATGTCATTTAACCCTACCATCATCATCATCAACGACGCAATAACCAGTATCCGGTCTAGGCCTGCCTTAATAAGGCACTCAAGATATCCCAGTTTTGCGCCGACGTCCACCAATTTAATATCCCTAAAAACTGACTGGCGTCCTGGCCTACCCCATCGTTTCATCAGAGGCAGGGTCTCCCTCGCTTTCTTTCATCAATACGGATTTTATTCGCAACCTGATGGTCATGATATCACTCATAGACTTCGTGGATGAAGACAGTTTGTACGTCTCGGGTCGTTCTTTCCATGACGTTGATATCGTCAGCATAGGCCAGTAGTTGGGTGGACTTAAAGAGGATCGTAGCTCTTGCATTTATGTCAGTATCATGGATCACGTTCTCCATGGTGAGGTTAAAGAGGACGCATGATAGAGCATCCCCTTGTCTTAGACCGTTGTTGATGTCGAATGGTCTTGAGAGTGAACCTACTGCTTTTATCTGGCCCTGCACATTGGTCAGGGTCAGCCGTCGGATACTAAATTCTCTCATCGTCGTGTACAATTTTACCCTGGCTACGCTGTAATAGGCGGCTTTAAAGTCGATGAATAGATGGTGGTGAGTTAATCGAACAATTTTTCCATCCCATGCTACAGAGAGAAAATCTGAACTGTTGCTGATTTGCCTGGAGTGAAGCCTCTTTGGTATGAGGCAATGAAATTCTGGGCATACAGAGCTATCGGGCCTAGCAGGATAGCGGCGAATATCTTAAAGGTGGTACCCAGCAACGTGATATCTGTATAATTGCTGCACAGCCCGATATTTGCTTTTTTTTGGTATAGGACAGATAATCTCTCGTTACCAACCGTCAGTCATTCGCTGTCCCACACCTCGAGCATCAGTTGATGAACCCCTTGGTGTAGTTGGTCCCCTTAATATTTAACCAATTCGGCTGTAATTTCATTGGCTCCTGGCTATTTACGGTTTTCAAGCCAGTAGATTGCACGGACTGTTTCTTCAATACTTGACGGTGGCAGCATGTGTTATGTTTTGTATTTTGGTTTTGCTTGTTGAGCAGTTCATCAAAATGCTCAACCCATCGCTCCAATGTGCCCATTCTGTCGGAAATCAGGTTTCCCTTTTTGTCTCAGCAGGATGAGCAGGCTTCATGCTGCTGACTTATTGGTAAAACTTACGCATCTGGTGGGGTTGCTCCCTGTAGTTTTCAAGTTCACAGATCTGTTGTTTCTTTTGGGCTTTTTTTTTTTCTGTGGAGTCGCTTCTCCGCTTGACGGAATTCGTCATAATTTTCTGCACGTGCCCGCATTCTTTGAATCATTACTCAGTGTGCAGCATTTTTTCGTTCCGATGCTAGCTTACATTCATCGTCGAACCAGCTGTTCCGACTTTTCTTCCGGCTGAGGCCAAGTATGTTTGTGGCCGTATCAATGATGTGGCATTGTAATTTAAACCCGGAGCACTATACCAACGAGATAGTGATCCGAGTATATAACGAGTTGTTTACCGTGTGGGGTTATCAGCCTTACTCAACCACCAACCTGGAGGACTAGTTGGTACAATTTGTGCCGTTTTTAGGTACAATTTGTGCCGTTTAGGTGCCGTTTTTAGTTAAGAAAGAATTCCCAGCGATCAACACGTGGAGGTGGAGATAGGCTTTGGTAGTAGAGCTGTTTGTGTTGGTTCAGCAGGCGTTTCCCAGGCTTTATGCTCCATTTTGGGTACCAATCCTCGTTTCGTCCTGGGACCTATTCTACCCTTTGACCGCCTGTTTGGTTGATCTGATCAGGTATAGTTTGTTGACCATTGGAACTTGGAGCGGTAGAATGTAAGGCACGAAAGTGACCTCCATTTCCTTTTAAGGCATCTTTCATGGTAAAATGTCGACCAGATCCTGCAAAGGTACTTTTACAATCTGAAGATATTCCATCCGTCTCACAGATTTGAAGATACTGCTTATGGAGTGCCATTTTTCTATAGTAACACGTTCTTTTCCGCGATGTATCATCCTTAGTCATATAAATTAGATGCCTGGCTCATTCCAACCTATTGAGCCAGATTATAGGCTACGCGATAGGCAGATTTGGTCAGACTTGCACTCTTGTGGAGAGATTTATCGGAAGCCAAAGCTATAAAGCCGGGCCAAGCAGATCGTTTTTTCAAAGAACTCCAAAACTATCATGTGGTAGTGCTGAATTCCCGTTGTAATTAAAAGTAACTTCAGACAAAAACTCCTTTCTTGAAGAGTGGCTGGTATTCAAAAGTCATAAACAAAATTCTCAGCTTATCGCCTGGATTCTTTACCACTCAGTTGCTTTTATAGCAAGCTGGAAATATTATAATTGCGGGGACTTTTGCCACCAATTTATCTAAGATATTTTCTCTTCCAGGTTCAGCTCACTAGCGGCACTAAGGCTCTTAGTAGTTGGATTCACATTCATATTATTTCAAAGGAGTTCAAAATCATAAAATCATTTCAAATGCATTTAAAGCACTAGGCATAGGATATACATATTTAGAAATATATCTACCTTACCTTACTTTATCGATATTTTTGAAAAATATCTCGCGAACATCCTTATCTTACCTTACAATGAATTTCCTGGAAAACTAAACGTCTGAGAGCTAACGTTTGTCTTCATAGAGCAAAATCTACGTACTTTTCATAAACATAAATCTACAATCATTACATCCTTGTAGCCGTAGCCTCTGAAAACGGAATCAACATCAATCATAACCACAGAAGACCCTCAATTAGATTACTTCGCCTCATACGAGATAGCTCAAAGGAGCACAGGACATGAAATCATACAGCTGGCCAACTTCTAAAGAACCTGGTTTCGGCATTCCATTAAAGGCAGTCGGAAGTGGTCGTCGAGACCAGAAGCAAAGGGAATGGGCAGCAGGCTCTGGACGATCCTTGCTTTCATTTGTGGGGAGCTTTTGTACGACGGAAATTATCATATCTTGGCTTGCACAAGTGGAAAAACTACACATGTAAAAATTTATCTCTGTCCGACTATGGAAATTAAACGTGTTCAAGGCAATTACGGGAGTTTAAGTAAAGGCCTGGGTAGAATATCAAAAAGTGGATTATCAAAATGTTGAGTCGAAATGTTGCAGTAATGAATATCTCTGTGATATCTAAAAGCTTAATTTGCGATTTAGGATATTCAACTGGGATTTTAACGGGACAAGTCTCAAGTTTACTTTTTTCGTTCGAAGGAAATTTTGAAAAGTGTTTGCAGCCTTACTCTAGAGTATGTTCATGTATGCTCACTCATTTGAAGTCTTCCTTTGAAAATATTTAGCACCAGAAAACGTAGTTAAAATCTAGATTTCGTTTGTGAATCTATTTTGAAAATTTAGTTGCTTTTTACGGATAAATGGTCAACCTCTCTGAAAGGTAATATATCTGGGAACTACTACTGCATTATGAAAAGCAGTTAAAAGATAACATGTATGGTATTACTAACCTGTTCGCACAGTGTCCATACATGTATTAGATAGTGTTTACGAAATCTTGTTCACTTTAGTGGAAGGATTTTCCATCAAAAACAAAAATATATCAATTACAATATCCACGGTTCCATGCCATGCAACTGTTCTCCCATTACATAGTGTTTTTGGTTTCACTTATCCATGTTCTTTATCCCATCTCGACTCCCCATCTAGCAAAATTAATGTGATTTAAATATTAATTTTAAATGATAAAATTAATTCCATTTTGAAATCCCATTTAGAAGTTAAATTTCCGACTAACGTGATGATGATGAAATATAATAACTTTGTACTTTTGTGTACCATTGGATGCATTTTACCCAACGGCTCAATACAAGCAATAGAGAAATTTTTGGTCATGCAACCTTGTTAAATTGAACTTTTGTTGTTATCGTGCGACAATAAACGCAAGCAAAAAGTTAGCTTAAGCGTCGCTTCAGTTCGTGGTCTTTTTCAAGTAGTACATTTCGCAGATTTTCCAATATAAGGGGATTCTTCACGTGATGATTTCCTGCTAAGAAAGAGGTTGGTTTTGTTTGCCAGCGGCGCGGCTCATGAGAAATGATATAAGGGCAGTGTTGAGTTAAGTATTGTAGAAGGTACAACGAAGCAGTAAGTGTCGATGAAAACAACGTATCAATTTATTGCAAAATTCTGCCAAAATACTGGTGTTCTTCGGCAATTTGCGGCTGGAGGTCTCGTAGCTCAACTGTGTACTGCGTCGACGATAGGGACCTGTTCGAGGAAAAGTGAACCCATGCAAGGTGGTGATTCAGGAAAAGCAAAATGAGAGCGGCGAAGTGTTCAGCAAATAGTATGACCACGAATAACATAAACGCAAAACAATTCTACGTTTAAATACGGATTTCAGAAAGTGAGTCACGAAATACATTCACTATTGGTATATTTAGCAAAAAGAGCTTTAGACAGGATGTTTGTAAGTAAATAGTCTTTTTTTTTAATATTGTATATTTGTTAGCAATTTATTATATAACAGTCCCGCGCAAAAGGAGGTCGGTGCTAACAAGTACGTCGTTAGTACAGCGAAAAGATTCACGTCTGACTTCGTAGGACTTCCTTCGATTGAATGGATTTACGAGCGAAAATCTCGCGCGAAGCCAATACTTGCTTGCAACGAGCGCGCTAAGCTAGCGGTGCCCCTGCTACTCCCTCTAAACAGGTTTCAAGTGGTCCATAGAGTTGATATTGTGAACGTCTACGAGGAATGTTTGGACGTCAAACCGTTTTATCACTCGGTGCGGAACGATATGTGGCTGCTCTAATGGTTTCCTCTTGACATCGATGCCGCGGAAAACATATTCACAACTGGCTCTTCAAGGCGAAAGGATGGTGGCCTTGCGGTGTGTGTCATCTGCTCGCCTAGATGCTCACACTAGCGATTAGCTCCAAAGTGGGCGCGCAGGCCAGTACCGATGCCCTTGATTGAGCTGGACGAGTAGGATGTACAGGAGCGTACCAAAAATAGAGAATCAATAACTGAATGTGGCACGTACAATAGTGGGAGTCCTATCCAGGACTGCATGTGCATATCGATCAACAATAGTAACGCAACTCCCGCAGCCTTCGCAAAGAGGATGCTTTATGTGATCCAAGACGATGTGATCAAAGCGAGCGTTAGATTTCCAATGACACCTTAGTATACCTTAATTGTTCTTTCCACAAATTTAATCGATTATGGTACTGATCCTTCCTTAGTTTAAGGAATTTGCCGGCGTTTAACTTTTCCATGACTAGATCGTACTCCTCCTTGTCCTTGATTACAACCGCATTTCTTTTGAATGCGTTTACGTAAAAAACTGGTTTTCCCTTGAGACCCCTGACGATCGTGGCTTCTTCGTTCCTCTTTTTGGTCCTCTTATTTTTGGCATCAAAGGGTAGTATAAGCCAAAGGTAGTATAGGTCCCAGAGCAAAATGTGGATTGGTACCCACGATGGAGTATAAAACCTGGGAAACGCCTGCTGAACCAACATCAACAGCTCCACTCCCAAATTTTATCTCCACCTCCACGTGGTGATCGCGAAAAGTTCTCTCTTAATGAAAAAATGCAGACGGAGAAGAAGGAAGGCAAGTCTTCCGCGCCTAAGAAATGGGATAAATTATACCAACTAGTTCTCCAGGTTGGGTAAGGCTGACATCCCTCTTTACGGAAAACCGAGATTTTACAACGACGAACCTAGTAACAAAAACCGACGAATAATTTGGGCATTTTCTCATGGAACGTGCACTCCCTGTACAGACCGAATGCTGCTTAGCGGCTAACCCAATATAAGGCTGACGTAACAGCGTTGCAACAGACGTCTTCGACAGGGAGAGGTTTCCTGGAGAAAAGCCACTACACTATATAATATAGCGACAAACCAGTAAACCATGTGCTTGAAGTCTCTCTCTCTTAGTCAGCTAGACACCTGCTGTTATCGGCTTTGACAAAATTAGCGACACGTTATGCACTCTGCGTTTGCGAGGCAAATTTCGAAATATAGTCGTCATTAACATTCACGCACCTACACATGAGACTGCAGAGTCGGAGAAGGATACCTTCTACATGGTAGTTGCGCGGACCCTCGAAGCCTGTCCCAGGTATAATACGAAATTCATGCTTTGGGATTTTAACAGCCAAAAAGAGACGAAGCCCGTATTCAGGCGGTAGGTTGGCTCTCAGATCTTACACAAGGATACCAATGATAACGGACTGCGGATTGTTCAGTTAGCAGTATGGTTGTCGAAAGCACTTGGTTAAGGCGAAAAGTGGTCCACGAACACTCGTTATCCTTACGCTTAAAACTAAAGAAGGAGACAGTGTCAAGCCGTAGGGTGTTGTAGGACCTGCATAGTCTCGCTACATGAAACTAAATAGCAAGCTCCGCGAAGGGTACTTAAAAAATGTCCGCACTATGTGTGTTATGAGAGGCGGAGCGGAAAGTAATATCCCAGTTGGCAGAGCAGTCCATCAGGCAATTGCAGAGTTTGAAAGATTACAAATATCAAGGAGGATACGGGGTTGCTACAGGGAAGGGGCATTGAGGGTGCAGAGTCGTGACGGATAGTCAACCTGCGGAACGTTCTTTTGCTAAAAAAGGGTCCGAGTGAATTTGCGTTGTATAATTTCAAGAGCGCGACAGTCAGGGATACGGAAAGGGGAAAAGACTACACTCCAATATTCAAGAATGTTTCTGACAAGGGAGTTGAATAATGTTTAGGAGGGCAGAATTGAGTTAAAGTCGGAGGGGGAACGTAGGATAAAACCAGACATTTTGGAAGTTATATTGGTGATGTCAATGAAGTGGGAATTGAAAGAAGTCTGTCGTCGAATATTACACCCAGGTCTTGGAAGGAGGTCGGTAGTGAAAGGGGTTGTCCACTAAGAGAATAGGAAAAGTATGTTGGGGAGGATTTAAGTGAATAGCATTTACAGAGGCATTTGCTGACATTCCGTATCAGCTTGTTGCCCGAACACCAATGGAGCAGATTATCAAGGTTGGTCTGCAAGAAAGCACAGTCTAGAGGAGACGAAACAGAGGCGAATAATTTAAGGTCTTCTGCGTAAGGCAGACACGGGCAGGTGCTGATGGGGGTAATTTCATTAGTAATCATGAAATGAAACTCGGCAGGAATGGTGTGAGAGGTAGGAGGGAAGCCAGGAGATGATTGAGGGAGGGAAGTTGAGTGGAGAGAGTTTAGAGAGTAGAATATTATGGCCAACAGTATCAAAGGCTTTCAAGAAATAAGTATAAATAGCATCTACCTCCTGTGGGGAATCAAAGCATTTAGCGACAAAATTGGTAAAGACCAGAATCCAGAAAATCGTAGATCTTTGTTTCACACTTCTTTTCGACAATGAGGTGACCAAAGTGCGCGGTCAACTAGTCGTTGACGTATCTTTCGAGTATTTTGGAGCAAGGGGAGAGAGGAGAAATGGGGCAGTAGCATTCTTCAAGACTTTTGTTGTGGAGGGGTAGGGAAATTTATTTTCTTCAGTTAAGACGGAAGAGTTTGAGAAGCTCATCCGAGCCATGTCCGACATTGGGGTCAAGATTACCAGTGAGGAACTCAACCAAGGAAGGCGTAAGGAGAGGAATGGCCAAAGATTCGAAGCAGTCTGCAGTTAGAAAAGGTTTAAAGGGTGGAGTGATCGACGAAGAAAACACGGAAGAAAAGTAGGTGCATATAAGATCGCAGAATTGTTGTGGGAAGTTGCAGAGGAGCCACCTAAATTGATAGAAGAAGGGAGAGATTGAGTGGAATTACGAGAATTGCGAGTGAAGGACCAAAAGAAGTTTCAGGTGACCGCGGGGAAGGGAGGCATCCGAACGGCTCAAGTGGTTAGATCATTGCGAAAGGTCGCGTTTCAAATGTCACTAGTGACAGAGGGATTGGTTATCGTGACTAGATTTCGGAGACCAGTCGGGCGAGCGCGATGCTGACCACATTGCCTTCTACAGTGTATTGTAGTTTACCGTTGCAGTCTTGAATCAAGTGCTCTAACATACTTTAAGGCGCTGATCCAAGATCGATTCTTACGCCAGCGATTATTATTATCATAAGGGAGGCCTCGAAGCTCAATATATACCTTTTATAGGCTTTCTTGATCATCAACTTCACAGTAGAGTGCATAGCCTTAAAGTTAGCAAGATCGACGTCATTAACTTCTTCCGCAGTGCATGTTTCAGGCGAATGTTATTGAGAATCTACGTTTTGAACCAAGTTGGCTTCGAACACAGGTAAGGAGGGGAAGAAGGGACATAACAGAAGAAGAGATCGGACAGGATATTGTGAAAGGTGCTAAGACCTTGAACACATGTTGAGTTGCTTAATATATAGACGTTAAAGTTGAGTTGAGACTGCCAAAGTTGGTTTTGGGGAAGTTGAACTTTGTTCAATGGAGTTTTGCGCGGTTTTAGAGTTTGAACGAGGAAGCGTCGCTTTAAATTCAGGGGCGTTGGGGTATTGAGTGCCAGTTTTGACATACGGGGATGTGGAAGGAAATAAAAAGGGGTGGCGCTCGGGGAGGTTGGAAAGGAAGAGATCGAGAGTGTTGCTCAAGGAGTTTTTGGTCGTATTGAAATTCAGGACGGAGCAAGCGTTCATAAAGGAAGAAAGTAGAAGGGAAGAATGGGAGAGGTTGTTGGAAGGAATTGGAAGGCCCAAGATGATTAGGCTAGTAGAGGACGGGGAAGTTAAAATCTACGTAAGGAAAGAAAGAAAGGAAAAGGAATCAGACAGTAAGGAGTTCAGACAAACTGTCAAACAATTCTTCATACAGGTAAGAAGGGCAAGGACAGGGGATGTCTACGCAAGATGCAGACGAGGAGAAGACGAGTTCAGCGGGTATGTATCTTTTATTTCAATCCGTGTGTGGACTTACGAGATGCATCCCGGTCCCTGTCACAGCCGAAAGTCGAATACCTATCGGGAGCTCGGAGTTTAATATGGGATCGTCCAGCCAGCTTTCTGAGATACAGATGGCATGGTGTTGCTGAGCCAGCGCGGATAAATTGAAGGCCCCTAGCTTCGTTTTTAAGCTCTTAACGTTCTGATAAAACAGATGGACAGTAAACACGGATCCAGTTACATTGCTCGGCGAGTCAGGTGACGTAGATGATGATGATGATCCTTGGTATCATCTAGTATTATGATTAGGCTTTTTCTAACAGTTTCTTTTTCGCCTCTTGGGCGGTATGGCCGCTACGATGTCGACAATTATGTCCTGTATTGGGAGTCTGCTGATTTCCGACAGAATGGGCATATTAGAGCGATGGGTTGAGTACTTTGATGAGCTACTGAACAACCAGAACATCGGCGAGTTGGAGGTCCCGCCAACTGAAGACGACGGACAAATACTGCCACCACCAAGTTTAGGAGAAACAGTCCGTGCAATTCATCGGCTAAAAAATCATAAGTCGCCAGGAGCCGATGGAATTACAGCCGAATTGGTTAAATATGGAGGCGACCAGTTACACCAAGTGGTTCATCAACTTGTGCTCAAGGTATGGGACAGCGAATCAATGCCTGACGATTGGCAGCGAGGCATAATCTGTCTCATACATAAAGAGGGAGATATCACACAGTGCAGCAATTATAGAGGTATCACGTTGCTGAGTACCATCTATAAGATATTCTCCACTATCTTGCTAGGCCGGATAGCCCCATACGCCCAGAACATCATTGGCCCATACCAAAGAGGCTTCACTCCAGGCAAATCAGCAACAGATCAGATGTTCTCTCTGCGACAGGCGATGGAAAAACTGTTGGAATATGGACAACAGTTGCACCATCTATTCATCGACTTTAAAGCCGCCTATGATAGCATAGCCAGGGTAAAACTGTACACGGCCATGAGAGAATTCGGTATCCCGACGAAATTAATAAGACTGACTAGGCTGACCCTGACCAATGTGCGAGGCCAGATAAAAGCAGCAGGATCACTCTCAAGACCATTCGACATCAACAACGGTCTACGACAAGGGGATGCGCTATCATGCGTCCTCTTTAACCTGGCCCTCGAGAAAGTGATCCGTGATGCTGAGGTGAATGCAAGAGGTACGATCCTCTTCAAGTCCACCCAACTACTGGCCTATGCTGACGATATCGACATCATGGGAAGAACCACCCGAGACGTTCAAACTGCCTTCATCCAGATCGAGCAGGCGGCGCGAGATCCTGGGCTGCACATCAATGAAGGCAAGACAAAATACATGGTGGCAACGTCAGCACCGAAGACGAATCAACCAACAACATCAAACCGCACTGGTCAAACACAAGCACGAACAAGAATAAGGATAGGAGAATACAACTTTGAGACCGTTGACAATTTCTCCTATCTAGGGTCGAAAATCACAACCGATAACAACTACGATGATGAAATCCGCGCACGGTTGTTGTCAGCCAACAGAGCCTACTTCAGCTTACAAAGACTGTTCCGCTCGAAACGTCTCACCATAGGGTCAAAGCTCTTACTGTACAAGACTATGATCTTGCCAGTCCTCATGTATTCCTCGGAAACTTGGGTTCTTAGCAAGAAAAATTGCGAACTCTTGGCCGCGTTCGAGAGAAGAATCCTCCGAAGAATTTTTGGCCCCCTACATGAGGATGGACGATTCCGTAGCCTACACAATGACGAAATCTATGAGCGATACCATGACCGTCCGGTTGTGGATAAAATCCGGCTCAATAGGTTACAGTGGGCGGGTCACTTAATCCGTATGGATGAAGATGATCCCACCCGGAAAGTCTATAAGGGCAATATCTGTGGTAGGAAAAGAAGACGAGGCAGACCCTGCCTAAGATGGAGCGATGGCGTGGGCCAGGACGCCAGACAGCTTTTAGGGATATCGAATTGGTGGACCTCGGCGCAAAACCGGGATGTCTGGAGTTCCTTATTAAGGCAGGCCTAGACCGGATACCGGTTGTTGCGCCGTTGATGATGATGATGATGATTGGGAGTCTGCCTTCCGTGATAGCGTAGTTCACACCCTTGTTGTGGAGGGCTAGTTTTTTCTGTGAGAAGTTTTCTTTGGACCAGATTATAATAAAGTTTTTAATTTAGATTGTAAGTACTTCGGGTGGGAGCAACTGGCTCCCGAAATATCGATAATCTGCAAGTAAATACAATAGATTTGTCTCTAATCAAAGATCTTCGTTCAATCTTTTCGTTCCAGTGTAACCTGATGGTATTCCTAATAATAATAAAATGTTCGTTTTTATCTAAATATAATTTCTTTGTACATAATTTTTAACTCCTTTTAATGTAATTGAATTTCATTCTCATGCCAATTCATTGAAACTTTAAATGTCATATCAACTAAGGACGAAATGATATTAAATTGCTCCCATTCTTCACGATATTAATTTTAAATTACGCTCCAGCTTCCAGGAATGATTAGTTACTTCAATACAAGCCTCTCTTAAAAAAAAACAAGCAAAAAATACAACCGAAAGGTTAAAAACAGTTTCAGGTTACTAAATTCAAAGTTAAAAATTACTCAAAAGAATATTGAACTTGGAGATGTAGGCTTTTCCCGGAAAAATATTTAAACTCGTGTCAACCTTAGAAGCCCAAAGTGGAATCACGAAAATGTATCTGGGATTCTTAAACATGGTGAATACCAAAGGTAACTGACCCTTGATATGTGTCCTTGAAATAAATGTCATGTCCTAAAAATCGAAAGCTGTAGTCCGGTGCCATGTGCCCTGGTTAATACCAGAGGTTCGAGGAGTTTGAAGTATGGGTCAGCTCAACAGACTTTCCGGGGAAAGCATGTTTAGAAAGTCCTTGAAAATATATAATAGCAAAGCAGCACGGACAATAAACCGTTAAAAATTCCGAGTCCTCCATTCTCCGTACTAGCTTCAGGCGTCAAAGATGCAGACAGGAAAGTTCAAAGTTACGTTTTGAATAATTTTCAGTACACGAGAGTGAAATTCTAATCCAGAAATATTCTGCTCGAGATTCTTCATTCACTTAAATCAACCGACAAATTTAAAATTCAAGGTTTTATTTATCTCATTCTATTTCTGTCTCCACATTAATCGCCCTTAAAACCTATATCCACCTGAAACTAGGGCGGAGGACATTATGCATACATGAAGTCAGCAAATATTTGATTATAAGAGTCCCGGAAAACGTTCATTTATGAATTGACATTCCAAACATTGAGTAAAAATTCATTCATGTGAGACATTGTATCCACGTACATACTTCATTTGTGCGTACCGTTCATGTCATTCCACAGAAGTGTGTTAATAAATTTTTAATGAATTCGCGAATAAATATCCTTAAGGAACCTCAAAGAAAAAGATTTCGCTTAACGTTATTCATTTCGGAAAATGAACATAAGTACCGCAATTATGGGACAGGAGTTCGGGGTAGCTACTGAACAAAGGCAGCGTATTTTATGAGCTTGAAGACTAGGGGATGAAAACGAACGACTACATGCACGTAAAGAGGACGACGCAGTTGACGGCAAATGGTGAGCTGGAGGAATTTCACATTTCCCACAGGGACTTGGTTTAAATCGGTGGCCCATCCAGCCGCTCGACATCGGTTAAACGATACAAATGTCGACGGAGACCAGAAATACCAGCCCCACACAGGACCCCTCACCTCATACTACCCCCCAACACCCACGCCTCGTTCCGGCTTGTGCTGAACGCGCTGCGAGATGGCTTTCAGCTAATAAAAATTCCTCCCCTGCGTGCTGTAATGATAACGTCATTTAACAACGTCATGCCTCTGTGAAATTCTCTACAAACAAAGGCAGCGACCGTGAACAATTTCTCATTGTTGGTTGCGTTGTAGACCAAATATTTTTGTAAGAAAATTGTTTTAATTTTTTTTTCATCGTGTTTCGCTTGTGTCTCCTCTTTACTTGCAGGAAACTCGGTCAAACAAACTTTGGTAGTGCAGCTTACTACCCGGTCTTGGAAGATTTCCGTAATATAGGTCCGGAGACTGGAGACTGGGAGCATATGCGTGGGAGGCAAGCAAACATGCGTGACCTGAGTTCCTGTATTTATTTGGAAAACTGATGTTTTTTAGATCAAGGCAGAAACTTTGTGTAAATGGTACAAGATGAAGTTTGGATTGTTTTTTAAGTACCTGGAAGTCGGGCAGGGAGTAATTATTAATTAGGATTCGAATCGACGACTAAAATTGTATATCCAATGAAGACTTGCAACTCCACCTCCTAATCTGCACGTCCACATTTAATCCTCACTCCAAAGTAGTTTTTCATTGAAATCAGGGGGATATCACGTAACAGACAAATGTTGACGTAAAGTATAAGATGATTTTTAAGGTTTTTTTGGAAATCGGTTTACTGTCTGCCTGCCTGTTCTCCCGTCCGTCTGTCTGTCACACGCACTTTTTGACGTTGGAAGGTGGAAGGGTTCAAAACCTTCCCCTGGCTCCTACCTTCAGAGGCTAGCATCGGGTCCACGATATTCTTGGGTGACAGCCGCGCCCCACCGTCATTTTCCACCTCCATTTGTGTACGGCGATCCTCGAGCAATTGAAAACAATATGCGCCGCATCCTGCAGAATCGTCCCGCATGTAGGGCCCGAAGCGATAAAGGTAGGCAGGGTACCCTCCGTATTCGTTTATTCTATTTTTAGACATCTGGAATAATCCTGTGAGTTCAGAGTCCTTAAGTAAGTACAATTATCATATACGATTGTATATGATGGGTCGACCCTTGTGCACCAAGATGTCGTTGGGCACCACGCCTATTATCACACACGCTGCCCGCCCGACGTTTTACGGTAAGTTTACGACGTCCCAAGGTTCTTCTATCTGTCTTAGGTCCATCGTTTGAATCGTTTGAATCGCCTCTCCGGCAAGAATTTTATAACTATGCAAATCAGGTATTTGGGAGCGCCTAATTTGGTTAAACCCGCAATTATTTTCCTCCATTTTGCAGACTTGAGCACATTCTTTATATCGAAACTAACTACCACGCAAGACTAATAAGTTTTGCCTCCTTTGCCCCCTTCGCAGTTTTCTTTTCCGCACTGAACACATTGACAGTAGATCTTGGCTTTTGGAATCCGGACTACCTATCTGAGAGACCACCCTCCTTTCCATAATCGATACAAGCCTATTGAAGCCCGTTCTAAAAATTTGGTGACCCTGTTTAATAGGCATGTAAGCCTATAAGACCAAGGATTATCCAAAGGTTTATTTGGTTTCGGGATTAGTACAAGCTCCAGTTTCCTCTACTTTTCCGGAAAATCCCTTCTTTAAATAATAATCATAATCGTTGGCGCAACAATCCATATTGGATCAGGGCCTTCAAGTATGTTAGAGCACTTCACTCAAGGCCGTAACGGTACACTACAGTATACTGTATGTGGCAATGTGGTCAGCATTGCGCTCGCCCGAGATTATTACCCTGATTTGGCTCAGGTCTGAGAACTGAGTCGACTGGTATCCGACGTCAAATCACGATACAAATCCCACTGCCACCAGTGATTTTTAAACCGCGAGCTTCTTTAAAGCATGTCATAAATATTTCAGCAAACCACCTTGGAACTGTTTTGATGGCGACTACCATAATTTTATTCGGAATACCGTCTAAACCTGGGGTTTTATTTTCAACAATCCTGTTCAAAACTTCTAGGGACTCTTTCTCTAGTTCATTGGGATCTATCTGAACAATGGATAGGTTCGATTCGCTTCAAACTTGTGGAAAGCGAGTACTAATGACATGCCGCAGCAAAGCAGGGATGATTAACGGTGGAGAGCGTTACCTTTGATTGATGCCATCACTGCATTTTATGCACCTCCCCATGAGACGAAGTCCGCTTCCTTGCATAGCTTTTCTCGTCTTTTAATATCGGTTTTGCAACTCTTCAGACTCAGGTTGGTCCAGCTGCGTTGGCTATGTCTCCTGGCTTTAAGCAAACTGTGAGAAGTTCTTCAATTTCGACATTCCACCAGAAGTTACACATTCGTTTTCTGACTACAGTACGGCGCGGTCGAAGCATTTAATACTTTCTGTATGTTTTCAACAACCTTCGCCAACTTTTCTCTCTATTTTTCATCAGCATGGACTCGTGCGGGAAGCGATTGAAAAACTGTTGGAATATGGACAACAGTTGGACCATCTATTCATCGACTTTAAAGCCGCCTATGATAGCATAGCCAGGCTAAAACTGTACACGGCCATGCGAGAATTCGGTATCCCGACGAAATTAATAAGACTAGCTAGGTTGGCCCTGACCAATGTGCGAGGCCAGATAAAAGCAGCAGAATCAAGCAAGAGTTCGCAATTTTTCTTGCTAAGAACCCAAGTCTCCGAGGAATACAAGAGGACTGGCAAGATCGTAGTCTTGTACAGTAAGAGCTTTGACCCTATGGTGAGACGTTTCGAGCGGAACAGTTTTTTAATCTGAAATAAGCTCTGTTGGCTGCCAACAACCGTGCGCGGATTTCCTCATCGTAGCTGTTATCGGTTGTGATTTTCGACCCTAGATAGGAGAAATTATCAACGGTCTCAAAATTGTATTCTCCTATCTTTATTCTTGCTGCTTGATCAGTGCGGTTGGTTGGTTTTCGGTGCTGACGTAGCCACCATATATTTTGTCTTGCCTTCATTGTCCATGTCCAGCCCAAGATCTCGCGCCGCCTGCTCGATCTGGATAAAGGCAGTTTGTACGTCTCGGGTCGTTCTTCCCATGATGTCGATATTGTCAGCATACGCCAGTAGTTGGGTGGACTTAAAGAGGATGGTACCTCTTGCATTTACACTCAGCAGGTTAAAGACGACACATGATAGGGCATCCCCTTGTTGTAGACCGTTTTTGATGTCGAATGGTCTCGAAATTTATCCTGCTGGTTTTATCTGTCCTCGCACATTGCTCAGGGTCAGCCTAGTCAGTCTTATCAATTTCGTCGGGATACCGAATTTTCTTACAGTTTTACCCTGGCTATGCTGTGGTAGCCACATGGGGCAATGATGTTCTGGGCGTATGGGCCCATAGAGCCTAGCAAGATAGCGGAGAATATCTTATTGTAGTATTCAGCAACGTAATACCTCTATAATTGCTGCACTGCGTGATATCCCCCTTTTTATGAATCGGACAGATAATGGCTCGTTGGCAGTCGTCTGGCGTTGATTCGCTGTCCTACACGTTGACTATCAGTTGATGAACCACTTGGTGTATTCGCCTTCATGTTTAACCAATTCAGCTGTAATTCCTCCGGCTCCTGAGGACTTATGATTTTTAAGCCGGTGGATTGCACGGACTGTTTCATCTATGCTCCCTGTAGTTTCTGAGTTCACACACTGTTAGTTCTCTCAGTTTACTTTTTCCGTCTGTGAAGTCGCTTCTCCGCTCGACGGAGTCACCTATATTTTCCGACTATCATCAAGGCTGAGAGGTGGTGACGTTCAACAAGCATGTGGTTAATTTGGTTGAAAGTGATCCTGTCTGAAGAGGCCCACATATGTTTGTGGACCACTTTGCGCGCAAACCAGTTACTTCCAACGACCATTTCGTGTTATACTGCTAACTGAATGATCCGCAGTCCTTTATCATTGGTATCTCTATATTAGCAATGGGTGCCGACCTATCGCCTTAATACGGGTTCAGTCCTGACTTAGCTGTTAAAATTCCCAAGTATGATTTTGATATCATACCTTGTATCTGTGGCTTCTATGCCTTCGTCGGTTTTTCGCATACGGCTGTCAGCCTTACCGAACTCCCAATCTGGAGGACCAGTTGGTACAATTTTTCCTGTTTTTAGGCGTGGGAGACTCGCCTCCATCCTTCTCAGTCTGCAGTTTTTCAATAAGAAAGAATTCCTAGCGATCACCACGTGGAGGTGGAGATATTGTTTGGTAGTAGAGCTGTTGGTGTTAGTTCACCATGCGTTTCCAGGGTTTTATGTTTCATCGTGGGTACCAATCACATTTCGGCCTGGGACCTATACTACCTTTGACATCGTTGTTGATCGCTAACTCTATATTCCATAAAGCAGCTAAGCTATGCTATTTATTGTGCAATAACTACTCAACCATGCTAACTACCTCGTGAAGAACGATCTCTGTAGATTTCCCTTTCAGGTAGGTGAGGTTTGGAGCGGGCGACTTCTCCATAATCGTCGTTAAGTAGATGTTCAGGACGCGCTTTGAGGTACTCAACACGAAAGGGGTGAAGCTGGTTAGGCGAAAGCCCATCGCGGGTAGATGACCGGTATGCAAACCAGGCGTCCACATCGCGGGGATTGCAGTAGAAGTCCGAGGGAATCCCAGTTCTTCTATACAGGCCTCCTGCCTTTCTGTAACATGACTGCTATTCTGTCGTCTGGACCAGGAGATCTATAGCAAAAACTTTTTTATAGCCCAGCTATTCTTAATTTTTAATTTTTTAATAAAATAAGACCATATTTCAGCTCCGTTATTATCACAACCCAATGTTAATATTGCGCAAGTGATACATTTACAGCGAGACAAGTACAAAGATGAACACAGGCATCAATTACGCAACCGAGATTCGAACCGAGAAGAATAGGATTGAGAGGCTAATGCTAAACCAACTTAGCGCGTAGTGTAATCAATAGCAAATTTGATATCAAAATATCATTCCAGCAAATATGATTTATAATTTATTTCTGCTCTACGTTTATTGCCTCATTGCTTCCCTTAAGGACTTTAACTATATTTCAAGGTAACTGAATAAATTTTAAATATCTGAAACTATTGTAGAAAATGCTCCAAAGGGTCCCTAAAGTGCACGTACTCATGAATATAATTATTTTTTGGAGCAACGAAAGGGATAAAAAACATAATAGAAAACTGATTGCACCATTTTGGAGGGTTGAATTGTGGTCGTGAAAGTGCGTCCTGCTGTGAGGGACGTTGACAATTTGAACTTTTGCTGCATATTTTGTTTTAATTGTAGTTGAACTCTGCATATGTGGTTTATTGTTACCATTTGTTGTGCTAAAATGCGCCATAAATTTTCTACCCTCATATGCGGGGAATCAGGAGATCTTCATAAAAGTAGTAAACGAATTTTTGCAAATAAGAAAACATTTCGCTAAAGCGTAAGTAAATTTTCGCAATTCAAAATTAAAGTGCAACATCTGGTTCCGCTTTACACATCTTTTACTCATTAAATTTCCACGAAAACTGCTTGTATGCTGTGCACTTTTCCAGATGCAATGACAGCTGAAATTCGCGCTCCCTTATTATTACGTGTTCCAAAATGTGTGCTCATATTCTCTCTGCCATTATGCTCTGTTATTATTAACTTGATATTTTCGCAATAAAACTCTATTGCAATACGTCCATGTCATACAGCTCCTCTTCATTTTGGCAGAGCACGCAAAATATGGAGCAACATAAGAAGGATTCCAGTTGAAATACAGAAAGCAGCTATTAAAAATTCATTCCAGCCAACAACCCTGGAACTTTCTCAACATGTATTATAACGTTCTGCATTAGCCCGCGCCCTTCGTTGTCTAGTTTTGATGTATGAAAATGTCGGGAATTACGCTGGCAAGGGGGTCTTTTGATACTGCAAATGGAAGGCAGCGAGTCAGTAGAAGTGTCTGATATCAAAATTATTCCACTTTTGAACCTCATGAGGAGCACGGTGGAGACGGTGCATTGCGAGGAAACAATACAGGATTTCAAGACACTCATATGACTCCTTACCAATAAATAACACGTTGACTGAGAAAGTGGCTGATCTATGTCCTGTGAGTCATATAAATTTATCGTCTCCAGGAATTATGAGACTGAAAAGTGGTTGCTCTTAAACGATTATGGGTTATTTTCAATTTGGGTGAGGTTAGCACTTTTTTCATATAACCCTTAAAGTTTATGTTCACACTTAACTCTAATTGTCTTGGAGAGGCACCATTTTAATGAAGACTTCTCTCCAGAGATTTAAGTAATCTAGTTTTAGATCTTCCCCTTTTGGCATTCTTTACCCGCGACAGAAGAAGAAATCGATTTCACGTTGTATATATTGGTCATCTCATCTGGTAACAGTCAACCGGTTATCCTTCCTGGGGTAGTAAATACTGCGTCATCTGAGATGGTCCTTATGGCTGTACTTCTGCAGGGCGCATTCGCTTTGTGGTGGCCAAACGGATTCGGACAGATGGATGGCAACGATCCTTGTTATCTCCGAACCAAGTTGACCCACATCTCCCAGTTGGTAGTCCCGGATAACAACTGGTCAACCTGGTGGTGAACTAAAGTGAACGGCGGCAATGACAATGACCCGGCATGGCATTGATATATCTTTTGGCAAGCGATTCGGAATAGGTTTCACATGAGCTGACATTCAAAGCAACTGCACTTTCGAGCGAAGATAGTCACTTGCAGCAGAGACTCAAATTAAAGTAACAAAAACACCAATAACAACAAACACAAGAACACAACCGGCTGTAGCCGAAATTTTCAGAAGGAGCAACAATACACTACATTCACCGCTTCTGGGAGAGAAAATAATAGATTTCACTATAAATCGCTTTGCAAGAAACGCGAAGTTAAAACCTACTGAAAAAGTAGAAATGCCCACTGTCCCAACGGTAAAGGTGACTAAAAATGAAAACGAGAATGACAGCGCAGAGGCTAAGAGTCTCGGCTGCCAAAAAGGAGAGTCGCTATTGGATTCGAGTTCGGATAAGGGACCACGGGAACAGATACCAAACTCCGAGCTGCGTGACATGCCTTTGTCGGGAACTTCCCAATCAGGCGGAAATGCAAGTCATCTCTCTGGAAAGGAAGGTCCTCATCCGAAAGGTAAGGGTAGAAGAAGAGAGGCTGCTCAAGAACGAAAATGAAGGCTGCTAATATCGTCCAGCGAAACATCTTCATATATGGCAAAAATTGCATAATGGACATAAAAGAACTGTCGTGCTTTTTTGCATACCAACGAAACTCCTGGAAGGCAGCCGAAGAGGCGCTGAGGAAAAAGCATGTCGCTAGTGCAGCCCCCAGGAGCAAACCACGGTCAGAGACCATTCTCATCAAGCCAAACCCAGAGAGATCTTTCACGGAAGTTCTTCGAGAAGTCCGCAACAACGCTAAACCGGAAGACACGGGACAGAGGTGAAATGTTGAGCTTAGGTCGAAGACTAATAAGAAGAGTACATTCTGTGAGACAGCCCAGAGCATTCTAGGTAAGGAAGCAGTGATTTCAAGGCTAGAACCCATATGCAATCTTGAAATAAGGGATCTGGATTGTCTCACTAGTATGGAAGAGGTAAAGGAGGCGATAAAAGAGATTACCCGGATGTGAGCAACTTTAAGGTGAGAACTACGTCTGTCAACTCTAGAGGACAAAAATCATCATTTCTCTGCCCCTAAGAAAAGAGGGAGCTACTTTCTCCATTGCGGGAAAATAAAGATTGGGTGCATTATTTGCAGAAAAAGGAGAACGGCAATTCCAACCCGCTGTTTAAAGCGCTAGGCATACGGACATCTAGCAGGGGCTTGCAAGGGGCAGGACAGATGCACTTTGTGTTACAAATGTGGCGAACTCGGCCACGAAGCAAAGAGCCTAATCGGCAAAGTGCCGTGTCCTTTGCAAAGAACGCGGTCTGCAGAAAGAAGATGTGGCTCATATTCCCTGTTCTGGGCGTTACCAGATCTTCAAAGAAGAGTTGCAGAAAGTGAAAAGTCAGGCGCCATGATCGACATCCTGCAGCCGGAGTGGTGGTGGTATATGGTGCAAAAAAAAGAGCTTGCTTATCAGCGAACTGTATCGAGAGAGGAGCTCATCATTATGGTATGTAGATATTCGATAACTGGCGAGTGGGGGCCCACGGTGGAGGAGACGGCTCTCTTTGAGTTTCTTGTGCGGAAGTAACGTTTTTCAGCATTTACCTCACACCAAACAAATCTATGTAAGCTTTTCAAAATAGACTCGCCGCCTTGGAGGACGAGATTATTGTCTTAATATTTATTTTCCTAAATATCGGTAGCAATCCCACATTCCAATGCCCTAGTTGCGAGGGCACCATTCCTCACGTATCTTTCGGTACGGAGCCCTTAGTGTAAGCGGTTCTGCGATGAAAGGTACTGGAAGACATTCATACATTTTCTTCGATGTGACAAATGGCTTTTCCCAATGTTCTGTCGTCCGCCTGCTGGGGACCTGAGGGGCCTGAGGGAACAAGGCGCAGGCGCAGTGAGAGGAGCCGTAACTAAATCGTTGGTTCGTTCAAAAATGAGCCTGTCACCGCATATTGTAACGCAAGGAAATTGCACCTCGGGAAATTACCCGTATACTGGTGGACTGCTGATATTGCAAATCTACGAAGTAATTGTCTTAGACTTCGGCGGATTGCTCAGCGAGCAAGAGGCCAAGATGAGGTGACGCTTAAATTCGCAGAGTATAAGAGTGGCCATAAAATCAATAGGTGGAAGGCACACTGCTGGCAGGAGCTAATCAACGATGTAAACAGAGAGCCATGGGGACTTGAGTATAAACTGATTACCAAAAACTTCGGTGCCGATTGATCACCCTGTTCTATGGAAACAGCGAATATAGAAAAAATCGTGCCGACATGTCTTCTTGTCCACTTCATCCGAACTGACACGGTCGATTAAGGAATGAGCTCTGAGTAATGCTCACTCTTTACTGCAAAGGAAATTGAAGAGGCGGTGCTGTCCATGAAGGACAAAAGAGCACCAGGACCGGATGGTATTCTCAGAGAAGTGTTGAAACTCGTATATAAATACGGGCCCATCTTACTACCCAACGCATTCCACGCCTGTTTGGCAGCGGGCGTTTTCCCTCCCGCTGGAAGGTTGTGAGAATTATGCCGATGAGCAAAGACAAAGACGACCCCGAGGCGCCTTCAGCGTATCGCCCGGTCAGTATGTTGGACACAGCGGGGAAACTGGTTGAGAAGCTCATCAAGCCATGGCTGTCTGACTCAATATGTGCTGTGAGAGACTACTCATCAGCATAATATGGTTAGCGCGGGGCGATACAGAATCGATACCATTGAGGTGGTCGAAGCAGTACAACTGGCTGAGACACAGTTGCCACTGTCGGCAAGTGGTGTTTCTTGTGACCCTCGACGTAAGAAATCCTTTTGTTCTGCGAGGTCGTACGACATGCAAGAGGCACTGGGAAATTGTTTCCATACTCCAGCGCGGAATGAAGGTAACATCGGGGCGACTCAGAGATTTATCTTTGTCCGCACCTTTGGAACGCCTAATACGATAGCCTTTTTACGATTCAAGGTGTCTTATGAATCGCATCTGGTCGGGTGCACCGATGCTGTTGTGGCACTGGTTACCACATGCACGGTTGAGCAAGCTCAACGATAAGTTTGCAGCTACAATGTTTGCGATTTGCGGCTGATGTCAAATGTCGAAGGTCCCTTATCCAGCAGATGTTGCTTGCTGATGAGTGCGGTTCAGTCCGTACTCGTTTATGGTTTCGAAGTATGGGCCGACTCCCCCAGTATAGAAATGTACCGTAAGCGCCTAGCGCAAGTACAAAGACAAGGGTTTCTGCGAGTTTTGTCTGTAGCTGAAATGGTGATCGCGGGAGTTATTCCGACCCCTCTCCATGCTGGAGAGAGGAAGCTTATTTACTTCAGAAGGGTTGAGGGAAGTAAGGAGGCTGTCGCTTGCGAAGGGGGAGCCTGTATTCTCTGCGCATGGTAGCAATCTTGGAAAACAGAATCCAGAAGTAGCTGGACCCCGCATCTCATAAAAGAGGTGCCGCCGCGGTTCAATCGAAAGCACGCTGAAGTTTACTATTACCTAACCCAGCTGCTCAGTGGACACGGGTATTTTCAATCCTACCTGCACACAATCGGAAAATCACGGTCGCCTGATTGAATTCATTGCAAGCGAGTGATGGATGATGCCGCCTTTCGATCAAATGTTGCCTTGCGCCATCGGATACCATAATTGAGACCATGCTGCAGAGCAAGGACATGTGGAGCCGAGCGGCACGTTACATTCAAGGCATTCTTAAGGCAAAAAAGAGAGCTAGAGA
Source organism: Hermetia illucens (assembly GCF_905115235.1). Classification (NCBI taxonomy): domain Eukaryota; kingdom Metazoa; phylum Arthropoda; class Insecta; order Diptera; family Stratiomyidae; genus Hermetia; species Hermetia illucens. Next base: position 164,326,339 of record NC_051850.1, read on the forward strand.
GAGGAGATGGCAAAGTAGCCATGGGGAGGTATTGCAGCGGAGTGTATTTTGGGACCTAAATGCCATGTCCACGGACCACTACAGTTGTTTTCAGATTTATCGGTTTAGTAGTTTCTGAGAACGGGCCTTCGAAGTATTCGACCGCTGTCAAAACCTTGGAGCCAACCAAATACGGGAAGCTCTTACAAAAGTTGGAATTCCAGCCTATCTCGTTGCTGTTTGCAAGACCGGAGGCTCTGTTATGACACCGATGACGAACCGAAGAAGTACGTTGTCTCCGCCGGTATCCCACAGGGCCCTGTTTCGGTTCGGTTCGCATTACTCAGCGCCGTAAAAGAAATTATGCCCGTATTCGAATGGGAAATCGTGTCGTCACTTCTAACCTTGGAGTATTGACAGGCAGCACAGTTTTTAGCAGCACGTGCAGTATGCTGCCGACAAAGTATCCACTGCAAGTATGGCCCTGACAAGGATGATGACGAATGGGGAGGCCACGGTATGGGCCCCGGTTGCATATACGGTGGTGGACTCAGTTCTACTCTATGTATCTCCAATTTAGGGAAAGGCATTGTAGGTCGCATTTAACTCAAAGAAACTGATTGCAGTCTACAGAAAAACAATCCTAATAGTGAACTCTACTTTCAGACACTGCGTTCGTCTTCTCGGGAACGTTTGAGATTGATATCCTTCCAGATGAGATGACGCACTATACAACATCAGCTCTATCTCCCCTTTATCGCAGACGAAGAACGCCGAAACGAAATCGTAAGGGCGTTGGAAATGCACCGGAAAGTGTCAGTAGATAGACAGGCTCATCCCTGCCATCAAGTAGTGGTTGGAGAGGCAGCACGGTGGATTAATTATAATCTTACTCAGTTTCTCATGAGGCATGGAAGATGTCAGCGGTATCTGTCCAGGTTTAAACTGGGTACTTCACTCTATTGTCCAATCTCAAAAAACCCAGTGCATGTATTCTTCCACTGTCCAAGATTTGTGGAAGGAAGACACAACCTAGACGAAACAGAAAATCTGGTGTGGAGAATTCTAGCATGCCAGGAGGACTGGAATGCGATCAAGTTGATGAATACATCTAGCGACAGTAAACTGCAAAAGCAAAGGAGACGAGACATCATGGTTATATACGACATATAGAGATGAAAGCTGACCGCCCCCTGATGTAATACTTTATGGTGGTTCCACGGAGCATGGGGGAGGCAGCGGTGTTTTTAGTGTCTTTTGAACATTTTCACTTCCTCAAAAAAGGACAGACGGACGGATAAATAGACACACAGTAAACCGATTCTAATAATGTTTTGTTTTCGACAAAATCTTAAAAAGGACAAGGCCAAACAATTGGCGTTTTTAGATCAAGGTTCACTCTCTTTCATTTTAGCAAGATAATCGTTAACTATTATAGGCTCCACATTAACTTCGTAAGTAAGTGTTTTTACTTAGCGCTTTCTCTATCTTGCCCAGTTGACAGCTATTCTGACGTCTGCGGACTCCCCCTTACCTGGACTGTCGGAGTCGAGGCTTCCCGTGTGTAGTCACGGTCGAGTCAGTTGCTGACGCGTCCTCGTATTTGGATTTAATTTCTTCAGGAGTCGACTCAACGTCAATATGTACGATGTGCGTAAAGTGGAACTATAATATTTTGTAAACTCGGAAGTAATGGAATTGTATCTTCGTTTAAGTAAATATCAACCTGGAATGCAAAGGCTGAGGAGCAATCCTACAGAAAATTCTCACTAAGAAAACTTTCAAAGTATTAAGTATATCCAGATCATAGCATGATACTAACCTCACTGTTTTTACTTTGGTTGAATTGCGTAAATTGCGTACAATCCGCTTTTCGTAACAAAATTGTTGAAAATCAAAATGAGATAGTTGTAATGAGTCAATATTAAAATTAAATTTGATAGCAGTGGCCCTGAGCCTTCCAAGTTTGAAGCTTCTTCCCTTCCCAACTTATTCCTTACTGAAGGAAAAGTGACTAATTATAAACAGCATTCTAACGCCAAGATAACAAATTTTTAGATAAGTACCCTGCGATTCTCTGACCATTTTCTTCTGATATCCTCACAAAGAAACCGAGCAACTCAAGGATAACAATTTGCGCTCCGAACGCCCAAGACACGTAAGAAAATTAGCTGAAGTCTAGATTTATGGATGTGCAGAACAACCCATTTCAATTTGCATGTCGATAAGTTGCCAATGCGTTGTCGTGACCGTTTTCGATCCCGCCTTGTAAATCGACCACCCTCGAAACATAAATTTTGGCCCGTAGTCAAGGCACCAGAGAGCACAAAACTGCAAAGCCCCCAACCATCCAATTGCAATTTACATCCAGACTGTTGTAAGCAATTGCAGTTGCAAACTTTTTCAATAAACTTATTCGTTTCTGCAGGAAGTGCACTCCCCGCACTACATTTCTATGTCCTGTAGAACATGCATACGCTCCGGCGACCCTTGCAGCAGACCGACCGCCATTGGACTGGATCAAGTGAAGGCAGTTGAAAATTGCAATAGATAGCTTCGAACTCGACTCGTAATTGTAACATTCGCTTTCAAGACTCCGGATACGTCTTGGAATAACGGACGGAATATTGGAAAACTTGGCAGGGCCGCAGGAGTGATTTTCCCAAAAAGTCAATTTATTGCTTAGACAAATTAAAAGGAATCCTTGGGGATAACAACGAGTCTTGTCTTGTTTTGGCTTTTATTACGCTGCTTGTCTAAAAATAAAACGTCAACCCCGGGAAGTAGGGTTTCAGCATTAATCCCACGTGTCTTTATCTGTTTGGAACCGTCCCCCACTCTCTTGGCATACACACTTTCACACTACAAGTGGATTTGGGGTTGAATTTGGGTTCAGGCGAATGTGTGTGGACTTCATGGCATATGCTATGTGGTTCAATCGTAGCCAAAAATTTCGAGAAAGCTGAACGATCCCGACCTGCCTGTTCATTTCCTCGATGCACTTTGGGACCCATACGCCTGTAGAAATTGATGTCCTTCCCACACCCCCAAAAATTTAGTGTGTTTGAAAATATTAAATATCAACTGAAGAACTGTGATGAAATGCATCCGACCCCAATGCGATTTATGGTAAAACAATGTTAATTTGTAACTTTTCTCCTCTCACATTTCAGTGGAAAGTGGTAAAGGCGAACTATTACAAATTGTAATGCAATGCATGCAAACATGCAATTGTTTCCATTGCATAACCTTATTGCACATGCAGGAGTAGGGAAGCTGTGGAGCAACTATCAAATTTGCACGCTGCCACCCTAGCGGAGCCTGAGCGGAAGCTGGTCCAAACTCCGGCAAAGGAGAATCGAGCACGAAACGATTACACTCCGCGATTTCATAACCATAAATTTGTATGTAAATAAGAAATTCAGTATGCCGAGTATTTGAACATGGCGGCGGGGTGTGGAGAAGTGGTTGGATTTTTGGGGGCATTTTATGCTTGGATCATCCATTAAATTGTCTGCATTCTCATCAGAGAAATTTATGCAGCACGACTCGTGTAATCCTTGTGGGACCGAGCCTTCGTAGAGTGATCTCAAGGCTGCCTGGAGCTCTAGCTGAGCTCTCCCTCAGGTCCGTGCATGAATCGTATGAATGTTACGACAGGACATAATCGTATCCTGTGAAATGCATTCGTTCTCTTGCAACGCTTAAACTATTTAATTTTGGCTCAATGTACTTGTGCTTTTGAGTTGTGGAGGCTTCGTAGTGTTTTTATGGAATACATTTTATGCTGACAATGAATAATTAAGACATGAGTTGGTGTTGCACAGGAAGCAGGATTTATTCTTCGATGATAAAACTCAGCAATTTAAAATCTTGCCTTTTTAGTGGGGGAGAGTGAGATGATACACTTGATGGCTGAGAGTGTGAAATTTATATAAACAACGTGAGGCTCATAAAATGGGAGTATCACTAAAACGGAGTAAACCTAAAAAAGACGGACAAAACGGTCCGGCCCTGTCTACTATCTACTTCAAAAGTGGGAGAAATGAACGCAAAAGGCTATAATATTTTCCATCAACAATAGGCCGGCAACCCTTCTTTGACTTCTGTCACCGCCATAGAACCTTAGAAAGCCTCATCCGGACGACGTCTGTCAAAAGGACTTGCAGGTTATGATAGAACTCGTAGATTATTTAATATTCGGTGCCGATTTCGACTGTTGAACGCTCTCCTTAATTACAGCATGCGTTTTGAATATACCCTTGGCTTCCTGGTCCCGTCTAATCGCTAGATCAGGAAAGTTTGCGATTTATCTTTTCTAAAAGTGTAGCTTGAACAAAACATCCGTCTTACCATTGTTCTAGCTGCTACCAGTACTAAAGACTTAAAAGTAAATTTCCCCTGGTTGAAATGGAGGTATTTGTGGGATTTTATACAATTATATTAAACAATTGTAGAAAACGAATATCCACTTTGCTGCTGGTCATGTTTTAGGGGTAATTAGAACTGATTGGTGGAGGAACTGAAGCAGCAGCTCTATAGATCATGGATGGTATTAATGAGGCCATAATAATCATAATGTCGTAATGAGTCCTCCCCTGTGAGTTGGGGCTTAATAATATACTCAAAGTCCTCTCTGCTTGTCGTAAGAGCCGACTAAAAGAGATAGAAATCTGTGGCCTGGCAACCTGCAAATTTTGAAACTTTATCGCTACCGAAACATCAACAACGGATAGGGGCTGACCTCATGGCAAGTACCTTTGGCTATCGAAACAGGACTATAATTAGTTGTTGGAATGTGCTCCTCGACAATGGTAGCAATGGGTCTCAGAATGTTTGCTTTCTTTCTTTCTTTAGCTTCAGCGTGAATTCCAGTGATATGAACTGGAGATTCTGGGTCTAAGCGAAGTAAGATGGTGGGTTTCTGGAGAGTACTCCTCTCTCTCTTGCCATATTAATGGCAATGTTCTTTGGTACCCTAGAAAGAAAAGTGGTAGCAAATGCGGATCCGGGGTCGTAAGAATCGGTTTGCTTCTGACAACTACCGCAAGGCGCAGTCTCTTGACCTGGGAGTCGGCTTCTGACAGACTTCTAACTGATAGATTTCAACTAAGGAGCTGCATAATTGTATAATTCTAAGCACCAACGGAGACGTAGCAGGCTTTCTATGAGCAACCAAATGCGTTGACATCGGCTTCGAAAAGAATCGCCCGTGCGTCCGCCACTTCTTGCAAGGTTGGGGACCTACGACCCCCTAAGTTCAACATCTGCCGCTTGTATGACCCAGCTATCCCTTGATGGTGCTTGCTGAGCGAGCGGCAAATATATTGAGTAACCCGTCTAAGAATATCGATGAGCCGATCGATCGAGATCGATGGCCGCCATCAAAGCTGCTCTTTTCTCGGGGACAACACAGGTCGTTGGCCACGTCCCGAAGAAGCGTCATATGATCCGACTGACTGCGGAATCGTGGAAGTAGATCGATTAATGGAAGGGTTTGTAGGCTCCACTGAGCGTTTCGAGTGATGGCGGCGCTCAAAAGCCGATACCGAGCGAAATCCCGAGAATTTCAACTTAGTGTACGACGTGACAAAAGAAAATTTGTTATTGCACTGGTTAGGGAAGCGAAATATGGCCCAGATCGCAATGATTTCAGAAATGTGTACCGTGTCACGAAAGAGCTTGCATGTGGTCACAAATCTTTCGATGGTCCTGTGAAGGACGTCAACGGTCGACTTCATATCCAAGAAGATGAACAACTTCACTGTGAGTCATAACCATACCACATTCGACGAGGTTCCTTCTCTTCTGGATGAAATGGCTAGTCACCCTAACATGCGGATACAGAGTGTTGTTCCAAGCAAAAAGAAAGTCATTTCGAGCATCAATGCACTCAAATGAAGTAAAGCCGCTCGGCTGCACCTGCAGTTACTGCAGATCTGCTGCTTCCACACGTACGCAAATCTTGGGAATTCGAGACCTTTCTCGGAGAATGGATGAAGGGGACGATCGTCAAGATCCCGAAAGGAGGGCACCTGTTTTGAATGTGACAATTAAAGAGGTATCTACGTGATCCCTCCCGTTGCAAAGATAATAGCTAAAGTATTTCTGGAACGCGCCGAGATTGGTCTGAACATCGAAATTCATGGTAAGCGACCAAAAGACCGATGAAAACAATGGTGGCTTGATACGGTGATAGAACCAAATGGCGAAGCCGATCACGACGAACAGGCCCCATTTGTGAATAGGACAAAGAAAACGAAAAGAAAAAAAATGTTTGGAACGCATCAATGAACATCTCGAAAGCTTGAAGTTTGCGCTCCGGATCCTCTTGCTTTGACCACATCATCATCAGATTAGACGGTCGCTACACCTGCTCTTCATTGACTTCGAGAAAACGTTTGATAGCGTGAACAGGGAGTGTATATGGAGTGCTCTACACAGCAGGCTACTTCGGAAATATTAATAGCTATTATCTGAGCGACATATGATTGCACAAAATGTTACGTGCTGCACCGAAGTAAAATCTCGGAGGATTTCGAGGTCCACAATAGAGTCCGCCAGAATTGCATCTTGTCACCAATATTATTTCTTCCTGTTATCGGCTTCATGCTGGTGTGGACAATGACATTTTTCCTAAAATACCTCGGCTATGCTATTTGCCCAAGGGTCATTGAACTTAGCCAAATGGCTTTGAATTTGCAAAGAGAGGCAAATATGGTTAGACTGAAGAAATATACCAAGAAAACCAAGTTTCTCAATCTGAAGAGTCATCGCCCTCTCCGTATCTGTATTAATGGGCAGAGCATCGAAAGCGTCGACCAATTTCTATATCTGGGAAGCGTGGTCCTGCTGAAGATGGCACCGAGTTGGATATTGCACAACCCATTAACACTGTTAGATCCGCTCAAAACACAGAAGTCGAGTTGAGACTGTTCTGTTCTTTCTGTGTTGTTATATGGGAGTAGCACAGGGAAAGTGAACTCCACTGTTACCAAAAGCTCCAAGCTTTCGTCGATACTTGTCTGCGTTGTATCATCGGAGTACACTGGCCTAAGACAATTTTAAACAAAGAACTTGGTCAGCGCTCATGCTTGGTACTCGTCCGATAGCGTGCGAGCGTCTCGTGAAGTCAGTAATTCAGTCAGGATTTCAAGTAACCGCATAAGCGATGGCGCGTAGGTGCGGTTGACGGGCTATACCTCACAAAGGGGTGAATGGCACGCATATTTATTTTTTAATGAGTCTTGGCATTGCGGAAGCTGACTCCAACCACCTTCGGTGTTTTCGGTTTCTTTTCAAACCTTAAAGCCGTTAAAACCGCCTTTTCTGACAATGCGCGATACCAAGTATGGAATCTCTTTTAAGTCTAAAGGACGATACTAGGAGAGTGGCTTCCGGCGCATTATCGGAAAACAAGTTATTCACCTGCACTCAGGTGAGTATCAGCCGTAGCGACTTCATCCTGAAAACAAGGTAGGGGGGGAGGGGACCCCAATAAGTGAGTCTGAAGATAACCTGCAGAGAAACCGCTGACATCACCAATCCTCCGAAAGACAAATACAGAGGGGGTCACAGAGGTCCTTTGAAATAATGATCATTAAATCACCAGAATACCGCTTATCCATCTGAGCAAGGTTGCAAAGAATGTAAAGACTAGTATTGCTAATGAATGATATGAAAAATATTAGGTAAAACACGGACGCTTGTAGTGACTTAAGGGTCGGTGATGAGCAAAAACAATCACGATTGACCGGAGGTGACTGAAGGGGAAGAGCTGCCTCAAAAATTTTAAAAATCTGATGTAATTGATCGTGAAGGTCCTGCCACTAGTGCTGAAACTTAACTGAATTGTTCAGTCGACATACGCTTGCACACCTCTGTGCTAGCCAAGCTTGGACATAAAGAGGGTGGGGGCTATGGTCGGTGCTACTCTCCTGTGTTTCCCTGCATAGCAATCATTAAGGGTTCCCACTGCACTCTTTGGCAATATGCCCTTCTTCTTTGCATCTTTGACACAACTTAGATCTATTGTACATGCTTGAACATTTTCTCGAAATTTGTTCAAATTCTAGGTATTTGAAAGACTGCAGCAATAGCTTTTTTCACCGCTTCAAATGGCAAGACTGTTTTGGCCGTCTCAGCACCATCAAATGCATTACGTACCCTGATGACATGAAGCAGCTGACTAGAGATTCAGCGTGGCCGGCTCTGCCACAATCTCTATAGTTGTAGCGGCTTCCAGAGGGCACACATGCCATTTTGGTGTGTGTGGACCCTGGTTCGCTGAACATACTGGCGACAATCACCGACAAAATCCATCCATGGTTGGTGAAATTGTGAGCGGTAGGCGGGGGGATGGGGCGTCCTGCGATATGTCAGCGTCACAAAATATAGCAGCCCTTGCGTCTTTGCAACAAAAAAGTCATCCTGTCGTTAACTCTGGCTAAAACTACTCAAAGCGCAACACCGCGTTGCCTTTCCATTATAGCAGTCATTAGCACTTCCATTTTGGGCGCAGACTTCCTGTGCCACTATGGTTTTTTAGTAGATCAACGTTGGTCCTTCATTGATCCCACAACCAACCTTAATTCATCAGGGACGATCTCCATCTGCCCATCCGACACTGTATCCATCAATTTCCAAGACGCTGCGTTCGTGCACTTCTTGAAAAATATGCAACATAGCTGCCGAGCGTAGCCTCTCCGAGCCAGTAAAGCATGATGTTGAGCACCACATGAACACCACGGACTTTATAATCTTCCTTAGGGTATGTCCACTACCACCACAGAAGCTGGCTGTTGCACGAAAATAGATTCCAGAGCTCTTCAAGCAGGGTATATGCAGACCTTCAGACAGTTGTTGGTCTTTGCCACCCCACATGGTCCCTAAACCAAACGACGAATGGAGACCTTGTGGGCACTAAACGCTTAGACTACTCCGGACCGATATCTCATACCGCTCATCCACGGCTTTGTACATTCTCTCGCTGGAAGCCATATTCTTTCTACTTTGTATCTAGCCAAGGCCTACCACCAAATTCCTATAACTCCTAAAGACATTTCGAAAACGGCAATATGCGCAACTTTTGAACTCTTCGAGTTCACCAGGATCACATTTGAACTGTGCAATGCGATGCAAACATTCCAGAGATTCATCCACTCCGATATGCGAAAACTAAACTTTTTTGGTTTACATGGATGATGTTCTAGTCGCCTCCTCTTCAAAGCCTGAGTAAGTAGTGCATCTGGAATGCATTTTTCAACGTCTCCTAGAGACCGGTCTTGTTTCCAACGTTGAGAAATGCAAATTCCTACAAAAGCAGGTGATATTTCTGCTTCCCAAAACTGTTCAGGATCTAAGAAGGTTTTTGAGAATGCGAAACTTCTACCGTCGTTTCTTGTCCATCCCCAATTCCCACCATCAATGGATCCTTAACAACTAGCTATCCAGGCCAAAAACCAAAGACGGCTGACTGATTGAGTGGTCCACAGCGGCAATGCAGGAAGTTGAGTCAAACAAGCAACAGCTGGTGGGCGCAACGCTTCTGGTATTTCCTCAACAAGATGCACCCCTAGCTGTTTTCGTTGATGTCTCAGACATCGTCATGGGTGTTGCTCTTCACCAAAAGGTGAACCAAATCTGGCAGTTGTTGACCTTCTTCTCAAAACAGTTGAACCCCGCCCAACGGAACTACAGTGCCTACAATTGTGAGTTATTAGCCGCCTATCTCGTAATGGAGTACTTTCCGCTATTCCCTGGAAGGCAGACCGTTCACAGTGTACACAGACCACAACCGTCTTACATTTGCCTTAATGCAGAAACCCGAAAAAAAGTTTCCTCATCAGTTCAGGTACCTGAGCTTCATAAGCCAGTTCACCTCTGACATCCAACACATGTCTGGAAAAGACAACCAAGTTGTTGATGATTTGTCACGCATTGATTTCCCGGCAATCGCGAGGCGCAGAAGGACAATGCAGTGCTTCGGAGACAGAAGAGTAATTTCAAATACACTTCCAGGGAGCTCCCCATTTTCGGCTGGACTTCTACATTTTACTGCGAGACGTCCGAAAAGGGACCAAGGCCATATATTCCGGTCGCTTTTCGTAAGCCAGTATTTAATGCAGTTCACGATTTGGTGCACCCAGGCATCCGGACAACGAACGAATATTTCTGGCCGTCTATGAACAAGGACATCAATTCTTTTGCCAGACCGTGCATCGCATGTCAGAAGTGAAAAATTCCGAAGCATGTGAGAAAATAAGTAGGAGTGTTCGCCAGGTCCACTTAGCGCTTCCGCACCATCCACCTCGACATAATTGGCACTTTGCCAGGCTCGCACGGTTTTAACTATTGCCTCATAGTCATCGATAGGTTGACACTTTGACCTGAGGCGATTTCCTTAAAAGACATTACGGTACTATCATGTGTCAAGGGCGTCTGTCGAGATTAGATTCCGCGATTTGGTGTGCCTGGATTATCATCCCTGACCAGAGAGTGCAGTTTGAATCCGCTTTTTTCTCGGAGTTAACTAAACTCTTAGGCTTCAAATGCCACCGGATAATTGCTAACCACTATCAGTCGAACGGGATGCTCGATTGATGGCACAGGATGTTAAAGCCACGAGGAGTTTGCTGCAAGCCCCGTGGAACTTGTGTACGGGGGGAACCTGGAACTCCCCAGTGACCCAGTTCTCGACATGCGGTCGAGCATAGATCCAAACGGCCTGCTACATCTGCTGAGAGACGCAGTGAGCTGAATCAAATCACCGCCACCCACCAACCATGCGAAAACTGTCGCCAGCGTGCTCAGCGATCTTGAGTCGTGCATATACACGTCTTGATAAGGACCGACGCATCCTAGAGGCCGTTGCAGCCACCATACGACGGGCCTCAAAACGTGCTCCCTCCAGGATTGCACCACTTTATTCTCGACGTCAGGCAAATCTCGATATCTCACATAAAACTTTTTTGCCGGGAGACAAATACTCTCGGGGGAAACGCGAGCGGCGCGTACGGTTGTACTTGCCGAAGTGAGGGAATTACGCCGCGGACTAACGCTGAAGTCCTCTAGATACTAGCCTGTATCAGGCCAAGGGCTCTCAGCTGTCATTTAGTCAGTCGTGGGCTACAAGTTCGAATATCTATCACTTTTGAGTCTAAGAGGGGTTTTGACGATTTCAAACTTTGCGTTGTATGTCACATCCATACCCGAAGGTCATTTTCTGGTCAAACTTCAAATAAATTTAAGTATTAAAATTTGACAGTATGTATGTATGTATATTATAGTTGCTGAGTGCAATATCTCACGTAGACAATCCTTTCAAATTAAACTTTTTTGGTCCTTCGAAATTTGCTTAATCACTACTACTGCAATTCCGTTTAAGATGAATACTTTACTGATTTGGTTTGGAACCTCCATGAACTTTTGAAAAAATCCTGTATTGCTACTGCTTTTTCTAGACCGTTAGTTGGATTACTTAATTCGTGTTCCAATAAACATATATATACATATATGAACGTTCAGCCTCATAATTTAGTTACACTAGCACACACTGTCGTCCTATAACAGATGTCTGCCTAAAGGAGTTCCCGGAAGTTCTGAATCTAATCCAATTTGCGAAAACATCTCCAGCGACGACGAATTCAATAACTATTTGGCTGAAGTACGAAGCGACCTTAAAACCATGACAGATCATTAAGGGACTAATTATAAATTTCGTGTTTCTGACTAGATATGTACGTATATATGTTGCGAACTGTGCGCTAAGTCATCCCCAAAGGATGAAGTGAGTACGATCGTGACTGCTCTGGAGAGCGTTAGTGTGGAACCGGGGCGAATTCAAACACATGCCGGATTGAACTCTATTGCCAACATTAACTAGAATTGACAGGAAACAAATTGACTGTGTAATTGGGGTTAATGCGATATACCAACGAGGAATACAACTACAGCTCTGAAATTGCTTGCCCACATCCTTTTCCGTATCCTTTCGCCCCAACTCCGTCCGAAATATACATATATAAACACGGAGTTCACACGCGACGCTCAGTGGGACGCGTTCAAACTGAGACACATGTCAATGTACAATTTGAGGATGATTGAGTGAGTTATAATCCATTATGCGACTCAAATATTCTCTACGGCATGTAATGCATCTTTTCAGCCTGTCAGCCTGGTATGTTATCCTATTCATAATATTTGGAGTCTATTATCAGTTTGATAACTCGTTATTAAAGCCGAACACATCAAATATGGACGGAAGTTAAGGGAGAGGTAAAACGTTGATGAGCTAAAAGTGGGAAGGAAGCATGGGTTAAAGCTGATGAATTATTTATGGTAATTATGCGAGGGATTGACGGTAATAACTCGTATGTTTCGGGATGGATGTGAGATTTCGTTAATAAAGTCACAAAGTTAGTAAATTGACAACAAATCAACCTTTATTTGGCATTTCTCCTTATGGATATACAACTGGATAAGGTGTATTACTAACAATATGTATAAGGTTAGCTTCAGGAACTATAGACACAGTTTAGATACAATTCAATTACGCAAACTAGATTCATTGAAATGTCCTTCATATTCGAATTGTCCGTGGAAATCAGAACGTCAGACGTATAAAAAGGGGTATTTGTTTTGGGTAGAGACGCGAAATTCATACGCGCAATGTGCCAGACTCTTTCCTCGGATATATGTATACCCTACTACCCTCCAACCCCATCCCCGCCTCTGAGTCGTTTCACACTAACCGGGAACTGTTTGACATATTACTTCAGGCCAGGCATATTCAGTGTAAGGGCACACCCCGTGAACCAGAGAGCCTCAGTTACCCTGGTATCTCTCCTATCCATCTCGTCTTTTTTGGCCTTAAAAATGTATTGCAGGTAACGCGCAACTCTGCTCCACGTGTGATTGCATTGCAACATGGCCTTAATTATGGTGCCCGGAGGCACTTGACACCTTTTCGTAGACAGACTATGGCGACGGCACCCTAGCTTCTGCACAAGAAGAAAGGTATGGTAGTTTCATCCTTAATTTTCCGGTTTTATGCAGGTGAGACTGAAAATGTCCGCGGACGCTGAAGAGCTGGCTTACGTTATAGACAACCCCACCGTGCTTTAGATTGAACAGCGGCCGCACGTCTTTGATGAGATATGCGGTCCATCCATCCCTCGATTCTATTTCCTTCGTTTGTTATCATGAGCGCAGAATGCAAGCTCTCTTATACAGGGTGCGGCAGCATAACTTCCTTTCTTCAAAACTCAATAAAAACGATTGTATGCATCGGAAAATATTTATTTATTTTTTATAATGTAGGTACATGTCTAAAGTTTTTATTTACATTGTTTTGAAGATCAAATCTGTTAGGTGACGTCCCCTATTCTCCATACATTGCGTAAACCGATTTCTGGCGTTTGTCATGACTCTTGTTAGCATAGCAGGTGTTATGTTGGCAATTTCTTCTTGGATGTTGGTCTTCAAATCTTGTAGGGTTCTTGGACGGTTCACATAAACACGGGATTTCAAAAAACTCCATAGAAAAAAATCACAAGGAGACAGATCGGGAGAGCGTGCCGGACATTCCAAATCGCCTCTAATTGAGATAAGGCGCTCTGGAAAGTGTTTCCTCAAAGCAGCCATCGATGCTCTTGAAGTGTGTGCTGTTGCACCGCCTTGTTGGAACCAAGTGTCCCCCAAATCCAAATTTTCTAGTCGTGGGAAAAAAAAGTTCTGTAGCATGTTTACATACCGGTCCGAATTCACTGCCACTGTAACCTCATTTTCCTCAAAAAACCAGGGACCAATAATTCCAGCTGAGGAAATTGCACACCACACTGTTACTTTAGGTGAATACAAAGGCTTTTGATGCAATTCTCGAGGGTGGTGTCAGCCCAGTAGCGCATGTTTTGTTTGTTAACGGACCCACACAAATGAAAATGGGCTTCATCGCTAAAAAAAATGGCACCCTCGGGAATGAGATCAAGAAGAAGCTCACACGCGTTCATCCGAGAATTGAAGTCACGTTCTGAAAGTTCCTGCATTATCGCCATCTTATAGGGACGAAAATGAAGATCATCACCAAGAATTCTTCTCACAGAACGATCGGATAGTCCAAGGGCAGATGCGTGTTCGTGCGCAGAACGCCGTGGCGATCGCAACATTGACGCTCTCACTGCTTCAATGTTCTCAGGTGATCTAACGGGCCGAGGGACTCCAGTTCTTCCTTTTGTCGCACTTGCAGTTTGTCTGAATGTAGTGACCCATGTAACAATTGATTTGCGATCTAGGACGGGAGCCAACGGGGCTAAATTAAAGCGATTCTGAAATGCACGCTGTGTTGCAATAACCGAACATCCGCTTGAAAAGTAAAACAACGGCAACGGCTATGACATCAACTAACTGACTGGCGCGCATTTTAAAAAAGGAAGTTATGCTGCCGCACCCTGTATGTATAGACTTCTTCTCAGCAGCACAGAGAGCGATCAGAACAACTCCAGTTACCACCATTACTACTGGGTATGAGACGGTACTATAGAGGGATGCAACTCACGAAGTCCCTTGTCGTTGTACTTGCGCCAGGTGAATCTGCTTGAAGAACCTCATTGACGTGTCTATCATTATGCCTAGGTATTTCACCAGCGGCTTCCAAAACACCATGGTTCCATTAACCTGAATAGATTGGACGGTGGGAACTTTCTCCTTAGTGAGGATGGCTACCTCGGTTTTCTCTAGAGGTAGGGAAAACTTAAGCTTAGTCCTCCGTTATTTGGTTTTCGCATCAGCATCCTCAGTTTGCGTTAAGTTTTATCAACGGCGCGTGTAGCAACCACTGCCGAAAACTCGGAATAAAGATAAGTGGTTTAACGTCAACCCATGTATCATGTCCATCAGCGAAGCGCGGTTGCTGGACGAGGCCAAGTTTGAACTATTAGTTGGACTAACTTCACTCCATTTTCTTAGAGTGCTCGGTGGAGTACTTTATATCCAACGCAAAAATAGACCGAACCGTCAACATTTCCATCAAACCACAAGATGTCGTATGTGGTAGAACTTCTTTCTGTATTGGTAATTTGGGCGTGGATTTCATGCTGCTATAGGCTGCCCCTTCCTCTCCCTCTATCATTTGAGTTAGGTATGCCGATTTTAACAGTGGGAAACGCGTGGTTCGTTTGTATTCGACTTTTGGATATCGGTTATATTAATGAAAAACATATCAGCAAATGTGTTTGCTAACTAGGAAATTGGTCGACAATGTTCATGTCGTATTTCCCTCCGTTAACGAGAGGTAACTCAATGATATCAGTACTCGATGCATTTTCACTGGTGCGAAAATGCGCCCACTTGTGCCAGTCAAAGTTCAACCTTCTCAATTAACGTAGAACACATCAAAGAATTACATTCTTCGAAAGACCGCAACGTCTATTGTGTTCTTGAATATTGAAAGGCTTTGCAATTAGTCACCCCAGACTACTCATCGGGGATAAGTCACATACTTAGGATCGCTAGATACCAACTGGACTTATTATTGAAAGAAAGACCATCAACGACTAAGTTATCCTCTTCTGTCACATGAAACGGTCGCTGGAACTACCTGGTTTTCCCGGAAAGCGCCAACGGAAATTTGCAATCTAGAGGAGAAGTATGCTTTCTACAAGCAACTGCACGCAGTTCAGTAGAGGTTTCCTAAAGTTGACATGGTGAACGTGGTGGGTGATATGAATGCGAAGGTGGGTTTCGGCAACACCTTGCTCGGACATGTAATGAAGAAATATGGTCATGGCGACAAGGACGATGGGTGGCGGGTGGTTTGTGAATTTCCGTCTATCGCCTGACAGTGGAAGAGCTATCTTGCTGATCGGACGACTGATATACTGAGTAACCAGTCTCAGAACGTCGATAAGCAGTGGGCTTCCATTAAAAATACTTTTTTTCTCAGGTGCTACGCAGGTCGTCGGTCACGTCCTGACGGAGCGATTTGAGATCTGGCTGACTGCCGAATAGTGAAAGCTCTATTGACCGCTGCGAGTGATGGAAACCTGACACACTCTAACTGAACGATACCGAAGTTCAGCGTAGTGTGCGCCATGACAAAAGCAAAAGTTGCTTCAGAAGACAATGATTTCAGAAGTGTATACTGGCTCACGAAAGAGCTTGTACGTGGTTGCAAAGCTTTCGATTGTCATGCAGACGACGTTAACGTCGAGTCCTCATGCACGATCACAAGCAACTGAATAGCCTCCTCTTGTGGATGAATTGCCGTTATATCGCCGCTGGGCTTGACGGTCTTTCCGCTATACCTGCAGTCAATGCAGCTCTGCTACTTGCACTCATACGGAAATTTGAGTGTGACAATTGTATGCACCCCACCGGCGCAAAAGTAATAGCTAAAATAATCCTGGGGCGCATCAAGAGACATCCCGAAAGCCTAATCGAGACCAGGGTGGTTTTTAATCCGAATCCTCCCGCATTAACCACATCAACATCATACGGATCATTTTGGCATAGTGGGTAGAGTTTAGCTCTTCGCTGCACCGGTTCGTTATCGATTTCGAGATAGCTTTCGATAGTGTGAATAGGGAGTGTATCTTGTGTGCTCTACGCAGGAAGGGCATTCCGAAGAAACTAATAGTTGATGAAAATTTAAGTGTTGTACAAAGGTAAACTCTTGGAGGATTTCGAGGACCAGAGCAGTGTCCGCTATCGATATTATTTCTTTGTGTTATCGATGATTTTCTTCATGCTGCCTTGTCCGGAGGGCGTGGAGGGGTTCAACAGACTGCGATATCTTTCCTCCAACACCTCGACTATCCTAAAGATATCTGTTCGTTACCTCACAGGGTCATACATTTCGGCCACATGTCTGTGGATTTGGAAGAAGAGGCAGGTAGGGTAGGACTGAAGATAAACACCAACAAAACCAAGGTTGTCAGTCTGACGGGTCATTGCACTATCCCTACCTGCAATAATGGACAAAGCATCAAAAGCGTTGATCAGCCTATATATCTAGGAAGTGTGGTTTCTACGGGCGGAAGCGCCGAACTGGGTGTTGCCCGACACATTAACAGTACTAGATCCGCTTTCGTTGTCTTGTCTAAAATCTAGAGCAGCACTTATCTCAACATAAAGATCAAGTTAAGACTGTTCTGTGTGAGTGTTCTTTCTGCGCTACTGTATGGGAGTAGCATCTAGAAAGTGATCCTTTTCGTTACTCAAAAGCTCCAAGGCTTGGTGAAGACTTGTCTACATCGGAGTATGCCTGCCTGATACTAAGACAAACGAAGTCTTTTCGCTGAACCGAAGGCAAATGTACAGGCGTCTCGGGAACTCGTGGAAGGGAGTTGAAGCGCATTTCAGGTAACTGCGAGCTAAAGCGCGGTTTAGTTGCCAGGCTATACCTCAGAAAGGGTAAATGACAACCATATATTTATGTTATGCGCATTGTTTTCTTCCAGCACATGGTACATTATCGATGTTATTAATATTGCGCGCTATGTCACAGACGTTTGTTGCAAATGATTAATCTTGTTAACTATTTACGCTAGTTGAACTCGCTTCTGTCCTATGTTACGGCAAAGTGTACGACCTTCCGGAAAAATCATTCGGATGCTCTCACATGCTAGCATTTCCTTCCACACTGAGGCCGTGTACAAAAAGGCGAAGTCGACTACTCTGGCCATTGTATACACGTCCTACAAGGCAAGATTCACCTCTAACCACTGTGGGGCTTTTGCCCTGGCAGCGTATTCCTTAGGCACCCTTCTCCGTTTTGTCCTGAAATGTCCTCCCGGAGAGGTTACTTTCGATCAGCTGGACCGTAACTGGGGCTAACTACGGTCTCGATTAATTCTCTTCTTCCGAAGACAAGTCATGCTTGTAGCATGTAGGTAAAATCAGCGAGTCACCATATATAATTTTCAAAAATTACCTACACAACACCGGAAAGTGCATAAGAAGCATTGGTTGTTCCAAATGTTCGCTTATTTAGCCATTTCTGATTTTAGGTTGCGATACTTTAGTCCTGTAAGCCTTTCTACGCTTCCACCGTGTTATTGAAGATTATCCTAATAGCTTTCGCTGAATTCTTGTTGCATTGGGGAAGATCATGCTATAGTATTAACAAATTCAAGTACTTTCTTTATTATTACCTGGGCGGAGTATAGGGTTTGGATTTCGTTGCTTGAAAGGTCCTCCCAACGGCATCATTTTTTTGTTCATTCCATCACATTTCCTTTCCAATTTGTTTCCCTCTCTCCCATTTTTGGTGCCTCTGTCTTTCGCAAAGTAGACCTAGTTTCTCTTGTATCAACCCCTGTCAACCTCCTATAATGCCGTCTGCCTAAATTGCTTCCTTATTAAGCAATGTTCAATGCTCTTCCTTACTCTCATCATTTTCCTAGGTAAATGAGAACTCTCTCAAATTATCTTCACCTTTACTTTTTTGTAAAATTATCTCTCACTATGACGAAGTTATTCCTCACAAAATTTCTGAAGTCAGAGTACATCGAAGACGAGAGATCGATTGTATCGATGATGAGAGGTTACACTTCGAAGTCGTATTTCTGGCTGGTATATAACTTGTTTTTCTTCTCTTGATTTTCTCGATTCCCCTTTTTGATTGCGCTAGTAGTAAAGCCAATCCTAAAATTTTCAGTATTTCAGACTTTCAGCTTGACGAACACCTACTGGACTGTTTCTGATATGGGTAGCGGCCAAGAGTGTTAATCGAGTGTCAGTGCCTTTGGTTTGTCTCCTTAAGAGTGTCTTGAGGAAGTCCAATATCAATTATGTTCTCTACATAGTCAAGCATTGTCCAATTGCATAATAAGTTTTTTCTGAGTTTCACAGAATTTGATAGAGGTAGATATTTTGGTAGACTTCGACCACATAGCAATTGAATTCGGAAGGTGTAGTCAATGTTAGAATCAGTGTTGGTCTTTTTGAGAATTCTCCATGTTCCGAATGGAAAGGACTTTTGCGGAGTATTTTAGGTAGATTCCATTACTGCCAATAAGCCACGATACATCATCTTTTTTTCTTAACACATTCAATTTATTTTCTTTGATTTTGTTACAAATAGCTTATGACTAAAATTAATACTAGACTTGTCTCTAACAGCTTAACTTTACCTAGAGACTAAGATTTTGCTTAATATTAGACTTAATTTACGGTAGTATTAATTTATCCTATGACTAATGCTATAGAGACCCTATGTGATAGAATCCAAACTGGATTAAGGGTTACTAGTGCCTGGTGCAGGAAGGTGGGACTGCGGATCAACCCAACCAAAACCACCATAGTACCATTCACTAGGAGGCGTAAGCTGGATCACCTGAAAGCCATAACATTACATGATATGGAGGTGAAACGAGAAACAGAGGTCAAATACTTGGGAATCACGCTAGACCAAAAATTACTCTGGAAGACACATGTCGGAAACACTTGTCGGAAAGCCACGAGGGCTCTGATGACTTGCAGATCCATAGCAGGAAAAAAATGGGGTTGTAGCCCGAAGATACTACTTTGGATATATACTGCAATAGTAAGACCAATGATTACCTATGGAGCGGTAATCTGGGCAGAAAGAACCCAACTCAGCACACAAGCCAGGGAATTACATAAGCTCCAAAGGCTGGCTTGCGTGTGTATCAGTGGGGCAATGAGGACATGCCCAACGGCATCCCTGGAGGTCCTTCTGGGATTAACCCCTCTCCATCTGCACATACAGATGCAGGCAAGGAGATCAATATTCAGGATGGCCGGTAGCATGAGTGAGGCGGGGAGCTGCCTAAATCGAAGGAAGATTGACATACTTTCTAGGCGGTATCCCGAATTACTGATACCGAGGGACAACATGACAACGAGGTTTCACTTCGATAAGAAGTTTGAAATACGTTGGAGTAACAAGACAAACTGGGAAAGCGTGGCTGCGACATACGGCTTAAACCAGCAACTGATTACTTGGTACACTGACGGATCCCTCACAGCAGAGGGAGCGGGTGCCGGTGTCATTGGTCCAAGGAAAATGTACTTTGAGCCAATGGGCAGCATATTCCAGGCGGAAATTTACGCCATAGACAAATGTGCCTCCTTTAATCTGCAAAGGAACTACAGGGGGCAGAACATAGCTATTCTCACCGATAGCCAAGCAGCGATCAAGGCACTTAGGTCCAACCAGGTGAACTCTAAACTGGTATGGGAATGCCTTGAGAGACTGAATACACTCGGCTCGTCCAACAAGGTCTGGATACTTTGGGTTCCAGGCCATGCTGGGCTGGAAGGCAATGAGGCAGCGGATGAACTAGCCAAGAAGGGAGCAGGGATGCCTTTATACGGGCCAGAACCCTTCTGTGGAATCGGAAACGGTTTCATGGCTATGAATCTAAGAAACGAAGAAAAACGGTTGAGGGAACTATATTGGGCGGGCCTACCAGGGATGGAGCAGTCCAGGGTGCTTATTGGGGGATACGAACCCATGCGCACAAAGGATTGCTTAAACCTCACCAAAAAGAACCTCCGAATCATAGTGGGAATTCTCACTGGTCATTGTCGGCTGAACTACTACCTAGGGAAGCTAGGGATATCTACGGACACTGCCTGCAGGTTCTGTGAGGAGGAGGACGAAACCTCTATGCACGTCCTGGGACAGTGTCCGGCACTTGTGCAAAGTAGGTCGATACATCTGGGAGAACGCTTAATACCAGATGCAAAGCTGAAACTTCTGGAAGTGGGGAACATACTAAAGTTCCTAACGGTTACTGGCCTGCTTGAGATACTATGATCAACAGGTACACTATAACCAGTAAAAGGGGCACAATAGTTCTTCAAGGACGCGGTGCGACTTTCTCTTAATAAAATAATAATAATAATAATGCTATAGAGGGGAAAGTCAGGAAAAACCCCGCTTATGTTGCTTTTGTTCGGTGGATAATTGTGCTACATGAATGGATGGAGGAAGAATACATATAGGGGAAGGTGGTGTTATTGGGCGGTGGAGTAGACGAGGCCAGGGCGATGTCGATCGTATGGGCGGTTGAATATGACCATCTTACCGCTGCGATAACTGCTGTTTTGGAAGGAAAGGGTTAGGAGGTCTGAAGGGAGGGGATGGTGGCGGTATGGGGGTTAGTGTTATGGCTGCGTATGTGGGAGTAAAACTTGATGAGGTTGTTTTCATGGGCTCGACATTTGATAAGGAATTTGGTTAGTGAGGTAAGGAGGATCTGGTCTATGCGGGAGCACTTTACCTCGTCGTAGAGAGCTTGGTTGGAGTGGATATTGGACTGGGAAAGGGAGCGGCGGAAGAACCTTTTTTCGCGTACCCAAAGGCGCTCCATTTGAGCTGAGGAGACGTCACACCATGCGACGAATCCATATGTAATTAAGGGACGGATTAGCTGCTTATAGCAGTGGAGTTTGACTTTGGGGAGGATGGCGGAGTCTTTCTTAAGGATGGGCCATAGGGTTTTTAGTCCTGTTAGGGTCTTTGAAATGATGGAATTTACCTGGGGTACGGGTGATAGGCGGGTATTGAGGGTTATTCACAGGTATTTAGTGGATTGGACGGAGGGAATGGAGGAAGGTCCGATCTTGATAGTGAGGTTGCGAGTGTCGGCCAGCATCTTGCGGGTAAAGGTGGCTCTACCGCGGAAGACGATGGCTTCGCATTTGCAGGGGTTGAGTAGGAGTTTCCAGGATTGGAGGTATTTGTTGAGGGTTTAGATTGAGGTATTGATGCGGTTTTGGGCGGATTGTATTCTCCGGGAAGAGGTGTAGAGGATCAAGTCGTCAGCGTATTGGATGGTTTTGACTGCTTGGGGGGAGTTGGTAGGGTGCTGGAGTGGGATATCGGCGGTGTATAAGGAGAGGAGGGTTGCTGACAGAACTGAGCCTTGGGGGATGCCTGCGGGACGACTGTAAGGGTCGGACAGGGTATCGTGGATACGGACTAAGGATTGGCGATCAGACAGGTAGTTAAGGATGAGCTTGCATAATTGTGGGTGGAATTTGAAAGTGTGGGAGAGTTTGTAGGTGAGGTCGTCGTACCAGACCGCGTCGAAGGCTTTCTGGATATCGAGGAGGCAAGCTGTGGTGGGGATGTTGGTGTTTAGTTGGGATAGGATGTCAGTTTTGAGGACTAGGAGGGCGTGTGAGGTGCCGTGGCCAACTGGCAAACTGGAAGGGGGGGATAATGGCGTGGTCGGTGATGTGTTGGAGCATGATATCGTGGATGACGTGTTCGAAAATTTTCGATGTCACGTTGAGGAGGGAGATGGGGCGGTAGCTGCCTGGGGACGCTGAAGGCTGGTCCTTTTTTAGGATTGGGACGATGTCGGCTCGTTTCCATGGGGTGGGAAAGTGTGCAGAGAGGAGGCATTGATTGAAGAGTTGGGCGAGAAACGGGCTTAGGGTTTTGGCGCATTTTTTGAGGATGATGATGGGGATGTGGTCGGGCCCGGTAGATTTTTTATTATTTCGGGAGAGGATGATGGATTCAACTATTTAGGGTGTGACGGCTTGTATTGGTAAGCAGTCGGGTGTTGTAGGTTCGGATGGTGGGATCGGGAATTGGGTGTGGATGGCTGGCGTGGTAGTGAGGTTGTGTATGTGTTGGCGCACCGCTGTTTCTGTGGGTGGGTCGGACAAATGTCGGGTGGTGTGGTGGGCGGCCAGAAAGCTGTTAGCAATCAGGTCGGCGTGGGCTTTGGGTGGAGTGTTGTGTGGGAGAACGCTGGCTGAGCGGGGTTTGGCTAGTCGGGGGAAGGTACCCCGGAGTTTATTGCATGTTTGCTGATTAAGCGAGATGTTCGCATACTTTACCGCGTAGTGATCAGCGTATAGCGTCTGGATCTGGGATTGGATGCGCTGTGTGAGGGAGTGGATTTGTGACTTGAGGAAGTTAAATTGAGGAGCGTATCTGTGTCTGTGGAGTTGGCGTCGTACGGTTGATTTTTGTTTGATGAGGTCTAGGATGTGTGGTGGCAGGGTGATTAGGCCCTGGTAGTTTAGTGGTCTGAGAGGGATAGTTTCGTTGCTAGCCTTTTGTGTGGATTCCACGAGCTTTTCCACGGCTGAATCGATTTCGGTAGGAGACGGATTGGACGGGAGGCGGATGGTCGAGAGTATTGAGGCGTTACCAGTTAGTGGCAGCGTAGTTGGGAAGGAATTTAGGCTGGGGTTTGGGGAGGCGATCGGTGATATTGAAGTGGAGAACCACTCCGTCTTGGTACGATACATCATCTCCATTCTCTTTTGGCTTCTAAGAGCAAAGTCACTGGATGGGCGGAGATATGGCCAAATTAATAAGAGTGCGTTTACCAAAGGAGCTGTTTGCTAAACCATTATATAAATTATATGCCAAAATTCAAGCTTTCAATACCTCTGTGTTAACTGTATGCATTAATAGGTGCCTTGCCATCCAACGGACTTCAATCCACCTTTAAGTTTGCGTAATATTGACATTTCCTGAATTTTCACTCGCATTCATTTGCATTCTACATTTCAATCCGTTTCTGAAATGCATCCCTTTAATTAGCAACGGGAATTAACTCAGTATTTTTCCGTACGGCCCTCCTCGTTTTCACGCCTGTAAGGCATACATACATATATCAAATTGATTGCGACAAATTCTCACACTAGCAACAATTACGTGTGGAGTGCTTTCAAAAAGGTAGCATGCACACCTCGAGCCATCAATATGCAGGCGACATGCTTCCCGGTAGTGTGTTGGAATTCATAAAATCACCCTCTGTCCATGCATGTAACCAATTCAACATCAGGCTACGTCTGATCTGATAGATTAGTGTCTCTCACTTTTGAAACTTTCCCAGCTGAAATGCTACCGCATTGGACAAGGGATTTGTGATTCAGAACTACAAGGGCCAAGGTGCATTCTCAGATAATAGGATTTATATGCAGAGCACGTAGAATGCTATAAGAGCTATTTGGTCTGCTAATATTTGATGTCTAACTTTGTTTGTGGGCAATTCCAATCAACAGGACTTTCATTGGTATTCATAAGGGTAGTTGGCTAGCGTCTACCTGTTCGAGTGGTCACAAGATGGAGAATGGATTGATGCTATTTTTAGAGGATGTTAATTGACATTTGACGAAAAGTGTTTTTTTTTTATCTATTTTTGCATTTACTGGCAAAAGGTTACTGACTAACTGAATCGGTTTGATGAATAACATTAATATTATTATATTACCAACAATATTTGACTGTATAAAGAGGGGAAAGGGTAGCTTCGATTTGAATTGCTCACTAGCGTCGCATTATCTCCCTCGTGCTCATTAACCTCAGACGCAATAAGTACTTGTACACTAGCATGAGGAAAGGAAAATTAAGACTTGGTACCGACAGCTTAGGCTCGGCTCTCGTATTTGTTAGCTGATTCCATTTAATGACGGACGATAGGTAGAAACATTTTAAAAAGAAGTTGATGAGTATGTGGGATTTGCGCCCAGCAAAAACCACCCTCTCTTTCGTTCCAGCTTCTGGACTTTCCTTTCAATCGCGGCTAATGTGGCATTTACTATAATCCTATTCGCCGGTGACATCTCATCTCCCAAGTTGTGAAGTCCGAAATCTACGCTAATGCCGTCCCAAAATCTCTTTCTTTCATCTGAGAATCTTGGATAGTGGAACCCAATATGCTCTGGCCCCTCCAGTGTAGCAGCACGTTTGAAATGGTTGAGAGGCTCTTCCAAACCCAACGTGATGCTGGCACTTCTAAAAGCCACCGTGTTCAGGAAGGAAGTTTCTCATGTGATAATTTAATTTTCCCTGACTTCACTTGATCCATTTCTCCAGTCCAGCGACTCTTTTCGGAGTCATTCTGCTGTTGCTGCTATTTCCCATGCGACTCTTCTCTTCCATTCGCTTTAAGATCATTCCCACAATAACTTATATCGCTTCACCTGATGTCGCCCTATACGTAGGTATGTACCTTCAGTTCGATTAGTCAGGAGTGCCAAGTGCACCCTCCCTTCGTTCCCCTCATACAGGAGCCGCTTATAGTACAATGAGTTTCACCATTTCTACTATAAGCAGCTTGCGCCTTTATGTTGGACTTTCAATATTAGGCATCGTTCTCGCTAGAGAAGAACTTACCTGTACCGCCCACTGTATAACAAGTTCGTTGAAAGCAACGTCCTTTTGACAAATGTTGCAGAAGTTCGATGAACAAAAGAAACCTGTTATTCGCAACATCTTCTCCATATGCATGATTCAAATGAGCTTATGAACGAATCGAGGCTGCCCTTAAAAAGCCAACTTTAGAGTCTTTTTCAGAATCCCATTCAACGTCATCTCCAATTTGTTCGCAGATTCTCGACAGTTTCTCTTCAGTAACATTCTTTCCCATTGCATCAAGGGACAGTTGTCTGTTGCAATCCCCCTTTGTCGTCTTAAGTCTACTTTTCCAAATAACGGGTGTTTCGGTTTCCCTCTTGCCCCTTGGCAAACTCTCCTCACTAGCAGACACGATAATCACGAAATTCGTGATTTCGCCAAGAGTTCAGCTTTTTGTTACGCGCAAACGCCATTGTAACGGTATGGTAGCATTACACTCCTTTGAAATACGCTGACATTGCTGAGGTTCCATTTGCTTTAATATTCCCTTCCGCTTGTAAACTTCTTCTAAGGCAGTCAGGAATTTTTTCTCCTTGATGGTAGACCCCCGTTGAGACTTCTTCCGTTTCTAAGAAAAGGGAAGATAACCTAGGGGCCTTGGGGTGCAGTGCTCGCAGATTCATTTGACCACCCTTCTCACGAAAGAGGCACTAAAGTATGTCAAGTGGATGATCGAGCCTAATTCTTTACCTCGGTAGGTCAACATTGGCTTATGCGACGTCCTGAGCCACAGTGGTTGCAATTGAGATACAACTACTGGTGAGATCCCGAGACTCAAACGTTGAAATATTCGACAATTATATTAGGGCTATTTTCTCTAACATCCGACACCATATTGGGTCAGGATGCCAGACAGCTTTTAGGGATATCGAATTGGTGAATCTCCGCTCGAACCTGGCATGTTTGGAGTTCCTTACTAAGGCAGCCCTAGACCGGATACCGGTTGTTGTGTCGTTGATGATGCTTCCCTTTTCCTTTCCCTTTGCCCTTCGGAAAATTCTCGTCACTAGCACACGATAATCCCAAATTCAAAGTTGCTAATTTCGCCCAGTGTCTGGTTTTTGTTGCGCGTGTAAATGTTTAGAGCTAGGAAGTCCTCTCAAATCGTCAACATGGACACCGTAAAGACAGAACAACCATTGATGCCGTTAAAATAGTTAATGGCTTGATCGAAGATGCAAGATGGGTGGACCAGCGGATATTGCGTAGTGCTGACCCTGGACGTGGAATTGGAACTTAATACGGGGCTATCTAGCGAAGATTGCTATTCCCTCCTATTTCGCAGTTATTGTCAGCAGTTATTTTCAAGAACAAAGGTTCGGGTATGACACCGATGACGGACCCCGGCAACACGCTCTCTCCGCGGATGTTCTACAGGGCTCCATACTGGGCCCACTACTGTGGAATCATCATGTACAATGATGTTCTTCATCTTCCGGTTGCGGAGAAAGCTAGGGTGGTGGGTTACGCCGAGGATATAGGGTTTGTTGTAGTTGCAAGCGATCACGAAGATGTTTAGTTATACTCATGCGATGCGATCAGTGGTGTTAAGGGTTGGCAAAAGATTTCTGGTCTGACGTTTACGGAGGAAAAAACGGAAGTGGTTCTCATCACCAAGAGCCAAGAAATTATACCCGTATTCAAATTGGGAATCATATCACTAGGGAGGGGTCATTGACGTGGAGCTCAGTTAGAAGTGGAAAACATGATGCCGAACGTGGGTGGGCCATGGTATTCTTCCAGGTTGTTTATAGCTAGGATTGTGAGTTCGATCCTATAATATGCAGCTCCAGTTTGGGGAAACGCCCTAAGGGTGTGCTCTGCATTCAGGACTGTGTGGGATGATGCTGCATTCGTCATCTCGAGAATGATACCGATTGACATCTTGGTAGATGAGATGACGAAGATATACAATGCGGAGCCTATCTCTCCTTTATCGCAGACGAAGAACGCCGAAAGGGAGAGATCCCTAAATAGATGACAAGAGCTTTAGTAACGCTCGGAAAAGGGTAGTTGGACACACAGGCTCAGCTCTGCCATCAAGAAGTACTTGGAGGGATGGCACGGTGAAAATAATTATAATCTTACCCTATCTCTCACAGGACATGAAGGATATCGCCAGTATCTGTACGGCTTTAAAACTGGCACATTACTCCATTGTCCAAATTGGAGGCCCAGAGGATCCAGAGGTGCAAGATTTGTGGGAGAAAAGAAGAACCTGGAGGAGACTCTGGGAGAGGTGCCAGTGCCAGAAAATCTGGTGCCGAAAATGGTCGCACGTCTAGAGAATTGGGATGCGATCAACTCCATGATCGCATCTATCCAGACCAAACTGCAAAAGGCAGAGAAGAGGAGAAAAGTGCGGTTACGTACGCCGCGTAGAAAGAAAAGGTGCCCAAGCTAGAGTGGATCGACTCTGTTCCAAGAAGTAATACCTTATGGTGTTATAGCTTTCGAGAATTCTTCGGGGACCAAAGTATGCTTTTCACCCGGTGTCTTCTCCGAGGTGTCTTTCCCCGGCTTTTCCCTGTGCACGTGCACAGATATGTTGCCAAATCGATTGTTGATATTAGTCATCTAGCCCGATCGTGAGGAGTTCACCCTTGTCCGCCTTCTCCCTTCTGAAGACTCTTCATAATCGCGTATGGACATCCTCATTCTGAGCGGTTAGGAGGTACATGAGATCTTCCGTCTGTATTATCGCGGCTTTTGGGAAAAAACCTGTCCCCATGTGTGCTCCTGGTATATCATCCCCAGCACATGATGGCAGTTCTGTTCCTTCCTGGCCTGGAAAATTGGAAATTAGAAACTATGGTCGTAAGCCACTCTGCAGTGTCTTCCGTTGCGCAGTCAATCAGTATGTAACCTGGTCGAAAGGGTATCCCTGTGAACACAAGTTTCGCAGTCCATCCCTTGCACATCTGTTTGATGACAAGGTCTGCGATGGTGTCCTGCTTCTTGAATTCGCTCTTATTTGCTCGAGAAACATTTTTGCCAGTATGGCCAGTCCTTGGCCTTGATCGCACTTGCATAGCTAATAGCGGGTTTCCTGATTCCTGCCTTCAGCCTTGACGTGCCCGGGTCCCCCCCCCCTCTTTGTCATAGGTTTGGATTTTTTGGGAACATTCCTTTCATGCGGGCTAATTTCTGCTGCTCCCCGCTTTCTTGGCTCCGATAAAGATGGCTTAGGCCTATCCTGAGCCTTCTTAAGACTCTCTTCTTGTTTCAGGCTTTCTTTCAGGTAGCGCAGGTACCATTTAGTACTTGCGCCACTGACAACTGTCTTCATCCTGACGTCTGATATATTTATCTCAGACGTGCTTTTGCTAGTACCTGTTTTGAGCAGTGGTGTTTGTTGGTTGTTGTCCTCACAGTATACCAATATTCACCTTGAATCCACTGTTTGACGTCCCAACATCTCCTTTCTTGGGTGTAATCACCTGGCTCTCAATATGTCGAAACTGTGCCTCCGCCTGGTTAATCAGTGTGTGTGCGGTACGGGGTCCCGCTTTATTGGCTCTAGTTTTTTTTTTATTTTATGACGGGCACTCAGGTTCGCCGTGCCATAGCTCCCCGTAGCACGGTAAGATCTAACTTATTCACTGAGGCGACCAGGTATCAGTGAGGATCCGTTCGAATACAGTCAGTTACCCCCGACTGCAAACTATCAATGGGCACGGTTCGCATAGCACCCTGGATTGGGGGAGGTATTTTTCGACTCGCCAGTCTAGATCAGTAGCGTTTTTTAATAGTGGGGTCACCTTGTACAGGGCGTGGCTATCACCACTCACTAAGCTACACATCGCCCTAAAGGAGAGACAGCTCACTCTCAAAACGAGATAGGTTGACCTCAAGTAGCTATATTCCGCGTCAGTCTATCCTGCAGTGCACTGCTTGACTCCGATAAATATGTAGCTGTTCTCAATAATTCTCATCCAGCTGACGAGTAGAATTGCTACTTTCCTTCTGAACAGTTCAATTTTCAAAACATCAACTGAAAATCCCGATATTTCCACCCATCATAGAGATACTTTAAAATATGTCACCCTCAACTATTCAGGCTTAGGGAGCCTAGCATCCAATCCATTGTTAGCCTGAACAAACACCAAATTGAATTTTAAAGCAGCCAATCTGTATCAGCGGCATTTATTAATGTCGACTTTCAGATAATATATTCATGTGTAGGTTGTTCCCGGAATGAAAACATAGATGCAAAGTATCTTCGTTACTATTTCCATAAAATCACAAAACTTGGACTACTTGAAACTCTGCAATTTGCATTCCGGTTCTTGTATAAACAATTTCAAGGTTTTGATTAAAATTCGGTTCCTGTTTGGGAAATTCATAAAATATCAACAAACCGTCATCGGTGGAGTGTTGATAGCTCCACTTACACACATAGTCCCATTGAAAAAAAGCAATTCAAAACCGGTCAAGTTGATTGTTTGAATAGTAAACAAGGAGGCGCGATTTGCCTTGGTAGTTGACAAGGACGAAAAATATCAGATAAACTGTGGTCCTAAAAAAATAAACACACTTTTCGTATTATTGAATATTCTGGTGAAAGGGAATGGGATCAATTTAATTCCAGAATAGCGTTAGATACATCCCAACTCATACCTACAAAGTTTAGGGATGTTGTGGTGGTTTAAGATGAGAAGTTCTTCGCTGGGTGTCCTCCGAATAGAAATACGAAACCAACAAATTTTGAATTTTAATATAACATTTCCTTTCTTGGCGGCAGAGCATTGCTACGTGAGCACTCATTTTGTATTCTTCCTGCGACAAGCATTTTCTCATTCTCAAAAGATAATTTCCGCGAATTTTCTGAGCGGAAATTTTCATGATTTCATCAAATGCTTCGTCTGTTCTTGATTTTTTCGCTATTCACAGTCGAATAAATGAAAATTTTAAACCGTTGATGGTAATCACTTCCAGTCATCAATACTAACCACCTTCTACTCTCAAATTTCGTTACGTTTTGTGTGGTAGGGGTTGAACTGATTGAACGGTCAAACTAGTCACCCGGAAAAAGTTAATTAGACGCTCTTCCACACAGTCCCAGTAAAAATCAGTTATTGTTACTCGTTGACTCGTAGCTGAGGACATAATTATCTATTGCCCCCAAAAAGCGTGAAGTTAATTAAGTGAAATTACATATCTAATTAAATTTTCACCGCTTTAGGGAACCCTAATAGATTAAAATTTCTGACAAGCCTTTACATTCCTAACCGCCATTCTCCAAGAAAATTCGGTAGCCTCCACTTTTTCTCACTTTCGGAAAAAGCCCCGCAAAATACCGTGGAAGAAGCGCGTCGCTTCTGTAAATTTCCATTCAGGAGCACCACCCGGAAATCGCGGGGACGTTCAGCTTCTAAATGACTCCTTTTATAGGCAGCTCAAGAATTAGAAGGGCTGTTTCTGACCCGAAATGAGACGGACCGCTTTTATGGCTTGTTTGATGATGGCTAATAGTTACTCGACATTGGCATTAACACTAACAATGATATCCTTTACAAATTTTCATCAGTGAAAATTGATATCCCCTGAGGGCAAAACGCCAAGCAAAAAACTCCATTGGGTGCGGAATTCGGTAATGGCCAGGCAAAAACGGCTATATTTGCTTTTATTAATGAAATTTTGGGGATAACTGACTTTTAGAGGCGAATGAAACGTTTGTTGGGTCGCTTATTATACAAAATGGAGGTGTCAAATATTGAAACGTTAGAGGAATATACATATTCATGAAAATAAATTACCCCGGCAAAAGGCGCACTGCTTTCCCGAAGGACTCCATGATGGTGGAATAGCATCACATTCAAGGTACGATGGTGCTAATTTAGCGGAAAGTAAAATGAATTCTGCCTCAAAAGCAGGTGCTCGAGGCATGTCAGATTTACAGAATTATCACAGATTTTATACTTTTGTAATGTGTAATGATATTCATTAAATTTTGGTGGAAAATGTTATTCTGGACTCAACTATAGCCCAAACATTTCTTATTGGGTTGACACCTGATGATTGACATTGCCATTGAGGTCCTCTCCCCCGTTGCATGCAGAGTTAACTACAATGTTTGGGACTATTACATTTTTGAAGAACTCAATGCTATTTGCTTTTGCAGACTTCAGTAAACCAGAAAGCACAAATGATGACAGTTTTTCTCCCAAAAGCCGCGACAATAGAAACAGAAGATCTTATGGGCCTCCTCATCGAATGAGGATCTCCATACGCGGCTATGGAGATTCTTCAGAAGCAAGGTGGAGGAAAAGGGTAAACTCCTCACGTCGGAGTTGCCATATCAACCATCAACCATCATCGATTTGGCAACATACCCGTGAACAGAGGGAAAGGGAGAAGACGCCGGGAGAAAAGCATACCGAGCTCCCCGAAGAAGTCTGGAAAGTCATAAAGGCGGAAAGGATTGGATCAACCAGTAAGTATAATAGATCTGTTGCCCAGTGAAGAGCGAAAACTAGACGACCTAGACCTAGGATCTTTAGGGCTCAGGCTGGACAGCGACACGCAGTAAAGTGCCATGTCGGAAGAGGAGGGCGATACTCCGACAGTGAAGAAGAGCTCCAAACAATAAAGGAGCCAATGGCCAGCACTAAGATAGCCCAGATTAACCTCCACCATGCGAAAGCTGTATCTGTGGTAATTACAAGGGCAAGTTCTAAGGACAACATTGGAATAGTGCTGGCTAAGAAGCCCTGAGTTTACCGGGGGCAGATTCGCGGTCTGCAAGGAGGAAGCATGCAGGTAATTTGGGACTCCTCTTGTGAAAAACCAAGAGCTTCAATAGTTCTTAAGCGTAATTTAAAATATATATGTCATTCAGAGTTCCTGACCGCGGAACTTGTGGCCATCCAAGTCTCATTGGAATCCGGGAGGAGCACTCGAGAGGCAGTCGTGGCATCGGGATCCTTCCCAGAAGACGAAATGCGGGCTCCGCCGGAACAAGTTGCAAAAATGAAATATTGCGAGAAGAGGGCGTTACCGCTTTAACGCCCATTACAACGTCCGAGGAAGCAGCGACACCAAACGAAGATGAGAGTACCTTCTTGAATTTATTTTTAGCAATAAGTTAGAAATATGTAACTTGGGGAACACTCCAACATTTGTGACCAGCACTAGCCAGGAGGTACTAGACATAACTCTAGGAAATAGGAACGGGATGGTCTGGAATTGGAGGGTGTCGGTTGAGCCTCTATGTCCGATCACAGAATAATTAGATTCGAAATAAAAGGAATCCCTTTAGAATCGATTGGGAATCCTATGCAACGCACATGACCAACAACGTTGCCCACCTTCGAGGGGGCGGTGAAATCAGGAGCGAACTGGAATTAGAAACAGTGGTGGAAAACCTCAACACAGTCGTCATTGACGCTTATGAGGCCAGCTGTCCGGCCACGACAGTTAAGTCATCAAGGGATGTACCATGGTGGAACAGGAACCTGGACAGAATGAGAACAGAGGCGCGAAAACTCTTCAACTGGGCAAAACAAACCGAGTATTGGCACAGGCACAAAAATGGACTGATTGCGTATACAACACGATCAGGGAAGCAAAACGGAACAGCTTCAGGGAATTCTGTGAAGGGATCGAACAGATCACAGAAGCAACCAGGCTTTAAAAGGCTATAGCCAAAGACGGGGCAATATCCTCTGCCTGTTTAAAAAACGAAGATGGGACATTTACCGAGAATGAAGAGGATAGAGTACATCTGCTTCTCCGAACTCATTTCCCGCGGTCCTACCCCCCGGTGGCAGGCGACAACATTCTGCCTGACGCCCCAACAACGATAAAAGGGGAAGATAGGAGAACTGGAAACTAGCAAAAGAGGTATGCTCAGAAACTAGGCTAAGGTCGGTAGTGGGAACTTTTAAACTACTGAAATTACCGGGAGCAGAGAAGAAATGAAGAGGAATGTGTGTGTGTGTGGAAGGGACAGTTTACGACACAGGTGCAAAGTAGGTCGAGGCATCTGGGAGAACACTTAATACCAGATGCAAAGCTGAAAGATCGGGAAGTAGGGAATATATTAAAGTTCCTGACGGTTATAGGCTTGCTTGAGACATTATGATTAATAGGTACGCGATAACCAGTAAAAGGGTCATAATAGCTGACGAGGCAGACCCTGCCTAAGATGGAGCAATGGTGTAGGTCAGGATGCCAGACAGCTTTTAGGGATATCGAATTGGTGGACCTCGGCCCAAAACTGGGATGTCTGGAGTTCCTTATTAAGGCAGGCCTAGACCGGATACCGGTTATTGCGACGTTGATGATGATGAATAGTTCTTTAAGAACGCGGTGCGACTTTTCCTTAACAGAATAATAATAATAACCCAGAAAAACAGAATGTCCTTGGCTCACCTTTCCATCATCAAGACATGCCTTTTAAAGCTAGTTGACGGTTAACCACTTCATACATCTCGTAACCTGGAATCGTCCCGCAAAACATGTAGCCATTACTAGAGTCGATGCATACATCAACCTTCCGATCAACCTTCTGATAAACGTTTTTATGAACCGATCTACTAGTCTTTCTAGTCCTTCTAGTAGAAAAAAAGTTGGACTGATCGGTCGGAAACTTTTTGCGTCTGTGTAGGTGGGTTTTCCTGGTTCGGGAATGAATAACACCTTCACATCACGCCAGTTAATTGGAATATAAGCGTGTGCTAGGTATGCGCGATATATATTCCGAATATGTAGGCTCAGGGCATCCATTCCATCTATTATTAGCACAAGAATGATGCCATCCGGACCTACAGACATGTATCTATGGAACGAGTTAAATGCCCATTTTACTCGCTGCAGTGATACTACTTTGCGTGCCAAATTTCAGTCTCGCGGTTGAGGTCTGTATACACCTGTTGGTCCCGAGATAAGATTTTGGATGCTGCCTGGCAAGTGCACTTCAAGAAAATGGTTTGCGTTTCTTCATCGCTTCCTATGTACCTCCCGTTCTGTAAACGTAAATAACCCGATTTCTGACTACGTTCTTTGATCAGAATCTGCTTCAGCTGTGAGGTTGCCTCAAGAGAGCTAGTCTCTTTGCGAAAGCGCATCCATGATGACTGTTTAGCCGATCTTATGCTCTTCTTTAGAGCCTTCTGTGCATCTGTATAGCGATTCCAGCTAGCGTCTGAATCACACTTCAGAGCACGATTGAGTAGCATCCTTGCCGTTCTCCTCTGTTTTGCCAAATCCGAGTTCCACCATGGTGTTCCACCCTTCTTTGGCATCTTGAGAGGACAGTTTTCTTGGAAAGCTTTTCTAATGCTAGTTGTGATCATCTGGGTTGTCTTCTTAATTCCAGCAATGGATTTGATGCGCTTCCCAGGGATCATTACTCGGTCACTCAATTCTATTTTATACGACACCCAATGTGTCTTTCGCGGATTCCGAAATGGAGTGAGTGGATCTATGCCCATTACCAAATCAATTCGTCTGTAATCCGAGAGTGTGATATCGTTTGATACTCTCCACTCTCCGCCCAGAGCCGCGATGTCAGGGTGGGTTCATTACTCAAATTAAGGATCTGCAAATTGGTTCCTACTAGATACTCCAGTAGTCTCGATCCTCTTGCATTGATATTGGAACTTCCCCAGTATATGTGGTGAGCGTTGACATCATATCCTGCTATTACCCCCATGCCTCTACTTTTGGCATATTGGATAGCTCTGATAAATGTTCCACTGGGAACGTCTTCTTTTTCATAGGGGCAATATGAGAAGCACTAAATTAGCCTGGAAGTATTTGAGGCTACCATGCAGGAACGGGATCGATTACTTCCACTGGCATGCAACAAGTTAGCATGTTGGAACTTTAGGCCCCAAGTTACCCCACCAACAACCCACGGCTATTGATCTGACGACTGATAAGTGCAGTCGCTGCTTTACAATGCTGCAAATTTATTTGGGAAATATGGCACTCCACCTACGCTTCGGATGAATATGCCGAGGGTTGTACGTCCCCTTCAATGGTTTTAGGAGCCGAGACTTGAAATGTAACGGTCACCAGCCCATAGTAGAGCCGGCGGCCCGATTTTTTCGAACCTTCTTAACATCGGGTTCGGCAACGCGGATAGTGAGAAAAGTTCCCGGCCTATCGGCTCTGACTTGTTTTGCTGCCCAGCAGCATCCAGGTGGTTGAGGTTATTCTGGACACCAAGTTGTTCCAGAAGCCCAGCACGATTCCGGTCTTCTTCTGGAATCCAGAGGAAGCACTTTTTTAAAGATGGTAGCTCAGAGACCCTTTTCAGGGTTAGTCGCGCACACTACCACACATAGTTGAGAGAGGAGCAGTACTGTCTGAGGCACTCGTTCGTGTCTTCGTGGCACTTGGGGAACATTTATACTTTTAGCACTCACCTATTGCTTTTTGGTCTTTTTGGGCCGACAGACGAAGGTGAAAGGGCCTTCTTGCTGCTCCTCGTCGACGACCTCAAGGCACATCTTTTCTGCTTCGGGCCCCTGCTTTGGGTAACCTACAGGCTCCTGCAGAGTTGGACGAGATGACGAAGTCGCTGTTTGATGTGGCTCGCGCAGTGGACGAAGATCAGCTAGTGCATCTGTTGGGTGGCGGTTGGTGGGTTTGCGGCGCTTAAGGCCACTTTTCTCCGTACTCATTATCTTGATTTGATGGAGATAATACAAGACTCTGGTCCTAAGAGTTGGCAGTTGGCGGTGAGAATTTTCCCTGGGTAGGCAGGGATACTGTTTGTTGTCGACGGCAGTCAGATGTAGAGAGGTGATTGTTAGAAGTAAGACTTAGAAGGTTTGAAAAGTAGCTACCAAACCTATGGTTCTATTTCTATCAAATTCTAAGTATTTGGTGCTTGGATCAGTGTACATTGCAAAAATACAAAACTTCTTCCAGTTCCAAGTTGACACAGGCGAACTACGACATACTTTACAATAAAATAACATTTTAAAGAAAAAATAAAGCTTCAGAGATAATAAAAATTTAGACTCTCTCCTTGGATATTCTAACAATATGACCTAACTACATACTAGTTTCGCTCTTTTGCTTGGCAATTATTCTTCATAGTTGGCATTCATTGAAACATTTTGTGCTAACCTCGCCAACCATAAATTTTCCTGGTCCTTTGTGCACCTACAACTTCTGCTAAATAGAATGAAAATAAATCCAATTTGTTACTCACTAGCAGCAGTAAAAATCCTGACAAAGTTGTCGTGATTGCTATTTCCCAAGTTTACGGCACTGTCGGCCTAGATTGACTCTCACATTGTACACTATTATAATGTTTTCTATGCTGATTGCCTGTAATTAACTGAACACCCCCCAACATGATTTTTACAAAAGCAATTATTTACTTCTTAGGAAACATACATATCAGATGTAAATCCCTTGTGAACCTTGGTAGGCCTGGGGGTGTGTTTGTTTTGAAGAGCATTCTAAATGATGCTGAATGAGGGTGAATTACAGTACACCGGTTTCATGTTAACGTCGGCAAGATGAATAATTGAATTCCATTTCATGCGTTGTTTACATTACGAACATAAAGAGGCACGAATTCAAAGAGCTTTTCATTCCGGCCGTCAGTCATGAGCAAATGCCTCCAGGCGTTTTTTCACCTTTTTATCGAACCTTAGAAGGATTTTTATGAGTATCTACTGTGGCGGTAATTTCCTAGGTAATATTAGAGAAGGAACTACTATTTGCTGTTGATTCAGTATTTGTAGATGTATCTGAATACCTTCAATTCATCGAAAAGATTAAATAGCTTAGTAAGTTAAAAATGAATGAAAGCGAGCGACAGAGAGAGAGTATTGGACTCTAACCATCTCTCGTAAGTTTTCGCCCTTGCGGTTAAAGATAGCTTTACGCTCCTTGGCAAGGAGGGCAACTGGGATCACTCCCGTGCATAAATATCCTCGTCAACGGCATCAGCCCATATCACCGCGCCATAGAGCAGAACCCTTATAAGAAGACATTTCTTACTAGATATAGCCATTAGCCAACACCAGCTAAAGCCCTGTTCTTTGCTGCTTTGATTTGCTGGAGGAAGTTCATCTTCGAGTCGAGCATTAAACCAAGGTTTTAACTCTATAGTCAACTCGCCGATCGATATGGTTCGTAGGGTCGGGATTCTCTTTCTGGTCAAGATGACTACTTCGGCTTTCTTCCAGCGGAAGGCTGAAACCATGAATAGTCATCCACCTGCTTACCAGTTGCATCAATATGACAAGTCTGCTTTGTGCTTGTTCAATAGTGCGTCCGAAAACAAGTGCCGCAATGTCGTCTGCATAGCCGACGAGGCGTGACTCTTCAGGCATATCGAGTCCGAGCAAATTATCGTAGTAAACGTTCCAAAGGTCCGGCCCTAGAATGGATCCCTGTGCTATTCCCGACGTGATTTCCATCTTCCTCTGGCTCTCTAGCGTCTCATTGAACAAAGAGCAGTCCTTCCGATAATCCCTCAATATTCGCAAGAGATAGTGATGTTCATCTTACGGAATTGAAAGCATTTCTGATATCAAGCGTTATGAGGACCACTATCCGTAGAGAACGGCGGCTGTGTGCCACCACTCGATAAACCGCTTTCACGACCCCCGTAACAGCATCCACCGTGGATCTCCCTGTTCTGAACCCGAACTGAATTGGGAATAACTCCTCGGCAGCGCGGATCGCTTCAGCGAATCTACTCCTGATGAGCTTTTGTACACTTTGCCACCGGTGTCAAGAATACACAGCGTACACAGTATGCAGTCGGGAACTCCGGGTCTCCTTTCCCTTTGCTGATCAGCGCGAGTCTCGCTACCC
The DNA here is from genome assembly GCF_905115235.1 of Hermetia illucens. NCBI lineage: Eukaryota > Metazoa > Arthropoda > Insecta > Diptera > Stratiomyidae > Hermetia > Hermetia illucens. The sequence continues at coordinate 164,364,245 of NC_051850.1, forward strand.
TCCAGCGATACCCTCCAGCGATAGCAAATCTGGCCGTTGGCCGAACACCACTTTCTAAGCTTCCGCCGGGATACCCTCAGGACCTGACCCCTTCTTGTTTTCATAGTGAGAACCGCTTCTTCGAGCTCTCTCATTGTCAAATGGGGGCAATCCTCGGCGCTTTCCGCGCTATTGACGTCAACTCGTGCAGAATCTCTAGGGAATAATGCCTGTACAATTCTGTCTATCTGGTCGATACTTAGTATTTAGGGCTGTGTGTGTGTGTGTATGGTGGGGGGAAAGCTACAGCTTCTGAGCACTCAGGCCGTGTTGGCCCATTGTACTCGCCTCCCCCGTCTAACGGAATATTCCGGATTCGTTAACGTATCGCAGGATTTCCGTTAGTGGATGTGATGCTACCCGTCGCAATTGGAGGACATCGGCGCCAAAGATCTGATGCCTGATGCGTCCATAGGCGGGGCACTCACATAGGAAATGCTCCGTGGATTCCGCTTCCTCATTACAGGAGGGACACGTATCATCTTCGGTAATTCCTATTATATTATGAAAATATGCCCAGCTAGTGAATTATGGCCTGTCAGAATGCCCACAATACACCTGCAAGTCCTCCTGCTTTTCGACAGGATAAACTTTGCGGTACGTATGTTGGGTTCTGGCAGGAAAAGTTTGGTGTGTCAAGCAGCATTTAGGCTCTGCCACCTGTTATTATGGGAAACTTGTTCCCAGTTTTTGAAAACAGATTTAGCCAATGCTACTAATACCCCAATTGCTGGCTCCGGTCCCGGAGCACGTACACGCCGGTAAGTGGCGTCAACCACTTTGAACGCGATGTACTGTTGATTACTTGCCGTGAATAGTGTCAGAAATTCCGGCGCAAAAGTGATGTCAGTAATGCTTCACGCCCTCCTTTCTAGTCCTAGGACGCAACTTTCGCTTTGATTTCTGGTCTTCACTTGGTGATCTGCCTGACTGCATGTCCGGCATGTTGCTCTCCCGTCGGGTCACTTGCAAATTGCTTACGAGAGTCGACAATCCAGACCCCAATACTACTGAAATTATCCGCATTCGTAACCTGCATACCACCCATCCAATTTTGATTTGCACGCTGCTAAGGAGTTTTCCCGCATATTGCTCGGGACTTCCATCACAGCGTGTTTTTAGGCTCGAGCATTTACAGAGGTGATATCTATTCGGGCATTGGTTACCTCTGGACAATCACGATTTATGGACTGCTTCATTTCGACCTTTTCTGTAAAGCAGTCAAGATCTCGGATTTCTCCCCCAGTAACCACTTGACCGCTTCGTAGAACGTACTCTTGTTGCGCCTAGGCGACGAGAACTCCGCCACCCCTTGTCTTCCTCTGTTGCCTCCGGGTTTCATTCTGCAGTAGATTTCACAAAAGGCTTCCGCAAATGCCTTGCCTTCCCTTGGCTTAATGAGCAGAGTCGACGGTCTGGTCCTCATTCGTTTCCTCGCCTTTTCTGCTACTTTTAGTTTTTAACTTTCTTGTCTTTGGACAGGCAGGCCCCTGGTGGCGTAGCCAGTTGTTTCCTTTTGTCCTTCTCCGCCTTCTTTTGTTGTGCCCTGGAAACTACTTCGGTGAAATTTTCTTTCAGGCACGTCGTGCTTTTTCCGGTTCTTGCTCAGCTTCACAGTGAGTTATCTGCCATCTGTTTGGCGCTAGAAGTGTTCTTAGCGGGAAGTGCGTCTGTTTCTGCTTTCCAAGCATCTTCCGCTGCTCTTTACGTTCGCCTGTAGAAGAAGATGCGGTCCGATAGTTTCTCCAGTTCCATCACCTCATTTTTGTCGTCTTTGTTGATCGCAACTACCACGTTGGCAGAGCACACATTACCACATCGACATCAACAGAGGGTTGTCGATGGCTCCGGGGGCTCTCAGTGTGTCCCGGCGTGTACCGGTCATTCGCGGTTCGCTCTTCACCAAGAGGCTTTCTCAAGGCTATTCCCTAGGACGCAGGTATACTGTCAACTAGGGGGTCAGAACTAGTTACTAGCCCATCACTCCCCGAATCGCAAGCAACCCGGTAAAGGTCGTTGACGACCCCTGATGGTTCGATCTCTCATAATAATAATTATTAATAGGTACAGTAAAATAAATTGCAACGAAAGCTTGACTTCATTTTTGCTGAAATGTTTGGAGAGACTAGTTGAGCGTCACATTCGTGGGAAGGAGCTTAGGTCGCACCCACTTAATGAAAACCAACATGCTTCATTCTTTGGGTTCAAAGATAGAGGATGCAACTTTGAAGGGTGAGTATGCGACGGTAGTGTTCGCATGCATTGAAGGGGCGTTTGGGCGCCTTTTCGAAAACTTTGTGATGCCGCCAGAGCATATAGTGTTGATGATGCTTTAATTAAGTGGATCTGTGCTGATTGCTGTGTGCTGAAGTGGGTGTTGATCGCTACCTAACAGCAGAAGCTACGAAAGGCCCAAGGAGGTGTGCTGTCGCCACTTTTGTAGAAGTGCCCCCCAAGGAGGTATGCTGATCGACTGACCACTATGTGAACTGCAAAGTTTGCCAATACACGCTCAAGCTTATGCTGATGACGTGGCTGTGCTCCCTGTTGATCAGGATCTTGGAACGGTGAGTAGAAATATACAACGTGCCTTTGATCTGATAGACAGTTGTTGCCACAGGCATGGTCAATTCAAATATAACCGCGATGGTATCTCTCTCTCTCAAAAAGGAGAAAACTGGATGGACTTTGTCTCCCAGAGATGAGGGGTATATCCGTTCAACTCTGCGAAGAAGTGAAATATCTGTGAGCCACTCTAGATAAAAAGCTTCTTTGGGACAAACATGTAGAGGTGAAAGGGCTGTGCAGATAGAATTCTTTCTCAATATGGGGACTAAAGATTTATGTAGTAATATCGATATACGTTGCTATCATTAGCGTGGTGGGTTAATCTGTGGAAAAAAGGCTTTCACCGTAAACTAGCCGCACTGCCAAAAACTGTGAACCGTGCCTGGGTATTACCAGTGCCATGAGCATGACATCCGGCGCAGCTCTAAATGCATTACTCAATTTGCAGTCCTTGGATCTATTTATTCAAATAAGAGCACCTCATAAACAAATTCGATTAGATCTATGGGGAAACAACGGATGTAGGGGGCACAGAGCATTGGAAGGGTTACTGGGAGTACTGAATCCAGTTCTTACAATGCCTTCCGAATCTCGGGTCCCCATATATCTACTTGGTAGAAGATAAGAAGTTATCCTGAAACGTAGAGGCAATTGGAAAGACGCAGAGGAATGCGTGGCGGGAAATAATTAAGTCTTCTACACAGATGGCTCAAACACAGAACAGGGTTCTGGAGCCGGAGTCCACCTCTCGAATAAAAACGAGAAGTGGGCTTTTCCTCTGCGATAATATGTACATGTGATGCTAGGTGCAGCAAACTGGGCGATTGACGAGTGGTTCGCAATCTGCAGTGATATCCAGACTGTATTGAGGGCATTGAGTTGATCACCTCGCCTCACAAAATCGTTCAGGAATGCAGAAACCGTTTGAACTCCATATCTAGATTCAATAAGGTTGAGCTACTCTGTATATCTGGTCTCTGTGGCGTAGAGGGAAATGAAATCTCGGGGGCTTTAGCAAAAGAAGGTTCAATCTCCACCATGTCTGAACCGGAACCAGGAGTTGAAGTACCAGTAGCATTGGCTAAGACTGTCTTCAAAAACTGGGAGGAAGCTTCCCATAATGACAGGTGGCAGAACCTAAATACTGCTAGACACACCAAACTTTTCCCGCCAGAACCGAACATGCGTACCGCAAAGTTTATCCTGTCGAAAAGCGAAAGGACTTGCAGGAGTGATGTAGGTATTCTGACAGGTCATAATTCACTAACTGAACCTATGTTCTAAATAGGAATTATTTCAGATTATACGTCCCTCCTGTAATGAAGAAGCGGAATCCAGGGAGCATTTCCTATGTGAATGCCCGGCCTATGGACGCATCAGGCATCAGATCTTAGATGCCGATGCTCTCCAGTTGCGACGGGTAGCATCACGTCAACTAACGGAAATCCTGCGACACGTTAGTGAATCAGGGATATTTTGTTAGATAGGGGTATCGAGTATGAGCCACCATGCCGGAGTGCTCAGAAGCTATAGCTTCTCTTCCACCACACACACACGCAAGGGTAGGAAATTTCTACGCCGATATTTAAAAAGAAAAGTATCTGCCTATGATGCAAAAATTCGTACTGCCAGTAGGGTGACATCAAAAACCATCTCTCAACTATCACAATTCTCTGAGCTGGAGAAGGGGAAGATTGATGTACTATCCCTATTATATGACGGTAGGTTTGCGGGTTTCCAAAGAAAAGATCCTTTGCTTTCTACGGTCGAGTTATGGAAGTTCTTGTAAATAGTCTTCCTTTATACTGTATTTCTGGGCAGACACGAGTTATGGGCACAATATGTGCCCTTCAATGCTATTTTTAAAATTTTTGGACAGCCACCTAGCATGTGCTTCTAACTGGTATCGCACTGTCAAATTTTGCAATTCTCCATGTCACCAGGGAATATACATTTTCCCTGTCGCGCCTGCTCCAGTGTTATAATGGTTAGGTCTTAGGTTGCTGTAACCCAGGTACAGACACAAAAAGGGGCGCAAACTCTTTCTGGTGACAGCAAATGCTCTAGCCTCATTCCTGGAATGTAAAAAATGCAATATTTGCTTTGGACCCCTGTGATAATTGGGCTTTCTTCCCGGTCCACGAGCCCAGCAAGTTAGGGGAAGTGTACTTCAAGTGATGCGGATTTATATGCACCACCGTATGCTTTACTTGCGTAGGGAGATTATCGTTCGCTATCAGAACGTCGATCTTTATTTCCTCCAACAGCTTGCATTTTGGCCAATTTCTTAGCTTAAGGAGAAACTATTATAAGTTTCCTTAATTGCCCAGAAGTTGAATTAATCAATTCCACACCTTGAGCGGCATTTTTTTTTTGTCATTTGAAAATAGAATCGAATAGAATGGCATAAATTTTGTTTCTCATACCCACCACTCACAGACTTGAGACACACGGACTGACAGTTTGTGAATGACTGAAACATACATACATATACCATAAAACTAGAAACTCTAAACTGAATATGCCTAAAATGCCGTACGAATTAAAAGGGTTCGAATACGTTTTTCAATACAACCTACTTCCAAACCGAGTTCCTATTTGCGCACCTATTAGAAAAAGTAAATCGCAAGCCATGGTGATAAAGTAACCAGGGCCTCTTTGTCTCCTACCTTACTGCAATACTCATATTATCCTTCTTCAACTGAGAAGAAAATCAGTGTCAATATCCTAGAAAGGACTAATCACTTCATGAGTGTTTCCATGAAGATCTCACTATTGTTTATCGCTAAATCCTCCGGTGTCACTAAGTCAACATTCTGCCAATAACGCTGAAATCATCCATGGAATTCAGGTTATTGGTTCACTTACTTGTCATTGATTTGAGGAAGTTTTCTGATAGCATTAAGAACTACACATCCAGTACGCTTTTCGCATAGGGAGAATTTCGAGGAACACTAGAATAACACATAATGTCAGATAATGTGATACATATGCCGCTTCATAGTTAAGTTTCCAAGGAATTCATGAGTGACGTCTGTCAAAACCTTCCTTTGTCTTTTTGAATGCTGTCAAACTTTATTTAATTGACAGTATTCGAAGAAATATGTTTGAATGTATATAGGGAGGAACACAGGATGTTTGACAAGCATATCATATAACTAACTGCTCCCCTCAACTGACTAGAAAAACCAGAAAAGGAAGTTGTCTTTCACTGACCAATTATCTAAGGTGGGATTACCGCTGAATGCTTCTTAAGTGCAGGATGGAGGCGAGCTACAAGAAAAGCCTACTCCAAGAGGGTAACGTTGTTTCCCTTGCTAGCACACATATGGATCTTAATGGGGAATGCTTAGGTACAGCAGCATTTTCTGTCAATAACCCAGAAATACTTTTTAAACATATTTAATCTAACAGTTGAAAATGAGGGGTGAAGTTTGAGAATTCCTTATAGCCCCCAATCAAACTCCAAAAGGACATCTACATTAATGAGATTCTTCAAGATAAGTTTCTTTTTGGCCCCTCCAAATTGTATATTTTCCAAGGACCTTATTACAAAATTGCATAACATTGACTATGATCGAAAACAGGAAGACCTAAGCTACGAAGCCAACAGAAATAAAAACCGAACTTCCATCGAGAGTCCCATTCAAAATAATTAATGGGCAACGCTAGTCCTTTTTGTATGTCTGAATTGTTTTCAGTATGCAAGACTGAATCCATCCTCCAGGGAAGTGACGGAATTCGGGATTTGATTCAAAATAGGGGTCTGGCCACGACTTTCGTCACTCAATCTCTCTCAATTACAATCGCCTCGACATTGTAACCGATTCCTGTGCGGTTACGAAAAGTTCGGCCTCATAAATTATCGACAGAGTGTTTCCACTCCAATGGCTTCCAAGTTCGATTCGGTGTGGAATACGGTGAAGCGTCACGACTATGGGAGATGGAAAACGTCGGAAATTGAAAACAACACTGTCCTTGGATTCACAGATGGAAAATTAGTATGAAATGAGATGGAAATTCAGTTGCAGTCATTACATGATGGAAACTTTCGATAAGGAAAGAAATGGTTGATTTACATCAACAGGTTGCCATTTCAAGGATCATTTAGATTGATTTCAGGGGAAAACCAAATTTTCTTTTCAAAGTTATATATTTCCTGTTCATGTGGATTTTTCCATCAGATATCAAATATTTTCCTGCTGGTCAACTCTGGAGTTCTTTTTGGCTTTCCTGATATCAATTGTATATATAAGTAACAGGCGATGCTGAACTGACTGGCTGTGACTTGTTACACCACCCTTGAAGCAAGGATCGAATTCTATATCTTCCGAGCTCTCTCGGGATGTGTGCATTGTGAAAACAACCAAAGTTGAACAATCGACCTGTGAACAGAGAGAGTCTCTCACTTGAGGATTGCAATCTTAATTTCTTGACAAAGTAAAGTTTTTCGAAGTTTATCAATCTTGCTAATTGGGTTTTGGGTAAGCGTGACACTTGATTACTTATCCCTGTCGCGGCGCTCTATTTGTGTAAGTTCCAAGATAGTAGGAGACTTTCATTGGAAATCTATTTTGTCACATTACGGATGCGAGTAATTAAAGTTTGATTGCGGAAATGTAAGTATGTAATTATACGTTCCGCAAGCATAGATGCCAAAGGATATTCTGTATGCATTTCAGTTGACAACTGCAATAACGATGAGCATAGTCATTATATGTAATGAGGAATGGGTTCTCCAGGGCATATTGGAGCTGATTGAGTAATCTTTGAAGCGCATCATCACTGGTATTGCTTCCTCTTTGTGAGTTAGATTAAACCTTCCACCTAACTCTGCTGGCGGGGTGAATTGAAAATGACTAGAGGTGGATTAGCTAATAGTAAACTTTAGTCTCTCTTTGGGCGCATAATAAAATATATCTTACGTTAATTATTCAGGCGGAAATGTTTAAACTATTCGTATTGGGTGAAAAGAAGGAAATTGACAAGTTTGAATTTTGCTGCTGAGAACGGATTCCTCGAATGGGGTCGAAAATCTTAAAAAGATACCGCGGCCCTAGGTTTCGGTAGTTTGTGGGACTCTCACCTCTATTTTCTCCTTCTTCCTTCTCCGCGGGAACACCAGAAAGCATTTTCTCGGGGAGGTCCACGCTTTAAGTGGCCAAGTCTCCTGCTCCTTCGCTCTCCTTCCCAGCTCCGTTTCTCCAAATTCCACCTGCATCTTTTGATTGGGGAATTCAACACCACTTTATCTTCGAGATTAACATTTTCCCGACGATATTCTGAAGGCTTATGCTGATTTTGAGAAAGTTTTTTAGGCTCCTCTTCTCTGGGAAAATCGTGGAAAGTAGACCATGACATGCTCGGGGTCCTTAGGTGTTCAAGCACATTCAGGGCGAAAAGGTGAATTATCCTGAAGGCGCTGCACACCCTTAACGCCACTAAGCGGTAAATCATATTTACCCTCCTCTAGTTACTCTTACACGCTAATGCTTCCTCCGAGACTGGTGCTGCATACAACAGTGTGGAGCAAGCCACTCTAGCCACAAATAATCTACGACTACATCTTATAACTCCAATGGTAGGCGTCATCCGTGCTAACGATACACTGGTATTGTTGGCTTTTTCACGAGTATAGTCCCGGTGTCCCTTGTAATTAATCTTCGCGACAATCAGACCCCCATACATTTGATAACCGGCTTTGTAGTGATGATGTGACCTGTAACACGAATACTAATCGTATTCCCTTTTCTACGGTTGGTAATCAAAACCGGCTCCGTCTTTGTTCCGCAAAATCAAGTTGAACCATCCTCAGCCAGACAGAACATCATTACCAAATCGAGAAGAAGATGCGGGCAGATTAGTTGTGGTGGTCGCACCTTATCTTCTTCATAACAACTTTGTACGCTGTTCACCAAGTGTTTTGGCGTAGAGTTCCTTGAAACGTTCTTGCTCGCTGGTCCGTTTAAGGAAAGCATACGATCCTACTAAAGAAGACGAGTAGACCCTGTCTGAGGTGGAGCGATGGCGTAGGTCAGAACACCAGACAGCTTTTAGGGATATTGAATTGGTGGACCTCGGCGCAAAACCGGCGTGTCTGGAGTTCCTTATTAAGGCAGGCCTAGACCGGATACCGATTGTTGCGCCGATGATGATGATGATGATGATGATATGATCCTGCCATACCGAGGCGACGAATTCTCACCAATAGGCGGTCAAACTGTTGGTGGAATAAAAAAATTGCTTAGTTGCGGGCTGCATGCTTCCGAGTACGAAGAATTTGCCAACGATCTAGAAGAAAACCGGACTTCTAAGAAAAATGGGAAACACACGCGAACCTTCAAGTTAGGCTTAACTGGCGTCGAAGTCCGGTCTTATTCTAGATCGTTGGAAGACCCTTCTTACTCGGAAGCATACAGCCCGCAACTCCGGGATGTTCCACCAATATTTTGACCGCTTATTGCTGAGGATTCGTCGCCTCGGCATGGCAGCATCGTATGCTTTCATTATGGGCCTGACCATCTGTCTACCTGCCCGTCTGTCACACCCATTTTCACACAAACCGTTACTCCTTTTCTTCTGAAATTCGGCGGAAAGGTGGAAACTATTGATTCCCTTACATGCAATGAGTAACAACTTTCCACATTGAGTTTAAGTGCAAAAGCAGGGTATCATTTTTTTTTACCGAATATAGTCATGTAGGGGGGTGGTGATCTCGATTAGCACTTTTTAAGACAGACATTAGTTTTGACATTGGCTTGCAAAAGGGAGAAGTGCGGGGGTCCAAAAGTTTCAATTATCTCAAGGATCCGTTTTCCGTGTCCGGATAGCTGAGTGGTTAGAGCACTAGGCTGTCGTACGGAAGATCGCGGTTCAAATCTCACTGGTGGCAGTGGGATTTATATCGTGATTTGACGTCGGAAGATACCCTATGTGATAGAAACCAAACTAGATTAAGGGTTACTAGTGCCTGCTGCAGGAAGGTGAGACTGCGGATCAACCCAATCAAAACCACCATAGTACCATTCAATAGGAGGCGTAACCTGGATCACCTGAAAGCCATAACATTACATGATAGGGAGGTGAAACGAGAAACAGAGGTCAAATATTTGGGAATCACGCTAGACCAAAAATTACTCTGGAAGACAACTTGTCGAAAAGCCATGAGGGCTCTGATGACTTGCAGATCCATAGCAGGAAAAAAATGGGGTTTCAGCCCGAAGATACTACTTTGGATATATACTGCAATAGTAAGGCCAATGATTACCTATGGAGCGGTAATCTGGGCAGAAAGAACCCAACTCAGCACACAAGCCAGGCAATTACATAAGCTCCAAAGGCTGGCTTGCGTGTGTATCAGTGGGGCAATGAGGACATGCCCAACGGCAACCGTGGAGGTCCTTCTGGGATTAACCCCTCTCCATCTGCACATACAGATGCAGGCAAGGAGATCAATATTCAGGATGGCCGGTAGTATGAGTGAGGCGGGGAGCTGCCTAAATCGAAGGAAGATTGATATCCTTTCTAGGCGGTATCCCGAATTACTGATACCGAGGGACAACATGACAACGAGGTTTCACTTCGATAAGAAGTTTGAAACACGTTGGAGTAACAAGGCAAACTGGGAGAGCGTGGCTGCGACATACGGCTTAAACCAGCAACTGATTACTTGGTACACTGACGGATCCCTCACAGCAGAGGGAGCGGGTGCCGGTGTCATTGGTCCAAGGAAAATGTACTTTGAGCCAATGGGCAGGTACACTAGCATATTCCAGGCGGAAATTTACGCCATGGACAAATGTGCCTCCTTTAATCTGGAAAGGAACTACAGGGGGCAGAACATAGCTATTCTCACCGATAGCCAAGCAGCGATCAAGGCACTTAGGTCCAACCAGGTGAACTCTAAACTGGTATGGGAATGCCTTGAGAGACTGAATACACTCGGCTCGTCCAACAAGGTCTGGATACTTTGGGTTCCAGGCCATGCTGAGTCGGAAGGCAATCAGGCAGCGGATGAACTAGCCAAGAAGGGAGCAGGGATGCCTTTACACGGGCCAGAACCCTTCTGTGGAATCGGAAACGGTTTCATTGCTATGAATCTAAGAAACGAAGAGAAACGGTTGAGGGAACTATATTGGGCGGGCCTACCAGGGCTGGAGCAGTCCAGGGTGCTTATTGGGGGATACGAACCCATGCGCACAAAGGATTGCTTAAACCTCACCAAAAAAAACCTCCGAATCATAGTGAGAATTCTCACTGGTCATTGTCGGCTGAACTATCACCTAGGGAAGCTAGGATATCTACGGACACTGCCTGCAGGTTCTGTGAGGAGGAGGACGAAACTTCTATGCACGTCCTGGGACAGTGTCCGGCATTTGTGCAAAGTAGATCGATACATCTGGGAGAACACTTAATACCAGATGCAAAGCTGAAACTTCTGGAAGTGGGGAACATACTAAAGTTCCTAACGGTTACAGGCCTGCTTGAGATACTATGATCAACAGGTACACTATGACCAGTAAAAGGGGCACAATAGTTCTTCAAGGACGCGGTGCAACTTTCCCTTAACAGAACAATAATAATTGACGTCGGACACCAGTCGACTCAGCTGTGAATGAGTACCTGATTCAATTCAGGGTAATAATCTCGGACGAGCGCAATGCTGACCACATTGCCTCCTCCAGTGTATTGTAGAGTACCGTTACGGTCTTGAATGAAGTGCTCCAACACACTTAAAGGCCCTGATCCAATATGGATTGTTGCGCCAACGATTGTTATTATTATTATTATTATCCGTTTTGCGAAATCAACCAGATCAGAAATCTAAAAATCATGGTGATCCTTGCGTGTGGTACCAAGGCCCCATACTCTCCGCTACGAATCTCGCTCAAATAAAATTAATAATAGTGTATTAAGATATTTTCAAAAATTACTCCTTTAATTTCATCCTAGATCCATGAAATTTCGCGGACTCCAATAATCCGTCGAGGACAAGAAACAATTTTGGCGGCTTTGGATCTTAGACTTCCCAGAGATTTTACCTCGATGCAGCATGTGATGTTCTGTCCCGTCATATGTCGCTCTGATAATAGCTATTAGTTTCTCCAGAATGCCACTCCAGCGTAAATCAAGCCAGATACATCCCCCCCCCCCAAGATAAAGTCAAGATCTAAACCCCGCGGACTATTCCAAAATAATGCTTAGGGTGTTGGTGTGGTCAGTGCAGGAGAACTCAGAGCGGAAATCCTTCTGCTCTCTGTCGATGGAGTTTTCGAAATGTTCTTCAATGTGTTCCACGATTAGTTTATCTGTTATCTTTGCGACGGTTGAGAGCATGCAAATACCCATCCAGTTGTCACACTCAAAATCAATACCTGTCTTTGGAATCTTAACGATCATCCCCTTATTCCACTCCCTGGGAAATGTCTGACCTTTCACCCAGCCGTGGGAATTTGCCTAGGGTATTTCCTGGCTGAACCGACGAATACAAAGGATGCCCATTGTAGCGACCAGTCCCTCACTGGCTTTAAAGTATAAAGCACATAGGGAGAGTCTTGCTCAATCAGGAGCATTCTCATTTCTTTTTCGCACTACTTCTCTTCTCAACTTTGTTTCTTATCTTATAGATCGGTATTTGTCATCTGACAAATACAAGGATGCCGTCTTGGAACGACCTGCCCTCCCTGTACTTTGGAGTGTAAGTACATCAGGGAAGGTCTTGTCTCCATCAGTAGCATTCGCCTTTCATACTCCTACTATCCTCCTTTCTTCACTCTTACCTCTGTTTGTTCTTGAAGTAAGAGGTCGGAGGACATGGAGCTGCCCTAAGTAGAATGTAGCTGCACCTCCATATTGGATGCTCATACTATGTCCAAATGAGAGGGTTAGCTGCGTCCATACGAGTAGTCTCAGCCACCTATACGTAAATCTGGTAGTAAGATAGGAAACCAGATATACATTAGGATTGCTACACAAACCTCACGGTAGTCAGTGATAGCAACAAATAATAGGATGAGCTTGTAGCCAGAACACAACAGAAAAGTGCTTGCCTGACGACAAGGACCTGTACTGTGAGTGGGTGGACCTTGTAAGAGAGTAACAGCTGTTGTAGTTTGTGGATATCTCATAACGAGAACACTGAATTATAGAATGGTCATAGGCGGGTAGTCACGGGTCAAGCCATCTTGTAATGTAGAATACAAGGTGTCGCCCACAAACCGAAAAGAATTTTCCATAACATATGAAATATTGTATGAGGGTTTTGAATTAAGAGATGGAATTTTCCATATCAAAAATGGATATATTTTTTGGTTTTTTGATAAATATGAGTAATTGCTATGGGCAAAGTAACTGCTGATTTTTTACATACTTAGTTTTTGTCTCAAGTTTAATGTCACTATTTGTATAATTAAAGTATAATGATCGTCTCTGCCTTGCCGCCGCAACTTACCGACACAAATATAATTTCCGCGACGTGTCCCTTAGATAATGGTCACTAGGCGATTGCAAAAGCCTACTCCGTACCCAATCCACGTTTTCTGATATTTAAAATAATACAAAGTGACCAAAGTTCCCATTTGGGGAGCCAACATATGTATTTTTGCTTCTCCTTTTGCATTGAGGGGTAGCCAACATAAAGTTAGGCAGGGTGGGTTGTCTTTTTAAGACATGATAGTTTAGATGCGCAATTAGGTAGGGTATATTAATCAAAAGTTAGAATAATTAGATAAATCTTAAATATTAGGTATTAGAATTTTCTCTTATTGTCTATAACTTAAAGTTTACATAAAGCCTACTGATGAGTCCACTGGGAATGGACGAAATGTGCATATAGGCACTCCCAATAGGTCTTCAAACCCAATTAAGGAGGATAGTTTTTCCAAGATCTCCAAGCATCCAACATATCCCAATGATGCAATGATCTGCTTTTCTTTCGCTAATACTTCCTCCAAAGTAGATATAGGTTAGAATATAGGAATTAGCTCAAGGGCGGTCACATACAATGTGTCGACAGCCAATAGTATTCGTTAATTGAAATTAAATAGTTGTTGTTAGGGAATATAAGAACATTAATTAATGTCGTTTCACTGAAGGTTATACCTTGGTGTTTTTATTAGTATTACATTTATTTATATTATTCCGTCAAATATTGCCACATTATGGCAGTATTCATCACCTAATTATCCCCTTAAATACCACCTTTAGGATATATATTTTGTGTCTTTTTATCCCACATGCATTTAGCAAGATAGAGTATTCTCTACCACCATTACTCTACTTGCATTGTTTTTAGTTGATGGCTGATCATCACTCATCTTTGTTGATGATCTACCACCTTCCGTCTTCTCATCATAAGCATATCACTTATGTCCGAATTAGTCTGACTATCCCTATCCATTGGGATTTTCCCTGTTTTTGTCATTTGTCTTGTGGGGTTGTCGGTCTGGCTCCAAGTCGGAGTTTGGGAATGTTTTATAGTTTTACCAGGACATAGTGTTATGTTGCTCTTTACCTTTACGGTCGATGAGAACATTTTGTTTGAGTCGTCAGTTGGGACCTGTTCCCCCTGGGGTACTCCAATATAATACCGAGAGTACAATTTCTCCTTTTTAACTTTCATCATGGCAATGACCTTCATCATTGTAGCATGATAGTTCCTGGTCATACTAGCCATATGCCTGTTTTTCTTACTAATTTTGCTTAAACGGCAATCTTACGTTATCTTCTTGTTGAGAAGTAGCTGAGAACCATGTTATAAGTTTCTGTGTGTTATGGGTTGGATCCTCGGTGCTGGCTCTTCTCTGAAGCACTAGCATTGGTTTCCACTCATGACGCGGAGACTATAATCATGAAGTGATCAGGCGCAGAGAGGCTGATGTCCTACTGGGGTGTCTACTCCTCCTCCCTAACTTACACATATACATATTTTTTCCAATATCGCGTTACTGTTGACTGAATAATACAATTCCCCCTTACATTTGAGTGTTTGTGCAGTGGGGCGGGACTGCTGTATTGTATGGTAGATATAATTACATAGCTATTCCCTTTAACACCATCATTGGTATTTGTCTTTTATCCCACACGTTTTTAGCAAGATAGAGTACTCTCTACCACCATTACTCTTCTTGCATTTTGTTTTTTGGTTGATCATCAATCTATTATTGATAATCTGCCATTTTTTCTGCTCTTCATCACAATTGTATTACTTATGTCCGTAGTAGTTTTACTATGCCTTTTTCATAGGTATAGTTCTCCTTTTCTTTGTCAATGTTCTTGTGGGGTTGTCTGTCCATCTCCAAGTCGGAGTCCGGGTATTTGTATATATATTTTTCACCAGGACATAGGTGTATGATGTATTTTACCCATTACGGTTTGATGAGAGCATCTTGTTGAGTTGTTAGTTGGGACATGTTCCCCCTGGGGTACTCCAATATAATACCGTGAGTACAATTTCTCCTTTTTAACTTTCCTCATGGCAATGACCTTCTTCATTGTAGCATGATAGATCCTGGTCACACTAGCCATATGCCTGTTTTTCTTACTAATTTTGCTTAAACGGCAATCTTACGTTTTTCTTCTTGTTGAGAAGTAGCTGAGAACCATGTTATAAGTTTCTGTGTGTTATGGGTTGGATCCTCGGTGCTGGCTCTTCTCTGAAGTTCTAGTATTGGTTTCCAGTCATGACGCGGAGATTATAATCATGAAGTGATCAGGCGCAGAGAGGCTGATGTCCTACTGGGGTGTCTACTCCTCCGCCTTAATCTATCTAGAGTCGTGGGCCTTACAGATTATGTAAGGCAACCCTTCTGAAAGCAGTTGGACACCTGAACTCTTAAGATTTCCCAAAATCTTATTCAGATGACGTCTGTGGATCCTCTTGGAATCTCCTTGAACCCTTTAAGTGTTCAAGGGACTTCTTTGAGTTTCCTCCTTATGTTGTTTGTTGGTTTTTGGTAACTCCATTTAACCCCTTAACATCGGGCTCCCTCTAATGAGATGTAGATGTTCCTCAACACTGGACTCTCTTACTATGTCCAGATGAGAGGGACGTTTCCATGCGTAGTAGTCTCAGTCACCTACTGTGCAATTACACTCTACAATATGAATATCTGGTAGTAATATGGTAAACCAGATACGCATTAAAGATTGCTACACAAGCCTTACGGCAGATAAGTATAGCAACAAATGATAGAATGAGCCTTTTTTAGCCAGAACGCAACTGAAACGTGCTTGTAGACGACAAGGACCTGTACTGTGAGTGGGTGGACCTTGTAAGAGAGTAACAGCAGTTGAAGTTCTTGGACATCTCAAAACGAGAACACTCCATAAGAGAATGGTCATTGGCAGATAGTCACGGGTCAAGCCAGCTTGCAATGCAGAATGCAAGTTGTCGACCACACAAACCAAAGCTCCTCCACCCTAATTTATCTAGAGTCGTGGGCCTTACAGACGATGTAAGGCAGCCCTTCTGTAAGCAGTTGGGCACCTGAACTCTTAAGATTTTCCAAAATCTTATTCAGATGATGTCTGTGGATCCTCTTGGAATCTGCTTGAACCTTTTAAGTGTTCAAGGGACTTCTTTTAGTTTCCTCCTTATGTTGTTTGTTGGCTTTTTGGTAACTCCATTTAATCCCTTAACATCGGGCTCCCTCCAGTGAGATGTAGCTGTTCCTCAACACTGGACTCTTTTACTATGTCCAGATGAGAGGGACGTTTGCACACATGCATAGTAGTCTCAGTCACCTACTGTGCAATTACACTCTACAATATGAATATCTGGAAGTAATATGGTAAACCAGATACGCATTAAAGATTGCTACACCAGCCTTACGGCAGATAAGTATAGCAACAAATGATAGAATGAGCCTTTTTAGCCAGAACGCAACTGAAACGTGCTTGTAGACGACAAGGACCTGTACTGTGAGTGGGTGGACCTTGTAAGAGAGTAACAGCAGTTGAAGTTCGTGGACATCTCAAAACGAGAACACTCCATAAGAGAATGGTCATTGGCAGATAGTCACGGGTCAAGCCAGCTTGCAATGTAGAATGCAAGTTGTCGACCACACAAACCAAAGTTTCTTACCCGAGTCGCTGGGGGTTGAACGGATTATGCTCAGCTGAGTACGAGGAGAGACCCATGATACAGTGCCTCCTTAGGTCAAAAGTAACAGCAGACGAGAGAAGCATAATCCACATGTTCTACGGCCTTGACTCTTGTCCCACACATCGGCCAACCTGATTCGTTCTGAATTAGGCCAGGAGACCATTCATATCTCACTTATCTTATGATCCAAAGGATCACTTACCATTTACTGCCCATATATCAATGTGATGTTAGTAACTCAATCTTTGTCTCATAGCGATCAAACGTAAGTAATATGTCGCGCCCCATATCCTGGCCACAAGACACTCGAAGTGTCTTTCCACGCACCTTCTCTACAATCTTTCACCCTTTCGATCGTCAACAAAATCATATGTGGCCATACAGCAAGTCGGTTAACTGTAACGGACGTGACGATTTAGGTATTTTCCACACTGACACGTGTCAGTCAATCGTGGCGCGTTGCACCGTTAAGCAGCTACGGTATATGCTGCTCCGTGTTTTTTGTCCTCTAAAAATTGCTAAAAAAGTTCGCCATAACGTACCAGTGGAAGTTCCTTCAGAAGCTCTATCACCGGTGGTAGAGCCAACGTAAATTTTCCATCAATATCGCTAAAGTGTAGTGAGTTTCGTGAATTGATCGTGTCCCGAACCAAGAACAAAAATAAAGAAATTATGTCAAGTCCACCTTGAGCCTAAATAGGAACAAAGCTTAGACACTGATGAATCCGATATACCAAAAGGAATTTGATAGCTCGAATAGGCTACGTTCCCTAAATGCTATTAGCTGTTGCCCAATGAATTTTGGGACTCACATTGGGCGGTGAGTGGTCAACGAGTCACTTCATCAAGAAGACGTAGGTTGATATTCACCCTCTATTAGACGAATTGCAAATACTAGGGATCGTACTCTGGGTGAGGTTTTCGCAAAACTAAACTTGATGTGTACAGAAGTTCTGTACTCTTCTAGATATAGGCTTGGCAAATGACCTAGTTATTAAGAAGCGCTATATTCACAACAATCGTCGGGAAGGCTATGAGGCAGAGCTCGCTGCGGCAAAGAAAGAGCTAAAAAGTCGGGAGGAGTATGTATTCGCAGAGGTTTCCAAAGTAGCATAATTAAACAAGCTCTTCACAAAATCATGCGGCATTGCCATGCCGAGAGGGGTTGCATGCTTTTGAGTAATCAACCGAACCAAAAAACGAGATGGAAACTAGGCAACATAGAAACATGTATGAAACATGTATGAATTTTTGGTGTAGACTTAAACTGGTCATCTTGGGAGGTGTTCCTATACCTATGGCAACTGAAAAGGAATTTTTGAACCAAGGATGCTTAGCGCGCTGTTGAAAGAGTTTTCCTTTCCGCAGGAAGGGGCTAAGGCTAGTTTCGTAGGTTCAGTTTTTACCGCTGGAACTTTTGATCGAATTAGAGAAAGTGCAAATTTTGGAGCACTTCGCACCGTTGTCAAGGAGCGTATGCAGGAAGATAGACGGGCTATGAGAGCGTCGATGTTTACGTCCGGAACGATTCTCAGGTTGAGATTCCTGTTCGACCATGTGTAGCTTCGTTCGCAGTTCTGCAAGCTGACTTGATTATTGCTAGACTAGTTGCGTTAAACTGGTTTCCGCTGCTGAAGGCGAGGATGTTGTTTGCGCGATACTTGACGAAAGTGTGGCCAAGACCTTATCAGCTATGTCGGCTGCAGTTTGTAGTGGCTGACCATCCATCGTCGACTGCTCATCAGCGACTTCAGAACTGTAGTACCACCGGGGCACTGCAGGCGGCGGAAGAACTGGGAGGGCTTGTTTGTCACTGCTTTTGGGTTTACCCTGAATCCGTCAATTTTCCTTTTTTAATTTCGGGGTCATCACTTTGGGAATTGCCAGGTAAAGTAGCCAGGAAGTAATTAGCACCACCACACTAGGATACCATACTTGCAAATAATTTGACGGGTGTGGACAGCTTCAGCCTCAAGCGGAACATGGTGAAGGGTGCAACATGCGAAGAAAAACCATGCTAGAACAAGAATAACGAACCCTTGAATTAATAAAGAAAGAGTTAACTGGCAACAACGGCTACGCACTTAAAAGGGCGAATGATGGCCACGAAGTTGACCCCAATCGAGTAGAAAAGCCATGAAATTGAAGACAAAAGGCAAATACAGTAAAAATCTGTTAAAAATTCCTAATTGTAGTATGTGGTGAAAAGATCAAATTTGGTCGGTGATCCTATATGATCCAGGTGGAGTTTTCTATAAAAACCTAAAAGCGGGAGTTGTGGTGGTTATGACCATTTACGTTATGGAAAACGGACTGGAATGGAGGTTGTTTGTATTCTTTGCCTTAAACACTAGCATGCATTGAGCATCCCTAGCTATTGCTAGCATACACATGAAGGAGCTTGAAAAGCTGCTGTGCTTTTCCATCATTCACAATTTGACCATCCACCTACTCAAGTATTCAGTATCCACTCGGTTGCTTTTCCACTTTTTGACCACTTCCGAAACTAGGTCACCTGAAACAAAGCGCAATTCCACGCTAACAGGAATACAATTTAGCCAGGACGAACGATCCCACTGTAATGAAACGACACATCGTAAATATTTATAGAAGTTATTCATCGACCTACGCCATTTAAATTTTCAAGAGCTTCTATTTGGGTAGTGTCCATCATAAAATTTAAGTGGTCGGTGCTCGAAAACACAAAGTGGCAAACTTTTAAAAACCCGATAGGACCCATCCTGTCTGTCGTTGTCCAAGTTACTGCTGGTCTGCATGCATACCCTTCGCAGTAGCGCTACTTCACAGTCCTGGGCTTAAATATAAATTCTGCGGGAATAATCGACCATTGTAGAGGATATAAATCTGCAATGGTGGTGCATGGTACCAACTCGTTCTTGCATTGTTTAGGGCATAAGCGTAATAAATGCGCGGTGAATCAGAGAATGTCTCTGGCCATAAGTGTGATGCATGTTGCAATTTATCTTCGTTGGAAATTTAGCCATTCTCATCCCCAATGTAAACTATGAACTACTGTGTAAGGACTGGGACTGCAATATAGCAGGCTCACATTACTGGATAGTCTGCATAGGAAAATGTCGAAATTTATTGTATTCGCCGTGGAAGTCTTAGGAGTTCGAGGTATCTGTTTCCTCTCGATGGAAAATCCTGACGTCAATTTGACATGCTTTGCAAGTATCAAGTGAAACTGTATGTGACTAGCCAGTCATAATTCTATTTAAGTGACCGAGTTATAGTTTAGGTGACGCTAAAAGCCTCCTTCCAATTATCTGATTGATTCATATAAAGGCAAAAATATCCTGTTCCATGAATTGCAGCCTTTTCTCCAAAAAGTCACCTCTAAATATTTTGCCACAGACAAACTCTGAATGCAGAACAGTTTTTGTCTTGAAACGACCAAATCAGAAACAGATCTGCGAAACAAAAGAGAGATGCAAAGGGAAGAGGACTTCTGTTCCGGATTAAATGCATGCACACACAAATGGAAATTATCTTGTGAGCCCCGGCTCTAGGGCCTCACAAATTAAAAGGATCGGTTTCAGCTAGACACTGACAGATGCGATGGTGTTTGGAGGAAGTAAATTATTTTGAATGTAACATATCAATGCTTCTTGGTCCTGTCTGGGCGATGAAACTTGGCCTGGAAGATGTCACACGGGAGCAACATATCCTAGTTTATAGCGCAAATCAAATAAACTAAGATTTTGTCTCCTCCGAGCATAGTACCGAGATCCGGCTACATTGTTATCGGAGTAAAAGGATGAATTTAAACGGTACGTGCTAGAGTAAAGGAAAATGGGTAGAGAGGGACTCGGAACTCGGTTTCAAGTGCAACCAGAACAGAATGGCTCCCTTTTAATTTCACTTTGTTCTATATTAGGAATTATAGTTGTTCGTGTCTCTTGCATGGAACACCAATTAGGAATTTATATAGAAGACAGTTAGTCAGTCGACTCTCCTATTACGTTATGACATAATCAGCCAATAAGCTCGAAACAAAGTTATTTTATTGAGGACGAGAACAAGGATGAAGCCCGTGCCTTGTTATTTTCAATGTTATGCTTCGGCTTGAGGCATTCCTCAGTTGAAAGTAGATCTTTTCTCTTTATTTCAGTCTAGAGATACACTTTATGAGATACTATATAATGGTTGCCGAGCATGTAACTAAATCTCTCAGTTAAAACAAAAAGTAAGGATTTGATTAATCTTTGGAAAATACTATAAAATCTCTGGGTGATTATGATGCATCTGCTAAATATTCGTTTTTTGCGAAAATACGTACATGTGTCTACTAACCATACTAGATGCATACTAACCACATTTTATCCAATAAAACTGACGGTTAATATCAGAATGACTATAGCTGAGGGCTGAGAAGCCAAAAAGCTTGGCTTTAATTGTGCCAACCGCCTGCCATTACCTCAATGTAAGGTCTCGGCGTTAGTATTCGTTGGACCAAGTACGGAGAGAAAATAGTTCCAAGCATATCATTGTAGGATGAACTTTTCAGCCTCCAGACAGGAGGCACCTGATACCGATCACAGCGCAGCGAGTACCGGCTGCAGCATCGTTCTACTAAAGCCGTTGACTGCGGGAACCGTTGACGGTGAGACCGAAAACCAACTGCCGAACGCGAAATATTTTCTTAATAGGTAATGTGATATATCACTTTGCAAAGTAATATTACATATATAGCAAATATCTCCGTTGGTTTCCCTAACCTTACGTATGGGAGGTTGCGGACAGCGGCTACTCAGCGAAGTGAATAATCGTTGTCCCCAGATAGCGCTGATGGACAGTAATTCCAGCCAAACTGAGATTGACTGCATCCTTGACAATGTTTCGGATCAGGGAACGCCTGCCGCGGTCCCTGGATACCACGCCGTAAAATGGAAGGCGAGTTACATGGCAAGCAATACAACATATTCGACAACCAAAAGATGAGATCCTGCGTCCAGCCCCCAGCTACAAGTGCTTTTGGGGCAACCCACTCATCACCATTCTTGGGTGAGGGGTTCTACTGCAAGGCGTAGCCAGTAATTGCCTATCCACTTACTTCCTTTTCCCTCCAAATCTAAAGCCATTGGTCAAGGTGACCTGGTGCGAGAGAAAACAGACGAAAAGAATGGAAAATATACCATAGTCCATGGAACTCCTCCACGTCCTGCGGACAGTCCAGCATGAAGGCCGTCATGGATAAAAAGGAGATATAATATCAGTAACAAGATGCAATTCTGACTCCACTTTGCATTTTAAATTCCTCTGAAGCTCTACCTCGATGCAGCACTTGAAATTTTGCCCCCTCATATGCTCCCCTGATAAAAGCTATTAGATTCTCCGAAATGCCCTACTGCGAAGGGCATCCCAGATACACTTTTTGTTCACATTGTCGAAATCGATGAAGAGCAGGTGCAGCGAAGATCTAAACACTGCCCAAGGTTTCAAAATTCTGCGTAAGCGTTGATGTGGTCAATACAAGACTGACTGCTACTGCTTTTCCAGAATTATTTTAGCTATTATCTTTTGTGCTGATCTTGATGATCATCGTCTTCTTCCACTCTCTTGGAAAGGTCTCGGATTTCCAAGATTTTCGTACGCGTGAAAGTATCAAATCTGCAGTAACTGCAGATGTAACGATGAATAACTTTCTGGGGAGACGGTCAAGCCCAGCGGCTTTACTCCGTTTGAGCGCATTGATGGCCGAAATGATTTCGTGTCCACTTGGAGGAACAGTCGGTATGCGCATATTTCGGTGACTAGCCATTTCATCCACAAGAGGAGGAACCTCATCGGATATGATACGGGTAAGAACCGTGCTGAAGTATTTTTTCCATTCAGTTATTAACCATTGGAAATGAGAAGTCGACCGTCGACGTCCTTCACAGGACCATCGAAAGATTTGCGACCACACGCAAGCTTTTTCGTAATGCGGTATACATTCCTGAACTCATTGTGTTCTGCGGCAACTTCCGCTTCCCAGACCAGTGTATTACTACCTACATACCCCTGACAGTGGGTCAGGCCGGGACAGACCTGCCTTATGTTTGATTCATCCCAAGTGATCGATCGATATTGTGTTGTGTCATGTCAAGAATATTTTTCCTGGAAAGCGGAAAACTAAAGCTGGGGGTGGGGGGGGGAGTCACCGAAAGGTTGTTGGGAGATCTGTTGCATAGATTGGGCAGCCGAGGGTCCGCGTCTGCGTCTTCATAGCCTGCCAGCTTGTTGCGATAACTGGCTGGGCTCTAAAAAATACTGTGCCTTTCCTACTCCTCATTAATGGCGATTCTTCGCGAATCATAATTTAGACATGGTGGTTTTTGTGTCCCTTTTAGTATATTCTAATAGATGCGAAGCTTCTCAAAGCTTCCAAAAAGACAATTGAAATTAATTATAACTTTCAACAATTCGATGGAGTTGAACCTACCCCACCGAGCCTAGAGTCTGGAATTGTCTGCAGCTTTTGCAATTCATAAAGCTCACCCCGTGTCGAACAATCATCATCACCAGTGGTAAATAAGCCTCAGGGAAGTACTTGCCCCCAGCCTAGATATCGGAAGTTTCGGCCAAGGTTAGGCCAAATTCAACTTTTCAGCTTCGACTTTCGCCTCCATTTGTCCCTCATAGCTAAAGTAGTAGTCATTCATTCTTTTGAAGTAAGCAACATGCAACCCTAAACTTTTTGCAAGATTCAGCTTCCATGTCAGATAATCTGTCGTTTTCCTTGATACCCTGTCTTCTCTGTACTTCTTTTCGAATGTTCCGATCTTTTTGATGAGAATTTCAATATTGTATCAGACAAACTTTATTGCTACCCAAACGCCTCGGTTACAAACTGACTTCATGCAGAAGACCTTTGGCTATTGAACACGGACTATGATTCGTTTCTGAAATACGCGCATGCTTGTTGACAACGGTAACGGGGGTCCTTAGAAGGCTTGATTTCTCCAACTCGAGCGGAAATTTCAACGATATAAGTTGACGCATTTCCTTGCCACCTGGAAGACTGTGAGTTAAAGCCTCACTTGGAGGATATGCAGCCCCAGTCGCAGGAGATTATCGAATTGGTAATCACGGAGGTTAAGATCGGCTAGGTTATAAACAGCTTCTCTGCATATAAAACTCTGGGCCCAGATGGCACAATGGCATTCATGCCCTAGAAACATCAGGAAAGGTTTGTACTTTGGACTGTAGAGATTTATTTGAACTGCATATTTTTGGGATACGCACCACACTCTTGGGAGTGCACGCACGTGGTTTCCATACCGAAAGCGAGCAAGGTCGGCATGAGTCTGCGAAAGATTTTCGACCAGTCAGCTCACCTATTTCATATTAAAGATGTATACTTAAGGACGATTATGAAAAGAACGCAATTCTCAATGTCTCAGTGCGCCTACTTCAACGTGAAATCCACAGAAATCGTTCTTCAGCCAGATGCAGACTCGGCATAAATTTGACCAAAACGAAACCGACGCTAATCATCACCAAGACAAGGGTACCCATGTGATCCTAGATCTAGGTTTCTACACCTGCAAGAGAACCTTTGCAAATAAATCGAGTTTCCAGCCGAAGGTGGTTCTCTGGATATACACCGGAATGGTTCGTCCCATCCTAACGCACGGCTCTATTGCATGGTGGCCAGCGCTGCGCAAAAAGTACAATAGGACAAAGCTAAATAAGATTCAAACAACCTTGTGTGCTGGTCTCCGCAGCTCAGCCCGGCAAGTGCCTCCAATATACACCTACACGTCCTCCCTTGGGCCTCCACATTAAATTCGCTTTAGCAGACAATGCTGTCAGACTACCTGGGTCCGAACGTTGGACAGTGAGAAACTACGGACATAATAGCATCCTAAAAGAAATACCTCGAGCTTCACGAGGACTTTGCTGCGGACGTTCCAACCACGCCCAGCAACGAGCTGCAAGGTTATTTACTTATTTAATTTTACGGACAACAAACAGAGTAAACTCCAATTACTTATTGTCCTCAGGTAGAGGAGAAGGCAAAAATCTTATCCTGTGCTTAAAACTGCTTAAAGTAGAGAAAAAAAAGGACCAAGCTGTTGTGCGTTGTAATTTCGGCAAAGCTTAGGAATCGGGAAAAGAACCTAGACTTCGAGCTCTGCGAAGGGCACGTTAAAAATTTCTGCGTTACGTGTGCTATAAGACGTAGGGTGACAGGTGATATCATTAGCGGCGGTGGTCCATCAGACCCGAGGAAAATTTAAAAAATGTGGATAGATCCAGATAGGATCTACGCTGTTGTAGGAAGGGAAGGTTCAGAAAGCGAAGGCGGGATGGGTAGTCCGCACGAGGGAACGTTTTTCTTAAAGAAGAGGGAACGGATGAATTTACGCTGCACATTTTCAAGGGCAAGTCAGTGATAATTACGGGACACTTCTGACGTTTAGCGCTAAACCATTAGTCGAACACCAACGAACCAGAGTGTCTAGGTTAGATTGAAGGGAAACACATTCCATAGGCGACGATATAGTGGAAAACAGCTCAAGGTCGCCTATATAGAGCAAACAGGGCCAAGTAAGGGGGGGGGGGGAGTCGTTAATAAAAAATGAAAATAACAAAGGGCCAAGAATAGATCCCTGTGGGATGCCAAAGGAGGGGGAAAAGGAGCGGCTTTTGTTGAAAATAAGAGATAGGGGAAGAGAGATAGACTTAACAGTTTTGGTTTGGAAGAGCATCGTAGCCAGGTCCGGTATTGGCATCAAGTTATTATCAGTTATTATTGTTATTGTTATAAGAAGGGGAATGGTAGGCGATGGAGGGCAGGCTACATCCACTATCGGGAGGGATTCGGAGGAAGGAGGACGGACATAGACTGCGGAAAAGTACTGGCAAAGTAAGTCACAAGACAGTTGGGATTAATTAGCTGAGGAGCCAGAGAATTTAACGGCTGGAGGGGATAACTGAGCAGGACAGCGGGAGCTATGATGCCAACGTAGTCAAGATGGTCTGCGGAGTCGATGCGGGAGTTTTCTCGGAAATACACAGTGTAGCTGACTCGTACGGTCTCTCAGGATTCGCTAGTATATTCCAAGCGGAAGTACTGCATAACTGAGGCCGAAGATCCGGCCCATAAATGTAATATAGTCATTCTGACCGACAGCCAATCGAATATAAAGACTTAATACTGAATGGCAACATTCTCCAAGCCGGTGGAGCAGTACCAGAACGCGCTGGGCAGTTTGGACGCCACGAGGAAAGTAACCCTCCTTTGGGTTCCCGGTAATAGGAACATTGCAGAGAATAGGCAGACTGACGGGCTGATCAGGCAAAGCTTTGGTTTTGGCAGTCCCTTGGTGGGTACAGTTTGTGCCCCGTCGATGACTATGAGGAGCGGAATCTACTCACACTACTTAGTAGGCGCTGACTTCAGATGTTAGCGTGAATATTATATCTGGTTTATCTCAGAAGTAAAATTGGTTTATGTTTCAAGTCCGTAAGATTCCGAGTAGATGAAGACTGCCATTATCCCCCGATGAGGACAGAGTTGCTGCAAACGTGTTGTGATCATTAGGTTGTCGTCCTGATTTGATTAATAAGTTAGTTTGATCCATTATTTTAGTCTTCTTGCAAAATTCTGCCTAGCCAGTTGGCAGACATTCATTCTTTGGACATAAATATGTTCCACAAATTTATTGTCTACTTATTGTTGTATTTTCTAGACACTTATAAATAGACTTCTCATTTAAACCTGACACAGTTACGAACATGAAATGTTCACTCAATTCAACTGTCATAAATTCGTCCTGTACGAGTTTGCGGTGGTAAGTTTGCTTGAGACTGGTGCATGGACTCAGTCCAACTGTCCTGGAAAATATTTGCTTTGGGTTGAGTTTCTCGTCACCTACGTATCTAATTCACTGTCATATGGTATTGTGTAGAATAAGAACCACCTACCACCTCAAAGCCTAAATACATAGTAATAATATTTGATAACTTCCCGTGATATTGAGTGAAATTGCGACTTCAAGAAATATCTATTTATTTGATTTGGCACCCTCATTGGCGCCTCCTTCCTATATTGTCATATTTAGAAGAGAAAGTTCGCAGAAGTATGTGATAGCAACAGGAAAGTATCGGCCTTTGCGTCACTTCGCAGCTGGTTGTGGGTGGAAAGACTTTGGAGTAGGCGATAGTGGTAGCTGCGGTTTTTAGGTAGACTCAATAATATGACCTTTTTATAGTGGGATCATCTCTAAACGATTCCCAATAAACATAGGAAAGAAGGGGATGCAATACAGGCTATCAAAGAAATAATTAAATACGATTAACGGACAGATATCACCAATAATTCTCGATTAAAATGGTATGGGATTTAATTTCCAACGAAATACTAAAGAAACTGTGACAAAAAAAGATTCGAAAAAAGATACTTCTGCTGAGTCTCCACTTTTTCCCACGACTTGTTAAATCTTTCCTATTCCCGGATTTGCAATCACGGTAATAAACCACGTCTAAATATCCTTTATTCTTGTCAAAGGCCCTCCACTCGCTGGCACATCATCGGGAACAAAGTAGACAATTTTCCTTGTTGTTATCTAAATCTTTGTTATGCGAGCATTTGCCATTCATCCGTCGACTGCTGTTTCCTTTACAATTCACGAGGATTCACCTCGACACGGAAACTTGAATAGTCTCCATAGTAATGAAAAATGCAGATTTTGTAACTTCGCGAGTTTTCAAAATAATAATCCGCCAGATTCTCATCGCTAGTCTTCCAGCCCACCGAATTCATACCTCATCGCTCCTGCCCGCCGGCATATTGAGCTGAAATATGAACGTCGAAAGGTGGCAAGGTGCGTCCTGACGGGGGACGAAAGGTAAGAGAGATCAATACGTGATTATATTCCTTGATGGAAAAAAATATGGAGAGGTGAAGAAGCAAGCGAAAGCGGACCCCCGGTGTGAGAATATCGAGAAGTGAAGGAGTGAGATAACAACTCGAGGAGGACTTTTATGGCCTAACGTTCACCTTCCTTTCCTTCAAGGTCATTCTTATTCACGGCACGATGCTGATGACATGTGATGATGTCTTATTGCCAATGTAAAGATGAATAAAAATGGGATATGAAACTCTTGAGATTTCAGTCACACGTTCTGGATTCTGGATCCTCTCTGTTTTTAGGGTGTGAATATATCCATCTATTCGAGAGTAACACTTTGATAACGGGAAAGTAATACAATGAAAACAGGAGGAAATGGAGGAAAGGATATGGGACGCTGGAGAGATGCGGAGGATGCCAGGGACTAGAATCTAGTGGACGTGCTTGAAACAGATATGGAGGCACCAGGGTACATCAGAACTGTACTCGAGCAACGACTCGTTGAGTACTTTCATATTTTGAAAGATGTCATTCCATTGAATATGAAATATTCGCGCGATGGGTTGGGGGTGTATTTGCATTATGAAGTTACCTGAAGCTTTCGGGGGCTCTAAGTAGGAATCGCGTTTTAACATTCAATTTTTCATTTTTCCTTGGTTATCCTTTATGTGTCCAGACAGATGTTATTTATTGTCCTTTGTGAAAATGGCTTTACTTTGTTCAATAATGAACACAGCTGTCTCTTGGATGTGGCAATCTCTCTTTAAAGAAATTGGCTACCATTTCGGGGAACATTTTCGGCTCTTTGTTTTCTTATCAAATGTAGCGCAACTTAAAAATATTTTTCTTGGGGTTTGTAGTGTGTGGACATTTGCAAAATATGTATCATAAATGACCGCCTAATGTTCTGTAAATTCAGTTGAAATACGCTTCTAATATACGTCCCAATACAGAGTTTTTCAGTGTCTTGTTTTGTTGCCTTTGGAGGTGCTAAATTCCGCTCTTGAATGATCGTCGTGAAGGTCCTTCAGCCTACTTCGATAACCAATCTATCTGCTGAAGACATCATAAAGTCAAACACCGAAAAGAGTTAATAAAAAAATAGCCTTATCCAGTGTCCCCAATTACAGGAAGGAGATCTATTAATATTCGACGATATTCTGAATGATATGAAATGAAATTGATAGTCGGAACGGAGCTCATTTTTGAAAAATCCACACACGCCTTGGAAGGAACTCGGATATGGTAGCAGTTGTCCACCCACCACAACCGAGCGAGATAGACTGGATTGCTGGGAATCTAACAGAACGAAACAGCAACAAAAAGTTTGAGGTCAACAGCGTTGAGAAGGGATGGTAAATTTAGGAAAATTGATGGATTATTTACTCAGTATTAAGCTGTGAAAAACGCAGGAGGAAAAAGCGAAACACCAGAATGCGTAACTGTCAAAATATACCCTGCATGATCGGTTAGAAATGTAGGTAATAATTGATCGGAGAAGTTGGACAAAGCGAGGTCAGATAGGAGCTTTTTCTGGCCGACTAATTCAAAGGGGTTAGTCAGTACGTACGTACATTTCCGGTGTCGAGTAGGTTTACGATAGTAGACCAAACCCTCTTTAAGACTCTTGATGAGGCTTAGAGCTAGAAAGTAGTTAAGGAGTTCAGCACGACCGGGTCCGTATTAGCATGATCATATGGACAAGTTTGCTGACGTTAGTATGTACCAAAGAAAGTGAAAGGAGAAGAATAACGAGCAGCACTAAAAGGCTAGATTGGGCATGAAAATGAGCAGTTATATGTCGATGAAAACTAATCACCATTATCAACGACACAATAACCGTATCCCATCTAGGTCTGCCTTAGTAACAAACCTCAGTCAACCCGATTTTGTGCCGATATCCAATCTGGGCTATGCCATCGATCCATCTAAGGCTGGATCCGCAACGCCTTCTTTTTCTACTATATATATTGACCATATAGATTTTCCGGGCTGGATCACCTTCAACCATACGGATTAAGTGACCCTATCGAGTCGACGAAGCTAAGTGTTCGCAATTTTTCCAGCCACGAACCTAGGTCCCTAGGTTTCCGAGTATTGGTCAGGGTCAGACTAGTCAGTCTTATCAGTTTTGTCGGGATACCGAATTCTATCGTGGTTGTATACAGTTTCATCCTCGCTATACTAACTTTGAAGTCGATGGAAAGTACTTTTGACGACGATTCAGTGCTCATCAATATTTTCAACTTGTGCCGAAGCCACAACAGGAGCCTCGGACTGGACTGATAACACAACGACGAACCCGGCAACGAAAAGGGAATAACGATTTGCGCATTTTCTTATTGAACACGTGCTCGCTGTACAAAGATGGATCTGCTAGCCGATACCCCAATATAGGGTTGATAGAACAGCGTTACAGGAGATGCGTTGGACAGGGACCGGTTTCCTGGAGAAGAGTCGCCACACCATATATAATAGTGCCCATTCAGTAAACCCTGTGCTCGGAGTAGGTTTCTCAGTCAGCCAAAAAAAGAAACCTGCTGTTATCGGCTTTGAAAACATAAGCGAACGACTATGCATTCTACGCTTCCGAGGCATATTTAGAAATATAAGCCGCATAAACGTTCACGCCAATACAAAGGAGACTGCAGAGTCGGAGAAGGATACCTTCTATGAGGCTTTAAAACGAACCTTCGAACTCTGTCCAAGATATAATATCAAAATCATACTTAGGGATTTTAACAGTCGTATTCAGGCGACACGTGAGCTCGCATAGCTTACATCAAAATACAACTGATAACGGACTGCGGATTATTCAATTAGCAGTGTCACACGAAATGGTTGTTGGAAGTACCTGGTTTGCACGGAAAGTAGTCGACAAACAAACGTGGGCCTCTCAAGACGGTACCACTTTCAACCAAATTGATCACGTACTGAAGGAACCCTGCAACCTCTCAGCCTTAATGAATGTCAGAAGATATAAGAGGGTCCATATAGACTTGGATGACGATCTCGTTGGCATGGTGCCTCGAGCTCGAATAACAACACCACCCAGAATCCCCTCTGACAATCAGGTGAGAGTTAACACTGAAGCGATCCACAACACACCTCCCGCAACGCATATAAGAGGGAAATGAATGCCGGAATAACCGCAGTCAACAGAGATCCTGGAGATGAAGCATCAACAAATGATCTTCACAATCACCTGAAGAAAGTTAACATAAATACGGCGAGAAACGTACTTGGGCCCAGCCGCTAAAAGAATCGGAACGGCTGGTTTGACGACGAATGTAAGCTAGCAACGGAACGGAAAAATACTGCATACCGAGTAATGTTGCATTCTCAAAGAACGCGGGCACGCGCAGAAACGTATCGCGAACTCCGGCGAGGGGAGAAGCGATTTCACAGACGGGAAAAGGAAGCCTGGGAGAACCAACCGGTCTGTAAACTCGAAAAGTATAAAGAACAACCGCACCAGGCGCGGAAGTTTTACCAACAAGTCAGCAGGATGAAGATATACATCTCGATGCTCACACCGCTGAGACAAAGAGGGAAATCTAGTTTCCGACAGAATGGGCGCATTGGGCCGAGGGGTTGAGTATTTCGATGAGCTACTAAACAACCAAAACATTGGCGAATTTGGAAGTCCCGCCAACTAAAGACGATGGACAAATACTGCCACCAGGAAGTATAGAAGAAGCAGTCCGTGAAATTCATCGGCTTAAAAATGATGGAATTACAGCCGAAATGGTTAAATGTAGAGGTGACCAATTACACCAAGTGGTTTATCAACTCGCACTCAAGGTGTATAATAGTGCAGAGTTTCTATTTTTATGGTATATGTATATATGTTTCAGTCGTTCATAAGGTTTTTTTTTTTATGGATGGAGGCGGAAATCTTAGAAAGACGCTGCTGCGCCAGATTGCAGTAGTGTGTGGGATTCACACCCACTAAAACCACCCCCACTCTTCCGCCCCTCCCCGCGGGACCACCGTGAAGTATTACTTCGCGGGGGAGGCTCTGGTTCGCTATACCAGCTCGTCCATGTCACGTCTCCGTCGCGCCGCCTTCCAAGCTCGATCCAACTCTAGGAGTTTTGTGTGCACCACGGCTACTGCCTCATTTACCGCCATCCAATTTTCCTCCGACTTCAACATCTCTTCCACCAGGTTGGACGGCTCGATGTCCGCCCCTAAGATGCTGTTCAACCTCCTTTTCTGCTGCAGAATCTTGGACAATGGAACATAACGTGCTCCGGGTCCTCGGGTGTACCACCACATTCAGGACAGTTGGGAGACTCGTCCAACTCGAAGCGATGCAAGTACTTCCTATAGCCACCGTGTCCTGTAAGGAACTGTGTCAGGTGGTAATTCAATTCTCCGTGCTTTCGGTTGACCCATTTCTCGATACACGGGATCAATTTATGGGTCCACCTGCCCTTGTCGGAGTTATCCCATCGTTGTTGCCACTTGCCACACAACTCTCTCCTGATGGCTTTTCGGAAATCCGCATTCACCTTGGCTGGATTTGCCTTCCGTTTTTCGTAGAGCCAGTGTGCCTCGCTCGCTAGAAGATCTATAGGGATCATTCCTGCGATAACACACACTGCCCCCGTCGACGCCATCCTAAATGCGCTGCACACCCTTAGCGCAATTGGCCGGTATGCCGAACATATCTTCCTCCGGTTGACAGCGTGGTTCAACGCTCCCGCCCAGACAGGGGCCGCGTATAGCAGGATCGACCTCACCACTCCCACGATGAGTAGCCTGCGACTATACTTCGGCCCTTCCACGTTAGGCATCATCCTTGCAAGGGATGAGCTGGCATTTGCTGCCTTCTCTCGCGCATAATCCAAGTGTCCCTTGAAACTCAGCCTGGCATCGATCATCACCCCCAGGTATTTGACAATCGATTTTGAGACGACCTCACAATTACCACCTGGATGGTAACCGTGTTGTTCTTCCTACGGCTGGTAATGAGGACCGCCTCCGTCTTTTCGTCCGCCAGGTCCAGCTTGGCCATTCGTAACCATAACTTGATGGTATGAATGGCTTCATTTGCATAAAGCTCCACGTTCTCGGGATACTTTGCAATTGCAACTACCGCCAAGTCGTCCGCAAAACCAATCAGCGTTGTCTCCTCCGGCACGCGAAGGCCAAGCACTCCGTCGTACATTATGTTCCACAGAAGCGGTCCCAATACAGAACCTTGAGGCACACCTGCTGTAACAACTCCTTCGGCCCGTCGTCCGTCTCGTACCAGAGAAGTCTGTCCGAAAAGTAACTCTCGGTGAGCCGAGCCAAGTGGCTAGGAACACCCAGTTTGGCCAAAGCGCCCTTAATCCAGCCCCAGTTGGCTGAGTTAAAAACATTTTTGACGTCCAGCGTCACCAGAGCACAGCATTTGCCCATGGCCATTGCATTTTGAGTCAATTCCACGACCTTTGCTACTGCATCGACCGTAGAACGGGCTCGCCGAAACCCATATTGCCGCTCTGAAAGACCACCCACAAGCTGGATGAACGGGAGCAGCCTGTTGTATATCACCGTCTCCAACATCTTCCCCATGGTGTCTAAGAGACAAATAGGGCGATAAGAAGAGGGCACGCCGGGTGGTTTTCGGGGCTTCGGTAGCAACACCAGCTTCTGCCTCTTCCACTGGGCGGGAAACACTCCTTCCACCATGCACGATTCGAATGTGCTTGCGAACCACCTTAGTCTGGCCTTGACCGCCATCTTCAGAGCCCCGTTCGGAA
Source organism: Hermetia illucens (assembly GCF_905115235.1). NCBI lineage: Eukaryota > Metazoa > Arthropoda > Insecta > Diptera > Stratiomyidae > Hermetia > Hermetia illucens. The sequence continues at coordinate 164,397,577 of NC_051850.1, forward strand.
TTCCGTCCAATCCCGGAGCCTTACTGTCCCCAATACGTCTGCAGATTTCCCAAAGTTCCTCTTCGGTAACATCGGGGATCGAGAACAGCGAATCAATGTCTGAAGATTGGCTAAGAGGCATTATATGTCCATACATAAACGGCAAAACGGCGATTATAGAGGTATTATGTTCTCCGCTATCTTGCTAGAACGGATAACCCCATATGTCCAGAAGATCATTGGCCCATAACAAAGAGGCTTCACTCCAAACAAATCAGCAACAAATCAGATTGGAAAAACTGTTGGAATATGAAGATCAGTTGCACCATCTATTCATCGACTTTATAGCCGCCTAGCATAGCATAGCCAAAGAAAAACTGTACACGGTCATGAGAGAATTCGGTATCCCGACGAAATTGATAACACTAACTAGGCTGACCCTGACCAATGTGCGAGGCCAGATAATAGCAACAGGATCACTTTCAAGACCATTCGACATCAACAATGATCTACGATAAAGGGATGCCCTATCATGGGTCCTTTCTAACCTGGCCCTCGAGAAAGTGATCCGTGATGCTCAGGTAAATGCAAGAGGTACGATCCTCTTTAAGTCCACCCAACTACTGGCCTATGCTGACGATATCAATATCTTGGGAAGAATCGCCCGAGATGGACAAACTGCCTTCATCCAGATCGAGCAGGCGGCTACTGGTGCGAGATCTTGGGCTGCACATCAATGAAGGCAGGACGAAGTATATGGTGGCGACGTCAGCACCAAAACCAACCAACCAACAACATCAAACCGCACTGGTCAAACGGGAAGAATAAAGTTGGGAGACTACAACTTTGAGACCGTTGATAATTTCTTCTATCTAGGGTCGAAAATTACAACCGATAACAGCTATGACGATGAAATCCCCGTCTGTTTCATTTTACAAAAACTGCTCAGCTCGAAACGTTTCACAATAGAATCAAAGCTCTTATTCTACAAGAAAATGGTCTTGCCAATCCTCGTGTATTCCTCGGAGACTTGGGTTCTTAGCGAGAAGAATTGTAAACTGTTGGCCGCGTTCGAGAGAAGAATCCTCCGAAGAGTTTTTGGCCCCCTACATGAGGATGGACGATTCCGTAGCTTACATAACGACGCCTACATAACTACGAAGTCTATGAGTGATACCACGATCGTTAGGTTGTGGATAAAGTCCGGCTCAATAGGTTACGGTGGGCGGGTCACTTAATCCCTACTCTTCTCCTTTTAGTAAGGGCCATCTTCCACTAGAATAGCCTGAGGGTGCCAAGGTAGGGTGGATACTTGTAAGGCCGCACCTCACAACACATCTGAGGCAAAGAAACATCGATCGATGATACGATCCGTTGAGGATTTTCCCCTTCAATCGCAATACTCGGGTGCAGAGTTCTACGGTTCCACGCGCACTGTCTATCTATTTTATTTCATTCCAGTTTAGTTCCCGTGATGTTAATTGAGTGAACTCGCGCGAATCCCCTGTTTATTTTTCAGTATCCAGTGCGGACCCAGGCATCGGAAAGAACAGGTGAATTTTTGGTAAAATGACGCGTGAGTGATTGAATTATTCAAAGGACCCCGCCACATTCCCGATCCTGGCTAGTACAGAGGCTTGCACGCACGTGTCGATGAGCCTCTTCTATGGAGCTTCAGTTTTTGCGGACGGACCTTCAAGGTCAATTCGTCTTCTTTTTGGATTTTTGGCTTGGCTCTACGCTCTTGGTCGTCCAAGCCAGTCAGAATGGTCTTTTGACCATCGCAAGTCGCATTATGTCATTACAGAGTTGGGGGAAGGAATTGAACTCCTGCCGACAGTAGGAAACCTCTATGTGCAACCATGAGGCCAGAGGGGCATTTTTATCCTACTGTTCAAAAAGGGGACATGACAACATGAAAAACCAACTTGTAAGATGACGCTGGTACTTGAGCTGAGGAGAAAGGCTGCACATTTACTTCAAATCCCTTTGCTATTTTTGGCAGGGACATGTCTACCGCAAGCACTGAAAAGTGTGTTGTGCTTGCTGCCATTATAAGCACCAACCCGAAATCTGGGTTCTGTTTACTAATTCAGATCCCGTGAGGTATTCCGCGAACTTATTTGGAAATAACTTTTTACTATGCGCTTATTAGTTAAAGATGGAGAAAGTATTGAATGGTCCCGAGTTTAAGGTATGAATGTCAAACACTTGGCAAATACTACTATTCCAAGCTAGAATTGGGTAGAGGAATCAGCACTTGACAAACCCCTTTGGTACTGTGACTAACTGGCAGTTCAAAGGCTGTCTCTTAGGAGCAGGAGTCTAAATTCGTGATATTTTCGAGGATATGTGATCATATAGTTTAAGATCAACTTGATACCGGCCTTTTACCCTATTTTCAAATTCAAAACTATGTCCTCTTCCAGGAAGCGACGGTAAGTCCCTAGGTTCGAATTGGCCTAAAAAACATTTTCTTCTTCTCTCTTAGCTAAAGAATTCAGAAGTGAGGACCGTATCGCCAACAAGGATGAGTAATTTAAAGAAAAATCAATTCGTACATTCTCGGATTTTTCCTTAAAGATCCATGAGGGAAGCTGCATAAAGAGGGTTTACAATAACCAAGTCTCCTCCGTTGATGCTATTTCCGAAGTCAATTGTCCATTTTCAATCCGTTCATGTTCATATCGCGTCCCACTAAAATTTAGCAGGACGATAGCTGACTGGTATTTGTGCTGCAAAAGACTTTGCTGTTCTGAAATCGATTCGCCCTTCCCACATAAACCCTAACAACATTGCAGAATTTACATCGCTAAGCTCTCCTTTTACGACTATATTATCTCCGTGCATCACCACCACATTCCAGTAATACAAATTTAATAACAAGCTCCCGCTGCAATACCCATTTGATACGGAGCCTTCTTTTTATTAAGATGTAACCATTGAATTGAAATTCTTGTCACTGATACAGATAAAAGTTTCCAATTCATAAAGCAATTCGCAGCAACCCTCTTGTGGAGCAAAGGGCGAAAGGTCTCGCCCATTGTTGAAATCTAGTGGATTGTGCAATGAGATTATCCATTTCATTGCCTGCTTGCATGAGGTGTGAAAATATCTCGTTTCCACTAGATGTTGCAATATTCGCACTAGATTTATAGCCATTAGAGATGTGGATGCGAGCGAGGTGTTATTCCGTTAAAATTTGCTCGGCTATAATGGGAGCACAGATCAATGGCTGTTGTCGTGTTGCCGGCACAGAATTGATTAAATCACGCCATTGAAACTGTCCGGGCAGTATTTAATCGGTCAGTGTGTAATCGAAAAATGGAAAAGGATGTCCTGATCCCGAAATTATGTTCAGTCGGTTAAGAGCTAGGAAAACTTGTCGGGAATCGTTAGTTCTCCACTTAGGCAGCAGTTATTTACGGGCTCGCGAAATACACAGTTGAAAACCAAGTGGTGCTCTGTTGAGTATTTCGAGATATGTATCTTGTTGAAAATTAAATCAGCATGGTTCTGTGCTGCACGGACACGTAGACGGGACATGTGGAACACTCGCAGACTAGGTTACGCTGCTAAATAGAAAACGTGAATTTATCACATAACACGGTGAGTCCTACATCCTCGACAAGGGAAGGAGTTCAGTTCACAACCTCGTTTGCGCCAGATTCTTGGCAGTCTACTTGAAAAGGGGAACAGGCTACAGGGACACATCTCAGATCCACAATGGTGGGAATCCTGTTGTCCTCCATTGAGAAGATTGCCTAGGGTAATTGCTTTCCCAGCTGGGCTTTTGTTTTCCGCTTGCTATCTTTGACTTTTCAATTGGAGTCATGAGAGCCTGCTTGAAAATATTTATGCCCATTGTTCCATCTAAGAAAGATGTAAGCGTGAGCATAATGAAAATGAAATGAAATACCTAAGGAGCAGCAACAGCGTCATGGAATAATTGTCCTGCATACGAGTAGAAGCAATGAAATAATGTCAACGGGTACGACCTAATTTTTCAGAAAAATATGTTGTGGTGATAATTACTCTGGAGATGGTTCTTTCTACGGTTCATACTTTTCTTTTGTTATGACTTGTATCTTATATTTAATAAACTTAATATAGGGCAATAAACAGGAAAAATCTAGTTACATATTGCCCCCCACTTAAAACTAAAGTGCGAAAAGGAGTCCACGGGACCAAGCTGTAGTGCATTATAACTCCGACATAGTCTCAGGATCGGGGAATGGATATAGACTTCGAGCTCTGCGAAGGGCGCACCGAAAATGTCAGCGTTATGCGTGTTGTGTGACGCTTTACGAAGAACGATATCAGCAGAGACGGAACAGTCCACTAGGTCGGCAGAGAGTTTAAAGAGGGTGCAAAGATCAAGCAAGATTCTACGTTGTTGGAGGTAAGGGAGACGAAATGTGCGGAGGCGGCAGAATAGTCCACATGGGGGAGGTTCATCTTAAAGAAGAGCGAGCGGATTAACTCGGACTGTATCTTCTCTAGGGCAAGACAATCACAATTGCGGAACGAGGACCAAATTACGAAACAATACTCAAGGATACTTCTCACTAGGAAGTTAAAAGACATTATGGAGGGTTAGACCGAGGGCAAATCAGTACAGGAACGGAGTATAAAACCTGACATTTTGAAAGCACGATTGGTGATATTGAAGTAGTGGCTGTCAAAATGGAGTTTATCGCCGAAGGTTACGCCCAGGTGGAGGATAGAGTTCAGATAGGGCAGAGAGTAAGAGATAGGAATGGGAGCGGTTTTAACCGAGTAACATATCGAGTGGCATTTGCTGACATTAAGAGCCAACTTATTATCTGTACACTAATGTACCAAAGTATCTAGATTTGTCTGCTGGGAAGGGCAATTCATTGTGGCGAAACAGAGGAAAACATTTTGAGGTTATCGGCGTTTAACAAAGTCAAGAGGTCATAAATGAAGAGTGAAAATAAAAGAGGTACTGGAATAGATCTTTCTGACACACCAGGCTTGGGAGGCTTTTATTGAAAATAATGAAGAGAAGAAGGGAAATGAACTTAGAGGTTTTAATCAGGAAGATGTTGGGAAGACCATTGGGGTGGGGTCCGACATTGGTATCAAGGAGAGGAGGAGGAGTTATGCACCGAGGAGAAGTAACTACAAAGTAAACCACAGGATAGCTGAGGACAGGTAGCAGTGAATTCAGAGAATTAGATGAAAGTGGGAGGGGACTGGGAGACATTGCGGACGTTACGGATGTGCGACCAGAAAAGCTTTAAGTTTCCACGTGCCAATTCGGCTTCAACGCTGTCCAGATAATCCTCCCTAAACTTAACTATCAGCGACTTAACTGACGTTCGCAGAGCGCTGAAATGGTCAAAGTCAGCACGGCTTCCAGTAAATAAAGACTTTTTCCTTGCAGCTTGCCTCAGACGAAGTTTTTTTTGGATCCCAGAGGTGAAACATAATGAGTAGAAGAGAGAAAGGAGGTCAGATAGAATAGAATAAAAGGAGAGGTGCATGGGAATTGAGGCGTGGCAGTTGTACCTCGAACACAAAAACAAAATGGCATCAGGGGCAGCATAGGGAAGAGCAAGAGCGAATGAGGAAGGAGCCGTTCAGACATGTTGGAGAGGTCTAGGTCAAAGGTGCGATTTAGATGATTTGGGGTGCGGTTGAACTGAAGAGCGGCACATGCGTTCATGAAAGTGAATAAAGGGAGGGACTGAGACAAGGGGAGTAAAAGCAACATATAATAAACGGATCGGCGTTGGGAGGGAAAACACGTAAAGTGATGATAGGGGTAGAAAATGAAGAAAGGGTAGATTCAGCTGGTAGGAGGGACTTAACCGCGATCAAGGCGCCTCCAACAGCTTACTTACCTGAAGCTGCGCGAATTCTGTCGCAGCGAAAGACAGAGAACCCCTCGAGGAGCTCAGAGTTTAAAATCCTATCCTCCAACCACGTTTCAGTGATGTAGATGAGATGGTATTGGAAAGACAGGGCATACTGATTGAAACACTAGAGCTTGCTACGTAGGCCTCTCAGTTTTTGATAATAAAGACTTAAGCTATTTGACACGTTGTTTATGCTGGTCGGCCAGGCAAGCGGGCGACACGCAAATTTGTTCGTAATTTATTACGCTTAATGAATACTCCTTCCGGCCAAAAGGAGGTATGGGCGACGGCATTGAAGTCGCGCGGATACGTCACTTTGAAGAGTGCAATAACGCGGTTGGCGAAGCCATCCATCGGCAGTTTCACGCACGAAAGGGGCGTCGGAGATAAACTAGCTTTCCTTGTGATGTAATTAAGAACTTCATCAGAAGAAGGAGAATAGATGAGTCTGGTAACGCAAAAGTGCTTAGGCTGTGATGCGACTTACAGGAGAAGTCCAGACGAGTGCATAATAGAGGAGCTCGGAACGAAGGAGGCTGATGTCTGGTGCACTTCGGCGGAAGGCATTCAAGATAGGTTAGCTGCTACAGAAAGAACCAAGCACTTCTATCGGCGGTGAATAGCATCCTCTCCTGATGGGGCACGTTCGACGAGCGAAGTTTTGGCTCGAAGCAGTTGGAGTCGGTTCATTACCTGCTCGGGGGGACTTAGATATAGTACTCGTATTTTGCGCAGCTTTTGCGGGCATACTACCCGAAGTTCGTAGCGGGGATAATCCAATGGCCGATAATATATTGACGCCAGATAAAGCGCCGGATAACGGAAGTAAGCCCGAGTTTCCACCTAGTGGTTGCAAATTGGAGTTGACAACTCCAACTGAATAGACTGTAATATTATAAATACACTTTCCACGCGCTTGCAGAAATAACATAATCTTCAAAAAGCGAGAAAAGAAGAAAAGTCAAATTCCTTATCCCTGTTTATAAGCACAAAGCCACTGAATTTTCAAAAAAAGAAAAACATAAAATAATTTTCCAGGACCGAAAGTTTACAGTTTTTGATGGTCACTAAAATTACATACTTAGATTGAGAAAATCAGGAAAAATATTTGCAGAATAATAGGCAACATCTCTAATTTGTCGAATTAATCAGGAAAGTTTAAATGGGGGTTGAATTAAAAAATCTGCGCAGAGGAATGAGTTTCCAAAGAAAACTAAAGCTCGAATATTCAACGCAGGTTGTGGGCATTCTAGAGAAACTAATGGCTGTGTCATGGCGCTAACATGAAATCTGGCGCATCAAGGTAAAATTTTGGAAGATTTTGAAGCTTAAAGTGGCGTTTGAAAAGGTGGTATTCTGTCACCAAAACCACTACTTCCTTTTTTCTGTGACGTTTTCTATACTAGGGGGTTTCAATAGACCATGACATCTCTCTTCTACCACCTCGGCTGCGCTTAAAACATAAGCTACCTCTTTCATCGAATAATGGTGGGGTCTGCCACGTCTTCCTTTTCTACCATAGATACTGTCTTCCTAGTCTTCCCGGATTGGATCATCCTCTCCCATATGGATCACATAACTCGCCCACCGCAACTTATTCATCCTATTGTAGGGGGCTAAATTTTCCGTGGAGGATTTTTCTCTCGAATTCGTCGAATTAGTCTAAGGATCAAGGTTGAATTCATGGTTTGAATTTCTTCTTCTACATTGGAGCCACTTAAAAGGAAAGGAGCTTCTTACGGATATGGAAAAAATTTTCGATTTCCACTCACTGGAAATTACTTTAAGTTTCTCCAAAATTTTCCGATTTGCAGTTCAACTTAGGTTTTCAACAACGTATTGTAATAGGCTCTAATCGAAGTAAAATGGGGAGCACCCTCTTCACAACCTTCTTCCTCTGGTAAGAATAAACTATTCTAATTTGGGAAACCCTCAAGAGGAAATAGTTGACGATGTCTTCAATTGGTCGCCCATATGAGCTGGGAGATGGTTCCTAATTTCAGAATGTTGGACAGGAGATTTTGATCCAGACTAATCTGCCGTGGTGACGTATCGAGAAGAATAGTCTAGTTTGGTTAGCACTTTAATGAGGATTATCTCAATTAGCTGAACTAAATAAATAATTTAATTCTTTCTATTTTTTATGGACTTCCTCTTTCCACCCTAATATCACTTTTCTATCGAGATCAATCAATTGTTCTTAAGGACATTCTTGGAAGAACTCTGCGCACAAACGAACATGCTTACTTGGTGGGTCTTTAGCGGCGTGTAATAGGGTCGCTCGAAAGTCTTACGAAAGATCATAGGCATTGATTTCACCACCGTTTAGAGCTTATTGTTTCAGCAAGCGCGGGACTGTAACTGCGATAAGAAACTTGAGATATAATTTTAGTAGCCTCAATAATCAGAAAATCTCCTGCTCACGCCTTTGTGGAGTATACGGCACACAAAGTCTCCTTGTTGTTATTGCTATTAGGTTATTCTCAGTGAGACTGTGCTCCATTCTCAGTATTAACACATTTAATGTTGTATAAGTGATAAGTTCATAGCAATATAAGAAAACAAGTCGGGAAACCGGAAGCTGGACGCTTCAGGTACGAAAGGTTTTGTGTATTTCTTAGTACGTAGCACGTAATATATGCATATATTATGTGGGAATAACCACTTTCGGATGATATTGACATTTATAGTCTTGAATTTGCGAAGAAGCGACAACTTTGACGTATTATAACTTTGTTAGTAATAGTGCGATTTCCACCAAACTTGGTAAGATCATGCTCTATGTTATACCCTATATTGTCGCGAAATTTCGTGGTCCTAGCATGAATTTAAGGGGGGTTCTGCAGCGAATTACTAAAAATTATAGTAATATACTATTATTAACTTTATTTATGCAGATATCAGTGTAGAAGGTATTTCGGAGCCCAGGCACCATATAGTGGCAGCCTCCTGATTTTTTTCAGATTTTTCGGTTTGGTAGTTTCTGAGAATGGCCCCCGTAAAGGAATGGTCACTTTCAACCACCCGCACTCCCCACCTTTCCAACAAATGTAAAAACTAAGACCAGCTTCGAAAAGTACTGACTGAGACCTTTAATTTGATACCCCACATGACTATATTTGATGAAAAAAAAATTTACGCCCCCCTTTTGCATGTATGGGGACCCCCCCTTAAATCCATTGTAAAAGGATGTAATTCACTTTATGCGTGAGCGTTCACAGTTCCCAGCTTTCCACCAAATTTGGTGTCAATCGCTGCAACGGTCTCCGAGAAAAATGCGTGTGACGGACAGACAGACAGACAGACAGACAGACAGACAGACGGACAGACAGACAGACAGACAGACAGACAGACAGTAAACCGATTTTAATAAGGTTTTGTGTTTACACAAAACCTTAAAAAGGGTAAACACATCCTAGGCACCTGGGATTTGAACTCGGCTAACGAGATTAATAGGCCAGCGCTCTTCATCCTCAGGTATGCCACCGATGTAGGACGAGTCGGCGAGTCAACTAACCCAAAGCGATGCAGATACTGCCTATAGCAACCGCCGTGTACTGTGGGGAACTTGTATTGGGTCGTTCCGTGTTTCTACTTATATCACGCCCTAATGTTGGAAATAAGCCTGCGTGTCTACCGACCCTGCCAAGATTCCTCCCATTTGCATTTGCCAGAGATTATGTGACCCTGACTTTGTTGCATTTCAGTGCTCTGTGTGCCCCTCCAAACGTTTGGCATAGTACAGTGGACTTATTTCTTATCGGAATGTCGACTAAGATCATCTTCTTCACCACCAGTACTGCCTCATCTGACATGGTTCTACAAGCGCTATACACCCACAGAGCTGTTGCTCGGTAAACGGAATTGATCTGCTTCCTATTTTGACAGTTAACAGCCGTGTTCGCCCATTCAGCTGGCAAATAAAGCAAAATGGATCGCAACACTCTGACTGAAAAGCAATCTGTGACAGTGTTTCACACCGCCAATATTCCGTAACATTTTGGCAAACGCCCTGATGGCACTAGCTGCCTTTTGACATGCATACTTCATGTGTGCCCTAAACTTCAGTTTGGCGTCAATAGTTCCCTCTGGGAATTTGATAGACGGCTTAGAGAAGACGGTGTATCACTCCACCCCGCTTTAACAGTGTTCTTCTTTGTGCGATTCGTTATTAATGTAACTGCCTTTTCCAATCCAGGTCTTTACCGGTCTCACAGCCTCGTGACGTAGACCCCTACATTCTCTGGTTGCATTGGTGTAACAACTACTGCCAGATCATCGGCAAAGTCTATCATTGTAATGTAGTCTCCTCTGGCATGGAAAGCACAAGCACTTCATTATATCGTACATTATAGTCCGCAGCAGGGTACTCACTACCAAGTCCGGGTGGCGTTTCCATCCGTCCCGCATTAAGAGTTCTCTGTGTGGTAATTCTCAACCAAACTTGTCAAATATCCAGGAACACTTATACTAGCCAATGTATCTTTAATTCGGTTCCAATTAGCAGCGTAGAAACCAATCCAATAGAATATTTCTACTTTCGACGATGGGTATCAGCCTGTTATAGATGAAGCCCTCGATCAGGTTTCCAATTGTATCCAACATGGTGCTAGTTATCTCGGTAGCTTAATGAGTTTTTGGAAGCAACTTCCGCTTTTTCCACTGAGCAACTAATATTTCTTCCCATAGACAAAAAGATCAGACCTATTCTTCACTACCAGCTTCAACACTCTGGTAGGGATACTATCTAAACCTAAGGTCTTGTTGTCACCGATCCTATCGCATATTTCCAGCAGTTCGTCGTCTATAACTGGAGATACCATGCACTCATTGAACTTGACCACCGATTGCCTCCCGCTGCTCTTGTATTGATGAATCACAGTAGCAACAATATTTTCATTAGAATGCCGGGGAAGGTTGGCTGCGGCCATCTTTGCAGTATTTTCACTTCGCCCTGCCCCAAGGGGCATGCCGTTATATTTGTGAAATGGTTTGAAGCAGTTCCTCTCGCTTTTCGAATGACCACTTTTAAGCGACCCAAGAGTTGCCAAGTGTCTCCTTCTGATCGGCTCTGATAAAACCTTCTTGCGTGGAAACATCTGGTTCGCAAAGTTGCGATTTCCCTGTTCTAGCAATAGTCGGTTTGCATACTTGGTATCGCATTTCCCGGTCATCCGTTGGGTGATGTGTGTGGCGTTTTCCTTGCCTGTACCATTCAAACTTTCGGCCTGCGCCCGAGCAATTCAATCGGCATTCTGAAAAAGCACATTTTCGATCTTGATTTACCCTCGATCTCTGTACAGATTGATTGATTCTTACTATGAGTATAGTTCTTACTAACTTGCCGGAATACTTCTGGCTAAAGTGATCCCTACATACATCAGGTCTGTCAATCCCCAGACCCTTCCTCTGAAAGTATATGACATCCTGACTTTCGAGAGGACCGCAGCCAGCTCCACGAAGATTTCAAGCAGAACACGTTCTTTCACATTCTTTAACCGGTCGATGCATTCCTCCCTTGCTATGATTATCTGTCCACACCTCATCGCGTCTAAAACTAAAAGGCTCAGCATCTGCTCATAGTCGGCAAGGGTACTGCTGGATGAAGCATAACAGATGTATATGCGAACTTCTTTCACCTTGCCCCTGATGAATTCCTCCTCCGGGTCTTCATTATTTCCTAGAAGTTTTGTCCTAGGCAGGCCCATATTGCTATTTGGCCCATTTAATCCTTGAATCAAACACGATTACTACGATTTCGATATGGCTAACTAATTAAGGCAACATCAATAACTTTCTCAACGATGGTTTTCGCAATTAGATCCTTTGCTGCTTGACAACGGTTGAGGTTGATTTGTATCTACGACCTGGCGTTCGCACTGGTACACGCCGAAGCCAAGGCACCTGAAGCGCTGTTTCAATGGAACCAGTTCCTAAGTCTACACATAACCCAGCCTATTCGTATTCTCCCTGCCTGGGGTTGGTCGCCCCACCGGGAGCTGCCTTTAACACAGTGAATAACGAAATCATTACTTCTTAGAGGTCTTTAGATGTCAAAGTTTCTTCCTCCTAATACACTCTTGCCATTGAGAGTAGCACTCTCAATCCTGCCCATAAGGACTCATAAGGAGAGAAAAAAGAATCGAACCTCTTCTGAATAGGTCCATCGATGGAACTAATTCTACCCCGTCCTGTCCGCTTAGTTACTTTTACCGACCACATCTTGGACGAAGGGCTATTCTAGCACGGAATTGATGATGGAGTTAAAAAATATATTGCCTCGGCGGGTATCCCAGAAAGTTTGTCCCACGTCTTCTATGCCGAATAATATTAGAGTGATATACCCTAACTTCAGCATACCACCGTAGTGGTTAAAGCCTCGTAGTCCCGAAATATCTTGAAGATGTTGGGTTGTACTTATGTGGAGACAAAGTAGCAGAGCGGAAAATGAAAATAATACTGACTATTACAAAACACCGAAAGAGAAATTTAATTTTCATTAATAATTAATAATGAGAATGAGGTGGTCAAAGGGTAGTATAGGTCCCGGGGCGAAACGTGGATTGGTACCCACGATGGAGCATAAAACCTGGGAAATGCCTGCTGAACCAACACCAACAGCTCTACTACCAAACCTTATCTCCACCTCCACGTGGTGACCGCTGGGAGCTCTTTCTTGACGAAAAGCTGCAGACGGAGAAGGATGAAGGCGAGTCTCCCGCGCCTAAAAACGGGACAAATTGTACCAACTGGTCCTCCAGGTTGGGGGTTGGGTAGGGCTGACAACCCTACACGGAAAACAACCTGTTACGAAGCCACAACAGGAGCCTCGGATAGGACGGATGTTAAAACGACGGACCCGGCAACGACAAAGGAACAACGATTTGCGCATTTTCTCATGGAACGTGCGCTCCCTGTACAGAGATGAAGCTGATAAGCAGCTAGCCGATACCCTGTCCCAATATAGGGCTGATGTAACAGCGTTGCAAGAGATGCGATGGACAGGGACCGGTTTCCTGGAGAAGAGCCACTACACCATATATTATAGCGTTCATCCAGTAAACCATGTGCTCGGAGTAGGTTTCTTAGTCAGCCAAAAAATGAAACCTGCTGTTATCGGCTTTGAAAACATAAGCGAACGGCTATGCACTCTGCGCTTGCGAGGCAAGTTTAGAAATATAAGCCTCATAAACGTTCACGCCCCTACAGAGGAGACTGCAGAGTCGGAGAAGGATACCTTCTACGAGGCAGTAGAAAGAGCCCTCGAAGCCTGTCCCAGATATGATATCAAAATCATACTTGGGGGATTTTAACAGCCAAGTAGGGAAGGAGCCCGTATTCAGGCGATACTTTGGCTCCCATAGCTTACACGAAAAAACAAATGATAACGGACTGCGGACTATTCAATTAGCAGGGTCACACGAAATGGTTGTTGGAAGTACCTGGTTTGCGCGGAAAGCGGTCCACAAACATACGTGGGCCTCTCCAGACGGGACCACTTTCAACCAAATTGACCACGTGTTGATCGAACGCCGCCACCTCTCAGCCTTGATGAATGTCAGAACATATAGGGGGGCCAATATAGACTCGGATCACTATCTCGTTGGCATGGTGCTCCGAGCTCGAATAACAATACCTCCTAGAATCCCCTCTGACAATCAGGTGAGAGTGAACACTGAAGCCATCCACAACACAACCCTCCGCGACACCTATAATAGGGAAATGGATGCCGCAATAACCGCAGCCAATAGAGGACCTGGAGATGAAGCATCAACTAATGATCTTCACAACCACCTGAAGAACGTTATCATGGATACGGCCACAAATATACTTGGCCCCAGCCCCAAAAGGAGTCGGAACGGCTGGTTTGACGATGAATGTAAGCTAGCAACGGAACGAAAGAATGCCGCATACCGAGTAATGTTGCATTCTCAAAGAACGCGGGCACGCGCAGAGACTTATCACGAACTCCGTCGAGCGGACAAGCGACTTCACAGACGGAAAAAGGAAGCCTGGGAGAACCAACAAGTCTGTGAACTAGAAAAGTACAGGGAGCAACCGCACCAGGCGCGCAAGTTTTACCAACAAGTCAGCAGGATGAAGCCTTATACACCTCGATGCTCATCCTGCCGAGACAAAGAGGGAAATCTGATTTCCGACAGAATGGGCATGTTAGAGCGATGGGTTGAGTACTTTGATGAGCTACTGAACAACCAGAACATCGGCGAGTTGGAGGTCCCGCCAACTGAAGACGACGGACAAATACTGCCACCACCAAGTTTAGGAGAAACAGTCCGTGCAATTCATCGGCTAAAAAATCATAAGTCGCCAGGAGCCGATGGAATTACAGCCGAATTGGTTAAATATGGAGGCGACCAGTTACACCAAGTGGTTCATCAACTTGTGCTCAAGGTATGGGACAGCGAATCAATGCCTGACGATTGGCAACGAGGCATAATCTGTCTCATACATAAAAAGGGAGATATCACACAGTGCAGCAATTATAGAGGTATCACGTTGCTGAGTACCATCTATAAGATATTCTCCACTATCTTGCTAGGCCGGATAGCCCCATACGCCCAGAACATCATTGGCCCATACCAAAGAGGCTTCACTCCAGGCAAATCAGCAACAGATCAGATTTTCTCTCTGCGGCAGGCGATGGAAAAACTGTTGGAATATGGACAACAGTTGCACCATCTGTTCATCGACTTTAAAGCCGCCTATGATAGCATAGCCAGGGTAAAACTGTACACGGCCATGAGAGAATTCGGTATCCCGACGAAATTAATAAGACTGACTAGGCTGACCCTGACCAATGTGCGAGGCCAGATAAAAGCAGCAGGATCACTCTCAAGACCATTCGACATCAACAACGGTCTACGACAAGGGGATGCGCTATCATGCGTCCTCTTTAACCTGGCCCTCGAGAAGGTGATCCGTGATGCTGAGGTGAATGCAAGAGGTACGATCCTCTTCAAGTCCACCCAACTACTGGCCTATGCTGACGATATCGACATCATGGGAAGAACCACTCGAGACGTCCAAACTGCCTTCATCCAGATCGAGCAGGCGGCGCGAGATCTTGGGCTGCACATCAATGAAGGCAAGACAAAATACATGGTGGCAACGTCAGCACCGAAGACGAATCAACCAACAACATCAAACCGCACTGGTCAAACACAAGCACGAACAAGAATAAGGATAGGGGAATACAACTTTGAGACCGTTGACAATTTCTCCTATCTAGGGTCGAAAATCACAACCGATAACAACTACGATGATGAAATCCGCGCACGGTTGTTGTCAGCCAACAGAGCCTACTTCAGCTTACAAAGACTGTTCCGCTCGAAACGTCTCACCATAAGGTCAAAGCTCTTACTGTACAAGACTATGATCTTGCCAGTCCTCATGTATTCCTCGGAAACTTGGGTTCTTAGCAAGAAAAATTGCGAACTCTTGGCCGCGTTCGAGAGAAGAATCCTCCGAAGAATTTTTGGCCCCCTACATGAGGATGGACGATTCCGTAGCCTACACAATGACGAAATCTATGAGCGATACCATGACCGTCCGGTTGTGGATAAAATCCAGCTCAATAGGTTACGGTGGGCGGGTCACTTAATCCGTATGGATGAAGATGATCCCACCCGGAAAGTCTATAAGGGCAATATCTATGGTAGGAAAAGAAGACGAGGCAGACCCTGCCTAAGATGGAGCGATGGCGTGGGCCAGGACGCCAGACAGCTTTTAGGGATATCGAATTGGTGGAGCTCGGCGCAAAACCGGGATGTCTGGAGTTCCTTATTAAGGCAGGCCTAGACCGGATACCGGTTGTTGCGCCGTTGATGATGATGATGATGATGATGAGTGAGAATGACATCGTCTACTTACCCGATATGTGGCAATGATCACAGGGGTAGCATCCAATGATAGTTTGTGCCAGACCAGAATGATGCTTAATGGGGGAGGTATATGTTAAGGTTGATCAGGTTTGAGGAGAGAATGCGAGGAAAGGCTTCGGAATTTTCTAGGAGGTCCACAACATAGCGAAATAATTGAACAGCATTTTTTTTTAAAAACTGGAAGGGTCTTCCGCATTCACTTGATGGCAGGCTGGCGAGTTTCGAGTTTCTCAATGCTCTTAAACCACGGACCTCTGTCTTTCAAGCTAGTACTTAAGATGTAGTCACCTTTCTTCTAAGCCAGAGATGTGGCAGCGTCTAATATTACCTTTTGCCCTGGACGAAACATCATGTCGTCTATTTTGGAAATACTATAGATGAAGCTAATGGAATAACAGAGAGGACAACATAAATCTCTCCGCGGGTCACTCTAAGGCCTTGAGATCGCTATTCATGAATAGAACCTTCCAATGCGGAAGAAAAGGAGCCTTTTTCAAGAAGCTGTATACAGTCCAGAAAAACACCTACTACATGAGAGGAGCATAATGCTGCATATGTATATATCTAAGATAACCAGCGTAAGTGTAGCATAAACTTGGCGCTCTGCAGTCCCAACCATTACAATTGATCACTTCGTCCTTATTATATCTGCAGGAAATCTCAAGGTGTTTAATAAACACGGTTGTAATTGACATAATATCATTATCTATGCGCTAGACATCCACAATACAGGAAATTATGCCGCTGCAATGGCAACCAACCAATCTTGGGTAGCCAAACGTGCAGTAAATAGGAGCAGACTCGATTATAGAAATGAAATTCAACATTTCGTGGCTACTTTGCGCAATATTCATGGTTGAGTACATACACATGTGCAAGTGTGCACGTTCATTCTAGGGATATTGTTCAACCATGCCTGCGAATCATTATTCCAACACTTGCCCGTTAATTACTCGGAATCGTGCATGCATTTCGGGGTTGTTGCTGAAGACTTGAGGGATCAACATGGTGATCTTTGACGGGAGTTTGGAAGTACTCCCGCTGTGGAGTGCTAAAGCCGCTTTCAAGCTGATTTGTTCATTTTTAATGAATTATTGGTTTAAACTATGTATGTCGGGACATTTACAATTTGATTTCAATCATACTCTGTTGTCCGTGCAAATTCGGATTAACCAGGATTATAAAGCCACCCTTGAAACTCATTAGAGAAGAGTGTAATTCACAACTATTACAATAAACAAATAATCGTTCTCAATTTATCATACATAATATGTACTTACACTATATCCTTATGGATCTGCAGATCCAACCCTGACTGTAATGCATGCAATTTGCAGATACGCAACGATTCCCATGCCAACCCGATTATTCGGTTTTGTGGATGCACCACGATATTCTCATCAAATGCAAAGTTTTCGAGCGACTGTATTATTTCAGATTTGCTCATACGGACATTTGTGCATTCACTTATGGCGGAGGAACGTTCAAAGGTTCACCCCGAACTGCAAAGCGGCAGTAGCAGCATACGAGCATACCCTCGAATGCTGCCAGTCGGGTTGTTACGGTCGAAATGTATTCAAATTAGGGAAACTTCCCCGTCACCACAAACTATTTCATACGTGAGATACTATTATTAAACTTTGTTGAAACAAGAACTTAACGTTACAGAGAAACAAAGCCAAGTGCACAAAATATTATGAGCGCTCCAGAACGATTTTACACTACTTGTAGCTCAGTAAGGGTAGTTTTGGAATGACTACGTACCACTCAAGCACATCACTCAGGCAATATTGAAGTTTCGGAGGGAGTTGCGGTCAACGTAAATGCAATTTTGCAAGCTTGGCATACTTGACGAACCGTGCTCATGTACATGGAAACAAAAACTTCTGGTCCAGAAGCAAACGACATTTAATGAAGGTGGTACGTGTATGCTTAGAACGGAAGCAATGGACAGATATTTCAGGACACCAGAAGTAATTTGACCATTTGCTGTACATTCAGTCAAATTCAAACTTTCTTGGCCCGAGAACAATTGAGAAGTATGAGGTCTTACGTAACATTTTCAAGGCTTTATGGGTGGACGTATAAAATGAAACATTGTTCGGAGTCTTACCAACTAAATTGTCCCATTCTTTCACCCCTCTAGGCTGAACTGCCATAAAACATTAACAAGCAACCGAATCATATTACCATTTCTGCGTGCAGAAGAAATGTTGCATTTGGCGTCCTGCTTTGCCGTTTATTCGCGCTCTTAATTGCCAGGAGATAGACAGTTGCCGTTTCCTTTTAAATAAAGTATAGCAATTCAACCGGATCCAGCCATCGCTGCCTCAGTTTCCTTCATGTTTTTCCGAGGAGCTTCGTTTTTTCTCAAGCAGTTCGCCCCACGGGAGACAGGTACTGACGAAAGGATTGAGCTTTCAGTAACAGACGTGGTCACCATTCCATAAACCATTCCTAGATGGTAATACACAGAGAAAATTGGCGCTACCTAAGGTATTTGGGTTCCCATATTTTAGACAAAAGAGCAAAACCGGATCTTGCGTTATTAACACATCGGGAACCATCGAGCTCACCATCAATATTCAACTTATTAATACATATAGGCAGAATGTCATGGCCAGATACATTGAAAACTCTAGTTTTGTTTGTTTTTATTTTCAGTCAGACCCCGTTTGCACCTTTTCCAAATCCAGCACCATTTGTAGAAACCCGAAGATGTCGTTTGCGTGGTTAATGTGTTTAATGAACGATTTCACGGTTCACTGTAACTCGATACGCCCTCCAACAAAGCTGGATAGCAACGGCAACAGAATAGACCCATTTTCCTTGATAAAACACTCATCCCCCAATACCGATCCAATTGACACATTCAATCTCGGATTCTCAAGATTTGTGGATATCTGGAATCAGCAAAGATTTCATTCGCAAGAGATGGAACTTTATTAGGTGATAAACAACCGATAGGCGCTTCCACTTTTCAATCCGCAAGTTATCTTAGATGAGGCTCATCCATTAACGGTGATGACCGAACCATTGATAGATATGCGATCACTTGTAAATATTTTCGTTCAAGAAAACCTTACCAAGGTATTTTTGTCTGAGGTCTGAGGAGGACGTGCAACCAGTCACATACTAAGTGCAGGGCCATTTCTTCCTCTTCCTCACGTTGGCTGCACAGAGACCACCATTCTAACTTTTTAAATAGACCAGTTTAAGGACCATCTTTTGATGGCCGCCCAGTAATGGTCAATATTCTCGCAGATACTTTCCCCATTGTCGAATAACAGCCATACCACGAAAGTATACTGCTACGAATAGATATGGACACAATACGCAAACGACGGGAAGCGACCATAAAGGTAAGATCTCGCCCGAAGCTTTTAGCCCTTTTGCTCCTCACACCCCAGGGAACAACTCTTTAATATACCGCTGACCACCGTGTAATTGATCTAATTAGATGTACGTTGCCGATTAGTTAGAACGTACCTATGGCAGGCCCTGCACTTGAATTGTGTGTACCGATGACGAGACAGCGGGAGTTGCAGAAAGCCGCGCAAACTTTTCAGCATTTACCACGGATCATGTTTCGAGGGCCAGATTAAACCTCTTGTCTTAGACTGTTGCTGATTTCGAATGGCCTTGAGAGTGATCCTGCTTCTGTCTTCTTGACTCGCACATTGGTCCGAGTCAGCCTAGTCAGTCTGATCAATTTCGTTGGGATATCGAATTCTCCCTGGCCGTGTACACTTTTGCCCTGGCTATACTACCACACATGGCCTCACAGTCGATGAAAAGATTTGCAACTAATGTCCATACTTCAATAGTTTTACCTCGCTTGCCGCACAATGAATATCTAATCTGGTGATGATTTGCCTGGACGAAAGCCTATTTTGTATGGTCCAATGATGTTCTGAGCATATGGGGCTATCCGACTTAGTAAGATAGGTGAGAAAATAAATGGCACTCAGGAATGTGATACCTCCGTCATTGCTGCACTTATGATATCTCCCTTTTTATGTATGAGACATGAAAGTCTTGGGGGTTTAACATAAGAACCTGCCATGTAGGCATAATCCCACTCCATCTTCGGACAGAATTGATTTGGAGACCACAATCAGAACCCCGCCGTGACTAACACAGCGGTACTGGTTTAAACTGATGCAAGGCCTACCTAACACCTCTACCAGAACTAAGGAGTACGGCACCCGATTTGTACAGCGCAACTCCGCGCTTGAGCCCCAAGGAGTTCTGGTGTGATGTAGGCGTAATCACAACCACCATGAAGCTTCCACAAGGGGACAACCGCAAATAACCGAGCCAAGAATACAACCTTCAGAAATTTTCCTGGAGCATAAGCTCTCAGAGGGCCGTCCCAGTTCCCATTGTAGCAGATAACCTCCACGAGTACGTGGGGACGGTACTATATATGGGACAGATAATACCTCGTTGCCAGTCGTCAGGCATTGATTCGCTGTCCCACACCTTGAGCATCAGTTGATGAACCACTTGGTGTACTTGGCCGCCTCCACATTTAACCAATTCGACTGTAATTCCATCGGCTCCTGGCGACTTATGACTTTTAAGCAGAATTGCACTAACTGTTTTTTTCCATACTTAGTGATGGTACTATTTGTCCGTCGTCTTCAACTGGCGAGAGCTAAAACTTGCCGATGCTCTGATTGTTCAGTAGTTCACCAAAGTACTCAACCCACCGCTCCAATATTTCCATTCTGTCGGAAATCAGATTTCCCTCTTTGTCTCGGCAGGATGAACATCGAGGTGTATAAGGCGCCCTCCTGCTAACTTGAGGGGGTAAAACTTCCGCGCCTGGTGTGGTTTCTCCTAGTACTTTTCGAGTTTACAGACCTGTTGGTTCTCCCAGGTTTCTACTTCCGTTCTTGGTAGGTCTTTGCGCGTGCCCGCATCTTTTGAGAATGCAACATTACTCGGTATGCAGCATTCTTCCGTTCCGTTGCTAGCTTACATTCATCGTCAAACCAACCGTTCCGACCTTATTTATGATAACGTTCTTCAGGTGATTGTGAAAATCATTTGTTGATGCTTTATCTCTAAGATCTCTGTTGACTGCGGTTATTGCGGCATCCATTTCTCCCTTATAGGTGTTACGGAGAAGTGTGTTGTGGGTGGCTCCAGTGTTCACTCTCACCTGATTGTCACATGGAATTCTGGGTGGTGTTGTAATTCAAGCTCGGGGCACTATGCCAACGAGATAGTGATTCCAGTCTATATTGACTTCTGACATTCATCAAGGCATTCATCAGCACGTGGTCAATTTGGTTGAAAGTGGTCGCGTCTGGAGAGACCCACGTATGTTTATGTGTGTTTGAATGCATTGATGGCTGAGATAATTTCTCTTCTGGTTGAGGAAACAGGCCGTGTGCACTTGTTATGGTGATCAGCCACTACTCCATAAGAGGCGAAACCCCACCGGATTCGATACCGCTAATGCGAGATACTCTTTCCAGCTCTTACGTTGTTCAATATCTTGGATGCAAAGTCGACCGTTGACGTCCTTCATAGGACACCGGAAGATTTGTGACCATATACACACTCTTTCGTGATACGGTATACATTCCTGAAATCATTGCGTTCTACGGTACATTCTTCTTCCCTGACCAGCTCAACTGCAAATCCCCTTTTGTCACGGCGCACATTACGCTGAATTTCGCAGGATTTCGCTCGATATCGGAATTAGAGTCTGTCACACCCACCATCACTCGTAGCGATCAATAAAGTCTTCATTCTTTTACGCTTATGGATTCGCTTCCACGATTTCACAGTCAGCTAATTATTGGTGGAACATTGAATTGGCCAGCCTTCGATCATCCTGGCATCGAATCAGATGAACGGTTCAGATGGCGATAACTAGAACCAATCAGAGGCCGAAACACGAACAAGCCTCAAGCTGACCGCCTATAAATTCATAATGGGACAACCCAGAGCCCGTCACCTCCACAAATCACGTGCCCTATTCTGTTGTTAAAAATTGTGCAGGGGCTATTATCCCAGCAAAGGAAAAGCGCAAACACCTTTCAGAGAGCTCTGAATGTGGCGGCAATTACACAGTTATCATAGACGGCCTGATGGTGATAACATGACCCCGGGGCCGGAAGGAGCAGCGAATAGAGTCCTTAAGCTCGTCATGAAATCCAGATCAGGCATGTTCGCTGAGTTGTTCCAAGCGTGCATCTCAGAGGGGATATTTCCTACAACGTTGCCAACCTAACGCTGATAAACCTCCAGGTAAGCTATTCTCCTATAGAACCATATTTGTGCGGGACACTATGGGGAAAATGTTAGAGCAGGTAATCTATAACAGATTTGTCTCAGTTGTTGAGAGCCAAAGAGACTTTTCAAATCGACAGTATGGCTTTAATGGCTTGACCGAAAATGTAATTCACGGGAACTACAACCAGCATTGTGTGGTAGAGGCCCTGGTTGTGAAAATTTGGCCAAATTTGAACCTTATACAGAAATCCGCTTGGTATGACCCCGATGATGAGCTCAAATAGTATGTTGTCTCCCCGGGTGCCCTACGTAGCTCCATGCTTAGCTTACTGCTTACAAACGCCACCTACAATGATGTACGTAGCTTTCCGACTTCAGAGGGGGTGGATTACGCTGACGAATAAGCACTGGCTAAGATCCCAAAGCATCTTGAATGCTGAGTAGTAGCCATGCGAAGCAATTAATGCTTTTAATAGGTGTTTAGAGGACGCTGGACTAGCACTTGCGGAGGAATAGGCAGAAGCGGTCCTTATCACCGAAAACCATCAACATCACGGCGACTATGAGTCTATTATTATTATTCTGTTAAGGGAAAGTTGCACCGCGTCCTTGAAGAACTATTATGTCCCTTTTACTGGTTATAGTGTACCTGTTGATCATAGTATCTCAAGCAGGCCTGTAACCGTTAGGATACTAAAGGTATGTTCCCCACACCAGAAGTTTCAGCTTTGCATCTGGTATTAAGTGTTCTTCCAGATGTATCGACCTACTTTGAACAAGTGCCGGACACTGTCCCAGGACGTGCATAGAGGTTTCATCCTCCTCCTCACAGAACCTTCAGGCAATGTCCGTAGATATCCCTAGCTTCCCTAGGTGATAGTTCAGCCGACAATGACCAGTGCGAATTCCCACTATGATTCGGAGGTTCTTTTTGGTGAGGTTTAAGCAATCCTTTGTACGCATGGGTTCGTATCCCCCAATAAGCACCCTGGACTGCTCCATCCCTGGTAGGCCCGCCCACTATAGTTCCCTCAACCGTTCCTCTTTATTTCTTAGAGTCATAGCCATGAAACCGTTTCCGATTCCACAGAAGGGTTCTGGCCCGTGTAAAGGCATCCCTGCTCCCTTCTTGGCTAGTTCATCCGCTGCCTCATTGCCTTCCAACCCAACATGGCCTGGAACCCAAAGTATCCAGACCTTGTAGGACGAGCCGAGTGTATTCAGTCTCTCAAGGCATTCCCATACCAGTTTAGAGTTCACCTGGTTGGACCTAAGTGCCTTGATCGCTGCTTGGCTATCGATGAGAATAGCTATGTTCTCCCCCTGTAGTTCCTTTGCAGATTAAAGGAGACACATTTGTCTATGACGTAAATTTCCGCCTGGAATATGCTAGTGTACCTGCCCATTGGCTCAAAGTACATTTTCCTTGGACCAATGACACCGGCACCCACTCCCTCTGCTGTGAGGGATCCGTCAGTGTACCAAGTAATCAGTTGCCGGTTTAAGCCGTATGTGGCAGCCACGCTCTCCCAGTTTGCCTTGTTACTCCAACGTGTTTCAAACTTCTTATCGAAGTGAAACCTCGTTGTCATGTTGTCCCTCGGTATCAGTAATTCGGGATACCGCCTAGAAAGGATATCTTCCTTCGATTTAGGCAGCTCCCCGCCTCACTCATATTCCCGGCCATCCTGAATATTGATCTCCTTGCTTGCATCTGTATGTGCAGATGGAGAGGGGTTAATCCCAGAAGGACCTCCAGGGAAGTGGGTCTAACATGATGTCGAATGTAGGAAGGCATACTTGTAGGGTGCTTGCAGCCAATGTCATTTTACTCTATGCGGTCTCAGTTTGGGGAAAAGCGCTGAATGCTGCTACAGAAGATGCTTTGAGGAATGTTTGGCAGACGAGATGGCGAAGATGTCTTAACAACATCAAGTCCATCTATTGCGGGTGAAAACAGCTGAAAGGGAGAAAACTACAAGTAGATGACAATAGGGATGGGACAACTTCAAAAGACACGTATTCTTCCGATGTTCGTGGAAGAAAGGAAGAATTTAGAGGACACTCTAGGTAAAGTGCTATCACGAAAAATTTGTTTTTGCGGAGAATGGTGACATGTCAGTTCGATTCGGATACGATCAAGCAGAAAACAAAAGAGGTGAGGAAGGCGCGGTAGCGACGGATAGAAGAAAGAAGATCTATTTAAAGTAAGTAAGAGAGCTAGTGCTGCTGTTCACTCCTTGGTGGAGTATAGCGCATCCACATAGTCAAACAGTGCTTCAGTTTCACTATCATCATACTTAACGCTGTGCAAGTGAAGCGCCCACAGCAGAAAGACAAACACTAGACGAACACAGCCACCCATGGCAACTGGAATTCGAACCAAGAGCAATAAGATTAAAAGGTTGGAGCTCTACCGCCTCAACCATCGCGATGTCAATTAGGACGACGGAAACGAGCGTAGGGAAAAATGGAAGGTGGGCATTTTCTGGATTATGGTGATGCGAGCTAAAGCAAAGACCTCGCTGTGCCGTGAGACAAATAAAAACCACAAATATTTAGAGTTGAAGGTAGCCTAGAAGTCCCAATGGGACATAAGGAAGTGAAGGATCGAAGCTTTTGTTCTCCCTTTTGTGGACGAAGGATTTGGTACGAGATTCCTGCTTAAATTGCTAGCATGCTCCTTAACTCATTAAGTTTCGATTGCACCAATTATTGTACAAATGAATAAGCGACAACAGTTGAAAATTGTGTCAGCTTCCCAGCATACAAATTATGCGTTCCGAGTAATACATGCCACATTTCTCACCATGTTACAATGTCTAACAAGCCCATCTTCGCACCAATAAATCTAGGGAACAAGGAAAGTGTTGTCAAGACAAATTTTTCATTGAAATGTGTCCTTTTCAAGAGAACATTCAGTTTAGGCCTCTTGAATTTCTCACATATTTATTTCGTTGTCGGCCGGCATAACGCCGAAAACCACATTGTGACAGCAAGGGAGAGGATACTTTAGATTTAGTCCTTCATATATTATAACACAAATAATGTGTTGACATCACTCGCCATTAACATTCCATGGTGCGATATGGCAGGAAAAGGAAACATCCTCCATTAGAGTACCCGATGCTAACGTACGGCACGAATTTATATAGAGCGGGAAGGAACCATAAATTTTAATGGCTTAGAACTCTGCTTTATGGGGTTGTTATTGAAATGGTAATGTTATTTATTGTCAACAGCTAAGAACAACCATAAATGGTGCTGGTTCTTGGTTGCCAGCTATCGTTCGCGCACACGGCCTGGCATTCATTTTCACCGCACTTTACCGCTTTTCCAGTACTTATTCTTGGCTTTTCTTAAGAAAGTGGTTATGGAGAGATTTATTAAATTTCAACTCGAAATTACAACACATTGAGCTGTTGTGGCTCATTCTCTCGTCCTCCTGTGAAAGGAGATTAATGACTTTATAAAGATTTTCCACATTTGTTGTATTATAGTTACGCGGATGCATGCGTACATTTGGCCCATTTATCTCTCCTACGTGCTGAATGGGGTCGGAAATGTAGTACGTCCTTGACAGAGAACCAAAACACTTTTGACAGTGTATTTACACCTTGGATCCAAAATCGAATTGAATGACAATGAACAGTGAGAAATGGGCATCCGTATTCTTCCTGTTGTGAAAACAGCAAAAACTCTTTATGTTCAGCATCTGCCCCAGCGCCATATGCAGATGGTAGAATCCTTATTGCTTCGGGTTCGAGTCCTGGTAACTTGAAAATTTATTCATAACTAATTCCATAGCATTTCCACTCCATCGGCGAATGTGGCGCAGGCATCTCTGTTACTTCCCGAATCCTTTTAATTCGATTGTTTATGCCGACAGTGGAAACCACCTTGAAGTTCACTCCTCCAGCCGTTTCCGCTTCGCCTGTTTTACCGCAGTTTCCTTGCGAATGTTTTTCTATTGTTTCAACGATTCTCCATATTTCCTCCAAATCATAATTGAATTCCTTTCGGAACTAGAATGATAACATCTGGCGTTGCACAAGGTGGGAATTTATACCTTTTTCAGAGTTCGGAAATCATAAGTCGCCGATCAATTCATGCCTGGTTCTTTTAGGGTGGAGAGTTTCACTTTTTTGTGTTCGAATCCAGTCACGGAGCGAATTAATGGCGCGTGTAATTAAATTAGAGATTTATTGCTGGCAGCTTGTAAAGGTGTCCGGACAAATGGCTCGTGTTTGCTACAAGCTAAAAAAGTTTAATTTCATGAGTTTCCGTTGAATTAAAAAAGTTTCTCTGAAAGTTTCACGCGCCTCGAATCCGCTTTGGCCAGGCCACAGTCTCACTCGTCGGTGAACATGGCGGTACGGTCCAGTGGCGACCAAAGTGCTTTCTTATAACTAACGTGATTTGAATATTCGTTGGTCCTGAAATGAAATCTTAATCGGAAAAATTCGAATTAATGATTAGACAGCACAAATGGAATTGATGTAAAGTCAATTTAGCTCAGTCCCCTTTGAATGCGGGAATGATGAGAGGGCGGAGTTTTTAAGGGGCAGACCACGTTCTCTGAGACAAATTAAACAGGGAGGATTGATTTAGAGGATTAGTGGTGGGAATGAACAGTTTTTGTAAAAGTATGGGAAGTAATGCAAAAGCAGTACGTTCGCAATAATTAGAGTCACGAAAACTTGTGGTAATGTATTCCTTTGCAAAAAGATGGTGGGGAGGTAGCGCATCAGTACAACATACTAGAAAATCCTCCTTGCAAACCAAATATTTGATTGGTTTGAAGTTGATAGCTATGTTGATGCTTCTTTAAATTATTTATCTAAACTACTACTAACTGCTGACTTCACTGCCAACTCCCCACAACAATCCTGTGACCTTCTCTGTACATACTTCTCTTCAGTGTTTTCCCCCTCGAGTGCTCCACCCTCTACACCTCTCACATCTGCCGACTGCTCCAAATCTCTGGCCAGTCCTCTCCTTACGCCTTGTTTCGTTGAGTTTCTCATTGGTAATCTTGACCCCAATGTCGGACCTGCTCCCGATGCACTTCCTAACCTCTTCCTTCTTAAGTGTAGCAAAATCATTTCCCTCCCCCTGAGTATAATCTACAACAAAAGTCTAGAAGACCCTTATCATCCCTATCCTCAAGAATGGAGACTCTTCTTTTGCTGTGAACTCTGATACCGTTCCTGCTAAAATTTGTTTTCATCGCTACGCATCCCGTTCCTTCTCTTCTTCCTCTGGTGTTCCCTAAGGCTCTATACTTCGCCCGCTACTCTTCCCATTTTTTATCAATGACCTTGCCTTCATCCTCACCTGCCCGTATTTGCTTTACGCAGACGACTTTAAATTAATTGCCCCGTCAATCAGGATGAAGAATTGTTTGCAAGTTGTGAGTGAACTTCTTACTGTCGCGTTTCAGTCTTTCCCTGTCTTTCCGTACGATGATTTTGAGAGTCCCGCGTTCAACTGACCTAATTGCCTGCAATTCAGCATCACTAACAGCTCCGTGGATAACGTTGGTTGAAAGTTACCTCTGTATATTTCCTTGTACATCCGCATATATCAAAATCGATGGTCACTATCCAATCCATGAATTTGAAGTGGAGCAATGTCGCCAAAGCTGCGCGAAAATTATTTTAGGTCAATTTCTCCAAAGCCAACTTCGATGTCAACCTAATCTTAACATCAACCAACGGAATTGCATATTGACTAACTTAGCGTGCAATCAAGCTCTTAGTTGTCTGTCAATACCCTTTCTAATTTCCCGCTTTTTCCATATGCCTCCTACCAATACAGGCAGGGTCTGCCTCGTCTCCTCTTTCTACCATAAATATTACCCTTATAGACATTCCGGGCTGGATCACCCTCATCCAAACGGATTGACCCGCTCACCCCAACTTGCTGACCCGGATTTTATCCACAACCAGACGGTCGTAGAACCGCTCATAGATTTCGTCGTTATGCATACTACGGAATTGTCCATCCTCATGTAGGGGGCCAAACATTTTTCGGAAGATTCTCTCCTCCAACGCAGCAAAGATTTAGCAATTCCTCTTAATAAAAACCCTGGTCTCCGGCAAAATCATCGTCTTGTATAGTAAGAACTTTGACCCTTTGATGAGACGTTTGGAGCGGAACAGTTTTTGTAAGCTGAAATAGGCTCTGTTGGTTGCCAAAAAGCCGTGCGTGGAGCGAGGGTGAAATTGTACACGGCCATTAGAGGATTCGTTATCCCGACGAAATTAATAAGACTGACTAGGCTGACCCTGACTAATGTACGAGGCCAGATAAAAGCAGCAGGATCACTCTCGAGAGCATTCAATATCAACAACAATCATACGTCCTATTAAAGCTGGCCCTGGAGAAAGTGATTCGCAATGCAGACGTAAATGCGAGAGGCACCATCCTCTCCAAATCCACCTAAATACTAGCATACGTTGACGATATCGACATTATGGCAAGAACAACCCGAGATGTACAGTCTTCCTTCATCCAGATCGAGCAGGTGGCGCGAGATCTCGGGCTGCACATAAATGAAGACCAGACGAAGTATCTGGTGGCCATGTCAGCGCCAAAAAGGAAAGAACGAACAACATAGAATCGCACTAGTCCAACGAAAATAATAAAGATAGTAGACTACAACTTTGAGACCGTTGAAAATTTCTCCTATTTAGGGTCGAAAATCACAACCGATAACACCTATAACGATAGAATCTGCGTACGTTTGTTGGCAGCCAACAGAGCTTATTTCAGCTTACAAAAACTGTTTCGCTCAAGAGGTCTCACCATAGGGTCAAAGCCCTTACTGTACAAGACAATGATCTTGCCAGCCCTTATGAATTCCTCGGAAACCTGGGTTGTTAGTAAAAAAAATCGCGAACTTTTGGTCGCGTTCGAGAGAGGCTTTCTCCGAAGTATTGATGGCCCGCTACATGAGGATGGACGTTTCCGTAACTGATTCCCTAACGACGAAATCTATGAGTCATACCACGACAGTCTGGTTATGGATAAAATCCGGCTGAACATCCGGCGGTGGGCGGGTCGCTTAATCCGTATGGATGAGGATGATTCAGCCCAGAAAGTCTGTAAGGGCAATATCTATGGTAGAAAAAGAAGACGAGCCAGACCCTGCTTGAGATGGATACCGATTGTTGCGCTGTTGATGATGATGATGAAATAAGTTCTGCGCGGATTTTATCGTCATACCTGTCATCGGTTGTGATTCTCTACACTATACAAGGGAAATTCTCAACGATCTAAAAGTTGTACGTCATCTCGACAGTGATCCTGCTGCTTTTATCTGGCCTCACACATTGGTCAGGGTCAGTCTAGTCAGTCTTATCAATTTCATCGGGATACCGAATTTCCTCATTGCCGTGTACAGTTTTACCCTGGCTATGCTGTCATAGGTAGCCTTGAAGTCGATAAAAATATGGTGAAACTGATAGCCATATTTCAACAATTTTTTCCGCTGGACGCAGAGAAAATATCTGATCTGTTGCTGATTTGCCTGGTGTGAAGCCTATTTGTTTTGGGCCAATGATGCTCTTTGCGTGGGGGAGTATTCGACTATTCGGCCTAGCAAGATAGCGGAGGATATCTTATAGATGGTATTCAGCAACGTCATACCTCTATAATTGCTGGACTGTGTGATATCCCGTTTTTATGTATGGAAGAGACAATGCCCTGTTGCCAGTCGTCAGGCATAAACCACTTGATGTAGTTGGTCGCCTCCATATTTAACCAATTCGGCTGTAATTCCATCCGCTCTTGGCGACTTATCATTCAGTCGATGAATTGCACGGACTGTTTCTTCCATGCCTGGTGATGGCGGCATTTGTTCGTCGTCTTCAATTGACGGGACCTCCAATCTCCCGATATTTTGGTTGTTTGTCAGCTCATAAAAATTCGCAACCCATCGCTGCAAATATTCTCTTTCTATCGGAAATCAAATTTCGCTATTTGTCTCGGCAGGATGAAAATCGAGGTGTATAAGGCATTATCCCGCTGACTTGTTGGTGAAACTTTGACGCACTTTTCCAGTTCAGAGATCTATTGGTTCTCCCAGGCTTCGCGATCAATCAGCACGTGGTTAATTTGGTTGAAATTAGTCCCATCTGGATAGGCCCGCGTAAGTTTGTTGACCGCTTTCCGTGCAAACCAGGTACTTCCAACAACCATTTCATGCGATACTGCTAACTGTTCGCCTGAATACGGGTTCCGTCCCTACTTGACTGTTGAAGTTTCCAAGTATGATTTTGATATCGTACTTCGGGCAGGCTTCGAGGGTCGGCTCAACTGCCTCGTAGAAGGTAGAAGGTAATTTCAGCTATGACAATATCATAATCTGAAACATAGTTGACTTCACGGAAGAGAATGGTTTTGCGGGACGTCAAAATGACGCCATCAAAGCTGTCTTTCATAAACTTTTCTATTAGATTAAATCCCAAAATAAACCTTAAGGGGGAAGAATGGTTAATAGTATAAATATCTTGCAAGCAAGAATATCGAAGTTGTTGCTATTAGCATAATAATAGATTTATTTGCCCTTACGCTTTGAATATTCGACTGAAGTGTTATCATCATTTCTATATAACAGATTCATTGAGCATTAGTAATATTTTGCTAATTTTTTTCTTGTACTTCGTTACTACACGTACGAGGGATTTTCATAGAACAGACGCCCCTGTTTGAAAACATTGGGAAGTGTTGTTGCTGGTGCCTTCTGCTGGGTCAAGCCCGGACTTATCTTCTTTACAACATTACTGTACTTGGATCAGCTTCTGGCAACCCTATTTGAGTTCAGAGTGGAGCTCTCTTTACTGGGAAGAGTGGGAAAAAACCTATCATATCTCTCCGAATCTTGCAGTGGGCTATAATTATTGTTTAGCTCTCGAGCAGCTTCCGTTACAGTTATATTTCTAATCGAAGCAATTTTTATATTTTTGATATGCTCTACCCATTTAGGACATCTCCTATCCCCAGCCTTGTGAGAGACCTCCTCACACAATAGGTATTTTTGAGCTTTCAGGTCTCTGGGCAATTTTCTAGGAGGAGCCACGGGGGACTTGAAACATTGCGACGCCCTTAGTTTGAAGTAGGAGACTTTGAATCTCGTGTAGGAAAAAAAGATATGATCAGGTAAATCGTTTCCCAGGAAGGTTACCCTCACAGTAATAGAAGGCACCCTATCACCACCAGGCTCACGATTTCTACGAGTTAGTCTCTCAGCATTAACAATTTTTACCAGCATTTATAATCGTGTACATGTCATAACAGAGGGGGATGTTTCTAGTCGCCACATATCTGTAGACACAAGGCTCTGAAGCCCATGGAAGTGAAACGATCATCCCAGACCAGGCCATTGGCACTAACAGGATCCTTGAAGAGGACTTTCACAGTCCTCCAACTGGCCTATACAGAGTGGACCAGGTTCTGAATATTAAGCACTTTGATTTCATAATGCAACTGCAGTGAGTTTAAGCTAAATAGGATATAATATATATAGTTCAAAAAGCCCACGGACCCTCTTCCCGCCCAACCGGACCGAGGGGCGACCAACCTAAGGATGGGCTGAAGGCAACATCCAAAGGCCCGCATCGCAGCGAT
Source organism: Hermetia illucens (assembly GCF_905115235.1). NCBI lineage: Eukaryota > Metazoa > Arthropoda > Insecta > Diptera > Stratiomyidae > Hermetia > Hermetia illucens. The sequence continues at coordinate 164,429,228 of NC_051850.1, forward strand.
GATGCGTTTTAACGCAAAGTGTGTGCGACCATGCGAAAATGTATTACTACATCCCGATTGTCGCAAACACTTCAGCCGCGGAGGTTCTACACTACAGAGACATGGATCTTATATTGAAGACAGTGCGGATCAAGACTGAAACCCATTAGGTCAGATTGTTACCGGACAGGACTCTTCGGACTATAGCACAGGTTGCAAGGATAACCGTTTTTTGCATCTCCATGTATAGTCCAGCCTTAAGATCGAGCGTTTTCAGCGCTTTATGTAAGTTCTGCGGGACTAATCCCGTCGCTGAAATTACTACTGGGACTACTTCGATCTTTTGTAGTCTCCAGGTCTGCTTCATATCGTCTGCCAAGGGGCCGTACTTCCGGATTTTTTCGTGCTGTTTTTCAACAGTGTTCCGGTCCAACGGTACGGCTACATCGATTATAAAGCACGCTCGTTCTTCCTTCAGAAGCAGAACTAGATCGGGCCTGTTATGATTAACACTGTGGTCGGTGGCAATAGTGTGATCCCACAGTAGTTTGACCCGATCATTTTCCAAGATCCTCTGCAGAGTATACTTATAGTAAGGATGGTAGGTTGCCACCAAGTTATACTTCAACGCAAGGTTTTGATGGAGAATCTTGCAGACGGAGTTATGACGATTGGTGTACTCGGTACCGCTCAACATCCTGCACGCAGATGTTATGTGCTGGATGGTCTCCTCTTCACAGTTGCATAACCTACAACTGGAGTTGGTGATTGAGGAGTCGTGAAGAATGTACCGTTTATAATTTTTTGTTGGGAGCGAAGCATCCTGAATTGAAGTTAGGAATGCTTCGGTCTCATAGAAAAGTACACCATTAGTCAACCATTTGTTGGAGACTTCGATGTCAATGCCTGACAACAACACATTTTTTATATGACCTCCGTGAATGGGTTTCTCTTTCCACATGTCGATCTTTTGTTGGACTGACATGGGATCCCATTCTCTGCTTCTCAAGTTCAAAGGAGATAATTTATTATCTGCCATGAAGGTAGCCTGATGTATTTGGCTAGAGGATTGTTTCTCATAGAAAAACTCACGAAGAGAATGCACTTGATTGCAGTGCAACGTTTTTAAATCATGCACCCCCCTTCCTCCCTGATGATAGTGATCCTCAATTTTTCGGCAGCTCTATTGTGCATGTTGTTGTTTGCAAGAACTACCCTTACCCGTCTATTGACAGATTCTAAATCAGTATTACTCCACTGTATCACACCGAAAGTGTATAGAAGGACGGGAATGGCGAAGGTATTGATTGCCATGATCTTATTTTTCCCGTACAGCTCAGTTTTAAGGACAAGATCCAGACGCCGTTCAAATTCCCCCAGCAACTTAGATTTAATTATTGCCACAGCAGGTGTTGTTGCTTGCAATATGCCGAGGTATTTGTAGACGTCGTCCGAATCCATGCCCTCAATTCGGATGTTATTTTGGCTGTATCCTTCGTTGTCGGTGTGTTTTCCCCGAACAATTGTTTTTATGCGACATTTCTCCAAACCCAACTGCATGCCGATATCCCTGCTGAACTGGATGGTGATGTCCAGCAAGGAGCGAAGTTGGTTCTCGTCTTTGGCTTACAATTTGATGTCGTCAATGTACATCAAATGGCCTATTTCGACAATATGCCATGCTTGACTTGGAACCCGTATTTGCTTGCATGCTAAAGATGGGATAACGGATTCAAAGCCAAACAAAACCACAGTGGGCTTAGAGAGTCGCCTTGGAAAATGCCACGCCTGATTGGTATCTCTCTTGATGTTTGCGAGGATACCGATAGCTTCGTGCACCAATTCTTCATTACGGTTCTCAGTTGAAGAACGACATTCGGGTTGATTTTATACAAGCGTAACACTTGTAGTAACCACGAATGTGATATGGAGTCAAAGGCTGATTTATAATCGATGTAGGTTGTCGAGATGTTTCCTTTTTGGTGGACAGCCTGTTTTACAGCTACCGTATCGATTATAAGCTGTTCTTTGCAGCCTCGGGAGCCTTTTGCGCATCCTTGCTGCTCCTCAGCTATCAATTTATGAACATCAAGATGTTTTGAGATGTTCGCGCACAGAACTGAAGTGAAGACCTTGTAGATGGTAGGAAGACAAGTAATTGGTCGACATTTTGAAGGGCAAGAGACATCCTGTTCCTTGGGGATGAGGAAAGTTATCCCCTTGGTAAAAAATGGTGGAACTAAATCAGGATCGGCAATCATCTCATTAAATTGATTTGCCAATATCCTGTGAGTGCTCTTGAACCGCTTCAGCCAGAAGTTGTGAATCTTGTCAACTCCTGGCGCCTTCCAGTTACCTGCCTTGTCAAGGGCTGCTTCAACGTCGACTTCAGTTACGTCAAGCATGATCATTTCGGGGAGGGCCTCGCATGAACGCATAAGGTGTGGGAGCCACGCTGCTTCTAAACTGCAACAGCTGGATTCGCTCCAAACACTTCTCCAGAAGTCTTCTGCCTGATCCAGATCGAGGTTACTTTCCCTATCTGAGCTGGTGAGATTTTTGTAGAATCCCCCTTGGTTCTGGAAGAACAAGGTGTTGTCTGTTCTTCGCTGAAAACTTTTCTGATACCTACGGATGCGATTGGAGCATACCGTAAGTTTCTGCTTCAGCACCTCGAGGATTTCTTCGATTGGCATATCATTGGACAGATAGTAGTTTCCAATGATGTTCGCAACGCATCTGTGCACTCTTGGTGATGGATTTCCAAGGAGTGCTTGCGTCACACGACCAATCTCCTTTCTCAACTTTTCGACTCTTTTGTTGAGTCGAAACACCCAGAACGGTAAAGTCCTTCTGCGCATACCTCTGTTATTCGCTCTAAGATGTTGATTATGGAGACGAATAACCGTGGCAGCTGCAACGTAGATCAGGCTGTGAACCTCTGTAGCAGTAATCTCGCTAGCCAAATGATCAGCCAAAATTCTGTCAACGGCAGCAATGATGTTAGTAGTTGCCGAAGTAGACTTCAGTTTTGGGATCTTTGACCTAGTGTTTGGGAGAATCTCAGCATACTCTGTGAATGCGACCTGGAATGCGGTCAAAACCTCATTATAAATTGAGTGGACATCCCCAGTTACTAAGCTTCTCCTGACTACTGGATTCATGGAGTGCCTTACAGATGGAGTACTTGTGTTACTCCTTTGACTAGTCCGGTAATTTGTTGACTCCAGCCCGAGCTCAAGTGAAACCTCTTGGAAGATTTGTTGCCTAGTTGGTAAGGCAACTCGGTTGTTATTTACTATCACCCGGTATTGAATGACAACGTTCTGCTCCGGAACATGACTTAGTTCCGGGAAGCGGGTTATGAACGCGTCATGGAGTCGATGTCTGTATGTCTGATGGATTCCGTTCCAAATCCGTGACACGGTAATAGGCGCGGACGATAAATTCGTTAAGTTGGTTCGTCCAAACCATACGACGCCTAGGTCTCCCGTGGTTGGTGGTTGACGGCATAACCGCCAGAACATCCAAGGGTGAAGAGCCGCTCTGGTGTTGTTGAACGACCCTTAACCGTGTTGGGTACTGTCTTCGTGTCCTTGGGGTCCCATTAAAAGAATTTGAAATATTTTCCCCAATTCTGTCCCCACGAGTGTTGGGGAGGCAGTCAACCCTGCAACAGAGCCCCAATGTTGCAATGTCCCATGGTTACCTCCGAAGGTAGGGAAGGTATTTGGAGGGGAGCCGCCGAAATACAGTGTAACGTCACTACAATTCATCCGATAGGCGCGTCGATCCCTTCACCCCGGATTACGGATTTCTTAAGGAGGTTTACTCCCCCTGAACGGGAAGAATCGGTAAGGGAGGACGAACACAAAGGAAAACGTTCTGCTTGTTCGCGGCTACTTATTTACAAGATTAACTTGCGATATTCGTAGCTGACCCGGTGGGTCATGTCATTATCCACAACCCATGACACGCGCCTGGTCACAAGCAGCTCTGCGTTTGCAACTCAGGTGAGGATAAACCTGGTACGCCATATAATAGGATATATATATATATAATATATATATATAATAGGATAAATAGGAGTCGTTTCTGCAATCTTAATTCTTTCCACTAGGACCGGATAATTTTTCCTCTGGGTTACAAGGTCATACAAAAGTGGGGCTTACGCTCTATTAGTAGGAGCCTAGTTCTCCAAATGTTGGAGAGCCAGTTTTGGAGCTGTATTCGTCGTATTCACCCTGCATATCGAGAATCGGGCAGTTGGGGATTATTGGACAGTAATGCACCTTTTTCATTGGGTAGCTTTCCAACTGAAAATCATTTTATTTTTTGCTAAGCATTATCTCGATCTGCATTCATTCCAGTTGAAGCAAAATATTTGGAATAGATTCAACGTTATTTGTCGAAATAAAACATTTTTTCATCTGTATTTTTTTATTCCTTCCGGTAATATTAGGGGCAGAGGGTGTATAACGCTATCGGCGAAAATTCCGTATTTGTAGAATATTATACTTTGCAAAACATCAAACAGAACGTAAATCTTTGCTAGATCATTTTTTATTTATCTTAAAAGTGATGTAGTAAGAATTAAAGATGACAGGAAAGTCAAAGGTTATCGCCTGCCCGTACAGGTATCAATATTGATACAAAATAAACCTTAACCTTACGAGATTAGTCCTTCCTCCTTAGCAGTTGTATATCACTTACATTCAGGTTATCAAATACCTTCGTGAAAATAATCCTTGCCAAGAGATAGATTAAAGTTCTTCTCCGGCTGTTTTCCTTTTTTCCGGTACAGTTTTATTGAGATGTTATCACTTTATTATGAAAACAATATAAAAGTTTAGTATGATTTCGATTGTATTAGATTAAGGTTGGCATAACGAATTTGATTTTTGGGTTACATTACTTGGGAATATAGGGGAATCCGTGGGATATAACTTTCTCGATAGTGGGAAGATGTGGGATCAAAAGTGATAAGAATGCTGTGAAGGGTCTCATGCTCAGTATTGAAAGTTATCGGTTGGAAATCCGAAAGTAAAACTTTGAAAATCCTAGGCTTTCTTGGATTCTTTTTAGTTTAGTTGCATTTCAGTTGCGATTTTGATTTGTTGTTCTGTTACCTGATTGTCAGAGGGTAGTAGAGTCACTCGGTATAAAAGGCAGTCTACTTACAACTCTCGCATTGTATATATCATAATGAAAAGCAGATCCGGTATTACATATAGATAACAAAATAAACTACGTTTTTCGGGAAGGCTTTCATTGAATTTTTACTGAGAACTCTTCCACTTCAGTTTCCATTTCTCCGAAATGTAATGTAAATGCGATAATAAAAGTTATAATAAGAAGCAGAACAATGAAAAGTTTAGTGCAATTCCTACCGTAATTAACAAAGTTATAGTACTTTAAAGCGCCAATTTTCCTGTGAGTTGGCTACGCCTCCAACATTAATTTTCAAATTCATATTAAAGTGGAACAGTTGTGTAGCGAAAGCTCCTTAAAAACGTAATCCCTCATCATATATCATCGAGTAAAAATACGGGAAGAAGAAAGTTATCCATATGACACTAACCCGGGAAACCAATGAAATTTGGCATCTCGGGAGAGTGAATATTGTTCTCACAATATTGTTAGCTGCAGATACTATACCCCAATTCCCCTGCTACTTAAAATTTACAGTGACCCTCACATAAACTATGCAAAATTAGACCAACGTAGCCGTGCTCGATATTCATCATCATCAACAGCGCAACAACCGGTATCTGGTCTAGGCTTGCCTTAATAAGAAATTCCAGACATCCCGGTTTTGTGCTGAGGTCCACCAATTCGATATCCACAAAAGCTGTCTGGCGTCCTGACCTAAGCCATGGATCCATCTCAGACAAGAGTTCGCAATTTTTTTTGCGAAGATCCCAATTCTTCAAGGAATACATGAGGACTGATAAGATCATTGTCTTGTACAGTAAGAGCTTTGCCCATTTGGTGAGACGTTTTGAGCGGAACATTTTTTGTAAGCTGAAATAGGCTCTGTTGGCTGCCAACATCCATGCGAGGATTTAATTGTCATGGCTGTTATCGGTTGTGATTTTCGACCCTAAATAGGAGAAATTATCAACGGTCTCAAAGTTGTAGTCTCCTATCTTTATTCTTCCCATTTGACCATTGCGGTTTGATGTTGTTGGTTGGTTGTTTTTCGGTACTGGCATTGTCACCATATATTTTGTCTTGCCTACATTGATGGGCAGCCCAAGATCTCGCGCCAATCGCCGCCTGCTCGATCTGGATGAAGGCAGTTTGTACATCTCGGGTCGTTCTTTCCATAATATTGATATCGTCAGCATAGGCCAGTAGCTGGGTGGACTTAAAGAGGATCGTACCCCCCGCATTTACCTCAGCATCACGAATCACTTACTCTAGGGCACCTCCATGTCTAAGACCGTTATTGATGTTAAATGGTCTCGAGAGTGACCCAGCTGCTTTTATCTGGCCTAGCACATTGGTCAGGTTTAGTCTTATCAATTTGGTCGGGATACCGAATTCTCTTATGGCTCTTATGGCTTTTCATTTTTCGTCTGTGGAGTCACTTCTCCGCTCGCCGGAGTCTCTACGCTTCCGTTCTCTTGCTAGCTTACATTCATCGTCATACCAGCCGTTCTGATTCTTTTGCGGCTGGGGCCAAGTATGTTTGTGGCCGTATTTATGATAACGTTCTTCAGGTGGTTGTGAAGATCATTTATTAATGCTTCATGTCCAGGATCTCTGTTAACTGCGGTTATTGTGGTATCCATTTCCCCCTTATAGGTGTTGCGGAAGGCTGTGTTGTAGATGACTTCCATGTTAACTCCCACCTGATTGTCAGTGGGGATTCTGGGTGGTGTTGTTATTTGAGCTCGGAGCACTATGCCAACGAGATAGTGACCCGAGTCTGTATTGGCCTCCTTATATGTTCTGACATTCATCAAGGCTGAGAGGTGGCGGCGTTCGAACAACACTTGGTCAATTTGGTTGAAAGTGGTCCCTTCTGGAGAGGCCCACATATGTTTGTGGACCGCTTTCCGCGCAAACCAGATACTTCCAACAACTATTTCGTGTGGCCCTGCTAATTGAATAATCCGGAGTCCGTTATCATTTGTATTTTGGTGTAAGCTATGGGAGCGAAAGTATCGCCTGAATACGGGCTCCTTCCCTACTTGGCTGTTAAAATCCCTAAGTATGATTTTGATATCGTATATGGGACAGACCTCGAGGGTTCTTTCTTCTGCCTTGTAGAAGGTATCCTCTCTGACTCTGCAGTCTTCTCCATAGGGGCGTGAACGTTAATAAGACTTACATTTCTAAATTTTCCTCGCAAGCGCAGAGTGCAAAACCGTTCGCTTATGTTTTCGAAGCCGATAACAACAGGTTTCATTTTTTGGCTGACTAAGAAACCTACTCCGAGCGCATGGTTTACTGGATGGTCACTATAATGTATGGTGTAGCGGACTCTTCTCGAGGAAACCGGTCCCTGTCCATCGCATCCCTTGTAACGCTGTTAAATCAGCCTTATATTGGGACAGGGTATCGGCTAGCTGCTCATCAGCTTTATCTCTATACAGGGAGTGCACGTTCCATGAGGAAATGCGCAAATCGTTAATCCGCTGTCGTTGCCGGGTTCATCGTTGTAAGATCAATCCTGTCCGAGGCTTCTTTCGTGGCTTCGTAACATCGGTTTTCCGTGTAGGGTTGTCAGCCCTACCCAACCCCTAACCTTGACGACCAGTTGATACAATTTGTCCCGTGTTTAGGCACGGGAGGCTCGTCTTCATCCTTCTCCGTCTTTGTTAAGAAAGGGCTCTTAGCGGTCACAACTTGGAGGTGGAGATAGGGTTTGGTAGTAGAACTGTTTGTGTTAGTCCAGCAGGCGTTTCTCAGGTTTTATGCTCCATCGTCAGTACCAATCCGCGTTTTTCCCTAGGACCTACCCTACCTACCTACCCTTTGAACACCTTTGTCCTTTGATCAGTCCGGTTAATTTATGATTCCTAAACCAGCATAAGTGGCACTTCATAAAGGATATTTTGCCTTATTTGAGGGCAATCCGTTCACTTTTCTATGTCGCTCGGTATTGGTCGACATCATTTTGATCCGTAGAATGACTTAGTTTCGGTAAACGGGTTATGATCATGTCGGCATTTGTATCTTGCGAGATTTTGAGCTAAACTTGTGACGCGGTGGTAGGTGTAGACAATAGATTCATTGAGTTAATTTACCCAAGACAGATGGGATCTAGGTCTTCGGTTCCTCGTAGTTGACGGCATCACTTCCAAAAATCCCAAATGCGAAGGGCCATTATGATGTTTTTGAGCGAATCCCAACCACGTCGGATACTGCCTTGATATATTTTGGGACTGATTGACAGAAGCTAAAGCAAACTCTTTGAATTTATTCCAATGAAAAATGGAAAAATACCCAATCCTACGGCAAAGCCGTAATGCCATATAATTCTCTCTATAGGGGGGCAAGATATAGGCAGGGAAGTGGTCTAATAAGTGGAAACCTATGGTCCCGAACATTCAAATAGCTAACAAAGTCACTATCATTATCAACGGCGCAACATCTACCCGGTCTAGGATGTCTAGGTCCAGACATCCGGTTTTTGCGCCGAGATCCGATATCCCCAAAAGCTCCTTGGCCTTTGGCATACGATATCGCTCGATCTTAGCAGGGTTTGCCACGACTTCTTATTCTAAAATAAATGTTGACATTATAGACTTTTCAGGCGATATTATCCTCCCCCATATGGATTAAGTGACCCGTCTCCTGGAAACTATTGAGCCTAATTTTATCCATAACTAGCTAATAAAGAATTGTTGATTTATTGACAATTCACCCGGATCTATCACCACTTCTGGATAACTAGACGTCCAGTACGAATATCAATTTTCCTCCTGACACCAAAACTCGACCGAATTTTCACTTAAAAATCACTTTCAGCGTTCCTGATTTCTTCTGGTTAGCAACACCAACAGGTTGTCTGAAATCTTTTTCCTTTGGCACCAACAAGAATTTTCTATTTTGATTTCACTTCATGAAAATTTTTCCACTTTTATATTTTCGATTCTTCACAATCAATCTATTCACCACAAAAAACGATATTTTCCTGTCGAAAATTTTGCAATTAATTTTCCTTCTTTGGAAACTTTTTGATATATTTTTATTGGCTTTTGGCAAACACACGGAATGATAAGAACCCTGCGAACTCGGGATTTTCAAATTTTTGATTGCTCGAATCAAAGAGCGGACGAGGTTGACGAATTCACAATAATTCACCTCTCAGAACTTTAGGAAACGTTTCAAAAAGAACAATTCAGCTTCCGGAGATTCTTAGCATCATTGGCTCAAACTAAATTCGGAGGTCGTTCTCCACAGTGTCGTCTCCACGCTGTTCGAGGTGCGAATCCTTTTTAAAATCCCCTTGTCCAATGCCGAAATTCGGAGGCTCCCAAGTTACCTTTGTCAGATCTTGACGTCGACTCTTTCACCGACTTTATATCAGGTCCTCACCCTCCAAAGACGAGAACGAAATCTTCCTTTAACCACAAAAAGAAAATGCGACTCTGCCTAGATTGCTCTCTCACTCTCTCGGCAAGCCACAAATCAACTCCTCCTCACGCAGCAATCTTTAACCGGAAAAATTCGATTCCTGACCCTCCCCCAGTTATAAATCAACTCTTCCGCCGAATCCAGCTGATCAATACCTCTACCTGATTAGCCGGTCCAGATCCCGCTGTCCAACCACGAACCGGTCCCCATGCCACTACGCTCGCCTTGAATTCCGTTGAACTCCGAGAGTTCATGTTGCAGCAACATGCGCATGCGCTCACGGATACGGCGAATCATTCCCCTCTGTCAAGATCAATTCGCCCGAATGCATTCAATAATGTGCAATCTGCGGCGAACATTAGAGTAATTACACATTATGGAATGCATTATTTGAGCAAATTAATTCAGAAAGAGGCAAATGAGCTCCTGTCGCGAACCCGGGGTCACTACAAATTCCCAAATTTCGTTACTTCTCGTTAGATTCCTCAGAATTTGTTTTTTCCCTCGGTTCGTACTATTCCAACAAATTCAAAATTGTCCTTTTGTCCTATTATTTTCAATCTATTCTGATCGCTACAAATTTCTTCTTTCGATTATGAAATCTGCAGAAGAGAATTAAAGAATGCGTGAAATCATCGCATTTTATTGTGATTTTGAAATGACTTGTAATGACATTCTAAAAATACACGTAGGTGGAAAGAATAAAGAGGAGTTTCGGGAAATTGACATTGTTACTGAGTTCACAGCGTCCTACACTCGGCTACATTTCACAAAAGTTTTTGAATTCCTTTTAACCTCAACTTCTTGCTTAAATTGACGTCTGTTAGCTAATTTACATTCAAGTGCCTTCGATTCAATACTTCATGAATGGACCCGGTATTATTAGCTCAATATTAGCGAGATTTAACACAGAAATTCAAAATTCCTTGACGCAAATTTACGGGCATCCTCAGCCATAAAAAAAATCTACAAATTTCAATCCATTCTTCGTAGTGTACAAAGCAGAAAAGCCACAAAAAAGTTGAGGTAATTTTTTGAAGTACTTTTTTCCTCCCTCCTTCCTTTCTACTCCATCTTGGAGCATTCTAGAGGTTTTGCAATGAGAGCTACGTATTATCCTATACTTGTAGCGTACTTAAGTAACGAATAGAAGCAGATAGAGAGCAACCAAAGAGTGGAAAAGGCATAGAAAGTTTGAACGTGATACTTTTTTCGCGGTCCATTATTGCTTCTTCCGTTCTCTTATAAATAGTTACGAACTTTCCCGTTTCACAAAAAGGATTTTCATAGCACAATACACTTAACATGATTGCATTCAAATACATTTCACCCTCGCAAGTCTCAAATACCTTAGTATCGTCTTTGGCGTCGTTCTTTTTAGTCGCTTCACCTCCCCGTCCCTGCAACCATGTTAGCTCCTCCGTAAGGTTCTTCTTGTGTTGGTTTTCTCTACGCGCTGAAGCAGGGCTCAATCTGGAGTTATTCAGAGCAAGCATAGAAAGTGCTTAGAATCGGAATTTAGGTCAGGAGGGCAGCGACGTGATGCTTTTCTGGCGGCATGTGTGCGTAATTTCATGGTACATGATCCTGTCAATAAAACCTTTTGTTAACTGATTGGTAGTTACCTATGTAACTTGCCTTAGAAGACTGGCTCCCTCCAATATTCTGTTAATTCTAATTTTCACAAAGACAGTCCTTGCAAAAGTATCGATACAGAAGGACCCTCGCTCCAATTCTTCATGCGAAGCAAAACATCCGCTCCTGCCAGAACGGCAGTCTATAAGTTCATACCTAGAACTTATTTAATAAAAATCCGAGGCAAGGGAATTTAATATCTTGTCTGGTAAATGGGAAATGGAAAATGGGAGAGAGAGTGGAAATAGCTGAGATGAATGAAATTGGAAGCACCGAAACCATTTCGATTCATGTTAGAGCGTATCGCTTTTATACCATCGCAGCACACTTTGAGTGACTTAGCAATGGCAAGGATTTAAGGGGATTTAGGTAAGAGCTTCCAGGAATAAAGGCAGCGTCTGCTTGGAGATCAGAAAATCCAGTTGCTGGAACCTGCAAGAAATGAAATTTCAGGTTACTTTACATTTGATTTGCTTGAAATTTGGAAGCAGTCACGACAAAAGACTGAAATCAGTTCAGATTTATTGCAATCTTTCGGGGAGACGTACTCGTAATAGCATTGGCTATTATTGTCTGCCAGAGGTTCACTGGTTCAAAGTAATTCTTTAATCTTGAAAGTTTATATAAAACCTGAATACTCGGAATATATTGTGATAAATGAATATAATAACAGGTGCCAAATCAGTGAGTTGTTTGCAAAAGATACTTCAATATTTTTTTTTGTTTAACTAGCACCGAATAAGGAACCCATTGTTTCAAAGCCAATAAAACGCAGCCAATTCAATTTATAATCAAACTATAAGATTCATTCATAGTCAGTCAAATAAATACCGCGGAATTAGACAGGACGTTTTAGCGTGGTGCAATATCCACTTGAAGGAGCAGTAGTGTGCCTTACAGATAGATGCTGTGAAAACCGTAACACTTGATGCTGACTCCCTGCTGTGTAAATACTGTGACGAAAGTCACTTTGGAAATTGTGAGTAATGTCAGCTGAAATTCAGAATATTGACAAATAGCAATGAAACGAAATTAGGGCATTGGTTACAGATGCCGCGATGTCAGTAAGAAGTTCTGAAATCAAAGTAGCTTCTAGCAGAAGCATTCGTATAACTTCTTGAGTTTGAGGCTACAAGGCCGGCCATAAGTATCTGCCAGCTTTGAGCGCTAAAATTCGAAGATAGTGAGAATGTCAGTTAAATAATTATGAATAAATGGGTTGGGGAAAATGCATAGCATAAGGATTATTTGTTGTTGTTTTGTGAGCCGAACGAGTGATACTGGGAGAGCAGCCTCTGCTTTCTAGCCTAGAGATTATATGGTACACTCTCTGGAAATTCGCGATCTTGATTGTCTCACTGAAAAGACCAGTAGCCTCCACCAAGTGTTATAGGTACTGGGATTCAATAGGAAGGCGGGGTCGTAAAGATGCGTATAGGTAGGCCACAAAACCAAGACTTGCAACGAAAAGGAGAGTTGGCAGGTTGGCTTCGTTTGGATTCTGTGTTTAGAAATAACGTTTCCTTACCTAGCATCAAGTGAGACAATGCCAGACTTTCAACGTAGGCTTGATACTCTGAGGGACGAAAAGACGGACCCTGGTTGTGGTGGGTTTAATGCCAGGACAGGGGGTCGGCAGGGAGCAGGTCTCCTCTAGATTACAGAAAAGCAATGGATACTTGAAATAGTGGCGAAAACGGAGCTCGTAATCTTAAGCATCGGATCCACGCCAAGCTTCTGGTGCACAAGCTGCGAAAAAGGCATTGAGATCAGTGTTGTCGTTGATCGAATAAAAAACAAGTCGGGATATCGGAAGCTGGGCGCTTCGGGTATAAAGGTTTTGTATTCATCTTATGTGATAAACTCGCTATGCACGATTTTCACCCTAGTTTCGCATATATGCGGAGCCCCCTTAGAGTTCAACACAAAATGGTATCAATGCTGCATGTAAAGGGACACACAGACCACATCTTCTCACCAAATTTCGTAACAATCGGTTCAGCCGTTTCTGAGTAAATCGAGTGTGACAGACAGACAGATAGACTGACAGACAGACGGTCAGAGTCGAGCGTCTACACTGACATGTTAGCGAAGGGTACATGACGACCATAACAATAGATTCTCACCTGAAGAAACCAGAAACACGTTGACCATCAACAGCACTTGATGAGGATACATTTCTCGAGGTATTGCAGTGGAACACCGATCTTACTGGAACGACCACAGAAAAAGCATCGCAGATATACCTAGCGTGTGACGCTTGCATGCCAAGACGTGCATACTCTTATAAGCTCAACTCTAACTACTGAAATAGCAAAGTTTCGTATGGAATGCTTGAAGGCCAGAAGGCGGAGTCAACGCCGAAGAAACATGCCAGAGTATGAACAATGGTACCTCGCATATAAACAGGCACGAAAAAACTTGTAGTCGGCCATCACGAAAAGTAAAAAATATTGCTTCAAGCGATTCTGTGATGAGGCAGACTCAGATCCATGTGGAAGAGCGTTATGTCCGTTATATCAGCAACAAAAGGCAGAAGGTCTCCTCCTATTATCTGCCCAAGATGATTGTGAGAGATAGTTTCGACATTGTTCCCTTAACATCCGGGAACAATCTTCCCAATGATACCAATGAACGCCGAAGACATATCTTCAGTAATCACAGATGAAGGTTTGGATGCAGTGAAAAGGGTCCAGGAGACTACAGCCCCCGGAATTGATCGAATCTCCAACAAAGCGCTGAAACTGACAATAAGAATGGCACCAAGCATGTTTGTATGGGTAGACTGCCTAAAAAAAGTCCTTCCCCGCAGAGTGAAAAATACAGAAACTTGTATTGATCCCGAGGACAGCTAAGCCGATAGGTGAACCAACATCCTATAAACCTACCTGTCTTCTGAATACAATAGGTAAGGTCCTCGAGCGGGTAATCTATAACCGGCTATATCCATCAATTGATAGTGACGGTTATTTATCGAATAGGCAGTTTGACTTCTGGAAGTCTCGGTCAGCGGTTGATGCTACCAAATTGGTTTTCGAGCTAGCCAGAAAAGCCTACGACGAAGAGAAGTACTGCGCACTGATGACTCTTGACATCAAGAACGCGTTCATTTCTGCCAGATGGAACCATATAATCGAAGCGCTCATCGCGGTACAAACATCAAAATACATATTAAATATAATCTTCGATTACTTCCGACAGCGGAAGCTACTTTATGATGATGACGAAGTTTCAAAGATGTATGTAGTAATGGCAGCTCCGCAGCGGTCTGTTCTGAGCCCTCTGCTATCGAACTTAATGTATAATGGCGTTTTACGGCTTCTAGTAGCTAAACTGACGTTGGAGTGGTCATAACATTCAAACACCCCGACGAAATACAGATATATGCGAACGTCACTATACGGACGATCAAGTCTTAGCTTATAGACCACGGGCTGGAGCTTGACAAATGGAAGACCGAGTTTGCGCTCTTTACAAAGCGGCGGAAACAAAAATTATTGAAATTTGCATCGGGTTAGGGGCGGACGATTACTTTTATCGCAAGTCGTCAGCTCTGTACTTTTATACGCCGCACCAGTGTGGGCGTCGGCGATAAAAATCGGAGAAAATCCCAGACAGCTGCATGTCGATTAAGCGCTCTCCGAACATGTTGCGCCTACCGAACAACATCTTATGAGGCGACATGTGTGATTTCGGGGATGATCCCGGTAGATATTCTAACCGAGTCGGCTGTACGAGAATCAGGAAGTGGGCCTAAGCCAACAAAGTGAGCGTATGCGGTCACTGGCTGCATGGCAAACAGCATGGGACCAGGCGGAGAATGGCCGGTGGACACCCAGGCTTATCCCAGACATAAGTATGTAGACTATTCGGAACCACGGTGAGACGAGTTACGATCTGACTCAGTTTTTAACCAGCCATGGTGGATACAGGAATTACCTCTATAGGTTCAGTCTAGATGAATCGCCCGATTGTCCTACGTGTGGAGGTGCAGCCGAAAATGCAGAATACGTTTTCTTCATCTGCCCAAGATTTAAAAGCTCAAGGAGAAAGCTTGAAACAGGGCTAAATATCTGTTTAACAGTGGAACATCTGGTAACGTACATGGTGCATTCAAATACAGCATGGGACGCGGTAGTTGCAATGGTGAAATGGATCCACCAGCAGCTACAAACAGCAGAAGCGTAGCGGAGACATAGAAGGGGAGCTGCTGCAATTAAGGCCACGCAAAGCGGTAGCAGCTCGTTAAGAGTGAACAGCTAAGAACTGCACAGCCCCGCGAAGCAACACCGGAACGGTGGTCCCACGGGAAGAGTGTAGAGGTAATATGGGAGGTTTTAGTCGGTAAGAGTCAGGCATGCGTCTCCTAGATTCCAGATGCGTATCCATGATGGATTTCCCCCAGACAAAAAAAAAGAAGGACAGACTGTGTATTTACATAAAACCTTAAAAATAGAGCAGCCCGAGGATATTTTAAATTAAAGAAAAATCCTATTCCTGATTCGGGATATGTATGACAGAGAGCTACCTGACTTTTAGGAGGCAATGGTACAAACAAGAAGAGAGTAATGACAAAGAAGAACCCTCAGCCTCTCTTTTTGAGAGTTGTTGTTCATGAATAGGATTAAGAATGATCTTTATTCCAAAGGCCTGCTCATTAAAATCTGGACAAGAAATATAGATAGCCTTTTCACCATTGCCCACAAAGGCAAAGTGGGTAAGATTCTAGTGGTTTGGAACAAGATATGTCGGAATTTACGGTTTACAATACCAATCGAAGACGATAGATAACTATCATTTCCAAATTTAAGAATTAGTAGAGGGGAAAAGGGCCCTGTTCTGACATTTGTAGTTCGAACAACTCCCACATAAAATGGCTTCTTTTTATGCGATGATCCACAGATTGTTCCCCATCCCCCTCAGTGCTACGAAATTTATTAAGGAGAATGAATTCATTACCGGCACCTGAGTGGCAAACGACTTCCAACCATCGATTACTGAAAGAAGCACGAGTACTGACATTCCTCGTCAAAAACCTGGAAGTGAATAGAAGAATGGGGTTCACACACTTGGCGTCAAAGCGCTAGAAAACGATGAAATGGATGCAATCCACAATAAAGTCAGCAGTTCCATTTTGGGTGTACGCCTCATAGTTTTCCTTGTTACCATCCTGTTCAGCATGCCGAAGTGCCTTTCTCAGCGAAACAACAAATGAAGTACTTTCTTGACCACTATTTCTTTGCTATAAAGGTAAGCCCCTGAAAGCTGTCCTAGACAGCTTTGGTACTTGGGAGAAGATATAGAGGGAAGGGAGACATTATTTGAGAGTTTCTTCGGAATCAAATCTTGGAAAATATTCAAATTATCATATTAAATATTCTTCCCCTTAATTTGCACTCTGTATTCCTCTTTGGTGAGTGATATTCAACTATGCTATATTTTGGACTTGAAACAGAACATGCTGGCATAGAACATAATTTAAGTGAAACGTGCTATCACACAAGCGAATCTAACAGTCCCAAAATCAGGTCGGTGGGTGGCATTTAGCTAAGGGTGTTCACCAGCAGGAGGAACGATACTGGAAACCAAGCGGACAAAGCAGGAACACTACAAGCACACGTGCCATTTCACAGGAATGGTGCCGCTTTTCACTTAGTCAGATGCTAAAATGAAACGTTATTGGAGGACACTCATCCTGTTCCTGCTGGGACCAATTTATTATACATCACTTTTCAGTTCGCAAATGCCCGATTGGTAAGTACCATCCCCTGTACCATACCAACTTATATCCTTGTACGCTTCTTGTTCCTATAAGTCAAAACTGCAACATTTCAATCTCTCAGATTTCTTACCCAAAATAAACAGCACTAGATTTCCTCGGTGCTACCCTGCAAATGGAAAAGACCCACTTCCACCGCTTTGAGATTTCGACCAAGTACACTTTACGAGGTACGCTATACGTTGAACATTTGATTACAATTCGTCTCCCTGACTCTAATAACCGAGAGCTCGGCTAGATATTTTCATTATTCATTCATCAGTCAAAAGTAATGATTCCTTCCCGTCTGTGCGCTCATCTCTATTTCAAATAATGAATTGCTATAGTGTGCGCTTAAAATTGCTCAATCCCCGTGGAATATTCTCGTCTTCGTTTCATAGGGTTCGCCTCCTTTCTCAGAAAACCATTCAGGATTCAGAGACATTAAAACTTTTCCACTGCAATCAAGCAAAGTTTTTCTCATCACTGCCGCAGAAAAGTTTTTCATAGAGTAAATGTGTGTCTTCTCATTCGTCCTTGCTCCTTTGCAATGATGGAATGCTAGAATCGCAGAATGAGAATCCACAAGTCTTACTGTGATGAAGTCATATGAATTACTCGTGGGACTCGTCGTCCTGGAATCTTGAATGTTAGTAGATCTGAAGCGTGAAGTAGATCTCAACGAGGATTCGAGAGGAGAATCCAAGCAATTCGACGTCTGTGAGCGCTGGCCGCTTTTGTCGCTGCCACTTTTGTAGGAAGGATCATAAAGCCAAGGCAGGAGGAATGAAGCAAAAAAGTGGCAAAAGTGCGATAGAAATAATGAACTCGTTCCACTTGCATAACATTACATTTCGGCTGCATAATTAATGCATAGTTTAGTCCTGCCAGGGCCTGTCCCCAGGTCCCTATTATATCCGATTGAAAAAGTCCCAACACCATTTGCTATGTTTCAACTTTAACCACACACGATAAATATTTCACAGGACAATTTTAATAAATTGTGAGGTCCACGTAGCAATTAGTTGTGGCTAACAATTTAATTCAAAATTCACCACTATCCAGGGTATTCCTCTAAGGGACCGGAAATGTTCAAATACAACTAATTTCGGAAGGAAGCGTTTCAAAGCTAGAAAGTGTTGAATGAGGCGTTGTTTCCTTGGATGGAATTAGCACAAAAGCACGATAGTTACCTATCCTTGAACTAGGATTACCTACCCAATGACAAGAGTAAGGAACTTCAGGCTCGAGTCGTTATATTTTTTCAAGTTCCCTGCACACAAGCGAAACAACGCGAGCTCGCTCTACCCATTCAATATGTGATAGTTAGTACTAGGCTCCCTTTTACTGTCTTGACAAAGGTTATCTGCTCAGTTCACCCAGCAGATAAGAAAGGAACATTCTATACTCTCGCATAATGCTCAAATCTCGACAACTGGAGAGAGCACTCCCAGCGTTCACACATGACTTCGCAACTAAAGCTGCAGACGTACTCGTATATGAGGCGGATATTCACTTTGGTGTAATTGTAACACATCCAGCTCAAGATGGGAGTGAAATTCAAAAACCTCCGCTATATACATATACATCCCCTAAACTGACTACTTTTCCTCGGAACGTTAAGCTCAAGTGTGGAAAGTGAACACTGGAAGCGAAGGACGATGTTTGAGGAGTTCGTCTTTTAAGCTAGTCTACAAAAAAAAGGATTTTCCTTAAAAGTTTTTCTGTGAAATTGCAATTTTCCCATGCAGAAAATATGTATATTTCGTCATGCATGGAATTCCTTATAAATGGATTTCTTCGCATTTATGGATGTTACAGAATCTTCTGGTTGGATTTTTTTTTATCTGGCAAAATATTGGAAATAGACGCGGAAATAGTTGGGAGTGGATGATGGCTTCAAGGAACGATCTGGAAAAAACGGTTATGAAATTTAGTAGGTTCATAGATGTGTGTTTAGGATATCTTACAAAGCTATTCAGTTGTTTGCCACCCGTAGTTGGGGTATTTTCTAACTTTTGGTGTGAAATCCTTTGGTTATTTGATTGAATGCGACAGTCTCTGACATTCTGGCAGGAATTACAATCTATTTGAAAACGATGGTCAGATGACCATCCTTAGTGGTCGAAGATGACCTAGAGGGGAGAGCTATTCGAAAAACCTAAAAGGTAGGGGAAATTGACCGTGAAGGTCCGCCCGCAAATGCTGAAGCTCCATCGAAGCGCTTGGTCGACACGTGCTTCCACGCCTCTGGGCTAGCCAGGCTCGGGAATGGGGGGGGGGGGAGGGTTCTTTCAGCGCTACGATACCTCACCTGTCATTATACAAACAGCCTAACGTGTAACGACATCCGGTGCAGCTAAATCCATTACGCAGCCCCTGTACATATTTTTTCAAAACACTGCAATGAGAGCAGCTCATAGACTAATTCGAGGAGTTATTGGGAGAACTGTATCCAGTTTTCGCAATGCTTTCTGATTTCCGGATCCCAATTCATCCGTTTGGTAGAAGATATGAAATTATGTTGAAACGAAGAGAAAAGTGGGACGAACCAGAAGAACGTATGACAGGATAAGCTGACGTCTTCTACACCGATGGCTCTAAGACAGAACAAACAGGGTTCTGGAGCAGGAGTCCACCGAATAAAAACGAGAAGTGGGCTTTTTTCTTGGGACAACATACAACGATTTTTCAGGCAGAAGTGTATGTGATCCTAAGGGCGGCAACTTGGATAATTGGCAAGAAGTTGAAATCAAGCTGCATCACAGGCGTTGATCAGCCTTCAAAAGTCGTTCAGTAATGTGGAAATCGATAATACTTCTAGATTCAATACGGTGGAACTACTATTGGTACCTGGTCATTGTAGTGTAGAGGGAAATGAAATTTCAGATACTTTAGTGAAAGAGGGTTCAATTTCCCGTATTCCCGGGCATTGGGGTATCAGCGGCATTGGCTAATGCTGCTATTAAAAAAGGGGAATAAGCTCCCCATAATGACAGGCGGCTGAGCCTTAATGGTGCTAGGCCCACCAAACTTCTCCTGTCAGACCCAAACAAACACACTGCAAAGTTTATCCTGTCGAAAAGCATGAAGACTTGCGGAAGTATTGTAGGCATTCTGACTGGCCATAATTTAAGAGCAGCATAAGTTTTGAAAATAGGAATTGCACAGGTACGTGTCCATCATGTAATGAGAAAGCTGGATCTACGGAACATCTTCTATGCGAGCGGCCCGCCAATAGACGCATCAGACATTCGATTTTGGGGTGCTGATATGTTCCAACTGCAGCGGGTATCATCACATTGATTAACGAAAATCCTGCGATATATAAACGAATCCGGAATTTTGCTTTAGACGGGGAATCGAATACAATGGACCACTAGAGTCTGAGTACTCAGAGGCTCATTTTCTATATGCTACTCCCATATAGAAACACAGAGAGAGCATTAGCACAGACCAGTCTTGGTGTTGAGGTAACTGCTTTTCCAGATTTTAGATAGGGCAGTGAAAACGGATCTAGCGCTGTAAATGTTTTGGGCAACGTCAAGTTTGATAACACTGTAGGCAGAAACTACGCTTCCCAGATAAACAAATTGATCAACCCCTCGATGGTCTTCCTATTAATGGAGATAGGAGGAGTGCGATGACGCTTTAAACTGAGAGTTTTGGTTTTGTGGGAATTTATGTTCAGTTCAACTCTACATGGTGCTTTTCGTATACCCAGAGCCATTTGGCCAAAGTCCATGACCCGGTGAGAGAGTAAATAGATGTCATCAGGGTAGCCGAGGAGTTTGAACAAAGATGTCGTAGTTCATTAAACTCCTTCACATCCTCTGGACAAGGCAGCATGAAGAACGTTACTGATGACAAGAAGAAATAATATGGGTGACAAAATACAACCCTGGCGGACTCCGGGGTAGAATTCAAATTATTGTAAGATTTTTACTTCTAGAATCCTGCTGCGTTAAGAACTCCAGACACTCTCCCTGCTCACGCTATCGAAAGCTCTCTCGAAATTAATGAAGAGATTTGTAGGGTGTGGATATGGTCAATGCTGGAAGATCGGGCCTAGAAAATAGGCTGTTCTCAATCGATCAAACCTTCGTGGCGATTTTTGATTAGTTTCAAGATTATTTCAGCTATTATCTTTGCGAGGGCAGGGTGCACCCAGATGCCCCTCCAATTGTTATACTCAAACCAGGTGCCCTCCATTGGGATCTTAACAATCATCCCCTTCTTCGTCGGAAAGAATCAGATAGCGGATTCGTGTCTGCTACTGCGAGTACAAAAGGACATGGCCGCATCGATCGACAATTTACTATTCTTCGGGAATGCCTGTGGAAAAAATGCTGGAGCCTCGAACGAAGCCACGATTTAACAATCAATATTTTCGTGATGGCTTCTCCATTTGAAAGGAAGGAAGGCAGAGAACATCATCCGCGTGTTGGGTGAACAGAACCCGGGCATGGGTTTCAGACACTGGAGGGTAAAGTTCATGAATGCCAGGAAGGACAAATCTACAAACTTGGAGGATTTCAACTTGGTATTCGAACTAGACCAAAAGAGTTTGAATGCCCTCAGAGGAAGTTGAGGCGTATCAGAAAAGTGTAGAGCATCATCTCCATTTTCAGAGTGAAGAACAATGATGGCCTTCGACTCACACAATATAGAGCAAATTTCAGCATCTTCGGTGCACTTTCCCACAACAAAGCTGCGCGCGGAGGATAGTGCATACAATGGTGGAACCCCCCTATGGGGGTACGCACTCGTGAAGGGATTAGGGAACTTCTCCTACACCTTTCAAGGAACAGGCGGAAGAAAGGGAAGCCAGAGACGTGAACCGAACTGGCTTGATGCCAGTTCGAGAGATCGAATCTATGCAAACCGGACACTGCAAACCAGTCAAGGTGCTAAGTGGAAAACAGACGAATGCTCTGCGGAATCAAATGAGATTTTTTCACGGATGAGGACATGGGAACTGCGGTACCTCGAAGTGCGGCTTTTCTCAGAGAAATCAAATACGAGAGGATCGAGCCTCTGGCGGTACGGAGTAGGGAAACTCCGTCACACAGGGACCGCGGCATATGCTTCTAACTGTTTTCTACAACACATTAGACCAAGTTTATGTCGAAAAACATAAACAGTGGTCAGCTTAACCTACAGCATGAAAAGTCTCCTCCTATCTGTTGGCAGCGAGGCAGACAAAGCTGCAGGACTGCCCCAACATTTTTCTGATGCAAAACCGTGGGTTCGATTTAACAGAATATGTGGCATTGGATCAGTAAAGGGGGCTAGGATCTTCTACAATGAAAGATCCATAAGACCGAGAATTTCTGACCTGATGTCAAGACGGTTAGAGGCAACCATGCTGAGACAGTTCTATTCCCAGGACTTAGTTACGGTCATCGTACAAAATCAGATAAATGGCGAGGAAAAACATCATGGTTGCCTCCGCTTATTTACCCTATGATTCTTTGTATCCTTTACCGACGCAAGAGCTTAGGGATCTGGTAGCGTATGCAGGATCAAGTGGTCTCGAACTCTTAATAGGTTGCGATGCGAATGATTAAAATATTTTTTGGGGCAGTAGCAAATGTAATCCAAGAGGAGAGAAGTTATTTGATTTCATTACTTCAGCTGGTTTCATGACTGCAAACGCAGGGTGCGCTCCTACGTTCCTGGGGCCAAGAAGAAGTGAAGTAATTGACCTAACAATCTGTACCCCAAACGTGTTAGCGCTGATTACACACTGGCGGATGCTAGGCGAAGTCTCACTGTCAGATCACCGATACCTAGAATTCAATCTGACTATTGCGGGCGAACAGTTTGCAGTACAAAGACGAAACCCTAAGAAAACAGATTAGGAAAAGTTCAATGAAGTTATTGGAAATAAAGCACAGCTCCCTAGGCGACTAAGGACTCCTTTCGTGCTTGAAGATGAAATGGAAACTCTGAACTGCATTCTTTTAGAGTGCTATGAAGCGGTAAAACGGTTCGTTGGTGGAACCGGGAACTGCAAAAATTCAGGAAATCAACCAGGCGACTTCTGAAACGTGCTTGCAAAAGTAATAAGAACGAGGACTGATTAAATTTCAGGAACTCATAGCGTGAGAATTGAGAGTAATTCGATTAGAACTATGGGAAAACAACGGATGTGGGGGGCACAGAGCATTGGAAGAGCTACTGGGAGGACTGAATCCAGTTCTTACAATGCCTCTTGATTTTCGTGTCCCCATACATTTGTTTGCTAGAAAACATGAAGTTAGCCTAAAGTGTAGAGAGAACTGGTAAGTCGCAGAGTAATGCTTGGCAGGATATACGAAAATCTTCTACACCGATGGCTCAAAAACAGAAGAGCGTTATGGAGCAGGAGTCTACCTCTTGGATAAAAACGAGAAGTGGGCTTTTCCTTTGGGGAAAAAATGCAACGGTTTTTTGAAGTTTATGCGATCCTAAAGGCGGAAAAATGGGTGATTGACGAGCGGTTGACGGCAGGCGCATGGCAACCTGCAGTGGTAGCCAACCTGCATTGAGGGCGTTGAGTAGTCCTTTGATCACCTCAAAAATCGTTCAGGAATGCAGTAAACGTTTGAACTCTATCTATAGATTCTATACCGTGGAACTACTCTAGGTATTTGGTAACTCTGGCGTAGAGGGAAATGAAATCAGGGATTCTTTGGCGAAACAGAGGCCAATCTCACCCATGTCGGGCCGGGAAGCAGCAATTGGCGTATCAGTAGCATTGGCTAAGGCTGTCTTCAAAAACTGGGAACAAGGTTCCCACAATTACATGTGGCAAAGCCTAAATGCTGCTCTAGACGCGCCAAACTTTTCCTGCCAGAACCGAACATTCATACCCCAAAGTTTATCCTATTGAAAAGCAGGAGGACTTGCAGGAGTATTGTGGGCATTGTGATAGGCCATAATTCACTAGCTGGGCATATGTTTAGAATAGGAATTATTCAGGATGATATGTCTCGCTCCGATAATGATGAAGCGGAACTGACGGAGCATTTCTTATGTGAATGTCCTACTTACGGGCGCATCAGGCATCAGACGTTTGGTGCCGATGCTCCCCAGTTACGACGGGTAGCATCACATCCAGTAACGGAAATCCTGAATATTCCGTTATAGAGGGGTGGCGAGTACAATGGACTAACACGGCCTGAGTGCTCAGAAGCTGTAGCTTCTCTCCCACCTCACAGAACCCTACCGGGCCAAATGGTGTGCTTCCTCTTTTCACCACGACCAGCCCGAGATGTGCCGAATCAGGAGCCCAAAGCCAGAGATTTAGCCCTAGGAGCCATTAAGCATGAGGCAATCATACTTGATAAATATCGGCCTCGACGCAAGGCTCGGCCCCCAGCCATTAAGGTATGCTCACCAGTTTCCCGGCAATCAAGAGGTAGTAGGAAGGTCACAAGGCGCCTGGAGCGACAGCAGCTCTACTTGGCTAAGGAATGCGCCTGTAACCAATGCTGCTGACCAAAACATAGATTACATTTCCCATAAGAAGCGGCAGGGCCTAAATACTTTAAACCCCAGAAATAAATAAAAGGACGGAAAACAGTATGAACATAACATCTCATAGTTGAGGGATGATATGGCCCGCGTTAGTAGGCATGCGAGGGTAAGAAAAATGCTTTCGATGAACACCCACTCCTTTGTCCAATGCTAATGGTCTATACTTTATTAATATGATAAATAATATTAGCTTCTCACCCATGAGACTTTGATACTTTTGTTTCCTCAACTTCGCATCTACACGGAATACACAAGAGGAAAGCAACGCATGAGTACATTGAAACTTCCGGAAAATTCTGGGAAATCATTAATGCTACATATTTTCCCGGCCGAAATAGCCCAATTCGCTTAGTATCCAGTATCTACACACTTCGTGGTGTGTACATAATCTACTTGTTTTTGAATCACAATCCACTCGACTTTCTTTGGTCTTTATCATTAATTACAACCGAGGGGCGAAAAATTAAGGAAAGAGCCTCGTACATGCCTGACGAGTGACTCCAATACGGCTCCTTTCCCAGGCAAAAAATATGTTACCACCTCATTAATTACATGTGGTAGTGTACGGAGCACATCTTCGTCGGCTTCAATTAATCAAATACGCTTGTTAGTTTTATGTTTAGCTTTTTGTTTGTCTCCAAATGACGACATGCTGATGTTGATGACGATGGAGACCAGGACTATGGAGTCTGAATCACGTCCGTGCCCATTGGCTTGTTATTCTACTAATTAGCTCCAGCAAACCACAGCCGTACTCCTTCTGTTTGTCAATCTCTTTGAAAGCACTTTTTTCTGGATAGGTTCCAGCAAAAATATTGCCGCGGAGACCAGGATAAGGAGCTGAGTAAACAAACTTCAAGGAAAATTGTTGAATAACTGGCTTTAGATCGAGGACATGTGCTTTGATGATGGAAAGCATTTCAATCCGTCATGAGTTGGCGAGGTTGACTTCAGTTATTTGTCGAGTGTTTCAAATCATCGACATTTGATTTACGTTCTCTGTTTTCCGGCCGATTATCCTTGATGAAAACAATTGAGTTAAACTTTTGGAACCAAGTATCTGCTAACACATTACGAGAAGCGGCAGTGATTTTATTACAGGATGAACTCAAATTGTCTACCCACGTGAATTATTGCGAAATACACTCTTAAAGTTAAGATTGAGGTTAAATCTTTGGCAGGCAAGGCTATTCATCTTAGAGCTCCAGTTAAGTTCAAGACAATTACTGAAATCTAGGAGACTGGTCGACATAAATAAAAGATAACGAGATTTTAATTACCGTGGCGAGGACACAGTCATTACTGGGTAGCAATTGTTTAGCATTTTCCCCGGAACAGATAGAAAGTTGAGGTCAGAGGCGACCTAAGAGAGGGATTTTATCCTTCGATAAACTAGCGTGCAGATATCCTGTGAGAGACTAATGAACGTATCGCTCAAGACCGGTCACAAGGCAATTCTTTTCCTAGCACTGGTTGGTGGCAAGCACAATTGAATTTAAATGGCGTTCGAAGCCATTTATCAACATTAAGTACCCGTTGAAGTTCGTGGCTTCAGTTGGATCGGAATCGCGAGTGTTGTACGTATGCCTCAATGAATCCCTAATGTGTATTGTTCCCGATAGGCCGGCTTTGTTACATGCAGCTGTTTGGTGGAAAGTGATTTGAATTCCGCCACTCCTGGGAACTACGCTTATCATTTATCCTACTTACTAATGGCTTTGCCCATCGCATAATCCGTTTGTATGCTGAAGTGCCAAATCGTCCCACAAGCATGACGAGCTCGTCCGCAACATCCCCCTCCCCCATGAAACTGATTATAGGATGCCTAAATTAAGTTCCCTGCTATAGTAGCGATTCGGCACTTGGCATACCATCCTGGGAATGTTTGAACATATTTCTATGAGAGATGAATCAATTCGCAAGCATCGATCAAAAGTAAAAGAACCCTTGAATTCAATCGCAAGCAATTAATGGACATCGTTTGTGCAATGTACCGGAAGGTTTTATGGCCGGCATTCAATCTCTCGTCTACGCTTGAATAGCGTCCATGTGTATTCCCTGATTTCAAGTTTTCTCTCAGTTCCCAGGGTACTGGTAGTGGGAAAGAACGTCCGGATGAGGAGACCATTTCTTGTGGTTAACATCCCAATGCTACGACTGACGACTGATAAATTGCCATGTCCAGATACACAGGGTAACAAGATAGGAAGTGCACTTGCAAATAATGGCCCTTCACGTTAAGAGAGTTGGTTCATTCAAGCACGTGAGCATGAGTGTAATGTGGTCTAGTATGTGAAAGGGACCAATTGGATGTTTCCCGTTCAGCAAGCTCTTTGTATGTAGGCTGCAACCGGTCTCGTCTGAAAGGCAATGCTAATTAAAACAGAAATCCGATTGCCTAAACTAGCGAATTGCCGAATAGGAAATTATTTGGAAGCTGGAGTTATCTTGAACCTATAAAAAACTATACTCAAACATTCCAATAAGTTGAATAATCCGAACAATTCGAAATACTTCACACGAGAAATCCGTAATCTGAAACTAATCTCCTTTCCCAATTACTTTCTGAAAGGAACCTTGAACTTGCTAGGTATGTCAATAAGTTGGCAATATCGCTTAACTCTATCAAAATGGTTGATTATACAGATTCCGCTATTGGAATGAAGGCACGGACAGGCTTAGCTTCTGAGCAGCCAGACGTCAGTGACCCTGCCCTTGTTGCTTCCACCTGACGGAATATCCCCCATTCGTTAAAGTACTGCAGGATTTACCTTAATAAATGCGATGCCACCCTCTGCAACTGGAGCACATTATCACCAAAAAGAATCCCTGATCCGACCTTAGATTCTGCTTCATCGTTACAGGAGGGATAGCGCTGCTAGTTGTCCTTAAAGAAAGCTGATTACCAGTTATTGAAAGCAGCACTACCCAATGCTACTGACAATTAAATTGCTGGTTCAATCTCGGCACTGCAGGAATTGGATTCTCTTTGGCTGAGACATCCGAAATCTTATTTCCCCCCATTGCATCTAGATACGGAGTTCCAACGCTTTCTGCATTCCAAGATGATTGGGGTGACCAAAGCCCTCTGAGTTACTTGGCTATTGCTGCAGATCACGATGCACTTATCTTTCCATCACTCGTCAATCACCCAGTTGGTCGTTCTTAGGATCAAAGGACCGTCAATTTTATCTTTAAAGGAGACCCCTATTGACCTACAACCTACGGGCTGTTATGTTCGGTCCCACTTTTCACCGCGGTTGAAGCTAACTTTATACCTCTTACCACCATACCGGATATCTGGGGATCCGAAGATCAGAAAGCTCTATAAGAACATGATTCACTTCTTCCAATATCTCTTCCAGTTTGCCATGCCTCCTACGCCCGTTGTATTTCCATAGATCTGCACGAATTAATCTTCAAGCTAGTCTTGTGGCACAGGTAACACTCAGACATACAGTTCTTTGCAGTGGGGTTAGCTTATATGGGAAATTCATTTGTCTCATCGTAACATACTCTTGATGCTTAGGAAAGCATTGACCTAATAATCGCAGCTGATCTGGAAAGGCAAAGCGCATCCAGATTAGGGAAAATCTGGCTATGGTGTGGGCTATGTCAGGTGAACGCAAAGAAGTGTGTGTTTGTGTTTGAGGTGGGAGAGAGGCAAGGCCCTGAACACTCAGACTCTAGTGGTCCGGCGTCCGTAGGCGGGGCACTCAGATAGAAAATGTTCCGTAGTTTCCGCTTCCTCATTACAGGAAGGACACGTATCATCTTGGAGAATTCCTATTCTGAACATATAACCAGCTACTGAACTGTGGCCAGTCAGAATGCCCACAATACTTCCGCAAGTTTTCCTTCCAGCCAGCACAGCACAGAGCTTTTGAAAGGGTGCACGGTCAAAAGTCCCTCGTCCGCGAGCCTTTCAGAGTTGCATCCTCTATCATCTAGGAGTGAAAAGCAGACTTACAGGACTTTGCACATTGGTAAGCATGTTGGTTTTCATTTAGTGGGTGCGACCTTGGCGTCTTCTCGCGAACGTGATGCTCAACCAGCTTGTCCAGACATATCAGCGAAATGATGTTAAACTGATTTGCCAGAAGTTCTTTGGGTTTGAATAATCATTTTTCCCAGGCTTCGGTATGAAGACTACCTTAAACTTCTGCGAAGAGGAACGCACGTACATAGCACGTACATGTTCTGTGTGCTCTATAGCCTCTTTTATAATGGCTGGGTAGATGCCATCCATGGCAGGTGCTTTACAGTGTTCAAATGATAGTAAAGCAACTCTCGGGTGGTGTACTTTCAACTATGAAGTTTGTGAAAGTACCATCCGCTTTTCTAAAAGAGTCCACCAAGGCCGACTCATCCTTATTGAGAACTCTGCGTAGCCTCGAAGTCTCTCTTCGCCTCCCAGTTCCTCATAGTATGCTTTAAAGGAGTCTCATTTCGTACATTTTTCGAGCCTTTTATATTGAAGATGTGAGTCCCGGAAGTTTAACCAGTCTTCATTCTCATTGCTTCCGAAAGCCAGATTTCGAAGTCGACTGGTAGATTTACTGAGCCTTTGCAGTTCTCAGTTCGACCAACCGTTTCGCCACGTTGGCCTCGGGAAATAGGACAAGTCTCATCAAAGCACTCTAAAAGTATGCGATTCAGAGTTTCCAATTGATCTTCTATCGCCAAAGGAGTCCTTAGTCGCCTAGGGAGCTCCACTTTGCCGATAAGAAATTCATTGGACTTTGTCCAATCCGTTTTCTTAGTATTCTTTTTTTCTACAAGCTATTGGCCTGAAGTAGTCAGGGTAAACTCTAAGTAATCTTGATCTCAAATCATCTCTAACAACTTTGAAGTGAAGATTGCCAGGTCAATTACTTCACTTCTTCTTGGCCGTAGGAACGTAGGGGCGCCCTCTACGTTCACGGTCATCAGACCAGCTGAAGCGATAAAATCAAACAGCTTCTCTCCTCTATTGTATTTGCTACAAATATGCTGAGAGTTCGCAACACAACCTATTAGGAGTTCATGGTCACTTGATTTTTCAATCACTACCAGATCCCTTAGTTCTTATGTTACAGCTCAACACCAAGAATCATAGGGTAAGTAAGCAGAGGCGGCTATACTGTCTTCTTACTATTAACCTGGTATTGTAAGTTGACCGCAACTAGGTCCTTGGAGCAAAATTTTCTCAGCATGGTCTCTAAGAATTTTGACATCAGAACGCAGTTCCACGGTTTCGAGGATGTCTCATTGAAGATGATCCTAGGTCCCTTTACTGATCCAATGCCAAAGATTTTGTTAAAACGAACCCATGGCTCTTGAACCACAAATATATACTGCAACTTTGCCAGCCATGCTGCCAGTAGATGGGACTAACCTTTATATTTGTAAACATATTTGTAGCCTAATATGAAAACCGCCGCTAACTGGACAGTCTGCAGCGTTCAGTGTGGATCTCACCGGCGTTACCCGCTTGTCCTCACCTTCCGTCGAAAGTTCCGCTTTTTTCGGATATCGCCATACTTGGTGGTGTAACAAGCTCATGTTCTCATTCCCAAGAAACTTCGCCTTCTTTCGCAGTGGTTTCCGTTATGGTCGGCTGGGAACCCTTCCAGGTTCATGGTGACGGGGTTGCAGGGATTCGTTTCCATATATCCAATTAAGACCAGTTGCGTCCACTTCACAAGCTTTCCTTTCTACCGCTTTTCCTGGTAGAGGTAAAGGAGAAGGTTCTGACAAGCAAGTCTGCAGGTCCCTCTCCTTTCTGCTGAGTTTTGCAAGAGTTAGGCAACAGCGCCTCCGACAGGCCGGCCGTTGTCATGGTTTCCAGTTCCTATCATTAAGGGAGTGACTGTACTATCCCTTCTGGTGGACCGCGCCGTAGACACTGGGTTCAGATTTTTCACTGAAGTGAAGAGCCTGTCTGGTGAGGCCTCCAAAATCCGTGCCTCGGCCATGACCTGATTTTTTAAAGTCGCGAGTGAATTCGAAGTCTGTGACTTCTTACCACTAAGAGAGTTTCCATCTACATGGGTTTGTGGACACCCTTAGTGTAGTAGTAAACTATCACAGGATCCTCCACCACGACAAGGTGGTGTCCTAGGGGGAGTCCCAGTGGGGTAATCTGATGTTGCAGTTGAATAAATCCAGCGAGAAATCAGTGCGTAGTTTTCAAGGCAAATCGGAAAAGGTGCTAGATGAGCCAACGAAGATCAAAGCTGGAAAACAGGAAATAATTACCGAATATAATGAGGTAGGCGAGGCTACCTAATGTTGGGATATCTGTGTTGCGGTAAAGGAACAATCTAATGTTAACGGAATATAACAGAACACTATTATTGGTTTGCTTGTGAAATAAGCGAGCAAGCTACTTACCGCCGGCAAGGTTAGAAATAGGCTGGGTTACGTGCTGACTTAGGGAACAAGTACCAGTTAAGAGAAAGTTCAGATGCCTCGATTTAGGTCATTTCGCATCATCACCAGGCAGCACGATAGATCAGATAGATCATGTTGTCAGGAATACATTTGGCAACGATGAAACGTGAAAGCCAAGCCACGTTGGGAATGTTGGCATACCTAGTAGCTGACTTTGTCAGGGACAAAGTCAACGGCGTCCTTATCTGCAGCTGTTATGCACCTTCTCATGCAACAATAGGGGCGAACCCAGTGACAAACACCAGGAGCAAAATCTTCATTGAAAACTCGGGACTCGATGCTGGGTTGATCAGCGTTGGATGCACGGTTACCTTTCTATGTCCAGGATTTGGATTCGGATTCGTTCTGGCGGGTGAGTAAATACTACACCTATAGCGACCACCACACTGTCTTATAAAACGGAGGAAGCTATAGTCGAAGGCACAATAGAAGTCGATAAACTAGCGAAGCACGCTAATCCACAATAGGCCAGTAAACTATTTGTTGAGGATGCTGGGAGTCTTGCGAGGAAATCTCAGTGCTATGTCATCTTGTCTGCAAGCGACGGGAGTATGCAGTGTGTAACTGACTCTAAGCGCATCGGGGTCTCTTAAAATCAGTGTCGTGATCTCTATGGAGAAAACTGTTGCGATCTTGCTCAAAGGCAAAACGGAAAACTGTAACGATGATGCAGGACAAAATACTCTTCTACGCTGTTAAGTGAGTGGCATTGTTAGCATGTCTTCCTAGCTATAGCTCGGTTTGGACAGACGCCATGTTTGCGGTGTACCACGACCTACAGGATTAGGAAGGTTGTACCTTTACTGGAAACGGATTTAGTTAGCGGCGATCTGGCGGAGGGGTTAGGGCCGCTTGCGCTCAAAAGGTTGTTAGATGAGAGTGTTACATCTCAGTGACAGATTAGATGGAACCAATGTGCGAAAGGTCGATTCATACATAAGTACGTGAAATATGTGATAGCCAGAGCAAGTTGTATCGTGAACTTCGAACTCGAGATGGGCTCTCTCCTGATGGGTATAGTAGCTTCAATAAGTTTCTGTTCTCGCAGACGATATGGGCGTTCGTATAGTGAATGGTATCTTCTATTTTAGCCAGAACCTTACCAACAGTGGTATGCTTCGATTCGCTAATACATACGTGCTACCTTCTGACGCCGCTGTTTCATCTACAGTGTGTTTTATTAATGGCCATAGTGAGCGTGGTGGACAACTACCAGTTTCGTGTGTTTCGTGAT
The DNA here is from genome assembly GCF_905115235.1 of Hermetia illucens. Classification (NCBI taxonomy): domain Eukaryota; kingdom Metazoa; phylum Arthropoda; class Insecta; order Diptera; family Stratiomyidae; genus Hermetia; species Hermetia illucens. The sequence goes on from NC_051850.1 coordinate 164,461,384, forward strand.
AGTGTTGTATTGCATGTCTTATGTTTTGTGTTGTATGCAGTGCAGGAGTTTACTGATGGAAAACTTTCGTTCCAGTTTTTGCACCGGGCTCATTCTAGAAAAACACACTAGGAAGTACTTTTCCCACATACTCGAGAGAGGTGATCAGACCTGAATCTGGAAGCGACTCATCTGAAGTGGCTCTTGCCATGATGATGCTCATCGGAGGCTATTTGATGACATGGAAACTGGGATGGCCCTTTGTTCCAGGAAATTCCTGGGGGATATGTTCTCGGCCTGGTTATTTGCAGCTGGTTTCCTTGTGAAAATTGTGGTTGTGCCCATATCGCGAGCAGAGTTTCTTGTGAGTTCAAGTGTGGAGTTGCAAAATAAAACTTGGTAAGTGTACCCCTAAATTGCATCCACTAGTATGAATGTTGCGTCTGATTTCTCTAAATATGTCACCACCTGGCGATGCAGAATCTTTTATAACCTCTTCCTTAGCGAGCTTTGCATTCTCTCGCAATACCGTTCCTCATGAATCCGTTTCAGTAGACCTACTCTCCTCTCTTCGACTTTTACTACTAGAGGCAAAAGAAAAAAATTCAACCATTTACTTATCTCTGTTATTTTTGGTTGAAGTTTTTTTTCAGTCCTGTCGTCCCTGTCCATTTTCTTGGTGATTTAGATAGAAATGCCGGGTTTCCAGTTTCTATGAGTTACTGTACTCTCCTTTGTTGTTGCCTGCGTCGAAGGGAGTAAGTGCAGGCTTTCCACCAAAGTGAAGAGCATCCCTTCCACAGATATCTCCGTGGAGGAACATATATCTGATGAGGCATCTAAAATCTATGTTTTGCTAACAACTGAGTCGATGAAAGCTGCTGGGGAATCTTACCATTTGGAAAATACAAATCAAATCCGGCACTCTAAGTATAATAGTGAAGTAACGCAGGCTAATCCGCAACTACAGAGTAGTTTCCGAAGGGAACAGGAGGGCTGTAATCGGTCTCGTCTTAAGGACGATTCTAATTAGAACAAAAGTTGGAATGCTTGAACTAATAAATTGCCGAATAACAAATTTTTATTTTGCTATTACATTCCAAACATCCCAACAAATAAAATATCCGGAACAATTCGAATGCCCGGAAACGAAAAATCTTAATCTGAATCTAATGTCATTTTGCAATTCGTTCCGAAACAACTGACAACTAACTCTGAGTTTGGTGGGTACGCCAATACGCCAGAAGTACCCTTTTCCCTTTCAAAAGGGCTAATTGCATAACCCCTAGTACTAGGTTACCGTGAATGGTTAATCGACCATTGTTATCATAGTTGGTCACTAATTGCCTCGGGTCTCCACGCACGACCTAATCAGTTTTGAGGAAAAGGCATCTCAAAAATGAATACTGTATCCATTTCCAATAGCTGTCAGACGCTTTAACATATATCTCGAACGTGCTTTCTTTCTCCTATCAAGGGAGCTCAGAACTCGGCAGACACTCAGCCCATGCTTATGAGTCCCTTTTGACTTTATTATTTTTATTGAGTTCCATTAGACCCGACTGGAATATACTTCTGTCCAGAAAATGGAAGTGTAAACTTTCAGCTTGCCAAAAATTGAATTTATCGTTTCCATTTCCTTTTCAGATTATTAAAGTCTTGAAAGCAAGACATTAAATAGAATGGATGCCTTTAATTTCCTATCCGGGAGAAACGTTCAAAATGATTATGTGCGACATTATGAGAATGGGAACGTTTTGGAACGACGTTCGGTCAGATGAGGGATCATAGTGGATTCGATATGAATATGGCTCGGAACCTTACTAGACCCGAGTTGGTCCTACAGGTCCCTGTTCTGAAAAGTTAACTTTGTTAATTCGATCGCCCTGTGATATGATATTTTTAAATAATTAGGATTCTGTGTTTCTATTTTATGCCGGAGAAGTTTCGGCCCGAGCTGCAGGGACTTTCGTAGTTTCGTTAAACTCCGACCAGGAATAAACTGGAGCGAATACGCCGTAATTGAATGACATGAGCGACCCCGGGTACGTTAATATAAATTCATGAAGAGAATAGTTTATTTCGGAATAATTAGAAGTAGACTAGACAGATAAGGCATGGCAGGAAGGATGTCGAATGGGAGCTTGGTTAGATTGGGATGAAAATTTATCATTTCACTAACGAAATGGCAATTGCTTTGGAGGATGGTCGCAGTCATTTGGCTATGGTAGTTACCATTAGATTTGAATAGGCTTCACATTGTTAGTTTAAACTTTTGTGATATTCAGCACTTGAGTTTTAGTTGAGATAAATTTATATATGTGCAATCAGAATAAAATTAGACTGACAGTAACTGCGAATTATCAAGAAAATTGCGAAAATTGGTATTAACTACATTTCTTAGGAAAATGAATGCTTGCTAATGATTTTATTATTTTCGTTTGTAATTGGTCGATTCCGAACATTGTAGGCAATATTTGACATTGAGTCTCCATGTCAATTGTGCCTATTGAAGATATGGTTTTGATCGGTCGGGGTGATAGTTTAGCCGGCAGTGACCAGTGAGAACTCCTACTATGATTAATTGGTTCTTTTTGGTGAGGTTTCAGCAACCCTTTGTGCGTTTTGATTCGTATCCCCCAATAAGAACCCTGGATTGCTCTATTCTTAGTAGACCCGCCCAGTATAGTTCCCTCAACCGTTCTTCTTCATTTTTTAATATCGTAGCCATAAACCCGTTTCCGATTCCACAGAAGGATTCTGGCCCATGTAAAAGCCCCCTTCTCCCTTTTTGGCTAGTTGACCCGCTGCCTCATTGCCTTCCAACCCAATATGGCCTAACATTAAGGCGGACACGAAGGACGGAACACTAAAAGAAAAGGTGGTAGGGTGGAGCGGGGAAATAATAATTGGTTGGGTAGTGTGTAGGATATGAATCCGTGCCGCTCTAACCAAATGTTACAGATGTTTGGATTATGGGCACTTGACAGAAAGACAACATGCAGTAAAAGTGTTCAGGCAGGCCATAAAGTGAACACCTGCAATGAAAGGGAAAGCGGCGTCCTTGCAGGGACCGTGGCACGACTGACGAGAATCTAGGTCACACTGCGGGCTCGGGGCGGTGTCCAGTTTTTAAAGCAGAATTGGAAAGAACTAGGACGCGGTCAGCATGATTCGTATACTACAAATCAATATGCACCGGAGTGCAACCGCTTACGGGTTAATAGCGCAGTTCGCTGGGGAGACCAAAGCTGATTTAGTACTCAAGTGTGTACAATCAGTACAGGTATCAAAACAAGGACTCAATTTCATGGCACCTTGACATAGCAGGGATTCGGGGGTTCGGGATGGCACCCTCCTTAGGGTTCTTACCTAAGGCCGAGGGGACGTTTTGTCTGGATTCAGTGTATAGGGTAATATCTTTTAGTGTCTATCTTACGTCGAATAAGACTATACCGGATTTTCGACAGAGGCTTGGTGCTTTGGAGGACGCTATCCTAGGCACAGACGGGCGGATTCTGGTCCGGAGTGACTTCAATGCTAGGGCACTTGAATGGTGCATGCCTCATACAGACTCCAGAGGGAAACGAATTCTGGAAATGGTGGTGAGAACAGGACTGGTAGTTCTAAACACCGGTTCCACTCCAACGTTCCGGCGCCCGGGCCGCGTGGGAAGCATTCCAGACGTAACCTTCGCGTCGGAATCATTGGTGTTGCTGGTGGATGGGTGGCAAGTTCTGGAAGACTGCCCGGCAAGCGACCATCAATACATTGCCTTCGAAGCGGTGGACACAAACTCTCGGTGTACGCCATTCCGGCGCTCTTTCTGTGGATGAAACGTCGCGAAAATGAACACCGGGAGGTTCGGTGAAACTCTTGGAACAGGTGGGGCTGCGCTGGAGGGTACTCCTGATGGCCGTGACGCTGCAGCCGACACTGTCGTAAATTCAGTTATAAACCTGATAACAATGGCCTGCGGAGACTTGATGCCTAGGGAGGCATCGAGATGTGGCAAACCTTCTATGTATTGGTGAACAATGGAAATCGCAGAGCTCCGGCAAGAGTGTCGCAGGCTCCGCCGTGTAACTAAGCGACCGGGAGGAGGCATGTATCATAATGACGGAGTACAAATTAGCCAAAAGGAGATTCCGCAGCGAAATAAACAAGAAAAAAGCTCGCTGCTGGCAGGATATCGTGGATGAGGTGAATTTGGACCCGTGAGGACTCGGTTACAAACTGGTAACCCGAAAAATCGGGGCACTGCGGAAACCTTGTTCATTTAAGGCCGAGCAGATGGAGCGCATTGTAAGGGCGTTATTCCCTGCGCACCCCGTATGGGATGATGTCGTCGACGCAGAGAGCGCGGCGAACTGTCCACTTTTCGCTATAAAAGAGTCGGAACAGACAGTGCTCTCTATGAAAAGCAAGAATGCGCCAGGACCCGATGGTATTACAGCAGAAGTATACATTCTGGTATTCCAACACCGGCCAGACGTACTGGTCGGCGCATTCAACGCTTGCCTAAAAGAGGGCATTTTCCCTGCTTGCGCTGATCCACAAACGGAAAGACTGTCTTCATACCGCCCACTAGTATGCTTGACACTGCTGGAAGCAATACGCGCTGCCGGAGATTTATCTCCCAGGCAGTTTGATTTTAAAGTAAGGAGATCCAGCAGAGAGCAGTTGATGCTGTCATGCAAGTCGTGGATGCCGTTCGAAGAGCGGAGACACATAGTCGCCGAACTCGACGGGTGGTGCTCCTCGTAACGCTTGACGTCCGAAACGCCTTTAATTCCGTAAGATGGAAAGGCATTCTAGGCATACTAGACAATACTTTCCACGTGCCGAACTATCTCTTACGGATATTGAGGGACTATCTGAGGAACCGCTCCCTGCTCTATGAAAGACTAGAGGGTCAGAGGAGGATGGAGGTTACGTCGGGGGTAGCACAGGGATCCATCCTAGGGCCGTTCCTCTGAAACGCTACCTATAATCATCATCATCATCAATGGCCCAACAACCGGTATCCGGTCTAGGCCTGCCTTAATAAGGAACTCCAGATATCCCGGTTTTGCGCCGAGGTCCACCTACTCGATATCCCTAAAAGCTGTCTGGCGTCCTGACCTACGCCATCGCTCCATCTCAGGCAGGGTCTGCCTCGTCTACCATAGATATTGCCCTTATAGACTTTCCGCGCTGAGTCATCCTGTTCTTCGCTATCAAAGTAGAGATGACGCCCTACAGTTTCCTGATATGACTGAATTTCAGTCTATCTAGGAAGAAGTGAAGCAACATATGGTGACTTCTCCTGAGCACATTCTGACTCTTTTGGTATACCAATTTGAAATCCTCCACGTTTGTAGATTTGTCCTTCTTGGCATTCATGAACTTTACCCTTCAGTGTCCAAAGACCATGCCCGGGTCCCAGCATGCGGATGATGCCCTCTGTCTGCCTTCGAAGGCCCGGTGACCAACATCCGACAAGTTCTGTTCTGAGAGGCTGCGTGTGAACTTGGGTCGACCGCCGAACTCAAAGCCGGGATTGCCTGCAGGAGCCACTTTAATGCAGCCACGTCACTGCACTATAAATGCCCATCGCAAAACCTTGATTGTCAAATCGTGGTTTCGTTCCAGGCTTCAGCATTTTTTTCCACAGGCATTCCCGGAGGATGGTAAATTATCCCTCTGACATTTTGCCATCCTTGGAGGAAACTCTCACGGAAGCAGTCAGAACAGAGGCTGCAGCTTGCGCTTACTTCATCTTCCTTTCCGCCTTCGTGTCCGTATTCCAATGGGAGGGACCAGCTTCATTGAGATCTCTCTCGCTGATTTGATCACCTCCTGGCACACGGTCCTAATCCCCGCGGGACGCGTGGATGTAAGCCCTGGTGCGGAGTAGAATAAAGAGTTGGCCACAACAGATGTGTTGTTCTTACACTTCTTGCGGGGTCAAGCAGTGTACTGCAGGATAGACTGATGCGGAACATAGCTCCCTGAGGCCAACCTATCTTTCTCTAACGATGAGTTGTCTCTCCTCTGGGACGGTGTGTGCCTTTTCAGGGGCCAAGCCTCTCGTCTACCAAGACCGTTAGTGAGTGGTGATAGCCACACCCTGTACGAGGTGACCCTACTATTAACAAAACGCTACGGATCTAGACTGGGGAGTCGAAAAACACCTCCCCCAATCCAGGGTGTCATGCGAACCGTGCCCATTGGATAGTTCGCAGTCGGGGGTAACTGACTATATTCGAACGGAGCCTCACTGATACCTGGTCGCCTCAGTGAGTAAGTTAGATCTTACCGTGCTACGGGGGGCTATGGCACGGCGGACCTCTTAACCCCCCTACTCGTGGGAATCAAATGAGTACAAAACTGAAAAAAAAAAACAAAAACCAAAAAAGCGGGGCCCCGTACCGCACCAAAACTGGTTAATCAGGCGGAGGCACGTCTCCGAATTACTGAAAGCCAGGTGACTACACCCAAGAAGGGAGAAGTTGGGACGTCAAGCAGTGGATCCAAGGTGAGCATTGGTATACTGCATGGACTACAGCCAACGAACACCACTGCTCAAAGAGCAGGGACCAGCAAAAGCACGTCTGAGATAAATATAACAGACGTCAGGAAGGAGACAGGTCTCAGTGGCGCCGGGGTTAAATGGTACCTGCGCTATCTGAAGGAAGGCCTGAAACCAGAAGAGGCCCTTAAGAAGGCTCAGGACAGACCTAAGCCATCTCTACCGGAGCCGAGAAAGCGGGGAGCAGCAGAGATCAGCCCGCATGAAGGGAATGCTCCCAAAAAACCCAGACCTGAACCCACGGGAGGAGAAAACCCGGGCAGGTCAGGAGTGAAGGCAGGACCCAGGAAGCCCGGCATTAGCTATGCTAGTGCGGTCAAGGGCATTCGACTGGCCATACTGCCAAAAAGGTTTCCCGAGCAAATACTCACTCGGGAGGAACAGGAAATCATTGAAGAACTGGTCGTCAAGCAGATGATTAAGGGTTGGACGTCGAAACTGGTGTTCACCGGGATACGCTTTCAACCAGGCCTTATACTGGTGGACTGCGCGACGGAAGGTACCGCAGAATGGGTCAGAACCATAATTCCTAGATTGCCAGGCTGGGAAGGGGTGGAACTGTCAACATATGCTGGAGATGATATACCAGGAGCCCACATGGTGACAGTTTTTCTCCCAAAGGCCGCGGCAATAGTAACAGAAGACCTCATGAGACTCCTAATTGCTCAGAACGAAGATCTCCATACTCGACTATGGAGAGTCTTCAGAAGCAAGTTGGAGAGAAAGGGTAAACTCCTCACGATCGGGGTAGATGACCGATCCCTAGAGGCAATTAAACGTCGGAGTTGTCATATCAACTACCGATTTGGCAACATACCCGTGCATGTGCACAAGGAAAAGCCAAGGAAAGAGACCTCGGAGGAGGCATCGGATGGAAAACTTACCGAGGTCCCTGAAGAAGTCGCGGAAGCCATAGAGGCGGAAAGAACGGGATCAACCAGGGAAATAGACCTGCTGCCCAGTGAAGAGCAGAAGCTGGACGACCTAGACCTAGGACTGCTAGGGCTCGGGGTGGACAGCGACGCGCAGGAAAGCGCCATGTCGGAGGGGGAGGGTGACACTCCGACAGTGGAGAAGAGCTCGAAACAATAACGGACCCAATGGCCAGCACTAAGATAGCCCAGATAAACCTCCACCATGCGAGAGCTGCATCTGCAGTGATTGCAAGGGTAAATTCCAAGGAGAACATTGGAATAGTGCTGGCTCAGGAGCCCTGCGTGTACCGGGGGCAGATTCGCGGTCTGCAAGGAGGAGACATTCAGGTAATTTGGGACTCCTCTTGTGAAAAACCAAGAGCTTGCATAATTCTCAAACGTAATCTAAAATACATATGTCTTTCAGAGTTCTTCACCGGGGACCTTGTGGCTATCCAAGTCTCATTGGAAGCCGGGAGGAGCACTCGAGAGGCAGTTGTAGCATCGGGATACTTCCCAGGAGACGAGAGCCGGGCTCCACCGGAACAAGTCGCAAAGCTGACGGAGTATTGCGAGGAGAGGGCGTTACCACTTCTTCTCGGCTGCGATGCCAACGCCCACCACGAAGTGTGGGGAAGCAGTGACACTAATCGTAGAGGTGAGTACCTTCTCTAATTTATTCTTAGTAATAAGTTAGAAATATACAACGTAGGGAACACTCCAACATTTGTGACCAGCACCAGACAAGAGGTACTAGATATAACTCTAGGAAATACCCTAATGAACGGGATGGTCAGGAATTGGAGGGTGTCGGATGAACCCTCAATGTCTGATCACAGGATAATCAGATTCGACATTGAGGGTAACTCCGAAATAAAAAGAATAATAAGGAATCCCAAGAGAACGGATTGGGAATCCTACACAATGCACCTGAGCAACAACATTGCCCACCTTCAAGGGAGCGGTGACATTAGGAGCGAATTAGAATTAGAAACGGTGGTGGAAGACCTCAACACAATCGTCATTGACGCATATGAGGCCAGCTGTCCGGCCAAGACAGTCAAGTCATCAAGGGATGTACCATGGTGGAACAGAAACTTAGCCAAAATGAGAACGGAGGTACGAAAACTCTTTAACCGGGCAAAACGAACCGGGGACTGGCGGCGGTATAAAAATGCACTGACTGCGTATAGCAACGCCATCAGGGAAGCGAAACGGAACAGCTTTAGGGAATTCTGTGAAGGGATTGAACAGATCACAGAAGCAACCAGGCTGTACAAGGCTGTAGCCAAAGTCGGGGGAATATCCTCTGTCTGCTTGAAAAAGGAAGATGGGACATTCACCGAGAATGAGGAGGACAGGGTACACCTGCTTCTCACAACTCATTTCCCGGGGTCCTACCCCTCGGCGGCAGGCGACAATAATCTGCCTGACACCCCAACAACGAATAAAAGGGGAAGGAAAGAGAGCTGGAAACTACCAAAAGAGGTATGCTCAGAAGCTAGGCTAAGATGGGCAGTGGGAACCTTTCAACCAATGAAATTTCCCGGAGCAGATGGCATTTTCCCAGCACTTATCCAGAGAGGCCTAGGAATTATCTTAGAGTCTCTTCTGAGGGTGGTAAGGGGGAGCATAGCACTGGGTTACATACCAAGGGCATGGAGACGGGCAAAAGTGGTCTTTATTCCGAAGGCGGGTAAAAAGGATCCTTTTCACCCTCAATCTTTCAGACCAATCTGCCTAACATCGTTCGTACTCAAAACGGTGGAGAAGGTCATAGACAACTATATTAGAACTAACGTTCTAAAGCGTAATCCCTTACATCACTGTCAACACGCCTACCAGGCGGGAAGGTCAACTGAAACTGCTCTGTATCAGCTGACAGAGGTACTACGGGACGCCATAGAAACAAAAGAAATTGCACTGTGCGCGTTTTTGGATATCGAAGGAGCATTCGACAACACATCGCACACAGAGATACAGGATGCCCTGAGCCGCAAAGGAGTGGGAAACACCCTGGCACTCTGGATGGGCAAAATGCTAGAAAGCAGACAAATAGAGGTACAAACAGGTACAAATTCAGTTATCATGAACGCCACTCAAGGCTGTCCACAGGGTGGAGTACTATCGCCGCTGATGTGGAGTATGGTAGTGGATGAACTCCTGGACGTGTTAACTAATACTCGAATACAAGTCCAGGGCTACGCGGACGACATTGTTCTAATCTGTAGGGGCAAATATGAAGATACCCTATGTGATAGAATCCAAACTGGATTAAGGGTTACTAGTGCCTGGTGCAGGAAGGTGGGACTGCGGATCAACCCAACCGAAACCACCATAGTACCATTCACTAGGAGGCGTAAGCTGGATCACCTGAAAGCCATAACATTACATGATATGGAGGTGAAACGAGAAACAGAGGTCAAATACTTGGGAATCACGCTAGACCAAAAATTACTCTGGAAGACACATGTCGGAAACACTTGTCGGAAAGCCACGAGGGCTCTGATGACTTGCAGATCCATAGCAGGAAAAAAATGGGGTTGTAGCCCGAAGATACTACTTTGGATATATACTGCAATAGTAAGACCAATGATTACCTATGGAGCGGTAATCTGGGCAGAAAGAACCCAACTCAGCACACAAGCCAGGGAATTACATAAGCTCCAAAGGCTGGCTTGCGTGTGTATCAGTGGGGCAATGAGGACATGCCCAACGGCATCCCTGGAGGTCCTTCTGGGATTAACCCCTCTCCATCTGCACATACATATGCAGGCAAGGAGATCAATATTCAGGATGGCCGGTAGTATGAGTGAGGCGGGAAGCTGCCTAAATCGAAGGAAGATTGATATCCTTTCTAGGCGGTATCCCGAATTACTGATACCGAGGGACAACATGACAACGAGGTTTCACTTCGATAAGAAGTTTGAAACACGTTGGAATAACAAGGCAAACTGGGAGAGCGTGGCTGCGACATACGGCTTAAACCAGCAACTGATTACTTGGTACACTGACGGATCCCTCACAGGAGAGGGAGCGGGTGCCGGTGTCATTGGTCCAAGGAAAATGTACTTTGAGCCAATGGGCAGGTACACTAGCATATTCCAGGCGGAAATTTACGCCATAGACAAAAGGGGGCAGAACATAGCTATTCTCACCGATAGCCAAGCAGCGATCAAGGCACTTAGGTCCAACCAGGTGAACTCTAAACTGGTATGGGAATGCCTTGAGAGACTGAATACACTCGGCTCGTCCAACAAGGTCTGGATACTTTGGGTTCCAGGCCATGCTGGGCTGGAAGGCAATGAGGCAGCGGATGAACTAGCCAAGAAGGGAGCAGGGATGCCTTAATACGGGCCAGAACCCTTCTGTGGAATCGGAAACGGTTTCATGGCTATGAATCTAAGAAACGAAGAAAAACGGTTGATGGAACTATATTGGGCGGGCCTACCAGAGATGGAGCAGTCCAGGGTGTTTATTGGGGGATACGAACCCATGCGCACAAAGGATTGCTTAAACCTTACCAAAAAGAACCTCCGAATCATAGTGGGAATTCTCACTGGTCATTGTCGGCTGAACTACCACCTAGGGAAGCTAGGGATATCTACGGACACTGCCTGCAGGTTCTGTGAGGAGGAGGACGAAACCTCTATGCACGTCCTGGGACAGTGTCCGGCACTTGTGCAAAGTAGGTCGATACATCTGGGAGAACACTTAATACCAGATGCAAAGCTGAAACTTCTGGAAGTGGGGAACATACTAAAGTTCCTAACGGTTACTGGCCTGCTTGAGATACTATGATCAACAGGTACACTATAACCAGTAAAAGGGGCACAATAGTTCTTCAAGGACGCGGTGCGACTTTCCCTTAACAGAATAATAATAATACACTTCTTGCGCGCATTACCACTGACAGAAGAGTCTGGTGCGCCCAGTGTGAACTTCACCGGGATTTCCAGTTTATCCCCACCTTCCGCCGGAGATTTCGCTTCCTTGCGTATGATTTCTTTCTCTCTTTCTAGGATCACGGTGTCCGGGTCGCTTGGATCCATTTCCACGTACTCCTCTTCTGTTTGCTGGTAGATTTGCGCTGTAGTACCGCGGACGGGCCGCCTTAGTCGAATTTCCAGTTTCTCCCAAGTTGAGAGTTACCGTACTTCCCTTTCTGGCGAACTTCGCCGTAGATTTATCTATAGAGGGCATGAATGTGGTGAGGCCTACAACATTCGGATTTGGAGTTTTCATTTCCATATTCATGTTTTGGACACCGATAGTGTAGTAGTAAACTACTACAGGCTCCCCCACCACAACAAGGTGGTGTCCGAGGGGAGTCCAGCCATAAGTGACTTATGACAGTTGTAGCTACAGTTTTCAAATAAGCTTTTATAAGGTCCGGTCTACCGACTTGTTCACTAGACATATGCTTTCTATAAAAGGAAGGATAATGGATATATTCAAAAGCAGAAGTTCAATAATGCACCCGAAGATCTGTTGTATTCCATAATGTGGCATTCACCCGAGGATAGACTATGGGTAGATGTTTTATGATGCTTACGACAAACATATGGCCGTTGAATGAAATCTGGGAGGCTCCAGTCCAAAAACTATCCTTCGAATCTTTCCATTAGTGAAGTAACCGGAGAAGTTTCAAAGATACATGATAAGCGAGAAAGCGCACATTTAGAGGTATATATCCGGGGTGCACATACATATGTAGGGAGAACTAGTATTTAGCTTCCTATGTCGTGTTTAATTGCCTTTTAAGTAAGGAAGTTTATGTGTACATTTTGAACCAAAGCCAAACTATACCAACTCGAGGCACTGATCTATTAGCCAAGCAGTTGATTTCGTACCCTCTGCTGTTGGTTTACATTTCCCATGGTACTTGCATCTTAACTGTATATAACACAACCCTGCTAAAGTGTTCTTATTGCAGATACTTTCCAAGGCAAAGACTGTCTAAAGAAGACTTCATCAGACTATGCCGATGGCAATCTCTGCATTAAATTTGCATGCTTTGGAGTTTTAGAACTTTATAATTTCCAGCAAAACTTTATTACAAACATCCGCCGGACCACACTAACCCGGAAAACTTTCACATATACACCCCGCACACTTCATAAATCATATTCGCCAGCTAACGCAGTTCTCATCTATCACTTGATAAACTGTAAAAGCTTTATAAAACCTTTGCTCTTGATTTATGATCAAAGTCTTCACAGGTCCTCATGTTGCAAGCACACACGTACATACCTCTTGGAAGGAATTTGTACAATATTTACCATAACATTTCTTCCCTAAAATATACAAGTTTTGTGTAAGAAAAGATACGTACATGCTTGGGAAAGGTACAAGGGAAGAAGTGAAAAAATGGATTCGTGCTGAATGACTGATGACCAAAGACCAAGCCTTGACGCTTTCAGGGTCTTCGGTGTTTACGGGAACAGCCTTGTTGCACTCTTTTCGTTCCTTTGCGTTTATCCTGAAACATTTTAAAATCTATACGCGAACTTACCCTCAGTGGAATACAAGTTGGACGTGAAAATTTTTAGTTAACTACTTGCAGGCATTGGACCACCAGGCACGATCAATCAACAGTTCAAAGGAGGTGTCTTATTTGCTGACGCAATGTTTCAGACACAATCGAGACGTGCTAGAAATGTATTAATTCTTTCCATTTGTGTACTGCAGTCTAGGGTGAAATATGAGATCTGCGGTCCTTGCTCTCGAAATTTGCTTTCTTTGTGATTTGAATTTGATGCAATTCAGATAACTTATATATTGTGATTCCGTTGGAAAATTGACAAGGACCACCTTCAATTTCCTAACATTAATTTGATTCAAACAGTTTCCACAATTTAATGAAAGGTAAAACGAATTAACTTATTTATGTTAATATAACAGGCTCTATCAGCTCATCTTAATGGTAGGTGACACTTAGTAAGGCTAATGACACTGACTTCTCAATAGTGTAATCTTGAAACCTGGAGGGGAACAAGGATGAAATAATTTGTTTTTTGTTAAAACCTTCATTTGTACCATTTCCCTTTCAAGGTTTTGCGTATGGTGCCACTAGCTGCATTCCATACTTTGAGGATTCGAGCTTTTGCGGAATAATCGTCTCCACTTGTAAGGGTCTCGTCTAGAGAAGCTGTTTCCTCTCACAGGCAAATCCCGAGCACAGAAAAAGTATCTACTCCGGGTCTTTGTATTCGGTTAGACATTCCGGAATGGACTCACGGTGAACGCTAGGAAGACTGGACTAGTTATATTCACTAGGAACGTCAGCAGGGGCGGAAATCCAGCTGGCACAAACAGTCAAGTACTTAGGAGTACATTTCGACTCCAAGTTAACGTGGAAGCATCATATTCAGGAATCATATCAGAAATCCTGCAGATTGCCCTGGTGCGGTAGGAATCCGATAGGTAAGACCTGAGGACCTTCACCAAAACGAATATACTGGATGTATACATCCATAATAAAATCCATTTTGTTGTATGCATGTATCGTCTGGTGGCCAAGACTGAACTTTGCTAACAGCAGGAAGCTGCTAATGCAGATGCAGAGACTTGGTTCCCTAAGTATTACTGGAGCAATGAGTACTACGCCGACTGCGGCACTTGAAGCTATCCTAAATTTACCCCCCATTCATTTGGAGGTGCAACGGAAAGCAGCCAATGACGCATATAGGCTCGATACCATTGGGTCATGGAAAAGCGGCCAATCACACGGTCACGCGTCTATCTGGAAATTCCTTCAAAAACATCCCCACCGATCATATGGTTTCCAAATTCGTCTTTGAAAAGACATACACTATCGTAATCACCGAACGAGAAGAATGGTCGACAAATGGCCACGAGTCTTTTCAGATTACAGACATAATAATCTTCACAGATGGGCCAGTCATGGAGGATGGATCGGGCGCAGGGGTGTTCTCGGAGAATCCTATTATAGAACTGGCCCGACCCCTCGGAAAAACGATGACCATACTCCACGTGGAGCTATATGTCATTTGATTGGCTGGAAAAGAATGTCTGCGACAAAAGTGGAGGGGTCGCACCATTCAAATCTGTTCCGACAGTCGGGCGGCATTATCAGCACTAAATGGCAACGAAATATCAAGCCAGTTGGTATGGGGTTGTCATCAGGTGCTGCTGAAACTTGGCCGACTGAAGGAAACATTCCTGATATGGGTGCCAGGGCACTCTAACCTCGCCGGTAATGAGGAGGCTAACAAACTGGCTCGCCGAGGGCCTGGATCCACAATGGTGGGGCCAGAACCAGCTCTTGGAATCCGACCATCTACTGTCAAGTCTACTCTGAAGGGTTAAATTGCAAGGATTCGCGCAACCGAGTAGAGAAATTTCGACTCTTGTCGGCAGGCGAAAATCCTTCTAAAAGAGCGTAGGGCCACTAGAGCTCCAGCGGGACATGAAAACCCTAGTAGGACTTTTAACGGGGCACTGCTCCTTATACTACTGCAAAGGATTGGGGTGGTAGTTTCGGCTATGTGCAGCCAATGTGAGGAGGAGGAGAAGACGGCCCTGCACTTTTTGTGCAGCTTCCCCGCATCGTCAGATCTCAGACGAAGACACTTTGGCAAAGTTTTCTTCAATGAAGAATCTGCACACTCTCTGCCTCTGGAGAATGTTCTCAGATTCGCTAAAGGTTGCGAACACCGTAGGCGGGAAGCCATTGAATAGACAATTTACGGGGATAGTAAAATGGCCTAACAATGGCTTGAGTGCTCGGAGCTACGGCTCCCCCAGTAAATTAAATTAAACTAACTAGACTTTCAGGGCAGAAAGAAGAATCGTCATGTGCAAAACGATGTAAATACCTGCGGTATCTACTATGCCCAGTCAGAAACTGAGTCAAGTGATAGTGGACAACGCGGAATCACAACGTCAAAGAATTCACCTCTGCTTTCAATTATAATCGCATGTGGACGGGGTTAATTCATTGTTTCTTTGGCTTCACAGTTGCCCAAACATTTGCTCTCATCTCCTGGGAGTCCTCTCCTTCGTTACTGGTACTTTTGAATTTCTGCTTCTGTTTGGTGTTGAAAACTTTACAATGGAATGGAGGATTCCTTCTCTGCTTCTCTTCACAGCTTTTCGCTCTGCATTTGTCTGAAGGGCTCATTCCATCATTTTCGTAGCAATAGGTGCCTACCGCAATGGGGTCTCCGTAGGATTTTGTAACAGTCCTACCTAATTAGTGTTTTAAAGATTTCGGGCAACCACCTTAATATAGCGGTGAAAGTTGCGCTTCGGTCCATCTCCTGATTACCCCAAACCCCCTTATTACTTTTGCTGGCCCTACATCAACTCTTGTCGGTAGCATGCACCACTTCATCCCTTATCGTCTCTCGGTCTTCATGGACCTGGGTGGAGAGCGTAGTATTTTACCACCTCACCCAGAGAGATCCAGATTCTTCAGCTCTTTCTTATCGCTGTTTAAGTATCTGCCTTGATGGTCTTATAATCAACCAGAATAGTACCAATATTCTCTCCGTCCTTCATTGTCAATGGTATTAATGACCTGTCTGCCTACCTGTCAGTCTGTCTGTCACATGCACTTTTCTCACAAACAACTGCTCTTGTTTACATGAAATTGGGTGTGAAGGTGAAAACTGTGAATCCACACACATGAGGCTGAGGTGTAACATCGTTCCACACTGAGTGAGTGAGTTCAAGAAGGTCCCCATAAATGCGAATAGGGGTGTAAACTGTTTTTCACACACAACCCTTCTGAGAAGCTACTCAACGGAAAAATCTTACAAAAATCGCAAAAACTGCCACTATATGATATTTAGGAATGAGAGAGGAAGGGGGAAGTGGGTGAATTTCCCCATGCCTTATATAAAGGAGCACTTAACATCTGGGAGCTGCTTCGGTCACGCTTCTTCCAGGGCAGAGGTGACGCAGCATCTGACAATTTGCCTCTGCCCGGGGAGGAGACCATAAAGTCGTCTTTACCTCCTATTTTTAAAATTTGGGTGCTAAGCCCTAAACAACGTGGACCAAAAGAAAACAGGGAGTAAGTTGCTCCTCATTTAGTCCGGTCCACATCAAGTGGATGCGGACTTAGGACCCCGCAATCCGTAAAAAAATACGCTTTCTCTTTGTTTCTATCTATCTATTATATCTACTACACTGCGCAATTGAGCAGCTCCTTGATCTGGACCAGAATTTCAGGTGTACAAGTTTTTTTTTTCAAGAAAAACACGTCTTTTTTTATAGGTGCCAAAGAAAACTTTATTCAAAATGCTGGCCCTTGCTATCTTCACATTTTTTCCACCTATCCGGGAGTTTATGGTTACCGTGCCAATGAAATTGTTGATCTTTCGAGGCAAACTACGCCATTAAGCCATTTTCGGAAGTTTTCGTAAAAATCGGAGTGCTGCCTAGCGAGCGAGTAGCTCATCGATGAAAACAGATGATAGTTGGATGGGGCCAGGTCTGGAAAATAAGCGGATTGGGGTAGTATCTCCCAGTTGAGCGTTTCTAAGTAGTTTCGAACTCGTTTCGACGTGTACGACGGAGCATTATCAAGGGGGAAGATCGGCTTTTCATGTCTTTGTTGATATTCCGGCCGTTTTCATTCAAAGCACGATGCAATTTGATTAATTGTTGGTGATAACGATAGGCATAAACAGTTTCGCCACGTTTCAACAGTTCATAATAGACAATATGCCGCTGATCCTACCAAACGAATAGTATCGTCTTCCGTCTTGCAGAAGATGTCGCTGGTTGACCGGCATCAACCCACGATTTTTTTCGTTTAGGATTCTCATAGTAAATTAATTTTTTGTCGCCAGTCACAATCCGATGCAAAAACATCTTTGTTGTGTCTGGCCAGCAAGATTTCGCATGTGTTTTGGCACCGCTCAATCTGCCAATCGTTGAATTCATGCGGCACCCATTTTCCGATCTTTTGAGCCTTACCCATTGCACGAAAATACATGGAAACGGTCAGAGACGCCTAATGGCTCGGTGAGCATTTTCTGCATTTGAGTATCGTCCTCGTCCAAAAGAGCCTCCAATTCGTGGTCCATAACTTTCCCGGGCCGATTTTCACGCTCCTTGTCATTCAGATGGAAATCGCCATCTTTGAACCGATGAAACCAGTCTCGGCACGTTGTTTCCGATAGAGCATTAGCAGCCGTAGGCCTTCACAAGCATTCAATGCAATTCAGCGGCTGATTTCTTCAAATTGAAGCAAAAAAGCAGAGCCTCTCGCAAGTGCTTTTTGCCGGGAACAAAACTGGACATGATTATTGAAGAGGAAAAATATGTTTTTGCATGAAATTGCTGATGATATGCACTGACAATTGTTGACAAATGTCGAGTTTGATACGCTCACTGACGCCATCTGCGAGCCAACAACGGATTTAAGCTTGTACACCTGGTATGGTGGTTCAACTAACTCAAAAGTTATCTACTGTTTTCAAAACGCTGAATGTATCCTTAATCTTCTACTTATCGGCGACTACTTTTCAGTCATGTTTACTAGTGGATAAAGGTTAAAAGTATCTGGAACATATAACCGAGTACATTTTTCGGTATTTTTCGGTGATTCAAATTATAAAATCGCCTCCATTTTCCGTTTTAAATATGGCTTGCATCTATCTAGAGGAAGGTTAGATGAGCGATTTAGCTGGGGTACAGGTTGAGTTGTCACCATAACACTTTGAAGTTTCCCAACCATCCAAATAACATAAAGATATGCTAATTACCGACTGTCATGAGCTTGGATACACTTGTACTCAGCACATTCTTTCCAACAAATTCAAACTGAATAGAGTCAAACACTAGTCATGACCAAAATTCGATTCAATAGTCAGAGCGCAAAGCAGAAAGTAGGTTGAACCGCAAACGACCGCTATGCATGAATACCACTAAAACACCACGAGGCGACCATTACTAGGAGCTGTGGTATGCAAAAAAGAACATCCACTTTGACTACGGATCCAATTTCCCATCAATTCTGCTTTCATGCTCATATCCTTTCTGCTCGAAAAAATCAGTAATGCTGGATTCGCCACGGCTAAATGCTTATATCAAGGAATTCATCCAGCGTCCTTTGATGTGGATAGGAAACTAACGTCTACCAATTTACAATTGTTTTCGTTCGTTCCGGTCTCTGTTCATTTTTCCCTTTTTGGCCATAATCTACAACGATTATGTTTCCCTCTACACGAACTGCATTCGAAAGTTAACGATTCAATTTAGCACATAAAATCATTTTCTTCATGGCTGATTTTCTTCGGGAACCAATTACTCGCAGGACCATGAATCGAAAATTTTATGCTATCCCAGAAAATTCCGGGAATTGGTCGATTCCGGGTATGCGCCTTTCCGTCCGCCCAGGCGACTGTTGATTTGCCGGCCAAGTGAATGCAAGAAGCTGAAATAAATTTTTGGTATCGCTATCTTCTAACTCTATGCTCGATACTTCCTCATACCCGCACAGGCTCTCATCCTTCCCATCCCACTGAGCCCGAGATAACTGATGTGGTTTATTTAAATGCCGGCCACATACACTGGCTGCGGGTAGGTCAAAACATTTCATAAAATGGCATCCGATTTCGTATAAAGAGGAAGTAAATGGGCTCGTTTTCAACCTTTGACCCTATTTCACAAACAGACCACGTACTCGAGCCTGCGAAGTCTTTGATCAAGCAATTTGTGGCCATCGACAGACTTCTTAAATTTCAGACAACGTTTTATCTTAATGCAGAGCACCTGTATCTGCGTCTCGAATCGCAATCCAGAACCTTGGGGACTGTATAGTTCTCGATGTAACCGTACAATGGTGACATAATGGTTGTCGTTTCAGTGGGAAAATGATTCAGCTGAAAAAGCTGTCAGTAGATAGAGGGAAATTTTTGTTCATGGCATGGTCAGAATTCATCATTAGTTGGCAAATGGAGGGAAAGGGGTCTCTATAGCCATTCCTGCTCCTGCCTTGTTGGTTTCAAATATTTCCAGACAAGTTTTTGTTCGATGGTTCAGCATAAAAGGAGACTTTGATTAATGACACTCTCTTGGAAGATTCTGATCTTGAACTGAATCATTGGTTAAGATAGAAGTACTAGTAGAATCTAAATATGGAGCAACATAATTGGATTTCTATCACACTAATTGGAACCATCATCCTCTATTCCATTAAAATATGTACATTGAATTGTAAAGGTTTGGCAAAGGACTGCAATTACACTTTTATTATGCCATCTCTGAAGTAAGAAAATATACCTATGTAACCAGTGCAGTATATATGTCACAACAGTGAGTGCTAAGATTGGGTTAGGTAGTATTCAAACTGAGAACGTCAAGTGTGGGATCCCTTCACAAGAATATTCCACTCTTCTTCAACTGTTTAATAAAGGTGACCTCTAATCTATGCCGAAGCCAGAAATTGACATTTCGTGAGGCGAGAGTTAACATATGCACTCATTCATCGGTATCTGACATGTATGTACTGAATTCATAAATGAAGATAATATTGTAGGAAAAAACTGGAAAATGTAACAACAAGAATTTCATAAAACGAACCAAAAAGCTAACAAGAAAGACAGGAATAGAATAAAGACTGGAAAAACCAGTCTCAAGGAAGTCACTGGTTGATATTATGCCTGCATCATACGTTGCAGCCTTGAGAAATTCTTTCGAAAAGAGCTTACTGCGAGTGATTCGGAAACGTCGGAATACCCTGGGAGTCCTTGGAGATGTCCTGAAACTCGCCGGTGTCAAGCTGGTAGGTTGTCAGATAAACATAGGCTAGCTAGGGGTCCACCTAACTCCGCCATGCTATTAACATAGTATGCTGGTCCCAAGCCCAGGTAAAGGAGGAGGGTTTGAGGCAACGTACTCTGTACTATCCTCAGTAAAACAAAAATAAAATGCGGGGGGGAAAGAGATAAATAGAGTATAGTTGGAGTTATTCTACTATGCTAAATCCTACCTGATCTCTCTTGGTGACAGGCCCCGCGACAGGTCGACCAAGAAAATGCATAGAATGTCGTTACAAACATGATGATCGGATTGAGTCACAAGCCTTGGAGAAATGCTAGGGCGTCCACCTCAGTCGACGTGGCCCCGGTCCTGTCGAGAAATGGGCAAGGGTTCTTGACGCATGGACGGCGTCAGGACGTAAGCAAGTTAGTCCGCACACAACGAACAAAACAAATACGTGTCTGCACGCTAAATGTTGGTACCCTAACTGGAAAGACCGAGGAACTCGCAAGAGCCCTTTGGAAAAGGTGCATTGACATCTGCGCTCTGCAAGAAACCCGATGGTCTGGTGCCAAAAGCTGCGACATTGAACGCGAAGGTGGTAAAAATGGCTACAAACTTCTCTATTTTGGTAACCCACACACTCAATATGGTGTTGGCATTGCCATTTCAGAGGGTTTCCGTGATGCCATTAAAGAAGTCGAACGATTTGATGATCGGCTGATGAAGCTCAACATTATATCAGCTGATCACACTATTCACTTCTTCACCGCGTATGCACCACAAACGGGTCGACCTGATGCCGAGAAAGATGCCTTCTGGCAACTTCTCGATGAAAAGACTTGTCACGTGCCTGCTGCTTACATAATCATTGCCGGCGACCTTAATGGTCATGTGGGTGAAAAGGCAGACGGTAACAGGTGCCATGGGGGAAAGGGGTTCGGAGCGCACAATGAAGGTGGCGAGCGTATAATCGATTTTGCGGACACCCATGATCTTGTACTTATGAATACATGGTTCATCAAACGATTGTCTTACCTTCCCACATTTTATAGTGGGAACAATAAAACGCAAATCGACTATATTCTCATAGGACGCCAACATTTTATCACTGTCACTGATTGCAAAGTCATTCCCTATGAGACCATCGCACCTCAACATCGGCCGTTGATTGCCGTCCTGCGAATTAAGCCACCAATAAAACAGCGTAAGGAACGCACTGGCCCGCCGCGCATTAAATGGTGGCGATTTGGTGAGGAGAAAGAAGAAACGGTCTCACTCATACGATTGCCAACCATTACGAATGTGGAAGAATCATGGAACCAAATGAAAAACACGATCCACAAAGCGGCCTCTGCAACCCTCGGGGTCACCAAGCCGGGTAAGCGGTACATCAACCGAGATACCTGGCTTTGGAATGATGATGTTGAAATGAAGGTCCGTGAAAAGAAACGCCTCTACCACAAATTTCTCGACGATCAAACGCCTGCTAATTGGCAAATTTATAAGAATGCCAACCGGGAAGCAAAGAAAGCGGTCGCTGTCACCCGAGCGAACCATTTCAAAAATCTTTACGATAAACTGGACACTCGGGATGGCGAGAGAGATCTGTATCGACTTGCTAAAAGCCGTGATGAACGCACACAGGATATCAAACACTTCTGTTGTGTTAATGACGGTACTTTGCTTACCAACCGTCGAGCCGCAACGGATAGATGGCGAGAATACTTCAAGCAGATTTCAACTGAAGAATTTGCTCATCCTCCACTTCCACAATCATTGCCGACATTTGGAGCAGTTCCACCAGTCAGCGCAACTGAAGTCGAGGAGGCAATAAAACAAATGAAATCGGGGAAAGCAACAGGACCTGACGACATCGCATCTGAGCTCTGGAAAGCGAAGAGCTGGAACCCAACACTGTGGCTCAGTGAATTCTTTAACCGGGTTATTCAGGAAGGAAGAACACCATCTGACTGGCAAGAAAGTACCACTGTTCCAATATGGAAAAAGAAAGGTAGCCCAGCAGAATGTTCAAATTACCGTCCGATCCGGTTACTTTCCCATACCATGAAGATTTTTGAACGCATTCTTGACAACTGTATTCGTGAAATCGTTGAAATAACCGTGAATGAAGCCGGATTTGTCAAGAACTGCGGAACTACTGACGCAATACACGCTGCGCGGTTACTCATGGAGAAACACCGTGAGAAGCATCGCCCTCTTTACATTGCCTTTCTGGATCTAGAGAAAGCGTTTGACCGTGTACCACACGAACTTATCTGGTATGCTTTACGACAACACTTCGTGCCAGAAGAACTCGTGCGCTGGGTTCAATTGCTCTACCATGATCCAAAAAGTAAAGTTCGAAGTATGGCGGGTGTATCAAAACCGTTTCGTGTCTCTGTTGGAGTTCATCAAGGAAGTGCCATCTCACCACTCCTCTTTGTCCTTGTTATGGACACCGTCACACGGGATATCCAACGTCCAGCGCCCTACACACTGCTTTATGCAGATGATGTTTTCCTAGTATCTGATAGCAAAAATGATCTCGAACAACTTGTTCAAAAATCGAATGATCGCCTCATGCAACACGGTCTCAGATTGAATTTAAACAAAACTGAATTTTTGACGACCGATCCCCATGAAACAGGCACAATCACTGTCAGCGGCAGTGATCTGCCCAGAACTGAGCGATTTAAATACCTCGGGTCAACGCTATCAGCCAATGGAGAACTGCGTTATGAAATTGCTTCACGCATTAACGCAACCTGGATGGCCACAACTGGTGTCCTTTGTGATCGACGTATCAACGAACGTCTCAAATCTAAAATTTACCGCAATGTCGTCCGTCCAGTCGCTCTCTATGGCTCGGAGTGTTGGCCGACCATAAAACACAATGAACGGCGTCTTGCGGTAATGGAGACGAAGATGCTACGTTGGACTAGTGGCGTCACACGTTTAGATCACATCGGAAATGAGGATATCCGCGATCGTTATGGGGTTGCACCGATCGTAGAAAAGTTGCGAGAGAGGCGTCTTCGATGGTATGGTCACGCAGTTCGTGCAAACGATAATTCACTTGCCAAGATTGGTCTGAACATCGAAGTCGATGGTAAACGACCAAAAGGCAGACCTAAGCAACGGTGGCTTGATACGCTGGATGGGGATTTGAATGCCTCGAGATTGCACCCAGATCAGGCATTCGATAGAGCCAAATGGCGAAGCCGATCACGACGAGCCGACCCCGCTTGTGAACGGGACAAAGGCTGAAGAAAAAGAAGAAAAAGAAGAAGCTAGGGGTCCACCTATTCCTGACTATTGCGGCCCATTTCTTTCCTGGTATAAATTCCGCGGGGAATAAACGAACCAGAACTAGAAGATAATAGGGAAGGAGAAAGAGCAAGCTCAGTATCTATCAGACACAAAAAAAAAGTCTCAAAAAATGATACGACTACTTGCGCGAAGACGGAAATATTCTACGTGCTCTATTCTGAAAGGAAGCCAAAAGACGGCCATTGAACCTGGGCAGATGGCTTTGGCCCTTGCCAGATGTAAAGTGGAAAAAGGCTTATTTGAAAATGCGCGACGGTTCTGAAGCACATACAATGTTCAGCTTTCCTCTGTCAGCAAAGCGTGAAAAATGGGCCAATAGAACTCTAATAGCAACTAGATCACATTTCCATTCATAGACAAACATGAACAGTAGGAAAGAGAGTAGTATCTTGAATTTCCATGGCAAAATTTGAACAATCAAGCGCTCCCTCGACCGCCAAAATTCATAATTGGACAAATACTCGAATTCAGAACTAAAATTCCAATTTCATTTCATCCTTATTCACGTCAATGAGCCCAACGAAAATCAATCCACTCTAAAGTTTCGCTGCTTCATTACTTAAAGATATTCATGGTACCAATACCCGGTGAAGACAAACCGGCTCCCTCAAATTTTAAGCCCATCTAAAGATCTCATTGAAACCTAGGCATTGCTCAGAGTTACCTCCATATCCTTAATCAATCCACAGTCTGACGTGGATTTCAAATAGCAAGCATCTCCAACCAACTTGTATTTGACAGTTCTTTAGACAATCGCTCGTAAGACACACGCAGTTAAAAAATTTGGGTAGTTTCATTCGAAAATCACCATACATTTTTGTTTAAGGACGTGAGGGAGTTCTGAGTTCGCCAACCACCTGAGGGCAGACTGGACTAATTGGAAAGTGACTTCCCTCAACTGTTGCTGGTCCACGAAACTCCCTTCTCTCAATTTTATTGACGTGTTACGAATTGTACATAAGGGGACAAGCAGCACCTAGTGACCACTCTGATCCCAGGGCTGAAATAGGGCAGCGTCTGATGATCACCACATCGGTGACTTTTTCGTATATGTCTTTTCGTGCCAGAGTCATTTTCCTCAGTTATACCTATAGTTTCAAATGACTC
Organism: Hermetia illucens; assembly: GCF_905115235.1. NCBI lineage: Eukaryota > Metazoa > Arthropoda > Insecta > Diptera > Stratiomyidae > Hermetia > Hermetia illucens. The sequence continues at coordinate 164,486,032 of NC_051850.1, forward strand.
ACTATCCTACTTTGCGCTTATTCCCTTTCAAATTCCTCTTCCCTATGTCGCTCATTTTCCTGGAGACTAGACTACGATCTGAACCACGCTAATAGTATCACCCTTTATATGAATTTGCTTCACAAAACCTTTTAATTGTAGACCTATCTGGTCCGCAAGAAGGAAAAGGCTATTGATATTGTCCCCGCTTTCCCTTTTTTTATCTCAGCGACAATGTCCCGCCACAAGCCATTTCAAATTGTCCAAGAAGGATTCACTTATTCGCGGAGTTAAAAAATTGTATTGGTATGTAAAGTTGGGAGCAGATAGTAACTAACGATAAAAACCTTAATTTTTACCCTTGAGAAAAACAAACAAAAAGCCGGAGAAAGGACGGGGACAAGACCTTCGCGTCTGCTCATTAAGATGAAATAGGAAAAGAGCTTTGCCGAAGTCCTGTGCGAGATCCGCTATAAGGTCAAGGTAGAAAACAATCGAGTGGATATGAAAAGTAAACTGGCGCATGTCTAGTTGAATCAGATTTAAAAGCAATCAAGAAGTCTACTTTCGGTGAGGCTGTCAAAGGGCGAGATCTTAATTGGCCAACAAAAGTCAAGAAGCTAGTATGTCCAGAGGCAATGAGTAACCGAAATGGCCTTATTTTTGTAAACTCCAAGGCGAAAAACTTAATGCCGTGGAAGTTTCCAACCAATAAGCCACAGGAAAAAGAATAATTTGGGAAATGTATAGGTTATGAGGACGAACACTGAAGGGATTGTGGCACGGCGTATGAGATTATTGCTTGGTATGGTCATCTAACAGGGACAGGGTGGAACTAGAAAGGGCTAGGGTGCGGTTCACGAGTTCTAGCACAGGTTACTACCGGCGACCTAGTGTTAAGAGTGTAAAGTGTGTAAAGAGTGCGGAAACAGGCACTTAGCCTCATGTCTTCTCACCTCATCTAGTATCGATGTCATCTCGGTGTCGAGCAGCACCCGACTTCAGTTTCAGTCTTAAGGACGAAGAGATGAACTTATTTAGACTTGATGTTTAGACATAATGCTTTTCAGCGTGATCTAATACCAAACGAGACGAAACCAAACTTTCAACGCAAGGTTGATAAACCTTCCTCCAAGCTCCTCCTTGTACAAAAGACTCGCCTTCGTTTTTTTTTTTCATCGCCTCTAAGTTGTTTCAGAGGAAAACAGTTGGCCACGATATTCTCTCAATTTCCTCCTCCGCTCTGTATGTGACGATCCTCGGGCACTATGTTGGGTAATATGTAGAATCGACACTCCCAAAGCAATAAAAATAAGCACGGTAACTTCCGTGTCTGCTTAGGAATTAAGCTATCTTTACCATGCCTATGTTTAATCCATTTTGAGACGTCTGGGGTAATCCTGTGAGTCCAGCGTCCGTTAGGTGAATCATGCTATTTGTTTTGCCACTGCAAAGTAGCTTCACTTCATGCTAGTTGCCGATAATAGGTGCCGGATTCGGCGGTTGCATATGATGGGTTATAGAAGCGTCGACCATGCCTGCTATCACATATGCTGCTTCATCTGATGTTGCACGGCAAGCGCATGAGGTCTGCAATGCATGGGGCTACGTTTTTCCTCCTATTTGCTTTACATTTGAATGTCGATGCCTACACGGGGGCTACTTAAAGCAAAATAGAGCTGACAGCTTTACCTCGGGCCACCTACATCGGTATCATTTTTGCCAACAAAGTAGCAACTCTGGAAGCCTTTCGGGCTAAATTTTCGAAATGTGGCTTGAATTTCAGTACTTGGTTAATAATCATGATTCTTAGGCATTTAAGCGTTGGCTACGAAGATATGATCTATTTGCGAATCTTGACCTTCACCGATGCTTCTTTCTCTTCATGTCAAAAACTACCTCGGTTTTATATTCTGCGAGCGTGCGATCAGCAGCTTCTAGCGAAGATCTGATTTCAAAAATTGCCCCGTATGTCAGGACCTCAACCTCCTTAATATCTCGCGCCATGATAGTTGCTCCGATGTCGTCCGCGAAGCCAATGACGCTCCCCCTTTCTGCAGCTGTAACTAAAAAATTCCATCATATCTTATTTTCTACAGGAGAGGACCGAATTGTAACACAATAACCTCCCCTAGAGGAATTCTATGTATGTATATGTACACCAGGTATTTGGGAACACCTAATTTGACTAAAACCGAAATTATTTTGCCTCATGTTACGGTGTTCAAGGCGTTCTTCACACCGAGAGTAACTATCTTTGCAAGATTGATTGCCCTCCATTACTTCCTTCCTAATTTTCGTCACCGTACTGATCGCATTTTGGAGTCCGTATTGCCTATCTGAGAGACCACTCTCCCTTCCTGTGATCGTTACAAGACATCTACAATTTTTTTTTTCTTCAGCCTTTGTCCCGTTCACAAGCGAGGTCGGCTTGTCGTGATCCGCTTCGCCATTTGGCTCTATCGAATGCCTGATCTGGGTGCAATCTCGAGGCTTTCAAATCCCCATCCAGCGTATCAAGCCACCGTTGCTTAGGTCTGCCTTTTGGTCGTTTACCATCGACTTCGATGTTCAGACCAATCTTGGCAAGTGAATTCTCGTTTGCACGAATTGCGTGACCATACCATCGAAGACGCCTGTCTCGCAACTTTTCCACGATCGGTGCAACCCCATAACGATCGCGGATATCCTCATTTCCGATGTGATCTAAACGTGTGACGCCACTAGTCCAACGTAGCATCTTCGTCTCCATTACCGCAAAGCGCCGTTCATTGTCTTTTATGGTCGGCCAACACTCAGAACCATAGAGAGCGACTGGACGGACGACATTGCGGTAAATTTTAGATTTGAGACGTTCGTTGATACGTCGATCACAAAGGACACCAGTTGTGGAACGCCACTTCATCCAGGTTGCGTTAATGCGTGAAGCAATTTCATAACGCAGCTCTCCATTGGCTGATAGCGTTGACCCGAGGTATTTAAATCGCTCAGTTCTGGGCAGATCACTGCCGCTGACAGTGATTGTGCCTGTTTCATGGGGATCGGTCGTCAAAAATTCAGTTTTGTTTAAATTCAATCTAAGACCGTGTTGCATGAGGCGATCATTTCATTTTTGAACAAGTTGCTCGAGATGATTTTTGCTATCAGATGCTAGGAAAACATCATCTGCATAAAGCAGTGTGTAGGGCGCTGGACGTTGGATATCCCTTGTGACGGTGTCCTTCACAAAGCAAAGAACCGTTCTTGCCATTAACACAACAGAAGTATTCGATATCCTGTGTGCGTTCATTACGGCTTTTAGCAAGTCGATACAGATCTCTCTCGCCATCCCGAGTGTCCAGTTTATCGTAGAGATTTTTGAAATGGTTCGCTCGGGTGACAGCGACCGGTTTCTTTGCTTCCCGGTTGGCATTCTCATAAATTTGCCAATTAGCAAGCGTTTTATCGTCGAGAAATTTGTGGTAGAGGCGTTTCTTTTCATGGACCTTCATTTCAACATCATCATTCCAAAGCCAAGTATCTCGGTTGATGTACCGCTTACCCGGCTTGGTGACCCCGAGGGTTGCAGAGGCCGCTTTGTGGATCGTGTCTTTCATTAGGTTCCATGATTCTTCCACATTCGTAATGGTTGGCAAATCGTATGAGTGAGACCGTTTCTTCTTTCTTCTCACCAAATCGCCACCATTTAATGCGCGGCGGGCCAGTGCGTTCCTCACGCTGTTTTATCAGTGGCTTAATTCGCAAGGCGGCAATCAACGGCCGACGTTAAGGTGCGATGGTCTGATAGGGAACGACTTTGCAATCGGTGACAGTGGTAAAATGTGGGCGTCTTATGAGAATATAGTCGATTTGCGTTTTATAGTGGGAAGATGAGACAATCGTTTGATGAACCATGTATTCATAAGTACAAGGTCATGGGTGTCCGCAAAATCGATTATATGCTCGCCACCCTCATTGCGCGCTCCGAACCCCTTTCCCCCATGGCACCTGTTACCGTCTGCCTTTTCACCCACATGACCATTAAGGTCGCCGGTAATGATTATGTAATCGTCAGCAGGCACGTGACAAGTCTTTTCATCGAAAAGTTGCCAGAAGGCATCTTTCTCAGCATCAGGTTGACCTGTCTGTGGTGCATACGCGGTGAAGAAGTGAATGGTGCGATCAGCTGATATAATGGTGAGCTTCATCAGCCGATCATCAAATCGTTCGACTTCTTTAATGGCATCACGGAAACCCTCTGAGATGGCAATGCCAACACCATATTGAGTGTGTAGGCTACCAAAATAGAGAAGTTTGTAGCCATTTTGACCGCGTTCGCGTTCAATGTCGCAGCTTTTGGCACCAAACCATCGGGTTTCTTGCAGAGCGCAGATATCAATGCGCCTTTTCCGAAAGGCTCTTGCGAGTTCCTCGGTCTTTCCAGTTAGGGTACCAACATTTAGCGTGCAGACACGTATTTGTTTTGTTCGTTGTGTGCGGACTAACTTGCTTACGTCCTGACGCCGTCCATGCGTCCAGAACCCTTGCCCATTTCTCGACAGGACCGGGGCCCGTCCTGCCGCGTCGACTGAGGTGGACCCCCTAGCATTTCTCCGAGGCTTGTGACTCAATCCGATCATCCTGTTTGTAACGACATTGTATGTATTTTCTTGGTCGACCTGTCGCGGGGCCTGTCACCAAGAGAGATCAGGTAGGATTTAGCATAGTAGGATAACTCCAACTATACTCTATTTATCTCTTTCCCTGATCTCAGCATTTTATTTTTGCTTTACTGATGATAGTACAGAGTACGTTGCCTCAAACCCTCCTCCTTTACCTGAGCTTGGGACCAGCATACTATGTTAACAGCATGGCGAGTTTACAAGGCATCTACAATAGTATTGAGATCAATTGCAAATGTTTTGGGACCCTGCCTTTAGCAAGAGGGGGCTTCTAAGGAGCGCGCCACATTCTGTTCTGTTGTATATCAAACTTCGAAGGTACGAACCGATGCAACTAGTAAAGAGATGTGCTGTCGTTTTGAGCCAATGTCGAGTAGGGGAGACTCGCTGGTGACGTCTGCATACTATATCGTTTCAGATCTGGCTGCGATAATTATTGAAGGAGTGACCCTCATCGCTCTCTAATCTAAGACCTGTTTTCGTTCCACAGAGAATGGAATGGAATCCCTCAGCAACTCTATGTAGACACAAAGTATCTCTCTCTGCACAATATTGTCATAGAGATGGAGAGAAGTGCTGGAAGATGTAGCCGTCTTCCATATCACGTTCGTGTTTTTCTCCATGCGAAAGAAATTGACTTCTACTAGTGGAGAGAGGAAGGTGGGAGTTCTCTTAACTCGCAAGTCTCTTGTTCTCCTCCCCTGCCTCTGGTTTATATTATGTATTCCTGATCAATCATGGTAACTTTATTTTCCCCAAGATACGTACATAGCCACCTTAATCTTTTGGCTTGACAGCAAAATATAAGGCACCAGAGCCGGTCGTTTTCCAGATTCGTATTCTACTTTGTTTGGATTTCTGCATTTTTGCGGGAACATCCTCTAAGGACGATAAGTGCGTAATGTGAAAGTGGTTCTGAAAGTCATTTGCACATTAAACTTTTCTCGAAATTGCTGTCAAACAAGTAGAAGTGCATTAAAAATGATTTGGCCTTAGACATACAAAGAAACTCCGGAAGAAATCCCTATAGCAATTATTAGCCAAACGATTGCAAGCATCCTCATTTATTTCTGGCTATGAAATACAGACAGTAAAACCTGATATTTACTATCAATTTCAGTCTACATATACTTTCACAGAGCCTTATTTAGTCTGACCACCCTCATGCGACCAGAATATAGTGACCCATTCCATCCAATTATCGTTTTATTGGTACCTTTTTGTGAACGTCAAGTATCATTCAACTAGGGTGAATTTCGTTATTGAAAAGGCTCCTCTATCAGATTGGACTGCCGCATTGGATACCATGATGAGAGGCAACTCAAATTTAACCATTACCCAATTCGTGGCATTGAACGGCTTAAGGGGATTAGCTTGATTATTTAATCGCAGTATAAAAACCCACACGTCATCGAAGCCAAAGCCAACAGAATATATTTTTGGCTATGTTTAATTAAAATTACATTATGCGGCCAGATACTTCGTCCATTCAAACGTGCATGGAATGTGAAAAGGGGAGCGGCAGACCGCAAACAACTCAAAAATTCTGAGACGGGTTCATTGCTCAGCGACAAGTAAACCATGAAAAGGACACTAAGATGGTTCGTGTATGTGTCTCTAGAAGGAGGAAAACGAAGAGTAGAAACCAATCTGAATAAAGGATGGTTTTAAATCCTTATTGGTGCTTTATAAATAAAGATTTCTCAAGAGCACTTGGTCCGGGTACGGAGTACAGAATAAGGAGTAGCAATGAACTTGCATAGGAAATCTTATTGTATTGGAAATCCTTTTCAGTCCGGGATAATGTCGGAGGATCGTACATCTCTATCGACTGGCCACAAAAGAAAAGTTTCAAGCGTCATTTGCATCAATGACAAAAGGCATGTAGTGGAATTTATAGGCAGCTAGATAGAAGCAATCAAGTGGGGAACTTTGCAATGTGGCTTTGAATTAATCGTCTACAACCACTGGTGGCGTAGACATCCAGCTATTGTTCGGTAAATCTATTTTGTAACACCACAAAAATACTTGGCATGTCAAGATAAATGTATGAATGTTTTGTTTTCAAGGCATACTTGCTTTACAGGGTATACCACCTACAAATCCTTTCATAGCATTTTTCAGGTGGAACTATCGAATCTGAATCTGAATCTTTGTCCTGTTTAGAAGCAGAGTCAGCTCTTGCTATCAGATTTCTACATTAAATATAAAGTCTATTAATGCACGGAATGTATGAGCACCTATTATGCTTTGCTATACTAAAACATGGTTGCCATTACCCCCAAAAGAATGCCATCGTCCCCGAAATCTGCTTCAGCCCCAGCTCTTCATGCGAAGCCTCCACTCCTCTTCTATTGTTTTTTCCATCTATTTGTAGGCGGTCTATTTGCCAGCCACTCAATGATAGCCAGCAATGGAGCTATCGTTCTTTCTTACAGGATGACCCTTCTACTGCCATTTTCGCCCTTTAATTAATGTCTTCAGGTTCTCCTACATAGCATCACAGAGAGAACATTGGCCTTGATTTCATGTTGATGCCACCGCCGTTGAGGGGAAAGATGCTTCTAAAATAGCTGAGTTGTCCGACGCCCTCGATCTTCTGTTCATTAATACAAATAGGATGAGTGAAATGTCGCGTTAGGCTGAGAATCTTGCTTTTGGTGGTGTTTATCTTGAATTTGACTCTGCTTGGCTCCTTCCTCGAAGGGCAGAGCCATTTGACCAAAGTCTATGACTTGCTGAGAAAGCAGGCAAATGTCACCAAGATAGTCCTTGTGTTTGAAGACGAGGTTTTGGTCCATTGAAGCTCTCCTCGCCACCAAAATAAAACAGTTCGCAAAACGTCACCTTAAACATGGGGAAATAATATCTACGGCAGGATACAACTCTGACGGACCCCGCTTTGGACTTAACTTTCCACCGACATTTTAAGCTATTATATATCGTCAAGCTAATAGCTACTAGTTTATCCGGAATCCTCTTCTGCCTAGAACATTCCATATGCAGTCCCTTTCTCGAAATCTGTGAAGAGTAGGCAGTACGGAGGTCCGAATCCCACCCACTGTTCAAAAATGGTCCAGAGGGTGAGGTGGAAACCAAAAAATTCTTCGTCAATCAAAGTTTGAGATAATCTTGTATGTGCTTAAATCTAATGTAATGTAGTGTAAGCTTTTATCTTTGCTAGCTAGAAGGAAGAGTTTTGCAAGAGGACCGGCAGGTCCAGTGACTTTGCCTTCGTTCACTTTTGTTCGGTCTGAAACCATGGTGAAATGTTCCCCATATTAAGCTAGGTAACTCTTTGAAAGGGTGACCGTCTTGATTTGCCAATAGGGTTTAAGAAAGAAGATCTCCTTCTCCCTTCATACCCTTCTTTCCAGTTGTGGAGATGGGGTTCGAGGTTAAATCCCAATGAAAATAGCACCACTTTGGTGTCTACAAACGCGATAAGTTTTTAAAAGGATGAGGGAGGGGTGACCTTCCCCTTCCTATTGCATTCCGCTTATATCCTCTCTCCTTATCATAGTAGGATTGAAAGTTCAAACTTTACCATGGTGGCATACAAAAACAATTTCGAGGGGCCATAACTTTTAAGGGGAGGCACTTCCCCCATGCATGGTTTTGAAAATTCAACATTTACGGGAGAAATTATAAATCAACCAGCCATCAACTGCGTATTTTTTGCGTAGCATGCCCCATTGGACGATCCGATGCACAACTTTCTCCCTTGGCCAAAAGACCTGAAACGTGTTTGAAACTCGCCAAAAATTTCTGGAACACAAGAAACACGCCCATATATTGAAAAATTACTGGGCAACAGCATGCGTTGCTCAATTCTTCTTGACAGTGTATGGGCGCTTCAAGTTCAGCGAGACCTGAGAATGCGAAAGCACACGATTATTCCATACGATGAGGAGATATGCTGCTCACATACAGTTGCCCAACATCGACATGGATGATAAGGACAGGCTCATCCAATCCGCGCACCTTCAAAGCCGAAGATTTCCATCGAAGAGTGGGTGGTAATTGCTAGTTGGTTGCCTCAGATGAATAATTGGCCTTTCCTGAAGGCTCCCCTTGCACTCCAACTGGGCGCTACTGTGAATGAGGAGCCGACCGCTAAAGGCTTTGGCTGGACAATCGAGGGACTTTTAACCATCTGCAAACTCTTTCGTGATGCGATTTACAGTTCTGATCTCATTATCATTTGTAGCCGATTCTGCTTGCCTGTTGTCGGCACACGCTATGCGACACTTTTCGTCCGACTTTACACCCTTCGCTCGTCCATCTATTTACAAGTTTCGGTAGACAGACAGAACTTATGGTACCCTTCGAGGAGGCGGCCCAGTAATAATCAATATTCTCGTTCGAGCTGTTCAAGATATCTACCGTTCTCACTGTTTAACGATAACCGGATCCCCTATAATAGACTGTTGAACGTCAACTGACCTTGTTGCAGCCTCTGTATTCGAATAGAGTGCCATTGAGGAAGAAGAGGTGGAAGCTGTAGATCTCATCCTGACATTCAGGTCACCCATCATTATCGCAATGTCATCTTTAGAGAGTCAATACTAGATCAAGTTGCATTAACAAGGAGGATAGCTTTTTTGCACACTTCTCGCTCTATACTGAAATTTAGCTGTTAGTGTTCTCTCCGATTCGGTTTCAAGGACAGGAGGGCGTGCCTAGCAGCTGTGACAAGCATTTATCTGACATCAGAATCACGCCTACCTCGTAGGCTAGCCGCCAAAAGGAGAAGAGTGCTCACCATACCATCTTACCTCCCTTAACCCTGGGATGTGAAGCCTGCATCGCTAAACTTCTCATCGAAAACGGGGCTTCGATACCATTACAGAAGACCGTTCAGGCTTTCGATAATTCACAACCCACATTTTGATTCTTTTCAGTCGCCTTTCATGAAAAGCAGGAAATACTTTGGGGAGGGGGGGGATAATAGAGTCCGCAGCTCTGGAGTTTGCGGCACCTACTCCCTCAAATATCTAGGAGGTACATGGACCTTCAGAATACAGTAATCCTACCCTCCTCTCTCACACAAATGCACTTATTTAATCCCACTAAATTTCTCATATTGCCAATTTTAATTTGCCTCTTATCAGCCTTTCCACCGATAGAGAGAGCCTTGGCTCTCCGGATACATATTTTCCAGCTACCTTGGACCAAAATGTTCCCCTTTAAAGTATTGATCTGTTTTCCGGGCACTCACGTTTGCATCCAGGCTCCACTTCCATGTTTTTCTTAACTTGTTAATAGGAAGGACCATGGTCATATACCTGATGAATGGGCTTGATTCAGTGCTAGATTTTCGGATTTTCATTTCATTTTAGTGATTAGGTCTCCTAGGCAAGCCAAGCTCTGACGCAGCAGGGCAGTTTTCGCGTTTGGGTTCTGAATTCAACTTTCGACCTATTGACCCTGACTGTTACTCTGATTTCCGACAGAATGGGCATATTGGAGCGATGGGTTGAGTACTTTGATGAACTACTGAACAACCAAAATATCTGCGAGTTGGAGGTCCCGCCAACTGAAGACGACGGACAAATGCTGTCATCACCACGCATACAATGAATAGAAGAAACTGTCCGTGCAAATTATCGGCTTTAAAATCATAAGTCGCCAGGAGCTGATGGAATTACAGCCGAATTGGTTAAATATAGAGGAAACCAATTCGACCAAGTGGTTCATCAACTGATGCTAAAGGTGGGGCACAGCAGATCAATGCCTGATGACTGGCAACGAGGCATTATCTGTGTCATACATAAAAAGGGGGATATCACGTGCAGCAATTATAGAGGTATCATGTTGTTAAGTACCATCTATAAGATATTCTCCACTATCTTGCTAGGCCGGATAGCCCCATATGCCCAGAACATCATTGGCCCATACCAAAGAGGCTTCAATTCAGGCAAATCAGCACATATAAGATTTTCTCTGTGCGGCAAGCGATGGAAAAGCTGTTGGAATATGGACATCAGTTGCATCATCTATTCATCGACTTTAAAGTCGCCTATGATAGCATAGCCAGAGTACAACTGTACACGGCTATGAGAGAATTCGGTATCCCGACGAAATTAATAAGACCGACTAGGCTGACCCTGACTAATGTACGAGGACAGATGAAAGCAGCAGGATCACTCGCAAGACCACTTGACATCAACAACGGTCTACGACAAGGGAATGCCCTATCATGCGTCCTCTTTAACCTGGCCCTCGAGAAAGTCATGCTGATGTAAATGGAAGAGGTACGATCCTCTTTAAGTCCACCCAATTACTGGCCTATGCTACGATATCGACATCATGGGAAGAACCACCCGAGACGTACAAACTGCCTTCATCCAGATCGAGAAGGCGGTAATCGGCGCGAAATCTTGGGGTGCACATCAATGAAGGCAAAACAAGATATATGGTGGCAACGTCAGCACCGAAAACGAACCAGCCAACAACATCAAACCGCACTAGTCAAACAGGAAGAATAAGGATAGGAGAATACAACTTTGAGACCGTTGATAGTTTCTCCTATCTAGGGTCGAAAATCACAACCGATAATAGCTATGACGACGAAATCCGTGCACGATTGCTGGCAGCGAACGTAGCCTATTTCAGCTTACAAAAATTGTTCGTCTCCAAGCATCTCACCGCAGCGCCAAAGCTCTTACTATACAAAGCAATGATGTTGCCAGTCCTCACGAACTTTTGGCCGCGTTCGAGAGAACAATCCTCCGAAGAATTTTGGGCACCCTACACTACATGGGGATGGACGATTTCGTAGCCTACGTAACGACGAAATTTATAAGCGATAACATGCCCTTCAGGTTGTGCATGAACTCCAGCTCAATAAGTTACGGTGGGCGGGTCACTTAATCCGTATGGATGAGGATGTTCCAGCCCGGAAAGTCTATAAAGGCAATATCTATGGGAGAAAACGAAAACGAAGCAGACCCTGCCTGAGATGGAGCGATGGCGTAGATCACGACGCCAGACAGCTTTTAGGGATATCGAATTTGTGGACCTCGGCGCAAAAACGGGATGTCTGGAGTTCCTTATTAAGGTGGGCCTTGACCGGATAAAAAAAGCAGGAAAGTATTGTGCCTTGACATATAAAGATTTAACGGAGTCGTATATTGCTCAGACAATTACCGTACCCCTGAAATCGTGCGCGAGTGGTTTTTATATCGAATGCAGGCAAGTGCGGCCCATGGTCCGCGAAAGACTTTCGGCCAATCAACCTCATCTCTTTAGTTTTAAGGACCCTAGAGCGCGTCATTGACATTCACTTAAGGAATCATAGAAAATCCCCTGCCTCTAAATCACACTACGCCCGCAGCGCAGTTATTACACTACTAGCTAAATATATACCTTATCTCCTTTCCTGGATATTGAGGGATCAACAACATTGACATTGTGAGAACCAGAGCCATTAAGGGGATTCTAACCAAAGTAGGATTGGAGTGATGTCTTACACAATGGATAATAATAATAATCGTTGGCGCAACAATCCATATTGGATCAGTGCCTTGAAATTTATTAGAGCACTTCATTCATGACCGTAACGGTACACTACAGTAGACTGTAGGAGACAATGTGGTCAGCATTGTGCTCGCCCGAGATTATTACCCTGATTTCACTCAGGTACTCATTCACAGCTGAGTCGACTGGTATCCGACGTCAAATCAGGATACAAATCCCTCTACCACCAGCGAGATTTGAACCGCGACCCTCCGTACGACAGCCTTGTGCTCTAACCACTCAGCTATCCCGACACTACAATTAATAATATCTATACTAAAACCACGATAATTCAATCTGATCCGGGGAGCCACTTGACCAGATCTATGAGTAGGGGGGCGTTCCAAGTTGCCTTGAAATAAGAACATCTGCGATGGGGCTGCAAGGAGACGTGTCTAATAATGATTAGTAAATTTAACTTGTGTACCAGTTTTTACCGACTTTGCCACAGTGGGTTGTTGAGGTGGAGCTTGACCGGTTTTCGGGATTTCTCTTCAAGAGTAGGGCGTCAACAGGGTGGTTTTTTGTTGTTAGTCTGAGGTCCAATTCGTTTCGATATCGTTGGCAACCTCAGCTTAAAAATTTGTCACTTTTGCTGATCACTCAATTGAGAGTCCTTTCCTGGTACGGCCGCTGAAGTGACTTTTTGGGACCGTTTTACTAATAGGTTTGGTTCAGTTGATGACTGCGGTATTGAACGTCCAGATTTTCGAATTTGGACTATGTGCAGGGAACGACAGTGTGTGCATATGTCATTAACAGTTGCTGAACTCTACTGCTGAAAGCAAGGATGTTGGTACATCTGGCAGTGCATCCGCGGTATTCCATTCCGAGGGAAGTAAGGCGTGGATTTTATCAGATAACTCGGCTGTGATTTATAGTGCCTTTCCCGGCTTTCTAACGTTACTATAATCGACTGAAGAGCATATGGTAGGCGTCCCAACTACAGACTCCGTACTAACGACTCTGAAACTGTAGTGCCACCGAAACTTATAAATTGCAAGGGTTTCTTGTGAGCGGGAGAAGTGCTCTCCATGTATCACCTCTTGATTTTCTCTCAACCGTTTTGTTAGTCGTTTGTCCAAGTGGTTGGATGAGTATCTGTCACCGGCTCCATCATAATTATGTGGAAAATTTCGCTGATATACCGCGGTGACAGCGCTGCAACCGCTTCTATATATTCCTGTTGCGGGTCTATTCATACCTGGCAAAGCTTGCCTCTACTATTTAGAACCTATTTTACTATTCAGTGATGGTTTTCATTTGATTAATAAAACAAAGTTTAATTGTGGAAATTAACACTTCCATCTTGCAATGGTCATTATTGTTTGATTGGCAATAAACAGATCGATTTTATATACAATCCACAAAGGATAAATTACCCATAATTAATATAACTAACGCAGATGTTTAATTAACATCAAATATTTCGATTAATTTCCAGCAAGCATTTCATCTTAGAATTTAATCCCCACCTTATTGATGAGAATCGAGTGTTTTGCTAATTAATTTTATGTGAAAGTGCTTCATACGAGAAAATCGATTCTTTTCCCAGGACCTGTTCTCTGCTTTCTGTTGTTTCCCTCCTTATCAGTAAGCTACAATGGATTCGCCTGTCCACATATGGTTATAATCACCTCAAGGAGCTTGTGGTCTATTCCCAAAGGTGTTTCAATCTCACGTCGTTAATCGGATAACTAAAGTGTCCGATTTTACAAAGGAAGCAAGGGGATTCATCCGACGTAACACTTTGGCCTTCCGGACAAACTATAAGCAACGAATACCCCCAACAGGACACGCAGCCGCTAATTCTAATCTACGAGCTTTCTGCGCTTTTGTTGTTGTATTGTGTGCGAGAAAACAACGAACAGAATATGAGTCCTTGCGCTATTTTTTGTGCGATAAATTTAATTCCACTTTGACAGATTTGCGAGGATAATCCGTGTTTATTTTCTGTTTTTATATGAGAACGAAATTGAGTTTCAGTTTTTGCGCTCGACATGCCCGTCCATCGATACGCCTGAGTGGTCATTCGAGGCATTGCATGAAGTCGTAATAACTTTCCGTAATCCAATAACGACGCCAGCCTAAATTGGATCCTGGAGTCCTGCGACTCTAAGTCGAAAGGAATCGTAACAAAATGTCATGTGATGTATTTGAAAACACAAGCAATGGTATTGGATCTAAGTCTCGTTGGAACACAACCGTTCAACATATAAGCACAAGGAGGGAGGCATTTGTGGACATTTGGTGAGGATGTTTGCGACTGCAATTCTGGATGTCGTGAAACAAAAATATAATGGAATGCCTTCTCGCTGCAAATGGCCGGCCCGGATTTGAAAAACTATCTGTTTCCAGCTGGAGCAAGGGGGATTAGGGAGCGATGCTGAAAGGAGCGAATACATGAGTGAAGCGCAAAGTAAGTTATCTACTGTGCCCCGAAAATCAAATTACGGTCCCATGGAACAGTTTATCCGTTCCTGAGGAATAAAGATACGTTCCGACTTCTGGGAAGCCAGCGTCTATGAAAGCAGTGAAATTATCAGAGAAAAGAAAAATAGATCTCATATAAAATGAGTCGTGATGAATGGGTATTGAAAGCGAACTTTTGAAACAAGTATGAGAACAAATTGTATAATGTGAAATATATCCGATTGATTTGCTGAGTGAAGTTACTGGCTTTAGGTTAGATACAGGTCGAGAGAAGACTTCAGTGTCAATTTTCCTGAGAAATAGCTCTCATTCAATTTAGTGTCATCAGATCCAACTCTTGGCCTTTTGGTTTTAAATTTCATTGACGGATCAAATCTTTTATCCTCGAATTTTTCAACAGGTTAACCGAGATTTTTGTTGCTGTTACTTATAAAATAATCATTGCATTGGGAAATTCAGAAGGAACTCCTTCAAGGAATCATTTCGTTCCGTTTGTTCTGCGACGAGCGGATGGGAAATACTTTCCCTCATATGCAGGATTTCCTATTCTTCTACTTATCATCATCATCAACGGCGCAATAATCGGTATCCGGTCTAGGCCTGCCTTAATAAGGAACTCCAGACATATCGGTTTTTCGCCGAGGTCCACCAATGCGATATCCCCAAAAGCTGTCTCGCGTCCTGGCCTACACCATCGCTCCATCTTAGGCAGGGTCTGCCTCGTCTTCTTTTTCTACCATAGATATTGCCCTTATAGACTTTCTGGGCTGGATCATCCTCATCCATACGGATTAAGTGAGCCGCCCACCGTAACCTATTGAGCCGGATTTTATCCACAACCGGACGGTCATGGTATCGCTCTTAGATTTCGTTATTGTGTAGACTACGGAATCGTCCATCCTCATGTAGCGGGCCAAAAATTCTTCGGAGGATTCTTCTCTCGAACGCGGCCAAGAGTTCGCAATTTTTCTTGCTAAGAACCCAAGTTTCCGAGGAATACATGAGGACTGGCAAGATCATTGTCTTGTACAGTAAGAGCTTTGACCCTATGGTCGAGCGGAACAGTTTTTGTAAGCTGAAATAAGCTCTGTTGGCTACCAACAACCGTGTGCGGATTTCATCATCGTAGCTATTATCGGTTGTGATTTTCGACCCTAGATAGGAGAAATAATCAACGGTCTCAGAGTTGTATTCTCCTATCTTTATTCTTCCCGTTTGACCGGCGCAGTTTGCTGTTGTTGGTTGGTTGGTTTTCGGTGCTGACGTTGCCACCATATATTTTGTCTCGCCTAAATTGATGTGCAGCCCAAGATCTCGCGCCGCCTACTTAACTACCTTCAATACCTCCATTCCTCTACTTTCAATGTCTTCTTTATTCCAACATCCACTTATTTTAAAATATTAATTTTTAAAAATGATCATAGTTATTTTCTTTTCCATAACTTTGTTTACAAAAGCAAAACCCTCTTAACTTTCTACAGAACCCCAAAATTCTTTGAAAAATTTCAAGGTTAATATATAAATGTTCTAGCATTCCGAAAACCGTCATCAATTTTTTGGGGGTTGCTTGCACCTCGATTTGATCTATTACAAATTAGGAAATGCATTACTAATACTTGTTTCTGACTAAAGCGAAATATTGTGCATATGGATACTGGCATCCAGCGGTATCGCTGCTGGGTAGATCCCGGTTCGATGCAAAATGGCTGGGACGTTGCATTATTAGAGTAGAGAGAGAATTTCAGTTTGGAGTGGTGACGAGTGCAGTGCTCGTCGGTAATGTCAGAGGCGACTTTCTTAATGTCCAATCTTTTTTGCAAAGAAATCCAGCGCAATGGTAAGTATGCTTCATGCAAATTATATACACGAATCGTCTTAAATCAGTGTAACGTTAGACTTATTTCAAGTGTCTAGTAAATGAAGGCATGGAATACCAGCAGACTCGGAGAAAACATCATACGCTTAACTTGAGCGACTTGTGTTCGTATTTCACTAATCCGCGAAGTGTGAAGAGTCCGAAAAAACAAGCGGATACGTGGCAACCACTTATTTTGCCGATAAGGGGACGCGGTCCGTCGTGCCTCGCTGCTCGGCTGCATCAAGCAAGGAGTGGAAACAGAATGAAGTCTTAAGGGAAGAACTCGGAAAACGAAGCAGCAGAACTGCGAAAAAATACGAAGAGCTCGTCACCTGGTAGTTTGAAAGATGATAACAGCCTTATTTTTAGTGGTGGCCAGATGATTAGCAATAAGTCTGATTCAATAAGAAAATGTTTCCACTATCTTCACTTCTACGGCCAGCTGTATCATTTTCCTAGAGTTGGGGATTAGGAAATCAAATTTGTCAGCTAGCAACCTGCAAACCTCGAGTCTGCTTCTTACTGTCCAAAAGACTCAGGGGTCAAGCAGTGCATTGCAGGATAGCTTAACCCGGAATATAGCTAACTTGGACCAACCCATCTCTCTCTGAGAGTGGCCTGTCTTTCCTCTAGGGTGATGTGTGGTTTTCCAGGAAACAAGCCTCTATTCCCTGAACTTTTCGAGTTCAAAGACCGGTTGTTTCTTTGTCTGTGAAGTCGCTTACCAGCTCGACAAACTTCTTCTCCGAACGTGCCCGTGTTCTTTGAGAATGCAACATTGCTCAGTATGCAGCATCCTTCCGTTCCCTCGCTAGTTTACTTTTATCCTCAAACCAACCGTTACAACTTTTCCTGCGACTGGGGTCAAGTCTGTTTGTGATCGTATCAGTGATAACGTTCTTCAGGTGGCTGTGAAGATCATTTGTTGATGTTTCACTTCCAAGACCTCTGTTGACTGCGAATATTGTGGTTCGATTTTCCCCCGACAGGTACCACGCAGAGCTGTCCAGCGTCCGACTGAAGTGCGACTGAGCCAGATGAACAGCATAAAGGGCGGTAGATTCGATCACGATCACAAGGAGCATGGCTTTGAGAAAGCCCGGAAGAACTCAAAGCCAGTTCTCTAGGGGAGCAAGAGGGTAACCCCTATAAAATCATGACGCGACGATTAATTAAATTTAGCAAATTAAGTGCCCTACCCTTTTATTAAAAGTAGCAACTTGTCCAAAAATGGAATGATCGCCTCGTACAACACGGTCTCAGATTGAATCTAAACAAAACTGAATTTTTGATGACCGATCCCCATGAAGCAGCCACATTCACTGTCAGCGGCAGTGATCTACCCAGAACTGTGGGATTTAAATACCTCGGGTCAACGCTATCAGCCAATGAGTAACAGCAAAGTGGGCGTCCCAAAACTGGTGTTCTTTGTGATCGACGTGTCAACGAGCATCTCGAATCGAAAATCAACCGCAATGTCGTCCGTCCTGTCGCTCTTTATGGTTCTGAGTGTTGGCCGACTATCAAAGCCAATGAACGGCATCTTGTGGTAATGAAGACGAAGATATTGCATTGGACTAGTGGCGTGACACGGTGCGATCACATTCGAAATGAGGATATCCGCGATCGTTATGGAGTTGCACCGATTGGGGAAAAATTGCCAGAGAAGCGTCTTCGATGATATGGTCATGTAATTCGTGTTAACGAGAATTCACTTGCCAAGATTGGTCTGAATATCGAAGTCGATGGTAAACGACCAAAAGGCCAGCGAAACAACGGTGGCTTGATACGCTGGATGGGGATTTAAAAGTCTCGAGATTGCGCCCAGATTGGGCGTTCGATAGAGCTAAATAGTGAAACCGATCACGACGAGCCGACCCCGCTTGTGAATGGGACAAAGGCTGAAGAAAAAGAAGAAATCCCCGAGTCTGAACGAAATAAGGGAGAAGACCCTGAAGCTCCCCATGAAATCCAAACCGGACATATTCGATGAGTTGTCCAAAGCATGCAATTTTTTATAGACATTTGCATCACGTCTAGGACTCAATGGACTTCTGGAAAGGGCACTATTTTTCCGTGAGTCCCCCTTTGTTCGAAAGTACTTTAGGACGACTGTCCAGTTTCAACTTTCCCAATTTTTTTATGCTGAATTCAAGAATTTGCCTATTTTTATCAATTATTTGTTTTTCTTTGATCATCATCAACGGCTCAATAACCGGTATCTGGTCTAGGCCTACCTTAGTAAGAAACTGGAGACACTCCGGTTTTGCACCAAGGTCGACCAATTCGATATCACTAAAAGCTCTCTGGCGTTCTGACCTACGCCATCGATCTATCTCAGACAGGGTCCGCCTCGTCTTCTTTATCTACATAGGTATTGCCCTTATAGATTTTCCGGGTTAGAGCGTCCTCATCCATACGGAGAATGTGAGGTCCGCACCGCAAGCTGTTAACCCGGATTTTATCCACTACCTGACGGTCATGGTGTCGCTCATATTTTTCGTCGTTATATAGGCTACGGAATCATGCATCTTCTTGTAAAGGGTCAAAAATTCTCCATGGGATTCTCTTCCCGAACGCGGTGGCCAAGAGATGGCAATTTTAGTTGCCGATAACCCAACTCTTCGAGGAATACTAAGGACTGGCAAAATCACTGTCTTATACAGTAATAACGTTAACTCTATAGTGAGGCGTTTTGAGGTGAACTGTTTCAGGCTCTGTTGGTTATTAACAACCGAGCGCGGATTTCATCGTCTTGGCTGTTATCGATTGTGATTTTCGACCCTAAATAGAAGAAATGTTGAACGGCCTCAAAATTGTAATCTGCAGCCTTTATTGTTCTTATTTGACCAGTGCAGTTTGTTTTTGTTGCTTTTTTGTTTTTTGTGTCAACGTTGCAATCGTGTACTTCAGTCTATCATCGTTAATGTGCTGCCGGCTTGATCTGGATGAAGGCAGTTTACACACCCCCGTTCCCGTTATATCAATATTGCCAGCGTAGGCCAGTAGTTGGGTGGACTTAAAGAGGATGGCACTTCTTGTATTTACCTCGGCATCACGGATCACTTTTCCCAGAACCAGGTTAAAAACGGTGCACGATAGGGCATGTGTTTGTCTTAGATCGTTGTTGATGTTAAATGGTTTCGAGAGTGATTCTGAAGATAGCGATCCGTGTCAACATAGTCCTCCCTATATTCTGAAATTCATCAAGAGTGAAAGGTGTCGGTGTTCAATCATCGTCAAAGCATATTACGCATCGATGCTTAGGAGATGCACATTCTCCAGTAGAAAACCCAACTATTGGCGGAATAGGGAACTGTCCAGCTTTCGATTGGCCTGCCACCGAGCTAGACAGAAGGCTCAAATGCAGTGGGTAGGATCGGTCAGGAGCAAAAGGAGCATGCCTTTAACATAAGATCCGATCATAAGACCTCCTAGCGGCCTCTGAATGTGAAGTCTATTCCAGACTCTACCAGATAAAATTGGCGACAGTGAAGACCCGGGTCTAGACGGAATATCAAGCAATGTCCCGACATTTACCATGAAATCCAGACCAGACTTGTTCTCTGAGTTGTTGGTAGCGTATAATTTTTTTTTTCTATAAGAAAACCTCCCAAATTGGTTCATTTCATAGACATTCAGTTTTACGTCTAGGACTCCATGTCTATTTGCAAACCTTCGGTTTGTTTTTGAGGTCCTGGAAAGCCACTGTTTTTCCATAAGTTCCTCATTATTCGAAAGTACCTCAGAACGACTGTTCAGCTTCAACCGCATGGTTGCCAATTACCCCTAAAAGGGGCAAGTGCGCCATCATTGTTGCTTTCCTGAAGTGTGTTTCAGTTCGCTCCAGGGCTTACCAAGAAGCTTTCATGCTTCTTCCACCCACTGTGCGCCACCCATCTTAAGATTGTGGATTCAAAAAGTATGACATTAAATTAGTTAGTTGTGTCGAATAGCCAAATATAATACAAATTCCTCAGTGATATGTATTGAAAAAGTTCCCGAAATCCTCATATATCAGTGAATACCGAAAATTCCTAGTTCCCGGAAATTAGGCAGTAATAAATTAAAGTATGTCACGAACAGGCATTCAGTATATTTATTTATTTACGCATATTCCACATATGAAATTCCACTTCTTACTAATCGCTACTAATAGGTTGGCACCTCTCCATGACCTGGCCCCGTATATCAACCGAGACAGGCCAACTGTCGAACAACTTTGCCGACACACGGCTTGACACTTTTTGCAATAATTGACCAAAAGATGGAAATTCTAATCCGAATATATTCCCAACTTGAAATGTAATAACATCACAAACACGGACCGAGAGCACGTACGCAATAAAATAAATCTAATATGATGTGACGAATAACTTTCCGACCAACGGCTCCTGCCATTAATTACTACTCCTGGGTTAGGTCGTTTATCATAAATAAGGAAGGGCGCACTACAGCATTATTCAGTGGGTATGGATACCCTGTAAATACTCATATCTCATTCAATAATCTGAGAGTTATGAGTTCCCAATGTCGGGAAGTAATTGGCAAAGGTAAGGCCATAGAGCCGGAATGTATGCCTTTCATATTTTCCACTTGTATCTGGTTTAGTAGCGGCCGACGAGCATTGAGGACGTGGCGAAGGAAAGTAGTGGTCAAGAATGCTGAAGGGTAGCCCAATAAGCAATAAAACTTCTCCCAACGAAGCCATTTTTCTTTCTCTTATCTCAAATTCCAATTTGGTTTTTATGCCCCGGCATTGAATTGCGGGGGTCGCAGTGAGCGCGCCGCAGATGTCTTCCCTTTTCCGTGGCTCCCTATCGCCATGTTTAACTGTTTCAAGTATCCTTGCGAATCGGAAACACGAATCGGCTTGACCTATATGTAACTTACTCTAATCTCTGGAAATACCTGGCAAGCTAGTAATGTCCTTGCGGCCACCGACTCCCACCCAAATGCTGATTTCCCTCTGAACATCGGTAGGCGGTCCAGAGATTAGGAAGGCACAAACAAGGAGAAAATATTTAATGATAACTTACGTATAAGCCGAGTTGGAAGAGGTCGTTTGATTTCCACGTACTATTAAATTGTCGACCAGCGAATCTATTTTGGAATTACAGATATTTATATTAGTATCGCAAAGGACCAAGAAGGGCGCATAAACATCCCCAAGTCAAGAAGGTGTTCCATAAACCCCCAAGAAACTTTCTTCCTCCCCAGCAGCGAATGCATGAAATTTTTAATAACTTTCTTAAATCAAATCATCTTGTTGGCCATCAGCTTAACGATGCACTTTCCAATTCCTCAAACTCGCAGGACATTCGAACAACTCTTCTTGGACAGCAAATCCGGGAAAGGTTCTCAGAGGAAAATTCTCTTCATTTTTTATTAGAGAATCAGCCGCAAAAGAAAGTTTTCGTTCAAGTTGGGACTTTTAATTAATTTAGTAGAGAATCTTTTCATTGTGTTGTCTATTCAGTTCCCGTGGAGCGGATGCGGTACGTAACGGCATATTAAGATGGCGAGCGGTGTAGTGGTGGGCGGAATTGTAAGAATTATCTAAGAAATCTCAACGGGGTTCGTTTGGTTTAATTTAATTAACAAGACTCTGGCTGTTCCTATCTCTTATAAAATTTCTTTTTCTTTTGTTCATTTCCTTTCTTTCTTTATTCTCATCTGCAAAAGTTGGGGCTTAGTCTTAGAAGTTTTCCTTGATGGAGTTATGTGCTGCAATATTTTATTGCAATAGAAGGTTCTCTATGAAATTTGGAATTTATTGAAAGGGTTTTTTTATTCTTTATTAGATTTGCTTTATGCTGGGGGACTCCGTCTTCGGTGATAAGAAGAAAATGGCGAAAACCATTTCCCGAGGATATGGGGTGGTTTTTCTTTTGTTTCCAAGAAGGTGTACAGACAGTGAACGATACAAATTGTTATAAGGATTTATGTTGCTCATAAAACTCAAAGGTTAATTTTATAGCGGAAATTCATATTCAGATTAAACTTTTTAAATGTTCCCTTCGTGTAGATAATGATATTTGCCAAATTAGCAACGCGTACAAAATGTGAAAACGGAAAATTTCATTAGAAAGAAAAAATTTCCCAATAAATTTGTTGTATCTATGATAATTAGTAGGAAATATCACAAACTCAAATTAGAAACAAATGAAAATTTCTAAGATATTCACAGCTGACGATAAGAAGAAAATTACTGAAAAAGATTTAATGAACTGTAAGTTGTAAGGGATCGAATCAGGAAAATGAAAATCAATTGCTTCGAACAAGATAAAGATATTTTTACAATAAGATACAAGATTTTATATGGTGGCAGAAATAATTGCTCAATAACAGGAACCGAAAGCTATTATTAAGAGCAAAAATACATGTATGAGCTACAGGGTGCGGCAGCATAACTTCCTTTTTTCAAAACTCAATAAAAGCTGCATCGGAAAATATTTATTTATTTTTTATAATGTAGGTACATGTCTAAAGTTTTTATTTACGTTGTTTTGAAGATCAAATCTGTTAGATGACGCCCCCATTCTCCATACATTCCGTAAACGGATTTCTGGCGTTTGTCATGACTCTTGTTAGCATAGCAGGTGTTATGTTGGCAATTTCTTCTTGGATGTTGGTCCTCAAATCTTGTAGGGTTCTTGGACGGTTCACATAAACACGGGATTTCAAAAAACCCTATAGCAAAAAATCACAAGGGGACAGATCGGGAGAGCGTGCCGGCCATTCCAAATCGCCTCTAATTGAGATAAGGCGCTCTGGAAAGTGTTCCCTCAAATAAGCCATCGATGCTCTTGAAGTGTGTGCAGTTGCACCGTCTTGTTGGAACCAAGTGTCCCCCAAATCCAAATTTTCTAGCCGTGCGAAAAAAAAATTCTGCAACATGTTTACATACCGGTCCGAATTCACTGTCACTGTAACCTCACCACTCAACCAGGGACCAATAATTCCAGCTGAGGAAATTGCACACCACACTGTGACTTTGGGTGAATGCAAAGGCTTTTGATGCAATTCTCGAGGGTTGGTGTCAGCCCAGTAGCGAAATGTACGCTGCGATTCCGAAATGCACACTGTGTTGCAATAACCGAACATCCGCTTGAAAAGTAAACGTCAACGGCAAAGGCACGCTCCTCACTATTCCAACGCATGATGGCGACTGAACCATGTCGAAACAAAACTTTACAGTAACCCCTCTTGAACGAGACCACTAGCGCTCCGCTATGACATCAACTAACTGAGTGGCGCGCATTTTAAAAAAGGAAGTTATGCTGCCGCACCCTGTATTATTTAGTTGCGAATAATCGACCATCTTCTCCTGCTTCAGCCTTTGACCCGTTCAGGAGCAGGGTCGGTTCGTATCAATAGATTCCGCCATTTTGTTCAGACCCTCTCAAATGATCATGTAATATATCATGTCATTACCGTTTCTGCCAGTCTGTTGGCCGTTTCTCATCGTCATCGATATTCAGACTAATCTAGTTAAGTGAGGTCTCATCAGCGCGAAGTACATGTTTATACCACATACCTCCCGGTAACAAGGAGGCAGGAAGAATAGCAACCTTGTCGTCCAAATGGATGAGAAAAACCTACACGTGTTGCAGCCGGGAAACGCTGTACTCACATCGACTTGCTGGTCATGGTCCAATAGGCGAATGCTCCAAGGTCTTGAGCAATCTGGCCACGGAGTTCTGCCACAAGTTATCTGTACGATGAAAACTTTGATAGTTTATATGTCTCAGGAGAATACCTAGGGCATATATTCTCGGCCCGGCTATATGAGGTTGACCTCCTAACGGAAGTTTTATAGGAGTTGTTGTTTACGTTCAAATAACAGACAGAGGCCTTCGGGACTCAAGCGTGGAGTTGCAATGTACAACTCAGGTACCGTACTCCTTAGTTCGGCAGAGATTTAGATACATATGATTTGCATCATCTTCTATGAATACTGGGCCTACACTTACTATAGACTGGTAGCTTTGCTGTTTGTCACAGGCCCTTATTCTTCTTTTCTTCAGCCTTTGTCCCGTTTACAAGCGGGGTCGGCTCATCGTGATCGGATTCGCCATTTGGCCATATTAAATGCCTGATTTGAATGCATTCTCGAGGCTTTTAAATCCCCATCCAGCGTATCAGGTCACCGTTGTTTTCGCCGGCCTTTTGGTCGCTTATAATCGACTTTGATGTTCAGACCAACCTTGGCAAGTGAATTCTCGCTAACGGGACTTACCCATGTTGTGTCACCATACCATCGAAAACGCTTCTCTCACAATCGGTGCAACCCCATATCGATGGTGGATATCCTCATTTCGGATGTGATAAAAAAGTGCCACGCCATTAGTCTAACGCAACATCTTCGTCTCCATTCCCGCAAGACGTCGTTCATTGTCTTTTAAAGTCGGCCAACACTCAAAACCATAGAGAGCGACAGGACGGACGACATTGCAGTAAATTTTTGAATTGAGATGTTCGTTGATACGTCGATCACAAAGAACACCAGTTGTGTAACGCCACTTCATCGCGCTTCCTTGATAATCGATGCAACCCCATATCAACCTCAGATGCCCTCATTTCGGGTGTGATTACACCGCTGCTCAAATGTAACATCTTTGTCCCCATTACCGCAAGACGCTGTTTATTATCTTTTATAGTCAGCATTCAGTACCGCAGAAGGGGACAGAGCGCACGATGGTGCTGTGAATTTTGGGTTTGAGAGAGATGTTATTGATACGCCAAACGCTGTTTTATTAAGATCTGGGCCAAGACAGTGTTGCATGAGGCATTTTTCATGAGGCGATTATTCCAATTGCACAAAATCAGCTTTGATATGAGACGCTAGCAAAACATTTGTCTAAGCCAGTGTAAAGAACACTGGATATTGCCCGTGTGACAGGGTCCCCAGTACGGACAAACCGAAGAGGTGTGAGGGCACTTCTTTGATGAACACCGACAGAGACACGAACCGGTCTCGGTATACTTGCCGCAGTTCTTACTATACCTTTTTTGGGTGCCAAGTTGTGTACTGCAGGATAGACTGATTCAGAACAGAGGCTCTCTGGGGCCAACCTGTCTCTCATTGAGAGTCAGGTGTCTCTCTTCAAGGGTGATATGTGGCGTTTCAGGTATTAAGCCCCTCGTCCACCATGACTCTTAGTGAGTGTTGATAGCCACACCCTGCTACGTATCCTGACTGGCAAGTCGAAAAACATTTCCCCCAATTCAGGGTGTCATGCGAACCGTGCCCATTGGATAATTTTCAGTCGGGGGTCACTGACTATATTCAAACAGACACCTTACCGTGCTGCTGGGGCTATGATACGGCCGACCTCCTAACCCCCATATTCGCGGGAACCATATAAGTATACGAATTAAAGCAAAAAGAACTACAACTAAACTGGCAGGAACCCGTACTGCACAAAAACTGGCCAACCAGACGATAGTACTTCTCCGAAATATTAAGAGCCCGGTGATTACACCTAAAACGGGGGCAACATTGGCATACTACGGGGACTACAACCAACAAACACTACTAAGGCTTAAAAGATTTATACTTATATTTATAGCTTTGAAGACTATTAGCTTATTTAACTTAAAGCCTTTTTAAAAAATAAAAGTTAGGAGAGAAATTAAAGTCCTTTAATGGAACGAAAAAATCACTGCTCAAAAAGCAGCGACAAACAAAAACACTTCTGAGATCAATATAGCAGACGTCAGGAAGTAGGCAGGCCTCAGTAGCGCAGGCACTAAATGGTATCTGCGTTATCTGAAGGAATACCTGAAACCAGCTGATGCTCAGGACAGACCAAAGTCTTCATTACTGGAGCCAAGAAAGCCAGGGGCAAAGAAGAGAAACCCAAACCTGAACTCAAGAGGAAGGAAACTCGAATACGTCCGCAGTGAAGCCAGGAATCAGGAAGGCGGCATTAGCTATGCTAGTGCTGTCTAGGACATTTGACAGGCCATACTGCCAAAAACGTTTCCCAAAGAAATACTCTCTTGTAAGGAGCAGGAAACTGTCGAAGACTTTGTCATCAGGTAGATCTGGAGGAATGGATTGCAAAGCTTGTGTTCACTGGGATACCCTTTCGACCAGGTCACATACTGCACGACGGAAGACACTACGGAGTGGCTTAGGACTATAGTTCCTAAATTGTCAAGCTGGGAAGGAGTAGAACCGTCGACAAGTACTGGGGATGATATACTAGAAGCGCACATGGTGACAGTGCTTTTCCCGAAAGCGCAATAATAGAAACGGACGATCCCATGGACCTCCTTATCGCTCAGAATGAGGATCTCCGTACACGATTATGGAGAAAATCAGTTAAATCAATACAGACTCTTCTGAAATTTGGACGATTCTTTTTCGTTTGCTGATTAGAACAGCTTCAGATTTATGCGTTGCGAGCATGAAGTCAGCGTTTCCAAATTGTAATCTGATTTTCGAATTGCGTTGATCATGAGGATCTCAATCTATTCTATGTACTGTGATACAATAATCACTCCTATGCTGTTTGTAAAGGCAATGACGGTCATTGCTTTGGGGAGCTATAATATCAATCAGGTTATGAAATATCATTCGCCGGGGGACTAGTAGTCCTTGTAGAATGCAACTGATTTTCCATCGTGTTTTAGATCTATCGTCCAAACCGTAGCGCAGCAGCTTCTTCTGGAGAAAATCTATTACGGTAGGCACCAGATATTTAGGAAAGCCTAATTTGCCCAAAGCTTCAATTATTTTGCTTCATTTCACGGAATTAACGGCATTTAGTCAGGTTGAGCGTTACGACAGCACACAATTTATTGGTTATCTCCACAAACCAATAACCTTCGAACCCTGCGTATAAACCTTTATAGTTTAACTCGTGCTTCCCAACATCCAATAAATTGGCCGTCTGTGTAATACGCTTGAACCCATAAATGATTTGATAACTGAACTAAAGCAACCCTTGGAGTGGAGCTTTTGCAGGGTCAACTAAATATATATGTGGCCGCCCCGTTAATACGACGGTGTCCACAGCGGAAATGTTGAGGATCGAAGTGTTGGCGCGTATACTATTCAGTGCCTTGCCAAAGACGCGAATGGAGTGACCAAATGCCCAACATCTTCCGGTGATTTACTTCGAAGGAGTGACTGTAAGCAGAGAAAAGTGCATCTGAGATTTTCGCACTATAACCCAAGAGTGGCTTAGGTAAATTATGCAAACGATATTACTCTGCTGCGCTTGCCCCAGATTATTAGCCTAATTTGGCTCAGGTAATCATTCACAGCTGAGTCTTATCTGACATCCAGTTACAATAACAACGCCCTCTACCTCCAGTGAGATTTGATCCGCGACCTTTCGCTACGACTGCCCAGCGCTCTAACTACCTGACCCATCCGGACACCGTCATTCATATAAGAAATAATAAGTCGCATAGAAGAGCTTTTGGCCGTACATCGGAGGCAAGAAGCAGCGACTGCATTGCCAGCAGTGAATTCACTTCCACCAGACACACTGAACTGATGTCGACACAGTTGGCGGCCTGGCACGAGCCCAGCGTGAGTGTCTTCTTTGTTCTTGCCTGCGTCAGCGAGTTTTAATCTGTACTACCTATGGGCCTATAATGCTACACATATAGTGCAAAGACGCCACTCTAAACTGATTTGGGAACACTGTTTGTTCGGGGTTAGTTTTTCGTTTACGTTCGGAAGCTCGAGATTTTTGAACGTCTTCGTCTTTCGGACAAAAGACAACAGAAAAGTGACTGGACGACGTCGAGGGTTTGGAACGGATGCACAAGTCCACTGTTCTGAGCGCAAACTTAAACTATCTTCTAAGGTGCGTCAACGACCCACCAGTTCTCGCCTTATTACCGAGGACTTTCACAGAAAAGGAGGCGGCCCATCAACTTCATTCCAACAACAAACAGCACACTTTTCAACATTTAATGTCACAATGGACGCCACGGGTTTTGACCCTTATGGGTCTCGACGAGAAGACCATTTGATTGGTCGCCAATGTAGGTATTTTGCGTTCGGGAGGTAGATCTCTATCGCAATCACTGTCGAGGTCTGCTTCCCGAAAGGGCGTTTGATGTCTGGCACAACCGGGACCCTCATCGCCCCGACGATTTGTTGGTATCCTTGTAAATTCGGAGCTCAAGCGACTAAAAGTACCCCCGGATGCGATTTCGACATAACAAAAACTAGGCTCGCTGGATGCCTTGGCGGCGGCTATAGAAAGCGCAGTACCACGCCGCCGTACAACTTTCGGCCTCTTGAGCAAGCGTTGCTTCCTGGTCGACACAGGCGTGGAGGTTTCAATTCTGCTGTCCAAACATGTTGATACCTCAAAACTTGCAACTATCTATTGCGAACTCCTCTCCCATCCGTTTCTGTGGCGATTCGTTTTACCGGACATTAACATCCCTACTTTAGGCGCAGAGTTCCTGTGTCATTATTAACTGTTGGTGAACCTGCAAGACAAAGCTTTAATAAACCCCGCAACCTCATCAGAAAAAATTTCCATCTGTGCAAACGACACTCTTCCCATTGTTTTTGGAGGACGTCGCCGTGTATTCTTCCGAAAATATCACAAGATCACTACTGAAAGTATTTTTTCCCAGGCGGTGCAGCACCACATCAGCGCTATCGACCCCCCAATCTGCTTCAAGATGCGTCCCCTATCACCTTAGAAGTTAGCTATTGCAAAGTAAGAGTTGGGGGTTGTCACGGAAAAGGGTATTTACAGTTCTTCCATAGCTGTGGAGTGGATACTCTATTTGGCCCTTAAAACAAACGGCGAATGGAGGCCTTGTGGAGATTTCGGGCGTCTGAATTCCCAAACAAATACTGACCGGTACTCTATTCCACTCATCCATGATATCGCGCATTCACTGACAAAATCTTGGATCTGGCCAAAGCGTACCATCAAATCCCTGCTGCTCCCGAAGGCATACCGAAAACGGTTATCTGCATACTTTTCGGACTCATCGAGTTCACTAAGATGACATTTGGCTTATGCAGCGCTGTGTAGACATTTTAGAGATTCATCCACTCAGTTCTAAAAAACTTAGAGTTCTGTTTTGTTTACATGGTTGATGTCTTGCTCGCTTCTTTTTCCAAATCTGAGCATTTGGACCATCTCGAGTATATTTTCAACGTCTCCTTCAGGTTCGTTGAAAAATGTAAATTCCTACTGAAACCGGTGAAATTTCTCGGCCACATGATCACCCCTGGCGGAATTCAAACAGACTCATACAACGCTGAAGTGATAAATAACTTTCCCTGCCAAGCACGATGAAGGATCTGCGAAGGTTCTTGGGCATGTTAAACTTTTTTCGTCGTTTCCTGCCCAAGGCCGCTCATCGTGGTCTACTGAAGCCGCCCGGGCATTTGGAACTGTCAAACATCAGTTTGTTGATGCTCCCCTATTACCCAGATGCACCCCTAGCCATGTTTGTCGATTCCTCAGATACAGCGGTAGGTGTCGCTCTTCATCAATGGGTGAGCCGAACCTGGCAACCGTTTAACTTCCTTCGACGTAACTACAGCGCCTACGATCGGGAGCTATTTTCTGATCAAACTCTTACTCTTACTCTATGAGACCTCAGAGAAGGGAACTAGGCCTTTTATTTGGACCGATTTTCGCAAGAAAGTATTTCACGCAGTACACGATCTTGCGCACACAGACATCAGGACGGCGAGCTGGTTAGTTGCTGGATTACTGGATGGTTAGATACTTCTGGCCGTCAATGAATGAGGACGTAAACTCTTAAGGACAAACAGAGCCCCGCGTGCCAGAAGGTAAGAACAACAACACGTAAAAAAGGAAGCAGGCGTATTCCCCCAGTCGAGCAAGCGTTTGCATACTATTCAACATCATTAGTCCTTTGCGACACTTGCACAGATACAGGTATTGCCTCACAATCATTGCCAAGTTTACGTGGTGGCTTGAAACAATACCTCTGACTGACATTATGGCGCAATCATGTGCCGAGGCTCTCTGGTGAGAATGGATCCCGCGCTTTGGTGTACCAGCCTTAATCATCACAGACCAGGGAATGCAGTTTAAGTTTCCTCTTTTCTCGGAGTTAGGCAAGCTGCTTGGTTTCAAACGCCACAAGACCACTGCATATCATCCGCAGTCCAATGGTATGCTGAAACGTTGATACCAGATACGCCAGATGATCTATCGTGGTTGCGGTCCTTGCCTTTTGTCCTCGTCGGTCTTCGCACCGCTTATCGATTGTAGTTCATGGCTTGCCCCGCGGAGCTGTTGTACGGGGGAATATCCAACTCCCCGCTGACCCTGTGCTGGATATCACGGCAGGGTTAATGGACTCCAGCATGCTGCATCTGCTCAGGGACGCGGTTTCGAAACTGCGGCCACTCCACGGCACTCCTTCAACCACCCGCCGAGGGTTGGTTTCCACGGTAGTATCATTGCCGGAATCAAGTCTCGAGTTTCTCCGCTGAACCCGCGCGGTCTCAGCTGGGGGCAGAGTGATGTGGCGGCCCATCGGAGGCATGAACCGCGACTGCATTGTCGGTGGTGAATTGACATCATAAAATCAAATGGATTTCACCAGAGCTTCAGCATCAGAAAACGAGAAACAACGGCAGTTTCTCAGGGTAGCTATATTTTGGAGACCTGTTCTTGGAGAGACAACTGGTAATCAACAGAGTCGCAGAACTAGGATTTCCGAAGGAGATAATTTAGGCTCCACTAAAAGATAAAAGAAGCCGATCCTCTTATCTTAAAAGATAATTAAAAAATTGGAAATCTCTCCAGATAGTTTGACTTTCATCAGCAGGTGAGAAAATTCACGACGTCTTCCTTGGGCTCTTCTGATACAATAAAGGGGTACTCTGGCGATCATAATCCTTCATTTCGTTGGGCTGACGAAAGTGCTAATGTTAAAGAGAATTCGTGTTCTGCCACGTAAGGTTTATGTCATTATGTTTAGATTGAGATTTCTGTGGCATCTCCCGACAACAGAATTCTGAAAGGATATTGTCAAAAAGTTTAATGTGGAATCCGAGGACTGTGCCGATAGAATTAATCACAAATCCAGTTGAGCCTGACTTTGAAACTAAATGATAATTTTCATTACGATTCCTTGTCATGTAATTTTATGATGCAGATTCCTTCGAAAGCTACTGACTTGTTAGCTTGTGCAATTACATTTCCTTATTTCTACATAAATTCTAATCATCCCCTTGCCTCAGTGCATAGTGTTTTCATTAACCCAAATATGAAACAGCACAAGCATGCATATAGGCAGATGTGTGCTCGTAGATGAAGCAAATATTGCTTCAACATAACCAGAAGCTTCCACCGGTTGGACGTGATATATCCAGCTCGGCTCCTCCAGAAATATTGAACCCTCTTTATCAAAACTTTACAATTGCCCAATATAGATTTAGTGACTGTACATCATGACTTCATAATACTCAGCAAAGTTAACATCTTTACCCTTTTGAAGGAGGCTTCGACCCCCGGGAGAGCCGGCTAGTTGTAGATTTTGATTTCACTTTAATTTGGCGTCTAATTAACATAACTTTTGCTGAAGGTTCTCTTCTCCAATTTGCATAAATATATACTCATACTCGGATCTGCACTAAATAGCAACTAACACGGTCATGAGGATTTAACAGCTCATTAGAGCATGGACCGGAATGTGTATAATTTGCAGCAATATCGGAGGAGATTAGGTTTATGCTGTACCGAGTACATCCATGTAAAGGTCTATATATGGACGCGCGTGTATACAAGGGATGCATACAAGGGATATGTGGGTGCCTCTTCAATCTCGCAGCTCCTTATGTTGTGTTTTATAGGCGAGTGTGGTAGCTCTATTTCGGCAGCAATAAAACCCCTTTTGTGTGGTCTTTGAAACTCTTAGGAAAAGTGCTTTCCAGTGTTTACTGCTTTCAAACCACTCCGATCTGTTGGTCCTTTGGTCTTAGCTTCAGACGAAATTACGTTCACAATCAGCGGGAGAGTTTCCTGCTTTTATGGCAAATGCGAGGCAAAAGTGAAACACTCGTTCGGAATAGTACATTAGTGTGTAGAGACTAGAGACGGTCCGAAAAACGTTTTCTTCATAACAGCCTTTCACTAAAGTGCCTCTCACATAATGAGGCGACCGACCGTCGGGTTTTTCATTATTTTGGGAAATGGATTTCCTTTCAACACCATTCAGATTGGTCAAGTAGCAATGTATAGGTGTCTTCATTTATCAGCCCTTCCGCAAAGTTCACAACAGTTCAGCAGGCGATGAATAGATTCTAACAAGTTTGTTAGTGTAAATGCCAGTGAAGAATGAACCCAGAACGATGAAAGTCTAATAAAGTTTTCTCACGTTTCATAAGTGTCGGAAACTCGGGGGAACCAATGACATTGTTTGGATGATGCCAACTGAAATGTGTGTGACTCAGTTCCCGAGGAGAATGGTTTAGTTCTATGGCATGCACTGTATTTTCTGGGAATTAATCCCAGTGGCTCAGATTTTTGCAAATTTTCCGCTTCTGTTCGCATCACAGTTCTTGAACCCACTATGAAATGGACGAAATTCATTGTGAGTATTCGAAGCGGGAGTAGCATGCCCTACTTATCACAGCGTAGGCAGCATTTCATCCTGGCTTTCCACTATTCACATTAGCCGCATTGTAGTTTTCTTAAACTTTTAGCAAAATATATGAATGCTCGGGTGCACATCACCGCACAAGCAACTCCCACAAGAGGGTGGCAAGCTCTCTCTCTGTGTCAGCAATCCCTTTTCCAGTAACTTTTATTATCTCGACTGACGGGCTCTTCGTTCTGGTGTGAAACACCAGTTGGTTCTTCTACTATTACATCCAGTAAAGACGGAAGGCTGGTGCGAGGCATTTAAGCTCCAACAATTTTCCACATTTTAAGTATTACATTTTCATGGGAATTGATACTTTTTCGTGATTAACACACTTTGTAGTATTGGAAGGATTTTCTTTCAAAATAAGTTTTCCTTTTGTAGTTATAAGCAAGGATGGAGTCTAGGGACTACGGAAAGTAAGCTTCCTCATGCTCTTAAAGTTCATCTAATTTGACGAAAAGTTAAGGGTGGTTATGAAGTTCGAATGACTTTTTAGTTAATTGGTCTTATAGATCAGAAAAAGGGAGGTACCGGGCCTAGGAAAAATTTGTTATTTTAATTCAAGGGGTCATATTTAAGTAGTTTCAATGTAAGCATCTGGAACAGTGATCATATAGCAAACGATGGTATTTCCAGGATCAACGACATCTAAAACTACAGTTCTTTACGTACAAAAAACAACAATGTTGGAGCAATTTTAATGCCACCGCTTTAGAAAAGTAAGCCAGGTCCCAAACGAGAGGCGTAAATTTTTCTTGTTGTGTCTGTCGAGATGGATATGCGATTGGTCAGTCAACTGGTCAATTGGTGATAGTGTACCTATTAACTATAGCATCTCAAGCAAGCCTACTACCGTAAGCAATTTTAGTATATTCCCTACTTCTAAGCCTTTCAACTTTGCATCTGGTATTAAGTATTCTCCTAGGTGCCGTGATCTACTTTGCACAAGTGCCGCACACCGTACCAAAACATGTATACAGATTTGAACATACTCCGCATCGAACCTGCAGGCAGTGTCCATAGATATCCATAGCTTTTTTAGGTGATAGTTTAGTCAGCAGTGACCAGTGAGAATTACTACTATGATTTGGTGAGGTTTAAACAGTTCTTTATGCACTTGGATTCGTATTCCCTAATAAGCACCCATTCCTCATAGCCCCCCCGAGTATAGTTTCCTAAGCCGTTCCTCTTCATTTTCTAATGCCGTAACCATGAACCCATTTCCGCTGGCTCATTGCCTTCCAATCAAACATGACCTAGAGACCAGAATATCCTGACCTTGTTGTGCGAACTGAGCATATTCAGTTTCTGAAGGCTATTGCCGCCTGCAGTTTCTTTGGAGGTTAAAGGAGGCGCATCTGTCTATTGCGTATATTTCTCCATGAACTGCTTAACCATTGGCTCAAAGTACATTTTGCTTGGACCCATGGCCCCGGCAGAGGAAGTCCTCTTCTGTGAGGGATCCGTCTGTTTGCTTGTTTGCCTTGTTACTCCAACATGTTTCAAACTTTCTATCGAAGTGAAACCTCGTCGTTATGTTATCCCTTAGTATCAATAATTCGGGATACCGCCGGGAAAGATTATCAATCTTCGTTCGATTTAGGTAGCTCCCCGCCTAACTGATACCTTTTCTATCCCAAAGATTGCCCTCCTTGCCTGCATCTGTATGTAGTTGAAGAAGGGTTAATCCAGGAAGAACCTCCAAGGAATAAACTAATACACACGTAAGCCAGTTTTGAAGTTTGTGTAACTCCCTGGCTTGTGTGCTGAGTTCGGTTCTTTCTGCCCACGATTGCAGGGTACATCCAAAGCAGTATCTTCGTGCTGCGATCCCCTTACAAGTCATCAGAGTCCTCGTGGCTTTCCGACAAGTGTTTCCGACATGTGTCTTCCAGAGTAATTTTTGATCTAGTTCACCTCCGTGTCATATAACCTTATGGCTTTCATTGTATAGTGAGTTTTGGCTGGATTTATACGCAACCCCGCCTTCTTGCACCAGGCACTAGTAACCCTTAGTCCAGTTTGGATTTTATCACATAGGGTATCCTCATGTTTGCCATTACAGATTAAAACAATGTCGTCGGCGTGACCCTGGACCTGTATTACAGTATTCGTTAGTTCGTCCAAGAGTTCGTCCATCATCATATTCCACATAAGCGGTGACAGTACCCCGTCTTGGGGCGTCCTTGAGTAATATTCATGACAATAGAATTTGTAACTGTCGGTACTTCTATCTGGCTGATTTCTAGTATTTTACCCATCCAAAATGCCAGAGTGTTTCCCACTCCCTTGTGGCTCAGGGCATCTTGTATCTCTGTATGCAATGTGTTATCGAATGGTCATTCGATATCCAAAAACGCAGACAGTGCTATTTCCTTTGTTTCTATGGCATCCCGTAATACATCCGTCAGCTGATACAGAGCAGCTTCGGTCGACCGTTCTGCTAGGTAAGCGTGTCGGCATTGAAGATGATTTCCAAGCCTGTTTGGATTAGTGTTGGGAAGATGCTATTTACTCCGGGTGATTTCATTGGGTTACAAGTTCCCACTGCCCACCTTACCTTAGCTTCCGAGCATACCTCTTTTGTTAGTTTCCAGATCTCCTTTCTTCCCCTTTTATTCGTTTTTGGCGTATCAGGTAGAATCTTGTCACCTGCTGCCATAGGATAGGACCCCGGGAAATGAGTTCTGAGAAGCAGGTATACTCTGCACTCATTCTCGGTAAATGTCCCATCCTCCTTTTTCAGACAGACAGAAGGTATTTCCCCACCTTTGGCTATAGCTGTTCCGGTTTTCTTCCCTGATCGTGTTGCTATACCCGGTAGGTGCATTTTTATACCTCCGTCAGTTTCCTTTTTGTTTTGCTGGTTGTAGAATTTCATACCTCTGCTTTTATCCTGGTTGAGGATACATCCCTTGACGACTTAACTGTCTTAGCCGGACAGATGGCCTCATATTCGCCAATGACGACTTTGCTGAGATTTTCCACCACTGTTTCTAGTTCCAGTTCGCTTTAGATGCCGCCGCCCCCTTGAAGGTGAACCATATTGTTGCTCAGGTGCCTTGCATATGAATTCCAACCCTGGCATTCCTTATTATTCTTATTTCGGAGTTGCCCTCAATGTCGAACCTGATTATTCTGTGAACGGACATAGAGGGCTTCTCCAACACCCTCCAATTTCCGATCAGCGCTTCCATCAGAGTATTTCCTACAGTTGTGTCTAGGACCTCTTGTCTAGTGCTGATCACGAATATTGGAGTGCCCCCTATGTTATAAAGTTCTATTCAGGACATATCCCCCATGTTCCTGTACCGACGGATGAAAGCATTCCAATGCGAAAATTACTGCAGGTTGATTCATTTACAAGCGATGGAAAAACTGTCGGAATATGGTCATCAGTTGCACCATTTTTTCATCGATTTTAAAGTTGCCTATGACAGCATAGCCAGGGCAAAACTGAGAGAATTCGGTATCCCGGCGAAATTAGTAAGACTGTCTAGGCTGACCCTGACCAGTGTGCAAGGCCAGATGAAAGAAACAGGATCACTCTCAACACCATTCGACATCAACAACGGTCTAAGACAAGGGGATAAGAGATATTGTCTTCTATTTGTAGTCTAACCTAAAATTGATAGACCAGTAGCTTACTCCAAACTACAATTTTTATTTTTCATTGTAGATATATATTTCGGGAGCAACTTACCCCCTTCATCAGTAAAAAAGCAAGCTTTGTTGCTCCCGAAGCATATATCTACACTGAAAAATAAAAATCGTAGTTTAAAGTAAGCTACTGGTCTGTCAACAAGGGGATACCCTATCATGCGTGCTTTTTAACCTAGCCCTGGAGAAAGCGAGGCACCATCATTTTCAAGTTCACCCAATGGCTGGTCTACGCTTACGATATTGACATTATGGGAAGAACAACCCGAGATGTACAGTTCACCTTCATCCAGATCGAGCAGGCGGCGCAAGATCTTGGGCTACACATTAATGAAGGAAAGACGAAGTGCATGGTGACAACGTTAACACGAACACCAAAGCCGAAAGAACGAACCCCATCGAATGGCACTGATGAAACGAAAACAATGAAGATAGGAGACTACAATTTTGAAACCGTTGCACATTTCTCCTATCCAGGGCCGAAAATCACAACCGATAACAGCTATAACGCTGAAATCCGCGCACGGATGCTGACTGCCAACAGAACCTATTTCAGCTTACAAAAACTGTTTCGCTCGAAACATTTCTCCATAGGGTCAAAGCTCTTACTGTACAAGACAATGATGACTATTATCTTTCCATCCTTACGTATTCCTTGAAAACCTGGGTTCTTCTCTTGCACTCTTGGCCGTATTCGAGAGAAGAATATTCCGACGAATATTTTTAGCCCCTTACATGAGAATGGACGATTCCGTAGTGTACATAACGACGCAATTTATGAGCGATACCACGACCGTCTGGTTGTTGATAAAATCCGGCTCAACAGGTTGTGGTGGGCGGGTCATTTAATCGAGGACGTCTGGAGTTTATTACTAAGGCAGGTCTTGACCAGATACCGATTGTTGCCCCGTTGATGATGATGATGACTCATTTGCAGTTGAGTCGAGTGATATCCGATATCCGGTCACGACAACAACTCCGTCTGCCATCAGTGAGGTTTGAACCGCGACCTTCAGCAACGAGAGCCCAGCGCTCTAACCAAGGCTCTTAGTCGGCCAGGTCATCTCAATCCTTTCGGGAAGCGTGGTTTCTGCCGATGGTGGCACCAAACTCGATGTTTCACGACGCATTAACAGCGCTAGATTCGCTTGGGCTATCCTGTAAAATTTAGAAATGCGGTTATCACAACACCAAGATCAAGTTGAGAGTGTTATTTGCAAATGTTCTCTCTCTGTTGCTATGTGTAGCACACCGAATTCAATTCCAATATTGCCCGAAACTTCCAAGTTTTCGTCAATACCTGCCTACGTCGTATCATCGAAATACGCTCAAACGAACAACTTGGTCAGCACACAGGTCTGCCTCTCGTACGTACTATGCTCGGAAGATGGAAATGGCAGTGGATAGGTCACACTTTAAGGAGGGAAGACAATTGCATTGCTGCAGTGGAATTCACTCCCCCAAGAGAGCCGACGATTAGGGGTTTCCAGAAAAATTTGGACTAAGGGTGTTTCATTAACTTAGTTAAAAAAAAAAACAAAGGTGACTTCAAAATTTCTCGGCATCTTGAACGCAACTAAGCCACCAGTGAATACAAGCGAATTTTCTTGTACCGAATCATGACGGCGATTGCAAAATGATGCCTATATTTCCGTCTGACGCAATGAAAAGAAAGGGTCGCTCCAGAAACTGTCAGGTCGAGAGTCAAGCAGGACTGCCGCCCAAAGAAGACTATGATTTATAGTTGGCTGAACTGCAAGGTTATAGTGCAAGGAAAGATGCTTGATAGACACAGTACGATCAACATGGAGCTCTGCAACGTATAGTTAGTTGATTAGTGTTGATTCCTATCTCATGTCAATAGAGACGAGGTGGTGTGATATCATCACCAATGTGGAGTATGCTGATTAATTCACTTCTTTATAGTCTACAAACGCTGGCATTACACCTATACATACGTAGGTGCAAGGACATGCGGATGAAGAGGTTGTGCTGGTTATTGATTAAAAATTTGAAACGTTGGGTTGAAACATACAATATCCCCATAATTTGATTGACAGCTGGTTCCTTAGGCAGGGGCTGTCAATAAATCTAAATAAAGCTATGATGTTGTTATTTATAAAATGGAGGATACTGGACAGTTTTTGCCTCTCAAAGAAGAAGTGAAATATCTGTGATTGATTTTAGATAAAGAGGTGGACTTGTGTGTTTTGCTTATGCATCAATAGTGTGGTGGGCAAAAGTGTGACGTTTTCATTGTAAGC
This sequence comes from Hermetia illucens, assembly GCF_905115235.1. Lineage (NCBI taxonomy): Eukaryota > Metazoa > Arthropoda > Insecta > Diptera > Stratiomyidae > Hermetia > Hermetia illucens. The sequence continues at coordinate 164,525,037 of NC_051850.1, forward strand.
TATTCTCACTGTAAAAAAATTGTATGTCTAGGTATTATCAGTCCCATTAATCCGATATCCAGCGCAGCTCTAGATGCGGCACTCAATTCGGAATCTTCGGTCACCTAATCCGTATGGATGAGCATGCTGCAGCCGGGAAAGTCTATATAGGCATTATCTGTCTATCTATGGTGTCTCAGATGGGAGAATGGCGTACGGTAGGATGTCAGATAGCTGCTAAGGATATTGACTTGACCCTCAGTCTAAAACCTGGATGTTCGGATTTACTTATTAAGGCAGGCCTAGACCGTGATGTCCATTCAACTTATTTCTTTTAGATCTATTGAGGAGAGCATATCTCAGGGTAAACAGTATTGCAAGCGAAGTTAGGAGAACTGAATCTAGCCCTTATGAAGACTTCTGACTTTTGAATCCGCATACATCTGTTCGGTAGGAGATATATAGTTATCTTTATGCATAGAAAAAACTAGAACAGACTGGCGGGAACTCTTTGTTGGCTTTTACAACTTTTACTATTTTTTTGGGTTCTTGCCTGTGTGGAACGCTCAAGGGTGACATTCGCATTATTTAGGTCTATCGATGTTCTGTCTGGCAACGTACAACTATCATACAAGGATTTCTTTAATAGGCTTTTCCCAGCCAGAGATACTTGATGATAATTTTTGGACGTATAACCAGTGTCAGTTGGGGTAGTTACAAATACATATCTGTTTATCATTACTTTTGGATCACCTCCCGTGCTGTGGTTCAAATGTACAAGATACTAACTAGTATCCTGATTTACTGATCAGAATGTCTCTCGGTGGTTTCTATCCATGCGAGTTAATGAATATTTCTCATCACTGGTCTGGTGCGAACCGAGTCATTCCAATGAAATATTCACGAAAACGTATACACACAATCAAGTTCCAGATACACCTTTCCAGCATTAAACCTTTTTTTCCGTATCCAACTTTACTCCATTCAAATAATGCCAACATCATATTTCATATTGCATTATTTATGTCCAGGAAAATTAACTGCAAAGCTGCCTATTTCGCTTCGCATAAAATTTTTTTTAATGAGGTACTCCGCCATTGTAAACTTTCATTGTGGGGTGATACTATGTGCAGTACAACCCAGAAATATAACGCCATATAACAGTTTGTCCGCCAGAAATGAACCATTTTAGTTCGGATACGAGCCACTTAATTAGTCCCATTATAGCGCGTTGAGTTTATTAATGATAATTAACAGCTAGTGGATATACGTATTTGGCACAGGCTTTTCTCCACGTTATGGTCGGGGCAGTGATAACGCTTATAAGTTGATAAAAATATACAAAGCCTACAAAAAAATATTTACGTCCTTATTCCTAGAAGTTATTCCCACCCTCGTGCTTCATTTCATAAAAGGGTGTCAGGTTTGAAAGGGATTATGGTGGCTTATTTGCGACCGCATTTTAAGCTTCTGAGCTAACAATTTTGAAACGCTGGTACCAGGTGAAATTGTGGTCGAGGTTTTTTGCAAAGCCAATTCATTTTCAGAACGGAAAGCTTGCGAAGTCAAATTGTTTCTTCTATTTCTCTTTTACTCAATAGAATTTAGGGCTACGACCTGGAAACATCAATGTATTCAGGGAACTCGTTTAAAAAAAAGGGAATGGGCTGAAAGGGCTTGCTACGTGCGCAATGGCATATATGGGAGGCTATAGCCTGAATCAGACAGACCCTTTGGCAAAGAAAGTTTGTATCGAGTTGAGGGCAGTATCTACGAGAACGTCGTAATTGGAAATTTTTGAAAAAGGGATGAGAAGGGGAAGGATCAGTTCTCGTAATAACTATACAAAATATACCAAAATTCATCCCCATCGTGTGTGGAGGCAAAAGAGAACGATCTTCCATAGCCTTCAAGTTTTTTCGGGGGCCCGAAGCAGATAATCGATTGCTCAATTTTTGGGGGAGGGAACATTATCTCTACCCCAAACCAGATGTTTCCCCTCTATCCCTTAGGCAAGTTTTAGAGCAAAAAGTGTTTGAAAATCGAAGGAAAACAACGACGTTGTAGAATATGATACCCGAGCTAAAAATCGTAACAGTAACTTACACATCGCTTGCAGTACACACGAGTTCAACTTCAGCCGTAAACGGGGGTCCGACAGCAAGACAGGCAAACATTTGCAGTGCCCCAGTGGTGGATTTCCACCATTGCATCTATTACTACAAGTAGTTTAGAGATAGGGGTACTTCAGACGAGTACATCAACCCCGGAGGCACCCAATTTACGGACATGAAAGGTTGGGGATTTGTCAGTTCACTGCGAGGTGACTTCATCTGGTTGGAAAATGTTACAAAAAGTAGTGCCTGATCAGACCAAAGTTGGTGGAAGTGAGCTCCCGGAAATCCAACAAATACAGAGGGGAACAGATAGGAAAAAAAACTGGGGTGCAGTGCGATCAGCAGTAGATTTAAGAGTTGTCTTCTGGCTATGCGTAATAAGAGCGGCGTTACCATCAGCCTCGAAAGGTATCACAATCTGATGGTCGCTTACGTTCGCTTGCGTGTTGCGTTTGTCACTTCTACCAGGGCTTAAGAGTTGCGACCCTCTAAGTTCAACATTCATCGCTTGTATGTTGCTCTATATTGGAGGTTCTATCTTGCTGATCGAACGGAAAATATTCTGAGTAACCTGCCTGAGAATATCGATGAGCATTGTGTCGCCATCAAAAGTGCTCTTTTCTAGGGTGCTCAGCAGGTCGTCAGTCACGTCCTGAAGGGGCGTCATAAGATCTGACTGACTGCGGAATCGTGGAAGGAGATCAATGAGCGGAAGGGATTGAAGACTGTACTGACCACGGACGTTAGGCCCTCTAACGCCGATACCGAGCGAATTCGGGAGAAGTTAAGCATTGTGCACCCCGTGACATGAGAGAATTCCATTGAGCTGGTCAATGTGGTGAATGTATACCGCATCTCGAAAGAGCTTGCATCTGGTCGATCTTTCGACGGTCCTATGAAGGACGTCAACGATCAACTTCTCATCCACGATGATGACCAACTGAAGAGGTGGTAAGAAGACTTCACCACCGTTCTTAACCGTACCAAATCCGATGAAGTTCCTCGTGTTGTGGATGAAATGCCTAGTCACAATAACAGGTGGATATGGACTGTTCCTCCGAGCAGAACGCCATCAAGCCACTCAAAGGGAGCAAAGCCGCTGTGCTTCTTGCAGAGTTATTTATTGCTGCACCTGAAGTAAGTATTGAGAATCCGAAACCTTTCCCAGAGAGTGGAAGAAGAATGTAATTCCAAAGAACGGAATCCATTTTTGATGGTGACAATTGGAGGTGTATCTGCTGCTTCCTGACGACGCAAAGATAATAGCTATAATAATCCTGAAACGCATCGAAAAACCTCTCGAGAACTTGATAGACAAAGAGCAGGCTGGTTTCAGTTTCAGATCCTCCGGCATTGACTATATTAACATCGTACAGATTATTTTGGAACAGTTCGCGGAGATGTTCACTGAACTTGCTCTTCATCGATTTCCAAAAAGTTCTAGACAGCGTGAACGGGGAGTGTATCTGGTGTGCTCTATGTAGGAGGGGCATTTCGAAGTAAATAATAGCTATTATCAGAGCGATGTATGATGGCCCCAAATGTCACGTGCTGCATCGAGGTAACATCTCAGAGGATTTTCGGGTCCAAAGCGGAGTCCGGGAGGATTGCATCCTTTCACTGATATTATTTCTTTCTTTTTATCGCTGATGTTCTTCATGCTGCCTTGTCCGGAGGATGTGGAGAAATTCAATGAACAAAGACATTTTTCCTCAAATACCTCGACTGCATTGATAATATCTACTTGCTCTTTCACCGGCTCATGGGACTTGACCAAATGGTTCTGGATTTGAAAAGAGAAGTAAATTGAGTTTGACTAGAAATAGACACCAACAAAACCAAGGTTCTTAGTCTGATGGGTCATTGCACTCTCCCTATTTATATTAATGAGCAGAGCATCGAATGCGTCGATCAATTTGAATATCCAGGAAGCCTGGTTTCTGCCGACGGTGGGACCGAACTAGATGTTACCCGACGCATTAACAGCGTTAGATTCACTTTCGTGGCCCTGTCTAACATCTGGATATGCAATTATCTCAACACTAAGGTCAAGTTGAGACTGTTCTATGCTAGTGTTCTTTCTGCGCTGCTATATGGAAGTAGTACATGGAAAGCGTTACTCAAAAGCTCCAAGCTTACGTCACTGTCTGCGTCGTGTCATCGGAGTGGGTTCGCCTAACACTATTCAAGGCCAATTGGCGCAGAACAAAAGAGGAAGAGTGCGACCGTCTCGAGAAGTCCGGGGGGGGGGGGGACTGAAGGACATTTCATGTAATCGCGAGCGATGGCGCGTAGATGTGGATGACGCGCTTTACCCCTCCAAAGTGTGAATGGCAACCATATATATAAAGCAAATCAAATTCCACTATTAAGAAAATTCTCAAGAAATGTTAAGGGTGTTGTATACAAGTATTTTATTGGCCAAGTATTCACTTTTGCGTTCACCGTATGCAAGATGCACGATGACACTTTACGTTATTTATGCCCTTGATCCAAGACAATCCTTGAAAATTCCAAGCTAGACACAAGTAGTCTCTTATCCTTCCTCCTGTGAATGACTCTGCAAAGTGGTTTAAGGAAAAGCTTCAAAACAAACTTAGTTTGTCAGTGGATAGGGAGCTCATGTGTCCATTATCTGCTATGGGTCCTCGTCACTCACGTCAACGCCTGATTCAGGATTTCCCCAATCAGAAAAAAAAACACGAAAACAAACTTTGATGATAAGATTAAAAAGTTTGATGCTGAAGTATACAAGTTTTCAAGGAAGAAGGCTGTGCCAAAGATAAAAAATAAAATTTGACTACTAATAACTTGCCTTCCAGAATAGTTACAGCCCAGAGTCCTGCACACACGTAGTTTGCTCAACAGTAGTTCATCCAGCAGCTTGTTTGAGTTTGGGAGATTCGCCACGTGTAACGCGGTCTTTGGTGCACTTTGGAGAAAATATTGTTTCTAACTATTGATTCTTACGAGGTAGGCATGATCATTCTCAGTAAAAGTAAGTAAACCAGAACTTAGCGTTTTAGCGGATGAAGTAATTCCCAATAAGGACCCTTGAACCAACTGTTTATCCAAAAATGATCGCACCATCATTAGCCTTATTGCCTTCTATGACTTCCAACCTTAGACGACCACTTCGCGGTTCTAATGGCAAAGATGATGAATTGGGCCGGTAAATAGGTGATATGATCACATCAGGAATAAAAACATTTACGCTGATAAGGAGCTGTGCTCATTATCGAAAAAGCTCAACATTCTACTAATAAAAAACAACCCAGGGGCGGGGTTTGTATCATGACTGGATGTCCGATACCAGTAGACTCAGCTGTGAATGAGTACCAAAGTCAAATCAGAGTAGTAATCATGGACGTGCTCAATACAATGCCATTCATTCCTTTCTACAGTGTACTGTAGTCCTGTAGCGTACCGGATGAATGAATGAATGCGTATGGATGTCAAGGAAACGGTTATTATAAATGATAAGAGAAAGTTTGGAATTAGCTTCGGCTAGATAATGGACCAGACCAATTAGAAAGGAACTGTCCCTTACTTTTGGTCCCTAGACCTTGTTTGAACAAGACATTTTTTTAAAAAAAGTATAACAATAGTAATCAGTCGCAACCTCACTTCCGCTCCAATTATATATAATCAGGATTGTAAGGGAAGCCCCTTCGAGACGACTTAAGGTTTTGCCGTTAGCAAAAGCACGTCATCAGACTTGCCTTACCTCTGCCCTGGAAGCAGAGTGGCCAGAGCGGTTCGCAGTTGTTAAACGCTATATAGACACTGAAAAAGAATGGGAGTAACTTACTCTCGAAGTGGACTCGTTCGACATCAAGTGGATGCGATAACTGAGCAGTTGATTTGCTTAAGCCCCATAGAAAATATTCATACGACAAAACTGGGGCCGTGTTCACTGTCAGATAGAGGCACAGATGGCCTCTAGTCGAGAAAGAGAGTGCAGTTCAGTACATCCTCCTACGCGCAATATACGTCATCATCGATAAAATGACACATGTATATCTAAAAAAAACCTTTAAAAGATTATAATTTCCAGAGAGACAATTTTTAACAGATTTGGGGGCTAGAGAAAATTTTCGCTTTTTCTGGCTGCACTATGTATCTCCATTTACCATCATAAGTCCCTCCTTCAACGGAACAAGTGAACAATATAGAACACCGCATTTCAATGCCACTAGATTCGCAAAACCTTCTCATAGCTGTATCGCAAAATATCGAAAATTCACTTGTATCTGAATAGTTTATTATATATTCAACTTGATATGACTAACCGGACCAAAAAAATCTAAATTGGTTGCATGTTGACGAACTTACCAATCATTTTGATTGTCTCAAAAGCAACATAAACTCCCATTCCGACTCCTTCTCTTCTCCATTTAGTCGAGTCCTCACCATTTGTTCTCATTATAAAACAGTCATTTTTGGTATTTCTTCTCTCCTCGGGTCCTTTTTTTCCACCCCTCTATCTTAAGAATGTGATGACAGGCAGTGATGAACAATCATTGGGAAAAATTAATGAGGTTTTTTGATGGTGGAATTTTAAAATAGATGTCCTTCAAAATTTTCAAGCCTTTGTGGGAAACATGTTTCAGTTCCGCCTGTGATTCTGGATTAAAACAAAATTTACTGAAAGCTTTTCATTAATCATTTAAATCGCAAGACGTAACGTTTCCTTTCGGGACCGTTTTGTTTTCAAGTTTTCCGTCGAGATTTCATGTTGAAATTTTAATAAGTCACCGAAACCCTTCTGCGAAGGGTTCGTACAATGTTAATTTGTTAAGTGCGTCTAATATTTATCGGAAATAAATTATTTAGCATTTGAGGAAAATTAATATTAATTGGAATGAGTTTACGGACAATTTTGAAACGTGACGATTTTAATGAGATTTAAATATTGCAAAACGATTAGGGACCATTTCTAAGGATTTTAGAAGAGACGTGATGTTCGGATCATTTTGTCAAATCCCATGTTTTCGTTGACTTGTAGCCAGGATTCCAACGACAAAGAGTCCAATGACATGAGGTAGATAGATATCATTGGTCTACACTTAATGGTTGTTCTTCGCTGATATTCTTTTCGTAATTCTAATTTCATTTATAAGATTTTGTGTAAAACTACAGTTCAGTGTTTCGTATTTACTACTTGGTGGTGGGCATCAAGCCAGTCAGATTGTACTTCAGTTTCGTCATCATCACACTTAACGCTGTGAAAGTGATAAGCTCACAGCAGCGATAGGACAAACACAAAACCAGAGCAGCAAGATTAGGAGGCTGATGCTCTACCCTCTCTACTACTACTATACATTTTTATGACTCTTGGATAAACTCTAGAGGGGTTTCTAGTCAATTTACCGAAAAAATACTAACATGCTATCAATAACTTAATTTAGATGTCGGTGTGGAGGGTTCTTTAACGCCTGGACACCGTATAAAGTCAGCTTCATGATTTTCTTCAGATTTTTCGAGTGAGTAGTTATAGCCCCCCTTTCCTACCGAAAGTTAAGACTGGCTTCGGAAAGTGCCAATTGAGACTTTGTTACCCCAAACGACTCTACTTTGTGAAAAAAATTACACCCCCACTTTTATATGTATGGGGATACCCATGAAACTCAACGTAGAAGGATTTAACTTTCGACAAGTGTGAGGGTTCATAGTTTTCACCTTTTCACCAAATTAGTTGTCAATCGGTATATCCTTCTGTAAAAAGCGCATGTGGCAGACAGACAGATAGACAGACAGATAATGTACTCAACCTTCTGGTCTTCGAATACGCCAAGGTGGTGTGTTACGCAGGGCAATCCCTGATTGTGATCGCAAAGCATCTAGAAGACCCTGAGTTATACTCATGTGAAGAAATCAATGATGTTAAGGATTGGCTAGAATGTTCTGTTCTGACACTTCCGGAGGAAAACCAGAAGCATCCTTATCAGCAAACGCCGTAAAAGAAACTATACCTGCATCCAAATTGGGAATCATATTATCACAACCAATCCCTTCATCAAAAACTTGGGAGTGACGATAGATGCGAAGCACAGTTATAAGCAGGACGTACAGTGTATTACGACAAAACATTCATTGCAAGTTTGACCCTGGCAAAGACGATATCGAACGTAGGAGGGGCACGACATACTTCCAGGTTGCTAATAGCTAGCTAGCGTGATTAGCTCGACCTTCCTCTATGCGGCTCAGTTTGAGAAAGGCATTGCAGATCTCATCTAATGCTAATAAACTAAGTGCAGCCCACAGTAGGACAGCCCTGCTGTCCTGCTTTCTCTTCAGGACTGTCTCAGTTGATGCAGTGTTCGTCATCTCGGGAACGATATCGATTTACATCCTGGCAGATGACATAACAACCATATAGAACACGAAACCAAAATTTGATTTATCCGAGACGAAGAACACCAAACGGGAAATATCTGTAAATAAATGGCAACAGCTTTGGGAATGCTCGGGGAAGGTTTGGTGGAACCATAGGCTTAAGCCTCAAGCAGGTTCCAAAAAAACTAAAATGCGTGCGGCCCATTTTGAAGGTAGAGCCTACAACCGATAGTATGCGGGAAAAGTTTGACCAAAATACTAACGTTTCCAAACTAGGTGACTACTTAGTACTAAGAAAGGTGGCAACTGACTTTAATCTCAAAGACTTCGGGTAAATACCCAGATCGGAAGGAAACATGAAGGATGTTGTGCTGGAGCCGGAAAGGTCCAAAGAGAGCAAAGACGAAGGGTTCAAAAGCCAAGTTAAAAGTTTAATACAGTCCAGCAACTTAGATAAGATCACTTGTAAACCAGAAATATGCACTGTCATAACATAGCGGTTCCAGTTGCAAGACTTCCAGGCGGCATCCATTGTAAACGTCAGAAAGGCATATGGAGGAACATATTTGACGACCATCTGGTTACCAGTAGAGGCAATGTGTAAGCTGCTGGGCATTGGAAAGTCTGTATTGGATGCATAGCCTGTCGGAGAAAAGAGTAGATTTCTTTGAAGAAATTATTTAAGAGTGCCCTTTTATGGACATACGGCGGGGGTACATACGTATGCATTTCTTGGAAATATGATAAGGATTCAAAATACATGCTGTGTGATATACAGGATAGCCAGGCACTCTGCGAGAAGAGGTGCGTGTCCCGGTTGATCTAAATCATCCTTAGTAACTGAAGGGATACTCAAGACCTGCACTCACAGCTCACTGACCAATCAGAGGCGTAAGTGGCTTTAATAAGCAAACCCCATAAAAACAGTAATTTATGGGTTGCCAATGACAAAGGAACCCAAAAATCATTGCGAATGAATGAATGGGAAACTTCATTGATGAATGCAAGAAAGTGTTGTCTGTTGCAGGCCTTGGTGCAGTTGGACATCATATTGACTTACGATGGATGTAATGGGGAGATTTAGTGGCCAAGCAACTCCGCAGATTAAATGTTCCGATGTCTTATTGAAGGATGTTTAGAGTTAGTTTATTCAGGATATCACGGTCGGTGACCGTCCTAAAACCCTGTAGATATGACTGTAATAACTCTAATAACGACGAAAGAAATCTTAAAGAATTGTAGTACGCTGGCTGTCGGCAAAATGCTGAAACAAATAATGAAGGAGATGCGATGCATGGAAAGGGTAGTACTAGAAAGTATGACGCAGTGATTACCCTTGATGAACAAAATACATTCAGTTCGCCCATAAAAAAGTCTTTCGCGACAATTGGTGTACCCAGTTACACAACAGGCGCTTTTCGGTAGCTTTCTAACAAGCTTTGGTACGGCACAGACAATAGAGTCAGGAAATCTTGTCTCTGTGAGTATTCGACAGGGCTCTGTGCTGCAATCTTTATTGTGGAAGAGAGTATGGAGAGAGTATAAACATTTCCTCAACATTATAGTTTTCTAGCGAGGCCAGAATCGTGGGTTACGCCGATGACATACCGGTAATTGCTGTTGCAAAACATCTCAGGGATATTGTTAAGGATGCTAAGATACACGCTGGTGGTGGTGGCCGGTGATAGGTCGCTGTGAGTCCGCCGAGAACTAAACGCAACATCGAGAACGTATGCACAACGGTGTACTTTTGCATGTATTTCCGTTCAATGTTGCTATTAGGGGGGATAACAAGCCCTCCATCTCAGTAAAGAGCTCCCCAGCACACAGCAATCTATTCGAAAAATACAAATCGACACATAGATGCCAAAGACAATTAACGTGTTTACCGTTCATTACCTTCGACTTCCATTCGTCGATCCGCTCTTGGTCTGACTTCACCCCACTCAGAGGATTGAAGGATCAATCCTCCAAGTTAAGTAGAGTCAGCTCACAGTCTGCCTTACAGATAGCCGCATGCAAAGGACTCGTCTGCTCTTTGCTGTAAAAATAAGAGGGCTGCGAGTCGACTTGGCGATGACGTTGTGAGGTCACGTCAACCACGCCTCTACCTCCGATGTCGCAAGGCAGGTTCATCCGCTCCAGGGCAGACTTTGGATGATGCATTCGGAAGTTGGACATAGTTGTCAGTATCCGCCGCTGGGCATTTTCCAGATCGGTCTTCGTCCACGACAATATCCCGAATGTATAAGCTAGTGAAGGGATAGCCAATACGTTCAATGCGCTTATTTTATTCTTCCCTGAGAGATGCGATTTCAGTACCAGCTTTATGTATCGCATGAATTTGGACATCAGATCGTCCTTCAAATCTTCCTTGCAGAACTCCTAAATATTTGCTGAAGTCTGTCTCGGTCAGAGCTTGGACATGGAGGTCACCAATGCGCTGCCTAATATGCAGCTCATGATGACCTTTGCGGATGGCTTGAATTCCACGCTTGTCTAATCCAAATTCCATGCGAATGTCACCATCACCGAATGTTTCTATGCCTGTCGTCAAAAACTTTATTAGTTTCTGATTAATGCGATATAGATGTAGGACATTGATTAGCCACATATGCGGAACGTTGTCGAAAGCCTTGGCATAATCGATATAGCAACTAAAGAGGTTTCTTTGGCCTCCAGTTACTTATCCTACAACTACCGAGTCGAGAATGTGTTCCTCTTTGCAACTCCCCGATCCGACTCGGCAGCCTTTCTGCTCCTCGGACAGAATGTTGTTGTCTCGAGGTGCGCATTGACCCTTTCATTAATAATGGGTGTTATGGCTTTGTAAAGGGTTGGTAAGCAAGTAATCTGTCTCGTGTCCGCGGAGACCAGCACCGTGTCTTTTTAAGGGACAAAGTAGGTAATTCCCACAATGACCTCATTTATGCTATGTGCCGACCAACTGAGTATACTGGTAAATTTTTTATATCAGAAATTTTACACCCGATCCAAACCAGGGCCCTTCAGTTGTTGATGTTGTTTATGGCTCGTCGAACTTCCTCTTCGGTATCATCCGCAAAATTCATGCCAGTCGTATTGGCATAGCGGGTGCCTTCGGCGGTGATCCACTCATCGTGCTCAGCATACTGGGCGGGTAACCCTCAAAGTTGACCCCGATATTTTTTCGCTTCCGTCACCGAAAACTGTACTATCTGGAGGCTCTGTTGGGATTCGTTGAGTGATCTCAGGGTGGTTTCTCGGGTACGTTGCATTCCGTCATGCATACCGTCGTAATCGACTGCATATGACAGAAAGTTTCTGGTTTAGTATGTCCAGAATTCCAACGGGTGTGTAACTGGGGATCTCAGAGTCCCTGTAAACCCTCTGCACTTTATTTCTCACCTGTCTGCTGACATTGACAGTACTGAGTCAGCCTAGCAATGTCCTGCCTTAGTGAGTTCCGCCGACGTTCCAGATGAATGTCTCACGGTGAATTTTTCCGATCACTGAAACCAGTTAAGCGTAAGCGAATGTTCTGACCGTGGAATCTGACAGCCGTAACTGCATCACAATTCACAAGTGATTGTAGTTACAACAGCGACCTGTCAATACGCAGTCGAGATACAATCTCATTATTGATCTGAGATAAAATTCTTGGAGTTGTTGCAGATGCATAGAGCTTGGGAATACCTGGTCTATGCAAAGGATCCATTTTTGAGAATTTTATGTTCTTTGGAATTCGTCCCGAACCTCAGCAGAGACCTTGGTGGAGAAGAGTGCTTCGGCGAAACAGCTGCAGCAAGCGGAGCAATGTTCCTGATCGTCGTAGCACCTAGACGTCGAACCATTCCACAACTAGAGATTTCGACGCCGCGCTGTCCATTACGGGAGCCAGACCCAGTCGCCAAGTCAGACGACTCCCACCATTAGATGGATATCCCTAACTGCCAGGTGTAGCTTTCTCAGTGAGAAATCTGCAAAACTGCAAAATTTCTGCACTTTCCTGATAACCCGTTTAAAGGATTCATTCGTTTTATTGCTTCCTTAATTTCAGTGGTTCAGTGGTCAGTGAATTTCTACAGTTTTCAGCAGGAGGCAACCACACTAGGGAAAAAATATATCTTGAAACAGTTAAAATGGCGATAGAAGCCCTTCTTAGGAAGGTTAGGCAAAAGGGGCTTCCAAAAGAACTTTGTAGAGCCGACACCCGAAATAAACAGCCGGTCCTTTCCCGCTAAACTGCCTACTTTTGGGGTAATCTTTCCCTCATTGTTCAGGCACATACTTATCTATATTTAACTTAGCCTCCATTTAGAAAAACTGTTTTCATTGTCCGAAATAAATCATTATTCAAGTCATGAAGTAAAGGAAGGTTCTCATTTTCAATTATTCGATCTGACCAATATAATTAAAAATTTCTTATCGTTCTCCTCCCCCTTTCGTTCTAAGCGTATCCCTCCAATTCCAAGGATGAAATTTTTTTCTTGCCTATTCTGCGAGTAAGCTTCATCCATAGTTGTCTTAATAATCGTCAGCGATGAAATATTTTTTGTGTTATTAATGATTGAGTGCTCTCAGAACGACGGAAATAATTGACGCCAACCCTTTTCCGCCACCCAAAGCCTCCGAACTAGGTACTGGCCGCAATAGGAAGTGGCAGCAGACTTTCCCGGAGTCGTCAATTTCGATTCGGTTACCCTTCAGTCCATTCGAACTTTTCGTTCACTAATGATTTCCCTTCGGAGTTATTCAATCAGAAAATCGCCAAAAATTTACGCTTCGCTTGTCCCAATCAAGAATCTTTTCAGTGCGCAGCCATCATTGCCTTGCCAGCTTTTCAGTCGCTCTTTAGTGAGGCTCCGGCGTTATTTTTGTCTTCAGCTTCATTTCCCTTTGCGACGTTCTCGACTCTCCACTCGACGAATCCTATTTAAATGGCAATGACGGGCTTCTCCACAATTAAAAATTTCATAACTCCGATTCAGTGAGCCTTCACATGGAACGCGAGAATTCTGTTTAATTAAAATCCACAGATTCAACGTCAGCTGGCACAAAACTGAATAATTTCTGGGACAAGCCGAATATTCGCAGGCGAAGTAGCAGCCTCATCGGCCACAGGGACAATAGTGAAAAAGTCGGGGTTGCCGAGGTTCATTCCCTAAAAACGTTGCGCCATATCCTCTTGGATGGTAGAATCCAATTATCAGGAGAAGCTAGGGTCGAATTCAAAGCCTGGAGTACCTGGTGGGCAATATGCATCATTTCGAGAGCCTGCATTGCCTATGGACTATCGCATCCGCCGGACTAGAAACAAACCAAAACTCGAAGTCCTGAATCCGAAATTTTTGTTTCAATTTTCCTGGGATATTTCGAGACATTTATTCTGATTTCTGAACCAGGTGCTCGGTAAGGCAGATTGCTTAATGCATTTGGAAAACCTAGACTAGCTGCAGATCCCAACGAGATTGGTAACTCTCCGCGTCGCAAACTGTTTTTAGGAATCATTATGAAAGACATATAAATCGGGAATAGGAACGGAAGCAGCCGTGCACTTCCACAAAGCCCAATGAGGTTAGGACGGGGTCAATAACGACCCACTTTATCCGAACACTAATTGTTAGGAAAACTTCCTTCCTCCGGCTCAAACTTCATCTTGGGTTAATATATTCATTGCGCTGGTAATTCGAAATTATCGTGTACAATTTAAGAAATGACCCAAGTAACGAGCGGAACTTTTTCTTCCTTGAAATGGTGATGGGAACATTGAGCGCGGAGATCACAGCGTCCAAATTAAAAATGGTGCGACATTATGACTTTATAGCTTACAATGTCCCAGGCGGGCTTTAATTACATTTTTCAGAGTGAACTGCTTGCCACTTAACGTTTCAGACCAATTTCGGCTCACGCTAGGATTTGTAGCCCAGATTGGTGCTGTAAAACATGTTAACTTCCACAATTATTTGCTCCCGGTTTCGGGTCTTGGATAATTCAGATGGCGTTCCATAGGATGTTCGGTAAAGCATTGCTGGATTAGACTGAAAGTGATTGCATATCAAATTAAGAATTAAGTACTGAAACATGACTTCGAGGAATGGATGGGAGTCCCTGCTTAGAAAATCAAAGCATCCTTCTGATGCCTACGAAGGACAGGTCGTAAATTGCTAGCTTAGATCTTCACTGTATATGAATAAGATTGGACTTTCTGGTGATCCGTTTTTATCTGTACCTTGATCATAAAAATGGGCTAAAATGAATGGAGTAAATGCGATATAAACTGGGTCAATAAATAGATGGTGGCCTGTTAATACATTCGACTGTTAATGGGACAGTAGGTTCAATAAAGAGGCTTAATTCTACCTTTTTTATGTATTCTCGCTTGAGAGGCACTTCCTCTAATTTAAGTATGGATGGGGGTCAAGCAGTGCACTGCAGGATAAACTGACGCGCAATGTAGCTCCCTGAGGCCAACCTATCTCTCTGTGAGGGTGAGCTGTCTCTTCCCTAGAGCGATGTGTGACTTTTCAGGGGCCAACCCTCTTGTCTAGTGAGAGGCGATAGCCACACTCTATAAGGAGGGACCCTGCTCTTAACAAAACGCTACGGATCTAGACTGGGGAGTCGAAAAACACCTCCCCCAATCCAGGGTGTCAAGCGAACCGTGCCCATTGGATAGTTTGCAGTCGAGGTAACGGAGCTTGACTGATCCTTGGTTGCCTCAGTGAGAAAGTTAAACTTTACCGTGCTACGGGGGGCTATGGCACGGCGGATCTCCTAATCCCCATACTCGTAAGAATCAAATGAGTACCAGCAATAAAAATTAAAAAAACTAAAACCAATAAAGCGGGACAGCGTCGTCTGGTTAATCAGACGACACATCTCCGAAATACTGAGAGCCAGGTGATTACACCCAAGAAGGGAGAAGTTGGGACGTCAAGCAGGGGATCCAAGGTCAATATTGGTATACTGCGTGGGCAACAACCAATAAACGTCGCTGCTCAAAAAGCAGGGACTAGCAAAAGCACGTCTGAGACAAATATATCATCAGTGGCGCAAGCGCTAAATGGTACCTGCGCTACTGGAAGGAAGGAGGGTAAGACAGAAATTATGGTTTGAGAAAGAGTGGTATTAAGCCATTAAAGGGAAGGTGGAATTTCTCGTTTGGGGGAGGGGGGGGGGGTGGTGTTAGAATGAGTATAGTCCTTGGACGCTCGATCAAGCTATTCATTTTATTTTGGTACTTCTGCGGCTTATCGAAGATTTAACTGCGCTCAGTAGTTGTAGCCAGAAGTGCAGAAGCCTTCACATGAGTTTTATTGGAGTGCTACCAAGGAGCAGAAGTTACTGTGAGTGATTCGTATATACTCTCGTGTTTGAAGTGACTTTTGATGGAGTTAGGTATTTTACAGTTTTCCTTTTGTCTCTTCCCCTTTGCCCTGAACAGCTTCGGGTTCGTTAATATATAATTCCAAGGCCCTCAAACATAGTGGATTAGCAAATATCTGGCGGTCAAATGGTAGTATAGGTTCCAGAGCGAAACGTGGATTGGTACTCACGATGGAGCATAAAACCTGGGGAACGCCTAGTAAACCAACAGCAACAGCTCTTCTACCAAATTGTATCTCCTCAGCTCGTCGACAATATCGGCCTAAATATTTTTCGCAATCTTGCTCAGAATATGAATAGCTTTCTGGTACTGACTCTTGAGCGGGATCCCAGCGAACCTTCGCTTTCTCACTGCCCTCCGATTTTGTCGGTTTCGGCGCAGTATTATCGTAGCTAATCTTTCTGCAGCCTCGATTCCGGAGGTAACTGCTGTTGGTTCCAGCACCTCTTTCCCCGTTAGTAGTATGAATGTACTCCCAGGCTGGCGCACCCTTTGTCCGTACGAAGACGATTTCAAATAGGGTTCGCCGGGAGATTGTGTGCGACTTGCTTAATTAGGCAACCTGTGTAAAACAACACCTTATTAAAATCGGTTGATTGTCTGTCTGTCCGTCTGTCTGTCTGTCAATCATACGCATTCTTTTTGGAAACGGTTATACCGGGGAACGCTGGAACTGTGAACGCAGACGCATGCAGAGAGTTATATTCTTCTACGTGGGATTTGAAGGGGTCCCTAAACATGCAAGGAGGGGGTGTGACATTTTTTTCTTTCACCAAATATAGTCCGGATAGCTGAGTAGTTAGAGCACAAGGCTGTCGTACGGAAGGTTGCGGTTCAAATCTCACTGGTTGCAGTGGCATTTGTTACCTGATTTGACGTCGGATACCAGTCGACTCAGCTGTGAATGAGTACCTAAGTCAAATCAGGGTAATAATCTCGGGCGAGCGCAATGCTGACCACATTGCCTCCTAGGGTACCGTTACGGTCTTGAATGAAGCGCTCTAACACACTTCAAGGCCCTGATCCAATATGGATTGTTGCGCCAACGATTATTATTGTTATTATAAATATAGTTGAGTCAGGTATCAAGTGAAAAGTTTCGATTAGTTCATCTCAAAGTTGGTCTCAGTGTAGACATTTAATTCTCAAGGGGGGAGGATGGGGGCTGAAAAGTAGGTCCCATTCTCAGAACCAATGCTACTGGAAAATCTAAGTCAAGAAGCTGCCACCATAACTTAAGCTCCGATGTACCCTACATACCAATATCTGTTCAAAGTATTGAAATAGTTTTCCTAATTGCAAGTTAAAATGGTTTGATTATACTGAATTCTATTACGAATATACACACATATATAAGACACTTCCTGAGTGGAGTTGCCAAATCTTCTATCAGGCGCGTCCCTTCGGGCGGATAAGGGAACGCTCGGCGAAAGTGTTATGGGCATGCACATACACGCATCCGGAGTTGTGCGTTTATGTGCATGCTTATGCACAGGCCAGGTAGGTGGAAACAAAAAGTTTGCCCGTGGATAAAAATTGGCTACGGGAAGGACAATAAAGTTACTACCCAGGGCTTCGGAAATCCAGTATTGACGGTTTTTGGGAGCAGACAAACGGGCTCCCGGACGCCGATATCAAACGACCGCAGTACCTCAGTAGTGGGAACCTTGGCTACTGTGGCATCTAATGTTACAAGCATACGGGAGGGACTGGAACTGGCCCCATTGATGGACCTGTTCAAAAGAAGCTCGGTTCTTCACAGATCTTCCCACACGGGTACAAGGCTCCGCGATCCTTACCGCAAGTGGGAAGTGTGTAGTGGGAGCTTTCGATGAGGAAGAATCCTCGGCACCAAATCACCCGAAGGATGTTGGAGGCAACGACCAATCATAAGTTGCTTTTACTGCACTGGGTAAAGAAATCATGAAGTTGTGTGAATTTATAAAGGAGCGCAGGAATATTCACCAAAATATAAGCGTCATGATAAGAGGCATCCATTTGGCATACGGCAAGGCCCAGGACGAAATAAGGGGAACGCTGTCGAAGAAAAAAGTAAATCAGGGACTCCAGTAACGCCGTTTCAAGATACGAAAGGTAAGAAACCGTCGAAAAGGATTCGAGGAAAGTTGAAGGATCCTACAGGCCAGAAAAGCAAAAAGTATTCAACTCCCAAAACGGCAGAACAGACGAAAACTACGACTGAAGCTGTCAGCCAAACTGTTACAGCGACGATCTAGAGAAAAGGAAGCCGACCTCAAAGGGGGATGCGGAAGCGTTGCGGAAAACTGAATCGCGAAAAAGGAAAGATCAGTGGAAGATAAGACCGGAGGTGATTATCATTTCCAAACGAGGTGAGGGGTCATATGCTGACATTCTCAGGAGAGTGGCCGCAGAACCCGAACTCACCGACTTGAGAGAGAATGTCAATCGTATTAGACGGTCACAGAAGGGGGATCGTTTGTTGGAGCTCAAGAAATCCATGAATGTAACTGAGGACAAATTCTTGAGCCAAATCGGAAAGCCGTTAGGACAAGAAGCCGACAGAAGGGCTAATAGGCCGGAGATCACGATAATCTACAAAGATATAGATGAAATCATCACGAAGGAGGAAGTTCGCGAAGCGTTGGACAAGCAGTTCGATCTTGTCGAACTACAAGAGGCAGGAATGAAAACGCTAAGGAAAGCCTATGGAGGACACAAACGGCCATCATCAGCCTTCCAGTAGAGACACCACTCAAACTGTTAGCAGCAGGGAGAGTAAGAATAGATTGGGTTATGTGTAGTCTTAGGTAGCAGGTGACGTTAAAACGATGCTTTACATGCCTTGCCTTCGGTGACATTGCGAAGGCATGCACTAGTATAAATGACAGATCGAAGCAATGCAGAAGTACAGGGTGCGGCAGTATAACTTCCTTTCTTCAAAACTATTGTATGTATCGGAAAATATTTATTTATTTTTTATAATGTAGGTACATGTCTAAAGTTTTTATTTACATTGTTTTGAAGATCAAATCTGTTAGGTGACGTCTCCCATTCTCCATACATTGCGTAAACCGATTTCTAGCGTTTGTCATGACTCTTGTTAGCATAGCAGGTGTTATGTTGGCAATTTCTTCTTGGATGTTGGTCTTCAAATCTTGTAGGGTTCTTGGACGGTTCACATAAACACGGGATTTCAAAAAACCCCATAGAAAAAAATCACACGGGGACAGATCGGGAGAGCATGCCGGCCATTCCAAATCACCTCTAATTGAGATAAGGCGCTCTGGAAAGTGTTCCCTCAAAACAGCCATCGATGCTCTTGAAGTGTGTGCTGTTGCACCGTCTTGTTGCAACCAAGTGTCCCCAAAATCCAAATTTTCTAGCCGTGGAAAAAAAAATTCTGCAGCATGTTTACATACCGGTCCGAATTCACTGTCACTGTAACCTCATTTTCCTCAAAAAAACCAGGGACCAATAATTCCAGCTGAGAAAATTGCACACCACACTGTGACTTTGGGTGAATGCAAAGGCTTTTGATGCAATTCTCGAGGGTTGGTGTCAGCCCAGTAGCGCATGTTTTGTTTGTTAACCGACCCACACAAATGAAAATGGGCTTCATCGCTAAAAAAAACAATAGCACCCTCGGGAATGACATCAAGAAGAAGCTCACACGCGTTCATCCGAGAATTGAAGTCACGTTCTGAAAGTTCCTGCACTATCGCCATCTTATAGGGATGAAAATGAAGATCATCACGAAGAATTCTTCTCACAGAACGATCGGATAGTCCAAGGGCAGATGCGTGTTTGCGCGCAGAACGCCGTGGCGATCGCAACATTGACGCTCTCACTGCTTCAATGTTCTCAGGTGATCTAATGGGCCGAGGGACTCCAGTTCTTCCTTTTGTCGCACTTGCAGTTTGTCTGAATGTAGTGACCCATGTAATAATTGATTTGCGGTCTGGGACGGGAGCCAACGGGGCTAAATTAAAGCGATTCCGAAATGCACGCTGTGTTGCAATAACCGAACATACGCTTGAAAAGTAAACCTTAACGGCAAAGGCACGCTCCTCACTATTCCAACGCATGATGGCGACTGAACCGTGTCGGGACAAAACTTTACAGTATCCCCTCTTGAACGAGACCACTAGTACTCCGCTATGACATCAACTAACTGAGTGGCGCGCATTTTATAATAAAAAAGGAAGTTATGCTGCCGCACCCAGTAGAAAGTCGTATCAGCAAGGACTGCGGAGCTTACCCAAATTGCCTACTGTGCAAAGGGGAGGAGGTTGTGGATCATCGGCACATTGCAAGAGCATAAATCGCAGATGATGTTGATACAAGTCAAACTCAACCATTGCGAGGCGGCGGAGGACCTATTATCGCAAACCATCAACGAGAAAACATCGATGTGGCCATAGTTGGTGAGCCATATCGCAACCACGGTGGTGTCATTTGGGTCAGAGACCAATGGGACCGAGCAGCGCTATGGATGCTTCGGGGAAATAATGGAGCACTCGGAGGAAGGCTTCATTAGAGCGAAGGTTAGTGATATTTGCCGCTGTTATGCTCCGCCAGGCGCTTTACTTGCCGAGTACAAGCAGATGCTTGCCGCTCTGGTTTTGGATGCAAGCGGACTTTGGCCAACCATAACAGTAGGGGATTTTAATACTTAAGCTCTTAAATAGTGTAGTCGGGTAACTAATGTGAGGGGACGTGTTCTCCTCGAAGCATTCTCGGAACTAGACCTGATACTGACGAATGTTGGAGCCTCGTACAGTTTCAGCGGAAGGGGTCTGTGGTATATAGTGAACATGACATACGTGAGTGTTGCTTTAGCTAGTGGAGTCGCTTGCCATGTCAGTGAGGTCTATACTCACAGCGACCATCAAGCAATCTGTATGGAAATGAAGGGCGTATCGAGCTCGAAAAAGAGTTCTCGCAGAATACCGGGTGGTATGCTCGACTGGACGGCGAAAACTGTTGAGGGGACGCGTTTTCCGCGGCGCTTAAGCCAGACATATTTCTGAGGGGTCGGACTAGAGAAACCCCCACCCAAATCTCCCGATGGGTGTCCGAAGCATGCAACGCTAATATATCCAGAAGGCGATTGCTTCTATTAACCAATCTAACTGCTAGTGGAACAACAGAATCGCAAGTTCGTCAACGCATGTTTCCGGGCATGGAGGCTTTCTCAGAGGTTCAAGGGAAAACCTGGTGGTGACAATCGAGAGGAGGCACAGAGGCAACTGCGTCGCGCCTAAAAAACGCCATGCGGAGGGGAAAAAACTATTTCAAACAGCTGTGTAATCATGCCTATATAAACCCTTGGAACGAGGACTACAGGGTGGTAACGAAAAGGCTCCGGGGAAGACAAACGGTTGTGATAGAATCGATGACAACAAGGACTCAGGTTTGGATGGTTTCCTCAACTAAGCTTTGAAACCGACTTTTTCGCCAACACCTGCGAAGCGTGCCCAAAAGAAGGAATCCCTGTCCAATGGAAAAAGGAAAATTTGGTGTTGTTTCCCAAACCTGGTAGGCCACCTGGAAACCCAATACCCTATCGTCCTATCTGCCTGCAGCGGGAATGGGGAAGATGATGGAGATAGTCATCTACGACAAGCTCCAACCAATCGACAAAGCCAACAATAGTTTATCGGCCCACTCTACGGTGGACGGAATTAGTATGGTAGTAAACCTTGCAAAAAACACACTAAGTTCTGGTAGCTGCTGTGGCCGTGTTGACGCTGGATGTCAAAAACGGGTCCAACTCGGCCAACTGGAACAGAATTAAAGGGGCGTTGACTGATATAAGTGTCCTCTGGTATTTAGCGAATTTGGTGTAAAAGTCCCTCTGAGAGGGGACTCTCTGGTACGGACGGTTACATTGTGACAACAGTGAAACCGGTAAAACGCTGACTAGAAAAACCCGGGGCTGGCTTTGGTGGACACGAAAACGGAAGCGATCTTAATAACTAACCGCAGGAAAAATAACACTGTGAAAGTGGAAGTCGGTAGATATGCGGTCGTTTCAAAGCTGGTTCTCAACTACTTGGGTGATAATTGACACCAAATTGAGCTTTAGGGAACACCTAGAGTATGTATGCCAGAAGGCAGCCAATGCCACCGCGGCACTTGGAAAAATATTGCGGAATATTGGTGGGTCGAGCGGGGTTGGTGTATTCCATCCTGTTTTACTCGTTGTCTATATGTGAGCAGAGGCACTTGCAAATGTCCAGAGAGCAGGTGAACTCAGTTTACCAGCCGATCGCTTTGAGGGTTTCCAGTGTTTGTCGAACCGCATCAGTTGAGGCAATATTGGTGGTTGCAGGCATGATCAATGTCCACATTCTGGCAAAAGAAATGAGTGTGCAGTACCATACAAGACGTATGGAGGGGCACACAGAACGTAGGAATGCGATGAGGTCAGAGTTGCATGATCTGTGGCAACGCAGATGGAATCAGTCTACAAAGAGTCGGTGGATGCATATGCTCATTCCCAACATTCGGGTGCGGCTTGAGCGGAAACATGGGGAGTCACATTACCCAGTACCTCGTGAGACACGAGGAGAGTGGAGGAACCCAAATCGAGTGTTGGGCTGGAGCTTGAGCCCGGAGAATTTAGTTGCGGGTGGTTTGCTCCGCGGGCTGGAGAGACCAGGGGTAGTTTTTAGTGGATACGAATCACACACACGCCCGTTGTAGCTCCGGTGTATGTGCGACGGAGCTGGAACGGACATGTCTTTCTAAGATTTTCCACCTCCGTTTGCGAACAAAAAGAGGGCCTTCCAAATATTCTACACACTGATATCTGTTCAAAGTAAGGAAGTAGCTTTCCTAATTTCTACTAAATGATGTTATCAATGTACATACATATATAAGACGCTTCAAATCACTCAAGACGCTATAGTAATTATTCATTTTAAATTCCAAAAATTCACTAGCTCGGAAACAGCAGAATGTTATTAATAAAAATTACAACGAACAAATTATCTTCCTTGGCACAGTTAATAATTAAACAGGAATGTCCTAAATAAAATATTACCAACAATAACTTCCAATTTACTTTTGCATACTCCGAAAATAAATTGGTACAAAATTAGGTAAATATTACATAAAGGTTATCTGTAGGTGGTCGGCAATGTTTCTATTTTCTACTTAACACCCTTAATTTGATTTTTGTAAAATAATACCTGAAATAGACTCTAATTTCTGTGTATAATTAATTGAGTTCAGGAATTCTGAGAACATATTATACCCAAATATTTATGCCTACCCCCACGGTGTAGGGACATTATTCAAGGAGCCTTTTCCTTTAGAGTCAACGAGTAATGATTGACGTAATTTTTCTATTCCTAGAAATAGATTATGTAGTGAATGAAAATAATTTGATCCGCATTCAGATGTTGAGAACTAATTCATGGTATTCGGCTTTCTTCATAAGTAATCTGATTTGCGTACCAAGTTATTTTCTCTGAATTGTCCTGGAGGAGTAATAATAGCGTATTAGACAGAATAACATCAAGAAATGTGAGACTATAGTTGATTGAATGACGAAGGGCTACATTTCTAAGGATTTCCATTTATCAGACTTTTCAAATTTATTGCAATTCAATTCTAAGTCAACTATCGCTAGGTTGCCTCGTCGCTATCTATATCCCTTTCGAAATTCAAGTGGAAAATATTCTGAGGATTTTTGCATTTTGAAAGAAACCTTGAATGATACATATTATGGCAAATTATAATTAATACATCCATTACAAGCAGCAGCTAATGGGGGATATACCAGCAGTCCGGGTTAGACCAAGTCCGCCATTCTTGCATTGTGGCGTGGACTACGCCGGGCCTTTGAGGACACAAACACACTGAAGGGGTATGTCTGCATTTTCGTCTGTATGGTAAGGCGGTACATTAAGAACAGCTGAGTGATTTAACGACAGAAGCCTTCCTAGATTTATGTGCTAAGATCTACAGCGATCATGGTACAAATTTTGTTGGAGCCGATAATTAAATGGACAAGGAGATACAGCGGGCGATAATATCCGCGTCAAAGAAGGCCCGACAATATCAGCAAAGGACGGGGTTACCTGTCGATTTATCCCAGTCATTACGCCACATTTTGGTGGACTGTCGGAGGTAGCTGTGAAATCGGCAAAAGGACAGCTAAATGCGTTTTCGGTGAAGCGCGATTGCTACCAACCTTCGAAGAATTTACAACAGTGTTGTGCCAAGTGCAAGCATATTTAAATTGAAGACCGCTAGTGCCCCTCCCAAATAATCCTGACGATTTGGAAGCTTTGACACCTGGTCATTTTTTGGTTCAGCGTCCATTGAAGGCATACCAGAAGTCAACAGGACCCAACGCGACCTGTATGAACGATGGCAGCAGATCAAGGCGTTACATCGGCTGTTCTAGAAGAGATGGACTCGGGAGTACCTGCACCACTTGCAAACCAGACCCAAATGCGACCAAGAGACTCCTAACTTGAAGCTCAGTCAGCTAGTTCTCATTAGGGAAAGAGAAATGCCGTCGGCGAAATCACCTTTGGCTCGCATTAGCGCCATTCACCCTGGGAGCGATGGAAAGCCGTCACAGTCCGATACCAATGAATCTATGCCCGCTGCCACTCGGTCTACCCCATGAACCCAAGGTAGAGTATCTTGTCCCTCCATGTAAGAGTAATGACAGGACCTCAACTGGAAAGCAAGTAGCAGTAAAAAGAAGATACCCATTGCCGCCGCCGGCTCTGAACGCCGTGAGGTTAAAAAACTGCGACAACGGCGTACGTCCAGAAGTGGTAAAGCATACCAAGAAACGACGAGTGGTACCGTGTACCTGGGCAAGGTCATTACTCAACATAACGATATTATTTCTATCATTCGGGATGCTGTTCGCAAAGAACATTTCGACGGAGGACTATGAGATATGGAACCCGGACGCTGGATACCACGTCGAGAAGCTAGGACGCTCTCGGCTCATTCAAGGAGAGTTAGGAATCGAGGTGCACTTTCCGATTCGAGAAATGATAAGGGATCGTCAGAATATGAGTGACGCCCTGAGCCAGAAACCACGACCCATTGTGACGCGCTAATAAGGCATCTAAATTTTAAATGAAAGAATACCACCCGCAACATCGATGAGTTGCCCGCGCCCCCAGCCCCCAAAAGAAGAAGGAGAGGTCTGCTAGGCAAGGTACTAACCGCAGTCTTTGGAGTTAACGAGGAGGTTTACAATGATATCGAGGACTTCTGCTAAGGACAACTTACCATGTTGCAATCGATGACCCAGCAGAATGTTTTGATAAACAAGCGAAGAAGCTTGCAACACCGCAGTATCTCATCGATTGAGAGAGTTCACCCATAAATTAAACATAGTCATCGAATCAGTGAACAAAATGAACAGCTGGTTTGCCAAAACGGATGCGGGTAATCTGAATGTGCAGATTATATCCAAGTACTTGACAGTCGTGGACTACTTCGACGAGTTAAAGACGAAATATAGTCGAATCGTGTACGCATTCTACGGCCACGGTGATTTATTGGGTCTCGTAGACAGAGATGCACTGACAACCGCGATCACGGATGTCCTGACCAAGATTGGCCCGTTGTATGAAATTCAGAGAATTCCATATGAACGAATGTCGTTACAATCAGCAAATTATAATCAGCAGTTATAATCAGCAAATATGAATACGATCTGCTACACGAAACAGCCGTCCCTAGGGCCATAAGATGGGGCCCGTATCTGGTGCCTCACTTCGACACCAGCACGCTTGCAGTCGACTTCAATCAAGGCAACTACTTCGAACTTGACCAGTCCTCGTTTGTATCATGTCTTCAGCAGGTCAAAATCTTCTTATGCGCCCCAAAAGTAACAAAGAATATGCACGCCATGCCAAACTCTGCGCTGGATGCACTCTACAAACGCCAAAATAAACCAAATTGTTGCATGGTCATGGTCAGTAATAAGTTTCAGAGAGAAAATAAAGATCGATACTATCATATCGTAATTTATTTTTTCTTCAAATCTTCTCTACAGATAATAACTCCTACTACCATTGTGGTTATTATCTTATTACTTTGATAAAGTAAAAGAGTCTGGAGCGGACCCACCTACTGATTAAATCTCCAGCTAGCTATAGTCGCGTTTGTTGGTTCAATGTTACATGTTTCCATTAGTCAGTTTGATATTAAACTTCGCCATGTTATTTACATAGCATACGTCGCAAGCCCAGGTAATAGCCGAGGGTTTGAGGCAAGGTACTTTACACTATCCTCGATAAAACAAAAATAAAATCCTGAGATCAGGGAAAAGAGATAAATAAAGTATAATTGGATTTATTCCAATATGCTATGTCCTACCTGATACCTCTTGTTGACAGTTCCCACGACAGACCGACCATGAAAATGCATTGAACCTCGTCAAAAACAAAATGGTTGTGTTGGGAGATCCTAATTCTCAGAGAAATGCTTGCGCTTTCACCTCAGTCGACGCGGCAGCATGTCCCTCGGTCCTGTCGAGAAATGGGCGAGCGTTTTTGGCGATTGGAAAGCGTCAGGACGTAAGTTAGCGCGAACTAAGCAAATATGTGTCTGCATGCTAATTATTGAGAGAGTCACTGGAAAAACCGAGGAACTCAAAGAGTCCTTCGGAAAAGGCGTATTGATATTTGTGCTCTACAAGAAACTTGATTGTTCATGCCAAACGCTGTGGCTTTACACTTCTCTATTTTGGTAGCCTACCCACTGAATATGGAGTTGGCATTGCTACCTCTTAGGGTTTCCGTGATGCTATTAAAGAAGTCGAACGATTTGATGACTGGTTGATGAAGCTCACCATTATATGAGCTGATCGCACTATTCAGTTCTTCACCGCGTACGCACTACAGATAGGTCGACCTGATGCCGAGAAAGATGCCTTCTAGCAACTTGTCGATACAAAGACAACGTGCCTGCTGATGACTTTATCATTATTGCCGGTGATCAATTAGGGTGGCGTGCGTATAATCGACTTTGTTGGCCCCCGAGACATGAATACATAGTTTATCAAACAATTGTCTTATCCTCCTACATTTTATAGTGGGAACAGTAAAACACATGTCATAAAAAGTCGACATTTTACCACGGCCACTAACTGGAAAGGTCATCGCACCTCAACGTTGATTGCTATCTTGCCAATCAAGCCACCGATAAAACAGCGTGAGAAATGCACTAGTCCGCGCGCATTAAATGGTGCGATTTCATGAGAAGAAAGAAGAAATGATCTCACTTGCGCGATAACCAACCATCACGAATGTAGAAGAATCGTGGAACCAAATTAAAGATACGTTTCACAAAGCGGTCTGTGCAACCGTCAGGGTCACCAAGTCAGGTAAACGGTACATCAACCGAGATACTTGCCTTTGGAATGACCATATCCAAATGAAAAACACCTCTGTCACAAGTTTCCCCACGATAAAAGCTCGCAAATTGTCAAATTTAAAAAAATGTCAATCGGGAAGCAGAGAAAGCGTTCGCTGTCCCCTTGCGGTCCATTACAGAGAGTACTTCTTTGTGGTGTCATCAGGAGACACATCTACACATAGTATGCTGTCCAGGATGAGTATGCGAAAACTCTGAAAAACAATTCTACCAAGAAAATACTAACTTTATTGTGGAATTTTGTACTGTACCAATGATAATGCCGATATTACGCTCCACATAATTTCAAACACTGCTAAAATAGAAAGACGAATAGAGCAGCTTTAGGATAATTTTCTAGAGATTTTCCACATCGGACACGTTACGACAATATTCGCAGAGTAGATTTTTTAGATTCCGGGTTTTTGCTATTTCAGTTAGTTGCTAACATCCTACTGCTGATGTCCGAATTGGTAAGCCACGGGGCTCAAACCAGGTCTTTCCAGTTAGGGTGCCAGTATTCACCGTGGAGACACTTGCTTGTTTTGTTCGGACTAACTTATTTTTGACGGTGTCCACGCGTCAAGAGCCCCTGCTTATTTTTTGTACCGGGGCCCTTCCTGCCACGTCGACTGAGGTGGACGCCTTAGCACTTTTCCGAGCTTTGTTACTCAATCCAATCATATTTTTTCTAACGATATTGGGTGGTTGGTCGGTCTGTGGCCGCACCTGTCACCAAGAGAGATCAGGCAAGATTTAGCATAATGGGATAGCTCCGACTATACTTTATTTATTTCGTTCCCTGATCAGCATTTTATTTTTCTTTTAGTACAAACTACGTTGCCTAAAACCCTCCTCCTTTAACTCGGCTTGGGTCCAGCATGCCATGTTCTGAATACGAAACTATTTGGTCTGAAAATATGACCGAATGATCCGCTACGTACTGAATCCATGGTGCCAACCAATACGGCACGTAGCACGTATTTACCAGCGGATACATGTTCACCGGAGATGATTTCCCAGAACTTGCCACCAATTAATTGAAGTATTAAGGGTTGTATTCAAGTGAAGGACGGGATGGCAATTGGGAAATAAGGAAGGATAGTTGTGACCACAAAAGGGGTTGAAAAACTGTGAAGATAAAGAGACTATTACACATTATTCAGTGCATTATTTGGTAAAATTGGCCCCGGAAAAGCGAATGGAAAACCGATCCTATCGCTAAATGGCTTGATTTCGACGCACTGAGATAGTACAAACTGCCTTCATCCAGATCGAGCAGCCGTCGCGAGATCTTGGGGTAAACAGCAATGAAGGCAAAACAAAATATATAGTGGCAACGTCAGCAACAAAAACCAACCAACCAACAACATCAAACCGCACTTGTCAAGTGGGAAGAATAAAGATAGGAGACTACAACTTTGAGACCGTTGAAAATTTCTCTTATCTAGGGTCAAAAACCACAACCGATAACAGCTGCGATGATAAAATCCGCTCACGGTTATTGGCAACCAACAGAGCTAGGCTCTCTTTTAGCTTACAAAAACTGTTCCGCTCGAAACGTGTCACCCTAGGGTCAAAGTTCTTACTGTTTTACCATCTTCGTAGGCATAAGTCAACCCGTGTTGATCATTAATCATGCAATGTGACATAAGATGATCCTCCTTCAATTTAGTATTATTGTGAGAATTACAAACAAAGAGGTACACGGGGGGGGGGGGGGGTAGATGACAGCCACACAGTTGGGAAAAGTAGGCCATCAAGCAGAGCTCTTTCAAAAACCTGAAGAAAAGCCGCGGATCCTTAATATTCCAGGTTTTGCAGTGGTCCAAAGGAACCGGATTAAGGACACGTGAAATTTGTGCATGGTATGAGGGAGATGGACGCGTCTAACGAAGATTGACAAATGCGCATCAACAAAAGACTTCACTGCTGGAGGACATCCAAGGCCAACATTGTCATTTTTTTTAGGTTCGCATTAAGGCCTGCTAGATATCAAAATGGACTCCTGACATTATCCAATCATTACCCCAATAAAACTAGAATCAACCTGATAAGGTGAACTGAGGTCAACAACATTGATAATTCTAGCCAACAGCAGATACCCTTGGGAACCAGCATGTTCTTCATTGGACTATTTTCGGTTGCTAACTGTCATAAATACAATGGAATGTTCATTTTCGGAAATGGTTTCAATTAGAAAATAATTTCATGGCACTTTTTCAAAGATGACTTACCGCCATCACTATCGCATTTCAGAAAATATTTTCTTGGTATATCTCATCCATTCCAGCTGATATTAATCAACTCCAGTTGGTTTTTGATGCCAACTCATGTGCTTACATGAACCCTCCGGAATGGCATAGTTCCAAGTTTTCTAGACACTCAAGACATATTTCACGTCTGCCAACATTTCACGAACTTGAAGGGCCGAGGAGAGGAAAATAAAAACAGCGACTGTATGAAAAAATGAACCAGCAGCAATAACGCCAACTGCAAGAACAAAAACGGCGATATTTAGGTCAGTGAATTTTAAATGCGATTCATAAAAGTAGGAGCTGTTGAAACTTTCAAATAGGACGAGAGTGGGACATATTTCGTTCGATAGAACTGTTCGTTCCTACTTGCAGCGTCCTTTAGCAGCCGCTTTGTTGCTGTTGCTCCTGACGGTATAGTTTTTGTTGCCACTTCCCTGAAAAGTGCAGGAGGCAACAGGAAAAGAAAAGCAGTAAAAAGGGAAATAAAGTCGGGAGGACTGTAATAATGCTCGACGACTGGTAGTTTTCCTACATTTAATAAGTTTCATTTAAGCACAACGACATTTTTCATTTTTTCCGGTCCTCGTTATGTTGGCGGCGCTGCACCATATTGGTCGGGGCCAGCAGCCAGTCCAGCGAAGACGATGACTGCATCCGCGACAGGACCATCGCGACGAAACCGAACGAAACCACTTAAGCAGTTTCTCCCCAACATTACCGCCGATATCGCCAATTTTACAAACTTTCTTTTCCGCCTCGGCCATTGAAATTAAACTTTCATGGCACAAGCATAAAAGAGTGCCCCCAAGACCTTTCGCCAAACTTTCCGTCATTGAGAATCAATCGACAATGCAACAAAAAGTTTTTTCTTGCTATTTTGGCCCTTCGTCGGGCGAACAACATTATGACACTATTTGGAAAGAAACTTCTTTTCTGGTGCTTAATGGTCAGTGGAAGAACATGAAAGAATTAAGGAGGAAAAATCGGACCAAAGTACTGGCAGCTTGGATTTCTTTTCAAACTTCTTCGCAATTGGATAGGAAAAAATGTAGGCAGTTAGCGAGTGGAAGCTCGTCATGAATGGACGGTCTAGTTGGTAGAAAATTTTACACCAATTAGGGCGGGGAATGCATTTGGGATGCTATTCTTTTCGGATACCTTCCTATGTAGTCTCGAATGAAGTTTTATTCATTTTTAACAACCCATTAAACTAGCAGTTTTCCCTCCCCGATGTAGGGAACTTTCAAGCAAGTGGTTAACTTCCGAAACTTTGGAGAGTAATATTGGAGGCACAAGTTCGATATTAGAAGGAATCAATAATTTCGTTTTAGCCGAGAAATGAAAAGGAAGATTTAAAGTGCCCCTCAACTTCCTGCCAGACTGCTCAAGTAGGCGATTTCTCGGCTCCTTTCCTAAAATTCAAAAAAATAGTTGACAGCTTTATTCAAAGCAAGGACACGGCTTCACTTCTGCCCTGAAAGGCCCACACAGTAAAATACCGTTCATCACTAAGTGGATCAGTCAAATCATCAAAGAAAATTATTGTCCAAGGAATAGTACTGATACCCACTACATATCGTAACTCCGCCATGTTATTTACATAGCATGCTGGTCCCAAACCCAGGTAAATAGGGAGAGTTTAAGGCAATGTGCTAGGGAAAGACTTAACTAAAGTTTGGTTGGAATTATTCCACTACGCTAAATACTACCCCTTCTCTCTTGGTGAAAGGTCCTGCACAGGCCCACCAAGCAAATATACCCAATACCATTAAAAACGAAATGAGCGTGTCGAGAGACTTAAAGAAATCTTACGTCGTTCACCTTAGCCTACACGGCAGGACAGACCCCGGTCCTGTTGAGAAAAGGGGCAAGGATTCTTATGTCAATAAGTTAGTTCGAGTAAAACAAATACGCGCGAAGAACTCACAAGAGCCCTTCGGAGAAGGCGCACTGATGTCTACGCACTACTAGAAACCCGATGGTCTGGTGTCAAAAGCTGCGATTTACAACGCGGGGGCGCTAAAAATGGCCATAAACTTTGCTATTTTAGTAGACCACACACTCAACACGATGCTGGCATTGCCATTGATACCCATGATCCTCTAATTATGAATTCATGGTTCACCAAACAATTGCCTTACCTTCCTACATTTTACAGTGGGAAAAGTAAAACGGAATTCGAATATACTCTCATAAGATACTGACATTTTACCACAGTCGTTGATTGCAAAACCGTTCCCTTTGAGACCACCGCATGTCAACAGCGCCCGTTGATTGCCGTCTTACCAATCCAGCCACTAATAAAACAGCGTGAGGAATGCACTGGCAGATACCGGTACGGAGGGACTCCCGACTTTCAGAGGATGGGTCCGTGGAAAAAAATAATAATTTTTGACCCCGGCCCTCCCAACCTTTCCAACAGTTGTCAAAACTACGACCGACTTCAGAAAGTACTAACCGAAGGCTCTCATTTGATACCCCACATGACTATATTTGTCGAAAAAAATGGACACCCCCTCTTAAATTCTACGTATTATAGAATGACGTAACTCTCTGTATGCGTGAGCGTTCACAGTTCTTACCGTTGCCCAAATTTAGGATCAGTCGTTACAACCATTTCTAAGGAAAATGCAGGTAGCAGAAAGACAGATAGACAGATACATGGACCGATCGACCTTCGAGGAGTTGGTAGATTTCCCATCAGATGCGACCCCGGTTGACAAATTGGGGTATGTCTATTGATGAGTAAATATGCATTCATGTACTTTTCTTTTCAGACTGTGCATTGGCTAATGTTTGCTCATCTTTGGTACGTGGTCCAAAAAGGCTATGGGAAGAAAATCCAGAAAATAAGACCAACATAGAAGAAGTATGGAAGACTGACGTTACGGTGCGGCTCGGAACCCCAATACCGACGGTTTTTGGGAGTGAACAAGCGGGCTTCGGGCCGTCAATATCGACCGGAGTGCCTCGGTGGTGAACAACTTGGTCACCGTGGCATCAAATGCTACAAGCGATTAAGCTCAAGCGAAGCAAGATCCTGGCAATAACGAAGGGCGGCTTCGATACCCACCGCATCGGTCCAAGAAGGGTTACTGCAGAAAATACTCCAAGATCAAAGAATTGACACATTCAGGAGGAGTTCTTCAGTTCTCCTATCTCTACTAATACTAAAGACGGTAAGAGTTACACCTAACCGTACTGCTACCAACCGGCCACCAAATAAAAGAGTGCAGGAAAAAGATGGTGATCTTCTGGGGAACCAGTAGGGACCTAAGAGAAACAAAAGCGCACAAGTAGTTCCGATGAACGGAAGCCTGAGCCTTTAGCGCGACCGTCGGCAAACGAAGCGAAACCAAAGGGAACCGAAAGTGCTGGACCAAGGTTACTAACAAAAAAGCGAAGAAGAAATCGAAGGTGCGAATTCATCCAGATTCAATCGTTATCCCCAGTAAGTTTATTGTACATGAAGATATGAAAAAAGGTCAAAGCCGACCCCCAACTTAAAAGACTTAGGCGGAAATGTCAGCAAAATCAAAAGGACCCAGAAAACCGATCTAATGTTTGACTTAAAAAAAATTCAGGTTGGGTAAAACCGATAGCCACAATAGTAGTAGAGGCAACGCAGATGCTATTAGCGGCAGGAAAAAGTTCGAAGTTGCCTGCGGTCCGAGATAGCAAATTTTATTAAAAAGGTGGCTTAAGTGCCTCATTTTTGGACACTTCGCGAAGACATGCACTAAAGTCATCGATCGGTCCGATCGAGCAGCGATATGGACTTGCAGTAGGCAGGCTATACAATGCACCGTGAGTCAGTCGGCCAGTGACTTTGTGTGGGCAAAAATAAGCGACTTGTACGTGTGCAGCTGCTATGCTCCACCCAGTCTCATGGAATGGAACTCCGAAGGTGATTGCCGGTCATTTTAATGCCTGGGTCCTGGAATGGGAAAGCATAGTGAATAACGCAAAGGGCCGAAGTCTATTAGAGGGTTTTACCTAGTTAGATATTGTTTTGGCTAATGAAGATAATGTAAGTACCTTTCGGAAAATAGGGTCTGCTTCAGTCGTAGACCTGACCTTTGTTAGCTCTGCGCGGACGCATTGTATGACCTGTGCGTCAGCAATCACCAGGCGGTTATGTCCGAACTAAAAAGACATACACACAGTAGACAAATAACATACAAAGCCGAGAGGCTTGTCAGGCGAGTCCGTAAAAGCACTCGATAAACAGACAGTGTGGCGGGATCAACCTACTAAGGCGAAAAAGCTCTCAATGTCACACAATCCATTTCTATGGCATGTGACGCGTCCTCCCGAGGAGGTGCACATTCACCAGTAGAAGACCCAACTACTGGTGGAATAGTGAACTGGCTTCGGGCCTAGACGGAATACAAAATAAGACCTTTAAACTCGCCGTGAAATCCAGACCGGACATATTCGCCGCATTGTTTGAAACGTGCATTTCCGAGGGAATATTCGCTACAACATGAAAGCAGAAAAAGTTGATACTGTTGCCTAAGGCTGGCAGACCTCCAGGTAAGCCATCCTCCTATAGACCCATATGTCTTGGAAAAATGCTAGAGCGAATAATCTACCATAGATTGCTCCCGGTCACTGAGAACCAAGGAGGTCTCTCAGATCGGCAGTATGAGTTCCATAAAGCCAGATTGCCTGAAAACCAGCAGATATTGCGTGATAGTAACCCAGGCCATGAAAAATTCATTCAATTCGGCCAATCTCGCCACCATGGTGAACAGCTACTTGCGAGAAAAGACGCTCTGATATAACACCGATAATGAACCCCAAGAGTACGTAGTCTCACGGGTGTCCCGCAGGGCTCCGAATTAGTTCCACTACTGTGGAACATCATGCAAAATGAAGCTTTTAACCTTCCGGTTCTGAATGACACCACGATGGTGGGCTACACCGACGACATTGCACTGATTGTGGTTACAAAGTGTCTCAAAGATGTTGAGTGGAACTCAAGCGAAGTAATCAGTGGGGTGAGTTCTATCTTGCTGTTTGTAGTCCCAATTAGGGAATCAGTGCTACGTATCTTATCTAGCGCACATAAACTGAATGTGGTCTACAGAAGAGCAGCCGGCAGGGTGTATTCATCTCAGGAACAGTGCCGATTGACAGATGAGATGGCGAACATATATAAAATCAAGTCCATCTTCTTTTTCTCGGAAGCGAAAAAAGCCGAAAGGGAGAGATCTATAATTAGATAGCTGCAGCGGTGGAACCACTGAAACACAGGTTGATCGCAAACATCAGGGAGTGGCTGGAGAGAAAACATGAGAAGATCAACTATAATCTCACCCAGTTTTCCAACAGCCATGGTGGATAGCGACAAAACCTGTATGGGTTTAAATTGGGCACCTGCCATTGTGTCCCAGGGAACACAACGCACGTATTCTTCCAATGCCAGACGTTCGTGGAAGAAATGGGGGGCTTAGAGGAAACTCTATGTGAAAGGCTATCGCCAGAAAATTGAAGTTTTGATTGCCGCGAAGAGACAGTAGGAGGCCTAGCTAAATTAAATTAACTCCACCCCGTGAGGGTTTTGCTTTACACAAAACCTTAAAAATAATCTCACTTATACGATTACCAACCATTACGAATGTGGAAGAATCGTACCACCAAGTTAAAGACACGCTTCAGAAAGCGGCCTGTGCAACCCGCAAGGTCGGAAGCCAGGCAAGCGGTTCATTAATCGAGATACTTGGCTTTGGAATGACGATGTTGAAATCAAGGTCCGTCAAAAGAAACGCCACTACTACAAGGTTCTCGATGATGAAACGTTGGCCAATTGGCCAATTTAGAAGAATGCCCACCGGGAAGCAAAGAAAGTGATCGCTGTCACCCGAGTGGTTCATAATGAAGATCTTTACGGTAAACTGGACACCCGGGAAGGTGAGAGAGATCTCTATCAACCTTGCCAAAAGTCGATACGAGCGCACACAAAATATCGAACATTTAAAATTTATGGCAATTTCGTCCATCCTGTCGCCCACTATGGTTCTAAATGTTGGTTGACTTCGTTCGTTTAGCGCTTCTTCACCTTCTGTGGGGCTAACAGGTGGAATTGCTCTCTCGACGTCCTATGAAAATATAGTCAATATGCGTTTTTCTATTCCCACCATAATATGTAGCAAGATAAGGTATTCAGATTGATCACAATGGCAATTAGTAAGTAATCAGTTGCCGAAACCATCTACTTCATCTTTCCCGCTTTATCCTGGAAGCAGATTGGATGATGTAATGCTAAATCTCCAGGTAATTAATTGGTTTTTAGTAAAAAAACAACTTTAGATGGGGAGCATCACTTCTTTTAGGCATGCCTTAAAGATCGGGCTTAATCTTCACAGCTAATTTTAGAACTTTGTTGGTTTCAAATCTGGATCTATTGTCGTGAATCCTGTTTCATATTGGCCGCAGTTTCTCTCGGTAAACTGTAGGAAGAGACAGGTCACGTGGGGTAATCTTTGCCTCGTGGCGCTGTTATCATTCTGTGAACTCCTCTCTTAGAATTTATGCCAGTATCAGCCTACGACTGATTGAAGCAGTTTCTTTCGCTGCTTCGAATGGCATCTTTTACGTTGTCTAGCAATGATCTAAACGCTTCCTCTCATTTTTCTGACCCTCTGGTGAAGTCTCCTTGCCAGAAGCACAAGTGTTGCGATTTTATTGATCAATCAGTAGTTGGATTGCCACTAGAACGCGGTTAGTTTCCTTTGACTGTACTATTAAGGAATATGTTGGTTTGAAGCGTTACGGGTTTACATTTTGTTAACAATTCAGTCAGCCAGCCAGCCCTTTTGAGCTTGGTGCCCTCGTGATCCTCATATAAATTGCCTGGTGGTCTCTGACATCTCAAGCAACTCTCCCGGCTTATTTGGCTCTCCCTTTTGTCTGTTTCATTATGGGTCTGTGGTTTTTTCCTCGAAAAATGTATGAAAACTCAACATTCGGAAGCCTTTCGTTCAACTGCGTGGATTCTTCCTGCAGAGTACGTCTTCTGACATTTACTACTCGGTTGCCTTATTTAAGAGCCCGCGCATTAAAAGCTCCCAGTATAATTTTTAGACCTCTTATGTCCAATACCAGTGCCCAACATCTGCTCATATTCGGCAAAGGACGAGGCGGGTGTAATGCAGCAGAGAGAAAAAAAAATTTGGGATGCCCAAAATTAACATCCAAGTTGAGTACTTTGTAGACAACGACAAAGCTACTTAATGAATCCACTGATTTCCAACAAAGTAAGCGTCAGTGCGGACTTATTTGCCCTTTACTAGCCAGTTAGGGAAGACATATGGAACTGTTAGTACTTCGTTCCCTCTTCAACTCCCATGCTCAATACTAGTTGCTTAGTTTGGAAAGCTACATAATATGTAAATGTGGTTCCCTGGCATTTTGAGACTCCGCCACGTCTATTCAAGCTTCCTGGTGAAAAGTAAGTAAGTAAGTGCTGTTTAAAGGAATATAGCACATTCCAGTAGTTGGAGTTACCGTGGAGTTTACCAAAAGTTCTTCAAATAATAAAATATAAAAAAACTGGATCTGAAGAACCTATAAGATTTTCAACTTTGACAGATAATTTTTACTAAAGGCTCACAACGGAACACAGACAATAAAGTACCCTCATAGCCGACAGGGAGCAACTAAATAGATTTCGTGTCCTAGTTGAGTGGCGATAAAGACTGCACAATGGGGACTCTTGACATTTTAAGAGTCATAAAAATCTTAGACCATCAAGAATTTCAGGACAATAAAACGCCTTCCCCACACTAAATCGGGAGGAGACTCCAAAAAAAAACAATTTCTCCATAAATGAACAATGGTATTGTCGCTCGTTT
This sequence comes from Hermetia illucens, assembly GCF_905115235.1. Classification (NCBI taxonomy): domain Eukaryota; kingdom Metazoa; phylum Arthropoda; class Insecta; order Diptera; family Stratiomyidae; genus Hermetia; species Hermetia illucens. The sequence continues at coordinate 164,562,343 of NC_051850.1, forward strand.
ATTTTACAACAATCGCTTTTCACAAATCTGCCCTTTGAAGGCTCCAGGGTAGAATTGTGTTAGCAACGGCTTATATCTTATTAGAAACTCCTGGCTTTTAGTCATCCAGCAAAATGTTTAGATTGTTTCTTATACACATGCATGTCGGAAACAGCTAATTTCAATTCATTAAAAGGCGCTCCAAAAGCCCAAATTATCAGAGAATTCCGACTACTTAAGAAGGGAATAGCAAATAACGCAGGCATTCCTTTCCTGCAGCTTTACGTCCTGTTAATAATATTGTGATGCGTACCTTATTGTGCTTCGCATTTCATAGTTTGGCACTCACGTCCGTTGATGGAATCCTTCTCGCCGCCATTCTGCCACGTCATCCTAACTCTGCGGACTTTATAAGGCGTGACGCTTACCAAAAGAATATGAAATGATGAGCGGCATACTTGACGGCAGGGAGTATGTGATGATTTCCATGGAATTTAAATAAATTACAAAAATGCTTTATTGGAAGCCCTAAAATAAAATTTTATCGATTCTTCCTCCACCGGTAGAGTAATAAAATTCCAACAACATAACAACCTTGTGTTTAGATAACGGAAAAGGTAGAGGACAAAAGGGAGGCAGCTCCTGAGAACGGAACGGAAAATAATACGAAAAATATCTTATACCCAAATTGGATATTGTGCGGAGTGTGTAGAGTACTCCAGTACAGAGGTTTCCCTGGCTGGATCCACTCGTGCAACCCTCCATTTGACAATAAAATTATCTGTCATCAGTCGTAAAGTTTGATTGCTTCCTTAAGAGTGCTTGTTCCTTTCGTTGCTGTCTTGCTTTTTATGCGGCCGCTCCCTCCAGCGGCCCGCCCCCATTTACCGCCCTTATATATGTGCACATCTGCCTGTCTGATAAAGAGTTGAAAGCTTTCGGGGTTGTGCAGTATTTTTTGAGTCAGATTTAAGTGTTCAGTGAATATTTTATGGCTTCGGTTTCAAAGTTGAGTTGTTAAACCAATATAGCTTTAGATAGATTTAAGACTATTACCTTTTAGTTGGAAATTGCTTTCCTATCGAAATTGTGATATAAAAGCGGTAACTGCGCTCCTTTAGAACATTCAGCTATTTGAGGATAATTCAATCAACCTGACCCCTTTTCAGTGTGGGTCGTTATAAAAAGTCCAATTTGAACTTAGTGGTCCTTCGCGACCAAATTGTTCTGCCGAAATAGCCGAAGGTGGATTTGGTGATCAGCTAACCTAATTGAACTTTTCGATAGTAATTGTCCTAAAGATGATAGTAGTCAAAGGGATTTAATAGTTTTTGATAGAAGTTTCCTGACTGGAAATGTTCGATTATGTCTGTTGTCTAGTGAAGCACATGAGGATGGCACTGATTTCTCCTGAATTATTCACAAAGTAAGGGCCCTCTTTGTATACATCAAAGTAGGCGCTTTGAAGAGCAAAACTACTATCAGAAAAAGCTGTGATAATTATCTGGACTTATCCACCAATAATTAGAGGAACCTCGCAAATCTGATATTAAAGTCTAAAGAAGAGGCGCAGTCTTATCGCTACTGTGCGGACAATCGGTGCTTCTTGAATATTTGTTAATCGTTAAAGTAAAACAAGTCGGGAAACCGGAAGCTGGACGCTTCAGGTACGAAAGGTTTTGTGTATTTCAGCACGTAATATATCCATATATTATGTGAGAGTTTCCACTTTCGGGTGATATTGACATTCATAGTCTTCAATTTTCAAAGAACCAACAAATTTGAGGTATTATAACTTCGTTAGTAATAGTGCGATTTCCACCAAACTTTGGTAGGATCATGCTCTATATTACAGCCTATATCACTGCAAAATTTCATGGTACTACGATGAACTTAAGGGGGTTTCTAACCAATTACAAAAAAATGCTGTAATATACTATTATTAACTTTATTTAAACGGATATCGGCATGGAAGGTATTTCGGAGCCCAGGCACCATATAGTGGCAGCCTCCTGATTTTTTTCAGATTTTTCGGTTGAGTAGTTTCTGAGAATGGCCCCCTTAAAGAAGTGATCACTTTCAACCCCCCGCGCTCCCCACCCTTCCAACGAATGTCAAAACTAAGATCGGCTTTGAAAAATACTAATCGAGACCTTTAATTTGATACCCCACATGACTATATTTGATGAATAAAAATTTTACACCCCCCTTTTGCATGTATGGGGACCCCCTCTCAAATTCGACGTAAAAGGATGTAATTCACTGTATGCGTGAGCGTTCACAGTTCCCACCTTTCTACCAAATTTGGTGTCAATTGCTATAACCGTCTCCGAGAAAAATGCGTGTGACGGACAGACAGACAGACAGACGGACAGACAGACAGACAGACAGACAGATAGACAGACAGACAGACAGTAAACCGATTTTTTTAAAGGATCATAGACGCTTTCAAGCTCTATCACGTCATACGAACATTCAAGCGAAGAGTCAAGCCATCTCATCTCACCAGGCTGTGTTTCAGCTTGCACCCAGCCTTAAATTTCCCGAAACCCTAAAATTCCTCTTTATATTTCTAATAATAACGAAGAAGAAGATGAAGAAGAAATTTTCAAATATTTCAAACATGATCATTAACATTTTTGTTGTTGTTTTCACTATAGACCTGATAATGCTATATATTATTAAATGCATTTTTAGCGTTTGCTTCGGGGATTTCGTTTTTCTATAGAGGTTGGCTCGAAGCAGGATGGCTCAATACAAAATTATAAACAAGTCGGAATATCAGAACCTCGGTGCTTCAGTTATAAAGGTTTTGTGCTCATTCTGTGTAAGCAACTGTCTATGCACGTTTTTCCATTCGTACATAGCTAAGAATGGAAAATATTTCGTCATATATTGCCAAACAAAATATGCATACATACATACATATTAGCAGTCAAAGGGTAGTATAGGTCCCAGGGCGAAACGAGGGCTGGTACCCACGATGGAGCATAAAACCTGGGAAACGCCTGCTAAACCAACACCAATAGCTTTACTACCAAACCCTATCTCCACCTCCAAATGGTGATCGGTGGGAGTACTCCCTTCATAACAAACTGCAGACGGAGAAGGACGAAGGTAAGTCTCGCGCGCTTACAAACCGGACAAAATGTACCAACTGGTCTTCCAGGTTGGGGGTTGGGTACGGCTGAAAACCCTACACGGAAAACCGATGTTTCGAAGCCACGGAAGGAGCCTCGGACAGTATGGACCTTACAACGACGAACCCGAAAATGACAACGTATTAACGATTTGTGCATTTTCTCATGGAACGTGCGCTCCCTGTACAGACCGAATGTTGCTGAGCAGCTAGCCGATACCCTGTCCCAATATAAAGCTGATCTAACAGCGTTGCAAGAGATGCGATGGACAGAGACCGGTTTCCTGGAGAAGAGCCACTACACCATATATTATAGCGGCCATCCAGGAAACCATGTGCTCGGAGTAGGTTTCTTAGTCAGCCAAAAAATGAAACCTGCTGTTATCGGCTTTGAAAATATAAGCGAAAGGCTATGCACTCTGCGCTTGCGAGGCAAGTTTAGAAATATAAGCCTTATAAACGTTCACGCCCCTAAAGAGGAGACCGCAGAGTCATACATGGACCTCTCCTGACGGGACCACTTTCAACCAAATTGACTACGTGCTTATTGAACTCTGCCATCTCTCAGCCTTGATGAATGTCAGAATATATGGGCGGGGGCCAATATAGACTCGTACCACTATCTTGTTGGCATGGTGCTCTGAGCTCGAATTGCAACACCACCTAAGTATAATCTAAGAGAAGTCGGAACGGCTGGTTTGACGATGAATATAAGGTAATAACGGAACGGAAGAATGCTGCATACTGCATAATGTTGTATTCTCAAAGAACGCGGGCACACACAGAGACTTATCACGAACTTCGTCGAGCGACTTCACAAACGGAAAAAGAAAGCCTGGGAGAACCAACAAGTTTGTGAACTAGAAAAATATAGGGAGCAAACGCACCAGGCGGGCAAGTTTTACCAACAAGCCAGCAGGATGAAGCCTTATACACTTCGATGTTCATCCTGCCGAGGCAAAGAGGGAAATCTGATTTCCGACAGAATATTGAGCGCCATATTGGAGCGATGGGTTAAGTATTTTGATGAACTGCTCAACAACCAAAATATCAGCGAGTTGGAGGTCCCGCCAACTGAAGACGACGGCCAAATACTGAAACCACCACGTGTAGAAGATATAGTCCGCGCAATTCATCGGTTTAAAAGCATAAGTCGCCAGAAGCTGATGGAATTACAGCCGAATTGGTTGAATATGTAGGCGACCAATTACACCAAGTTGTTCATGAACTGATGCTCAAGGTATGGGACAGCAAATCAATGCCTGACGAGGCATCATCTGTCTCATAGATAAAAAGGGAGATAGCGCACAATGCAGCAAATATAGAGGTGTCATGGTGCTGAGTACCATCTATAAGATATTCTCCACAATCTTGCTAGGCCGGATAACCCTATACGCCCAGAACATAATTGGCCCATACCAAAGGGGCTTTACTCCAGGCAAATAAACAGTAGATCAAATTTTCTCTCTGCGGCAAGCGATGGAAAGACTGTTGGAAAATGGACACGAGTTGCACCATCTATTCATTGAGCTTTAAAGAATTCTGTATCCCGACGAAATCAATAAGACTGATTAAACTGACCCTGACCAATGTGCGAGGTCAGATAAAAGCAGCAGGATCACTCTCAAGACCATTCCACATCAACAAGGGTCTACGACAAGGGGATGCCCTATCATGCGTTCTCTTTAATCTGGTCCTCGAGAAAGTGATTCGTAATGCTGATGTAAATGCAAGAGGTACGATCCTCTATAAGTCCACCCAATTACTGGCCTATGCTGGCGATATCGATATCATGGGAAGAACCACCCGAGACGCGAGATCTTGGACTGCACCTCAATGAAGGCAATACAAAATACCGCACTAGGAGACTACAACTTTGAGAGTCGAAAATCTAGAGTCGAAAATCACAACCGATAACAGCTACGATGATGAAATCCGCGCACGGTTGTTGGCAACCAACAGAGCCTATTTCAGCTTACAAAAACTGTTTCGCTTGAAACGTTTCACCATAGGGTCAAAGCTTCTACTGTACAAGACAATGATCTTGCCAGTACTCATGTATTCCTCGGAGATTTGGGTTCTTAGCAAGAAGAATTGCGAACTTTTGGCCGCGTTGGAGAGAAGAAGAATTTTTAGCCCCCTACATGAGGATGGACGATTCCGTAGCCTACATAACGACGAAATCTATGACCAATACCATGACCGTCCGGTTGTGGACAAAATCCGGCTCAATAGGTAACGGTGGGCGAATCACTTAATCCGTATGAGTGAGGATGATCACGCCTGGAAAGTCTATAAGGGCAATATCTATGGTAGAAAAAGAAGACGAGGCAAACCCTGCCTAAGATGGAGCGATGGCGTAGGTCAGGACGCCAGACAGCTTTTAGGGATATCGAATTGGTGGATCTCGGCGCAAAGTCGAGATATCTCGAGTTCCTTATTAAGGCAGGCCTAGACCGGATACCGGTTGTTGCGCCGTTGATTATGATGATACGCGGCTCCTGTCTGGGTGTGCACAATGGATAAAACGAACCAGAGAAGGATAAGTTCCACATACCAGCCAATCGCGCTTAGGGTGTGCGGTGCATATAGAACGGTATCAGGTGAGGCAGTGTGTGTCATCGCGGGAATGATTCCCTTGGATCTTCTGGCGAATGAGGCACATTGTCTCTGCCGGAGAAGGAGGCTGAATCCGGCCGAAGTCACTGCGGACTTTTACTAGGAATTAACTGTACTAGACAAGGCAGCACCCGTGTGATAATTCCGAAAAGTCCTGCTGGACCCATACACTGATCCCGTGTGTTGAGAGATAGGTCGAGCGCAAGAATGAAGAAATAAATTATCACCTAACGCAGTTTCTTACGGGACACGAGGGATACAGGAAGTACTTGCATCGCTTCGAATTGGTTGAGTCTCCAGACTATCCCGAATGTGCCACTACACCCGAGGATCCGGAGCGTATTATGTTCCACTGTCCGAGTATCGCGAATGAAGGAAGCAGCTTAAACGATGTCCTCAACGTGGTAACCGGACCCCATAATTTCGTGGAGGAGGTGCCGAGGTCCGCAGTAGGCTAGAGTGCGATAAGCGGAGCATTAACTGCAATACAGGAGAGCTGAAGGAACTGAAACAAACTCGGAAAGCGGAACGGATTCGTGACTTAGTTGGTCTGGTGTGACTTAGTTGGCCCTCCTCGCGAAGTAATTTTTCACGGTGGTCCCGCGAGGATATGGGTGGAGAAAAGGGGGGTGATTTTAGCGGGTGAGAATCCCTGATTTTCACCTCCACCCATTAAAAAGAAAAAAACATAATCATATTTATCATAAATATATTTCTTAGAAATTGAGTGGGAACTCTCTTAAGTTTATCCCCGAATCATTGACTTCTGCAATAATTTAGGCCATGCTATAGAGCATGATACTGCGAACTTTAGTGAAAATGGCACTATTACTAACATTGTTATAATAGATCAAAATTCTTACTTTTGTGCAAATTTCGTGCATTCTAACCCTTTGGAAGTCAGTATCATACTAAAGTGAATGGTCTGACAAACTAAATGCATAAACGATACGAGTTAGGTACAAATGCGAAGAATGGTCACCCAAATGTGCTTATGTAAGCAGCACACAAAACATTTCATGGCTGAAGCGTTAAGCAGACAGAAAATACGGATTGAAATTATTTTCAAAATATGTTCTCCTGAAATGGGTTCAAGTCTAATATATCAGACTCCAATTAAATGCGATATATGCAACCAAAAGAGGAACCTTATAACGGAGATTTCATCCTAAAAAAGTTTACACAACCTGTTGATAAAAGGATTTGGAAATGCTTTTCATGTCACCAAATTGGGCACTACCTATGACCGAATGGGGTACCTTGAACATGACAATAAGTTATCCATGTTACGCTATATCTGGGCAAGAGGAGAACTACCGACTGACACTTTTCCCTTTGAGCAAACATTGCCGGGTAATTGCTATATTTCGCATATTGCTTTTTATGATAGTTCTCCCATTGGGTGCTAGCTATCAAGGTCTATTGTTCGGTTCAGTTTGAAGCAAAAAGTATCTGAATCTAAATGAAATTTTCTACACAGACATCTTTCTTTTGAATCAATTTTAAACTTGATTTGGGCACACACTTGCATATATAGAATGCGGTGCTGCATCTGCTTGTGCTCATAGTCTTGCTCGTATTCGAGATACCATTCCTCTGTTGAAGCATTCTTGTTGGCGTATCAGGACACTTCGTACATTCGCATCTGTGAAGCGAGACAATGTCAGGCACCGTCATGCAGATAAGTATGACCTAGGACCCAACAAAGCTGTACAGCCAGCGAAATACCCCCTTTGCTAGGGGGTAGAACGCTACCATCCACTTCAGTTTTCAATTTCGATTCCCCATCCTAATATCGCCGCCAGAAAGGCATATTGGAGCACTGGTGGTCAGTATCTGGTCCCTTAGCAAATTGCTGATGGAACAGATAATTTGCTCAAATTGAATCCACATTTAGAACATAAATTTCACTTTATTACATCTGCAACACTGCTCCCAGGCATTTCCTTCCAAGCCGGATTTGCTGAGAGCTGCATTACTTTTCGTTCCTGTTATAATTGTTTGGACAGTGGAGGGTTCATGTCTACAAACATGTTAAAGTGAAGAGGGTTTCGTGCATACACATATGAGGCCACCACAAATATCCCCCCGCCCTTTGAACCAAAAAGGAAAAATTCCATTTCTATTTTAGGAAAAAGAGTTTGATGTTAACTTTTGGTAGCTTGCATTCTGCTACGTAGTGAGTCTAATTAAAATGTTGGGAGATTCATTCCAATGCAAATTTAGGTCCGCAAGGAAGAGCTTTCCCGGGAAATACTTGAAAGCAAATTAGAAGATTCCATGAGCAGGGTCAAAGGATAGTAATTTTGTTTTCTGAATGAACAGGAAAACAAGATCTTCTTGGTTGACCCCTGATTCTCAGCGCTTATGAGTTAATAAAGTTGATATAAGTGAGCATCTATTATATAATAACTTAAAGCTCTGCAAACTTTTATCTGCAGGACTTTAATTCATTTTTTCCTCACGGCACTATATGTTTTATTCTGTAATATTAGTTCGCAAACTTTGCTGGTATTCGCTCGCAAATAAGAAATGGTGCTTTCCACTTGCCACGTCCCAGTATGCATACTTACCCATATGAAAAGTTATATGTTCTAATATATATTTGTTAAAGTGTTGGAAAACAAAAAAAGTTTTCATTTTTTGAAAAAAAAATCGAAATTCCCAATGACACTTTTGTCACTTTAATTCACTTCTATATTACGGTCTAGTCTGTTCATCATATGAGGAAAAAATATACTTTTGTTAAGTTCTTTAAAAGGATTTCCATGTTTGCAAATGGGCTCAGGAAACTTTTCTACTTTTTCCAATTTTTCATATTATTTACTCGTTTCTTTCCCCATTGGATTCGAAGATATAGTGGTTGTTCTGGACAACAGAGACCAATGTATGGTAGGGGATTAGTCTCTCCTCTTATCGGGGTGGTTCTACGACCACTACTTTATTCGCACTTACTTGCGTTCTATACACAAACAATTCGGTTGAATTTTCCACCAGCGGGATTTTCTCGATTTCATTCAAACTTTTCTTTTTGCCAAACAAGAAACATTTTCGATTTGGTATCGGCATTTATTGGCTTTTGCTGTCTATGGAAGCCAATTCCTTTCAGGCGAGTGTGGGAGCTTCGTAAGGTGTCTGCATAAAAGCAAACAAAAGTAAATGAAAAGATCAGAAATATTTGCAATTATCGAATATTTAGGTGGCAACAAAGTGGTGGGGATGAGAATGTCTGCTATAAAAAACACAAGTGTACGATGAGGGCCCACTGTAGTATGCATGGATTTAAAGGTCCTTTAAAAACTTAGGACTGAAGTTTCACCATAGAAGTGTAAGCTTCCCACTCACGTATTTTTGAAGACAATGTTGATCAAAATGCCTTATAAACATGAGAATTGGGAAAGAAAATTGCGCAAAAGGAAAACATTTAGTATTACTGCAACGAAGGATGTAGTAGATAGTGAATAGCGAATAAAACAGTACAATGAGTGGCTTCACGATGATAGCATTTCAATTCATTTTCTGTAAAAACTTCAAGTGCGATTTCATGATATATTTATGCTGTCTATGTGGATGGGGTGGAGTGGAGGCATAACCCGCGAGCACTCAGAACCTAGCGGTCCATTTTACTCAATCCTCCTCTTTAACCGAATATTTCAGGTTTATTTACGTATCACAGAATTTTTGCTAGAGCTATGTCAGGAGCAAAAGGTTAAGTCGATTCGTAAATAAGCGAAGCACTGTTATAGGAAGTGCCCTGTGTTTATATAAACTGTAATACTCCTATTCTAAAGATAGGCCAAGCGAGTGAGCTATGACCAATTAGAATGCCCACAATATTTCTCCACGCCTTTTTGGTTTTTGGCAGAATAAACTTAACAGTAAGTTAGGTTGGTTTTGACTGAAAAAGCTAGGTATGCGTAGTGACATTTAGGGTCTTCCACATGTCCATCAAAATTAACCATTGCAACTAACACTCCACTTGCTGGTTTCGGTAGCGGTATGGCAGAATTTTTTTTTTTTTTTTTAAATCATTCATTTAAAAACCAGTGACTTACATTAAATACATAGCGTTTGTTTCTTATTACTAGCCTAAATGTAGCTTATGTGTCATAATTAAAAAAAAAAAAAACGGGTGGCTATTACAATGTTTGGTCTGCCCGACCTTCTCTGACATTACTTTTTTCGGTGTATTTACTTTACACATAGATCTTGACAATTCATGATTAAAAAACTGGACATATATTTGAAAAAAACTGCGCCTGCACCTAGAGCGCGAGAAGGCTTATTTACTTACTTATTCTAACTTAATCTAATCTAATAAATAATACTTAAATCTAATTCTTATAACTAATGTTTTCATAGCGCTCACAATTTCGCGCTTAACCTCTGTGCACCCTTACCAGGCAAGGAGTGTCGAAGAGTGAGACAATGGCGGGTTTTAATGCAGAGCTCACAATTTGGCAAGGCCTTAAGAATGTGGCCAATGGGGTGGAGTTACCCTCCAGATAAAGTTGCCTCATGAGTGGATTGGGGTGATTCTCCGTTCTTTCGAAGAATCTTTCTAACAGGTTGAGAGCGAACTCTCGAAGAGGTTTAACTTTTGCTCGCCTGTACACTTCGGCGTTGCGGCCGCACTTCTTGGTTTTCCAATTGTACGACAAGCCGACGCAGTGTCTCAAAATTTTGCGCCCGAAGGACTCGCACTTCTTCATAGCTTTGGTCGAGCAAGAGATCCATGTAGGAGCTCCGTAGCAAAGAATCGGTCTTATGAGGACTTTGTATAGGGTCAGTTTAGATTTAGTGCAAAGTCCTACTCTTTTACGAAGAATAGAGTAGATTTTACTTAGTGCACCGCGTGCTCTGCTGAGAGCAAGATTAAGGTGGGGGTCGAATCGTAGGAGTTCATGAAATAGCATTCCCAGGTATTTCATTTGTTGTGAACTGTTTACTACGGTATTCCCGATGCGTAGCTTTAAGCGTTTAGCTTTTCTGTGGATAGATCTAGATCCCAAGTATCTGGATTTTCTCCGAAGAGTAATAACCTGTGTTTTAGCCTCGTTGATTTTTATCCCCCAGGTCTGGTAGTACTTGCAGAGATTTGTTAAGTATTTCTCTATAGCATTAGCTGCCTTACCGGGTCGGAGGCTCGACGAGAAGATAAGCGTGTCGTCAGCGAACTGTAATAGTTCTGTGCCGCTCTCTGGGATTGGAGCATCGGCCGTGAAAATGTTGTAGAGTGTAGGTCCTGAAATGGATCCCTGCGGTACTCCAGAAGTGACCGGTAGGAGATCGGAATAATCATTTCTCACGCTGACGTAAAAATGCCTATCTTCGAAGAAACTTATTATAAGTCTGATCACCGGGATAGGGAAATCAAGGCTGATTAATTTGAAGATAAGTCCGTTGACCTACACGGAATCAAATGCCTTTTCGAGGTCTAATGCACACACTACTGTGGGCTTGTTATTGACGTTACGTCTGCTACTCACTGAATCGTGAAGGTAGCTCAGTGCGTGTTGGGTCCCGTGCTTTGTCCGGAACCCGAATTGATGGTTCGGAATAATGTTTTTCCGATCGCAATGTTGGACTAATCCCACTGTCCATACTTTTTCGAAGAGCTTGCCCAAGTTGGAAAGGAGAGAGACGGGTCTGAAGTTTTGTCGTTCGTGGGAGCCGCCTTTTTTTTTATCGAACTGACGGCTCGGTTGTTACTAGGTAAAGGAGAGTTTAGTTGATTTAGGAAAGACTCCGCGAGTATTTGAGCTTTCCTAGCGTCACTGCCGATGTTTTCATTGTTCTTGGTAAGAACGAAGTTTTTGGATCTGTTGCGGCCTGTCAGCCTATTTATATGTACAAACATATTAGATCCGGGTTTCACATCTGCTAGCTTGCGAGTGAGTTCCTTGCTATGGAATTTTTCCACCATTTGACGGATTAATGTACTAAGGCAGTTAATCCGCGAAATTAACACTTTATATTCCGTGTTAGTTCTGTTGCCATTTTTGTGGATGTTTCGTTTGAGATTTCTGCGCCAGATTTTTCTGACTTTCAGGTGTTTCATTATCTCGTGCGGCAGTTTATTGAACTGAATCTCATCGAATTTGAGGAGCTTTGTGTTTCTGCGTGTAGCAGAGTTGATGGCATCAGTAGCCAAGATGATGGCCTCATCGATTTCTTTGTCCGTTAGGTTTTGCGAGACAGTGATTTTTTTCAGGTTTAGCTGTGGTGCTAATTCTGCCCTGAATTTATCCCAGTTAGTTGCGCTGGGTACTCGCTTTTGCAGTTGAGAGTTTAGGGAAAGTATAAGTTCAACTGCGAAGTGATCGGACATCCCTGGTAAAGTTTTGCACGTTAGCACCTTCAGTGTGAGAGTGGCGTCTGCGGACATTAGAAAATAGTCAAGTATTGACTGACTTGCAGGCCTTGTGGGTGTGTCTGGCAAGATCATCTCAAGCTGGTTTAATGGACTTTGATTATGGATCCATTTTTCGAGGGCAACTCCATTTCGGTTTTTTGCCAAATCACCCCAGGAAGTGTGCCGTGAGTTAAAGTCCCCACCAAAAATTAGGTATTTAGATTTAGACTGGAGATCGCTCAAGATTTGTAAGTCTTGGCCCAGTTGTTCAGAGGGAGAGTTACATTTTATGTAGACTGCAGCTATTAAGATGCGTCTATTGTCGTTAGTTTTAACTAAGGCCGCTGCCGCGGAACAGGTCTGCAGGTTTTTGATGGAGACTTCCTCAAATGCATAGTCTTTTCTGACTAAAAGGGCGGAACCGCTGTTGGTGTCGTCCCGGATAATGTTATATCCGGTAAAATTAACGTTGTGCCTGCTTTTTAAATGTGTCTCTGAAACACAGAAGAAGTCTGCTTTCAGGGCATCGACCAACTCTTGGGCGTGTGAGACCAAGGACGCGGAGTTAAATGTGACGACTTTTAACTCCATAAACTCATCAAAAGTTGGATAGCGGCTAATTGTCGCTGTTCATTTGTTTGGGCCGAAGCGAGAGTTTCGACCAAGTTTTGGAAGGCCAATTTGTTGCCTTGAGGGACTTGAGGGGCTGTAGCTCTAGGAATAGTGTTCCTAGTTGTTTGAGTAAGAAGAGTTTGGGGGGCTGCAGCTCTAGGGAGAGTATTCCTAGCTGCTTGAGCGTAAGAAACGCCCGGTTTGGCCAAGCTTTGTGACATCTGAGTCACCGCCTGTTTGGCTTTCATGGTCTCGGCATTTTTTTTCGCCTTGTCAGCTTCCCTTCTGGCAACCATGTCCTTGTATGCCGGGCATCCGCGGTAGTTGGCGGGGTGTCCGGCCTGGCCGCAATTGCAGCAAGTTGGTTTGTCTGCGGTGGGATTTGAGCATTCCCCTCGCACATGGGCTTTCGTGCACCTCACGCACCGGTGTACGATGGAGCAATTGATGGCGATATGCCCGAAGTTTTGGCAGTTGTAGCACTGCACTTCTTGAAACGGCTTGACTTTCTCAAGCGAAATTTTCTGGTGAAGGATATATTTCACCTTAAATGCTTCGTTTAGATCTTGTTCTGGCTCGAAAGTAGCCATGAACAGCCCCGATTGCGACTTCAATGGAAGCGCCGGGTTCAGGCTCTGGGCCAGTTTGTCGGCTCGTGTGACTAGATTTGAAACACTTTTCAACTTTAGGTGCGGGTACTCTTCGTTGAGTTCGCGCATTATGTCAGCCGGCTCAGTCTCTCTATGAAGACCACGGATGACCAAGGACTGAGTCCTTAAAGCCGGAGGGGTACTGGTCGTGGCATGCAGTCCCTTTTCCTTAATAAGGTTGAAGATCGCTGCATGATCCTCAAGACTTTGAGCAAAAATGAGGGTCCTATCGGCCCTCGTATTTTTTAGGGTTGCTTTTAACCCTTTCTCTTTTAATATCCTCAAGAATTGAGGAACATTAATTTTATACCCAGTTATGGGCGGAATTTTTGCCTTTTTTGGGCGGGTAGCCTGGGGGGAGGGTGCCCGAGGGTTTGCCGGAGGGGCATTAACTCTACTTACACTCACCTTTTCTTTGTTTCTCTTTTTCCTCCGCTGGACGAAGTTGAACTCGTCGCCTTCCTCTTCTTGGATGACGACGCACATCTCTCCATCTTGATGATGTTGTTGATCCTTCTGTTGTTGCTCCTTCAGTTGTTGCTCATGTTGTTCTTGTTCATGTTGATGTTGTTCACGATGATGTTGTCGTTGCTGCTACTCCGACGTTGCGATTGGCATCCTCCCTTCGAGGGATGCCAAGCGATCCTCTAGCCGCTTTATAATTTTTAGCTGATAGTCCAGCTGCTGGACCATCGCAGCCTTTTCTTGTTTTAGCCCCTCGATTTTTTCGAGGAGGGTCGCGTTCATTGCTTGCAGCTCTGGGGAGCTGCCTTCTTCTTCCGATGACATCTCCTCGGGGTGTATCATCTTACACCTCTTGGCGGACATCCTGTCCCCTAGCCCGTATTTGCTGTTGTGCGCAGCAGCTCTGGAATGTAACAATATTTTTTTAATTTAATGTTCTTATAATAGTTACCCTTTTTCGGACGTGAATGGCACCACTGTCCAGAACGTATACTTCCTTCTGGATTCTTGTTCAGCTCTGCTCTTAATGACCGTTCGCTTCGAGAGCTCGGAGCGAACTGTGTGTGGGAGAATTTGAACCCTGTTGCTACATTTACATCGAAGAGCAATTTATGAGATGATCAAAGGATTTCAGAGCTGCTTGACCCTAGCTCCAGGTAGCGATGTGCCTATCCTCCAGTCGCTCGTCAATCATCCACTATGGTAGTTTTAGAATTTCAGGTATACGAACTTGAAAAATCGTTGTATACTGTCCTAAAGAAAAAACCCACCTATCGATGTTAACTGCTAGGTAGACTCCTGTTCCACAACACTTACTGATATGTGTGGAAGGCTTCGGTGCATTTTGCCACACATTCTCCTAGTTCTTTAAATTCTTCTTTGTATTTGAGGATAATTGTATATCTTCTACCAATCAGATGTGCGATATTCCGAAAATCAGAATGGGTTATAAGTGCCGGCTTTCGTTTGCGTAAGATCCCTTCAAACGCTTTGTCTTCACACTGTGGCGGCGCAGCGGAGACGCGAATCACGCACTGCATTGCTGGCAATGTGTCGCATCGAACGCACCCACCGCCAACACATCTGGCAGCCTAGCACGAGTCCCGCTCGGGGCAATACTTTCCTTCTAGCCAAAGCTTCCAAGCAGATAACACGGGTTGTAAAAAGTGTTCGACGTGCATAACCAAATTGTTCACTATTCTTAGCCGATGGAAACCAAGACGAAAAGTCCTCAGCCACATCCGTTATAGGATCACGCCCGGGCATGGCGGAACAGAAGTGCCTTTCATTCGGAAAACGAAAGATGGTGGAGTCCTAATCGAATTAGGGCGGATGACAACAGAAAGATAAGTTCGCTCACTGATGCAGTCAAGGGGCTACTGGGAGAGAAAGCTTCAGTTTCTAGCCTAAAACCAACATTCTATTTGGAAATCCGAGACCCTGACTATCTCACAGAAATGAACGAGCAAGAAGCAACCATCAAGTGAGAATGTCCGGAGGTAATCAGTGTCCGGATTGGTATCACCTCTGCGAACTGCCAAGACTCGCTATGGTATAAGTTACTGAGTAATACGCGAGGAATCTTCTTAACTGCGGGAAAATAAGAATTGATACAGGTTACGAATCCGGACCGCCTTAGCAAAAGTTGGAGATGTCTGAATTATGGGTACACGTCTGCAGCCTGCCGGGAATCTGACATAAAGGCAACATGCCGCAAGTGCGATCAGGCAGGCCACAAAACCTGTATCGAGAAGTTGAGTTGCGTTCTACGCAGGGACCGTCACGAGTTTTTAGCGCAGTTCGCTGCGGAGACCAAAACTAATCTATTGCTCTTCAGTGAAAAGTACTGAAGCAAGGACTCAGTTTCATAGTACCTCGATATATCCGGTACTGCTGCCATCTGGGTATGAGACGGCACACACTTTAGGGCTCTTGCCTAAGCCGAGGGGAGGGCTTTGTATGGATTTCGTGTAGTGGGCCAACGTTTCCCAGTGTTTATCTGACACGGAATGAGACGACACCGACTTCATTCTCTGAAGGACGCTATCTTAGGCACAGAGGGGCGGATCATGATCAGGGTTGACTTGAATTCCAGGGCACTTGAGTGGTGCATGACGCACCCTGACTCTAGCGGGAAATGGATTTTCGAAACAGCGACGGAATGACTAGTGTCGCTGGTAGACGGGTAGTGAGTGCTGGAAGACCTATCGGCAAGCGACCATCAATACATTACATTACTTCGAAGTGGTTGAAAAAGCTCTCGGTGTGCGCCAAACCGGCACTCTTTCTGGGCGTAGAATGTCGTGGAGGTGAACACCGGGAGGTTTGTCAAAACTCTTGGAGCAGATGGGTCCTCGCTGGAGGACACTACTGAGGGTGTGGGGCGACCTCATGAAATCAAAACTAACTCACTAAAATGGTGTCGGATTGTTGCCGCTTCAACCATCTCGTCATTGGTTACACGTTCTTCGAATACAGGGTCTACCAGTTGGTCAATCAGTCGAGCAATCAAATCGACCATTTTGCCATCAGCACTAAATTTAGGAGTTGTATTCTGGATATAAGCAACATAAGAGGCGTTGGCCTTGAAAGAGATCACCATCCCTCGCTTTCGCTTGCGTGTTACGTTCGGTGCTATTCGCAGGATAGTTGCGACCACACAATCTTCCTTTTCTTAACAGCAAGTTCAACATCGACTGCCTATAAAATTCAGCTGTCACTCACCAGTGGAAATCGGACGGCTGATATTAAAAATGCTCTTTCCTCGGGTCAGACGCAGGTCGAAAGGGGATCGAAAAATCTGACTAACTGCGGAAACATGGATGGAGTGATACGAGCATGTCCTTTTTAATCTCCGATGTTATACGAAATCAACGTAGTTTGCGCCGTAACAAAAAGGGACTCGTTATTACGCTGATCAGGGAAGCGGAAGCTGCCGTAAGTAGCAATGATTTCGAAACCATATATAGCATCATGAAAGGTCTTCCATCTGCGATGGCCATGTGAGGAAGCTTGACGGTCGACTGTTAATGCGAGATGACGAGCAGTTAAAAAAGTGGAGGGAACGTTTCACCACAGTTATTCACCCTATCACATCCGGTGCGACTTCTTTTCTTTTAGATGAAATATCTACGCGATTACGGACTGCTTCTCAAAGCAGAATACGGAAACGGAGTAAATCCGCTGGGATTGACGGTCTCATCGGAGAACTACTCGTGGTTACTCCTGGAGTTTGTGCTTCTTTCACTTATACAGGAATACTGGGAATTCAGGATCCTTTCCAGAGAATGTAGAAGGGGACGACTTAAAAGGATCACCTGTCGAGAATGCGAAAACTGGAAGGTGCTTTTGCGTGCCGGAACAGAACGCAACGCTCTGAAAAGTCACCAAAGGTCGGCTACAAAAGCAGTGCTCCTCGCGGGCTGCTCTGGCGTGAAGACAAACTCTATCGGAATTTGCAGCAAAATATCAAAGGCCATTTCTGCTGGTGAGGTGCGGCTGGTAGGGCCTGTGGCTATGGTGTTTCAAGCGGGCATTTGAACGGGGCCTTTAGCGTTCGGGGCATGCGCTCTACCATATGGTACGTCTCAGGTTGGCATTGTATCATATGAAGCAAGCTCTGAGAAAGTGCTGGCTTGGAACTACGAAACTTGATCAGAGATGATTGTCGTTGGAGTTCCGAAAATAGCAATCCATCCGCCAAAGAGTGTTCAGGCAATCGGGTGGGATCTTATGCAAGGAATGGGATTGCTTGAGTTCAACGGGTGTAGTAGCCAATTATTGTAAGAGAGTGCTGAAAACCTGGTAACAGAGGCCGCTTGGTGGATATGGTTGAAACCGCCGTCCAGATTTGCCACGTGGCCCAACTTTGGCTGATTTTGCCGATGTACTTTAGGGGGCTTGACGGGGAGAGAAAAGTTGTAGTTGTGGCATTAACAATGCTACTCGTGCAGCGCTGGAAGACATCGATGGCACGCCAGTCAAGGAAATTCTTCTTCTTCCCGAGGTGACACTTGACCCAGTTGATGGAGAGCTTCACTTTTCGCAGTGTGGAACACAATTGGCGAAGGTGTTGTCGATGCTTGTCGTACTACAAGAGAACACGAGGATGTCATCCTCATAGCACTTCGCAAAACAAAGCTTCGGAGCAAGTGATCCATAGTACACTTGAGCGTTTGCGCTGACTTACGGAGGCCCAATGGCATATCAACAAACTTGAAAAGGCTGAAAGGCGTCTTACGGCAATTTTCGACATCTCGATATCCTCCGTCGCGACCGGTATTTGGTAAAAGGCGCGATGTGAAATCGAAATATAGCAGGCCGATAATGAAGAAAACCATGTCCTAGCAATATGCAAGATATCCTCAATCAGTGGCAGTGGCTAACGCGCCAGATCGCACATTAAAGAGGGTCGACAACTAACTTGCTGGTTACGTCATACATTTGAATCCAATATCCCAAAGTGATCGATGAGTGGGTCGCCCCAGGAGCTTATGTCGCAGAAAAGTGGAAGAGGAGTCCAAACGTCTCAGGAAGTCCGGGGGGAGGTGAAACATATTTCCACAAACCGCGCATAAGAGGGCGTTGGTGTGGTTGAGACGTTGTATCCTATTAAGGAGTGAATCGCATCGATACGCAAAAAGGAGGAGGGGTGCGAATAGTAGTAGGGGAGAAGCCGATACTGTAAATGCTACCCTAGCATTGCTGGTAGTGGATTTAAGGCGCACAATTGAAAAAAAGCGTAATTCACCTCCGAACTGAAGGAGTTCTCGCGAATTGCCCAACCGCGAATAATAGGGCAGAAATGAAACTTTTGAAGAAAGCATGTAGCCTCCCATGTTAATGATTTCGACTGAGCTCGGTTATGGAAAGCTATGCATCCTGAATATACGCGAAATGGGAAGTAGGGACCAAAACATATATGCATATATAGCAGAGTGACGGCCTCTGCCAGCTTCTTCATCCTTTCTAATAATTTTAAGAAAATATCTAGTGAATAATGATTTCTTATTCAGATACAGATTCAGGAAAAGCTTTCCATCATAACCAATAAAATGAGTCTCCACGAGTGCATATTAGCAAGTTACCGAATCATCTCCCAACGGTGACAGCATCCTAGCGTCCTCCTAACAGTAATACCATCCTTTTAAGACGGGTTGAAGAATTCAATTTACACAACCCTCCTTAATACTAAATCCTTCTGGTTGTCAAAATTTCATTTCACAGGAACAGGATAGTTCTCCCGATGGACTGGCAGAGGACTTACTGTAAATTGAATAGAAACGAAGCGAAAACATTTAGGTCGTTCATTTATGGAAAGCATATTATTCTCGACAGCACTCTAAGAGCTTGAATATCCCGAGGTAGTAATCCTCGTGCATTATTGCTGCCATCTCAAGTCTTCGCATATGAAATGCAAAAGACGTTAACGGCTCCTTTGACAATCCTAAATACAAGTTGAAGTACTTAAGTACTGTCTACCAGTTTCAGTCGCAATCCCTTCGACTTTCCTTGCGACTAAGATGCAAATTACTTTGGCCAGAGTGAACTGTGACATTTAATTGTCGACGTCTTAGGTAGTGTTTTGAGTTAAGATTAAAATCCCAACGGTAAATGAAATATAGTAGGGTTGCCGGCTGTAATAAGTCGGTTACGCTTTACTGGACCCTCTACCCCAGGGCCAGGACACACAAAGGCAGCCTTTAGCTGTGGCGTTTCAGCTATTTCACAGAAAGACTGTGCGAGGACTTTCCAAAACTGGAGAGAATGTTTCCAAGGAAAACAACCCCAAGTGAAATTGAAATATGATTATTCTGAATTGAGTGGCGAATGGCCTTTTCTCGCCAGCACCCTATGCCCGGTCTGGAACGATATCGCAAACACTACTTAGCAGCAATTCTCGGCAGCTTATTTTTGAGATTACATTAGCAAAAGCACAGACTAATGCCAATTCCAGTTGAAAGCAGGAGTCACAAGAGGGTGGAATGCCTTTAACCAAAGTTGTGCACTAGACTGGAAAATCTTGAGACCTAATCGTAACTAAAAGGACGAGCCGAATGTTTTGCAACTTTTAATGAAGATGAGATTTAATTACTGGAATGTGTATACACTTTCCAAATTAAATTTTCATCTTGTTGGATTAATTAGAATTTGTTGATCCAAATTGAAAGGCGACCGTGACTCTGCAATTCCCTCTGTGAGCTAAGTAGACCCGGCAAGGTGCTCTGCCGCCCCCGCCCCAGTGCAACCACCAAAGTGGAAGGTACTCACCTCCATGTGTGTTTGCAACAATAATCCTTGGCGCACCTAGAAACCCATTCAACAAGCTTCTATCGCATTACCCGGCGACAAACGATTAGTTGTAAACGTCAGGTGATGAATCTCCTTTATAACATTATCTCATTCTTTCATGAGTTGCGGTGTTCCCACGTAGATTTACAAGCACGCTAACAACTTATTCGGTCTTGAGGAGATTCAAGGAGCTCGAGGCCTCCGGCAACGCACAGCTCTTCAAAGCTTTCCCCAGAGAGTACTTAAATTTAATGACTGATGGCAGATAATTTGGAATTGTACGTGGCACAATCGCAAAAAGAGGACGTCACGAAGGAAGCAAAGATGTTGGCTGAATCTTGACGGGGGGTGGGAGGATGTTTGTTGTCGTTTGCCTTTTTGAAGCTCGTCCTTGTGGTTTTCGCCGTGTGAACGTTTCCAGGGAACACGATATTGTTCTTGACAGCATATGTAGGCTATAGGTTTCTCCAATGAGTCTTTTTGTCATTTTCATGTTTAATAATTGATATTAAAACCAGTTCTGGCGTGGTATTCCGGTTAGCTATTTGCGTTTGTTGTAAATTATTACACAAGATTGGAAAGGAAAGCTCGTTTGGCTGTTCGCCATGTGTACCCTCTAACTGAATAATTTCAACATGTATTTGCGTTATTTCTTCAAAATAATTGTACATAAATAGGAATAATGAATCCTGGAAGTATTCCATTACGTATTTGTTTTGCAGGTTCCAATTAGGTGCAAATCAAGAAAATAAATTTGTCTGTAAATGGGTTACTCCCTTTTCTTTTTGAAATGACGTTTTGGTTTCTCGATTTCTTGGTAAAACAGAGGCTCTCATAGTGCAATGATTTTTTATTACGTATGTGAGAACTTCTTGTTCTCCGATTTTGTAATTGTTTTATTGTGCATATGTGTACACGTCCTTTGAACTGACTGTTTCCTGACAGGACCTTAACTGAGAGATTCCGGTTCTGTTTAAGGAACATCACAATTATACAGTGCTACGCACCAACCACCAACCATGGGGAAGAGGGAGACTGTCTATAAACAATAATACGCAGTTTAAGAGGGACTTCCTGAAGCTGATATAGCGATGGTGATCTTTATGCCAGGGAAGTCTCTAACAACACCTTTCACGGGCATTTGATGGAGGGTTTAGTCTTAGTAGTCGCAACGGACAATGCTGAGAGGTTTACAGATTTCTGTAACTTCACTGCCTTTTCATCGATAGTACACTCTTCGAATACAGAGTCACTTACCTTTGAGCTGGTCGGCAACAAACATCTAGATTAACCATACCGTTATCAGCAGTAGATTTAGGTGTTATCTTCTGAATATTTATAACAAAAGAGGTGCTGATACTTATCTGCTTCCGAAAGCATCATTATCTGATAGTCGCTTATCCTCGCTTGCGTGCTGCTACCGCGTTCACCGACAAGGGTGAAGTTTGACGTTTTCTGGATTCACGGAGATACGGACTAATAGACACGAAATTATTTTTGTCATGAACATGCTCAAACGGAGCGGATTCTTCCTTTCTTCTATAAATTGGAAAATACGCACTGGATTCTCCTGGGACACCGTTATGGTTTGGACGATATCCTCCAGGTCCAGTGAGAAACTACGTGAGGCTATAATTGATGTCACCGTGCCGTCTCTCCAACCGCTCCTTGATGGCAGGAATCAGCCAGGGTGAACATTGACCCTTTCCTCAGCGTTCCCAAAGCTCTTGCCATCGATTTACAGATCTCCCCCTTTCGGCATATTTCGCCTACAATAAAGGAGAGGTGGACTTCGTCTTGTATATGCTCGCCACCTCATCTACCTGGTCCACAAATGGCATTATTCATGAGTTGACGAACACTGCATCGTCTAATACAGCCCTGAAGGCAAAGCGTTCCTACTTCCCACTGCCTGGAAGTGATGATATGAATCCCAATTGCTCCCTCCCCATAATTTCATTTACGGTGCTTGGTAGTAAGGGCCATTCCATTTTTTCCTCTCCAAGTACCAGTCTAGAATTCGCCAACCTTTAACTGTACTAATTGCTTCATATCAAAATAACTCACCTCCTCATCTCACCTCCACAGTCACCCTAATGTCGAGCACTGTGTGACACCTGCGGAGAGAACGTACTCCTTCTGTTCGTCGTTAGTGTGGTACTAAAGGCACCGTTTATGTAAATAGCTACCGACAATAACATCGGGCTTCTTAACAGTCAACAGCAGAGAGCAACCTATTATGATTACCTTCTCTGCCTAGAAGACATGTGAGGCTATAACAGGGTAGCTCAGCTGGAAGTTTGCCAGCCTTGGGTAGCCTTACCAACTCCTGCCGCTTCCATACTGTTGGAAATATTACCTTGGATATGCACGTTTCAAGCAACTCAGCAGGCATATCTGGTCTGCATTTGACAGCAATCTTAAGGGTACTATTCAGTATACCATTTACACCCGGAGCTTTTCTGTATTCTATTCTACTGCAGGTCTTCTCTCTGAAGACTGGAAGAATTGCCGTCACATTTAGAGATCGCTGAAAGCTGCCAGTGCTCCCTCTTACTGGGGGAATAATCCCTGTATAAGTTTTAATGGGAAGAGAGGGTACGTAACCTACTGCATCTTATTAGTCCCATCACCATTCTCTAGGCCCCTAAGGATTTACTTGTGCTTCCAAGAAGATCTCCTTAAAGCAGCTTGAAGGTTTTGAGCACTTGTTTATAAGTGTTGTCTTTTCGCCGCTACCGGCCTCTGAGCCGTTCATTTGGTTCGGTGGTAGGCTGGCCAGTTCACTATTTCACCAGTAGTTGCCTCTTCTATTGGGGAATGTGTATCTTCTACGCATGGGTGCGTCATATGCTTTCGTGATGCATTATGTTACAAGAGCTGGTCTTTCTTCAGAGGCGCCTGCTTAATTAAGGTGGTCTAGCCACACCACTTGTGAAAGGTCGTTTGTGCTAAAGACACCCTAGCCTAGCGTTCGGTACACGATATTGCGCATCTATGAGTACGTTAATTCATGAACCGTGGACCTTTTCGAGACCCACACGACCACAAGTATTGCCTCCTGATCCCTGATTCGTTTACGCGGTGGCCTGAAGCAATAGCTCTGAAGGTGTGCTGAGGCCATCCGTCGAGAATAGATGCTTTGGTATCCTCACCGACAGACAAAGGAATGCAGTTGCGGTGTTGAAGCTCAAGGGCATCACGTTCACCTTCTCTTATGGGGCCCGCCCGGGACGTAGCCATCAGGAAAAGGGAAAATTGTTTATCGTCCAGTCAAAAAAGTAGGTCACTGCCAAACGATAGCTAAATTATGAAAGCGGACCATATGAAGCTTTTGAGAGGTTCGGCTTTGCAGACGCAATATGCAAACGAAAACACTCGGCACTTTAGATATATCTCCTTGACAAGAATATCAGGAAATTTTTATGCTCTGCAGAGATGAATACACTTTGTTACATCCATTAGAAGACGCCGCCTACTAGAAGTACGACATTCAATGTTTGCAAGGCAGAAACTCTAGTTGTAGCTTTGTCCCCTGAGCGTCAATCTAAAATACTTGACCGTTGGTTTTGACTGGATTATCGACTATCAATATGCCAAGTTTGTTTTGCGCCTGCTCAATAGTGCGTCCGGCAGCAAGTAACGAAACGTTATCTGCATAGCCGACTAAAAGGGATGTCGAATTTGTTGGTTTAATGGTGGAACCTTTCTTTGTGGCCCTAGCGTATTGTAGGGATATTAGTGTGATTTCTGTTGTAGCAAAGACACTAACTATAATAGTCCTGGAGCTCATCGCCAAAAAACTAGTAAGCTTGATGGATAGAGAGCAGTTAGGTTTACAATCTAGATCACCTTTGCTGACCACATTAAGGTCCTCCCCATTATTGTTGAACAATGCATGGGGTTTAAGCCAGTGCTTCCTCCTCTATAAATTTGAGAACATATGTGCCGACCTCAACGAGGAGTTTTTCTGAAGTGCCTTACGCAGAAGGAGTATTCTGGAAAAGTCAACAGCTATTATCAGAGCTACCTATGATGGCACACAATGGCGCGTGCGGTATCGAGATATAATCTCTTAGAAGTCTAAAGCCGGAGTCCGCCGGAATTGCATTTTGCAGCAGATTTTTCTTTTTCTCGTTATCCGGTGGCAGTGCCGTTCCTCATGCTGACTTGGCTAGATGGGAACGGCGGTGACGCGTTCAAACAGTAATGTCGTTTTTTCTTAGAAAATCCTACTGCGCTGATGTCATTTTCTTTGTCTCCCACCTCGTCATAGTCGTTGGCCATATGGCTGAGGGGCTCTTTCGAGCACTATTTCGGTTCTTCTTCAGTATGATGTTTGCGTGTTTCCTAGGTAAATTTTTGTCATGATCAGAAAGTGCCGAGCAATTTTTCATTTAAACGAACCGTGGATGGCAGATCTGGCTATTTTCACTGAGCATTCATTATTTCCAGCAGGCCTAGGGAACCAGTGTAATATCCATAGAACTCTTCGCCAAAGCAGAAGCAGGAAAATCAGAGACTGAACCTATGGCTGGCTCGTTCATCAGGTCATCTCACTTCCAGAAAAACGGTAAACCGCAATCTTATCCGCTTGAATGGATTATTATTATTCTGTTAAGGAAAAGTCGCTCCGCGTCCTTAAAGAACTATTGTGCCCCCTTTGCTGGTTATAGTTTACCTCAAGCAAGCCCATAACCGTTAGGAATTTTAGTATATTCCCTACTTCCAGATCTTTCAACTTTGCATCTGGTATGAGGTGCTCTCCCAGATCCCTCGACCTACTTTGTACAAGTGCCGGACATTGTATTAGAAGGTGTATAGAGGTTTCATCACACCCCGCACACAACCTGCAGGCAGTGTCCGTAGATATCCCTAGCTTACCTAGGTGATAGTTTAACTGACAGTGACCAATGATTCGGAAGTTCTTTCTGGTGATTTTTAAACAATCCTTTGTGCGCATGAGTTCGTATCCCCCAATAAGCACCCTGGACTGCTCCATTCCTGGTAGGCTCGCCCAGTATAGTACCCTCAACCGTTCCTCTTTATTCTTTAATGCCACAGCAATGATCCGAAGTTTCCGATTTCACAGAAGTGTTCTGAACCGTGTAAAGGCGTCCGTCCTCCCTTCTTGGCTAGTTCGTCCGCTGCCTTATTGCCTTCTAACCCAACATGGCCTGCAACCCAGAGTATCCAGACCTTGTTGGACTTGAATGGATACTAGACAAGTAGATATTAAGTGGCTAAAACTGTCAATCGATTGGCATGCAGTATGAGGCTGAGGAAAAACTTCAAATGATTTAGCTTCAATAAAGCTATTGAGAAAACCCAGACAACCCAGACAACCCAGAGTATCCAGACCTTGTTGGACTTGAATGGATACTAGACAAGTAGATATTAAGTGGCTAAAACTGTCAATCGATTGGCATGCAATATGAGGCTGAGGAAAAACTTCAAATGATTTAGCTTCAATAAAGCTATTGAGAAAAGGGTATTCCCTACAACTTCGATCAATCTGATCCCAACAGATATCTCGCACATGATTATAACACCTTCATTCACCCGGCCGTTCTCTTTATTTTACATAAACCTGTAAGACATTCGGACCTCAATCAGTTTGTCGAAGTAACCTATTAGCTTTCAAACATTGTTCAAGTGTTGACATTAATAAGTTATATATTAACTCTTTCATTGTTCGTAGATACGAGATTAAATTATTTGTCGATGAATACCATCTGCAAATAGTGTTCCTGCGCAAATCTAGGTTGCATTAACAGCAGATCTTCAGTCTCAATTTCAGCTTACTCCTCGCAGACAGAGCTCATCAAAATAAAAGGAGCCCCTCCCTATCCAGTAGCACAGCGATGCCAGTCTCCGACAGATTTCCGACTAACCAACCCTTTTCACCTGCTAACATTCCCAAATCCCTAAATGCTACCACCTCCAGCTTCATGTGCGTCCTTTCGTCCTAGTATTCCAATCAATACTTTATCTCGAACAAGGCGAGTGGAATTCCAGATACACCTCCTGTATGGGAACATAAATCAACAGCAATCGTATATTGTTATGCGGCGTACTGGGTAGCCACAACTGAAGCTCCCAAAGATCTCAGTTTTTTGAAGCTAAGAATGTGCACGGGCTGGTATACTTCTTTGCTTCGTCGGCAAAGATGCGGTGACACCAGCAAATCGCAGGACTCATTGAGGTCTCCGACGCGCAACTACTCGATCGCCCTTTTCGGGTGGCACACAGCGATTCGGGACCTACGTCCCGCAAACGCAAAGCAAACGCACTGTAACCGCTAGCTTATAGACGGTAGCCGCGAGGGATGCCACCGTTGCCGCGCTGTTATCAAACGACATCTGCAAAACTATTCAAATTATTTTAGAAAAAAGGGAACGAAGAGTCGTCCAAGTCCTTCAACGAGCAAAAACGCAAAAACTTAATCACGATCAAGGTGGAACTCACCCCCGGAGCGGAACCACTCGAACTGCAATGCTAACGACAGACCAAATCACAAACAGCAGCGGAACGCCACAAGCGACAGCCTACCCAACCTTGCCTATCTTAAAAAAAAAAACTTTGTCCCATCTCCTGCGTCTTAACGACGATATCTATTTTTTTGACAGAACCGAGCAGACTCTTTATTCTACCTGGTTGCTCCGCCGGCCTCGCGACCGTCAACAGGTAAGGGAGCCACTCAGGTGGGTGAGTTTCGTTACCCTGGTGTGGAGCTCAGACAAATCTCCGCTAAGCGGCTGCATACTACAGCGCCTCCACAATGCTTAGCCACTGGATCAAAATGCGTTTCCCTTGGACCAATGAGCCTGGCGCTCGCTCCCTCTTGTGCAAGGGGTCCTTATCCTGTCATCAGTAATTCGCAATGCCGCCTGGAAAAGGCTGAAAGTGACGACACGCTGCCCCTAGGGTAAAAGTGAAACTGCATGTGATGGGCCGTCTCTGCCCTGCATGTACCCGTCAGCAGCATTAGGTAAAGATATACAGAGGGGAAGGTGAACTATGAGCTTCTGTGTCGAGAAATCAAAGAAATTTGTGGTTCCTAGAGGGATATATCGCTAGATGCCCTGGAGCTATCACACAGTCTGGTTCAAACCATGCAGAAGAACACGATTTTGCAAATGTGGTCAACAGAGAACAGAAGTTATTTTGGATTCTGAAAAAGTGGTTCGTTAGTCAAGTGTTTGTTTGGTCGCCTGAAGCAAAATGGACATCGATTTCTCTCTATTTTGTGTCAGAAGTTCACCGCATTCCATCAGATGCTTTAACTTGATGTGAAACAAAAAATATTGCGAATCCAGCCGCAATAGCAACAAGTATAGGGACACGCCTTCCACTGTACACATATTGCTTGTGCATATTTGCTACATCACACTTACTCATCACCGGCGATCTGCTTGGCAAAGCGCACCTGATTGTGTGCTAGCATGAGTAATAACATAGCACTATTTAAAACACATATGAAGATCATTAAACTAGATTTAGGCTTTCGGGTGTGAGGAGAAATTTTTATAAATAAAAACGTTTTATGTGAAGTCAGAATGGGAGTGCGAGATTGCAACTGATGGAAAGGTAGAAACGCTATGTTACTGGAAAAAGGAACATGCTGCACGTAAGGAAGCAAATAAGCTGATATTGTCTGAAATCGATATTAATAATAATGGTAATGTTTTTGAGCACCCCTTCAATTGTGTACATCCAAGAGACAGGTCCCAATTACCTGCTGGCATTTACCTTGAGCAAGATGTTTCCCAGTTTATGTTGGAAAAATTGAAGCCATGAAACGCAAATGCTCGTCATTTATTCAGAAGCGAATTTGCTTCTGGAGTAATCCTTGTCAGCCGTATGAAATCAAAGCAAATCAAGAGGCTCATTTCTATCTGTATGGAAGTCATTCCACTTCAGCCTTTTACCTCTTTTCGAGGTTTCAGCATAAACCCGCTTTCCGCTTCACTACATTCTGCAAATATTGGAGAAATTACTAGGTACATTGGTATTCTGGGACCAACATTCGGTTGTCAATAAATTCATCATAGGCTCCATTTGAATTTTGCACAAAGCAGGAAAGGCAAGGGTAGTTATGCTAGTCCGAAATTCCAAAGCCAAACGCTAAGCAATCATATTTCATTTTCTACGTTTCGCTAAAGTCCTTGATGCTTTCAGCTACCTCCAGCAAAAGACGCTGTACTGTACCGACATCACTGGAAATGTATTGAATTACATTGAATCCACTATTTGTAGTCGCATCAACAGCAAAGCACATGCAATATGGCATTTCTCGAGAAGGATGAAAGAGCTGGTGACTGTGTATCGAAATCGAGCCATAAAACAGACAAGCTATCGAATTCCAGCACATTTTATCGAAAAGCAAAGCACACGCTGAAAGGAGTCCGAATCGTTAAAAAGTTTGAAAGAAACCTAAAGGAAAACGAAGACTGAGTCGATATTCGATTGCAGGAAACCATTCTAAGATTCCACAAAAAGCGGAAAAGGGTAAAAGTGCTGGCTTCCTGTTTCCTTCTTTACTATCAGGTGAGCTTCCGAGCACTTGAATTGAAATTGATTTTGCCTCTGGGATCGACGCCCTTTCGAAACAGCTAAAATTCCTTGCATTGAGCATGAGACCTGGTCGTATTGAAATACATCGGATTTTTAATGTTGGAAAATGCTTGAAAAGGAATTACACTTTTAGCTCTGTTTTTGACTCTCATTGCAAACGTCGCAGTTACTATTTCGGGTTTGTGTTCACGCCGTTTTCAGGATATCATTTCAAGTGAATCAGAGGTGGATAGCTTGTGTAAGCTTAGCTCCACTTCTAGATAAGTCTTAGTGAAATGGGATGGAACTGGAATGGCTCCTAATAAAGCCGAATTAGTATCGAATTACGACTGTCTACTACCACCAGGCCGGAAAATCACTTCCTTTGCGTTGCTGAGTCCCCATTAATCGCAACAAATTGGCATTCCGAGTTCACACGGAAGATACGCGAGCAGGTTCGTTACCTATCGATTTCAGGCTACTGCACTCAATCGACCATCACAGCTCAATTCCTCGAAATTTAATAAATTGCTCTTGTGATTGGCAATTTTCTAATTTTATATCCTCCATTTTCTAAAGCGAATGATTCTCATTCCGAGGCAAGCCAACGCCTAGCCCGAAGAATTTGCCAAGTTCAAAGGCACTCGAATGCCTAGCGGCTTCCACACAGGAGTGCTTTATGGAACCTCACGACCCCCTCCACTTACAGGCGTGTGGAAGCAACTTCGAAACGCTTTCAAGATAATGATGGGAGTAAATTATCAGAGAAAGCAAAACGTAATGTGCATTGTGAGCTTGTGAGTTAATTGGAAGATAAATAGAACGTTTACATAAACAGATATTTCGAATCGAGTCTTAATAGGATGCTTTATTTCCCAGCTTGCCGAGACTTCGTTTGGCCTTGCTGGGGAGTGGGTGCTCATTTACTGTGAACCTTATTGTGATCTGAATGGGAATCCTCTCGGTGCGGCTTCGAGAACACTATCGGGTGAATTAAATAAAATGATATGCGAACAGCAATCGTCGATTTGAAGCGAGTGTAGTTGAAAGGGAGATTAATAATGTGGATGCCTGCTTGCACCCAACTATAATTGAAATTGAATTGAAATTACTGGCAACAGACAGACCAGTGTACATCCATTCAATTCCTGGCCTGTGAAAGAAGGATCGGATTGAAAACTCAATTTATTAAACGCTGAAGACAGTGTTATTGCAGACCGCCAAGTCAGGGGGAAGCCTCAGCTGCACCAATTCTCTAGTAACTTTCCAGTGATTCTTTTCCTAGCATGGTCAAATTATGAGCATCTCCTTAGCCACCATTTCTTAAATTTTCCAAGATAACGTTAACTTATTACGTCTCAGGTTACATTGTTTACAACGTTGAAATTGGAAACAGGAAGAAGCAGAAGCGAAACGACCCGGCATCCAAAAACCCTTATCAACTGGCTGGTCAGCATGTCTCTGGGGGACAACTTATGCCAAAAGCAAAAGTTATAGACAGTCGTATATCCCCTGTAATCTGGCACTGCAAAACTTTATTCCATTCTTCTTATCCTTCTTGCCGGTGACTTGGACTTTGCAATTGGAAAGTAGTCCTTGCTAGTCGCATAGACTTTTCGCTCCGTTGAGTTGCTTACGGCTCCTTCTCACATTCGAGCTTCATACACTCCATTACAACTGTTGAATCAGCATACGAGTCCTGTTAGAGTATTCTTTTCCCATAAATATGTTCGTCTTTCTGTTTGCATTATCTGGAGAAAGAACAATGTGAACGAGCGATGAAATGTTAAGTAGTTAAAAGTTTCACAACTGTCGTAAACTTTTGCGACAGAGTGTTTATGGTGCAGAGGTGAAAATTAGAGCGTTATGCTTTCGTTCCATTGTGATTCATTCCATGGATGGAATGCAGTAGTGTGTGAAATGAATGAGAGAAGGATGTGATGACTTTTCAACATTTCCTTGGAAATTGCTAATGGGATCGCAATAGGGGTGATGAGAGTTGTTTAACCATTATCATCAGCAAAAATTCCAGTCAGTATAATGGGAATACTATTAATCAATTTAACCACTTCAGTCAAGAGAAGACTCCTGCCGCATACACAGAGTAGGATTCTTCTAACTGCCGTCTAGAAAGATGCGACCCGAAAAGTTTATCGATCATAATCGAAGGTCGTATATGCCGGGCCGGCTCCGAGGAGCCCAATTAGCGCTGTGGTGCGCCATTCTTATGCAACAAACTCCTAAGACAATGACCGCTATTATGAAAGCAAGGATGCATAGTTCAGCCGGCTCTGATTCACCCTGCAGCATTTACGAAGGATAGTAGCTCACCAACCCTACAGCTAGAGATCTCTCCGGGGTCCTGAATGGGTTACCTAGTGTCTGTAGCCTGAATCTAGCTAGCAATCGCGAAGGAGGTGACTGAAGGTTTTCCCTCTTCTCGGCAGCTTTGGCAATGCAAATTGTAGGCTACGCTGGGACTGGTGGCATGCTCCCCTATAGGTCCGTGCCCCGTGCAGACCGTTCTTCTTATCGGGCTTCATTTGGCATTCGCCATCTGAAGTCCGTGGCTGCCAAGTAGTGTGACTAGATTACACCTTCGGCACTCCCCCTCGGACACCACCTTGTCGTGGTGGGGGAGCCTGCAGTAGTTTACTACTACACTAAGGGTGTCCAAAAATATGAATATGGAAACGATGGATTTAAACTCTCCAAGTGGTAAGAAGTCACAGACTTCGAATCCACCCGCGACCATGAGCAATCATGTCGCGGCCGAGGCGCGAATTTTGGAGGCCTCACCACATTCATACTCGCCTACAGATCAATCTGTAGAAGGCATGCTTTCCGACTCAGTGGAACCTACGGCGAAGTTAGCCACAAAGGAAAGTACGGAAACTTTCAAATTGGGAGAAACTGGAAATTCGACTACGGCTGAATTCTGCCTGTCAGAACCTTCTCCTTCATCCTTACCAGGAAGAGCGGAAGAACGGGAAGCTGGTGACGTGGACGCTACTGGTTTAACGCCGGTGTGTGGAAATGGATCCAAGCAGTCTGGACACCGTGAACCTGGAAAGGCCCGAAGCCGACGGCAGAAGAGAGCACTGCGAAGGAAGATGAAGCACATTGGGAATGAGGACATGGACGTGGCTGTACCACTAGGCGCGGTAACGCCCAGAGAAATCGGACACAAGGAAGCGGAATCTCCGGCGGAAGGTAGGGATAAACTGGAAACCCCGGTAAGATCCACACTGGACGCTCCAGACTCTTCTGTCAGCGGTAATGCGCGCAAGAAGCGTAAGACCAACACATCTGCTGTGGACAACGCTTTATTGTGCTCCGCACCAGGGCTTATATCCACGCATCTCGCGGGGATTAGGACCGGTGTGCCCCCCGTATTGGAGTTCGCACTGGAGAAGGGACTACAGAGTGAATCCTACCTGCTAGTAACTTCTCCTACCTGTTGGCAGCAAGAATGACAAAGCTACAGGATTTCCCCTATATCTTTCTAGTGCAAGAACCGTGGGTTCCATTTAACAGAATCTGTGGCATTAGATCAGTAAAGGGGGCTAGGATCTTCTACGACGAAAGATCCATGAGACCGAGAGCTTGCGTCCTGATGTCAAGACGGTTAGAGCCAACTATACTAAGACAATATTGTTCCCAGGACTTAGCTACGGTCATCATACAATACCAGATAAATGGCGAGAGGAAAAACATCATAGTTGCCTCCGCTTATTTACCCTATGATTCTTTGTATCCTCCACCGACGCAAGAACTTAGGGATCTGGTGGCGTATGCAGAATCAAGTGGTCTCGAACTCTTAATAGGTTGCGATGCGAATGTTCAACATATTTGTTGGGGCAGTAGCAAATGCAATCCAAGAGGAGAGAAGCTATTTGATTTCACCACTTCAGCTGGTCTTTTGACTGCAAACGTAGGGTGCGCCCCTACGTTCGTGGGACCGAGAAGAAGCGAAGTAATTGACCTAACAATCTGTACCCCAAAATTGTTAGAGTTGATCACACACTGGCGAGTGCTAGACGATGTCTTACTATCAGATCACCGATATCTAGAATTCAATCTAACTATTGCGGGCAAACAGTCTGCAGTACAAAGACAGAACCCTAGGAAAACGGATTGGGCAAAGTTCAATGAACTTCTTGGCAATGAAGTACAGTTCCCTAGGCAACTAAGGACTCCTTTAGTGCTGGAAGATGAATTAAAAACTCTGAACGGCACACTTTTAGAGTGCTATCAAGAGGCTTGTCCTATTTCCCGAGGCCGAAGCGGTAAAACGGTTCCTTGGTGGAACAGAGAACTGCAAAAACTCAGGAAATCAACCAGGCGACTTCTAAATCGTGCTTGCAAAAGTAACAAGGACGAAGACTGGTTAAATATCAGGAACTCACAACGTGAATATCAGAGGCTCGTGAGGTGCTCGAAACGAGACTCCTTTAGAGCGTACTGTGAGGAACTGGAAGGCGAAAGGGAGACTTCAAGGGTGTGCAGAGTCCTCAAAAGGGATGAGTCGGCCAAGTTGGATTTTCTTAGAAAACCCGACGGTACTTTCACGAGCTTCAGACTGGACTCAGTACAGACCCTCCTGGAAGTACACCACCCGGGAGAACGGGTGAGAGAAGTGGTATGGGGAGACTTGACGGTTCTTGCAACCCCTTCAACACGCAAATGTTGCAAGAGGAACTGGAACACTGCGAAAGCGGTTGTTACCCATGAAAAGGTGAGAGCTGCCATACTGTCCTTTGAACATTTCAAAGCACCTGGCATGGATGGCATCTATCCGGCAATGCTAAAGGAGGGTATGGAGCATTTAGAGCGACCTCTAAGAAATATTTTTCGAGGATGTCTTGCGATGAGCTACGTGCCTTCTTCTTGATGATGACTATTTTAATCCAAAGAACTTCAGACAGATCAGCTTGATTTCATTCTTGCTGAAAGATTTGGAGAGACTGGTGGAGCGTCACATTCGTGGAAACGCACTTAGGTCACACCCACTTAGTGAAAACCAACATGTTTATCAACGTGGAAAGTCCTGTGAGTCTGCTCTTCATTCTTTGGTCATAAAGATAGAGGATGCAACTTTGAATGCTGAGTACGCGATGGGGTGTTCGTGGACATTGAAGGGGCTTTTGACTGTGCGCCTTTTCAAAAACTTTGTGATGCCGCCAGAGCGCATGGTGGTGATTGCCTTAATTAAGTGGATCCATGCTATGCTAACGCAAAGATTGCTGTGGGCTGAGGTAGGGGTCGATCGCTACCTGACTACAGAAGCAACGAAGGGCTGCCCCCAAGGAGGTGTGCTTTCGCCGCTTCTGTGGAGTATGCTGATCGACTCACTGCTATGCGAACTGCAAAATTTGCCAATACACGCTCAAGCTTATGCTCATGACGTGGCTGTACATGCTGTTGATCGGGATCTTGGAACGGTGTATAGGAATATACAGCGCGCCGTTGATTTGATAGACAGCTGGTGCCTTAGACATGGTTTGTCAGTTAATCCAAATAAAACCACAATGGTTTTATTCTCAAAAAGGAGAAAACTGGATGGACTTTGTCTCCCTGAGATGAGGGGTACTACCCTTCAACTCTCCGAAGAAGTGAAATATCTAGGGGTCACTCTAGATAAAAAACTTCTTTGGAACAAACATGCAGAGGTAAAGATGAAACGAGCTCTCACAGCTTATGGGCTGTGCAGACGGACCTTTGCCTCGACATGGGGACTCAGGCCTCATGTGATAATGTGGATATACGTTGCCATCATTAGGCCGATGTTCGTATATGCATCCGTAGTGTGGTGGGTTAAGGTGAGACAAAAAGATTTTCACCGTAAACTAGACGCACTGCAAAGAACTGTTTGTCTGGGTATCACTGGTGCCATGAGCACGACATCCGGCGCAGCTCTGAATGCACTACTCAATTTGCAGCCCCTGGATATATTGGATATATTATTCAAAGCACTGCAATGAGAGCAGCTTATAGGCTGATTCGATTGGATCTATGGGAAAACAACGTATGTGGGGGGCACAGAGCATTGGAAGAGTTACTGGGAGGACTAAAACCAGTTCTTACAATGCCTTCCGATTCTCGTATCCCCATACATCTGTTTGGTAGAAGATATGTAGTTACCCTGAAGCATAGAGAGGGCTGGGAAGACCCAGAGGAATGCGTGGCGGGATATACGGAAGTCTTCTACACCGATGGCTCAAAAACAGAAGAGGGTTCTGGAGCTGGGGTCTACCTCTCGAATAAAAACGAGAAGTGGGCTTTTCCTTTGGGACAATATGCAATGGTTTTTCTAGCCGAAGTTTATGCGATCCTAAGGGTGGCAAACTGGGTGAAGGGCAGGCGCATCGCAATCAGCAGTGACAGTCAAGCTGCACTGAGGGTGTTGAGCAGTCCTTTGATCACCTCGAAAATCGTTCAGGAATGCAGAAAAAGTTTGAAGTCTATGTCTGAATTCAATACAGTGGAACTACTCTGGATACCTGGTCACTGTGGCATAGAGGGAAATGAAATCTCGGACGCTTTAGCGAAAGAGGGGTCAATCTCCCCTATGCCGGGACCGGAGCCAGCAATTGGGGTATCAGTAGCATTGGCTAAATCTGTTTTCAAAAACTGGGAACAAGTTTCCCATAACGACAGGTCGCAGAGCTTAAATGCTGCTCGACACACCAAACTTTTCCTGCCAGAACCCAACATACGTACCGCAAAGTTTATCCTGTCGAAAAGCAGGAGGACTTGCAGGTGTATTGTGGGCATTCTGACAGGCCATAATTAACTAGCTGGGCATATGTTCAGAATAGGAATTACCGAAGATGATACGTGTCCCTCCTGTAATGAGGAAGCTGAATCCACGGAGCATTTCCTATGTGAATGCCCCGCCTATGGACGCATCAGGCATCAGATCTTTGGTGCCGATGTCCTCCAATTGCGACGGGTAGCATCACATCCACTAACGGAAAGCCTGCAATACGTTAACGAATCCGGAATATTCCGTTAGACGGGGGAGGTGAGTACAATGGGCCAACACGGCCTGAGTGCTCAGAAGCTGTAGCTTCTCCCCCACCATACACACACACACACACACACACCCTCGGCAGTCGCTAGTGGAGCACAAACTGCGGAAAGTGACTGCCAAAAGCGAAGCCCTGCCTGGCCAGTTCATTCATTCCCCTCTATGTTCCAATGACCGGGAAGTTTGAGGAGGACAACTTTGAGCATGCAGCACATACTGTTCAGCGCGTTGCTGTGCTGCCCCATCGCATTTTTTTAAGTCCAACTTGCGTGTAGCGTAGTCGGCGGGGAATACCAAGATTTTCCGAGGTACTTCGCCTAGAATATTACTATGGCTGTCGGGCTTTGCTGTCCAGCATCCAGACTCGCGTAGTCTGACGCTGCAACGTATTTAATGCGGTGGTCTAGGGGTCTAGGGGTCTAGGGGGAGGAGATGCAGGAATACATTAAGAGCAACTGCCGGACAGGACCGCAGAACTCAACGCATACATTCGCGTTTGCCTGAATCCACTAAAATTTCGTTCAATTTTATTTACTGTGCAAAGCCAGACACCATACAACAGTCGTACATTAGGATGAGACACACTACAGCTATGTGCATCTAGAAAACAATTCTCGGCGGGCGACTCAATTTCTTTGCAAAGATTCTGTCGCAGGCATAGAAGGCTTGAAGGCCTTCTGAACCCTCAATTCTATGTTTAATCTCCAATTTAGTTTTG
Organism: Hermetia illucens; assembly: GCF_905115235.1. Taxonomy (NCBI): domain Eukaryota; kingdom Metazoa; phylum Arthropoda; class Insecta; order Diptera; family Stratiomyidae; genus Hermetia; species Hermetia illucens. The sequence goes on from NC_051850.1 coordinate 164,598,760, forward strand.
GATCCAGGATTGCACCCACATAGTTTACATTGGAGGAGAGAACCAATCTTTTTTCATTTAGCTCTGGTAGGTGGAATTCAGGTACGCTTGCCTTGGTGGTGAATAATTTCAGTTCCATTCTGGTTTGGTTTATGCCTATTCCGCATCTTGCGGTCTACAGGTACACCTTTCGTAACGGTCCCTCCAAGATGTCCCTCATAATAGATGTAAACATCCCTGATACTAATATTACCATGTCGTCGGCATACGCTACTACCTTCACACCGCTACTGTCCAATATTCGTAAAATTTCATCCATCACTATTAACCAGAGCGCCGCAGCGATGGCACCAGCCAGGGGCGTACTTCTGTTTACAGCTCCGGTCAGGTGGTTGTCTCCCATTTCCAACTGGATTATCCTGGTACTTAGCGTGGATACAATCCAATGCGTAAGATACCCCTGCAATCCAATACTGGTCAAGACTTCCTTGATCGCGTTGGTACTTACGGTGTTGAATGCTCCCTCAATATTCAGGAAGGCAGCTAGAGTATATTGCTTGTACTGCAGTGACCGCTCAACCGTGCCAATTACCTCATGGAGAGCAGTCTCTGTAAATTTGCGTGCTGAGGTTTAGATGAAGGCGTGCTCTTCATAATAATCATTAAATGGATGTCGAGGATATGCTTTAGGATCTTCAACATAAAAGAGGCGGGAGTGATTAATTGAAAATCCTTTGGGGATGCTGCGCCTACCTGCTTTCGGTATGAGAACCACTCGTGCGGGTCCCCGAGACTGTGGTAGGTATGCGAAAGAGATGCTTACTGCTGCTTCTGCAATATAACTGCCATCTGGACCCAGAAATTTATAAGCCAAGAAGCTGCTTATAGCCCAGCCAATGTTTTCCTCGGTAAATACCGATTTGGTAATCTCGCACTGCTGGAGCGGTTGCATACTCAGGCAAGGTTCTGACTCACAGTCCTTCTCACTGGCGGGGAAGTGCATCTCAATCAGCTATGCCAAGGTTTTACCAGAAGATTCCCTACAGCCACCTTCTGACTTTTTATGAAAAGATCGGCTCCTATGCTCTTTGAAGAAATCCTTATGAAGCCTCAGGGATTCGCTAGTGCTTTCAATGTTCTAACAATAGTCCGACTTGGCCGGCTCTGTCGATTTTCCTGGGGTCTCTGAAAAGTTTGGAAACATCTGCGGCTATGATCTGAGAATGATCGCTTCAGTTCTCCACCCTGAAAATCTCATTATTGGTTAGTAGGATGAGAACAAGGACCTCGTTCCAACCATAACAGTTTTCCGAGCTGGAAAAGTAGACGGTAGATCTACTACCTCTGTTGCACACCGATAGATTTTTATTAATAATAAAATCACAACCTATCAACAGGTTGGCCTTCATTGGTTTGTTTGGTAGTTGTCAAATAGTGCAGTTGTTATGGCGGATCTGATGGTGGTAATGGAGACGAAGATGTTGCTTTGGACGAGTGGCATGACACGTTTTAATCACATCCGAAATGAGGATGTTCGCGATCGATACTATCTCCCGGCTGATGTTGCGCCTGGCATTACCAGGTCTTCTTCTATCGTCCGTTTTTGACTAGTCCGCCCACCAAGCTAAGGATTTAATTTAAAACGGCAGGTGCTCATGGTTTTTAGTGTTCCATACTCAAGACGAAGCTCATCATTAGCCATCCAGCTCTCGGCGTATGCTGTTCCTCCTTGGCTTGGGGTTCTATTGGCATCTTCTCCCGTGCGCGGATGCGAAGATTTTCAAGCAGTTACATAAAAGCACTATTGGGCCATAGGGTACCTCAAATTTCATAATGCGGTTTGAAGTTTTTTATCTGCAATGAAGGAATTCAAGTCTTTCACTTCAGTAGCTGCAGCAGGCAGAGCGTGTAGTGATCCAATACCAACTTAAACAGCCTTCGAAGAGCGAATTAAAATGATTCGGAAAAAGAAACAATCGGGACTCTTCGCGTTGGGAGGGAGGTTAAAACAGGCGCTCATCCCCTTTGACTAGCGACAGGTTGTCGAGGGGTTGGGTCAGTTCCATAATCGGATTCCCCGAAAACACTCCTGTACCCTCTCTGTCCTCCATGACTGTCCCGTCGATGAAGATTATTAAGTCTGTAATCTGAAAAGACTCATGGCCATTTGTCAACCATTCTTCTCGTTCGATGATTACGACAGTGTATGTCTTTTCAAAGACGGATCTGGAAACCATATGATCGATCAGCATCAGGGCTACTGAATGCTTGTCAAGGGATTTTCAGATAGACACAGACCGTATAATTGGCTGCCGATCCACGCTCCAATGGTGTCGAATCTATATGCGTAATTGGCTGCTTTCCGTTTCACCTCCAAGTGAATGGGGATAGATTTACGATAGCTTCTAGTGCCGCAATCGCCGTAGTACTCATTGCTCCAGTAATACTTACGCAACCAAGCTCCTGAATCTGCGTTAGCAAAGTTCAGTCTCGGCCACCAGACAATGCATGCATACATCAAAATGGGTTACCTAGGTCTTACCTATTGCATTGCTACAGCACCAGGGCAATCTGCAGGATTTCTGATATTGTTCCTGGATATGGTGCTTCTACGTTAACTTGGAGTCGAATTGTAATTCTAAATACTTGACTGCTTGTGTCGACTGGATTTCTGCCCTTGACGTTCCTGGTGAACATAGCTAGTCCAGTCTTCCTAGCGTCCACCGTGAGTCCATTGCGGAGGCACCAACTCTGGATTTCATACAGAGTTGCATTCAAGCGATCACATACTGTGTCCCCAAACTTGCCGGCAATTATTACGTCGTGCTTGCGAGAAAACTTTTTTGTTCTCTGGGAGCCACAGCAGGCTATCCATTACCAAGAGCCATAACAGCGGAGCGAAAACCTCTAAGACATCTAATCTGGCGTCTTTCTAGTCCTTTTAGTAGAAAGGACGTTAAACTGATCAAGCGGAAGCTTTTTGCGTCTGCGTAGGTGGTTTTCCCTACTTTGCGAATAAATAACAGCATCTCATTACGCTAGTGAATTGGAATATAAGCATGTGCTAGGCATGCACGATATATATCCCGAATATATACACCCAGGGCACTGATTCCCTCTATTACTAGCGCAAGAATGATGTCATCCGGACCTGCAGACTTTTATCTATGGAACGAATTAAATGCCCATTGTACTCGCTCCACTGATACTACTTTGTATGCCAGATTCGTCTCTCGGTTAAGGGATGTTTGCATCTGTCGTTCCCGAGATTAGATTTTGGATGATGCCTGGGAAGTGCACTTCAAGCAAATGGTTTGCCATTTCTTCATCGCTTTCTGTGTACCTCCCGTTCAGTAAAAGTAAATAACCCAGCTTTTGGCTACTTTCTTTAACCAGAATCCGTTTCAGCTTTGAGGTTGCCTCAAGAGAATTAGTCTCTTCGCAAAACGTGTCCATGGTGATCAGTTAGCCGATGTTATGCTCTTTTGTGCCTCTTTAAAGTGATTCCAGCCAGCGACTGAATCATACTTCAGAGCACGATTGAGAAGCATCCTTGTCGTTCTCCTCTGTTTTGCCAAATCCGAGTTCCACCATGGTTGGTGGTTTTACCTGTTTTTGGCATCTTGAGTGGACAGCTTTCTTCGAAAGCTTCTGCGATGTATTTGATGCGCTTCCCAGTGATCCTGACTCGGGCGCTCAACTCTATTAGATACGTCACCCAATCTGTCTTCCGCGGATTCCGTAGTGGAGTGGGTGGAGGTGGATCCATGCCCATTATGTCAAGCATACATACGGTATGCAGACGACAACCCTGGGTCGCCAAGCCTCGTCAACTTCCAGCGGGAATGAAAAATTACCTCTTTCAGGTAAACGTTGAATGCATAGAGCAATAGGTCTGGCTTTTTTTTCATAGAGAGGACTACCCTTTCTAACTCTTTTAAAGAAAAAGCGAGAAATCCTCGTGCCTTCCACGCTACTGTCACGAGGGTTTCCAGAGAGCTACAATTTTTTTAGTTACAGATTTATACCTGAGTCTCTACGGATCCCCACATCATACACATCATATCGCCGATCATGCCAGCAGCGAGCTTTGTGACTGTTCACCGCGCTACAGAGTCCCCGTTTGATTGATCTGTACCCTATTATTGTGCTATCTGCCTTTTAAGCTTGATCGTTTAAGGGTTGAAGGTTAATCTTGATCGCCGTATACTAGTACGCAGAAGGTTTACCACGCCTCGATACCCTACTGGGCGCAGAAGCTGGGCAGTCTTCCACTCTCCGGTTCATAACTGAATCCACCCCTAACTATCGAATCCAGAGAAGGTTATCCCTCGGCCTTGGACAACAAAGATAAGGACACTAGGGGCAGAAGAAGATGATATGTAGAAAGCTATATTGCGGCTTCAAATAACGATGTGATAGGCCGATTATTTTGGCGAATGTGGAGAACTTTGATCTCCTTTTGAAAATTCTTAATATTACCAACTTTACCTATATTAAGATATGCTCTTATCCAGAATATCAACCCGTACCTTATGTTTTCTTTAAATAGAAAAGTATTTAGTGTAAATCTTAAGGATACTACTGCAGTACATCTTTTATTGCTTGCGTACGAGTATGTAAAAACAAGTGCACCTCCCTGTTTGGGAGGATCAGCTTGCCTGCATAAGTATAATAATTCTTTGGGTAAATTAGCGAATAAAATTAGCATTCTGCAGTAAAGTCGCTCCTATACGTGGTATAGTAATATGCAAATATGTGGAATCGTCCCCTTTCCTTCCATCCTTATTCATCTCAATATCAGCGTAACATAGCATTACCGATGCACTCACCGTTGCAGGATTGAGCTAGTGAATTTCCTTTGAATATACATCCCCAGGGATATAGACTAATAATGACAAAACGCCAATATTAGATATAATAGCAAACATTCTATGAAATTGAAAACGGATCAGCTATAAGTATAATGAGGACTGGATATGGTTAACGCAAATGACTGCGCAAAGAGTTACCTTAATGGAAATGTCTTCCCTTGTTGTTAATTGAGCAGAACATCCCGACTCCCCTTCAATCCAGTATTCCTTTTTTTATCGCAGGACACTCAAAAAGGTACACGGATCGAGTGGCAAATTACAGTGTTATTGAAACCTTCAAAAATCTACCCCGGGATTTTATCTATTCAAGTGGTTAGCATTCTACAACTGGCATCGGGCTACCATGTACAAAACAGGATATCCTGGATAAGCGCTCCATTATGGCGATTCCCATTGGAAAACGGTGGACAAGCAAAACATAAAGAGCCTTTTGCTAAAGCAGCGAATCGGTAGTCAGGACGTCGGTCGGATTATACAAATTTTCTAGGGACCGAATTTCCACATGTATTAAGCGAGGAGCACTGCTTTATGCCATCACTCGGCTCTTCCTATCAACGGATGAGAGGGCGGGAGCGATTTGCTCGACCGTTTGTCTCTATACTGGCCAGAAACTGTACTGAAAAAAGATTAGCATACACAGGAGCCTGAGCTCCTGGGTTCCGGATTGCTAACGTAATTTTTGCTGGCGCTCCTAATTCTCATTTGCATGCAAATGAACTTTCTATTCAGATTTTAAACGCTGATGTCCTGGTTACTTTCTGTCGGAAGTTCTTTGCCTTTGCACAATTCACAGCTGCATGAATTTACGCCCCAGAAAATATTTCAAGATAAATTCCCTCAGTCTTTCTTTCTTTTTGTTTTCCGCCATGTCTGACCTTCTCTCTATGGCCTCCGAATTTGTCGGCCGCCCCTTGAAAAATACTGAATAATATGCAAGGAAATAATAACGGATTTGCAATTCACCAGTTCGCGCAGAAGAAGATTCAGCCAAGAAAATTAATGCAATTAGTTTCCCAAAGAATCGTATTTTCAACTAATTGTTCTCGAACGGGAAGCGAAAATGGGAAACGGAAAAGTGATTACCATATATTTAGGCAGGAATTAGCGACCGTTTGAATACCGTCTAGTAAGCATTAAGGGGGAGGGAAGCGCCGCATATGAACCACCTTGAGAAAATATCCCAACCCCTGATCGACTGTAATAAAGGTGCTGAGTGTAGACGGCTTTCTCGCTTTATTTAGTGGTTTCATCTGCCCACGAAGTAAATCAGCACCTAGCTCCTGCTGAGCCGTGGGAGTAAGGATATGTGTTTACGACGCAACCAGCGCTATTTACACAGCTCAAATCCTGAAATCACATGCATATTCGGAAAATAGTCAGCTCCTTTTCACAAACAACCAAATCGAATTTCCCAAGAACGGAAGACTGTGTTTAAACAATCTGTTTTCGCTCATGAAATTGAACTGCTTGATTTAAAAGTTCACTGGGTTAAAGGACGTAAGCAACGAGAAAAAACTCTTTCAAATCAAATCCAGAATATTTGTAGATCTAACTTCTCTGAAACTCCGCTGAATCCTTTTCGAGAAAACGTAGAAAAAGGAATGCTCAAACATACGATCAGATTAGAACTTTTTAAAAGATTTAGAGCGAATGTTCCTGTCAACGCAGTTCTCATGTACGATTCGATAGCGTATGAAGCAAACTTCCTTTTTTATTTACCCGAATTTCCATGTAAAATCGAGGACTATAAAGAGCGCACGTAACCGTCACAAGTAAATTCCATGAACATACTCCGGTAGATTTACCGTAGTGCTTTAATGAAAAAGTAAGACTTGAGAGATTTAGATAAATGTTGTTTCACTTTTCTGAATTGAAGGAAAAGAGGTAACATTGGAAAAACTGAGCTCCGAACCTACTACAAGGAAACTTAAGGGAAGTACCATTTACCACAGTAGAAGTTTTATGTACTAACCATAAACCTTAAATACGGAAAGGATACAGTTATTCGCTCTGTTCAGTTGTCAGATGCAGGCTCTTTTTCTGCCCCGACAATTGATAATTGAATAATTATGTTCAATACTAGTATCATGATTTTCATCCGTCAGTCGAAATCTACCTCAACTATCCTGTACTAAACACTTCGCGAAAAGTGCCCGCCATTGTTACTCTTAAATACACACAAATCCAACTAATAAGTCGGGAAACCGGAAGCTTGACGCTTCAGGAATAAAAGGTTTTGTGCGTCCCTATGTAAGGATGCTCCTCCGCAGTTCTCCATTGGCTGATAACATTGATTCGAGATATTTAAATCGCTCAGTTCTGTTGACGACAGTAATCTGCCCAGAACTGAGCAATTTAAATATCTTGGGTCAATGCTGTCCTCCAATGGAGAACTGCGCAATGAAATTGGTTCACGCATTAGAGCAACCTCGACAACTGGCGTTCTTTGTGATCGACGTATGATCGTCGCAATGTCTTCCGTCCTGCCGCTTTCCATGGTTCCGAATGTTGACTGACTATGAAAGACAATGAACGGCGCCTTGCGGTAATGAAGACGAAGATGTTGCGTTGGACTGGTGACGTGACACGATTTGATCACATCCTAAATGAGGATATCCGCGCGATATCTGATTTCCTATCGTGGGGAAACTGCGAGTGAGGTGCTTACAATGGTATAGTCACATAATTTGCGCTAACAAGAATTTACTGGCCAAGATTGGTTTGAACAACGAAGTCAATCGTAATCGACCAAAAGGCTTGCGGAATCAACGGTGACTTGATACGCTGGATGGGGATTTAAAAGCCTCGCGATTACATCCAGATCAGGCATTTGATAAAATAAAACGGCGAAACTGATCACGACAAGCCGACCCCGCTTGTGAACAGGACAAACGCTGAAGAAAAAGAAGAAGATGTGAGGAGCGATGAGTGGATGACGGCTCCATGTCACATAGTTAAAAATTCCATTGCCCTCTATCTTTTAGAAAGCGATTTAAATAAATCATTTGATGAAAAGCCCTGTATTGATAATAGTCAACCTACAACTGGGGAGAAGTAAATTCTTTATGAATGGAATTTTAATATTTCATTAAATAAATTAAATTAAATTAAATAAAGTATTGCAGTATCGCACGAAATTGATAAGTTTGAACTGCTATAACTTTGACACTGACAGTCGTGTGGCGCAGCAGGCTTAATTCGACAGACAGAGAGAAGAACGAATTTTAAGAGAGTGACAAGAAACTCTTAAATTGGTGACCCCGTAAGTGCAGTCAATGTTTGCCTTCACGTGCGAAAAGTGGAATTGAACGAAGCGAAATGCTTCAAGGAGTTAGCAAATAGTACAAAAGGATTACGACAAGTGTTTCATCATAGTCAGCGTACTCCGCATATGTTGATTCGTCGTTCGTACCTCTATGATCAATTCAATCGACGAAAAGTCAACTTTCTGCTCCATTACTTCAACAAGCGCAACGCTGTTTTGACGCCAACCACCACTGCAGTTGATTGAGCAGATCAATATTCAGTGCAAGTGGTTTTACAAATGCAGTATCAGTATCCGACACAATACCATTGTTTGGGACAACCACTTCAAGTTTATCGCCTTCAGTGCCGTTGAACTTTACAACGGCCGCAGGAACTGGCTGTTCTACTTTGGACTTCTGTTACACCATGGCAAGAGCTTTTTACTCCAGCCCCCAATCCAATCTGATCACTCCATTGTCTCAGGACGTCTGACGATCCGAGAATCGTGAACGGAGCCGGTACTTCAAGAACTCCAAGAAAAAATTTCTAAGTTGTAAAATTTTGTATTTCTTGTGAATTTCTTTTAATAATAAATATAGAGCCGCCGCAGGGGACGGCGAAGATACTTTTTTTAAAATTCGTCTTTGGAGTTCCGCTCTCGTGGCAAGTTTTTTATTTTTGCTCTGCGCGTCAAGCGTCCACTCCGGGGTGCATCGGTGGATTTTGCTGAAGTGTGTTTTTCTTTTGTCTTTCGTTCGGACATTTGGGGGTGCGGTCTGCCGTCGTCAAATTAGGGTCTGTTCAAATTCGGTACAGCCGCGTCCTCGACTCATCCCGCATCGCTTAACTTAGCTATTGTAATGTCTATGGACAACACAAGCGTGGCAGGCCCAGCAGACTCTCAAGTGACCGCCCTCACTGTGCGCGTCCTGTCTTTTTAATGGAGGAACCCGGAGCTGTGGTTCCTCCATATGGAGGTGCAATTCCAGATGTCCGGAATCACAGCGGACGCGACCAAATTCAACTGCACCATTGTAGGCCTGGATGAGGAGACCATCCTCCTGGTGGCAGACATTGTCAAAACGGCTTCCTACAATGTACTAAAAACGGAGCTAATTAAGCACCTGTCGGTAAGTGAGTCAGCTAAGCTATATCATTTCCTGGCAGGTTTGACTTTGGGCGATCTAACTAACAGCCAATTGCTTCGCGAAATGAGGCAATTGGGTGGGAGCAAGATCGACGACGAGTTGCTGAAGTCGTTCTGGCTGCGACGACTTCCGGACAGTACTTAGACGGTCCTCGCGTGCGTCTCCGGTTCTTTGGAGGCGCTGGCCGCTGCGGCTGATAAGGTGCATGAGGTGCACGCGCGTCTCACGATAGCGGCCGTTCAGCAGCCTTCAGAAGAAATAGGCGAGCTCAAGCGCGAGATGGCCGCTCTCGTGGCCAGCATGGCGGAAATGTGGGCGACGCTGGACGCTCATCGTTTGGGACGCAGGTCGCGAGCTCGCTCGGGGTCTACCGCCCAAAAAAGGCGATCCGGTAGCAGGTCGTCACGACAACCTACAGACCGAAGCATTTGTTGGTAGCATCGTACATTTGGTGAAAAAGCTACCAGATGTACGCTATCATGTAAATTCGCGTCTATCACAAAAAAACTGAGTTTGGGGGGGGGGGGCGGGGGGGTCCTGGCGACGGTTACCCAGAACGTAGCGCCACGTCACCTAACAATTTACGACCTCTTAGCAGGCGTAGTTATCTTGTTGATACTAGTGCAGAGGTTTCGGTTCTTCCCGTATCGCGGCACCACCGGTTATTCCCACAACCTTTAAAACTTGCGGCGGCAAATTCCTCGCGCATTAACACCTACGGTTACAGGCAAGTGGATGTGAGTCTTGGCTTGCGTAGAACGTTCCCGCGGCGATTCATGCTGGCGGATATTAGCTTCCCCATTTTAGGGGCAGACTTCTTGCGTCACTATGGCTTGCTAGTGGACTTGCAGAACAGGGCCTTTATAGACTCCACAACCAATCCTAATTCGTTAGGCAGAGTCTCATCACTCCGCAACAACAATCTTTCCGTACTTTTGGAGGACATTACTAACTCTCGTGTTCGGGCACTCCACCAAAGGTTCAGCCAGATTACTACCGAATATAGTCTCTCTAAACCGGTGCACAATGTGCAACACCACATTAACACCACTGGTTCCCCTATCTTCTCAAAGGTGCGTCCTTAAAGCACTCCAGAAGCTGGCTATTGCACGGAAAGAATTCGAGCAACTTATACAACAGGGTATCTGCAGACCTTCAGACAGCTGTCGATCTTCCCCACTCCATATGGTCCCCAAGCCAAACCGCGAATGGCGCCCCGGTGGTAATTATAAAAGGCTAAACTATGGCTCCAGAAGACATTTCAATGCACACCCTTTGGACTCTTCGAGTTCACGCGGATAACTTTCGGGTTGTGCAATGCGGCGCAAACCTTTCAAAGGTTCATCCACTCGCTCCTGCAAAAGCTCAACTTTTGTTTCGTGTATTTGGATGATGTTCTGGTCGCTTCATCCTAAGAGTCTGAGCATTTAGCCCATCTCGAGTGTATTTTTCAACGTCTCTTTCAGGCCGGTTTAATCCTAAACGTTGATAAATGCAAATTTCTCCAGACACCGGTGAGATTCCTCGGCCACTTCATTTCCCCTGACGGAATACAGCCCGACCCAGACAAGTTGCAAACGATCTCAAGCTTCCCGCGTCCGAAAACTGTGAAGGAGCTATGGGGGTTCTTGGGCATGCTAAACTTTGATCGTCGTTTCCTACCCAAGCCCGCCCAACACCAGTCCGTTTAGAACGCGTACTTATCTGGCCCCAAAAAAAAAAAAGACACACGAGAGATTGTGTGGTCTGAGGAAGCTGTCCGCGCGTTTGACAAATCCCAACAACAACTGGCTGATGCTACACTCTTGGAATTTCTTCAACAAGATGCACCCCTAGCCGTTTATCGGTTTACCACCTTCACATCACTCTCTGCCTTTTAAACGCTATGGACAAAATTCCGGAGATAGTAATATACAGCTCCCTAAAGAGCGTCGCAAATCTCTCTCAACATACCATAACTGTCAAAAAGTACTATGGAGGTGCCGTAGCATATCAGAAATGCTGTTAACTCGACCAAAGAAATTGCATTAGCTGTAAAGTGAGCTGGATGTTGGTTGTTTACCCTTGTTATTTACTCAGCTAACCTAAAGCAATTTTTTGAAGAGCCTGGTATGAGGCGGAGGATGACTCGAAAGATTTCAATGAAACAACATATTTTCCTCAAGGTTTTGTATGCGCGCAATTCTGACCCCATTGCTTCCAAGTATACCGTTGTATTATATCTTAATTTACAGATTCATTAGTTTTTGAACATTCTCCAAACCTGTTTGAGAGCGGAGGACACTATGACCCGAATAGTTATATAGGCCAAAGCCTGATTTGACTCTGGTACCCATTCACAGCTGGGTCGACTGGTGGCCGACATCCAGTCACGATAGCAAATCCCTCCGCCACCAGTGAGATTTGAACCGCGACTTTCCCTTCGGCAGCTCAGCGCTTTAACCACTTGAACCATCCGGACATCTGGCCATTACTCTGAATAGATTTGACAAAAGGTAATTTATGAGCGAAATCGTATGGCTAAGAAACATCCAACCCCGAAAGTCAATAAAGGCGATATTTATGGTGGAAAACAAAGATGTCTCAGATGAAGCGACGGCATAGGCCAGAGCGTTAGACAGTTTAAAAGGAATCAAATTGGTGGATCTTGACTTGAATCAGGAAATCTGGAGTTAGTTACTAAGGTGGGCTTATAAATGATTCCGGTTGTTGCACCGTTGATGACGATGAGGTAATCTGCTGAACCGTCCCGGGTTAGTGTCTTAGACATTCCAAGCGGTGTTTTAGTCGGTACTTTGTCTGGGACAGGAGTCCAGCAATTTGCGCGTAAATACAGTTCACCTCCCCATCCCAAAAAGCAAAAATCGTCACCTTCAAGATTGGAGCTACTCGTAGTTAACCCTCTTCAGGAGTGTAATGGTGTAGTTTACTAAGGTTGACTTTCCGTCTACGGCTCTTTGTCAGGGGTTTATGCTGACAGTCGACATCCATTAGCCAAAATAAATACGTAAAAGCCACGAATAGATAGTTTTTTTGAGTAATATTGGTTTTGGTTATTTAAAGAGCAAAATTCACCTTTTAAATAGCAGTGAATACTCCACAGTCCCAAAGTAATCGTTTTGAGTGAGTTAGCAGTCCATGGCATAACTAGAATTTACTTTCTGAACAATATTTAAGGCCAAACCATTATTGGCGAAGGCGATATGATGATTTGTTTTATTTGTTCGAATGAGATGATCAACTTTTTTCATTACAAATCAATGATTTCGACAAGATTGTACCGCAGCTAATGTAAGTATGTAGCTAAAGAAATCATGCCTCTTCTGCAAGATTTTTCCAAGGATTACTTGCTAGGCTCCTTGAGAGGAATTTCTCGGCCATCAAGGTCGTCAGATTGTCCCAGTTATGAGGGTACTTGGAATACGAAATTTATTCATTGAATCCAGCGAATATTCTTGAATTGAAAGAAAATATTGTTCAAGAAGTAAAGAACAACTCCACATGGGCAGGTGGGTTGAATATTTGAGTGAAAGAACAATAAAGTGGTGATCCCTTACGAATCCAATTTCAGCGTATTTTTTCCATAGAAGATCCAAAAGGTCAAATCAAATTGTGGAAAGCACTATGCCTCACTGATTTTCCAAGAGTCAAGGAGCACCATCGCATGATGGTTTCCCTAGGAGACGCATCAGATTCATTACTGGAATTGAGGTAAAAACCCATATGATCGCAATTAACATGAAAGAAGTTTTCAAAGAGAGCTGTCCACTCAAGACGCTAAAGAAGGGTCCAAATAGTTATGTTTACTAGGAACGTCAAGTAGATCAGCTACACGCTACCCATCTTAACAGGGGTAGAAATCCAGCTGGAATAAACAATCAAATATTTAGGAGTACATTTCGACTTCAAGCTAACGCGGAAACACCATATCCACTAATACCGGAAATCCTGCAAATTAGTTTGATGCTGAAGGACTGCGATTGGCAAGATGGCGGCTTTCACCAAAACGGATTCATTGGATGTATATATTCACAATAAAACCAATTTTGATCTATCCATGCATCGTTTTGTGGTCGAGACTGAACTTTGCTAACAGCAGGAAGCTGCTGCCACAGACACAAAGGCTCGCCTAAATATTACTGGAGCAATGTGTAGTACGTCAACCTCACCAATCGACGCTATCCTAAGTCTACCCCCATTCGTTAGACGGTTAAATGGGAAGCAGTTATAGGTTCCATACCATTCGCACATGGAAAGGCGGCCAATCATATGATCATGTGCCCATGTGGAACTTGGTAAACATCAGGCCGATCATATGGTTTCCAGATTTGCCTTTAAAAATACATACTCCCTCGAAACCAGCAAAAAAAAGATCGGGCACACTGGCCGGACCTTTCAGAAAAATTCGCCCTGTGAGTTAGTGTTTAAGAATACATTCAAAGCTAACCCTGCTTAACGTAGGAGGCGACTATAAGGGATATAAATTTTTAGGCTAGCAACCTGCAAACCTCAAATATTATTGTTACCGAAATGTCAACAATGCTTCAGATAGGGAGTGAGCTGACGACAACGACCCTTGGCTATCAAAAACGGACTATGATTGGTTTCTGGAACGAGCACACGATCCTCGCAAACGGCAGAAAAGGGCCTCAGAATTCTCACATTCTCCAACTTAAACGGGAATTCCAATGGTATTAACCGAACGTTTTGGACCAAGGAGAAGTAATATGGTGGAACTCTGCAGAGTACTCCTTCCTCTCTTGCGGCACTGGGTTTCTGTATTCTGGAAAGCCAAACGGTAGTAGACGCGAATCCCGTGTCGGATTGCTTCTGACGACTACCGCCAGATTAGGAGCCGGTTTCTCACAGACCTCTAATTGTTAGATTACGGTCCAAAATTTTACAATACTACGCACCAACGGAAATTTCAGATAGAGTGCAAAAGGATGCTTTCAATAAGCAATTACACGCAGTTCAGGGCAAGCTTCCTAAAGGTGACATTTTGATCGTGATGGGTGTTCTGAATTCCAAGGCGGGATTTGACAACATCTTGCTCAGACATCTGATGGGGAAGCACCGCCTTGAGCGACCGTAATGGTAATGGTGGAAAGTTCGGGAATTTCTGCAACTTCCATCACCTCGTTATTGGTGGCACATTGTTCGCACACAGAGCCTGCCACAAGGTTTCAACTAGCCAACGCCATACAAGCAGCCTGATCAACTACTTCGCGATCAGCAGTCGATTTACGAGTTGTCTCCTGGATATTCGTAACAAGAGAGGTGCTGACATGGGTCTCGAAAGGAATCACCATCTGATGGTCGCTGACATTCACCACTTCTGGCAAAGTTGGGGAATTACGACCCCCTAAGTTTAACATCGACCGCTTGTACGACCTAGCTGTCGCTCGACAATGGGAAAGCTATCTTCTTGATCGAGTAGTCGATATACTGAGTAACTCGCCTGACAATATCAATGAGCGTTGGGCCGGCATTCAAAATGCGCTCTCGGCCACGGCCCGAAAGGGCGCCATAAGATCTGGCTGACTATGGGGTAATAGAAGCGGATCGATGAATAGAAGGCATTGAGGGTTCTACCGACCGTTGCGAGTGATGGCGGGCTGACGCCAAGTGTGCGCCATGAGCAGAGAGAATTTGCTATTGCGCTGGTTAAGGAAGCGGAAGATCCGGCAGATCGCAGTGATTGCAAACTGCATACCGCATCGCAAAAGCGCTAGCATGTGTTTCCAAATCTTTCGATTGTTCTGTGAAGGACGCCAACGATTGACGTCTCATCCACGATAATGAACAACTAAAGAGGTGGAAAGAACATTTGACCATCGTTCCTAACGGTATCACATCCGATGAGGTTTCCCCCTTTGTGGATGACATGGCTCCTCATAGTAGGACGAGGAAATGGGGTATTCCTTCAATCAGCAGAGAAATTATTTCGGTCATTAAGGCACTCAAGCGGAGTAAAACCGCTGGGCTTGACGGTCTTTGCGTATAGTTACTTATCGCTGCACCTGTAGTTACTGCAATACTGCTACTTCCACTCATATGGAAATCCTGAGAATGACTGAGTGACCTTTCCCAACAGTGTGGAAGAAGGGGATGACCGTCAAGATTTTAAAGGAAGGGACCCGTTTTGACAATTGGAGGAGTATCTGCATGCTCCCTTCCGTTGCAAAGATAATAGCTAAAATAATTCTAGAACGAATCAAAAAACATCTCAAAAGTTTGGTCGACAGAGATCAGATTAGTTTCCGCTCGGGATCCTCCAGCATTGACCACATCAACAACCTACTGATCATTATGAACAACGCGTGGAGTTAAGATCTTCGCTTCACCTGCTTTTCGTCGATTTCCACAAACTTTTCGATAGGGTGAACAGGGAGTGTAGCTGGAGTGCCTTACACAGGAGTGCCACTACAGAGAAATTTATAGCTACTATCAGAGCGATATTTTATGGAACAAAATATCACGTGTTACATCGAGGTAAAATCTTGGAGGACTTAGAGGTCTAAAGAGGAGTCCTCCAAGGTGGCATCCTGTTACTGATATTACTTCTTCTTGTTATCAGTGACGTTTTTTCACGCAGTCTTGTCCGGAGGCCGTGAGGGATTCAATGGACTATCCTGATGACATCTGTTTGCGCTCTCATCTAATCATAGACCTTAGCCAAATGGCTCTGGATTCGGAAAGAGAGACAAATACAATTGGTCTGAAGATGATCACTTACAAAACCAAGGTTCTCAGTCTGACGACTCATCGCGCTGCCCCTATATACATCAATGGCCAGAGCATCGGAGGCGTCGATCAGATTTTATATCTAGGGAGCACAGTTTCTGCGGGCCGTGGCACCAAACCGATTTCACTGCCAGTTTAAAATTTGGAAATGAAATTATATCAACAACAAGATCAAGTTCCGACTGGCCTGTGCTTGTGTTCTTTCCGTGTTACTATATGGGAGTAGCACATGAAAAGTGAACTCTACTGTTACTCAAAAACTACAAGCTTTTGTCAATACGTGCCTGTATTGTATCATCGGAGTACGATGGCCTGAATCTATCTCAAACGAAGAACTTGGCCAGCGCACAGGCCTATGACTTGCACGTTCTGTGATAAGATAGGTCACACCTTTAGAGCAGGAAGAAATTGCATTGCTGGTTACGCTATGCAGTGGAATCCACTCTCCCGAGGTGGCCGACGAGTGGGTTGTCCTAAGGGCATTTGGTACAGAACAGTAGAGGATGAGTGCGAGAGTCTCAGGAAGTCATGGAGGGAGTTGAAGCGCAATGACGAGCGTTTGTGTGGTTGACGCGCTGTACCCTATCAAGGAGTAAGGGGCAACCATATATTCTAGGCGGAGATATATGACACTTCATGGTATGAAAAAAAGACAAATGCCGAAAAACGAGTTTCTATTGCTCATATACCGGTATTTCGAAGACCAGTTGTCCTCTTCCTCAGTGAGTTTTTGTCCCAGACAGCAACAGAGACTCTTTATTCGACATTTCGAAAATAAAATTTTGTGTTTTTGCCCACTATAAAAGAAGCCGAAAAAATGACGTATTATACATAACCATAGCCATTTTGTTGGCAGCAGAAGAATATTTGCGACACTGTAAGAAGAAGAAAGAGATCGCCACTTCGTATGTAACTCCCTGGCTTTCTTCGGTAAGGTTTTCGCCAACGTCTGGCCATTCTCTGTCTCTAGGAAATGTTCTCAGATTCGCAAAAGCTTGTCAACGCTGTAGGTGAAAGGCCGTTAAGTGGGCGATCCCCTCCGTCATCTCCCACTAAAGTTAACTAAAACTAGCGAACTTGCTAAATCTTACAAACCTCCCACCAGGCCGTATTCCTCTTACCAGTCAAATCAGATCAGAGTTCTGACTTTAAAGAAATCCATTTTCATGCTCATAGAAATCCTTTTTAAGGTTCGGTTCTCTGTCTGTCCGTCTGTCTGTCATACGCACTTTTCTCGATTAACACGAAATTTAGTGGGAAGGTTGGAACGACACTAACGCACGCGATGAATTACAATGCTGTACGTGCAACTTAAGAGAGGGGGGAGTCCCCATGAACTTAAAAATGAGGTGCACAGTTTTTTTTTACCGAATATAGTCATGAGGGGTATCAAATGAAAGGTCTCGATTAATACTTTTCGAATCTTAATGTTGACATTGCTTACAATGGGGAGGAGTGCGGAGTCCGAAAAAGGGCAATTACTTCAAGGGCCCCCCAAGGGCTCTCCTAGGTTTCAAAATACGCCACGTTACGATATCCGCTTAAATAAAGTAAATAATAGTATATTTTTATATTTTGAAAATTTACTGGGAACCTCCCTTAAGTTCATCCTAGATCCGTAAGTAGGATAAGTTTCGATAGGAAGCATCTTATTAGAAAACTTGGCGAAAATCGTACTATTATTAACAAAGTTATAATAGGCCAAAGCCGTTCCATTCGAGTTGAATAACTACTTGCTAGGAGATAAAATGTCAATACCACGTCGCTTCATAACTGACTTGTTCTTCTTCGCTTTAGCTGCATCATCCTGAATGTCAAACGAAATGATACAATCAGCGTCTGTTGAAATCCTTGTCTGTTCATTTTGGAGGCTAGTAGCGTGGAGCGAACTAGTCATTTTATTTAACTCATAAAGATATTGACGTAAGGAAATTCCATTCATGCTTCATGTTGAAGATGAAGATCCTTTAATGGATGAACTACTTCATTGATTATCAACAGCTTCCTTTGGCCAGCTATAGAACTGATACGTGCTACATGTTTTGAGGCGAATTCCATCTTAGCTCCCACCTCGCTGGTCAGCCTTGTTCAACTTTAAGCCAAAATTCGACGTAGGACTTTTTCTTGAAATTCCAACGTAATTTCAATGGGGAATTCGAATAAATTTACATAGTATCTACATAAAAATGCTTTCCTTTGCCCGCACGCTAGTGGCCTCCAGGGAAATTGAATGATGGCGAACAGTACGTGATTACCGCTAAGATTTATCTACAACATGTACCTCATGCAGATACATTAGCACAAATTCTTCTCATCATTTTCGCCAGATCTGATAATTTCAGGAAGCATAAAGATAATTATTTGCCTTCAATTATTTTTATTAAAAACGTGCCGAAACGAATTCTGAATTCCAAATACCTAACACTATCCTCATACAAATTTCCAGATCAAAAGAAAGTTCTTGCGAGAAATTTCTCACCAACCGCATTGCCAAAGGATAGGTTTCGAATTCAAATTACTGATTGTCGGCATTCGTTTTCAATAGGGCATAGAAAATATTTGCGAGTGATTGCTATGTGGAGGTGCAAGTGCCCTCTTCGTCCTGACTCTTCTTTGCAGCAATATCTTGCAGGACGAGGGATGCTTGCTTTCACTTGAATATTCGAGGGTAGTATCGAAGAAGAAATTGATGTCCTTGTTCTTGATCCCAAAGAACAAGTCCCATGAAATGTATTCTGCTCCACAGAAAAGAATTTGGGCTCAGTTCTCCCTAATGAAAACAAACGAAACAATTGACGCAGCTTTGTAACCATTAAGTTGAATGCTAGTGACATCCAGAAAGAATCGTTCCCTAGCCATTCCCTGAACAGATGATATCCACTTTAGCAGTGTCAGAAACGTTGAAATAACTTGAGCAACTCAACTACCCTCCCATCCTGGTCTTACTGTGTAGCTGGTGCTCAAGATTAAAAGGAAAAATTGTTAGCAAAGGGCTTTTATTTTACACCTTGAAATGGAGCCCGTGGCGGTCGTGGAGGTTCCACTGGCGCTTGGCTTTACAATTGACATAAAGGGACACTTTTGTGTTGTGTAAGCGAAACTTCACCTCCGGCGAAGATAGCAGGGTGGGCTTCCGAACTGAAATAACGTATTCCTGAAGCACGTAGGCTGAGCACAAAGCAATTGAGTTTTTAAGCTCCTTGTTCGGAACTTTTCTGCCGTATTGTTTTCTGATTAAAAGTACTACGTCATAATTTCGAAATAGAATATTGTAGCCATGATGTGAAACGAAAGCTGTTACGCAGGTTATGTGCATACACGCATTTATTTAAAATTCAGGGAGAAGGGATAACGGATTTAAGAGCAGCGCTTTTATTGTTTGTTAGAAAAACCTTTGGAATACATGGCATACCACCCCAGCGCTCAGACGATAGCGGCCCATTATAGATGATGTTCCTATTCAATGGAATATCCTTGACTCGTTTTCGTATGACACGATTTCCTTTACTATATTTGATGTTATTCTAGGCAGCTCAATTATATGAGTACGAAAAATCTAACCTCTGATGTGTCGACTAGGTGAGAGATTCACATTGGAAGTGTTCCCTGGATTTCGAAATACCGTTTCAGAACTATAGAGTTCCTACTCCGAACAGAATAAGCTCTGCGGTATATTTGCCTGGTTCCGGCGAGTAAAGTTTGGGGTGTCTAGCATACCACTTCCCAAAAGGGAAAGCTTATTCCCAGTGTTTCTTAGTCGCGTTAGCCAATGAAATTAACATTTCGTCTATCCTTCGATCACACGTCAATCACCCAGGTTGCTACTCTTAGGATTGAATAGATTTCATCATGAAACATTGGTGTATATTCTCCCAAAGAAAAAGCTATACCAGTCGTTTTACAAAAAAAATAGGCCGCTTCTCCAGAACCATTTTCTATTGTTGAGCCACCGCTGGAGTAGACCTCAGCATATCCCATCACGTATCCTTCTGGGTCGTCCCAGTTTTCTCTACATTTGGAGTTAATACAAGAAGATATTGCAAGAACGAAATTCAGTGTTCCGTATATCTCTTCCTTTGCTTGCTGCGGTTCCGAGCTCCGGGAGCTGAGCTCCAAAGATTTTTGGAAGTGGGCAAGCGAGCTCACGGCCGTTGGTATCCAGTGGCTGCATTGTCTCAATTGTGAGAATTGGATCCGTTCAAAGGAAGCCCTTTTCTTCGCAGATCCCTGCCTACATAGGTACAAACTCCGCGGATTTTTTGTACCCACAGGGGGGTATGTAGTGAGACGATACACAAAAGGAGAGGCTTTGACTTTAAACTATCCGAGCAATGTAAATTGCAGCTCCCAATCAACAAGGGCCTGAAACTTAGCAAATTTTTGAATGAACACCAAAATAGGTATCATGTTAGCGAAGTCGGCCGACAAGGGGAACCAGGTGACACGAATGATGCCAACTCAAAACACGGGAAAGGAGAAACTGGAGAAGAAGCTTTGCAAATGGTTACACGAATTAACAAGGTAGCCAACCCTCAAGAGAAGAAAGGGTCAACTCACCAAAAAAAGCGTGGTTCAGGTAAGGAAGATGGCTGATGTTGCCGGCGAGGCGCATGTGGCCTCAACTCTAGAGAAAAGTAGTGGATCGCAAGAGAAGAATGCTGAAGTTCAGAGAAAAATAATACATCGGGGAAGAAAACATCCTCAATCGTGGTCAGGGGTCATACGTTGACATTCACAAGATGGTGACGACAGATCAGGAAATCGACAACTTGAAAGATAATATCAACCGCATTAGATGGTCCTAGAAAGGAGACCTTACGTTTGAGTTCAAGAAATCCAAGGATATAATCGCGAACAAATCCTTGAATTAAATTGGAAAGTTCTTATAGGAAGGCGACATAAAATCAAGCAGGCTGAAAATCTCTATAGTCTAATGAGGTCACCACGGAAAAGGAGTTTCGCAAACACTTAGAAAAGCGATTCCACCCAATCGGACTTTAAGAGTGGAATAAACGAAAAAAAAAGCTTAGGATGGAACACAAACCACCATCGCTAGCATACTTGACACCATTCAAATTGTCAACAGGGAGAGTTAGTGCCGGCTTAAGTTGCTGGTGGCACTGAAGTGATGTTTTTTTATATGAATGGGATTTGGTCGAAAGTATACATTAGTTTTAATGATAAGTGAAACCAATGCAAGAGGTGCGGTGCGGAAGGCCGTATCAGCATGACCTGTGGATTTGACTCAACATGTGGATCATCGGCACATTGCAGGCAGCAGGAGGGGCCCGGAATACAAGACAACCTTCAGCGAAAATCGCAAATGAGGTTGATATAAATCAACCTCAACTGCTGCCAGGCGCCGCAAGACCTACTGTGAGCTACATTAAAATCATTTTATATTTGGGCTAAAGATCAAACCAATGAGCTCACAGACATTAAGCCTTTCAGGAAATAATGCAGCATTCCGAGAATGGATTCATCAGGGCGAAGGTGGAAGGAATTTATATGATATATATAACTGATGTTGGCTAAAAGAAGAATGGGTCTGGTATATATAGTGGACTTGACATACGTAAGCGCTCGATTGATCAATAGTTGTCTATACTCATAGTCACCACTAGGCAATCTGCATGGTAATCAAGGGTCACTTGAGCTCCAAAAAGAGCTCCCGCATAATATCGGTTGGATTCTCCGGGTGAGCGCCAAAGGTTTATTAGGGCAGCACGTTCTTCGCAACTCCTAAGCGTTCCTAAGTAGGCAACCCAACGAAATCGCAGCTTTACAAGCTATACGTTTTTTGACCAAGTCAGTTAAGCGGAAGTCTGGAAACAACGACCGATAGAAAACACACAAACAACTGCGAAGCCGGTCATTCGGAGGAAAAAAAGAACTTCTTCAAACAATTATGCGACCATACCGATATAAACCCTCAGGATAGTGCCTACAGGGTGGTTGGGAAAACCACCTCAGGTGATCAGCCCGCGTTCTCTGAAAAACAGTATTACCGCTCTGTTTACTTACGACCCAAACAGCGGAAGTCAAACGGTGGTTCATCTCAACAAATGCGTGATACCTACAGCGACCGAGCAGGGTCTGTAGAAAATATATGGTACGATTGGCGATAACTAGGTCCCCGGTTTGGATGGCATCCATAACGGGGCTTCGGAGCTGACAGTGAAGGCTAGTCTCGAATTTTTCGCTAACACACCTAAAAGTGTTGTTGCTTTGCTCAGTAGAAAATCTGTCATTTGGATATAATGGGAACGATGCTGGAAATTGTCATCTACAGTAGACTGTTTCCCATGGTCCAATATAGTAATGGCTTGCCCGAGCGCCAGCTTCGCAAGCTAGAGCCGAACTAAAGGGTCATTGGCAGACATAGGTGTCGCTGGATATTTGGCAAGTTTAATTACTTCTCAGGGTTGTGGGGGGGGGGGGGGGTTCCAAAGAGTACTTTATCATAGCTTGAGTACCACAGGGCTCGATGCTAGGTTCCCTGTTGTGGAATGTCATGTATAATAGGGTGATTTAGTGTCTCTGACTTCGCTGTTGTTGTTACAGCAAAGCACCGAGATGATGTAGAGGTCCATATGTATAATAGCGATAAAGTCCTGGCTAGAAAGAACCAGTCTCACCTTGGTGGATGAGAGAACTTAAACGGTTTTAGTAACGAATCATGGAAAAAAGAAAAGAAAGTTAAAATCAGTGGGCATACGGTCATCTCGAACCTGACGGTGGTGATGATGATTCAAGTCAAACTGAGCTCTAGGGAGCACCTAGATTATGCTTGTCGAAACCCACCTAATGCCCCTGGGGTTCTTACGAAAATGTTCGCAAATGTTGACGGGCCGAAACACTGTTGGAGAGGGCTGATGTGGCGGTACTGATAGTGGTGGGCATTATCTCAGTCAACATTCTGGCGAAAGAAAAGGGTTATATTTCCTGTAAGGTGTATGAAAGGGTATATAGGAATGTATAAATGCGTCAAGGAGATCTCTGGTCATACACGGTGATTGCTACAGGCAGTATCAGCATTGCTTTAGGTTGAATGATTAGCCGAATACCCTCGTTGCGATGAAACATCGAAGGAATGGTGGTCCTCCGGGGCTGCGACTGGAGAAACCGGGGTGGTTTCATCAAGTGTTAATCCCACATGCTTTCGTTCTAGCTCCATTCGGATGGATGATTTGAAGAAGCTATGTTTTCCAAGATTTTCACAAAACCAAACATTCCACTCAAAACATCCCGGGGGTGGGGGTCGCTATTTCCCTCATCTTTAGAAGGCAGATGCTATTCAGTTTCCCCTTTTCAAGGTCAGAAGTTAACTGTATGCCTGTCGCACCCACTTTCTCAGAAACAGTTACATCTATTTATATGAAATTGGGTGGAAAGTTGGGAACTATAAATTTCCTTCCATGCAGTGCGCAACATTGTTATACGGGATGCGGCAACATAACTTCCTTTTTTCAAAACTGAATAAAAACTATTGTATGCATCGGAAAATATTTATTTATTTTTTATAATGTAAATACATGTCTAAAGTTTTTATTTACATTGTTTTGAAGATTAAATCTGTTAGGTGACGTCCCCCATTCTCCATACATTGCGTAAACCGATTTCTGGCGTTTGTCATGATGATAGCATAGCAGGTGTTATGTTGGCAATTTCTTCTTGGATGTTGGTCTTCAAATCTTCTAGGATTCTTGGACGGTTCACATAAACACGGGATTTCAAAAAACCCCATAGAAAAAAATCACAAGGGGACAGATCGGGAGAGCATGCCGGCCATTCCAAATCGCCTCTAATTGAGATAAGGCACTCTGGAAAGTGTTCCCTCAAAACAGCCATCGATGCTCTTGAAGAGTGTGCTGTTGCACCGTCTTGTTGAAACCAAATGTCCCCCAAATCCAAATTTTCTAGCCGTGGGAAAAAAAATTCTGTAGCATGTTTACATACCGGTCCGAATTCACTGTCACTGTAACCTCATTTTCCTCAAAAAACCAGGGACCAATAATTCCAGCTGAGGAAATTGCACACCACACTGTGACTTTGGGTGAATGCAAAGGCTTTTGATGCAATTCTCGAGGGTTGGTGTCAGCCTAGTAGCGCATGTTTTGTTTATTAACCGACCCACACAAATGAAAATGGGCTTCATCGCTAAAAAAACAATAGCACCCTCGGGAACGACGTCAAGAAGAAGCTTACACGCGTTCATCCGAGAATTGAAGTCACGTTCTGAAAGTTCCTGCACTATCGCCATCTTATAGGGATGAAAATGAAGATCATCACGAAGAATTCTTCTCACAGAACGATCGGATAGTCCAAGGGCAGATGCGTGTTTGCGCGCAGAACGCCGTGGCGATCGCAACATTGACGCTCTCACTGCTTCAATGTTCTCAGGTGATCTAACGGGCCGAGGGACTCCAGTTCTTCCTTTTGTCGCACTTGCAGTTTGTCTGAATATAGTGTCCCATGCAACAATTGATTTGCGGTCTGGGACGGGAGCCAACGGGGCTAAATTAAAGCGATTCCGAAATGCACGCTGTGTTGCAATAACCGAACATTCGCTTGAAAAGTAAACCTCAACGGCAAAGGCACGCTCCTCACTATTGCAACGCATGATGGCGACTGAACCGTGTCGGGACAAAACTTTACAGTATCTCCTCTTGAACGAGACTACTAGCGCTCCGCTATGACATCAACTAACTGAGTGGCGCGCATTTTAAAAAAGGAAGTTATGCTGCCGCACCGTGTACATTGAGTTTAAGCGAGGGGGAGGGGGGGTCCCCATATATGAAGTAATGGCGCGCATTTTTTTTACCGAATATAGTCAGGTAGGGAACCAAATGTTTAGTACCTTGCGGAACCGATATTAGTTTTAACATTGGCATCAAAGGGAAGGAGTGCGGGGGTCCGAAAGGGTCAATTATTTCAAGCTCCCGTTCTCAGAAAACACCCATCTAAGTTTCGTTAAAATACCTTCTGAAATAAAGTCAAGAATAGTATATTATGATATTTTCAAATTTGCTGCGAACAGCCAGCCCAGTCACGTGATCCGCAAAAGGTTCTCCTGGCAGATTTTGCATTTAATATAGCAATGAGTCCATTAAGGTACTCTACGGAAGTGACGATAGTACATCACCATAGGGTAGCCTTTCCTGGCCAAATAGCGGCTTTCACCTACTTTAGCATATGGCGATTTCCGCGCTAACATAGCATAGATCAACCTGAGAAGTATCATCGACAGCACTATGACAATTTTTTTGGGACGGAATACAATTAAAAGTTCCTTCAATACAAATGAAGACCTCCATTAAGCTCTTGCTCTTCAGAGTTTTGTCCTTTACCTTCTACACTGAAACGTCTCACCATAGGGTCAAAGCTCTTACTGTACAAGACAATGATCTTGCCAGTCCTCATGTATTCCTCGGAAACTTGGGTTCTTAGCAAGAAAAATTGCGAACTCTTGGCCGCGTTCGAGAGAAGAATCCTCTGAAGAATTTTTGGTCCCCTACATGAGGATGGACGATTCCGTAGCCTACACAATGACGAAATCTATGAGCGATACCATGACCGTCCGGTTGTGGATAAAATCCGGCTCAATAGGTTACGATGGGCGGGTCACTTAATCCGTATAGATGAGGAAGATCCCACCCGGAAAGTCTATAAGGGCAATATCTATGGTAGAAAAAGAGGACAAGGCAGACCCTGCCTAAGATGGAGCGATGGCGTGGGTCAGGACGCCAGACAACTTTTAGGGATATCGAATTGGTGGGCCTCGGCGCAAAACCGGGATGTCTGGAGTTCCTTATTAAGGCAGGCCTAGACCGGATACCGGTTGTTGCGCCGCTGATGATGATGATGAAGATGACTGATAAGTATGTTTCATTTGCCGAGTGCGGCCTTACTGCCTTCTCACAAGTGCGACGTTCACCCCCTGAAGTTCTTTGTGTTTAAATATTCATCCTTCTTATTCGGAATGAAGGCCAGTGTAACCTGCTGCCAAGAGGTAGGCACTTAGTCTAGAGTAAGGCATGCTAGAAAAATATCTTTGATTTAACTCCTTTAGCATCACTGGGTTGACACCATCAATACCACGCGCTTTAATAAGCGCAAAGTATAGTACAGCAGTTCTGGCTTGTATCCTGGTAGTTAGGTCTTTCACGCCGTTTCAATTGCTCTAGCAACAATTTCGTGTTGAAAGGTTTGCTATTACATTTCGGGCTTTTCTTTCCATTATTTGAATATTGGTCCCTAAGTGATTGGGTAGACGTGAAGAGCATGGTTCCTCATGCCGTCATCTCAGTATCACTGATCACTTCGTTAGTGCCAGGTTAAATAAGATGGCTGGCATGACATCCTCTTGTCTTAAATTATTGATGATCGTGAAATGTCTGGCGAGCGATTCTACTGCTTCTATCTGGCTCTGCATATTGGTCAGCGAGCACTTTACCCTGGCCATATTTAACCGATTTGGTTGCGATTCCAGCGATTATTGGCGACTTATGTTTCTTAAGCCAGTGATGGCAACATTTGTCGGTCGTCTACAGTTGGCGGGACCTCCAGCTCAACCTTTCACTCAAATATGCCCGTGAAGTTGGAAATCAGATTTCTTCGTTTGCTTCGACAGAATGAGCATTGTAGTGTATTATATAATTTGTCAGTGTTATTCTTTGGCAAAAGAGGGTTTAATGTCCCCCTTGGCATAACCAGAACCAGCAATTAGAGTATCAGTAGCATTGGCTAAGGCTGTCTTCAAAAACTGGGAAGAAGCATCTCACGATGACAGGTGGCAGAGCCTAAATGCTGCTAGACACACCAAACTATTCCAGTCAGAACCAACATGCTTACCGCAAAGTTTATCCTGTCGAAAAGCAGGAGGACTTGCAGGAGTATTGTAGGCATTCTGACAGGCCGTAATTCAATAGCTGGACATATGTTCAGAATAGGAATTATTCAAGCTGATGCGTGTCCCTCCTGCATTGAGGAAGTGGAATCCACGGAGCATTTTCTATGAGGGACATGTGCCCCGCCTATGAACGCATAAGGCATCTGATTTTCGGTGCCTCCAGTTGCAACGGGTAGCATCACATCCACTAACGGAAATCCCGCGATACGTTAACGAATCCGAGATATTCCGTGAGACGGGGCAGTCGATTACAATGGGCCACTACGGCCTGACTGTCAGAAGCTATAGCTTCTCCCCTAACACAAACACACACACACGCAATATATTTCGGCTCTTATAACATTTATACCACGGCTCATAAAATTTATTAAAGACTGAACACCATATAAAAGAGAAGTTTTCCATTCCAACCAATTCACATTTAAAATATTGCTATATTATTATATACTATAGGTGCGTTCGGGCAGCCCATGTTAAACAACGAAGATACTATTGTCCAGAATCTCCCTCTTAAAGTTAGAAGAATTTAAGACATAAAAGTCAACTTTCGTGCTACCAGCATTTGAACGACAACAGAAATTCGAAAGTAGAACATATGAAGCTCACGCTCGCTACCTCCAACCAAGGATACAGTTCACCTTTAGTGTTGCAGAACTTCAGCCACTATTTCGGAAAAACCGTTTTTTCGTCATATGTTGAAAACATTGTCGTCTCGGAGACTTTTCCTGGCAAGTGCATGCTATGTATGCCTGCAGAAAATTGCTTGCTAAAAGCTGAAATCCCTTATTTAAAAGTTTACCAGGTAATATAAACACCAGCCTCGTAACGGTTGGCTACATCCTCCTGTTTTTAATTAACCACAATTCAGAACAAATGGGGGGTCTGTTAGTAGCATGTAAAGGGCTAGATTGCGAACAGTCCTTACTTACATGGGACTATAAAAAATCGATTTGCCAGACCTGAGTTTGAGGAAAATGAGCGCTGAAAGAATAAACTTTCCAGACTAATTAGTCGGGAAAGGTTAGTGAACGTCACCAGAAGATAGCTGAAGATGAAGTGAATGTCCTTTTCTGATCTGAGACTAACATTTTTCTGGAAAAGTTTATTGAATGTTTTAAGGAGATTCTGTTTAGTCTTTTAGCGATTCAAGATATTATTTCTTCATTTAGATTGAGCTTTAGTATTGCCTCTGTAATCAAGCCTTATAATTTTCCACTTTCGAGAAAAATTTTTCTGACTGTTCCAATAATATGCCGTGACTTTTTCGTTGTAAATTGACTTTACTGACTTGACTTTGAACATTTGCTGGTCGAACCACAACGAGGCTTTATACCTGCCACTTTTGTATAAGTAATGAAGAAAAATTCTAGAAATTAAATTTTTGGGAAATATCTATAAATTAATGTATCTATACTTTACTAGCCGCTCTTTTTAAAAGTGTTTCCGCACGCCTCTTCCTTTATATTCTGTCTCTTTCATTGTATTCGTCAATTGTAGTTCTCAGAATTTTTGTTTTCAAATTTTTGATATTATTATGATTTTATATCAAATATTTTTCAGAGTGAAATTATGCGGTGTTTGCAACGAACGGAAACTTGTTTGCACTGATGAAGGGAACAAGTGGTTCCCGAAATATCGGTATTTGCAAGAATAAAATACCTACACCAACGGAAAAGAAACAACAAGTTTTCATTACTTCTATCAAATATTTTTATCCAAAACCTACCAACCTTAAAATCGTCGGAACCCAAAATTCCATTTAGTACTTATGTATGCTTGGGTACACAGGTATGATTATTGAACCGTTCCTTATTGCAGTTAACATTTGCATGCTATGCACCTGCCCTTGCTAGCGTGCAACGACATGTATATATATGACTCAATAAATTGGAATTGCAATTGCCTGGGATACTGCTTAATACACAAGTGTCGGTGGTCATCACTCTGATCATTCAAGGTCAAATAGAAGGTCAACTGGTGTATTAAGAGTGGCACGACTGATAATGAGCCTACAAGTATAATAGAAGGAATTGGGAGAATTTAGTTTGGACGGTTTAAAGTTGTAATTGAAGCGGAGTCTAATCGAAAGTAGCGTGATTCGCCTGTATCGTTAGAATTCAGTAGAAGGAGAAAGAACGAATCGTTCGATTCCGAAATCAATCGAAAACTGAGATATCTTCGATGGAGTTTTCCAGTAACGAATGCTATTAGGACCTGGTGGACAAGTATATTTGGACTTCTCTGCCAAAGAGAAAAACTCCACTTTTGTCGTGTTCTCGCGTTGTAAGATTACTGTGTGTCGCTCGATGGAAAGTTTGCCATTCCTCCAGGCTTTTCATTTCATGCAATTGTAGCGAGTTTAATTTTCACTGCAATTTCTGTCAGGGAACGGCATTCTATTTCGCTGAAGGCCCTGCTTAGCAAGATAGGAGTAATCTAGTTTTCGCTGCATTACTAGATTATATATATATCACTGCCATTTCCGTCTTCCAATCACAGTGCGTACGAGTGTTGTTCGTTTGAGATAGCGTCAGGCTAACGCACTCTGATGATACCTCGACGATAGGTGTTGACAAAAACTTGGAGCATTTAGGTAACAGCGGAGTTCACTTTCCGTGGGCTACGCCCATATAGCAACACAACAAGAACACTACCACAGAACAGTGTCAATTTGATCTTGGTGTTGAAATCACGATATGCAAATTGATCGACGCTTTTGATGCTCTGCCCATTAATGTAGAGAGGGAGAGTGCGATGACCCGTCAGACTGACAACCTTGGTTTTGCTCGTGTTTATCTTCAGTCCAACTCTACTTGCCTCTCCTTCCAAATCCAGAGGCATTGGGCAAGGTCAATGACCCGACGAGAAACCAAACACATGTCACCTTCGTAGTTCAGGGTTCATGACCGGCCGAGAGAGCAAACAGTTGTCATCAACGCCATCGAGGTGAATGAGGAAAGATGTTATTGTCGGTTAAGTTTCTCCACGTCCTTCGGGCACGCCAGCATGAAAAACGTCATAGAACCTGCGTTATTGTGCTTGGGAGCAGATACTGTGTGTGAGCGTGGGGTGACGGGGAATGAAGCTCGAGTTGGACTCTAATTTATGGCCTGAGGAAGGACTTACACTTACACGACACTTGTCTAATCCAAACTCCATCCAAATATCACGGTTGAACCTGTCTACTAACCGCAACAGACTTTTAAGGTGGTCCTCAGTACCAGCGTACAACTTCATACCTTCTAACTACATTCAGTGTGCGAGTTCGCATTTAGCACGTAGGCCATATTTTATTGCAAAACCATGAATTCTAGTTTCATTTATTAACCATGAAAGGGGGTTTACTGCCTTGCAAAACAAATCGGCACTCAACGAATCCCCCTAGAAGATGCCTCTCCGTACATGGATAAGTTCTGAGGTGTAAGCACTATTAGATGAAGGCACTGATAAGGTGGTGTGCCACCCTTCCATGACTGTCGTCAAAAATTTTATTGATTTGGGATCAATGCGATACAAATGTAGGGTATCGGTATGCTGACGTTGTCGAAAGCCTTGACATAATCGATGTAGCAACTAAAGAGGTTTCTTTGGCCTTTAGCTGCTTGGCCTTCGAATCACCGCCCCCCTCCCCTTTTTCAGTCGGGCAGAATATATTTGTTTTGAATTTCCTCAGACCAACTAATGACTTGATTTATGCCATGTGTCAACCTATCGTGAATAATAGTAAACTTTTTATTTCAGAAATTCTGCAACCATTCAGAACCCCTCCAGTTTTTCGATCTGTTTGTGGTTTGTTGAACCTCCTTTTCGATAACATCCTCAAAACCCATACCCGGTGTAGTGGCACAGCCGGTGCTTTTAGCAATAATCCACTCAAAATGCCGGGCAGCCCTCAAATCCAGTATTCTTTTGCTTCCGTTGCCGAACACTGCACCATCTGCACGCTCTGTGGGGATTCGTTGAGTGTTCTGAAAAAGCTCCGCTATTTCCTCGCGTACGTCTCATTCTGAGCACGTCTGGAGAGGTTTCCGACATGCCGTCATAACCGAATGCATACGACAGAAAATTTTTGTTTCAGTGTGTCCAGAATTTCCAATACGTGTGTCTCACTGGGAATGCTATAATTCCAGTAAATCCGCTACACTCTGTTCTTCAATCGTCTGTTGGCATTTCGAATACTTATTTGAGTCAGCCCAGCAATTTCCTGTCGTAATGAACCACGATGATGTTCCAGACCAATTTTCCATGATGGATCTTTTCGTTCACTCAAACCAATAACGCGAGAGCGTAAAATCTGCATCACAATACACAAGTGATTGTAGGACACAGCAGAGACGCAATCTCCTCCTCGATTTAAGATAGAATTTCCAGGGTAACTGGAGATGTACACAACCTAGGAATACCTGGTCTATGCAAAGGATCCATATCCGAGAATTCCATACACGCTCTTTGTAATTCGTCCCGAACCTCAGCGGAAACCTCAGTTGGACGTTGGAGAAGAGTGCTTCGGCGAGTACTGAAACTGTTGCTTGCAGTGCGGCGTGGTGTTGTTGATGCCGCCGCCTCTGCCACCATCGAATCTTGGTCAACAGTTTCCGCGATCACGTCGAGTCGAACACACTCCCCGATATTGGCAAGGATTCTGTCGCTGCGAGTAACAAAGCGGAACTGGTCTGCAACACACTGCACTGTCACATGTTCTTACTGCGGGAGGCGCTTGACGAATCTCTGGAGCAACAAGGAGCGGTAAGATGTTGTATCCGCCCCGTCCTTATTTCGTAGTAGCAAACCTGATGAAGTAGTGAAACAGCTGCAGCAGGCGGAGCAAGGCTCCTGCTCATCATAGCGCCTAGACGGTGAGCTTTCCCGCGATTAGCGCTTTGTTGTCCATTATGAGAGTCCTGACCCACTAATCGAGTCAGACAATTCCTGCCGGTTATTCGTACCGGACCTTAGGTTTCTCTTTCTCCTCATTTAATAATTTGCATTTTATACATAACTGCCGTGTATGGTGATATATTCCGCACTGAGTGCTCTGCAAGACTACAAAGTTGTTCTACTTTCCTAACCTACGCCCTGAGACGCTGCGATGGTCTACAGAATGAAGCTATACATCTTTCAGGACTTTTTTTTGTTATTCCCTTTCCAAATGGAATTTATAATTTTTTCTTGCCTATTTTCCTTGCCTTTGAATGGCATTTGGTATAATAATCACAATAATCGCCGGAACAACAATCCAATTGCATCAGGGCCTTGAAGTGTGCTAGAGCACTTCATTCAAGACCCTAACGGTACTATGTGATCATCATTGTTATCTTGATTTGAATCATGTACTCATTCACAGATGCATCGGCTGCTATCCGACGTCTCGTCGTCTCGTCTCCGAAGCAGAGTAAAATTCTCTTCATTTTCTATCTGAACTTGGAGAAGAAGGCGGTGAGTTGAACTGGAAATGAAGAATAACAAAACCAAGGTTGTCAGTTGCAGAGTTTACAGGTTTTCATTAGGCCGTATTTAGACCGTGTTATCAGAGAGGCAAGATACTTGCACCTACACCTAGAGGCTAGATACTTGCAGGAGTGTTAATTATACGGCAAAAGTGCCGAGTAGACTTAATTCTACGGTCTTATTTAAACACCGACTGATTTTGTGGCCACAATCGGAACCCCAGTTGTGACAAGCAACAACCCTACCAGTCTGCACTAAGTGAATGGTTCACCATTTACATCGGCGGACCCACGACCTACCCAATCTCTACCGAAGTAAACAGTACGGCACCCGAGTTGAAACGCATTTCCATTTTTGAGGCTTAAAGGTCTCTTTACCCACTTGGACCTAATCATAGCCTCCATGATACTCCTACTAGGGGATCAACCGCTATAACCGAGCTTGAAATTACATGAACTAGGAATTTGCCTGAGATATGTAAACTCGGAGGTCTATCCAGGTTCCCATAATGCCAGTATATCCCTAGTAAGATTTCGTGACCGAAGTCACTTCAGATGAGTCCCCGTGATGACTCAGATCTGATCGCCCTAATTAAGCCTTGGGGAATTCGCCTACTGCATCATGACCAACATGCCAAAGTGAGCGTTTTCCGGTGCCATCGCGCGGAGGTCCCGCTCGACCACTTGGTTTTGGTCTGGTCGACACGTCTTCTTGGTCGCCACCACAGAGCACCTAGTGGCAGTAGATAGGTCACAAATTAGGAAAAGTAAAACTCCACTGCAAACTGCAAATGTTATGAAGCCCACTATCCTAATAAGGCTCACGAGTAGGTCGCCTAGGAAGATGTGTGAAAAAAAACAGAAGAAAAGTGTAGGGATCTCGGGAAATTATGGAGGAAGTTGAAGTATGAAGTCCGAATAAAAGCAAGTAGATGTAGTTTTCGCGATATGTAGTCGAAGTTTTTAACAGTTGCAAGGTGAAGTTAATTATTTACTCCGTTTTCGGATTCCTGAGTTAGTTATTTCCGGTTCTCTGCTAATGTCATTTTCAATTCAAAAATAGTTTCTCTCTAAACCATCCTGAACCAGCTTCACTAGAAGTTGTTCATAACCTTTATCTGTGTGCACTATTTTTATTTAGGTCCTGTTACATCACCCCGATAGATTCGTAGTTCAGGGCCGTTATGAACAAGTTGAGGCGAACATCACAACTCACCAGCCCGCACCTTCTTCTCAACATAATGACTCTCGTATAAAGGAGATCGTAAAAGTATAGGCTAGCTTTGAACGTCTGCCCCATCCCCACTTTAGCTGAGGCGGAACTTGTGGAAGTTTACCAGAGAATCTTCTCCGTGGCGAAGGATGCTGTATTAATTGGTTTTGCAGATAATTTAGCTTTGTTCGTTGTTGCGAAACGACCTGAAAATGTTGAAATGTTTGCCAATGAAACCATTTGTGGAATAACAACATAGCTGTGGAGGATAATCGAACTTGATCTTGTGAAAAAAAGGACGAAGTCGGTGACTACACCAACACCACAAAGCCGGTTATCAAATACTTGGGGGTGATGACACGTGGAAGGATTTTAAGGAACACTTGGACCATTTCTGTGAGAAAGTGACTAACATCAATGTATTGTTAGTACAGATGATGCTCAATATTGGAAGTCCAGAATGCAGGAGATTAGTTACCACCTACACTATTATGCACATCAAGGGGAAGGAGGGTAAACATGATGCATCACTTAGTGGCATTAAGGGTGTGTAGCGTCTTCAAGAAACTGTGGGAATAGTTAGTAAGGTATGATATTTGTACGAAAAGAGAAGAATGAATCTACCTAAAAAGTATAGGGAACAATGAAGACCGGCAAGGCGGGGGTTACCAATTCGCAGAGGGGTTGTTAGATCCGTACATTTATTCCTCGAATCGAGAAATGGATTCAGCGACCTTACGACGTATTTTGCAAGCATCTGTCACAATTCTTGAGCAGGCATAGTGGTTACTGGAATTTTCTTAACCGATTCATGTCGAATGCTTCTTCCGTTTGTCCTACATATGGCTGAACAGCTGGACACTTACAGGATATCATGTTCTACTGTCCGCAATTTGGAGAGCAGGAGTTTGAAAGACTCTTTGAAAGTTAGCCTAGGTAGGTAGGTAGGTATAAGTGGCCGCTCCGAGGAGCCCAATTAGCGCTGTATTTCGTCGTTATGATGTCAGAAACTCCCAAGATCGTGACTGCTGTTATGAGGCAGGGAGGCGGAGTCTAGATCTTCAGAGCCAGCCCGTAGCATTCAGGAAGAAAAGCAGCTCTCCCATACGGCAGCTAGAAATCTTCTTTAGGTTCCCAAAGAATCGTCTACCTAATGTCTGTAGCCAGGATTTAGCTAGAGCAGGGAAAAGTAAGTGCCTGAGGGTTTCCCCCTCTTCTCAGCAGCTTCGGCAATTGCGAATTGTAGGGTATGCCGAGCCTGGCAGCATGGACCCTTATAGGCCAGTGCCAAGTGCTGACCGACATAAAGTTTAATGCATTTGCACGAATTTGGCACAGGAACTCTTGTGAACAGGCAAAATCCTCCTTGATTTGACACAGGTGATAATCCTTCGCCATCTGAAGTCCACGGCTCCGCAGACCATTTTTGATTCGTCATTAGACTACTGCGTGCTAGTCTTGCAACACGCTGTCGGTCTTACACTCTGCCCTGGTTGGAAAGTTCACTGCGAAGCTTCCCGTGGGGGATGCGCAGATTTCCTCAGGTACTTCATCTAGGATGTTGGGACTCACGTAGTCTGATAGCACTGTACGCTACAACGTATTTAATGTGGAAGTCTAGGTGGAGAAGATGCAGGAGTATATTGAGAGCATCTGCCATGTAGGACTGCAGAGCCCCAGTAGTACCTGCATACGCGGTTAGCTTGAGTCCGCGAAACATTTTCGGAAAGTGCTCAAGTCAGAGGGAAATTGGTCGTCATTGAGCATATAATAAGCAGGGTTTGAACGGAACTTGGCAAGGCAAACTGCGTGGGGATTACGGCTTAATGTGTGCATCTACTACCTGCAATCAGTTTTCCCTTAAACTAATTTATGGTATGATTTTCAAAAACCCAAAAATCCAGTATAAACGTAATTACCCTGAGCTCATTCCTTGAGAGCTAAAAACTAACTGGCATTAGCCATACATCAACATACTGACCTGATGAAGATGTTTTCCTGCCAACTATTCCTTTATATCCCTTTATATATCCGTATATGTACATTTCATCAGGACACCAATAAATAACAATATTCTATGCATCTATGTACAATTCTATCATAAAAAAATTAGGTTTCTCGACGAAAAGTAACAGCAAACAAACAACTGTTTCCGTTGGTCATATTTCAGCAGCATTTCTAACGCCTTTCTTGCACAGTAAATTTTCAATCAATCAAACCCTCCTGGCGAACTCCCGTATACCCATACATCTTATATTATAAATTTAGTATTGGTGAATGTCCTGCGAATGTTACCATTTGAAAGTGACGCCCACTCAGTTCACTCCGTCCCGAATCCCAAGTGTTTCTTTTACTTCGATTGGGATCCTTGTGACCGCCTCTCCGTTCGTTCGTTAGTTTAGCTGGATCAACATTTTTTTACAGAACCAGCTCCTTCTCAGTCTGAGAAAATTCTAATAAATCAAAAGTTGTCACATATTGTACGGGTACACAAGCATTGCTGATGGTCTTACGTAACATGTGGAATGGCGATTCCATTGGGTGGTGGGGGACGCACCTTAATTCCCTTGCAGCTGGCAGAGTAAGGGTGAGATGAAAAGCTGAAATAAACGAAAAGTAGCGGAAACCAACTGTTTCCTATTATGTACATCGCATTGCCAGGGAAAGGAATTTCTTGGCTGGAAATTTTCAGGTTCACAGCATCTATTTCGTTTTTCATATTACTTTCCAATCTTTAATTTCAGATATTTTTTTGAAAAAAAGATAAGTTTCGTCTGTGGATCCGATTTGACTGAAAAATAAAATCTTTTCAAAGATTTTATAGTATCTGTTTCTGATTGTAGGCTTGGCAGCCTTGAAAGAATCGCCCAATTCCTTGGCCAACTTGAAATAAATCATTCGATGCCAGTTTTTAATGTCTGACTTCCAAAATGTCATCCTTACATGTCGTAGAAATAGAAAAGGAAAATAATTTCACGGGCAACTTGATAAAATCAAATGGCGGAAATTTATTTGAAGTGGACACTTTTTGGATTTATCTTCGCAAATCTGATGACCTTTAAATTCTCTATTTTATCTAATCGCATCGGGTAAATGTACAATCATCATCATCATCATCATCATCATCAACGGCGCAACAACCGGTATCCGGTCTAGGCCTGCCTTAATAAGGAACTCCAGACATCCCGGTTTTGCGCCGAGGTCCACCAATTCGATATCCCTAAAAGCTGTCTGGCGTCCTGGCCCACGCCATCGCTCCATCTTAGGCAGGGTCTGCCTCGTCTTCTTTTCCTACCATAGATATTGCCCTTATAGACTTTCCGGGTGGGATCATCTTCATCCATACGGATTAAGTGACCCGCCCACCGTAACCTATTGAGCCGGATTTTATCCACAACCGGACGGTCATGGTATCGCTCATAGATTTCGTCATTGTGTAGGCTACGGAATCGTCCATCCTCATGTAGGGGGCCAAAAATTCTTCGGAGGATTCTTCTCTCGAACGCGGCCAAGAGTTCGCAATTTTTCTTGCTAAGAACCCAAGTTTCCGAGGAATACATGAGGACTGGCAAGATCATAGTCTTGTACAGTAAGAGCTTTGACCCTATGGTGAGACGTTTCGAGCGGAACAGTCTTTGTAAGCTGAAGTAGGCTCTGTTGGCTGACAACAACCGTGCGCGGATTTCATCATCGTAGTTGTTATCGGTTGTGATTTTCGACCCTAGATAGGAGAAATTGTCAACGGTCTCAAAGTTGTATTTCCCTATCCTTATTTTTGTTCGTGTTTGTGTTTGACCAGTGCGGTTTGATGTTGTTGGTTGATTCGTCTTCGGTGCTGACGTTGCCACCATGTATTTTGTCTTGCCTTCATTGATGTGCAGCCCAAGATCTCGCGCCGCCTGCTCGATCTGGATGAAGGCAGTTTGAACGTCTCGGGTGGTTCTTCCCATGATGTCGATATCGTCAGCATAGGCCAGTAGTTGGGTGGACTTGAAGAGGATCGTACCTCTTGCATTCACCTCAGCATCACGGATCACCTTCTCGAGGGCCAGGTTAAAGAGGACGCATGATAGCGCATCCCCTTGTCGTAGACCGTTGTTGATGTCGAATGGTCTTGAGAGTGATCCTGCTGCTTTTATCTGGCCTCGCACATTGGTCAGGATCAGCCTAGTCAGTCTTATTAATTTCGTCGGGATACCGAATTCCCTCATGGCCGTGTACAGTTTTACCCTGGCTATGCTATCATAGGCGGCTTTAAAGTCGATGAACAGATGGTGCAACTGTTGTCCATATTCCAACAGTTTTTCCATCGCCTGCCGCAGAGAGAAAATCTGATCTGTTGCTGATTTGCCTGGAGTGAAGCCTCTTTGGTATGGGCCAATGATGTTCTGGGCGTATGGGGCTATCCGGCCTAGCAAGATAGTGGAGAATATCTTATAGATGGTACTCAGCAACGTGATACCTCTATAATTGCTGCACTGTGTGATATCTCCCTTTTTATGTATGAGACAGATTATGCCTCGCTGCCAATCGTCAGGCATTGATTCGCTGTCCCATACCTTGAGCACAAGTTGATGAACCACTTGGTGTAACTGGTCGCCTCCATATTTAACCAATTCGGCTGTAATTCCATCGGCTCCTGGCGACTTATGATTTTTTAGCCGATGAATTGCACGGACTGTTTCTCCTAAACTTGGTGGTGGCAGTATTTGTCCGTCGTCTTCAGTTGGCGGGACCTCCAACTCGCCGATGTTCTGGTTGTTCAGTAGCTCATCAAAGTACTCAACCCATCGCTCTAATATGCCCATTCTGTCGGAAATCAGATTTCCCTCTTTGTCTCGGCAGGATGAGCATCGAGGTGTATAAGGCTTCATCCTGCTGACTTGTTGGTAAAACTTCCGCGCCTGGTGCGGTTGCTCCCTGTACTTTTCTAGTTCACAGACTTGTTGGTTCTGCCAGGCTTCCTTTTTCCGTCTGTGAAGTCGCTTCTCCGCTCGACGGAGTTCGTGATAAGTCTCTGCGCGTGCCCGCGTTCTTTGAGAATGCAACATTACTCGGTATGCGGCATTCTTCCGTTCCGTTGCTAGCTTACATTCATCGTCAAACCAGCCGTTCCGACTCCTTTTGCGGCTGGGGCCAAGTATATTTGTGGCCGTATCCATGATAACGTTCTTCAGGTGGTTGTGAAGATCATTAGTTGATGCTTCATCTCCAGGTCCTCTATTGACTGCGGTTATTGCGGCATCCATTTCCCTCTTATAGGTGTCGCGGAGGGTTGTGTTGTGGATGGCTTCAGTGTTCACTCTCACCTGATTGTCAGAGGGGATTCTAGGTGGTATTGTTATTCGAGCTCGGAGCACCATGCCAACGAGATAGTGATCCGAGTCTATATTGGCTCCCCTATATGTTCTGACATTCATCAAGGCTGAGAGGTGGCGGCGTTCGATCAACACGTGGTCAATTTGGTTGAAAGTGGTCCCGTCTGGAGAGGCCCACGTATGTTTGTGGACCGCTTTCCGCGCAAACCAGGTACTTCCAACAACCATTTCGTGTGACCCTGCTAATTGAATAGTCCGCAGTCCGTTATCATTTGTTTTTTCGTGTAAGCTATGGGAGCCAACGTATCGCCTGAATACGGGCTCCTTCCCTACTTGGCTGTTAAAATCCCCAAGTATGATTTTGATATCATATCTGGGACAGGCTTCGAGGGTTCTTTCTACTGCCTCGTAGAAGGTATCCTTCTCCGAAATGTACAATAATCAAACTCGAAAAAGCAAAAATCTTCGATAATCACGTTTTTAATTAAAAATCCGATCAAACATCTCCATGTCAAAAATACTGATTGACGGTTTCGTCCAGGGCAGAGGCAACTCATCAGACGCTGCCTCACCTCTGCGCTGGGAGTGGCATGACCGAAAGTAGCGACAGCTGGTAATCGTTTCATTTATATATAACCACAAACACGTCATGAGCGCCAATGATATTGAAGTGAAATCCTTTTTAAGTTCAAACCGACGATGCTGGGAGTTCTTATTCCGCATCCATTTGATGACCGACCGGACCACTTGGGAGACAACTTACAACTTTAAAGGGTCGCTTATGATATGGGGTGTGACGTCCCCGAGGTTCCCGAACAAGTAATTTTGACCCCCAACTGGCAATATACCTGCATCCTAGGTAGTAGCCTTGAGAAAGCCTCTCTGTGAAGAGCGAACCGCAATTGACCGGTACACGTCGGAACACACTGGGAGTCCCCGGAGCCGTCAACAGCTCTCTGTCGACGTCGAGGGGGTGATGTGAGCCTAGCTTTGCCAAAGTGGTAGTTGTGACGTGTATCAAGAGCCAGCCCCTTCGGGATTCTGGTCGGGTGGTGTGCATTGAACCGGTGTTAGTATACGGCGTTTCCCCAAGCGAGCGCTTATTCGTCCGTGAATTCCGGAATCAGCTAAGCATAAGTCAGGCCTCAGACAACTGGGATAGGAGCTGTGTCCCTGAGGGTACACGCGTTCCTGACTATTACGGCCCGCTCCCTTGCACACGATGCGCTGGCGAGTTTTCCATGGAGAATAAACCAAAACCAACAAAAAAAAATCGACGAAATAGCAGGGAAGGAGGAAGAGCTGACTACGTTGGGGCGCAGCACAAAAATGTGTCGTTCACCGCAGCGATCAGCGAAAGAGGTAGCGAGGGCTGACATACCCGATGTGACAGCAGGACGCCCAAATTAAAAGGATGCCTTACCAAGTAGCGCGGCTGACGGTGCGGGGAAGGTAACTCCGATACCCTGTGGTGCCCCTGTTCCGGAAAAAGGCCCAAACAGAATCGCTAGTCCTGAGCAGGAGGATTTGTACATGAACCGAGTGAAAGTGCAGTCGACCGTCCTAGCTAGAGCTGAAGAGGAAAGCTCATCAGGAAATGCGCGACAATGGTGAAGCGTAGGTGGTCGACAACGTTCTGACAACGGCTGATGGAACTGGAGGAACTATTGGATCTCATCTCCTTCTACAGTCGGACGTAGAAAGCAGCGGAAGACGATTGGAAAGCAGAAACAATCGCATTCCCCGCTGAAAACACTGCTATGCACAGCAGATAGCCCACTGCAAATTGAACTGGGGGTAAAGCGGAAAGATGATGACATACCTGAAGCAGACTTTATCAAATTAGTTTCTAGGGCCCAAAAAAAGGAAGGCGAAGAAGGATGAAAGGGAACAACTGGCTACGCCAGAGACCCGTCTGTCCAAAGATTCTATGCAGAAAAACCAGGAAACGAAGAAGGACTAGATCGTCGGTTCTGCTCACTAAGTCGACGGAAGGCAAGACATTTGCGGAAGTCAATAGTGAAATCCGCTATAGGATGAAACCCAAAGGCAGCGCAGGGGTTGCGTAGCACTCGTCGAACTGGGCCCGAAGACGACTAGCAAGAGCACGTTGTGCGAAGCAATCGAGGGGTTATTGGGGGAGAAGGCTCTTGTTTCTAGCCTAGAGCCCATGTGCTCTCTAGAAATCCGGGATCATGATTGCCTCATAGGAAAGGTCGCAGTGAAGGAGGCGATAAGCCGTGAATGTTCAGTGGTAGCCAATGCTCGGATAGGTATCACTTCTGTAAATGGTCGAGAATATAAACTCGTCATGGTGGAAGTCCTCGAGCAATCTGCGGAAACTACTTAGCAGCAGGGTATGAATGCGGAAAGCCCCCACCAAGTGTTACAGGTGTCTGGGCTATGGATACATGCAGCAATTTGCAAGAGACCGGACAGGAGGACGGCATTCCGGAGATGTGGCCAGGTAGGTCTGATGAGAGTGTTGCGGCCTTGGGACGGTGTCCAATTTTTATGGCGGAACTGAAAAGGGTTAGGGCGCGAACGGCACGATCCGCGGCGATGATTTTAATGCTAGGACTCTTGAATGGGGCCTCTTTGGACTCTAGAGGGGAACGGATTTTGGAAATGGCGGCGAGAACCGGGCTCATAGTTTTAAACACCTGTTCCACGCCAACGTTTCGACACCCAGACTGTGAAGGAAGCATTCCTGACATCATTTTTGCGTCTGAATCTCTGCCATCACGGTGGACGGGAAGCAAGTCCTAGAGGACTTCTCGTACGGCAGAAATTGCCGAAATACGAAGGGAGTCTCATAAGCTCAGTCGCTTGGCTCAACTTTTACACGCCAACGAGCGGGCAAGCGCCATAAAGGCACAGTATAGATTAACAAAAAGGAGACTCCGCAGCGTGATAAATAAAAGTAAAGCTCGCGGCTCGCAGAACCTTGTCAACGAGGTGAATGAGGTCGCGTGGAAACTTGGTTATTAGCTTGTTCCCCGGAAAATCGGGGCTTTGCGGACGCCCTATATACTAAATACCGACTAGATTGCCTGCATTGTACGGACATAATTCCCCATTGATGACAATAGCGCGGAAAGCGTCGGGATTGCCCCCTTTTCACAATGAGTAAGCTCGAAAAAGCGGTCCCCACTATAAAAAACAAGAAAGCGCCAGGTCCGATGGCATCCCGGCGGAAGTTTACAAAATGGTGATCCGCCAACGGCCAGACTTGCTGCTTGGGGCGTTTAACGCTAGCTGGAAGGAGGGCATTTTTCCTTGTTGCTGGAAGGTGATCAGACTCACGCCGTTCAGTAAGGGAAAAGAAGACCCAAAGGTCCCTTCTGCATACCGACCGCTGTGTATGCTTGACACGCTCGAGAAGCTCATCAAGAGTAGACTCACTGAAGAGATCTGCGCTGCCGGGGATTTTTCCCCAACGCAGTTCGGGTTTAGAGCAGGGAGATCCACAATAGATGCTATTATGGAGGTCGCGGATGCGGTTCAACGAGCCGAGGTATACAGTCGCCAATCTCGACAAATAGTGCTCCTCATACCAGTTGCTAGACAGAATAGAAAATTCTTCTACCTCTTGCGGATATTGATGGATTATCTGAAAGACCGCTACCTGCTCTATGAGATACTGGAGGACCAGAGGAGGATGGAAATCATGTCAGGGTTACCACAAGGATCCATCCTAGGGCCAGACCTCTGGAACGCTTCCTATGATAATTCGCTGAGACTCGATATGCCCGAAGAGTCGTGCCTGGTCGGTTATGTATGATAAACGACATTGCGGCATCTGTTGCCGGGCGCACTATTGAATAGGCACAAAGTAGACCTGGCATATTGATGTGACGGGTAGAGATTGCTGCTCATGGTTTCAGCCTTGCACTGCAAAAACCGAAGTAATCATCTTGACTAGAAAGAGAGTTCCGACCCTGCGTCCCATATCGATTGGCGAGTTGACTATAGAGTCAAAACCAGCGGTTAAATACCTTGGTTTAATGCTCGACTTGAGGATGATCTTCTACGAGTAAATCAAAGTGGCAGCGGATAGGGCTGAAGAGTCAGCTAATGACGAATGTTGGGGGCCCTATATCTACTAGGAGAGGTCTCCTTACGGGAGCTCTATGACACGGAGGTAAGGGCTGATTCCCTTGACTAGGAGAAGCATGGTAAGCGCTTAGCTCAAGTGCAGAGACGGGAAGCTCTGAGAGTGGCGTCTGCTTAGCGCACTGCCTCAGAACCCGTCGTGATGGTGACACTACTGTTGGGGCACAAAGCTTGTTTTAGTGCTGTCATGTCTTGCCAGAGGTTTTCTAGTGGATGAAATCTTAAAAGGCCGCTGCTGTGCCAGGTTGCAGCAGTATGTGGAATTCTTACCTACTAAAACCACTCCCACTTCTTCATCCATATTCCCGCGAAGGCCTCTGGAGGCACGATTAAGTAACGCGTGCGGTGTGCTTTCCGAGCACGATCCATTTAGTGCAACTTTCTATGTAGAGTAGTTATTTTGTGTTTACTGCACTGAAATTTACTTCCGATTTCTGCACCTCCTTTACGACATTATGGGGTCCGATAACTACACACGCTAAGGACGTCGTTTAACTTCCCTCTTTCAGTCGCGATATCGGGCGATGGAACACTACCTGCTCTAGGTCTTCGGCTAAAGCCGCACCTTCGGGAGAGTCTGTTGACTCGACTGATCCGAAGCGATGCAAATGCCTCTTGTATTTATTGTGTCCTGTAAAGAACTGTGTTAGGTGGTTATCCAATCCTCCCTGTTTTCTTTCAATCTATCCTTTAATACAGGTGATCAGTGCGGGTCCAGGAGCCTCTTCCAGAATTATCCCACCGTTGCTGTCATCTCCGGAACAGCTCCTTCCTAGTGGCGTTTTGGAAATCCACAGTCGCTTCGGCCGCATTCGCTCTCCTTCTTTGGTCGAGACACTGCAACTCATACATCAGAAGAGCCAACGGGATCATTCCCGCAATGATACAGACTGCATCGCCTCTCATTATTGCCCAATATGCGCTGTATACCCTCAGCACGATTGGCCGGCATGCCAAACTCACCTTTCCCCGGTTCACCATCTTGTCTAGTGCTCCTGCCCAGACAGGAAGGATTATCAGCCGGCGACTGTATTTTGGCCCTCTAATATTAGGCAGCATCCATCCTCAGCGATGAACAACGACAGCAAGTCTTT
This sequence comes from Hermetia illucens, assembly GCF_905115235.1. Classification (NCBI taxonomy): domain Eukaryota; kingdom Metazoa; phylum Arthropoda; class Insecta; order Diptera; family Stratiomyidae; genus Hermetia; species Hermetia illucens. The sequence continues at coordinate 164,642,854 of NC_051850.1, forward strand.
TGTAGTGCTTGATCAAGGTGCTGCGATCATTACCTCCAGGTATCTTAAGATGGATTTTGAAACGACTTCGTGATTAACAACTCAGAATTCGATGGTATAATTTTTCCTACGCTTGGTACTAAGAAGCACCTCCGTCCACCACCAGAGGCCGTTTAGCCGCTCATATCCATCACATAAGTGGTTTCACATCTACGACCTCGGGGTGCTTCGCAACTAGCCCCACGGCCAGGTCGTCGGCAAAACAAATCAACGTTCTTTCCGTAATAATCTCCAGCGAGCGCAATGCTGACCATATTGCCTCCTACAGGCTACTGTAATCCTGTAGTGCACCATTACGGTCTTGAATGAAGTGCTCTAATACACTTAAAGTACCTGATCCAATTAGATTGTTGCGCCAACGATTATTATTATGGCGATATTATTTAACGCTTCCAGACAAGACATAGTAATCAGGGCTGTAACGGAGGATGAACCGAGCCTTATGCACAACAGCCGAGATGCCGTGTCGGACCAAGCACCAGCAGCAATTAGGCTAGCAGCTGTTCTGCCACGATTATTATTATTTCAGGGTATTTTCGCCTAGCGGACTGCATGGTCAACTATCGCTACTTGTTCCCAATTTTATGCCAGCTCTACCCTCGTGGTTGAATCAATCTAGATGGCCATTGGATACTGAGTATACCGTCAAGGTCCGGTGTTTTATTATTTTGGGTCCTACTGCAAATCTCCAGCAGTTCTTCATCTTTACTGTAGCTATTACTGCTGCTCAGAGGTGGTTGTAAGGAAGACGGGGCGGCAACCCTGTCGGCTGAATTAAAACCAAGTGGCCGAGGAAAGCCTCCATAGTGGTGGCACTAGGAGACGCTGTATTCACTTTGGCTTGCCGGCGGTGATGCAGTAGGCGAATGCTCCAAGGGCCTAATTAGGGCGGTCAGACCCGAGTCTGCACGAGGACTCATCGGAAGTGGCAATTGGTCACGAAACCTTACCAGGGGTATACTGGTACCATGGGAACCGGGATAGACCCTGGACTCAAATACTTCGGGAGAATTCCTGTTGTGTGTGAGTATAGCGCGCTTATTTGCGGTTAGCCCCTTAGTGGGAGCTTCATGGGGGTTGTGGGTATCCTCAAGCGAGGAGTGATCTTCGGACATCGGTGTGGTGTTGCGTTTCAATACGGGTGCCGTACTCCTTAGTTCGGTAGAGACTGCACTTGATATAGACTGGTACCGTTGTTGCTTATCACAGCGGGGCTCTGATTGTGGTCACAAAATCAATCCGTTTCTTAAGAAGACCGTGGGATTAAGTCTCCCTGACAGGTGCCCACGTAAAACTCCCAAGGATTCACTGTAGCTATTACTGTCACCTACAAAGATCTCTGGAGGTGAACCTTGTACCTGTCATCAACATTTTCCACATTTTAATGATACTTACTAACCTCCTAGGAAAGTCTCTTTTTTACCGCATTTTCAATCGAAATTTACATTTCACAGCCAGTTCGAAGACAAAATTACTAATCAATTTCTCCGTCCATTATCTTTCCGTGGCAACGACCTAAATGTCCTAACATCACTAAATAAGGTTATTGCCCGCGACTGGACTGTCTCTTCCGTCTTGGTCAGGTTTTTGTCATTATGGTTGTTGCTAGGAGTGAACCGAAAACATAAAAATTCAACTCGAAACAACTGAGGGCGAAAATGCAGGATTAATGGGAAGATATTTATAACATGTCGTTAAGGCCAAGAACATTGTGAAGAATTTTTTGGCAATTTAGAAATACTTCGAAATGCGTTTGAAGGTGAATGGTTTTTTGAAAACTTCAGGTTTGTCGCGGGGAGCGACTGAAGTGGATGCGAAGTTTACACTGCATTAGATCTATTAATAATTCATTTCCTCATGATTTTGAGTTATCTAATTTTTGCTAAGAATTGTGTCTTAAAAAATCTTCACGTACCCTTGATTTAAGTGAAATTATAGAACTGACGTTGCTGTGATAAAATTTCATTTTTAAGGTTTTGTGTAAAACAAAACCTTATTAAAATCGATTCAATATCTGTCTGTCTGTCTGTCACACGCACTTCTCTCCAAAACGGCTAAACCGATCCGAACGAAATTTGGTGGACAGATGGGAGCTATGAAATCTCACGCATACAGCGAGTGGCATAAATGTAGGTGGAGTTTAAAGGGGGGCTCCCCATACATGCAAAGGGGGGATTCCAAAATTTTTTTCACCGGGTATAGTTGTGTAGGATATCAAATGAAAGGTCTCGATTTGTACTTTCCGAAACTGACGTTAGTTTTGGCATGAATTGCAAAGTGCGTGAGTAAGGAGTCAAAATGTACGCACTTGAAGTGAGACAGGACTCATTTTCGGAAACTACCCAACCTAAAAATCCGAAAAAAATCAGGGTGGTGCGCCTGGATGAAATCTAGGCCTCAAAATATGTCCCATTCCGATATTTGCTCAAATAAACTTACTAATAGTATATTATCAACTTTTAGAAATTGATTAAAAAACTCCCCCTAAGCTCATCCTAGGTGTACCAAATTTTGCACCGGCATAGAGGACCGTATCGTGCATACACATGTCAAGTTCCATGAAAATCCAACTATTAGTGTCAAAGTTATAGAAGTTCAAAATTATCAATTTCGTGCTAATTAACAGCATCCTAAGCCATACAAATAAGATGCTGACGTCATAATTAACGAGAATAATTGAAATTCGAGTGAAATATTAAAATTCAATTCAAGAAGAATCTAATTCTCCCTAGCCCCCTTATTAAAATCGGTTTACCGTCTGTCTGTCTGTCCGTCTGTCCGTCTGTCTGTCTGTCTGTCTGTCTGTTTTTCTCGGAAACGGTTACAGCGATTGACACCAAATTTGGTAGAAAGGTGGGAACTGTGAACGCTCACGCATACAGTCCCCATACATGCAAAAGGGGGGTTTAATTTTTTTTCTCATCAAATATAGTCATGTGGGGTATCAAATTAAAGGTCTCGGTTAGTACTTTTCGAAAACGGTATTAGTTTTGACATTTGTTGGAAAGGTGGGGAGTGCCGGGGGTGAAAGTGACCATTCCTTTACGGAGGCCATTCTCAGAAACTACCCAACCGAAAAATCTGAAAAAAATCAAGAGGCTGCCACTATATGGTGCCTGGGCTCCGAAATACCTTCCACACTGATATCTGCACAAATAAAGTTAATAATAGTATATTACTATAATTTTTAGTAATTCGCTGCAAAAGCCCCCTTAAGTTCATGCTAGGACGACGAAATTTCGCAACAATATAGGGTGTAACATAGAGCATACACCTAGTGTAGCACCGAAAACGATTTCGACTGGGGAAACCTACAAATCCTCCTTGAACACCGTTTGGAGGACGAGGAAAACTGTTGACAAAAGTTTGATTGTACATGAGAGTCGCTTTGAACTTCCCCACTACTTCGTCCGATTGCTGGTGGTATGGGGTCGTCTGTATCCGATTAGCACCCAGAAGTTTGGCAAGCTCAATCAACACCGCTGATTGAAATTGCACATCCTGATCCGAGGTAAAAGTAAGTGGAGAGCCGAAAACTCAGATCCATTGTGTGTATGGAGCATCAGTCATGGTATAGTTTATTGGCTGGGAAGTGAGATGGCTGTCGGCCATCTGGAAAATCTGCCGATTATCGTAATATATGTGTCTATGTGTGTATGGTCTATGTGTCAGTTCGATGAATTTTCCTGAGGCGGAGCGATTTTGGTGGTGTACCTTAGCGCGCTGACAGGGCTGACACTGCTTTGACTATCGTGTGATGTTCTGTTTGATGCCCTTGCAGACGAATCTCTGCATCGTAAGACGTAACGCAGCACTGACACTACTGTTGTGTACGTCGAAAGCTGTTTTGCGGAGTGTGACTGGGAAGTATGGCCTGACAGTACCTGTTAATGTGTTAGACAAAATCCAAGGCCGTCGAAAGTTAGTGATTGAAGGTTTAGCGATGTAGAGTTTCTTCATCATCCGATTTTGCATTTGCGACTGACTGGGGCTTATTTATTGGAGGCATTGCACCGGCGAACGTGCGCGGTAGAGCATTACCAACGATGTTCTCCTTCCTCTTACCTAAAGCAACATGGCTTGCTATTCCAGGATAGTACCCAGTTGGCGAGCATGGCAAACGTGGCCTTCACCAATTGTTGTTGTGCTGCGTATATGAGAAGGCGATTGGTTCGTATAGACGGTATATCGCCTCTCAGTGTCCGATAACTTTCTCTAGAGGAAACTCAATGGTCTTCATGTGCGGTGCTGGAAACGTCAGTCCTCAAAAACAACGGAACCTCTAGTACCCATAAAGTGGTCGTGACGGTTGCGGGAAGCGCTGATTGGCTTCACTGGAATACCGTTTTTTTCCATTCTATAAGCAAAACGAGCCTTCTTTTGTTCAGTTAGAAAGTTTTTATGTAGGCTATTAAGTGGAGCTATGATTTCTACCATCTTGCGAATGCGGCAGCGGTAAAAATTAAAAATGACGGATGTTTGATTCTATCCTCGGATATTCAACCTGACCCTTACAGAGGACGTAATTGTCTGAGTTTAGGCGATGTCCCACTTAGCGTAAAATCTCGAGCAGTTGATGCAAGTGTTAGATATGCTGTTCCTGGTAGTTCAATAGAAATGTTATCCAAGGTGCGAATGGGCAATCGTACAGAAGGTAGATAGGTAGATAAATTCAAAGAGGCCGATAGTCATCTTTGGGAGTCCTCTCAGCGACTGGAATTTTATAAAAATCCTCCCGAAGATCTATGACTAAGTTTGCCCTCCTATGAAGTAGGTACTCGAAAATTACTGTACTGGGTATTGATACAGGATAGTATAGGCACTAAGACGTCTTTAGTTCCCCCGTAACTTGCCAGGAACCGTCTAGCTTCAGAATGAGGTGGAGCGGTGTGACCCGCTGATTGAATGAGGGGCGAACGATAGCCTGCTTGTGCAGGAGCCTGAATTGTTCCTACAGCTGCATTGAAACAGGCACCGATGAGCCTACATTGACGCTTGAAAATCGGAGTGGCCGTGATATGAATTTCATGTTGAGCACCTGGAAATGCTGTCAATGGCTGGGGAACTACTAAGTAGCGCTTTAAAATTATACAATTTGGCCAGTTAACCAATTTACTTCGTCTAAAGTCAATCAGAAAACTGTGATGTGTCGGAAAATCTGCGCCAACAATGGCAACTCTAGACTCAGTGTTAATATGTCCGAACCAAAGGTATGAATTGGTGGGGCATCTGCTGCACAAAGCGTAAGAGAATCTCGCTGAAACTGCTTTCTTTTTATAGAAGAATTCAGAACTGGCAAAATGATTGATTTTGAGTCGATGAGGAATCTTATGCGTGAAGACGAATCGAAAATGTGCAGGCGATTTTCAGAAGTATCTCTATTGGTTCTCCTGATTCAACGATGGACAGGCGCAGGGCTGCCAATATTTCTGTGCGTGTATACCAAACGTGCGGTGACACCAACATGACTGGTGTGTTGGTACCGGTTCGGTAATGGCTAGTTGCCCTGCTTCGGAAGGGTCTGCAGTGCAGTTGTGGGTTTTCGAACCTACAGCTAGTACTTGCGGGATGTCTTGGGAGAGAGATAAGTCCTGCCATGCTGGGGGCCACCAACTCCTGGGCAATTGGGTCAGTTTCGGTGGAGCCTAAGGATCTCGTCGTAGATGCTGGCATTAAGTCTGGCGACGGCGTGTTGACGGCCCCAACAGACCGATCAGACGTGACAAGCTCATCTGAAAGCTTCTCCAACTCATCCATGTTCAAGACTTTAGGCACTTTTGAAAGTTGGCAAATGCTTGGCGAGAGCCTATCCAACCATTTGACTCGCAGCGCGTCTTCTGCAATTGCTTTCACAGCGTATATCCGCATCTGTATCAGGAGCTGTGAAGCGCTAATCTTGTAACAGAGCTATGCAGTTAGCGGTCCGCTGAATCGGTGAAGCCATCAAGGAAGGTGGTTTTAGGTGTTCAGGAGGAGCAAGGAGCAAGAAGTCTGTCTGCTATCTCCAGAATAACCTCCGGTTCTAAAATTGAGACAACTAAGCCATACGCGGGTATGAATGCAGTCGCTGTTCACTGCGGTTTTAAAAGTTCTTTGTTTCCCTATAAAGGAAGGAAAGGAATCATACTTCCAATTTTCATAATGATCGGTTGATTAAATTTTGAGTTAAAATTTTCGTAAATGTGAAACAAGTCAAAAAATAGTTACAACATATACAAATGCCCTCGCACAAGGGACTGAGGCCAAGCATTTATGAACATACTATTTACATAGCGCTACAGGATTGTGTAAGGACATAAAGCGACTATCTCGTCGACGCTTGAGTCTGAGCCTGTACTCGATAATTGGTCACTCCTATGCTCATAAAATATAAAGGAGAGCGAATTTCCCTTTAAAATTTTTTCAGCATATTCTGGGGTAGCTCAGCTGATGATCTATCCAATGAAAAAAATTGACAAAATCTCCTAATGTGGTTTCTACCCTTAAAGACCTAAAAACGAATCCATAGAGAGAAAAAAGTGGGGCAGATTTCAATATATTGCAAAAAGAGGATTAGATTTTACGCTTAAGAGTTTGAAAATGAAAACATTTTGGGTTGTTATTGGTCTACCAGAAATTTAAACTTGGACCAATTCCCGGAAATTTCAATTAATCGAAAAACAACTTGAGTGAAACGCAAAACAAGAAAATTCAATAACTGATTGGGTCTCATCAATAGCCAGAAGCCCAAGTACTCACTCCCACCCCGAGGAAATTCCACCCAATAAGGTAATCAAAACTTGGTTGATTGTCTAATGGACTCCCTGCATGACGCTAAGCAGATGATCGTCCTGGTGAAATGTCCTGGTTAAGTTGGTGAGGACTCCAGCCAAGCTTCTAAGACATGTTGACATAAGTGGCAAAATCTTTATTGCTTGTTTAGTGGAGCGCTGCGAAGGCCATTGCAAGGATTCGACCGATTTCCGAGAGTGTGTTTTGAGCGGCTCTGAAGGAACTGTGTTGGACAACATTTCGTTCAACTCACTTCCGGGTGCTGTGATTCCAGCGCTGGAGAAAAGCACAATGGCAAACTTTGCCATAATTAATTACATCAGGGGATTACTAAATTAAATCTTAACATTTTGCTTGAGTTGGGAGTTATATTCTCGCTCGTCGTTACTTTCCCTGGAACGACAAATGTTGAGATGAATAGATTGTTGGATGCTCACGGGCTCTTTAGATTCCGTGCAGGGTTGAACTATCTGAGGAAGGCTTGGGATGCATGGGCGATACATTTTGTGAAATATGCACTCACTTCTTGGAAAACCGTAGATAATTTTCAGAAAATAGATCCCGACGCAAAGGGCGACCTCCTAATATAATGATGGGCTTCCTCAGATTTCTTAGGATGCTGACTGGTGAATTGGGTACTCTGGCCCCCGAAATATTTGCGTTGGGAGCAATGAGCGATAATTCAGTTTCAGGAGAGTTAATGAAGTTAGTTGATGATGGCTCCATATCAAAAGGCTTACAATATTTTGTACGGGTTTTGCCGAAATGCGAGGTCGTAGGAACTACCCAACCCTTTTTGAAAGTAAGTTGAAAGTTGTTTGCTTTCCAAGCGCCTTTACTTCAAGCATCGAACGCCATGGGCAAAAAGTTGAATATCAGTTTTTCTTATTAGCCGAAAAGTTTTCTTTGCTCCTTCCGAGATCGGAAACTTGCTGGTTGTGTAGTTTCGCTTTTCATCGAGTCAAGTTGGAACAAACTGTATTCCAGTTGTCTTTTTCGTTGCCTTTTCTCTTGCCTGATATGGCCTATACTCAATTTCGTCCTTGAGCAGCCCTCTCTGATTACTTGTCCTTTGCACTTTGCACCAACTTTGCGAAGTTAATGAATTGATACGTCGCATGGGACTGACAGCTTGGTTTCCAATAATTCAAAAGATGGCAACTTGGCCATCGCACCAAAAACAACTTTTCAACATCTACGTCGAAGCCATGCCTTGCCGTACTTTTAGTTGAATTTCACCGCAGTGAGAAATGTCCTGATGAAAGTGCGAAACAAGTTAATGCCCTTGGCCGGAAATTTCATAAATCATATCTTCAGATTTACGTTGATATGCTGTCGAAATGGGAAATTGTGTCCCAGCGGTGATTACGGGCCGGGGACTAATGTATTGGAAGGCACTTTGATTTGGAAGTTATTTAGGTTAGCTGAGAGGCGAAATGAATTTCTCATAAGTAAAGGTGAAATCCGTGGGTGGATATAAGTTCATCCGGGATGGGTCCTCTAGTCGTGTGGAACAGAAGAAATTTGGGAAAACTCCGGGGCCAGACGAAAGTGATTTTTACAAAAAGCCAACAAGTACTGGGCACTTTGTGCGTGCATGGTATTGCAACGCAATAGCGAAGAAAGTATGTAGTAGGTGAAGAGCGTATATGTCGACTGCATGACTGCCAAAAAGGTAAGTCTTCTTCAGCCAATAATCAAACTCCTGATATGAGCGTTTTATCAAAATCGACCGGCATTCTTTCAGGTAGCTGGGCTAAGACTTAATCAGGATATTATTTGAGGCAAATTTTAAAGTAAACTCCTAAAGGTTATCATTACAAGTTAAGAGAAAAAAAGGTCCCTCTGGTGCAGATATCTCAGTTGATAATACAATGGAGTGGTTAGCATCTGTATAATCTGTGACCTTGGCAGTACGTCAAACTTGCCCTTGTTTGCTGGTGTACCTGGAAGGTTTCGCTTGCATGGATTCGATGGGACCCATTACAGTTTTTGCATTGGAAGTTTAACTGTCCTTGGTGGAAATTAAAGCCGACGTTTGGTTGCTCGTGGGTTTATTCTGAGTTCTAGTTTTCTTCTCACTAGACACAGCTGCCAAAAATTTTAAGCGTTTTTCCAGGAAGACGGAATCGCATCCATTGACTGCAGTTTCTATGGTGAAGCCAAGTTTTGTTGGTACAAAGCATGCGTTGCCTCGTCGAGATTCTTTAATAAAATATGTAATACAATGGGATTTTTTTTTTCTTTGAGACCCGATAAATATTCCTTCGTGACATCATGAAGTTTTTCAACGCACTAGAAGAGTTTGAAGTAATAGTAGGTTTCTGAGTTAGCCTGTCCAATAGCGTGGATACCATCACTCGTTGATTGTTGTAACGACTTGTCAGCGTCTTCAATTACACGTCATAATTTTCATCCGTAATGGAAAGATGACGTATAAGTCGCTCTGCTTCACCCTTTAGATTTCTCTACAGGAAGAAGCCCTTCTAGGGGAGGTTAAACCCAACTCTAGTTTTATGCGGCATTCAGCGAGAAAGATTCAGGTGTTTTGAATTCGGTCTTCGATGTTGAAGATGCTCCGATGCTTCGGTGAGCTGGAATTTGGAATTCATCTTAGCCTGAGCCAGGTATGGGTTTATGGCTGGTCCATTAATCTATATGCAACAAATTTGACTTGGTGCTGCCAGCATCCCGGTTCCCTCGGGGCACCTAACGGCATCACCATCTATTATTGTTTATTGCATATCAATGTACTGTATTGTAGTCCCTATACATATATGGCACCATAGGTATGTACATATACTTAGTGACCATTTCAGACGCGAAGGGCTATTTTTATTGATGGGTGGCGAGGTTCAGTACCCAGGGCTTAGCTCTCGACACCATTTACCTCTTATACTGTTTACACGTCAACACGGGTCGCATCACCCTTTCTGTTGGGGTTTGAATACCACTTGGAGATCCCTTTCGGAGCCTCTCTACCACGGTAAGGAACGTAATCATAAAGGGATGGAGCTCGTGCCATTCGCACTTTAATATATAATAATCAAGCATCAGGTAATTTAAGAGGAGAGCTGTGAAGCAGCGCTCAATTTGTTCCTTTAAGCGCTAATCGCTACAGAATTCTCACTGTTCGCATTCACCCCCGAAAAGCGATCGACTCATATCCTTTGACAACTTTTCGTGTCCGTCTCCACCTTTTATAGTTGAAAACCATATCGAAGATTGCTAGCTTTCTTCCTCTCTTTCTCTCTGGCAACTTCAATTGTCCCGGAATGAATTAGTTTCACCGGCTTACCTGCGCACTTTGAATTATTCACTTGTATATAGTTCTCAGAATGTTCATAAATAATGCCATCTAAATCCTAGCGGCTTACTTATATTTAATTTGATGCTACTACCCGCCTCTTTAGATAGATTTTCACGTGAATCTAGAAAGCTGATTCACGTGAAAATCTATCTCAGAATGAGTTTCAGGCGATAAGTAGTTACCAAAATATGCGTAGGTGGTCAAAGGTATAGTTAGGTAGTATAGGTTTCAGGGCGAAACTTGGGCTGGTATCCACGATGGAGCATAAAACCTGGGAAACGCCTGCTAAACCAACACCAACAGCTCTATTACCAAACCCGATCTCCACCTCTAGCGTTGATGAATGTCAGAACATATAGAGGCCCCATATAGACTCGGATCACTATCTCGTTGGCATGGTGTTCCGAGTTCGAATAACAAAACCACCCAGAATCCCCTTTGACAATCAGGTGAGAGTTAACACTGAAGCCATGCACAACACAACCCTACGCAACACCTATAAGAGGGAAATGGATGCCGCAATAACCGCAGTCAACAGAGATCCTGGGAATAAAGCATCAACAAATGATCTTCACAATCACCTGAAGAGCGTCATCATAAATACGGCACTTTCCGGCTTCACCACTGCTATGCATTTTCTGACAGATCTTCCCTCTTCGACCATACTCGGCTGATGTTCGAATCTAGTTGCCCAATTTTAGCCATTTTCCTTGGGCTTTAGTTCGGGAGAGGAACACTGCAAAGTGTTGGAGTCTCCATGTAAAGCTTAGCGGGTGTACCCTCTAGGATAAAACTCCCACCACCGTTTCTAGAAGTCTTACCTATGATTAGTTGATCCTTACACCCGCGGACCAATCAGCGCTCGTTCGGAATAGCGCAGTCTGCTTATGTCGGTTCAATGAACACTACTTGACCTAGGTCGCGAAGGCTAATTCCTGTTATACGCTACAACTACCATCCTGGCAGAGCTTGGCTCGCATCACTTCATCGACGTCGACAACGCGCCATTACTTTAAAATCAGACAGAGACAGATCTTTGCCAACGGTTCCGAGGACTTACAGTGTGCCCGAGGTGTACCGGTTACCCGTGGTTCGCTCTTTACCGGGTGACTTTTTTAAAGCTACCACCTAGAACGCAGAAGTCTTAACTACTTACTCGGGCACTCAGTAAAATCAGCATTGCGAGTGGCCCGTAAAATATCGCAGACCCTTAGAAGACATACGTGAAATGGATCAACAGATGACATCAGGCTACGTCAATTCAACTCACTTAACTTCACTTAACCCGCTGTTCAGAAAACCTCAGGCCTCTTGCTACTTTGTTCTATCTCAGTTATATTAATGATGCCTTGAATGCAGTGCTCCTTAAGGCTTCACATGATCGCATCTTACAGAAAAACTTCCACACTTCTCTCGGTAAGTAACCATTTTTCGGATTTGTCGCCTTTTATAAGGTATACAATCCTCCGTTCTCAGGATGGTTAAGGACAATCGGGGTATCTACGGTTATCACCAAGTGGGGATCACTATTTGCACGAGGCAGTTCTGTATTCGAACGGCATTTGTAAACTCTCCGCCTTTGTACCTGTCATAATTACTTATAATACATCTTGCGTGCCGACGACTTGGTGATATTAGTATCGGGGATGTTTCTGTCCATTATGAGCGACATCATGAAAGGAGCGTTGCCAAAGGTGTGCCTGTAGGCCGCAAGCTGCGGACTCAGCATTAAACCCAACCAAAACGCAACTGATGCTATTCATTACCAAGACAAGGATACCTGAATTCGATCTACCACGGCTGAATGAACATGGTTCTTTCCTATAATGTAAAGTATGTGGGTGTAATCCTGGATCCTAAGCTAAATTGGAGGTTGAACATAGAACTGAGGGTTAAGAAGGCCTGTATAGCCTTCTATGCCTGTAAGAGAACCTTTGCAAAGAAATGGGGTCTTCGCCGACGATGGTTCTCAGGATGTACACCGCTGTAGTGCGCCCGATCCTGACGTACGGCTCTATTGTATGGTGGCAGGCTTTGAAGAAGAAATACAATAGAACGAAGCTTAATAGGATTCAGAGAACCGCGTGTGCAGGTGCTACGGCGGCTCTGCAGTCCTGCCCGCCAGATGCTCTCAATGTACTTCTGCATCTCCTCCCCCTAGACCACCACATTAAATAAGTTGCAGCGTGCAGTGCCGTCAGACTACGTGAGTCCGAATGCTGGACAGCGAAGTCCTACGGCCACAGCAACATCCTAGATGAAATACCTCGAGAAATCTGGGCATCCTCCACGGACTATGTCACACGCAAGCTGAACTTCAAGAGAAACTTTGCTGTGGACCTTCCAACCAGGGCAAAGTGGAAGACCGGCGGCGTGTTGCAAGACTATGACACGGTATTCTTTACGGACGGATCAAAAATGGCCTATGGAGTCGGCGCGGGGGTTTTCTCGAATACACACGGTGAATTCAAGTCGTATGGTCTGCCAAGTTTCGCTAGTGTATTCCAGGCGGAAGTACTGGCGATATTGGAAGTCTGTCGATGGCTGGAGCGTGATTCGAGCCCGAAGCGTAACAAAGCCATTCTGACCGAAAGCCAAGCGACCATAAAGGCCTTCTATTCAACAACGACATCTTCCCGGCTGGTGGGGCGGTGCAGAGACGCGCTCAACCATCTGGGCAGCGCGTTCAAGGTCACTCTCCTCTGGTTTCCAGGGCATAGGAACATAGAGGGGAATGAGCGGGCTGACGGATTGGCCAGGCAAGGCTCTGCTCTTGGCAGTCACTCGGCGAATACAGTCGATGTTCCACTGGCGGCTGTCGGGGGCGGAGTCTACTCGCACTGCTTAGCAGCCGCGGGCCTAAGATGGCGAAGGCTTACCAGCTGTGTCAAGTCAAAGAGAATTTGGCCCGCTTATAACATAGCCCGATCACGAGAGCTCCTGTGCCAGACGCGTGCAAATGCATTCAAGATTACGGCGGTCTGCATGGAGCACTGGCCCATAGGGGACCATGCCGCTAGGCTTAGCATACCCTACAACTCGCATTGCCGAAGCTGCGGAGAATGAACGAAAACCCTCATGCACTTTCTCTGCGACTGGCCAGCTCTGGCTAGAGTCAGGCTACGGACTCTGGGTAAACCATTCTTTGGGGACCACAGAGAGATTTCTAGCTGCAAGGTCCGAGAGCTGCTTTCTTTCGTGAATGCTACGAGCTGGCTCTGAAGATCCGAGCCGGCTCGACTCGGCCTCCCTGCCCCCATAACAACAGTCACGGTCTTAGGAGTTTGTGGTATCAAAACGGCGCACCAAAGCGCTAATTGGGCTCCTCGGAGCGGCCACTGATACCTACCTACCCCTCCTCCGTAGAAACGGGAAAAATGGTTATTAACTAATTGATAGCAATATTTCACTTCTTACTCACAGTGCTTCGAGTTTGTTCGATGAAGTTCACCTTTGGATGTAATATAGTGCCGATGTATTCGACTGCCGAGGAGATCACGTAAAAGAACAACGTGATCTCGTTAACTTGTGTCAAAGAACTTTAAGAATCCTCTCTCTTGTTGGTTGAGAGAAACCCCTGCGTTGTCATTACCAGGGTGCACCCACAGTGGTTAGTGGAGCAATATCATTTTCCTATCCGACAAGGAGGAATTCGAGCCACAACCGATCAACATATAAGACCTTCTAGAGATTCCAAACAAGAATAGATCCTTAAATCACCTTCAATGTGACCTTTAACTTTTATTCTCTTTCTCGCGTCTAGCAGGGAAGAGCTCGGAATTATATATCTCCAAGAAATCTTCCGGAAGGTGAAAAAGACTTCCCAATCTGAAGTATGCGGAGCACCTGCCGATAGTGCCCTCCCCTCTACTTCAGGCAATAGGCCTCCCACAACATTTACGGTTGGGCCCGCCTTGGCTTCATGGTTTTCTTTAGCAGTTTTTCCTCAACGTCCAACTAACTGAGAATACGGTTTGTTGACAAAAAACCAGGTTATCATGCCGATTTTCTTATCGACCCGTGTCTAATGCGAAAAAAAGCCAAATGCGCTAAGCAGCAAGTCAGTCAAAATTCCATCCGATAGTAAAGCCACCCCTACCAATTTTTCAAAGTGAAGATTCTTGTCGATAATTTCGGCTCGAATTGGGTGAACGTTCCACTTGGTAGGTCAAAAGACCATCAGAATTGGTCGGAGTCGGCCGAGCACGCAAAATTATCCCATCAGCATTAACGGCGCAACAACCGGTATCCGGTCTAGGCCTGCCTTAATAAGGAACTCCAGACACCCCGGTTTTACGCAGAGGTCCACCAATTCTCAACAACCTAAAAGGATGACGAAATCGATCGTGAAGGTCCCATAAATGCTGGAAGTCCACTTAAATGTCCAATCCGCACGCGGTTTTTACCCCTATATTAGCCAGGTCCCGAAATATGGGATATCTCATCCACTTACGTGTCATTTTACCGATTCGTGGAACTGCTTTGGAAACTAAAAATCAAAAGGGAATATCTCGGAAAACTATTGGGAACCACATACGGCTCGGCCGCTCTCATAGAATAGAAACCCTAAAGGCCGATTCTCCTGAAGATTGGAGGCAGGGAAAAACTCGAGGTCGAGGCTTTATTTTTTTTTTATTTTCCCAATTTTAGTCTCACGTTAATTTTCTGCTAAGTTCCCCGATACTTCCTGGTTGTTTTTCAAGTTCCGGTGCTTAATGGTTTAATGAAAAGTGAAATTCTCAACTGAACTTGCAACCTCAACTTAGCATAATAGCGTCGAACCTACTTAGCCTTCGGCTAAGCTTGCTTTTGTGCTGAGATTATTCTAGATCCTTGAATATGAGACCAAGGCTGTATGATTATCTACTGTATCTGTAACTACAAACGAATATCCATTTTAGTATTTTTGAATGTGGATACAGGCTTATCTATTCAAATCTCGAATGCGCAACCTAACTATTTGTTTTAATTAGAGCCCTCCCTCCTGGTTGGATTTCATGTTGTACAGTGACATATCAAACCCCTATCTGCTCACAGGGCGTGAATTTTTACTATCCTTCTGATGTCAATCGAATATCTCTTCCAAAAACTTGACTGACAAATTTCAACTCCGTTTTCAGTTTGGCCTTGAATATTTTGAAAGAGTAAAAGGGGTTGTCATCAGAACTCTGTTTACCTACTTAATATACTTGTTCTTTAAGAGGGAGTAATTTTCTTCGATGTAGGTTCCGACCAGCTCCGGGCATGGTCTTACTTTACCTTCCCATTTTAGACCATTTCGTTGTTGGTGCACTCAATTTTCGAATAGAACAGTAACTTTTTTTACCAGAATACTTTGAAACAGTGGGTCGATGCCAAAGGATACCGAGTCTCTATTTTGCTCGAGTTTCCCTGAAAGGTTTGTTTTTTCATATTCTATAATTCCTTCACAAAATATATTGCTATTGGCTACGAAAACTATTTCCCTCATCTCCTTTTTGCCTGGTTTATGAATCAGGGGTCCCCTGCGATTGTAGGAAGTACCGGGTTTGTAACTATCAGTCGGTTTTTTTTCTTCTAATGTGTGGCGGCATTCCTTGATGACTTTGGTTACCAGTATCACGAGGTGTTCTAGAGAATCGGTTCCAATGATGAATTCGTCGGAAGGGTTTCCAGCGCATCAATCGGTTAGATATTTAGTGAATCCTGTACAATTCTGAGTTGTACGATTTTTTTGATGGGTTGGACAGTGAGTCCTTGGGTGTTTAACCTGAGCACCTGTCTGGAAGACTTAATCCCACGGTCTTCTTAAGACATGGATTGATTTTGTGACCACAATGACCACAGTATCAGTATACCCCTGGTGAGGTTTTGTGACCAAATTGCCACTTCAGATGAATCCCCGTGCAGGCTCGGGTCTGATCGCCCTGATTAGGCCTTTGGAACATTCGCCTACTACATCACGGCCGGCAAGCCAAAGTGTGATGGGTTGGACATATCAAACGAATGTTGAGGTTGTTTAAAGGATCAGCGCAGGATACTCGTTCACTAGGTCAACTGCTAGGGCGAGGAAAACTTCAGCTGACAAAGACAGCGAAACACTCCCAAATATACCAAACTGAAGTATGTGGTTGAAAGATACTGGATGTGAGTTGGTCCTTAACGTTATTGACGTAACGTGCAGAACTATCTACTTTAAGTTGAAACATGGGGAGCCAATGGAGCGTGTAATAGTCCCATACATAAATGTGTCAACAAATATATTAAAATTAATCAGTTGACGACAGAGTGCCACAAAATTGCTGTTTACAATCAGGAAGCATTATCCTGAATTGCGGAACTGGAGCTATTGAAAGAATAAATGCGAATTTTCTTCCGCCTGCGGAAAAAGGAGCTACAAATCCGAATTACAATAATGCTCCAATTAACCTAGATTTTCCTCTTCATTTCTCTGTTCGCGTCATACCGGATATTTTCTCCACATTTATTTTGTTGCAGGATTTGGTCCAGCCTGATTGTGTCCTCCATTCAAAAACTCAAGAAGCTAAGTAGAACGGCATCCCGGCAACTTGAGCATCGCAAGTGGAAAAGTAGGTAATTGGAGTAAAGATATCATTGGCGAAATATGGTGTGTGTGTGTACTTATAAATAGAATAATGGTTGACGTCCTTCACATGGCTTTTATATTATGAAAACGACCGTGCGAAAATCATACACCCATTGTGGGAAAGCATGTGTTCCTCCATTCTTGCCGGGAAACGTGTTGACGCTATGCCACCACTCACCGCACAGACAAGTGCAAAACATTCGTGCGAGTCCTGTAAGTAGGCAAGGAAATGCATTTCCTTCCGCACGTTTGTTTACACGATAGCTGCGAAGTGGATATTGAATAAAAGCGCCACATTATTCTCCCGTGGTATTAGCACTCACTGGCAGGTAACACCAGGGAGTACATACGATATCTCCCAGGTGCCATTTCCTGGTAACTTACTCAAGTGAATTCCACCTTTGTTTTCCAGCTCATTATATTGTATTACGTGTATTTTACTAAAACATTTTATTTTCAAGGATGCATCTTATTCGAAGAGGCAGCTTGACTTTCCAGGGAAGTGCACACGGAAATGGAGTTTTATCGCTCGACTTTCACTATTTTGCTGGAAACGAGTATCTTCTTCGCAGTTCTACGTATCTACGGTAAATGCATGTACATATATGTTTGGATGCCTGCACATGTTTGTTCTGAAATAAATATCACAAAAGTTGTGTACTGTAGAATGCGAAACTATACTATTGACCGAGAAATGAGAGGACATGGTAAATACATTGATAGGAACTGGAGAAAATTGAATTATAAGGTGTTTATGAACATGCTTCTGAGTAGAGGTCGAAAAGTAGGTCAGAGAATCAATATGTTAATACACTGAGAATGACATAGGAATCAGTTTCACTAACAAATCCTAAAAGACGTTAAGCGACCTCTTTTTCAAACATAAAGCCCAGTTTGGGAACAGCTGTCTCCACTCAAAAGAGGCTTGAACTTCGCCATCCCCAAGGAAGACATCGTAATAGATATCGAAAAATCCGACATCCGAGAATAAATTCGGCGACTTCTAGCCAGCACCGAGGTAGGACTCGGTCAAAATGATCCCCATCCTACAGGTAAATATGCACCGGAGTGCAACCGCTCACGAGTTGCTGGTGTAGTTCGCAGCGGAGACCAAAGCTGATCTGGTGCTTATCAGTGAACAGTATCGAAACAATGATTCAGATTCATGGCCACACCCTCCTTAGGCTTGTTGCCCAAGGCCGAACGGACGGCTTTGTCTGGATTCGGTGTTTAGAGGTAAGGTTTTTTAGTGTTTATCTATCACCGAATGATGGTCTGGAGCTCGCTAACGTGGGCTCAGAAGGGCAGATCCTGGTCGGAGGTGGTTTCAGTGAGAGGGTACTTGAATGGGGCATATCTCACTCAAACTCCAGGGGGAAACGAACTCACGAAACGGCGGCGAGAACAGGACGTCTTAAACACCGGATCCACCCAACGTTCCGGTGCCCAGACTGCGAGGGAAGCATTCTCGACGCAGCCTTCGCATGGTAACGCTGGTGGACGGGTGGCAAATTCCGGAAAACTTACCTTCGAAGTGTTTGATGCAAACTCTCAATGTGCGCCACCCTACCACTCTTTCTGTGCGTGGAACGTTGCGGAGCTGAACACTGGGGGGTTCCTGAAAACTTTCGGATGAGGTGAGGCCATGCTGGAGGGCGGGAGTGGTCTTCGTTACTCGTAACGTACTTGTAACAGCTGAGTGTCCTATCGTTGATGGGCTTCTGCCATAGCCATCTTGTTGCCTTGCTACCTTTCCATATAATCACAGGGGCATCACAAGGTCTACTTATGCTGTCACTGTCTGCTACACAGCAGCACGTTTCCTCTATATTTTCTCATAGATTGTGGTACTGGTTTAAAATGTTCCTCAAGATTTTCCCGTCAAAGTTCTTGGAGTCTCTTTGTCTTTTTCCAAAACATTCTCCTTTATTGCAATTCTAACTGTCTTGAACAACTTTTCTGATCTGAAAAAAGTTCACTAACGGAGCAAGGTGCTGCTAATAAAAGTGAGATGCACTTGCCTACCTGCGGTCGGTTAATCGGTATAACTTATTTGTCACTGGTTTTCTTATGAATAAACCTAGTGGTCTTTCTGGTGCAAGTTTCTCCATCATTTCCATGAATTATTAAGAAATCCCGACCCGTGCCTGCCAGCCTAGCAAACTTGTGTCAACAAAAGCGTTTGATTCAGTTGTGCATAGGTGCTGAAGGACCTGCACGTTAATTTTCCAATTAATTTAAAAAAAAATAAAATATAGAAGAAAAAGAAATGAATCTGTTAAGAGAAACAAAAAGAAAAGAGAAAGCAAAAACTAAGTGGCAGTGAAGTTCCAAAAAAAATTGAGGAACTTCAATCCAAATCTCCTACAAAACTCATGGATGCCCATAATGCCATTACAACCTCAAACATTGTACTAAATATACTCATTAGTGGAAACCTCGAACGAGTCGTTCCTTGTCGAAGAATAGGAGCATAAATAAGCAAAATACAAAAGGGAAACGCGCGAATGCCCCATTGGGGATCGTCGGGCCCAGCACTGAGTTGCGATCCCTGCTTTCCAATCAAATGTCACAGGCTCATCCGTTCCTTCCTCCCTAGATAGAGAGAAGATAAAAACGAAGTCACGACAAAACCCGTGCCAATCTAATCTTCGTTGTTTGAAGTCGGATAATTGGCCGGAGACGAAGCGCTGAGGATAATCACGCACAGCGTCACTCAACACACCTCCGTTTTCAACCAAATACTCGCCACCAATTAACATTCTTCTCTCGACAACCAATAAAAGACGTTTCTTCAATCATTCTGAATATCGAAACGCGAACATTTTTAACTCCATCTATGGTATCAGAAGCGAGAAAGAGCGAATATTGGGGACGACCAGGCACAGCTTCACGCTACTTACCTCCGTTTTCAACTGAATATGCATTCACGCCACTCTCTCAACCCAACACAAAAGTAAAAACGTTTTGTTTTTCACCCTTCTTTCTTGCTTGGATTCGGAAAGCTAATCGCATGGAAAGTATTAGGAACGCCATGTGAGGTATCATTAAGGGTCCAAAACCGGTCTTAGTTTTGTTGGAAAGGCCAGGAGTGAGGAGGGTCGAAGTTATCATTTCTTTTAAGGACCCATTCCCAGAAACTACACAACCGAAAAATCTGGAGAAAAATTAAGAGACTGTCACCATATGGTTGCTGGGCTTCCAAATACCCTCCATATCGATATCTGTTCAAATAAAGTTAATAATAGTATATTCTCAGTAATTAACTGCAAAACCCCCCTTAAATTTATCCTAGAATCATCATGAAATTTTGTAGCGATGTACATAGGTTATGGTATATTGCATGATCCTCCCTGGTGAAAATCGCACTATTACTAGCAAAGTTGTCACTTCCGTGCAAATTCAAGACTTTAAATGTCAGTATCACCCAAAAGTGGAAATTCTCACATAATATTTGCATATATTACGTGCTAGGCTCTAATGGCACTAAGTGGCAATGTGGCCTGATGATCACTGAGTGGAAAGTGTGGAGGCGCAAACCTTGAATGCCATCGAGAATTCGCCTCTGCCGTCGCATTGAACGGCCATGGAATCAGCTGACGGCCTGACTAGAGGCTGGAGGAAAAATGTCAAGAATGACGCACTTGACTATTCTACCGGCGCGGCAACAACATATGCGTTGCCAAAAAGTATAATCTGAATAATTGTAATGGAACATCGTTATTTAGTGAAAATGAAATAAATGTGAATACATAATTTGGATAAAGTACCAAAATACTTGAAATAAAGTGGCTTAATAGTTTGTGAAATTTAGATTTTAATTTTTTTTGGAGTTCCAATATTTTCGGGGAAGTGATAGCTGTTTATGGACGGTATAGCAAAGGCTTCGCGTGCCTTCACCCAGATAAAGAGAGGACAATATTCACCTCAATTTATTGGGGAAAAACATTCCCTAAATCCCGATAATCCTTGCGAAAGATATGAGTTGTTTTATTTCCAAGCAAAATATAGCCAACACTGCTTGTCTTCTGCAACTTATTACTTTACAGCTCCATTCAGTGGACCAAACACTAACATCTCCGGATTGACAATTAATAGTCGGCCCTTCGATTTTGCTTTGAAACCTTCCCGATATTACCTCATACTCCCTAATTTTCCTTTCCGGAGGGGTATTGCAACCGAAAATACTGGTGCTCTCGGAGGGAACCTCCGTAAAATCACTTCATTCAAAATAGTATACTACAGGACTACGGTACCCTGTAGAAGCTAATATGATCAGTACTGTGCTCGCTCGTGATTATTAACCTGTTTTAACTCAGGCACTCATTCAAAGCTGAGTGATGCAAATCTCTCTGCCACCAGGGTCATTGGCATTGCTCCTCATTTCAATTTTTATATAAAGTTTGTAGTATTTCGAAAACGTACATCCAGTTTACGATGGTGCCAGCAACAATATAATCGCGGTACTTCTAGCTGAGAAACAGCTAGCCAACATTCCTTTTCCTGCTTTCCTCCATGTCCTTGGAAACATCGGCAGTCGTATTTGTGTGCATTTTTACCTCCATTATGAGCAGCAAGGAAGCAAAATACATATGAAAAATTACCCTCATATTCAATTGTCGTGTCACTCGGCTTTTTGTTGATCTCCAACATCCTATCCTGTTACTAATATTTGATGCCAGCGCACATGCCACGATCCTGTAACAAATGTTGCAATTATATACGACAACATGTAGTTATTCGCAGGAGTATTTTTGCACAAATGAACTTGGGTACGTGTGCTTTTCATTTCCTTTGCCGTTGTTGAATTTTCACATTTTACGGTTGCCGTTTTGGAGTCTCAATGATCCCCGTAGTATGGCGTCTCGTTTTATTATAGTACTCGCCGTCTGCGCCATACATTGCCAGTAGATAATTTAATTTTCCTCCATGTGGATATAAAACGTGACCAGATACCTAATAGTGTGATATGATGAACAAATGATATTCCTTACAAAAGACTTCTCCTGTTGATATTCTACTTGCGTTACTCCCTAATAGTTCGGACTAAGACTCGCATGAATCACTTTTATCACAGTGGAAAGCCAGCCGATGGTGGTTGCAAACAGTGGATTTATTTGGGGTGTATTGGTGGTACCAGGTTGGTAGTGCACCGCACAAGAACTTTTACTGCGTTGGTGGTGGTATCAAAGTCCTTTTCATCATTACGGTATACACTCGTAGAACAATTTCTCGGAAGGGTGGGTATTGAGGTAGATCATAGATTCGCACTACATCGTTAAGGAGAGAAGTAATACCCAAGGAATTAAGCGATTTTGGGAAGAGAAAGGACTTGGAGCAGAAATTGAATGAAATTTCACATTTCCGAATTGATTGTGAGTGTTTCTGCGATGATTTATTCTCACTCCCGGAAAAAGGGAACCAAATACCATTGAAATGGTTTAATGTTTTCCTTCATAAGCGATCCTGTATTGATAGAGAACTTTGTTAAAGAATTGAGGGATTCCTAAGTCCGCCATCCACTTAATGGCGTTAGGGTAGGGCTGGGGCTTGACTAGGGCTGACAACCCTACACGGAAAACCGATGTTACGAAGCCACGGAAGGAACTTCGGACAGGCTGGATTTCAAAATGACGAACCTGGCACCGACAACGGATAAACGATTTGCGCATTTTCTCATGGAACGTGCGCTCCCTGTACAGATCGAATGCTGCTGAGTAGCTAGCCGATACCCTATCCCAATATACGGCTGATGTAACAGCGTTGCAAGAGATGCGATGAATAGGGACCGGTTTCCTGGAGAAGAGTCACTTACACCATATATCATAGCGGCCATTCAGTAAAGCATGTTCTCGCAGTAGGTTCCTTAGTCAGCCAAAAAATGAAACCTGCTGTTATCGGATTTGAAAATATAAGCGAAAGGCTATACACTGTGCGTTTGTGAGGCCAGTTTAGAAATATAAGCCCCATTAACGTTCACGCCCCTACAGAGGGGACTGCAGAGTCGGAGAAGGATACCTTCACGGCGGTTGAGGCGATTGTGCGGACCCTCGAAGTCTGTCGCAAGAATATATCAAAATCATACTTGGAGATTTCAACCGTCAAGTAGGGATCGAGTCAGTATTCAGGCGATACGTCGGCTCCCATAGTTTACATAGAGATACCAATGATAACGGACTATTCAGTTAGAAGTATGGCACGAAATGGTTGTTGGAAGTAACTGGTTTGCGCGAAAAATTGTCCACAAACATACGTGGCCTCTCTAGATGGGACCACTTTTAGCCAAATTGGCCAAGTGTTGATCGAGCGCCGCCACCTCTCAGTCTTGATGACTCGGACCACTATCTCGTTTTCATAGAGCTCCTAGCTCGAATCACGACACCACTCACAATCCCCTCTGATAATCAGGTGAGAGTGAATACTGAAGCCATTCACAACGCAGCTCTCTGCAACTCCTATATGGGCAAAATGGACGCCGCAATAACCGCAGTCAACAGAGATCCTGGAGATGAAGCATCAACAAATAATCTTCACAACCACTTGAAGAACGTTATCACAAATACTGCCAGAAACATACTTGGCTCCAGGCGCAAAAAAAGTCGGAACGGCTGGTTTGACGATGAATGCAAGCTAGTAACAGAACGGAAGAATGCCGCAAACCGAGTAATGTTGCATTTTCAAAGAACACTGGCACGCGCAGAGACATACCACGAACTCCGTCGAACGTGTAAGCGACTTCACAGATGGAAAAAGGAAGCCTGCGAGAACCAACAAGTCTGTGAAAAGTACAGGGAGCAACCACAACAGACGCGCACGTTTTACCATCAAGTCAGCAAGATGAAGTCCAATAAACCTCGATGCTCATCCTGCCGACACAAAGTGAGAAATCTGATTTCCGACAGAATGGGCATATTGGAGCGATGGGTTGAGTACTTTGATGAACTGCTCAATAACCAGAACATCGGCGAATTTGAGGTCCTACCAACTGACAAATACTGCCACCACCAAGTGTAGAAGAAACAGTCCGTGCAGTTCATCAGCTTAAAAACATAAGTCGCCAGGAGCCGATGGAATTCCGGCCGAATTGGTTAAATATGGAGGCGACCAATTACACCAAGTGGTTCATCAACTTGTGCTCTAGGTATGGGATTGCGAATCAATGCCTGGCGACTAACGAGACATTATCTGCCCCATACATAAAAAGGGAAATATCGCACAGTGCAGCAATTATAGAGGTATCACGTTGCTGAGTACCATCTATAAGATATTCTCCACTATCTTACTAGGCCGGATAGCCCCATGCGCCCAGAACATCATTGGCCCATACCAAAGAGGCTTCACTCCAGGCAAATCAACAACAGATCAGATTTTCTTTCTGCGGCAGGCGATGGAATAACTGTTAGAATATGGGCATCAGTTGAACCATATTTTCATCGACTTTAAAGCCGCCTATGTACACGGCCATGAGAGAATCCGGTATCCCGACGAAATTGATAAGACTGACTAGGTTGACCCTGACCAATGTGCGAGGCTAAATAAAAGTAGCAGTATCACTCTCAAGATCATTCGACAAGGGGATGCCCTATCATGCGTCCTCTTTAACACGGTGCTGGAGAAAGTGATCTGTGATGCTAAGGTAAGTGCAAGGGGTACGATCCTCTCTAAGTTGCTCTGTCATCCAAGCCAGGCGCTTTGAAGTGGTCAAATGATAGTATAGCAGCTCTCGTCTTTTCATTGGTAACAACCGCTCTTGCAGTGTCCCAATTCCCCCTGCAACACATTCGTGTTGGAGGGTTTGCAGAAACCGCCAATTCACTTCTTGCCGCTTCTGAAACCTGTTCTCCCGTGTGGTGCACTTCGAAGAGAGTCTGTATAGACTCAACTCTGGAGTTCGTGCAAGTACCATCCGGTTTTCTTACAGAGTCCAACTTGGCGGAGTCATCCTTATTAAAGACTCTGCCCAACCTGAAATCTCCCTTTTACCTTCCAGTTCCTTATAAGATACTCTAAAAGAGTCTCGTTTCGAACATTTTACGAGCCTCTTATATTCACGCTGAAAGTTCAGGAAATTTAGCCAACCTTCACCATTATTGCTTTTGCAAGCACGATTTAGAAGCCGTCTGGTTGATTTCCTGAGTCTCTGCAGTTCTCGATTCCACCATGGAACCGTTTTACCACCTTTGTCTCGGGAAAGAAGGCAAGCCTCATCATAGCACTCTAAAAGTTTGTGATTCCGAGTTTTCAATTGATCTTCTTCTTCCAACAAATACGCTGTGCGTTCGCATTACAACCTATTAAACCTATTAAAAGTTTAAGGCCACTCGATTCTGCAGACACTACCAGATCAGCCGAGGGCACAAAGAATCATAGGGTAAGTCGGCAGAGGCAACTATGATGTTTATCCTCTTACTATTAACCTGGTATTGTAAGTTGGCCGCAACAAGCTCCTGGGAACAGGATTGTCTCAGCGTGGTTGCCTCTAACCATTTTGACATCACAACGCAGACCTTCGGTCTCGAAGATCTTTCATCGAAGAAGATCCTAGCCCCCTTGGCTGATCCAATACCACAGATTCCACAGAGAACGAACCAATGGCTTTTGAACCAGAAATATATAAGGACAGTCCTGCAACTTTGCCCGATTTTCCGCCAGTAGATAGGAAGAAGCTTTGGCATGCTGCAGGTTTATTTGACTAACTTTTATGTTTTAGCCATAAGTGTAGTCTAATATGAAAACCGCCGCTAACTGTGAAGTCTGCTGTGTTTAGTGTGGATCTCTCCGGGGCTATCAGCTTGTCCTCACCTTCCGCCGAAACTTTCTTGCTTCCGATTTCTCTGGATATCGCCACACTTGGCGGTGTAGCAACGTTTATGTCCTCATTCTCAAGAAACTTCGCCTTTTTCCGCAGTGCCTTCCGCTGTCGTCGGTTAGAAGCTCTCCCAGGTTCATGGGGTCCGGGCTGCATGGATCTGTTTTCACATACCAGCGTTAGACCAGTTGCGTCCACATTACGAGCTTGCCTTTCTTCCGTTTTTCCGGGTACAGGCAGAGGAGAAGTTGCTGGCAGGCAAGCCTGTAGTCCCTTCTCCTTTGTGGCTAAAGTTTCTTTCTGCCGGGCCTTCCTTCCCCGTATTTTAGAAGAGTAAGGGAACAGTGTCACCGACAGGCCGGCTGTAGTCAGATTTCCAGTTCCTCGCATTAAGGGAGTTGCTGCAGTATCCTTTTTGGCTGACCGCACCGGAGAGTCTGTCTTCGACAGATTTTTCCATGGGGGAGCAGGAACCTGGTGAGGCTTCCAAAATCCGTGCTCTCGTCTCTTTGTTTCCATCTTCATGTGTTTTTTAATACCCGTAGTGTAGTAGTTAACTACCACAAGCTCCACCACCACGACAAGGTGGTGTCCTTGGGGGAGCTATTCGGTAATAATATTTATTAAGCTCGCAAATACCGATATATCGAGGACCACTTGTACTCTCCATTGTCCTTGTCCTTGTCTACATCTCCTTTTCTTGGGTTTAAATAAACATTTTTATTTTACAATCGACGGCGTTGTGTTCGTTTCGTTGGACCGGATATGGGTAGGTGCACCGTTTCGATGCCAGAAACTCCTAAGACCGTGATTGCTTTTATAAGAGCAGGGGAGCAAAGTCCAGCCGACGTGGATCTTCAGTGCCAGCCCGTGGCATTCACGGAGGAAAGCAGCTCTCCCACTCTGCAGCTAGAAATCTCTCTGAGGTCTCCAAAGAATGTTTACTCAGTGTCCATAGCCTGACTCTAGTAGAGCTGGGCAATCGCAGGGGGCATGGGCAGGGCATGAGGGTTTCCTTTCCTTCTCCACAGCTTCGGCAATGCGAAGTGTAGGATATGTCGAGCTTCGTCGCATGGCCCCTATAGGCCAGTGTCCCGTGCAGACCGCCGTAATCTTGAATGCATTTGCACGCGTCTAGCACAGGAGCTCTCGTGATCGGGCTATATTATAAGCGGGCCAAATCCTTTTTGACTTAGCACAGCAGGTAAACCTTCGCCATCTAAGGCCCGCGGCTTCTAAGTAGTGATAGTAGACTCCGGCCCTGACAGCCGCCAGTGAAACATTGACTGTATTCACCAAGAGCAGAGCCCCGCCAGGCCAATCCGGCAGCCCGCTCATTCCCCTCTATGTTCCTATGCCCGCGAACCTAGAAGAGGGTGACCTTAAGCGTACCACCCAGACGGTTCAGCGCGTCTCTGCACTGCCCCGACAGCCTGGAAGATGTCGTCGCTTTGTACAGGGCTTTGATGACCGCTTGGGTGTCGATCAGAAAGGCTATATTACGCTTGTGGTTTGGGTCACGCTCCAGCCCACGACAGGCTTGCAATATCGTCAGTACTTCCGGTTGGAATACACTGGCTAAAACTGGGATACCATACGACTCGTATACACTGTATGTATTCGAGAAAAACGCACGCTGACTCCATCTTTCATCCATCGGTAAAGAATACTGAGTCATAAAGTCGCAACACGCGGCCGGTCTTCCACTTTGCCCTAGTTGGAAAGTCCACAGCAAAACTTCTCGTGGAGTTCAGCTTGCGTGTGGCACAGTCCGTGGGGAATGCCCAGACTTCCCGAAGCGAAGTCCTACGACCACAGTAATATCCTAGACCAATATTACTGTGGTCGTAGGACTTCGCTGCCCAGCATCCGGACTCACGTACTCTGACGGCACTGCATGCTACAACGTATTTGGACCGGGTATACGTTGCTAATAGAGGCTGAGCCCCTTTTCTGGTAGTTATTGCATGCCAAAGAATGGACTCTTTATCTTTCTTTATCTTCGAGCTTCGTATTTTTTTGTTTGTTTTTGAAATTGATAGATTTTTTATTTGAGAATTCTTGAAGAGAACCCCTCCATCTTCGACTAGGAACTCAGCACATGATAAGGAGCATATCCGCAAATTTTATGCGTGAAATGCTGGGGAAAAAACATACTGCCTGGGCCACGCCTTAAGGTAGCTTAAAACTGATTTAAGGATTAGTTAAAGATGTGGTCTGCCATGGCTATTTCATGACTCAATCATGACATTCGGGTTTCGAAATGTGCGGTTTTCCCGTATATACATAGGTATATGAACTTCAGAGTCATCCTGATGGAAGTGTCAGCCCAACCCTTCTCGTGCTTAGCTGAGACAGATCACATACTTGCTTCTGAACTCGCATGCTTTCTCTCTATCTCTCTTTTCCCAAACTTGTGGATAGCTATACGCCAATAATTGCCACAGTTATCCCGGACTATCTCGTCATCTTTCATACGATCCGACGGAAACTATACGGCCGAAATTTTGCATTTTTTCATAAAGAGCGTACCTGAATGTCAATATGTGATGTCTTGTCCCTATCCCGAGACTTTACGCTTCATCAACAGAGCTGGGTGCTCCCAGGATTTCGAAGAATACGTACTGATGTCTGGAAATCCCAATTGAATGCGAAAATCCAAAATCAACATATATTTTGGAAGCACATGCTCTTCTTTTTTCATAATCAGCGTTTCAACTTTCGTCCGTCGAAGAATATTTTCCTCCGGAGCTAAATTAATTTTTCACAACATCCTTTCAAAAGCAGGAATATCTAATAAATTAAAAAATCCGCAGGATCCCCGTGTAAACTATTAGGTTTTTTGCACGTTCACCAATCCTCTTACAGAGTATTTTCTTCGTTCATATAAAGAACGAATTTAATTAGTGTAATCCTATCAAGCATATAACGAAGTTCTTGATAATCCGCATGAAATAATATATTTCCAGACTCCTTTCTATCGATTGTAACGTGCAGAAGCTAGCAAGGTAGCTAACCGGGATGTTTTTGCTTGAATTGTACGTAATCAGTCTGACGAAGGTGTGGCTATTGAAGGAGACACCAACCTAGACTCGTTTTCTCCAGGGAATAATTTGAGGAGAACAGCAAATGGAGATGATAAATGATGATGAAGTGTTAAATGTCTCTATATGCTGAAAGGAACTGCTCAGTTTTCGCGTCAATATTAATTCATTCGTTATCTTCCCCTCAAATTTGTCGGGTACTAATAACACACAATGTTGATAAGAGATGCTTTTCGATAAATCACCAAAGTATTGTTTGTACATTGTATTGATTTTGCTTTATCATTTTTAGCGCTAGGGCGAATATTGAGTCGGGGACTGCTGCTAGGGAGAACATCACCCACTCTACGGTCCTTTCGTTGCCATGGTGGTTGTTCTACTCCTTCGACAGAGTAAATTTCCATCCGTAATAATGGAGAAAGTAGACTCGAATTGAGCCAATCCATTCACAAAACAAGGAAGCAATTCGCCCGACAAAATCGGGAAAATATCCTAGGACTCAAGGGAAGTTTTCCTTATAAAAAATTTATCCGAATATAAGGCCGCTTCAACGAACTGCCTAGAACGAGATTCGACCGATAACAAGTCTTGAATTATAGAACAGAACCCCGTGATAGTCAAATGTTAAGCCTTATTGAAATGAGTGCTAGAAACTGAACTTGAAATTCAACCCCTAAAAACTCTCATTCTTTTGCTTGTAAAGTTAATGCTTCCGGGGTTCTCTGATATTGGTTCATTTTAAGACATGACCAATAGAACAAATTCCCATCTTGACTTATGTATGACCTCCCAACTGCTACTTCTGCTTTGTTATGAATTAGCGCACAAGTATTTGGCCTATGTGTGAATACAATCCTTCATAGAAACGGCAATAATAATTACGTCCTGGTAATATTTAGAAGTTTATAGTAAGATCATGGTGAGGAATAAAGCTAAAAAGAATAGATTAGATTACTCAGGACGTTGCATTAAAATTGTTAATGATGGGCTCAAGGAAGAGGACTAAACACAGGAGATTCAACTCCCAGAGCATTGTTCGAAATTGTTTGATAGGGAAGAATCAATGCGCATATTCGACCGTTTACGGTAAATATTCCACGCGTCAGTACTGGTAAAGTTTTGGTTTGTGGCCTTATGGTTGCAAGCACATGCGAGCATATTGCATTGCATAAATGTTTATGGCTTGCTATATGGGATGGGGAAGCATACACTAGAAAAGCATCTAGGGGCCATCGATACACCGACACCCCAATACATAAACCGGAAGGGCTACAGACCAGTTACCCAACGGGTACGCAATGACATCCCGTGCCTACTAGACACTTGATTTGCTCCTCCTGTATTCACCCCTTCGTACACACGACCTCGTTGTGGTCCAGGAGCCTTTAGTGGTTTATCACTACACTAAGGGTGTCCGAAATGTAGAATATGGAAGGAATGGTTTATAGCTCACGCTACTGATTTAACCCAGGTATGAGGAAATTGAGCAAACACTCCGGGCACCGTGAACCTGGGAAGGCTTCAAGCCAGGCAGAGGAAGGCACTGCGGAAGAATGTGAAGCACCTTTGAAATGCGGACATGGACGTGGCTGTACCACTCAATGCGGAAGTTTCCAGAGAAATCGGACACAAGGAAGCGGAATCTTCGGCGGAAGGTGGCGACAGCTAGTAACCTTGATGAGACATACAGACGTAAGACCAACATATCTTTAGTGGGTAACGCTTCATTGTGTTCTGCACCAGGGCCTACATCCACGAGTCCCGCGGAGGTTAGGGCCGGTTCGCCGGGAGGTGATCGAATCAGTGAGAGGGGTCTCAACGAAGATTGTCCCTCTCACAGGAATATGGGCACAAAGGGCAAGAAGGAGAAGTCCCATCTCTATTCGTTAACCCTTTCCTCCAAGGATGGTGAAATGTCAGAAGGACAATTTAAAATTCTCCGGGAGTGCCTGCAGAAAAAAACTGCTATATCCTGGAACTAAGCCAAAATTTAACAATCAAGCACCCAGAAGTGGATTCAGCAGGTAATCTTACCTTTGAGTTCTCGCGGCCAACCCAAGTCCACTATTTTGAAAACTGAGCTGTGCAGGGCAGATGTTGGATACCTGACCCTCGACGGAAAGCAGAGCACATCATCCACATTTTGATTGAACAAAACTCGAGCGTGGACTTCGGACACTGGAGTATAAAGCTCTTGATTAGCAGGAAAAACCAGTTTACAAACATTCAGGGTTTCAGCTTGGTATTTGAGCTGAATCAAAAGAGGGGGAAGGTGATCAGGGACAGTTAACATATGATGCTCCACTTTTTTCTAAATAGATTGAAGTTCAATCATATCAGTCGACTTGCATCTCCATCTAGAGCGAAGAGAATTGATGGTCTTCGACTTGCACAAGGTAGAGCAAATTATAGCATCTTCGGTGCGCTTTCCCACAATGGAGCTTCGCGCGGAGGATAGCACACACAGAGGCGGAACCCCAGTTTGAAGGCTCGCATTGGCGAAGGAATTTCAGAGTAAATTCTACTTGTTAGCAGCTTCTACTATACCATTTCTGTTCCATAAATGGAGTGGAAGAAAGCGAAGCCAGAAATATGAATAGAACCTGCTTTATGCCAGTTTGTGTGATCCGATCTATGCAAATCGGTGGTCAAAAGGTAGTATAGGCGTCAGGACGAAACGTGGATTGGTACTCACGATGGAGCATAAAACCTGAGAATCGTCTGCTGAACCAACACCAATAGTTCTACTAACAAATCTTATCTCCACCTCCATGTGGTGACCGCTGGGAGCTCTTTCTTGAGGAAAGCTGCAGACGAAGAAGGATGAAATCGAGTCTCCCGCGCCCAAAATCGGGACAAATTGTACCAACTGGTCCTCCAGGTTGTAGGTTTGGTAAGACAAACAACTCTACACGAAAAAGCCACAACAGGAGCCTCGGACTGGACGGATAACACAACGACGAACCCGGCAACGACAACGGAATATTGGTTTGCACATTTTCTCATGGAACGTGCGCTCCCTGTACAGAGATGAAGTTGATAAGCAGCTAGCCGATACCCTGTCCCAATATAGGGCTGACGTAACAGCGTTACAGGAGATGCGTTGGTCAGAGACCGGTTTCCTGGAGAAAAGTCGCTGCACCATATATTATAGCGGTCATCCAGTAAACCATGTGCTCGGACTAGGTTTCTGAATCAGCCAAAAAATGAAACCTGCTGTTATCGGCTTTGAAAACATAGGGGAACGGCCATGTACTGTGCTTCTGCGAGGCAAATTTAGAAACATAAGCCTCATTAACGTTCACGCCCCTAAAGAGGAGATTGCAGAGTCGGAGAAGGATACCTTCTACGAGGCAGTAGAACGAACCCTCGAAGCCTGTCCCAGATGGGATATCAAAATTATACTTGGGGATTTAAACACCCAAGTAGGGACGGACCCCG
The DNA here is from genome assembly GCF_905115235.1 of Hermetia illucens. Taxonomy (NCBI): domain Eukaryota; kingdom Metazoa; phylum Arthropoda; class Insecta; order Diptera; family Stratiomyidae; genus Hermetia; species Hermetia illucens. Next base: position 164,674,854 of record NC_051850.1, read on the forward strand.
TATTCAAGCAATACGTTGGATCCCATAGCTTACATCAAAATACAAATGATAACGGACTGCGGATTATTCACGAAGGGTCACACGGAATGGTTGTTGGAATTACCTGGTTTGGGCGGAAAGCGATCCACAAACAAACGTGGGCCTCTCCAGCCGAGACTAGCTTCAACCAAATTGACGACGTGTAAATCGAACGCCGCCATTTTTCAGTCTTGATGAATGTCTGAACATAACGGGGGGCGGGGAGTGGCAAAATAGACACGGATCACAATATCGTTGTCATGGTGCTCCGAACTTGAATAACGACACAACCCAAAATCACCTCTGACAATCTGGTGAGAGTTAACACTGAAGCCATCCACAACATAGCCCTCCGCAACACCTGTAAGAGGGAAATGGATGCCGCAACAACCGAAGTCAACAGAGATCCTGGAGACGAAGCATCAACAAATGATCTTCATAATCCTCTGAAGAATGTTATTATAAGTTCAGCCAGAAACACACTTGGTGTTAGCCGCAGATCGGATTTTCTCTCTGGGGTATGCGATGGAAAAACTGCTGGAATATGAACATCAGTTCCATCATCTTTTTATCGGTATCCTGACGAAGTTGATGAGACTGACTAGGCTGACAGTAACCAATTTGCGAGGCCAGGTAAAATCAGCAGGATCACTCTCAAAACCATTCAACATCCACAACGGTCTACGACAAAGGGATGTTCTATCATGCGTCCTTTTTAACCTGGCCCTCCAGAAAGTGATCCGCAATGACGATGTAAATGCGAAAGGCATCATCCTCTTCAAGTCCACTCAACTACTGGCCTATGCTGACTATATCGACATCATGGGAAGAACAACCCGAGATGTACAGTCTACCTTCAACCAGATCAAGCAGGCGGCGCGAAATCTTGGGCTGCACATTAATGAAGGCAAGATAAAGTGCATGGTGGCGACATCAACGCCAAAACCAAAAGAACGAGCAACATCAAATCGCACTGGTCAAACGAAAACAATAAAGATAGGAGAATACAACTTTGAGACTGTTGAAAATTTCTCCTATCTGTTTCACTCGAAACGTCTCACCATAGGGTTAAAGCTCTTACTGTACAGGACTATGATCTTGCCAGTCCTCATGTATTCCTCGGAGACTTGGGTTCTTAGCGAAAAAAACTGCGAACGCTTGGCCGCGTTCGAGAGAAGGATTCTCGGAAGAATTTTTGGCCCCTTACAAGAGGATGCCCGATTCCATAGCCTACATACCGACGAAATCTATTGGGGATACCACGGCCGTCAGGTTGTGGATAAAATCCGGTTCAGCAGGTTGTGGTGGGCGGGTCACTTAATCTGTATGGATGAAGATGATCCAGCCCGAAAAGTCTATAAGGGAATACCTATGGTAGAAAAAAAAGACAAGCCAGACCCTGCCTGAGATGGAGCGATGGCGAAGGTCAGGGCGTCAGACAGCTTTTAGGGATATCGAATTGATGGACCTCGGCGCAAAAGCGAAGTATCTGGAGTTTTTTATTAGGGCAGGCCTAGACCGGATTCCGGTTGTTGCGCCGTTGATGACGAATTACTTCGCTTCTTCACGGACCCACAAACATAGAAGCCCACCCTCCGTTTGCAGTCATAAGATCATGAAATCAAATAGCTTCTCTCCTCTTGGATGCCATTTGCTGCTGCCCCAATAAATATGTTGAGCATTCGCATTGCAACCTATTAAGAGTTCGAGACCACTTGATTCTGCAGACACCACCAGATCCCTAAGCTCTTGCGTCGGTGTGTGATACAAAGAATCATAGGGTAAATAAGCGGAGGCTACTATGATGTTTTTCCTCCGGTCATTTATCGGATATTGTACCATGACCGTAACTAAGTCCTGGGAACAGAACTGTCTCAGCAAGGTTGTCTCTAACCGTCTTGATATCAGGACGCAAACTCTCGGCTTTGTGGATCTTTCATCGTGGAAGGTCTTAGCCCCATGGTGCAAGTTGATTTCGACATAAACTTAGTCTAATGTATTGTGGAAAACTGTTAGAAGCGTATGCCGCAGTCCGCGTGGTTTCCCAACACCGTACTGCCAGATACTCGATTCCCACGTGTTTGGTTTCTCTGAGAAAAGCCGCACTTGGAGGTACCGCAGTTGCCATGTACTCATTCATCCTGCAGTGAATTCGTTTGTTTGCCACTTAGCACCTTGACTGGTTTGCGGTGTCCGGTTTGCATAGATTCGATCACTCGAACTGGCATCAGGTCAGTTTCGTTCACGTCTCTGACTTCCCATTCTTCCGCCTGTTCCGTATATAGAGTAGGAGAAGTTACTATTAAGTAGGATTCACTCTGTAGTCTCTTGACCAGTATGAAACTCCATACGAAGATATTTTCAGCACGCAGCTCCATTGTGGGGGAGTGCATCGAAGATGCTGCAATTTGTTCTATTTTATGTAAGTCGAAGACCATCATTGTCCTTCGCTCTCAAACTAGAGATGATGCTCCACACTTTCCTGATATGACTGAATTTCAGTCGATCTAGGAAAAAGTGTAGCACCATATGTTGACTTCCCCAAGTAAGTTCAGACTCTTTTGGTCCAGTTCGAATACGAAGTTGAAACTCTCCACGTTTGTAGATTTGTCCTTCTTTACCTGCCAGTGTCCAAAGTCCATGTCCGGATTCTGTTCACCCAACATGTGGATGATGCCCTCTGCCTTCTTTAGAAGACGCGGTAACTAACATCCGACATGTTCTATTCTGAGTAGCTCAGTATGAACTTGGGCCGACCGCCAGAACTCAAAGTCGGAGCCACTTTAAGGCAGCCCCGTCAGTGTAATCCAAATGGAGAAGGCCATTGCAAAAACCTTGATTGTTAAATTGTGGCTCCAGCTCCAGCATTTTTTCCACAGGCATTCCCGGAGGATGGTAAATTGTCCTTCTCACATTTTGCCATCCTTGGAGGAAACTCCCACGACAGCAGTCAGAACAGACGCTGCGGTTGCGCATAGGTCCTCTTTCTTCCCGCCTTCGTGTTCGTATTCCTCATTCCTAAGGTGCTCCGTCTTCCTTCGCAGTGCCCTCTTCTGCCGCGGGCTTGGGACCTTTCCAGATTGACGGTATCCGGGCCGCTTAAATTCATTTCCACATACCGGCGTTAAACCAGTAGCGTCCACGTCACCAGCTTCCCTTTTTTCCGCTCTGCCCGGTAAGGGTAAAGGAGAAAGTTCTGACAGGCAGGGTTCAGCCTATAGTCCCCCCTCCTTAATGGCCGAAGTTCCCTTCTGCAGAGCCTTCCTCTTCCGTTTGCGGGTGGATTTGGGCTGTAGTACCGTGGACGGGCCGGCTGTAGTCGGATTTCCAGTTTCTCCCAAGTTGAGAGTTACCGTACTTTCCTTTCTGGCTAACTTCGCCATAGGCACTAAATACAAGCTTTTGAGTCGGAAAGCATGCCTTCTACAGATTTATCTATAGAGGAGTATTGAATGTGGTGAGGCCTTCAAAATCCGTGCCTCGGCCGCGACATGGTCGCGGGTGGATTCGAAGTCTGTGACCTCTTACCACTTGGAGAGTTTAAATCCTTCGTTTCCATATTCATATTTTGGACACCCTTATTATAGTAGTCAACTACTACAGGCTCCCCCACCACGACGAGGTGGTGTCCGAGGGGGAGAAAAATTTGGGCTTAGTATGATACTATCATTCCACATGAACCCAAACCTTCTATTCTCTAAGTTTTCTCTGTTGAGTAAGTGGTCTTAAATTTTTGAAGGTAGTAAAGGACATCGTCAAAATAACGAGAAAACAGCTTCCTACATCTGCCAGGTAATTCGATTGCTACAAAATTCAATATTTCAGCAATTTATCCGAGCTTTTGCTGGAATTCATATTTTATAAGTTTCGGAATTGGCTATAAAAAAGCTGCCACGCCCTTCCTATTTGATAGACTAAACTTTTGGTTTATATCTAGTTGCTGGTTCCAACTACTGACTATTCTCGATTTTGCCTGAAAGTCGATACTATGTACTTATAAATTTCAACATGTAACATGTATCTTAATAAGTAACTTGTATAATCCCTTGAAAAGTAAACCAACCCCCTAACTTGCAATAAGTCCAACTTCCCCCATAATCAAGCATCCTTGTAGCCCAATTATTTCTTTGGAAACAAACTCTCCGCAGAACAGATTAAGCCTGTGGAAACGTTAATAACCCTCAAGGGTGTGCGTCTGCTAGAAATCCTACGAAATCACCCCTTTCATCTATTACACATTACAATTGATTAGTTATTATCGAATTTCCCTCAATTTGTGTCACTCACTCGAAACCCCAGTCAGTCACTTTACAAAATAAATAAATTTGATATCTTGGACAAATGAAAGGTCAGTAATTGGACTCCGACACCGGCTGTCTCGGTCCGTCGGTGTGGGAGCAGCTCGCAGTCTGGGGCCAAGAAATGTGAGAAGCGGAGCAGAATTAGGAGCAGGTCCTTGGCATCCAGCATTGGTAAATGATCAAGTCCAATCGATATTCGACGCTAACAGAAGTTGACAAGAAACAAATTGCCAACGTAATTGAGTGTAACATGAGGCCGTTCCAGAATCGCTCCCATACATGATGTCCTGTGATGACTGAACGCCGGTTATCTCAGACTTTGCACTACAAACGATACTGACGCCATGGAAAGCGGGGGTGGGATTGGAGCATCCGGCGTTGGTGGAGCTTCCTTGAGGTTTTATTGATTACGTCGGTGACTTAGACTTAAGTTTACAATGTAATTTGCTGAACATGTGTCAGGGAAATTGCAAACGTGAGCACAGCTGAGCGGCCGAACGGAAGGAAGGCACGGGCTCAGGTGGATGCTGAGAGGTCGTTTACACCGGAGGATGTTCATTAATTGAATAACATCATTACATGTTCAGTTGTACACGTAATCAGGTTGACATTCGATGAGTGTGCAGAAACCACGTAATGTAGAGGTCCCGAGCAGATGGGTATCAGTGGTTAGCCTTATGCTAAGGAGTTGTCCCGCTCCATCAGCCACCTTCGGCAAAACGAAATGGGGAGCCCGAAACTTTTCGCTTAAGAACACAGAAGTTGTTACTTCAGAATTCAATTTGTCCATAATTGGTGCCGTGACACGACTGCCGAGCATGGAAGCATAGGTGAGCTCACGAACCTAAAATTAAGAACAAATTTTCCCCTTGAATAAATTTTGCACTTAAACTTTCTTCATCCTTAAACCAACACCACCGCATGTCCTTAGGGTGGCATCTGGTGGACTTCCTGTGGATCCCCCATCCTGGTCTATGCGCTTATACCCATCCTGCACGTCGGGAACTCATTGTTTGCAGATACACGAGCAAAGTATTCCTAGCTATAAACTAAACAAAAACCTTCACGAGAATAATGACGATACGATGGGAGTTAAAAATGACTGCCAGGCGATAAGAGGGGTGGAATAATTTCAAAAGTTTCCGCCACATTTTTTCGCTCCTTACGATATGTTTCCAGATTTCCTCTTGCAAAATATCTCTTCCTTCTTCCGCTAACAGTTTTCTTTTGTGTGTTGAGAGGGAATATTCAATCAATTCTATTTTTTTCAGAATTTATATACTGCAGGGTTCGAATCCATTACTATCCTGTTTGATATAAAATGGAAATGAGGTCGTTGGATCCGTGACTCATAATTTTTCTTCTCATTTTTTACAGAAAAAAAAAGGAAAACAGAGGGAAATTGCTCTACCTAGCCATCGCTCCATGGCAATTCTTCGTATTCGGCATTTTCACGAAAAACCAACTTTCGCCAAGAGTCAAATTATTCTGTTACAAGTAGACGATTCCGACAGATAATATCAATTCGTTGGGGGAGTAATGGATGGAATGTTATCGATCCACCATGAACTTGGGCTATCGATTCTCTCCGTATTTATTTAATCTGAGCAATAGAAATGATACGAATCGAAAATTCCAATGGGTTGTGATTGGATGGGTGTCCGTCACTGTAAAATGGGTGGGAAGAAATGGCAAACAGAATTTTTTTTGCCGACACTTTTGAATCGATTTAATGATGTTATCTTCGCTATAATGTTGTGCTATTAACCTTACTTGGAGAAAGTTATATTTCAAACCATGTTATTTTGGCGAGGAGCATTCTGAGTTGAATTGGAAAATGTGAAAATGTTCTGTTGTTCTCTGAATGCTTTTGAAATATCTCAAGAAGGGTAGATGGATATTCTGGCACTGCCCTCTGACCTACAGCAGAAAAGGCTGCCTCAGATTAGATATTCCAAGGATTGAATGAATATATCCGTACTAAGAACATCTATTTAAACCCGGCGAAAGGTCAAAGCAACAGCTTCAATAAATTGAATGGCAGAAAAACATCTAGATATCTCAAGGAATAGATGAAACCGACACTTGGCTATAAATAATTGATGCAGATATCTCCAAAACGCCAATAAACCAGTACCTAACCCAATGCGTCTCATGTCAAAAACTAGCAACTGACATACTTCAAAAACTGAAAGCGCATTGCCTACGGAAGATGTTAAATTCCTTTTCCTCCTTATACCCGTTCGAGACTCAAATCGCGTGTAGGTCGTGCATACAACATTGAGCGCTGTCGTCCGTTAACTCCAAACTTACATCATTTTTGACGGTTTGCTCTTATTGGGTTAAGGTTGCTTAATTTGTCAGGTCTTCATACGATCTTTCCGGGCTACCCCCTGGAAACTATCTGCGGTCGGGCTAAGGGTATCTAAGGTTGGGCTGGGAGTAGATTCATCTAAATGACGAGGATTTGTTTGCATACTGGCCATGTGTTCGGGGCATTCAGGAAGAACTGAAGCAAAAGCCCGGAGATCGTTCTCCTTGCACTGGAAAAGGTTCTAACCGATTCGAAGCCGTGGTAGAACAGCACACGCCGAGGTTGCGTGGCCAATTTGAAGATTGGTATCTAGTGTATTTATACTGAATACTTTGGGCACCTTCAGTTTCAAGTAAGATGCCTACTTTGCTGGTCGGGCTAGCCAGGATGGAATTTTTGCCGGGTTACTCTTAGGACCAGGACACGGACTCAACCAACAAAAATAAAAAATGGAAGAAAAAGTAAGAAAATGTGGTAATGCCATGCGCATGATCCTAGGACGAGTTGGTGGCATCTAGCCAGTAAACAGTAAGCATCGAGGGTAGTACAGTCGGCGCCAGTCGTAGCACCGCTATGCTAAAACTCGGCAGGCAAAATAGTGGTTTGCACCTTACTACCATCATCGAAATGGGTATAGCAAGTATAGCACAACAGTTAAACAGTGCCAACCAGCCAACGACGCACCAATTGCGACATTTTCAGGGACGTGGCTAGGAGCCACTTTCGTGTGGCCCTGGCGGATAGTAGTTTCACTAGCGGCAAACTGGCCCAGGAGATGTGAACCAGCGTTAAGGCTTGGTTGCTGGAAATGGTTACCGTCCATCTCCTGGACGGTAAAGGGGGACAGAGGGGATTCATTCCCCGCTTTGATTTCTCCCATGTTATCCGTGGGTTCCATGTTGAGAGCGGCACGTAAAGCTGAAGATAATATAATACAACGAGATTCCCAGGAGAACAGTTGCTCGCATCTCATCATCATCAACGGCGCAACAATCGGTATCCGGTCTAGGCCTGCCTTAGTAAGTAACTCCAGACACTCCGCAGCATTTGTCCGTCTTCAGGTGGCGGGACCTCCAACTCGCCGATATTATGGTTGTTGAGCAGTTCGTCAAAATACTCAATCTACCGCTCCAGTATGTCCATTCTGTTGGAAATCAGATTTCCCTCTTTGTCTCGGCAGGGTGAGCATCGAGGTGTATAAGGCTTCATCTTGCTGACTTGTTGGAAAAAATTGCGCGCCTGGTGCGGTTGTTTTCTGCACTTTCCGAATTCACAGATTTGCTGTTTCTCCCAGGCTTCTTTTTTCCGTCCGTTCTTTGAGAATGCAACATTACTTGATATGCAGCATTCCTCCGTTCCGTTGCTCGCTAACATTAAATGTCAAACCAGCCATTCCGACTTTTCATGCGACTGGGGCCAAGTATGTTTGTTTCCATATCAAAGATAATGCTCTTCAGGTTATTTGTTGATGTTTCATCTCCAGGATCTCTGTCAGCTGCGGTTATTGTGGCATCCATTTCCCCCTCATAGGTGTTACGGAGGGCTGTGTTGTGGATGGCTTCAGTATTCACTCTCGCCTGATTCTCAGAGGGGATTGTAGGTGGTGTTGTAATTCGAGCTCGGGACATCATGGCAATGAGATAATGATCTCAGTCTACATTTTCGCCCAATATGTTCTGACATTCATCAAGGCTGAGAGGTGGCGGCATTCGATCAGCAAGTGATCAATTTGGTTGGCAGTGATTCCATCTGGGCAGTCGCACGTATGTTTGCGGACCACTTTCCGTGCAAACCAGGTACTTCCAACAACCATTTCATCCGATACTGCTAATTGAATAATCCTCAGTCCGTTATTATTGGTATCCCTATGTGAGCTATGGGAGCGGGCGTAACGCCTGAATACGGAATTCGTACCTACTTGACTCTTGAAATATCAAGTATGATTTTGATGTCATATTTGGGACAGGCTTCAAGGGGCTCCATGGTACGAATCCACTTTTCACCCTAGGGCCTGTACTGCCCTTTGCTCGCATCTGGTCGCCTAAGATTCGCATGGAGAGGGACAATTTCTTTCAATCCTAGCGCCTCCAAAACCTCAGGATCCCCATGGACGACTAAGTGGTTATCAACGAGAGGAAACCTTAGGTGAACAGTCGACCTGTTCTGCACTGAATGAAGAGGGCATGGAAGCATTGGAAAAAGCAGACTATACAATGCATTTCGTAGTCAGGAAACTAAAGGTTAAAGTTTTTCACTCAGTAAAATCGGATGATAACTGGATCTAGTTGACGCCATCAATAAGCTGACCGTGAAGACTGAGGAACCCCATAGGCAAGCAGATCTTGCTGAGGCCAACGTAGATATATCTGGAGCACTCGAAGTACCCATTATCAATCTGCTGATCTTCCCCTTTTCATCATCATCAACGGCGAAACAACCGGTATTCGGTCTTTTCTTCCCCTTTTGGATGACATAAATATTGCATTAATACAAGAAGCCTGGATCGGAGAAGGCCAAGCACTAAAGGGTTCCAAAGCAAATATTACAATAACTTCCATAGCGTCACCACAGCATACTGTGCTCTGCGGTTTAAAACTTAAGAATACACTTAAAGTCTTTTCTCCTTTTCGTAAAGCAAACTGCAAATTCAGTATCTTTGCTATTACCAAAACGTGAACAACACCTCGGATAGGGATCAGTCCCTCCCCCTCACCGCTACCATCTTTGGCTATCAAAAACGGACTTTGATTGGTTTCTGGAATGTGCACACCCTCCTCGATAATGGTAAGGAAGGTCCTCAGAATGTTCGCTCCAACTTGAGTGGCAATTCCGACGATATAAACTGGACATTCTGGGCCTAAGCGAAGTAAGATGATGGGACTCAACAGTAACAGGGATTCCCAATGATTTAGTATCGCCGTCGTTAATGTTTTTGCCAAACTATTAAATTTGATAGTGAAGGTCCCTACCAATAATTTCATTAATAATAATAATCGTTGGCACAACAATCCATGTTGGGTCAGGGCCTTGAAGTGTGATAGAGCACTTCATTCAAGACCGTAACGGTACACTAGGAGGCAATGTGGTCAGCATTGCGCTCGCCCGAGATTATTTGACTCAGATACTCATTCACAGCTGAGTCGACTGGTATCCGACGTTAAATCACGATACAAATTCCACTGCCACCAGTGAGATTTGAATCGCGACCTTCCGTATGACAGCCTTGCGCTCTAACCACTCAGCTATCCGGACATTTCATTGTTGAATACAAAGTCCTGCCGGCTGTTACTGTTACACTAAATCACGTCTGCTTGCATTAATAATATTCTATTGTACATCTCGATAGCTAAAGGGGCTGTGGTGCTGGATGTGAAGGATGCCTGTGAGAGGGTGAATCCTGCGACTCTGTGGGACATAATGTCACGTTTCCGTTTTCCTGGAGGATCAACGATAATGTCCAATCGAGGTCTTCAACTAGGGCTGGACAGCGTTCAAGTTGGCAACGGCATCCCCTAAGGACGCGTTTTAAATGCAATATTGTTCAACCTCTATACAACATCCTTCCATAATAAATGTTCTGATAATATTGAAATTTCCCAATATGGAGATGGTTTCCTTATTTTGGTAACCGGTGACAATTGCAGTTCCACCTCCAAATAATGCCTGCAAAGGCAAGTTAATCTCATTGTTGATGAATCCCGTAGATTGGGCCCACCAATCAATACAATCAAATCCCAATCTATATCCTTTGAGCGAAGCGGGGTCACATCTCTGCTCATTAGAGGTAATAATCACATGCTTGCCCATGTCGAGTTCATCAGCTTCTTAGGCAGGGAAATAACGAGGACGGTCAGAGATCATTTGGACTCTATAATCCCTAAAACCTTAAAGGCCGGCAGGCTGATTAATTTTGCAACTGGCTTCTCTTATGGCGTCACACCCCAGCAGGGCATCAATCTCTATAGATCGATGGTAAAGTCTATCTTAGAGTATGCAGTTACATCCACTATGAATCCGCACAGATACTTTGAAAACCAGCTTAATTCTATGTCTACTTGTATTCTGAGAAGATGCCACCTCTTGCACCATATTTTTGTTTTTTTTTTTGCATTTCAAAAGGCCCCTTTGGCAGCCAAAGCCCTTCTCAAGCTAAAAACAAGTCGGAATACCGGAAGCTCGCGCTTCGGGTATAAAGGTTTTGTGTTCATCTTATGTAAGAGACGCACATTTCTCTGTCCGTATATAGCTACAAATCCAACATAATCCTTCATATTTTTCCAAACTACGAGACATACGTACATATTAGAGCCATAGATATCACGCTCACCCTAAACAAACAAACTGCCTATTACCTGCTGTACACATATATGCACGTATCTAAATTTATCGTACCCATAATTCCGATTTACGTCTTATATCTATCTGAATTAGGCACTACCCGCAAAGTTCATTAGCACGCATATATTATCATATATACCTACATACACACATGTCTGGTTGACAAATAACTAAAAAACTAAAACAAAATAATTGTCTGCGACCCAATTCATAAGAATTCATTTCGTTGTGGTATTGACGAATTGATATGTGATGATGACGTCATGCGGGTTGTAGAGTGCACGAAATTCACAAAAAATTGTAAAGTTTCACCCCCAATAACTTTGTTAATAATAGTTGGATTTTCTTCAAACTTGACCAAACTGTGCATTATATTCTTCATTACACTCATGCCAAATTTTGTATTTCTGGGATGAACATAAGGGGGGGTGCCGGGTAAATTTCTAAAATGTGGAAATATACTATTATTAACTTTATTTGTGCAGATATCGGAACCGGATATATTTTGAGGCCTAGATTTCGTAGAGTTGCACCACTGTGATTTTTTCCAGATTTTTCGGTTGGAGAGGTTCTGAGAACGAGACCTGTTACACTTTTTGGGGGTCATATTTTGAGCGCTCACTCCTCCATGTTTCACCCAATATCAAATATTGCATCAGTTTCAAAAAGTACTAATTGAGACCTTTCATTTGATACCCCACATGGCTACATTCTGTGAAAAAAAAATTTGCACCCTCCATTCACATGTATGGGGAGCCCCCTCTTAAGCTTAACACAAGATGGCGCCACTTACTGCATGTAAAGGGATCACCAGATTACATACTCTCACCAATTTTCGTGACAATCGGTCCAGCCGTTTCCGAATAAATCGGGTGTGACAGACAGACAGACAGACAGACAGACAGACAGACAGACAGACAGACAGACGGACCTCGACCGCAGTGCCTCGGTGGTGGACAACTTGGCCACCTTGGCATATAATGTTACAAGTAATTTGGATCTGGAGAAGGAAGTGTTCAAGCGAAGTACGACCTTACCGAGAACACCAGTAGCAAGAACAACCAAGGATGAACTGAAGATGGATCGTTGGACGACAAAAACTGTAACAACACCCACCGCATATGTTCAAGATGCGCGACAGCAAGAGGTGCTCCAGGAACAAGATAAGGATCCATTCAAAAGAAGCTCATCAACTTTGAGATCTCCACCAATGCCAAAGACGATGAAGGACAAAGTACAGGCAAGGTCAACAAACGCCAAAAGTGAAGGACCGTGTAAAAGGGGTAACCCTGCCGGGACTCATAGGGAACAGAGTCCTGATCTGGAGGAATTACCCTTCACCCAGCTTGGGGCAAAAATAGTTGAGCTGTCCGAGTTTATCAAGGACAAGCACAACGTGCACCAAGCCATAAAGAATATGGTGAGGGCTATTAGAGTGCTCTACAATAGATCACAGGAGGAAAAGAATAATAAGGACACGCCGAACCCCGCTGTGCCAACAGTATCACAAGCGACCCAAGTGACGCCTAACCGTACTACCATCCAATTCCAGCGAAATAAGCGAGTACGTGAAAAAGAGGGGGATCCTGTAAATAATCAGCAGGCGCCTAAGAGGAAAAAAGGAGGACAGGACATCCTGAAAACCAACACCAACAGGCCAGAAGGAGGAAACCGTACAGCGAATCTAGGAAACTCGACCAGCGTTGCGAAGCCCAAGACCAGCGAAAACGATGGATGGACTAAAGTTACCAACAAAAAAGCGGAACGAAAAGCAAAAGTGCGAACTCGTCCAGATGTAATTGTTATCTCCAGTAAGGGCAATTTGTCCTACGCGGAGATACTCAAAAAGGTCAAAGCGGATCCCGACCTGAAAGATCTGAGCGGAAATGTAAACCGAATCCGAAGAACCCAGAAAGGGGATCTCATGTTCGAGCTGAAAAGATCCAGCGTGGGCAAAACTGATGACTTTCGCACTCAAGTGAAAAACTCACTTGGGGAGAATGCCGCAGTGCGTGCCCAAAAACATGAGATCTATATTCAGTGCAAGGATCTCGATGAGGTAACATCGAAAGAAGAAATTTGTATTGCTCTGAAGGAGCAATTCAAGTTGAAAGAACTCACCGAGGAGTCAGTTGTGGGCTTGCGAAAAGCCTATGGTGGTACTCAAACGGCCACAATACGAGTACCAGCGGAGGCGGCACAGATGTTGTTGGCTGCCGGAAGGGTTCGGATTGGATGGGTTGTTTGCCGTTTAAGGGAACAAATTTCACTGAAGAGGTGCTTTAAATGCCTTATATTTGGGCACTTCGCGAAGGCATGCACCAGCAGCATTGATCGATCCGATCGATGCAGAAGGTGTGGGGAGAAAGGTCATATTGCCAGAGAGTGCAATAGGGACCCCAAATGCCTATTGTGCGAGGTAAAAGAGGGACAAGATAACCGGCATATTGCCGGAAGTGGTAAATGTCCGGAATTTAGGAAGGCGCTCACTGCAATGAGAAAATGAGGTTTATCCAAATAAACCTCAATCATTGCAGGGTCGCTCAGGATTTACTTGAGCAGGCCACGTTTGAATCTGAGATGGAAATCGCCATCATAAGCGAACCGTATAGACACCGTCACGGTGGCATATGGGTCAAAGATTCGACTGGGGGAGCGGCGATATGGGCTTGCGGTCGACAGGCCATACAATGTACTGCAAGTCAAGCAGGCAGTGGCTTCGTGTGGGCGAAAATAAGCGGTGTATATGTATACAGCTGCTACGCCCCGCCAAGTTTGACACTGTCTGAATTCGAGCAAATGCTTGATAATCTTGTTCTCGACGCGAGGGGACGTAGTCCAAAGGTGATTGCTGGTGATTTCAATGCTTGGGCCCTAGAGTGGGGTAGTAGGGAATCAAATGCTAGGGGGCGCAGTTTATTAGAAGCTTTTGCGCAGATGGACATAGTTCTGGCCAACGAAGGTGCTGTAAACACCTTCCAGAAAGGGGGGTCAGGCTCGGTTGTAGACCTGACCTTTGTCAGCCCTTCGCTGGCGCGTGGTATGTCCTGGTGCGTCAGTGAACGCTACACCCACAGCGATCACCAGGCAATCTTCTTTGAGACATGTGTCGAGCCGCAGGCCAAAGAGCTATCATGCCCGAAACCGAGAAAGATTTCAGGCTGGTCCGCAAAATCTTTGGATGAGGAGACCTTCATAGAGGTGTGGTTAGATCAGCCTGATAAAGCAGGCACCTCTACGGAAAGAGCCGTCCATCTGGCTCAATGCATTGCCAAAGCGTGTGACGCGTCCATGCCTAGAAGGTGTTCATTCCCCAGTAGAAGACCAAACTACTGGTGGAATGATGAACTGACCGGCCTTCGATCAGCCTGCCACCGAGCCAGAAGAGTGGCTCAGAGGGCGGTAGGTAGAGTCGAACAGGGACAAAAGGAGCGCGCCTATAAGGCAGCCCGCAAAATCCTCAAGCTCGCCATCCAGCGAAGCAAGAGGGAGTGCTTTAAGGAGCTCTGCTCAGAAGCGAACATAAACCCGTGGGGGAATGCCTACAGAATCGTGATGGGACGATTCAGAGGCCGTTCATCTCCGCAGATCACGTGCCCCACCCTCTTGCTAAAAATCATCCAGGGGTTATTCCCCCAGCAAGAGGAGAGCACCGACACATTCCAACCACCTCTGAATGTGGCGGCAATTCCGCCAGTCACCAGAGACGAACTGTTGGATATCTGCGGTAGAATAGGAGACAACAAAGCGCCGGGCCTGGACGGAGTACCGAATAAGGCTCTTAAGCTTGCCGTGAAATCCAGACCGGACATGTTCGCTGAGTTGTTCGAAGCGTGCATGTCCGAGGGGATATTTCCAATGGCATGGAAGCGGCAGAAGTTGGTACTTCTGCCTAAACCAGGTAAACCTCCAGGTGAACCGTCGTCATATCGACCCATATGTCTCCTGGACACGGTGGGGAAAATGCTAGAGCGGGTAATCTACAATAGATTACTCCCGGTTGTTGAGAGCCAAGGCGGCCTTTCGGATCGGCAGTATGGGTTCCGTAAAGCCAGATCAACCATTGATGCCATCAAATTGGTTACTGGCTTGGCCGAAGATGCAATTCACGGAAAGGGTAGTACCAGCAAATATTGCGTGGTAGTAACCCTGGATGTGAAAAATGCATTCAATTCGGCCAATTGGAATCTAATACGGAAATCTTTAGCGAAGGTTGGTATTCCCGCCTATCTCGCTGCTATCGTCGATAGTTATTTAACTGAAAGGAGGCTCTGGTATGACACCGATGACGGACCCCAGGAGTACGTTGTTTCCGCGGGTGTCCCGCAGGGCTCCGTATTGGGCCCACTACTGTGGAACATCATGTACAACGATGTATTTAATCTTCCCCTTCCGGGCGAAGCCACAGTGGTGGGTTACGCTGACGACATAGCGCTGGTTGTTGTCGCAAAGCATCTTGAAGATGCTGAGTTATACTCAAGCGAGGCAATCGGTGCTGTTAAAAGTTGGCTAAAGAGCTCTGGTCTGCCGCTTGCGGAGGAAAAAACGGAAGCGGTCCTCATCACTAAGCGCCGGAAGAGAGATTACGCCTGTATTAGAATCGGGAATCATATCGTCACTTCCAAGCCGACCATCAAATACTTGGGGGTGGTGATAGACAGGAAGCTTAGCTATAAGCAACATGTGCGGTATGTTTGCGACAAATCATCCACTGCAAGTATGGCCCTGGCAAGGATGATGCCGAACATTGGAGGGCCACGGCATACCTCTAGGTTGCTTATAGCCAGGGTGGTGACCTCGATCATGCTCTATGCAACCCCAGTTTGGAGGGAGGCGTTGTGGATGTCAGGGAACGCTACCAAGCTGAGTTCAGTCTACAGGAGGACAGCCCTGAGGGTATGCTCTGCCTTCAGGACTGTCTCAGATGATGCAGCATTCGCCATCTCTGGAATGATGCCGATTGACATCTTGGCAGATGAGATGGCGAACATATACAATGCAAAGCCAACCTCATCGCGGACGAGGAAGACTGAAAGGGAGAGATCCATAAATAGATGGCAAGAGCGGTGGGAACGCTCGGGAAAGGGCCGGTGGACGCACAGGCTCATTCCTGCCATCAAGGAGTGGTTGGAGAGACGACACGGTGAGATTAATTATAATCTCACCCAGTTTCTCACGGGGCACGGAGGATATCTCCAATACCTTCACAGGTTTAAATTGGAGACCTCACCCGATTGTCCAAATTGCAATGGAGTCCCAGAGGACCCAGAGCATGTATTCTTCCACTGTCCGAGATTTGTGGAAGAAAGGAGGAATCTAGAGGAGACTCTAGGGGAGGTGCTGGTACCAGAAAATCTGGTGCCGAAAATGCTAGCACATCAAGAGAATTGGGATGCGGTAAACTCTATGATCACATCTATCCAAAATAAACTGCGAAAAGCAGAGGAGAGGAGAAAAACGCGGTCACGTGCGCCGCGTATAGAAGGAAGGTGACAAAGCTAGAGTGAGCTGACTCCGCCCCGTGATGTAATACCTTATGGTGGTTCCGCGGGGCAGGGAGGGAGTCGGGGGTGGTTTTAGTGGGTAAAAATCCCACACGCTGGTGTGTCCAGACCAGTGTCTTTTTGAAGATTTCCACCTCAACAAAAAAAAAAAAAAAAAAAGACAGACAGACGGACAGACGGACAGACAGACACCGTCACCATTCTAATAAGGTTTTGTTTCACACAAAACCTTAAAAAGGAATTCTAAAATCTATAATTTGGTGATACAAAACCCGGATGCTGGCAATGGTCTGTCTTCGATCTATAGGAGCCTGTTTGACACTGTAGTTCCCAATGAAGTTCCCGTGATTTGAAATAAGGTTCAGGGCATCTTTTCCTATGATTTTGGAGGAACCTGTAGCTGGGCCCACGTGGTGAGTGCTTGTGGTAGGTTAAATCTAGAGGTTGTTTGGATCTGCCGTCAGGCGCAATAGCCTGTGCGGTGGTTGGTCCGAACAGGACCCAGATCTCACGTTTTTCCTTGAATATCAGTTCAGTTTTATCGGTGGAACTTTTTGCAGTTCTTCAGGCTATCAAGGTGGCTCTCAGGATGGGTGAGGAGAAGGTTGCTTTCATTACAAACTCTCTCCAGTCTTGAAAATTACTCAATCAACCTTTGCGTTCGCATTGCCTAATGGGCCAAATACAGGCTCTGGCTTCGGACCCCTGTTTCAAGTCACTGAAAATTCTCTGGTGCCCGGCTCATACGGGGCATCCGCTAAATAAATTTGCGAATATAGAGGTCCATAAGTTCCTGGGTTTGCATCCCATGAGATTGGTCAAGCCCTCCCCTGCTGATATTCTGAAGGCCATTCAGGAACACTCATACAAGAAGTGGGAGGAGGACTTTTTGGCAACGTCGCCGGCGAAAAGACATCTTTTCGCCAAGATCCATCCGACTTTATTTATAATTAAACCGGAGACTTCGCGTGTAGTTACAGCTTCCGAGGAAAAATTACTGAATCGTCTTCAAACCAGTCACACATACAATAAAGTCTTTCTTAAGAAGTTTGGAAAAATAGTTTCGGACAAATGTAACACCAAAAGTTAGGGAAACTAATGAGCACATAATCGTTTGGTGTAAGGAGTATACCAGGGTTCGGTTAAAGTGTCGATGGTATAAAAAATTGTTTGGCTGCCAATAAATACTGTTGAGGAGGGATCTTTGCATGATTGATGACCTTTTATATTTTTTAAGGATTTTATTTATTTTGTCTTTTGTTTCGCGATGTGGCATTTTCAGGCACCACCGTCGTTGGTCCTTGGCATTGATATATTCTGACAACATAGACTAAATGCCCGCCATCAGCTCTGTTGGTGTACTTTATGAGTAGTATCAGGTCCTGTTTAGACTGTTAGCCTGCCGGGTCCCAGGGGACAAACAAAACGAAACAACAAAAACACAACCATCTTGTAAAGGAATGCTGATTGCTTGGTTTATTCCTTCTTTCCTTGCTGCGTGGCTTCGTAAATTCAAGCAGACAATAGGCAGCGGTATCAACATTAGTGAAGTTCCTCCTGAATGGGTCAGGTGTGAACGAATGCTGCACTGAATTTCTGCTATCTACTCTACTGCACTATTCACAATTGGTTGCTACTTTAACTCTTTAGTGGGCCTGAATGCTGAAACAGGCGAAAGGATGTGGTTGATCAGCGACTCACTCCTCACAACCGACGGCTCTGGGCTTCCAAAGTTCTAAGTTTTCCATTGATATATTTAAGGAGCAATCATCCACAGAAAAAACTGGCTATTTGCCTCAAGTTGAGTTTGGGACTCGCAGTCAAGAAGCATAATCTTAGCAACTGTCAACTGCCACTTCCTGTACATGTACTTGAGAATATCTTTCCAGCCATCCTTTCCCACTTTTGAAGGGCTCATCTACCTCCTTTCCAAAGTAGTTCTTCCTGAACATTTTCAGAATTAGCTTGAACTTATTGTCTATCTCTTCGGTACTCTGAGATGGCAAAGAGACAGATAGGTCAGCAAGCCTGTCGACTAAATCGACACCAAGTGGCCAAGGCGGATCTTCACGTGATGGCACTGAGGAACGCTGTATTCGCTGGTCGTGATGCAGTAAGTGAATGGTCCTGATTTTGCAAATTCATTTGAAGTAGCTTCGACCACGAAGCCTCGCTAAAGGTTATCTGGTACCATTGGAACCGCGATAGCTCTCTCAACACAAATGCCTCTTGAGAACTCGTCCGGCATGTGTTCTTGGCTGGGTTTTTTGCGGTTGGCTTTCTAGTGGAAGTTTGATGGGCGTTTTGGTTAAACTGTGCTTCTTGGGGTTCAAGCATGGAGTCAAGCTGTCCAACTCGGTTGCCGTATCCTTTACTTTGGTAAAGGCTTGAAGTAGGTCTTGCTGAGCCTGTTCTTAGTATAAACGTTGGGTTTGTCAAAGAGACACTCTGATAATGGTCACAAAATCAATCCGTATTTCAGGGAGATCGTGAGGTTAGGCTAACCCTGCGGGTACTCATGTTAAATTACCAGGATTACCAGGAAGGGGGACTGAAGGCTGAATACTGAATACTGTCCGTGCGGTCGTCCATCTTTCTGTCTATTCTTTTAGTTGTACTTATTTAAGTTTTCCTGGTAGTTTAAGGCGCGTTACCTACACATCTCAGGAATGCAACAAAGTGGTGTCACCTTCATCTCACTAATTACAAAGTTACACAGGTCGCTGTATCGGTTAAGAAGGCTTTCTATAAGATAAAACCGCTAATTATCGCAATTTGGAAGCGGAGGCACTGCGTTATTGAATCATTTGTCATAATGAAATATTTTTCACTCTCATTTATACGGGAATTGCTTAGGAGCTACACAAAATATTTTCCAAATACCGCCTGGCGACTCCATCATTTCAGAGTTATCCTTTCATATTTGTCCTTGAATGGAGGAGACAGAATTCTGAAAGGGAGCTGCTCTCTGAAGTGAAACGCAACTTATGTGTGCTCCTACTGCTTGCAGACAATGTTTCAATAGCTGGATGGGGTCCAACTTAGGTTCATTAGTCCACGCAAAGTAGAGAAGAAGTCAAGGAAATAAATAAAAAGTTTGCATGCAGTTATTTGTATCAAATACACAGTTTCCTGGTCAAATTACATCTTCGGCACACATACAAAATAAACCGATTGGCTCGTGCCCAAATGTATTTTAAATCAAATTTAAATTCAACTTAATAAAGCCGTTTCGGCACCGATAAACCTGATATGTTGGAAGAAACTTTCAGATTTATAGATTTCGACTGGCTCTATTGGATGGGATGAGCGTAGGACGAACAGGATACAGAAGTAGTTTTTCTCTCCCAGAACCTACTTCGTGAATGCAATAAAACTGAAACTCGATTGAATGCACACGATAACTCCTACTAGCAATGTTTCACCCAATCCCAGTCGGCGTCCCAGTCCTGGATTTAGTCCGACTGCCTGCACTTTACAAATTTCTTTTCCGCCGCCCCTCCGCTTAATCCCGACCTGATCCATAAGAATTGCAACTGAATATTTGAAATAGTCTTTGAATTACAGTGGCTTTCGATTTACATACGATGCACCGTTGGCAGTGTATCCTGACGGGACCGAGAAATTTTCACTCTCATGTTGTCTGTTTTTCCCTCAATTCAACTTGCCCAAGTGAAACCGCATGAATGATCGAAACTATGCAAGTTGGTCCCGTACTTGACCTGTGGATTTAATGCCAGACATTCAGATATGATATCTAAAATCTGGGATTTCAATTTGTGCAACTTCATATGAATGTGTTATTGAAACGATTTTAACGCTGTTTGAAGTATCCAACAGTGATAAGAACGGATGCCCTGCAGTGAATGGGGCTGAAACCCCGGACGAACCGCACGAGTAGAACTTTTGTAAAGGGCGGGGGAATGTGTACGTTTGATTGAAATATCCAAACTATCCACACAGCCCAGCCGCAATTCCTTAGTTTGCTTATTACTAGCCTGAATCCATTTACTATGCATATAGAAAAGGTAATGGAGTTTCTGAGTTCTAAATTGTATTGCAACTTGCCCCTCTCTGAAAATGTTTCTAAATTTTCGGTTAAGGACTCCGCATTGGACCATCTGCATTTCTATTAGGCAGTTCGTTGTCTAGGCGCTGGCGATTTGGACTATTTAGGGATAAATTCTTATTAGGCCTCTCCCGAAAACACTGGTATCCGGGGGAAAGCCTTACCAATTCACCAATTATGTGAAACTCGATAAAAGTGAATGGTTGCAGATGGGACCCACAACAACGGACGACTCATTATGCCGCTTACTACCGCCAACCCCCTTATTAAAAATAGATCCTGCCAAATTGGTTTGGTCGGCCATGGAGTCAGGATTTTGGCTACTACCAAAGGCGATGTTCGAGAGGAGCTTTCTTCCTATTTTTAGACTCCGCACACATTCCGATATCTAACCATCCGCTCCGTGCTAAATCTTTCCGAAGCGCTGCAAGCACTGCAACCATTACCATGTCCTCCTTCCATCGTCGCCACCGGATCCTGTAACGCAACACGAGCACTTTTATCTCGAGCACGAATTCAGCAAATTGTAAAATATGAAAATTATCGGACGCGATTGATCTGTGGATGGATGCAGAAAACCGCAAAATGGCGAACGTGTGTCCATTCTGGTACATGGGTCGATGGCAATTCCGGATGCTGTTCACGTAATTGTAATGCAGTCAACCCGACAAAATGCTTTTCCAAACGAGTTGCTTGACGGCCTCACCGTCCGGAAATGGCCGTGCAAGACATGGCGGCCAAGCGACGCGGTCGAGGCTATAAACTGAAACGGAAACTCATGAACGGGGTTGAAGGAAGAATGGACTAAATCGATTTGGTGACATGCATGCTTCCGGAGTTGCAAATTCCAAACAAATGGGCAGCATGTTGAGGCTCTCTTTTTCCTGCCACGAAGGCAACTTAATTGCCACTAAATTGCCCGACACGAATCCCCTTTCCTGTTTGCACTCGCTCGTATGCAAATCGGTGATATAATCCCTTATCCAGGATGGAGGTAATTTGGGTTATTGTGTCCTGGTAACATGTTAGCAGCGGGCGGATTTTTTCACGCCGAGCCAGCTTCATACCGACTATTTTTACGGTTCACATAAATTCCAGCGCGGAACAATTACATTCCCCATTGTGAGCGCAGCAAACGTCCTTTTAATGGCGAGCGTATACAAGGGATTTACTGAAAATATTCCTATTTTCACCCGATTTCAAAGGGTGGAATGGCACACGCTGAAGAGGATTGGATTCGCCAGGAGCAAGGAGCCAATCTTGCTCTGACTTCTGAGCGGCAGGGTATGTCTGGTTGTTAGACAACCAGAGCCTTTTTGTGTATTTGCAATTACATAAAAAAGTCCAGACGTAAATGAATCAGTTCAGCGCTCATATGTATCAGTGCCAGGACAATGGAGTCTGAAATCCTGTGCTCCATTAGAAGTTAACTTAACAACCATCGGAATTTTTTTCAATTAGCAGAATATTCTGACCAGCCTGCACATACCACTGAAATACGCTCGCCAAACACACGTCCTTGTCATATGATATACTGCCACGAACCCTCGAATTGAATGTAATGTCGGTCTTAAACGGATTGTCACCATGAAGCACATGAGTGGCTCCGGCCTGTAATTAAGGAACGATCTGATCCAAGGCCGAAATTATAAATCCCAGTCGGAGAAGGATCAATACAGCAACACTCCTGTGTAGTATGCACATACGTTTCATATGGCATTGGAATTATTTACTTTCTCCTTAAGTCCACCACTTACGTCTTCACCTACCGCGTTGCCTTGCCCGCTCTTATCCCACGACTTAGACATTAGCAGGACTACATATGTGCAGGAAAGTAGACTTCCATATAAAAGGGAATTCTATCGCTGGATGTCTATTTGCGATGCTCTCAAGACCTTTTTATCGCTCCTAGTAGTCTTAGTCCCGTGAGGAGCTATTTTATGGCAGAAACCCTAAAGTAAATGCGACATTGTCAAGGAGGTTTTTGACTTTATATCCTTCTTTGTGTTTCTTTTTTTCGGTATCGGATCGAAAGGATTTTCATGCTCGACTTTCGATAATTTTTTTTTCCTTTTTTTTGCCTTACAAAAAGGAGATTTGCTATCTTCCCCGGAATTATAAAAAAAAACGGTTTGAAGCTGCCAGGACTAACCAGCATAAGAATTTCACACAGAGCTCTTTTCTTATGCAAATATTGAAAGGAAACGGAAATGTGAAGGACTTATCGTAAGTTTTACATAGGAGCGAACATTCCTCTCTTCTATGCACTTAGTAGTGCCTAAAGTATAATAAAACGTGTTGAAAAGGATATAGTTTTGCAGCAAAATGGGATATTTACCGTCAGTGTTAGGTTCTTTGCATTAAGGATTAAATACATATTTGTCTGTAGTTCACATAAGTTCGAGAAATATATTCTTGGAACTGAATAACGGATGTTAAATAGTTTTAACAAGACAGTTTGCTTTCTGCAGTCAAGGCATCTTTAAGTCAGTTTCTCCCCCTCGGACACCATCTTGTCTTGGTGGGGGAGCTTGTAGTCCAAATATGAATAGGGAAGTCATGCATTTTAACTCTCCAAGTGATAAGAAGTCATAGACTTCGAATCCACTCGGGAGTATGAGCAATCAAATCGCGGCCGAGGCGTTGATTTTGCAGGCCTCACCACATTCATGTCCTCCTACGAAGAAATTTGTAGAAGGCATCCTTTCCGACTCAATGGAAAACTTGGACTTAATGCCTAGAAAGGAAAGTACGACAACTTTTAACTTAGGAGAAACTGGAAATACGACTGCGGACCGTTCGTGGTACTACCGCCCATCTTTACCCGTAAACGGAAGAGAATGACTCGGCAGAAGGGAACTTCAGCCACTAAGAAGGGGGACTGAAGGCTGAACAATGCTTATCAGAACCTTCTCCTTCATCCTTACACAACAACATAAACCTGGGAAGGCTCCAAGCCGGCGGCAGAAGAAAGTACTGCGAACGAAGGTGAAGCATCTTAGGAATGAGGACAAGGATATGGCTCCACCACTAGGTGCGATAGGGATGCAGAATCTTTGGTAGAAAGTGGGGATAAACTGGTAATTCCAATGAGACCCACAGTAGATGTAACATACTCCTCTGTCAGCGGTATTGCGCGCAAGAAGAGTAACCCCAATATATCTGTGGTGGGCAGCGCTTTATTGTACACTCCACAAGGGAATAAACCCGCACGTCTCGCTAAGGGAAATTCCTGGAACCTGGAACGAAGCCAAGATTTAACAATCTATGTAAGTTTTCCCAATCAGCTTCTCCATTTGGAGGCTGCCTTAAAGTGGCTTCATCAAGTAATCTCGTCTTGAGTTCTGGCAGTCGGCCCAAATTTACTATTGTGAACTCTGAACGGCGCAGGGCCGAACAGGGTGAACAGAACCCGGGCATGGATTTTGGCCACTGGAGGCTCAAGTTCATGAATGCCAGGAAGGACAAATCTACAAACGTCGAGGGTTTCAACACGGTATCCGAACTGGAAAAGAATCAGAATGTGTTCAGGGACAGGCACCATATGGTGCTCTACTTTTTCCTAGAGAAATTGCAATTCAATCATATAAGAAAACTGTAGAGCATCATTTCCATTTTAAGAGCAAAGAATAATGATGGTTTTTGACTCACACAAAATAGAGCAAATTGTAACATCTTCGGTGCACCCCCCACAATGAAGCTGCGCGCAGAGGATACCTTTGTATAGAGTTTCATACTGGTCAAGGGACTACAGAGTGGATCCTACTTGATATTAACTTCTCCTACTCCACATACGGAGCAGGCGGAAGAAACGGAAACCAGAGGCATGAATGAAACTGACTTGATGTCACTTTAAGTGATCAGATCAATAGAAACAGGCAACCGCAACTGCCGATCTCGGCATACGCTTCTAACAGTTTTCCATTACATATTAGACAAAGTTTATGGCGAAAAATATAAAGATGCGTCAAATAAACCAGCAGCAGGCCAAAGCCTCTTCCTATCTGCTGGCAGCAAGGCTGACAAAGCTGCAGGAGTGCCCTTACATTTTTCTGGCGCAAGAGCCATAGAACCTGTGGAATTGTGTCAGTAACGGGGACTAGGATTTTTTACGATGAAAGATCCATAAGACCGAGAGTTTGTGTCCTGATGTCAAGACGGTTAGAGGTAACCATGCTGAGAAAGTTCTGTTCCCACGACTTAGTTACGGTCACCGTATAATACCAGATAAATGACGATAGGGAAAACATCACAGTTGCCTCAGCTTATTTTCCCTATGATTCTTGGGGTTCTCCACCCCTAGACTGGTGGATGTTGGACAAAGTTTCACTGTCAGATCATCGATACTTAGAATTCAATCTGACCGTAATAGAAAGACAGAACCATACGAAAACGGATTGGACAAACTTCAATGAACTTCCTGGCAATAAAGAGCAGTTCCCAAGGATTTCTTTGGTGCTTAAAGATAAATTGAATACTCTTAATTGCATACTTTAAGAGTGCTACGAAGAAGCTTGTCCTATTTTCCGAGGCTAAAGCGGTGAAACTGTTCTTTCGTGGAACCGTGAACTGTCAAAACTCAGGGAATCAACCAGGCGACTTCTAAACCGTGCTTGTAAAAGTTAAAAGTTAAACTTCCGGAACTCACCGCGTTAATATAAGAGGCTGGTTAAACGTTCGAAACGAGACTCCTTTGGAGCGTACTGGGAGGATCTGGAAGGCGAGACTTCAACGCTGAGCAGAGCTTTTCAGAAGGATGAATTGGCCAAGTTAGACTCTCTTTGAAAACCGGATGTCCCGGACTAAAATCACCACATACTCTCTTGGAAATATACCATCTGGAAGAACTGTTGAGAGGAAGGAGGAGAATTGACGGTTCTTGCAAATCCTTCAACACGCAAGCGTTGCAAGGTGAACCAGAACACTGTCAAAACCGTTATCTTCAATGAAAAGGTGAAAGCTGCCTTACTGTCTTCTGAACACTTCAAAGCAACTGACATGGAAAGCACCTATACAACGATGCTAAAGATAGGTATGGACCAAATAGAGGGAATTCTAAGAAATATTTCTCTAGCATGTCCTGCAGACGGAGAAGGATGAGGGCGAGCTTCCCGCACCTAAAAACCCGCCCCTACAAAAAAAATGAAAGTTTCGAAGACATGGAAGAAGCCTCGGATAGGATGGATTTCAAAACGACGAACCCGCCAACGAAAATGGAATCACGATTTGTACATTTTCTCATGAAACGTGCGCTCCCTGTACAGAACGAATGCTCCTGAGCAGTTAGCCGATGTCCTGCCCAATACAAGGCTGATGTAACAACGTTGCAAGAGATGCGCTGGACAGGGACCAGTTTCTTAGAGAACAGCCGCTACACCATATATTATAGCGGCCATCCAGTAACCATGTGTTCGGAGTAGGTTCCTTAGTCAGCCAAAAAATGAGACCTGCTATTATTGGCTTTGAAAATATAAGCGAAAAGCTACGCACTCTGCGCTTGTGAGGCAAATTTAGAAATGTAAAGTTCATTAATGTTCACGCCCCTACAGAGGAGACTACAGAGTCGGAGAAGGATACCTTCTACGAGGCAGTTGAGCGGAGATTTCAACAGTCAAGTAGGGACAACATATTCATGCGATACGTTGACTCCCATGGTTTACATAGGGATACCAACGAGAACGGATTGCGGATTATTCAGTTAGCAGTATCACACGAAATAGTTGTTGCAAGTACCTGGTTTGCGCGGAAAGCGGTCCACAGACATACGTGGGCCACTCCAGACGGGACCGCTTTCCACCAAATTGACCACGAGCTGATCGAACCAAACCACCTCTCAGCCTTCATGAATGTTAGAACATATAGGTGGACCAATATAAACTCGGACCATTATCTCGTTGGCCTGACCACTGGCAAAGAAGCATTATCTGTCTCATACATAAAAAGGGAGATGTCACGCAGTGGGGCAATTATAGAGGTATCACATTGCTGAGTACCATCTATAAGATATTCTCCGCTATCT
This sequence comes from Hermetia illucens, assembly GCF_905115235.1. Taxonomy (NCBI): domain Eukaryota; kingdom Metazoa; phylum Arthropoda; class Insecta; order Diptera; family Stratiomyidae; genus Hermetia; species Hermetia illucens. Next base: position 164,701,417 of record NC_051850.1, read on the forward strand.
TGCTAGGCCGGATATTCCCATACGCCCAGACCGTCATACCATACCAAAGAGGCTTCACTCCATACCAAAGAGGCTTCACTCCAGGCAGATCAGCAACAGATCAGATTTTCTCTGTGCGGCACGCACTGGAAAAATTCCATCAGTGCACCATATTTTCATCGACTGAGAGGTCACCTTTGACTGCATAGCCAGGGTAAAACTGTACACGGGCATGAGAGAATTTGGTATCCCAACAAAATTGATAAGATTGACTAAGCTGAGCTTGACCAATGTGCAAGGCCAGATAAAAACAGCAGGATCACTCTAGAGAACATTCAACATCAACGACGCTCTACGACAAGGGGATGCCCTACCATGCGTCCTCTTTGACCTGGCCCTCAAGAAAGTGATACGTGACGCTGAGGTCAATGCGAGGAGTAGGATCCTCTTTAAGCCCACCCAACTACTGGCCTACGCTAAAGATATCGACATCATGTGAAGAACGATCCGAGACGTACATACTGCGTTCTTCCAGATCGAGCAGGCGGTAATCGGCGCGAGGTCTTGGGCTGCACATCAATGAAGGCAAGACAAAATATATGGTGGAAACGTGAGCACCGAAAACCAACCAACCGCTTTGGTCAAAATGGAGGAATAAAGATAGGAGACTACAACTTTGGGACCGTTGAAAATTTCTCCTATTTAGGGTCGAAAATCACAACCGATAACAGCTACGACGATGAAATCCGGGACGGTTGTTGGCAGCCAACAGAGCCTATTTCAGTTACAAAGACTGTTCCGCTCGAAACGTCTCACCATATGGTCAAAGCTCTTACTGTACAAGACAATGATCTTGCCAGTCCTCATGTATTCCTCGGAAACTTGGGTTCTTACCAAGAAAAATTGTCAACTCTTGGCCGCTTTCGAGAGAAGAATCCTCCGAAGAATTTTTGCCCCCTTACATAAAGATGGACGATTCCGTAGCCTACATAACGACGAAATCTAGCGTATCTAGCGATACCATGACCGTCCAGTTGTGGATAAAATCCGACTCAATAGGTTATTATGGGCGTATGGATCATCCGTATCCGTATGGGTGAGGATGATCCAGCCCGGAAAGTCTATAAGGGCAATATGTATGGTAGAAAAATAAGATAAGGCAGACCCTGTCTGAGATGGAGCGGTGGGGTAGGACAGGAGACCAGACAGCTTTTAGGGATATTGGATTGTCTGGAGTTCCTTATTAAGGCAAGCCTAGACTGGATGCCGGTTGTTGCGCCGTTGATGCTGATGATGATGTAATTTTGTTCATTTCATTGGCAGAGTTTCTTGAAAGCTAAATATGTAATGTTCCGCTGGAACTGTACCCTGTAATTATCGCAGAAGGGTTAGATAGGACTCGCATTCCCTCATCTAAATGATGAGCCTGTTCACAATCATTGTGATTTTAGCCAGATTCAATTCGTATCTTGAACAAGTTCAGTGAATATCCAAGTTCCAGGGATTATTCCCTCACGCCCCCCCCCCCTTCCGTCAACACCACATTGGATTTGACGTTGGACAGATACGGATCTACTATGGATTTGCTTCTGAGGATTATTGAAGTTGTTGCCATTGCATCGGTAATCAAAGCAAATGTACATCTCTCTCTTCAGTCAGAGTAGTAGCTGTCATCGTCAAACAGAAGTCATGACTGCAGCTTCCAACAGGATCACATAATTGCTCACATTATGCACTATAAAATGAGAGCATATTATAGCAGATTTCCCCAGAACGGAGCGTCTAAATGCACAAAAGCTCCATGCACAATATTACACTCTAAGGGGGAATGAACTGTAAATTAGGACGATAAGAATATGTATTTCACATCAACGAAAAGGAAGAACGTACAAACGTTCAATGCCGTGCTCCAAATCCCTCTGTTTTATCAATAACAACTCCCATAGCAGAAATATAACCAGTCGGTGTTGTTGGAACCCAGAACAATCCACCCGATTCCTAGCATAGAATAATAACTACTCCCATCCTTTGATGCTCGTGAATATTCCGAACAAAAAGCCAAAGGACTATCCGAAAAACTGCAAGAAATTCAGCTCCATATTCACAAAGTACAAATATTCAATTCCCATCAGTTCAGATCGTCCTCAATTGGCACGGAATTCTTTTTCTGCATCCAGGATATAATATCCCTTTCTCATCTCAACTGGAATTCCTTCAAATTCCATGACAAATGCTTTATGTTTATTGATTGACTTTTCCAGGTCAGAAGAATGCTATTTCATTAAAAGATCTTGTGGTTGTAGGAGTAGTTGTACTGGAATAATGGCAGTCAAAACAATGGTTTCCGTGCTGTAGTTTTCATCCCTAAGTTCTTGTTGAATACTGGGAACGTCGATGTGGAATGTCGGAATGTAAGGAAATGAAGAGATGGCAGAAATAAGCAGTTCTGAATACTTGATGCCGAACGTGATTAGAAGACAATGGGCAAATGGAATGGATATCAAAGTGGGGTCGAGAAGAATCGTCAATATTGTTATGAAGGAAATATTTTGGTGTTTGCTATTGAGTTGTCCAAACGCTAGTTTCAATAGGTGCTATTTGTGTACGTGGTCTTTCAGAGGTAATGAAAAATGAATTAAGGACAGGTAGATGGGTTTAGACACTTCAGAAACATCCATGACAATAATAACTCGAATTTCTCTCTCTTCGTAGTGGACGCTTACAATTTATTGTTATGATGGTTCATAATCTCTAATGATGAATAATACTAGGGTCCACCTCCCTCCACGCTTACCTATCCTGTCATGGTGAGGAAGCTCGGTAAGGAAACGAGAGGTAACACCTGAAGCCAAGCGATAGTCAAAACATCAAGCTAAGGTGTGACTACTGTGCCGAAGGCTGAATGGTCACAGGTGTTAAACGGTGAACTTTGGGTACCAGGCGACCCCCAGTTTCAACTACCCTTGTCTTGTCGACTTACTTTCCCCGATAAAACTAAGGCCATGGCAATTATGACAAACTAAAAAAACAAAAAAGCTAATCTAATTGAGATCCAGTCCATAACGGACGAGCCGAAATAGGCCTCTTCTGGCAGCACTCCTGACTCCAAGCTCCAATCGGCGCCACCTGTTGAGGCTAAAGTCTTGTGCTTGGGTAAGCACCTATCGACGGACAGCAAACAGCCTTTGGGCTAATCACAACGGCTGTGCCAAGGTTAAGGGGAAAGGATCGGCACCTGCGCCTAAGGGGAAACCGAAGCGGCAGCGCCCTTGGACGATCCAAACTCTTCAACATAAAAGGCTGCAAAGAGCGCTCGGCTGGCAACGGCAAGGCTTTTATTTGCAGCCAAGGCTATCGAAGCCGATTAATGGGTCTTGTGTGACGACACTAATCCATCCAGTTTCGATACTGAGCAGTGCGATCAGCTTAAGAGGAAACTCGTTCTAGTTGTAAGGACTGCATCCTCGCAAGGCATTAAGTTTCGCTTTGAGTTGGTAGGTGTGTCCCGAAAAATGTTACGGCTAAACTTTGCCGACGAAAACACAACGAGTTGCTCAGACAGTACCGCCCCTCACTCAACGATGTGTGGGAGGGTGCGCGACTAGCCCTGAAAAGGGTCCCTGAACATTCATTGTTTAAAAAGTGCTTCGTCCGGCTTCTAGAAGAAGAACGTAATGGTGCTGAGGTTCGGAAGGGCCCGGGAAGAAACGGGCTGCCGGCTCTACTATGGGCTAGAGACCGTTACGTTCGTGGTGGTCTCAAAAACTTGCAGGCTAATTTGGTTAACGACCTATGTGATGGCGACACCACATCGCCTAAACTGCATACTTTTCTTATTACGCAGGAAGGCACTCCTGGGGGAGATAACGCTGGTAAGCTAACAATGAAAATTCAGTTATGAACCTGATAACGACGCCCTGTGCACTCTCCATGCCTAGAAGCGCATCGAAACGTGGCAAGCTTTCTATGTATTGGTAGACCGTGGAAATTGCAGAGCTCCGGAAGGCGTATCGCAGACTCCGCCGCTTAACAAAACGTCTAAACGATCGAGAGGAGGCATGGACCATAATGACGGAATACAGATCGGCCAAAAGGAGACTCCGCAGCGCAATAAACAGGAGCAAAGCTCGCTGCTGGCAGGATCTGGTCGATGAGGTGAATTCGGACCCGTGGGGACTTGGTTACAAACTGGTAACCCGAAAAATTGGGTTTTCCGAAAACCCTGTTCACTTAAGGCCAAGCAGGTGGACCGCATTGTGCGGGCACTATTCTCTGCGCACCCCATACGGGATGATGACGTCGACGCAGAGAGCGCCGGGGACTATCCACTTTTCTCTATAAAAAAGTTGAAACAGGCAGTCCTCTCTATGAAAAGCAAGAAGGTACCGGGACTGGATGGTATTCCAGGAGGAGATGGGCCTGTAGCAATTGGGACTCGTCCAACCAGTTGGGAAATAGGCGTTAAGAAAGAAGTGATTGATAATTGACGAAATGACGGTGAAAAGACTTGGAGCATACTTTTTGAGGACTATGGATGGGACTTTGTCAGGACCTACCGATTTCTTGTTTTTAGATGCTACAATCTACGATGTGAACGATTGAAATCTCGAAATTGAACGCTGATCTCGGTTTCGAAAACCTGTTCCGGATTTGAAATGTGCGATGGTGTTCTTGCAGTCAGTCAATTCTTGAGAGTTCAGCCGAACGCAGCAGACGTCCTTGGACAGCAGCAGAGGTAAAAGTTTTTTTGAGAATTTATAAATTACAAGATTTTTTCTTTTTTCAGCAGTGATTATCTTTTAGGTACCCTTTAGTGATAAGTGTGGATAGTGTTAAGTTTTTGTGGGTAGAGAATAGTTTTTTTGAAAAAAAAAAATTTTCAGCAGAAACCGCCATGGAGACGAGGGCCCAGAAAGCCCCAGAGGTCCGATTACTATCGGACCAATCGCAAGAGAAACTAATCGCCAGTCTGCAACGCAGTCTGGACGAAATTAATAAACAGCTAGCCGCGGCGAAAATAGAGATAGAGGAGCAGCGGAAGCAAAACGAGGGTCTGACAGCCCTCATTAAAAGTTTGCAGGAGTCAATAGACCTGCAGAACAGGGAAAAAAAAGAAAACGGCAAGCGTTTGAGAATCGAGAGTCCACAAGTGTCGGACTCGGAAAGCAACTCGTCATCGGAAGAGGAAATGTCCACCGACAACACGGACAACACCGCCACCGAGGAGGAGGAAGATGTAGACTTTCCACCTCTGCCGCCACCGAAACCAGTGCCAACTCTTCCGCCCATTTTTTTTAAAAAAACTGTAGTGAAGTCGCCGGAAAAGGCAAAGCCTTCAGGACAAGAAAGTCCTAAGGCTAAAGAAGCCGAAAAGGGCACGGTACCCGTGATCTTAAGGCAGCCATCAAAATGGCCAGCCATTGAGAAGGAATTGCGGAAAAAGAAAATTAATATCCTTCACGCGAGGAGGATTCACCTGGGAGTGAGAATAACCCCAGAGCAGCCGAGCGACCATCGGAAGATCACTAAATTCTTTAGAGAAAGTGGAATTCAATTCCACACATATCTTCTCCCAGAAGAGAAGAACATAAATATTATAATCCGGGGGCTCGAGGGTATAGCGCCCGAAGATGTAAAGGAAGACCTTGAGGATCAGGGCTTCCATCCCATAGAGTGCTTCTTCATAAAAATGAAGAACGGGCCCTCCAGACTACTGAAGGTGTTAATGCCGAAAAACGAAACCGGCATATACAATGTAAAATCGATCTGCCACCTGATCGTGAAAATCGAGTCCCAAAAGCCGAGGACTTCCCAATCGCAGTGCCATAACTGTCAGCAGTTTGGACACTCTGCAAATAACTGTTTCGCAGACGCACGTTGCGTTAAATGCGAGGGATCGCACCACTTTTCCAAATGCGAGAGGAAGCAGGAGCAGAAGGCAACCTGCACCAACTGCAAAGGAGATCATCCAGCCAGCTACGGCGGATGTCCCAAAAACCCTAAAAACATTAAAAAAACCTTCGCCCAGATGGCGAAATCGAATTCTTCTCCACAGGTATCACAACCAATCAATAAGCCGACAGGAAAAACTCCAACAGCACCAAAAACTCCCTCTTCCTCAGCGAACCCGAAGCCAGTGCAAATGGATCAAGTGCTGAGCAGCATGCAAGCACAGATACAAAACATGATGGAGTCAATGATGACTAAAATGATCCAAAACCTGTTTAGCTCTCAGATCCCTCTAGGCAACCCAACTAAGATCCACCATGGTAAGCATTAAGCTTAACATTATCACATGGAACGCAAATTCCGTAAAAGGAAAAATGGGAGAATTGAAAGAATTCCTTTACGAGGCAGAAGTAGATATACTACTCATCCAGGAAACGTTCCTCAAACCAACAGACCCACTTAAAGTACCCAACTACAACATATTTAGAAACGACCGACTTACTGGCCGTGGAGGAGGAACCGCAGTCCTCATTAAGAGAAGCATCCAGCATCACCGCCTGGAAACACCACTCATCACTGGAATGGAAGCGACAGTCATAGAGGCAAGGACAGGACCAGCTGATATAAAAATCATATCAGCCTACCGTCCTCCATCAGCAGATAATTTTTCAGAGGACCTTCAACTGCTACTCAACGGGGACAGACCGACTTTTCTCGCCGGGGATCTGAATGCGCGTCATCGAGACTGGGGAGCAACCCGAAACAACAAAGCGGGGAGAGATCTGCTCGCTTTCCTAAACGGAAACGAAGCAACTATTCACGCACCAGAGGAACCAACACATTATGGACGCAGCACAACCGGCACCATAATCGATGTGGCTATTACAAAGAATTACAGCAACCACATCACAATCAACGTGTTGGACGACCTCTCGTCGGACCACAAACCGGTGTTATTTTCAATATACAACATGTATATTGAAAATCCACCGAAAATGATAAAAACCACCAACTGGGACACCTACCGCCATATTCTAAGACATTACACCACAACCTCAAAACTAGAAACTTCGGAGCAGGTAGAGATAGAGATTGAAAACCTAACCGCCCAACTAACTTCAGCCAAGCAGGAGAGCTCAACGGAGAGAGAAGTAAACGACCAACAATACTTCCGGCTCCCAAGAAACATTAAAGATAGAATAAGGGAGAGAAATCGCATCAGAAAAAGAGGAAGAATGACAGGAGATCCCAACCTGAAAAGAGAAGCGAATCGGCTCACTAATGTTATCAGAGATGACATTGACCGATTCAGAAACGAACAGTGGGAATACTTTCTCCAAAATCTAGAGCCGGGAAGCAACAACTTCTGGCGGCTCAGCAAATATTTTAAAAGAGGGTCGAGAAGGCAAATGCCTACAATTCATGGTCCCAATGGCCTTGAATTTTATAAAGAGGGAAAGGCCGAAGCGTTCGCGGACTCACTCGAACTCCAGTTCAGGGAGAACACCGCATCGGACGACGAATCTGAAGAAGAGTACGAGTCAGAAAGAGAGACAGAAGATGACTCAACACAAAGAGAAGACTGGGAACTGCAAACAGATCAGGCGGAAGTCCAAACCATCATCCATGGACTAAGCAGCAAAAAAGCCCCAGGATGGGATATGCTTACAAACGAATGCATCAAGAATGCACCGAATAACATCGCCGAATCAATCACTGCAGTAATAAATGCAGTACTCCGTCTCAGAACATATCCAAAAGCATGGAAAAAATCCATCATCATCCTTCTGCCGAAACCGGGAAAGAACCCAACCTTCCCACAGAACTGGAGACCCATCAGCCTACTTCCAACAGTTGGAAAAATTGCAGAGAGGGTAATACGGAGCAGACTGCAGGATCAACTCAACGAGCTCAACATCATCCCAGAGGAACAATACGGATTCCAACGAGATCATTCATGCGAGCTTCAACTGGCCAGAGTAGTCCAGCACATTCGCAGTGGTTTGAACAAGCGGAAATCGACCGGACTATTAATGTTCGATATATCGAAAGCCTTCGATAAAGTCTGGCACGCAGGGCTCGTAGCCAAACTAAAGAAATTTAAAATTTCTGATTCTATGATAAGACTGATCCGATCCTTTATTGCAGATCGAAGTTTTAGGGTGGCACTGGAGGGGCACCAATCAACGGAAAAAAGAATTGAGGCAGGAGTACCCCAAGGATCGCCGCTTTCCCCGCTGTTATACACAGTATACACGGCGGACATTCCAAGAAAATTTAACCGCTTCACAGGGATCTCCTTATTCGCGGACGACACATGCCTCTTCCACACATCGAAACAGGCACGCCTCATCACTAGCAATCTTCAGAAGGCAACCAACACAATGTTGGAATACTTCAAAAAGTGGAAGATAAAAATAAACCCGGAGAAGACCCAGGCAATCTTCATCACAAGAAAGAGAGAACAGAAACCGGGAAAAATCCAAATCGAAAATCAGCCCATCGATTGGAAACCAACCGCGAAATATTTAGGACTGACTTTCGACAGCAGACTAAATTGGAGAAAACACATAAAGTTGAAAAGAGATGCATGCACAGGTACCCTGAAATCCCTTTACCCTTTAATTAGATCTAAGAAACTAAACATTAAGAATCGTCTTTTAATTTATAAACAATTAATTCGCCCATCTCTGCTATACGGGAGCAGTATTTTCTACCAAACATGTAAGACATATAAAAAGCAATTGCAAATATGTCAGAATATAGCTATAAGAAAAATTTTCAATGTCCCGCATTATATAAGAAACCTAGATATACATAGCGATCTAAGATTAGAAACCATAGATAAGTACATTAAAGATAAAGCCCTGAAATTATTCCAAAAAATAGATACACACAAGAATAAAACTTTAAATATCTTAAAAACAAAAAAACAGAAAAAAGAAACTTATCCTAGCTTAAGGGCATTAGTATTATAAGAATGTATAGTATTTTAAGGTAATTAGTATTATAAAGTAATATTGTTAATATTGTTAGTTAAGATAAAATTAGTTAAGTAAAAGTTAGTTAAGAAAAACTTATTATTATTATTAGTATTGTAAGTAATTTATAACTAGTATAAGATATAAGTTTTATAACGTTGTTGAAAAAAAAAAAAAAAAAAAAAAAAAAAAAAGAGGAACAATAACCAACCAGATTAAAGATGGACAACAATGTCCACAGCGAAAAGGGGAGCAAAGGTGTCGAACACCAGCTCCAGACTCATCACAGTTCCAAGGTGCAGTCAGTGATTTGCTAGGATGTTAGTCTTTGCAGGTGGGAAGATGGTTTGGGGTAAGATTCTGATTTATTGAGTTGTTTTGACCAGGCGAGGACAAGTTTTTTTCCCCCTGAACTTGCCAGGATTCAATTCGATGTTAGGAGGTAATCAGTGTATAGGGTTGAAATTCGTTGGCGAATTGACCGATGAAGGTTGCGAATTTTTTCACTGAGGTGAGAGGACTGCGGAGAATATCAATTTCTAAGTCCCCGCCGAAGGGTCATTTGAAACGTGTTATCATCGTGGATATCATTGGGGGAGAGGCGAGTCGAAATCAGTTGCTTGCATATTTGCCGAATCACTTCAGTGTACGGGCGAACTGTTTGGTCGATGGTATCGTTGGATACCATGCTGTTGGATGATAGCACGACTGGATCCAGTCTTAACTTAAGGATATGGTTAATAAGTTTTAAGTTTCGTAATGGAGGGTGAGGGGGGGAGGCAGATGGCTCTCTTTGATATCAAAGACTGCAGCATCATGGTAACTGATGCCAGGGACGGTTTACTGAAAGGAATATATATTAGGATGAATTGGGTGGGAATGGACGGGTGGTGTAGCGCCACTTCGCACGGTGGCTTCGAATGACACGGACGGAGGGGTGAAAGCCGAGTTTGTAGTAGGGTCGCTCAAGTGGTTTAAATGGGTGGGAGACGGTAAGGAGGTGCTCGCTTTTGGTCATTTCTCTTTGCGGTGATCCTAGCGTAACTTGGGTAATTTAGTTCTTCAGCGATACCTTCAGCCAATAAAGTAGAATTAAGGCCTCGGAAGATAACACTAGTTGTCTTTTCGAAGAAAAAGGTGTAGATGAAGAACTTATGATTGCTCTCTAACAGGATTTTTTAGGGGAGTTTTGGTAATGATTTGGTGGGACTTCTTAATCAAGTAATTGTCGGGAAGGCGTGAGAACTGTCTATTTTGTTTAGAATCACTCCGAGGTTCTATTACAACGAGTGGTGGAATTTTCCCTCCTACCTCCTTATTTTTACTCGTTGGCAGTTATGTTGCTGGCAGTTGTGTCGTTGCCTGCGTAGTCGCCTTAGCCCGGTTTGTACTTGCTTTATCATGATCTTGTACTGCTTTTGAAGTGGCTTGCTTCATCATTTCTGACTGCTGTTGCTGAGTTGTTGACACTGCTTCAGGGTCCCTTAAATGTTTGTTTCAAGACAGACAACACTTGCTTTAAGCTACTGGGTTAGCTCCTCCTGGAACTGGTTTCGTGACAGCGACTAATCGAGTTTCCTCATGCGGCGCGAGTAATGCTGCGTCATTAGAGCTAGCTTCTTCCCTACAAGTTTGGGAAGGGTATACTTCGAAGCTTTTTGCAAATTGATTACGCCCTCCGCTGAGGGTTGATGCCTGCTGTCGTTTTAACTTTCAATGTTTTCTTCTTTGGTTTTAGTTTCGTGATTTCAGCTTGGACAAACCTCGCCGCAACATTTTAATAAGTCGGGTTAAAGCGGGATTCCGCTACTCCTGACAGTTTTGCTAGATCATATTTTGGTCGTTTATCGCGATTTTGTATGGACGAATCTACTGCACACTCGGTGACTGACTGCGTGATATGTCCCATTTTACGTGTAGGACAGATAATGCCTGGTTACCAGTGAGAATAAGTTGATGAACCGGCTTTTGCATTTGGTCCCTTCCGTATTTAATCCGATCGGCCGTAAGCCGATGGATTGCACAGGCTGTTACTGCCGTGTTAGGTGGTGACAGAACTTGGCTATCGTTTTCAGTTGGCGGGACCTTCAATTCGCCGATATTCTAGTTGTTGACCTGTTTATTAAAATATTCAACCCATCGCTCCAATATGGGTTAGAAATCAAATTTGCCTTTTTTTCTCGACAGGATTAGCATCTAGGGAAATATGTCTTCATCCTGCTCGCTTTGGTAGAACTTCGCCGCATGGTGCGATCACTCCTTATACTTTTCGAATTCACACACCAGTTCGTTTTCCCAGACTTCCTATCTGTCAAATTGCTCCTCTGCCGGAGGAAGTTCATGATAAGTCTATGCACTTGTCCGCATTTTTTGAGAGTGCAGCATTGCCTGACATACAGCATTCATTCTCAATAATGATCCCCCTGGCGGGGTTCCATTAATTCGGGGTCAATTTAATTGAAGGCGATCCCGTCTGGAAAGGTCCACGCTAATTTTTTCGTTCTTCCAACAACCATTTCGTATGACACTGTTGATTAAATAATCAGTAGTTCGCTGTCATTGGTGTTTTCGTATACGCTATAGGAGCCAACGTATTGCCTGAATACCGTCTCCTCCCCTACTTGGCGATTAAAATCTCCAAGTACGATTTTGGTATCATACCAGAGATAGGCGTCGAAGGTCCGCTCTACTTCTTTGAAGAAGGTAAAACCACTGAGGAGAGCAAAACAGCACGTCCATAACTTTTGCAACGGATCCATTCATCGCCTGACTAATGCCATTCATTCATTCATTTTACAAATGGGAATTTATTTGTTCAAAATTGAACCAATACCAACCAATCAAAAGCTCTTGTGGTAAACAAACTTTTGTACCTGAATAAATAGAATGTCGGATGAATCATTGTGAATTCGTACTTGATTTTCATCCCAGACATAACAATCAGTTCCAACTAAAATTCAGAAAATCTGATAAACGAGCTTACTTTCTTCCAATAGTCCTGTGATTGACGACCAGGTGAAGTACCACAAAAATATCTGCTCACAGCCTTTAATTATCGCTGAAAATCTGGAGTGCTATGCATTCAACTGTACTGGTGCCATTTTCCCCGGAAAATGAACCAACAAACATTACATCCCCCGTTTTTCGATCAATTTGAAATATCCCTGGAAAAATAAATTCCACACGAGCTGAATTCTCATCGAGCATCTGATGAGATTGTATTATCCTCGCAGTTGATATGCATCCTGGCTCCGCTTTTCGGGATACACGCAGGAACACAATGAACCTCGTAAATATGTGGATTTAATAAATAATGCAGCGTTGGGCATGAGATGATGAGTGGTATTGATTTAGTGAATCGTGAATGTAAAGCTGTAAGGTACGAAGCAGTAACACATTTAAAAGCAGCCATAACTCATCGCGATAAAATAATTACTTTGGACGAAAAATGGTCTTGCGTCCTTATTGTTTCTGGAATTAAAATGTTTTTTGAGGCCACGCCAACTTGGTCTGGAAAATAAAAGCAGAAACACAATGCAGCCAGCAATGAAATGGGGTGGTTTTTTGCAGTATTCAGGTTACTAATGAGAATTACAATGAATATCTGTAGAAGAGATTCTCATCACCAAATGGATCCAGAACCCATGCTTTCGATAAATCACTGCTTTCGCCTCAAAAATATTTCAAGGGCCGAATTTTCAATCCGCCTGAATACCTTTTAATCGTGCATGAAATGCAATCGAAAATTTTTATTTCTTCTATGGCGGTAATTGGGGATGGAATGTTATGTAGAAGAAGTTATTTTTCAAAACGAATAATTTCCGGTAGAGGCAAGTTCTGAGAATGGGTCCTGTGCAGTATATGTCAGAACTAAGGCCAACTTTGAAAAGTACTAATCGGGAGCTTTCATTTGATACCCCTAATGATTATATTCGGTAAAAAAACTACTCCCCCCTCCCGGCTAAAACTGTATGTAAAACGATGGGCAGGACATGTTAGACACAAGTACGGAGGCCAAAAGTTATCGCGGGTGGTCTCAATGCATGGGCCGCTAGTGGGGAAGTTCATTGACAAATGCAAGAGGTCACTATCACTTGGAGATTTCCACACGATTAGATATTATATTGTGTAACGATGGTCAGGTTAGTACTTATCAGGAAGGGGTATTCAGTTCGGTTATGGATCTGACTTCTGTTAATCCTTCACTAGCTCGCAATATGTCTTGGAATATTAGTGAAACTACACCCATAGCAATCAGCAGGCAATAATCTTTAACCTGAAGAGCAAACCAAGCGATTGGGGGCCTTCTCTCCAAGAATTAGGAGAACACTAGGATGAAAGCAATTGACGAGCTTATATTCATAGATGTATGGTTGCACCAGGCACTCTCTTGGAGAGAGCCCTCCATATCAAGAAGTGTAATGCGATTTATCGATGCCGAGACGGTATACCTTTCCAAGTAGAAGGTCCAACTGCTGGTGGAGAAGTGAATTGTTTGATTTTCGGTCGGCATGTTATCGGGTCAGACGAGCGGCCCAGAGAGCAATGAATAGGATTCACCAGCAGCGCAGAGGCGGATATATCATAGAACCTTGGGGAAGCGCCAACTACCTCCAGAAATTACATTACCCTATCTCATATAGAAAATGGAGCCAGAAAATACATTTGTTTTCCACACGCTATTGTGAAACATCATGTATAACGACTTTCTCAACTTTCCAGTTACTACCGTGGCCCCAATATTGTATTACGCTGACGAAATAGCCATGATTGTTGTTGATGCGGGTGCAAATCAGCACGGAGTATAAAGCAGAGGCGGTGGTTATCACGAAGGAAATCAATGCACTGTACCTTGGAGCGATGATAGATGCGAGGCTGAATTTCTAGCAGCGCTTACAACATATTTGCAGCAAGGCATAAAATGTTAGGATGGCAAGGATGATGCCAAATGTTAGGGGCCCGCGATGCACCCGTAGGCTGCGTGATGGGTCCGATTCTTTCTCTGATCGACACGAGAAAAACGCCGAAAGGACGAATCGTTTATCAGGTGCCAACGGGGAAAAAGGGGTCAATGGACCCACAGAGTGATACCCAGTGTCAAGGTGTGGACGTAGAAGACGCATAGCGAAATAAACTATGATCTCACGGAATTTCTCGCCGGATATGGCGGTTACCGTAAATACCTCAATTGAATCTGTAGAAAATGATTCTGAAGCTTCACCGAAATGCCCCATCGGCACGTGCTTGTATGCCTCTATGCTAGCCAGGCTCAGGAATATAGTGGGGTCTTTTGAGCACTTCGACCTCTCAGTGTCATCATACAAAAATGCATGTGTCCTCTCCGATATCATCCAACTTATCTGTAGCTGCCACCCACCTTCTCAAAGTTTGTAAGGAACTAAATACTGATTTTGATTCAACTGAAGAGAACCCATCTCTGGCTTGAGGATGTTATTCAGGGTATGATATTTTCACTGTGTAACTTTCCATACGAATCTAGTAGCAATACATATGCTCAGCGTCCATGGGCTCCATAATCAACTCCCAAAGCCAAAGACCGTAAGTGGCCGGTGCAGCTGTTCGATGACTTTTAATTGACAATGCTAACATGTAATACAGCAGGAAAAATAAGTACCAAGCCACTGTCGGCTTACAGTATCGAGTGCTCAGAATATAATGTCGAGAGCATAAACTGGAGAATAAGGAGGCTGCCCAAAGCGCCAGTTTTTGATAAACTGGTTTCGAAGTATTGAAGAAGTCCTTCCGTACGAAGCAAGCCTTGGTCGTCCAGGCATAAATCAAAGGAAAAAAATGTTTGTTTCCACAGAGCGTCGGAATATTTTCTGAAACCGATGTGCCTTACAAGATACGCATAACAATCATGCAGTTGGAAGTTTGGTCAAAGCCCTAAATAACTGCACCGATTCCCAATAAGCTCCGAGTGTAGCGGAAGCAAACTATAAGGGAGCGATTGATGGATCTATTCATAGCAATGATTGGCCAGTGGATAGCAGCCGTCTCAGTTAAACAGACCGGAATCTTTTCCTCCAGCTGGGCGAGATTCAACTATGCAGGGGGTTCTCCAGCCATGTTAGTGTTGTAAACCACACTGGACTTTGGAACCAGATAAGTTATCCGAAGGTACCATGACGGAAAAGGTCCTATTTTCTTGTCTGTACACGCAGATGGAAAATTTTGGATGGAGATGTCCGCTCCAGCTCAATTGCGTGAACGTTAGAGCTGGAGCGGGAATGTGTAACATTCGTACCCACTCGAATCCACCCTTAGTCCCTCCAGCCCCAGCCCCGCAAGGTCATCATTTAGGCATTACTTCGCGGGGTGAGATTATCTTTAGGCATTTGTCTTTCTGCCCCTTCCTGATTTCCTTCTTCTTTCTTAGTGCAGCAAATGATTCTGCATTTTACGATTGCGGAAAAAGTAGTTATTCACTTCTTTTCGACCTAAGTATCACCGCAACTATATTCTCTGGACTCACGGTTCTGCCTAATGCTTTCAGACAACATCGCATCTAGGACAATTCGGCGAATCACGCAACCCAAAACAATGAATATACTTACTGTAGCAATCAACGTGTCCCGTGAGGAACTGTGTAATTGTCTCTTCGTGTTTTCACCCGAGCCATATCAAAACGTTAGGAATGAGCCTGTGCGTCCAGTGAGTTTTCCTGTCTAAGAGGTAATTATGGAGCAGACATACGAGATAGCTGGGCTCGGGAAGGAATACCACATTTTGTTTTCATCCATTGAGCAGGGAACATTCCTTCTAGAAAGGAAAGTGAGAAGGTCGAGCCTAGTCTTCACTGTCAACTTCAAAGTTTCGTCGCCGGTCCTAAAGCATACTTCCCACAGCTCCTACTCTGTTACTCGAGGTATCGAGCACATATCGAACCGAACCACCATTTACCTTCCGCTATTTTAGTGGGGGAGGGGGAGGACAGAGTGGCTAAGGCGCGGCAGGTCACTCGAGGTGATCTTCGCCGTTATAAGCTGACGTTATAAGCTGACCTTACGTAATATCATGACAACAAAGGACCTGGTGCTACCACCCTGTAGAGCAATTTTGTTACCGGCAGATGACGACCTAGAAACCACACTGCAATGTCCCCTGGACGACCGTCAGCAAAATTGTTGAACGCACGCGGTCAATCATCGTTAGTATCAATACTGCATTGAGTTCTAGCTTAGGGTATCATAGCATCGGAAGATACCTCCCTGATACCTCACCACCAGCGGAATCCGTAGAGTGTTGAAATCATTAAACCTACACAAACATGCTCCAGGAACGAAGCAAGTATCCTGAGGTTGCCTGCAATCACCTTGGGCTTATTGAAGTTGTATTTCCCAATCGAAATGAACAATGGTACGTTCCGAATTCCCAGATAAAATGATCTGCTAGAAATTACGAAGTTTAAGTGATGATCGTTTAAGTCGACTGCTGACCGTCGCTTCACATGAGTTCAATAAGTGTTCAGTGCGGACGGCGATCGAACAAAGGCGCATTACAACGTAAGAAGCAAGAAGAACGGCACTCAGTTCACAGTGAAAGTGCTGCTAGTACAGTCGATTTAGAGGACAGAGTATTTGTCCTCGAAAACGAATTGGCGGCAGTACGTCACACCAATAAAAAGCTCCAGCAGCTCAACCGCAAGCTGGGAGAACGAAACCTGAAGCCTTCATCATGAAAACGGAGACTCAAATCACATACAAACATCCGGAACAGCAAGCAGCAATGATCACACGGCAACTTTACAACGAATCCGACAACCAACATGACTACAACATCCACCACCGAACCCATTATCAACATCACCCCCGAAACCATCAACCCAAACGACAGCACCAATACGACGACGTATAAGGAGGTAAGTCGGGAAAATTCACCAACCTCCACACGCCCCCCCCCCTTTATTCCCGCTGGGATGGAGTTGTCATCAAGTGCTGCTGAAACTTGGCAAAACATTCACTCACACATCGCTTGTAATAAGGAGGCTGACAGACTGGCTCGCCAAGAGTCTAGATCCACAATGAAATTGCAAGGATTCACGCAGCCAAGTGGAGAAATTTGAACTTTTGCCAGCAGGCGAAAATCCTTGTGAAAGGAACTGGGGTCGCCAGAGCGGCATTTTTCTTGTCCTTTTAAAAGTGGAACACGAAAACCCCAGTAGGGATTTCAACGGGACGCTGCTCCTTAAATTACCATATGGAAAAGATTGGGGTGATAGGTTTGGCTATGTGCAGCCAATGGAAGGAGGAAGAGGAGACCGCCCTGAACTTTTTATGAAGCTGCCCGGCCTCCTCAGATCTCAGAGGAAGATACCTTGGTAAGGTTCTCTTCAATGAAGAATTTGAACGTTCCCAAATTCGTGAAAGCCTGCGAACGCGGTAGGCGGGAAGCCATTGAATTGGCGAATTACTGGATAGTACAAACGGCCTAACAATGGCCTCACTACTCGGAGCTGCGGCTCCGCTAGTAAACTAAACTAAACTTGCTGCCATCTTGAAGGTAGAGAGGTACGGCTTATAGCGACCACCGTTGTCGAAGTTTTCGGCAATTGGAGTCGCTCAGTCAATTGAATAAAGTGTAAGTTTACCTGGGTTCTTGAGTTGGAAAGAAGTCGAACTAAATGTTCTTGACTATAACTGGCAAATGCTCGCAATTGTTTCGGTGTATTAAACGCGGCTCGATGAACTGCTTTGTTTTGGAAGAGGTTTGTTTGCTGTGTTGAGGTTGTACCTGTACCTCTTAAATTGATGAAAAGTAGACTTTGGCAAAACGCCCATGAACGGAGTTAGTCGAACCGAAATTGGATCAAACAAAGTGTCTTCCTTAAAAAGCTGAAAATATGCGGGCTTCAGCACGCTACTGCTGAAGGTAGTGCTTTTGCAGGTCGGAAGGTTCTGTCAACCTGACCGTATTCAAGACCAGGCTATATATGTTTTCTTATAAATTTCCATGAAACATGGAGTTCGAGTCTCAGAAAAAGGAGCGGCAATTTCTCTATCGGGCTTGACAACTTCGTATCATTTTGGGCACCATCAATACATCTCATTTTTCAACCAGAAATTTCAGCACTTACTCGGTGCGTAGTAGCTCCTCAATAAGGTAGACTATTGCCAAAAAAGTTGTTCTTTTGCCATCTTCATACGGAGTTACATGACCTCAATCGTAGCTAACTACTTCAATCTGTCATAACTTTCATTCAACCCCTCCCGTGCTTTTAGCCACCTTTAAAGAGTCCATGAACTTGAGTTGCGGTTTCTTCGTTAGCTATTTAGCAAAATTTACATTTTTAGACTTCACTATTAACTCAACTATGAACGGATAATAAGAGGGCCTTGTCGAAAGGAGGAACCGTCAAGGGTCTACCGCATTTCCTAAAAGAGCAGGAGCAAAATACAAATAGACCTAAGTTCTTGGAAGTAGTCAGAGCCTCCTCTTCCTCAAAAGCCAACAAATTCCCCCAAAAGATGCGAACTTATTTGCAATTATCCCACGCAAACCAGATTTTCACGCTCGTTTTCCAAATGGTAAACCCAAAGCATATTAAAGCTCCTTTTCGTAGATTACCACTTCGAGTTATCTTTATATCTAATCTATATAGCAAACAAGTTAAAAATATGCCATGGCCGTGCCCTGTTGTGATTTTTTTCAGAAAATAGGGATCGGTGGTTTTCATTTTGTATGTGAAACGCAAAATGAAAACTTCCCAAAATACTTCTAATGCAAGAAATTACATTTAAATACATTAAGAAATGAATGCGCGTGTTCCCAATTATTCCGGTACGTTCCCGGAAATTGAAAATTTCCCTTCACAAAAAACCAGCAAAGGAAAAGATGGAATACAAAGAGGATATGAAATATGTAGCCAAGGACCTCAGCTGTTAAAACCACAGACAGTTTCATCGAAAATATTTGACTGGACAGAACGTGACATGCCTGCAGAGTAAACATTTTCCCGAAAATTCCGCTGAATAAGATATGGCGCAATTACAAAAATATCCCTCAATAATAATTTTGCGTTAAGAGTTAATCGTTCCAAGTGACAAATAATAGTGGGGGTAATCCAATTGTTACGTGGCCATATTGCCAACACGGCGAATTATTCATGTTCACGAATAATGGAGCTGGAATTTGGGAAAAATCAGAAATTGGACGACGTTATTCACCTGTTCATTTTGAATATTTATTGGAATTGAAATTCGCGAAATCGGGCTGAAGTTTACACTTGTACAGAATATTCCGAACAGGCCGATTTTATCCTGGGAAAATTCAACTAAATTTATAACGTTATTCTTTAAACGGATAATCTCAGAGCCTTGTGGAGAAATCTGTTTGGAAATTTTCTCACCCCCAGTTCCGCGTACTTCCTCAAACTAAATTAGCTTCATTGCAGTGAGTCGTGTCAGCATGTTCAGGATACTCGTCAAATTTTCCGGCATATGACGTTAACATTTTCTAATAGGAAATTTCATTACTTTTCCATTAATAACTCTGCTGAAATGTAGGAAAGCAATTTAGGGAAAAATGGCTGGGAGCTATTTAGCCAGACAGGAAAATAAAATGAAGTGTGAGGGTGAAATGACAAGAAGAAGTTCCTAAGTTGAAGGTAATGAATGTATAATACACATCAGATACATTTATCTGATGTATTTTTAGCGAGTTCATCATTAATTTGCTGCAGCAGACTTTTATATCAACACTCCCCCACCAGTTGGGAACCCGCGTTGAACCATGAGTTGAAAGTAGATATCAAATTCAGAGTCACCCGCAAGAAGGTGCGTTACTTTAACCTGATACTCGCAATCATCAAATTCGTGTCTCTTTACCTTCAAATTACAAAAACAACCTCAGCTGCCGCGAGGAATTCTAAATATTAATTTTCCCTTTCACTTTTCAATTTCAAGGACCCTCAAAGACAATTAGCTCGCTGGGTTGACAGGAATCCGTTCTGACGACCTTGCAATGTGATATGCAAGTGCTGTACTCTGGTGGAAAAGAAGAAAGGACTGAAGGGAAAGGAAGCTGGTCCAGAGAAGAGGACAATAGAGTTCAGCGAAGAGAATAGGAAAAAATATGAATAATATAATGTCAAAAGTCCTATTAGAAAGCTGATCTGAGAAAATATAATAGTTTGAAGTTGCATCATTGGAGTATAACAGCAGCAGAAAGGTATGCGTGTAATAGTGTCGGAAAAAGGGCGAAAGGGACCAAGATTGGAAAAATAAAATAAAAAGAAATTAAAAATCTTCAAATATGTAGAGTTCATCCAAAAATTCGTGGCCATTTCTAAGGAATAGTATTATACAAGGTAGGCCATTTAATGTGGGACCATCTGGCAACCCTGTAACTTTTGCCAGCATTGTCAGATTGACTAATGACATATCGCGTTTGAAGCGTCAGTCCAAGACAATTTATAGCATGGAGCAGTACGCTCGAAAAGACCGCCTTGAAATAATTCTGCTTCACATTCAAAATAAGCTCTCAATTGTGTTAACTCAATGTACATTTCGTAAAAAAAAAATAAAGTGAAAACTGCTTCATCTAAATGCACTTTGCAGCGTTGATACGCAAAATTTATTAACCAGGTCAGTCTCAGCAATACCAATCACGCATCCAGACAAGGTACACGACGTTCCGACGAAAATATTGAAGCCGTGCGAGCCAGTATTGAGGAGACTCCGAGAACATCGCCGTTCCCAGGAGTTAGGCGTTGCAAGAACCACACTCAGGCGTATAATTCGCATCGATTTAACAATGTTTCCGTACAAAATTCAATTGGCATAAAATTTAAACCCAGCAGATTACCCGAAACGCCTTGATTATACCAAATAGGCCATCGAAATGGTTCGTAATGAACCAGACTTTTGGCAAAAAATCATCATGTCAGACGAGACGTTGCCAAAAATCCTCAATTAATTGAAGAACAGCCTCTCTTCGATCAAAAAGTAACTGTGTGGTGCGATGTTTGGGCGGAAAAGGTCATCGGACCGTTCTTTTTCGAAAATGGCGGAGGAGCCTCTGTTACCAGAGTGTTTTCGAGCCCTGATTCGTAATTTTGTCATGCCAATCATCAAAGAAAATGACATGGAAGGCTTTAGCAGGACGGAGCAACTTGCCGCACTTCACGCGCTTCAATCGATTTTTTGAACCTATTGTCCCCGAAAGGTTGATATCCAAAAAAGGTGATTTTCCATGGCCACCGAGATCCCCAGATTTGACGCCACCATACTTTTTCCTGTGGGGTTATCTCAAATCTAAGGTATACATCAACAATCTGAGGACCCTAGCTCAACTCAAAAACAGCATTCGACGATTCAATTGTGGATGACAAACGCTGCAGAATAATATGAAATCCAATAATTTTCCGATATACAAAGTTATGGGAGATGGATAGAGTTTGGTACCATAGGCTTCGTCGAAGAGAAAATTGGAGAATCCTACTGCGTACGGGTTTAAAAAATTTGAAAGAAGTGAAAAAAGGACAAAAAGGCGAAAAGCTCATAATGTCTTCGAAGAAATTGCATCATGCAGAAGTAACTGGTAAATGTGAAAGCAAAATCTTGGTTTGAAAGGATCAGACCACCGATGCGATTCGATGTCGCACTATAAGAATGTAAAATTAACTTGCTGTGGGAGGCAGTAGTAACAATCTCGGGGGAACAGGAAACTCGGTGCTCCATAATATTTCATTGGCTTCCCAGAATGGAAGATACGAAACTGTCAATATGTGCTGGGAATGATATACAAGGGGGACAAATACAGACGGTCTAGCTTCCCAAAGCCGTACGGATTGAGACAGAGAAGCTTCTGTGCCTCCTCATCACTTAAAGCATGGATCTCCACCCACGGTTAAGGACACTTTTAGAAACAAGAAGGAGGGCAAAGGCTAACTCCTTATGCTCGTGATAGATGACCGATCCTTGGGGGCCATTAATTACAGATTTGGTAGAAACCAAGGAAGGGTACTTCAGAGGACACATCAGATGGAAAGCCTACCAAGACTGAAAAAGCAGGACTGAACAAGGAAGTGCCCCTGCTGTCCAGAGAAAAGAGAAGCTGGACAGGCTAGATTAATGGCTCAAGTCAAATAGTGGAATGCAAGGATGTGCCATGTGAGAGGAGGAGGTTATACACCCACATTGGAGAAGAGCCCCAAGGGCTAATGGAGCCAATGACCAGCAACAAAAATAGGCCAGGTAAATTTCCACCACGCAAAAGCCACATCTGCAGTAATAGCAAGGGCAAGTTCCAGGGATAACATTGGAATAGTGCTGGCTTAAGGCGCCCGGGTGTACAGATTCGCAGTCTGCAAACTATATATACATATACACTATATGTATATTTTTCAGAGTTTCTTACTAGCTGCTGTCCAAATCTCACTGGACGCCGGGGAAAGAACTCGAGAGGCAATAGTGGAATCAATATACTTCAGAAGATATGATACCCGTATCTCATAGTAATTAGTCGTTAGATTGGTGAATTTCTGCGACAGAAAGGCGCGACTATTTCTCGTCAGATGTAATGCCAATATCCAAACTGAGATCTAGGGAAGCAGCGACAGCGAAGAGGTGAGTACCTTCTTGAATTCATCCTTAGTTAGAAATATATAAAGCAGGAAATACGTTTGTGATCAGCACCAGCAAAAGGTACTTGGCATAATACTAGGGAATAATCTGATCAGCAGTTTGATCATGAATTGTAGGGCGTCCAATCAGTCTCCTATGTCGGGCCACAAAATAATCAGATGCGACGTCCAGGGCAACTCGGAACTAGATAGAATAATAAGGAATCTCAGGAAAACAAACTAAGTCTTTTACACAAGACACTTGAGTGACAAAATGGCTCATTTCAAGGTGAGTGGTGATATCAGGAGCGAAATAGAGTTAGAAACGGGAAGGCTTCAACTGAGTTGTAATTAATGCATATGAGGCCAGCTGCTCGGCTAAGACAGTGAAGTAATCAAGGGTCGTACGTAACCAGAATAAGAAGGACGGCGTGAAAACTCTTTATCCGGGCCAAATAATCGTTGGCGCAACCATCCATAATGGATCAGGGCCTTGAAATGTGTTAGAGCACTTCATTCGCGATCGTAACGGTACACTACAGGATTTTAGTACCCTCTAGAAGGCAAAGTGGTCAGTATTGCACTCGCCCGAGATTATTGCCCTGATTTGGCTCATTCACAGCTGAGTCGAGAAACGAAGGTCATTATAAAAACTGCAATAAGTTTTCTTAACATCTCTTCCAATGATTTTTTTTTGTTTTTCATTTTCTCATAGAACTAAGCGAATTAGTCCATGAGATGCTCTCATTCTCTGAATGTACGATGAGCTGGTGCCCCAGGAAAAATTGGCTATTTTATCTAATCCAACAAATCGATCAACTTTTTTCAGATTTCTATACACCGAATATCTTTTTAAGCTCTTGTTTATGCTTTTCAGCCGGTTGATCTGTCACCCCAGGTTCCGGCGGTGTGATTCTCACCCATTAAAATTATCGTCACTTGAACTTCCGCAAAGCATAACTTTGGGGGGAGGACTGTCCTTTACGCGGCTACGCCTTTCTTACGTCGCACCCTCCCTGTCGGCTTCGCTTCCCCAATTTTCGCCTGGGTCACAATGAAAGCAATGGCTGACGCGCTTCTGGGGATGATCATTAGCTTAACGCGTGGACCCCCCTGGGCAGTTACCCGCTATCAGTTACCGAGGATCTACTCTACTATGGCGACGGCATAGTCTTCTTCGTCATCGACCTTCAGTGGAATATTTATCAAATATCCGTCGCTCCGGAAGCCACATCCAAGACTGCAGTCACTACGTCGATCTGTTCGAGTTTTTGGGCATACTGCTCGGAGCCTGCAGCCATGCAAAGCACTCTAAATCAGCTGCTCACAGAGCTGCTGTTCAACCGTGTCTACAAAGATGATATTCTCATGTTCTCGAATAACCAAGAACACCATCGTTGGCACCTCCAGCGGCTCCGCAACATACTCCATGTATCAAAGCTCCAGCCTAAATGGATTAAATGTCAGTTTTGCTTACGAGAGGTTATCTTTCTCAAAAACACAAGCCATCTCGGAGCTTAGACGCTTTCTCGAAATGCTTAACTATTCCAGTCGCTGCATTTCATACGCCGTCGAGCTCAATCCACTTCATGTACTTGTCAAGGAATGTTCTAGGAATAAATTGGACACCTGACGGCCGTTTGGCGTATTCCGTAGAATTAAATGGTCCACATATCGATTTCGATTCGTCGACAAGCCTTTTATACAGTGCATCAACTGTCACACCGGGACTACACAAAAATATTCTCTACTAGGCAAAGCAATGCACACCATGTCAGTTGGCCAAAGTTGATCGCCACAATCGCGCTGAATTTAGAAGTTTCAAAGCACCAGGTGACCGTTTTGACTACATGTACACCTACATGATAAAATTGTCACAAACTGCCTTAGCATAATCGACCATTATATGCGTTGCCCCCCAGACAGTCCCATTTCAGGAGACCAAGTTGCCCACCGTTGCCAGTGAACTCTTTAACCACTGGATTTATATCTTCAAGGGAGACAGTTTAATTCGGGCCACACCGCACAGCTTGCTCTACTCGTTGAGGCCCATGATTCCTACACAACGCCTTACCACCCTCAGGGGAATAGTATGGTTGAGCGCATGCACAGGACATTTAAAAGTGCGCTCTATGAATTTCCTGAAGTGCCGCTCAGCTCGAGCAAAACCTTCAAGGAAAACCTTCAGGTTTCGCCGAGATGGTATTCGGTACATCGCCGCGTATACGGAGTGAACTCTCCGTGCCAAATGGTACTTCCGCCAGCAGTCCACATGCCTTCATAGCCAACATAAGCCGGGTCTTCAAAGCGATCACCCAATGCCGTCTGCATGCATACAACGCACCATCCTTTCATTTTTAAGGACATCGCCAACTGCAACTACGTCTTACGCCACATAGACGTCGTTAAGAAGCCTCTAGAACAGCCGCACACTGATCCACACTGTATCATAAAGAAAGCAGACTTGTTAGCATTGATGAAGGGAATAAGTGGTTCCCGAAATATCGGTATTTGCAAAAATAAAAACATCAACACTAGCGAATAAGAAAAAACAAGTTTTATTATTTCAAATATGCTGAGCTACATTTCTTAGATATATCAATTATTGGATGCCTTTGAAGTTCCAGTGTCCGGATGGCTCAAGTAATTAGTGCGCTAGGCTATCGTAGTACTCCTTAGCTTCTTATATCGATTCGGGATAGATCCAGATCTCATCCGTGGTGTGGAAACGATACTCAAAATCTTGCTTCATTATTAAAGAATGGGGCAGCCATCACGCGCACAACTTTCTAAAACCCAAAATTTCACTTACAATATGGCTTGCTCGGTAAGATGCCTACGACCTCCACTAATTCTTTTTGTATTTCAGGATTTCGATCGTCTTTAATCCTGGTACGACCTCCTTTAAGTTACCATTTCGGTATACATTTCCATAAGAAACAAACTTTCTTTTACAAAAAAATTAATAACTACACAATGTTCGACGTTTTATATTGTTGCAAAGTGCACTGATAAGCCAACTTAGAATGGCTTGCAAAGAAAAGCAGAATTGCTATACCGCGCTCCAATTCAGGGGATATTTTAATAACATGTTGCGTAATCGAAATGTTGGTGCTAACATAGACGGATAGATGGCGCTCCGCTAACTTTTTGTAATGATCCGACCTTCAGCGATTGGCCACCATGAGCGTTGCCAATAGTATGTAGCAAGCATGTAAATACATTCTCTCTATTATGATGAAATGTAAATGATTCCAGTGTCACACGTCGTAGTAGTCGGAGCGACTCTCCCAAATATAATAAATACACAGTTATTAAGGTATTATTTTGTATTTTTCTTTGGACACATTTCGCAGCAGAATTCCTCTAGCAAAGTATCGTAGCAGTAATATACAACCGTCATTGCTCAAGCCACTACAGATTGGCGGCCCCGTACGCAAAATTTTTGATACACCTGGTACTTTTGTAATGATTCCTGGTAATATCATATCCGGAGACTATACTTAGATCAAGAGTAATTACTTTCTAACAACTCATCTCTTCAGTTTGCTACAGGGAAATACATTTACGTGACATTTTCTCCCATCTCAATGAAGTGGGCAAATGGATTTTTATTTGTAGCCACAAACCAACGAGAAATAAAACTGCATTCTATACAATGGTACCTTGCACTTTTCTCATGCAAAAGCTGGAATACAATACTAATTACTCAGATTAAAGTTCTATACTTCTGCTCCTCTATATTTTTCCACACCATTACTATACCACGACTCCCCTGACCTAGATGGTCCCTCATGTCACCATAGGTGCTCATTTCGCCCAGTGTATTCTGCAGTGAAATTTAATTAACTAATTTCTCTGCACCAGAGCGGAACTTTCGCTCAAAATCAAAGCAAATCTAGAAACTATTACCGCGCTCCTCGGAACGGATGGTGAAAGAAAATCGCACAAAGAGAGAGAATAAAGCTAAGCTGGGATATATGCGAAAATGAATCCACGTTCCGTTCCCAGGCAAGCTCGCTATCACGGCTCGAATTACGAAGGAACTGCTGTAGATAAATAAATATCATAATCAAACCTCCCCATGTTTGGACGATATTATATATGTTTCTATGGCAAGGACCGGCTGAATACCCACTGCATCCATCGGGGACAGGAACACAGAGTATCAAGTGAACATTTTTTCTATGGAAATTATTATCCAAGCTAGAAGACAGGAGGATGCCAAAGGGATGGCGGAGGACAAGATGCTCCCTGCAGACATCACAAGACGAGACATTCATACTTCCATTTATTGACATACTTGCCATTCGTTATTACACCCTGCTATGTGTGTATATCCGTAATATATTAACGATGTCGGTACGCTTTAAGGACCGCTGCTGAGCTTGAATAAAATATTCTATTCTCGTTGTCTGGCACAGAAGGAATACGAGAACGTGTTTGGCGTTTAAATTGCGAATAGTTCTCATTCCGCCTTCGCTTTGTCTATCTC
This sequence comes from Hermetia illucens, assembly GCF_905115235.1. Taxonomy (NCBI): domain Eukaryota; kingdom Metazoa; phylum Arthropoda; class Insecta; order Diptera; family Stratiomyidae; genus Hermetia; species Hermetia illucens. The sequence continues at coordinate 164,728,406 of NC_051850.1, forward strand.
CAAACTCACTGAAGTTTTAATTCTTGATAATGTTGAATTCTCTGCGAATTTTTTGCCAAAATTGCACAAAGCACGGATGCAAGTACATACCAGTCTATGGCTTAGAATTTTTCAGATAGAATCCGGAAGAATTTAAAAGATATCATGGTTGTTGTGCTACACAGTTTAGTATCCCATTATCGATTCACATAGTAACCTATTCTCTCAAGTCAACTTAAGTATGGGGTCAACCAAGCTAGGGCTGCGGCTGATTAACTCAGTTGGCAGCTTTAGCGTTTTTAAGGTTTGGTGTAAGAGAATCTTGATTAAAATCGGTGGCTGAATGGATCGTTGGCTGCCTATCTGAATTTTTCTCTAGAAAAAAACAGCTCCTTACTTTTCCACTCTCCTCTTGTGACTATAACATGGTACTACGTCGCGGAAAACTTCAGCTCGTGCTTATTTCCTTTAGTTTTCCCTACTGGTGACATTTTTATTTAGCTTCTTCTTATCACCTCTTCTACTTTGTTCCACATCTCCTTTATATTTGTATATCTTCTGTCCATTTCTTTGTGGCTATGCTTCAGTTTCATTATCACCACAATTAACGTTGTCCAAAGGAAAAGCTTACAATGGCGAGACAACACAAAGATGAAAGGAATTAAAACTCCACAATAAGCCTTGCTTCGAAGACGAGATCGAAAGGTTGTTTTCCGATCATCATGTCCTGATTTGATCTTTTTAATGACAAGATACATGATGACTGTACAAACGGTGGTGAAGTCCTCGTTGAGTTAGGCGTGAAGGCAACTAAACAGAGTGCGTACTTATGAGGAGTGAGTTTCACATCGTGTTGAATTATATTTTTCTCGTGCACAGCTCAGACGAATCCTGATTAATCAGCTCGCGCTTCCACACTATTCCACACCCAGCTAATACTGGGTTTTAACGATAAGCCCAACTCCAACTTTAGGAGATTGAATCTCAGGCGCCGTGCACCTTTTTCTCCGAAACCTCAACCCCGGAGACCAAAAGCTTTAACCTGGATACGGAGACGTTCTTGGGCCTGCCGTAGACGTCAAACCTGAAGAAGGGCTCCCTTCTGTTCAACACTCCATATAGACCCTCATATGGTGGTTGCATGGAATTCCGGGAAGTATCCACGCAAACCAAGATGTGCGTACAGACATCCAGGTCCCTGGGGATGTCATCGCTCGTCGAAGAATAACGTATGGCGGGGGTGATTTTAATATCGCCATGGTGTCCCTGAGCAAACGCAAGCCAGTAATGAAAAGGTTCGCCTGGTATCGAAGACAGGATCGCTGGGCAGTCTCAAATTCTATATTCTATATATACTAACCCGGCGGAGCTGGCGGCAAACTCTTCAATATGGGCTATACGTATGACAAGTAAAACGAAAGGCAGGCCTTGCGACCACGAAGAGTCATCGTGTGCCATTATAGTGATCTTCACTCTCCTATGTCAGCCTTCCAGCATCCCATTGGATTGCGGATGCTACCTAGTCGTCCGATGGCATTTGAAGCCTGGGAGTTTGCCCAACTTCGAGAACAGGGTAGACTCGAATTGCATTCTTTGGGCCGAAACTCTAAAGCGTGGGATTCATTCACGACAAAGTTCCTCGGCGCACGATTGTGCGGAAATATCGGCCAGAGGTATTACTTCAGGCCGCCGCATGAACCTATCGATGATTGTGAGGCAACACTTGTAGCCATGCGAATCTCGTGAGGAGCCAATAATGTCGATGTGGATCGTATGGAAATGTTTTGAAGACTGAGCGAATGAACGTGCTTGGTGACTTTATACTTCTGGCACGCGATGCACTATCTGGCCCAGGAGTTAACATCCTTATTCAATAATGGCCAGAAATATTTATTAGTGATAAGGCGATTCGTTGTACGAACTCCTGGCTGCACAAGGTCATGTACTGAATGGAATATTTCCTTGCGAAAAGCTGCCTTTCCAAAGATCTCGCGGGGTATTTCGATGGTTGAGTCAAAAAAACTCCCGAAATTTATATTTAGAGTTGTCCCTGAGTCTTCGAAGCGTTGGGTCATCGTTCTGTGCCTCGCCGAATGGCGAAAAGTCGACGGTGGCAAGGATTTTACCCTCTAAAACGCGTTACAAAGAATGTGCAACAACTTTATCCTTGCCGGACACATGTTGGATGTCAGAAGTAAACTGGCTTATGAAACTCAAGTGCCAGAGTTAGCGAGGAGATGTCTTGTCGGTCTTCTGCTTAAACGCGAAAGTAAGGGGCTTCGTGGTCCGTGAACATTGTGAACGGCCTGCGTTCTAAAGAGTATCGGAAAAACTTCATTGCCATGTACGCGGCTAATAGCTCACGATGATAGGTGCTGTAGTTCTGTTGAACTGTATTCAATTTTTTAGAAAAGAAGCTCAACGGCTGCCAGATTTGGTTCAACTTTTGGTGAAGGGCAGCACCTACTGCGATATTTGATGCATCGACGAATACAGCTAGGAGTGCATCTGGTTGAGAAAATGGCAGGAGTGTAGCATCAGCCAGCTGTCGTTTGGCTGGTTCAAAAATCTGTACGCCCTTTGCACACCACGCGGCTTTGGGCAAGAAACGACAATAAAAGTTTAGCATGCTCAAAACCCTTCGCAGATCCGTGACCGTTTTAGGTTATGAGAAGCCTGTGATGGCATGAACCTTGTCTGGATCCAGGTTGGAATCCTTCAAGTGAAATCATGTGGCCTAAAAACTTCACCTGCTGTTGGCGGGATCTGCATTTTTCAACGTTAAATACAAGACCGGTCTGAAGGAAGCGTTGAAAAATGCATTCGAGATGTTCCAAATACTCAGACTAAGAGGAAGAGGTGACCAGAATATTATCCAAGTACACGAAACACAAGTTATCGTTTCGCAGGACAGAGTGGATGAACCTCTGGAAAGTATGCGCCACATTGCATAGCATTCGTTTGAACTCGAAGAGTCCGAAGCTGCAGGGAGATGGTACGCCTTGGCTAAGTCTAAGATCGTGAAAAGTCGGCAGTTACCGAGGATGTGCGGAACGTCGTGGATGAATGGTATGGGATATCAATCTAGAATGGTCTGAACATGGAGACGTCTGTAATCGTCACATGGTCTCCATTCGCCGTTTGACTTTGAGACCATGTGTAGTGGAGGAGACCAGCAGCTATTTGATGGTCTGAAAATATTCTGCTTTAAAAGTGTGTCGAATTTTTTCTTAGCCACAGCGAACTTCTGGGTTGTTAATGGACGCACCTTCGAGAAGATATGAGAGCCAATAGTACGGATGTGGTGATATACATCATATTTTCGGTAGTTATGGTGCTGTATTTTTAAAGCAGCTCGCGTATGTTAGGGTTCGTTACTTCTTCAAAAATTATCGAAAGATTGACAACAGGGCAGGTGGCAAATGAACCTGAATACCTGAGCGACGCTACGGGATTTATAAGAGACTTACTCTACAGATCCATTAGCAATACATAGTGGCCTAGAAACTCTGGGCTTAATATGGGACTACAGATATCCGCTACAACGAAACGCCATGAGAACGTGCGTCGAAGTTCCGGACTACTTGCCAGTAACCGTAAGTGCATATGGTTGAAAAATTATTCTTACTCAAGGGATCATATATTGTTAGGGGGCTTGGAGATGCGATCTGGGTAGCCGCCGCCGGAGCTCTCAAAGAGTTCAGTTTTTTGGAGATGTGAACGTGTACGGGCTGGTACACTTCTTTGCTTTGTCGACAAAGATGCAGTGATGCCAGCAAATTACAGGAGTCGTTGAGGTCCCCAATGCGTGACTATCTGATTGTCCATTTCGGCTGGAGGACCACTAGCGAGTTTGGGACCTAGCTCCCAAAAGCAAAGCACCGACTGTTGCCGCCAGCTTAGAGACGGGTTGTCACCGTCTGCAGAAACTCAGCAATTTGGCCCGTGGCTTCCCGTAACAATTCAATGATCACGGGGCACGCGTGCACCTCGTGGTTTTTGTCAGCAGTGTTTGCTAACGCCTGTAAAGATCCGGAATCTGGATTGGCCAAGATGGCCTGGATGCTCTCCGGGAGTCGCTCCAACCACAGCGACTTCAGAAGCCCAACCCCGACCTTATCTCCAATCAACTGCCGAATCTCATGCAGCAGTTGGCTCCAGGAGCGGTCACCTAAGATGAGCTTCATCAGTAAGTGACCCAGGTTTGCTGTAGGTCGACGAGTGCATGGTTGAATCCCGTCTAATTTTCGGAACCAGGCCTGCGAGTTACGTCACCAAAGCGGAGGTAATTATACTGCCTTTACGACTATGGAGGACTCGGAGGCGTCGAACAGATTTACTTAAAGGCAACCAGGAGTTGTCCGAGGCCCACAACGAGTGAAAAACGTGAAAATTTAATCACGACCGAAGTCGAACTCACTCCCAGAGCGGTAAAAAACTGTGCCGTCTACTGCGGCTTAATTTTTTTGACTTTTAAAAATAGATTTTACAAATTATTTTATTACTAATGGTTGCTGCTGAGGTAATTTTGTGGTGATTACTCACAGGGTGAAAAGCTTGTGCTGCCTGTTTGTGTTGTTGTTGTTTGTGTTTGCAGGAGTCAGTAAGCGGCCAAGCAACGCGTTTGTACCCTGGATTAAAGTTGAATATCAGTTTTGTTTGCAAAACGAAACCTGATTGAAATCGGTTCAATGTCGGCCTGTCCGTCTTTTTTTTTCCTGAGGTGGTAATCTTCCAAAGACACTGGTACACATGCTCCAGCGTGTGGGATTTTTACCCATTAAAACCACTCCCTAACTCCTGTCGTCTCCCCCGCGGAACCACCACACAGTATTTCGTCGTGGGATGGACATGGCTCATTCACCCCCCTCCGCCCATCGATTGCATTCGCAACCGCGCCTTTCCCGCCTCCTCTGCCTCTCTTAATCTGCAGTGAATCCGCCCTACCATGTCGTTCACTGCATTCCAACTCTCATGGCATGCTAGCATTTTCCCAAGCATATTTACCAGTGCTAGTGTTGCTTCTAATGTCTCCTCTAGACTCTTTCTTTCCTCAGCGATTCTAGGACAATGGAAGAAAACGTGCTAAGGGTTCTCCGGAATACCGTCGTAGCTACAGTTGGGTGAGATGTCCAGTTTAATCCTATAGAGGTATTCACGGTAACCGCCATGTGCCGTGAGGAACTGTGTGAGATCATAGTTTATCTCATCATGCGTTCTTTGCGTTCGCACCGTGATATTGAGAATCAATCTGTGGGTGCATTGACCCTTTTTCGCCTGTTCTCACCGTTGCTGCGACCTGTTTAACGATTCCTCCCTTTCAACATTGATGATAAGCACCGACTCTGTTTTATCTTCGGCCAGTGCAAGAACTTCATCTTTCAGCCAATTTCTTTGCAGCAGTGATTGCTTCGGATGAATATAATGTCGCATCCGCCTAATCTTTTACAACAACAATCACCACTATGTCATCAACGTAACCCACTATTGTGGCCTCGCTACCTAGAAAATGGGACGTTGAGAACATCATTATACATGATGTTCCACAATAGCGGCTCCAGCACAGAGCTCTGTGGAACACACGCGGAGACAATGTATTCTTGGTTCAATTGTGTTAAGTAGCTGTCGACTAGTGCCATTAAGTAACTGGGTGCACCAATCGCCACCAATGACCTCCTTATAGGGTTTCAGCTGACATTGTTGAACGCATTTTGGACATCAAGGGTAATCACAGCATAATACTTGCTAGTGCCACCCCTTCCGTGCATAGCCCTTTCAGCTAAGCCAGTGACCAGTTTGATGGCGTCAATCGTTGATCTGGCCATACGAAAGCCGAATTGTCGATCTGATAAGCCTCCCAGACTTTCTACAGCCGGGAGCAATCTGTTGTAGATTATTCGCTCCAAGATGGTTCACCAGGAGGCTTATCAGGTTTAGGCAACAACCTTTGTTTTTTCCATGTCTCAGGAAAGATCCCATCCGCCAAGAATGCTTCAAACAACTCTATGTATATGTCAGGCCTCGACTCAACGGTCAGCTTAAGAGCTTTGTTGGGTACGCCATCGAGGTCGAGCGCTTTGTTGTTTTCCAGGCAACCGGACATCTCTAGTATATCTTTCGTCGTTACTGGGGGTATTACAAACAAATCTAAAGATATCTATGGCCGGTAACCCCTTGTGCTCTCTTGATGAAACAAACCCTGAACGATTTCCAATAGGAGATCGGGACATGTAATTTGCGGAGCTGCCTGACCTCTAAATCTCCCCATCATAACTGTAGGTGCTTCCCCATGGGTTTATATCCGCCTCTGCGCAGAGTTGCTTGAAGCAGTCCTTCTTGCTTCGTTGAATAGCCAGCTTCAGGATTTTTTGGAGGTAGCATTCGACATTTCATCTATTCGTTGATATTCGTGAGTACTCAGCTATGCGTCCACTTGGTGGGTTTGCTTTCAATAGGACATATTGGGGTTCAGTGGTAGAGCAATTGGTCTACGTTTCCAAAGTTCCTACGTTTCCAAAGAGGAACGTCAGCAGAACCATTTACACATCGAAACCGCAAGATCACTTCTGCACAGATTTTTCTGTATGATCCAATTTTATAAAATAATAATCTAATAAGGATAATGGAGTCTTACACAGTATATTTTTTATATGATGCTCTTTGGTAACACGCATACACATCAGGCTCATTACTACAGCTTTGTTCTGTTTATCTCGCTACATGAATACCAAATTTGTGTGCTTAGGGCTAAAGCCTAATATTTCAAAAGGCATGTTTGACAAAGTATTGAAATCCGCAACAATCCTCACGTCAGACCGCAAATTAACTTCCTACAGCGTAGTCATTTAGAAAGTTAAAACGGGGCTTAATTTTAATTCAATAACTATGTCCGGGTTCAACGGAGCAATTTCATGCCGTTCACATGCTCCTGATATCAATTATTATCCATGATAACGCTTGATAGTCACAGCTGGAGCGTTATCATTATTGTTTGCAGTAAACTGCTCTCTTTCAATAAAGCGAATAGATTTTTGCCCCCATCCCATTAGGTCCTCATCATGAGGCTCAGGAATACGTATATATTCACATTAGGGACACGTTACTTTTATATCATCGACCATTTGCTGACGAGTGGATTATCCTTCCTTCCTTAATATCATCCAAAGGCTGTAACAGACCTACTGATGATGGGATGCATCGATGCTTAGTGCTGAGCAAATATGTCATCCATGCGCATTAATCGAGTCATTACAGCATCTCTCGCGTTGTACTAAATTCGAGAGAATTTCTCTTCACATCTCTGTTCTAAATTTCTGGCTGAAAAGAGATTCGGGAGAAACGGTCCTTCGCTGACATCTCTCACCCCCTTCCCCAGCTCTCTCCAATTTTAGATTATCACTCAATCGTGCACGAAATAAATTAATCTGGTCTAAAGATATGTGATGTAAACATGCATTTTTCAGGACGCTATCAGGAGAGCCCTCCGTTCCAGTTCGGAAAAGTTCTACTAAAACTACCCCTTGCAAGTGCTTTCTTCAAGTTGGAAATTTCATTCGCAGGATATCTGAAAATGTAGTGTCTGTGGACGATGCCCTTAACAAGTCCTGGAAGGTCCTGGAAAGTTACAGGGTGACACAGTTGTTAGTAGGATTTCCATCGGAAGCTCATGCTCGGAGATCCAGCTGGTGAGGAAGTGTTTAGTGTAATTTGAACATAAGGAAAAATTGGAATATCTTAACGTAACAGAGCATTCTTAGCAAGTAATTAGGAAACCTGCGATAAGGAGCAATTCGAGTTGCGTCTATTTTCCCCGTGGGGTATAGTACTAGGCGGTGATTCGAAGTTAATACTGGAACATTGCGAACATTTAGACTCTTGTGTAGTGGGTGAATGCTAGGACAATTGTTTTCTAGTTGCGGCTACTGAACTGTGTTATGAGTTGGGGGATTTTTTTCCGTAAATGGCAGGAGATTTTCGCTGGGTCAGGGTTCTTTTCGCCTTATTGGGTTGACTCTTTGTGTTTGAGGCAATTGAATCCTTGTTGATACATTGGCTTGACTTTTGCTTTGCTGTGGGTGTTTGTTTTCCATTTTTGTTTTGAGTTTGAATTATTTGGTTCATATTTACTAAGGAATGAATTAGTGAAAAACGGAGACAGCGACGTGCAATATATACTTTTGTAACTTAAAAAATACTAAAATTAAAATAACGCCTTCAATTAAAATCTCGATATTTTCTAAAAATACATTTTTTTTATTAATTCAGCGACTATCGTTATTCTAATGTGAGGAAACACAATTTTTAATGGCGTTAACTATTGATATTGCGATTTTCTTGGAGGGGGTGGGTTTACGTCTGAATGAAGCTGCTAGTTTTTGCTAGAGACCACCGGACTCATACTATGATCTTAGACCACACACTGGGCCTTTATTCCTTAGAGTTTTACAAGGAGGCTTCTCATTCTCCAAACATGCAAGCTAATCTTGAAAATTCTCTCCGCGGCAGTATACTACTATCTTTCTTTCTATAGTCTCCTGAACTAGCATCCCTTCAAGATTTTACTTTAAACAAGTCGGAAAACCGGAAACTTGACGGTATAAAAGGTTTTGTGTTTCTCTATGTGAGGAGCATAACGCAGTTCTCCATTGGCTGATAGCATTGACTCGAGATATTTAAATCGCCCAGTTCTGTCAATAGCAGTAACCTCCCCAGAGCAAAGCGATTTAAATAACCCAGATCAACGCTATCACCCAATGGAGAACTGCGCTATGAAATTGCTTCACGCATTAACGCAACCTAGATGAAGTGGCATTCCACAACTGGTGTTTTTTGTTATTGACGTATCAGCGAACGTATCAAATCTAAAATTTTCCGCAATGTCGTCCGTCTGCCGCTCTCTATAGTTTTGAGTGTTCGCCGACTAGATAAGACAATGAGCGGCGTCTTGCGGTAATGGAGACGATGTTGGACTAGTGGCGTGACACGCTTTGATCACATCCGAAATGAGGATACCCGCGATCGATACCGGGTTCAACCAATCGTGGAAAAACTGCGAGTGAGGCGTTCTCGATGGTATGGTCACGTAATTCGCGCTAATGAGGATTCACTTGCCAATATTGATCTGAACATCGAAGTCAGTGGTAAGCGACCAAAAGACCGCCGAAACAAGGGTGGTTTGGTACGCTGGATGGGGATTTAAAAGCCTCGCAATTATATCCAGATCAGGCATTTTCTAAAATAAAATGGCGAAACTGATCACGACGAACCGACCCCGCTTGTGAACGGAACAATAACTGGAGAAAAAAAAGAAGATGTAAGGAGCGACGAGTGCATGACAGCTCCGTGTCACATAGTTAAAAATTCCGTTGCCCTCTTTTTTTGTTTTACACAAAACTTTAGAAAACTGCGGAAGCAAGCCCGAAACGCTATGGACCAGTTACCGAGCCAAAGTACGAGAAGTCAAGCGTAATGCAAAGACCGCAGGGGCTGCAAGGAACTGTTCTGCTACGTCCTTGGTGGCGTGAGCCGAAATGATTTCACTACAATCAAAAGTCAACTGATTGGAGGAGCAAACCATTTTATCCACAAAAATTGAAAAAAAATTATGAAAAATTCACACCACCTGTTAATTTGTCCATCATCGTGGATGAAGCCCGATCATTCCTAATCGAACTAACGAATACAACCTTGTCCAACTCCTTTCAAGATACGATATACGCTGGTGAAATTATTATTATTTGGGGCAGTGTCTGACTCCTTGACCACCGCAAACCAAAATTCCTGAAACACGCCCCCATATCATAGGTCACTTCCTCTCGTGGCGGCAATTGGAGTTTTCATTACCCTTTATTTGTTGATCCACTTCCAACTTTCGGCAGTTACCTACATCTTATTACGCTTCTTCGGGACATGATCAACCATTTCTAAAATGGCCATGTGTGTCCAAAAATAATCAACGAAGAGAGGTGAGCCATCTGAAAACCTAAAAGCAATAGCAGGTTCGCCAGTACCTAAGCCTAGTTCTACTGAAGTATTCCATGTGAGTTTTTTTGCAGTGCAATTGCTCTCATATAAACAGGAAAAATTTACAGGTGACCTTAATCTGATGAATGAAACCTGAAATGTCGAGTTGGGGAAAATCGTCAGATATTAGGGAAAACCCCACGCGATATTTGAAGTTGGAAAAATAAAAAAATTCAAGCTTTTTGTCCTATGCAGTCGGTTCCGCCGATACGACGAAAGCCACTCCAGACGTCTTCAGAATGCAATGTATGTGGGAAACCAGCGGAGGTTTTTCAGATCACTCAACGAATCCCAACAAAACACTGCAACTTTCCACTAAGGGATAATATTTGGTTTATTTGTGGGGTTACCCGGCCAGGAAACTGAGTGGTTTACCGTCGAAGGCACCCGCATCTAATCGAGTTCCCAGGTTTGACGATCCATAGACAGCTCAAAGATATGGATCGGGTGCAGAATTTCTGATATAAGCATTTCACCAATATAAACATTCGGTTGACACATGGTATAACTAACATTAGTCGGCTGGGGGAATCTCAACATTTACCGTCTGCGGGAATTAGCTAGCTTGTCCCAAGCACAAGGCCGGTTATTTGCATACCAATCCATTGTTAATGGGAGGATCAGTGAGTACCTCGAGTCTAACGATATTTTGTCCGAGAAGTAGATGGCGTGCCTAGTTGAATCAAGGGCTGGAAAAAGTAACATATTATCAACTCGGTAGTTGTAGGACTGACAAATCCCTTTAGTGTCCATTATGATAAGGTTTTAGATAGTGTTCCGCATATCTGACTCTTCAATGCTCTATGTCTGCGTCGCAATGATCCGAAACTAATAAACTTTTTGGTGACAGTTATAAAAGAGTGGCATACCACTTTGTCAGTGCGTTCATTTAAGGGTATCAATGGTTCGCCGTCCTTCCGCATACGGAATGGCATCTTTCGGAGGATTAACTGAGTCCACTTTGCTTTTATACGACGTTGAATTTCTTTTCATGACTACTGAATGACGCTAGAGGGCATGATTTTGCAATCAAATACGGCCTAGGTGCTACTCGCAGTTGTCACACTTGATGTACTTAGATGATATCAAGTTGTGTGCTGGTATTTATGACTATCTTAGTAGTCTGTTGCGCAGATTGGACATGATAATAAAAGAAGGGCACTAAATGTTTTTGCTGCCTTTCACTGGCATATGCATTCAGATCGACTACTATATCCATTTTCTGAATGAATCACCCAAATTCCACCGTGGAGCCAGTAATTGAAATTTCGGCACAACATCACCGAAAAAGGCGACTAGCTACATGCTTATTTTTACAGCAGGCTTAGCTTGAAGGAATTTTGTGAGTAGAGTAAAATCAAACCGAGAATAAATTAATGGAAGTCCTCAGGACTTCCCTAGATATTCTACACAGTCTAGTTCAAACCATGCAGAACTACATCATTCTATACAGGTGTTGGATGTCGCAGGGAGTTTTTGACGAATTTTTCCATTAATCTACCAATTGACACCAGCTCAAAACCCCTTACTTATTTGTTGAATGGAAAACCTTATTAAAATCGGTTTACTGTCTGGTTATCTATCTGTCTGTCACATGCACAACTGCATTGTTCGACACAAAATTCGGTGAGAAGGTGCGAACAATGAACATGAACATTGTGGCTCGTTGAGCTTAATGGGAAATCTCCATACACCTAAAAGAAGGTTCAAAATTTTTTCGCTGAATATAGTCATGTGGGGTATCAAATGAAAGGTCTCGCAGAGTACATCGAAGCAGGTATTATTATTTAGATTGGTTTTACAGGGGAGGGGTGCGGGAATCCGTAAAGGGTCGACTACTTCAACTATATAGTATATTTTGAAAATTTACTCCGAACTCCTTTAAGATCATCTTAGATCTCCAAAATTTTGCAGTTATACAAGCTTTATTATCAAGCATCATACCGGTGCTTGGTGAAAACCTTACTTTATTAACAAAGTTATAGTAGGTCAAAAGTGGATATTTCGCATTAAATTGCTACTCCCTAACTGATAAAATGTCAGAACTGTATCGAAATTAATATCGGGTATTTTCAACGTATATACAATACGATTTATTTATAAATGGAATAATCGAGTATCCAAATATTCTTCCATAAAAATAACAAAAAACTTTACAGCACAAGCGCTGAGCTTTCGGTTTCTAACTTGTTAAGTAGGTAGGATCACCCGAGTCTAACTACATATTTAGCACTTAGTGCCAAAGTGCAAGTTTATCATCTGCCGAGATTAGGACAGGGAACATGTGCTCGTCTCGAGAATACCCAAGCCTTTCGGCCAAACTTCCCCTCTGAAGAGACGGTGATGGAAGATTTCTGGAAGGGTGCACTTTTATCAGACCCTCACCGGGGGTGCAACTCTAGTAGGTTGATTTATTGTAACACCACGGCCGCCTCGTGTCCAACTCCACCGTTGAGCGTGTACGAAGCACGCCTTGACCAGTGCTCAACCCCGAGGCATCCGTTCCTTCCCTTGGATTTGGGTCGTACTCCAAGCTCCAACAGCTTACGCCGTCACCGGCAAACCAGCGAACAGGTAAACTGCGAAACATTCTTGGTATACTAGGATACCGCACATGTGTTGGCGGGACACACTAAGCTACATACACTTGTGAAAACTCACCTTTCTTTCTCGAACTCTTCAAAATTCCTCAGTTGAATTACCGACTACGATCTTCCTTGGGGCAGAAATAAGGCAGACACTAGTAGGAAAATTCCAAAGTACCAAGGAATCACCTGCGATTTTCTCTAATTAGTTTAGGTGGGCTGTTTCCGCGCCACAGGTTGCAGTTCTTACGCGTCGGTTCAATATTGTTCGGAGAACTGAACTCCCGAGAAAAGCAAAAATAATGCATTCCAAGTGAAAGCAAACATAAGGAATCAGAATTACGTGTGGAACACTCACATAAAAAATTTCCTACTTTTTCTTTTCAAGAATGGAAGGTCAGGCAATGTTATGCGAATACCACTACCGAACAGCGTGGGACATGAAGAGCTGTAAGCGAAATATTCGATAGGAGAAAGAATCTGGAACTGAGAATAGAACATTATTTGAAAGGAGGCAATAGCTCGACATGCAGATTCGTACTTGTCATCTTTCAAGATGTCTTTTCGAGCTTATCGAATAGATAAATCCACAAACAGAACGCAATAAAGAAAAATATTAGTTACCTATGAGCACAGTAGATAGAGGGTCGCTGGTTCCCTACCTTGAGTAAATCTTTCAGGCAAGTCGAAGAGAAATCGATGCTATTGGGGAAGATTTCACACCGTTCAGTCGAAAACTTTACAAGTTTTGACTCCCAAATCCCTGTGGTGGTGGTGACGTCTTACACGTCTTAAATTGCAATAAATCCACGTGAAATTCAAAATTGTGACTTTTAATAACTCTGTTAATAATAGTTGGATTTTCCTTAAACTTTCAAAAATTAAGTATTATATATTACTTTCAACGGCAACGGTTTATACTTCTAGGATTGTTTAAAGTTCTAAAATATGGTATTATGCTATTATTCACTTTATTGGAGCAGGTATCGAAATGGGGTGTATTTTGAAGTCTAGATTTTATATAGAAGCATCGCTGTGAATTTTCCAACCCGAGACCAATCACCTTTTCAAGGCATGCATTTTGAGCCCTCACCTCTCCTATATTTCACCCAACATCAAAAATAATACCAGTTTGGAAAAGTACTGATTGAGCCCTTTCATTTAACCCTTAAACTCAACAAAAAAAGCACTACTTCTAAAGCGAATTTCAGACCACATATTCTCACCAAATTTCGTGACGGTTCAGCCGTTTTGGAGTAAATAGGGTGTGACAGGCAGACAGAGAGGCAGAAAATCAGACATACATTGAATGGATTCTAATAGAGTTTTGTATCACACAAAACCTTTAAAAAAATAACGGCTCGCGTGAAGCCGTAAAACTTCAGACCCTTGTGCTGCGATCGAAAAGGAGGATCCTATTCTCAATCGATGGTTCTCCTGCCTCAGATGTGTCATGAGGCGCGGCCTTCGAGATACCTACCTACCTTGGAGAAAAAGCGAGTCCTCAAACCAAGGAAATTAACCTAAATTCAGGTTTCCCTTTTCAATTAATGGAATTCATGAGGATATAGCAAAATAAATAGTAAAAATCAATAAAACAAAGTTAATTGATCGTACGGCCGAGTTGGCTCCACTTCGAGCAATCGACATCGGTAAATGGAAAGAAGAACTTTCATCCGGCTCCACCAATCCAGCTCGCGAATTGTCTTTGCGGATTAACACTCGAATTTTCCGAAATTAACGTCTGACTTAGTCCAGTGGTTTTTGTTAATTACACAATCAAGAAACTATGCCACCTGCTTATCTCCCAAAATCTCCTCGTGTCCAGCTTATCAGCTGCCCATCCAATCAACCAATTTCTGTCTCGCTAGTTGCTGATCTTGCTGATCGCTGCCTTGAACTTCAAAATTCTAAGTCGGCGCGGCAGGAGGAGCAGCTACACATAATTGCATGGTTTTATACGGCATTCATTCCAAACAAAGGCCACACGCTTAGTCTGCATTCAAAAATAGGTAACATGGGCAAGTTTATGAGGGTCAATGAACGATTTGTTTGGACAATTTTCCCTTGGACCATTCGAAAATTATTAATAAATAAAATTTAGAATTATTCAAATGAAATTGGGTTCTTGAATTTAGGGGAAAGCGACCAATTGTGAGGTTTTTTGAAAAATTAGTAAAATTGATTATTTTGAATGTAGGACGTAGAATATAAATTAAATATAAATTAATCCCGGCATGGGAATCATCTAAATTGAGAGGGATAATTGGAAAAGTTAAGGAGTGTAATAATGGAAGGGAAAGAAGCACTATTACCTATTATTGAATGCATTCCCTTGTCAGATTGACCTGTTTCGGAGCTGCAGGCACTATAGATAACCCCCTAGTCTCAGAATGTATAAGAACAAGGACATGTTAGCGAAATATAAATTCAAACTCTATAGCTTCTTCTTCGCAGAAATCTTCGTTAATGCGTATGGTTGAGTAGCTGAAACGAAACCGCAATTCATAAGTTCATCGGAGCCACGTTAAGGCGCATATTTATTTTTTAAGTGGCTCGTCAATGCAATTTAATTGCGGTCACATATGCCCTTGTTCTGATACTGCACTAGAATCTTGAACGTTATCATGGTAATAGTTAACATTTCTTTTCATTTTGTTTAAATACGTCCCAATTCCCTCTGTGCTGTTTTTAAACCTCATCAGTTTCACATTCCTAAAAATAACTCCTTAATTTTCCCTTCACGAGCAACTAGGTTCGCATAATTTCTCAAAGTACCAACTACATGTCAAAGTATCTCATGCATGGTCCTTTTCGATTATCATTAAAAAACTGGAACGGCGACAAGTCCTCAGACGTAATTCGAACCCAATTGGGTATCAGATCGTCCTAAAAAAGATATTATTTGCCAACTACACACGTAAATGGGCATAATCGCCCACTCTAACCAGGACACGTTTCGTAACTAAAGCTTTAGAAGATAATTACAATTATATCAGAACTCATGTCCTTGCCACGGGCTTCGGAAATGATGATTGCTTTCTTTTCATAGTTCCCAGAAATGTGGAACTGGTTTCCATGGTATTATACTAAGTTTTTATTTTTCTTTCAAATTGCTTTTTCATTCAATCAAGTTGCTGGCGAATTTGGAAATAATATGTCCTGAAAATGGGTCCCACTGATTTAGTTCTAGAAAAAGAAGATGCCAGTACAGTTAGAAGTATATTTGGAACTAAATTTAAGTGAAATTTATAGGAATTACGGTTTTTACTGCAACCTCAATTCGAACCCAGATTAATTTGAATTTTGTCTTCAGTATAGTCAGTAAATTTAACAAAACAGGATTCATGTAAACATTGTCAGCAATTTGTAAGAAGTCTGGATACTTCTCCCGAAATACTTTTTTTTCTTCAGCCGTTGTCCTGTTCACAAGCGGGGTCGGCTCGTCGTGGTCGGTTTCGTCAATTTGGCTCTATCAAATGCCTGATCTGGATGCAATCTCGAGGCTTTTAAATTCCCATCCAGCGTATCAAGCCACCATTGTCTCGGCCGGCCTTTTGGTCCTTTACCATCGACTTCGATGTTCAGATAAATCTCGGCAAGTGAATTTTCGTTAGCGTGAATTTCGTGACCACACCATGGAAGAAGCCTCTGTCGCAATTTTTCCACGATCCGTGCAACCCCATTTCGATCGCATATATCCTCATTTCGGATGTAATCAAAACGTGTCACGCCAGTCCAACGCAACATCTTCGTCTCCATTACCGCAAGATCACGTTCATTGTCTTTTATAGTCGGTCAACACTCAGAATCATAGAGGGCGACAGGACGGACGACATTGCGATAAATTTTAGATTTGAGATGTTCGTTGATACGTCGATCACAAGGAACACAAGTTGTGGAATGCCATGTCATCCAGGTTGCTCAACTAGTTGCTCGAGATAATTTTTGCTATTATATGCTAGGGAAACATCATCTGCGTAAATCTGTGTATAGGGCGCTGGACGTGTGTGTGATGGTCTCCATAGCAAGAACAAAGAGGAATGGGAAGAGGGTGTTTGCTTGATGAACACCAATAGAGACACGAAGCGATTTTGATATACTCACCACACTTCGAACTTTACTTTTCAGGTCGTGGTAGAGCAATTGAACCGAACGTACGAGTTCTTCTGGGACTAAGTGTTGTGGTAGAGCATACTAGATGAGTTCGTGTGGCACACGTTCAAACGCTCTATCCAGATCCAGAAATGGAATGTAAAGCGGGTGATGCTTCTCACGATGTTTCTCCGTGAATAACCGCGCAGCGTGTATTGCGTCAGTAGTTCCGCAGTTTTTGACAAATCCGGCTTGATTCACTGTTATTTCAACGATTTGACAAATACGGTTGTCAAGAATGCGTTCAGAAATCTTCATGATAAGGGAAAGTAACCGGATCGGACGGTAATTTGAACATTCTGCTGGACTACCTTTCTTTTTCCATTTTGGAACAGTCGTACTTTCTTCCAGTCAGATGGTATTCTACCTTCCTGAATAAGCCGATTAAAGAATTCACTGAGCCACAGTGTTGGGTCCCAGCTCTTCGCTTTCCAAAGCTCAGATGCGTTGTCGTCAGGTCCTGTAGCTTTTCCCGATTTCATTCGTTTCATTGGCTCCTCGACTTCAATTGCACTGACAGGTGGAACTGCTCGAAATGTCGGCAATGATTGTGTAAGTGGAGGATGAGCAAATTCTTCAGTTGAAATTTGCTCGAAGTATTCTCAGATCCGTCGCGATTCGACGGTTGGTAACCAAATTACCGTTCTTGTCATTAACGCAACGGAAGTGTTCGATATCTTGTGAGCGTTCGTTTCGGCTTTTGACAAGTCGATACAGATCTCTCTCGCCGTCCCGAGTGTTCAGTTTATCGTAAAGATTTTTGTAATGGTCCGCTCGGGTGACGGCGACTACTTTCTTTGTTCCCGGTTGGGTTTCTTATAAATTTCCCAATTGGCCGGTCTTTTATCGTCGAGAAACTTATGGTAGAGAGGTCTTTTTTCACGGGTCTTCATTTTAACATCGTCATTCCAAAGCCAAGTATCTGGGTTGATGTTCCTTACACTATTTTATCGGTGGCTTAATTCGGAGGACGGCGGTCAACGGCCGATTTTCAGGTGCGATGTTCTCATAGGGAACGGCTTTGCAATCAGTGCCGTTGGTAAAATGTCGGCGTTTTATGGGGATATAGTCGATTTGCGTTTTACTGTTTTCACTATAAAATGTAGGAAGATAGAGACAATCGTTTGATGAACCATGTATTCATAAGTACAAGCTCATGGATGTCCGCAAAATCGATTATACGCTACCCTCATTGCGCGTTCCAAACCCCTTTCTCCCGTGGCACTTGTTACCGTCTGCCTTTTCATCCACATGACCATTAAGGTCGCCGGCAATGAGGATATAGTCATCACCAGGCACGTGACAAGTCTTTTCATCGAAAAGTTACCAGAAGGCATCTTTCTCGGCTTCAGGTCGACCTGACTATGGTGCGTACGCGGTGAAGAAATGAATAGTGCGATCAGCTGATATAATGGTGAGCTTCATTCATTTGTTTTGTTCGGACTAACTTACTTACGTCCTGACGCCATGCATTCGTCAAGGACCCTTGCCCATTTCTCGACAGCATCGGGGCCCGTCCTGCCACGTTGACTGAGGTGGACGCCCTAAGATTTTTCAGAAGCTTGTTACTCGATCCGATCATGTTGTTTCTTCTCATTATGATATCATTGATAGAAATGTTATGAAGAAGTTATAATATTTGCTTCAAAACAAATACCAATTACCAGAAATATTTGTACATACATATATATATTCATGCGGAGAGTGCAATTTTCTTTTATCCACAGACTTCAACTTTCTGAACTGGTTATTATTTTTTTAAAGGAATCTAGTATTCAAATTTACTCCTTTCCTTCCTTTTTGAAAATGAATGGCATTCTCCTGAAGGAAATTGCCAGGATTCCAGAAAATATTTCTTACGGATTATGTTACCAACCCTTGCCTTTATGTACTTTAATAATTCCCTTTTTCCAAGATGCTATTTCATATCTAGATGGACGAGATTATACAGGGAAAAGCATCATCAATTTACTTCGACAAAGTGAAGGTAACGTTCCCACTGCAGAAATCTCTCGAATGATAATTGTTAGAGTACTAATTCTCTTCTAGTACAGAGACTGTCAAGAAAAACCGTGCCGGTAATCAAGAAAACTTGACAGCATCTAGGGAACAGTTTTCATGACCTTTCATAATGTATTATACTTCATTTCCGGAAAATGTATAAGCAATGCACTGTAGTTCGCCTGGGGATTAAAACAACTTCTGAACTTTCTCCAACCACGAAGGTGGTTATACATTCACTACACACTAGAAAAAGTACTGCAACGTGGAAACATATCAGCATAAAATTCAAGCCATTACTGTTCTCGTAGGAGGTAAGTACCTATACCTGAAAATCGCGATGAGGTTTTCCTTTCGTCAATTGAGTTATTCTTGTCGACTAGTCAATAGCCTCTCAAAAAAACGCTCTAAAAAAGTGGAATGAACAAATAATAATAACATCGGGGAAACTGCTTGTCCACTTTTCGTCAAAAAGTACTAATCGAGACCTTTTATTTGATACCCAACATGACTATATTCGGTGAAAAAAAAATGTATACCTCCTTTCGCTTGCATGGGAACCCTCCCCCCTTAATCTCACAGTTTCCACTTTCTCACCGAATTTCGTATCGATCGATATAGCCATTTCTGAGGAAAGTGCGTGTCACAGACGGACAGACCTGTGAGGAGTGGCCAGATCTCCCATCAGGTGTAACCCCAGCTGGCGAATTGGGGCATACCTATTGATATGTAAACATGTGTTCATGCACTTTTCTTTTCTGACTGTGCATGGGGTGCTCAGAGGTGGCGGCGAGGAAGATAGGGCGGCAATCATATCGGCCAAACCAAAACCAAGTGGTCGAGGAGAACCTCCATAGTAGTGGCACCGGGAGACGCTGTAATCACTTTGGTTTGCCGGCCGTGATTCAGTAGGCGAATGCTCCAAAGACCTAATCAGGGCGATCAGACCCGAGTCTGCACGGGGACTCATCTGAGGTGGCAAATTGGTCACGAAACCTTACCAGGTGTATACTGGAACCATGGGAACCGGGAAAGCCCCTGGACTCACATACTTCGGGTGAACTCCTGTTGTATATGAGGACAGCTCGGTTATTTGCGGTTGGCCCCCCTAGTGGGAGTTTCATGGTGGTTGTGGTTGTGCTCAAGCGAGAAGAGACCTTCGGGCCTCGACGTGGTGTTGCGTATCAACACGGGTGCGGTACTCCATAGTTCGGTAGAGGTTTAGGTAATTCTTGCATCCACCAGTATGAATGCTAAGCCATGCACTTGGTATAGACTGGTAACGTTGTTGCTTGTCTCAGCGGTGCTCTGATTGTGGTCACAAAATCAATCCGTGTCTGAAGAGGACCGTAGGATTAAGTCTCACGACAGGTGCCTACGTAAAACACTATGGGCTTCACTGATTGTGCATGGGCTATTGTTTGCTCATCTCTGATGCGTGGACTAAAATGGCTATGGGGAAGATACCCAGAACATAAAACCACTATGAAAGACGTGAGAAGGAGGAAACTTACGGTGCAGTGGCTCGGAACCCCAGTACCAGCGGCTTTTGGGAGTAAGCAAGCGTCGTCGATATCCCTCGACTGCAATACCTCGGTGGTGGACAACTTGGTCACCGTGGCATCTAATGCTACAAGTGTTTTCGATTTGGGAAATGGAGCGTTCAAGCGAAGTACCACTCTACCAAGAACACCAGTGACAAAATCGAAGAAGGATGAATTGAAAGCAGTTCGCTAGACGACAAAAACAACAACAAGACTGACCGCACATATTCAAGAGGATCAGCAGCAGGAGCTACTCCAGGATCAAGAAAAGGACCCATTTAGAAAAAGTTCGTCAATTTTGAGATCTCCGCCAATGCCAAACATCAAAAAAGAAAAACGGAGGGAAGGTCAATGAATACCAAATGTGAAGGACTATTTGTAACTAATAATCCAGTTAGGACTTATGGAGAGCAGAGCCCTGGAGTAGAGGAGTTACCCTTCACACACCTTTGTGCAAAAATAGTTGAATTGTCTGAATTCATCAAGGATAAGCACAACATGCACCAAGCCATAAATAGCATGGTGAGAGCTATTAAAGTCGAAATACCCAAGTGATACCTAACCGTATTGCAATCAACCTGCCACCAAACAGTAAATGTGGATCCTCTGGGAAATCAGCAGGCGCCTAAGAGGAAAAGGCCGTACAAATAGTCCCGAAAAGGAAAACTAAAAGCAAAGAAGAGAGAAAGCAGGTCCCCCAAGTGTGAGCTCTGGCAATCGAATCGGCAAAATCGAAGGGGAATGAAAACGGTAGATGGGCCAAGGTTGCTAATAAAAAGACGAAGGGAAAGGGAAAGGCAAAAGTGCGACTTCGCCCAGGAAGCAAGCAATTGTGATCCCCAGCAATGGAAGTTTATCCTACCCGACGATACTAAAAAAGGTCAAAGATGACCCCGTCCTAAAAGAAATATCAGCAAGATTCGAAGGACCCAGAAAGTTGACCAAATGTTTGGACTGAAAAAACTCAGCTTGAGGAAAAATAATGGCTTCCAAACTCAGGTTAAGAACTCACTTGTGAAGAGTGTCACAGTACAGTACACAGTACACAGTACCCAAAAACATGAAGTCTATATACAGTGCAAGGATTTCGATGAAGTGACATCCAGAGGAGAAATTTGCACTGCCTTGTTGGAACAGTTTAAGTTGGAGGAACATGCCGAGGAGTCCATTGTGAGTTTGCGGAAAGTCTATGGCAATATTCAAACGGCCACACTGCGATTACCAGTGGATGCACTGCAGAAGTTATTGGCGGCCTGGAAGGTTCAAATCAGATGGGTTGTTTGCCGTCTGAGAGAGAATATTTCTCTAAAGAGGTGTTTCAAGTGCCTCGCGTTTGGCCATTTCGCGAAGGCATGCACCAGCGGCATTGATTGGTCCGATCGATGCAGAAGGTGTGGGGAGAAAGGCCATACTGCCAAAGCATGCAATAGGGACCCCAAATGCTTATTCTGCGAAAGAAGTGAGGGACAGGATTACCGGCATATTGCCAGAAGTGCTAAATGTCCGGAAATTAGGAAGGCGCTGACTTCAATGAAAAAATGAGGTTTATTCAAATAAACCTCAATCATTGCAGGGTCGCTCAAGATTTACTCGAGCAGACCACTTACGAATCTGACGTGAAAATTGGCATCATTAGTGAACCCTATAGAAACGATCATGGTGGCGATTCTACTGATGGAGCGGCGATATGGGCATGCGGTCGACATGCCATACAATGTACTGGGAGTCAGACATACAGCGGCTTTGTGTAGGCGAAAATAAACGGGGTATATGTGTACAACTGTTACGCCCCACTAAGTCTGACACTGCCCGAATTCGAGGAAATGCTTGACAGTCTTGTTCTCGACGCAAGGGTAATTGTTGATGACTACAATGCTTGGGCCCGTCAGTAGGGTAGCGGAGAGACAAATTCAAGAGGCCGCAGTCTGTTAGACGCTTTTGCACAGTTGGATATCATTTTGGCTAACGAAGGTCATGTAAGGCTAAAGCTCTGGATGAGCAGACCTTCATAGAGGTGTGGTTAGACCAACCTAATAAAGCAGGTGACGCTACGGAAAGAGCTGTCCATGTGGTCCAATGCATCGCCAAAGCATGTGACGTGTCCATGCCTAAAAAGTGCTCATTCCCCAGTAGAAGACCAAACTACTGGTGGAATACTGAACTGGCTAGCCTTCGATCCGCCTGTCACCAAGCCAGAAGAGCGGCTCAGAGGTTGGTAGGCAGAATCGACCAAGGGCAAAAAGCCTCAAGCTCGCCATCCAACGGAGCAAGAGAGAATGCTTTAAGCAGCTCTGTTCGGAAGCGGAGGTAAACCCTTGGGGGAGCGCCTATAGAATCGAGATGGGGCGATTCAGAGGCCGATCATCTCCGCAGATCACGTGCCCTTCACTCTTGTTAAAAATTATCCAGGGGTTATTCCTCAAGCAAGAAGAGGACATAAACAGCTTCCGGCGACCTCTGAATGTGACGGCAATACCGCCAGTGATCAGTGACGAGCTGTTGGAGATCTATGCTAGGATAGGAGATAACAAAGCTCCGGGTCTGGATGGCGAGCCGAATAGGCCCCTTAAGCTTGCCATAAAATCCAGACCGGGTGATGATAGACAGGAAGCTCAGTTACAGGCAACACTTGCAATATGTTTGTGATAAAACATCCACTACAAGTATAGCCCTGGCAAGGATAATGACGAACGTAGGAGGGCCACGGTATACCTCAAGGTTGCTTATAGCCAGTTAGTAGGGAGGCGTTGCGGATTCCACGTAACGATAACAAACTGAGAGCAGTCTACAGGAGGACAGCCTTGAGGGTATGTTCTGCCTTCAAGATTTTCACAGATGGTGCAGCGCTAGTTATCAGATGGTGAGCATATACAATGCAAAACCAATCGTTCCCTCATCGTAGATGAAGAACTCTGAGAGGGAGAGATCCATAAATAGATAGCAAGAGCGATGGGAACGCTCGAGAAAGGGTCGGTGGACTCACAGGCTCACTCCTGCCATCAAGGTTGGAGAGACGACACGATAAGATTAATTATAATCTCACCCAGTTTCTCACGGGGCACGGAGGATATCGCCAATACCAGCATAGGTGTAAATAGGAGACCTCATCTGACTGTCCAAATTTCGATGGAGTCCCAGAAAACTCAGACCATGGATTCTTCCACTGCCCTAGATTTTTGGAAGAAAGGAGAAATCTAGAGGAGACTTTTGGAGAGGTGTTGGTACCAGAAAATCTGGTGCCGAAAATGATAGCACATCAGGAGAATTGGGATGCGGTCAACTTCATAATCGCATCTATCCAGAACAAACTGCGAAAGGCAGACGAGGGGAGAAAAGTGCGGTCACGAGCGCCGCGTATAAACGAAAGGTGAGCAGACTCCGCCCCGTGATGTAATACCGTATGAAATTTCCACGAGGCAGGGAGACGCTCCCAAGAAGGAGATTGGATGCTGGAGCTGAAGAAGTTTCCGACCTAAACGCTAGAAAATTCCATGGCATGGTGGAGAAGTCCTTAGGAGAAGAAGCACAAGTACGAGCCAGAAAGCAGGAGATTGTTATACAATGTAAGGAGATTGATGAAATCACGACCAAGGAAGATATCCGTGACGCCTTAGAAAAGCAGTTCGGGCCATATGGCTTGCAAGATTCCGCAATCAGGGGACTGAGAAAGACGCACGGAGGCACGCAAACGGCAGTCATAAGCTTACCAGCTGAATCAGCTTTCAAACTGCTGACGACTCAGGGAGCAGATGTCCCTCAAGCGCTACCTTAGATGCCTGAAATTTGGCCATATAGCAGCGAAATGCACCGGTGACCGTGACAGGTCAAAAAGTTGCAACAAATTGTTGGGGAGAAGGTCATATGTTCAGGGAGTGCAAGGCTGAGCCTGAATGTATGTTTTGCAAGGAGAAAAAGGGCATCGACTGTCGACACGTTGCAAGCCGCAGTAGATGCCTAGTGTTTAGGGCCTTGAATGTAGTAAAGAAATGAGATTGATACAAATCAACGTCATCCACTGTGTGGCAGTCATTTAAGAAGTGATGGAGTTTTCAGAAGTTTGATTCGCCGGGGCAAAAAAAGCTGGTATCTATATATTGCTATGCTCCACCAAGCGCGACGATAGCAGAATTCGAAGGGATGCTAGGTATGCTAGTCTCGGATGCAAGAAGTAGAAATCAAAAGATCAAAGCGGGTAATTTCAACGTGTGGCCCGTGGATTGGAGCAGTAGCACTACGAATACCAGGGGCCGTATCCAGCTCGAGGCTTTCGCGGAGCTGCTTGCCAATACGGGAAATGTTTCTACTTTGCGTGGGACGGGGTTGGGCTCAATAGTCCATCTGTGTGAGTACCACATGGGCGAGGAGAATGGCATGGTTTGTTAGTGGACATTATACTCACAGCGACCACCTGGTAATTTTCCTCCAGATCGAAAATGGTCTATGCGGCGATGTGCGTTCCCGTCGAGCTGGAAACCGGGGCTGGTCGGTGAAAAAGTTTGAAGAGGATGCATCCATAGAGATGCTATTGGAAGGCCAAAATCTCAGTAGTGCGACTACAGAAAAGGTAGAGCAAATGATGGGACGCATAATGAGAGCATGCGACGCTGGTATGCCGAGAAAGCGAGTCCTCGCAAAAAGGTGCTCAAACTATTGGTGGAATGAAGAGGTCACGGAGTTACTGGATGGATGTTTTGGAGCTCGAAGGATCTGCAAACGATCTAGAAGAAGACCGAACTTCGGCAAGAAACGGTAAGTATATGTGAACTTTCGAGGTAGACTTACGTAGGCTATAGGGACTAGCAAGCGAGAATGCTTCAAAGAACTTTGCGCAGAGGCAGATCTAAGCCCCTGGGAAACAGCGTACAGGATGGTTATGAAGAAGATGAGAGGGCGAACACCACAACTGACCTGCCGCATCTTCTGCTCGATATCGTTATGGCGCTCTTCCCCCCGGATAAAGGGGAGCGCCAACAACACAAGCACTCGATGTCTACATCATACCTGCGGTAACAGAGGAGGAACTTGCGCCAATTTGGCGGCGAATTGGCGATAACAAAGTACCCGGTCTGGTATTGTTCCTAATACAACTCTTAGACTCGCTCTTAGAACCAGTCCCGACTGGTTTGTCAGCATTATTGAAACATGCATGGTAGAAAGACCGGTGGAAGAGGCAAAAACTAGTTTTGCTCCTGAAGCCAAATAAGTACCCAGGACACCCACCATCATACCGAGCGATTTGCCTCATCGACACGGCAGGAAAGATACTCGAAAAGGTCATCTTCAATAGACTGCTCCCTATCATTGAATATAAGGAAGGACTATCGGAGCGACAATTTTGATTTCGACAAACCCACTCAACGATCGACGCCGTAGATGATGTTTTGAAGCTGGCTCGAGACGCGATGTTGTCTAAAAAATGCTGTGCCATAAAAACGTGGCTGGAGATGGTTCAGCTTAACCTTGCGGAACAAAAGGCAAAGGCGATCTTAATTACCAACCGTAGGAAGAGGAATACGGCTAATATTCGTGTTGGTGGCCACGTGATGATTGACCCTATCATCAATCAATTTCAAGGGACACTTGGACTATGAAGAATATCAGGCGACGCAGCGTGTGTTATTGCGGAAATGATCCCGATAGACATTCTGGCAAGTGATATACGCTACCTGTACGAGAAAAGGAAAATGAATCCCCCTGAAAAGGATGTAGAATACTGAGAGAATACCATTGGAGAAGTGGCAGCAACGGTGGGATGACTCACAGAGGGGTCGCTAGACCCACACTATGATTCCTCGTATTGAGAAGTGGATCCAGCGACGACAAGGCGAGATTAACTACCATCGAACGCAATTCCTGTACGGACATGGTGGTTACAGGAAGTATCTATAGCAATTCAGGCTGGATGATTCTTCCTTTTGTCCTGAACGTGGTTGCGCACCTGAGGACCCGGTGGATGTTATGTTCCACTGTCCACGATTTTTCTCAGAGAGGTGTAGTCTGGAAGACTCGATGAAAGCCAGCAGAACATCGTCGGAGAAATGTTGAAGTTGGAGGAAAACTGGTGTACGATGAATTCCCCGTTCATTAATATCCTTTTTGGAAAACTTTGCCCCATAGTATAGTACTGACCGGAATTCTATACATAAAATTCTGGTTGAAAGTGACTCTAACTTGATGAAAGAAGAACGAATACTGTCGGCAGCAGATTAGTATGACCTTCAAAGTTGCTCCGCAAAGCCTGTAAAATCATAAAATTGCAACGCCGCATCAAGAAGGTTCCCTGAAAATCAGTATCTGATGTATCTCACTTAAGCCGGCCTTAGTCGGGGAGGTAAACTCTTTTAAAGTAATACCCCTTTTACAAATTTGCTTACAATCATATTTCTTAATGAACCCTATATTTGTCCTTTACTGAGCATAGTATGGCGGCACCATCATATCATTGAAAAATCCATTGCGATTTCTCTCAATAATAAAAGGTTTTCTGAATTGAAACGATAGCAAATGCTTCCGGGCGATATTCCTGTAAAATTTAGATTTTTCGATCCCATCTAATACGTTTGATGTTGCTTTTCATAATCATAGTCCACAAATAAATAACAATAAAAAAATACTCGTTCCATTTAATTTCATGGAATCGGCCATAATTGTAGCTGTGTCGCTGCGCAACTGAAATTGTAATTAATATGCCTCTCGAGTACTTTATTCCAGCTCATTCAACAGAATAACAAAAATCAGTTTTACACGAGGACTTTCCATTGTGCTCTTACAGTCCTAGAAGTGCGTTTTATTGCTCCCAGAATCATGACATTGGCAGCAACGGTTATGACTCTACAAGGATATGAAGACATTTCGAGGAGCAAAACGGGGCTGAATACTGAAAATAATAAAACCGGTGAAAATCAATACGTGATCGCATTCTTGATATTCCCGGATCCTGGCTCGGGACATAAACACCGAAAGCCGAAAAGACAATGTTGGGTACGTAAATAGGATCAATATTATGGGAACGGTCGGAAGTGTTTATCATGAACGCTGCAGCTTAACACTTAACCTACTTTGGGCCGGGAGGATTCATATTCAAGGCACGAATTCGATGGCATGTTACGATGCTAGTCGTGGAATCTCGACTCGTTTGAATTTAAGTCACATAATTATTCTCCTATATAACTCCATTATCGACACCAGAGATAATGGCAGTAATAATTGGTCCACAACACTCAAGTTTTCATAAAATTCCGGCGAGCTTGCCGGCATGCTCGAAGAACGTCATGGTGCTCAGTGCGGTATGTACAGGGATTTGTCCTGGCCTAGTTCCGAGGACACTTTGAGACAACTATTGATGGCAATACATGAATACCTCATGAAGCATGTTCCAAGGTAAGCCTCACAATTAATTCGGATTGGGAAATATTCTTGGAAGAGACTCAAAGCATTACCTAATAGCATCATATGAAAAGGCCCCTCCATGACAGGGATTACTTCTCCATTATATCACATTAAATGCTTTCATCGTAAATTCTTCAAAGTCAATTTTAAAATCAAAAGAAAAATGTAAAGCAGAAATTGACTTGCGTTTCTCCATTGGTCAAAATGCTTTTCATTATGTCCTCAATGCGTCGCAACGACGGAAAGCCGGATATTATGCCAACATGAAACTTGGAAAGGACGAAAAATGACAGATTTTTAAAGTCGATGAAATTTTCAGAGAATTATGGAATCAATTATCGATGACAGTTGTATCAAAAGGTGTTACGAGTCATTTTAATGGATTCTTTTATACTTTTTGGTGACGGCAATGCTTGCATATGAATATAATACTCACGCTATCTTCGGACGACATACTATATTTCGGAGAATACGTATTTCTGGACAAAAGCAAGCCATACACAGGTCATAATCAGGACTAGTTTTAATGAGTTTCTCTTGAAGCGGAGTCCTTTAGCCAATGAATGTGATTCTTTTACATTTCATTGTTTGTAATAGTAAAAGCTAGTGTCAGACCTCGGAAAAGTCGTGGTTTTCAAGATAGGTCATTGGCAACATACAAATATCGGTTAGTTTGTACGAAGCGTTTGAGTGGTGGTCAAAGGGTAGTATAGGTCCCAGGGCGAAACGTGGATTGGTATCCATGATGGAGCATAAAACCTGGGAAA
This sequence comes from Hermetia illucens, assembly GCF_905115235.1. Taxonomy (NCBI): domain Eukaryota; kingdom Metazoa; phylum Arthropoda; class Insecta; order Diptera; family Stratiomyidae; genus Hermetia; species Hermetia illucens. The sequence goes on from NC_051850.1 coordinate 164,756,849, forward strand.
TGCCTGCTGAACCAACACCAACAGCTCTACTACCAAACCCTATCTCCACCTCCACGTGGTGACCGCTGGGAGCTCTTTCGTAACGAAAAACTGCAGACGGAGAGGGATGAAGGCGAGTCTCCCGCGCCTAAAAACTGGACAAACTGTACCAACTGGTCCTCCAGGTTGGGGGTTGGGTAGGGCTGACAACCCTACACGGAAAACCGATGTTACGGAGCCACGAAAGGAGGCTCGGACAGGATGGACTTTAAAACGACGGACCCGCCAACGACAACGGATCAACGATTTGCGCATTTTCTCATGGAACGTGCGCTCCCTGTACAGAGATGAAGCTGATGAGCAGCTAGCCGATACCCTGTCCCAACATAGGGCTGATATAACAGCGTTGCAAGAGATGCGATGGACAGGGACCGGTTTCATGGAGAAGAGCCGCTACACCATATATTATAGCGGTCATCCAGTAAACCATGTGCTCGGAGTAGGTTTCTTAGTCAGCCAAAAAATAAAACCTACTGTTATCGGCTTTGAAATAATAAGCGAACGGCTATGCACTCTGCGCTTGCGAGGCAAGTTTGGAAATATAAGTCTCATTAACGTTCACGCCCCTACAGAGGAGACTGCAGAGTCGGAGAAGGATACCTTCTACGAGGCAGTAGAACGAACCCTCGAAGCCTGTCCCAGATACGATATCAAAATCACACTTGGGGATTTTAACAGCCAAGTAGAGAAGGAGCCCTTATTCAGGCGATACGTTGGTTCCCACAGCTTACACGAAAAAAAAATGATAACGGACTGCGGATTATTCAATTAGCAGGGTCACACGAAATGGTTGTTGGAAGTACCTGGTTTGCGCGGAAAGCAGTCCACAAACATACGTGGGCCTCTCCAGACGGGATCACTTTCAACCAAATTGACCACGTGTTGATCGAACGCCGCCACCTCTCAGCTTTGATGAATGTCAGAACATATAGGGGGCCAATATAGACTCGGATCACTATCTTGTTGGCATGGTGCTTCGAGCTCGAATAACAATACCACCTAGAATCCCCTCTGACAATCAGGTGAGAGTGAACACTGAAGCCATCCACAACACAACCCTCCGCGACACCTATAAGAGGGAAATGAATGCCACAATAACCGCAGTCAACAGAGGACCTGGAGATGAAGCATCAACAAATGATCTTCACAATCACCTGAAGAACGTTATCATGGATACGGCCACAAACATACTTGGCCCCAGCCGTAAAAGGAGTCGGAACGGCTGGTTTGACGATGAATGTAAGCTAGCAACGGAACGGAAGAATACCGCATACCGAGTAATGTTGCATTTTCAAAGAACGCGGGCACGCGCAGAGACTTATCACGAACTCCATCGAGCGGAGAAGCGACTTCACAAACGGAAAAAGGAAGCCTGGGAGAGCCAACAAGTCTGTGAACTAGAGGGGAGCAACCGCACCAGACGCGGAAGTTTTACCAACAAGTCAGCAGAATGAAGCCTTACACACCTCGATGCACATCCTGCCTAGACAAAGAGGGAAATCTGAATTCCGACAGAACGGGCATATTAGAGCGATGGGTTGAGCACTTTGATGAGCTACTGAACAACCAGAACATCGGCGAGTTGGAGGTTCCGCCAACTGAAGATGACGGACAAATATTGCCACTACCAAGTTTAGGAGAAACAGTCCGTGCAATTCATCGGCTAAAAAATCATAAGTCGCCAGGAGCCGATGGAATTACAGCCGAATTGGTTAAATATGGAGGCGACCAATTACACCAAGTAGTTCATCAACTTGTGCTCAAGGTATGGGACAGCGAATCAATGCCTGACGATTGGCAACGAGGCATTATCTGTCTCATACATAAAAAGGGAGATATCACACAGTGCAGCAATTATAGAGGTATCACGACTGACTAGGCTGACCCTGACCAATGTGCGAGGCCAGATAAAAGCAGCAGGATCACTCTCAAGACCATTCGACATCAACAACGGTCTACGACAAGGGGATGCCCTATCATGCGTCCTCTTTAACCTGGCCCTCGAGAAAGTGATCCGTGATGCTGAGGTAAATGCAAGAGGTACGATCCTCTTTAAGTCCACCCAACTGCTGGTCTATGCCGACGATTCCGACATCATTGAAAGAACGATCCGAGGCTGACAAACCGCCTTCATCCAGATCGAGCAGGCGGCGGTTGGCGCGAGATCTTGGGCTGCACACCAATGAAGGTAAGACAAAGTATATGGTGTCAGCGTCAGCACCAAAAACCAACCAACGAACAACATCAAACCGTACTGGTCAAACGGGAAGAATAAAGATAGGAGACTACAGCTTTGCGACCGTTAATAAGTTCTCCTATCTAGGGTCGAAAATCACAGCCGATAACAGCTACGATGATGAAATCCGCGGACGGTTGTTGGCAGCCAACAGAGCCTATTTCAGCTTAAAAAAACTGTTCCGCTCGAAACGTCTCACTATAATGTCAAAGCTCTTCCCGTACAAGACTATGATCTTGCCAGTCCTCATGTATTCCTCGGAAACTTTGGTTCTTAGCAAGGAAAATTGCGAACTATTTGGCCGCGTTCGAGAGAAGAATCCTTCTAAAAATGTTTGGCCCCCTACATGAGGATGGGCGATTTCGTAGCCTATACAATGACGAAATCTATGAGCGATACCATGACCGTCCGGTTGTGGATAAAATCCGGCTCAATAGGTTACGGTGGGCGGGTCACTTAATCCGTATGGATGAGGATGATCCCACCCGGAAAGTCTATAAGGGCAATATCTATGGTAGAAAAAGAAGACGAGGCAGACGCCAGACAGCTTTTAGGGATATCGAATTGGTGACCTTCGGCGCAAAACCGGGATGTCTGGAGTTCCTTATTGAGGCAGGCCTAGACCGGATAACGGTTGTTGCGCCGTTGATGTTTGAGCTGGGGATCAAGAATACACGAAAAATACTTCCTGCTTGTCATAAAAGGTGGTTAAGGGCTGGCAAACTGCAAATTTTGGAATTTTCTCCCCAGCGAAACGCCAATGAGACAATGATACTCTTCTCCTACTTATGGAACTTCACTTTTGCACTCTAGAAAGCCTAGAGGTATAGTTTTGGTGACCATAATAGCAACGTTGAAAGGCTGCAAAATGTTCCGGTGCTAGACCTGTCACAAGTCAAGTGTTGTTTCGGCTAATTTGTGATCTACGTATCAACGAACGTCTCAAATCTAAAGTTTACCGCAATGTCGTCCGTCCTGTCGTTCTCTATGGTTTTGAGTGTTGGCCGACTATCGAGGACAATAAACAGCGTTGCGTTGGAGTAATGGCGTGACATGTTTTGATCACATCCGAAATGAAGATATCCGCGATCTCTATGGGGTTGCATTGATCGTGGAAAAATTGCGAGAGAGGTGTCTTCGATGGTATGGTCATGCAATTCGTGCTAACGAGAATTCACTTGCCAAGATTGGTCTGAACATTGAAGTCGATGATAAACTACCAAAAGGCAGGTCGAAACAACGGTGGCTTGATACGCTGGATAGAGATTTAAAAGCCTCGAGATTGCACCCAGATCAGGCATTCGATAGAGCCGAATGACGAAACCGATCACGACGAGCCGACCGCGCTTATAAACGGGACAAAGGCTGAAGAAAAAGAAGAAAATCTAAACAGATTTAGCATTAGATTTAATTAGGAGTTCTTCTCTACTGACTAAGATTAATCACGAACTGACGGAAATAACGCATACTGCTACGCGAAATGAAAGCGTTCGGTGCTGACAAAGTCGGCACCGAATTGCTACAGTTTCTACGGCTGCAAAGACTTTCGGAAAGCACACAGGCAGTCCTGACATGTGAGAATTCAGGGTCTCTGAAGAAGTGCCAGCACGACCGACAAAATCCACGAGGGTAAAGACATGATCATGGAAGGCGACGTATAGCGTGATATAACAAACCATCGGACGATGGCAGCGTTAACTGCGACCCTTTGCAAATTTACAGAAACAGTCGGCACCCGGTCCCGGGAGGTAGGACGATATCACAATCTAGATCTGCTTTCAGAACCCTTCCTAATTACCAACGATTTACCGAAAAAACCACGTAATGCACCAGCCCATACACTTTTTCAAAATACTTTCCGGAGCTCTGGCGACGGCGACCCGAAATGGTACATCCCGTTGTCTAACAATTTACGACTCCTTGAGCTGGTAGCACTACCTAGTAGACCCAGGTGCTGAAGGCTCAGTTCTCCCTGCATTCTGAAATTGTCGATTATTATTGTAAACCTTAAAAATCACGGTAGCGAATTCAGACAAGTAAGCACAGCTCTAGAGCTTCGATGCGGTTCCTAGTCAGTCTTATCAATTTCGTCCGGATACCGAAATCTCTCATGGCCGTGTACAGTTTTACCCTTGCTATGCTATCATAGGTGGCTTTAAAATCGATGAAAAGATGGTGCAACTGATGGCCATATTCCAACAGTTTTTCCATCGCTTTCTGCAGGGAGAAAATCTGATCTGTTGCTGATTTGCCTGGACTGAAGCTTCTTTGGTATGGGCCAATGATGTTCTGTGCATATTGGGCTATTCGGCCTAGCAAGATAGCTGAGAATATCTTGTAGATGGTACTCAGCAACGTGATACCTCTATAAGCCTCTTTCAGCTTGCAAAAACTGTCCCGCTCGAAATGTCTCATCATGGGGTCAAAGCTCTTACTGTACGAGACCACCCCTACATGAGGATTTTTTGTTGAGGATGCTGGGAGTCCTGAGTCCGCACCCACTTGGTGACGGACAGGACCACTTGGGAAGCAACTTACTTCCTCTTTTGTAGTCCACGAACTCCTCTTTTTTGGGTTAAACAACCAAGTTTTCAAAAAAGTACGGAAGAGTTGACTGATGATTTCGTCCAGATGACGCTGCTCCCAGAGCTGCAGAGGTGAGGCAGAAGTTGTGTGTAGAACTTTCGGAAATGTTTTGTTGTTTGTTTTGAAAATTCTGCGCTGCTGCTCTGTTGGTTCGCCCGCGTTTCGGCCCGCGCGTGTTTGCACAGGACCCTACTAGAGCGGTTAATCGATCGACCGTAAACCAGACTTGAACCAGGAAAACACGTCAGTGTTTTACGACAATAATGTCGTAAGAGGCGACTAAAAGTGATGGAAATTTTTGAGTTAGCAACCTTGAAATATTGGATCTATTGAAACTACTGGTGGTAGCAGCCGCAAAATCAGTGCCGAATTAGCTCGGACGTGCTGTCTTGGCCTGAGAGCCGCTTTTTGAGAGGCTTCTAACTGCAAGATTTCGGTCCACGCTGAGGAGCTTCACAATTGTACGTACCAACGGAGACTTCCGATATAGTGGAGAAGAATGGTTTCTATGAACAATTACAAGCAGTTCAGGGAAGGCTTCCTAAAGGTGACATTGTGATGATGATGGATAATCTGAATTTCAAGGTGGGCTTTGATTTAACCACCGTATAGATAATGGTGGGAGTTTTATGGATTTCAATAATTTCCGTCGCTTCGTCATTTGTGGCATATTGTTCAAGCACAGAGCCTGTCATACCGTCAGCAGAGTTTCAACTGACCGACACCGTACGAGCAATCAGATCGACTACTTCACGATCAGCAGTATATTTAAGAGTTGTCTCCCGGTAACAGGAGACGCGCTGACGTCGGACCCGAAAGGCCTCGCAATCTGACTGTCGCTTACGTTCGCTTGTGTGTTGCACCTACCACTTTTCTCAGGATTGGAGAGCTCCGACCCTTGTATGATCCAGCTGTCGCGCGGCAGTGAGAGAACTACTTTATTGTTCGAATGGCAGATTTGTTGAGTAACCCGCCTGAGGGTATCGATGAGCATGAGGCTACCATCAAAAATGTTCTTTTCTTGGATGCGATGCAGGCCGCTGGCCATATCCCGAAGTGACATGACATGATCTGACTGATCGCGGAATCGTGGAAGTGGATAAAAGAAAGGGGATCAAGCCACTATTGATCGCTGCGGCGCGACGGGCTCAAACTCCGATACCGAGCGAAATTCCGAGAAGTTCAGCGTAGTGTATGCCGTGTCAAGAGAGAATTTGTCGTTGCTCCTGTGAAGAACGTTACCGGCAAACTCAATATCCGTGATAACGTGCAACTGAAGAGGTAGAGAAAACACTTCACCACGGTTCTTAACCGTATTACATCTGGTGAGCTTCCCCCTCTTGTGGATGAAATGGCTAGTCACCGCCGATACTGGCTGTTCCTCAAAGCAGAAGAAAAACCATTTTGGCCATCAATGCTCTCAAAAAGAGTCCAGCCACTGGGTTTGACGGTCTCCCCATAGCGCTGTTTATCAATGTACTCGTAGCTACCGCAGGTTTGTTTCTTCCACTCGTACAGAAATCTTTGGAATCCGAGACTTTTTCGGCGAGTAGGACAAGGGGATGATCTTTATAGAGCCTAACACTATTAAACAAATTGCGCAACGCAGGCTGTTGCGCAATAATTTACTAATGCATGGGTGCGTTTGATTCGTTGCGCAAATGTTTGACAAATTTCAAGCACTTTCATGAAGGTAGAATTTCAACCTCATCCCCGGCGGGGGTGGCCAGTTTATGGACGAGGAAAGGGAACTCGATGCACCCATTGCCCTTACAATGTTATGGCCATTCAAAGTGGGGTTCCTTTTACATCAGCATAACCGAGTTGAATTTCCAAGCTTATCCCGCGAGAAATACAGAATGGAGAGAAAGGTTCTCTTTTTCTAACTTTCTTAAAGGACAGCGGCGATTACAATCCCTTTAAACGATAAGGTTTAATTTTCAGCACTATTTTCGCAGTGATAAACTATGTCCTCTCTCTCAAATTCCCTCTGTTTGTCTGGGGGTATATTGATATCGTGGTAAAGTAGGGTTTGCCAACCATACCCCCGGCCAGTAAGAGTGTAAAGAGAATATATGGAAGGAAAAAATGTCCCTTCTGTCCACTCCTCTTACAGTCGCGGCACCCCGAAAAGGGGTTAGTTTCGAATCATAAATAAGCTGTTAGAGTAATTATCGGGACAATGTGGAAGGGAGGCTACAGAGGGGGTCAGCCGCTTACACTCCTACCCCTCCCGATAACAATAGAGATAGATGAAATACCATTTTAACGGCACGTTCCTCTCAGCGTTTCCAATTTGTAACTAATGTTTGAATAAAATTTCACTAAGTGTATGGGAAATGCAATTGCACAACGCAACGTTGCGATTATGCGAAGCTTCCAATAGCGTAAATAGAGAGTGCAAGCTCTATGCAGGAGGGGCATTCCGGAGAAACTAATGGCTATTGTTAGAGCAACATATGATGGACCAAAATGTCATCTGTTACCGATATTATTTCTTCTTGTTATCGGTGACGTTCTTCATGCTGCCTTGCCGGAAAACCTGGAGAAATTCAATGGGCGATGATATCTTCCCTTAAATACCTCGAATACGCTGATGACATCTGTTTGCTCTCAAAGGGAGTCATGGATGTTGACTGAATGGTTCCGGATATGGAAAGAAAGGCATCTACAGTTAGATTGCAAATAAACACCAATAAAACTAGGGTTCTCAGTCTGACAGCTCGTCGCACTTTTTCTATCTGAATTAATGAGCAGTTCGTATACCTCGGAAAGTGTGTGCACCGAACTGATTGTTGCCCCACGCATTAACAGAGATTGATCCGCTTTGGTCGCCCTTGTCTAAAATATGAAAATACAATTATCTCAACACCAAGATGAAGTCTCTGTTAGAGTTCCTTCCGTGTTGCCATATGGGAGTAGCACATGGAATGAGAACCCCACTCCTACTCCAAAAACTCCAAGCTTTCGTGAACACCTGTCTGCATTGTATCATCGGAGTATGCTGGCGTGATACTATTTCAAACGAAGAAGTTGGTCGGCACACAGACCTAGGAATCGTACGCACTGTGATCGGAAGGCAGAAATGGCAGTAGATAGGTTACCCGTTGAGGAGGCGATAATTGCTACGCCGAAAGGGTCTCCTCAAGGGTATTTAGACCAAAACAGTAGAGAAGAGTGCAGGGATCGCATTTAATCTTGGGGGAGCTGAAGCGCATTTCAGGCAACAGCGAGCGATGGTGCGTAGGCACCATGGGGTAAATGGGAACCATGTATGTATATTTTCGATGCTAGGTTGTACTTGAAGGAGTACTTTTACTATGTCTTCGAAACTAGTTCGTATCTAGCAGGGGGATGGGGGGGGCGATGCCTAATATGGTAAGGACAAAATATAGTGGCCAATTCCTTACCGCAGAGGACTTGCTAATTTTATACACTGTCGTAACTTGGTGCAACAATTCCCATTTATATCCCTAAAAAGGAAAAAGTAAAAATAACCTGAAGATATTGCAGGACTCTCCAAAGAAAAGAAACAAAGAAAGACTTTCAAAGACAAAGTCAATAATCAAATCACAACGAAAGAAATTTAATTCAAATAATATTTTCAAATAAAACTCGAAATTTCAGCACACTTGCATCGTTCTGAACGGTGCTCCCTTTACCTTGGCTTCTGAGAAGGATATTAAAATTCATTGCAAGTAGTTGACTATCGCAACTTTCTCCATGAATTATTAATGCATTGCTGGCCTAGAAACAAAAGAGATCATTTACATTTTGATAAAAACTTTTAACACGATATTTTATCAGAAGTAGCCAAACAAACCAGAAAGTTTTCAACCATGATAAGGATATGGATACCGACATGTGTGCATGATGCCTTATAAAATTAGGCATTCGGAAATGCTTCAAACTCTGAGAATATCGTGATTAGGATTTATCTTTTGAACGTTTCGGTTTTTTTTAGATATGGAAAGGAATCCAAGTTTGCAAATATTGATAGTACATATGAGGGTGAGGCTCGCTATTATTTGAAATTTACTTAGTATACCAGAAAAGTGCCAATTTTTCCTGACTGCTCTAAAGGTGACAAGCAGTGCGTTTTGAGCACTGGCAAAAAGAATGGGGTGACCTAATGTCGACGCTATCAGCACTACGGCCACTTGGCAGTCAACTGTCAAGTGACTGCGTTGCGTTAAGTGCGGGGGCGGCCACGCCGCGGCTGAATGCCCACTTAATGAAGAAGAGGGGAAGGAGAAAACCTTCTGTGTAAATTGTGGAAGTAGTGGACATCCGGCGTCGTATCGTGGGTGGCCTGCTTATCGCAACGCAAAGATCGGCAGACGCCGCAGGATGGTCTTCGCAGTATTGCGATTAACGTCAATTCCATTGTAGGGATCCATCGAAGAGCAGAGCTTCTCGATTTCACTGTCAAGCGAAAGCCTGACATTGTTTTGATTTCTGAAACCCACCTCAATCCGAGGCATTTCGCAACATTTAAGGATCTCGAATTTGTGAGAAACGATAGACGGAAGTCTCTTGTATCCTATTTCCCCCCCAAGAGAAGGAATTTATATATTTTATCTGTCTATGCAGTGGGAAGCAAACGAGTCAAATTTAAGGAGGAGTTGCATTCCTTGTTTCCGATACTCGAATTACATAGGTTGCCTAATTACTATATCATTGCTGGTGACCCAAACGCCAGGCATAATCCCAGAAGGGGTTTTTCTCAATTTTTGGGTAGAGCAAAACCAGATAGAATATAAATGTAAGCTCTATGGGTCAGATAGCCCTATGTTGCCCAGGGCAAATTCCTATCTGGATGTGTGTCTGGCCGATAAGATTAAATTTCAAATGTAATAATCTTGAGCGGAGACTACATACCCTTCCTTATGATAGCGATCATAACGCTATCTTAATGGAGGTCCTGTATGATAGAAGAGAAGTTCTATTAGATGCCATGGAACACGAAGGCCCTAGGCTGAACTTCAACAAGACAAATTGGAAGAAATTCCAAGAACAGTTTATTCGGGGATATCGGAAGCAATGTCCTCCCGATGAAGGAAATGATGGTCTGGTGGCGCCCCGTGATAGGAACCTGACAAATGAGGAGGTAATTCATTGTCTTCTCCAGTTAGATACAGTGACGCTGGACACCATTGAGTAAATCGTCCCCAAGATCAAACTCCGAAACAATATGGAAGGATATACCACTTCAGCCATACAACGGTTCAAAAAGTTGAAAAGCCTTCTTCTCACGCCCGTCAGTAATATCTATCGGAGATTTGAGGATTACCACCATCCTACATTGACACATTGAAGAAGTCACGAGTATCTGTGCCGAAAATCAAAATCCACAGTAGTGAAGTACGAAACCCCATTGACTCAGGTCTGAATAAGAATAACGCGGTTCTCGATGCGCCTGGGAACTGCATTATAATGGATGATACTCTGAAACATGAGCTGATAGGAAAGCACCTCGAATCAGTCCATCGACCCAGAACGGGTATAGAAGCAACACGACTTTCAGAGAGGGACGTCCACAGATTCAAAAACAGCCTGAAAGGTACCCCGGTTATTCATTTCAATGCTGCGGTACAAGCTGACCTTATTCCGGATGATCATTTGCTTGAATACTTTGTCTCATATGAAGAAATTCTCTCCATATTCAGACGGGTAAATTGCAAAAGATCATCTGGCGCGGATGGAGTACCGAATATAGTGTTGAAGCATTTACCGGACGTTGCTATTCGTAACTATTCCATCCTATTCAATAATCTGTTGAATAACTCGCACTTCCCAGGACAATGAAAGGACGCCTGTGTTTTCCCTAACGTAAAACAAGTCGAACCAGAAGCTGGACGCTGCATGTATGAAAGGTTTTGTGTATTTCTTTTATAATGACATTTGAGTGAGAATTTGCCCCATGAGTGCGTAACATGTAATATACGCATATATTTTTTTTTTTGAGAGTAGGGTAGGTGAATGCGTTTACGCACAGAGTGTTGGACTTCCGCAACAGTACACTGGCGGACTACCAACTAAACACCTCCCTGTCATCAGAGAACTAGCCTGGAACCGTTTGACACATTACTTCGGGCTAGCCCTCCCGCTCTCCCGGCTTTGGGCGTCTTCAAGAAAGGGAATTCCTTTCACCAACGGGAGGGGAGGGGAGGAAGGGAATTGTTGTTAGTTCAGGGAACCCCTTACCGTCCGATCCCTCCGCCGGTCGAGTTCAATCTTGTTCGTAATAAGAAGAGCCCGAACATAATGCGCAATACGATTCCAGCTGCCAGCGCTCTTCAGCATCTCTTTGACAATGCTGTCTGGAGAGAGCTCCCCTGTGTCTGCATAAAGCTGCTGGCGGAGGCCGTCCCACCTCTCGCAAGAGAAAAAGGTGTGTTCAGCGTCATCCGCCACTCTATTGCAGAACACACAATCAGGAGATCGCGCCTTCCCAATCCTGTGCAGGTAAGACTGAAAACCTATATGCCCACTTAGAAGTTGGGTAAGGAAGTAACCAATCTCACCGTGCTATCTGTTCAACCATCGGTCTAATTTGTCGATAAGCCGCCCAGTCCACTTGACCCTTGGCTCATTTTGCCAAGAAAGTTGCCACTCGCTTAGGGTGCGTTGACGTTCTTCACGGGCAACCACTTCTCTTAAGTTTTCGCCCTTACGGCGATAGATAGCTTTCCGCTCCTTGGCAAGGAGGGCAACGGGGATCACTCCCGCAAACACCATCACAGCCGGTTCGGAGACGGTGCGATAAGCAGACGCCAGCCGCAAAGCCCCCCGCCTCTGCACTTGAGCGAGACATTTACGATGCACCTCCTTGTCAAGGGCATCAGCCCATACCTGAGCACCATAGAGAAGAACGGACTGCGTTGTTCCAATGAGGAGACGTCTCCTAGTTGATATAGGGCCCCCAACATTCGCCATTAGTCGACTCAAGGCCGCGACTCCAGCTGCAGCCCTGTCCGCTGCTGCTTTGATTTGCTCGAAGAAACTCATCTTCGAGTCGAGCATTAAACCAAGGTATTTAATCGCTGCTTTTGACTCTATAGTCAACTCGCCGATCGATATGGGACGCAGGGTCGGGATTCTTTTTCTGGTCAGGATGACTACTTCGGTTTTTTCCAGCGCAAGGTTGAAACCGTGAGCAGTCATCCATCCGCTTACCCGTCGCATCAATATGCCAAGTCTGCTTTGCGCCTGTTCAACAGTGCGTCCGGCAACAAGTGCCGCAACGTCGTCTGCATAACCGACGCATATATTGGGTTAGGAAAAAAGTAATGTCGTATTTGTGATCGAATTTTAACGCTTTATTTAACATACTTAGAATTATCCGATTTAAGTCAAATATGCGCCGTTTTGTTCACAAACTTGTTGCCATTTAGAAGGAAACTCCATTATCTCCCTCTTATAAACCCCCCCCCCCCCCTCCTTATTTGCAAAAAGACAGCCAGTTTTTGCAAGCCAAGGCGAACTTAGTAGCACCAAGAGGGTTTTGCATGAACCAGAAGAGATGGTAATCACTTGGTGCCAGGTCCGGACTATACGGTGGGTACTATATGACATCCCATCTGAGCTCCCGTAGTTTCTGGCGGGTCATCAAAGATGTGTGAGGCCGAGCGTTGTCCTGGTGAAACAAAACACCATTCCTATTGACCAATCCTGGCCGCTTCTAGTCAATCGTCTGCTTCAAATGGTCGAGTTGCTCACAGTAGAAGACCGAATTGAGGGTCTGGCCATATTTGAGCAGCTCATAGTGGATGACATATTATGTGATAATATCCACTTTCAGGTAATATTGACATTCAAAAACTCCAATTTTCAAAAAAGTGACAACTTTGATCTATTATAACTTTGTTAGTAATAGTGCAGATGGTAGGATCCAGCTCTATATTATAGCCTATATTACAACAAATTTTCATCGTGCTAGGATGAACTTAAGGGGGGTTGTGCAGCCAATTATTAAAAATAATAGTACTATACTATTATTAACTTTATTTGAAGGGATGTCGGTATGGAAGGTATTTCGTGATTTTTTCCACATTCTTCGATTGGGCACTTTCTGAGAATGGCCCCGTTAATTGAATGATAAATTTTGACCCTCGAACTACCCGTCTTTCCAACAAATCTCAAAACTAACTAAGGTTCGGAAAGTATTGATCAAAACTTTTCATTTGATACCCTACATAACTATATTTGGCGAAAAAAAATGTACACCCACCTTTTGCATGTATGGGGACCTCCCCTTAAATTGGACGTAACAGGATGCAACTCACTGTATGCGTGGGCGTTTATAGTCCCCACCTTTCGCCGTGTGACGGGCAGACAGACAAATAGACCTGTGGCAACTGGCCAGATCTCCCATCAGGCGCGACCCCAGCTGGCGGATTGGAGCATACCTATTGATGTGTAAATATGTGTTCATGTACATTTTTTTCTGACTGCGCATGGGCTAGTTTGCTCATCTCTGCTGCGTGGAACAAAATGGCTATAGAAGGGATACCTAGAACATAAAACCATCATGGAAGAAGGAGGAAACTTACGTTGCAGGGGCTCGGAACCCAAGTACCGGCAACTTTTGCAAGTGAGCAAGCGGGTTCCCGGTCGTCGATATCCCTCGACCGCCGTATTTCGGTGGTGGACAACTTGGCCACCTTGGTATATAATATTACAAGTGATTTGGATCTGGAGAAAGAGGTGTTCAAGCGAAGTCCGACCTTACCGAGGACACCAGTAACACGACGAAACAAAGATGAATTGAAGGCAGATCGTTGGACAACAAATACCATGATAACATCTGCCGCATATATTCAAGATGCGCGACATGAAGAGGTGCTCCAGGGAGAAGAAAGGGATCCATTCAAAAGAAGCTCGTCAACTTTGACGTCGCCACCAGTGTCAAAGATAGTAAAGGATAAGGTGCAGGCAAGGTCAATAAACGCCAAAAGTGAAGGAGCGTATAAAAAAATCTATAATAGATTACTCCCGGTTGTTGAGAGCCATGGGGGCCTTTCGGGGGAGTATGGGTTCCGTAAAGCCAGATCAACCATAGACGCCATCAAACTGGTTACTGCAATCCACGGAAAGGATAGTACCAGCAAATATTGCGTGGTAGTAACCCTGGACGTGAAAAATGCATTCAATTCGACCAATTAGAATCTAATACATAAATCCCTAGTGAAGGGTGTTATTCCCGCCTATCTCGCTGCAATCGCCGATAATTATTTAACTGAAAGGAAGCTTTGGTATGATACCGATTACGAACCCCAGGAGTACGTTGTCCTCGCGGGTGTCCCGCAGGACTCTGGGTTTGGCCCACTATTGTGGAACATCATATATAACGATGTACTTAAGCTTCCCCTTCCGAGGAAGGCACAGTGGTGGGTTACGCTAACGACATAGCGCTGGTTGTTGTCGCAAAGCATAACGAAGATGCTGAGTTATACTCCAGCGAGGCAATCATTGCTGTTAAAAGTGGGCTAGAGAGCTCTGGTCTGACACTTGCGGAGGAAAAAACAGAAGCGGTCCTCATCACTAAGCGCCGGAAGAGAAATTACGCCTGTATTAGAATGGGGAATCATATCATCACTTCCAAGCCGACCATCAAATACTTGGGGGTGGTGATAGACAGGAAGCTCAGTTATAGGCAACACTTGCAGTATGTTTGCGATAAATCATCCACTGCAAGTATGACCCTGGCGAGGATGATGTATACCTGCATACCTCTAGGTTGCTCATAGCCAGGGTGGTGACCTCAGTCATTCTTTATACGACTCCAGTTTGGAGGGAGGGGTGGCGAATGTCAGTTAACACTAACAAACTGAGTGCAGTCTACAGGAGGACAGCCTTTAGGGTATGCTTTGCCTTCGCAACTGTCTCAGAAGATGCAGCATCTCTGGAATGACGCTGATTGACATCTTGGCAGATGAGATGGCGAATATATACAATGCGAAGCCAATCTCTCCCTAATCGCAGACAAAGAACGCTGAGAGAGAGACCCATAAATAGATGGCAAGAGCGGTGGGAACGATCGGGAGAAGGTCGGTGGACTCACAGGCTCATTCCTGCGATCTGGGAGTGGTTGAAGAGACAACATGATGAGATTAATTATAATCTCACCCAGTTTCTCACGGGGCATCGAGGATATCGTCAATGCCTGCAGAGGTTTAAATTGGAGACCTCACCCGACTGTCCAAATTGCAATGGAGTCCCAGAGGACCCAGAGCATGTACTCTTCCACTGACCGAGAATTGTGGAAGAAAGGAGGAATTTAGAGGAGACTCTAGGAGAGGTGCTGGTACCAGAAAATCTGGTGCCGAAAATGGTAGCACAACAAGGGGATTGGTATACGGTCAATCGCATGATCGCATCTATCCAAAATAAACTGCGAAAGGTAGAGGAAAGGAGAAAAACGCGGTCACGTACGCCGTATGTAGAGGAAAGGTGATTAAGCTAGAATGAGCTGACTCCGCCCCGTGATGTAATACCTTATGGTGATTCCGCGGGGCAGGAGTCGGGGGTGGTTTTAGTGGGTGAAAATCCCACACGCTGGTGTGTCCAGGCCAGTGCCTTGTGAAGATTTCCACCTCCTCAAAACAAAAAAAAAACAGACAGACAGACCTCGAATCGATTCTAATTCACAAAATCTTAAAAACGGCTGTGGAAAAGTAGACTCTTCATGAGTGGCATTGTAATATTTGATTCAAATGTCAATTATTCTCGTTAATTATGATGTCAGCTTCTTATTTGTATGGCGATAAATTCGCACGAAATTGATAAGTTTGAACTGCTATAACTTTGACACTAATAGTCGCATTTCCATGGGACATGTGTATGCACGAGACTGTCCTTTATGCCGGTGCAAAATTTAGTACTCTTTGGATGAATTTAAGGGGGTTTTTCAGTGAATTTCTAAAAGTGGGTCATATGCTATTAGTAAGTTTATTTGAGCAGATATCAGAATGGGACATTTTTTGAAGCCTAGATTTTATCTAAGGGCACCACCCTGATTTTGTCGGATTTTTGGGTTGGGTAGTTTCCGAAAATGAGTCCTGTCTCACTTTACGTGCGTACATTCTGACTCCTTACTCGCGTACTTTGCAATTCACAAAACAAAAGTATCAATTTGGAACTATATCTGGTAAAAAAATTTTTCAAATCCCACCTTTGCATGTATGGGGAGCTAGAACCTAAAAGAACCTCTAAAGGTGATACCTTTCATGAATATCGGATGAAAGCGTGCCTCAATGCCAGCTCCAACTGTTGACGTAAAGAGCGACTGTGCCTCCAACTGAATGGATGCAATTAAATTTTCATAGTTGCATCGGGTGCCATAATTTCAATTTATTGTCTAAATCAATTTTAATGGATACTTTTGTGGCGGCGATGTCGACCCAGTGACCAGTAGCTCTCGGTGTGCTGCTACGAAGGATATTCGGATGACAGGCAAAATCAAATCATTGCATTGGAGCTGACTGCAAATTGGATGAGATTATTTCCAACGAAATGTTGTTCCAATTATTTGGTTTCCGAGGGACATTATTTCGGAATTATGAGCAAAGGGAAATAGTGTCAGTCGCTCATTTTAGAGTTTTGGAAACATATTTCGATTTCACTGTTGATTCGTTAGTTTCCCATTCATGGATGCAGATGCGTGCATGTGCGCCTGTAATTATCGTGACGGACCAGTTCAAGGTACAGATGCTGAATTTTCATGAAACACTCACATATTAATGAGGGTGAGTGTGAATATCGATTAATCTTGAAGCCTCCTGGGCTTCGATCATGAAACATAAGAAGGAAATGTTCAAGGTTTCGGGTCTCTTCAGCGATCTGGGAATCCTTGCATTATTATGTAAAAGACGTCACACATCAAAGCCAAAAAGGGTGTGAATTATTCCACCACCATTTCGCACTAAATGCTGCAGGAGGACTTCTGCCTGAAGGTCTCCTTTGTCGCTCCTTATTTGAGGCAAAACAGAAACTTTACAGCAAATGCATGTAGTTATCATCGCCAACTAATTAAAATATTACCTTTGTCACCCTTTCTGTGCTGGAATAATACTCTTAACATCCAAACATGCATATCTTCAAACACTTTACAAGTTTCTTTGCATAATGGGGTGGGGAGAAGGCAAAAGTTTGAATTACAACGTTAGCAATATGTGACACCAAATTTCATGAGTTGTTTGAAACAAAGCATTCGTTCTGTAGCCTTGCGGATGCTGGGAAAGTTAGGAACGTTGTTCAGGCAGTAAAGTGCTTCATGTGAGCTGGGTCGAAGTACATTTTGCATTCAGAATAACCCGCAGGACTATGGAGGGCATGTATTGCGCTATGTATGTATGTCGTATTTCGTTAGTCTGAAAAGTTTCAAAGGCCTTTAATGTTACGAAAGCAAATTCTACTTGGCTTTTCTCAAGTTCGTGAATAAACTTTACAAGTACGGCCAAAGGAAAACGACGGCTCACCCTCCATCCCCCTGTAGAATTCGCTTGCAGTTATAAAACTGCATAAGTGCATAAATTATCAAAATACCTGGTTCCTGTCGGAGAGCAGTTTTGCAATTGCTCACTTAAAGGAATGAGCTAGTAAGTAATGGGGTTTTCCGCGACATGGGGACAGGCACAACTATTTCAAGCGAAAAATAAATAGTAGTTAACACATAAAGGATTATATTCAGGGTATTCACTTTCATTTCCACTATACGAGTATACTTCAGATACATTGCTTCAATTGTTTTAATTTCAGTGCAGTGATAAGGACATTGGAAAAATCGACTAATATTTACCTTTCCAGCTCGCTATTTTCGGAAATCCCGAATCCTGTGTACAGTCTCCCACTTTGCCATGCTTATCTCTTTTGCTGGTCTGACTAGAATAATGGATATGCCTCCCCATGCACTCCATAGGCTACCAGCCTTCTACCAATATGTCAATCCGATTCGCTCCTTTGTTTGCCCATAGCAACGCTGGATAAAACGCTTTTGTTTATCCAGTGATTGGAATATTATTACACGTGTTCAAGAAAATATTTGCTGAATTAGGAACATTTCGCTACGAGCGTCCAATGGAATTAGGAACGAGAAATTGATATTGTGTTTGCTAAGTGTTATTTAAACGGGGGTTGGTCTGAGAATGGTAATTCACGGATACGCGAGATACTGTAAAGATGGCGAATGAATGCTGAAAGCTAATAATATCGTAAAATGTTTACAAATCAATACCTTGCTAGATAGACAGATAGAAGACTGTATAATAACCTCGGACACCAAATTTGGTGGTGGGGTAGCATACACTAAGAGGGTCAAAATATAGGCATAGAAAATAAGGATATTGACTTTCCAAGTGGTAACAAATCATAGGATTCCACTCAATCTATGGCTATGAGAAATCATCAAATTTATGTCCCCACGGAGTAACCTGTGACAGACATGTACTTCAATTCATTGGAAAGCCGACACTTAGTATCTAAAGCGCAAGCAGCCAGACAGAAGAGTATGAAAACTCTTATGATGAGGGATTTTTCGAAACCGGCCTATCAGCTGCGCTATAGTCTAGATGAATGGCCGCTCCAAAGAGCTCAATTAGTGCCGTAGTGCACCGTTTTGATGCTAGAAATTTCTCTGGGGTCCTGAAAGAATGGTTTACGTAGTGTCCATAGCCTGGCTCTTGTTAAAGCTGAGCAATTGCAAAGGATTTCTCTCTTTTCTCCGCAGCTTCGGCAATGTGAATTGTAGGCTGTTCTGAGTCTCTTGGCGTAGGCCCCTAGAGGCCAGTGTCCCGTGTAGACCACCGTAATCTTATAAACATCTGCACTCGCTTGGCGCAAGAGTTCTTATGATCGGATCTTGCTATAGGCGAGCCAAATGCTCCTTGATTTGGTACATGTCGTGAGCCCTCTTCATCTGAAATCCGCGGCTGCTAATTGACGAGTAGATTCCTCCTTTAACAATCGCCAGCGGGAAACAGACTATGCTCACCACAGGGCTGCCAAGAGCAGAGACCCGCCTGGCCAGTGCGTCAACGCGCTCATTCTCCTCAATGTTTCTAAACCGCGAATCCAGAGAAGGGTAACTTAGAGCATGCCGCCTGGACTATCCAGCGCATACCTGCACTGTGTCACCTGTTTGCAAAATGCCGTAGTCAGTATATGGCCGTTGAGTGTCTTTTAATTTAAACACTTTTATATTAGTAACAATGTTTTAACTTCCAATATATTTATTCCGTTAACATTAAATTTCTTTTTTTTTCCCTCCGATCGGTGGACGTTACTCGACTTTGTTGACACAAAAACTATCATGCCTGACATTTTTCGCTTCAGTCTCATGTCAGTCCGTTAGCTGTTTCTGCGGCCGTTGAATGCAGCGGTGGAGGCGAATTCATGTTAACGCTTAGGTTCACGTCTCCAATCTGTTGCAGGTCACTTCGTCCCCAGTTGAAACCGCGCGGGTTCAGCAATACAAACCGTCGCTTGATCCCGCCAATGAAGGTCACCGGGCGAATCTGACGCGCTCTTGCGCTCTTGCGAAGTGATCGCCGGCTCGTCATAGGCCGTCAGCCTCGTCAAGGACACCCACTTGGGCCCGGCTCCAACGCTCAATTTTAACGAGCGCATGCCTCGTTCCAGAACTTTAAAGGGGCTCTCGTATGGTGGTTGCAACGGCTTCCGAGGGGCGTCCACCCTGATGAGAACCTGGTCACACGTCTCGAGACCCTTGGGGTGTTGACCTCCAATGTCGCGTCTCTCGACGGTGGAGTCAGCCGCATCTTGGAAATCACGTCCCTAAGCAGACGCAGCATTCCCGAGTCGTTTGACCCTCTTCTGATGTCCTGAACAGGATCGGCGGGGAGGCGTCGATTCTCCCCGTTGATCATCTCCGCTGGGCTGACCGTGAACTCCTCTCGTTGGGCTATACGGATGCGAAGAGGAGGACGAAAGGCAAGGACCGCGACCACAACGGATCGTCGCGGGCGATTAGAGCGGCCTTCATTGGACTGTGGATGGTATGCACTAGTCCCAACCCGTTTAAAGTCAAGGTGCTTTCCTAACTCCGCAAAAAGAGTAGATTCGAATTGCATTTCTTGGTGCGTGAATATGACGGCTGGAACACCAAAGCACAGAATCCATTCTCATCAGAGAGCCTCGGTACATGATTGTGCCGTGATGTCAGACAGAGGTATTGCTTCAGGCCACCGCGTAAAGTTGTCGATGATTGTAAGGCAATACTTGAATCCGTGAAAATCTCGCGAAGGGAGCCGAGATGGATGGTGTAAAAGCACTTGGTTGCTACTTCTTTTCGAACGTTCTTGTTGATTTTGTACTTCTGGCACGCGATGCACTGCCTGGCCCAAGAATTTGCGTCCTTGTTCATGGACGGCCAGAAATATTTCTCGCAGACTAACCAGTTCGTCATTCTGATGCCTGGGTGCGCGAGATCGTGAATCGCGTGTAATACTTCTCGGCGAAAATCGTCCAGAATGAATGGCCTGGGTCCCCTATTTGAGGTCTCGCAGAGTAAGTAACAGTTTGAGCCGAAAATGGTGGTAGTAAATCGCTTCAACCTTGTTTGGGTCAGGTTGGATACCATCAAGGGTAACTAAGTCGCCGAGAAATTTCACCTGCTTGAGTAGAAACCTACATTTTTCAACGCTTAAGACAAATCCGGCCTCAAGGAAACGTCGAAAAATGTATTCGATATGCTCTAAGTGCTCAGATTCCGAAGCCGAAGCGACCAAAACATTATCCATGTAAACGAAATAAAAGTTTAAGTTTTGTAAAACAGAGTAGATGAACCTCTGGAAAATTTGCGCAGCGTTGCACAAGCCGAAAGTCATCATAGTGAACTCGAAGAATCCGAAAGGTGAGCAAATAGCCCGCTTCGGAATGTGTTCTAGAGCTACAGGGATTTGATGGTACTCCTTAGCTGGAATTCATTAATGAGTGCGCGAAACTATGGATGAGTGGTATGGGATATCGACCTGGAAGTGTCTAAGCATTCATTATCATCATCATCATCAACGGCGCAACAACCGGTATCCGGTCTGGGCCTGCTTTAATAAGTAACCCCAGACATACCGGTTTTGTACCGAGGTCCACCAAGTCAACATCCTTAAAAGCTGTCTGGCGTCCTGACTTACGCCATCGCTCCATCTCAGGTAGGGTCTGCCTTGTCCTCTTTTTCTACCATAGATATTGCCCTTATAGACTTTCCGGGCTGAATCATCCTCACAAGGATTAAGTGACCCGCCCGCCGTAACCTATTGAGCGGGATTTTATCCACAACCGGACGGTCATGGTATCGCTCATAGATTTCGTCGTTGTGTAGGCTACGGAATCGTCCATCCTCATGTAGGGGGGCAAAAATTCTTCGGAGGTTTCTTCTCTCGAACGTGGCCAAGATTTCGCAATTTTTCTTGCTAAGAACGCAAGTCTCCGAGGAATACATGAGGACTGGCAAGATCATAGTCTTGTGCAGTAAGAGCTTTGACCCTATGGTGAGACGTTTCGAGCGGGACAGTTTTTTTAAGCTGAAATAGGCTCTGTTGGCTGACAACAACCGTGCCCGGATTTCATCAGAGGGAAATTGTAAACGGTCTCAAAGTTATATTCTCCTATCTTTATTCTTCCCGTTTGACAAGTGCGATTTGGCGTTGTTGGTTGCTTGGTTTTCGGTGCTGACGTTCCTTCCATATATTTGGTCTTGCCTTCATTGATGTGCAGCCCAAGATCTCGCGCCGTCTGCTCGATCTGGATGAAGGCAGTTTGTACGTCTCAGGTCGTTCTTCCCATGATGTCGATATCGGCAGTATAGGTCAGTAGTTGGGTGTACTTAAAGAGGATCGTACTCCTTGCATTTACCTCAGCATCAAGGATCACTTTTTCCAGGGCCAGGTTAAAGAGGACGCATGATAGGGTATCCCCTTGTCTTAGGGCATCGCCTTGTGGTAGACCGTTGTTGATGTCGAATGGTCTTGAGAGTGATCCTGCTGCAGTTATCTAGCACCGCACATTGGTCAGGTTCAGCCTAGTCAGTTTTATTAATTTCGTCGGGAAAATAAATTTTCTCATGGTCGTGTACAGTTTTACCCTGGCTATGCTATCATAGGCGACTTCCCATGAAATGATGGTGCAACTGATTCATCTTTCATCTGTTCATCTTTCAACAGTTTCTCCATCGCTTTTTGCACAGAGAAAATCTTTTGCTGATTTGCCAGGAGTGAAGCTTCTTTGGTATGGGCCAATGATGTTCTGGGCATATAATTGGTCGCCTCCATATTTAACCAATTCGACTGTAATTTCGCCGGCTCCTGGCCTTATGATTTTTAAATCGATGAATTACACGGACTGTTTCTTCTATACTTGGTGGTGGCAGTATTTGTCTGTCGTCTTCGGTTGGCGGGTCCTCCAACTCGCCGATGTTCTGCATGTTCAGTAGTTCATCAAAGTACTCAATCCATCGCTCCGATATGCCTATTCTGTCGGAAATCAGGTTTTCCTTTTTGTCTCGGCAGGATGAACATCGGAGTGTGTAAGGCTTTATCCTGCTGGCTTATTGGTAAAGCTTGCGCGCCTGGTGCAGTTGTTCTCTGTACTTGTCGAGTTTACAGATCTCTTGGTTCTCCCAGGCTTTCTTTTTCCGTCTGTGAAGTCGCTTTTCCCTCAAAAAGACCCACGCGGGATTGCTATTAGTTCCAAACAATGTGCTTCAACTTCCCTTTTCTAAGACGATCTAGGAATCTTAGACCACTGCTCCATAAGTCTGTGTCTCGTGAATGTTTGGGGACTCATTTGTCAGCCATCCTGGGTTCCATAGCATAGCATAACCCGCAATTTGGTTGCCGCCCATTTCCATATTCCACGTACTACTACCACACGATCTTAGCTCAAAGGAAGCCAATTTGGGTCTCATAATTTATTGAGCGTCATTAGGGCCTTTTCTAGGAATCCGCACACCTCATAAATCTTGGACTTCCGAGTTTTACGGACTAGTGAAAGTAACAGGGACTGCAAAGATGATTTGACTTCTGCTTAGTGTAGTAGCTCATATCTACATGCTCTAGTCACTTGCCAGATCATTCCAATAGGGAAAACTTTAACGTCCCTCTCAGAAACATAGATACACTTAATACCAGCTGTAATCTCTTTCTTGATGTGTTATATTAACGCAATTTTAGAATTCTCCTTGTCATGTCGCTGGAGCTCATTGAGTAAGTGTAACCATACTGACGAAGCGGAAGCAAACAAATTCACCGACCTTGCACCATCGTTATAATCACCATTAAAGCTACACCTTCCTATCAGCATGTCCGAGTAAACGGGTTTCGGGGCCCACCTTGGTATGGAGATCATGACGATCTCAATTTCACGTCTATTGAAAGTCCGTAAGCCGGTTAGGTATCACTCAATCAAGTTCCTATCGGAAATAGCTTAGCTTTTCGTGAGAAAGGAACATTGGGATTCAGTGACAGTCGTATTTTCAATTCAGAAAAATTAAATCCATCTTTTCAAAATAGCAATCTATTTATAGATTAAATACCGCATATACAATGTACTTCGTTCATGCATAATCTTATTAGATATTATACCTTAACTCCGCCACAAAATAGGGACGTATAATAAGAGTACCCATATGTACGCCATGTCTCGCCTCTCGGTTTTGGGATACTATTTTCATCAACTACGCGAATACCTTTTCATTGCTTCTTTCATTCCGTATGATCCCTTTTTACCTGGAAAGCAGGACTATTGTTAGAGTTGGGCTTGAAATTTGGGCTTCGGTAACTTCTGAGAAATAGTCCCGAAGGAGGTCGAATTTCTGACAAATACAAGACATAATATAAGTCAGAAAAAAACAGGACCAAAAGAATGTGAAACTTCTCTTCTGACCATTGCATGCAATTTGGTCTGAATACTAACATATTTCCATATTATTCTCTCAATTATCTAAATTGCTGATGCTTCTCGCGAAAATTCTTTACCTTTTTATCCCACATCAGTGAAATATTAAACATTCTAGGAAGCTGACATGCCGTGTAACATATTTCCAAATTAGGTATATTTCTGGTTGTCGCCGATGGCTGTCAAGCTTTTCATCGTGAAAAAGGGACTTTCCAGTACTTTATTTCTAGAATTCCTTTTCTATTATTTCATTTAGATGGAAGATAGTCTGATCTGCTAATCTAAGCCAGATACCTCTGCGAAGATTCGAGTACGGGAGGAAGGGATGCTTCAATAGACCTCTCCGAATGGACGTTGGAAGCATTTTTAATTGTGATATATAGTAAAAACAAGTCGGGAAACCGGAAGGTGGACACTTCAGGTATGAAAGGTTTTGTGAATTTCCTATATAAAGACATTTGCGTGTGAATTTGTCCCATTAGTATGTAACACGTAATATACGCATATATTATGTGAGAATATCCACCTTTGGGTGATATTCACATTCAAAATCTTGAATTTCCAAAGAAGTAACAAGTTTGACGTATTATTACTTTGTTAGTAATAGTACGATTTCAATCAAACTGGTGGGATCAGACTCTATATTATAGCCTACATTGCTGAAAAATTTTGTGATGCTAAGATGAACCCTTAGGGTTACCCACTTTCTGAGAATGGTCCCGTTAAATAAATGACCATCCTCGATCCCCCGAACTCCCCGTCTTTTCAACAAATGTCAAAACTAAGGCCAGTTTCGGAAAGTATTAACCGAGACCTTTCGTCTGATACCCCACATGACTATATTTGATGAAATTGAAAAATTTACACCTCTCTTTTGCATGTATAGGGACCTCCCCTTAAATTCCACGTACCAAGATGTAACTTACTGTATGCGTGAGCGTTCACAGTTTGCATCTTTCCACCAAATTTGGAGTCAATCGCTGTTACAGCCTCGAAGAAAAATGCGTGTGACGGACAAACAGACAGACAGACCTGTGTGGAGTTGCCAGATCTCCCATCAAGTGCGTCCCTTCGTGCGGATAAGGGAATGCTCGGCGGATGCGTCGGAATATACATATGTACGCATTCGGAGGTGTGCATGCATGGGCATGTTTATGCGTAGGTCGGGTAAGTGGAAGTAAAATACCCACCCGTGGACAAAAATGGCTATGGGAAGGACACCCAGAACAAAAAACCAATCTGGAAGAAGAAAGGAGGAAGTTACGATGCAGGCACTCGGAATCCCAGTACCGGTGGCTTTTGGGAGGCATGCAGGCCCCCTCGACTACAGTGTCTCGGTGGTGGATTACTTGGCCATCATTGCATCGAATACTACAAATAGCCTGGAGAGAAAGGAATTTAAAAGGAGTACATCACTTCAGAGAACGTCTGCTCAAAATGCACGGAAAGATGCCCCACAAACAGGTCGTTCATTAGCCCATAGGGGGGTGACTACACCTGGTCGGAACATGCCGCAGAACTTAGTGTTTAATCCATTTAGGAGAAGCTCGACGATCCTGCGATCTCCTCCAAAATCAACGTTGATGAGGGAAGGAAATAAAGGAAACTCCCGCAAGGTTAATAAATACCTAAGTGTCCAGTGACAAAACTAATCAAAAGAGCTGTGTCAGAATCCGGACGAATCACCGTTTGCTATACTCGGAGGTAAAATAGTAGAGTTGTTTGAATTTATAAAGAACAAACACAATGTGCATCAGGCCATCAAAAATATGGTCCGTAAAATTCGTGTACTGTACAATAATGCCAGGGACGAAAAAATCCCTCGAAGAAATCACGCGTCACATAGGCAACACAAGTGACACCCCCTCAAATTCTAAAGGGCGGGAAGCTTGAAAAGAGGAGTAGAGAGGGCGCGAACGATTATTTCGGTTCCTTACATGACGCGAAAAGGCAAAAAGGACTCTCACCGGCAAAGAGGAAGGCAAACCAAATTACGTCGGCTCCCATCGGTCCAAGGGAGGTAAAGCCCCAAAAAGGAGCCAAAAGGAAGCATGGATCAAGGTTGGCGGAAAGAAAAATCCGACACAAAAAAGAAGATTACGGCCCGAATTAATTAGTATCTCCAAAAAAGGTGATATGACTTACGCCGATATCCTCAGGAAGGTCAAATCCAATCCTGAGCTGACGGACTTTGGAGAAAACGTCAACCGAATTAGACGGTCCTAAAAAGGAGATTTGATGCTAGAGCTGAAGAAGTCTCCAGGCAAAATGGTAGAAAATTTCCTTGGCAAGGTGGAGAAGTCCTTAGGAAAAGAAGCGCAAGCAGGGGCCAGAAAGCAGGAAATTGTTATACAATGTACGAACATTGATGAAATCACGACCAAGGAGGATATCCGCGGCGCCTTAGAAAAGCAGTTCGGACCGCTTGGTTTGCAAAATTCCGCAATCAGGGGACTCGGGAAGGCATACGGAGGCACGCAAATGGCAATCATAAGCTTGCCAGCTGAATCAACGTTCAAACTGCTGGTGGCTGGTAAAGTAAAAATAGGTTGGGTCGTTTACCGACTCAGGGTGCAGGGTGTGTCTCTCAAGTGCTGCTTTAGATGCCTGAAATTTGACCACATAGCGGCGAAATGCACCGGTGACCGTGGTAGGTCAAAAAGTTGCAGAAAATGTTTGGGCGAAGGTCATATGTTCAGGGAGTGCAAGGCTGAGCCTGAATGTATGCTTTGGAAGGAGAAAAAGGGCGCCGAATGCCGACAGATTGCAGCAGCAGATGCCCAGTGTTTAGAAGAGCCTTGAATGTTGTAAAGAAATGAGATTGATACGAATCAGCCTCAACCATTGTGAGGCAGCGCAAGACCTTCTTCCCCAGACCATCTATGAAAAAGGAATTGAAGCTGCCATAATCAGCGAGCCTTATCGCAATAATAGGAGCGGAAATCAAGCCATTCAAGAAGTGATGGAGTTTCAAGAAACTGGATTCGTCAGGTATGCTAGTCTCGGATGCAAGAAGTCGAAACCCTAAGATCAAAACGGGTGATTTCAACGCGTGGGCCGTGAATTGGGGTAGTCGCACTTCGAATACCAGGGGCCGTATCTTGTTCAAGGCTTTCGCTGAGCTGAACTTAGTGCTTGCCAATACGGGAAATGTTTCAACTTTTCGTGGGACAGGGTCGGGCTCAATAGTCGATCTGACATATGTGAGTACTACACTGGCGACGAGAATGGCATGGTTTGTCAGTGAACGGTATACTCACAGCGACCGCCAGACAATTTTCCTCCAGATCAAACATGGGCCATGCGGCGATGTGCGTTCCCGGGGAGCTGGAAACCAGGGCTGGTCCGTGGAAAGTTTGAAGAGGATGCATTCATAGAGATGCTATTGGTAGGCCAAAATCCCGGTAGTGCGACTACAGAAAAGATAAAGCAAATGATAGGACGCATAACGAGAGCATGCGACGCTGCTATGCTGAAGCGACGAGTTCTCACAAAAAGGCGCTCAAACTATTGGTGGAATAAAGAGATCGCAGTGTTACGGGATGCATGTTTTCGAGCTAGAAGGCTCTGCCAACGATCTAGAGGAAGACCGGACTTCGACGGGAAACGGCAAGTATATGTGAACCTTCGAGGTAGACTTAAGTAATTGAAATAATAAAAACTTGTTGTTTCTTTTTCGTTGGTGTGGATATTTATTCTTGCAAATACCGACATTTCAGGAACCACTTGTTCCCTTCATCAGTGCTAACAAATTCGGTATCGGTATTTGCAAGAATAAATCCACACCAACGAAATAGAAACAACAAGTTTTTATTATTTCAATTAATTAATTGTTGGAAACACCGCATAATTTCACACAGACTTAAGTAGGCTATAGAAACCAGCAAGTGAGAATGCTTCAAGGAACTTTGCGCAGAGGCAGATCAAAGCCCTTGGGGAATAGTTTACAGGATGGCTATGAAGAAGACGAGAGGGCGAACACCACAACTGACCTGCCCGCAGTTTCTGCTGGACATCGTGATGGCGCTCTTCCCCCAGATAAAGGGGAGCGCAAACAACGCAAGCAAGCATTGACGTCCACACTATACCTGCGGTAACTGTGGAGGAACTTGCGCAAATTTGCTGGAGAATTGTTGATAACAAAGCACCCGGTCTGAATGCTGTTCCCAATAAAGCTTTTAAACTCGCTGTTAAGACCAACCCCGACTGGTTTATCAGCGTTTTTGAAACATGCATGGTAGAAGGAGTTTTCCCCAACCGGTAGAAGAGGTAAAAACTAATTTTGCTCCCGAAGCCGAATAAGCACCCAGGACACCGGCCGATTTCTCTCATCGACACAACAGGAAAGATGTTCGAAAGGGCCATCTACAATAGACTGTTCCCTATCATTGAATATAAGGATGGACTATCGGAGCTTACAAAAATTGTTCCGCTCGAAACGTTTCACCATAGGGTCAAAGCTCTTACTGTACAAGACTATGGATAAGGATGATCCCAGCCGGAAAGTCTATAAGGGCAATATCTATGGTGGAAAAAGAAGACGAGGCAGACCCTACCTAAGATGGAGCGATGGCGTAGGCCAGGACGCGCAGACAGCTTTTAGGGATATCGAATTGGTGGACCTTGGCGCAAAACTGGGATGTCTGGAGTTTCTTATTAAGGCAGGCCTAGACCGGATACCGGTTGTTGCGCTGTTGATGATGATGATGACAATCGGAGCGACAATTACGATTTCAACAAGCCCATTCAACGATCGATGCCGTAATTATTGTTTTGAAGCTGGCTCGAGACGCGATGTCGTCTAAAAAATACTGTTCCGTGGTGACGTCGGATAATAAAATTGCGTTCAATTCCTCTAGTTGGGAATAGATAAAAAGCACACTGGCTAAAACGGGTGTCCCTAGTTATTTGACTGAGCTCCACGACAGTTACTTTTCTGAGAGGACACTTTGGTACGACACGGATGAGGGATCCAAGTAGTACGCCGTCACCGCAGCCACCGGGCTCAGTGTTGGGTCCCCTCCTGTGGAACGTTATATACAATGGAGTCCTTGCCCTTCCCGTGCCTAAAGAGGCCATGATAATCGGTTTCGCTGATGATCTAGCTGTGGTTGTCGTCGGGAAACAATCTGAAGACGTTGAAGTGTACGCTAACGAAACCATGAGCGCCATAAAAGCGTGGCTGGAGATGATTCAGCTTGACCTTGCCGAACAAAAGACGAAGGTGAGCTTGATTACCAACCGTAGGAAGAGGAATACGGCTAACATTCGTGTTGGTGGCTATGTCATCACTTCGAAGCCGGTTGTCAAATACCTAGAGGTGATGATTGACGCCATCTGACGCAATTTCCGTCTTGACATGGTTGTTACAGGAAGTATCTGCACCTGAGGACCCAGAGCATGTCATGTTCCACTGTCCACAATTTTTCTCAGAGAGAAGGAGTCTGGAAGGCTCCCCCGAAAACCAACCTAAGCCCACAGAACATCGTCGGCGAAATGTTGAAGTCGGAGGGAAACTGGTGTACGGTGAACTCCGCAACCAATAGAATCCAGGAGCAACTTGGAAAAGCGGAGCGCGCAAGGAGGACGCGAAGAACGGAAGGCTTGGTCGTTTAAAGCGCAGTAATGCTTTGCGGCGATTCCGTGGGGAAGGA
This sequence comes from Hermetia illucens, assembly GCF_905115235.1. NCBI lineage: Eukaryota > Metazoa > Arthropoda > Insecta > Diptera > Stratiomyidae > Hermetia > Hermetia illucens. The sequence goes on from NC_051850.1 coordinate 164,786,276, forward strand.
AGAAGGAGAAAGTGGGAGTGGTTATAGTGGGTGAGAGTCCCACACGCTGCTGCAACCTGGCGCGGCAGTGTCTTTGTTAGATTTGTTAGATTTCCACCGACGATTTAAACCGACTTTAATAGGGTTTTGTTTTACTCAAACTCTTAATAATAATAATATTTTAAAGTCGGCCATTTTTTCAAGGCATCCGGGTGCACCGATATCTTTAGAAATGAATTAATGAATGCAGTCCTAAAGAAAATGGACGCGAAATTAGAGTGGGGTATCCATAACTTCAAAAGATTGTCAAAATTTAGTGCCGATGAAATAGCAATTGGAGATATCTTTATTATTCTTCAAATTATTAAGCAATGCCAATTCTTTGTATAAATCCGAAATATAACACTGGACGTATCCCGTGATTACAAAAACTGCAGATATCCTGCGATAATATTTATTGCACATCTAGTTCCATTCTCCAGTGATATGAATCGCGCAATCAATGGAGAGATTGGTCATTTTCCAATAAAATTCTTTCAGGGACTTGTATAAATGGAAAGAACCTTTTTGCATAGGTTTTCACCCATTGACCACTACGATGACCATCGAATCGTTTCGAAAACTGCAAGTCAGCAGATTTGATTTTACTGTGAAGAGGAAAAAATCACTCATGGAAGAGTTTTTCCAATTATGCCATGAAACTCAATTGATGAAACGAAAGAGTTCAATATAAGTTCAAAAAAAAAAAGATTATCGTCGATAACTTTATTTCAGAATAATGTCTAGTATAGTGGAGGAGTAAATTACTCTCTCGTATCAACAACTTTTATTCCTTATTGCGATAATGAGTGAGAAAGAATACTTCTAGGAAAGCAACAGTTTCCAGATACCTACCAAAAACTAGGCAGACTTATCTAAAAAGAAAAGAAGTCGGGAAACGTAGAGCTGGCCGCTTCAGGTATGAGAGAGTCTACATTCATCATCATCAACGGCGCAACTACCGGTATCCGGTCTAGGCCTGCCTTAATAAGGAACTCCAGGCATCCCGGTTTTGCGACGAGGTCCACCAATTCGATATCCATAAAAGCTGTCTGGCATCCTGACCTACGCCATCGCTCCATCTTAGACCGGGTCTGCCTCGTCTTCTTTTTCTACCATAGATATTACCCTTATAGACTTTCCGAGTTAGATTATCCTCATCCATACGGATTAAGTGACCCGCCTCCACAACCTGACGGTCATGGTATCGCTCATAGATTTCGTCGTTATGTAGGCTACGCAATCGTCCATCCTCAAGTAGGGGGCCAAAAATTCTTCAGAGGATTCTTCTCTCGAACGCAACCAACGCGCAATTCAAAGAACCCAGGTTTCCAAGGAATACATAAGGACTGGCAAAATCTTTGTCTTGTACAGTAAGAGCTTTGACCCTATGGTGAGACGTTTCGAGCGGAAGAGTTCTTGTAAGCTGAAATAGGCTCCGTTGGCTGCCAACAACCGTGCGCGGATTTCATCATCGTAGCTGTTATCGGTTGCGATTTTCAACGCTAGATGGGATAAATTATCAACGGTCTCAAAGTTGTAGTCTTCTATCTTTATTCTTCCCGTTTGACCAGTGCGGTTTGATAGCCTATCTTCTTCTTTTTCTTCAGCCTTTGTCCCATTTACAAGAGGGATCGGCTCGCCCTGATCGGTTTCGCAATTTGGCTCTATCAAATTGATCATCTGGATTCAATCTAAAGGCTTTTAAATCCCCCCAGCGTATCAAGCCACCGTTGTTTCGGCCTGTCTTTTGGTTGTTTACCATCGACCTCGATGTTCAGACCAATTTTGGCGAGTGAATTCCCGTTAGCGCGAATTGCGTGACCATACCATCGAAGACGCCTTTCTCGCAATTTTTCTGCGTTCAGTGCAACCCTATAATGATACCCGATATCCTTATTTCGGATGTGATCAAAACGTGTCACGCCACCCGTCCAGCGCAAGATCTACGTCTCCATTACCACACGTTTATTGTCTTTTATAGTCGGCCAACACTCAGAACCATAGAGAGCGACAGGACGGACAACATTTCGGTAAATTTTAGATGTGAGACGTTCATTGATACGTCTATCACAAACAACATCCGTTGTGGGACGCCACTTCATCCAGGTTGCGTTAATGCGTGAAGCAATTTCATACCGTAGTTCTCCATTGGTTGACAGCGTTGACCCGGGTTATTTAAATCGTTCAGATCTGGGTAGATGAAAAATTCAGTTTTGTTTGCATGAGGTCATAATTCCATTTTTGGACAATCGTCTGCATAAAGCAGTGTATAGGGCGCTGGACGTTGGATGTCCCGTGTGACGGTGTCCATAACAAGAACAAAGAGAGTGGTGAGAGGACGATTCCTGGATGACCACCAACAGAGACACGATGCGGTTTTGATACGCCCGCCATACTTCGAACTTTAATTTTCGGACCGTGGTAGAGCAATTGAACGGAACACACGAGTTCTTCTGGCACTAAGTGTTGCCGTAAAGCATACCAGATGAGTTCGTGTGGCATACGTTCAAACGCTTTCTCTAGATCCAGAAATGCAATGTAAAGAGGGCGATGCTTCTGACGGTGTCTCTCCATGAGTAACCGCACAGCGTGTATTACGTCAGTAGTTCCGCAGTTTCTGACAAATCCGGCTTGATTCGCGGTTATTTCAACGATTTCGCGAATACGGTTGTCAAGAAGGCGTTCAGAAATGTTCATGGTATCGGAAAGTAACCGGTAATTTGAACATTTTGCTGGACTACCTTTGTTTTTCCATATTGAAACTGTGGTACTTTCTTGCCAGTCAGATGGTGTTCTTCCTTCCCGAATAACCCGATTTAAAAATTCACTGAACCACAATGTTGGGTCCCAGCTCTCTCTTTCCAGAGCTCAGAAGCGATGTCGTTAGGTCCTGCGGCTTTCCCCGATTTCATTCGTTTTATTGCCTCCTCGACTTCAGTTGCGCTGATAGGTAGAACTGGTCCAAATGTCGCCAATGATTGTGGAAGTGGAGGCCGAGCAAATTCTTCAGTTGGAATTTGCTCAAAGTATTCTCCCCATCTATCCGTGGCGGCTCGACGGTTGGTAAGTAACGTATGTAAGTAGCTTTGTACTGATGAAGCGGGTAAATTGCTCTCGAAATATATATCTGTACTGAAAAATAAAAATTGTAGTTTGGATTAAGCTATTGGTCTATCAACTTTAGACTACAAATAAAAAACAATATCGTCTCAAGGGGTAGGTGCGGAAAGTGCAGGAACTTTGCTATCTTGCAGATTACTCACTGAGGAAGCTATCACCATACCTGGCAGTTAGGTATAAAATGCAAATCCATATATGAGGAGAAGAAGAAATTTAAGGTCCGGTACGAATAACCGGCGGGAATCGTCTGACTTGGTGACTGGGTCGGGCTCCCATAGTGGACAGCACGGCGTAGAAACCGCTAGTCATGGGGTGGTTCGACGTCTAGTCACCACGAAAACCAGGAGCATTGCTCCGCCTACTGTTGTGTTTCACCACAATCTGTGGCGGCCACTTCAGCAAGTTCGCGTAGGCAGCGGATGAAGTGCACTAAAGAAATGAATCTCTTCGTCATCTGCTCCAACTACAAAATAACAACAGGGACGGGTACAACATCTTACCGCACCTTGTTGCACCAGAGATTCGTCAAGCGTTTCTCGCAATTCGCGCACGTGACTGTGCAGCGAGTCGCAGGCCAGTACCGCTTTATTACTCGCAGCGACACAATCTCGGCCGCCATCACGGAGCGTGTTTGCCTTGAAGTAATCGGGGAAACTGGTGACCGAGACAACACCAGGCCGCACAGCAGGCAACAGTTTCAGTACTCGCCGAAGCACTCTTCTCCACCGTCCAGCTGAAGTTTCCGCTGAAGTCCAGGACGAATTCCAAAGAGCGTGTATGGAATCTCGAATATGGATCCTTTGCATAGACCAGGTATTCCCAGGCTCTATGCATCTCCAGCAACTCTGGGAATTCAATCTAAAATCAATGATGAGATTGCATCTCGACTGTGTGCTGATATGTCGCTGCTGTAACTACAATCACTTGTGTATTGTGATGGAGCTACGGCTGTCAGATTACACGGCCAGAAGATTCGCTTTCATGTTATTGGTTTAAACGGCCGGAGAGATCCACCATGGAAAATTCGTCTGAAACGTCGGCGGGACTCACTAAGGAGGGACATTGCTAGACTGATTCAGATCAGCGCTTGCAATGCCAGCAGACGGATGAGAATTGAAGTGCAGAGGGTTTACCAGAACTATGCCTTGCCCAGTGAGACATCCGTAGTTGAAATTCTGGACACACTAAAGCAGAAACTTTCTACCATATGCAGTCCGTTACGACGATATGGCGAAAGTTATTCTAGACGTGTCCAGAATGCAACATACGCAAGGAATCAGGGGAGCTTCTTCAGATCTCTCAACAGAGCGTCCAGACAGTACAGTTTTCGGTGAGGGAAGCGAAAGAGTATTGGGGTGGACTTTGGAGGTTACCCGCCCAGCGTGCTGAGCATGCCGAGTGGATCACCGTCGAAGGCACCCGCCATGCCAATACGCCTGGCATGATTTTGCGGATGTTACCGAAGAGAAAGTTCGACGAGCCATAAACAGCTCGAAGAACTGGAGGGGCCCAAGTCTGGATCGGGTGCAGAATTTCTAGTATAAGAAATTTACCAGCGTACACAGTCGGTTGGCACGCAGTGTAATGAGGTCACGAGTCGGCCATCGGCAATTTCCATCCTTCCTCACTGCGGGGATTACCTACCTTATCACCGAGAAGGACACGGTACCGGACCCCGCAGACACAAGACCGATCACTTGCTTACCAACCCTCTACAAATCCATAACGTCCATTGTTAGTGTAAGGGTCTATGCGCATGTCGAGACCAACAACATTCTGTCTGAGGAGCTGAAGGGCTGCCGAGTTGGGTCAAGGGGTTGAAAAGAGCAACTCATTATCGACTCGGTAGTTGTTGGACAAGCAACTAGAGGCCAAAGAAACTTTTTAGTTGCTATATCGATTATGCGAAGGCTTTCGATAGCGTTCCGCATACCTGGCTAATCGATATCCTACATCTGCATCGCATTGATCGCAAACTAATAAAGTTTTTGGCAACAGTCGTGGAAGGGTGGCATACCAACTTATCAGTGCGTACATCTGAGGGTGCTAATACATCAGAGCCCATCCGTATACGGAGGAATAATTGACATGTTCAGCCGTGATATTCGGATGGAGTTTGGATTAGACAAGTGTCGAATCCAAACCATCACAAAGGTCATCACGAGCCGCATGTCGGACAGAGCATTGGTGACCTCCACATCGAAGCTATGACCGAGGCATATACAAGTAGCTGGGAATTCTGCAAGGAACCCATGCTTGAGATGGTGATCTGAAGGATGCTCTGCAGTCCGAATTCCTGCGACGTGTAAAGCTGGTGCTGAAATCACATCTCTCGAGGAAGAATCAAATAAGTAGGTACGATCGTCCGAGGCTAAATGTTTGGTAAATTCCGGCATCTGCCAGGATTGTGACAACTCGGATAATAATAATCGTTGGTACAACAATCTATATTTGATCGGGGCCTTAAAATATGTTAGAGCATTTCATTCAAGACCATAACGATACACTAGAGTACAGCACACTGTAGGCGGCAATGTGGTTAGCATTGTGTTCGCCCGAGATGATTACCCTGATTTGGCTCAGGTACCCATTCACAGCTAAGTCGACTGGTACCTGGCATCCAGTTACGATAACAAATCCCTCTGCCACCAGTGAGATTTGACCCGTGGCCTTTCGCTACTACAGCCCAGTATTCTAACCACTTGAGCCATCCGGATATCATATATCGCTCATATGGCATCGGTCAGTTGAAACCACCTGATCTTATGGCAGGCTCTGTGCTTGAACAATATGCCACCAATGACAAGGCGGTGGAAGTTCCAGAAATTCACGAACCTACCACCATTACCGTTGCGGTCACCAAGACCAGGTTTCCCTACCACATGTTCCAGCAAGGTGTTGTCAGATCCCACCCTGGCATTCAGATCACCCATCACGATTACAATGTCACCTTTAGAAAGCCTGTTCTGAACTTCGTGTAATTGCTCGCAGAAAGCGTCCTCCTCCGTTATATTGGAAGTCTCAGTTGGTATTTAGCGGGGTCCATTTCATCCATCAATTGTCCGGATAGCTGAGTGGTTTGTGCTTTAACCACTAACTGTCGTACGGAAGGTCGCGGTTCAAATCTCACTGGTGATAGTGGGATTTGTATCGTGATTTGACGTCGGATACCAATCGACTCAGCTGTGAATGAGTACCTGAGTCGAATCAGGGTAATAATCTCGGGCGAGCGTAATGCTGACCACATTGCCTCCTACAGTATACTGTAGTGTACCGTTACGGTCTTGCATGAAGTGCTCTAACACATTTCAAGGCCCTGATCCAATATGGATTGTTGTGCCAACGATTATTATTATTATTATTTTATCCCGCTCGTCGACAGTATCGGTCTCCTTTTCCTTCGCAACCTTGCCCAGAATATGTGTAGTCCTCTGGTATTGGCAGGACTCTGAACAGGATTCCAGGGGACCAATGCTTTTTCGCTGGATTCTGGTAGCCGACATTCTTGCCAGCCCTTAGTTTTGGAGGTACCCGCAATATCGACAGTTGTCTTATTGGGAGTATTGTGGCTGGTACTCGCTGCATACAATTTGACAACAGAGGTTTCCGAGCTTGGCTTGAGGTCTTGTTAACCCCTCTTTCGGTTCAGGGAGGACGATCATGGGGCTGTTGCTTCGGTTCATTTTCCCGCCCTTAAAACATGACCAAATAAATCATGAGCAAATAAATCCTTGTATGCTGGATGAACCTACTCCCAGTCCGGTCCTACACATTCTTCGCCCGTCTGAAATGACTGATGACCAGCGCGGGAAGGACGTACGACAACTTGTTGAATTATGCTACCTTATTCTGAAGTATAATCAGACCAGGAGGCAAATGAATTCTTGCATTTTCCCCTTTTCCACGTTGCTATATATTCCTTCGCAGTTTTCGACACTCATATCAGGTATTTTCAATTATTGTCCTTCAGCGAAGCAGTGTCAATGTAAACATCAACCAGAGGGCGATTCATTTTGACTGTACTGAACATATATGTAGACTATGCACGTATGATATTTGAAGCTAAAGGATAGCATTTCTATCAAGGACGACCCTGGCGACACTGTAATGAAAAGAGCGGGGTAATGAGAAATATCCCAATATACTGCATCATCCTTTCAACCTAAATCCACTCCAACGCAACCAACAAACTCAAAGTAATTTGTTCCCAAGTTTCTGATCCTGTTTGCGCGAAGTGCGGGGCTAATTTGATGTTTGAGCCAATCTCGTCAGAGTGGTAGTAACTTAATCATTGCTCACTTCTCATTGAGTACGCAAAGTGAAGGCAATAATTCTCCCAATTCAAATCACTGCGCCCCAGATGAGTTTCAAGAAAAACAATTTCATCAAAAAGTGAAATTTTGTGTTTCTTACTTTTTAACTTTTTCACTTTAGAATTTGTACTTTGGGAGTTTTCGGTCGGCACTTTTCACCCAAAATGTCGGTGTTAATGAGGTATAAGAAAAGAACTTAAAAATTTAACTAGGACAAGGCACGGGGCGAGCTCTCAGTTGGCTATTTATTAGGCGGGGTCCAGGTATTCACCCTGGGCAGGTTTTCTTTCCCAAGAAATCCTCACTCTTGATACCTATACAAAATACAGAGCAATAACTTTTCTCATTACAATTATTAGGAAACTTTTTCTATTTCAGTAAATTAATGTTACTTGGCAAGTCGATATTTTACTGGTACTTCTGTTGCTCTCGCCGAGGTCCTTTGTTGTGCGTCTTTTGATTGCTGCGAAGAAATAACTTATAGACGAAGATAGGAGGGTGGAGAGGAGGTGGCTTGCCTTGGGAGTGAGGACAAGTTGAAGGCATAGTGACGAAAGTTTCCCTCAAGAATGAGAATTTCAAAATAATTGAAGTTACGTCTCTTTTTTGCACGTCAAGATACTTTGGATCCTTTTCAAAACACGGAGCAAAAAAATGTCATGCTGTTTTAAATAGCATCATAATTCAGTGCTTTTTGGATCTTATCAAAATCTTCCTGAACAAAGCACTTAATTAAATGCAAATTGTGCTATCCGAGCCCTCTGACTTCCTTTCGGCACAACCACATACCTCAGCGCCGCATGCACGGGTCACATATGTAAATTGCAGCAGCCAGAAATTATTACGACATTTTCCCAACGAATTACAAAGGATATTACTTTTAAAACATAATGAATAGCACGCAGGGGCGGGGGCGCTCCAATATGAGGACGTGGAGCCGTAGTTTATGACAAAAAGAAATGCCGCAGACATGACATAATGGAAGTCAGACAAAAAAATTTCTGGCCACCTCATATTATCATAAATATGTGCTTTGGGATGTATTAGGGTCGACCGTATGTGATTCAAATAAGCACGTTTTATTATGTTCCCTAGATACGCTCCTCAAGATCCAGGGTTTTGTCTGGGACAATAAAAGGATTCTTTCAAGACATGTTCAGCGGAATGGAGTGGACCAACACAATGCAGGACTTTTTTACATCCATTGTTGCCATTTATAGCGCTATACGTGCACCGCTTTCATTCGGTTGAATTATTGGGACTATGTGCGAGAGTATGATTTGAATTTTGCGTTCTAAGTCAGATTTTATTTATAAGTATGTGCGGGTCAGACAGAATTCTGACGAAATGCTCATTTCATTTAACAAGAGAACAATTTTGAAAGGGGACGGCTTGAATTTAGCTGGCGTATGAATGGAATTTTTCAACAAGTCGGAATATCCTTTGGGGGTTTTCCTTAAAGCAGAGGTAGACAGGAAAATCCGACTTGAACGATAATATAATGATCACCGCCATAATATATGTATGCATTAACAATCCGTTAACAAGTCTATATATAGGGAATATCTACGAAAACAACGCTGTTTGCTTTACTCTATGTATTTCATCCAACCAAAGATAGGGGGAATACAGCCCTTTAGGAATCAACCTGTCTCCCTTTGGGGTTGATGGGTTCTCCAAAAGCCAAGCGTCTCATCTATCAAGACGGGGGGGTGGGGGGGGGGGGGGTTTAGGTGAATGCATTTACGCACACAGTGTTGGACTCCTGGTTCGGTACGTCGTCGGACTACCAACTAAACACCTCCTCATCGTCAGAGAGCTAGCCTGGAACCGTTTCTCACATTACTTCGGGCTAGTCCCCCAACCAACGGGAGGGGAGAGGAGGAAGGGAGCTGTTAGTTCAAGGATCCCCCTGCCACCCGGTTCCTCCACTTGTCAGCACTCCTCAGCATCTCTTCGACAATGTTGTCTGGAGAGAGATCCCCTGTGTTTAAACAGAACTGCTGACGAATCGCATCCCACCTTCCACAAGAAAAAAGAGTGTGATGAGCGTCATCCGCAACTCTATTGGGAAACACACAATTCGAAGATCGCGCCTTTCCAATCTTGTCCAGGTAAGACTGAAAACCTCCATGCCCACTTAAAAATTGGGGAAGGAAATAGTCTGTCTCATCATTCTTCCGATTCAACCACGCACCTAAGTTGCCGATGAGTCGCGCAGTCCATCTGCCTTTAGTTTCATTTTGCCATGGGAGCTGCCACTCGTCTAGAGTGCGCTGCCGTTCTTCATCAGAAACAACCTTCCTTGGCTCATCTCTCTTGCGTTTGTATATGGCTAGGCGCTCCTTAACAAGAAGGGCAGCGGGAATCACCCCGGGGATCATCCTGGGGATCACCATCACAGCCAGTTCAGAGACAGTGTGGTATGCAGACGCTACCCGCAAAGCTCCCTGTCTCTGTACTTGCGCGAGACGTTTACGAGATACCTCCTTGCCAAGAGCGTCAGCCCATACCTGTGCGCCGTAGAGCAGGACAGTATGTGTTGAACTCATCAGGAGACGTCGCCTGCTAGGCTTAGGGCCCCCAAAGTTTGCCGTCGAAACTTGAGCTACAGCCTTGTTCGCTGCTGCTTTGATTTGCTCAAAAAAGCTCATCTTTGAGTCAAGAGTCAGCCCGAGGTACATTACCGCTGGTTTTGACTCGATTATCGACTCGCCGAACGATACGGGACCCAGGGTGGAAATTCTCTTTTTAGTCTGGATGACTACTTCGGTTTTTTCTAGTGCAAAGTTGAAACCATGAGTAGTCATCCATCCGCTTTCCTGTCGCATCAATATGTTGAATGTGTTTTGCGCCTGTTCGACTGTGCGTTCAGCAAGAAGCACCGCGACATCATTTGCATAGCCGACCAGGCCATGCTACCCCCGGCGTGACCTCCATTCTCCTCTGACCCTCTAGTGTTCCATAGAGCAAGGAGTGGGTCCACAGATAGTCCCTCAATGTCCGTAAGAGATAGTTCGGCACGTAGAAAGTATTGTCTAGTGTGTCTTTCCATTTTACTGAATTAAAGACATTTCTGATATCAAGCATTACGAGGAGCACCACCCGTCGAGTTCGGCGGCTATGTGCCTTCCCTCGTCGAACGGCATCCACGACTTGCTCTAAAGCCCCTGCTCTAAAACCAAACCAAACTGCCGGGGAGATAAATCTCCGGCAACGCGTATCGCTTTAGCAAGTCTTCTTCTGATGACTTCTGATGAGCTTTTCGAGCATTTTTCCAGCAGTGTCAAGCATACATATTGGGCGGTATAAAGACGACAACTCCGGGTCGCCTTTCCTTTTGTGGATCAGCACAAGCCTTGCCACCTTCCAACGAGCAGTGGAAGTGCCCTCTTTCAGGCAAGCGTTGGATGCGCTCAGCAGTAGGTCTGGCCGATGTTGGAATACCGCTATAATACCATGGGGTCCAGGCGCCTTCTTGCTTTTCATAGAGAGGACTGCCTGTTCCAACTCTTTTATAGAGAAATGTGTACAGTCCTCTGCGCTCTCTACGCCGACGTCATCATCCCATATGGGGTGTGCAGAGAATAGTGCCCTTACAATGCGGTCCATCTGGTCAGCCTTAAATGAACGGGGTTCCCCTAAAGCCCCAATTTTTCGGGTTACCAGTTTATAACCGAGTTCCCACGGATCCCCATTCACCTCGTCGACCAGATTCTGCCAGCAGCGAGCTTTGTTTATTGCTCTGCGGAGTCTCCTTTTGGCTGATTTGTACTCTCTCATTATGGTACATGCCTCCTCTCGGTCGTTAAGACGTTGTGTTAAGCGGTGGAGCCTGTGACACTCCTTCCGGAGCTCTGCGATTTCCACTGTATACCAATACCTAGAAGGTTTGCCACGTCTCGATAGCATCCTGAGCATGGAGGCTCCGCAGGCCGTCATTAATAGGTTCATAACTGAATTTACGACAGTGTCGGCTGCAGTACCATTGCCCCCAGGGGTACTCTCCAGCGCGGCCCCACCTGTTCCAAGAGTTTCGACAAACCTCCTGGTTTTCACTTTCGTGAGGTTCCATGAACAGAAGAGCGCATACCGAGAGTTTGTGTCCACTACTTCGAAGGCAATGCATTGATGGTCGCTTGCCGAGAAGTCTTCCAGAACTCGCCACCCCTCCACCAGCGACACCAGTGATTCCGACGCAAAGGTTACGTCTAGAATGTTTCCTTCGCAGCACGACCGCCAAAACCTTGGGATGGATCCGGTGTATGGTGTATGGTGTAACTACTAATCCTGTTCTCGGCGCGATTTCCACAATTCGTATTCCTAAAAGCAGCTCTCGAAAACGTCGAAGACAAGCAAATAAAGAGAAAAGCAAAAGACATGCTAAGAAAATCATATATCCAAAGCCATGGAGGTTGTTAGGTTAAATCCCCAACAGGAAAACGAGGCAACGAAGAAGGACTGTAAGCTCTGCTCACTAAACTGAAGGAAGGCACGATGGAAGTTCAAAGTGAAATATATTACAAGAGCCCGAAAACGTGGAGAAAAAGCGTCGTCTATACGGAAAGATAAGGGTAGCGGGGTCCTCCTTGCACTCTAGAAATCCGAGATTTTGACTACTTCACAGAAAAGGTCGAAGTGGAGAAAGCGATCAAGCGAGAATGTCCGGAGGTAGCCAATGCCCGGATAGGTATCACTTCAGTGAACTTTCGAGGCCAAAAACTCGCTGGAAGTCGCTGAGCAATACGCGAGGAAGCTGCTTAACAGTGGGAAATGAGAATTGGGTGAGTAGTATGTGGGGTACGAATGTAGATAATCCTCGCCAAGTGTTGTATGTGCCTCGACTATGGACGAACGTCTACAGCTTACCAGGCACCCAACATGAGGACAGCAGGCCGCGATAAGGTCGGTGGACCCACAAGTGAAGACAACAGAACGAAGAAAGAATTCCTGGCGTATTTGTCGAGAGCCTTGCATGTGCACCGTAGTGCAACCGCTCACGAGTTACTAATGCAGCTCACTACAGAGGTAAAAGCAAATTTGGTGCTAATCATCAAGCAATACCAGAACAATGACTCGGCTTCATGGCACTTCGACTTATCGGTAGCGTGGCATCTGACTTCTGAACGGCATAAGACTTCAGGTTCTTACCCAAAGCCAAGGGAATGGCTCTGTCTGGATTCGTTGTTTAGGGATAACGTTTTAGGCATGGGGAGGGACGAATCCTGGTAGGAGATAACTTTCTTACTAGCTTCCTTGAATGAGGCATCTTGGAAATGCCGTCGAGAACAGTGTTTATAGCCTTAAACACTTGACCTGTGACAAACAGGCATTCCTCACGTAACTTTTGCATTGCAATCATTGATACTGTCGGTGGACAGTTGGTGAGTTCTAAAACACTTTTCGGAAAGTAACCACCAGTAAATCGTATTCGAAGTGGGTGACACCATTTGTCGGCGGGCACCAACTCGGCGCTCTCCCTGGCGCTGGATGACACTTCGAGGTAGTGACGCTGTAGGCGACACTGCCATAAATTCATTAATGAACCTGACAACGAAAGCCTGTGAAGCGTTCATGCCCCCGAGGGGATGCAGCCGTGATAAGCCTTCAAAGCACTGGACGGCGGAAATTGCCGACTTACGGGAGCAGTGTCTTAAGTTCCACTGTTTGGTACAGCGTTCATACGCCCGGAAGGAGACATGCGGTATAAAGGTAGAGTACACATCTGTTTGAAAGAGACCTCGTAGCGCGATAAATAAAAAAACTCACGACTGGCAGAACTTAGTCAAAGAGAAAAATGGGGATCCGTGGGGACAAGGTTCTAAAATGCTCACCCGGAAAATCGGGGCTGCATACTTAGTACCGACCAGATAGGTTGACAGTAACAGGGCGGAAAGCGTCGAGGAATACTCGCTTCTCACCATGAGAAGCTTGAAAAGGCAGTTCTCACTATGAAAAATAAGAAGGTGCCAAGCCCCCATGGTATCCCGGCGGAAGTAACATATATAAACTTATTTGTCAACAACGGCCAGATTTGCTGCCTGAGGCGATCAACGCTTGTCTGAAGGCTTGACAATATTTTTCTTCTGCCATTGAATGGGGTACAGAGAAGGAAATGGGAGGGAGCACAACCTATTTGATTCTTTTGCGGAAATAGGGAGCAATCTATAATAGATTGATCTTGGTTGTTGAGAGTCATGGAGGCCTTTCAGATCTATAGTATGGAGTTCTTAGAGCCAAGTGGATTATTGATTCCATCAAGTTGGTTACTGTCTTGGCCAAAGATGCAATTTACGGAGATGGTAGTTCCAGCAAATATTGTATATTGATCACCCTGGAAGTGAAAATGTATTCAATTCGGCTAATTGGAATCTAATACGGAAATCCCTGGCGAAGATTGTCATTTTCGTCTATCTCGCTGCTATTATCGACAGCGGTACGGTACCGGTCGTGGACCTCAGGAGTACGTTGTGTTCGCGGGTATCCCACAGGGTTACGTACTGAGCCCACTACCGTGGAACATGGTGAACAGCAATGCTCTTAATCTTCCGTTTTTAAGGAGGCCTCGGTGGTGGGTTACGAGGGTGACATGGTACTAATTGGACTTGCAAAGTATCTCGAAAATGCTGAGTTATACTCATACGAAGTAATCAATCCTATTCCAAGATGAGTTCAGCTAATACTTTTGCAACGGCAGGAGCTGGCAAGCGGTACCCTTCCTCGGTGTTATACAGATCAACCCCTTTTTTCACTTATTGGGAAATATCTTAGATTCCCAACATTACGAATGAATGGAAGTAACAGCTCTGCATAGACTGTGTAGTCGTGGCTTTACCTTCTTTACGTTGATCGGAAGAACAATTGCGATTCTGTTTGTAGGAGAGTAATCCGTATCCGCATGCGACCGTGGCTTGGCTTATCACCTACACCGGATTATCTGTCATATAGCACGGGATGCTATACGATTTAGAATCATGGTAAAATGTTCCCTGCATCTTTTGAGCTGTTCATTATCGTGATGCACAGCACACATCGAAAAATTAAGGACCACTTGTTAGCTGCTAGATATTGTTGCAATTCTAGGCAGCCACCGCTTTCTTCGCCAATGTAATTTGAAAACTCTCTTTGTCACGACGATGCGATTTTTCTATTTTTGGAGTTGCAACGTGCTGTGTGCGATCCTGCTCGCTCGCTCTATCCGCATTCACACTTCCGCAGTCGAGCAGATTCTGTAAGGTGACCAATAACTTCATCCGCACCAGAAGCGGATGAACTTTTGATAGTGACCCAGTGTTCATCAATATTATCGTTTGTGTGGTTCGCCCACTCTTGAACGATAACAGGATGCGGAGATGGTCAGTATTAGATCTGGGGTGCTAACGCTGTCTTATTTTGTGAACTGGGAGGTAAGCAGCCCTTCCGAGAGATGGGTTGCTCATTAGGATTTACCTGAACATGAGTTAACTTAGTTAGAACTCCTGGAAAATGAGTACTTATTATATCCTGCAGTAAATCAAGGCTGGGGATTTGACCACTTACCCTTGACAGAGGAGGTGCCCGCCTTGTAGGTACAACTCATGTTGTTGTCCATTTTTTTCAAATTTAGGTCCCTAGACCGCTAGCTGTGTCCCCTTGTTTTAAGGTTGATTTTGCTGCTTTTTGGATACAATGCGCGTGGTATGCATGGTCACATTCTTTCGACATGTTCCAAACAATATGCGACACCTTTGTTTCTGTGTTACCCATCAGTATGGTATCCTACAATGGTACTTACTACTTACTTATCCAGTATCCTAGATCTCCAACCCGCTACGTGTTTGCTACTAGTTCATGGGGATAGTTTTTAATAAAAGATGCCTGAAGTAAACATGTACTTACGGAATATCTCAATCTAATTCCGGAGAGGCAGGAACTCTAGTTTACAAATCATTTAAACGCTGACAGATTAGACACGGGAATAGAAATGGTGAATAAAAAATTAATATTATGTCGGAAAACACGAAAAGGACTTTACTTTAAAGCTGACATCCGTAAATGCTCTGTTCATCAGTTAAGATTGTGTTTAAGTCATAGCGTTAAAATCCATTGAACCTGCCTAATGATACCAAGCCTAAAGCTACCATTCCTTGACTTGACAGCTGCTTGGAAAATGCGGATCCTTCAATAATTCTAGGCTTTCCCATATGTATAATATCTACAGATACAGGGAAGTTAAAACATCACTGAACTCATTTCCTAGAATGCCAACCGGAATGTGCGTTAAGTAAGGATAACTTCTTTGCCGACAGTGTGACATCCTGCAAGTTTGAGTTCGTCAGAGAACAACACCCTTTTCCATCTGCATGACACACGTGCGAGCGTAAACAGAATCACATATTATTTATTAACCACGGAAAAGAAGATTTCATTCAGTATCCCGGAATCTTTAAAAGATTAGTGGATTTTGAGGACGAAACTCGCAGGATTTTCAAAGCCTCCTGAATTATGAACTCAGACGTATTATTTTCACTAAGTGAGTATTTTACTGGAGCTTTCAGGAGCGTTCCATAATAAATCAGTTGAAGACTAAATAAACACGTGGTATAGCATGAACCGTGTGTGTGTGGTTGAAGATGTGTTGGTAGCTGACGAATAATGTTATTTGTTTTCGCAATCTAAAAACAACTTAATGAGCACGAACTACCCAAGCGACATGTTATGAGAGAATATAAATTAAACTTACACGAGCATACTCTTGGTTGGGATTAGTCTGATCCTTGAGACCTTGAAAAAATCGAAAACTAAATTCAGATTACAAGTATCTTGAAGTGATGAAAAATTTTACAGATTTAGATATTTAGAGTGGATATGATGCCAGTCCGGAATTATGTTAATAATAAAATTAATTAGCCCACAACCTTCTCAAGGATCGTATCGTATTTTTCCTACTACATACCATCTGTTATCATCATGGCAATTCTTGAATCCCATCATGACCCACGATCAGTTTAAATTTTGTATGATACTTGCTCATGCCAAAGTGCAATTGTGTGCATTTCCCCAAAGCGTTCCCACTAAAGCTACATAGAGGCATTTATGTGAGTAATGCTGTTAAATTGAAGGTACGTTGTGCACTTTTCTCAAACATAAATGTTAGCTGATCGTCGCTTCACCAGTCAAGTGCAGCAGATACTCCGAGAGCATGGCTGATGTGGGTGTGATTCGACTACCGATGCATGAATGCCAAATGATCTCCATCCAACACGTCACGTGTGTTAAAAGTTTTTGAGAACAACCGGATCATGAGGTTAGTACCATTTTTTTCTGCACCGAGAAATGTTTACCCTTTTTTCTAAGAGGAATTACGAGACGAACCGATGACTTGATTGCATTTCCATTTACAACGCCCGGAAAGTGCTACCACTGGTAGGAGAGGCATCGGAGAAACACATAATCCGTCATGGATTCAATCGTGGCACTCAGGTCACGAGTTTTACGGCCTGACGCGCGGTCAGACCAATATTTTTCGCCTTGTTTTTCAAGGTTCACTTCACTTGCCATTTCAAGTTGGTCCCCGCGAGTTTTCCAAACTTAGTTTTTCAGGTTTTGGTATGGTCTTAAGGTATCGGAATAAGGACACGGAAAATTTTATGCATGGTGTGAGAAGAGCTAAAGTGTCCAGATATTCCGCAATATGACGAGCTATGAGGCATATAAGTACACTTGAGCCCTGGCGGACCTATCCGGTTAACTTTAGCTACTTTTTTGTTCCTAGAAAATCGATGCCTTCTCGGTTGATCATTAGCGACCCGGATGTTTATCTTGACCATCTTTTAAGTCAAAGGCCATGACAATACTTCTCTAGAGCAATATCGTATTGGTTTTGCTAGGAAACTGAGCCACGGTGACGGTTATTGCCATTCTTCCTCGGAAGGTTAAGAATTTTAATAATGCATTGTTTCCGAATTTTCTAGCAAGGTTAAATATAACATACTCGCATCTTTCAATTTTGAAAGTCCTTAAGGAGAAAAAATACAAGTGGATGAGTGAAACATGTGATTTTTTAAGAGTGAGGGGGAAAGCATGTCGACATCCTGTACAGAATGAAGTACAGCAATGCCAACGTATGGCAAGAAGCCAGTTTATTTGCATCCAAATGAAAGTGTAAGATTACAAGATGAAACGTGAGATTACAAGATTGCCCAATGAGAAAAGATAAGTCAATTGTGCGATGGAAACGGTGGGACTGGTCGGCGCGTTGTTACGGAAAGGCTAGGCTGGTGGTCACTGTGGCCCGTGTTGCTACCGTGAGTCGCTAGTCGAATGCCGTGCAGTAGCCACGGAAATTCGGGGTGTCACAGCCACTCCATCCCCAATGATTTTGATGGTGAGTAAAGTGCATGCAAACGTGACCCTCTTGCGTTCAACGTGCGACTTAGGGCGTAGCGGCAGCGAGGAGGGCTGTGATTGAATGGCTGGTGTCTCGTGTCTGTCACGTGAAAAGCGGGTGGTGGCTCCAACTGTGAAACGGCACGCCGCGGTGATCTCCACGGAACTGATAGCTGAAGAATTTTAGTCGCCGACGGCTGGGCTAATAAGGAGGCTGAAGCTTACAAGTTCGGTCGGCCAAGAATCGAAGTCAAGGTGAGCGAATAGGCCGCTGGATACGGCTGAACTTGTTGGCAGAGGTCAAAGTGGGGCCAATGACGGTGATGCGTCTGGGGGCGCAAGATACGCCGGTTTCCGATGGTTTGGCGAAGGCGTCTTAATAACACCATTAACGTCCATGACGAAGGTGCGGTCGTCGATACGACGGACAACTTGATGAGGTCTAGAATAAGGCGGCTCCAAGGAGTCCCGGATGGTATCGACGTGACGAAAATTAAATTCGCAAATCTGGAGGTCCTTGAAGACGAAGGGGCTTCGACTTGTATGGTCTGAAGCCAAAACAGGACGTAACCCTCGGTTACAGAGTTACAAACTCTCCCGGAATTCGCAGCGAAGTACCAGAGATCATCTCTGCGGTGAGACTTGAAGCACCTCTCTCCAAGTCGTGCCCAGGCCTAAAAGAGCGGCGGTAGGGCTTGTGGTTATGGAGTCTCCGGCGAGGATTTGAGCGCGACCTTGTGTGTTTGCTGCATGTGCTCTACCACACCGTTCACCTCAGGATGGTAGCGTGTCGTATGAACGCGAATGGCGCCGACGAAACGAGCAAACTCCGAGGAAAGATCAGCTCTCATAGGAGATTATCATTGGCGTTTCAAAAATGGCGATCCAACTGTCGAAGAGGGCTCGAGCAACCGTGTGGGATTTCATGTCCGGCTACAGAATTGCCTAGGGCTATCTGGTATAGCGGTTGATGATTATAAGACACCGCTGGAAACAATGTTACAGCGGCAGCTTGATCAAGTCCATGTGGATGTGGTTGAAACAGTCGTTCGGAGTTGCGAAGTTGCCCAGCTATAGCCGATTGTGCCGATGTACTTTGGCTTTGTTGGCAGGGAACGCACTGCTTAGCCCTACGGAGGACGTCCTTATGGGGGCCTGGCCACAAGAAATGTAACTCAACCCGCTTGGCCGACGCTCGAAAGCTCGTGTGGGAAGATCGGTGAGCCATATCGAAAGCCTCTCGGCGAAGGCGGGTGGGAAGGTCTTAGCGTATCGCTAATGACTGCCTAGTAAATCGGTTGTTCGTTTAAAGCGACTTTCTGCAGCTTGACTCGTGGGCTGTTTAATAATGCGGAAGTTGCTCGTCCGAAATCTGCGCCTCGCTAATGCATTTAACGCCCAATAGCGTAGGCACCTCCACGGTGTTAACTCGCGAGTTGTCTAGCTGTCTCGACTGTCATGGCAACGACTTCTCAGCGCCAGCGGAATTCAGTGGGCGATAGTCGATGAGGAGTGTTTAACGGCAACGAAGGCAGCAAGAAGCTTGCGGTCATACGGCGAGTGCCTTTATTCCGTCGGCGAAAGCTTTCTTGAAATGGGACCCAACTCCCATCCGGGCGGCCCTGACCCAAAGTTGCGCCTATGGCTTGGCTACAGGTGTCCGTTCGAAGGGCGAGGGTGTTTGACGAAGAGAGCAAGGCCGTAGCTGTGGCGTTAGCGATGCTTTCCGTGCAGCGTCGGAAGGCGTGGATGACGGTTGTCGTCCATGCAAAAGCCGCATCCTTGAAGACGACCCTTTCAGCAATTGGGTGAGCGGAACTTGCATATCGGCCACGTTCGGAATGAAACGTCGATAAAACGTTGTAATTGAAAAGAATTTACTGGCCTAGCGAAGTCAGCTTGCCTGGATTTTAAGCAGCGGTGGGGGCACGCAATTTGCGTGGACCAGGTATTCAACGAAGGTAACTGCGTTCTTCTCAAGATGACACTTCGCTCAGTTGACGGAGAGCTTCGCGTCACTCAGCGCGAACAATAATTGAAGGAGGTACTGTCGATGTTTGACGTGGCTATAAGTGAACAGGACGATGTCGTCTTCGTAGTACTTCCCAAACGGAAGCTTTCGGAGAAAGTAGTTCATCGTGCGCTGGAGCGTTTGTGCTGAATTTCGGGGACCCATTGGCATGCCAGCAAGCTCGAAAAGGCCGAAATTCGTTGTTAAAGCAGTTTTCTCGACATTGCCCGGCGCGACCGGTATTTGATGAAAACCGCATGGCTGGACAAGAGCCAGTGGTCCGTCGGTGTCAATCACGTGTTGCATGGGCAGGTCGGGGAGCATCACTCGCACTCCAGACGGCAAAACAAGATCCGCAAATTGTCAGGCCAGTGGTCGCCGTGGTCCGGGATGCTGCCGTGAGTTGCTGGTCGAATGCCGTGCAGTGGTCACGTAAATTCGGGGTACCACAGTCCTTTCGCAGGAACCAGAAAGTGTTTCGGAACATGGGTAGCATAAATAGATAAAAGTATTCAGAATTAAAACCAGCGAGTAAAATCTGGCTGACTTTGAATATTATAGCTAGTCCGTAGTGTTTACAAAAGGGATCAACCATTTTACCCAACAATTAGATATTTCTCTGAAGTCCCCAAAAAAGCTTTACCTGATCTCCGTACCTTAGCTTAAGTAGGGCTAACAGTAGCTAAAAAAGTGAATGAGATGAATGCCGAGTCTGGTGACATGTCCTGTGCGGATCGCTATGATCCTGTAAACATTCGCATTTATCCGGCTCATAAGCAAAGCAAACTAAAATCATCTTTAATTTGGCGCATGTTTTGACTGTGCTGGTGCAAATAGCACGCAGAGGTTGCGCTCCTTACCACAACGGGCAAAATGCAGGTGGTGTTCGTCGCCCAAAATGGCTATTTTTAACTTGGGGATCAAATCATACCTCATGCACCGACAAAACTTCCATGTCACCAGTTTCTTTGCTTGGAATGCGCTGGCGTAACGTCAAAGACTACGCAATGCAGATATGTTCTTGTATCCGAGGAAACTCCTGCTGTAACTCCCGAGCCAATTTTTGATCCTTCGGTGAAAATAACGATATTGCGACCTAGCGACACATTGCCGGTATCCAACTCCGCTTTGGTAGGGAATTCTGTAGTGAAATCTCTCCTGGGGTCCAGCCTATGTATAGCATGATCCATTGGAGGTCTTTTAATGTTGGCTAACGTATAACCTCCAGGTATGATGTCCAACATGTCGCTTTTACCATAAGGCCGGGTATTGAACATTGATCATTGAAAGTTGGGCGCTAGCAGGTGCAGTAATATTTTAAGGACGTACGTTAGGCAAATCCACACACCACGAACCTGCTAAGGTGGGTCTTGTTTTACTTTCTGCTCAATGCAGGCCACCGCATGACTGAATTATAAGTGAGGATTGGGTGGACTATGGCTATGCGATGGGGGAGGATAACAGCACTTATTCATTCAATTGCGAGAGTTGGAACTAGGGTATCTTTGCTTTAGTAATGAATAGCATCAGATCAGTTTTGGTCGGATTTATACCAATTCGATATTCACCGGACCGCAAGCTCAATTTCTCCAGCGATCTAATGGTAGGAAGCAGGATGACAACGGTAGGAAATATCCTTGATATCATCCCTCTTCCGCATAACTTTTCATTTCGCCATTAAGTGGATTACGGATTTAGACTCTTTCCATTCCAAACAAGAAATCCTTTTTATGCTTGTTTTTTTTTTAAAGTATGGTCTGTGCCTGATCCCACAAGTATTCTGGGAATGAAATTCTACCTGGATTGCCCCGCCACCAGGATAGGTCTTATTTGAAACGAAAGGTGGCTGGAGTATTGGGAGCCCTCAGGGCAAAGAGAATCCACGAACCGTTCATTCATTCATCAATTCCCTTTGTCCTTAAAGTGGAACATTACTAGCTAGACGAACTTACTTGCAACCTTTTCCAGGATCTGATTGTAACGTGACTCCACTTCAACAATCGAACTCCCTCTCCCCCAAACTCATTTCCGAAAATTATCGTTAAATAAATTTGTTGTCACTTCATGGATGAATAAAATATCACCTTTTATTATATCTGAATATTTTTGGTCGCCCCTTTGATGCAAATTACATGCGAGGTGTCTAACCTATTCATGATTTCCATATTCCACCGACATTTCGTAACAATTAATCCAACCGCCCCCGAGCAAATTGTGTGTGACAGGCTGACAATGGACCGATATTAATAGAGTTTTGTTTTGTGGAAAATTTGACCAAGGTAGAATGGGTAAAACGTTAAAATTTGAAAGCTCCTATTTGGTGAATTTATTCTAACGCACTAAAGAAAATATATGTCGCCATTTGGAGCGATTTCCGCGAATTTTAAATTGCCATGGAAATATGATTTCCCAGAAACGCGTTGAAATCACAAAGTGCATAATTACTGGGCTCTCATTGATTCGTCCAACCATGGTTAACGTAAACCCACTGAGATCCATTTATTCAGATATTCCCATTGTGTTTCGCTAGCAACAGCTTGACAATATATTGCGAGGGCGGCACAATGAGGAGGTGTTGATGTGTAAAATCAAACACACAAGGGTACATTGTGAGGAATATCAACCAGAACAGATATGTCCTGGAGAAAAACAATTACAATTTAACGCTGAAATATTAATTTATTGGGTGCGCATATGAGGCGGCTCTCGGCGATTACAATTGCAATTGCAGCGAAACCAACTCCTCCACATGTGGTCGCAGGTGTATAGTGCACTCATATGAGTACATAAGAAGGGTCATCAGGTGTACTGCAGTTCATTATTGCGCTTCGCATTGAAATGCTCACCCTCGAATTCAGAAATTACAGGGAACATTTTTAATTAAAAACATGCAACGGCCGAACAATCTGACAATGAGATTAAGTACGTGGGGATCGATTTTAAATTTTGATTTTTAATCCTTCCAAGCGCTTCATGAATATTTCACGTGGGATTTCAATAATACATGATTAAGTGTGTGAAATATACTTTTCAATTCTGATCGGTGTTTTTATTCCAGGAGCGAATAGCCCAGAACTCATGAAACATTTTCCAGTTGAATGAACCATGACAAATAAATATCGTATGAATTATGGAGTCCCATTAAAACCTCTTTCAAGCCTGTCTGAAGTAATTATATGCTATCGATCGAAATCATGCAGCAGAGGACCAAATCGGTACCCAAACTGGATAGGATAATTTAAAAACATCTATAAAAAAGTCGGGAAACCAGAGCTGGCCGCTTCAGGTATGAAAGGTTTTGTGTATTTCTAATACAAAAACATTAAACTGGACATTTGTCAGAATATTCACTTCCGCGTGCTACTGACATTCAAAGTCTTAGCTTCTGATTTATTGAAACTTTGTTGGCAATGGTGCAATTCCCATGAAACTTGGTAGCACCGTGAAAGCAATGACCACTTTTCAGCCCCCACCCTGCCTCTTTTGCATTATGAATGAACTGAGGCCAGCATTGAAAAGTACTAATTAAGACCCTTCATTTGATACCCCACATGGCTACATTCGTAGAGAAAATGTTACCCCCCCCCCCCCCGATTCTGCATGAATGAAGACACCCCGTAAATTCTATGTAGAACGATTTAACTCACTGTATGCGGGGGTGTTCACAATTCCCACCTTCTCCCCAAATTTCGTGTCAATCGGTGTAACCGTTTTTGACAGGCAGACCGACATACAAATCTCGCAGGACGCGAAAAGACAAAACGGCCTCTTACTGGAAAAAGGAAAGCCATAAAAGTGACCAAAATCGTGAAATAACGGCCCCAGCTCCACGAACCAAGGGAGATAAAGTCCCAAAAAGGGTGGGAACTGTGAACACCCACGCATACAGTGAGTTAAATCGTTCTACGTACAATTTAAGGGGGGGGGGGGGTCTCCATACATACAAAAAGGGGTGGCGGTGTAACATTTTTTCAACGAATGTAGTTATGTGGGGTAACAAGTGAAGGGGCTCAATTAGGGTGCTGAAAAAAGATTTTACACACGAAAAACGATTATGGCCCGAAATGATTATCATTTCAAGCAAAGATAATATGGTATACGCCGATAGCCTCATCGACGTTGGAGAAATCATCAACATCATCAACGGCGCAACAACCGGTATCCGGTCTAGGCCTGCCTTAATAAGGAACTCCAGACATCCCGGTTTTGCGCCGAGGTCCACCAATTCGATATCCCTAAAAGCCGTCTGGCGTCCTGACCTACGCCATCGCTCCATCTTAGGCAGGGTCTGCCTTGTCTTCTTTTTCTACCATAGATATTGCCCTTATAGACTTTTCGGGCGGGTCAGTTAATCCGTATGGATGAGGATGATCCCACCCGGAAAGTCTATAAGGGCATGATGATGATCATCCTCATCCATACGGATTAAGTGACCTGCCCACCGTAGCCTATTGAGCCGGATTTTATCCACAACCGAACGGTCATCGTATCGCTCATAGATTTCGTCATTGTGTAGGCTACGGAATCGTCCATCCTCATGTAGGGGGGCAAAAATTCTTCGGAGGATTCTTCTCTCGAACGCGGCCAAGAGTTCGCAATTTTTCTTGCTAAGAACCCAAATTTCCGAGGAATACATGAGGACTGGCATGATCATAATCTTGTACAGTAAGAACTTTGACCCTATGGTGAGACGTTTCGAGCGGCACAGTCTTTGTAAGCTGAAATAGGCTCTGTTGGTTGACAACAACCGTGCGCGGATTTCATCATCGTAGTTGTTATCGGTTGTGATTTTCGACCCTAGATAGGAGAAATTATCAACGGTCTCAAAGTTGTATTCCCCTATCCTTATTCTTCTTCGTGTTTAACCAGTGCGGTTTGATGTTGTTGGTTGATTCGTCTTCGGTGCTGACGTTGCCACCATATATTTTGTCTTGCCTTCATTAATGTGTAGGCCAAGATCTCGTACTAATCGCCGCGTGCTCGATCTGCATGAAGGCAGTTTGTACGTCTCGGGTGGTTCTTCCCATGATGTCGAGATCGACAGCATAGGCCAGTAGTTGGGTGGACTTGAAGAGGATCGTACCTCTTGCATTTACCTCTGCATCATGCATCACTTTCTCGAGGGCCAGGTTAAAGAGAACGCATGATAGGACATCCCCTTGTCGTAGACCGTTGTTGATGTCGAATGGCCTTGAGAGTGATCCTGCTGCTTTTATCTGGCCTCGCACATTGGTCAGGGTCAGCCTAGTCAGTCTTATTAATTTCGTCGGGATACCGAATTCTCTCATGGTCGTGTACAGTTTTACTCTGGCTATGCTATCATAGGCGGCTTTAAAGTCGATGAACAGATGGTGCCACTGCTGTCCATATTCCAACAGTTTTTCCATCGCTTGCCGCACAGAGAAAATCTGGTCTGTTGCTGATTTGCCTGGAGTGAAGCCTCTTTGGTATGGGCCAATGATGTTCTGGGCGTATGGGGCTATCCGGTCTAGCAAGATAGTGGAGAATATCTTATAGATGGTACTCAGCAACGTGATACCTCTATAATTGCTGCACTGTTTGCTATCTCCCTTTTTATGTATGAGACAGATAATGCCTCGTTACCAATCGTCAGGCATTGATTGATTGGTGTTGGAGAAATCGTCAGCGGAATCAGACGATCCCAAAAAGGAGATTTGATTCTGGAGTTGAAAAAGTCTTCAGGCAAAAGGCACAAGTACAGGTCAAAAAGCGGAAGATGGTAATACAACATTAAGACATTGATGAAATCACGACTAAGGAGGCTACGTGCGAGTCCCCAGAAAAACAGTTAGGACCACCCGGTCTATAAGATTCCGCAATGAGAGAACCTCCCGGTGGTTTAACGTGAGTACCTGTAGACTTAATCCCACGGTCTTTTTAAGGCATGGATTAATTTTTTGTCCACAATAAGAGCCCCGCTGAAATAAGCACAACGGTGCTAGTCTATACTGAGTGCATGGTTCAGTTTATTCATACTGGTGGAAACAAAACCTACTTAAACCTCTCCCGAACTTTGGAGTAAGGCACCCATGTTCAACAACACTACATTTGAGGCCCGAATGTCTCTGTTCGCTTGAACGAAGTCACAACCCGCATGAAACTCCAACTAGGGGTCAACGGCTATAAGCAAGCTGAACGCACATGAGACAGGATTTCTCCTGAGAAATGACTATCCCGGTTCCTATGGTGCCAGTGACCTATTTCTACTGCAGCTGAGTTCCCTTGTAAACTCGTGTCTGTCGCCTTGATTAGGCCTTTGGAGCATTCGCCTACTGCATCACTGCCAGAAAACCATAGCAAATACAGTGTTTCCCGATGGCATCACATAAAAATTCTCCTTGGCCACTTGGTTTTGATTTGGTCGACGGGGTTGCTACCCTGTCTTCCTCAGTGCCACCTCAGAGCACCGGTATTTGTAAGCACGCAAACGGCAACTATAACCTCACCAGCTAAAATAGCGTTCAAACTCTTGGCGACTGGTGAAGTAAAAATAAGCTTAGTTATTTGTCGACTCAGAAAGTACTTGTCCTTCAAGGCTGCTTTAATTACCTTGAATTTGGGTATCTTACTTCGAAATGCACCGGTGAATATTACAGGTCAAAAACACGCAGAAAAAGGTGGGAAGGAGGTCATATGTTCAGGGAGCCTAAGGCTGACTCTGAACATACGATTTGCAAAGGGAAAAAGGGCATCGATTGTCGGTAAGTTGCAGATAGCAGCAGATGACCAGTATCTGGAGACCCTTGGATGCAGTGAAGAAATGATGCTGACACAGATCGGTCTAAGCCATTGCGATGCAGCGCAACACCTACTCTCATAGACAATCTATGAAAAGGCAATCGAAGTGATCGTAATTACTGAGCCTTATCGCAGCAATAAAAATGGTACCTGGACGGCAGATGTAAAAAGCAAGGTGGCAATGTGGGCATGAGCAAATCAAGGAATCCATAAGTTGGACTCGTCAGGGCAAAAATAGCTGGCTTGTACATGAATATGTAGTTTCTATGCTTCACCAACAGCTACGAAAGCAGAAATGCTAGGTGTTTTAGTCTCGGATGCGAAAAGTTGAAACCTCAAAATTTTAGCGGGTGAGCACGTGGACTGTGGATTGGGGCAGTAGAACTACAAACACTAGGGGTCGTATTCTGCTTGAGGCTTTCGCGGGGCCAGACTTGGTGTTTCCAAATACGGGAACCTATCGTCGGATAAGGTCGGGCTCAATAGTCGGTTTGACATATGTGAATACCACATTGGAGAGAAAATTAGTCTGGTTTGTCTCTACTCATAGAGACAGGCAATTTTCCTCCAGATTGACACGGCGAAGTGCGTTCCGATGGAGCTGGAAATCAGGGCTGGTTCGTGAACAAGTTTGAGGAGGATGTATTTATTGAGATGCTATTGGGAGGCCACAATCCCAGCGGTGCGGTTTCCGGAAAGGTAGCTAAAATGATGAGACGCATAATGAGAGTATGCGACGCTGCCGTGCCGAGGCGATGGGAGGGTCAACATCACAGCTGATCCGTCGCGACTTCTGTTCGATATAGTGATGGCGCTGTCCCCCATAAAGGGGAGCGCAAAAAATATAAATAAGCATTGGACATCTACAGCATACTTGCGGTAACTTAGAACAAACTTTCATAGATATTCTGGAGAATCGCTGATTTTAAAGCTTCCCGTTTGGATACTGTTCCCAATATAGCCGTTAAACAAACAAAGACAAAACCCAACTGGTTTATCAGCATATTTGAAGCATACGTGGGAGTGGCGAAAACTAGTTTCGCTTCCGAAGTCTAATAAGCAACTGCAACATTCATCATCATATCACCAGATTTGCCTTACCGACACGGTAGGGAAGATGTTTGAAAGGGTCATCTACAACAGAAACCTCCCTATCATGTGCGCGATGTCATTTTATAAATGGTATACCGTGGCGATATCATACGTCAGAAATGCGTTCAATTCAGCTAGGCGAGAGTGGATAAAAAGTTCATTGGCTTAAACGAGTAACTCTAGTTAGGTGACTAAGCTCCTCAAAATTACCTCTCGGAAAGGACAATTTGACACAATACAAATCAGGGACC
The DNA here is from genome assembly GCF_905115235.1 of Hermetia illucens. Lineage (NCBI taxonomy): Eukaryota > Metazoa > Arthropoda > Insecta > Diptera > Stratiomyidae > Hermetia > Hermetia illucens. The sequence goes on from NC_051850.1 coordinate 164,814,211, forward strand.
CAAGCAGTACACCACCATAGCAAGGGTACCACAGGGTTCAATGTTGGGTTCTCTAATGTGGAGCGTGATGTACAACGTCCTTGTCATCACCATGACAAAGTAGGCGACGATAATTGATTTCACAGATGATTTAGCCATGGTTGGCATCGCGCGGCAACCTGTAGACGTTGATTTGTACGGTAGTGAAACCATTGCTGGAGATGGATGGCATGAAAAGGAATACCATCCGTATTCGTGCTGGTGGCTACATCTGCTCTATTATACGCGGCACCGGCTTGGAAGGAAACACACATAGTAGTGACAGGAAGTATCTGCACTGATACACAGGTTGGATGATTCCCCGTTTTGCCCTGAATGTTGTTGCGACCAGTCGGTCTCCATTGAAAACGGTGTTTTGTAAGGCGCTACGTAGTTGTTGGCCACTTGCCGAATAGGCGTCATAAAATCTTCTTCTTCGACGGTGCTACAACCCAAATTGAGCCTTGGCCTCCCAGATGCGTCGCCTGCAATTATCTTGATCCAAAGACCACATACTACAGTTAGAAAATTTTAGAATTGACTTTTCATCTGCATCCACTGAGTCCTCGCAATATTTCTTTGGTTTTTGGCCCGTCTAGTCGTTTCGGAATCCTTTCCTCGCGCATTCTCACGATGTAACCAGGTCGGATTTTTACAAGCGTCGATGTCCTGGTTAAACAATTTATACAATTTATGATTGTATCTGATTCGCCAGACATATCCCTCCTTTACGGCTATAAAAATCTTGCTTTCTTCTCAGGCACAGTGACAATGACCAATTTTTGCCCTCTGGAGTTTACAGACGTAACTCCCACCTTAAGGTTGCTCACGTCCGGGTAATCCCTTTTATCGCTTCTTCCATCTCTTCCGTTTTATTGAGAATCCAGATCCCTTATTCCAAGAGTGCATATGGGTTTTAGGCTGAAAACCACTGCTTTCGCACCAATAATGCTCTAAAGTTTTTAGCAGAACGTTTATCGGCCTTTGACCCAGGCTCGAGAAGAATATCACGGGTTTGAATCAGCAGGATAGATAAACATTAATATCTACCGTAGTGTCTTCTGGTTTGACGTTATTTTGGACTTTTCGAAGAACTTCCGCAAAGAATGGGGTCTGACCGTGTCTTCCCATTTTTCTTTTTATTTTTATTAGTTTATTGGTCGACTTCGACGTTGCTACAGTGGAGCCACTGTCGTCACTACTCAACTTAGCTGTCGGTGCTGAGTTTTCTCCTTTTGTCAACGCTGCTTGTTCCGCTTGGCTACTTTTTGCTTCGTCCTAGCCGGGAGATCAACACTTTCACCCCCTTTTGTCAGTTGTTTGTTCCCCTTGTGGAGTGCTGGGAGCACTGTGTTTTATGCAACTACGGGCTGCACCAGCGATGTTCTTTTCCTCGGCTCCTCTTCGGGTCTCTTTCAGCAGTTTCGCTGGTTGTGCAATAAAGTCCAGCAGTTCTTCTATCTCCATTATGTGGTTTTTGATATCCATGCAAATGTTTCGCTGAATGATGAAAGCAGCCTTCACTCTCCGTATCATCACCCCGCTGGGAGTCTTCCATCTTTTCTCGTAGTCCATTTTCCGAACTCAAATTCGATGGCGTCTCGCCTTTCGGCGCCAGGAATGTTACCCTTTACGGTGTCACTCCAGTTTTCACCGATCGCCTTCACCGTTGGAACAAGGGGGCCTTCCTACTTTGCTAGTAAGTGACAGTCGTAGTTTTGCCCTTGAAAAGGGATCTATAGTGGAATCTTCCATTTTAGCTGCCAGAAGCGGTGAACGTGGTATATTGTTGCTCCTTCTGAAAATTTCGGCCATTGCTTGTGATTGTGTCGTCGTGTTTGTTTTTGATGTTTTTGTTGGATTGTTACTTTAATGTGCTATATCCGGAAGAAAATGCAGTCGCCTTAAATGATCCGTGTGATTGTCTATGTGTGTAAGGAGGTCACGTGGATTCATACAAATCCTTATGGGATTTTGTGTTCAGACCCGGAATAACGCGCTGGCATGAGGTCCTTCTCAACAGAGCCTGCACCACCGACTTTATGATGTTATAGCTTCGAAGATACTGGCAGCCTAGTCATGGTTGCTATCGGGATGGAAGCAACTGTAACATTATCCTGAAAGCCGTTTCTTCGAATGCCACAGCTGTCAGCTCATGTGCAATCTATTGCGAATCGTTTGCCAAATTATAAGTCCATGCCATTCCAGATCGTCGTCGTTGTCTCCCCGGTGGTGGACTACCACCGGGGTGGCTAGTGGTTATAAGGGGCTACCAACTGGGATGTATTAGTCTACTTAGGGGAGGGTTACATTTCTCCCACTGATTTAATCAACTTACGGTGCCCCGCTTGCATTACCCTAGTTGGGAGCCCAACAAAGCATTACCCACCATAAACGTGTTGGTCCTAGGAATCTCGCGCCCTCAATCGCTGACTGAATAGTCTGCAGTGTACCGTGTAGGTCTCACTGGGGTCACGAATTAGTTCTCACCTTGTCCCGAAAATTTCATTTCCTTGTGTCTAATTTCTCCGGAAATTGCCATAAATTGCGACAGGTAGGATTTCACCCTACTTAGTTTTGAAGTTTCATTCTGCCGAGGTCCTCTCTTACGCTTTCTGGTCGATGTAAGCTGGCTGGCTGCCAAGTGCAGAACAAGCCTTCCGCAGATTTGCCCGTATGGGCATGAGTATGGTGAATCCTCCGAAACTCTGCCCCGTCTTGATTGCTCACACTTGCGGGTGGATGTGAAATCTGTGACTTCTTACTATTTGGAGAGTTACTACCCTCAGATTTCATCTTTATGTTTGGACACTCTTTGTGTGGTAGGGAACTGTTACAGGAAACCGTGACATTTTTACCAGAAATATATAGGGACTGCTGACTTTAACTACATTACAACTCATGGACATCTAAACTGATATTTATCACCTACATAATAGCCAACTAGTTTGATGAAGTGACCAAATCCAGTCAATACCCAAATTAACATCCCAAACAAAGTAAAATTAAACGAACAACATATACTCTAAGTTGAAACGGGAGGCACACATCACACCTATTGGGGCTCAGATGTTGAATAATGGTCAATCCTATCTAACCCAGGATTAGTTGCGGTCATGTTTGCTTCCAGAATCATTGTGTGCAATGTCAACTATTCAACAAGCATCCCCTTTGTTATTCATAAGTACGGCGGATGCCTGATTGGAGGAAACGTTTGAAATGAGCAATAACCACCATCAACATGAAATCATTTCCGTCACTAGATGCAAAACTTACCAAAAACTAATCAATTTCCGCGTATAGCCCGGCCGCACGTCGGCCACAATTAAGTTGTGGATTCACAATATATTGAGTTCACACTACTTTGTGATTTGTGCAATTCAAAGTCCTGCCAGAGAGGATTAATTACGAGCCAGGGCTAATTTAGAACAAAACCTTGCAGCTATGGGAAAAAGGTAAACGAAAGCAAACCGTTAGCAAATGCATCATTTTACCTTTAATTGCAATTCAATTTGCAAGTTTCGGTTAGGCCTATTATTGCAATGAGCAATTCAAGGATGAGTTTAATGATGCTTTATTGAATGATAATTTTGTTTACTGAAGTATGATATGCATGTGTGTTGATAATGTTGATGGGAATCCAGTTTGATATCTCTTTTCAATGAAGTAAATTCACTTTGTCAGTCGAAATTAATTTGCATTAAACGTTTAAATATTCAATGTCAGCATTGGAATTGGACTGCCACTAGCAGTCAAAATCGCCCTTAATTTAACCGAAGAAAGTTCCTATCGTCCAATTGTGAAAACTGGCCGCAGGACCATGGTTCGGGTGCACTATTGATACCGCATCTAGTTTCTTACCTGACCATGACAATTACTCCTAGACGGTGTTCGGTTTCTATGGTTTTACTATTTCTGAGGGAAGATACTGGCAAATACCTACCTGGTCCAGTTCACTTGCGGTAGGTTCTGTCTGTGGTGTTACACTCGGATGTCGGTTCTTCCCCTCCGGGAAGTTTTCATCTCCAGTCTTTTCGGTCGAGTGACCGCGTCCTTCAAGGTTTTCCAAAAAAACCCCATAGATAGATAACTTCCTCAACGCAAGGGACCCCCCGATAGAAAAATCGATATGTATGGTTGCCACTTACTACTTGGTGGGGTATAGCGCATCAACCAGACTTACGCAACACAACTCGCGGCTAACTCAAATACGCGTGAGTTCCCCCCAACGATTTCCTGAGACGCCTGTACTCCTTCTCTACTATTCTGGGCCGAGTACTCTTGGGGTGACTCAACCGTTAGCAATCTTGGGAGAGCGGATTCCACTGCATGGCATATCCAGCAATGCAATTGTCGCCCCTCCTCAATGTGTAACCTATCCACTGCCACTTCCGCCTTCCTATCACAGTCGGTACAAGTGCCAGACCTGCACCCCAACCAAGTTGTTCGTATGTGATAGTATCAGGCCAGTGCACGCCGATGATATGACGAAGACAGGTATTAACGAAGGTTTGGAGCTTTTTAGTAACAGTGGAACTCACTTCTATATAGCAACACAGAAATAACACTATCACCGAACAGTCTTAACTTGATTTTGGTATTGAGATAACGCAATTTCCAGATTTTAGACAAAGCAGCGAAAGCGAATCTACCGTTGCTAATGCGTCGGGCAGCATTCAGTTTGGTGCCGCCGCGGAAGAATTCCTGCATCCTAGATACACTAATCTATCAATGCCTTCGATGAACTGTCCACTAATGCAGAATGGGAGAGTGAGATGACCTGTCAGTCTGAGAACTTCGGTTTGACTTCACTTGCCTCTCTTTCCAAATCCAGAGCCATTTGACCAAGGTCCATAATCCGTTAAGCAGGTACAGTAAAGATCTAGCATAAACCTCACGCACTCTTCTAAGATGGCCAGTAGCATGTTGATATGGTCGATGCAGGAGAGTCCAGGAAGCCAGCCTACTCTTTGTCGATCAAGTTTTCGAGGTAACCTTTGATGAGTTCCAGGATTATTTCGGCTATTATCTTTTACGACGGCAGGGAGCACGCAGAACACTTCAATTGTCACAATCACAACAGGTGCCCTTCTTTGAAATTTCAGAGATCATCTCCTACTTCCGCTCTTTCCCAAAGGTGATAAATAATTCAACGGGGAGACTGGCAAGCCTACAGTTGACTCCATTTGAGTGCATTAATGACCAAACTGATTTCTTCTCTGCGTGGATCCGCATGTTACGATGGCTGACCATTTAATCTGTATGAGGAGGAACTTCATCGGATGTGAATAGTTTAAAAGCGTAGTAAAGTTCACCAGCTTCTCATGATCGTGAATGAGAAGTCAACTGTTAACCTCTCCACTCACTGCGTTTCGCGGCATCTTCAGTTTCCCCGACCAGCACAGTAGTCCACCGGGATTTCCCACGGTACTGAAGTTTGAGCGTATTACGTCCACCATCACTTGCAGCGGCCAGTACAGCCTTCAACGCACTCCGTTCATCGATCCGCTTCCATGATTCTGCAGTCAGCCAAATCATGTGACGCCCCTTCGGGCGACCTACTTAGCACCCAAGAAAAGAGCACTTTTAATGGCAGCCATGCTCATCGATATTCTCAAGAGGGTTACTCAGTGTATCTGCTGTCCAATCAGGAAGATAGCCCTGCCACTGTTGAGCGACAACTGTATCATACAGACGGTCGATACTGAATTTGCGGGGTGGCAGCTCTTTAGCTTTGCGAGAAGTGGCGGATGCAACACACAATCGAACGTAAGCGACCATCAGATAGTGATCATTTTGGAGGTCGATATCTGCACCTCTCTTGTTACGCATATCCAGGAGACCTCCTAAATCCACTGATAGTCCCAAAATGGGCGATGTTATTGCTTGTGCCTTGTTTGTTAGTTGAAACCCAACTCAACTTGCGGCAGTCTCTATGCTCGAACAAGTTCCCACCAATGACTGGGCGGTGCAAAACTGTAGAAACCCACAAACCTCCCACCATTATCGTTACGGTCGACAAGACCGTGTTTCCCCATCACATGTCCGAGCAAATTATTGTCAGAGCCCATCTTGGCATTCAGGCTACGAGAAGCCTTCCCTGAACTGCACGTAATTGCTCGTATGAAGCATCCTTCTCCAATATATAGAAAGAGTCCGTTGGTGTGTAGCAATTGTACAGTTGTCATGCTCCTTAACCTGGACCGGATTCTTGTAGTTAGAAGTCTGTCAAAAACCGGCTCCCAGGTCAAGACAGAGTGCCTTCCAGTAACCGTCAGAAAAAATCCGGCACCGGATTCGCTTGGGCTCAACTGGATAAAGTGAGTATTCTAAGAATCCCCGATATCGTTGTTGAGGAACGTGCGCATATTCCAGACATCATAGTCTGTTCTCCAAAGGTCATAGTCATGAAGTCATTTCCTATATGAGCCATTTTTATTGACGTTTCGTTATCAATAAAGTTCCAAAATTTCCGTCTAGTCGCCTCGTACGACAAGCAGGGAAGACTTTGAATGTATTCTTAAACCTTAACTCACGGGACTACGCCGTGCACTTCAATCCACTCTCACAAAATTGCTAATGAGTGGGTTGCCCTAATAGCACCCGACGTAGTGCAATAGAGGAGAAGGGAGGGTCGCGAGCGTCCTGGGGAGTCCTGTTGAAAGGTAAAGCTCATTTTGGTTAATCGCCAGCGATGGCGCGTGGGTATTGTTTACACGCTATATCCCACTAAGGTTTAAATGGCAACTATATATATATATTCCCTGTGTGTAGTTCCGCTCCTACGCCTGCGTGCAATTCGTCCTGTATTATAGTATTTCTAATACCCTTCCTTGGGGTGATTATCCTTCAGGTTAAGGTTCCATAATTCGGCAATTCCTCACAGGTCTCTGCCGTAGTCACTTGAATCCACTTTTGGATGGACCAAGAGTGTAAAACCAAGACATAGAATCCAATTCAAAAACCAATAAACTGGCAAAAAAAAACGGTGTTGATATCAGGGGCAATATCGCAAGGATAATAATAATAATACTTCAGAAGTCGACGTGGGGGATGCCCCCAGAAACAAGGGCCGTTGGTAACCGGAAGCCAATGAAGAAAATGCAATCCACTGTGCTCACCCGCAACAGCTAGGACCAGAGGCTAATGTATGCTCTAAGGTAGATTGCGAAGAATAAAGAGACAGGTACCGTCGACGAGCTAGACAAAAAGTGTTTCCTGTTCACTCCTTAGTGGAATATAAGGCATCCGCACAATCGGACTGTGCTTTCGTTTCACTATCTTGACACTTAATGCTTTTCAAGTGATAAGCTCACAGCAGCGAGAAAAACACAAGACGAATACATACACCTATGACGACTGGGATTCAAACCTAGAACATCCAGATTGACAAACTAACAGTCTACCCCCTTAACAAAAAGGAACTCGTAAAATACCAGGCAATTGTCAAAAAACGAACCCAATTTAGTTTCGCTAGCTGCTAACTGACGACGGAGGTGTGAGTCAGCATTCAAGCGAGGTTATCGCAGATCATCATCAAGCTTCTGCTAGATGGCAACATGTATCCCTCACTTTGATTCCTTTCCGGGGGTCCGTAGGTACTAGGTTGTGGCAAGCGAGACGATTTCTTCGCGAACTTACCTGCTTCATGAGCTGATAAGAGCAGCGATGCCGCATAAATGGAAGAAAAATCAGACTATAAAATGCGGCTAGGACTGAGAAACGTAAAGATAAAAGCGTTTAACTCCATGAAGTCAGACCACGGCTTAGGCTGAATTGACGCTCCCAATGAGCTCTTTGACGGTATAACGATCAACGGTCCGAGGCAGACAGACGACCCACCTAGGAAAGCAGATCACTCTGAGTGCAGATCCTCTGACAAGTCGGTATCGACGTCGCATTGACACATAAACAATAAATCAAAAGAGGCTGAACTATCGAGGAACTACAGACTAAAGATTACAATTTATTCCATTCTACAAAGGATGCTGATCGGGACACACTTCTAGAATGTGTCCTCCTCAGAAAGTGCCTGCTCGATTTTTTGTTCCCGATCCTAATTTTTAGTAATCTAACCGTAGTCAAAGTGGAATAGTCGGAAGTTCTTCTGGTTTACAAGACCTTACCGACCGATCAGCACAATCTGCAGAACTACAAGAACTGAGTCCATCATCAAGGCAACGAAGGCTGCGACGCCAATCTCAGTCAGACGCCTTGAGACAGTTTCGAAACCAACGAAAGAGGTAAGTCAATTTTTAACTTTATTATTAACAAAAACCTATCGATGTGCAAGAGAATAGTACACCAACCTTCCATTTCCTTGTAAAATTTGAGAGAAAATGCTGCATATCGCCCTACTAACTTACAATAGGACTTTCAGGGGGGAGAACAGGAAACTGCCTCATTAGAAAACCTTCGCAGGTTACAGTTTGATCTTTTTTTGCCTAAACCTCACTGTATCCTTTCAGGGATCCCTGGAGGATCGACTGGTGGAAATTTCGTCAAGTTAGCTGGCGGACAAACTATAGTCATAGCACTCTAGAAAATGCATTCGAAACTGCCTCTAACTGACATACCCTGAAAAATATAGCAAAAGGACATTCCCATCGCCGCGGTATGAAGAATTGTCCAAACTTAGGAGTCAAATCTAGCATTCCTTACGAACTATGCGACAGGCAAGCTGAACTTCACGAGAACCTTTGCGGTGGACTTTCCAACCAGGGAAAAGTGGAAGACCGACGGCGTGTTGCAAGGTTATGACTCAGTATTCTCTACCTTCTTTTTCTTCAGCCTTTGTCCCGTTCACCACCCGCCTCGGCTCGTCGTGATCAGTTTCGCCATTTGGCACTAGTTCAACGCAACATCTTCGTCTCCATTACCGCAAGACGCCGTTCATTGTCTTTTATAGTTGGCTAACACTCAAAACCATAGAGGGCGACAGGACGGACGACAATGTGGTAAATTTTAGATTTGAAACGTTCGTTGACACGTCAATCACGAAGAACACCAGTTCCACAACCCCACTTCATCCAGGTTGCGTTAATGCCTGAAGCAGTATTCTCTACCGATGGATCAAAGATGGTCTGTGGAGTTGGCGCGGGGGTTTTCTCAAATACATACAGTGTATCCGGGTCGTATGGCCTCTCAGGTTTCGGCAGTGTATCCCAAGCGGAAGTACTAGTGATATTGGAAGTCTGTCGATGGGTGGAGCGAGATACGAGCCCCAAGTGTAATATAGCCATTTTGACCGACAGCCAAGCGGCCATCAAGGCCTTATATTCAGCGACAGCAACCTCCAGGCTGGTGGGGCAGTGCAGAGATGCGCTGAACCGTCTAGGCGGCCCGTTCAAGGTCAAGGGTTCCCGAGCATTGGAACATAGAGGGGAATGAGCGGGCTGACGGATTGGCCAGGCGAGACTCTGTTCTTGGCAGCTCTTTGGTGAATACATTCGGTGTTTCGCTGGCGGCTGTCAGGGGCGAAGTTTACTTGCACTACTTAGCAGCCGCGAGCCTTAGATAGTGAAGGCTTACGAGCTGTGCCGCACGGAACACTAGCTCATAGGGGACCATGCCACCAGGCTCGGCATACAGCGGAGAAAGAAGAGAAACTCTCGTGCATTTGCTCTGCGATTGCCCAGCTCTAGCTAGAGTCTGGCTACAGACACTGGGTAAACTATTCTTTGAGGACCTCTGAGAGATTTCTAGCTGCAGAGTAGGAGAGCTGCTTTCCTTCGTGAATGTTACGGGCTGGCTCTGAAGATCCGAGCCGGCTGGACTCTGCCTCCCTGCTCTCCTAACAGCAGTCACGGTCTGATATCTACCTACCTATCCTACATACTGACTTTCCTTCCACAGGACACCTGCTTCTCCTAAGTGCGTATACATTTGCATATTGAATTTGCGCGAATCCCTAACCGTCACTTCATCGTGTACTCGCAATGAAACCGATAATCTAATCACCCCAGGATCAAGTATATAACAATCCTGCATCAACCTTCCTTTTTTCAGACACTGACGAAAGAATACTTTTATGTGAATTACTCAAAAAAGCAACACAAAGAAAAAAATCTGACCCGCTGGAATCCAATGTTGCTCTAAGCAAATAAGCTTTCATTTTCACTACTCAGACGCCAAAGAAACTTCCACCTGGAAGAAGTTAATTGAAAGAATATGCAAATTACCGAGACTTTCTAATTTCGAGATCTGACCTTTTCCCGTAATTCCAAGTGTATCTCAAAGAGTAAACATGGCAGGTCGTACAGTTTCAAATTTTTCGGCTCTCCTGAAAGTCTTCAGCTTAACAAACATTTTTTCCTGCAGAAGGACAACAATTTGTCAGGTATTTACCCAAGGACCTAATTGCTAAAGCACTTCTAAGGTTTTTTTTTTGATCTGGAGAGCGTAACGTTTGGTTCGGTAATGGCAAAAGAGATTGCCAGTCTTCAAGTAAGGATCACAGCGCAGATACTACTATCTGCAGAATAATTAATTACACAGGCGGCGGTGCCTCCATACTCACAAAGAAGCCAGCGTTGAGGTGAGAGGGTAGAGTACCCGTTGACAGATAAGCAGATGGGTGTGGAGAAGGGGGGTAGTTACCCCTAAAACAGGAAAACGCAAAGCGAGGAAGGCGACAACCGGTGGATAACGCCTGCAATGTTTAATAAATTGGAGTGATACTTCGTTTCAATGATAATTAGGCCACTCCGGGTAACATCGTCATCTATCACTACGCCATGTAAATTAGTTCTTCCATTAATCAAGTGTGGGGGTAGCTATTTGCCAAGATTGTTAGCGCATTTGGTACTTGATATCCTCAAGTGTCGAAGTGCAATGAGCCGTGTCTCTCCGCAGTCAGATGCATGACGTCGTAAAAGGGATGACTTTCGGAAGAGAGAAAGTGGAAAATGGTGGAAGTAAGATGCAGAGTGTTCCTTGTGCAAGGGTTACGCAAATATTTTTGCTATTGTATGTGGGGAGAATGATAGCACTCGATTGATTTGACTTCATTTTCAGCACCTTTCCTGCAGATTGTTTTCCAATCTGAACTGCATTAACTGAAAAGCTGAAAGCTGGTTTCCCGCGCCTCTTGAATAGGATATAGAGTCAACTGATATGCGAAGCTAACCGATGACTGCTACTTCTAATTACTGCAAGCAAATTATCATTATACCTCGTTCCATCGATATATTGCACATAAAACAATTTGCGTAAATCATTGAGAGATACGCTGCCTCGATAAAACAGTTCCAACAAAAGTGGCGCTTAGTGGTTATGGTATCAACCACACAAAGCGTTCTTGAGCTGGTAAAGCTCATGGCGTCTGGTGCTGCTCGTTTGGCGGGGGTGGCCTATTACGTAATGTTCTACGGTTGGGATATTATGAAGGGAATTTTATCGGGGCACATGGGTCCACAATTTATAGTGCCGAGTTGAATGCAATGCAAAACTGTGTACCGAAACTTCCTGATGAGAGCGGGACCAGAAATATTTTCACCACAAAAGGAATATTTTACAAAACTTCTATGGAAGTTGTAAAGTCGTATTAGTGTTTATTGAAATTTATGGCTTGATGAGAGCAGGATGATATAACATGGTATTGTGGCTACTGTTTTATACAAATACTTTGCCTTCCAAGTGGCTCTCGGTCCGCTTGCAGTGATGTCTAGTGGTGGAACTAGCACGGGTAACCCCATATACTCCCACATGCCTGAATCTTGTTCTCTTTAGGGCTTTGCTGGCGGCTGCAGGACCCACAAACTTTCAAAATTAATGTCCATTTAAATCTTATTGAATATTATAGATAAATCTTAATCTGTAACTGAATTAGAGTTTGAACCCTACAACGACGCAGAGTTATCCGGAATATCGACCAGAATGGTAAAGGACCAAGAATTATTCGCTATTAATTTTCAACTTTGATATTCCACGTAGAGAATACGAAACCCCATCCTAACTCGTTTAACGTTGAATTCAATCATAAAATTGTTGTATTTAGTTTTGAAATTAGTTTCCATTGGAAGTTCTAGTGTTATCTCATGCACGGGTGGAACCTATAAGTTACGACCACCACCATCGGGCATCCCCACAGGTATTTTTATTATGAATTGCTAAATTCTGGCACATTGCAAACAATGTGTTTATAACTCCTTTCGTTATTCCAAACTCCTAGAACAATAGAAAGGATTTACACTATAAGTAAACTTACTGAATATTACAGAATTCGGCCCTATCTAAGCTAGAGCTTGTTATATAAATTGTGGTCTTTTATGGTTGTGGAAATACCTCAAAAGCTATCAACATTGCATATCATGTCATTGCATTATTAGAAAGTGACCACAACCTAGAGGGAATCCTTTCAAGTGGAATTCTGTGTAAAGAGACCATATCACCATAAACTGAAGTTATGATAGAAACATGGAAAAGGATTGAAGTGTCAGGACTCACTATGTAAAGTAAAATCGTAGATTCTCCACATAATTTACCAGCAAGGAGTACTTTTGTCTGTCAATCAAATATGGTAGATCCAAGTCGTGGTTTTGTTACAAGCTCCGAAGAGCGGCACATCGGTACCGGGTTGTGGACTCCCTACTAAGAAATGATGGTTTTAAGCAGGCTAAAACCATTAGCCTGCACAGGAGCAGCTAGAAACAAGTCGGGAAACCGGAAGTTAGACGATTCATAATTTTTTTAAAATTTTCCCTTGGGTAACTTCTGATACTGGGAATAATGTAAAAAAAATTATTACTTTCGACCCACACACCCCCATCTTTCCAACAAATGTCGAAACTAAAACTGGCACTGGATAATACTGATCGAGACCTTTAATTTGGGTAAAAAAAAATGTACACACTTCCTTTGCATGTATGAGGACCCGCCCACCTTCTTGAACTCAATGTAGCAAGATATAACTTACTGTATGTGGGCGTTCACAGTTCCTACCTTCTCACCAAATTTTGTGTCAATCAGTATGATCGTTTCTCAGAAAAGTGTGTGTGACAGACGGACAGATAGACAAACAAAACCAACATGGCAGAAGAGAGAAGGAGGAAACTTACAGTGAAAGGGCTCTGAACCTCAGTACCGGCGGCTTTTGGGAGTGAAAAAGCGTGCTCCCGGTGGTCGATATCCTTCGACTGCACTGCCTCGGTGGTGGACAACTTGGCAGGCACTGCAAGCGATTAAGATTTGGAGAAGGAATTGTTCAAGCGAAGCAAGACCTTGCCAAGAACACCAACAACGAAGGCAATAAATGATAGGTTGAAAGGAGATCGCTGCCCGACGGCGGTTTCGACACCAACTACATTTCTCTTGGAGACACGATTACAAAAGGAACCTCGTGACCAAGGAATTGATCCATTCAAGAGATTCTCCTATCTCCACCAATGCCAAAAACGGAAAAAAATAAAACAGAGGACCGCACGTTAAATGCTACGGGTGAAGGTCAGTTTAGAAGGAGTAATAGAGACTCATAGAGAATAGAGCCGTGAACCGGAGGAACTACCTTTCATGAAGCTTGGCGCAAAAATAGTTGAGCAGTCCTAATTCATCAAGGACAAGCACAAAGTGCATTAAGCTAGTAAAAACATAGTGAGAGCCATTAGTGTCCTCTATAATAGGTCGCAGAAGGAGGAAAGGGGTCCTGAGGAAAAACTGAAACCTGACATTTTAACAATGTCACAGGCGACTTAAATAACACCAAACCGTAATGATAGCGATCGGCCAGTTGAAAAGAGTCCGGGAGAAAGACGATGAACTTCTTGGCAATCAGCAGGCACCTAAGAGGGAAAAAAGCACACTAGCAGTTGCGAAGAATAGAACTAAAACCACGGGAGGTAAAAAACATGTGTCGTATGTGCGAGCGTCAGCAATCAAACGGGCACCTAAAGGGAACGAAAATGGTGAATGGACGAAGGTCGTTAAAAAAAAACCGAAGAAGAAAGCAAAAGTGCGAATTCGCCTAGAGGCAATTGTCATCTCTACTAAGGGCAATTTTTCGTATGCAAAGGTAATAAAACGACCTAAAAGATGGCAGCAAGATCCGAAGGACCCAGAAAGGCGATCTCATGCCTGAGCTGAAAAAACCCAGCTTGGGCAAACCGAATGCTTTCGCATCAAAGGAAGAACTCATTTGAGGTGAATGTCACATTTCGGGTCCAAAAGCATGAGATCTACATGCAGTGCAAAGATCTTGACGAAATGACATCCAGGGAAGGAATATGCACTGCATCAAAAGAACACTTTAAGTTGGAGGTACTGGAAGCATAATCCATCGTGAGCTTGGAAAAAACCTATGGTAATACTCAAACGGCCACAATGCGACTACCAGTAGAAGCAACGCCGAAAGGTTCGAATTGGATGGGTTGTCTGCCGCCGGTTTCGATAAAGAGGTGCTTCAAGCCCCTCATGTTTGGGCACTTCGCGAAGGCATGAACCAGCGGCCTTGATCTATCCAATCGATGCACAAGGTGTGGGGAAAGAATAAATTGCCAAGGGGTGTAATAGGAGCCCTTAATGCCTATTGTGCGAAGGAAAGGAAGAAAAGGGTAAACGGCGTATTGTCGGAAGTGGTAAATGCCCGGAATTCAGAAAGTCGTTGACTGCAATACAAAAATGAAAGTTATTCAAATAAACCGCAATCATTGCAGGGTCGTCCAGAATTTACTTGAGCAGACCAGCTTTGTACTGATGAAGGGGGTAAGTTGCTTCCGAAATATATATCTACATTGAAAAATAAAAATTGTAGTTTTGAAGAAGCTGCTGGTCTATCAATTTTAGGCTAAACTACAAATAGCAGACGATATCTAATCTCTTGAGCAGACCATTTATGAATCTTAGATGAAAATTGACCTCCTAAGCGAACTCTACAGAGATCATGACAGTGGCGTATGGGTGACCGGCTAGACTGATGAAGCGCCAATTTGGACGTGCGGCCCTCATGTTCAATGCTCCATGAGTCAGCCGATCAGTGGTTTCGTGTGAGAGAAAATAAGCTATGTGTACGTGGACAGTTCCTACGCCCACCCAGCCTCAGATTAGATGAATTTGAAGAGAAGAGATCTCTGAAAGGCAACCATAGACAAGATGTTGGAGATCTATAGCAGAATAGGTGGCTACAAAGCTCCAGGCCTGGATAGCATACCGAACAAAAACCATAAGTTCCAAGCATGCATATCCGAGGCGATACTCCCTACAGTATGGAAGCGGCAGAAGTTGGTACTACTGCCTAACGCTGGTAAACCTCCTGGTGAACCATCCTCCCATAGAGCCATATGCCTTCTAGATACTATGGGGAAAATATTAGAGCGGGTAATTTATAACAGATTATTCCCGATCGACGACAGCCAAGGGGCCTTTCAGATCTGGAGTTTGGATTCCGTAAAGTTACACTGACGACATCAAAATGGTTACGGGCTTGGCCAAAAATGCAATTCGAGGAAGAGGTTGTACCAGCATCGTGTGGTGATGGCCCTGGTGGGTAGTATTGGTCCCAGGACGAAATGTGGATTGGTACCCATGAAGAAACACACAACCTGGGAAACGCTTGCTGAATCAACACCAAAAGCTCCACTACCATACCCTATCTCGACCTCCACGTCGTGACTGCTGGGAGCTCTTTCTTAAAGAAAAACTGCAGGCGGAGAAGGATGAAGGCAAGCCTCCCGTGCCTAAAGCCGGAGACTGCAGAGTCGGAGAAGGATACCTTCTACGAGACAAGAATACCAATGATAGCGGTCCGCGGACTATTCAATTAGCAGTGTTGCACGAAATGGTTGTTGTGAGAAGTACCTGGTTTGCGTGGAAAACGGTTCACAAACAAACGTAGGTTTCTCCAGGCGGGACCGTTTTCAGCCAAATTGTCCTAGTGTTGATCGAACGTCGCCACTCTCAGTCTAGATGAATACCAGAACATAGGGGGGCCAATATAAACTTGGATAATTATCTAGTTGGCAGAGCGGGCCGGGCTTGAATTGCAATATTGCCTAGAATTTCTTCTGACAACCAAGTGATATTGAATGCTGGCGCAATCCATAATAGAGCCCTCCATAACGCCTATAGAGGGAAATGGATACCGGGTAATGCCGCACTCCTAGAAGACATGCGTAGTGAGCTGTCATGAACTCCGTCGAGTGGAAAAGCGACTTCACATGCTGAGAAAGGAAACAATAGGTGTGTGAACTTGAAAAGACCACAGGGTGTACTGGACAGACTCAATGATCGTCCTACAATGGCTTCAAAGTGCAGCAAAGTGCAAAGTGGAAGGTGTTTGTCGCTAATAGAGTCACATCCACTATACGTCTGACATCAGACAATAGCGACATATAAGCAACCAAGCAAATCCAGCGGATGTTGCACCCCATGGAATATTCCCGAAACTGCTAGTTGAACATAGATTATGGTGGAATGCACCAGACTGGCTGAGTGAACATCAGCACAAGTGGCCAAAATCAAAATTTTCTTGCAACGAAGCTGTTACTGCGGCAAAAAACGACATGCTTGGCGATCGCTCAGACAATAGAGAAGAGAGATATGTCACAACGATTCTCTTCATTAAGTGATTGCGTATTGCAGGAGATGGAGGACAACCTCTCGTAACTCATTTTTGAAGACAGATGACCTCGAATAAGCGAAAATGACTCTTATTAGGATGATCCAGCAAGAGGCGTTTGCAGATGAAATCGATCTACTCAAAACCAGCAAACCTTTGGCAAGAACTGCTCGCTGATTAGATTAGCACCATTCCTCAATTCCGATCAGATCCTGCGGGTGGGTGGAAGGCTAGAGCAGAGTGCTGGAAGTTCCAACACGAAACCTCAAAAACCTCAAGAAACAAGTTTCAATAAACTTGTTTGCACTGATGAAGGGAACAAGTGGTTCCCGAAATATCGGTATTTGCAAGAATAAAATACCTACACCAACGGAAACGAAACAACAAGTTTTCATTACTTCTATCAACTGGAAGTTTCTTCCACCGTGAAGCCCCATTTTGGAGGGACTTAGGAGGCAGCAGTCAAAAGTATGAAGCTTCATTTGGTCAAAACTATCGGTGCGCACTTGTTAAACATGGAAAAAATGTTCACTCTGTTAGCACAGATCGAAGCACGCATGAATTAAAGGCCCTTGGCACCAGTGAGTATTAATCCACATGCCCTTACCGCTTCAACTCCTGGACACTTCTTGACGGAGGAACATCTATTTGAATTGCCGGACGGAGATATAGAAGACAATGTGACTAAAAAATGGCAACTAATACAAAGACTCAAGCAACAGTTCTGACAGCGATGGAGTCTTGAGTATTTGACGCAGTTACAGCAATGAGCAAAAGTCCAGCAATCCGTCCCCTTGCCAATTTCGGCACTCGGCCTACATCAGCCAGTTTACATCGGACATTCAACATTTCGGTCAAAACAACTTAGTGGTTGACGCTTTATCTCGGTTATCCGAGGTCAACATCCCAGCAATAGTTGATTTTTCGGCAACCGTTGTGGCCAAGAATGATGACGCAGTCTTTTAGAGCTCGCAGTCGTGTTCCAAATATAAGTTTAACGAGTTCTCTATCTTCGGCTCACCTTACTCTATCTGCTCCGAGATCTCCAGAATGAGACCTAGCCCATATATACCGGCCGCTTCTCGTAAGGGAGTATTTCGCACGATGCACGACTTTGCGTAGCCTGGCATTCGGACAACAAACCGGCTAGTCGCCAACAAATGTTTCTGCCTGTCTATGAACACGGGCATGAATCCTTGTACCAGAGACTGCATCGCATGCCAAAAGTGTAAGGTCACTAGTCATGTTAGGAAGAAAGTAGGTGAATTCACAATATCAACAAAGCGCCCCCATCTCGACATTGTAGGCCCTTTGCAAGACTCTCACGGCTACCAGTATTCGTAAGGGAATAATAAATGATCGGTTTATGCGATGACCTGATGTACCTTTTTTTTTGAGGAGGTGGAAATCTTCAAAAGACACTGGTCTGGACACACTAGCGTTTGGGATTTTTACCCACTAAAACCACCCCGCCTCCCTCCCTGCCCCGCGGAACCACCATAAGGTCTTACATTACGGGGCGGGGTCAGCTCACTCTAGCTTAATCCCATTTCTTCTATACGCGGCGCACATGACCGCGCTTTTCTCCTTTCCTCTGCCTTTCGCAGTTTATCTTGAATAGATGCGATCATGCAGTTGACCGCATCCCAGTTTTCTTGATGTGCTAGCGTTTTCGGCACCAGATTTTCTGGTACCAGCACCTATCCTAGAGTCTCCTCTAGATTCCTCCTTTCTTCCACAAATCTCGGACAGTGGAAGAATACATGCTCTGGGTCCTCAGGGACTCCACCACAATTTGGACAGTCGGGTGAGTTCTCCAATTTAAACCTGTGAAGGTATTGGAGATATCCTCCATGTCCCGTGAGAAACTGGGTGAGATTATAGTTAATCTCACCGTGTCGTCTCTCCAACCATTGATGGCAGGAATAAGCCTGCGAGTCCACCAACCCTTTCCCGAGCGTTCCCACCGCTCTTGCCATCTATTTATGGATCTCTCCCTCTCAGCGTTCTTCGTCTGCAATAAGGGAGAGATTGACTTCGCATGGTATATTCGTCATCTCATTTACCAAGATGTCAATCGGCATCATTCCAGAGATGACGAATGCGACATCGTCTGAGACAGTACTGAAGGCAGAGCATACCCTCAGAGCTGTCCTCCTGTAGACTGCATTCAGTTTTCTAGTATTAACTGATATCCGCAATGCCTCGCTCCAAACTGGGGTCGCATAGAGCATGACTGAGGTCACCACCCTGGCTATAAGCAACCTAGAGATATGCCGTGGCCCTCCTATGTTCGGCATCATCCTCGCCAGGGCCCTACTAGCAATAGATAATTTATCACAAACATACTGTACGTGTTACTTAAAGCTGAGCTTCCTGTCTATCATCACCCTCAAGTATTTGATGGTCGGCTTGGATGTGATGATATGATTCCCGATTCTAACACAGGCGTAATTTCTCTTCCGGCGATTCGTAATCAGGACCGCTTCTGTTTTTTCCTCCGCAAGCGTCAGACCAGAGCTCTCCAACCAGCATTTGACAGCACTGATTGCCTCGCTTGAGTATAACTCAGCATCTTCGAGATGCTTTGCGACAACAATCAATGCTATGTCATCAGCGTAACCCACCACTTTGGCTTCCTCCGGAAGGGGAAGATTAAGTACATCGTTGTACATGATGTTCTACAGTAGTGGGCCCAATACGGAGCCCTGCCGGACACCCGCGGAAACAACGTACTCCTGGGGTCCGTCATCGGTATCATACCAGAGCCTCCTTTCAGTTAAATAACTATCGACGATAGCAGCGAGATAGGCGGGAATACCAACCTTCGCTAAAGATTTCCGTATTAGATTCCAATTGGCCGAATTGAATGCATTTTTCACATCCAGGGTTACTACCACGCAATATTTGCTGGTACTACCCTTTCCGTGAATTGCATCTTCGGCCAAGCCAGTAACTAATTTGATGGCATCAATGGTTGATCTGGCTTTTCGGAACCCATACTGCCGATCTGAAAGGCCGTCTTGGCTCTCAACAACCGGGAGTAATCTATTGTAGATTACCCGCTCTAACATTTTCCCTACCGTGTTCAAAAGACATATGAGTCGGTATGACGATGGCTCACCTGAAGGTTTACCAGGCTTAGGCAGAAGTACCAACTTCTGTTGCTTCCATGCCGTTGGAAATATTCCCTCGGACATGCACGCTTCGAACAACTCAGCGAGCATGTCCGGCCTGGATTTCACGGCAAGCTTAAGGGCCTTATTCGGTACTCCGTCCAGGCCCGGCGCTTTGCTGTCTCCTATTCTACCGAAGACCTCCTCCTAGGCATGGACGCGTCACATGCTTTGACGATGCATTGAGCCAGATGGACGGCTCTTTCCGTAGAGGTGCCTGCTTTATCAGGTTGATCTAACCACACCTCTATGAAGGTCTGCTCATCCAAAGATTTTGCAGACCAGCCTGAAATCTTTTTCGGCTTCGGGCATGATAGCTCTTTGTCCTGTGGCTCGACACATGTCTCAAAGAAGATTGCCTGATGATCGCTGTGGGTGTAGCGTTTGTTGACGCACCAGGACATACCACGCGCCAGCGAAGGGCTGACAAAGGTCAGGTCTACAACCGAGCCTGACCTCCCTTTCAGGAAGGTGTTTACAGCACCTACGTTAGCCAAAACCATATCCATCTGCGCGAAAGCTTCTATTAAACTGTGCCCCTTAGCATTTGATTCTGTGCTGCCCCATTCTAGGGCCCAAGCATTGAAATCACCAGCAATCACCTTTGGACTTCTTCCCCTTGCGTCGAGAACAAGATTATCAAGCATTTGCTCGAATTCAGACAGTGTCAAACTTGGTGGGGCGTAGCAGCTGTATACATATACACCACTTATTTTCGCCCGCACAAAGCCACTGGCTGCCTGACTTGCAGTAAATTGTATGGCCTGTCGACCACAAGCCCATATCGCCGCTCCACCAGTCGAATCTGTGACCCATACACCACCGTGACGGTTTCTGTACGGCTCACCTATGATGGCAATTTCCACCGCAGATTCGAACGTGGTCTGCTCAAGTAAATCCTGAGCGACCCTGGAATGATTGAGGTTTATTTGAATAAACCTCATTTTCTTACTGCAGTGAGCGTCTTCCTAAATTCCGGACATTTACTACTTCCGGCAATATGCCGGGTATCCTGTCCCTCACTCTCACTTCGCACAATAGGCATTTGGGGTCCCTATTGCACTCCCTGGCAATATGGCCCTTCTCGCAACACCTTCTGCATCGATCGGATCGATCAATGCTGCTGGTGCATACCTTCGCGAAGTGCCCAAACATGAGGCATTTAAAGCACCTCTTTAGTGAAATCTGTTCCCTTAACCGGCAGACAACCCATCCAGTCAGAACTTTTCTGGCTGCCAACAACTTCTGCGCTGTCTCCGCTGGTACTCGTATTGTGGCCGTTTGAGTACCGCCATAGGCTTTTCGTAAACTCACAACAGACAGATTGCCCTTACTGGAGATAACAATCGTATCTGAACGGGTTCGCACTTTTGCTTTTCCTTTCGCTTTTTTGTTGGTAACTTTAGTCCATCCATCGTTTTCATTCGTCTTGGGCTTCGCAACGCTGCTCGACTTTTTCTTTCTTTCCTCCTTCAGAGCTATTAGTGCTGGTTTTCAGAGTTTCCTGTCCTCCTTTTTTCCTCTTAGGCGCCTGCTGATTATTTAAAGGATCCCCCTCCTTTTCACGTAGTCGTTTATTTCGCCCTGATTCAGTGGTAGTACGGTTAGGCGTCACTTGGATCGCTTGCGACACTGTTGGCACAGCGGGGTTCGCCGTATCCTTGGTGTTCTTTTCCTCCATCTGTGATCTGTTATAGAGGACTCTAATAGCCCTCACCATATTCTTTATGGCTTGGTGCACGTTGTGCTTGTCCTTGCTGAACTCGGACAGCTCAACTATTTTTGCCCCAAGCTGGATAAAGGGTAATTCCACCGGATCGGGACTCCGCTCCCTATAAGCCCCGACAGGGTTACTCCTTTTATACGCTGCTTCACTTTTGGCGGTTGTTGATCTTGCCTGTGCTTTATCCTTCATCGTCTTTAGCATTGGTAGAGATCTTAAAGTTGATGAGCTTCTTTTGAAAGGATCCTTTTCTTGCTCCTGGAGCACCTCCTGCTGTCGCGCATTTTGAACATATGTGGTGGGTGTTGTCACGGTTTTTGTCGTCCAACGATCCGTTTTCAGTTCATCCTGGTTTGTTCTTGCTACTGGTGTTCTCGGTAGGGTCGCACTTCGCTTGAATACTTCCTTCTCCAGATCCAACTCACTTGTAACATTATATGCCATGGTGATGTAACACCTCTTATGGACATTTCAGGACAGTCATGTCTGAGGCGGTCTGCCAAAAGCGGATTCCGTGCTTTGATGTTCCCACCATAAACATTACAGACCAGGGAATGCAATTCAAATCTACTCTCTTTGCAGAGATCGAAGAGCTCCTTGGATTCAAACGCCAGCCGCATACCATCCACGTTGACCTTAATCTCCTTCCACGTGCCAATTATTTCCTGGATATTTTCTGAATCGCTTGAATGATTTAACGTTACATAATTCAACAACCATACTCAGGTCCTTTTCAAGAAGATTAATTTTCTTTTTATTTTTTGCATTTCATTTATCCTCTCACGAAAAAATCTGAATTCTGACATGGGTCATGACCCTCTAATGAGAGAATAACTACAGAATTTCATGATCAAACTCACTCCTTATTACCAGATAATTGTGCTTTAAGGATTGCAAATTCATCTGATTTTCGGGAGGAATACTAATTTATTATCATCATTACATTCTTTGTTTCTGGTTTAGTCAACGTAGGTGTTTGCCATTATATGTTTGTGGGGAGTTGTGTACTACATGGAAATGAGTTCTGGAAGCGCTTGAACGGAACAGTCTGCCCTAATTACAGCCTAGGAGGAATATGTTAATGACTAATGAATATGTACAAATGTAAATTACAATTATCAAGCGTCTCGTTAACGCAAGGCCAGATAATTGTTACTTCATTTAACTGACTACGTATGATAGCTAGTTTCTATCCGAGAAATAACAAATTTTATAATGAAATTGTTGCTTGACACAACATCCAAACGTCTAGGATCTACTGAGCAACTTCTGTTCAGATTCTCGTCCTCGAGGCAGCATGTGTTTACATATCTGCTCGGTTGATTTTTTATATGTTAGATTGCTATCGATAGATAGCAGCAGGAGAATGGCGAATTAAATCTTCCTGAAACTGACAATGTTTTACTGGAATTCTACGTGTAGCTAACAAGGATTTAATGTTGAATTATTCGACTCTGCAACAACTGAATTAATTCTCACGTCAGCATTTTCATTAGGTTGTTAAGCGCCTAAGGCTAGTTGGAGAAATTCTGTTTTGAGCATCACGAAATTCAATATTCTGACCCAAAGCAAAGTGTTCTCATTTGAAGGATAACACGTGAAAATGACGCAAATGGCCCCGTACTACACATTGTAATTTCGCGAAATTTTTTTCGTCTACCACGACTAGCCTTATATACATGAAAGCCTTTAAAAGCGCCTCTTCGGCAAGTGATTGGTAAATATTTTCAGCTGCCATATACTATCCTTCAGAACTCGGGGAGGAAATCGCCTTTTGGCTGCAATGAGACCCCCTGGCTTAAATATCCACAATGAAAACGAAGGACGAGAAGAGAATATGCGTTATCAGAAGAGCTTTGTTTGGGACGTCCTGCATCCTCGTAACATGGAGTGTCTGAAAACTGCACATTAAACCCTTGACTTGGTTATCGTTATTCACCGCATGGAGGAAGCAGAAGATCATATTAATGTCGTTATTCACTCTAACATATACTCTCCAAGGTGCATTGTAGATTGCTTATTGTCTATGCGTAGTTTGTTCTCGTGATTAATGGTCTACCATATATGAGACTGTTGGTGTGCATCCTGTGGTAGATCGATTTAAATTTCACCTGGTGTGGTGAAGTACAGAAATTCGAATTGCACTAAAATCTTGTTTCGAAAATAGGCAGGTAAACCGCCTTACTCGTATCTTTTTACAGCTCCTGGAAAAATTAGACTTGTTTGCACTGGAACCTTTATTACGGTTTTGTATAAAACAAAACCTTATCAAAACCACTGTCTATCTGTCTGTCCATTTTTTTTTCTAGGAGGTGGAAATCTTCAAAAGACAGTGGCTTGGATACGTCACTAAAACCACCCTTTAACTCCTGTCATGTTCCCATCACAGAGTATATCGTCGCGGGGTGGACGTGGCTGTAGTCTCTCCCTTTCCCCATCGATTGCATTCACAAATATGCCCTTCTCGCTTCCTCTGTCTCTCCCAACCAACACTAAATCAACCTTACCATGTCGTTAACTGCATTCCAGTTTCCCTAGCGCAAAAGTATCTTCCCAATTATATTTTCTAGTGCTGCTACTCCTCCCAATGTCTCCTCTCAACTCTTCATTTCCTCTGCGAATATCGGAAAATGGAAGAGGGCCTACTCCGGGTCCTGAATACCATCGCAGCTGTGACAGTTGGGTGACCTGTCCAGTTTAAACCTATTTACGGTAACCGCCATGTCTCGTGAGAAACTGAGTGAGATCATAGTTGGGCATCAATTTGTGGGTCCATCGACCTTTTTCCGTCCGTTTCCACCATTGTTGCCACTTGCTTAATGATTCCTCCCGTTCGGCGTACATGCGGTATGCAATGCTGTTGATCAAATGGGTGATGCGTCGAACAGTATAGAAATCACCATACTGGCTAGAAGCAGTCTGAGAATGCATGGCTAGCCCCAACATTTATGCATCATCCTTCCCAGGGCCATGCTAACATTGGACGCTTTAGTGAAAACATGTTGTAAGTGCTGCTTGAAATTACGCCTCGCATCTATCATCGCTCCAAAGTATTCAATTGTTGATTTTTAAGTGATGATATGCTTTCCCGGTCTGATACGGGCAGTAGTCTCCTTACGCCACTTAGTGATAAACACTGCCTCTTCTTTATCCTCTGCGAGTGACCTGCATCTTTCAGCCAGTTCTTTACAGCAGCGTTTACATCGAACGAATATAATTCCACATCCTCCAGATTTTTTGCAACAACAGTCAGCGCTATGTCTTCGGCGGACGTTGAGGGCATTATTATGCATGATATTCAACAATTGCGGTTCCAGCACAGAGCCCTGTGGAACACCCGCGGAGGCAATGCATTCTTTGGTTCCATACCAGAGCCTTCTATCCGGTAAATGGCTGTCGACTAGCGCAGTCAAATAACTGGGCACAACAATCGCCACCAATGGCTTCCTTATAAGGTTGCAGCTGCCTGAGTTGAACGCATTTTGTATGAAAAGAGTAATCACAGCACAATACTCGCTAGTGCCACCTTTTCCATGCATCGCATTTTCAGCTAAGCCAGTGAGCAGTCTGACGGCGACAACGGTTGATCTAGCCATACGTAAGTCGAGTTGTCGGTCTGATAGGTCTCCCAGACTCCCCGCAGTCGGGAGCAACCTGTTGTAGATTATTCACTCCAGCATTTTCGCCATAGTGTCCAATAGACAGACTGTAGGAAGATGGTTCACCAGGAGGCTTACCATGCCTCAGGAAAGATTGCATCCACCGAGCATGCTGCAAACAACTCTACGAATATGTCTGGCTTCGACTTAACGGCAAGCTTAGGGGCTTTGTTTAATATGCCATCGAGGCCCCGCGCATTGTTGTTTTCGAGGTTGCTACAAATCTACAGTGCTTCATTTGTTGTTACTGGGGTATTACAGCCACAGTTCTGCGCTAGACTGTAACCGCTTGTGCGCTTCTGAGTGAAGAAACTATGAACCATTTTCAGTAGGAAATCGGGACATGCAATTTGCTGATATGCCTGACCCATCCCCTCCCTTCACAACTCTGCAGACGCTTCCCCATGGGTCTATATCCGCCTCAGCGCAGAGTTGCTTGAAGCAGTCCCTTTTACTTCGCTGTAAAGCCAGCTTCAGGTTCCTTCGAGCTTCCTTGCAAGTTTGCTGCATGACTGGGCCGCACAGCGGAGAGCAGGCAATTCTTTATTCCAACAATAGTTGGGCCGTCTACTGGGGAAAGTATAACGTCTCGCCATCGATCAGTCGCATGGCGTCGCAATACACTCTGTGATAGGGAGAGCTTTTTCCGAGAGTTCGTCAGGTATGATATCCTAGTCCAACCAGACATCGATGAACGTTTGGTCGTCAATTGCTTTCGCAGAGGAACCTGACGATCTTCTCATTTTTGGATGAGCAGACTATCGTCTGGTGATCAGTATGCGTGTAGTGTTCACTGACAGTTCAGGACATATCGGAAGCTAGTGAAGGACTAACAAAAGTCTAATCCACAACCGAAACGGACCCTTCTTCCCGGAAAGTATTAACCGGACCGTCGTTAGCCAATATGATATCTAATTGCGCGAAAGTCTCTAAGAGAGAGCGCCTGCTTTCATTCGTCAGAGGACTTCCCCAATCTGTGGCCCATGCATTGAAGTCACCAGCGATAACCTTTGGTTTCCGTACTCTTGCCAGATTTACGTACAAGAAACACTTGAAATATCTCTTCAACGTGATTTTCTCTCTAAGAGGACAGACTACCGCCCAATTCAGACCTTCGCGACATCCAACAGCTTGCACACTGCTTCTACTGGTACCTGCTAATGTACCTCCACACGCTTTTCTAAGACTTACAATGGATGCCTCCTGCAAGTCGTGCGTCTTGAACTGCTCCACTAAGACAGTGCGAATTTCTGAATTAAAACTTACCTCATCTAGGTCTTAGTACTGTATAGCACCCTTAGGACTGTCTTCCACTCAGTTTATCAGAGTTGACTACAATATGCAACATCTCTTCCCAAACTGGGGTCACATAGAGCATTATCGCGCTCACCACCCTCTCTCCCCCACTTTCGGCATTATACTTGCCAGTGCTATACTTGCAGAGGATGCTTTGTCGCACACATCCTGCACGTGTTGCCTATAACTGTACTTCCCGTCTATCACTACTCCCAAGTATTTGATGGTTAGTGATGATATGATTTCCAATTCTCTCACATAGGTGTAATTTCTCTTTTAGCGTTCATTGATGAGGATCACTTTCATCTTGTCCTCCTCAAATGTTAGCACAGAGTTCACTAGCCAAACTTTAACAGCACTGATTGCTTAACTTCAGCATAACTCAGCATCTTCGAAATGGTTCGCGACCACACGCAGTCCTATATCGTTGGCATAACCCACTACCGTGCCTTCCTCCGGAAAGGGGAGATTAAGTACATCGTTGTACATGAGCTTCTACAGCAGTGGGCCCAGCACGGGTCAGTGCGAGACACCCGCGTGAACAACTTACTCTTTGAGTTCGTCATCGGTTTCGTACCAGAATCTCCATTCAGCTAAATAAATATTGACCATTGCAGCGAGATGGGCGGGAATACCAGTTTTCGTCAGAGCGTATTAGCTTCCAATTTCACGCGCCATTTTTCTTCTCCAGGGCGACGCAATATTTGTTTTCGTGGATGGTTGATATGACTTTACGAAACTCATACTGCCAATCTGAAAGATATCCTTGACTCTCAACAGCCGGGAATAATATATTACAAATTACCCGCTCAAACATTTTCCCTACAGTATCCAGACGACTTAAGAGCATGTATGAAGATGGTTCACTTAAAGGTTTGGTTTATCGCACTTAGACACCAACTTTTGCTGCTTCTATGTCGCATTTTTCGAGAAAATCAGGGTACATGTCCGGTCTGCTTCTCACGGCAACCTTAAGGTCCTTATTGAATCCCCCTTCAAGGCCCGGGGCTTTACTGTCGCCTATTCTCCCGCAGATCCCCAGCAGCTCATCCCTAGTGGCTAGTGGAATGCCTTGGCGATACGCTGTGCAGTAATGGACAACTCCTTCCATAGAGGTACCTACTTTATTATATTGGTCTAACCTCATATCTATGAAGGCCTGCTCATATGGAGATTTTGCTCCCCAACCTGAAATCTTGATCAGTTTCAAGCATGATGGTCCTCTGCCCTGTGGCTCCACTCATAGCTCAAAAGAAATTGGAATAATTCTCTGCTATACGACTCAAGTGCCCAAGCCTTGAAGCCACCGGCAATCATCTTTGGACTTCGCTCCCTTGCATCAAGAACGAGATTGTCAACTATTTCCTCGAATTCAGACAATGTCAAACCTCATTACAGTTAGCGCCTTCTGAAATTCCGGGCATCTGCCACTACCGGCAACATGACGGTTTCCCCGTCCCTCCTTCACTTCCCACAATAGGTATTTGGGATCCCGCTTGCATTCCCTTTCGATGTCACTTCATCGAGATTCTTACTTGTATGTAAATCTCTGTTTTTGGACATGCATTGCGACACTCTCCCCAAGTTTGTGCGGAAGCCATCAGTTTTGCTTACGCTAAATCTTTTCAACTTTCTGGGTCCTTCGGATTCTATTGACATTTGGTTCGGGATATTTAACCCTTTTTGAGTATCTCCATGTAGAATAGATTGCGCTTGCTAGAGATAACAATCGCCCCTGGACCGATTCGTACTTTTGCTTTTCTTTCGGATATTTTGTTGGTAAATATGGTCCGTTTACCTGGTGCCGATTTTCGGAATTACCTATCCGATTTTTTCTCGTAGGCGCCTGCTGATTACTTAGTGGGTCCCCCTCTTTTTCCCCTACTCCCCTACGATCATCATCATCAACGGCGCAACAACCGGTATCCGGTCTAAGTCCGCCTTAATAAGGAACTCCAGACATCCCGATTTTACGCCGAGGTCTACCAATTCGATATCCCTCAGAGCTGTCTGGCGTCCTGACTTACGCTCAACTGCTCCGTAGAAGGTATCCTTCTCTGACTCTGCAGCCTCGTCTGTAAGGGCGTTAACGTTTATGAGGCTTATATTTCTAAATTTGCCTCGCAAACGCAGAGTGCATAACCTTCCACTTATATTTCCAAAGCCGATAACAGCAGATTTTATTTTTTGACTGACTAAGAAACCTACTCCTAGCACATGGTTTACTGGAGGGCCGTTATAATATATGGTGGGATGGCTCTTACCTTCCCCAGAAAACCGGTCCCTGTTCAACGCATTTCCCGTTACGCTCTTACATCAGCCCTATAGGGACAGGGTATCGACTAGCTGCTTGGTAGCTCTATTTCTGTGCAGCGGGCGCATGTTCCATGAGAAAATGCACAAATCCTTATTCCGTCGGTCGTTTGTGAAACTGTTGGGACAGCACGTTTTGGCATCTACTTAGTATTTCTTTCTTCCTCCAGCGATCTATTATAAATGACGTTAATAGCTCTGTCTACATGTTTTACGACTTGGCCCGCTCTGCGCTTGCCCTTGATAAACTCGGAGAGCTCTGCCATTTTTGTCAATGCAGGCCTTGCGGAAATTAAAGGCAATTGAATGCACTGACAATTCCCAACCGATACATTATTCCACTCACCTTGCCTTGTTTTCACTTCCTTAAATCTGGCCATGGCGTATCACCAAATCTCTGTTGCTCCCGAAGACATACCGAAAATGGCTATCTGCACTCTTTTCGGATTGTTCGAGTTCACCAGGATGAATTTGGCTCGTGCAACTGTCCTACGAAACTTAAACTACTATTCCGTCTACATCAGGGATTAAATTTTGTCCGCTTCTTCTTCCAAATCTTTGCATTTGGACCATCTCGAGTGCATTTTTCAACGCCTCCTTGAGGCCGGGCTCGTTCTGAACGTTGAAAAATGCAAATTCCTACAGAAGCAGGTCAAATTTTTGGCCACATGATCACCCCTGACTGATTCAACCAGTCCCAGACAAGGTTGAAGCGATCAACATTTTTTTCCTAATAATCACGGTGAAGGATCTGCGAAGGTTCTTGTGTATGTCGATAGACGTCGTTTCCGCTTCAAGGCCACTCGTTACTGAGGGATCCTCAACGTTTACTTGTCTGGGCCCAAAACGAAGACTCCTGCGAGGTTGTGGCCCATTGAGGCCATCCAGGCGTTTGAAACTGTCAAATAACAGCTTGTTACACTACTGGCATTTCTTCAGCCATATGCACCCCTAGCCGCGTTTGTCGATGCCTTAGACACAGCGGCGCGGCTCTTCAACAACGGGTGAACCAAACCTGGCAATCGTTGAGCTTCCTTTCGAAACAATTTAACCCAGCTCAACATCACTACAACACCTACGATCGTCGGTCGGATTTCGGAGGTCACAATTAACGCCGCGGTCGATTATACGTAATCGCCGGAGCTCAGAAAGGCGACGCAGAACTTCAGAGCCTTAGGACAAATCCTAAATAGAAGTTCAATTCCCATTTACTCTGCAAGATCTCAGATAAAGGACCTAGGCCACTTATTCCCGCCAATTTTCAAAAGTAAATATTCCTTGCAGTACACGATCTTGCGCACCCAGGCATCAAGACGACGAACTGGTTAGTTACCGGAAAATACTTCTGGCGTTCATGAACAAGGACGTAAAATTTTGGGCCAGACAGTGTACCACGTGCTAGAAGTGCAAAATCAACAAGCACGAAAGAAAGAAAGTAGGCGTATCCCCTAGGTCGACCAAGAGCTTCCGCACCAACCACCTCGACTTCATTGGTCCTTTCCGAGACTCGAACGGATGCAAGTATTGCCTCAGGGTCATCGGTAGGTTTACGCGGTGGTCTGAAGCAATCCCTCTGATTGACATTAGCGCACAATCACGAGCCGAGGCCCTCTTTCCAGAATGGATCTCGGTGTACCAGCCTTAATCACCACGGACCAGGAAATGCAAGTCAAGTATATTCTTTTCTCGGAGTTAGGCAAGCGTTTGGATTTCAAACGTCACACGATCACTGCATACCATTTGCTCGCGACGATTCCTCGTGCTGACAGCTTTTGCCTTTCGTTCTCCTCGGCCTTCGCACAACCCATCGAGAAGAGCTGACGGCCAGCTACGAGAAGATTGTGTACGGGGAGAATATGCGTATCCCTGCCGACTCTGTGCTCGATATCAGTGCAGGGTTAAGCAACTCCAGCATGCTGCGTCTGCTCAGAGAAGCGGTTTTGAAACTGCGGCCGATTCCACCTTCCCAACCTACGACGCCGGACCTGGATACATGCTCGCAGGTCCTCATTAAGGAGGATGC
This sequence comes from Hermetia illucens, assembly GCF_905115235.1. NCBI lineage: Eukaryota > Metazoa > Arthropoda > Insecta > Diptera > Stratiomyidae > Hermetia > Hermetia illucens. The sequence continues at coordinate 164,844,968 of NC_051850.1, forward strand.
TCCTCGGAGGCGCCCACCATATGAGAACTCCTTTAAGGTTCAGGAGTGACGGGAGCACTCCTTCAGGGCGAGCCCAAATGGGTCTCCCTCTCGAGGCTGAAGGCCTTCGCTGAAACCGAGGCCAACATAATGTCACGGAGCGCCAGGTTCGTGCTTTTGAATGGGAGCGGAGTGATGTGGTGGCACATCGGGGGCAAGAACCACTCACTGCATTGTCAGTGGTGAGAACATCTCTGCCGACGCAATAAATTGCGTGCATCGGAAATTTCTCACAAAAGATGATCACAAAACCTTTATAGTGTCAAGTTTCCCGTATTCGAACTTGTTTTTTTTCCAGAAGCGGTAAAACCCGCTGAATCCGTTCTCCTGCTATTGTTAACAAAGTTATAATCGGTCAAATTTGAAAGTGCTATTATACAATAGATTTGTTCACTATACTGCTAGGGAAGTCTCACTCGAGTGGGATTTAAAATTCATATACAAATATTTGTGAGGAGCTGGAATGATTGAGAGTCAGCCGCTCGATCTCCTTTTTTGGATTTGAACCCTACTTTTGTCATGGATGTTTGGCTTGCCCTCTGCTACGCTTATAAATTTATCACTTCTTCTGCATTAAGTGTGAAGATAAATCGTGGACTCATTGGAATTAAAATAAGGACAAAGTAATAAAAATAAAATGGAGCTGGCTATGTGGATGACCTCTACACGAAAACAGATATTTGACAAATATATAATATAATGACATTAAGGATGTAAGAAAGCAGTAATAATAGGTTTGCAGTCGATCACGTAATGGTGGGTGGAATCGGAATGAAGGGCAATGCTGACAACCCACCTGGACCTGGCCAGTTACCAGTAAAGACATATTTCAATTCAAGTCCTGCAGTTTTTGTTCATTGTCATTGCGAAGCCAGATTCATTAATTCAAATTCAAATTGAATACTTAAAGGATAATCCATAAAATTACTTTCTTTTGTTTCCACTGGGGCGTACGCGGTTAATAAAGAAGATTCTCAAGAAGTTCTCATTTCATTCAATAGATTTTAATCAACCACGATGGTTCCGTTAAATATCTCAGCAAAACCGAAAAGATATTCATTTTAAAATTCAATCGTGAATCCATTCATTTTCCTCATGATTATTCATCATCACTTTCATAAGGGATGAAAGCGAAGGAAGAAAGTTTCTTCTTAGTAATAAACAAAAGCAAAGAGACAAACGGGATTATATCCGTGCCGACATGAAATGAAATCTTCCATTTCATTTTCCGAATCTTTTCTGGTAGAAGTTAACAAATGAAAAATTTACTTGGAACATATTTTGCCCGGAATGGGGGAATTATGAATTCGTACCTCATAAAAGTTATTTATGGTCGATTACGATGCAAATTCTCCACTTAATTTTCTGGGACTTTGTACTTAACAAGTGCCGTATTACAATAATTCTTAGAGATCCTGTGTTATGGCACCGGCATATGTGTGAATTGGTGTAATATGCTGGAGCGGTCGTGGGGAATTGCGACCATGAATTTCCAGCTTACTTCAATTATGAAGTGGAAATGTGGAGTTAGTTGTTAAACGATTCAGTTGCTCGGGGGTTTGAGGAAGCTTTTACCTTTATAATTGGGAGGAGGTATCAGTACCTAAGACTTTTCTGACTACTCCAGGAATACGAAGGTATATAGGTATCCTGGGGCTTAGAACTTATTTGAAAAACAATGGAAATATCTAAATCAATCCTCTTCCAAATTATCCAAATCACGTTCGCGAAGGCGAAAAGAAAGAGCCCTCCACATGGAGCTGCCGTCTTGGGTAAATTCCGTCTAGGATAAGGAGCACTTCAATATTTCGAATTTTTCCAATAGACTACTGAGAGCACCTTGATTAATTTCAATAATTTTTATGTAGTTGCTTATTTTGAAATTCGTATAATAATTACTTAGTACTTAAGTTCAGACCCTTCCTCTTCGGAGCACGTCTCACGATATCCATTCATATATAGCGTGTATTATACAATATATGCAAACTCTTATTTCTCCCACAGAAACCCACAGAACTAATGCTAGATAGAGCCCGGTAACTCTTAAGAAGGTTCCTTTTTTCTTGAACTACCCGTAGGGTATTTAGGGTGGGTATCAGTGACCGCTTAGGGGAATGTCTACCCAGTGTCTGGAGGCGAATCTACATAGCTAGGGCTGTGTAACCGCAAAGGAAGTGTCTGAGGGTTTCCCTCTCTTCTCTGATGCTTCGACAATGCGAATTATAGAGTACGGGTGCATGGTCCCCTATAGACCAGTGATCTATGCAGACTTTCGTAATCTCGCATGAATTTGCACCCGTCTTGCACAGGGGCTCTCGTGATCGGGTTTTGTTATAAACGGACCAAATTTTACTTGACTTGGTGAGTCTTCGCTATCTGAAGTCCGCGGCTGCTAAGTAGTACGAGTAGATTCCGCCCTTGACAGTCGCCTTCGAGACCAAGAGCAGAGCCCCGCCTGGCCAATCCGTCAACCGACTCGCTTTCCTCTATGTCCCTATGATCGAGAACCCAGACGAGGGTGGGCTTGTGCGTGCCGCAGAGACTGTTCATCGCGTTTCTGCACGGCTCAATCAGCCTGGACGATGTCATCCCTGAGTGCAAGACTTTGATGATCGTTTGGCTGTTGATCAGCACCGCTACATTGCGCTTTTTTTGGCGTAATCCAATTGGATCAGGGCCTTCAAGTGTGTTAGAGCACTTCATTCAAAACCGTAGCGGTATACTACAGGATGACAGTGCACTCTAGGAGGCAATGTAGTCAATGTGGTGTGCGCAAGTCCGAGATTGTTACCCTGATTTGTCTCAGGTACTCATTTCCAGCTGAGTCCCACTCAGCTATCCGGACACGTTACGCTTGGGGCTTGGATTATGCCCCAACCATCAACGACTTTCCAGTGTTGCCAATACTTCCGCTTGGAATACACTAACGAAACCTGGGAGACCATACGACTCAGATACATTGTGTGAATTCGCTGCCGGGAAAGTGCGTCTGAACCCCGAACGCTCCCGCCTTACGGAGCCTACAAATCAGGGAATTTCTTTCACCAACAGGGGAGGAGAGGAGGAAGGGAACTGTCAGTTCACCGGTCGTGCTTTATCTTTTTAACAACGATGGTCGTCATCCATAGCTCCATTGCAAAACACACAATGCGGATATGACGCCTTTCCAATCTTGTGCAAGTAAGACTGAAAACCTCCATGCGCACTTAAAATTGGGTAAGGAAATAGTCAGTCTCACCATGCTTCCGATTCAGCCACGCACCTAAGTTGCCGATGAGCCGCGCAGCCCATCTGTCTCTAGTTTCATTTTGCCAAGAGAGCTGCCAGTCGTCTGGGGTGCGTTGCAGTTCTTCACGAGCAAAAACCTGTCTTGGCTGATTTCCCTTGTGCTTGTATATGGCTTGATGCGCCTTAGCAAGCAGGGCAACGGGGATCACTCCCGCGATCACCATCACGGCATGTTCAGAGACAGTGCGGTACGCAGATGTACCCGTAAAGCTCCCCGCATTTGTACTTGCGCGAGACGTTTGCGATGTACCTCCTTACTAAAACCGTCAGCCCATACCTCTGCGCCGCAGAGCAGGACAGACTACATTGAATTCATCAGCAGACGTCGCCTACTAGAAGTAGGAACCCCAATATTTGCCATTAGCCTACTTAACCCCGAAACTCCAGCTGCAGCCTTCTCCGCTGCTGCTTTGATTTGCCCAAAAAAGCTCATCTTTGAGTCAAGCGTCAACTCGAGGTACATTACCCCTGGGTGGGAATTCTCTTTTTAGTCAGGATGTCTCCTTCGGTTTTTTCCAGTGCAAGGTTGAAACTATGAGTAGTCGTCCATCCGCTAACCCGTCGCATCAATATGCCGAGTCCGTTTGGAGCCTGTTCGACAATGCGTCCAGTAATAAGCGCCGCGACATCATCTGCACAGCCGACCTAGCACGACTCTTCTGACATGTCGAGTTTAATAGACTGTCATAGGTAGCGTTCCAGAGGTCCGGTCCTAGGTGCTACCCCCGACATGACCTCCATCCTCCTCTGACCCTCTAGTGTTTCGTAGAGCAGGGAGCGATTCCTCAGATAGCCCCTCAATATCCGTAAGAGATAGTTCGGCACGTGGAAAGTATTGTCTAATGTGCCTAGAATGTCTTTCCATCTTACGGAATTAAAGGCGATTCTGACGTCGAGCATTACGAGTAGGACCATTCGTCGAGTTCTGCGGCTATGTGCCTCCGCTCGCCGAACGGCGTCCACGACTTGCATGACAGCATCAACTGAGCAGCCCCTGCTCAATGAGCTATTCGAGCACTTTTCCAGCAGTATCAAGCATACATAGTGGGCGGTATGAAAACGGCGACTCGGGGTTGCCTTTGCCTTTATGGATCAAGGAAGCCTCGCCACTTTCCAAGGAGCAGGCAAGCATTGACTGCGCCGAGCAGTAGGTCTGGCCGGTGTTGGAATACCAGTTTCTATACCTATGCTGGAATACCATCGGGACCTGGCGCCTTCTTGTTTTTCATAGAGAGGACTGCCTGTTCCAACTCTTTTATAGAGAAAAGTGGACAGTCCTCTGCACTCTCCGCGCCGATGTCATCATCCCATACGAGGTGTGCACGGAATAGTGCCCTTATAATGCGGTCCATTTGCTTGGCCTTAAGGGAGTTCCCACGGGTCCCCATTCACCTCGTCGACCAGATCCTGTTAGCAGCGAGCTTTGCTGCAGAGTCTCCTTTTGACTGATTTGCACTCCGTTACTACCTACCTACTACGTACATGCCTCCTCCTGGTCGCTTAGACGTTGTGTTAGGCAGCGGAGTTTGTAACACCTCTTCTGGAGCTCTGCGATTTCCACTGTCCACCAATACATAAAAGGTTTGCCACGTCTCGATGCCCTCCTGGGTATGGACGCTCCGCAGGCCGTCGATAACAGGTTTATAACTGAATTTACGACAGTGTCGACTGCAGCGCCACCGCTCCCAGGAGTATCCTCTTGCGTGGTCCTACCTGTTCCAAGAGTTTCGACAAACCCCCCGGTGTTCACTTTCACGACGTTCCATGCACAGAAAAGTGCCGGGGTGGCGCACGCCGAGAGTTTGTGTCCACCACTTTGAAAGCAATGTATTGATGGTCGGTTGCCGAGAAGTCCTCCAGAACTAGCCACCCGTCCACCAGCGACACAGGAGATTCCGACGCGAAGGTTTTGTCTTGAATGCTTCCCTCGCAACCCGGGCGCCGAAACGTTGGGGTGTATCCGGTGTTTAGAACTACCAGTCTTGTTCTCCCCACCACTTCCAGAATTCGTTTCCCTCTGGAGTCTGTGTGAGGTATGCCCCATGCAAGGGCCTTACCATTGAAGTCACCTACGACTAGGATCCGCCCATCCGTCCTCCAAAGTATCAAGCCTGCATCGAAAGTCCGGCATGGTCTCATTCGGCGTAAGATAGATACTGAAACACGTTATCCTTGAACACCGAATCCAGACAAAGCTGTCTCCTCGGCCTTGGGTAAGAACCTTAAGGAGGGCGCCGTCCGGAATCCAGATGGTAGCGGTACCTGATATGTCAGGGTGCTACGAAACTGGGTCCTTGTTTTGGTACTGCTTACTGATGATTACTAAATCAGCTTTGGTCTCCGTGGCGAACTGCGCTAGTAACTATTGATTTGTAGGATGCAAATCATGTTGACCGTGTCCTAGCTCTTTCCAATTCTGCTCTGAAAATAGGACACTACCCCGAGCCCGTAGTGTGCGCAACGTTCTCATCAGTCTAGCCACGGTCCCTACATAGGATGCAGTTTTCATTGCAGGCGTTCGTTTTATGGCCTGCCTGACCGAATTTACGGCATGTTGCCCTTCTGCCAAGTCACCGACATGTTGCATATGTGTGCTGATAACCCAAACGTCTGTAACATTTGGTTGGGATGGTCTCCTCCGACCCAAGGCTCGTGTATTAGTGCGATGTCGATGTCATCTTCTAGGAAGAGGACACGCTGATTAGCCAGAGAACGTGCATATTTCCTCGGCATACTATACATGGCGCATTTCGACTGCTGTAGATTTATCAGCGTTACCCGCATGATCTGCTTGCGTGGAGGTTCGTCAGTCCCCGTCGGAACGTCGATCCTCATCTCCTCCAACAACTCGTTGGCGGCGACGATTGGATCCAGATCGTCGTCCAGTTGACTCCGAACTGCACTTTATAGTCTACCTTTTCCAGTGCTTCCAGATATTCACCACATTCGACTTCGTGTTCTTGCCGGGGGAACGGGCTTGTCTGGATCCTGTGCTTAGGGATAACGTTTTTTAGCGTTTACCTGACACCGAACGAGACGATGTCGGACTTTCGGCGCCGGCTTGATGCTCTGGAGGACGCCATTTCGAGCACGGAGGGACGAATCCTGGTAGGCGGTGATTTTATTGCCAGGGCTCTTGAATGGGGCATGCCTCAGCCAGACTCCAGAGGAAAATGAATTCTGGAAATGGCGGCGAGAATCGGGCTCGTAGTTTTAAACACCGGCTCTATGCCAATGTTTCGGCGCCCAGGCTGTGAAGGAAGCATTCCTAACATCGCTTTTGCGTCGGAATCTCGGGCATTATCGGTGGACAGGTGGCGAGTCCTAGAAGACTTCTCAGCAAGTGATCACCAGTACATCCCGTTCGAAGTGGTTGACGCTACTTGCCGGCGAGCACCAATACGACGCTCCCTCTGCCTGTGGAACGTCGCGCGAGTGAACATCGGGAAGTTCGTCGAAGTTCTTGGAGCAGGCAGGACCGCGCTGGAGGGCACACCGTCGTAAATTCAGTGATGAACATGATAGCGGCGGCGTGTGAGGCTTCCATGCCCCGGAGGGCCCCAGGCGCGACAAAACTTCTATGTACTGGTGGACGGCAGAAATTACCGACGTACGGAGGCAATGTCATAAGCTCCTCTGTTTGGAACAATGTTTGCACGCCAACGAGCGGGGATGTGCCATAAAGGCATAGTATAGGTCAGCAAAAAGGAGACTCCGCGGCGCTATAAATAAAAGCAAAGCTCGCGGTTGGCAGAACCTTGTTAACGAGGTGAATGAGGACCCGTGGACTCTTGGCTTTAAGCTTGTCACCCGGAAAATCGGGGCTCTGCCGAGGCCCTGCATACCAAGTATCGACCAGAGGGACCGCATTGTGTGGGCATTGTTCCCCAGACACCTCGTATGGGTTGATGTCAATAGTGCGAAAGCGTCGAGAATTGCCCCTTTTTCACAATGAGAGAGGTAGAAGAAGGTGGCATCCCGGCGGAAGTTTATAAACTGGTGTTCCGCCAATGGTCAGAATTGCTGCTTGAAGTGTTCAACGCTTCCTTGAAGGTGAGGATTTTCCCTTATCGCTGGAAAGTGGCCAGACTTGCGTTGATCAGTAAAGGTAAAGGAGACCCGGAGCTCCCGTCTGCATACCGGCCGCTGTGTATGCTTGACATGGCCTGAAAAGTGCTCGAGAAGCTCATCAGGGGTAGACTCGCTGAAGGGATCCGCGCTGCCGGGACTCATCCTCAAGGTAGTTCGGGTTCAGAGCAGGGAGATCTACAGTGGATGCTGTTATGGAGGTCGTAGATGCGGTTCATCGAGCCGGGGCACACAGCCGCCGATTTCGACGGATAGCGCTCCTCATAACGCTTGATATCAGAAATGCCTTCAATTCCGTAAGATGGACAGATATGTTAAGCACACTAGAGAACTCATATTGCATATTGATGCGACGGGTAAGCGGATGGATGACTGTTCACAGTTTCAGCCTTGCGCTGGAAAAAAACCGAGGTAGTCATCTTGACCAGAAGAAGAATATCGATCGGCGAGTTGACTGTAGAGTCAAAACCAGCGGTTAAATACCTTGATTTAATGCTCGACTCGAAGATGAGCTTCTTCGAGCAAATCAAAGCAGCAGGGCAGCACATGGAGTCGCGGCCTTGAGTCGGCTAATCGTAAATGTCGGGGGCCCTATATCAACTAGGAGACGTCTCCTTATGGGAGCAACGCAGTCGGTTCTGCTTTATGATGCGGAGGTATGGGTTGATGCCTTTGACAAAGAGGTGCATCGTAAGCGGCTTGCTCAATTGCAGAGGCGGGGAGCTTTGGGAGTGGCGTCTGCTTATCGCACCGTCTCCGAACCGGCTGTGATGGTGCTCGCGGGAATAATCCCCGTTGTCCTCCTTGCCAAGGAGAGAAAGAGATACTGATCGGACGAACTAACAACAACTCCTTTCCTCGCCTCCCCTTCCTTTGGTGAAAGGAAATCTCTGACGTGAAGGCTCCCAAAGCCGGGAGATTGGCAGGGTTAGCCCGGTTCCAGGCTAGTTCTCTGATGACAGGGGCGTGTTTAGTTGTTACTCTGACAGGGTGCTGTTGCGGGAATCCAACACTCTGTGCGTAAACGCAAACACCTACCCTACTCCCAAAAAAAAATACTCCCTGATATCTAGCGTGCAAACACGTATCCGATTTGCTCGGACTAATTCACTTACGTCCTGATGCCGTCTATGTGTCATTTCTCGTCAGGACTAGGGTCCGTGCTGCCGCGTCGACTGCATTTTTCCGCCGCTTAAGATCTCTTAACATGATCATTTGGTTTTTAACGGCATTGGATGCGTTTTCTTGTTTTGTTTCTTCTCCGGATCTCCCTCTTCTTTAACCTGAATGACGGAGTTCACATAACATAATATCAACACCAATACCATGCAATTTCGAAAAGGAACCTTCACCCAGAAGAAAGCCTTTTGACGGCATGCCTGCTAAAGCGTATTACGTCTTTAGTAATCGATTATATCACTTTGTGCTTAACACCCTTTTGAGGTTTACTCCTGATTAAGAGTTACCTGAAAATTTTAATTGCTCCGAAATTGGCGCTGCAATCGAAGCGAAAACTTCAGTGGAGTACATCCAAGTCAGCATGTAATTAACGATAGTTTTGTTTGAATCCCTAAATTGCGTGCAGCAGAGCATGAATTTCCGATTATTAATTGAGTGTCCTGATATTCGCATGTGGCACAAGTGACAGGGATGGAGGAATTGAAATCGCTTTTCAACGATTTCATGAATTATTGGTGGAGTAGTTAGCGAAAATGCCATATGAGCAGTTATAGGGTAGTTTCCAAGAGCTGCTTATAGTGGGAAAGTTAGAAAGGAACGTATGCATGCAGTTCGCTTTTGAGCTGGGCCGAAATTAATTTTGTCAGAAGTTTGAAGCGAAGAAGTAGTGAAGCTACATATCAGCCAATAGTGAGATACCTTATCGCAGGCATATCCACAGGTTGTGTGGTTTACAGTGCAGTCTTTGAAGTTTTAAAGGCTCGAGTTTGCTGGGAATGTGAGGAGTAGGAGAACCGACTCTTATCCAACTCTCATCATTGCGAATTAGTGTACCAAAACAAGCAATGAATAACTATTCAGAAGGAGCTCAAAATGAACGATGAAAATACGAACGTCAATAAACCAGCAAAACGCTCCTCGTCGTCCTTCGCTGTATGAAATACAGCTTGTTCGTTTCAGTTCATATTAATCAAGTGCTGCTGGCTTTGTGTGCCAACTTATGAACCGTTCGAAATGGCATAATTCCAAATTCTCCAGACGATCAAGACATATTTCACGTTTACCAACATTTCAAAGTGTTGAGCGGATTGGGGGAAGCGAAACCACCGAGCACAAAAAGTAAAAATAAGGACATTTGGGTCAATGAATTTTCTATGCAATTCATTAAAGTGGGGGCTCTTAAAACTTTTAACTGGAGCAACAAAGGATATCATTTTCTTCAATAGAACCGCTGAGTTGCTATTGTGCAGCAGTTCCAGTCCAGTCAACTTTTGTTATATTGGTTGCATTGTGACATTCTAGGTCTGATTTGTTGCTACTTTGCTGAGGAAACTCAACGGGCACGGATACAATACCAATAAAACTGAAAATTCAAATTCGCGGGAATAATAACTCAACGTCTGCAGTTGGTGATATTTTTTCACCACATTTCTACAGTGGCGACGGTTTCAAACTAACCTACAGCAAACGGATTGCGATGAGAAGGAAAAAGTCTCTTAGATAGATATGTTGCAAGGAAAACTGAAAAAATTGCCACGTGGTTCAAGTGGTCTTCCCGGAAAAGTGGAAGAAGATTGTGACACTTCCCTGCAAATTGTCGATGAGTTTGAATGTGCCATTAAGATACTAGAAACAGTGTGCGCTTTTTGGGTGGATAGATAAATGGGGTTATGCCCAGAGTCTTGAACTCTCGCAACGAAATTTCGTCGGGGTACCAAATAAACACCTCCCTTTCGTCAGGAAACTAGCCTGGTCCCGGTCTCCTGTCCTACGAAGAATTCAAGTCGAACAACTTCTTTCGCCCATTGGAGGGATGTGGAGAAAAGGAGCTGTTGTTTCAAGGAACTCCCTGTTGTCTGCCTCCTGTGTGTTACCATTTTCAGGAGCAACCACTTCCCTTTAGTTTTTCCCCTTCCCTCTCTTCCTCGTCTCCAATAGGAATTAGTTCTGCGGTCACCATCACGGCCAGTTTAAAGACAGCGCAATAGGCAGGCTTATTAGCTCGCTGATATATGAGGCGCACGGTCGAGATTCTTTTGTCAGTGGAAATGATTAATTTACACAGAGCAACACTGACACCATGAGCAGCTATTCATCTGCTTATCTGTCACATCAAGAAGATCAGCTTGCCTTACGCCTATTTAACACTCCGTCCAGAGCACGGAGTGGTTTCCCTGATCATCCCTTAATATAGGTGTTAGCTGGGTACGTTGAAACCTTTTTTTGACATAAAGCAGTATGAGCATCATCACACATGGACGACGGCGGCGGTGTGCCACAGTTTAACAAACAGCATCCATAACTTGCATGACAGCATCGATCGTGGATCTTCCTGCCGGGATATCACTGGGTCCTAAATCTTTTTGTTTTTCATAGAGAGGTCTGAATCTCCCAATCCTTCAAAGGAGAAAAATGGACCACCTTTGGTGGAATCCACACAGTTGTTACTATTTAACATGAGCACCAGCCTTACCGGCCTAACCCTACGCTTCTCTTCGGACACGGATTTCCAAGATGAAATTTCCACAAATCGGTCAACCAACAAACCAACAAACAACCAAGCCATCGAAGTTTCCATGGAACAGATAGCTTCTGGTGAAACTTTGTGGCAAAAGTTAGTTCAGATGGGTCCTGTGCAGACGCGGGTCTAACTATTTAAGCCTCAAAGCATTCGCATACTGCATCCAAAACCAGTAAATCAATGTGAATACAGCGTTTCCCGGTGTAACCATTTAGAGGGCCTCCTTTGGCCATTTGGTGTTGCTTCAACTGAGAAGTTTGCTGGTCCATCTGCCCCGCTACCACCTCTGATCGCCGTAGGGGATGTGCAAGGAATAGTGCCTGTACGGGCTTTCGGTCCATCTGTTCGATTTTATGGTTTCGCCGGTTACCTGGTTATAACCGAAACTCCACAAATCCTCATTCATCTCCTCGGTTTCATAGGTCTTGCCATCCACTAACCTTGCTGTTATTTATCGCGGAATTTCGTCATTATGCTGCATGTCCCGCGATTCGACAAGATACATTGGGAATTCCTGGAGCATCTTCACCATTCGAAATATGTGCCCTGTATCTGTTGAAGTAATAAACTTTCGTTTTTATTTTAGCGAAATCTAAGTCAAATCATCTTGAAGTTTGGGTCCAGCATTTCTCCACTTGCTTAAAATAAACAAACGTCTTTGCGTCCTTGAACGATATAGTGACCGGCTGTTTTCCGTCTACTCCGCGGGTCAGCGAAATCATTTGTGGACACCGTCCTCGTCCCCCCTCCCCCCAGAACGTGGTTTTTGGCGGAGCGTCTGTTGCATTTAGAATGGTATCTGCTTCCATAGAGTCGAATACAAGGTATATAATGACATAAGTGTATCGGATACCCTTACCCGGAATCAAACTTAATAGATTAATTGAATGACTGGACCGTGATTTTTTAATCGGTGATTCTACCAATTCCTTAAAGGGATGTGCTCAGGAGAGTATCGTAGGGAATTTCACCTTTTGTACGCCAAATCTTCATTTTTGAAGTTCTTCTTGACATTATTCCAGATATAACTCTTCTACAGCGGCGAGTTACTCTAAAGTTGAGACTTTCCCGGGGATGATAACTCCAACAGCTTTCACTGGAAATTTCTAATTCTATGTCTATGCCGTCTGGATACCTGAGTGGTTACAGCACAAGGCTGTCGTACGGAAGGTCGCGGTTCAAATCTCACTGGTGGCAGTGGGATTTGTATGCTGATTTGACGTTGGATACCAGTCGACTCAGCTGTGAATGAGTACCTGAGTCAAATCAGGGTAACAATCTCGGGCGAGCGCAATGCTAACCACAGTGTCTCCTACAATATATTATAGTGTACCATTACGGTCTTGAATGAAGTGCTCTAACACAGTTCAAGGTCCTGATCCAATATGGACTATTGCGCCAACGATTATTATTATTATTTCTAATTCAGAATAGCCGAATTTTTAGCGACCAGGTTTGGATACGCTCTCCTCAAACACAGACTGAACACCGATAAGCACCCTCTTGGTATCGGGAACATAACCCAAACCTAAAGATCAACTCTTTCTTTCAATTTTTGAATCACATGTTAGTGGTTCAGTCCAAAAATCTCTGTAATTGGCTGACCTAGAACCATTTTTCAGGGCTAAGCAGCTTGTTTACAGGAATTTCAGGAGGATCTTCAACTGTGAAACCTACCAAACTTTAGTCAAACGGGGGATGTTTGAGTACAATTTGTAAAAAATGCCAAGAGAATGACTTGGAATACAGCGGACGAGGAGCTATCTAAGTGCAGCAAACCCATTTTTTTTTGAGCAGATGAATCGACTAACACCTCCTGGAACAGTACAAGGCATTTAGGCGGAAGGGGTTACAGGATGTGCTATAATCTAAAAGCTTTCAATATTCCCCCAATTTGGCCGGCACCACACGTCGGAGAATCTTTTCGACAGATAATTTTCCCGGTGCGCTAGACTAGGACAAAAAGCGTTTTACCCTCAAAAAAACGTCTTCTCAGGGTTTTCTTTGCTTTTACTAGCAGCTGCTTGAGGATTGGTTGGAAATAAAAGCTGTCCCGATTTTGAATAAAGGGAGGCGGTAGAACGGTTTCAAAAATTATAGACACGTCTCCTTCCGAGGGTTGCGTGCTGAATCTTGTCCTCAACACCTAAAAAAAGTCGAAATTTATTAATATGCAGACGAGGATAGGTGGAGGACACCTAGGAAGAATTAACACTGTTCATTAGGGAATGTGAATGGCTTAGACTGAACTTGAATTTAGAGAAGTTAAACATCATTGCTTTCTCGAGAAGACAGACGGACAGATTCAAATTAAACCAAAATCGGCAACTATAAAACATAGGACATCTGCCATATTCATAAGTAGAGATAATCGCAACATCGGCAATTTAAGATACAAAGTGAAATTTACAACTGGGCTCAACTGAGGCACACTTAAACTGTACCGGGGACCTTCAACAATTTGACAATACTCTACAGTTTTCCAAGCGAACATCACACAGTCTTCGTGCTTTCGAATGAGCCTCCTTTTTCCTTCTGAATAACTTGTGTGGTGGGAAAGGAAATTATCACCTATATAGTCAACAAACCCTCATTAAAGGTGACCAGATTCGCAAAAGCAAATTTACACAGATCTTCATTATCGTAGATTCCATAGAATCATATATGGGATTGGAAAATACAGGATCCCCAAGGTTTCTGGATACTTCTTAGTCAACAATTTGTATGGAGAAGAAGACTCATATTACAGAACCGCCCTTACCGTTCGTTGTGAGGCCTGAGCTCTCAAACCTGTATATGAGGATCACATATCCGAGCCGATCGTTACCTTGATCACTGTTGAGAAGTGCATCCCTTACATGCTTTCCTGATATTAGGACTTCTTCGAGATTGTATAACTTGCTAAGACTATCTGTTTCACTAGCTTCGATCTGAAGCCTATCGATCCCTTTTTTCCCGCCAACTCTGTCCCCTTCAACTACTCTCCGAGACGTGTTTCCGGTTTTAATCTCGTCTGTCCAATGCGTAGTTTTTTGCAAAGGAACCGGGGAATTTTACTTATCCCAAATTTGGACATTTTGCCAAATTTATATTTACGGTTGCCATTTGCCCTTTGGAAGGTATAACGCGTCAACCTTGCCTACGCGCTATCATTTGCGGCTATTTGAAATGTCCTTTAGCTCACCCCACGATTTACCGAGATACTCGCACTCCTAATATATTGTTCTGCGCCAAGTGTCCTTGAGGCGACCCCCTTGTCGGCCATCTTGAGAGAGTGGATTCCTCTGCATGGCATAGCCCGCAATGAAATTGTTGTTCCTTCTTAAAGTGTTACCTATCCACTGCCATTTCCATTTTTCGATCAAAATGCGTACCAGCGCCGGCCTGTGGAGACCGAGTTCTTCGTTTCAGATAGTGTCAGGCCAGCGCACTCCGATGGCATTAAGCAGACAGGTATTGACGAAAGCTGGAAGCTTTTGGGTAACAGTGTAGTTGACTTTCCATGTGCTACTCCATATAGCAACACAAAAAAGCACTAGCACAGAACAGTCTCAATTTGATCTTGATGTTGAGATAACTGCATTTACAGATTTAAGACAGTACTCAGACTCAGACTCAGATTCCTAACATTTCCATACGATTGGGAGTAGCAGATCAGCAGTAACTGCAGGTGTAGCGATAAATAACTCTGCGGGGGACCGTCAAGCCCAGCGGCTTTACTCCGTTTAAGTTCATTGGTGGTCGAAATTATTTCCCTTCTGCTTGACGAAACCGTCCTTATCGACATGTAAATGTGACTAGCCATTTCATCCATAAAAGGAGGAACCTTACCGGATGTGATACGGTTCTTTCCACTTCTTCAGTTGCTCGTCAGCGTGGATGAGAAGGCGACCATTGACGTCATTCACAGTACCATTGTAAGATATTCGATCACATGCAAGTCCTTTTGTGATGCGGCACACACTTCAAATCATTGCGTTCTGTGGCATTTTTCGTTTCTCTGACCAGCGTAATAGGAAATTCTCCTTTGTCACGTTAAAGACTGCGCTGAACTTTTCGGGATTTCGGTCGGTGTCGGAGTTTTAACGCGTCACGAGCGTACCTCCCGCGGCAGTCAATAGAGTCTTCAACTCCTTTCGTTTTTCGATCCGTTCCCACGATTCCGCAGTCAGCCAGATCTTTTGACGCCCCTTCGGAAAGTGCCTATGTAGCACCCGAAAAAAAAAACATTTTTGGTATCAGCCCAATACTGATCGGTATTCTCAGGTCAGCTACTCAGTATATCTCCCGTCCGATCAGCAAGATAGCTCTTCCACTGTCGAGCCGATGATGAATTTAGGGGGTCACAGCTCTCCAACCATGCGAGAAATGGCGAACGCAACACACAAGCGAACGTAAGCGACCATCAGGCGGTGATCCTTTTCGCAACCTTTCTTGTTTTGCACATCCAGGAGACAGCTGCTATATCTATTGCTAATAGCGAAGTGGCCGGTCAGTTGAAACTCAACTGATTTTATGGCAGGCTCTGTCCTCAAGCAATGTGCCATCAATGATGAGTTGTAGAAATCCACGAACCTCCCGTCATTATCGCCACGGCCGCCAAGAACGTATTTCCCAATCATAAGTCCAAGCATGTTGTTGTCAGAGCCATCCTTGGTATTCAGATCACCCACCACGGTCACAATTTCTCCTTTAGAAAGCTTCCCCTGAACTACGTATAATTGCTCGTAGAAAGCATTCTTTGCTATTACATCGGAAGTGTCCGTTGGTCAGTAGCATTCCTCAATTGTGATGCTCCTTAACCTGGACTGGCAACTGGTAGTTAGAAGTCTGTTAGAAACCGGCTGCCAAGTTAAGAGAGCGCGCCTTACGGTGTCTGTCAAAAGCAAATCGACAACGGATTCGCGTCTGCTTCCAATTGAATTTCCAGAGTACAAAAGCGGATTGCCGAAAGAAGGAGAGGAGTACTCTCCAGAGTCATATCATCTTATTTCGTTTAAGGCCAGAATGTTCACCTTAAGTTGTTGGAATTCCGCCTGAAGTTTGAGTAAGCCAACATTCTGAAGACCCCCGTTACCGCTTTCAAGGAGCGTGCACATATTCTAGAAACCAATCATAGCCCATTTTCGGTAACCAATGGTGGTAGTCGTGAGGTCAGTCCCTATTCGAGGTCTTGTTGACGTTTCGGTAGCAATAAAGCTTCAAAATTTGCAGGTTGCTGGCCCGCAAATTTCTATGCCTTTTAGACGCCTTTTTTGGCAAGCAGGGAAGACGTTGAGTGTATTCTTAAGCCTTAATTCACAGGGCATAAGGTCCTTGGTTAATCGCAGATGAGCTGGCAGAAAAGGATAGTATTTAAATTCTGAACTATTCTATTGTCATGCTGGTGGATTATATTGTTGAATATATATTTGGTGACTGCTCGTCTTCGCTGAGATCTCTTCGATTTGTTGATCAAACTACTGAAGGTGGTCTGACCAGTGTATTCCTTCAGTCTGGCAGCAACCAAAATCCTTTGCTTTTTTCATCGTGCTTTTTTTATGATATGGGAGCTGTTAACCTCTTATGGACATGTCGTTGTAAGAGATTTGTGCTGAATATTGCGAATATTTCGCTGATGAAAGGGCGTAGGAAGTTGGCTTTGGCTCTGTTTAGCTGGATATTACTAGTTACTGAAATTAAAGTAGTTTCCTTTCATGCAAATTCTGAACAACTTCATATAAGAATTTACCTTACATTTCCATTCTGGATCATTTTGATGTTGATATAGCCAATCGGCTACTAAAGCAGCTGCTGTTTTGACCGATATAGCTGAAAAAGAGCCTTCACGTCAAAGTGCACCAAAAATTTTGCTTTCCTGGCTTGGCTGTGTTGTTGGTGTTTTTGATCTTGCCAATGTTATCTTCCTCCTATGGCATCTTGATACTTTCTTTTTGCTTTGCAGTTTTCGACAGTGTCGGAAAGCAAGTATTGATACTCCCTTCTATGGGTTATGTTCGATCTAGAATAACAAAATCCAGCCTGTTGATCAGGAGTTGCAGCTATTGTTCCGCGACGCGACGTCCTCATTAGTAACTCCCCTGGTTGCGAGGGCGCTCGACGAAAATGTGGTATACCGGGCATTGCCAAAACCATCATAATGAAAAAGCCAATAAGGCTGGCAGGTCGACTTGGGTATGTGGAAGGCCTATTCGCCTCCAACCGATGACTAAGGACGTGGAAGCAGGAATACATGACAATAAAAGGGAAATCCTTCGTCGGCGTCTTACCCAGACACACCCCGCGGGTCCAGATACTACAACCTTGTTTTCAGTAAGCTGGACGCTAAGACACTAAATAGATGAAATACGAATTTGTCCTATTGAAAATTACCTTTGGCCAAAATTGGAGCAGCATTTTCACCGAACTGCGGCTGTGGTGGGTTTAGGGCCAACAATACGCAAAGCTGTGGCGCGGCAGGATTCGCAGCATTCGAAATTTATTTCGAATGTTGCGAGCGAATAGATGGCGCGGATCTATCCACTTTGCGTGGCACACCAAGGGAGTGGAAGATCGCAGTAATTATGTTTTTCAGACCTGTCACTGAATTTAATTATTAAGTTGAAAATTGCTAAAGAATATGGAAGTCCTTTTTGAAAATAGAATTTGAGTTGAGTTTACTGTATAGAATTCGCGTTGAGTTCGCTTAAATATTTCAATAAAAATAATAAGTAATCATAATTACTTAATTGGATTACTTAATTGGTGACCCCGGAACTCGCACCAACAGCATCAACAACTAGGATCCCGAATTCCCAGAACCTGCAAAATTGAAAAACTCAAGCACATCATCATCCCCATCAACAAATCGCAGTCTGCGCAAGCACAATCGCCCAGCAGGCAGCCGCAACAACCGATTGGAGATAAATAAGAGTTCCGCAGCCGCAGCCGCCATCGCTGCCGCAGCCACTTTCGCCGCCGCACTCAACTCCACCATCGCCGACATTGGTGAAGTTCTATTAACGACAAAAATTCGTCCGAACAACACGGCAGAAATAGAACTTCCAAGGACTGAGAAATCCTTCCAAAACATCAGTAGACCGTACGGCAAGCGATTTTCACGCGTTCGCATCTACAGTTGAGTGTGGAGTGCCGTGGTAAACATCACGAAAACGTGTCACATCTCCACATCCCGAGTCGGAGCAGAGGCAAGAAAGAAAAACGCGAGAAAACCTTCTCTACACAGTGTACTGCGCGACACACTTCGGACCCTCACCAGAAGTGGATTTTCACGCGACTTCCCGTACGCACGCCCTCCTGCACAACACCTTTCACGCACCGGACTAGTCATCATTGCCACAACGATCAACAACGGCAACAAACGGACGTCCCCAGCACCGCCAACGCCGCAGCTACAGCCGACAAACAACGAGGAGTTATTCTTAAGAGAAGTTATTATTCATTTATATATAATATATTATTTATTCAGTTAAAAAAAAAAATAGTAATAAAAAAATTGAAATCGCTGCAAGAGACGGCGTGCAGGTGTTTAGCATCGCGAGTCCTCCATTCTCATTGGTGGTGTTTTTGGTCTGCGCTGGATAGCGTCCGCTTCGTTTTTTTCTCGTTTCGTGCGTGCATTTGTGGGTGCGGCCTGCCGTGTCGGTGTAAAGTTCACCGCGTTTCAGAATAAACTCACCGCGTTTGCATTTCAATCTCGTACTTTTCGTGAAACAAGATGTCTTTTGACAATAAAGACGCAGCAGGCCCATCGAACCCGCAAGTGACCGCCCTCGCCGTACGCGTTCCTCCGTTTTGGCGGCGGAACCCCGAACTGTGGTTCGTGCATCTGGAAGCACACTTCCAAATGTCCGGCATCACATCGGACGCGACCCGTTTCAACTACGCGGTGATCGGCCTGGACGAAGAGTCCATACTTCTGGTGTCCGACGTGGTGAAGTCGACATCGTATGTGCAGCTCAAGAGCGAGTTGATCAGGCGCCTGTCGGCAAGCGAGTCGGCAAAATTAGACCACTTGCTGGCAGGTTTAACCTTAGGTGATCGAACTCCCAGCCAATTGCTTCGTGAAATGAGGCAATTGGGTGGGAGTAAGATCGGCGAAGACCTGATCAAGTCGCTCTGGCTGCGTCGGCTCCCGGAGGGCACCCAGGCGATCCTCGCTTGCGTCTCCGGTTCCTTGGAGGAACTGGCAGCGACGGCCGACCAGGTTCAGGAGGTGTACGTACGCCCAACCTTGGCGGCCGTTCAACCATCGTCGGATGAGGTGGGTGAATTGAGGCGCGAGATTGCTGCATTAACAGCCAGTATGGCCGAGATGCGGGCGACGTTGGACGCTCAGCGTTCGGGCGCCAGATCGCGAGCACGCTCGCGGTCTGCCATCCGAAAAGGGCGATCAGGTAGCAGGTCGTCAAGACAGTCCACGGACCCAGGGATTTGCTGGTACCACCGCAGATTCGGGGATAAAGCGACAAGATGTACGCTACCGTGTAGATTCTCTTCTACCGCAAAAAACTAGGTCCGCGGGGGGTTTTGGCGGCGGCCACCCAGAACGCAGCACCACGTCGCCTAACTATTTTTGACCCCCTCAGCAGGCGCAACTACCTCGTCGACACGGGTGCGGAGGTTTCGGTTCTTCCCGTACCCCAGCATCATCAACTTTTCCCTCAATCGCTCAAACTTGCGGCAGCAAATTCCTCCCGCATAAACACGTACGGGTATAGGCAAGTGGACGTGAGTCTTGGCTTGCGTAGGACGTTTTCGTGGCGTTTCATCCTGGCGGATGTCAGCTTCCCCATACTAGGCGCAGACTTCCTGTGTCACTATGGATTGCTGGTGGACTTGCAAAACAAGTCTCTTATAGATTCCACGACCAACCTTAATACGTCGGGACATATGGTATCTCACCCAGGCAATAATCTTTCCGTTCTTTTAGAAGACATTACCGACTCTCGTGTTCGGGCACTTCTCCAAAAGTTCAGCCAGATTACTACCAACTGTAGTCTCTCCAAACCAGTGAAGCACAATGTGCAGCACCACATTATCACTACTGGTTCCCCGATCTTCTCGAAGGTGCGTCCTCTACCATCTCAGAAACTGGCAATTGCACGGAAAGAGTTTGAACAACTCGTTCAACAGGGTATCTGCAGGCCCTCAAACAGCTGTTGGTCTTCCCCACTGCATATGGTCCCTAAGCCAAACGGCGAATGGCGCCCATGTGGGGATTACAGAAGGCTAAATGCACAGACTGTTCCTGACCGATATCCAATTCCACTCATCCACGACTTTGCGCATCACCTCGCGAATTGCCGCATCTTTTCGACCTTGGACTTAACCAAGGCTTATCACCAAATTCCAGTAGCTCCTGAAGACATTCCAAAGACGGCAATATGCACACCCTTTGGACTCTTCGAGTTCACCCGGATGACTTTCGGATTGTGCAACGCGGCGCAAACCTTTCAAAGGTTCATTCACTCAGTCCTGCGAAACCTCGAATTCTATTTCGTATATTTGGATGATGTTTTGGTCGCTTCTTCCACTGAGTCTGAGCACTTAGCCCATCTCGAGTGCATTTTTCAACGTCTCCTTGAGGCCGGTTTAGTCCTAAACGTTGAGAAATGCAAATTCCTTCAACAACAGGTGAGATTCCTCGGCCATTTCATTTCCCCTGAAGGAATACAGCCCGACCCAGACAAGGTGCAAGCAATCACAAGCTTCCCGCGTCCAATGACAGTGAGGGAGTTGAGGAGGTTCTTGGGCATGCTAAACTTCTACCGTCGTTTCCTGCCCAAGGCCGCCCATCTCCAGTCCATTTTGAACGCGTACTTGTCTGGCCCCAAAACTAAGGACACACGAGAGATCGTGTGGTCTGAAGAGGCTATCTGCGCGTTTGACAAATCTCGTCAACAACTGGCTGACGCTACACTCTTGGCATTCCCTCTGCAAGATGCACCCCTAGCCGTTTTTGTTGATGCCTCTGACATCGCAGTAGGTGCTGCCCTTCACCAAAAGGTGGACCAAGTTTGGCAGCCGTTGAGCTTCTTCTCGAAGCAGTTGAATCCCGCTCAACGGAACTACAGCACCTACGATCGCGAACTGCTCGCCGCATACCTGTCCATCAAATACTTCCGTTTCTCCCTAGAAGGCAGGCCGTTCACAGTGTTCACGGACCATAAGCCTCTCACGTTCGCTTTGAAACAGAAGCCCGACAAAGCGTCCCCTCGTCAGCTTCGACACCTGAGCTTCATAAGCCAGTTTACGTCGGACATCCAGCACGTGTCCGGGAAGGACAACATTGTTGCTGACGCTTTGTCTCGTGTCTCCGAAGTTAACATCCCCGCCTCACTCGATTTCTCGGCTATTGCCAAGGCGCAAGTGGATGACGCAGCACTTCAGAGCCTCAAGTCCAACCCCAAATACAAATTTCGGGAGTTGCCCATCTTCGGCTCAAACCTCTCGCTCTGCTGCGAAGACTCGGAAAAGGGACCTCGGCCATACATTCCGGCCACATTTCGCAAGGAAGTGTTCCACGCAGTTCACGACTTGGCGCACCCCGGCATCAGGACAACAAACCGGTTAGTCACCGGAAAATACTTCTGGCCCTCCATGAACAAGGATATTAATTCCTGGGCCAGAGAGTGCATCGCATGCCAAAAATGTAAGGTCTCCAGGCATGTTAGGAAAGAAGTGGGCTCATTCCCCCGCACTACCAAGCGTTTCCACACCATACACCTCGACATTATAGGGCCTTTGCGAGACTCGCATGGTTATAAGTATTGCCTCACAATCATCGACAGGTTCACGCGGTGGCCTGAGGCAATACCTCTGAAAGACATCACGGCGCAATCATGTGCTGAAGCCCTCTGTCGAGAGTGGATACCTCGCTTTGGCGTCCCTGCAGTGGTCATCACTGACCAGGGAATGCAATTTGAGTCCACCCTTTTCTCCGAGTTAGGCAAACTCCTTGGTTTTAAACGCCAGCGGACTACGGCATACCACCCACAATCCAATGGGATGTTGGAACGTTGGCACCGGACGCTGAAAGCCGCCATTATGGCACGCGACGACCCGTCCTGGACGCAAGTCTTGCCTCTCGTCCTACTCGGCCTTCGTACAACCCGCCGAGAGGAATTTGCTGCCAGCCCCGCGGAGCTGGTTTACGGGGAGAACCCAAGACTCCCAAGCGATCCGGTCTTCGACAAGAGATCGGGTCTCACGGAGTCGGGGTTGGTGCGTCTGCTGAGGGACAATCTCCGGCGCATCAAGGCGACACCACCCACTCGACACTCGTCCATACCTGCTTGTTCGCCCAAGGAACTGGACACATGCACGCATGTGCTGATCAGGACGGATGCCGTCCGGAAGCCGCTGCAGCCTCCATATGAGGGCCCGTACCGCGTTCTCGAGCGGGGAGAACATTTCTTCCAGCTTGAGATCGGTGGTCACAAAAAGGCGGTCTCTTTGTCCAGGCTGAAACCCGCGTGCGCCCCGAAGCAACGTCGTGTCCGCTTTGTGGATTAACGGCGAACGAAGTTCGGGGATCAGTCGCTGAAACCCCCTAGGTTTCATCTGGGGGCGGAGTGATGTGGCGCGGCAGGATTCGCAGCATTCGAAATTTATTTCGAATGTTGCGAGCGAATAGATGGCGCGGATCTATCCACTTTGCGTGGCACACCAAGGGAGTGGAAGATCGCAGTAATTATGTTTTTCAGACCTGTCACTGAATTTAATTATTAAGTTGAAAATTGCTAAAGAATATGGAAGTCCTTTTTGAAAATAGAATTTGAGTTGAGTTTACTGTATAGAATTCGCGTTGAGTTTGCTGTATAAAATTCGCATTGAGTTCGCTTAAATATTTCAATAAAAATAATAAGTAATCATAATTACTTAATTGGATTACTTAAAAGCCCAGCCCTAAGTTCTATTAAATGAAAAATTTATACTTTTTGGTATGTGGGAACCTAGTTTATAGTTTTTCACATACAAGACACAATTAACGGTTCTGAAAGCTAATAAACCATTGAGTAACACAGAAGGAAGATTTCTTGAATTTTCAAAGTGTCAACAGCGAGAGACCATTACATGTGTATTCCGGCCCCGACCTTATTGAACTATGAAGGGCGCAACACATTTATGCTCATGAACTCCCATGGGAGGTAATTAATGACGTTTGAGTTATGTCTTCCATCTATAAAGCGATGTACACGTGTGCATGCATGCTCAACTGAATAGAAATAAAGCATTTTCCGCAACTTCACCTTTCCGCCGGGGCAAACTTCCAAAGTCATCTATCGAGTGCAGAGGGCACTCCTGTAATTTGATTTTCAACATTAAAATTATATTCTCAGTAAAAGTTGCAACTCGCCTGAGGCTCCGTACAGAGTAAAACTCGATTTTTCTGAAAATCAGACCTTGCTAGCATTTTTCAAACTTTCAGATCGTTTTTATGGCTCCACATGTAAATTTCAGTTCAGGAGAATTCTGAAAATTTCTCATTTGGTTCCACAGTGCTCTGCGTGCTCATTTGAGTTCCCAGTGAAAAGGGTAATTTGCAATTAAGTGCATGCAAAGCATTTTCCTCATTACTCATTATGAAGCTTCGTCAAAAAAAATTTAGATTACCCCGGAGGTGGGTCAGCCATCCCCTCAAAAAAATAACATCATCGTTCGGTTAAATTAATTAGAAAGGAGGAACCGTTATCTTTCCTCCCCCCATTTCTCTTTATTCCATTTCAATGGTAGAAAGCGAAAAAAAACTATTTCACCTGGCAAAGTTGCTACAGAATTATCCTTTTCCCAGTGAATTATATGAAAAGGTTTGCGAAAAAAAAACACTTTTCCAAAATGATTCCGTGCCTGTAAACGGAATAATCGTGGCATCCGAGATAAAATTGTTTGCAGACAAAAGCAAAAGACTTTTCTGAGTTACCGGACAGGACTCTTGTTAGCTTGCCAAGGACATGGAAGAGTTTCGTGGACCATTTTACCGGAATTTATTGAAAAGTTTAATAGCAACAGACTGAGGATAACAGAGGATGGTGAATGGCGAGCTGAATATGAAAGCAACTAGCAAAAACTGTACCGCAAAGGCAAGTTCTACCATTGTCCTGACAACTCTGCAATACAATAGCTTTTCTTTGATTTGGGAGTTCACAAACTACCCAAATATACAAGAGTTGGAAATATAATTGCATATAATTAGCTGTAATTAATTTTAGATTTAATTCAAGTTTACTTTAAGAAAAAAATCACTTTATCTGGTAAATCCAGTTTTTCGAAATCGGTGCCTACATTTAAAGAAAATACAATTTTTCACTTCCCAACTTTGTATCCCGTCATCCTGCCCATTGCAGGCGGGGCTTGAGAATTCGCTTGTATCCTTTTCAATAATAATATCGATGCTCCAAAGAATACACGCACTCTACTTTCTGTTTTGGCACGGTACTTTTGTATTCCGGTAAGACTGATCGTTCTAGACGTGAATCCAGCAGTCTTCAAAAGACCAATCCCTGGGTAAAACATGATCTGAGAAGCTAGGATTTTTACCCACTAAATCCAACCCTCGTTAAGCTTCGACTGGGATTTTCCTAATCCCAGCTTCCCTTTTTGTGTGAAACAAAACCTTATTAAAATCGATTCACTGTTTGTCAACCTGCCTGTCGCACGCACCTTTCTTCAAAATGGCTTAACCAATCCGAACGAAATTTGGTGGACATATGGGAACTATGAAGTCCCACCCCCACATGGGGTATCAAATGAAAGGTCTCAGTTAGTTCTTTCCCATTCTGATATTAGTTTCAACGTGAATTGAGACAGGACTCATTTTCGGAAACTACCAAACCCAAATTTTCGAAAAAAATCAGGGTGGTGGTATTACTTTTTTCAGATTTTAATTTTGGCTAGTTTTTGAGAACGGGTTCTTAAAATAATTGACAATATTCGGATTTTGGCACTCCTACCCTTTGCAACCAATACTAAAACTAGCTTTACTTCGAAAATTACTAATCGGGACTTTTCATTTGATATCCAACATGTCTATATTCGGTAAAAAAAAAACTTTGGTCTCACACCGCGTGCTTTAACTCTATTCGGATAATAAATATTCTGATAACTGTTGCGTGAGATGGAGCAGCTGGGTAGTGATGAAGCTGCCAACCAGTTGCTACAGCCTGTGTGGCTGCAGAAGCTTCCGGAGAGCATAGGAGCCTGCTGCAATGCGCGGGTTTGAGGTTTTTTGGCACGTTGGCTGCTATCGCCAATAAAAGACGTCACAACGTGACTGTGGACTGTAAAATGTGGCCCAAACCTGTTCTTGTACAGCCGTTTTCGGAGTCTGACCTCTTAGAGCAACTCAACTGCTTCTCTCAAAAGTTGCTTGGGCCCAGTCCAGTACGCAATGATGAGAAATACAAATTCTTAAAACTGCAGGATACCTGACAACTATCGAAGTGACCCAACCGGACCCAGCCAAAGCGCAAGCGATTTGGAGCCTTCTGCTTCCAAAAAATTTTAAGGATGTGAGAAAGTTCTTGTGTATGTTAAACTTCTACCATCGTTTATTACCCAAGGCCGCCAATCATCAATTGAGCGTTAAAGCCTACTTCTTTGCGCTGAAGACCAAAAACACCCGCTTGATTGCATGATCTCCAGTGGTTGTTCAGGCTTCTGGGACCACCAAGCAACGGCTGATGAAAGCAATACCTCTGGAATTCTCACAGCAAGATGCACCCCTAGCGGTATTCGTCGATGCCTTAGACATCGTCGTTGGTGCAGTCCTACACCAAAAGGTCAACCAAATCTAGTAGCTATTGAGATTTTTTTCAAAGCAGATGAAATCCCCACAAGGAAGTATTTCATGCAGTTTACAATCTAGCGCACCCGGACATCCAGGCAACGAATCGGTTAATCATCGCAAAGTATTTTTGGCCATGCCAAAAATGCAAGGCTTGGAAAATATACTTGGAAATCGGTAGGCGTATTCCCTCGGTTCGTCAAGTGTTTCCACAAAATCTCGATTTAATTGGCTCTTTGCAAAACTCGCACGGTCTCAGGTATCACAGTTATTGATAAGTTCCGAACGCCGCCACCTCTCAGTTTTGATGAATGTCAGAACATATGGGGGGGCCAATACAGACTGGGATCACTATCTTGCTGGCGTAGTGCTCCAAGCTTGAATTATAACACCGCCTACAATCCCCTCTTACAATCAGGTGAGAGCGAATACTGAAGCCATTCACAACACAATTCTCAGTAACAACTATAATGGGGAAATGCATGCCGAAATACCCGCAGTTAACAGATGTCTTGGAGATGAAGCATCAACAATTGATTGAGACCTATAACGAATTCCATAAAGTGGAGAAGCGACAGACAGAAAAAGGAAGCCTGGGAGAACCAACAGGTCTGTGAACTCGAAAATTACAGGGAGCAACCGTATCAGGCGTGGAAGTTTTACCAACAAGTCAACCGGATCAAACCTTGTACATCTCGATGTTCATCCTGCCAAGACAAAGACGAAAATCTGATTTTTTACAGAATGGGCATATTGGGTTGTGTATTTTGACGAACTGCTCAGCAACCAAAATTTCGGCGAGTTGGAGGTCCCGCCAACTGAAGACGACCGACAAATGTTGCCACCACCGAGAGCGGAAGAAACCGTCCGTGCAATTCATTGGCTTAAAAACCATAAGTCGCCAAAAGTTGATGGAATTACAGCCGAATTGGTTAAATATGGAGGCAACCAGTAGTGCAGGAATTATAGTGGTATGATTTCGCTGAGTACCATCTATAAGATATTCTCCGCTCTCTTGCCAGGTCGGATAGTTCCATACGCCCAGAACATCATTGGCCCATACCAAAGAGGATTCACTACAATCAAATCAGGAACGGATCAAGTTTTCTTTGTACGGCAGACGATGGAAAAATTGTTGGAATATGGCCATCAGTTGCATCATCTTTTCATCGACTTTCATGCTGTTGATGATAGAGAGAGAAGTCGGTATCCCGACGAAATTGATAAAACTAATTACAAAATAGCAGCCCATTCAACATCAACAACGGTCATAGAAAAAGGATGCCCTGTCTGCGCCCTCTTCAACAAAAGTGCAAAAGTGATTGGCGACGCAGGTGTCAATGCAAGAGGCAACATCCTCTTCAAGTAGATCTGAGCGAGATCTGCATATTAATAAAGGCAAGACGAAGCAGATGATGGCAACGTCAGCACCAAAAACCAAAGAACGAAGAAGATCGAATCGCACTGGTAAAACGAGGTGAATTAAGATAGGAGACTACAACTTTGACATCGTTGATAATTTCTCCTCTTTAAGTCTCTAAGGTCGCAAATCACAACATGACGATAAAATTAATGCACGGTTGTTAGCTGCCAACAGAGTCTATTTCGTTATACAAAGCTCCTACTGTACAAGGCTCAATAGGTTGCGGTGGGCGGGTCAGCTAATCCGTATGTGTAACAATGATCCTGTTCGAAACGTCTATAAGGGCAATATCTATGGTAGAAAAAGAAGACGTGATAGACCCTGCCTCAGATGGGGCGATGTCGTAGGTCGGGACGCCTAACAGCTTTTAGACTTATCGAATTGGTGGACCTCGGTGCCGTTTGTTACGCCGTTGATGATGGTGATGCCGAAGGGTAGTCGCGTAAGGGCTTCATTTGGCGTTGGGTCGAGGCCCGGTGCTTTGTTTTCTACCCGTCTACTGCAAATTTCCAGTACTTCTTTCGTTGTTACTGTTGGTATTACAGCTGCATCTGAAGGTCCCTGAAGGTTCTAATAGCTAGTACTGTCCTGAGGAATTAAATCCTCAACAAATTGTTGTAGGAGATCGGGACATGTAATTCGCGGACCTCGCTGACCTTTGAAACTCGCTATTACAATCCTGCAGGCGCTGCCCTTTGGTCTATATCCGCCTCTGCGCAGAGTTGTTTTAATCAGTCCCTATTACGGCGCTTGATAGTTACTTCCTTCGAGCTTCTTTGTAGAAATGCTGCTTCACCAACTAGCGAATCCACACGTCTGGCCTGATGATACGCCGACCTAAGATCAGACATGATTCCACCAGCCGCTGGGCTATTGGTAAAAAAATAATGCTTCGGCATCGATGAGTTACATGGCGCCGCAAGCCACAGCAGTATATAGAACGCTGTCTTCGAGGGTGCGCCTGATTTGGTGTTCTGGTCCAACCATACATCTGTAAATATTTGCACGACAATTGCTTTTGAAGACCAATGTAATGTTTCCCTTATACTTGCACGTGCAGGCCCCCACCCGCTTGGTGCTTCAGATCAAAGACGATTACCTGGTGGTCACAGTGCTTGTAGTGTTCACCGACGTTCCAGGACATACCGCGAGCTAGTGAAGAAGTAAAGAAGTCAGATCCACCGTCGAATCGAATCTTCCTTTATGGTATGTATTAACGTGATCGTCGTTAGCCAAGATGAGGCGTAACTCCTCGAAAGCTCCAAAGGGACAACCCCTTCTTGCATCCGTCAGCGAATACGTAAGTGGTTCCACTTTCCCCTACATATAATACATATGTACAAAACATCGAGGTTACCAATTATAGGGAGTACAAAATAAAGAAAATCAACTTTGAGGACCGGTAAATTTTTGCTAGTTAGCCGGGAAAATGAATAACCGGGGATGTGATATTGACATTTTATCTCTTTGGGGGTAAAGAAGCAACTTTGAACTATTAGAACTTTAAAAAATATTAGGCGAAAACTTCTTTACGGTTTCTTACCGAGGCAGAGGCAAATCGTCAGACGCTGCCTCACCTCTGCCCTGGCAGCAGCGTGACTGACATCAAGTGGATGTGAACTTAGAATCCCACAATCCTTACAAAAAAATTTAATAATAAAAAACTATCTTTAGCTCTGGCCAAGCTTTGGCCCAAAGTGGGGAGGGATTTACGCTTAATATAATTCGCAATCATGTCATGTTTTTCGAATTATATGGTATTAGGTTGCAAATGAAATGGCCGTTTTTGTACTAAAATTTGAAATGAATGTAAAGCTTACAAAAATTTATTTAATTAATCAAACTAGGTTCCAGTCGATTCAAAACACTTCTCCCAGCGAGATTCAAAAGCATTTATGCCAGTTTCGTGGAAGTTCAACTGTCGGGTGTTGACAAATTCGTCGAAGGCAATTTTGACAGCGTCTTCGTTCCTAAATTGTTTTTCTGCCAAAAAATGATCTAAATGCTTAAAAAAGT
The DNA here is from genome assembly GCF_905115235.1 of Hermetia illucens. NCBI lineage: Eukaryota > Metazoa > Arthropoda > Insecta > Diptera > Stratiomyidae > Hermetia > Hermetia illucens. The sequence continues at coordinate 164,874,311 of NC_051850.1, forward strand.
GGTAGTCGGTTGGCGAAAGGTCCAGTAAATATGTTGGATGAAGCAGAGTCTCATACTGCAATTCGTTCAACTTTTGAACCGTTGTTCTGGAAACATGAGGTCGTGCATTGTCATGAAGGAGTATCACACCATCTCTGTTGACCATTCTCGGCCGTTGAATACTCAATTTTTGGTGAATTTCCTCGAGCTGGGCACAGTATTTCTGTGCATTTATCGTTTATCCAGGTGCCAAGAAAGAATAGTGGATAACTCCAACTATAGGCCACCAAAAAGTAACCAATTCTTTCTTTGGATGGCTCGGTTTCGGCATATGCTTCGGTGGCTCATCAGCATGTAGCTATTGTACTGATTGGCGCCAATTTTCGTATAATATCCACCTTTTATCACATGTCACTATTCTGTGCAAAAAGGGATCGGTTCTGTTGCGGGTGAGTAGAGAACTGCAAATTTCCATTCGAAGCTTTTCCACCTTTCCAAGTTGTTGCAAGTGCCGGGAAACTGTTGAATAGTGTACGCCCAGTTTCTCTGCAATGTCTCTCACAGACTGACGTGTGTGGGATTCGACTAGCAAAAGCAGTCCGTCGTTGTCAATCGATGGTTCTGGATGTCCACGTGGCTCATTTTGAAGGTTCACGTCGCCTGACCGGAATTTTTTGAACCACCGCCGTGTGGTCCGTTCGCTTACCGTATCAGCTCCAAATACGCTGTTAATGTTCTTGGTCGCCTCCGCCCCTTTATGACCGAGTTTCAACTCATACAGAAAAAGTATACGTTCCTGGCTCTTTTCCATCCTTTTTCACCTTCCATTCCCTGTTATCCCAACGATGGTCAAAACTGAAATGACTCCTTGATTAAATGCTTCAATATTCAATACCAACCGCGCCAAATGGTGGCGGTTTGATACACCAAAATCGCAACTAACTTCATTTGATTGCCAAAACGGCCATTTCATATGTAACAACCTAATATGAAGGAGCACTTAACATCTGCGAACCGCTTCGGTCACGCTGTTCCCAGGGCAGTGGTGAGGCAGCGTCTGACGATCTGCCTCTGCCCTGGCAAGAGACTGTAAAGCCGTCTTCCCCTAATATTTTTTAAAGTTTGGGTGCTAAGCCTTAACCGATGGTCCGTGGACAAAAAAAAGGGAATAAGTTGCTCCCCATTTGGTCCGGTCCGACATCAAGTCGATGTGAACTTAGGACCCCGCAATCCTTAAAAAAAATTAAAGTATTACAACGTTGCTTGTGTACACCAAACTGTCCAGTATGTTGCCTATACTACTACAAAATTTGACGAAACTAAAATCATAATATGCTATTATTTGATATTTTGACGCCTAGATACCATGTACATGAATCATGATAATGTTTTTCAAACTTTTCCTTTGGGTAGTTTCTGAGAATAGGTGCTTGGAGTAATTGATTCTTTTCGTACCATTGCGCTTCTTTTTTTTTGCAACCAACTGCCAAACTAATATCTGCTTGAGAGAGCACTCATCGAAACCGTTCATTTGGTACCCCACATGGCTATATTCTCTGAAAAAAAATTGCACACATCTTGTATGTATATTGGGACGATTAGGCCCTTGGTCGATCCTCAAAAGGTTTTGAATTGACTATTCCTACTGCTGGAAATACCCCCTCTGTTCTGGTTCAGAATCGAAGTTTTTTCATTTGAATTCTAGCCTAGAACATGGAGGTCCGCGGACCAGAAACCGAGAAAGAACTTTTTCATCCATTTGGCCCGGTCCGCCATCAAGTGAATGGCGGACTCAGGCCTCCCTCATATCCTTAAACAAATATTTAGAACTCTTTGTGCTTTGTTTGTAATATACGTACATATTGCATCCAATTATTCGTGTCAAGACCTTCGCGATGAATACCGACGCTGTATAAACAATATCCTTTTTTGGAACGTAGGTTAACTCACTTCGTTTTGATTGAACGGCATTTGATCCCAAATGTGAAAATTACTTAATAATTAAACCCCTTTTCAGTATTCCCTGATTTTGGCAGACATAATCTTTAGCACGGTTAATACCAATTTTTAATACGAGTGTGTTTTTTGCCACCACTATATTATCAAGAGATATCTTTAATCCCTTCTAAAGTACATCATATCACGTAAAATCTGCCCAGCTCCGACTGGGGCTTTTTCACTCTTCCACACTAAAATACTTTGCCCTAGTTGCCGCTCACCCTCTCATAATCAGGAAGTGTTTTAAAAGGATTTTCTTGTTTGCCAATAGGCTTGGAAAACTTTTCAACTTTTTTTTCAATTTTTCATAATGTTTACTCGATTCTTATCCCATCGGATTCAAAGAAATCACAACTAATACGAATGGCGGATACCATCTCCGGTATCTTTTCCTAGCGAAGATATCTTTTCACGACTGCTGTGTTTGCAGCTGCCGTTGGGAAATGTAGTTCATTCTGCAGCTAATTACGAATGACATGATGCATTTTACGTTGTAGGTACTTATAGTTAGCCTACAAAAGTCTTTCTCGAGTATACATATATGGAGTTTCTTATTAAAGTTCAGGAACTGCCACTGTAGATATTTCCTGAATACATTTAGAAGGACTACTGATGGTTTAGAATATACAAACGCCGAAAACTACTCTGTATTGCATTGGATTCAGTATTGTATTTTAATTTTCCACCGCAGCGGGTGATTCGTTTTCAAGCTATAACGTGGAACCCACGGACTACCTAAGAGGAATGAAAGTAGGAGATGCATCCCATGTGTTTGCCTTTGGCATCAAGGAGATGCTCAATGATCATCTCCGACAGCCTAGCCGCAACACTGGTCCACATCTCTGGCGCTACCTTGCCGCTAACGCAATTACCATCCGCCAACGCCACACGTAAGTGACTCCTGACCACGTCGCTGAAGGGTTTCGCAGTTCGTGGCTCGTTGGCTGACTCTTGCTTTTTTGCAGATATTGCTTAGAATCCGAGCTCTTGCCCACTTTGCTCTGCTTGCGATCTGGCTTGACCTCGTCTTAAGATCGATTGCGTTCGATAGCCTTCTGTTCGTCTGCCAAGCGTTTGCTGTTGTATTCCTCAACAATCGCTTGGTATTTAGCGAGGTCCTTTTCATCCCGCTCGTCGACAGTACCGGCTTCCTTATTCTTAGCAATCTTGTTGAGAATATGCATGCCCTTCTGGTACTGGCTCTTGAGCAGGACACCAGCGCAACTTCGCTTCTTAGGCAGTTTCCGGTGACCTACATTCTTGCCGGTTTTCACTTTTGAGGGACCCCCGACTTTGAGGATTTCGGGTTGGGATCACAATGTTTAGTACTAGCGGCACCCAGGCTGGAAAGCTGCCGCTTTGCTCTGAGAGTTCCCTACGGTTGGTTTCGGCACAGCGGTGCTACGCCTGGAACCGAGTGTACTTCTCTCGACGGCTACTGTCTCCTGCCTGGATGCCAGCAGCCCGTCCTTCGATGATGTACCTGGCATCACCACCTCTTTTTCTTTCTCGTCATTTTTTTTTTAAATTGACTCCATGTCTTAGTCCCACGAGTAGTCCGGGAAGAATGTCCACCCTGGCCTGCTGTTATTGGCTCCATGGTTCTTAGCCGTATCAAATGCGGTGATCTTCCTCCTTTTGTGAATGAAATGACTAGTGACATGTGAAAATGGACTGCTCTTCCACGCAGAAGAAAATTGTTTAGGCCATCAGTGCACTGAAACTGAATAAAGAAGCTGCGGTTGACTGTTTCTCCACATAGTTATTTATCACTGCACCTGCAGTTACTGCAGACTTGTTACTTCCACTCTAACGGAAGTTTTGGGAATCCGAGGCCTTTCCCAAAAGTGGATGATCGTCAAGATTCCAAAGAAGGGCACCCGTTTTGAGTGTGACAATTGGAGAGGTTTCTGAGTGCTCCCTACTATTGCAAAGCTAATAACTAAAATAATCCTGGAACGCATCAAGGAACATTTCGAAAGTTTGATCTACAGAGAGCAGACTAGTTTCCGTTCCGGATCACCTGCATTGACCACATCAACACTTTTTGGATCATTTCGGGAAAGTGCGCGGAATTTAGGTCTTCAATACCTGTCTGCGTCGCATCATTGGAGTAGCCTGTCCTGACACTACCTCAAATGAAGAGCTTCGTTACCGCATAGTCCTGGCATTCGTACGCACGGTGATCCGAAGACGGTAATGCAGTGGATAAGTCACTCTTTACGGAGGGGCGACAATTGTATTACGAATTACGCCATATAGTGGAAGTCAATCTCCCAGCATGACCGACGAGTGGATTCCCCCAAAGACACTTCGCGCAGAACAGTAGAGGAGGAGTGTGGGCGTCTTGGTAAGTTATTGAGGGAGCTGAAGGACATTTCAGGTAACCGCGGCACTTAAATGTGGTTGACCCGCTATACCCACCAAAGGCAACCTGGATGGAGGGGCGTTATCCAACCGGTGTTCCTTTTGATTGACGTATTAACAAACATCTCAAGCCAAAAATTTACCGCAGTATTGCTCTCCCTGTCGCCTTCTAACTTTCTGTGTCTTAGCCGACTGAAAAAGACAATGAACGGCGTCCTGCGGTAATGGAGGCGAAGATTTCACCGTGGGCCAGTGTTGTTATACAATTTGATCACATCCAAAATGAGGATGTTTGCGATCGATTTGGGGCTCCCGAGAATGCACTTGGCAATATTGGTTCGCCGTGGACGGGAAACTACCAAAAAACCGGGCAAAGCAACGGTGTCTTGATGCGTTTGGATAGTGACCTGAAAACCTCGTGACTGCATTCACATCAGGCCTTTGACTGAACAAAATGGCGCAAACGATCAAGGTGAACCAACTACACACACTACACTTCCGAACGGGAGAATGGCTGAAGAAGAAGATGAATTGGTGAAAGTTAAACTACAATTCAGATGTTTGAATGTTAGCAATCAATTTGAATTAGTAGGATTTTTGAGTGAAGAAGTAGTGTCATCACAAAAGGAGTGAGACGAGCGAATACTTGGTCTTATTAAAAATATATAAACGGACTTTAAAACGACGGACCCGGCAACGACAACGGATCAACGATTTGCGCATTTTCTCATGGAACGTGCGCTCCCTGTACAGAGATGAAGCTGATGAGCAGCTAGCCGATACCCTGTCCGGTTTCCTGGCGAAGAGCCACTACACCATATATTATAGCGGTCATCCAGTAAACCATGTGCTCGGAGTAGGTTTCTTAGTCAGCAAAAAATGAAACCTGCTGTTATCGGCCTTGAAAACATAAGCGAACGGCTATGCACTCTGCGTTTGCGAGGCAAGTTTAGAAATATAAGTCTCATTAACGTTCACGCCCCTACAGAGGAGACTACAGAGTCGGAGAAGGATACCTTCTACGAGGCAGTAGAACGAACCCTCGAAACCTGTCCCAGATATGATATTAAAATCATACTTGGGGATTTTAACAGCCAAGTAGGGAAGGAGCCCGTATTCAGGCGATACGTTGGCTCCCATAGCTTACACGAAAAAACAAATGATAACGGACTGCGGATTATTCAATTAGCAGGGTCACACGAAATGGTTGTTGGAAGTACCTGGTTTGCGCGGAAAGCGGTCCACAAACATACGTGGGCCTCTCCAGACGGGGCCACTTTCAACCAAATTGACCACGTGTTCATCAAACGCCGCCGAATGTCAGAACATATAAGGGGGCCAATATAGACTCGGTTCACTATCTCGTTGGCATGGTGCTCCGAGCTCGAATAACAATACCACCTAGAATCCCCTCTGACAATCAGGTGAGAGTGAACACTGAAGCCATCCACAACACAGCCCTCCGCGACACCTATAAGGGGGAAATGGATGCCGCAATAACCGCAGTCAACAGAGGACCTGGAAATGAAGCATCAACAAATGATCTTCACAATCACCTGAAGAACGTTATCATGGATACGGCCACAAACATACTTGGCCCCAGCCGCAAAAGGAGTTGGAACGGCTGGTTTGACAATGAATGTAAGCTAGCAACGGAACGGAAGAATGCCGCATACCGAGTAATGTTGCATTCTTAAAGAACGCGGGCACGCGCAGAGACTTATCACGAACTCCGGCGAGCGGAGAAGCAACTTCACAGACGGAAAAAGGAAGCCTGGGAGAACCAACAAGTCTGTGAACTAGAAAAGTACAGGGAGCAACCGCACCAGGCGCGGAAGTTTTACCAACAAGTCAGCAGGATGAAGCCTTATACGCCTCGATGCTCATCCTGCCAAGACAAAGAGGGAAATCTGATTTCCGACAGAACGGGCATATTAGAGCGATGGGTTGAGTACTTCGATGAGCTACTGAACAACCAGAACATCGACGAGTTGGAGGTCCCGCCAACTGAAGAGGACGGACAAATACTGCCACCACCAAGTTTAGGAGAAACAGTCCGTGCAATTCATCGCCTAAAAAATCATAAGTCGCCAGGAGCCGATGGAATTACAGCCGAATTCGTGAAATATGGAGGCGACCAGTTACACCAAGTGGTTCATCAACTTGTGCTCAAGGTATGGGACAGCGAATCAATGCCTGACGATTGGCAACGAGGCATTATCTGTCTCATACATAAAAAGGGAGATATCACACAGTGCAGCAATTATAGAGGTATCACGTTGCTGAGTACCATCTATAAGATATTCTCCACTATCTTGCTAGGCCGGATAGCCCCATACGCCCAGAACATCATTGGCCCATACCAAAGAGGCTTCACTCCAGGCAAATCAGCAACAGATCAGATTTTCTCTGTGCGGCGAGCGATGGAAAAACTGTTGGAATATGGACAACAGTTGCACCTTCAATTCATCGACTTTAAAGCCGCCTATGATAGCATAGCCAGGGTAAAACTGTACAGGGCCATGAGAGAATTCGGTATCCCGACGAAATTAATAAGACTGACTAGGGTGACCCTGACCAATGTGCGAAGCCAGATAAAAGCAGCAGGATCACTCTCAAGACCATTCGACATCGACAACGGTCTACGACAAGGAGATGCGCTATCATGCGTCCTCTTTAACCTGGCCCTCGAGAAAGTGATCCGTGATGCTGAGGTAAATGCCAGAGGTACGATGCTCTTGAAGTCCGCCCAACTACTGGCCTATTCTGACGATATCGACATCATGGGAAGAACCACCCGAGACGTACAAACTGCATTTATCCAGATCGAGCAGGCGGCGCGAGATCTTGGCCTCCACATCAATGAAGGAAAGACAAAATATATGGTGGCAACGTCAGCACCGAAGACGAATCAACCAACAACATCAAACCGCACTGGTCAAACACAAACACGAAGAAGAATAAGGATAAGAGAATACAACTTTGAGACCGTTGACAATTTCTCCTATCTAGGGTCGAAAATCACAACCGATAACAACTACGATGATGAAATCCGCGCACGGTTGTTGTCAGCCAACAGAGCCTATTTCAGCTTGCAAAGACTGTTCCGCTCGAAACGTCTCACCATAGGGTCAAAGCTCTTACTGTACAAGACTCTGATCTTGCCAGTCCTCATATATTCCTGGGAAACTTGGGGTCTTTGCAAGAAAAATTGCGAACTCTTGGCCGCGTTCGAGAGAAGAATCCTCCGAAGAATTTTTGGCCCCCTACATGAGGATGGACGATTCCGATTAGCCTACACAATGACGAAATCTATGAGCGATACCATGACCGTCCGGTTGTGGACAAAATCCGGCTCAATAGGTTACGGTGGGCGGGTCACTTAATCCGTATGGATGAGGATGATCCCGCCCGGAAAGTCTATAAGGGGAATATCTATGGTAGAAAAAGAAGACGAGGCAGACCCTGCCTAAGATGGAGCGATGGCGTAGGTCAGGGCGCCAGACAGCTTTTAGGGATATCGAACTGGTGGACCTCGGCGCAAAACCGGGATGTTTGGAGTTCCTTATTAAGGCAGGCGTAGACCGGATACCGGTTGTTGCGCCGTTGATGATGATGATGATGAAATTGCAATTCAGATGTTTGAATGTTAACAATCAATTTGAATTAGTAGGATTTTTGAGTGATGAAGTAGTGTCATCACAAAAGGAGTGAGACGAGCGAATACTAGGTCTTATTAAAAATCGTCAATCAGGAACCTGAAATATACTAAATCATAACCATCTGGAAAGTTATAGAAGATGAAATTGATAGTTCGCTTCTTCAGGCTTAGGATTTTACTGGAATTCTTTATTTAGATCCGAATAAATAGTTGTTCCAATTTCGGTCCTGAAAAATCTTTCATTGCAATTCTATTGAATCCAAAAACTTTTACATAAACATGGAATTTTATTGTAAAAAGTGTATCAAGGAACGTAAGGCTTAAATGTATAGATTCTATTGTACCTTATTATCCTCTTGTTCATTTTGCCAATCTGCTTGGAATTTCGAAAATGCAAACTGTTAACAATGGGGCTTGAAAGGTTATCATCGACCAGATAGTACTATTTGCAGAATGAAAGAGTGCATTCATATCAATGGGGCTTCCGTTGGCTTCCTATTTATAAGAATGATTGCAAAAATTCGAAATAAGTTCGAGAGAAAAAATTATGCTCAGGAATGCTTTCCAGGATCAATTCAAACCATCCTTGATTCTACTTGAATTTTAACAATAGCCTCGGAGAAGAGATGGATTTATTGAGTCGCACACCTGATCCATAGGAAACATCTTTTGCTCTTCTCCTATTCGTTCGACTTCCTTTGTTTAATTTGAAAATTCCAGGACTTTGACACACAAAAGAAAAATGTAAACTTCAGTCAGCCGATGACAGTATTGACAAGGATGACTCGAATATATATGCATACATTTCGTGGAACGGGGAGAAGGAACCCTTATCAAGTCTACCTTATACCGCAAACCATTTGACTACTAAACAAATCAGACCGAATGTGCCCCATTTTCAAAAAAAGCCCATTCCTTCCGCTACAAAATCACTCCTCTCAGCACTTTGATCCTGACGTGACACTTAACCTGTACACTCTATGTTTCCGTACCGTTTTACAACAATGCCGATAAAATTTTACTATACGACTCACAATAAAGCTTTTTTTATAATTTATTGAAATTCCATGAAAATCATCACACATCCTCCGCTTCACATTGAGCCGCCTATAATCCGTTTTCGTGATCCCGTGGAGCCTTGCTCTGGGGGTGCTGTGCCCCATGTCGTGCACGGAGCTGTAAATATAAAATATGGAGTAGGTATATGATTATAATAAAACAAAAACATTATTAACACTGTGTAAATATGAAAATGTAAAGAGATTTCCCTGACGATTTTTATGGTCCTTATGATGTAGTTTAAGCACTCTATTCCCGGGAAGCGTTTGGCTGACGGCGTTACGACAATACGTGTGGAATTTAAATCCGAGTCGCGGGGGCGACAAAACGATCCTCTAAATTCAGGCGAAACAATTGAACTATAAAGAAGTTTTCGCTAAAGTGGAAAACATTTTATATTCCGAGGAAAATGCGACATAAGGATTCAGGTAGCTTTACTGCGTATCCGTATATGATTGAGTTCTCTCCTGATGGAAAGTTCACGTATGTGTTGGAACATTACAAACGAATTCATATCCTGACTAAAGGAAAATGCATAATTCCAAGTTTTCTCGAAGCTTACGCTCCTTTGGCCTTTTATTTACTCCGGGATTACCTTCAAGGAGATCCCTGGAGTCCTATTCTAAACGTCGGAGCGGAAGTAACATTTCCAGAAGAGAATTGTGGTAATATATGGACGCAAGGACGAAAGCCATTTACGAGTAGATGGGCTCTTCCTAGCGTCTAATGCTGAGAGGATAATTTAATTCTCTGCTGTGACCGGCAAATCTATCCAAATCAAAACTGAATGCGCGATAATCCTTCACTTGTTCCGCCTAATCTGCACAACATAAAATAAATCCAATTACTATGTTTACAGAGGGAGGATATGAGCCCCAATAACGGAAGGTATATATATTCTAGTACAGGAAAATACTCGTATCAAATCAATTCTTTATATGGGGTAGTTTCCGACAATAAGTAATGAATCAATAAACGCTACGGCGTGGATCCCTTCCATCGAGCTTGGATTAAGAAATTCAATTAACTCCAACCCTCCTCGAATCGAACATCTTGCGAGCTTAGGTAAGACCGAATTGAAGAGCTTAAGGGAGGGTTTGGCCTGGTTATGTTTATGAATGGCCAGGTTTATTGTAATTGATGCAACATTGGAGAACGGACAAGTCTGAGATGATGACTGGCAGGTAATTTCATTTCTAGGTGGTTTGCTGGTATGGGAGGAAGGGTGGTATGAGAGGAAATGAATACGAGATTGCGATAACTATGTATGTTGTATTGTATACTGGGGATGCATGTGGAAACTGTAGCGATTCCAAGTCAGAGTCCAGAGTGATGATAGTAAGAATACCGATTGCCATATGACTTGTCGCGATAACGTTTTTAAGAAAGTTAACTAACTGAAAATTACCCAAAAATAAATTATTAGCGAAGGTGGTAGGTAGGTATCAGTGCCCGTTCCGAGAAGCCAAATTAGCGCTGTGATGCGCCGTTTCGATACCACAGACTCCTAAAATCATGACTATAGTGGAAAAGGGAAGGGATCACCATCCAGCCGGTTCATACACTTGTTGCGGAACGAGCAACTTGCGTGTCAGGCGCGAAAATTATTGTTCGATGTCAGTTGCAGTTCCCGCCATGCTATTAACATAGTATGCTGGTCCCAAGCCCAGGTAAAGGAGGAGGGTTTGAGGCAACGTACTCTGTACTATCCTCAGTAAAATAAAAGTAAAATTCTGAGATCAGGGAAAGAGATAAAACGAGTATAGTTGAAGTTATTCCGCTATGCTAAATCCTACCTGATCTCCCTTGGTGACAGGTCCCGCGGCAGGCCGATCAAGAAAATGCATACAATGTCGTTACAAACATGATGATCGGATTGAGTCACTAGCCTCGGAGAAGTGCTAGGGCGTCCACCTCAGTCGACGCGGCAGGACGGGCCCTGGTCCTGTCGAGAAATGGGCACGAGTTCTTGACACATGGACGGCGTCAGGACGTAAGCAAGTTAGTCCCAACAAAACAAACAAAACAAATACGCGTCTGCACGCTAAATGTTGGTACCCTAACTGGAAAAACCAAGAAACTCGCAAGAGGCCTTCGGAAAAGGCGCATTGATATCTGTGCTCTGCAAGAAACCCGATGGTCTGGTGCCAAAAGCTGCGACCCGCGAACGTGGTAAAAATGGCTACAAACTTCTCTATTTTGGTAACCCACACACTCAATACGGTGTTGGCATTGCCATCTCAGATGGTTTCCGTGATGCCATTAAAGAAGTCGAACGATTTAATGATCGGCTGATGAAGATGACCATTATATCAGCTAATCGCATTATTCTCTTCTACACCGCGTACGCACCACAGACAGGTCGACCTGATGCCGAGAAAGATGCCTTCTAGCAACTTCTCGATGAAAAGACTTGTCACGTGCCTACTGACGGTTATATAATCATTGCCGGCGACCTTAATGGTCATGTGGGTGGAAAGGCAGACGGGAGCAGGTGCCATGGGGGAAAGGGGGTCGGAACGCGCAATGAGGGTGGCGAGCGTATAATCGATTTTGCCGACACCCATGACCTTGTACTTATGAATGCACGATTCATCAAACGATTGTCTCATCTTCCTACATTTTACAATGGGAACAGTAAAACGCAAATCGACTATATTCTCATAAGACGCCAACAATTTACCACTGTCACTGACTGCAAAGTCGTTCCCTATGAGACCATCGCACCTCAACATCGGCCGTTGATTGCCGTCTTGAGAATTAAGGCACCGATAAAACAGCGTGACGAACGCACTGGTCCGCGGCGCATTAAATGGTGGCGATTTGGTGGGAAGAAAGAAGAAACGATCTCACTCATACGATTGCCGACCATTACGATGAAAGATACGACCCGCAAAGCGGCTTCTGCAACCCTCGAGGTCACCAAGCCGGGTAAGCGGTACATCAACCGAGATACTTGGATGAAGGTCCGTGAGAAGAAACGCCTCTACCACAAATTTCTCGACGATAAAACACTGGCCAATTGACAAATTTATAAGAATGCCAACCAGGAAGCAAAGAAAGCGGTCGCTGTCACCCGAGTGGACAATTACAAAAATCTTTACGATAAAGTGGACACTCGAGATGCCGAGAGAGGTCTGTATCAACTTGTCAAAAGGCGAAATAAACGCACACATAATATCGAATACTTCTATTGCGTTAATGACAAGAACGGTACTTGGCTTTCCGACCGTCGAGCCGCAACGGATAGGTGGCGAGAATACTTCGAGCAGATTTCAACTGAAGAATTTGCTCAACCTCCACTTCCACAAACATTGTCGACATTTGGACCAGTTCCACCTGACAGCACAACTGGTGCTCAGAGGTGGCGGTGAGGAAGGCGGGGCGGCAACCCTGTCGCCTAAACCAAAACCAAGTGGCCGAGGAGAACCTCCATAGTGGTGTCACCGAGAGACGCTGTACTCACTTTGGCTTGCCGGTTGTGATGCAGTAGGCGAATGCTACAAAGGCCTAATTAATGCGATCAGACCCGAGTTTGCATGCGGGCTCATCTGAAGTGGCAATTGTCACGAAACCTTACCAGGGGTATATTGGTACCATGGGAACCGGGATAGTCCCTGGACGCTTATACTTTAGGAGAATTCCTATCGTATCTGAGTACAGCTCGGTTGGTTGCGGTTGGCCCCCTTGTGGGAGTTTCATGGTGGCTGTGGTTGTGCTCAAGCGAGAAGAGACCTTCGGGCCTCGACGTGGTGTTGCGTATCAACACGGGTGCCGTACTCCATAGTTCGGTAGAGATTTAGGTAATTCTTGCATCCACCAGTATGAATGCTAAGCCATGCACTTGGTATAGACTGGTACCGTTGCGCTTGTCTCAGCGGGGCTCTGATTGTGGTCACAAAATCAATCCGTGTCTTAAGAGGACCGTAGGATTAAGTCTCAAGACAGGTACCTACGTAAAACACCGAGGACTTCACTGTCAGCGCAACTGGAGCTCAGACGTGGGGGTGAGGAAGACGGGGCGGCAACCCTGTCGGCCAAACCAAAACCAAGTGGCCGAGGAGAACCTCCATAGTGGTGGCGCCGGGAGACGCTGTACTCGCTTTAGTTTGCCGGCCATGATGCAGTAGGTGAATGCTCCAAAGGCCTAATTAGGGCGATCAGACCCGAGTCTGCACGGGGACTCATCTGAAGTGGTAATTGGCCACGAAACCTTACCAGGGGTATACTAGTACCATGGGAACCGGGATAGACCCGATAAACCGATCACGACGAGCCGACCCCGCTTGTGAACGGGACAAAGGCTGAAGAAAATGAAGAAGATGTCAGTTGGAGTTCGATAACTCAAGCAGGGGGAGATAGGTCCCTCCCCTTAATTCAATTAGATAATTTAAATTAAGGCAAAACAAGTCGGGAGATCGGAAGCTCGGTGTTTCATGTATGAAAGGTTTTGTTTGTTTCTTGTGGGCATGTTCTGTCCGGATTTTTCAGTTGGATAGTTTCTAAGAATGGGCCTGTTAAAGAAATCATCCCTTTCGACCCCTTGCACTTCCCGCCTTTCCAAGGAATGTCAAAATTAAGACTGGCATCGAAAGTACTAGTCGAGACTTCCCATTTGATATTCTACATGACTACATTCGGTGAAAAAAAATTGTATACCCCCCCCCCCCCTCCCTTTTAATCAAAACGTAGCAAGATGTAACTCAGCTCATGTCTAGGCGCTAACATTTTCAACCTTTCCACCATATTTCGTGTCAATCGGTGTAGCCGTTTCTGAGAAAATGCGTGTGACGGACAGACAGAGAAGTTTCCAGATCTCCCATTAGGAGCGTCCCTTCGTGCGGATAAGGGAATGCTCAGCGGATGCGTAGGAATATGCACATGTACGCATTTGGAGGTGTGCGTGGATGGGCATGTTCGTGCGCAGGTTGGGTAGATGGGAGAAGACAGAAGTGGCTATAGGAAGGACACCCAGAATAAGAAACCAATATGGAAGGAAAAGGAGAGAAAAATTTACGTTGCGGGGACTCCGAACCCCAGTACCGGCAGCTATTGGGTGTGGGCAATCAGGTTTCCGGTCATAGATTTCCCACGACTGCAGTGCCTCGTTGGTGGATTACTTGGCCACCGTTGCATCGAACACTACAAGTAGACTGGAGAAAGAGGCATTTAAAAAGAGTAAATTACTCTCGAGAACGAATCTTCAAAAAACACCGAAAGATGCCCCACAAATTGGTCATTCATTAGCTCATAGCGGGGTGGCTACACCTGCTCGGAACATGTCGCAGGACCTAACGATGTCCCCTGAAATCAACGTTCGTTAAGGAAGGAAATCAGGGAAGGTCCCGGAAGTGCCCAGTGGGAAAACCAAGCAGAGGAGCAGTGTCAGAATACAGACGAATCATCATTTGCCCTACTGGAAGGAAAAATAGTAGAGTTGTCCGAATTTATAAAGGACAAACACATTGTCCTCAAAATCAAGGTATGCCTGAAAAGCGGAGTAAACAGGGCGCGGATGATTTTTACGAATCCTCCTAGGACGCGAAAAGGCAAAAAGGCCTTTCACCGGAAAAGGAGAAGACAAACAAAGTTATCAAAATCGTGAAAGCTGCGGCGCCAGCTCCAATCGGCCCTAGGGAGATAAAGCCCCAAACAGGAACCAAGAAAGCATGGATTAAGGTTGGAGGAATGAAAAATGCGACACATAAAAGAATATTACAGCCCGAGTTAAGTATCATCTCCAAAAAAGGTGATATAACTTATGCCAATATCCTCAGGAAGGACACGACCAAGGAGGATATCCGCGACGCGTTAGAAAAGTTTGGACCACTTGGCTTGCAAGATTCGGCAATTAGATGCCTGCGGAAGGCAAAAGGAGGCACGCAAATGGCAACTATTAGCTTACCAGCTGAAGTAGAGTTCAAACTGCTGGTGGCTGGTGAAGTAAAGATAGGTTAGGTCATTTTCCGACTCAGGGATTAGGTTAGGGGTTAATACAAATCAACCTGATGAGCCATGTATGTCGCGGAAATATAGACGTTCTCTGCCCCGTCCGACAGAGTTTGACCACGACTATGCCACTGGAACTCCGGTCCTGACAAAGAAAAGCTGCATACTCTTCCTTGGGAGAATACATGCACGGGGTCTGCCCCAGTCAGCGCCTTTTGTGTTGTGGAATAAATTATAATATTTTCCTTGAAGCACTTTGAGAGTTCGGTCGCCTCTGTTCCAGGGCTCTTGTGCTAGTGCGATATCGACGTCTTCATCGAAGAGGAAGATAAGCAGATTAGCCGAGGCGCACTTCGAGTGATGTAGACTTATCTGCGCTGCCCTCATTTTCGGTGAAGACTAGATTCAGCTTGTCGCCCGGTTTTGCAAAGTGGGACACTTTCACCTTTGCTTTCTTGCCTCTGAACCACACTTTGTAGTCTACCTTTTCCAATACCACCAGGCACTCTCCTGTTATACGGAGCAGCAAAAGTTTTCTGATGGCCTGGTATTCTTCCTCCTTGATAACTAACAACAGGCGTCCATGGGAATCTTGGGTTTTCAAAGGCGCAGGGATTGGACATCCTTGGTCTGATCTATGCTGATCTTCGCCAACCAGATGCGAACGACCTCCTACAAGGCATAGGCGTAGGCGATGACTTTGAGCTTTACGCCCTCCCACACGAACCGAGAGATACCTTTAAAAAGCGCTTCTCGGAAGATATAGTGTGGAACCCAAGAATCGAAGCAGGGGTGGATCCCATGTGTTCACCTTTGACCTCCAGGAGATGCTCGATGATCATCTCCGGCAGCTTGGCCTCAACCCTGGTCCAAACGTCCGGGGCTGGTTTGGCGTTAACAGAATTGCCATTCGCCAGCGTCACACGTAAGTGTCTGGTGGGCACATCGCTCACGGGCTTCGCAGTTCGGGGCTCGTCGGCTGACTGTTGCTGCTTACCTGTCTGCAGAGGTTGCTTAGCCTTCGTGTCCTTGCTCACTCTCTCTTTTTCATCCAGCTCGTCGAAAGTACTGGCCTCCTTATTCTTCACTCAGAATATCCATCATATCAGGTACTGACTTTTGAGCAGGACTCCAGTGGATTTCCGCTTTTTGGCTGGTTTCTGATGAGGGACGTTCTTATCAGTCCTTGCTTTTGACGGTGGCCTCAACGTCGACGATTTCCGGTTAACAGTACTATGACTAGTACTCGCTGCACCTGGCATCACCCATTCTTATATCGTCGTTTTTTATTTATTTTTAATTGAGTCCATGTCTTAATTTCTCGAGTAGTCGTCGAAGAATGTCCACCCTGGCTAACCCGGCACCTGCGTACAGATCTTATTTGAAACTGAAGGTGGCCAAGGTACTCCCATACTTTCATCGAAAATACACCAATGTATCAAGCTATTAAAATTCTATTTCGTTCAACAGCTAAACCCATCCTGTCGTATCTTCTGAACCCACATTCAGTGCACAGTACACATCGAGGATAATTTACCTACCTTAATTCTGGGAGGGAGAATTTTGAAAGAATTCATTCCAATTAGTCAAGTTTGCTTATTACTTTTCTGCTTTTACGGCAGAAACACAATGACAATTACTTTCTTATTTAATCCCAAAAACAAGTGTCGGCTTACAATAGGCACGTTTTTCCCTAAAGGACATCTTATCCTGTTAATTAGGTTTTGTTGAATTTTATTTGTATGTTTCAATTAGCAAATGTTCGCTTGAATTTTTTCAAGAAAGTTTGATCCTGCTTCAGGCGAAATTCATTGCTTACACCTATGTGAGCTCTGTGGGAGAGAACTCATCAGAAAGACTGCTCTAGGATTATCGCTCTGCCTGCGGTTTCTCGTCAAACTCGCATCATTTAAAAGGCACAAAGCACATCCAGATGATCTGGGTCCTTTCAGTTAAATGAAGTCCATTATTCCAATTTACACCTGTGCTCAATAAACACTGTGTAGCAGAACTTTATAATAGTTTCCCAACTTTAAACTACTTAACATTTCATCGGGCGTCCGCATTGTCCTTTTTTCCACATAATGCAAACGGAAAGGCGAACATATTTATGGGGATATAGACTCTCTTACAAAAGTCCGTATGCTGATTCAACAGTTGCTGCAAGGAGCATCCAACAGACGGCCCGAAAGGGCATGTGGAGAGAGCGCAAGAACTATCTTCCGATTGCGGAGGCCAGTCCTTGTCCCGAAGAAGAAGGATAAGAATGGTACAAAGTTTTACAGTGCCAGATTACGAAGGATATACGACTGTCTATAACTTTAGCTTTTGGCACAAGTTGTCCCCGGGAGACGTGCTGACCACTCGGTTGATAAGGGTTTCTGGTCCCTTAGTGTTCCTGTCCCCGCTTTTCGCCCATTTTCACAGTTTCGTCCTTCGGCCCCTTTTGTTCCGAACAATGTAACGTTGAACATAATAAGTTTCCGTTATCACAGAAAATTTACGGAATGATGTCTACATCGCTGTTCAGCTTGTCGCCCGGTTTTGCAAAGTGGGACACTTTCACCTTTGCTTTCTTGCCTCTGAACCACACTTTGTAGTCTACCTTTTCCAATACCACCAGGCACTCTCCTGTTATACGGAGCAGCAAAAGTTTTCTGATGGCCTGGTATTCTTCCTCCTTGATAACTAACAACAGGCGTCCATGGGAATCTTGGGTTTTCAAAGGCGCAGGGATTGGACATCCTTGGTCTGATCTATGCTGATCTTCGCCAACCAGATGCGAACGACCTCCTACAAGGCATAGGCGTAGGCGATGACTTTGAGCTTTACGCCCTCCCACACGAACCGAGAGATACCTTTAAAAAGCGCTTCTCGGAAGATATAGTGTGGAACCCAAGAATCGAAGCAGGGGTGGATCCCATGTGTTCACCTTTGACCTCCAGGAGATGCTCGATGATCATCTCCGGCAGCTTGGCCTCAACCCTGGTCCAAACGTCCGGGGCTGGTTTGGCGTTAACAGAATTGCCATTCGCCAGCGTCACACGTAAGTGTCTGGTGGGCACATCGCTCACGGGCTTCGCAGTTCGGGGCTCGTCGGCTGACTGTTGCTGCTTACCTGTCTGCAGAGGTTGCTTAGCCTTCGTGTCCTTGCTCACTCTCTCTTTTTCATCCAGCTCGTCGAAAGTACTGGCCTCCTTATTCTTCACTCAGAATATCCATCATATCAGGTACTGACTTTTGAGCAGGACTCCAGTGGATTTCCGCTTTTTGGCTGGTTTCTGATGAGGGACGTTCTTATCAGTCCTTGCTTTTGACGGTGGCCTCAACGTCGACGATTTCCGGTTAACAGTACTATGACTAGTACTCGCTGCACCTGGCATCACCCATTCTTATATCGTCGTTTTTTATTTATTTTTAATTGAGTCCATGTCTTAATTTCTCGAGTAGTCGTCGAAGAATGTCCACCCTGGCTAACCCGGCACCTGCGTACAGATCTTATTTGAAACTGAAGGTGGCCAAGGTACTCCCATACTTTCATCGAAAATACACCAATGTATCAAGCTATTAAAATTCTATTTCGTTCAACAGCTAAACCCATCCTGTCGTATCTTCTGAACCCACATTCAGTGCACAGTACACATCGAGGATAATTTACCTACCTTAATTCTGGGAGGGAGAATTTTGAAAGAATTCATTCCAATTAGTCAAGTTTGCTTATTACTTTTCTGCTTTTACGGCAGAAACACAATGACAATTACTTTCTTATTTAATCCCAAAAACAAGTGTCGGCTTACAATAGGCACGTTTTTCCCTAAAGGACATCTTATCCTGTTAATTAGGTTTTGTTGAATTTTATTTGTATGTTTCAATTAGCAAATGTTCGCTTGAATTTTTTCAAGAAAGTTTGATCCTGCTTCAGGCGAAATTCATTGCTTACACCTATGTGAGCTCTGTGGGAGAGAACTCATCAGAAAGACTGCTCTAGGATTATCGCTCTGCCTGCGGTTTCTCGTCAAACTCGCATCATTTAAAAGGCACAAAGCACATCCAGATGATCTGGGTCCTTTCAGTTAAATGAAGTCCATTATTCCAATTTACACCTGTGCTCAATAAACACTGTGTAGCAGAACTTTATAATAGTTTCCCAACTTTAAACTACTTAACATTTCATCGGGCGTCCGCATTGTCCTTTTTTCCACATAATGCAAACGGAAAGGCGAACATATTTATGGGGATATAGACTCTCTTACAAAAGTCCGTATGCTGATTCAACAGTTGCTGCAAGGAGCATCCAACAGACGGCCCGAAAGGGCATGTGGAGAGAGCGCAAGAACTATCTTCCGATTGCGGAGGCCAGTCCTTGTCCCGAAGAAGAAGGATAAGAATGGTACAAAGTTTTACAGTGCCAGATTACGAAGGATATACGACTGTCTATAACTTTAGCTTTTGGCACAAGTTGTCCCCGGGAGACGTGCTGACCACTCGGTTGATAAGGGTTTCTGGTCCCTTAGTGTTCCTGTCCCCGCTTTTCGCCCATTTTCACAGTTTCGTCCTTCGGCCCCTTTTGTTCCGAACAATGTAACGTTGAACATAATAAGTTTCCGTTATCACAGAAAATTTACGGAATGATGTCTACATCGCTGTTCATGATTTGTTCACGTTTAAAAAGGATTAGATTCGAATTTATGGATTTTGGTTTGAAAAAGTAACCGTAATTGCAAACCGACAATTTTCTTCACTCAAGATAATTATTACTGGAGCAAGGAGTGAAAAGTTTCTCAAGTTTCCTTTGTGTCGTGTTCAATAAGTCTCCGAGTTTTAAGCAATTACAGAAGACTTTCGGATTTTCGGATTTCCTAGTTTTGCTGTAAGTGTTTGTAATGTTGTAGACGTATTGTTCGCTCGATGAGTAATTGGATAGGAAAGTCAAGCATTGTGTTCAGCTACAAAAGAAATAAAGTTTTTCCTGCAAGTTCCTCAGTTCCTCGACGAACTATTCAACGCAATTATCGAGAACTGGTTGATTCCGAGTGTTATTTGCTCGCTTACTACTGCGTGAAAAAAACGAGCTCCGAACTATGGAATAGCTAGGAAGCGATATCAGAAACTATAGTCTTTGTTCACGAGGTCAGCTCTAGCCAAACGAGCCCCCGAAGGTTACATATCCATGTAAAATCGATTGGTCTCAAGGACAAAGTGGAAATTTATTTTCCAAACTCAAATTTATGAATGCAATTCGGTCACCTACGCGGTTTCATGCAAATGTCCCGAACTTGAATGCACAACAATCCACCCAACCCCGAATATTCCAAATCCTAAGAAGAATCCTTTTAATATCTCCGCGCCAGGGAGAACTCATTCAAATGCACTTCCATAAAAAAGGATAGTACCCGAAGATGTCTTCTGCACCTGAATGGATTGTTAAAGTTTGCTTTGGGGCGGATACGCTGCAGGTTGCTTTCCTTCCGCAGTAGATAAATATCAAGAGCGAGGTGTCGGTAAGACGGAGGCGTCGAGCAGGGTTAAAGATGTGGCGAGGACTATGCTGAGGGACTTGAGTGTGAATTTAAACCGTTCTCGAGTTGATGATTTTCATACATTAAAAATTCGATATATTGCTATGCGAAAACTACGAGAAGAAGTTGGTTCGTTGGTGCAAAGGAATTCCAGGATTTTCGTACGGTGTCGAGCCCGCCGGCGAAATCAATTTCGAACTGAATCACACGGATGTTCACCTGATAGCGGGGGAGGAAACAGGATGTCAGTACTTTCAGCTTTTTTCCGTTTTTATTCTGCGGTGTAGAATCTTTAAATGGTATCCTGCATTTGAAATATCGTTTTCGGCCTGGACGTTGGATTCGTTCAAATTTTTTTCCTTCCGCTTCAAATAAGGATGTCGATATGGTGACTAAGTGTTCCGTAGTTATATTTGAATGGACTGTTACTTCTATTTGGTTCCACCTCGAGGAGGAAGTCTATTCCGGAAAATGATCTTCAGACCAATATGTTCTGAATGGAAAGACTAAATTTGGAAGTCAATTTTGAGCACGATGAAAAGTGTTGTTATTAGGAAAATTTAATTATCCTTACAAGTTATGACATTGATTTAAACATTCCTGGTTTCTTGCGGAAAATTGGATCTATTGTGGTATGCAAACCCCACACCACAGCTGTAATTGGTCTCCTCGGAATGGTCGCTGATACCTACCTATCAAACTTAAGTATATTATGCGCCACATCAGTGAAGATGCGCGATGTGCTCAATGCAGTTCTTGCGGTAGATACTTACGCCCTTTATGCAGAAGCACCATAATTCAAAGGGTACTACTAACAAACCCCTCTACTCTTTCTTCATAGGCCGACGTAGTGGCCAATCCAGATCCAAAAGTGGCAAAGACATTCACGTATCAAATTAATGTGAGTACTTGGGTTACTTACGAGAACATTACATTTGCAAGAACTCAAAGAGGAAGGAGCGTAAGTAGTCATAAGGGAATGTAGTTATGGTCCTTGGGACCTCAACGTTACTGTTTGTAAGGCTGAAGACAATCGCTAAGGACAGTGTCCATCCAAGTGCACGTCAGCTGCATGAGCTTCCTCGTATCCCGGAATAGGAAAAGGGGCTCCCCCAGCAGAAGTAGCCTATCTTCAAAGGAGCACAGCGGTGGTGGCTGGGTCATGTTGCCGTGTTTTGTGTATGAGCCTACTACTCGTCAAGGTTTGTGCCACATAAGTCGTTCCAGTGGTAGAATCCAGAGACGTCGAAATTGAATTCCTCCAGATAAACACGTTTGATTCCCAGAACACCGTTACAACTTTGGCAAATTTCACGTGTGTTCATGAACTCGTTACCCAGCGACACTTGGCAAGGTTTACCAAGATTTGTGTGGGTCGAATAAAGAAAGAATTTTAATATGAAAATCACCGTTGTTATCACGAAACTGAAACCAGTATGCAGAATTAAATGGCCTTAGTGAGCCCCTGATGCTGAATAACAAGTTGGAAGGAGACAAGCCTCGAGAAAGTTGAAGGGCAGGTCAATAGGATAATGGAGCAGGAAGAGGAGCCAAAAGTTACGCAGGAGTTTCGGCATAGATTGCCTTAGCAAAGAACTCCAGACACGCCGATTTTGCGTCAACATCCACTAATTCGATATCGCTTAAAGCTGTGTGGCGTCTTAACCTACGCCATCGCTCATTCTCAGGGAAGGTCTATCTCGTCTTCTCTTTCGATAAGGCGTCGGATGGCAGCAGCAGTTTTTCCACCGCTACCCGCAAAGAGAAAATTTGATCTGTTGCTGATATGCCTGGAAGGAAGTCTCTTTAGTATAGGCCAATGATGTTCTGGGCGTGTGGGGCTATCCGGTCAGCAAGAAACAGGGAATTTCTTATAGATGGTACTCAGCAACGTGATAATTCCATAATTGCTGCACTGCTTGATATCTTCATGTATGGAATAGATAACTGTTAGGTACTGATTCGCTGTCCCACACTTTGAGCACAAGTTGAGGAATCACTTGGTGTAATTGGTCGCATCCATATTTAACCATATCGGCTGTAATTCCATCGGCAACTTATGATTTTTAAGCCGATGAATTGCACGGACTGTTTCTTCTATACTTGGTGGTGGCAGTATTTGTTCGATATCTTCAGTTGGCGGGACCTCCAACTCGCCGATATTTTGGTTTTTGAGCCTATCATCAAAATACTCAACCCATCACTTCAACATGCCCATTCAGGTGGAAATCAGATTTCCCTCTCGGTCTAGGCGGGATGCGCATCGAGGTGTATCGGATCTTGTTGATAAAATTTGGGCGCCTACTGCAGTTACTCCCTGCACTTTTCGAGTTCAAAGACCTGTTGTTTCTCCCAGGCTTCCTTTTTCCGTCTGTCAAGTCGCTTCTCCGCTCGCCGGAGTTCGTGAGTTCGCGTGCCCGCGTTCTTTGAGAATGCAGCATTACTCGGCGTGCGGTAGTCTTCCGTTCCGTTAGTAACCTACGTTCATTGTCGAACCAGCCATTCTAACTGTTTTTACGACTGGGCCCAAGTAAGTTTGTGGCCATATCAATGATCATTTGTTGATGCTTCATCTCCTGGATCTGTGTTGATTTCGCTAGCGGCTAAACCATTCATTTGCAGGGAGGGCTACCAAAGCCGATGGATGAGCAATATATGACCATGCGAATCGATATCGAACAGTGTGAACAGCTTTGGAGGAAATTTCTCTTAACTTTCCTCGCAAGGCATTAGGCTGGGTTTTGGGTCGGTAGGTGAATATTCTACAGCTAAACTTTGCCAACGAAACCACGAATAAGTAGCTCAGACAATACCATTTAACGATGTGTGGGCCGGTACGCGACTAACACCGAAGAGGGACCTAAGCTTTTCACTGACTTCCTGAAGAGGCATAATTGCATAATTGCATAATTGCTGAGGTCCTGGAACAACTTGGTGCCCAGAATAACCTTAACAGTTTCATCTGAATGCTGCCTAGCGGCAAGAGAGGGGGTGCCAATGGGTCGATAAATTTCCCTACTATCGGTGTTCCTAAAACGTATATTAAAAAAGTTCAGCAACAGAAGGACTGTCGGCTCTATCAGGGCTTGGGTCCGTCACATTACAAATGTCGGTAGCCCGCGGCATCTTCATCTGAAGAGTAGATGGGGTGCCACATTTATCAAATAAATGAGCGGTATTTTAGAGCGACGACTCCACTTATCAATTGTCGGATCAAGAGCTGCAATGCATTTATATACCTTACACAAGAATCATGGGTCGTTTACCCGTTGTATGCTAATGGAAGTGATAGAGCTCGCTCCTGTGTTTGTTTCGAAAGACCTATCTTGGTTAACCACCTATGTGATGACGACACCACATCAGCCAAACTAACCATAAAAAGTCACCACGGAAATAGGGAAGTTTTTGATGCTCTGCTTATTTTCCGATGACGTAGACGACGTTTCCAGTGGAACATTCATCAAAATTGTCCAGTATACCAAAAGTAAAAGCATGGGAGTAATATTAGCAATCTAATGCTAACGCCCACCATATGTGCTAAGGAAGCTATAACATCAACGCGAGATGATCGAGACTATTAAAATATCTGGTAGAAACCGAATCACAGATTCTTAATTTGAGCAGAAAACCCACTTTTTAACATGGTCAGGGGAAGTTAATCGACATCATAATGAAATTCCCTGATATTACGGGTCTTATTGGCGAGTGGAGAGTAGCAAAAGATGAAACTTTCAGATCACAGGTGCAGATTTTTCAATAGGCATGGATCCATCCAACCAGCCTATTTCGGAACCCGCAGAAGATAGATTAGGCGCATACAAAATAGAATTAAGTGCCAAGTTACAATCTGTGGGAGGTGCATCAAATCTAATGCTGGAATTGAGAAAACAACTCAAATGACCACAACTAGCAAGTGAGAAGCTTTCTAGGAGCATAAATTTGCCAAAATAGAGGAGTACGCCAAGGGTGTTCCTCAACCGATTTTTAAACTCTAATTACGCCGCTGATTGGAATCTGCACAAATAGGTTTATAGAGCTCCAAAGAAGAACATAAAGTCAGCTAAGCGATCATCAGGCGGATGCTTTTGCGAATGGACTAACTCTCCCGAAGCAACCTCAAAGCTAAACCGGACCCGTATCAAAGAACGTAGCCATTTCATCCCAGGCCGACAGGGATACATACATCCATAGGTGGCCACTTTACTGTAGACAACATGCCTACCAGAAAGGCAAATTCTCGGATACAGCCCCCCATGTGCTAATGGCAAAAATTGAGAAGGCGATGTCCAAAAAGGAATTCGCGTTAGGCGCATTGAAGATATCTTAGAGGCTGCCTAATGGAAGGGGTTCGCTTTCCTCTTTTATAGCTCCTCCTGACGGCCACTATACTAGACCTCCCAGAGAACACAAAGGCCTTCATACAAACATTTGTGGACGCGCTGGCCGTAATAATCATCAACAAGTTTGCGGGTACAACATTTGATCGCTTGAATGCAACAGCTACTGCCTTCGTAATGGATCGGCCAATACTGGGAACACTTGATTCATCACCGTCATCAACGGCGCCGTAACCGGTATCCGGCCTAGACCTGCCTTAATAAGGAATTCCAGACAACCCGGTTTTCGCCCCGAAATCCACCAACTCGATATCCCTAAAAGCTGCTTGGCATCCTGGCCTACGCCATAGCTCCATCTCAGACAGGGTCTGCCTCGTCTTCTTTTCTTACCATAGATATTGGCCTTATAGACTTTTCAGGCGGAATCATCCTCATCCGTACGCATTAAGTGACCCGCCCACCGCAACCTATTGGGCTAGATTTTATTCAACAACCTGATGGTCATGGTATCGCTCTTAGATTTCGTCGTTATATGGGCTACGGAATCGTCCATCCTCATGTAGGGGCCTAAAAATTCTTCTCCCGAACGCGGCCAAGAGTTCGTAATTTTTCTTGTGAAGGACACAAGTCTCCGAGGAATTGGTCATTGTCTTGTAGAGGAAAAGCTTTAACCCTATAGTGAGACATTTCAAACGAAACAGTTTTTCTTAGCTAAAATAGACACTGTTGCCACCTAACAACCATGCGCGGATTTCATCATCGTAGCCGTTATCGGTTTTGATTTTCGGCCCTAGATAGGAGAAATTATCACCGGTCTCAAGGTTGTAGTCTTCTATCTTTATTCTTCCCGTTTGACCAGTGCGGTTTGATGTTATTGGTTGGTTGGGTTTTGGTGCTGACTTTGCGCCATATATTTATCTTGCCTTCATTGATGTCCAGCCCAAGACCTCAAGCAGCCTGATCGATCTGGATGAAGGCAGTTTGTACGTCTCGGTTCGTTCTTTCCATGATGTCGATATCGTCAGCGTAGGTCAGTAGTTGGGTGAATTTAAAGAGGATCACGCATCGCGGATCACTTTTGCCAGTGCCAGGTTAAAGAGGACGCATGATAGAGCATCCCCTTGTCTTAGACCGTTGTTGATGTCGAATGGAGAGTGATCCTGCTTTTTTTACTTGGCCTCGCACATTGGTCAGGGTCAGCCTAGTCAGTCTTATCAACTTTGTTGGGATACCCGTTGCCGGTCGTCAGTCATTGATTCGCTGTCCCAAACCTTCAGTATAAGTTGATGAACCACTTGGTGTAGTTGGTCGCTCCATATTTAACCAATTTGGATGTAATTCCATTGGCTCCTGATGACTTATGATTTTTCAGCTGATGATTGCACAGACTGTTTCTTTTATACTTGGTGGTGGCAGTATTTGTCCATCGTCCTCAGTTGACGAGACGTCCAACTTGCCGATATTGTTGTTGTTGGCAGTTCATCAAAGTACTCAACCCATCGCTCCAATATGCCCATTCTGTCAGAAATCGGATTTCCCTATTTGTCTCGGCAGGATGAGCATCGGGGTGTATAAGGGATTATCCTGCTGACTTGTTGGTAAAACTTGCACGCCTGGTGGGGTTGCTCCCTGTACTTTTCGAGTTCACAGACCTGTTGGTGCTCTCAGGCTTCCTTTTTCTGTCTGTGAAGTCACCTCTCCACTCGTTGGAGTGCGTGATAAGTCTTGACTAGTTATGTTTAATCTGAACATTAGGTGTGGCTGCCTCTTGCCACCCTCTTTATAAGGGTTGGAAATCTAGCTGGTACTAACAGTTGAGTATTTAGAAGTACACCTCGACTCCAAGCTAAAGTGGCAGCACTATATTCTGAAACAATATCACAAGTCGTGCAGATTACTCTGATGTTGTTGGACAGCCACAGCTAAGACTTGGGGACTTCCACTACAACGGATTTAATGGATGTACACGCCCATAATAAAGTCCTGATGTAGGCATGTACCGTCTAGCCACTGAAAATGAACTTTGCTTGCTGCAGGAAGCTGCTGGCGTTGAGGTGCTACGCTCACCGTAATAGTCGAGGTTATTCTCAATCTATCTCCAATTCATTTAAAGAGGAATTGGAAGGTAGCTCACTATGCATATAGGATTCTTACCATCGTTACGTGGAAAGGAGCAAAAAAAGTGAAAGTGTCGAACAGATTCTAGTCAGAGATATATGATGTTTCATTGGCAGGAGAAGAATTTTTGCGACAAAGATGCCGGGGTTGTACTATTCGAATCTGTTCGGAGAGTCAGGCGGCATTAGCAGCATTAAACCGCAACGACATCTTAACCCAGTCGGTATGAAGAAACAACCTGATGCTTCTGAGACTTAACCGACTGAACGAAGCATTTCTGATATCGGCGCCTGGGCACCCGAACATCGGTGTTATTGAGGAAGCTGACAAACTGGTTCGCCAAGGGCCTGGCCTCCACCATAGCGGAACCAGAGTCAACCTTTGACATACGGCCATTCACTGTCAATTCTACTATGAAGTGTGAAATTGTAAGGATTCGCATAGCCGAATGGTGAAATTAGAACTCCTGCTGGCAGGTGAAAATGTTTGTCAAAGAACCCTGGGCCGCTGGGGCAGTATTTTTGTTGTGCCTTAAGTAAGGCTTTTAACGAGATACTGCTTCTTAAATTACCACATGGAATAAATTGAGATGGTAGACTCAGCTATATGCCGCTGATGTGAGGAGGAGTAGGACACGACCCTGCTTGTTTTTTGTTTTTGTTTTTAAAATCATTTTTATTTTTAAGAAATAGGTAACAATAGTATATAGATTGCAAAAATGAACAATAAAAAACAATCTTTTAAAATAACAAAAATAACTTAAATCTAATGGCCACTGTGGGCTCTCAAAGTTTTCGAATAACGATTTACAGGCAGGGAAGAGAAACAGTAAGAAATAAAAATCTAATTTTACAATAAGTTGTCGGGAAATGGTCAAAAACCCGACAGAATTCACTTCGCCTTAGTGGCAAATAAAGAAATATAAAAGCAATAATAAATATTTGATCGCTTCAACAGATACTTTTACCTTAAATTATTGTCCTTAAAACTATCATAATTATATATTTTATATTATACATTTTTTCTTTTTTTTTTTACAATACATCCATACAAAAAAAAAAAACAAAGAATAATAACGTATGTATTTATAAGTTACAACTGGAGACAAAATCAGCACCCGTTCAATATGTACATATTTGCAAAGCCCCACCAAGAAACAAATGGCAGAACTGAGCACGGCTACCGCTAACCGGCATCCCGCAACCACCAGTACCAAAATTTCTCTTTTTCATCCCGCTTAACATCAATTGCTCTCGCTCTGGAGTATCTCCAGTCAAATCCCGGAGCTCCCACTGCCAAATTCGGGAGGTATTCTATCCTTTTGTCCATGGCCCGTCTATGTATATGATACATAACCGGATCATCGGCAGAATCAAGAATTAGACCATTCCTGTCAACATACACGAACGCTTCGGGAGGAATGAAGCCTGTCGTGAGAGTTTTCTCGAAATACCCATCATTTGGGTAGAACGGCTGCGAAACCCAAGGGTTCTCACCATGCGAAGCAGATCGTGCTATATGATTCCGAATCAATCTGACGATAACTGTGTCGATTCTTGGCACAGCAGCAGCTGCATACATCACTTCATTAGTTATATAGTGCTCATAGTTTGACGAAGCAGCCCTATTAAGCCCCGTGCAAGCACGCAGACATTTCCTTTCAAAGATCCTTATTTTCTCCATTTGGCTAGCACTCAAATTAAACCCCCCGGTCTAACCAAAGTAAGATAAATAATCTTAACCTTCCGGCTAAGATGTGGAGCATAAAAAAGTCTTCGAAGAGACATGAATGCCTTGCGAGCGCTTTCTAGCGCGACTTTAACGTGCTCGTTAAATTGGAGACGCTCGTCAAGACGCACACCCAGGTATCTAACGCACTTCTTATGAGGAATGCGCTCAGAACTATCTTCGTTCTTTCCTTGTGGAAATCTCTCCAATTCCTTTTCAAGTTCCTACTGGCATACGCCAAGGAATTTCGCAACAGAATCGTTTCACACTTTTGCGCATTGATTTTCATCCGCCAACTGTTCGTGAAGAACTTAATATCATTGAACATCTTCTGAAGTTCAACTTGCACCTCAGTTACCTTCTTGTGCGCCGTGTAGGCTATCAGATCGTCAGCAAAGGCAACCAACGACCTTTTAGGAGATTTATTAAAATCGAAAGAATTGAGCAATTCGCCGGCAAATACCGCAAAAAGTGTAGGCGCAGCCACTGTCCCTTGCTGTAATCCATTCAGAACATGAAATTCTCTGCTAGTAGTGAGATTTCCGTCCGTAATGACAAAGCACTTGCCATACAGCATACTACACATCATCGCTACGAGGTGACTGGGAAACTCATTCTTCAGGAGCCTGAAAATCAGTCCATCCAACCAGACGGTATCAAAGGCTTTCTCCATGTCTATAAGGCAAGCGCCTACGCACTCACCATTGTTAATCCGCCAGCAAATATCAAACGTTACCTTCGTTATTGCATGTATTGTCGAATGTCCAGATCGGAATCCGAATTGCGCGTTCGGCAATAATTCCTTCTTCTTTATATGCCCGTTCAAGGCTTTCAATACCAAAACCTCAAACACCTTGCTGATGTTAGGCAGCAAACTGATAGGGCGGTAGCTTTGAGGGCTGGATGAATCCTTCCCTCTATTTAAAATCGGGAATACTCGGACTTTCTTCCATTGTCCTGGAAAGAAGGAATTGTTCAATAAATTATTGAACAAAATGCAAAAATTACGAATGGCAATGTCTAGTAAATGCCTGAGGACCACGTTTCTAATGCCATCCATACCGGATGATCTCTTATTGTTTACTCTTCTGAATATGGAAGTTAACTCTACACATGAGACAAAGTAATCAAGCAGATTATCACTCGGTATGAGATCAGCCTGCAACGCAGAGCTAAATTGGAGAACTGTGGTGCCGTTTAGGCTATATTTGAAATTGTGGACATCTCGTTCTACAATTTCCGAAAGTCGCGTTGGCTCTAAGTCCGTTCTGGGCCGATGCACCGATTCAAAGTGCTCCCCTATAAGTTCAAGTTTCAGAGCATCATCCATCACGATGTAATTGCCTTGCGCATCAGCAGTTACACTATTCGTGTCTATACCTCAGTCAATAAGGTGTTGTATCTCGCTGCCACCGACTTTAATTCTCGGTACAGTTATTCGTGACTTCTTCCGGAATAACGTATTTATCTTAGTAAACATGGAATCTGGATCGCTTGATGAAATACCCTTTAACTTCTCCCGCCATTGGAAGTTCACTTCATTTACGTAATGTTGACGGATAAGATCCCGCGCGATCTTTAGAAGTGATTTGAACTCAACCAATATGGAATGATGATAGTCCCCATATCTCCGATAGATTTTGTTGACGCGAGTGAGCAGAAGGCTTTTCACTTTTTTCAACCGTTTTATGGCTGCAGTTTCATATCCTTCCATTTTATTGCGAGGTTTAATCT
Source organism: Hermetia illucens (assembly GCF_905115235.1). Lineage (NCBI taxonomy): Eukaryota > Metazoa > Arthropoda > Insecta > Diptera > Stratiomyidae > Hermetia > Hermetia illucens. Next base: position 164,904,760 of record NC_051850.1, read on the forward strand.
TAGGGACGACTTGTTCAATTGATTCCAGCGTCAAGTTCTCTAGCTTGAGAAAATACTGAAGTATTTCCTCGTTGCTCAAGTTTCTGTCACCTGGTGCAATTGTACTATCGTTTTCCCGATCAAGAGGTGGGCATTCCTCTCGATATCCCCGAATAAACCTCTCTTGGAATTTCTTCCAATTTGTTTGTTTAAAGTTCAGCCTGTGGACGCCACTTTCCATCGGCAGAAGGCGAACTCTTCGTCCATCAAACAGAACTTCAATAAGAATAGCGTCATGGTCGCTATCGTAAGGAAGAGTCTGTAGTTTCCGTTGAGGATTCCTAAAATTAAATTTCAACCGCGCGTCAGCAATGCACAAATCCAGATAGGAATTTGCCCTGAGCCAGGTTGGACTCTCTGACCCATATAATTCGCATTTATACTCTATCTGGTATTGCTCTATCCAAGATTTGAGGAATACCCCTCTGGGATTGTTTGTGGCGTTTAGCCACGAGGTATGTTTAGCATTCAAGTCGCCAGCTATAATATAGTAATTATGCAGCCTATTCAGTTCCAGTATCGTAAACAGAGAATGGAATTCCTCCTTGAACTTGGCTCGATTGTTTCCCACTGCATAGACTGACAGAATGTATAAATTCCCTCCTCTAGGCAGTGAAAAAAGAATACATGAGACTTCGATACATTCAAAGGTTTCAAATTCAGGCCTATTAATATGCCTGAAACGATAATGGCGACCCACAAGTATTCCGGTACCACCTCCCCCATCACAATTTCGTCTATCGTTCCTCACGAATTCAAAATCCTTGAATGTTATCGAATGCCTCGGATTGAAGTGGGTTTCTGAAATCAAGACTATGTCAGGCTATTGTCTGGCAGCGAAATCAAGGAGCTCCGCTCTTCGATGGATTCCTACGATGGAATTCTCATTAATCGCGATGATCCGGAGACCATCCAGTGGTACCGCTGTGACTGCAGACCTAGCAGCGGCCATGCTGTTTGTGTAAATATTCTGTTATGCTATTTATTTTTGTATTGTGTACGGACACGACCCTGCACTTCATATGCAACTGCCCGCCCTCCTCATATCTTAGACGAGGGTTCTCCGGTAAGGTTTTCTTCTAAAAAGTGTCTGCACACCCTCTGTTCGCAAAAGCCTGGCAACGTAGCAGGTTAGCCTTTGAATAGGTGGTTTCCAGGGATGGTATAACGGGTCTAACAGGCAAAAGTCAGAGTGCAGTTCCTACTGCTCAACTGATACTAACATAAAAGCCATTCAGAATAGTAAGGAACTTAAAATATTTCCATTTATAAAGCGAAAAATATTCCCTTACATACTATTGACTGCCGGGCATTCATAGCAAATATAGTACAATAATTAGAGAGATATTTTCGGAAGGTTACTACGTTCGCACCGTAATTGATACTTCAATTGTCAGTGGCGAGGCCTCCTTTTACGTCAAAACAAAAGGGGAAGTAGGAATGAGAGCTGGCACGCAATTGCCGAAAAGATATTTCCACACCTACATACGAGGATATTTTTGCCAGAACAGTGGAAAGTTCACTGGATCTCGGGTAGCACATGCAACAAGAAACCCCCAAAGCAGAGAATTCTAAAATAACCACAAAACTAATCAAGATGAAATCAGCAGAAAGCCTTTAATACCTGAAGGCTCCAGCGTCATATTTACATCATTACTTAGCATAGTAGAAGGATCATTCCCGTCATTCAGTCTCCTCGCACAAAATACCTGTGGATCGCTTCCGTAGTTCCTTGGCAATGACAAGTCCTTGAACATATCACACGAACGTGCTTCTTCCGTTTGCCCTTTCGGAGCCTCTACTCATATTTTCGACACCCCCACGAACCCTTTCTAATTTTATTTTATCTGAAGCTCTCCCACATTCACTCAAAATATCTACTTTCATTTAGAAAATGGAAGTGTAAACTTGTAGGTTGCCAAAAACTAAATTTATCGTCTCCATTTCCTATCCACATTATCATAGGCTTGGAAAACAAGAAATTAAATGGAATGAATGTCTTTAATTTCCTATACGGAGGGTGGACGATCCTTTCTCAATGATTATGTGCGACACTACGGGAATGGAAATGAGAGAGCGTTTTGCCAAATGAGCCACCGTTAAGTGGGTCTTAGGCCTCTCGTCCTGGATCCCTGACAGAGAAAGTTGATTTTATTAGATTTGATATTTTTAAATAATTAGACTTTTACTGGTCCATGTCATATGAGGATAATGTTTTTCGGAGTGCACTTGTGGTAGCATTTATGAATCATAAAATAGGATGAAGTGGAAATAAAGTTGAGTGAATATGGAATGAACTGGGAGTGCGTGTGTCGGTCTGGGTATAAGTTTCGAGTGGAGTTTTGTGCTCTGCAAAGTAGTTTTGAATGAAGTGAGGCTGGTATTTTGGGGACGAAATTCGAATTATACTGTTTAGAACAAACTTTAGTTTTTATGGAATTAGTTTTGTGGTTGGACGAGTGGATATGTCCTTTTTTGAGGGATGTTTGTCATAAAGAATGAGAGGTTTACCATTGGATCCATCTTGGGTCCTACAGATTAACAATTACTAGCTAAATGTTGTTTGTTGTTTCTTGTGTCACTTGCAGCTAGTTTAACCATATCAGGTTCCGATAGAATCCCTGAAAATGTCAAAATTTAGAGCAGCAGTTGTTGTAACATGGTCCTGTCTCCTTTCTTAATACATCGGCTTTACAGTTACCTCCTATCTTTCCATATCTTTCCTGGGGCCATCCTCCAAACACGCTGAACCTTGGGCTGGGGCTCTGATTGTCGTCATAAAAACAACCTTCGTCTTAAGAAGACTAGGGTGGTAGGCCGCCACGCCGGGTGCTCACTTTAGACTACCAGGACATAACTGCACTTAGAGATTCACAGATAACGACTATTTTTCTAAACTTTCCCTTCGCGGAGTCAGTAAGTCGAGCCATATGGGAGATAAGTAATTCCTGAAGCTGGAAACACCGCTGCTAAACCAGTCCCTCGTAGAGATCCTTCTACACTCGATCCAATAGAAACAACGAATGGCGAATTGTTGAGCGCAAGTGATTTTAGTTTGTTGGCTACATGTAATATTATTATTGAGATGCTTGGGCTGATTTCGGTGGAGTGTTATGAAATTGTTTCACACATTAACGCAATCTGGAAACAGTGGTGGCTTGATACATTGGAAAGTGTTGCCCTTCCATTCCGAGCAAACCCTGTACAGAGCAAAACGATGCAACCGTTCAAGCCGACTCCACCTCTGAACCGGACAAAGGCTGAAGAAAAGATAGGCTCTTTTGGTTACCAACAATCGTGTGAGCATTTCATTGGTTGTGATTGTTGACCCTAGCTGGGACTAGGACAACGATCTCAAACTTGGGAGAATAACCTTTATTTTTCTCATTAGACCAGTGCCATTTGATGCCATTCCTTCTTTGGTTATCGGTTTTGACATAACGACCGTGTATTTCGTCTTACCTTTATTAATGAGTTGTACATCCCAATACCTTACGTTATACGCCACCTGCTAGATGTGGGTGAAGGGAGATTTTACTTCGCGGATAGTTTTTCTAACAATGTCAGTATCGTTAGCATAGCCTAGCCCAGGGTAGGGTGGATCTAGAGAGCATCGTTCCGCTCGCATTTACATCAGCATCACGCATCAATTTTACGGAAACCGAAGTAAAAAGGAACGACGATAGGAAATCCCCTTGTCTGGTGCTGGTCTTGGAAATGATCCTGCTGCTTTTATCTGGTCTCCCACACTGATCAGTGTAATCAATTACTCGTGGTACCGAATTTTCCCATAGCCTTACACAGTTTGCATAGGTGACCTTGAAATTGATAAAAACATGGTGCGCATGGTGAGCATATTCCAACAGATTTTCCATCGGTTGAGCCACAGAGGAAATCTTATATGTTGCTGATTTGCCTAGAGTGAAGCTTCGGTCATCAAAAATTATGTTTTATTCATATCCAGTTACGCAGTATGTTGAATGAGGCAAACTTCCCACTTTTGGACAAGTTGCTCGAGATTAGTTTTGCTGTGGTCAGTGGACGGTAGACGTTGGGTGTCCCATTTGGTAGTGTCCATTACATAAACAAAAAGGATGTGGGTGACATCGATAAGAGCATTTGGTTGATAAATCATCTCGTCATTAACGCAGTGAAAAAAGGAAAACCATTGGGTTTGACAGTCTTCTCGTGAAGCTATTTATCGTTACTCCTGCATTTTCTGCAGATCTGCTACTTCCACCTATATGGAAATTCTAGGAATCCGAAATCTTCTCCAGAGAGTGGAAGAAAAAGCGATCTTTGAGGTTCCAAAAAAAGTAACTGTTTTAAGTACGATAAAAGGAAGAGTATTTGCCAGCTCCCTGCTGTCGCAAAGATCATCATCATCATCATAACTGTTACCAGAGTGAAATATCATAGCTCATCATCATGCGTTGCACCGTGGTAAAATCTGAGAGGAATCGCCATCGTCTTCGCTACCTTATCTAAAATCCTAAAATCTAGCTGTCTAAACTCCAAAATCAAGTAGGGACTGTTCTGTGCTAACCTTCTTTCTGTATTACAATGTGGGGGCTCTAAGCTGGCGAGGAGAATGCCGAGACAGCATCATTGCCGGTCAGAGAACCTTCAAGTGGTGGAACCAGGAAGCCCTGTATTCACATTGGCTTGCTGGTCGTGCTGCAACAGGCGATTGCTCCAAAGCTTAATTAGGGCAATCAGACCCGATTCTGCACTGGCTCTCATGTGATACTATGAAAACCGGTTCATATGTCTCAGGAGAATTTCTGTGGCATATGTTCTCAACCTGGTTATTAGAGGTTGGCCCCCAAATGGGAGTTTCATGGGGGTTGTGAATATCACCAAGAAGACAGAGATCTTCGGGCCTTAAACGTAAAGTTGCCCCTATAACTCGAGTGCCGTACTCCTTAGTTCAGTAGAAATTTGAATGCTGAGCCATATACTCAGTATTAATTGGTAGTAATGTTTCTGGTCACAGCGTGGCTCCGATTGTGGTCACAAAATCAATCCGCGTCAAGAGGCTAAGCGCAAACGGCGGGTACTCACCTTAAACCACCACCGTAGCTCAAAAGGTGCAAGTCTTTATCATATCCCTCTGTGACTTGATATCGGGGTTTTCTAGTATAGTTTCGAACGTTGAATTGCGTTAGCTCATAGGCTAATTACTCGTGGACGTGTTGATTAAAAGAGAGAACTCGCAATCGATAAGTCACATATTAAGCAGGGGCAAAAATTCTATTTCGCGCTACATCATGTGGTGGAATTCGTTCTTCCAAAATGAGCCACGAGCCTATAGTCCTATGAGAACATGGCGCCGAAGAATGGAGGAACAGGGCAGGCGTTAGGAATTCTGGAGGGAGCGCGTACGGCCCTATGCGCTATTAAGGGACGCATGACAACTATATATAATGCAAAACTACATAATACTTCACTCACTTCATTCAAGACCGTAATAGTTCACCTAATGACTGCGGTACACTGTAAGAAACAATGTAGTATTTGTGATTACTACCCTGATTTGACTTCCACATGTAGGCGGATTGGTATCCCACATGTTATGATACAAACACCTTTGCCGACAGTGAGATTGGAATTGCAACCTTCCGCTGCGACAATCTAGCGATCAAATCACTAAGCCATTCGGACGGAGCGCTCTACTTAATAAGCCCCAGAACTACAACTTCGCTTGAACGAGAAGATGACTTTAATCAAATAGACCGTGGACACAGACTTGCAGCGGACAAAGTCTCGGGGTGCAATTTGAGTTGATCTTCGGTGGAGCAATGAGATTCCGGGAAAGACTATCTGCAGATAAATACCGGAAGCTTTGCTATCAAACCCTGGGTGTGCTCACGAGTGGCAATGGACAATTGAGAGAGGTGAATTTTATGCACTTCAAAATGGAAATAGTGATAGGATTCTCGTCCAACTATAATTAGGGGTTTCGAAGAAATTGCATCAAGGCAAAACCCTGGAGTGCAATGAACAATTGACTACGCCCTTAGATCCTGGAATGTTAAATCATCTAAAAGAATTGGTTCTGTTGGATTGGATTAATGGTGGTCGATGCTGCTTTTTGCAAAAGAATCATAGTGAAAACCAAGTGGTTCGGGTAAGTTCCTAGAGAAGCAATGTCGATAGTGGTGTCCGATGCTTCTGCTTTAAGCGTTGATGTTTTACACGGATAGGGCTTCTATGGTGCGCACGAAACCGGGCCAATAACAAGTCAATTACCTTCTTATCTCAAATCTCCATATGAAGGGCTAGTCAAAACTGGAGTCTCCATGTGATAATCGTATATTGGACATCTGCGACGATGAATTGCTAACAGTACCACTTCACTGACGGAATGAATACTGAGACATACCACGGGAGTCGCTACCCCTTGATATCTGCTATGGAATAGGACGATGACGGAGCCTGAATCAGCCAAGATGCAGATTTTGCCCACTTGCATGTAGGCGGTTTTTAACTAGAACGGTAACGCCAATCTTCATCATTTACCTACTCTTCCGGAATCGAACCATTACCGTGGTATACTATATGTCGTAGCTGCACTATTCTGGGTTAGCTGTCAGGGAATTAGAGTGACTTCTTTTTTGGCTGCTTGCAAGGGTAACCTAGCTCTCGATTGACTACTTGATGAATGAGGTCTGATAGTACGTTCGTAGTCGTAACGCTGCTAAGCCTTTGATGTCTGCTGAAGCTGTGGTCATCAAGGATGGCTGATGTATACCGACAACGAATATTTCCAGCAGTTCTTTCATTTTCGAGTATATCGTTGTCGAAGGTAGCGATTGTTGGAAACGTATGTATCTGCTGAAGAAGCTCGTTGAATCGTAAACCGGTCAAAAATCGATACCTCTAAATGGGATTTTAGTAGTTGATACGTTCAACAGGATGTCGAAAACCAATGGAATATATCGGTGTCAAGAATAGAGACAATCAGATACCGCTTATTTTCGCACAGACGAACTTAGTTTATGTTGAATGCCGTTTCCATTTTCAAGAACCAAGAACCATAGTCTAGAGTTCACCTTCTAGAAGAGTGAAGAGTTAGTTTTTTTAGTAGCCCTCCCACGCTGTTACTAGCTGGGTGCCAAGCGTTATCTCCACGTTATTCCTGCTCTTTTTGAGTTGAAAGTTGAACACTTGGTGATACGTCAAAGGGATGCCGAAAAGACCTGGCCTTCCCGAAATGATCTCTAAGACTAGGCGTTTTGTGATCGCACTACAACTCGTTGCCCTGCTCCAGGTTTGTGCACACCACCACATTCACAAATTTGAATATATCACCAGTCTGCTAACCCGAAATTGAGGAACTAAGAGATAAAGACGTCCAAAAGATGCATGGTACATGGTAGTGCAAAGTGTTATCAGATACTGCCTTGACATTCAGATTATCCAACATGACCACAGTGCCACCTTTACGGAACTTCTCATGAACTGCATGTTTATATCTACTGCCGCTGGCCTCATCAGAATGGGAAAATGTGGTTAGCGGTTAGCGCTTCACCCATCATATTACTACTACATTGCGTAGACCATGAATGTTCAGCCCATATTATAGAAATTATTTCTTGAGTTAGAGACAGCGAGTAGGCCATGAAGCCAGACAGCTTTGAGGGATATCGAATTGGTGGACCTCGGTACAAAACCAGGATGTCTGGAGTTCCTTATTAAGGCAAGCCAAGTTCGAATACCGATTGTTGCGTCGTTAATGATGATGATAGTTAAAACTACTAACTACTAGTTTCGGCCTCTCTCTTTTTGTGCAGCTAATGCTGCTATCAGCATAGAGCCAGGGCGGAGTTCTGCACGCATTTCAGCACTTCTCGTGTCCGAGAATGACACAGCTTTCCACTATATCTGTAGGCGATGAACAACACAGTAGCCACCATCTTCTCCTGCACTCGAACTAGGACGGAAAATTCATCATGTTATGCGATTATCAGTTAAAAGTCAGTTTATTAACTCACCTTTCCTATTGCAATAGACAGCCGTGGACAAAAGTGTAGTCATCCCACAATGTTCCGTACCAAAATTGACTTTCCCGAGAAATGAAAATTATGGACACAATCGAATATCGAATCGAGTCATTTACTATTTATAACCTAAATATCAAAAAACATCCCCGTGGCCATCTCGAAGGATGTTAAAATGTATTTTTTATTATCCTTGGCAATGCATAAAACAATTTCGGTAAAACATGTTTCAAAACCAAAACCATGAAATGAAGGACTCCAATGTTGAGTTTTCAATATGCAAATCATATGCTTTTGTATAGAATAACTTGCATGGATGTTTCCTGTAAAGTCCCAGAGCATCTACACAAGCTCTGAACCATGAAATCGGATAAAAATATGTTCTTGAAAATCCTTTCATATCTTCCCCAAAGGCATGCCTTTGTCAATATCTCATCGAGAATACTTGACAATCTTTTTAATCTGTCTAAGAGGATGCTCTTTTGTTCTTTAAGTGAATTTGTAAAGAACAATTGCTTTTCTTTCTTATTAAAGTGGATTAAAAGGACCGCTGAGAGCTGAAGAATTTTCCTTTGGCTGAGGGTTGACCTTATATGCTAAACAAGGGCTGTACCGTCATGGCGATATAATTGTGGCGGTAATAAGTAGATGAACGGAGTAGGCTCAAACTATGTAATTTGCTGGATTTACTTTTGTAATAGTTTGTGCACGTTTTCTAGAAATTAAGATAAGTGGTTCCATGGAGGTTACACCAACTTTATAAACTGGGCAAATAATGCAATTAGTGCACTTATAAAGTTTGCCCATAGCATTACAACCACTACTCTTTGAAGAAACTACTCTTTGTTGACATTGTGAAATTTCAGCTTTTCCAAAAACTGTACGCAGGCATATGCTATTGAAAGGACATAAGGGGCGAAACGCTAAAAAGTCAAGCAGCGAAGCCAATCTCAGAATTGGCCAATAAAAATTGATGATCGAAAGACAAAGAGTACTTCTGGGGCTGGTATATCAGAATTCAAAGGGAAACTAGGCTTCAATGGGGTATGTATCTACACTTGCTAGAGGAAGACGTGGAACTTTTCCAGAAGGCTCAGATATGTTACAAATTTACAACAGAAGAGGCATAAGAGGGCGGGGCAGCGGCGATCGGCGGGAATGCTTCTAAGAAATTCAATTTCGACCCCAAGGTAGTAAGGTACCAAAATAGGTTAATAGCATAGGCATCAGCGGCGAGACGCGGCGTTAACTCCACTTGCACATCTGATGATATAAGACTGGCTACCCTTCCCAACTCTAACCAGAATTAAAATTCATTCGTGAGGAGCGGGAATGTATGAGGGTTAGAATGCCAAGCTTATATTCAACCGCATACCATTTAGACCAGGTTTGATACTAAAAAGTTGTGGACCGTATTTAGAAGCAAAGTAAAGGACAATCAAAAAATGCTCGCAAATGGGTTATATGACCGATCATTGGAGCATGGGAGGGTACATGTAAAAAACGATCAATCTTAAATCCAAACTAAAATTCAAACTATGTATATGCCTCAAAGCTCCTAACTGGTGATCTTGCAGCTTTTAAAATTCCCTTGAAAGCCGCCGAGATCACTCGGATCCTACCGGTGCAAATCGATAGAGTGGGGAAGTATTAAGACGACCATCCAGAATCAGGTATACTTCAGTTGCAGTGCCAATGGTCACAATATTGTGGACGCACTCTTGAATTGAATAGATTAGAGATACACAATGCGGGAAGTGCACCTAAACGGGGCTAATATCAGTCCTAGATGTAACTATAACAAATGCTTCTAAAGCAAGCCAGACAACCCTTCCACCATCACAGAATAAGTCGATTTGACACTGAAGTAGCAACAGCTACCTGCCGCAATGGGGTCGCCGTAAGAGTTTGTTACTGGCCAGTATTCTCTCGTCGTTACATGCAGCGCCTCTTCTTTGTTCGGTCCAGTACAGCCTCTGCCACTATCAACACCTGGTTGTCCATCCGTTTTCCAAGACCTGGTGGAGAGCGTGACCTTTTACCACTTCGCTTAAAGTTCATTACCTCCTCCTTATCACTTGTTGCAGTATCTACTATGATGATCCCATAATCAACAAGAATGTCTTCAATTATCCGCGCACAAATGCATGTTCGTACACCATCGGGAATTCCCCTATTCGTAAGAAGGGACGCGCCTGATGGGAGATCTGGTAATCTTTCGTAGGAACAAAACCATATTAAAATTGATTTGTAGCGACTTAGCAGAGACGCACTGCATTGCCGGCAATATATCGAATTGAACGCACCCATCGCCGATGCTCTAAATCACCGCCCACATATCTGACGGTCAAATACGAGTCCCGGGCGGAATCGTGCCTTTTTCTGGCTGCAACCTCTGAAGACTGCAAACGTGTGTTATTCAATAATTTCAAACATGTCTTCCTTTTCACACCCATTTCATGTTAGGCATCGCAAAGATTCACTGTCTGTCTATCCGTCTGTCCGTCTTTTTTTTAAGGAGGTAGAAATCTTTAAAAGTCACTGGTCTGGACACATTAGCGTGTGGGATTTTTACTCACTAAAACCATCCCCGACTCCCGCCCTGCCCCGCGAAACCACCATAAAGTATTACATCACGGGGTGGAGCCAGCTCACTCTAGCTTGGTCACCTTTCCTCTATACACGGCGCTCTCCCTATCGCAGTTTGTTTTAGACAGATGGGATCACGGAGTTGACCATATCCCAATTCTCTTGATGTGCTACCATTTTCGCCACCAGATTTTCTGGAAGCAGTTTCCTTTAGATTCTTTCTCCCCCAAATCTTGGGAAATGGAAGAATACATGCTCTGCGTCCTATGGGACTCCATCGCAATTTGGACAGTCGAGTGAGGTCTCCAATTTAAACCTTTGTAGATATTACCGATATCCTTCGTGCCCCGTGAGAAACTGGGTGAGATTATAATTTATCTCACTGTGTCGTCTCTCCAACCACTCCTTGATGGCAGGAATAGGCCTGTGAGTCCACCCGAGCGTTTCCACCGCTTTTGCCATCTATTTATGGATCTCTCCCTCTCAGTGTTCTTCGTCAGCGATAAGGGAGATATTAGCTTCGCATTCTATATGTTCGCCATCTCATCTGCCAAGATGTCAATTGGCATCATTACCGAGATGACGAATGCTGCATCATCTGAGACAATCTGTCCTTTTGTGACTGTACTCAGTTTGTCAGCCTTAACTGATATCCGCAACACCTCCCGCCAAACTGGGATCGCATAAAGCATGATCGAGGTTGCCACCCAGCCTATAAGCAACTTAGAGGTATACTATGGCCCTCCCACGGTCGGCATCATCCTCGCCAGGGCCATACTTGCTAGGAATGATTTGTCCCAAACATACTGCACGTTTTGCCTATAACTGAACTTCCTGTCTATCTCCACCATGGTCGGCTACGAAATGATGATATGATTTCCGATTCTAATACAAGCGTAATTTCTCTTTCGGCTCGTAGTGATGAGGACCGCTTTTTCCCTTGGCAAGTGTCACATCAGAGCTCTCTAGCCAACTTTTAACAGCACTGATTGCCTCGTCTGAGTATAACTCAGCATCTTCGAGATGCTTTGCGACAACAACCCGCGCTATGTCGTCAGCATAACCCATCACCGTGGCTACCCCAGGAGGAAAAGATAAAGTACATCGTTGTGCATGGTGTTCCAAAGTAGTGGACCCAATACGGAGCCCTGCGGGACACCCACGAAAACAACGTAATAACTATCGACGATAGCAGCGAGATAGGCGAGAATACCAACCTTCGCTAGAGTTTTGCGTATTAGATTCCAATTGGCCGAATTAAATTCATTTTTCACATCCAGGGTTACTACCACACAATTTTTTCTCATACAACCCTTTCCGTGCATCTTCGGCCAAGCTAGTAACCAATTTTATGACACCAACGGTTGATCAGGAAATCCATGCTGTCGATCTGAAAGGCTGCCTTGACTATCAACAACCGGGAGAAATCTATTATACAGGGTGCGGCAGCATAACTTCCTTTTTTAAAATGCGCGCCACTCAGTTAGTTGATGTCATAGCGGAGCGCTAGTGGTCTCGTTCAAGAGGGAATACTGTAAAGTTTTGTCTCGACACGGTTCAGTCGCCATCATGCTTTGGAATAGTGAGGAGCGTGCCTTTGCCGTTGAGGTTTACTTTTCAAGCGGATGTTCGGTTATTGCAACACAGCGTGCATTTCGGAATCGCTTTAATTTAGCCCCGTTGGCTCCCGTCCCAGACCGCAAATCAATTGTTACATGGGTCACTACATTCAGACAAACTGCAAGTGCGACAAAAGAAGGAACTGAAGTCCCTCGGCCCGTTAAATCACCTGAGAACATTGAAGCAGTGAGAGCGTCAATGTTGCGATCGCCACGGCGTTCTGCGCGCAAACACGCATCTGCCCTTGGACTATCCGATCGTTCTGTGAGAAGAATTCTTCGTGATGATCTTCATTTTCATCCCTATAAGATGGCGATAGTGCAGGAACCTTCAGAACGTGACTTCAATTCTCGGATGAACGCGTGTGAGCTTCTTCTTGATGTCGTTCCTGAGGATGCTATTGTTTTTTTTAGCGTTTAGCGTGTTTATGTGAACCGTGCAAGAACCCTACAAGATTTGAAGACCAACATCCAAGAAGAAATTTCCACACCTGATATGCTAACAAGAGTCATGACAAACGTCAGAAATCGGTTTACGCAATATATGGAGAATGGGGGACGTCACCTAACAGATTTGATCTTCAAAACAATGTAAATAAAAACTTTAGACATGTACCTACATCATAAAAAATAAATAAATATTTTCCCATGCATACAATAGTTTTTGTTGAGTTCTGAAAAAAGAAAGTTATGCTGCCGCACTCTGTAGATTACCCGCTCTAATATTCCAGATAGCTGAATGGTTAGAGCGCAAGGCTGTCGTACGGAAGGTCGCGGTTCAAATCTCACTGGTGGTAAGAGGGTTGTATGGTGATTTGACGTCGGACTCAGTCAGTCGACTCAACTGTGAATGAGTACCTGAGTCAAATCAGGGTAATAAACTCGGGCAAGCGCAATGCTGACCACATTGCCTCCTATAGGGTTCTGTAATCTGTACCGTTACGGTCTTGAATGAAGTGCTCTAATACACTTCAAAGCCCTGATCCAATATGGATTATTGCCCCAACGATTATTATTATTATTATAATATTTTCCTCACAGTGTCCAAAAGACATATGGGTCTGTGTCAGGATGGTTCACCTGGAGGTTTACGAGGCTTAGGCAGAAGTATCAACTTCTGCCGCGTCCATGCCGCTGGAAATATCCCCTCGAACATGCACGCTTCGAAAAACTCAGCGAACATGTCCGGTCTAGATTTCATGCCAAGCTTAAGGGCCTTATTCCACCAGTAGTTTGGTTTTTTACTGGAGAATGAACACCTCCTCACACGTCACATGCTTTGACGATGTATTGGGCCACATGGACGACTCTTTCCGTATAGATGCCTGCTTTATCAAGTTGAACATCTATTACTTAGTAATTTCAAACGTGTCTTACTTTTCAAATCCGTTACGTGGTAGGCATCGCAAAGATTCACTGTCTGTCTGCCTGTCTGTCTCCAAGGCACTTGCTTGCTTTACGCGTATCCGAGAATGTTCCCGCTCCGAGTCCATTCCTTAATAAAGAATATTGTGTTGTAACTACACAACACATCACCGGTTTTTCACTCTGCCCTGATTGGAAAGCCCACAGCAAAATTCATCTTAAAAATCGGCTTATATGTGGCGTAATACGTTGCGAATGCCAAAAATTCCGTGATATTGCCTCTTGGATGTGTTTATGGCCGTAAAGCAGTGCATATGGAGAGGTGCATACAAAGCAGTCACCACATCAATCAAGGGTGAACGCTCACCACCGGTTACCAATGCTGATGTGCTAAGAGATATCATTAGCACTCTCTTTCCACTAGAGAATGAACCACCCACTTTTCAGTTAGATCCCGATGAAATTCCCGAGAGACAGAGAGTCGCGGAAGCGGCGAAGAAGAGTGTCGAAAATAAATCACAGAATTAGACAGCATTCCGAATGAAGCTCTGGTAGTGACCGTCAAAACAGTTTTAAAGCGGTTTGCTGAAACATTTATGCCACGCTTCAAAGAATAAAGTTCTCGAAAAAGTAGGAGCAAAAGCTGCTGCTAATCCTCAAGCCAAATAAGCCTTTGGGTTACCCTTTGTTGTATAGGACTATATGACTATTAAATGGCATCGGCGCACTTTTTGAATGGGTCGCCTATCATAGGATTGTACCGATCATATCAAGGGGGAGGCGTGAGGTGGTCTCTCAGATAGGCATTCTGGATTCTGAAAGGCACGATATACTGTCAATTCGATCAGTATAATGATGAAAATTTCATAGCATACCTATGTATATGGTTGCCATTTACCCCTAGGAGGGGTACCGCGGGTCAACCACATCTACGGGCGATCGTTCGAGGTAACTTGAAATGACCATCAGCACCCCTCACAATTTCTCTTGATACCTGTACTCCTTCTCTATTATTCTGCGTCAAGTGCTCTTGCGGCGACTCACTCGACGGCCACCTTGGGAGAGTGGATTCCATTGCGTGGCGTAACGTGCGATGTAATTGCCGCCCGTGCTTAAAGTGTGGCTTATCCAGTGCGACTTACGCCTCCCAATCACAGCGTATACGGGTGCCAGTTCTTCGCTGGAGAGAGCTGATTATCCCAGATGTTTCAAAATGGATCAAACAGAGTTATGGTGAAGTTAGCTACGTGAATGCCTTAATCATTTCAGGCATGACGACTCCCCATATTGTCCGACATACGAGATGATTCGGTAGGATGCGGAGCATGTGCTGCCCGAGGTTCGCCGCACACAGGCGGAGGTAGAAATTGACGCCGGGACGTTGTTGTCACCTGAGAATATTGTGGACCACATTGCTGCCCCTGAAACAAATTTGAAGATCGGTGGGAAAATTAACGAAGGCAATACACAATTTGTAGAGGAAGGAGGAGCTTTGGAGGAGAGCAGCAAATAACGACATGGGCCACAGGTGGTAATTGATGCTGCCCCGTGATGTAATACCAAAATGGTAGTCTTGCGTTGTACGCGAAGGAGAAGAAGGTGGTTTTAGTGAGTAAAAGTCTTACATAACCATATGGTAGGATCCGGTAGATTTTGAACCTTTCTACCTTTCAATAACACAAAAAAGAAAGACAGACGAACCGAATCGATTTTAATAATTGTTTTACACAAAACCTTAAAAGAAGAGCCAGATAGTTAACCTATTTTAAATACACATCTCGCAACAAAGATTCGAGTCTTCCAATGGTCTTGATTCGAGTACATCCAATTACCCTTTTGATAGCAATACTCGACCTTTCTACAAGAGGGTCTGTTAACGAGAATAATTTATAACGGAAAATTTCATTATAATTACTAACGTGTAGCTATTTTAAGCAACCCTCTACTGAAGTCAACAACCTCAGTTCCTTTCCACCGGAACCTAACACTCTCCTTCTTGTTCTGACTAATAGAATGATATCCATCCTGATAATATCAATAATCTATTCCCAATCTCCCCCTCATTGTGATTTATCCTGAATCAAAATTCAAATTCCAAATATAAATATTTTACTGTCTCGTTCTTAACATGCATGCACAAATTCTAGAATTTGATCAATGGCTGAATTTAATCCTTAAATATCTCCCAGATCCCTCATTTATAACATGGTTATTTGATATGTTCCATGTTTAGGGATGCTCTTCGGGTTCGCTCCAATTGTCGCCTGATATTCCCAGAAGCCTAACAACATGATAAAATCCAACCCCCTTCCACCCTTGTTCCGCGCACGTTCTGTGCTACGCCGGTTGTTTCAATGTATCCTTGGTTCCCTGTGATTTATAGCAGTGAATTTCGGGAATTTTTATTGCCTTGTCATAAGGTGTTAAAATAACACTAAATATGTAGATGATGTGGACAAATTTCGACATTTTGCGAGTCTAGTTGGAGCGGAAAAGTGCCAATATTTTAATAGAGCAGCGAATATGGGATTGTGGGTGGTGAAATTGATGCTAAATAGTGTGCAAAACATCATGCTCTGAATATAAAAAGATCCTTTATTGGGTTTTAGTTGGCTGTCACAAGTGGCCTTTGCTCAGTGTTCATACCATTTTCACTACGCGCCTATGGTTTTATTGCATAGTTAGCTGGTTGCTTGCATTTGAATTAGAACGTGAAGTAAGATGGTGGGGCTCACAGGAGTACTCCTCTTCCTCATACGGCATTATACTTTTCTACTCTGAAAACTAAATGGTAAGAGATGAGGATCCGATGTCAGGCTACTGTTAATGACTATCGGAACAATCTTGATTGGAAGATTCCGATCCAAGTTAAGCAGAAATATTCGATATAGGAAGCTGGAAAGGATTTACGAAAGTGACATTCTGATGGTGATGGGGGATTTGAATGCAGGTATGGGCTTTGATAATATCTTGCTCGTAAATGTAATAGCAAACCTAGCCTCAGAATCGCTAATTACTGATGATAGAAACGCCTGATCTATAGGCAGCTTCTTCGTATGTAAATCTCCTGGTCCAGATAGCATAATGCTAGTCATGATACAGAAACAATAAGAAAGGGGTGTTTCGTGGTATGTAGAAACTTGCCGGAGCTCTACCTCTTTGGGATACGTACCACATTCTGGGAGATGCGCACGAGTAGTTTTTATACCGAACGCGGGCAGGTTGCGCATTTTTTTCTTATGAAAATCGTGATCTGGATGCAATCCCGAGGGTTTCATATACCCATTCAGCCTACCAAATCCACTGAAACGGCTGTGCACGAGGCATTTGGCACGATTGAGCGGTCACTACAGTACAAGGATTATGCTCTAACTGCCTTCCTGGATATCTGTTAGAGGAAGCATCGAACAACATTAATAGCCAACGTCACCAAGGAAGGTTTAACCCATATTGGATTGTAGGGTATTTTTTGCATTATGCTAAGACCAAGAATAACCTTGCCTGATCTGGAAGTTAGGCACTTGACCACAGCTGTGAGCAGAGATACGTAAAATCGGTGCTTTGGTTGATAGTGATCGACGAGATTCTACGGATATTGTATTGGAACTTGGTGAAGGTGGAGGCGTATGCCGACGACTTGATGATATTGGTGTTATGGATATTTCCTTCCATTATGAGAGACATCATGGAAGGAGCGTCCGCAAAGATGTACCTCTGGCCGCAAGATCCGGACTCGGCACAAATCCAACCAAAACGAAAATGATACTCTCCACTTCTCAAACAAGAGTGCCCGAAATCCACCCCCTATGCTAATAATAATAATAATAATCATTGGCGCGACAATCCATATTGGATTGGGGCGTTGAAGTGTGTTAGAGCACTTCATTCAAGGTCGTCACGGCACACTAAGGATTAGAGTACCCTGTAGGAGGATTTGACCCAGGTACTCATTCACAGCTGACTCAACTGGTATCCGACATCCAGTTACGAAAAGAAATCCCTCTATCCCCAGTGAGATTTGAACCGCGACCTTCTGCTACGGCGGCCCAGCGCTCTAACCACTTGAGCCATCCGGGCACTACCTCCTATACTAAATGAACAAAGATTGGTTCTATCTCTCTAATGAAAAGTATCTGAATGTAATATGGGATCCAAAGCTAAATTGAAATTTTGATAAAAAACTCAGGCTTAAGAAGGCCTATATAGCCTTCTATGCCTGCTACAGGCCCTTTGGGAGGAAATGGGGTATCGGACTGACGATGGTTCTCCGGGTTTTACAGTAGTAATAGGATTGAAAGACCTCAGGAGTCGTCAGCGATCCTTAATGGGTTGAGGAGTGGCGTTCCCGTGGTGCCCGAGCAAGTTGTTCTGACCTCCTAGCTGGCATAATACCTGCTACCTAGGTAGTAGCCTCGAGAAAGTTTCTCGATGAAAAGCAAAGTATTAATGACCGATACACGCCGGGACACACTGGGAGTCTGCGGAGACGTCGAGAACTCCTTTCCAATGTCAATGGAATGATGTGAGCCGGGATCAGCAAAAGCATAGGACATGCCTCACGGAACTAGAGTAGGGGCTTTGTCCCGGAGGATGCAGCCATTCCTGACTATTGCGACCCGCTCCCTTGCACACGATGGGCTGGTAAAAAATTATATGACGAACAAAAACAATATGAATTAGGAGATAGTAGGAATGGAGGATGAGTTGAGTTTGCACGCAACATGAAAATTCGTCCCTCGCCGCAGCAGCTAGCGAAGGACGCCGCCAGGGCTAAAATATCCGGCGAGATATCGGGATGCGCAAACAGAGAAAGCGACTCGCAAAATGATGCGGCAACTGAGACGAAGTGGTAATTTCTGAAACTGGGCAGATGGCTTTGAATATAAGCCAAGTGTAAGCGCTGTCGATTACTCTTGTGAGAGCCGAAGACGATTACGCCGCCAACTCTGCTTATTAAGCCGACGGCAAGATGTTTGAGCAAGTCTTCAGCGAAATCCATTATAGGATCATGCCCAAAAGTAACGAAGGGTAGTGGAGTTGTGGTCGAATTAAGCACGAAGATATTAGATAATGGTGTACTCTGTGAAGTAGTCAAGAGGCTACTGGGAGGGAAAGCTTTGGGTTCTTGCCTGGCACTCACGCGCTCTCTGAAAATCAGAGACCTTGACTGCCTCACAGAAAAGAACGAGGTAGGAGAGGCCATCAATCGGGAATGTCCGAAAGTAATGAATGTCTGGATTGATATCACTTGTGTAAACTTCCGAGGCCAAAAACTTGCCGTGATAGTTTTAGAGCAATACCCAAAGAAGCTTCTAAGAAGCTGGAAAATCAGGATTGGGTAATATGTAGGATACGAATTCTGGCCACCCCAACCCAATGTTACAGATGTTTGGTTTATGGGCACACGTATTCAACCTACTGGGGACCTAACAGAAGAAGAAGTTGCGCACACTGCAGGCTCCCGGTGGTTCCAGTCTTCAGAGCAGACCTGGAAAAAGTTAAAACGCGGTCAACATGATGCGCATCATGTAGGTCAATATGCACCGAAGTGCAACCGCTTACTAGTTGCTAGCGCAGTCCACTGCGGAGACTAAAGTTGATCTTGTGCTTATTAGTGAGCAGTACCGAAACAGGGACCCAGCTTCATGGTACCCCGACACCCAGCTTAGGTCCCTTGCTCAAAACCGAGAGGATAGGTCTGTATGGACTCGGTGTTTAAGAGTAACGATTATCAGTGTCTATCTAACATCGAATTAGACGATGCTGGACTTTCGTTGCAATTGAGGGCATGCTGCACCTAGACTCCAAAATGAATTCTCGAAATGGCGTCGAGAAGAGGACTCGTAGTTTAAAACACCGGATCTACCCCAACGTTCCGGCGCCCAGGCTGCAAAGGAAGCATTCCCGACGTAACATTAATTTCGGAATCAATGGTGTTGCTGGTGGGCGGCTGGCGAGTTCTGGAAAACTTCTCGATAAGCGACCATCAATACAATGCCTTCGAAGTAGTTGACACAAACTCTCGGTGTGTGCCGGTGGCGCTTCTTCTGTGCATCTAACATCGCAAAACATATGAAAAGCGGCTTCGAGACGTTGCAAATCTTCTGTGTATTGGTGGCCGGCGGAAAGTGCTTGAACAGCTCATCAGAAGTAGACTCGCTGAAGCGGTACGTACTGTCGGAGATTTACCCCGCGTGCGCAGGTGCTGCCGGGGCTCTGCAGTCCTGCTCGACAAATGTTCTCAATGTACTCTTATACCTCCTTTCCCTAGACCTCTTCATTAATTACGCTGTAGCGTGCGGTACTGTCAAGCTACGTGAGTCCGGATTCTGGACAGCGAGGCTCTATGACCATAATAATATCTCAGCCGAAGTATCGCCGAAACTCTGGGAATTTCCCATGGACTACACCACACTCAAGCCGAACTTCACAAACTTTTTTGGGGATTTCCCAGCCAGAGAAATGTGAAAGACCGAACGGATCAAAGACGGCCTGTGGAGTCGGTGCGCAATTTCCTCGGGTACACAGAGTGTATCTAAGTCGTACGGCCTCCAGGGATTTGCCACTGTATTCTACGCGGAATATTTATTATTAGTATTACCGGAAGCCTGCTGATGTCTGCGGCATTATCTGAGCCCCGAGATTAACTTAGCCACCCCGACTGCAGAGAAATGGACACAGGCGTTTTAGCGCGCTGACTGGTCAAGCTCGACCCTGCTCTTGGCAGTCGTTTGGTGGGCACTGGCTGTGTCTCGCTGGCGACTTTTAACGGTGGAATTCACTAAAACAACTTAGAAGCCGTGAAATTCAGATGGCCAAGACTCACCACTTGTGCCAAGTCTTGGAGGATTTGCTCCGCCTGTAACAAAACCACATCGCAAGAGCTCTATATACGGTGATCTGCGCAGGCTGCTGGCCTACAAAGGGCCATGCCGCCACATTCAGCATACCTTCGCATTGCGAAGCTGCGGAATAGAGGGGAGGTGGAGCTAAGCTACGGACACTAGGTACACTATTCTTGGAGGACCTCGGGAAGATGTCTAGCTGCTGGATGGGAAAGCTGATTTCCTTTGTGAATACTACGGGCTGGCGATCTTAGCCGGCTGGACGTTGCCCCCTTTGCTTTTACCACAGCAGTCTCAGCAGTTTGTGGCATCGCTAATTGGGCTCCTCGGAGCAGCCACTAGTACCTTTCCACCTATCTATCTACCTTGTATAAGTGTTATTAACTATTCTTCAATTACGGCATCATATGACGATTCTGTTGACAGATTCTTACCAAATTACAGTTTGGTTCTATCATCGTAAAATGTAATCTTCTATCTATCTTTTCACTTGCCATTTTCTCGAAGCCTTTTCCTGTTTCAGAGTAGATATTTTCCCCTACGTACTCCCCAAATTATACTACTTTGAAGGATGCATATCGAGCCCTTCTAAATGTCTTCTAAGAATTTTCTAGAAATCTCCAGAACTGTAGAAACCATATACGTACTTTTTGAAAATACAGATATTTTCTGATTTCAATCTATTTGCCATGGAATTTTAAGATTAAAGCGTTTTATACAACTTAAATAGCAGGGGCGTCCTGTGCCTCTTCAAATCCATACATGAATTTTTAAAAAATCGCTTCAAGGTATCTATTTGAGGAAACCAGGGTAACAAGAACTGTTTTGATTTCCGTATTGTCCTCCTCCAAGATTTCCTAAAAACCTCGTTTTTACCAACCTTCATTCCATCTACTTAAAATCAAATTAACATTCCAGCATATCTGATGGTATAAAAAGTCCTTCGGAGTAGTGAAATTCACCATTCTCTCCCGAAGGACTAAACGGGCCACATAGTTAAATCCAGAAGCGAGCAATCCACTTGGCTCGTTCGATGCTGACTTTCAGGATAAAATATTCATGTATAGTACATCGAGTGTATGGTTTCGAAATATCTTCGGTGATATTTCCATAAGATAACAAAAACTCTTTTTACGCAAAGGCACTCCAATTTGCATTTGGCCTCGAACGACAGCGGTGCGCGAAAGCTTTGATTGAAATTCAGCCCTTCTCTGAAAAGTCACAGAATTTGTACCACAGAATAAATTTACTTTAAGGACTTGGAAAAAACCTTTAACGATGAGACTTTGACGTAAAAGGCCAGCCAGCTTCCTTGATAGCAAAGCAAACTATTTCATTTTAGCGTGATTTAAGTCCATAATTTCGAGGACACTTTAAGCAGTCCTTTATATGGTAAGCTCCTGTTCGAGTACTGTTTCTGAAAAAGCCTGAACTGTAGCAGGTACCATCGCTTTAACGCACTTGTGGTCACAGATTCCCAGCAGCTATTCATCACGGTCTATGATGTGTCACTCGGCTAGGGAATCTTTTTGTTCAGCGACTAGACATGGCTTCGCCCCTATTCCCGCAGATACACGCACCTCGATTTCGCAGGAGTCAGAACACACAATATCGTGAGAGTTACAGATTTATTGACCTTCTGAATGATTCAAAATCATAATCCACCTAACTTCCAACGTTCGTGATGTTCACTACGTATCTCGTGCCTTTTCTTTTCATCTATTATGTGCCTCACCAAATTGAGATACGAACAGAAAAGTATGAAAAGGTATATCCCGAAGGACGACAAAATGCTGAACATATCAATACGTGATTATATTTCAAAATAGAAAAAATATGAGTGAACCGATTGGGGGTGGGAATCAAGGAGGGATTTAGAAAATGCGAGGATAGCATTATAAGGAGTGGATGATGGAAGCCTTAAATTGAGAGTTCACCTTCACGCCTTGGAGTTATTTTCATTTGTAAGACGATACCAATGACGCGAAATGATGTCTTTTGTCGACGCAGTGATGAATAAAGGTAGGACAGGGTGCTTTAGAGATTTGCATCCCACCCTCGAAATTCTTGATGCCGCGGGTGGTGTGTGTATTCACATCTTACTATGTATCCCTTTTGTGAATGATGATGCTGACGCGTCCCAAAAGGAAAGCTACGTCTGCATGTCCGCTTGCTCCTTTCATTTGCCCAATATGAGACAAAATTTGCGCTCACTTCATCTGGAAGATATTAAAATCTGCTTTGATTTTTTTTAAGTTTTATTTTCTTTTATGCATGACTGAAAAGCTTTAACCTAGTTTACAGTTTCCAGCGCTGTACTCAACATTCATCCTTATGAATGCAAGAGAGAAATTTCCATCTTTTTGGTGAACGTAGATGTGATTAAATTCTTCACAAGGCATTGTATCTTTTGTGAGTTGCATCAAGACTTCTCCTGGCATATTATTTCCTGCTGGAGTTCGAATTGGAGCGGTGGCGGATAAAGCTGATTCTGGCGGAGCAACATCATAATAGAACCGAGCACGCCGTCAAGCGCTATGACATATGTATGGTATTCATATCTTGAAAAATATTATTCCGTGAAATTGAATTTGAAATGTGCTTACAATGGGTTAGGAAGAACATCCACGTTATGAGGTTCCCCGCGTATTCCCGCCAGCGACTACGGCAGGTACGATATTGCTAGCGTCTCTGTTGCCATTCATATTACTCTGTTGTGGTTCCGTGCAGATATTATTCATACGGACATTTTATACTTTTATCATTACTATTATGAACTCTCCTTTTGGATGCACCAGGCAAGTTTTCCTCGGGAGACTTAGTGTAACTCTGCATAGAACGTCAACCTGACAGGCCGGATATATTTCTTCTCCTCATCAACAGTTGTGGACATGCAAAACTCTTTAGATGATTCAACCAGAGAAAATGCGGAGAAGCTAAGCGAGATAAATACGTAAGCAATTTCAGTGAATGGTCTTACGTTATCCTGAGAAACTTTGACGATAAGGAAGCTTGATGTGACGCAGAATTATCTCATAATGATGAAGGATGATAGACTCTGTAATGCGAGATTTAGTTTATTGTCTAGAGAGGTTTGTCTTTGTTCGGTACTAACAGTACTAAATGTGGGGGTGGGAGGCAAAAAGCAAGTTCCTTGGTATTGCAGTAAACTATTTTCCATAAGATCCCAATTACCCAAATTCACGATACTGTAGGGGGTGGTCCCATTTCTTATACTTTTGAAGCGGAAATGTTTTAAGGCCGGGAAACCGGGAATAATGACTAATTAGAGATAGGCGGTGATGAAAGAAGCCATTGGGAGTAGCCGGAGATGACCCAGAGGAAAAAGTTATCCCAAAACCTAAAAAAAAATGATGGCGAAATTGACCGTAGAAATTCGCCAGCAAATATTGAAACTGCATCGAAGTGCTCCGTTGACACGAGCTTGCACGCCTCTGTACTATTCTGGCTCGGCAATGTAGGGAAGTCCTTTAAGGACTTCGATCCCTCAGGTGTCATCATACCAAAATTAACGTGTTCTCCTTAATACGTTGGTCCGCACTGGACCCTAAAAAAAAACAAACATGGTGATTCGCGCGAGCCTAACGAATGACCAACACGCGGGCTAAACTTGAAAAAAACCTGCAAAATAAAAAAAAAAACGTAACCATAAAACTCCGGACCCAAGTGCCGCAAGAGAAAAGGAGGATGATCCACGACTGATCGCATCCTCGGTCAATGTTCCTCCCGCCTGAGATGACCGTAATGGACAGCACGGCGTTGAAGTCGCTAGTTGTGGAGCAGTTCGACGTCTAGGCATCACGACCACCTGGAGCGTTGCTCCGCCTGCTGGAGCTGTTTGGCCACAATCTGAGGCGACCACTTCAGCAGGTTCGTGTAGGCAGTGAATGAAGTGGACTGAGGAAATGAACCTCTTCATCATCCGCTTCTACTACGAATTAAATGCTGGGGTGGGTACAACATCTTACTGCCACTTGTTGTACCAAAGATTCGTCGAGCGTTTCCCGCAATCCGCGCACGTGACTGTGTAGCGAGTCGTAGACCAGTACCGCTTTATAAATCGCAGCAACACAATCCCGGATATCAGCGGGAAATGTGCTCAATTTGAGGTCATTGGGGAAACTGGTGACCAAGAGTCGATGGGGGCAGAGGTGGTGGCAACAACGGCAATAACACCACTGCACTGCAGACAGTAGTTCCTGTACTCGCCGGAGCACTCTTTTGAAGTCTCCGCTGAGGGTTGGGTCAAATTCTAAAGAACGTGTATAGAATTCTGCATCCTTTGCATAGATCAGGTATTCCCAGGCTATATGCGCTTGCAACAACCCCAAGAATTCCATCTCAAATCAATGATGAGATTGCATATCGGCTCTGTACTGATAAGTTGCTACTGAAATCACAGTCTCTTGTATATTGTGGTGCAGTTACGTCTATCAGATAGCACAGTCAGAAGATTCCTTTTTGTGTTATTAGTTTGAGTGACCAAAGAGATTCACCATGGGAAATTCGTCTGGAACATTGCCGTGACTTACTAAGGTAGGATATTGCTAGGTTGATTCAAATCAACAATGGCAATACCAGCAGATGGGTGAAGAATAAAGTGCAGAGGGTTTGTATCCCCAGTGAAACACCCGTAGTTGAAATTCTGGACACATTAAGCAGAAGCTTTCAGTCATATGTAGTCGGTTACGAGGGTATGGTGAAAGTCACTCCAGACGTGTCCAGAATGCAACTCACGGGAGGAACCAGCGAAGTTTTTTCAGATCACTTAACGAATCCTCACAGAGCGGAAGCGAAAGAATATTGGGTTGGACTTTGGGGGTTACCCGTCCAGCATGCTGAGTGGATCACCAACAATGCGCACCTCGAGACCAACAACATTCTGCCCAAGGAGCAGAAGGTCTGCCGAGTCGGGTCAAGGGATTGCAAAGAGCAACTCATTATCGGTTCGGTAATTGAAGGACAAGTAACTTTAGGCCAAGCTATTCTCACCGATAGCCAAGCAGTGATCAAGGCACTTAGGTATGGTATGGGAATGCCTTGAGAGACTGAATACACTCGGCTCGTCCAACAAGGTCTCGATACTTTGGGTTCCAGGCCATGCTGGGTTGGAAGGCAATGAAGCAGCGGGTGAACTAGCCAAGAAGGGAGCAGGGATGCTTTTACACGGACCAGAACCCTTCTGTGGAATCGGAAACGGTTTCATGGCTATGAATCTAAGAAACGAAGAGAAACGGTTGAGGGAACTATATTGGGCGGGCCTACCAGGGATGGAGCAGTCCAGGGTGCTTATTGGGGGATACGAACCCATGCGCACAAAGGATTGCTTAAACCTCACCAAAAAGAACCTCCGAATCATAGTGGGAATTCTCACTGGTCATTGTCGGCTGAACTATCACCTAGAGAAGCTAGGGATATCTACGGACACTGCCTGCAGGTTCTGTGAGGAGGAGGACGAAACCTCTATGCACGTCCTGGGACAGTGTCCGGCACTTGTGCAAAGTAGGTCGATACATCTGGGAGAACACTTAATACCAGATGCAAAGCTGAAACTTCTGGAAGTGGGGAACATACTAAAGTTCCTAACGGTTACAGGCCTGCTTGAGATACTATGATCAACAGGTACACTATAACCAGTAAAAGGGGCACAATAGTTCTTCAAGGACGCGGTGCGACTTTCCCTTAACAGAATAATAATAATAACTTTAGGCCAAAGGAATCTCTTTAGTTGCTGTCTTGATTATGCCAAGGGTCCCTTACACCTGGCTAATTGATGTCCTACATCTGTATTGCATTGACCCCAAACTAAAAAAGTTTGTGTTGACAGTCATGGAAAGATGGCATACCACCTTATCAATGCTTTCATCGAAGGGTACCAATACCTCAAATCCTATCCAAATACGAAGGGGCATTTTCCGAGGGATTCGTTGAGTCGCCTTAGGCTTTGCATGGCACTGAACCTCTTTTCCTGGCTACTAAATGATGCTAGATGCCATGGTTTTGCAATCAAATATGGCCTACGTGCTAAGTGCGAGCTGACACACCTTAGAAGTCTGTTCCAGATAGTAGACAAGTACAGCCGTGATATTCGGATCGGGCTCCCCCTGAGTAGTGGGAAATCCAGTTACTTGCTCCCCCTGAGTAGTGGGAAATTCAGTTACTTTGGCATCTAATGCTACCGGAGATCTTAGTGATGTGGAAATGAGATCTACACCGGATCTTTTGCCCAAAAACTCAAAACTTGGGAGATCACCACTGAGGGCAGCGTTGCCCGTGGGTAGCCGAAATTCATCGCGGGACTCGAAAAGGAACTTGGATAGCCACCGGATTGACTTAATTACCAATGCTGCAGAACACGAGCGTAGAAGACAGCGAACCACAGAATACGTTTGTTTCACTGAGGGGAACGCATAAATGAACTCTGTGAGTTCAACAAGGAGAGGTGGAATATCGACCGAAATATCAGGGCTCTGATACGTAGCATTAACGTCTAAGCCTTATATGACAAAGCCAGGTGGGAGACGTAGGTGACGCCTTCTCAATGTAAGGTAGGTGAGAACGCGGGTGAATGGAGTCGGGACGAAATTAGTGAACCCCTTGGTACTCAGAAAGCGGCCAAGAAGAAAAAGGCCTCTCCGCCGAGGAAAGCTGCGTAAGAGAAAGTTCCGGGTAGTTCTTCGACTAGGGATCCAACCTTGACGCTCGTAAACCCGAACAATGGATAAATGTGGGCGGCAAAAGCGGCATAAGGAAAAAAAGAAAATTTGTCCCGAAATAATTATTATTTCCAAGAAAGGAGATATGTCTTACGCAGATATCCTTCGGAAAGTGAAAGCCGCTTCAGAGTCGTATCCAGAAGGGGAATCTGATGCTGTAACTAAACAAATTCAGCGAGAAGACTATAGATGTCATCAGCCTGCCGGTGTAGATCTCATCGCTGGAAAAAGGAGTGAAGCCCCAAAAACCGTCTGGCCCACCCTCTTGATATCACTTTTAGACACTATGAAAAAGATATTGGAAAGGGTGAAGCACAGCAGACTGCTTCTGTTCGTTGAGCGGGTGGCCGATCGAAGCGGCAGTATAGGTTTCGCAAAGCACGGTCCACTGTCGATGCAATAGCAACAGTAATGAACCTGGCCCGGGAGGCATTGGTCACGGTAAGCGCTGTGCGATGGTGACCGTGGATATCAAGAATGCCTTTATCTCTGCCATCTGGGGTTGAATTAAGGGCACCCTAGCTACACTGGGGTATCCCTGGTTGCTTAGCTAGGATAATTGAGAGTTACCTCTCGGAGAGACTTCTTTGGTACAAAATGGACAATGGGCGGAAGGAATCTTTTGTGGCAGCAGGTGTTCCCCAAGACTCTGTACTGGGGCCCCTACTGTGGAATACAATGTATGATGTTGTGCTCGGCCTTCGCGTGCCAAATGAGGCAACATTGATTGGTTTTGCAAACGACCTGGCGATGGTAGCAGTTAGGAAACACCCCCAAGACGTAGAACTGTATAGAGGTGAAACCATTCATCCACTAAAGCATGGCTCTAAATGGTGAAATTGATCCTGGCATAAGATAAAACAGAGGGGGTTCTTATAACCATTCGCACGAAAAACAATGCTACCAAAATCTTCCAAGTTGAGCTTCATGGGGAATCTGAATTATGCGCGCGAAAAGGCAACAAAGGCTAGCTTATCTCTAGCAAGGATAATGCCTAATATTGGAGAGCCAAAATCCAATCGCCGACTGCTTACCACTGGGGTGGAAAAATCCATTTTGCTATACGCGGCTCCTGTCGGGGCGAGCGCACTGGATAACACAGTGACGGGTAAGCTCGGTATGCCGATTAATGGCGCTGAAGGTGTGCAGTGCATATAGGACGGTATCAGGTGAGGTAGGTTGTGTCATCGCGGAGATAATTCGCTTGGATCTTCCACCGAATGAGGCACACTGTCTTCACCGGAAAAGGAAGAGGGATCCAGGCGAAGTGACTCTGGGCTTATGGAAAGCCATTAACAAGGAGCTGTACAGGAGATGGCAGTAATGGTGGGATAATTGCGAGAAAGGCCGCTGGATACATACACTGATCCCGTGCATTGAGAAATGGGTCGAGTGGAGTTCCTTACTGGATACGGTGGACACAGGAAGTACTTACATTGCTTCGGATTGGATGAGTCCCCAGAGTGTCTTGAATGTGCCGCTACACCCGAAGACCCGAAGCATGCTATGTTCCATTGTCCGAGATTCACGAATGAAACAGATTAAACGATGATCTAAACATAGTTTTAAAACCCCACATCGGGAGGGGATGTTGTCCCGCGGGGATATGTTCGGAGAAGTGGAGGTGGTATTTAGTGGGTAAGGATCGCCCATTTTCCCACTTTGCCTCGGCAGAATGAAAATCGAGCTGTCTATGGCATCATCTTGATAACTTATTTTTGAAACTCCCCCACCTACTGTGGTTTCTCTTTGCGCTTCTTGATTTCACATACCCATTTCTTTTTGAGGTTTCTTGTTTCTATCTGGAAGGTTGCTTCTCAAAGTCGCATAGTTCGGAAAAAGCGAGTGCGTGTACTTGCATTCTTTCGGAGTGCTGCATTGCCTTGTTGGGGTCAAATATGTATAAGGCCGTAACAATGATAACGTTCTTTAGGTAATCATAGAGAACGGTTGCACCAGAATTCGAAACTAATTCATAGTACTGTAATGTGATGAACAGTCGGGGATCAAATGGGGGGCTCTGTAGCGGCTTTAATATGTATAAAGGTGAGCTACACGTCTGAGCCGTGTTAATTTCAGTTGAAAAATTTAGTTCGTAAGCGTTTCACTGGAGCAAAAGAAAATATTTTCATCGTGCTAAACATCTATTTATTTTTGCCAATTTCCCAATCCGTACTTTCATTAATATCGCGCCAGATTCCTTTAGAATCTACCAAGCTAAAATCTCAAGTATTTCCTCACCTACGACATGAAACGACTGACACGACAAACGAGATATCAGTGTCACTGTCAGATCCGAAACACGGACTCCCAGTCTCCTTCGAATTCCGGATCAACGTTAATGTCAAATTTCAGGAAATGTGTATATATCACATTTAATGAGGTTTAAATTGGGTACCACACGACCCGGCACCAGCACACCTTTGCCCCACTATCGATATCCTTCGGAAACATTTGTAGCATGACGAAATGATGAAATTGGATACGTACTTGGATTGTTATGTGTCCTCAAAATCTTCGAGTGTAGTAACACACGGACCAGAGCTGTACCGTGCAGTTGCGAAAATCTAGTTTAAATGTTCGACATCAGTTGAAAAAGTTTCCCATTTAATTCCCGGGGGAACTTCCTGGTGAATTGAAAAACTCGAAAATAGGAACGAGTCAAACTTGAGGAGCAAATACACGACAACAGGACACAGGCAAAGGATATAATACAGCCATACATGGAATAATCCTTGTGCCCACGGAGGCATCCAAAAGTACATTTTGACATGACTCTTGATGCCGAATTCAATTTCAGACGACTTGAATGGCAACTTTCAGATACATTCAGAGCAACGAGAAGCTATTGACGACTCTTGACTATTCTTTTCGCCTGGAAATGTAGAGTTAACTAAATAAGACGAATCTAAGACATTTAGTTCAATGAAAGTCCGCAATTCGTATTAGGGAGCTTTAAGGGAATCACATCTTAGTCGACGAAATAAGATGATACAAGTTCGCTTGTCAGTTTTATCAAGTCATTGAAAAGTTCCTTCTTCTGTGTACTCGGGAAAATACTTGAAGTCGGATGGCCAAGGAGGTCGATAGAAATGGAGTAAATCGGGGAAGATGCTCCATGAAGGGAACTCAAAAGTTGGGACTTGTTCTGAATGAACTTTAGATTCATCGAAAGGTGCAGATAATCGTGTTGAAGGCTTCATTCTCATTCGAAGAGGAAAATTGGGGAAGTTTTCAAATAACTGTAGTATAGCAGAACTGCTTGACGAATTGATAAAGAACTTCAAAATACGATGGAGCACGAAATTTGTGGAAAAATAGATTAAATATCTTAATTCCAAAATATGACAACATGTAGGGGCATAGGAAGGTAATAATTGCTGTACTGCGACTAAGCCAGATCAAAGTCGGTCAAGACGGTGCAGATATTGAGAATCAACTCATAGCGATCACCGTTGAAATGTAGTTGTCAGTAATCCCTATGTGGTTTTAGCCCGCCAACCACATCTTCCAGAAATCCTTGTCGATACCTGGCAACAGTTTTAGCTACTTTATTGATTTACTGAGAAGCCTGAATTCCTAGCCCAGCTACCAGGTTTGGGTACCATAAACTTTTGGGCTGAGAGCGAAAGTAATATGAAAGTTTGAGGAATATGGCTTTCGGTTGATTTGCTGGGAAAGAAATTTGAACTAATTTAAATGTGATTGCTAAGGAAACCATAATCGTATCCGGGAATATGATTAGATTAAAAGTACTCGATTCAAACAAGAAGAAAGCAAAAAGATTCAAGTCGTTCGCTCATAAAAGACTTTCAGGCACGTAATTTTTGTGTGCCAAGCCTTAGTATAAGAGTACTTTTCGAAGGAATTATAGGCACCCCTGCTCGGCTTTGGCAGCATCAGAGTTACTAGTTAAATATCACTACACTAATGGATAATATGAACTATATCTACCCAAGCTATGGAATAATCGAAAGGAGGCTTACACATTTAATCATTAATCGTTAAGTCATAAATCATCATAAATAATAGAGTAATCAGTAAGCAGAAACACCTAAAACCCTTGGCAAATGGGTCACTTCATTTAGTTTCGTCCACCCTGATATTCTATGTTTGAGATATGACTTCTCCTTCTTATATGTGGTTTTAACATGAATTCAATTAAGACTTTTTGCAGATTGATGTTAGTTGAAGTTTATGATGTGTATCTAACCGAGGGTACTGGACGGAAGGCATGGAAAAGCGGCCGGAGTTCTGAGACGAAGTTGCCCGGTATGCGCAGCAATGTGCCGAACACGAACTCAGCCGGTGACGCTTGCAAACCCTCCTAGAGGTCGTGCGGAAACCCAGGAGGACAGCCGGAAGTGCCCAAAGGGTATCCCTCGTATGCTTCTCAGCGCTGCTTTGAGTATTCTATGCATCCGCTGTACTATGTCGTTTGTCTGCAGATGGTATGGCGTTGTATGCACATGGTGTACGCCTGCAAGATGGCCAAGATGAGAATCAGCTCCGCTTCGAATTGGCGGCTTTGATTGGCTGTGATCTCTAGTGATGTACCAAAAATGACAATTCAGTGGTTGAACTGGGCTCTGGTGACTGTTGAGGCTTTGATGTCTCGTATTTGAACCGCTTGGGGCCAGCTAGTGCAGAGCTCGATGATCGTGAGGCAGTTCGCGTAGCCGCTCCCCAATGTAGCATCTTGACGCCCTTCAAGAAGGCGCTGGAAGCACTTAATGGCCGTGAAGACTACCAAAAGTTCTTGGTCATACGTTGAATATCACTGCTCGGTTTCTGATACTTTCTTTGAAAAGCAATCGAGGGGGACCCAGATGCCGTTAGGTCGCTGCTGATCAAGTACCGGGCCGAGAGTTGTGTTGGAGACATTGGTACCAAAAGTCAACGGTTGGGAAGGCTCGAGAAAGGCCCTGGTTGCCGCGGATGCTATGATTCTTTTGCAGTGTTCGAAAACGGCGTCGGCGTCCGATGTCCAGTTTACGTTGAGACCAGAGACCAGAGAGAGACGCCTGGCACTGGGCGGCGTGTGGGTTATAACGCCGGCAATAACTGATCATGTCAAAGAAGGGCCTACGCTGCGATAAGTCAGTCGGTTTCGGGAACTCGATAATAGCACGTCTCTTCGATGGTGGTGGATGGAAGCCTTCGATGTTGACGAAAAAGCGAGCGAAGAGGTCTTCTGGGAAACCTACTTTGAACTTGCCCCAGTTAATCCGGAGCTTAACTTGACATAGCGTTTGAATGAGCTGGTCCAGGCGACGTTGATGCTGGTTGTGGCTATCAGAAAAGACTAAGATGCCGTTCTGGTAGGCTTGAACGTAAGGGAGCTTTCTGAGGAGATGGTTGATGGTGCGCTGCATAGTCTGCGTGGCGTTTTCCAAACCCACTGATATGCCAAGAAGCTCCAAAAGCCGATGGACGTCGTTACCCTTGTCTTACAGATGTCGTCTGAAGCCATCGGGATCTGATGGAAGGCTCTCTCTAGGTCAATAACGTTGAAAATCGAACCACTGACATAAGCATGACAATGGTCCGATGACGTCGCGCTCAATATGGAGGCCGAATTCCTTCTTTGCAGCTTTAAGGCGTTCTCTAGCGAGGCGGCGCGGCCGTGAAAATGCCGGTGGGGGCAATTTGGTGACGGATTGGCAGGTCAGCGAATGAGGTTAGTTCCCCAGGTGGGACGGTGGCCGTGATGAACTTGGAGAGAATATCGGAATATGGGTCACGGAGGGGCCATCGGGAAGCAATTGGGTGGGTACGGCACTGATGTATGCACGTCTGTAAGCGGACCAAAAAGCAGGCCGTAAAGGAGACGGCCGTAGCGCAGGTCGATGAGAAGCCCATGGTGACTGTTTGGTATCGAGATAAAGAAAAAATCCATGGCATATTTGCTTAAGGCTCTTAGGCCACAACAAAGATTACCGATCCTTAGGATGGGTAATGGGGCTAGTAAAAGCCAGTAATGAAAAACACCACGGATTGATTATGACTAGTCTATTTTATTCATTTTTGTTTTCATTTATCTACAAA
Source organism: Hermetia illucens (assembly GCF_905115235.1). Classification (NCBI taxonomy): domain Eukaryota; kingdom Metazoa; phylum Arthropoda; class Insecta; order Diptera; family Stratiomyidae; genus Hermetia; species Hermetia illucens. Next base: position 164,938,005 of record NC_051850.1, read on the forward strand.
TTGTTTCTTACTTTAAATGCTAAAGCAACAAATTACAATCAAACAAAAAATTCTTATTTGTAATTCCATCCCATATTGACCGTGATGAAAGTCCGTTAGCGTTTTTGCCTCTATGTTATTTGCGTGCAAAGTTGATATGGGTCGATTACCTGTTCGCACCTGATTAGAACATTTCGTGGTGCAAGGTGAAGGTTGCTATTTGAGTATAGGGCATTGTGCGGGTGTCGTGTGGCCATCATGATTATTGTGCTGTTAAGCGAAAATGTTCGATGATTTGTTTCTCGAACAGTGATAAACAGTATCGGCTTCCTAAATGGCTGCTTGCACGTGGGCGGTGATGAACGATCAGTGGAAGGGCCGGTATGAGATGCTGGGTGCCAAAGGTCGGATTGGGTGTCAGATTGGCGGCTTGAAATATCAAGGTCTGCTCCTGAAGGGGTTTGACTGCATACCGCTTCGAAACGATGAAGAGAGCAGCACCTGATTAGACTAGAAAGTGTATCTTCTTGCTGCGGTCGTAGGTGTAGAGCTGTTTCTAAGACGTTTGACTCTAGTTTCCCTGAGTGTAAGGAGATTTTTGGGTAAGAAAACTGCAGGGTTTGCTTCAAAGTATAGCCAGGGTGCTCTATTTGTTGTGGTACCAGCAATACCCTATCTTGCGGTTCGGTCCCGGGGTTACTGAACGACTGCCACGCGGTCCCAAGATGGGCTGGACGACGCCCGGCTCGATGGGTGGGGTGCGTGGGAGTGTTGTGCACCTAGCGTAGACACCAGGGCTGATCTGATGCATCTCATCGGCCAGCGTTTGGGGGGACAACATAAGGCATAACTTTCGAAGTTTCGAGTTTGAAGGAAATCCAACTATTATTAACAAAGTTATAGAAGGTGAAACTTTGACATTTTGTGTGAATTTCGTGCATTCTAAAACGTGTATGATGTCATCATAACATCAATTCGTCAATACCACAACAAAGCAAAATCACGTGACTGGGAGATCGTAGGGAAACATTTCGTTTTAGTTTTTTAAGATGAATACAAAACCTTTATACCCAAAGCGCAGCTTCCGGTCTTTCTACTTGTTTATTGAGTTACACTCCCATCTGGAATGTGAACTCCCGCAAGTGTTCCTTAGTCTGCACCTTTTCAAGGTCCCTGCATTCCACAGCTATTTCAGGAGTCAATTCTCTTACGTGCGCTCCTTTTCTCATTTCTTTAGGAGTTAGCTATCAGGTTCTGGTAGTTGACCGTCCTTTCGTTCTGCGTCTTCCGGAGTTCAAGCAGAAGTTCTCCCAATTATCTTGGCCTTGCCACCTAGCCCACATAAGGTTGGATCTTCGTTAACCTTCCACAGAATCAAATTCATTTGTGAGCCTGAATTGCTTTCCAGAAGTTGCACTTCTCGCAATCTTATTATTTTAAGACATTTGCATTTCTTTTTGTGTTGGAAATTCCGCTCCGCCCTGTTCTTGTTTAAACACTCTATTGCTTTCCATTTTAAGCATTTTCGTAGTTGGGTCACCTTTGGAGTTGATGATAGTCCGGCATTCGCTACCCATTCAGGCATGACACAAACCACTAATGGGCTTTTCGCAGTTGTCCATAAGGTTTGGGACCATTACACTGCGGCTCGACAAACTCAGAGTACATTTAGAGTATTACCTATCTCAGGTAGTTTTTCTTAGTCAGTAGTCTTGTTAGCTCTGCATCAATTCCTCCGTTTCTTGATATGCACTAGATTCTCTTTCCGGTGCCAAGAATAATCGTTGTGATTATCGATACCCGGCCTTCTCTCTATTATATGGAGATAGATGGAAAATGTAGTACTTTACCACTTCGCTGGGGGAATCATGTTACGTTCTCCCCTCCTTATCACTCAAAGAAGAGTTGTCTTTTGTAATTTAGGGCATGCTATCTTCTCTATATCGCAGTTTGCCCATTTCAAGACTGCAACAAATAAGCGTGTCAGAAATCGAAAACGGGAGAAAACCATCACCTCAACCGGCCAACTGCCCCTTACCCGGGTCGTCATAAAGCCTATGAGGAGAAGATCCTGAGTGTCCCAGTAACACACTCAGGTGGGAAACAACTGATGCGTACTTGTCTAGAACGCAACTAACCAGTTTTCACACTCCAAACACTGCTCGGTTTTCTGTTCTGGGTGTCCTTCTCACAGACTTTTTTCTTCCCAAGTTGGAGGTGTTCTCCTACGTACCCAACCAGCGTACAAAAATAAACCCTGCTAAGAATTCCCTTACCCATAGTAAGATACATGCCTGCTGGGAGATCTATCAACTTCTCATTGGTGCCTGTCATTTGGCATTTGTGCTTTTTTCAAAAACGGACACCCACTGATGCGAAATTTAGTGCAAATTTGGGAAATATAAACCCCCACGCTTGTAGGGAGTGGTCGAAAAATTTACAAAAAGGAAGCGAAATCATGCCTGTATCTAGGCATTAGGCCAATACCTCCTGAGATAAAGTTGCTAGTAGTCTTATATTATATGTTGAAAATTTATTAGAAACCCCACCTTAAGTTCTTGGAGCACAGTTGTAATAGGTCAGAACTATTCTTTCGCATAAATTACACCCATAAAAGGTCGATTCAAGGTCATAAAGAAAAATTCCAGCACTGAGCTGAAAATTATACGGAAAACTGAGCCCGAAGTGGAAATTATTTACAGGCCCAGAAAATCCCCTTCCGTCACTGAAATTTCAAATCTGGGACTGAATATTTCGAGCCAGGCGGAACCTCCCCTTCCGTCATTCATACTAATTAGACACGTACTGGGATTTCAAGTTACCTTCAAATGGATCTCTTGTGAAAACAAATATATGAAATAAGAAAAAAAGAAATATTCAAAACTTTTAATACCTGACTCGACGTCCTTCCGGTTAAATTAAGAAAAGGACCTCTTGATGGTCGCTTTTACATGCATCTAAAAATTCATAAATTCAATAACAAATAATCTAAACTCGTTTCTTTGGTCCAATTTTGATTGAAGGGAACTCAATTAATTTCGAATTTACGTAAATTGTTAGAAATTTTCCCCCCTTTCACCTCAACCCCATGTCGGTACTAGCTAAAATCAATTCACAACATTGGCAACTTTCAACCCTAGTGCGTAACACATAAGCCGCTATAATTTCAACAAATTTCCACTGAAGTATCTGAACCAACTTGTGGTGACGTAAAACTTTCCCTGAATCAAATACATTTGACCGTGGCAGGTTCGCTTAAATCGAATATATTTCAATAACAACAATCCAAACGGGAGTCATGTATTTGTGTACATTAGCTTCTCATACATAATGTATGGCCGGAGGGTGGTAGTTTTTTAAGCGAATGCAGAACTGTTTCAACCCAGATAGCACAAAGTTGGCAGGAAACTTTGCATTTGATAACAATATCGTTGTGCATTCGCTTGGCTATAACTATCGATGGAGAAAATAACGGATCGTTAGCTTTTCATTGCATTATACGAAAGTTTATATGCATATTTGTGTGGCCGGGAAGAGGAGCGGACGTGATGTAGTGTCTTTTCCGAATAAAGTTGGGGGCGATTGGAACCAAATACCATGGTTGGTGGTACTTAGCTTGATTGCCAGCCAGGATCCACTTTTTATGTTGTGGAGGGATCCAGAGAAGCATACGACCAAGTTTTGCCTACCCCCGTTTGAAACAATATAGCGGCAAAATGTGGGGAAAACCACTTCACAGGAAAACAAAATCATTTTCCTATCGATTTGTTTACATTCATTTTTTTCTAAGGTATTTGGTATATGAATTTAGTTTCTGCTATTCCCGAATTGTTTCCACTCCCTATACTGATTGGTCCAGTTAAAAACTAAATTGACTGGTGATTTTTGTGTACTTACATCTATTCCTTTTTACTTCGAAACATTAATCAACGTTGCTTTAGCTTCAGGTTGTTTTCAGTACGCCAACCTATATCCACTTAGTGATCTTGGCCTTTTTCAACTGCATCCATGCACTGAGAATTTCAATACTTCTGAAGCCGTACATATGGATCCGTTTTAGTGTATTGCGTTAGGTGTTAATATCAACCCATCCCAGATCTCCGTCAGTTCGCCGGGCGATCCTACGAAATGTTTAAAACACTAACATGAAATCACCGATGTTAGGATGATTTAATTGATAATCAATTCCTTAATCGAGCGGACGCATAGATACGAACTCAAATGGCTCCTTGGTGAAAGTGGCCTGCACTGCCGCCATAGGTCCTCATTTTCTAAGTTCAAAATTTTCGCAGAGAAAAACACTATCCAAATGTCCTTATTTATCACTGAAAGCACAACAAAACAAGTCGCCAGGTATAATATTGACTGACAACAAGTCCCACCGCACGAAACATTCACTTTTCAGCCTGATACTCCCTACATATTATGTGAGGAGCTGTCATTTTCATCATGTCCACTTCCAAATCAGCAGCAACATCCAGAAATGATTTGATTTGCAGACACCGCCGCTGGCATCAGTGAAACCAATTCCATTATCTTCAATACATATTCCGGATCGAGCCATCTGCATACCACCTCTAATTGCATCTTTAGGGACGCCAACTGGGGGCTCATGGACCAATACCTTAAATCCAGTCTCTTGCAAATTCAACTTCATCAAAACCGTCGCATATCGAATGATACCATAGGCACATGCTTGACCAAATCCCAAAAGTCGTGCATCCTTCCATTCCTCAGAAACGTGGTCTCAAACGAGAAATCTCATTGGATTATTCTAACACCCAACGAAACTCGTTGCCTCAATTTAAATAATAAAATTCGTCAACCACGAAACAGTCGCAAACTCCATTAAACAGAGCAAAAGTAAGGGATCGGCCGGGTATGACAAAATCACAACTGCCATGCCGAAGAACGCTTTCCAATCAATCAGGCATTTCTTGTACTCTTTCGATTATCATTGTTTTGTTAAATGCCTGCCTCCTTGCGAACGGCACATGTGCTCAAATAACGATCATTACTAGGTAACCAGGAAATATGATTGTTGATAAGAATAGTAATATTCAAGGGATGCCGTGCGGCATCCTAAATTAACTATTGTGCCCCTTTACTGGGTATAGTATCATCAAAAGCGGAAGAACTCCCCCCACCCCGGTTTCGCGCCGAGGTCCACCAATTCGATATCACTAAAAGCTGTCTGGCGTCCTGGCCTACGCCATCGCTCCATCTTAGGCAGGGTCTGCCACGTTTTCTTTTTTCTACCATTATTATTATTCTGTTAAGGGAAAGTCGCACCGCGTCCTTGGAGAACTATTGTGCCCCTTTTACTGGTTATAGTGTACCTATTGATCATAGTATCTCAAGCAGGCCTGTTACCGTTAGGAACTTTAGTATGTTCCCCACTTCCAGAAGTTTTAGCTTTGCATCTGGTATTAAGTGTTCTCCCAGATGTATCGACCTACTTTGCACAAGTGCCGGACACTGTCCCAGGACGTGTATGGAGATTTCGTCCTCCTCCTCACAGAACCTGCAGGCAGTGTCCGTAGCTATCCCTAGCTTCCCTAGGTGATAGTTCAGCCGACAATGACCAGTGAGAATTCCCACTATGATTCGGAGGTTCTTTTTGGTGAGGTTTAAGCAATTGTTTGTGCGCAGGGGTTCGTATCCCCCAATAAGCACCCTGGTCTGCTCCATTCCTGGTAGGTCTGCCCAATATAGTTCCCTCAACCGTTTCTCTTCGTTTCTTAGATGCATAGCCATGAAACCGTTTCCGATTCCACAGAAGGGTTCTGGCCCGTGTAAGGGCATCCCTGCTCCCTTCTTGGCTAGTTCATCCGCTGCCTCATTGCCTTCCAACCCAGCATGGCCTGTAACCCAAAGTATCCAGACCTTGTTGGTCGAGCCGAGTGTATTCAGTCTCTCAAGGCATTCCCATACCAGTTTAGGGTTCACCTGGTTGGACCTAAGTGCCTTGATCGCGGCTTGGCTATCGGTGAGAATAGCTATGTTCTGCCCCCTGTAGTTCCTTTGCAGATTAAAGGAAGCACATTTGTCTATGGCGTAAATTTCCGCCTGGAATATGCTAGTGTACCTGCCCATTGGCTCAAAGTACATTTTCCTTGGACCAATGACACCGGCACCCGCTCCCTCTGCTGTGAGGGATCCGTCAGTGTACCAAGTAATCAGTTGCTGGTTTAAGCCGTATGTCGCAGCCACGCTCTCCCAGTTTGCCTTGTTACTCCAACGTGTTTCAAACTTCTTATCGAAGTGAAACCTCGTTGTCATGTTGTCCCTAGGTATTAGTAATTCGGGATACCGCCTAGAAAGGATATTAATCTTCCTTCAATTTAGGCAGCTCCCCGCCTCACTCATACTACCGGCCATCCTGAATATTGATCTCCTTGCCTGCATCTGTATGTACAGATGGAGAGGGGTTAATCCCAGAAGGACCTCGAGGGATGCCGTTGGGCATGTCCTCATTGCCCCACTGATACACACGCAAGCCAGCCTTTGGAGCTTATGTAATTTCCTGGCTTGTGTGCTGAGTTGGGTTCTTTCTGCCCAGATTACCGCTCCATAGGTAATCATTGGTCTTACTATTGCAGTATATATCAACAGTAGTATCTTCGGGCTGCAACCCCATTTTTTTCCTACTATGGATCTGCAAGTCATCAGAGCCCTCGTGGCTTTCCGACAAGTGTTTCCGACATGTGCCTTCCAGAGTAATTTTTGGTCTAGCGTGATTCCCAAATATTTGACCTCTGTTTCTCGTTTCACCTCCATATCATGTAATGTTATGGCTTTCAGGTGATCCAGCTTATGCCTCCTAGTGAATGGTACTATGGTGGTTTTGGTTGGGTTGATCCGCAGTCCCACCTTCCTGCACCAGGCACTAGTAACCCTTAATCCAGTTTGGATTCTATCACATAGAGTATCTTCATATTTGCCCCTACAGATTAGAACAATGTCGTTCGCGTAGCCCTGGACTTGTATTCCAGTATTTGTTAACACATCCAGGAGTTCCTCCACTACCATACTCCACATCAGCCGCGATAGTACTCCACCCTGTGGACAGTCTTGAGTAGTGTTCATGATAATAGAATTTGTACCTGTTTGTACCTCTATTTGTCTACTTTCTAGCATTTTGCCCATCCAGAGTGCCAGGGTGTTTCCCACTACTTTGCGGCTCAGGACATCCTGTATCTCTGTGTGCGATGTGTTGTCGAATGCTCCTTTGATATCCAAAAACGCGCACAGTGCAATTTCTTTTGTTTCTATGGGGTTCCGTAGTACCTCTGTCAGCTGATAGAGAGCAGTTTCAGCCGAGAAGAAGTGGTAACGCCCTCTCCTTGCAATACTTCGTCAGCTTTACGACTTGTTCCGGTCGAGCCCGGCTCTCGTCTCCTGGGAAGTATCCCGATGCTACAACTGCCTCTCGAGTGCTCCTCCCGGCTTCCAATGAGCCTTCGATAGCCACAAGGTCCACGGTTAAGAACTCTGAAAGACATATGTATTTTAAATTACGTTTGAGAATTATGCAAGCTCTTGGTTTTTCACAAGAGGAGTCCCAAATTACCTGAATGTCTCCTCCTTGCAGACCGCGAATCTGCCCCCGGTACACGCAGGGCTCCTGAGCCAGCACTATTCCAATGTTCTCCTTGGAATTTACCCTTGCAATCACTGCAGATGCAGCTCTCGCATGGTGGAGGTTTATCTGGGCTATCTTAGTGCTGGCCATTGGGTCCGTTATTATTTCGAGCTCTTCTCCACTGTCGGAATGTCACCCTCCTCCTCCGACATGGCGCTTTCCTGCGCATCGCTGTCCACCCCGAGCCCTAGGAGTCCTAGGTCTTGGTCGTCCAGCTTCTGCTCTTCACTGGGCAGCAGGTCTATTTCCCTGGTTGATCGAGTTCTTTCCGCCTCTATGGCTTCCGCGACTTCTTCAGGGACCTCGGTAAGTTTTTCACCCGATGCCTCCTCCGGGGTCTCTTTCCTTGGCTTTTCCTTGTGCACATGCACGGGTATGTTGCCAAATCGGTAGTTGATATAACAACTCCGACGTTTAATTGCCTCCAGGGATCGGTCATCTACCCCGATCGTGAGGAGTTTATCCTTTCCCTCCACCTTGCTTCTGAAGACTCTCCATAGTCGAGTATGGAGATCTTCATTCTGAGCAATTAGAAGTCTGATAAGGTCTTCCGTTTCTATTGCCGCGGCCTTTGGCAGAAAAACTGTCACCATGTGGGCTCCTGGTATATCATCCCCAGCACATGTTGACAATTCTACCCCTTCCCAGCATGGCAATCTAGGAATTATGGTTCTAACCCATTCTGCGGTGTCTTCCTTCGCGCAGTCCACCAGTATAAGGCCTGGTCGAAAGCGCATCCCGGTGAACACCAATTTCGACGTCCAACCCTTGATCGACGACAAGTTCCTCAATGATTTCCTGTTCCTCCCGAGTGAGTAGTTTTTCTGCCATAGATATTGCCCTTAATGACTTACCGGGCTGGATCATCCTCATCCATACGGATTAAATGATCCGCCCATCGCAACCTGTTGGGCCTGATTTTATCCAGAACCAGACAGTGAAGGTTTCACTCATAGATTTCGTCGTTATGTAGGCTACGGAATCGTCCATCCGCATGCAGGTGACCAAAAATTCTTCGGAAGATTCTTCTCTCGAATGCGACCAAGAGTTTGTAATTTTGTTTTGCTAAGAATTCAGGTTTCCGAGGAATACATAAGGAATGAAAGAAGGATCTGGATGAAAGTAGACTGTGTATCTCGGGTTGATGTTCCCATAATGTCAATATCGATCACAGCCGGTTCGGAGACGGTGCGATAAGCAGACGCCACTCGCAAAGCTCCCCGCCTCTGCACTTGAGCGAGGCGTTTACGATACACCTCCTTGTCAAGGGCATTAGCCCATACCTCCGCACCATAGAGAAGAACGGACTGCGTTGCTCCCATGAGGAGACGTCTCCTAGTTGATATAGGACCCCAGACATTCGCCATAAGCCGACTCAAGGCAGAGACTCCAGCTGCAGCCCTGTCCGCTACTGCTTTGATTTGCTCGAAGAAGCTCATCTTCGAGTCGAGCATTAAACCAAGGTATTTAATCACTGGTTTTGACTCTATAGTCAACTCGCCGATCGATATGGGACGCAAGGTCGGAATTCTCCTTCTGGTCAGGATGACTACTTCGGTTTTCTCCAGCGCAAGGTTGAAACCGTGAGCAGTCATCCATTCGATTACCCGTCGCATCATTATGCCAAGTCTGCTTTGCGCCTGTTAAACAGTGCGTCCGGCAACAAGTGCCGCAACGTCGTCTGCATAACCGACCAGGCACAACTCTTCGGGCATATCGAGTCTCAGCAGACTATCATAAGAAGCGTTCCAGAGGTCCGGCCCTAGGATGGATCCCTGTGCTACTCCCGACGTGATTTCCGTCCTCCTCTGGCTCTCTAACGTCTCATAGAGCAGGGAGCGGTCTTTCAGATAATTCCTCAATATCCGCAAGAGATAGTTTGGAACGTGAAAGGAGTTCTTTAGTGTGCCTAGCATATCTGTCCATCTTACGGAATTGAAGGCATTTCTGACATCAAGCGTTATGAGGAGCACTATCCGTCGAGATCGGCGGCTGTGTGCCCCGGCTCGATTAAACGCATTTACGACCTCCATAAGAGCATCCACTGTAGATTTCCCTTTTCTAAACCCGAACTGCCTTGCGGATAAGTCCCGGCAGCACGGATCGCTTCAGCGAGTCTACTCCTGATGAGCTTCTCGAGCACTTTTCCGGCCGTATTAAGCATGTCCTCCTTCAAGCACGCGTTGAACACTTCAAGCAGCAATTCTGGCCGTTGGCGGAACATCAGTTTGTAAACTTCCGCCGGGATTCCATCAGGACCTGGCGCCTTCCTGTTTTTCATAGCGAGAACCGCTTCTTGGAGTTCTCTCATTGTGAAAAGGAGGCAATCCCCGACGTTTTCCGCGCTATTTACATCAACCCGTACAGGGTGTCTGGGGAACAATGCTCGCACAATGCGGTCCATCTGGTCGTTGCTCAGTATGCAGGGCTTCTGCAAAGCTCCGATTCTCCGAGTGACAAGCTTATAGTCAAGTCCCCACGGGTCCTCATTCACCTCCTTAAGAAGATTCTGCCAGCCCCAAGCTTTGCTTTTATTTATAGCGCTGCGGAGTCTCCTTTTTGCTGATCTATATTGTGCCTTTATGGCACATGCCTCCTCGTGGGCGTACAAATGGCGGAGCTTATTACACTCCTTCCGTGGGTCGGCAATTTCCGCCGTCCACCAATGCATAGATGGCTTGTCACGCCTAGGGTCTATCCGGGGCATGGAAGCCTCACACCCCGTCGCTAATTCGCAAATTCATAACTGAATTTACGACGGTGTCAGTTGTAACACTACCACCCCCGGAGTGCCCCCCAGCGCGGCCCTACCTGCTCCAAGGGCTTCGACGAACCTTCCGATGTTCATCCTCGCGACATTCCACACGCAGGGGGAACGTCGTGTTGGTGCTCGCCGACAAGTAGCGTCAAACACTTCGAACGCAATGTACTGATGATCACTTGCCGAGAAGTCTTCCAGGACTCGCCACCCGTCCACCGATGATGCCAGAGATTCCGACGCAAAAGTTATGTCAGGAAGTGCATATTAAACGGCATAAAACAATTCAAAGAGACAATAGTGAAACACCAACATTTCATTTCCAGATCCATACATTTTCTATTCACCATTTTGAAATTGCTCATTTTTTCTTTCAAAATAAGTGAATTTTCTATGAATATCAATTGACGCAGAGATAGAATTACTATTCGTTCTAATAACAGAAAACATTATCAATTTTATTGCTTTCCATAAATTTTACGAGCAATATCTTCCTCCTGCAAACTACTTCTAGATACTCACCTTCGCTATTGAAGGTAATTCATGCTTGCGCTTACTTAGCCCACAATGTTCCATTTATACACCGACTGCGTTCGATATTTCCTAACGCCCATTTCCATATTTCCACCTTCCATGAACAAAGAGCGAGCAAGGAGTGCAACTTCTATGCAAATAAATATTTCCCGCTTATGCAACCAATGAAACGTATAATCTTATCGTGAAATCTACTGGATTTTAACAAAGATAAAGACTTTCGCACCCCCCGCTTCTTACGGGTGCTTTGCAAATTGCTTTGTGAACTGGAAGCTTTTCTCCGGATCGTTTCCATTTCGTAGTTTATTTTTAAAAGAGGATGCAGAGGTGCTGGAATATAGTGGAAGGTGCGAAGATGAAAAACGTTTATGAGTTATTCACTCTGATTAATTGAGGATGATTTATGCAGTGGAATCAATTAACTTGTATGCACGGATTTTACAGGAACAGGACAGTTTATTTTTTATTTCGCTCATTAATTGAAGAGAAGCTAGTCAAACAGTGGAGCCAAAGTTAACATTGGGTTACTAAGAAGACCGTTACCAACAAAGGTCCTTCCTAAAAAGGCAGAACCCAGCAAAAGAACGTCCGACAGGCCTCAGTGGTGCAGGTGCTAAATGGTATCTACGTTATCTGAAAGAAAATCCGAAACCAGAAAAGGCTTTCAAGAAGACTCAGGGCAGATGTAAGCCTTCAGCATCAGAGTCATCACCAGAGCAGGGGAGATATGTCCGCAAGAGGAGAATGCACCCAAGAAATCCAAATCTTAGCACAAAAGAGCGGAAATCTCGGGGAAGTTGGGGGTAAAGGTAGGAGCTAGGAATCCTTCCATTAACTATGCTAACGCGGTAAAAAGCATTCCACAGGTTGTACCGCCGAAAGAATTTCCATAGCAAATACTCGCTAGTAAGAGGGAGGAAATAATTGACGACCACATCGTCATCGAGATGGGTGAGTGAAGGCATAAGGAGCTCGTGGTCACCAGTATATACTCTCGATTAGGTCTTATACTAGCAGAAAACTGTGGATATGCCCGACTGGCTGAGGGCTATTGTCTATAACCTGTCAGAACTGAAAGGAACGGAACTTTCCATATGTGCAAGGGATGATATACCCGCGCGCATATGGTGACGGTCTACCCAAAGCCGTAACGATTGAGACGGGGAAGCTTCTACGCCTCCAAGGAGTAGGACAAAGCCAAGCTTCTCACGATCAGGGTAGATAATCGATTCCTGCAAGTGGTTAAATGCTGTAATTGTCCCATCAATTACAAAATTGATGGTATACCTGAGCAAGTACCTGGGGGGATACTTCCGAGGACACTTCGGAATCTCGGAGACCATAGACGCTGAAGGGATAAGATCGAGCAGCAAAGTGCACCAGCTGTTTAGAGAAGAGGAGAAGCTAGACGACCTATTCCCAGATCTTCTAAATCTCGAGTAACACAAGGAAACGCAAAATTGCAAGTACAAGTTGCAAAGATAACATTGGAATAGTGCTGGCTCAACATCCCTGGGTGTACCAGTTGTAGGTTCGCGATCTGCAAGGAGGCCGCGTGCTGGTATTTTACGATTTCTCCTTTGAAAAACCAAGTGCTTGCATTATTCTTAAAAGTTTAAAATGTGTATGCCCTTCAAAGTTTCTAATAGAGTACCTCCTGGGAGACAAGTTTCACTGAAAACCGAGGAAGAACTCAGAAGGCAGTAACGGCATTAAGATATTTTCAGGAGACGACACTTAAATCCTGCTGGATTTAGTTGTTACACTGACGAAGTTCTACGAGAAGAAGGTGCTACCACTTTTCTTGGCTGCGATGCAACCCGTTCCACGAGATCCGAGGAGGCTACGTCATCAATCGATATCCCTTCTGGAGTTCATCCTTAGTATTAAGTTAGAAATATATAATGCAGAGAACACACCAGTATTCGTGACCAGCACCACGCAAAGGTTGCTAGACATATATCAACCGAACACTCTGATGAGCGGGCTGGTAATAAATTGGAGGGTAATGGATGAACTTTTCACGCCGGATCACATAATGATCAGATTAAGGAAGACTAGGAGAACATCGTGGGACTCCCACGCAAGACACCTGAGTGACAAATGGCTCATCTACAGGTGAGAGGCGAAATCAGTAGCGAAATAGAGCTGCGAACAGTGGTGGAAGCCGTCACCAGACTCGCCATGAATCCATATGAGGTCAGCTGTACGACTATGTAAATCAAGACATCAAGGGATGTAACCTGGTGGAACAGGAACCTAGCTAGAATGAGAATGGAGGTGCAAAAACTATTCAACCGGGCGAAACAAACCGGAAACTGATCGAGGTATAAAAGAGCGCTGACCGCGTCTAGCAACGTAATCAGGGTATCAAAACGAAACTGTTTCAGGGAATTCTGCGAAGAGATAGAACAAACCAAAAATGGGCAGTCGGAACATTTAGACTACTGAAATCACTCGGAGTAATTTACATTTTCTTTGCACTACTCCAATGAACTTCTTGTCGGCAAAGTTGAACGCTCTAGGCGACCAAGGACTCCTTTGGCAATACAAGATCAATTGAAAATTCTGAATGACACACTTTTGGAGTGCTTTGAAGAGGCTTCTCCTATTTCCCGAGGCCAATGTGGTAAAACGGTTCCATGGTGGAACCAAGAATTGCAGAGACTCAGGAAATCAACCAGACGACTTCAAAATCGTGCTTGCAAAAGCAATGAAGCTGAAGACTGGCTAAACTTCCGGAACTCACAGCATGAATATAAGAGGCTCGTAAAACGTTCAAAACGAGAGCATACTGTCAGGAACTGGAAGTTGAAAGGAGACTTCCAGGCTGTGCAGAGTCCTTGATAAGGATGAGTCGGCCAAGTTGGACTCTCTTAGAAAACCGGATGGTACTTTCACGAACTCCAGAGTTGAGTCTATACAGACTCTCTTGAAAGTACACCACCCGGGAGAGCAGGTCTCAGAAGTGGGAAGAAGTGAATTGGCGGTTTCTGTAAACCCTTCTACACGAAAGTGTTGTAAGGGGAATTGGGACAATACGATAGCGGTTGTAACCAACGAAAAGGCGAGAGCTTCTACTATCATTTGAACATTTTAAAGAACTCCAGGCAAATCCACTTAGCATAATTTTCGCTGAAATGCCTGACTAGTTTGGTTAAGCGTCAAATTCGCGAGAAGGCGCTAAGGCCGCACACCCCCTAAATGAAAATCGACTTGTTTACCAACGTGGAAAGTCCTGTGAGTCTGGTCTTCATTCTTTGGTTTCAAAGATAGAGGATGCAACTCTGAAGGGTGAGTACGCGATGGCATTGAAGGGGCGTTTGACTAGGCGCCCTTCCAAAAGCTCTTTAATGCCGCCAGTGAGCATGGTGTTGACGAAACTGTAATAAAGAGATTACTGTATGCTGAAGTGGGTGTTGATCACTACCTAACAACGGAAGCAACGAAAGGCTACCTTCAAGATGGTGTGCTATCGCCACTTATGCGGAGTATGCTGATCAACTCACAATTATGAGAAGTGCAAAATCTACCAATACTCGTTCAAGCTTATGCGGATGACGTGGCTGTGCTGGCTATTGGTCGAGATATCAGAATGGTGTGTAGAAGTACACGACGCACCGTTGATTTAATTGACAATTGGTGTTTTAGGCATGGACTTTCAGTAAATCCAAATAAAACCACAATAGTATTATTTACAAAAAGGAGGAAACTGAATGGTCCTTGTCTTCCAGAGATAAGGGGTGCAACCCCTCAACTCTGCAAAGAAGTGAAATATCTGGGAGTTATTCTAGACAAGTAGCTTCTTTAGAACAAACATGTAGAGATAAAGATGAAATGATCTCTCACAGCTTATGGGCTGTGTAGGCGAACTTTAGCCTCGAAAAGGGACTTAGGCCTCAGGTAGCAATTTGGATGTATGTTACTATCATTGAGCCGATGTTTGCGTATGCATCCGTAGAGCGGTAGATTAAAGTGAAACAAAAGAGTTTTCGCTGTAAACTTGCCACACTGCAAAGAACTGTGTGCATGGGCATCACCGGTGCCATGAGCACCACATCCGGCGCAACTATGAATGTTTAACAGTTGTTGTTATAAAAGAACTCGCAAATCTTTATCAACTTACGAACTTGTTTTCAAAAACTTCGAACAATTTTATATGAATAATTATCCGCTTATCAATTAGCACGAAAAACTCTTAATCTCGATGAAAAGTCAAATTTCCAAATAAAAGAAATATAATAATAACAAAACGTTTCAAATTGTTGAATTTTTTTATGTTAAATTGTTAAAAAGAAAATTTTGTTATTAAACAATTAAAACTTTAAACTTCGTCTAGGTGTGTTCACCGCCGGGGTTGGAGAAAGAAGAGACCGGCTTATTTCCATGCGGTCCTTACTGTCCCAACCAACGGCATTTTCTCACCGCTAATTCTCCACTCCCGTGGCGAGTTCTAAACGAGTTCTAAAGCGAGTGGAGTTCCGCGCCATCTACCCGTCCGCATCCTGCCGCGCCACATCACTCCGCCCCCAGACTAAACCTAGGGGGTTTCGGCGACCGATCCCGGAACTTCGTTCCCCGTTAATCCACAAAACGGACACGACGCTGCTTCGGTGCGCACACGGGTTTCGGTCTGGACAAAGAGACCGCCTTTTTGTGTTCACCGATCTCGAGCTGGAAGAAATGTTCTCCCCGCTCGAGAACGCGGTACGGGCCCTCATATGGAGGCTGCAGCGGCTTCCGGACGGCATCCGTCCTGATCAGAACGTGCGTGCATGAGTCCAGTTCCTTGGGCGAACAGGCAGGTGTGGGCGAGTGTCGAGTTGGTGGTGGCGCTTTGATGCGTCGGAGATTGTCCCTCAGCAGACGCACCAACCCCGACTCCGTGAGACCCGATCTCTTGTCGAAAACCGGATCGCTTGGGAGTCTTGGGTTCTCCCCGTAAACCAGCTCCGCGGGGCTGACAGCAAGTTCCTCTCGGCAGGTTGTACGTAGGCCGAGTAGGACGAGAGGCAAGACTTGAGTCCAGGACGGATCGTCGCGTGCCATAATGGCGGCTTTCAGCGTCCGGTGCCAACGTTCCAGCATCCCATTGGATTGCGGGTGGTATGCAGCAGTCCGCTGGCGTTTAAAACCCAGGAGTTTGCCTAACTCCGAGAAAAGGGTGGATTCAAATTGCATTCCCTGGTCAGTGATGACCACTGCAAGGACGCCAAAGCGAGGTATCCACTCTCGGCAGAGGGCTTCGGCACAAGATTGTGCCGTAATGTCTTTCAGAGGTATTGTCTCAGGCCACCGCGTGAACCTGTCGATGATTGTGAGGCAATACTTGTAACCGTGCGAGTCTCGCAAAGGCCCTATTACTCGTATGTCGAGGTGTATCGTGTGGAAACGCTTGGTAGTGCGGGGGAATGAGCCCACTTCTTGCCTTACATGCCTGGAGACTTTACACTTTTAGCATGCGATGCACTCTCTGGCCCAGGAATTGATATCCTTGTTCATGGAGGGCCAGAAGTATTTTCCGGTGACTACCCGGTTTGTTGTCCTGATGCCGGGGTGCGCCAAGTCGTGAACTGCGTGGAACACTTCCTTGCGAAATGTGGCCGGAATGTATGGCCGAGGTCCCTTTTCCGAGTCTTCGCAGCAGAGAGAGAGGTTTGAGCCGAAGATGGGCAACTCCCGAAATTTGTATTTGGGGTTGGACTTGAGGCTCTGAAGTGCTGCGTCATCCTCGTGCGCCTTGGCAATAGCCGAGAAATCGAGTGAGGCGGGGGGGATGGACAAGTACGCGGCGAGCAGTTCGCGATCGTAGGTACTGTAGTTCCGTTGAGCGGAATTCAACTGTTTCGAGAAGAAGCTCAACGGCTGCCAAACTCGATCCACCTTTTGGTGAAGGGCAGCACCTACTGCGATGTCAGAGGCATCAACAAAAACGGCTAGGGGTGCATCTTGCTGAGGAAATGCCAAAAGTGTAGCGTCGGCCAGTTGCTGTCGGGATTTATTGAACGCGCGGACAGCCTCTTCAGACCACACAATCTCTCGTGTGTCTTTTGTTTTGGGGCCAGACAAGTACGCGTTCAAAACGGACTGGTGATGGGCGGCCTTGGGCAGGAAACGACGGTAAAAGTTTAGCATGCCCAAGAACCTCCTCATCTTCCTCACTGTTTTTGGACGCGGGAAGCTTGTGATTGCTTGCACCTTGTCTGGGTCGGGCTGTATTCCTTCAGAGGAAATGGAGTGGCCGAGGAATCTCACCTGTTGTTGAAGGAATTTGCATTTCTCAACGTTTAGGACTAAACCGGCCTCAAGGAGACGTTGAAAAATGCACTCGAGATGGGCTAAGTGCTCAGACTCAGTGGAAGAAGCGACCAAAACATCATCCAAATAGACGAAACAGAAATCGAGGTTTCGCATTACTGAGTGAATGAACCTTTGAAAGGTTTGCGCCGCATTGCACAATCCGAAAGTCATTCGGGTGAACTCGAAGAGTCCAAAGGGTGTGCATATTGCCGTCTTTGGAATGTCTTCAGGAGCTACTGGGATTTAGTGGTAAGCCTTGGCTTAGTCCAAGGTCGAAAAGATGCGGCAATTCGCGAGGTGATGCGCAAAGTCGTGGATGAGTGGAATCGGATATCGGTCAGGAACAGTCTGTGCGTTTAGCCTTCTGTAATCCCCACAGGGGCACCATTCGCCATTTGGCTTAGAGACCATATGTAATGGGGAAGACCAACACCTGTTTGAGGCCCTGCAGATACCCTGTTGAACAAGTTGTTCAAATTCTTTCCGCGCAATAGCCAGTTTCTGGGGTGGTAGAGGACGCACCTTCGAGAAAATCGGGGAACCAGTAGTATTAATGTAGTGCTGCACATTGTGCTTCACTGGTTTCGAGAGGCTACACTCGGTAGTAATCTGGCTGTACTTTTGGAGGAGTGTCCGAACACGAGAGTCAGTGATGTCTTCCAAAAGAACGGAAAGGTTATTGACAGCGTGAGATACCATTTGGCCCGACGAATTAAGGTTGGTCGTGGGGTCTATCAGGGACTTATTCTGCAGTCCACCAGCAACCCATAGTGACACAAGAAGTCTGCGCCTAATATGGGGAAGCTGACATCCGCCAGGATGAAATCCCACTAAAATGTCCTACGTAAGCCTTGCCTGTACCCGTATGTATTGATGCGAGAGGAATTTGCTGCCGCCAGTTTGAGGGGTTGTGGATAAAGTTTATGATGCCGGGGTACGGGAAGAACCGAAACCTCCACACCCGTGTCGACGAGGTAGTTGCGCCTGCTGAGGGGGTCGAAAATAGTTAGGCGACGTGGCGCTGCGCTCTGGGTGGCCGTGGCCAAGACCCCCCGCGGACCTAGTTTTTTGCGGTAGGCGCGAATTTACAAGGTAGCGTACATCTTGTCGCTTTATTTCCGAATCTCAGTTGGTACCAGCAAATACCTTTGTCCGCAGGCTGTCCTGACGACCTGCTACCCGAACGCCCTTTTCGTGTGGCAGACCGTGAGCGAGCTCACGATCTGGCACTCGAACGCTGAGCGTCCAACGTCGCCCGCGTCTCGGCCACGCTGGCTGTTAAAGCAGCTATCTCGCGCCTTAAGTCGCTCACCTCATCCGACTGTGGTTGAACGGCCGCCAAGGTTGGGCGTACATACACCTCCTGCACCTGATCGGCCGTCGCTGCCAGTTCCTCCAAGGAACCGGAGACGCAGGGTAGGATCGCCTGGGTGCCCTCTGGGAGCCGCCGCAGCCAGAGCGACTTGATCAGATCATCGCCAATCTTGCTCCCACCCAATTGCCTCATTTCGCGAAGCAATTGGCTGGGAGTTCGATCACCCAACATTAAACCCGCCAGCAAGTGGTCTAGTTTTGCCGACTTGCTTGCCGACAGGCGCCTGATCAACTCGCTCTTGAGCTGTGTGTACGATGCCGACTTCACTACGTCGGACACCAGAAGAATAGACTCTTCGTCCAGGCCGACCACCGCGTAGTTGAAGCGGGTTGCGTCCGATGTGATGCCGGACATTTGTAACTGCGCTTCCAAATGCAAGAACCATAGCTCCGGGTTCCGCCACCAAAACGGAGGAACGCGTACGGCGAGGGCGGTCACTTGCGAGTCTGATGGGCCTGCCGCGTCTTTGCTGTCGAACGAAAAGTAGGAGTTTGCAATGAACCCGCGGTGAGTTTATAATGAAAACGCGGTGAATTTGCTCCGACACGGCAGGCCGCACCCACAAATGACCGCACGAACAAAGTGGATAACACGACCGAAGCGGACGCTCGCTAGCGCAGACCGAGAAAAAAAAATAAATAACTCGCCAAGAAAATGGAGAACCCGCGATGAGAAACACTTCAACGTCGTCTCCTGCAGCGGGTATAACTTTTATTTTAACTATAATCACAATTTAAACTCCTAATAATATAATTAACAATTAGTGCGAATATTGCAAAACTAATGACAACAATTAAATTTGAACAGATTGATTGCCAGTTGCTATCGTTATTGGAATGAAGCTGATGGCCGTCTCCTTTCCTGCGAAACTCCTTGCGAGGGAAGCAATTATAGTTTTTTATCGGATATAATAATTAGTTGTATTGTGCGTAGAAAGATGTTGATGAATCGCAGCTATTTCCTGCCCTTGGTGGCCTTTTCGTCAGCCTTGGTCACCTTGCCACCGCTGGCGTCCTTGAAGTTTACAGCCTTGATTACACTGACAGCGACGGTCTGTCTCATATCATGAACAGCGAAACGACCCAATGGAGGGTACTCCTGGAACGATTCGACGCACAAAGGTTTGGTTGGGACGAGGATGACGATGGCGGAATCACCAGACTTGATGGCCTTGGGGTTCTCCTCGGCGGCGGCGCTGGTGTGAATTCGAGCGGCCGTCGCAGGTGATGGTGGCGATGACTGTGGCGGCGGCGCTTGTGCTAGTATCGCTGGTGTCGTGTTTTCCTTTTCGGGGTCACCACTTTAACAGTTGTTGTTGTAAAACAACTTTATCAACTTACGAACTTGTTTTCAAAAACTTCGAACAATTTGATATGAATAATTATCCGCTTATCAATTAGCACGAAAAACTCTTAATCTCGATGAAAAGTCAAATTGCCAAATAAAAGAAATATAATAATAACAAAACGTTTCAAATTGTTGTATTTTTTATGTTAAATTGTTAAATAAAAAATTTTGTTATTAAACAATTAAAACTTTAAATTTCGTCTAGGTGTTCACCGCCGGGGTTGGAGAAAGAAGAGACCGGCTTATTTCCATGCGGTCCTTACTATCCCAACCAACGGCATTTTCTCACCGCTAATTCTCCACTCCCGTGGCGAGTTCTAAACGAGTTCTAAAGCGAGTGGAGTTCCGCGCTATCTACCCGTCCGCATCCGCGACATTCGAAATAAATTTCGAATGCCGCGGATCCTGCCGCGCCACAAATGCATTACTCAATTTGCAGTCCTTGGATTTCTTTATTCAGAGCACTGCAGTGAGAGCAGCTCATAGACTAATTCGTTTAGAACTATGGGAAAACAATGGACTTTGGGGGGTTGGGGCGACAGAGCACTGGAAGAGTCATTGGGAGAATCTAGTGTTCGCAATACCTTCCGATTGTCAGATCCCCATACATATGTTTGGTAGAAGATATGATGTTATCTTCAAACGAAGAGAAAACTGGGACGAACCAGAAAAATGCGTGTCAGGATATACTAACGTTTCCTACACAGATAGCTCAAAAACAGAAAATGGTTCTGGAGCAAGAGTCTGCCTCTCGAATAAAAGCGAGAAGTGGGCTTTTCCTTTGGGACAAGAGACAACGGTTTTTCAGGCTGAAGTGTATGCGATCCTAAGGTCCACAACCTGGATGATTGACGGGTGGTTGAAGAGTAGGCGCATCGCAATCTGTAGCGATAGTCAAGCGTAGGGTAAAGCACTACTCACTTCAAAAATCTCTCAGGAATTTAGAAATTTAGTGTAGAGGGAAATGAAATCTCGGATGCCTCAGCAAAAGAGACTTGAACTTTCCCCTTCCCGCACCAGAACCTGCAATTGGGGTGTAAGTAACAGTGACAGATACTGCTATCAAAAACTGGGAACAAGCTTCCTATAATGATAGGTGGCGAAGCCCAATGCTGCTAGCCACACCAAACTTTTCCTATCAGAACCAAACAAGCATACTGCAAAGTTTATCGTGTCGAAAAGAAGGAAGACTTGAAGGAGTATTGTGGGCATTCTGACTGGCCATAATTCACTAGCTGGGCATATGTTCAGAATAGGAATTATCCAAGACAATACGTGTCCATCCTGTAATAAGGAAGCAGAATCCACGGAGCATTTTCTATGTGCATTTATCAAGTCTATCCTGAATAGGATATAACCCTTGCCAAAATTCATCCATGCCCATGTCTGTTTAGATGGGGAGATTCCGAATAAAGAATCAATATCATAAACACTAGAATTCAAGGGAAAGGGTCGGTTTCCGCCTCTTCATGTCTTGCTAACTGAAAATGTTCACTTTTTGCTTTTTCAGTTGGGTACTTCCAAGTTCCATCCTTTTATTTACGGACTTCAAAAACAAAGTCACGATTGTGAACTTGCTAACGAACTTATAATGCTTATCATTGAAATGCACCTGCGGTTTCCTGGCCCACATTCGTAGATACTAAAATGCTCTTCAGGTCTCCCATGCAAAAAGATATATCCCTTTTCATCGCCTTCCTTTGAGTTTGCTTTTGACAATATTTGTGTACTCTTCAAGTGCAATAGAGCTCCCCTCAAATGTTGAAGTATGATACAGATTGCCTCAATTTGAGATACAAATAGCTACAAATACGTCATTATTATAGCCACAAAGTCACAACGATGACATTGTTGTAGTGGAAGGCAACAATGAAAATATAAAGCTACTTAGCTGCATAGTCAGCTTTGCTATGGCATTTGACAATGATATTTCATTTTCCTATTAAGCCATCGTTCCTAATTATTACATATTATTCCATTCAATTCCCATCAAAATAGATCCTCGTTACCATTTCCTTGCTTCCTCCTGCCGAGCATTACGTATTCCAGTCGTTAACATGGAACAGAATAAAATTTTATATCGTCCCAAATTATTCAAAGACGATGGCAGCAATCATCGTCTCTTCCTGAAGTATTTACAGAAGGACGAAATGCTACTTGTTTGTAGTTCCAAATGATAATTAATACGCTTGGTTGTTCCCCCAGAAACAATACGCTTTCTCCATACAGCTGACGTCATTATCGCATTCAAACTAGGATATTCTCAATTTTGTTGGCATCATTCCTGGAGGATGGTCTGCAGAAATAACTGGCACACAACAAAGGATACGTACGACTACGTACATTGTTGGGTGATGCGTGAGTACTTGCGTGTTGCACAGAAACGTGACTTAACATTTTCATTTTTGGGTTTGATACTTGAAAATGAGTGCAACTTGATTTCGCCTAAACAACTTGAATGAGGTTACTCATCCTTACGAGCCAAGTGGAGTTTTAATGCTCCAGGCCGTAAAATTACCCGGGTAAACAGAAATGCGAGTGGAGAAAGATAAAAGCAAGTTTCAAGTGATGGTTTTAAGAATAAAGTGAAAAGTCTTCATTCATTTGGGAGAGACGGAAAAGAATGGTTCCGGTTGCCTCCGATGGTTCTCTGAGCAATTTCAGAGCGAACGACTCTGGAAGACTTGAAATATTTTGAGTGATACTTTCGTTGTTAACATAGTTTTAAATGGAGTGGTTGAAGTGAGTAGTGCTTCCTTTGTTGCTCAGTTGGCTCTTTATTCATGTTGGACTAGTTACATTCTATTCTGCATTCCAGTGCGTAACGAGTTTAAGGTTGCCAGTTTAAGATAAGATACTATTATATCAAGTGTCCTAAAGCATTTCACTAATAACGAACCTTGAGGAAGTTTTCCCGGCAATTTGACAAGTAGACAACTCGGTTTTGCGCCGAGGTCCACCAATTCTATATCCCTTAAAGCTGTCTGGCGACCTGGCTTACGCCATCACTCCATCTCAGGCAATCATCTGCCTCGCCTTCTTTTTCTACCATAAATATTGCCCTTATAGACTTTCCGGGCTGGATCATCCATATCCATTCGGATTAGGTGACCCGCCCTCCGCAACGTATTGAGTCGAATTTAATCCACAACCTGATGCTCAAGGTATCGCTCATAGATTTCGTCCGCGCGTGATTGCCAACTCTTCATGGACCAGTTTGCTCGACAATCAAGATGTACTGTGGACATCTAACTCACTTGGCGAATTTACTCACTAAATTTTTCGAGTAAGATTTGAGGACATGGAGGTATCTCGAGCTCTGCAGATGAAGTTCCAAGATTTTCTTTAAAAGCGTCTTCAAAAACAAAAAACAAAATTGAAAGGACGCTAACCCAATTTCGAAATTTGTTCTGGTACGGGTATAAGACGGTGTATAGGAGTAATACCTTCCCCTAAGTATTCTGGCTGCAATATTGTTATTCGCTATTATCCTGTTCTTTTTATAGCGAGCTGAATAGGAGATTTAAAAAGCAAAGTTACAAATTGTAGTTCAAACTCGCAATCTATGGCTTTCATAATGCATCTACGGTCACCTCAGTAGCGAGATCTTTGACCAGTGCTATATCTGGCCAGTGCATAAGCGTGGTTCCCATTTTGACAGGCAAGGCCTTACCAATTTGACGACAAAGTTAATGCGAACATGTGCAAAGGATGTGTCTTGTACAAAGCGTGTACTTGCGGTGTTCGAACTGTCTGTCAAATTTACTTTCCTAGCAGGACAAACAGTACTAACCACATTTGTTCATACTTCGAGGATCAACTTTCTTCCCTCACTAACCCACAGCAGTTTCGATATAACATGCGTGTATTTCCAATATACCACAAAATGGGACCTACTAATGGGTTGATGTTCGCAGCGGTTCTCAGTAGCATTGTCCATGTGCTTCGTCCGTAGATAGGTCGTTGATTCCAGCACCAGGGCGTCGATATTCGGGGCGGTTCTTCTTAGCCGATTCCTTTTGATTTGCCCATAAAAACCGTTGTTGATGGACGTCACGTGATCGCCCTCATTCGCTGTTCGTCCGAAAAGAAGAAGGAAGTGTAGGCCATTGTCTTCTCGAAGAACGCATCGAGGGTTGCCCGATGGCGGTGAAAGGACAGCTGAGGAGTGGCTTTCCTTTGACATGTTGTGCGGAATCGGGTTGTGCTAACAAATGACGCCAATGGCCACCGTACCCACACCAGTGATGAAGACACGATACAAATTTAGAGTGAAAATAATATAAATCACGTGTTCTCGGTGGGAGTGGCTCATCGCCCTTCATCTGGCTTCTTCCCAAGTTTGTAGGTAGGCTTCAAATGGTCGATAGAGATATCTGAGTGGCGGATGATCGGAAAAATACCGTCGTAACTTTGACGGCGTCGTGCCTTACGAAGACATGATTCGTAGAAACTAGGTCTTTGAAAATGCACGAAATTGTTCGGTCGTTGGCCTGAGCTACTGGAAATGTTTGACACACCCTATGCTACCCACCAGTGCGAGTGTATGTCTCCAGACTTTCGGACGCGGACACTGAATACATGCCTGCGCCTATACGCGTGTGTCTACACGGATGGATGGCCAGATGAATCGTTGATGACAGCATATGCACTCGCCTTGATGAGATAGGCGATAGATTGAGTCGAGGGCTTTTCGTCTGAAAGTTGGAGGCACGTATTGTCATGTAGTTCGTGTGGAAATCGCAATAAATTCGACCGTCCGCGCGCGGAATGTTTATTTCCTTTAGCTGGAGTGAATATGAAAAAGCGAGTAGTTGCTTCAGCTCCTTGTTATCTCGTTATGCTCGTGCTATCGCTGCCTAGTCGAGTAATGTTGACATTTTCTCGACTCAAGGAAACGCAATAGCCAAGAAGTTGTTCTTCCCAGCCACGTGCCGAATGTTCGTTGAAATCTGGACAACGAAGTACAGGTATCGAGCTTGGCGTGGTGAAGCTTTGCCAAGTTTCTGATTGAAGGCAACGTCAAGCTGCTTGAGATCGGTGAAAATCACGCAAACGCATCCCTCTAGCATGCATCGGAACCACTTGACAGCTAGGTAGATAGCAAGCAGCTCTCACTCGAAGGCGGTATAGCGAGTCGGTGCAGGGCTAAACTTCTTTAAAATAAATGTTAGCGGCTTCCACACTCCGTTGACTTGCTGCTGAAGAACTGCACCTGTACTGAAATCAGAGACGTCCAGAGGATGCGTGAGCATTTTTGCTTGCGCCTTCTACTTTTTGAAAAGTCACTTCAACTTCAAGACTCCAACGAAGTTCGGTCTTTCCTTTGATGCTGCTGACAAGAAGGCCGTCAAGGGGGGTTTTGTGCTTTAGCACAGTTCGACATGAAACTCCTGTAAAAGTTAATAACGGTTAGAAACTGACGCAACTCCTTGGCTTTGGATAGCTCCAGACGGTTTGGCCCTTTTCGGGTCGAATACCGTTAACATTGACCAGATGGCTAGGGAAAACTACTCCAGGTAGAACGAAAATTCACTTTGCCATATTTATGGTCAAAGGGTAGTATAGGTCCCGGGGCGAAACGTGGATTGGTACCCACGATGGAGCATAAAACCTGGGAAATGCCTGCTGAACCAACACCAACAGTTCTACTACCAAACCCTATCTCCACCTCCACGTGGTGACCGCTGGGAGCTCTTTCTTGACGAAAAGCTGCAGACGGAGAAGGATGAAGGCGAGTCTCCCGCGCCTAAAAACGGGACAAATTGTACCAACTGGTCCTCCAGGTTGGGGGTTGGGTAGGGCTGACAACCCTACACGGAAAACAACTCGTTACGAAGCCCCAACAGGAGCCTCGGACAGGACGGATTTTAAAACGACGGACCCGGCAACGACAAAGGAACAACGATTTGCGTATTTTCTCATGGAACGTGCGCTCCCTGTACAGAGATGAAGCTGATGAGCAGCTAGCCGATACCCTGTCCCAATATAAGGCTGATATAACAGCGTTGCAAGAGATGCGATGGACAAGGACCGGTTTCCTGGAGAAGAGCCACTACACCATATATTATAGCGGTCATCCAGTAAACCATGTGCTCGGAGTAGGTTTCTTAGTCAGCCAAAAAATGAAACCTGCTGTTATCGGCTTTGAAAACATAAGCAAACGGCTATGCATTCTGCGCTTGCAAGGCAAGTTTAGAAATATAAGCCTCATAAACGTTCACGCCCCTACAGAGGAGATTAGCAGAGTCGGAGAACGATACCTTCTACGAGGCAGTAGAACAAACCCTCGAAGCCTGTCCCAGATATGATATCAAAATCATACTTGGGGATTTTAACAGCCAAGTAGGGAAGGAGCCCGTATTCTGGCGATACGTTGGCTCCCATAGCTCACATGAAAACACAAATGATAACGGACTGCCGCCACCTCTCAGCCTTGATGAATGTCAGAACATATAGGGGGGCCAATATAGACTCGGACCACTTTCTCGTTGGCATGGTGCTCCGAGCCCGAATAACAATACCACCTAGAATCCCCTCTGACAATCAGGTGAGAGTGAACACTGAAGCCATCCACAACACAACCCTCCGCGACACCTATACGAGGGAAATGGATGCCGCAATAACCGCAGTCAACAGAGGACCTGGAAATGAAGCATCAACAAATGATCTTCACAACCACCTGAAGAACGTTATTATGGATACGGCCAGAAATATACTTGGCCCCAGACGTAAAAGGAATCGGAACGGCTGGTTTGACGATGATTGTAAGCTAGCAACGGAACGGAAGAATGCCGCATACCGAGTAATGTTGCATTCTCAAAAAACGCGGGCACACGCAGAGACTTATCACGAACTCCGTCGAGTGGAAAAGCGACTTCACAGACGGAAAAAGGAAGCCTGGGAGAACCAACAAGTCTGTGAACTAGAAAAGTACAGGGAGCAACCGCACCAGGCGCGGAAGTTTTACCAACAAGTCAGCAGGATGAAGCCTTATACACCTCGATGCTCATCCTGCCGAGACAAAGAGGGAAATCTGATTTCCGACAGAATGGGCATATTAGAGCGATGGGTTGAGTACTTTGATGAGCTACTGAACAACCAGAACATCGGCGAGTTGGAGGTCCCGCCAACTGAAGACGACGGACAAATACTGCCACCACCAAGTTTAGGAGAAACAGTCCGTGCAATTCATCGGCTAAAAAATCATAAGTCGCCAGGAGCCGATGGAATTACAGCCGAATTGGTTAAATATGGAGGCGACCAGTTACACCAAGTGGTTCATCAACTTGTGCTCAAGGTATGGGACAGCGAATCAATGCCTGACGATTGGCAAAGAGGCATTATCTGTCTCATACATAAAAAGGGAGATATCACACAGTGCAGCAATTATAGAGGTATCACGTTGCTGAGTACCATCTATAAGATATTCTCCACTATCTTGCTAGGCCGGATAGCCCCATACGCCCAGAACATCATTGGCCCATACCAAAGAGGCTTCACTCCAGGCAAATCAGCGACAGATCAGATTTTCTCTCTGCGGCAGGCGATGGAAAAACTGTTGGAATATGGACAACAGTTGCACCATCTGTTCATCGACTTTAAAGCCGCCTATGATAGCATAGCCAGGGTAAAACTGTACACGGTCATGAGAGAATTCGGTATCGAGGAAATTAATAAGACTGACTAGGCTGACCCTGACCAATGTGCGAGGCCAGATAAAAGCAGCAGGATCACTCTCAAGACCATTCGACATCAACAACGGTATACGACAAGGGGATGCGCTATCATGCGTCGTCTTTAACCTGGCCCTCGAGAAAGTGATCCGTGATGCTGAGGTGAATGCAAGAGGTACGATCCTCTTCAAGTCCACCCAACATCATGGGAAGAACCACCCGAGACGTACAAACTGCCTTCATCCAGATTGAGCAGGCGGCGCGAGATCTTGGGCTGCACATCAATGAAGGCAAGACAAAATATATGGTGGCAACGTCAGCACCGAAGACGAATCAACCAACAACATCAAACCGCACTGGTCAAACACAAACACGAAGAAGAATAAGGATAAGAGAATACAACTTTGAGACCGTTGACAATTTCTCCTATCTAGGGTCGAAAATCACAACCGATAACAACTACGATGATGAAATCCGCGCACGGTTGTTGTCAGCCAACAGAGCCTATTTCAGCTTACAAAGACTGTTCCGCTCGAAACGTCTCACCATAGGGTCAAAGCTCTTACTGTACAAGACTATGATCTTGCCAGTCCTCATGTATTCCTCGGAAACTTGGGTTCTTAGCAAGAAAAATTGCGAACTCTTGGCCGAGTCCGAGAGAAGAATCCTCCGAAGAATTTTTGCCCCCCTACATGAGGATGGACGATTCCGTAGCCTACACAATGACGAAAACTATGAGCGATACCATGACCGTCCGGTTGTGGATAAAATCCGGCTCAATAGGTTACGGTGGGCGGATCACTTAATCCGTATGGATGAGGATGATCCCACCCGGAAAGTCTATAAGGGCAATATCTATGGTAGAAAAAGAAGACGAGGCAGACCCTGCCTAAGATGGAGCGATGGTGGGGGCCAGGACGCCAGACAACTTTTAGGGGTATCGAATTGGTAGACCTCGGCGCAAAACCGGGATGTCTGGAGTTCCTTATTAAGGCAGGCCTAGACCGGATACCGGTTGTTGCGCCGTTGATGATGATGATGATGATGACATTTATGACGTCCCCGTAATCGATGAAAAAAAATGCTTCAGGTGCTCCTCTTCGTCTATGGATGAGACGAGTATGTTGTATATATACGGATAGCAAAATTCGAGTAACCTCGTGGACCAGGCGGGGGGAATGACGCAACTGTCGGCACTTGTATCGATAAGGAAGTCTCGGCCGAGTCGGATACGCACTCTGCTTTGGAGCCCTAAACATTATGATACCAACACTTATATGCTGCTGGCTTACTGTAAACGGGTTCGCTTCTGGTGGCTGCTCTGCTGACGGCCGCGGAGAGAGTCAGTCTCTTGCCGAATGCACCGGAACACGTCTTGCAAAGTAAGACTGAGTTACGCGAACTTCACACATAAAGGGGCTCTACCGAGATCGCCTTATTTTACACGGTAAAACAAGAGCCATGGCAGCGAACTATGAAGTGACGAAACCTAAAAACAAAAGAAATCAACAGAGCACTGTTTGCAGCTTAGGACTAAACTCCTCGTAGCTGTAAGACTGCATCCTTGCAAGGAATTACAATACACTTTGAGTCGGTAGATGTATACGGTAAAATGTTACGGATAAACTTTGAAAACTAGTAATGGAGGGAATGGATGCCCTGAGTCTACAAATTCGGAATATATACCGTACTTGCCCAGCACAAGCTCCACCAATATTTATTCCCAATCCAAGTAAACCGACACAGACGCAAAAAGCTTCCGGCTGATCAGTCTAACCTGCCTTTTGCTAAAAGAACTCGAAAGACTAGTAGATCGGCATTTATGGACATCGAATGTACCTTCAATCGTGGCGATTTGTAACGCGGTAAGACAGCATGGAATCGATCCGCTATTAATCAGTTGGATCCTGCACACGCTAGAGTGTAGAGAGACCCACATATTGGCCGGACAGAAATCTATTGAGGCAGGGCGTTTTAGTGGTTGCCCACATGGTGGGGTTCTCTCTCCTTTGTTACGGATCCTGGTAATGGGCACGTCGCCATGGCTTCTGGAGGGCACAAAGGTCTTCACACAAGCATTTGCGGACGATCTAGCTGTAATAATTATCGGCAAGTTTTCCGGCACAGTATGTGACCGCCTGAATGCAGCACTGCATGTAATTCAATGGTCTCACGGTTAACGCCAGGAAGACTGGACTAGTTATGTTCACTAGGAATGGCATGTGCGGCAGCTACACGCTATCCACCTTAGCGGGGGCGGAAACCCAGCTGGCACAAACAGCCAAATATTTAAGAGTACATCTCGACTCCAAGCTAACGTGATAACATTAAATCCAGGAATAATACCAAAAATCCTACAGATTGCTCAGGTGGTGTAGGAATGCGATAGGTAAGACTTGGGGACTTTCACCAAAATGGATACACTGGATGTATGCATTCATAATAAAACTCATTTTGACGTATGGATGCATCGTCTGATGGCCGAGACTGAACTTTGCTAACAACAGGAAGCTGAGTACTACGTCGACCGCGGCACTTGAAGCTATCCTAAATCTACTCTTCGAACTTCGACCGGCAAGCAAAAATCTTTGTGAAAGAACCCGAGGTTCCTAGAGCGTCATTTTTGTTGCTCCTTAAGATTAGGACATGAAAACTTTAGCAGAGGGTTTTTAACAAGACACTACCCCTTAAACTACCACATGGAAAAATCGGAGTGGTGGTCTCGGCCATATGCAGCCAATGTGAGAAGGAAGAAGTGGCGGTCCAGCACTTTGCATGCAGCTGCCTGGCCTCTTCAAACCTCAGAAGAAAACACCGTGGTAAGATTTTCTTCAAAGAAGAGTCTGTGCATTCTCTGTCTTTGGAGAATGTTCTCAGATTCGTGAAAGCCTGCGAACGCCGTCGACTAGAGGCCGATAAATAGGCGATCTCCGGAGATGGTACAATGGGCCTAGCTAAGGTCTGAGTGCTTGGAGCTGAGACTCCCCCTCACTAAACTACACTAGCTAACTAAGTGCTCAATCTTTATAAATCCTTGCAACTTTTGTCACATGTGAGTCACCCGAATATTGAAATCAAGGCGCGACCATACTTTACACGCTGGCTTAATATTCGGAAATAACTTGAGAAGGACTATAACACATGCCAACAAATTGACATGCTTCGAAGAACATATCAAAGATGCTCCTTTAATTCCATTCCTTCCATTGAAAAAAATATATTCCGAAAAGATTTCATCGAGAAATTCAATGCTTTTGAATTTATTCTGTATAATGCATCTTTAGATCCATTTGGGTATGCATAAATGTATCTTATTAGCTTTTCATAATGTGATTTCGTTTGAATTTTTGTCATTTTCCCCAAATTTTCTCAAATACGTACCAAATATGAATAAAACTCAATCCACTTTAAGTTATACATTGGAAAATTGAAATACTTTATAGATATTACAGCCCACATATATATATAGGTAAATATAAGCACCCGAAAACAGGACAGTTTACATACTCACATAACATAAATGCTCAGATAAATACGACTGTATATTTATTTTATATCGAAATCTGTGATGATATCCTCCATGGTGACATTGGCTAATACATAGTGAAGGTAGACATCACCTGGATATTCGAGTAATACCTGGGGGAAGCTGGCGTTTCTATAACGACTGTGCCTATACGTCCACCATGGAACTAATTTCCATCAATATTGCGTATCAAATTTCAATAAGTAACAGTCAAAGCAGTTATCTGGATAGAGATATTAATTTTTTTGTATGGCCAGCTGGAAACATCGCAATAAGGACAGAAATTGCGTGTCAAATTGGAAACTGTGGGATGACTGTTAGGAAGCGGCCAGTATGTAGCTGAAGACCAAATAGATAAGATGGTTTTATCTTAAAGCATTTTTTGAGTACAAAATATGGATATTTCATTTCGTGGGAATGTTGTCGTTTGGTAGTATCTAGGAAACTCCTATGCATATGTTTTCATATGCAGTAACTTCGCTAGTTATGTATCATTCGCACCCACTTGAGTCATACTCATATCAGATTTCAGATTTATTTATTGAGCAAAGAAACATAAATACAAGTGCATTACAAACAATATATATATGTACATATTAACTTGAAAGCTCATCGTGACTAATTATGTATGTAACGCTAATCTACGGAAATATCTGGTGTAGCTGGTTACATGATATAAAGTGAAAAAGGAGGAGGCGTGATGGTTGAGAGGAGAATAACTGGTCGAGAGGAGGGCCCGCCCTGACACGTAGTACCTCTGCTCGCCTTTCTCGACGATTGAGGTTAGGGAGCTCAGTAAGGAAGATCCTCCAGGAAACAAGCGGTAATCAAAACCCCAAGCCAAGGTGTGACTACCGTGCCGAGGGCTGAATGGTCACAGGTGAAAAAAAGTGGCCGTAAACGGTGAACTCTGGGTACCAGGCGACCCCCAGCTTCAACTAGCCTTGTCTCATCAAAAAGGGGCTCTGTCGATGTCGTCTTACTTTCCCCGATGAAACTGAGACCACGGCAGCATTGGCTATTGAATAAGCAAACAAAAAAAAACAAAAACCTTTTAAAAACCTACAGCTAAATCTCGATCGTGACGATCGAACCCCGAGTGAAGGGACAGACCCAAGTTCATCGATGGAGAACCTGAGTCTAGCTTAAGATTCTGCACTTACTCAGGTGGGCACCAATCCAATTGGGATGGAGTCCTTAACGGACGAGCCGAAGCAGGCCTCTTCTGTCAGCAATCCTGACCCCAGGCTGGATTCTGACAATATCAACCGGGCAGTTAGGGAAAAAGAGGCAAAGAAAAGACCCTTCCGAGCTCAACCTTTTATCGTTAACAGTAGTGGCGACCACCGAGTTCCAGATGGGGTGTCGCGGGCAATTTGGCTCTGCGGATATTTTTTCCTCAGGGAAGTGAAACTGAAGGTTACCTATCTTTATCGTTGAGAGATATTTTTTCCAGCCAATTGATTAATTATTGAAAAAACTTGTGGGCCAGGTTTGAGGGATTTGAGTAGTTTCTCGTTGGATGCATTCAGTTCGGACCAAACAGCTCCATTGATTTTGCTGGACAGGTCTTTAATGATCTTGGAGAGGGGACGATAGTCAGCGCTGCATCTGTTCCGTAGCCGGTAAAATAATCATTTCTATTGCGGGCTAAGTGGAGGGTTGAGAGGAAAGATACCCGTATTGGTAGTAACCAGGTACTTTAACTGGAGCGGGTTTGTCGATTGTAGTTTCGCAGGCAGAGTTGAATTTCCAGATGTGAGTGTCTAGCTCATCATTAGAATGAATGCGCGATTTGTCCAGGGGAGGACCCTGCGCTTTGGATAAGGCGCGTTGAAAATGGTCCCAGTTTGTCAGATTGATCTGCATTTATGCGGAGGGAGAGGCTGACGGCATGGTGGTAGCAGTGGGCTGCCAAGAAGTAGCACCTAATGGCACATGCTCAGATATTAGATGAGATTATAAAGCCGTCTAGGAACGAAGGCCATCGATAAAAAAATGGTACTCTAGCGTTAATGATGTCCGCGCTAAGGAATGGGCCTGACTGGAACCAATTGAAGAGCACTTTGCCGTTTTCGTTCGTAACTGAGTAGCCCCAAAATAGGCGCCTCGCCTTAAGGTCACCACCCAGGACGAAGGTATCGAAGCTGGCTGCGATTTCCCAGAGTTTGGACGGAATGGGAGTGAGGTGGCGACCACCCGGGAAGTAGAGAGACCCGATTAAGACTCGGAGGACACTTTCACTCCTAACAGGTAGTCTGAATATTGCTAACAGGCAGTTTGATACCAGTGGAGCCGATGAGATGCTATTTACCCTAAGTCCCGATTTGACTCTGCGGTTATTGCGGAAAATAATGCAACCGGGATAATGTAGTTTTACGTAGGGGGCTTCCTCCGGTTTGGTTTCGTTTAGGATAGCGAGATTAAAATCGGAATCTTCGGGGACCTCGTGAAGAACGAAACATTCGTCGTTAGAAATGAGCGGATTGTTGTTGAGAGTGAGCACCTTCGTTTTGGTTATCTGGCAATTTGAATAGAAATTTAAGTACGCTTCGGGTTGTTCTTGGAGGAAACGAAGGTAGTTGTGTTAGAAGTCAAAGATTGTGTTCCACAGGGAGGAGAATGACTGGGGCTTCCGCCAGTTTGGTTTCGTTTAGCAGAGCGAGATTGGTATCGGAATCTTCGAGGGCCTTGTGTAGAGCGGCTGTACGGAGTGCTTTTAGCTCTCTTTTTACGTTGGATTGATTCCAGTCTATGGGAGCATTTGGAGAAGTCGGCTGGGTGACCGAGTTGGCCACAGTTTGCGCATTTGAGGGGTGCCGCCAGCTCTTTATCGGCGTTGTCGTGTACAGTCGAACGGGGTAGTCCCAAGAGGTGTGTGGGGGCGCGCACTTGACACATGTGGGGTCGTATCCGCAGTTTGAGGAAACGTGGCTAAATTGTTAGCAGTTAAAACATTGGGTGACATCCCCTTTTCTGGGCTTCACCCAGCTGATCTGCCTATGAAGTAGGGCATTTTGTTTAGTGACAATGTTGGCATTTGCCTCGCAATTGAGGGTCACATAGAAAAGGCTGAAGTTGACCACAGGGTGAAAAGCCTTGATATGCGGATCGGCATAACCTGTGTTAACTCCTTGATTTCCGATGCCTCGTCTTCGGAAGTGAATTCGTGATGGGTGTTTCTTCTGAGAATGAGGAATGGATTCTATTCCTCCTTCAGGGTAAAGGAGTTACCGTCTTACTTGGCGATCTTGATTAGGTGGAGGAGTTTCTTATAGGTATTGAGCCGGACTTTGAGCTTGTCGGCCGGTAGGCTGGTAATCTCAAATTTGGCTTTTTTGTCGATTTTCCTGATAACAAGGCTCAGTGTCCTGGCAATCAAGCCATTCAGAAAACTCGGAGGGAGAAAGCTAGTTCTATTCTTATCTTTAACTATCGGCGGGTTGGCCGTGTCGGCAGATTTCCGGGACGTCCGTGCGTCGTTTTGGGGGATGCTTGTTGTCAGAGAGAAGATGGAAGCGGTTTTTCTCTTCTAAGGACTCGGTGTCCGAGATGCCCGAATATGTTTGATTTCGCTTGAAGGCTGACATACCTGAGGCAAATTTGAATTCGCTGGAGGGAAGCTCTGGTCGTCGTCGATGATTATGGGAGGGCAGTCGACGCTAATCATTTCTTGGACCGTAACAGTCTTGGTGGCCGAATGCAACAGTTGTATGGTAATGTTAGAATTGCTCAGTCCATGGGCTGTGGTTTAGTGTCCCACGAGTAAGAATGGGTTCCGCACTCACGGTGCGAGGCTTGTTCCGGCTTCACTTTGTTATCGAGAAGACGCGTGAATTAAATCTCTAGCTGACACTGGTGTACCGTTAAACTGGTTAAAAACTGAATAACGATGTTCGTAAACTTTGCATCTTGGATCCAAGCACAGGCGAGAATAATCGGTAGAACGAACCATACCCTTAAGCGGCACTAGCGAATTCTCATACTCATTATCCTTGTTTCAACAACAACGAGTGTAAAATGTCCCAGCCGAAACGTTTCATTCGATTGGCTACTTGCCTTCATTCAGACTACAAAATGGGCCCCCTTGGTCCCTCGTGCATGGCATCTAAATTTTCAAATTTTTTGTCAATAGTTTCCTGAACATTACGTCTGACAAACAGGCCAACAAATCACTTCTAGCAAGATTCCATTTATCAACAAAATCATACAAGAAGCAATGTTGTAGCACGTCCTCTGTCGCAGAACGTCCGCTTATATTTTTAATCCCCAAAAGCATAGCCACGCCACTTAGTTAGCTTTTCCCTTTTGGAATGATTTCACGTATCATCACTCACCTACATGTAAACGAATGAATTTATATTATGGAACGTATAAATCCTTCGAATGGGAAAGAGAACTCAACAGGAATAAAGATAATGCACATTGACAGGGAGTATTGATTTGCTGGAACGTGCAGGATTGTAGTGGGTCAACGTTCGGCAAGAAGTTAAGGACTAACGTTAATCTCCTGTCTAGATTTGGAATATCACAACACTTTGATGTTTATTCCAGAAGACATGGGCACTTTTACAGCTTTCGGAGGGTTTTATAGATAAAAGGGTTTTGCTTGAGAGGAAATGCAGGTAATTGCTACAGTCAGTGCATTTCCTCCAAGGATAAGCGTCATAAAAGCTCATCGAATCAAATAGTTGAGGGGGTCGTGATAGTATCAGGAGTGGTCTGGAGGCTATTTTGTGGACCAGGATTATGTATTTTTGGAATTATAATTGTTAGGAATAAAACTTTTAGTTATCAGATTCATGACCATCCTTACGAGCCAACTTATCGCTTGCCGGGCGTTAATATGTGGCTCCCGAGGAGCTAAGCTTTTCGTCTGTCAAGATCGTTAGTGCTAGGTTATAGCTGTATCTTATACGAGGGCATTCTGAACCCTGATTAACAAAAGGCTACGAATCCTTACTAGTGAATCAAACCTTGCTAATTAGATAGCTTAGAGTCGAAGGTAACCGACATTATTAGGACAGAGCTTCATTGATGCCTGATGACTCCGGTTAGTGTTCAGAAGTATTCATTACGATTATCAGATTTTAGTCAATAAGAAAACCAGTTTCCAAAACACGACTTATGACCAAAACCAAAGCTATTTACATAAGTCAAACTCAAGAAACTAATAGCACGGAGACAGAAATGTCAGAACCAAAGGTAAGCTCCGGTTGGAATCCATTCGAACCATCCATACGAACTATCGAATCGTAATGGTATTTCCATTGCTGCCATTATCGTCAATATCCTGCCTGATTGAAGCGTCTATACACCTCTGCCTATCAGCCAATGAGTAGGCGAAGAGTCGTGGTCACTTGAGCCGAAGTTCGTCTCATCTCAACAGCGTAGCGAAAAAGTGAATTCGACGGGGCCACTGCCATTGAGCTTGTTAGCTTAAAAATCGAGCACTGTATATTCTGGCACCGCAAAAAATTGACTTTCCAAATAGACAGTTAATTAAAGACAGCTCGAATTGCGTTGTTTGGGTTATCCCATAGATGTCTAACAGACCTAGGGTAAAGGCCAGCCTCGATGTGCACTAGTGAGGAGTTACCAGATCTCCCATCAGGCGCCCTTTACCCTTCACTCAACTTGGGCAAAAATAGTTGAACTATCCGAGGAAGGAGAAGCAGAAGTGCAAACTCGTCCAGATGTGATTGTTATCTCGGGTAAGGGCAATCTGCCCTATGCGACCTCAGAAAGGTCGAAGCTGATCCCGACCTAAAAGATCTGAGCGGAAATGTGAACAGAATCCGAAGAACCCTGAAAGGGGATCTCATGTTTGAACTGAAAAAATCCAGTGCAAGCAAAACTGATGACTTTCGCGCTTTAGTCAAAAACCCACTTGGGGGGAAATAACGTAGTGCGTGCCCAAAAAACATGAGATCTATGTATATACAATATAAGGATCGCGATGAAGTGAGATAGAAAGGAAAAATTTGTACTGCCCTTAAGGAGCAATTCGAATTGGAAGAACTTACCGAGGAGTCTGTTTTGGGTTTACGAAAAGCCCATGGTGGTGTTCAAACGGTCCCAACACGAGTACTAGCGGAGGCTGCAAAGATGTTGTTGGCGGTCGGAAAAGTTCGGATTGGATGGGTTGTCTGCCGTTTAAGAAAACAAACTTCACTAAAGACGTACTTTAAGTGCCCAAACATGGCACTTTGTGAAGGTATGCATCAGCAGCATCGATCGATGCAGAAGGTGTGGGGAGAAAGGCCATAGGGACCTGAAATGCCTACTGTGCCAAGTAAAAGAGGAACAGAATAACCGACATATTCCTGGAAGATATAAATGTCCGGAATTTAGGAAGGCGCTCACTGCAATGAGAAAATGAGGTTTATTCAAATAAACCTCAATCATTGCAGGCTCGCGCAGGATTTACTTGTATATTATACAGCTTCTACGCCTCACCAAGTTTGACACTGTCTGAATTCGAGAAAATGCTTGATAATCTTGTTTTCGACGCAAGGGGACGAAGTCCAAAAGCGATTGCTGGTGATTTCAACGCTTGTGCCCTAGAGTGGGGTAACAGAGAATTAAATACCAGGGGGCACAGTTTATTAAAAGTTTTTGGTTTTTTTGCTGGCTAACGAAGGTACTGTAAACACTTTTTAGAAATAGGGGTCAGGTTCGATTATAGACCTGACCTTTGTTAGCCCTGCGTTGCCGCGTGGGATGTCCTGGTGCGTCACCCGCAGCGCTGACCAGGCAATCTTCTTTGAGACATGTGTCCAGCCACAGGGCAAATATCCATCATGCCCGAAACCGAGAAAGATTTTAGGCTAATCTGCAAAAGCTTTGGATGACCAGACCTTCATAGAGGTGTGGTTAGACAAACCTGATGAAGCAGGTGCCTCTACGGAAAGAGCCATCCATGTGGCCCAATTCATCCCCAAAGCATCTGATGCGTCTATGCCTAGGAGGTGCTCATTTCCCAGTAGAAGACCAAACTGGCGAGCCTTCGATCAGCTTGCCACCGAGCCAGAAGAGCGGCTAAGCGGCTAAGGCAGCCTGCAAAGCGCTCAAGTTCCAATCGAACGAAGCAACAGAAAATCCTTTAAGGAGTCCGCTTAAAAGCGGATGTAAATCCGGGGGGGGAGGGGGAAATGCTTGTAGAATCTTGATAGAACGGTTCAGAAGCCGTTCATCTCCGCAGATCACTTGTCCTACCTTCTTGCTTAAAATCATTCAGGGGTTATTCCCCCAGCAAGAGTAGGGTATCGACACACCCCAAGCACCTCTGAACGTGACAGCAATTCCGCCAGTCGCCAGAGATGAGCTGCTGAAGAACGTCAACACGCCAAGTGACAAAATAAGCCAAGGGGCAGATCGATTGCGCGGCTTATTGTCAATTTCGACCCGTGGCTGAACCGAACGCACGGTGCGATTGATTACTCCCTTACCCAAATTCTAAGCGGAGATGGAGGTTTCCAGTTTTACCTGCACAAAAGACAAGATGCAATCTCCTGATTGTCTGAATGAATGAAGTGGCGGACGACGCTGAACTCACCTTTTTCTCTTGCGAAAGGTAGGACGGTTTTCGTCAGTAGATTTATGCAGACACAAGGGAGCTCTGTTCAGGCAACATTGTTAGAGAGATGCTGAATACCGCTGGCAGCTGGAATTGTGTTGCACATTATGTTCGGACTATTCTTATCCCGAAGAAGATTGAACTCGATCGGTGGAGGGGCCGGATGATAAGAGGTTCCACGAACTAAAAATTGCTTTCCTCCCCTCCGCTTCCCTTTGGTGAATCACTGACGTGTGTGAAGTAATATGTCAAACGGTTCCAGACCAGTTCTCTGATGACAAGGAGGTGTTTAGATCCTAGCATTTTTTTGGTCAGCCTGTCGCGGGGCCTGTCGCCAAGAGAGATCGGTTAGGATTTAGCATGGTGGAATAATTCTAACTATACTTTACTTATTTCTTCCCCTGATCTCAGCATTTTATTTTTGTTTTACTCAGGATAATACAAAGTAACCATCCTCCTTTATCTGGGCTTGGAACCAGTATGCTATGTCGAATTTAAGTCTTTCGAAGCTTATTTCAGTTCTATACCGTCTAGCCCGATGGCACTTAAGTTTCCTGGGTAGTGCTTCCTAGTTAATGGTGCTATGACTGTCTCTGATGAGTTGTTGGTGAACTAGGCTTTGGTACCAGGCGCATTTTTTAGCACAAGGGGCCCAAAAATTTACCGCTACAGGTTAGT
Organism: Hermetia illucens; assembly: GCF_905115235.1. Lineage (NCBI taxonomy): Eukaryota > Metazoa > Arthropoda > Insecta > Diptera > Stratiomyidae > Hermetia > Hermetia illucens. Next base: position 164,977,402 of record NC_051850.1, read on the forward strand.
GCTATATCATCAGCGCATTTCCATGCCTTTTACACCGTCCCAGTGTGCTCTTTTGCTACGCTCCTTCAAATTAGCGGCGATAATATCTCACCTTGCGGACAGCCTGGGGATGAGTTCAAGACTAGAAGATTGGTAACTGTCGGTATCTATACTGGACTGTATTGTTGCCAAATCTTCTATCAGGGATATCCCTTCATCAGAATAAGGTAGTAACCGGCGGGTTCGTTATACACATGCACATATGCACGCAGAGATATGCGTGAGCAGCCAGGCTTTTCACATGACAGGAGTAAAACTCTCAGTCGTGCGTATTTGGGGGGTGTGCGTGGGAACTTCCTGCCTTCGATATCCGACTATTGTATCTCAGCACTTGCGAAATTGTCTACTGCGACATATAATGCTACAAGATATAATTCGTTCCTGACCAGATCTTCTTATGAATAGTTCTAAACTAACCACGGAAGACAATGACGACCATCGGCAGCCGAGATTCAGTAAAGAATTTGGAAGGGAACATGGATAGCCCAAGGATCGACACAAGTGTTTTGGGCCAACAACATCACTATAAAAGAATCATCGTGGTAGCGCACAAATGAATTGCATCTTTTTGGTAAGGATTGGCGAAGTCCTGCCTGTACCAATCTTAGTCCTGCACAAATTGGCTTTGGCTTTGGTTATAATTTCCATCCAAGGCAGAAAAACCAAGGCGCAGTTGCTGCCTCTTATGAAGCGCCTCCGTCCTGGTCGAAACTTTCAGCTGCGCTTTCCTTGAATCTAGATATCCGCTCATTATGTTGTCCTACATTATAATACCGAAGGAGAAGGGGTTCAATATATGGAAGCCTGGACACAGGGTAAAGATGAATAGCAAAAGGGTATAAGGAAGATCCGCCAGAAAAGCATGATTACCATTAAGAAAGGAGGTATTCCCTAAGTCCATATTCTTTGAAAGGAAAAAGTGGACCCGGGATTGACAGACTTTGGTGATAGCATTAGTTGTATCAGGCGAGACGCTCTGATGCTTATAGATTCAGCGAGAAGTCAATCGATAATTTCCGCGGCAAGATTGAAAGAATGTTAGGAGAGAAAGTCGAGTTTAGAGTCAGAAAGTTGTAGGTAGCGATTGAATGCAAGGCCCTACACCAGAGTACTTCGTAGGGATGTTTTCATGTAGCATTAAAGAACCAAGAATTAATGGGAAAGGCATATAAAGGTACAAAAGAACTACTGGTTTGCCTGTAGCAGCAGCGGTTAAGTTGATTACTGTGGGCAGGGTTGGAATAGGCTGGACCATGTGCGGGCACAATATCTCTTTAGAGATGCTTCAGACGGCCTAATTTTGGCGATCTTGCAGTATCATGCACCGATAGTGCTACTCCCAACAAAAGAAAAATCTAAATAAGGCGATATTTTGAACCGGCTGGAGCTGCTAGCGAATTTGGTTCAGTAGCGTGGAAATGGGTTGGGACTAGCAACTGAAGGGTTCATCTATGCGCCTTCGATTTGTTAGGATAGGATAGCCTAGGATATTATCGCCCGTCCCAAAAAAAAATGGTTTTGTGATGGACGCATTATTTGCGGGTCAGCCTTTCATTCTAGTTTGATCTCAAATTCCGGCTCGTCATAGTTATTCTGTTCGCCTTTATGTTCTTCCACGGCTGTGGGCTTATTACTTGCCCAAATAAAACACAAACTCATTGAAAATAAAACAGGCAAAAGTTTGGTAAAAATAGATGATGGAGGTGCTGGCTGATTGTTATATGCCCCAAGGAGTGAATAGGAGACATGCAATTGTGTCATAATTTCAAGGTTTATTTTGATATTTTAAAAGTAGTATCTTTAAGATAAGTTCAGACCTGCACTTATGTCTGAGCCCATTTGTTGACTGCACAGCATAAGTCTTCTAATTGATTCCATACATCCCTCCAAGGTTGAGTACCGTATATCATTATCAACGGCGCAACAACCGGTATCCGGTCTAGGCCTGCCTTAATAAGGAACTCCAGACATCCCGGTTTTGCGCCGAGGTCCACCAATTCGATATCCCTAAAGCTGCCATCGCTCCATCTCAAGCAGGGTCTGCCTTGTCTTCTTTTTCTACCATAGATATTGCCCTTACAGACTTTCCGGGTGGGATCATCCTCATCAATACGGATTACGTGAGCCGCCGACCGTAACCTATTGAGCCGGATTTTATCCACAACCGGACGGTCATGGTATCGCTCATAGATTTCGTCATTGTGTAGGCTACGGAATCGTCCATCCTCATGTAGGGGGGCAAAAATCCTTCGGAGAATTCTTCTCTCGAACGCGGCCAAGAGTTCGCCATTTTTCTTGCTAAGAACCCAAGTTTCCGAGGAATACATGAGGACTGACAAGATCATAGTCTTGTACAGTAAGAGCTTTGACCCTATGGTGAGACGTTTCGAGCGGAACAGTTTTTGTAAGCTGAAATAGGCTCTGTTGGCTGACAACCACCGTGCGCGGATTTCATGATCGTAGCTGTTATCGGTTGTGATTTTCGACCCTAGATAGGAGAAATTATCAACGGTCTCAAAGTTGTTTTCTCCTATTCTTATTCTTCTTCGTGTTTGACCAGTGCAGCCCAAGATCTCGCGACGATCGCCGCCTGCTCGATCTGGATGAAGGCAGTTTGTACGTCTCGGGCGGTTCTTCCCATGATGTCGATATCGTCAGCATAGGCCAGTAGTTGGGTGGACTTGAAGAGGATCGTACCTCTTGCATTTACCTCAGCATCACGGATCACTTTCTCGAGAACCAGGTTAAAGAGGACGCATGATAGGGCATCCCCTTGTCGCAGACCGTTGTTCATGTCGAAAGGTCTTGAGAGTGATCCTGCCGCTTTTATCTAACCTCGCACATTGGTCAGGGTCAGCCTAGTCAATCTTATTAATTTCGTTGTGATACCGAATTCTCTCATGGCCGTGTACAGTTTTACCCTGGCTATGCTATCATAGGCGGCTTTAAAGTCGATGAATTATGGTGCAACTGTTGTCCATATTCCAACAGTTTTTCCATCGCTTGCCGCAGAGAGAAAATCTGATCTGTTGCTGATTTGCCTGGAGTGAAGCCTCTTTGGTATGGGCCAATGATGTTCTGGGCATATGGGGCTATCCGGCCTAGCAAGATAGTGGAGAATATCTTATAGATGGTACTCAGCAACGTGATACCTCTATAATTGCTGCACTGTGTGATATCTCCCTTTTTATGTATGAGACAGATAATGCCTCTTTGCCAATCGTCAGGCATTGATTCGCTGTCCCATACCTTGAGCACAAGTTGATGAACCACTTGGTGTAACTGGTCGCCTCCATATTTAACCAATTCGGCTGTAATTCCATCGGCTCCTGGCGACTTATGATTTTTTAGCCGATGAATTGCACGGACGGTTTCTCCTAAACTTGGTGATGGCAGTATTTGTCCGTCGTCTTCAGTTGGCGGGACCTCCAACTCGCCGATGTTCTGGTTGTTCAGTAGCTCATTAAAGTACTCAACCCATCGCTCCAATATGCCCATTCTGTCGGAAATCAGATTTCCCTCTTTGTCTCGGCAGGATGAGCATCAAGGTGTACAAGGCTTCATCCTGCTGACTTGTTGGTAAAACTTCCGCGCCTGGTGCGGTTGTATCCTGTGCTTTTCTCTTTCACAGACTTGTTGGTTCTCCCAGGCTTCCTTTTTCCGTCTGTGAAGTCGCTTCTCCGCTCGACGGAGTTCGTGATAAGTCTCTGCGCGTGCCCGCGTTCTTTGAGAATGCAACATTACTCGGTATGCGGCATTCTTCCGCTCTGTTGCTACCTTACATTCATCGTCAAAACAGCCGTTCCGACTCCTTTTGCGGCTGGGGCCAAGTATCTTCGTGGCCGTATCCATGATAAAGTTCTTCAGGTGGTTGTGAAGATCATTTGTTGATGCTTCATCTCCAGGTCCTCTGTTGACTGCAGTTATTGCGGCATCCATTTCCCTCTTATAGGTGTCGTGGAGGGTTGTGTTGTGGATGGCTTCAATGTTCACTCTCACCTGATTATCAGAGGCGATTCTAGGTGGTATTGTTATTCGAGCTCGGAGCACCATGTCAACGAGATAGTGATCCGAGTCTATATTGGACCCCCTATATGTTCTGACATTCATCAAGGTTGAGATGTGGCGGCATTCGATCAACACGTGGTCAATTTGGTTGAAAGTGGTCCAGTCTGGAGAGGCCCACGTATGTTCGTGGACCGCTTTCCGCGCAAACCAGGTACTTCCAACAACCATTTCGTGTGACCCTGTTAATTGAATAATCCGCAGTCCGTTATCATTTGTTTTTTCGTGTAAGTTATGGGAGCCAACGTATCGCCTGAATACGGGCTCCTTCCCTACTTGGCTGTTAAAATCCCCAAGTATGATTTTAATGTCATATCTGGGACAGGCTTCGAGGGTTCGTTCTACTGCCTCGTAGAAGGTATCCTTCTCCGACTCTGCAGTCTCCTCTGTAGAGGCGTTAACGTTAATGAGGCTTATATTTCTAAACTTGCCTCGCAAGCGCAGAGTGCATAGCCTTTCGCTTATGTTTTCAAAGCTGATAACAGCAGGTTTCATTTTTTGGCTGACTAAGAAACCTACTCCGAGCACATGGTTTACTGGATGGCCGCTAATATATGGTGTAGCGGCTCTTCTCCAGGAAACCGGTCCCTGTCCATCGCATCTCTTGTAACGCTGTTATATCAGCCCTTTATTGGGACAGGGTATCGGCTAGCTGCTCATCAGCTTCATATCTGTACAGGGAGCACACGTTCCATGAGAAAATGCACAAATCGTTCATCGTTCATCCAGTTCGAGGCTCCTCTTGCGGCTTTTCCGTGTAAGGTTGACAGCCCTACCCAACCCACAACCTGGAGGACCAGTTGGTACAGTTTGGTCCGTTTTTATGCGCGGGAGACTCGCCTTCGTCCTTCTCCGTCTGCAGCATTTCGTTACGAAAGAGCTCCCAGCGGTCACCACGTGGAGGTGGAGATAGGGTTTGGTAGTAGAGCTGTTGGTGTTGATTCAGCAGGCATTTCCCAGGTTTTATGCTCCAATGTGTACCAATCCACGTTTCGCCCTGGGACCTATACTACCCTTTGAGTACCGTATATACCTGCCGATAGTCGACTTCCCACAATAAGCATTTTCGTATTCAATCGACTCCTCATTCACTATCTTTTCCCAACTTGCATTGTTGTTAGAATTTCATCTATTCCATGAAAATTCCAGGGAAATAGGCAGATGGTAAAGCTATTTTCGCTGACCATTTATTTTGCTAAAATCCCTAAAAATCAATTCAGCACCGAAATATAAAACAAATTATTGTAAAATCTGCGAATATAGCTATAGCGCCCAAACCGATTGGTCCCCAGGAAAAATAGTGTTAATTGAATTCGAAATCAGGTGGATTTTAAATGTGGATATTTTCAATAGATTATAAAGCGCTGTGAGTCTCCACCAATTATTCTAATCAAAAAATCGAAGCAATAAATATAAGCAGAACTTTAGTGCACTACATACTCCCGGCATTATTGACTCCTACCCGGGTGAATAAATAGAGCCCTGGAAGCCAGCCGTGATAACAATATATTTCATTTAGATTTTCTATTCATACATCTGCCATTCACTGATGAATATAAGTGATACAGGGAATCGGTGGACACGGCCGCCCCAGGGCAACCCAATAAGCAATAAAATTATTTCCAATAAAATCGAAATCCTTCCTCTTATCTCGAATTCCAATTTACTTTGTACCCTTTAGCACTGATTAAAAAGATTGCACTGCCTCCCGCCCTTGCCGTATCCCAGGTGTTCACCCTTGTACGTTGTTGCCGTGCTGTTATCATGGCTCTTTCGAGGGCTATTTTCCCTTCATTCTGTTTTCGGCAACGTAAATCGAGCTACATGCAATTTAGTTTAATGTTGAAAAGAATCCGCCACTTATATAACGAGGTTGGGAAGCATAAACCTTGATTTAACTTTGAATGGGATTTTCAAGTAGGTTTTTCTTTTCAAGTGAATGACGTGAAGGATCTACGCTTCCCTTAGTAAGGATGTAGAATGAAAAGTAGGATTATGGTCAGTTTGATAGTGAACGTTGGTATGAATTGGATTTTTATTAAATTTTGAATGGATTCAATATGAGGGAATTCCAGAAAATCGCTTTCCTTGCAATGAATTTTCACCGCCCGTGCTTCCATCTAAACTAAGTTAATAACACGACACCTCAACATTTCCGATGGTATACGAGCTTTCATCTCCTTCCCAGCGCTTGTTCCTACATACCACCTCATCAGCCATACCATGAAAAACTTCATTAAAGCAGACCGCGCCAGAATTTAGAACCCTTTCATTACACCCAGTATCCATTCCGCGAAAAACCGATGACACCAAAGATATCGGAATTTAAAGCTCCCAAAACACATCCCACAAAACTTCTGAAAATAACGAGATTCTGAAAACAATCTGCAAAGTACCTCAAAAGACTCCTAAACATACCGAACATTTTCGAAGGCAATAGACGTTCCAAATCAAACAGCATTTCAAAAGTCTAAATCTCCTCTAGTGATCACGAATTAAGCTCCTTTTCTCGAAATTCTCAGTATTAAGGGAGATATGAGCGTTTAAAGTTTTTCAAAAAATTCCTCCACTTTTCGGCCATTTTCCCACCACATAGGCCCCCCAACCCATACACCATTTCAAAGGTCTAAATCTCCTCTATTATTATTATTTTGTTAAGGGAAAGTCACACCGTGTCCTTGAAGAACTATTGTGTCCCTTTTACTGTTATAGTGTACCTATTGATCATAGTATCTCAAGCAGACCTGTAACCGTTAGGAACTTTAGTATGTTCCCCACTTCCAGATGATTCAGCTTTGCATTTGGTTTTAAGTGTTCTCCCAGATGTCACGACCTACTTTGCACAAGTGCCGGACACTGTCCCAGGACGTGTATAGAGGTGTCGTCCTCCTCCTCACAAAACCTGCGGGCAGTGTCTGTAGATATCCCTAGCTTCCCTAGGTGATAGTTCAGCCGACAATGACCAGTGAGAATTCCCACTATGATTCGGAGGTTCTTTTTGGTGAGGTTTAAGCAATTGTTTGTGCGTATGGGTTCGTATCCCCCAATAGGCCCGCCCAATATAGTTCCCTCAACCGTTTCTCTTCATTTCTTAGAGTCACAGCCATGAAACCGTTTCCGATTTCACAAAAGGGTTCTGGCCCGTGTAAAGGCGTCCCTGCTCCCTTCTTGGCTAGTTCGTCCGCTACCTCGTTGCCTTCCAACCCAGCATGGCCTGGAACCCAAAGTATCCAGACCTTGTTGGACGAGCCAAGTGTATTCAGTCTCTCAAGGCATTCCCATACCAGTTTAGAGTTCACCTGGTTGGACCTAAGTGCCTTGATCGCTGCTTGGCTATCGGTGAGAATAACTATATTCTGCCCCCTGTTGTTCCTTTGCAGATTAAAGGAGGCACATTTGTCTATGGCGTAAATTTCCGCCTGCAATATGCTAGTGTACCTGCCCATTGGCTCAGAGTATATTTTCCTTGGACCAATGACACCCGCTCCCTCTGCTGTGAGGGATCCGTCAGTGTACCAAGTAATCAGTTGCTGGTTTAAGCCGTATGTCGCAGCCACGCTCTCCAAGTTTGCCTTGTTACTCCAACGTGTTTCAAACTTCTTATCGAAGTGAAACCTCGTTGTCATGTTGTCCCTCGGTATCAGTAATTCGGGATACCACCTAGAAAGGATATCAATTTTCCTTCGATTTAGGCAGCTGCCCGCCTCACTCATACTACCGGCCATCCTGAATATTGATCTCCTTGCCTGCATCTGTATGTGCAGATGGAGAGGGGTTAATCCCAGAAGGACCTCGAGGGATGCCGTTGGGCATGTCCTCAATGCCCGACTGATACACACGCAAGCCAGCCTTTGGAGCTTATGTAATTCCCTGGCTTGTGTGCTAAGTTGGGTTCTTTCTGCCCAGATTACCGCTCCATAGGTAATCATTGGTCTTACTATTTCAGTATATACCCAAAGTAGTATCTTCGGGCTGCAACCCCATTTTTTCCTGCTATGGATCTGCAAGTCATCAGAGCCCTCATGGCTTTCCGACAAGTGTTTCCGACATGTGCCTTCCAGAGTAATTTTTGGTCTAGCGTGATTCCCAAATATTTGACCTCTGTTTCTCGTTTCACCTCCATATCATGTAATGTTATGGCTTTCAGGTGATCCAGCTTACGCCTCCTAGTGAATGGTACTATGGTGGTTTTGGTTGGGTTGTTCCGCAGTCCCACCTCCCTGTACCAGGCGCTAGTAACCATTATTCCAGTTTGGATTCTATCACATAGAGTATCTTCATATTTGCCCCTACAGATTAAAACAATATCATGTTTAATCTACCTGGACTTGTATTCCAGTATTAGTTAACACGTCCAGAAGTTCATCCACTACCATACTCCACATTAGCGGCGATAGTACTCCACCCTGTGGACAGCCTTGAGTGGTGTTCATGATAATAGAATTTGTACCTGTTTGTACCTCTATTTGTTTACTTTCTAGCATTTTGCCCATCCAGAGTGCCAGGATGTTTCCCACTCCTTTGCGGCTCAGGGCATCCTGTATCTCTGTGTGCGATGTGTTGTCGAATGCTCCTTCGATATCCAAAAACATGCACAGCGCAATTTCTTTTGTTTCTATGGCGTCCCGTAGTACCTCTGTCAGCTGATACAGAGCAGTTTCAGTTGAACGTCCTGCCCGGTAAGCGTGTTGACAGTTAGAACGTTAGTTCTAATATAGTTGTCTATGACCTTCTCCACTGTTTTGAGTACAAACGATGTTAGGCAGATTGGTCAGAAAGATTTAGGGTGAAAAGGATCCTTTTTACCCGCTTTCCGAATAAAGACCCTTGATATGTAACCCAGTGCTATGCTCCCCCTTACCACCCTCATAAGAGACTCTAAGATAATTCCTAGGCCTCCCTGCATAAGTGCTGGGAAAATGCCATCTACTCCGGCAGATTTCATTGGTTTAAAAGTTCCCACTGCCCATCTTAGCCTAGCTTCTGAGCATACCTCTTTTGCTAGTTTCCAGCTCTCTTTCCTTCCCCTTTTATTCGTTGTTGGGGTGTCAGATATATTGTTGTCGCCTGCCGCCGAGGGGTAGGACCTCGGGAAATGAGTTCTGAGAAGCAGGTGTACCCTGTCCTCCTCATTCTCGGTGAATGTCCCATCTTCCTTTTTCAAGCAGACAGAGGATATTCCCCCGTCTTTGGCTACAGCCTTGTACAGCCTGGTTGCTTCTGTGATCTGTTCAATCCTTTCACAGAATTCCCTGAAGCTGTTCCGTTTCGCTTCCCTGATCGCGTTGCTATACACAGTCCAGGTATCAGTGAAGCTCCGTTCGAATACAGTCAGTTACCCCCGACTGCAAACTATCCAATGGGCACGGTTCGCATGACACCTTGGTTTGGGGGAGGTGTTTTTCAACTCGCCAGTCTAGATCCGTAGCGTTTTGTTATTAGTACCTCGTACAGGGTGTGGCTATCACCACTCACTAACGGTCTTGGTAGACGAGAGGCTTGGCCCCTGAAAAGGCACACACCGTCCCAGAGGAGAGACAGCTCATCCTCAGAGAGAGATAGGTTGGCCTCAGGGAGCTATGTTTCGCATCAGTCTATCCTGCAGTGCACTGCTTGACCCCAAAAATCTCCTCTATACTAGTGATCACGAATTAAGCTCCTTTTCTCGAAATTCTCAATATTAAGGGAGATATGAGTGTTTAAAGTTTTTCAAAAGATTCCTCCACTTTTCGGCCATTTTCGCACCACATAGGCCCCGTCCTCAATTCACGGGCGAGCACAATTCTAACCACATTGCTTCCGATAGGGTACTTTAAACCTTTATTGTACCCCTACGGTCTTGAAAGGAGACCAGTGCCAATTGGATTGTCACGCCGGCAATTAATGTTAAATATAGAGTAGGCTTCGTATGTGAGCTGAGTTCCGTCGACTGAAGGGGTTTTTATTTAGCCGAGAAGTTTGTTAATCAAATTTGGGAGGGAAATTTCTTTTCTTGATTTGCATTTATAAACGAGAAATTTTAGAGTAAAGAAAGAATAACAAACTTCAGTTCCGTAAATTGAAGACCCAATTTAATGATTTATTCTTTCGTGGAAGTTAATATAAATTATCAGTTCATCGGAGTTCTGGACTAACCCCCGTCATTCCAGAGATTATTCGAGTAACTCCGAACACTTCATTTCCTTATTAAATATCTTCGAAATTCCCTTTTGTTCTGCCGTCGTACTTCAGTGAATAGAAACAAATATTCTGAGAAGTTTTCGCCGTGCTGCTTCGTCTGCGAATCTTAATTAATTACATAACGAATCCTTCAATGGTTCTTCTGCTCAACTATGCGAGTTTAAACTTTGTAGCATAACGCGAAGCCGTGCGCCAGTTCGCTTCCCTGAGAAATCTCAATAAAACTCTGTTGATTTTATTTAATTAATAAAATTCGCGGCAGTAACCCTATCTGGTATGGCTTCCATTCCTTTTGCTATTGTTTTGCGATTTGATGGTTACTAACTTCATCTTGGAAATTTCGCGGTAATGAGAATATCGTACTGCATCGAAATGAATTCGGATAAAGTTTTGATGCTATTGAAAGGATTCTTGGCTTATAATTCTTTTGGTTGCTAACAGATTGTTAGCGATGGTGGCTTCCGTGGAAATTGAAAATTAAATTTGAATATTTGCTTCCCTTCAATTTGATGCGGCCAAGGGGCTTATGTCTTAATTTCAAAATGAAGTTGGAATTCTAGTTTTAGTTGATGTTCCTGACAATTACGCGATAGCAAGAGTTTTCGACATTTTTTCCTTTTCACTTGTTCGAATATTTAAACCAGATCCTTCCAGCGAAAACTAGAAAAAAGTAAAACAGAGAGAAGACTAATTTTTCGTCAAAAAGGAATTTATAGTATATTCGTATCCTTAGAATTCTTCTTCTTTTTCTTCAGCCTTTGTCTCTTTCACAAGCGTGGTCGGCTTGTCGTGATCGATTTCACCATTTGGCTCTATCAAATCCCTGCCTGCCTGGACCTGGATGCAATCTCGCGGCTTTTAAATCTCCGTCGAAGGTATCAAGCCACCGTTGTTTTATCCGGCTTTTGTCATTTACCGTCGACTTCGATGTTCAGACCAATCTCGCCAAGTGAATTCTCGTTAGCGCGAATTGCGTGACCAATTTTTCCATGATCGGTGCAATTCCATATCGATCGCGGATATCCTCATTTCGAATGTAATCAAAACGTGTGACGCCACTAATTCGATGCCATATCTTCGTCTCCATTCCCGCAAGACGCTATTCATTGTCTTTTATAGTCGGCCAGCACTCAGAACCATAGAGGGCGACAGGACGGACGATATTGCAGTAAATTTTAGATTTGAAATGTTCGTTGATACGTCGATCGCAAAGAACACCAGCTGTGACCGGATGACAGCGACCGCTTTCTTTGTTTCCCGGTTGGCATTCTTATAAATTTTAAAATTGGTCAGCGTTTTATCGTCAAGAAACTTGTGATCGACCTTCATTTGAACATCGTTATTCCAAAGCCGAGTATCTCAGTTGATATACCGCTTACCCGGCTTGGTGCGCCGAGGGTTGCAGAGGCCGCTTGTGTGTCGTGTCTTTCATTTGGTTCCGCGATTTTTCCACATTCGTAATAGTTGGTAATCGCGTAAGTGAGATCATTTATCCTCTCTTCTCATGAAACCATTTAATGCGCGGCGGGTTACTGCGGTCCTCACGCTGTTTTATCGATGGCTTAATTCGCAGGACCGCAATCAACAGCAGATGCTGAGGTGCACTGGAACGGCAGTGACGGTGGTAAAATGTGGGCGTCTTATGAGAATATAGTTGATTTACGTTTTATTGTTCCCACTATCACATGTAGGAAGATGGGACAATCGTTCGATCGTTCGAAGGACTTGATACTGCAATAAAATAATTCTATTGAACAAACCGCGAATAGCTGCTGCAATTATATTGAGAAGATTTTAGATGAGGAAACTGAGGTAGGGGCTAATAGCAGGCAGTAGAAGATAATACTGCAACGATCTATAGAAGGCGACCGTTTTAGAACACCCCAAATATTCACTAAAGAAGATGTAATTTTTATATGGAAGTACCCGGCAGACGTTGTTCTGCCTAAGTATATGCGGATGTTCTTCTTGTACTGGAAGAACTAAACACATGAGATAATACACCCTACAAGTACTCAATGAGGTCGATCAGATCCAAGTCGGCAATGGGGCTCATCTAGAGTGGCCCTTGCCACGATGCTTACCGGACGTTATCTGGTACCATCAGAACCGGGATGGCTGTCTGGCGCCTATGCTCCCGAAGAATTCTTGAGAGATGTGCTCCCGGCCCGATTATTTGCGTTTCAAGGTTGTGGTTGCTTCCAGATTGCAAAAAAAGCTCCTTGTAGTCTTTACTGTGTAGTCACGCTGTGCTCCTCAACTGCGGCCTAGAGACCTAGATACGCCTCTCATGCACTCAGTATAAACCTTGGCTATGCCAATCTCGGTAGGACTCTGACTGCAGTCTCCAAATCAATCTGTGTCAAAAGAGGACCGTGGAATTATGCCTACACTACCGGCATTACCATTAAACCTTCATGTCCTTGCAAATGCCGCTCCAAATGATGCCATCTGAAATCATGCAATTCATTTCCAAATGTGCTGTAAACAGTCATGTGTACACGATGTTGTTGGAGTGGAAGTTCAAACTCCCACGTTATCAAACTACGCATCTTGCTTTTCCGATGTTTCAGCAACGCACCAAGTAGTAACTCAGTCCTGGTCATATTTTCGGCCTGGGTCTTACTCTGCTCATGTTCCAGCAGCTTTTGAAGTAGGGGCTCTGATTCGTTCTATTTCCAGTCGCGAGTCTCGTTCTTCGAATATTTCAGCTGCTCTACTGGCTGAAGTTGCCGTGCATGCCTTCTTGTTCTTCTAATGTCCGATTTTTTGGGTGGAATCTTCAATAATCAATTCAAAGGCAATTTGCAAAAACGTGGACATCATTGAATGACATATTTTTTTAACACACGAAGGTGTTAAAAAATCTTAGAAAAACACATCCATTCTAGCTCTGCCGTGTGAACGTCAAAACTGGCTGGAATGTTGTGTGGGATTCGCACCCACTAAAAAAGCACCCCCACCTTTCTCCTTTCCATTTAGGCATTACTTTGCAGGGCGCTTCTTTGCTTCCTTCTGCTGCTCCATTCTGTCTTCAGGGTGCAGCCTCTCCATTCCACGCATTCCGCGTGCTTCTGTCAGGAGTTTGATTTGTATCCGTACAATTGTGTGGATGACCAAAGTCCAATTTTCCTCCGGCTTGGGTATTTCCCGGATTAAATTTTAGGGGCTCACGCTAACTCCCAGCGCCTCGCTCAGGCTTCTTCTCTCCTCTGGGAATCTCGGGCACTCAAACAGCAAATACTCCGGGTCCTCTGGGATCCCATGACATCTATAACAGTTTGGGGAATCATCCACACCGATACGATGCAGATACGTTCGGTAGCAACCACCATATCTAGTGAGAAACTGCATGAGGTGATAGTTCACCTCCCCGTGTCGTTGGTCAAGCTATTCCCTAATATCAGGAATAAGCTTGCATCTCCACCGACCCTTGGATGACTCGTCCCACGGCCGTTGCCAGAGTCCCGTTCGCCGGTGATCTGCTTCCGTTCCTGATGGACCCGCCTGCCTCCGTCCATACAGGCATCGCCTCACTCTCGCTATATGCATGCAATCTGCAACCTTCCTCCTGAAAAACGTCAGCAAAGGGGTGAAAATCAGGCTGATGGAACTAGAGAAACTCCTGGACGGAATTTCGTATTATAGTAAGAAAAAATACGCGGGAAGCAGAAAAAGGCGCACCTCCCGATGAGAATACTGCAAGCGCCAAGCGGATCGCAGGCAGTCCGCTGCAAAGCGAACTGGGGAAAAACAAACTGAGGAGACTTCAGGTACTCTCCAGGGCTCAAAAGAAGAAGGCAAAAAGAAACAAGAGGCAAAAACACGTCGCATCATAAAAAAAACTTCTGCTTAAAATTAAGGCGGACACGAAAGGATAAGGTCAAGAGACGAAGTAGGGCTAGACCGTCAGCTCTGCTTATTAAGCCGACTAAGGCAAGATTTTGTGGAAGTCTTCTGTGAAATCGGTTATAAAATCAAGCCCAGAGATAGCAAAACAGAAGTGTCTTCCATTAGAAAAACGGAGAGTAGTGGAGTTCTAATCGAATTAGGCCTGACGACAGCAAATAAAGTTACGTTCTGTAAAGCAGTCAAGGGGCTTTCTGGAAATTCGAGAGCTTAATTGCCTTACAGGAAAGACCGAGGTAGAAGAGGCCATCAAACGCGAATGTTTGGAGGTAACCAACGTCCGGATTGGTATCACTTGTGCAAATTTCCGAGGCCTAAGCTCGCTGTGGTGGAAGTTGGGGAGCAACACGCGAGGAAGCTTCTAAACAAAATCAGAATTGGTTGGGTAGTGTAGGGCGGTAGTGTGGGTTCGGATCGGTATCCAGTCCTCAGATCAGACCTGCGAAGAGCATGCCCGACTCAGACTCCAGAGGCAAACGAATTCTCGAAATGCGGCAAGAACACGACTCGTAATTTTAAATACCGGATCCACCACAATGTTCCGGCGCCTAGGCTGCGAGGGAAGCATTCCTGACTTTTTGTGCATGGAACCTCGCACCAGGGGATTTTGTCGAAACTCTTGGAAAAGGTAGGACCGCGCTGCAGGGTATTCCAGGTGGTAGTGGCACTGCAGCTGACACTGCCGTAAATTCAGTTATGAACTTGACAACGACAGCCTGCAGAGCTTCCATGCCCAGGAGGACATCGAGACGTGGCAAATTCTCTATGTGTTTATGGACGGTGGATATTTCAGAACTCCGGAAGGAATGCCACTGGCTCCGCTGTTTAAAATAACGTCTAAGCGACCGGGAGGAGGCATGTACCACAATGACAGAGTACAGATCATCCAAAAGGAGATACCGCAGCGCAATAAACAGGAGCAAGGCTCTCTGCTGGCACGATTTGGCCGACGAGGTGAAATAGAGCCCATGGGGACTCGGTTACAGCCTGGTATCCCGGAAAATCGGGGCTCTGCACTTAAGACCGAGCAGATGGACCGCATTGTAAGGGCACTATTCTCTGCGCACACCGTGCGGGATGATGACGTCGGACGAGGACTGTGCATTTTTCCCTACAAAAGAGTAAGAACAGACAGTCCTCTTTATGAAAAGCTAGAAGGTGTCAGAACCCGATGGTGTTCCAGCAGAGGTATTCCAATACCGGCCAAACCTACTGCTTGGCGCATTCAACACTTGCCGGAAAAATGGCATTTTCTATTCTCGTTGGAAGGTGGCGAGACTTGCGCTGATCAGCAAAGAGAAACGCGACGCTGGGTTGCCGTCTTCATACCGCCCACTTTGTATTGCTTTGATACTGCTAGTAAAGTGCTGGAAAAGCTCATCAAGCTGAAGCAATACGTGCTGCCGAAGACTTATCTCAATGGCGGTTCGGTTTTGTAGCAGGGAGATCCATAGTTGACGCTGTCACACAAGTCGTGGATTCAGTTCGTCGAGTGGACGCTTGACGTCAGAAATGCATTCAATTCCGTAAGATGGAATGATATTCGAGGCGCACTAGATAAATCTTTCCATGTGCCGAATTATTTCTTACGGATATTAAGGGACTATCTCCCTGCTCTATGAAATGCTAGAGCGTCACCGGAGGATAGAGGTCACGTCGGGGGTAACGCAGGTATCCATCCTAGGGTCGGAGCTCTGGAACGTTACCCATGACAGACTACTTAAACTCGACATGCCAGAAGAGGCGCGCTTGGTCGGTTATGCAGATGATGTAGCAGCGTTTGTTGTTGAACGCACTGTCGAATAGGCGCAAACCAGACTTGGCATATTTATGCGACGGGTATGCGGATGGCTGACTATTCATGATTTCAAGTTTGCATTTGAAAAAACCGAAGTAGCCATCCTGATTATAAAGAGAATTCCGACTCTGCGTCCCATATCATTCGATTAGTCGATAATGTACCTTGAATTGACTTTTGGCTCAAAGATGAGCTTCTTTCAGCAAATCAAAGCAACGGCGGAGTTTCAAGTAGGCTAATGACAAATATTGGGGTCCTGCTTCTAGCAGGCAACGTCTCCTGATGAGTTCAACGCAGTCTGTCCTGCTCTATAGCGTGGAGGTACGGGCAGACGCTGTTGGCAAGGAGGTATATCGTAAGCGGCTTGTGCAAGTACAGAGATAGGGAGCTTTGCAGGTGGTGTCTGTGTACTGCATTGTCTCTGAATCGGCCGTGATGGTGATCGCAGGACTGATCCCCGTTGCCCTTCTTGCTAGTGAGAGTCAAACCGTAAGTGCAGGGGAGAAAAGCTAAGAGAAGCAACTTTCTTGACAAAATAAGACTAGAGGCAGATGGACTGCGGGGCTCACTGGCGACTTAGGTCCGTGGCTGAATCAGAAGCATGGTATGACTGACTATATCCGTAGCCAATTCCTAAATGGGCACGGAGGTTTGCAGTCTTACCTGCATAAGATTGGAAAGGGCCGATCTCGAGATTGTGTGTTTTGCAATGGAGTCGTGGACGACGCCCAGCACACCTATATTTCTTGTAGGAGGCGGAGTGGGATTTGTCAGCAGCACACATTGTCTAGGAGATGCTGGGGAGCGCAGACAGGTGAAGCCATGTTGGCCATTACGTCCGGGTCGTTCTCGTTGCAAAGAAGATAGAGCTTGAACGGTGAAGGAGCCGAACAGTTCCCTTCCTCCTCTTCCGTCCCGTTGGTAAAAGGAATTCCCAGATTTTAAGGCGTCGCAGTTCGGGGGAGTTCGGGGCCTAGCCCGAAGTAATGTGACAAATGGTTCTAAGCTAGCTCTCTGACGATGGGACGGTGTTTAGTTGGTAGTCCGACGATGTACCGTCGTGCGAGTCTAACAATTTGTCCGTAAATGCATTCATCTAAGATTTTATCACGAAGCAGAATATTGAGAAAGTAGCCCTTCATTGCGTAGTTCCACCGTCCGTCAGGAATAACATACGTTTCACAACTTTCGCGTGTAGCAGACATACAAGCAGACATTCAGTCGATTTCTACTAGGTTTCGGTCCAACGAAATCGTATATTATGTAACAATGTAAGGAAGTAAAGTTGAGCTGGCGGAACATGAGTGAAAGACAAACATGAATCCTTTAAGAAGTTGGAATTTCAACTTAAGAGCACCATGTACAAAACCGGCACCAAAAGTTAAAGTAATTAACTAGGAACTCCTCTCTCTTCCTTCTGTCTAATCCGAAGCTTACAACTAACAATCACAACATTAAATGTCGTAAAGCCTCCCCCGCGCAACAATAAAATGCTTAGGAAACTCCACGTCGCAGCCTCATACATACTTTAAATTAATCAGCACTACACATGTACAATCATCATAATGATACGCACATATTGTGGAACTGCACACTTAAATCCTCATCGCAGAGGGTACATTAGGAAGAGAAATGGAATACGCAAGTTCACATAATGGATAAAGTTTTAACAGCTCCGCTAATCGTACAATCAGCGTTAAAAGTTACTTCCTTTCGGTGAAGCGCTGAAAATGGAAACAAGAAAACTGTAACAATGGCAGGAAGTTGATTCAATCTAAACAGCGAAGTTTGCATACTTTAAAGTTTCAACATTCCGCTCCGCCGTTCCCATGCACGCTCGACTGCCAGAAAGAAAGACAAAGGACGAACTCAGTCGCAAGGAACCTTTCAGTTCTGCCGTTCACTTCATAAATCATATTCGCCCGCTAGGATTGCTCTCATCTATCACTTGATAAAATGTAAAAGCTTCATAAGACCTTTGAACTTGATTTATGGCGAAACTGTTTGTAACGCAGGGTCTCTGTGTTCGATATGTGCATCTTAGCAGGAATTTGTTAGATGCTTACCATAACAAGCTTGGCAACTGGTTTTGCAGTTAAAGGTCGTATGTAGATTCCGGTGAAGCAAGTCATGCTCCATTGTCGGATATTTACTTAGAAGTTTCGTCGAGAAATAGTTAAGCAAGTATTCAGCCGAGTCGTGCACCTCGGATTGTAATCAATGTGCATCCCATCACTAAGAACCCTCCTCCCCCTCCTCTTCGGTCGAATTTCCCGTAAGTATAACACCGACCTTCCCTCTGTAAATGCGTTAGTTTTCCAATCAGACTTATCCTTGGCGTTTTTAATTTCATAGTCCTTGTGTTTTTCATCTCAGGGTAAACCTTGCCTAGCAAAATCCCTCCTTCCAAATGCATGCAGTCTTGACTTTATGTTTGATTATCCTTCCTCGAAACCAACCCATAACGCAGCTGGGAATAACGGAACGAATAGGAACAACCATGTATAACACCTTTCGTCACTCTTACCGAACAACTGACAACCACGCATGAATACTCCAATGCATCTCGCAATCATCTCCTGAAATAAGGACCTCATACTCACCGCGACATCCTTCCTCTCAATACGCAGAGTTAATCTAAAACTACCCCTCGCAGCCGTCCATTTCCATGTTAGACAAGACAACTTGGATGCTGAGCATTATGCTCGAGCGCCAGATTGATGGAATCATCCATTATCTATCAAAGATTTGACGTGTGCACCATGTTGAAGTGCACCGGGTAAAAAGGAGCTTGGGAACCGTGCGAAGAATTTAATCAGACCCTCCGTGCCTTTGTCTGGCGAAAGAAGGATGAATTTCGACACTGGAATGAGTTATTCATTTTTTATCATCACAAACGTCGAGCAAGATACCGGGATAATTTTTTACGTGATGTTCAGGATTTATGTTTCACTATGAAATGAAGCAGAGGAGTCCGGTGTGTTGTAAGGATTTAATTTTTTAATGTCCTTAAATTTCATGTTTCCGCGAGTAAATGCGACACTTTAGGTGAATACAAAAAAGGAGATATTATTTTATGATTTGATAGTAAAAAGCTCGGGAAATGAAGAAAGAGATATGTATAGCTGGAACAACACCAGAGAAACCGGAATAAAATTGGAACGACTGCTGGTCGGTAAACTCGCTAGTTTTGGTTACGAGGAATATAAAAGATATAAGAAAACAATGTAATGTCCTTTGATGCCGAAGCTATCGTCATTTCTGTTGGCTTAAAATGAGTTGGTAAAGTAATAGAAGAAGTAAGCATCCTGGGTTTCGTTCTGACAGGGGTTGGGTTCTCCCGTTGCAATTGGGGTCCTTTGATCTTCGGATTGAGCTACACCTTTTACCAACGGGGTGATAATTACATAAAGGTGGGTAGTGTAAATTTCATGGAGACGATTGTTTAAACAAAACCCTTCTCGTTGTCTGCGCAATATTTGCTTTAAATATTATTACTCAATTCTGCAATTTGACAATAAAAAATTCCTCTGGCCAAGAGTCATCCTTTGTGGAATATTCAACTTGGAGAGGAAGCTCAACACGGAAGACAGCTTAACAAATCAATAAGGAAGAACCTCTAATACACCAGGAGGAGATGGAATCGGAATGTAAGTAATAAAAACTCAACCAGCCTAAAAGTGGTATAAATTGTATGAACTGGTCCTCCAGGTTGGGGGTTAGATAAGACTGACAACCCTACACAGAAATTACGAAGCCACGAAAGGAAACTCGGACTGAACGCATTTAAAAACGACTGACCCGGCAACGAAATCGGACTAACCCGAGGACGTATGCTCCCTCTACAGAAAAAGAACTGTAAAGCTAGCCCATACCCAGCTCCAATTTAAGACTGATGTAACAGCGTTGTAAGAGATATCTATGCAATCTGCGTTTGCGAGGCAAATTATGAAATGTAAAGTTCATTGTATAGTCGGCGAAGGATTCCTTCTAAGTAGTATAAAAGCGAATTCTTGCAGTCTGTCCCATGTATGATAGCAAAATCATCATCATCATCATCAACGGCACAACAACCGGTATCTAGTCTAGGCCTGCCTTAATAAGGAACTCCAGACATCCCGGTTTTGCGCCGGGGTCCACCAATTAGGTATACTTAAAAGCTACCTAGCGTCCTGACCTAGCCCATCACTTCATCTCAAGCAGGGTCTGCCTCGTCTTCTTTTTCTAGCATAGACTTTCCGGGCTCGATCATCCTCATCCATACGGATTAAGTGACCTGCCCACCGTAGCCTGTTGACTCGGATTTTATCGGCAACCAGGCGGCCGTGGTTTCGCTCATAGATTTCGTTGTCGCAAATCATATTTGGAAATTTTAATAGCCCAGTAGGGGTGGAGCTCGAATTCAGGCGATACGTTGACTCCAATAGCTTACATATCAAAGATAACGGGCTGCGGATTATTCAATCAGCATTGTCGCACGAAATGGTTGTTGAAAGTATCCGGTTTGCTCGGAAAACGGCCCACAATCAATCGTGAGTCCCTCCAGACCACTTTCAACCAAATTGACCACGTGTTGACTGAACGCCGCCACCTTTCGCCCTTGATGAATGTCAAATCATATAGAGGGGACCAATACAGGCTCGAATCACTGCCTCGTTGGCATAGTGATCTGAGCCCAAATAGCAACGCTGCCTAGAATCCCCTCTAATAATTAATGTCCCAATAACTATAACCTACAGAGATCCTGCAGATGAAGTAACAAATAATCTTCACAACCACTTGAAGAGCATTATCATTGATACGGTCAGGAACATGTTTGACCCCGTTCGCAAGAAAAGCCGGAACGGCTGGTTCGACGATGAATGTAACCTAGCAACGAAACGGAAGAATGCCGCATACCGGGAAATTCTCTCATAAACCACGGGCGCGAACGACGCCTATCAAGAACTTCTTCGAGTGGAGAAGCAACTTCAAAGACGGAGCAGAAAAGCCTCGGAGAAACAACAACTCTTTGAACTCGAGAAGTACAGGGATCAGGACGCAGCCTTACACACCACCCCGCGAGAAAAAGGGAAATCTAATTTCCGATATTGAAGCGATGGTTTGAGTACTTGGATGGACTGATCAGCAACTAAAATATAGGCGAATTGGAGGTCCCGCCAACTGAAAACAGCTGATAAATGGTGCCACCACCAAACATAGAAGAGAACGAGTCATTATCTATCTATTCATTGGTAACCCTACGAAATTGATAAGATTGACTAGGTTGACCCCGACCGACGTAAGTGGCCAAATAAAAGCAGCCGGATCACTCTCGAAACCATACAACATCATTAAGGGTCTAAGACAGTGGGGATGCCCTATCGTCCATCCCTTCTAACCTGGTGAAAGGGATCATCCTCTTCAAGTCCACTACTGGCTTGTGTTGACGATATCGATATCATGGGAAGAACAACCAGAGATATACAGTCTACCTACATCCAGATCGGGCAGGCGGGCTAGATCTTGGGCAACACATTAATGAAAGCAGGACGAAGTCCATGGTGACAATATCAGGATTAAAAACAAAAGAACCAACAACATTAAATGGCACTAGTCAACCCAGAACAATAAATGTAGATGACTACAACTTCGAGACCATTGTTAATTTCTTCTTCTCTTAATCTTGAGTACAATCAACAACGGCGCGACGTTGAAATCTGCGCACGGTTGTTGCAACCAAAAACCTATTTAAGC
Organism: Hermetia illucens; assembly: GCF_905115235.1. Classification (NCBI taxonomy): domain Eukaryota; kingdom Metazoa; phylum Arthropoda; class Insecta; order Diptera; family Stratiomyidae; genus Hermetia; species Hermetia illucens. Next base: position 164,999,129 of record NC_051850.1, read on the forward strand.
TTACAAAAACTGTTCCGTTTAAAATGTCTTACGTATGTATTTCTCGGAGACCTGAGTTCTTAGGAAGAAAAGTTGCAAAGTCTGGCTGCTTATGAGAAAACAATCCTCCGGCGGAGCTTATTTAATATACTTACATATACGGATACTTAGAGAACCACTTGTTCCCTTCATCAGTACTAGAAGGCTTCGGGAACCACGGTGGTATCGATATATGCAATCATAATAAATAATGATAACGAAAAGCCAAATGAACTCTTAATTATTTCAAATAGTTTAATCGTTAGAAACACCGCAAGATTACACTTAGCCCTAATAGTTATTAAGTCCTCTCCCATGCGGAAACTACCTCTTGTTCCTCCTTCTCTAACTAAGCTCCTATCACCGTAGGAGGTATTCCAGTAAACGTACGCCCCTTCATACGATCATTTGGCTATTTCCCTTGCCTCAACAGTCCTAACCGTCTTGTTTCCCTCTTTGCTTTTCGTCCTCTATGGCGACTCCAACCTTAGTATGCTCTCTTGGCCTACTAGTCTCGGTCTCCCTTTCGTTCCTAATTACTCCATCGACGCTCCCTTCCTCTATCCACTTTCATGAATACTTATGCCGCCCTCCAATTTAACGTTTCCAGAAATTACCCAAATGGCACTATCGATATTGTTCTCTCTAACCTTCCTTTCACATCGCCGAATATCCTTTTTAATGTTACTTCTGAAGCCCATCATCTTGCTCTCAAGTTTGATGGTCAGATCTCCCGATTCTATGTTATGCAAATCGGCTAAGTTTAACTTTCGTAAGGCTATCTTCGAAGGTTTGAACCCAACCCCGGCGAAAATCTACTGAACTCCCCCTGAACAAGCACTGAAGCACTATCTTCTATTTTATCAGATCTCCTTACCTGTCACGTTCTTACCTCACCTAAGTTCCTGCGCTCTTATCCTGTCTAGTTCACCACTGAAGTCCCCAAAAAACACACTACGATGAAGAATGTCCTGCCTCTGGAACCTATGCAGACTTCGTTTCTTTCAAAACTCTGTATTCCTCAGTCAATTCTTTAATGCTGAAGTCCAGAAAGGAATATCTGGCCAGGGTGGAAGACACACTAGACCGCAAGAAAATCAAACTTTTCTGATCGCGAACTCCTATTACTTGTCTCCTCCTTAAGTTATCTGGTTCATCTACTAACTCCCCACAACTATCTTGTGTTTACTCTGCCGCTACTTTTTCTCAATCTGTGTTCTGTCTCCTCCCCCCTTTTCACTCCCGCTAGTGGATGAAGCTCATGTCCTTGCCGTTCCCCTCTTTACTCCTCTGTTTGTCACCTGATTGGCAAAATTGATGCCAAAGTCGGCCCTAGTTATGGCGGTATTTCTACCACCTTTTTGCTTTAAACTGGTCCATCCACTTTCCTTTCCATCTCCATTATTTTCATCAAGATCGGCTCGTCATGATCAGTTCCACCATTTCATTTCATCAAAGACCTAATCTGGATGCAGTCGAGAGTCGCGTGTCCCCATCCGGCACATAAACCCACGGTTGTTTCGGCCACCTTTGTGGTCGCTAGCCATCGACTTCGACTTTCAGACCAATCTTGGCCAAAGAGCTCTGGTTAGTGCGAAGTACGTGACCATACGCGATGCTTCACACGGTGTTTCTGCATGAGTAACCGTGAACCGTATATTGTGTCTCTAGTCCTGCAGTTCTTGACCTCAGTTCAAAAATCTTCATGATATAGGACGGCAACTGGATCGGACGGTGATTTGAACATTTTGTTTAAATACCTTTTTTTTAAAGTTTTGTGTAAAGTAAAGCCTTATTAAAATCAGTTTACTGTCTATCTGTCTGTTTGGGGTCAAGCAGTGCACTGCAGGATAGACTGATGCGGAACATAGCTCCCTGTGGCCAACCTATCTTTCTCTAAGGATGAGTTGTCTCTCCTCTGGGACGGTGTGTGCCTTTTCAGGGGCCAAGCCTCTCGTCTACCAAGACCGTTAGTGAGTGGTGATAGCCACACCCTGTACGAGGTGACCCTACTATCAACAAAACGCTTCGGATCTAGACTGGGGAGTCGAAAAACACCTCCCCCAATCCAAGGTGTCATGCGAACCGTGCCCATTGGATAGTTTGCAGTCGGGGGTAACTGACTGTATTCGAACGGAGCTTCACTGATACCTGGTCACCTCAGTGAGTAAGTTAGGCCTTATCGTGCTACGGGGGGCTATGGCACGGCGGACCTCTTAACCCCCATACTCGTGGGAATCAAATGAGTACAAAACAAGAAAAGAAAACAAAAACCAAAAAAGCGGGGCCCCGTACCGCACCAAAACTGGTTAATCAGGCGGAGGCACGTCTCCGAATTACTGAAAGCCAGGTGACTACACCCAAGAAGGGAGGAATTGGGACGTCAAGCAGTGGATCCAAGGTGAGCATTGGTATACTGCGTGGACTACAGCCAACGAACACCACTGCTCAAAGAGCAGGGACCAGCAAAAGCACGTTTGAGATAAATATAACAGACGTCAGGAAGGAGACGGGCCTCAGTGGCGCCGGGGTTAAATGGTACCCGCGCTATCTGAAGGAAGGCCTGAAACCAGAAGAGGTCCTTAAGAAGGCTCAGGACAGACCTAAGCCATCTCTACCGGAGCCGAGAAAGCGGGGAGCAGCAGAGATCAGCCCGCATGAAGGGAATGCTCCCAAAAAACCCAGACTTGAACCCACGGGAGGGGAAAACCCGGGCAGGTCAGGAATGAAGGCAGGACCCAGGAAGCCCGGCATTAGCTATGCTAGTGCGGTCAAGGGCATTCGACTGGCCATACTGCCAAAAAGGTTTCCCGAGCAAATACTCACTCGGGAGGAACAGGAAATCATTGAGGAACTTGTCGTCAAGCAGATGATCAAGGGTTGGACGTCGAAACTGGTGTTCACCGGGATACGCTTTCGACCAGGCCTTATACTGGTGGACTGCGTGACGGAAGGTACCGCAGAATGGGTCAGAACCATAATTCCTAGATTGCCAGGCTGGGAAGGAGTGGAACTGTCAACATGTACTGGAGATGATATACAAGGAGCCCACATGATGACAGTTTTTCTCCAGAAGACCTTATGAGACTCCTAATTGCTCAGAATGAAGATCTTCATACTCGACTATGGAGAGTCTTCAGGAAAGGATAAACTCCTCACGATCGGGGTAGATGACCGATCCCTAGAGGCAATTAAACGTCGGAGTTGTCATATCAACTACCGATTTGGCAACATACCCATGCAAATGCACAAGGAAAAGCCAAGGAAAGAGACCTCGGAGGAGGCATCGGGTGGAAAACTTACCGAGATCCCTGAAGAAGTCGCGGAAGCCATTTAGGCGGAAAGAACGGGATCAACCAGGGAAATAGACCTGCTGCCCAGTGAAGAACAGAAGCTGGACGACCTAGACCTAGGACTCCTAGGGCTCGGGGTGGACAGCAACGCGCAGGAAAGCGCCATGTGGGAGGAGGAGGATGACACTCCGACAATGGAGAAGAGCTCCAAACAATAACGGAGTCAATGGCCAGCACTAGGATAGCCCAGATAAACCTCCACCATGCGAGAGCTGCATCTGCAGTGATTGCAAGGGCAAATTCCAAGAAGAACATTGGAATAGTGCTGGCTCAGGAGCCCTGGGTGTACCGGGGGCAGATTCGCGGTCTGCAAGGAGGAGACATGCAGGTAATTTGGGACTCCTCTTGTGAAAAACCAAGAGCTTGCATAATTCTCAAACGTAATTTAAAATACATATGTCTTTCAGAGTTCTTAACCGTGGACCTTGTGGCTATCCAAGTCTTATTGGAAGCCGGGAGGAGCACTCGAGAGGTAGTTGTAGCATCAGGATATTTCCCAGGAGACGAGAGCCGGGCTCCACCGGAACAAGTCGCAAAGCTGACGGAGTATTGCGAGGAGAGGGCGTTACCACTTCTTCTCGGCTGCGATGCCAACGCCCACCACGAAGTGTGGGGAAGCAGCGACACTAATCGTAGAGGTGAGTACCTTCTCGAATTTATTCTTAGTAATAAGTTAGAAATATACAACGTAGGGAACACTCCAACATTTGTGACCAGCACCAGACCAGAGGTACTAGATATAACTCTAGGAAATACCCTAATGAATGGGATGGTCAGGAATTGGAGGGTGTCGGATGAACCCTCAATGTCTGATCACAGGATAATCAGATTCGACATTGAGGGTAACTCCGAAATAAAAAGAATAATAAGGAATCCCAAGAGAACGTATTGGGGATCCTACACAATGCACCTGAGCAACAACATTGCCCACCTTCAAGGGGGCGGTGACTTCAGGAGCGAACTGGAATTAGAAACGGTGGTGGAAGACCTCAACACAATCGTCATTGACGCATATGAGGCCAGCTGTCCGGCCAAGACAGTCAAGTCATCAAGAGATGTACCATGGTGGAACAGGAACTTAGCCAGAATGAGAACGGAGGTACGAAAACTCTTTAACCGGGCAAAACGAACCGGCGACTGGCGGAGGTATAAAAATGCACTGACTGCGTATAGCAACGCGATCAGGGAAGCGAAACGGAACAGCTTTAGGGAATTCTGTGAAGGGATTGAACAGATCACAGAAGCAACCAGGCTGTACAAGGCTGTAGCCAAAGTTGGGGGAATATCCTCTGTCTGCTTGAAAAAGGAAGATGGGACATTCACCGAGAATGAGGAGGACAGGGTAAACCTGCTTCTCAGAACTCATTTCCCGGGGTCCTACTCCTCGGCGGCAGGCGACAATAATCTGCCTGACACCCCAACAACGAATAAAAGGGGAAGGAAAGAGAGCTGGAAACTATAATAGCAAAAGAGGTATGCTCAGAAGCTAGGCTAAGATGGGCAGTGGGAACTTTTCAACCAATGAAATCTCCCGGAGCAGATGGCATTTTCCCAGCACTTATGCAGAGAGGCCTAGGAATTATCTTAGAGTCTCTTCTGAGGGTGGTAAGAGGGAGCATAGCACTGGGTTACATACCAAGGGCATGGAGACGGGCAAAAGTGGTCTTTATTCCGAAGGCGGGTAAAAAGGATCCTTTTCACCCTAAATCTTTCAGACCAATCTGCCTAACATCGTTCGTACTCAAAACGGTGGGGAAGGTCATAGACAACTATATTAGAACTAACGTTCTAAAGCGTAATCCCCTACATCACTGTCAACACGCTTACTGGGCAGAAGGTCAACTGAAACTGCTCTGTATCAGCTGACAGAGGCACTGCGGGACGCCATAGAAACAAAAGAAATTGCAGTCTGCGCGTTTTTGGATATCGAAGGAGCATTCGACAACACATCACACACAGAGATACAGGATGCCCTGAGCCGCAAAGGAGTGGGAAACACCCTGGCACTCTGGATGGGCAAAATGCTAGAAAGCAGACAAATAGAGGTACAAACAGGTACAAATTCTATTATCATGAACACCACTCAAGGCTGTCCACAGGGTGGAGTACTATCGCCGCTGATGTGGAGTATGGTAGTGGATGAACTCCTAGACGTGTTAACTAATACTGGAATACAAGTCCAGGGCTACGCGGACGACATTGTTTTAATCTGTAGGGGCAAATAAGAAGATACTCTATGTGATAGAATCCAAACTGGATTAAGGGTTACTAGTACCTGGTGTAGGAAGGTGGGACTGCGGATCAACCCAACCAAAACCACCATAGTACCATTCACTAGGAGGCGTAAGCTGGATCACCTGAAAGCCATAACATTACATGATATGGAGGTGAAACGAGAAACAGAGGTCAAATATTTGAGAATCACGCTAGACCAAAAATTACTCTGGAAGACACATGTCGGAAACACTTGTCGAAAAGCCACGAGGGCTCTGATGACTTGCAGATCCATAGCAGGAAAAAATGGCGTTGCAGCCCGAAGATACTACTTTGGATATATACTGCAATAGTAAGACCAATGATTACCTATGGAGCGGTAATCTGGGCAGAAAGGGCCCAACTCAGCACATAAGGCAGGGAATTACATAAGCTCCAAAGGCTGGCTTGCGTGTGTATCAGTGGGGCAATGAGGACATGCCCAACGGCATCCCTGGAGGTCCTTCTGGGATTAACCCCTCTTCATCTGCACATACAGATGCAGGCAAGGAGATCAATATTCAGGATGGCCGGTAGTATGAGTGAGGCGGGAGCTGCCTAAATCGAAGGAAGATTGATATCCTTTCTAGGCAGTATCCCGAATTACTGATACCGAGGGACAACATGACAACGAGGTTTCACTTCGATAAGAAGTTTGAAACACGTTGGAGTAACAAGGCAAACTGGGAGAGCGTGGCTGCGACATACGGCTTAAACCAGCAACTGATTACTTGGTACACTGACGGATCCCTCACAGCAGAGGGAGCGGGTGCCGGTGTCATTGGTCCAAGGAAAATGTACTTTGAGCCAACGGGCAGGTACACTAGCATATTCCAGGCGGAAATTTACGCCATAGACAAATGTGCCTCCTTTAATCTGCAAAGGAACTACAGGGGGCAGAACATAGCTATTCTCACCGATAGCCAAGCAGCGATCAAGGCACTTAGGTCCAACCAGGTGAAATCTAAACTGGTATGGGAATGCCTTGAGAGACTGAATACACCCGGCTCGTCCAACAAGGTCTGGATACTTTGGGTTCCAGGTCATGCTGGGTTGGAAGGCAATGAGGCAGCGAATGAACTAGCCAAGAAGGGAGCAGGGATGCCCTTACACGGGCCAGAACCCTTCTGTGGAATCGGAAACGGTTTCATGGCTATGAATCTAAGAAACGAAGAGAAACGGTTGAGGGAACTATATTGGGCGGGCCTACCAGGGATGGAGCAATCCAGGGTGCTTATTGGGGGATACGAACCCATGCGCACAAACAATTGCTTAAACCTCACCAAAAAGAACCTCCGAATCATAGTGGGAATTCTCACTGGTCATTGTCGGCTAAACTATCACCTAGGGAAGCTAGGATATCTAGGGACACTGCCTGCAGGTTCTGTGAGGAGGAGGACGAAACCTTTATGCACGTCCTGGGACAGTGTCCGGCACTTGTGCAAAGTAGGTCGATACATCTGGGAGAACACTTAATGCCATATGCAAAGCTGAAACTTCTGGAAGTGGGGAACATACTAAAGTTCCTAACGGTTACAGGACTGCTTGAGATACTATAATCAACAGGTACACTATAACCAGTAAAAGGGGCACAATAGTTCTTCAAGGACGCGGTGCGACTTTCCCTTAATAGAATAATAATAATCTGTCTGTTTTCTTTTTTTATTTTTGACCAGGGGAAATCCATCGTGAATATGCATCTAGAATCTAAGACACGTATGCCGGCCTTTTACCGACTAAAGCCTCCCGTATTTTCTCCACACTATCCCCGCGGCACTACCGTTCCGGTATTGATTCGCGGGGCTGTTTAGTTCTTAGCTATTCACTCTAAACGAGCTGCTACCACTTTGCGTGGCGTTAATTGCAGTAGGTTCCTTGATATGTTTCCGCTGTACTTCTGCTGTTTTAGCTACTGGTGGATCCGTTTTACCATTGCAACTACCACGTCTCATGCTGTATTTGATTGCACTATGTATGTACCTTTTCAGCTTTACTACCTGTTCTCCTTCAGCTTTTAAATCTCTGGCAGGCGAAGGAAACGTGTTCTGCATTTTCGACAGCACCTTCACACGTAGGACAATAGGGCGATTCATTTAGACCGAACCTATAGAGGTAATTCTTGTAATCACCGTGTCCCGTTAAGAACTGAGTCAGATCGTAACTCGTCTCTCCATGGTTCCGCATAGTCTACATACTTATGTCTCAGTGTCCACGGGCGATTCTCCGCCTGGTCCCATACTGTTTCCCATGCAGCGAATGACCGCATAAACTCACTTTCCTTATTTAGGCTCACTTCCTGATTTTCATACTGACGGCATGCCTCATCGGTTAGAATATCTACCGAGATCATCCCCGCAATCACGCAAGCTGCCTCATGGATGTTGTTCAGTAGACATAGGGTAGGGTTTAAAGCTCAGTTTGAAGTCGAATATTATTCCCAGGTATTTCACCGATGACTGAGAACTAACAACATGCGCCCCGATGCAAATTTCAACAGTTTTCTGCTTCCGCCGCTTTATAAAGAGCACCAACTCAATCTTGTGTTCGGCAAACTCCAGCCCGTGGTCTTTAAGCCAAGACTTGATCGTCCGTATAGTCTCGTTCGCGTATATCTGTACCTTGCCGGAGTGATTAGATGGTATGACCACTCCAGCATCATCTGCGAATCCGACGACAATGGCTTGTCTAGCTGCTGGGAGCCATAAAACGCGTTATATATTAGGTTCCACAGCAGAGGGCCCAGAACAGATCCTTGCGCAACTCCCGCCGTTATTACATACATCCTCGACCCTTCGCCCGTATCATAAAATAGCTTCCGTTGTCGGAAGTAATGGAAGATTATATCTACTTTATGTATATGTTATGATATATGTGCCGCGATGAGCACTTCGATGATAGTTCCATCTGGCATTATTGAACACATTCTTGATGGCAAGAGTCACCAGTGCGTAGTATTTCCCTTCGTCGTAGGCTTTTCTAGTTCAAGAACAAGTTTGGTAGCATCAACCACTGACCGAGCCTTCCGGAAGCCAAACTGCCTATTCGATAAATAACCATCATCATCATTAACGGCGCAGCAACCGGAATCCGATCTAGGCCTACCTTAATAAAGAACTCCAGACGTCCCGGTTTTGCGCCGAGGTCCACCAATTCGATATCCCTAAAACCTGTCTAGCGTCCTGACCTCCGCCATCGCTTCATCTCAAGCAGGGTCTGCCTCGCCTTTTTTTTCTACCATACATATTGCCCTTACTGACTTTCCAGGTTGGATCCTCCTCATCCATTCGATTAAGTGACCCGCCCACCGTAACCTATTGAGTCGGATTTTATCCAAAACGTGGCGATCATTGTATCGCTCACAGATTTCTTCGTTATGAAGGCTACTGAATCGTCCATACTCATGTAGGGGGCCAAAAATTCTTAGAAGAATTTTTCTCCCGAACGCGGCCAGGAGTTCGCAATTTTTCTTGTTAAGGCTACGAGGAATACATGAAGACTGGCAAGAACATAGTTTTGTACAGTAAGAGCTTGGTATGGTAAGACGTTTCCAGCGGATCAGTTGTTGTAAGCTGGTGTAATTGCTCGCCACCAATACGGCTGTAATTCCATGGGCTCCTGGCGACTTATGATTTTTAAAGCGATAAATTGCACGGATTGTTTCTTCTATACTTGGTAGTGGCAGTACTTGTCCGTCGCCTTGAGTTGGCGGGTCCTCCAGCTCACCGACGTTCTGGTTGTTCAGTAGTTCATCAAAGTACTCAACCCATCACTCCAATATGCCCATTCTGTCGGAAATCAGATTTCCCTCTTTGTCTCGGCATGATGAGCATCGAGGTGTGTAAGGCTTCATCCTGCTGACTTGTTAGTAAAGCTTCCGCGCCTGGTGCGGTTGCTCCCTGTACTTTTCGAGTTCACAGACCTGTTGGTTCTCCCAGGCTTCCTTTTTCCATCTGTGATGTCAATTTTTCGCTCGATGGAGTTCGTGATAAGTCTCTGCCCGTGCTTCTTGGAGAATGCAACATTACTAGGTATGCAGAATTCTTTCGTTTCGTAGTTAGCTTACATTCATCGTCAAACCAGCCGTTCTGACTTTTCTGGGGGCTGGGGCCAAGCATCTTTGTGGCCGCATCAATGATAACGTCCTTCAGGTGGTTTTCAAGATCATTTGTTAATGCTTCATCTCCAGGATCTCTCCCATTTCCCTCTTATAGGTGTTGCGGAGGGTTGTGTTGTGGAGGGCTTCAGTGTTAACTCTCACCTGATTGTCAGAGGGGATTCTGCATGGTGTTGTTATTGGAGCTTTGAGCACCATGCCAACGAGATACTGATCCGAGTCTATAAGGCTGAGAGGTGGCGGCGTTCGATCAGCACGTGGTCAATTTGGTTGAAAGTGGTCCCGTCTGGAGGGGCCCACGTTTGTTTGGCGACCGCTTTCGCGCAAACCAGATATTTCAAACAACCATTTCGTAGTCCGTTATCATGTGTGTTTTGATGTAAGGTATTAAAATCCGCAAGTATGATTTTGATATCATATCTGGGACAGACTCCCAGGGTTCGTTCTACTGCCTCCTAGAAGGTATCCTTTTCCGACTCTGCAGTCTCCTCTGTAGGGGCGTGAGCGTTAACGAGGCTTATGTTTCTAAATTTGCCTCGCAAGCGCAGAGTCCATAGCTATTCGCTTATGTTTTCAAACCCGATAACAGTAGATTTTATTTCTTTGGCTGACAAAGGGACCCACTCCGAGCACATGGTTTACTGCGTGGCCGCGACTCTTCTCCAAGAAACCGGTCCCTGTCCAACGCATCTCATACAATTCTGTTACATCAGCCCTATATTGGGACAGGGAATCTGGTAGCTGCTTGACAGCTCTATCTCTGTACAGGGAGCGCACGTTCCATGAGAAAATGCGCAAATTGTTTGTCCTTTTTCGTTGCCGTAAGATTCGTTCAGTCCGAGGCTCTTTCTGTGGCTTCGTAACCTCGGGTTTTTGGAGGACCAATTGTTACAATTTGTCCCGTTTTTAGGCGCGGGAGACTCGCCTTCATTCTTCTCCGGCTGCAGCTTTTCGTTAAGAAAGAGCTCCCAGCGGTCCCCACGTGGAGGTGGAGATAGGGTTTGATATTAGAGCTGTTAGTGTTAGTTCAGCAGGCGTTTCCCAGGTGTTATGCTCCATCGTGGGTACCAATCCACGTTTCGCCCTGGGACCTATACTACCCTTTGACCACCAGGGGAAGAACAAATGTTAATAAAAGAAGAGAATAGGAGGGAAGAGTGGAAGAGGTTGTTGGAAGGAATAGGAAGACTCAGATAATTAGTATGGGGTTAAAATCACCGCACAGGAAGAACGGAAAAGAAAGGAGTTTAACAGTAAGGAATTCCAACACGCTGCCAAACAATTCTTCGTACAGGGGAGAAGGACAGCACAAGAGACACAAGATAGGGTAGGGTAGGCAGGGCACACAATCATAAGCTGAACCCAAGCAGACAAGGACGGGTTCGGCGTGGAATTTATCTTTTATTGCAATTGCAGTCGAGTTACGTCACGCAGCCCGACCACATGGTCGCTAAAAAAGTCTACGATTATTACTATGGCATACTATGACAACATGTGGATTCCACTACAAGGCACAGTGTGCAGAAACTTCAAGAAGGAAACTGAAGATGAAAGAGTGAAAGGATTAAGGAAAACGGAAGAAGTGCCAATGCCCGTGTATTTGAACACCGACTGACCTTTAAAAAATAGCTGACGGTTTCGACGTGCCAGAAGCATCTCTTCAGAAAAATAATTGCTAAGTAGTAGTGGAACATCACAATCACTCAAGATCGAAAAGAGATTAACAGATATTAGTTTTGTAATTTGGTTAAGGTTCAAGCCTTAAGCACTGGTAACTGGAAGAATAGGTCTTTTTCCTGGACCGTAGTGTCATAACGTAATTTAATTTAATAAAACAGTACTTCCGGAAATCTAATTTAAAACTTGTCTGGGTACTTACTAAGTCTTCTGGGTCCTTCAATTGGACTGGGCAGGACCCATAAGGATAGTTATAATCACATCCGGTGAAAAACCCAAATAAATCCTAAAATCGGATCAAAATCTCTTCTGAGATGTGAATAAACAAAAAACTTACAACGGGTAAATTCAATATTTACAGCCAATTATTCTATAGAAGAAAAGAAGGAAAAAGGCCTGCATACAAAATTAATACCTTCCAAAGCAATTGGATTCAGACACGCACATCAGGACAATATTTTTCAAGGTAATATTCGTTTCTCCGAACAAGCCAGAATCCTCTGGCTTTAAAGAACGGATAATAATTCTCCAGAATTTGAGCGCTCTTCCATTTTACCTTTCACTTTCCAAGAAATCTTTTATTTTTTTTTTGTCGGTGTCATCGTCGTCTTTTAAGAAATTCACGTACAAGTCCAAATTATCTCCCATCAGCCCATTAAATTTAAGTATTCTCCCGAGGAGCCTCTGAAGATTTTGTGTTTCCGATGTTTTGTGTAAGCCGCCCCAGTGAGAAAGTTTGTAAAAAATTAGGGAAAGTTTACGTGAAATTCTTGAGCGTTTCTAGCTTTAGTTACGTTTTGTGCTCATTGACTGAATGAGTTATCTATATATTTAGATACTAAGCTATTATCAAGGAAAAATTGCTTAAGAAAAGTGCATCTTTTTATACCGAGAGTGTCCAACTTAATTTTGTGAGCATAGGGGCATATACAGGTAGTGTATGGTATGTAAATTGGCAGAACACTTTCAACTATTGTTCAAAAATACACATTCAGGCTTTCCACTGAAACAAAATTCTAGAATGCACATGTATCTCTTCGATTGAATATTTTTCCAGAAAACTACTGAATTGTCCTTCTGCAAAAGCTTTACGACCAGTTCACTATTTCACTAGAGAATCAAAGAATATTAGATTCTGAAATTTTACACAGTCCAAAATATCTAAAACATGAGCCCCGAATCCATCTTTCCAGCTGGTTAACTGGCTCCTGGCAAAATTGCTGGAGTGTTTGTAAATCTGTTTGAGAATGCCATAACGGCAGAGAGGAGACAGTAACGTTACAAAGGACATTCATCACCTGCCATTTGCAGCAAATCGCTTGTCGCCAGGTAAGACAGAGCATCCAAATGGCATGTGAGGATATGTATTATATATAATACAGTCGGTGAAAAGGTGAACAAATAGCCGCTATGATCTGCTCGGTACAAAGCACGCAGGTATGTCTCATGGTTGATGCAGCACATCAAAGCAGAACTCAGAGATAACTACAATTCATTAGTTCCTTACATGCGATGGTTTGTTATTCAAGTCATGTCCTCTGAAGTGGGATCATTCAGCAATAGAAGGGGGTGTGCATTTCTGGTAATCAAATGCAGCTATCATAGTGCCAGTCATACGCTTACCTACTGAAGCGCAGGAAGTTTGACGAGTTAGTGGCTCATGGAATTAAAAAGAATGCCAAGACTATGGCAAGTTTTGAGCCCTCAACTTAAAGGTTTCAACCGAACACGATCCCAGCTCTGGTTAAAACAGCAGAAGAGAATCTCAACGATAGATACAAATTTAACCGTAGGGAGGAGTTATTACTACTAATATCGAAGCGGGAAGTGAGCTACCCTCTGCAAAGCCGAACTAGGACCTTAGTGAGAGAGTTATCAGCTTCTCGCCAAGCAAAAACGGGAGATATAGTCTTGTAGGCCAGCAAGTAATTGATTTCAAAGATCGATTGACGAAAAAGACAATTAAAGCGCGCCTTACAACATTACCAATATATAATCCTGATGGTACCTTTTTCGTGGCGTAAATAAAGACCTAGAAAATTTTTCCTCTTTCAGATAGTGGCGGGAAAAATAAGGAAGCACATATGTTTGCTGCATATATTTCCGCCTAGAATGTGCTAGTGTGTTTACGCATTGGCTCCAAGTACATTTTCTTTGGATCAATGACCCCATTGATATCCAACGACGGCAGTGCCTCAGTAGTGGGAACCTTGGCTACTGTGGCATCTAATGTTACAAAGGTAGGAGAAGGACTGGAACTGGCCCCATTGGCGGACGCACCCATACGAGCACAAACTCCTTGCTGCCGAATCACCCGAGTGATGTTTTAGGTAACGAACAGTCTGGAGCTGCCTTTACTGCCCTGGGTAAAAAGATCATGGAGTTGTGTGAATCCGCTTGGCGTACGGCAAGGCCCAGGACTAACATGGAGGAAAGCCGTCGATTGCAGAAGTAAACAAGGCGACTCAAGTAACGCCTGCTTAAAATACAAAAGGGGAAAAACCGAGGAAGAGGCTGCGCGAAAAGCTGAACGACTCAACAGGGCAGCAAACCCCGAAAAGAAAAAAAGGATTCTTTAACTCCCAAAAGTGAGAACTTCAAATGAAGCTGCCAGCGAAACTGTTCCATCGTCGACTTCGAGAAAAGAGACCGGACCTTCAAAGGCGGAAGTCTGGAGGAAAGTGGAACTATGGAGAAGAAACAATCGGTGTTTATCATTTCCAAGTCAGGGGAAAGGTCATATGCCGACATTCTCAGGAGAGTGAAGGTAGACCCCGAGCTCACCAACTTAGGAGACAATGTCAGCCTCATTAGACGCTCCCAGAAGAGAGACCTTATGTTGGAACTTAAGAAATCTAAGGTTGTAACCGACGACCAAATCTGCCTAGCAAGCCGGAGATCACTATAATCTGCAAAGACATAGATGAAATCCCGATGAAAAAGGAGGTTTGCGAAACGTTGGAGTAGCAGTTTGATTTTCCCGAGCTACAAAAATCAGCGGTGAATACGCTGGGGAAAGCCTACGGGGGAACACAAGTCGCCATCATTAGCCTACCAGTAGAGAATGCACTCAAACTGTTAGCAGCAGGGAGAGTAAGAATAGGCTGGAATTGGTGCCATCTTAAGGAGCAAGTGGCGGTGAAGCGATGCTTTAGATGTCTTGGCTTCGATCACATTGCGAAGGCATGCACTAGTCCAAATGACAGGTCTAAGTAATGCATGAGATGCGGAGTAGAAGGCCATATCAGCAAGGACTGCGGAGCGGACCATCCGTTATTGTTTGGAGCTACTCCCCCATCTGCACGTTGCTGTCCACCCTAAGCCCTAGAAGATGTAGGTTTAGGTCGTTCAGCTTCTGCTTTTGGCTAGACAGCAGGTCTACTTCCCTGACTGATCCAGTCCTTTCAGTCTCTATCGCCTTCAAGATACCTCCGGGGGCCAAGGTGGGTTTCCCACCCGATGTCTTCTCCGAAGTGTCTTTCCTAGGCTTTCTCCTGTGCACATGCACAGGTATGTTGCCAAATCTATAGTTAACTTTTCAGCTTCGACATTTGATTGCCTCGAAGCATCGGTCATTTAGCCCGATCGTGACGAATCTACCCTTGCCCTCCACCTTTCTTCTGAAGACTATCCATAATCGCGTATGAAAACTCTCATTCTGAACGATTAGAAGACCATGAGATCTTCCGTCTCTATTGTTGCGGTTTTCGCAGGAGGTATATCATCCCCAGCATATGTCGACAGTCTACTCGTTCTTAATCTGACAATTTAGGAACTATGGTCCTAAGCCACTCTGCAGTGTCCTCCATCATGTAGTCGGCCAATATGAGCTAATCCCGGTGAACACAAGTTTCACAATCCATCCCTTCCACATCTGCCTGACGACAAGGTCTTCGATAATTTTCGGCTTCTCAGGAGTGAGTATTCGCTCGGGAAAGGTTTTTGACAGTATGGCCAGGCGAATGCCCTAAACCACATTCATCATCATCATCATCATCAATGGCGCAACAACCGGTATCCGGTCTAGGCCTGCCTTAATAAGGAACCCCACACACCCCGGTTTTGCGCTGAGGTCCACCAATTCGATATCCCTAAAAGCTGTTTGCCGTCCTGGCCTACGCCATCACTCCATCTTAGGCAGGGTCTGCCTCGTCTTCTTTTTCTACCATAAATTTTGCCCTTATAGACTTTCCGGTCTGGATCATCCTGATCCATACGGATTAAGTGACCCGCCCACCGTAACCTATTCAGCCGGATTTTATCCACAACCGGACGGTCATGGTATCGCTCATAGATTTCGTCATTATGTAAGCTACGGAACCGCCCATCCTCATATAGGGGGCCAAAAATTCTTGGGAGGATTCTTCTCTCGGACACGGCCAAGGGTTCTCAATTTTTCTTGCTAAGAACCCAAGTTTCCGAGGAATACATGAGCACTGGCAAGATCATTGTCTTGTACAGTAAGAGCTTTGACCCTATGGGAAGATGTTTCGAGGGGAACAATTTACCACATTAGCATAGTTAATGGTGGGCTTCCTGAATCTTACCTTCACCCCTGACCTACCTGGTCGACTAGTTTGTACGCGGTGTAAAGTCCCGCTTGTTTGGTTGTAGTTTTATCGGCTTTTATAATTTTTTCATTTGATTCTTACGAATACGGGAGCTAGGACGTCCACGGTGCGATAGCTCCCCGTAGTACGGTAACGCCAAACTTAATCACTGACGTGACCAGGTATTAGTGAGACTCCGTTCGACTATAGTCAGTTACCCCAGTTACACTCTGGATTTTGGGAGCCCTACATGGAAACCTAAATTCTATTTCATTTACGACGAACTATACTATGCACGCCTGCTTGTCGCAGTCTCATCAGCCATTGTTCGCGGTTACCTGAAATGCGCTTCGACTCTCCCCGTCGGCCATCTTATGAGAGTGGTTTCCACTGTATGACATAGCCCGCAATGCAATTGCAATTGTGTGGCCTATTTACTGCCTTCGCCTTCCGATCACATCGCCCAAGGGTGACGAACCTGTGTTTCAACCCAGCTTTTTCTTTGGAATAGTGTCGGACCAGAGTATTTCGATGATACGTCGCAGATTTTAGATAAGGCAATAGCGGTGGATCAAGCGCTGTTAGCACGTCGGGCAGCATCTAGTTCGATTCAACCGTTGGCGGAAAGTATGCTTCCTAGATGTACAAAATTGATCAACGCCTTCGATGCTCGGCCCATTAATGCAGATAGGCAGAGTATAATAATCCGCCAGACTGAGAATTTTGGATTTGTTGCTGTTTATCTCCAATCTGACTCTATTTTCCCCTATTTCCGAATCCAGAGCATTTGGCCAAGAGTCATAACCCGGTGAGAGAGCAAACATATTTCATAAGCTTCATTCAGCGTTCCAGGATTATTTTAGTTATATTCTTTGCGACAGCAGGCGGCACGCAATTACCTCTCCAATTGTCGCACTCAAAACAGGTGCTTTTCTTTGAAATCTTAACGATAATCCCCCTCTTCCACTCTCTAATAAAAGTCTCGAATTCCCAAGATTTCCATACGAGTGGAAGCACCAGATTTGCAGGTGGCGCAATAAACACCTCTGCGGGGGAACCATTGAGTCCGCGGCTTTAAGAGATCTAGCCACAAATGTCAGCAAGATCCAAAGGACTCTGGAGGGCGATCCCACGTTTGAGCTGAAAAAAATCCAGCTTTTGCAAAACTTACGGCTTTTGCATTCATGTTAAGAACTCACTTGGGGAGAATGTTACAGTTCGGGCCCAAAAACATCAATTGTGCATACAGGGTGTCCTTTTGATGATGTTGTGCGGCGGACAGCACCAGTTGCTTAAGGAAAATGGGGGAGTGGAAAATTTTGATGTTGTTGGGAAGGTCAAACTTCTTGACACTATTCACGAAAACCTGTATAACATCAAAAGGTAGAGTGGCCATTCCCTGGAACAATTTTTGTCAAACGAGTGGTGCTATCCACCATTAAAATTTCCACCATTGCCAACGGAACACGACGTATAGTGCAATGGTCTCTACAAAGTGATATCCAAAAATCTGAACTACGTGAAAAGAACAATTGAAGTTGGAGAACCTGGGTGAAGAATTCATTCTGAGTTTGTGAAAAGCCTATGCTAGTACCCAAACGGCCAGAATGCGACTACCAGTGGAGGCTGGGCAGAAATTGTTACCGGCGGAAAAGTTCATCGCATGGGTTGTCTGTCGTTTGGAAAAACAGATTTGAAAGAGGTGCTTCAAGCGGATCCTCTGGGCGGTCCGATCGATTTAGAAAATGGAGTCAAAAAGGCCATATTGCCATGAAAGGACCCCAAATGTCTGGTGTGCGAAGGAAAAGAGGGACGGAATAAATATAAATCCCAATCAAATGTTTTAATTTGGCCACGGAAGAAGACCTAGAGGCCGCGAAAAGGAGCCCCAAGTTTAGACGGCATACCAAATAAAACTCTGTTGATGGCCGTTAAGACAATACCTAATTGGTTTTCAAAAAGGGAGGAATCTAAATAGTGCTGATCTCGGAGACAAATAACGCTTCGGGCGATGAACACCGATGTTATCATGCCATATACAATGCTTAATCTGAACGCCAACTTGAAGCTTGAACCTATCCCTGTAAAATTTCAAATAGAATTTTCCTTGAAAGTTGGAAAACTTTGTAATGCCATTTCCTTGAATTTAATACCGTCCATATTGATTGTAATGACAAAAGTCCCACAGAAGTAGTTTGTAGCATCTCCATTATAAATTCCTTTGCCTTTGCATCTGCTTTGAAAACAGAAAACAACAGAGTTCTTAAGTCCTCCTGGTCCAGGCAACCGTCCTGGGGGGATAGTTTGCATACTTTGCACATGATTACTGATGTCTAGAAGCGCAAAACAATTTTGTTCCCTTGAAAAATGCTAGATAAATTCGCAATGGTGGTGACAAACTGAATTTTTTGCTAGCGCCGCCGGCCATCCCAGCGTTGAGTGCAATAAATGTACGAATCAGAGATTTACTCTGGCCGTTAGTGTGATGCATGTTGCAGTTCGTGTCCGCTGAAAATTTTTAGATCCTCGTTCATAATTCAAACAAAGAAATATCCCAGAAATATGGTATTGTTCTGTTTGTTCAGATACATTATGAGCAATGACTCTCTGAGTCCTGAAATACTTACTTTCGTATTTTGTTGATTTTAATGCATTCACATCCGGTATCCTGCTAGGAAGGATTCTTTGCTTGTTTGCACACTTCCAGACATATTTAATGAGTTTCCAACTTTTGGAATAAATGACGGATGCTGTATGTCAACCCGCTAGAAGTTCATATGAATTGTTCAAAAACTTTGGTTCTGTTGGCAATGAAATGACACCATAAAGGGACTTCTCACTTTTAATTAGTAAACCTTCCAGTCGTAGGATATGATAAGCTTCGACGATAAACTTCCTCTGGGACATAAATAAAACAGCCATTAAATAATGCTGAAAATAGACTATACTACTAAGGTTTGTTTGCTTGCTGGCAACAGTTTGCTAGATGCAAGTGCAACCTTCTGGAAAACGTTGTCCTGCTAATGGTCACCAAGCAAACACACAATGCGATATTGAATGAAGATTTGTGGATTAGAGTGGATGTTTTCCTCTATAACCATTTGTCATTTTTAGAGCTTCTATCGAATTGAAATTGCAAGGAAGTGGGTTATTTTATGACATTCAGAGTTACGACTATCAAAGGTTAAACTTCTGTAAGAAAACACAATTTGGATGATGAATGGTGCTACATGCTCTGAATATACTCACTCTGCGTCATTTGCACTGTACGATACCTTTGCAGAAAGATGGATACACAAGTCAATACAAAATACCATTAAGAAGATACATAATTAACGTTGAAGTTACAATGGTCTATAGGACCATCCGGTTTCAACTACATTGGCGGAGCTATCCCAATAATCGAAAAAGTGGCGAAACTTGACTGTGCGGGCTCGTCCGTACCTACCATACCTCTCTACTATCCACGCTAGGGCAATTTGGAGGATAAGGTTCCTTTGGACCCTTCAGCTCCGCATACGAAACTGATATTAGCAATTGCGTTGAAAAAGCACCAGAACCTCAAATATTAATTTGAAGGTAATTTCGAGAAATTACCAAAATGGCACAACCGCAACAATGAAAAACCAGGAAGTGACTGCGATGATAAATAGTTTCTGCAGATTATACTTAATTCGGCAACCAGATCAGTATGTAGGACCGGGCTGGGAGTTGGTTTTTCTAACTGACTGAGATATATTTGCTTAGTGGCCGTATTTTAAGGGAAAGTGGATCTGGCAGGGGAGTCGTCCTTCCTGCACTACAAAAGATGCTAAAAGAACAGTACGAATTGGTCTCCAATATTCAGACTCTGAGTGTCGTGACATATTCAGTTATAGTTAAGAATTTTGACCTTGGTGACCGAACTAGCCACAGCGGGCATTTTTCCGAAGTACTCGGGGACCAAGGCATTGATTCCAATCTGAAGACAGAAACGTGAAGAAGCGAAGGCTCCGGAAGTCCTGCTCAAAAACCAGTAGCAGGAAGCCATGCCCCCTCTGAGCAAATAATTGTCAAAGAATACAATTACAAATACCTGGAAAGCCAGGATAAGGTAAAGCCCATCGCTGTCAAATGCACTCGCTTTCAAGATTAGGTTGAATACCAAAATATAAGGAGCAGAATGCGGATGGACTCTAACGCCTAGCAACCTCTACAAGCAGCGAAACAGCAAGACCGTCCAACGAGAATGAACTTTGCGACCGTTCAGCGAGTGGCCAGGAATTACTTATGCGTGACTTTGGGAGATGGTAGTTTCGCCAACGCAAACTAGCACCCGAGGTGGGGAGGAATGCTAAGGGCAGACTGTCGGAGATGATCACCGAGCGTCTCCTGGACAGTAAAGAGGAACTGAGGGATATATCTCCAACTTTGGGTCTTCCCAGGCGGTCCATGTGTTTCAAGGACTAATTCTTTGGGGGTTTGCGGGTCGCTAACATCAGTGACAACGGCGGGCCTGACCTCTTAAGGTAGTGTGCTAAGAGTAGACATGCCAGAAGAGTCGCGGCTGGTCGGTTATTCAGACGACGTTGCGGCATTTGCTCACTGTTGAATAGGCGCAAAGCAGACGGAAAGATCCGACGGGTAAGCGAATGGATAACTGCTCACGGTTTCAATCTTGCACTGAAAAAAAACCGAAATAGTCATCTTGGCCAGAAAGGGATTCCCGATCGATCGACGAGTTGACTAAAGAATGAAAACCATCGGTTAAATATCTTAGTTTGAAGCTGGACTCGAAGATGAGCTTCTTCGAGCAAATCAATGTAGCAGCGGACAAGGCTGCAGCTGAAGTCTCGGCCAAGTGTCGGCTAATGGATAATGATGCTTTCTTATTGGAAAGTAGGGAACGTTGTCCGTTCTGCCCTATGGCGCGGAGATATAGACTAATGCCATTAACAAAGGGGTGTATTGTGAACACTTTGCTCAAGTACAAAGACAGGAAGCTTTGCGAGTGGTACTGTCTCAGAACCGGCCATGATGATGATCGCGGTAGTGATTCCCGTTGCCCTTCCTTCTAAAAAGCATAAAGCTATCTACAGCTGCAAGGGCGAAAATTCTAGAGAAGTGGTTGCCCATGGCAGATGGACTGCGCAGTTCATCAATAATTTAAATCAGTGACTGAAACAACGTCGAACACACCTTTTTCTCTTCTGAATGGTAGGACGGCCTTCGCCAGCAATTTTATGTAGACACAGGAGAGCTCTTTCTCGTCAACATTGACAGAGAAATGCTGATCAGTGCTGGCAGATGGAGTCGGGTTGTGAGTTCACCGACGCTGGCACCTGATGGAAAGGGATTCCCTGAGTCACAACTCCCTTCCTCTTCTCGCTTCCCCTTGGTGAAAGGAATTCCCTGATTTGAAGGTTCTCTCTCGCATGTCAAACAGTTCCAGGCTAGTTCTCTGATGAGAAGGTATCCAGTTTGTAGTCCAACCGCGTAATGCTGCGGAAAACCAACTTTCCGTGCATAACCGCATTCACCGACCCTACTCCCCTCCGCCGCCAAAAAATGCTACACGACGATATTTGCAGGAGACTGGTTGATCGCATCATGGTGCCAAAGGTCAGTATGGTTAAAGACAACCTGGTCTGATATTTGCATCTTCAGGATCATCATAAACGGTCGGACGGATTCTTCCTCCTAGAGGAGGGCATCGACGCCTCGTTAATACAGGGTCCCTGGACCGAAGGAGATTCAAAAGACTTTAAAGCAAACATTACAGTTTCTTCCGCAGCACAAAAGGCACTGATCGGGATACGTTGAAAGCACGTATCCTCGCTAGAAAGAGTCGCGCTTCGCCTGAATTCCAGCGACTTAACCATGGTCAAACTTGAACAAGGGTGTGCGGAGGACGTGCATATTTCTTCGGCTTACATGACTCGTGCCGGATCAATTCAATTCCAAACAAACCCTTGATAGGCTGCGACGGCAATACATAATATATGCTTTAGGACAGCGGGGAAATCAACGAAAAAGGTCTGCCTCTCGTTAACTTTATTACTAATAAAAATTTATTTATGTATAACAGCGGCAGTACACCAACCTTACATTTCCTCAGCTCAGAAAATTGTGACAGTCGGGATGAGCTCCTTGATACCACCCTACGAACGGACAATGGGACCTTCAGAATGGAAAACTGGAGAGTGTTAGACCAGAAATCATTCTGATATCACAATTGGATACTTTCACATCTAAGTCTCGGTGTTGAAGTCTCGAAACATCTCAATGGAAGGTCGACTGGAGGAAGGTAGGTCAATTTATGAAGAGCCATCTCTTCGGTGCGCCAATCGACAAAATTTGCACGACGAACGAGCTGGAGTCGAGGCACTAAACCACCGTCAGACTCTCTGCTGCACCAAATCCAGGAAGGAGACATTGCCTCCGTGGTAGAATAACAATATGCCCAACTACATGACGCTGACCAGTGGGGTTTTCAATATCTACTACAGGCACAAATATTGTCAGCCATACAAAGACTGCCTGAAGGAGTAAAAGTCGACCATCAAGACTACCACAAGGCAGTCCTGGTTCGCCTACTGTTTTAGTAAAAATGAAAAGACATCAGCCGAATTTCTCCCCAGCGCAGAGTGTATAATAGTCCAATGCAATAAGAGGAAACCGTAACCGTCATGCAATCTTCGCCCCTAATTAATGTGTGACCTCTCCACCCTGATTAATGTGTGACCTCTTCAGTGCCATTTCTTTCTTCCTATCATAGTGCATGCTAATGCCAAGCCTGTGACCTGACCAAGTCCTTTGTTTGAGATTGTGTCTGGTCAGTGTACTCCGATGATATGACGCAGACAGATATTGACGAAAGCTTGGAGCTTTTGAGTAACAGTTGAGTTTACTATCCATGTATTACTCCCATATAGAAACGGGATGACTGCATTTCCAGATTTTAGACCGGGCAGCGAAAGCGGATCTAACGCAATTAATGCGTTGGGCAACATATAGTTCAATGCCACTGTCGACAGAAACCACGCTTTTTAGATATAAAAATTAATCGGCACCTTCAATGCTCTGTCCATTAATGCAGATATAGAGAACACGATGACCCGGCAGACTGAGAATCTTGGTTTTGTTGGTGTTTATCTTCACCCCAACTCTACTGGCCTCATCTTTCCAAATGCACAGGTATTTGGCCCAGGGTCATGATCCGGTGAGAGAGAAGACGTCGTCAGTCAGGATACAACCCTGGGGAACTCCGCTTTGGACCTCAAAGTCCTCTGAAATTTTACCCCGGTGCAACACGTCACATTTTGCGCCATCATATGTCACTCTGATAACAGCTCTTAGTTTCTCTGGAATGCCTTTTCAACGTAGCTTACTTCAGATACGCTTCCTGTTGATGCTATTGAAAACTTTCTCGTAATCGATGAAGAGCAGGTGCAGCGAAGCTCTAGACTTCGTGCACTGTTCCAGAATGATCCGAAGATTGTTGATGTGATCAATGTAGAAAGATCCGCAGCGGAAACCAGGCTGCTCTCTGTCGATCAAGCTGTCGAGATGTTCCTTGACGCAGTCCAGGATTATCCTATCTATTATCTTTGCGAGAGCAGAGGGCGCGAAGATACTCCTAAAATTGCCACACTCAAAACGCGTCTCCTCTTTGTGATCTTTACAATTATCCCCTTCTTCTACTCCCAGGAAAAGGTCTTGGATTCCTAAGATTTCCGTACGAGTGGAAACAGCAGATCTACAGTAACTGCAGGTGCAACGATTAATAACTCTGTAGGGAGACCATCGAATCCAGCTACTTTATTCCGTTTGAGTGCATTCACGGCCGAAATGATTTTCTTTTCTGCTTGGAGGAACAAACCGTATCCGCACATTACGATGACTAACCATTTCATCCAAAAAAGGAGGAACCTCACCGGATATAACACGGTTAAGAAGCATGGTAAAATGTTCTTTCCACCTCTTCAGTTGTTCATCATCGCAGATGAGAAGTCGACCGTTGACGCCTTTCACAGCACCATCGAAAGATTTGCTACCGCATACTAGCTTTTTCATAATGCGATATACAGATCTGAAATCATTGCTATCTGCGGCATCTTCTACTTCCGTGACCAGCAAAATAGCAAATTCTCTCCCGTCACGATGTACACAAAAACTAATTCCCTGTTCCCTCATCACATTCCCGGTCAAGGTGATACCAGATCTCAGCTTCGCAATCACCCATCACGATTCTTATATCAGCTTTAGGAAACCTTCCCTAAACTTCGTTAAGTTGCTGATAGAAAGCATCCTTCTTCACTACATCAGAAGTTCCCGTTATGGCATAGCGTTGTACAATTGCGGGGCTTTTTAAGCTGGGCCGAAATCTTACAGTTAGAAGTTTGTCAGAAACTAGCTCTCAGGTCAAGAGAGCGCGACTTGCTGTAACAGTAAGAAGCAACCCAACACCGGAACCGTGTCTCCTACCACTTGGCTTTCCAGAGTAGAAAAGGCACGCTACCATAAATGAGGCAAGAGAGAGAAGAGTACTATCTAGAGTCCCACCATCTCACTTCGCTTAGAGCCAGGATGTCGAGTTTACATCGCGAGAATTCCCGCTCAAGTTAGAGAAAGCGAGCATTCTGAGGACCTTTGCTACCATTGTCGAGGAGCACCAGATCATCGTGGAAGCAATTCCTTTCAACTGAGTTTTGTTCAACAACATTTGGTGTTGACGAACCACCGACAATAAATAATTAAACTAAGATGCAACCCAATGAACGACGAAACATCAACTCATTCCCTCGGCGTAAATTTGCGATTCAACGACCCGACATACCAGGCCTATAAACCGACAGAAAGCCATGTCTTCGCTACGCACTTTGTGGCACTCTGCCTGGCCAGGCATGATGAAAAATGAACATAGTCAAATTCCCTTCTTTACGAAACGAATAGATTTTCGGCACTCAAATAGAAAAAAAAAAGTGTCAAGCCCACCCCTCACGACGTCATAAACATTTTGCTCAAGCCGCGGATCATTGAAGCAGTTCTATCAGAATTCTCTGAGGCATCAGCTGACCTAGTATTCGATAATTTAAGGATAGTTTCGAAATACTCTTTTCAAAGCTAAATTTTTTCATGTGGAGTAGTCTAATCACATGGTTTGGTTGCCTGTTATTTTCCTATTTGAAAATATTGGCATTTCCTCAAGCAGGACTATTGTGTAATTTGGTATCACCAATTATTCCGTTACGGCCACCATGCTTTAATTTCTTTGCAAATTTTTCCATCTCCTGTTCTATATCCCAATATTGTTGCTTAAGTTCCAAGTTAATCACTTTCCGGCTTGTTGTCTCCAGGACAGAGGTAAGGCAGCGCCTGATAAGATGCCTCCTCCCACGATGAAGCCGTAAGTCCTCTTTTTGACAAATTGAGTGCTCTATCCTAAACGACGGTGGGTAAAACAAATGAGAGACAGTTTCTCGGAAATTGAATCGGTCCGTCACCAACTTGATGTGGACTCAGGACTTCACCAAAGTAATGTGTCTACTACTGGATATCCTGCAGATACATGTATACCATTCCAAAAGTTCTTTAGTTTCTTGAAAATACAACAGACTAGCAGCATATCGTGGACTAGCTTTTCACTCTACGAGAGTGGCCTATCCTCAGTTTAGATTTTCATTAGAAAAGTATCTTTAAATTTGAATCGTTATCGTAAACTTACCATTTGCATAAGGCAAATCAAAGCACTACCAAGATATGACAGTTTGCTCTGTATGCATTCCATTTTTCCAAATTCATCATTAAAGTATCTTTTGCCCAAAAACGTGGCAACCAGATCGCCACCTTATAAAATCAACCAGAAATAGAAAAAAGTCGACAAGGACCACTCGATTCCCAATTTCAAGTTAATTTGTCTTGAGACAGACCCGAATATCTTTGTATCTCTGCTTTCCGGCTACATAAGAAAAATCTCGCTTAATTCTCTTCACAGTAAACAATTTACTATTACAATTGATAAAATTTATCTTCCATTTTCTATCGTCAAACCAAATTCCAACTAACTGATAAGGAAAGCCAATCACAAAAGCTTTCCCGGATAAATTCGTTTTTCCTAATTTGAGAGATTACAGGCATTCTTAAGATTTACGAGGTACAGATGAAAAAACTCCCGAGTGGGCCACTCACTGCGGCAGATGTGGGAAAAAGGAGTCATTCCATGTATTGTAGCAACAATGGATGTCTTTAATGTTATGTTTACGTTCACAATCAACATGAACGTCTATTGCCATTAACCCTTCGCTTCGAGATGGATAAATGCCTTTGTTAGAGAAAAATTACGTACTGGACCGGCTTAATACGGACAGTGACTGGGTGATGAAGGTCGTATTGTTGTGGCAGGGGCGATCTTACGGAATCAAAAGGATGTGGGTCAACGGTTATAGCCACTATATTTGTCCTAATGTAATTTTTCATTCCTGAATATGAGCCGTTTTGGTCACATCCGGCGCCGGAATATTCGGATGTCTTATTCTGAGAGGAAATAATGTTTGTTCACATGCAAATTCCATCTCATTGCAATGTCCCGTTTTATTAGCTTTAAGATTCTTATTATTCCAGATTTTACTGATACAAGAATTTCACATTTATTATGTAGTTTATGGGGTTGGGGCCTTGTGGTTCGAAGGGCAGTTTCCCCCATTTGCCTCAACTATATTTGGACGTACTTTTTACTACAAGTTCTGCTTCTCCCTGACCTTACACAAAAGTTAGTCTTAAGCGTAAGCACGAATGGAAAACTAGCGAATAATATCCCATCACCACTAGTCAAGCGTGGGGTGGTTGAAGTATAGAACCTAATGGTTCTGTCATTACATGTAAGAATCTTCTTTGACATCGGATAATTCCCATCCAGGCTTGGGTCTGAATACCCTTCTCAATGTCTGAGTGAGCTTCTCTCGGTTGAGACAACCCATCACATATCCTCTGTTGACTTTCATTAATATAATTGTAATTAACATTTATCAACTGTTCAAAGTACCAATATTTTTGGGGCTTTCACGGTAAACAGTCGATTTCAAGTGAAAACTGAGTATTTAAACCTTACAGTAACATTTCTTCATCAATAACCAGACAAGGAAATGTTCACCACTTGGCAAATGCTTGTCATTACCATAAGCGCATCCATGAAAGTGAATTCCTGATATTCAGACAATTCGGCCATTTGGACACGCTTAGATTATTCAATCCCGTATACAAGCATCAGTCAAGTGCTCTTATTAAATGTGAAAAATTTTGCATACGGCACAGGACGCAAGTTGGTGCAACCAGTTGTTAACCAGGGAACGAACACCAATAGCTCTACTTGCAAACCCTATCTCCACTTCCACGTGGTGATCGCTGGGGGTTCTTTCTTAACTGCAGACGGAGAAGGATGAAAGCAAGTTTCCCGCGCCTAAAAACGGAATAAATTGTACCAACTAGTAGAGGTAGAGGGTTTGGTAGGGCTGACAACCCTACATGGAAAACTGAAGTTACGAAGACACGGGAATAGGCTCGCACAGGATGGATTTTACAACGACGAACCCGTCAACGACCACGGAATAACGATTTGAACATTTTCTCATGGAACGTGCACTGCCTGCACAGACCGAATGCTGCTGAGCAGCTAGCCGATACCCGGTCTCAATATAAGGCTAATGTAACAGCGTTGCAATAGATGCGATAGATAGGGACCGGTTTCCTAGAGAAAAGCTACTACACGGTACTACTATGGTTTCTTAGTGAGCTAAAAAATCAAACCAGCTGCTATCGGCTTTAAAAACATAAACGAAAGGCTACACACTCTGCGTCTGCGAGACAAATTTATAAATATAAGCCTCTTCAACGTTCACGCCCCAACAGAAAAGACTGCAGAGTCGGAGAAGGATACCTTCGACGAGGTAGTTGAGCGGACCTTTGAAGCCTGTCCCAAGTATGATATCAAAATCATACTTGGAGATTTCAACAGTCAAGTAGCGATGGAGCCCCTATTCAAGCGATACGTCGGCTTTCACAGCTTCCGTAGGGATGCCAATGATAACGAACTGCGGATTATTCAGTTAGCAGTATCGCAAAGGGTAGTATAGGTCCCAGGGCGAAATGTAGATTGGTACCCACGATGGAGCATAAAACCTGGAAAATGCCTGCTGAACCAACACCAACAGCTCTACTACCAAACCCTATCTCCACCTCCACGTGGTGACCGCTGGGAGCTCTTTCCTTACGAAAAGCTGCAGACGGAGAAGGATGAAGGCGAGTCTCCCGCGCCTAAAAACGGGACAAATTGTGCCAACTGGTCCTCCAGGTTGGGGGTTGGGTAGGGCTGACAACCCTACACGGAAAACAACTTGTTACGAAGCCACAACAGGAGCCTCGGACAGGACGGATTTTAAAACGACGGACCCCGCAACGAACACGGAATAACGATTTGCGCATTTTCTCATGGAACGTGCGCTCCCTGTACAGAGATGAAGCTGATGAGCAGCTAGCCGATACCCTGTCCCAATATAGGGCTGATATAACAGCGTTGCAAGAGATGCGATGGACAGGGACCGGTTTCCTGGAGAAGAGCCACTACACCATATATTATAGCGGTCATCCAGTAAACCATGTGCTCGGAGTAGGTTTCTTAGTAAGCCAAAAAATGAAACCTGCTGTTATCGGCTTTGAAAACATAAGCGAACGGCTATGCACTCTGCGCTTGCGAGGCAAGTTTAGAAATATAAGCCTCATAAACGTTCACGCCCCTACAGAGGAGACTGCAGAGTCGGAGAAGGATACCTTCTACGAGGCAGTAGAACGAACCCTCGAAGCCTGCCCCAGTTATGATATCAAAATCATACTTGGGGATTTTAACAGCCAAGTAGGGAAGGAGCCCGTATTCAGGCGATACGTTGGCTCCCATAGCTTACACGAAAAAACAAATGATAACGGACTGCGGACTATTCAATTAGCAGGGTCACAAGAAATGGTTGTTGGAAGTGCCTGGTTTGCGCGGAAAGCTGTCCACAAACATACGTGGGCCTCTCCAGACGGGACCACTTTCAACCAAATTGACCACGTGTTGATCGAACGCCGCCACCTCTCAGCTTTGATGAATGTCAGAACATATAGGGGGGCCAATATAGACTCGTATCACTATCTCGTTGGCAGCCCGAATAACAATACCACTTAGAATCCCCTCTGACAATCAGGTGAGAGTGAACACTGAAGCCATCCACAACACAACCCTCCGCGACACCTATCAGAGGGAAATGGATGCCGCAATAACCGCAGTCAATAGAGGACTTAGAGATGAAGCATCAACAAATGATCTTCACAATCACCTGAAGAAAGTTATCATGGATACGGCCGCAAACATACTTGAAGTACATGGTGGCAAAGTCAGCGGCAAAAATCAAAGAATGAACAACATCGAAACGCACTGGTCAAACGAAAGCAATAGAAATAGGAGATCCTAACTTTGAGACAGTTGAAAATTTCTCTCGAAAACTACAACCGATAATAGCTATGACGATGAAATCCGCGCACGTTTGTTGGCAGCCAACTAAGCCTATTTCAGCTTCCAAAAACTGTTGGCAGGCAGGCTCTCCACTTCAGTGGAAAACCTACACCCGGTGTCTACAGCGCGGCCAGCCAAATAGGATAGCACAGAAACTTCCTTAATGAGCGGAACTGAAAATCTGACTACGTCCGGCCTGTCGGTGACGCTGTTGCCTAACTCTTCTAAAATACGGGAGAGGAAGGCTCGGCAGGAGGAAACTTTAGCCGGAAAGGAGAAGGGACTACAGGCTTACCTGTGAGAACGTTCTCCTCCGCCTTTACCCGAAAAAACATAAGAAAGGGAAGCTGGTAATGTGGACGCAACTGGTCTAATGCCGGTATGTGCAAATATTATAGATCTATGCAGCCCAGACTTAGTGAACCTAGGAGAGCTTCTAACCGACGACAACGGAAGGCACTTCGAATGAAAGCGAAGTTCCTTGAGAATGAGGACATTGATGTTGCTACTCCACTAAGCATGACATTATCCACAGAAATCGGACGCAGCAAAACGGAACTTTCGGCGGAAGATGGAGATAAGCTGATAACCCCGGTGAGATCCACACTGAACGCAGCAGACTTTTCAATTATCGGTGGTTTTCATATTAGACTACACTTATGGCTAAAACATAAAAGTTAGTCAAATAAACCTGCAGCATGCCAAAGCTTCTTCCTATCTACTAGCGGAAAATCTGGCAAAGTTTCAGGACAGTCCTTATATATTTCTGGTTTCAGAGCCATGCGTACGATTTAACAGAATCTGTGGTATTGGATCAGTAAAGGGGACTAAGATCTTCTTCGATGAAAGATCCCCGAGACCGAGGGTCTGCGTTCTGATGTCAAAATTGTTAGAGGCCACCACCCTGAGACAATTCTGTTGCTAGGACCTTGTTGCGGTCAGCTTACAATACCAGCTTAATGGTAAGAAGAGCAACGTCATAGTTGCCTCCGCTTACTTACCCCATGATTCTTTCTGCCATCCGCCACAAAAACTAAGGGACCTGGTAGTGTATGCAGAATCAAGTGGCCTTGAACTTTTGATAGGTTCTGATGCGATAGTTCAGCATGTTTGTTGGGGCAGTGGCAAATGCAATCCTAGAGGATAGACGCTGTTTGATTTTATCACTTCAGCTGGTCTGATTACCGCGAACGTAGGGTGCGCCCTTAAATTCGTGGGGCCAAGAAGAAGTGAAATAATTGACCTAACAATCTGCATTTCATAGTTGTTAGAGTTGATTAAAAACTGGCGAGTACTAGATGAAGTCTCACTCTCTGATCACCGTTCTTAGAATTTAGTCTGACTATTGCAGGTGCCCGTATGGTTCAGGTGATTAGAGCGCTGGGCTGTCGTAGTGGAAGGTCGCGGTTCAAATCTCACTGGTGGCAGAGTGATTTGTTATCGTGACTAGATGTCGGATACCAGTCGACTCAGCTGTGAATGAGTACCTGAGTCAAATCAGGGTAATAATCTCGGGCGAGCGTAATGCTGACCACATTGCATCCTACAGTGTACTGTAGTGTATCGTTACGGTCTTGAATAAAGTGCTCTAACACACTTCAAGGCCCTGATCCAATATGGATTGTTGTGCCAGCGATTATTATTATTATTATTGAATACAAAGACGGAATCCTAGGAAACGGATTGGACGAAGTTCAATGAACTTCTTGGTGACAGAGTTGAGCTCTCTAGACAGCTAAGGATTGCTTTGGCGATAGAAGATTACATGAAAACTCTGAATCGCACACTTTTAGAATGCTTTGAAGAGGCTTGTCCTATTTCCCGAGGCCAACGTGGTAAAACGGTTCCATGGTTGGAACCGGGAACTGCAGAGACTCAGGATATCAACCAGATGATTTCTAAATCGAGCTTGCAAAAGCAACAAAGATGAAGACTAGCTAAAATTCCAGAACTCACAGCGTGAATATAAGAGGCAAGTAAAACGAACTGGAGGGTGAGAAAGAGACTTCCAGTGTGTGCAGAATCCCTAAGAAAAATGAGTTGGCCAGGTTGGACTCTCTTAGGAGATCGGATGGTACTTGCACGAACTCTAGAGTTGAGTCGACACAGACTCTCTTGGAAGTACATCACCCCGGAGAACAGGTCTCAGCAGTGGGTAGAAGTGAATTGGCGGTTTCTGCAAACCCTTCAACACCAAGGTGTTGCAAGGGGAATTGGGACACTGCGAGAGCGGTTGTTACCAATGAAAAGGCAAGAGCTGCTATACTATCATTTCAGCACTTCAAAGCACCTGGCATGGATGCTGTCTACCCAGCGATACTGAAGGAGAGTATAGAGTACTTAGAGCAACTTCTAAGAAATATTTTCCGGGGATGTGTTGCTCTGGGCTACGTGCTTTCTTCTTGGCAGTCTAGTCTTCATATCAAAGCCTGGGAAAGATGATTATTCAAATCCAAAGAACTTCAGGCAAGTCAGCTTAACATCATTTTCGTTGAAATGTCTAAAGAGACTGGTTGAGCGTTACATTCGTGAGAAGGCGCTAAGGTCACACCCACTACATGAAAACCAACATGCTTACCATCGTGGACCATCCCTCTTCATTCTTTGGTTTCAAAGATAGAGAATGCAACTCTAAAGGGGCCTTTGACTATGACCCTTCCAAAGCTCTGTGGTGCCGCCAGAGGGCATGATGTTGACGAAACTCTTATAAAGTGGATCTACGCTATGCTAATGCAGAGACTGCTGTGTGCTGAAGTGGGTGCTGATCGCTACCTAGCAAAGGAAGCGACGAAAGGCTGCCATCAAGGAGGCGTGCCAATACATGTGTTAGGAAGATGTTTACAAAATATGGTAATATGGGATATCAAATGAAAGGGCTCAATTAGTACTTTCCGAAACTGGTGATATTTTTGATACCAGGAGAAACATAAGAGAGTGGGGGCTCAAAATGTGTGCCTCGAAAAATGTTACAGGTCTCTCTCTATTAATAACGAAATTATAGAAGGTCAAAGTTGTGTATTTCAGGTGAATTTATCGAACTCTAAGACGTGTATGTGTACATAAGGTAACCTCATATGAACGGCGGAGTTTGGAAATACATATGTATGTCATCGCCAAATTTTCGGAGTTTGGAAATGTCATAAATCAGGGAATATTCTGAATTGGAGGTTTATGAGGTATGGGAAAACGGGAATAGGGTGTTTCTCACACAAGATGAACACAAAACCTTTATACCTGAAGTGACCGGCTTCCGATATCCCGACTTGTTTAGAATATAGCAACAATAACGATTGAAGGTGTTTGTAAATATTATTTCGAAATTTTTCTTCAGTGTTTTCAATATAGCACTTTTCTCAATCCTGCACTTATGTGGCGAACACTTTCAGAAGAGAAGACTTAATAATCTGGTGGCCAGGCATCCCTATCTGAAGCTGATTTCTAAAATCCCCGTAGTGCTTCTCTGTCAAATACACGTAATGTTTGAGAAAAGGTGCACTGAGGCCCCCAGGTATAATCTTGATCTTAAGGTATATCCCACGATATATCATCCCAAATATAGTTAACTATCCTATACAAGACGGGTATGTTCTTGATGCGGAATGGCTCAAATTCTCCGGGAATAATTTTTTTATGTCCATATACACGCTAACAACTATGTAGAATATTATATGTCGGCATTAATTTGAATCCTATTTTGCCTTTTTTGTCAGTTTTACAGCCATCTATCTGGTTACCATCAACAACTTGATACCCTCATATTAAACAGAAAAGTCAATGTTATAATCGCCGCTTTAATAAAGCTCAGGGTCTACTTACTGCTGATTTTAACGCATTTGTTCCTTTGATTTCGCATCGACAGTTGTAGGTTACGTAATCCCTAAAGCAACCTTTATCACCATCCCCCAAACCGGATTCCATATTGCTTCTAACAATTTTTAAACCCATTCCTCGGCACGGTTGTAGCAGTATTCAATGATTCAGTAATTCATGCGCGAATGAAAAGCCAATGAAAGGAATAAATTCAATTGAAATATCGATAAAAAACATATTTTCCGGGTTACAGGATGGAAGGATAGAAGTTCGGCATCGTCTCGTATGCCTGAATAAATTGAATTTTTCCCGTCTATTGATCTAGTAATATATACTGTTCTTGTTTGCGTCGAACACGCGTACATTTGGGGAAAAAACTAGACATCACGCTATGATTGTATTACATTTGATCGAGTTGAATTTAGCTGGATGGCGTGAAAAAGTGATACAAAGTCATTCGGGGAAAAAGTGTTAACATTTTTTTAACAATATCTGTTCTGTGAGGGTGAGATTCTAGGTGGCATGTTTGAAATTGAATTTTTATAATGGTTTCGAGGAGCCTTTCAATTACGCACTATGATATGATGAATGGATTTTAACTATTTTGGGAACGTCGATATCGGGTCAAAAGTCCATTTCGTCCAGAATACACTGAAAATATGTTACTGCACTGAGGACCCAGTCCCTCACAATTCGCGCTCCGTAACGAACCTGGGAGTCCAGGATGATGCAACCAAGTTAGCTATGCGATTGTTGACTTTGTTTTAGTAAGTCTTTTCTAGTCAGCTTCATAAGCCGTTTCATTTGATACCCACATTATCATGTTGTGTGGAAAAAAATGGTATACCCCCTTTTCGCATATATGTGGAGCCCTCCTTTAGTCCCAACGCAAAATGATGTCGCTCTTTATATGTAAAGGGACTTACCAACCACAAGTTTCACTTAATTTCGCGACAAGAGGTTCGGCCGTCCCCGTGTAAATCGGGTGTGACAGACCGGTAAACTGACCGTTCGGAATGTCTGAAGGCCAAAAGGCGGAGTCAACGCCGGGAAAACCCGCCAGATTATGAACAAAAATACCTGGAATATAAACACTCTCGCAGTAAGTTGCATTGGGTCATCACGATAATTAAAAAGTATTGCTTCAAGTCAGTCTGTGATGAATCAGATTCTGATCCATAAGGAGTCGTATACAAGTCCGTTATATCGATAATAAAAAGTAGAAGGTCCACTGCTATCATACTCGCTAGATTTCTGCGGGAGATGATTCCCAACATCCAGAAACTACCTTCTCAACGATACCAATGAGTGCCGAAAATATTCTCCAGTAACCGCGGACGAAGTTTTGGACGCAGTGAAAAGAGTACCGGGCGCGTCCCAACAAAGCGCTGGCAATTAGAATGGCACCAGGCAGTGGACTTAAAGGAAGGATCTTTCCCCGTCGAATGGAAAATACAAAAGCGTGTATTGATCCAATAGACCAGTCTGTCTCCTGCATACAATAGACAAGGTTCTCGAGCGGATAATAAACAACCAGCTATATTCAATGATAGTGGCGATTTATCAAATAGGCAATGGGATTCCGGAAGGCTTCGTCAGCGAGTGATGCTGTCAAACTAATTTTTCAGCTAGCCAAGAAAGCTTTTGACGAAAGGAAACACAACGTACTGGTGACTCTCGACATCAAAAAGGCATTCATTTTTACCTGATGGAACTGTATCATGGAAGCGCTAATCGCAGCGCAAGGACCAAACTACACATTGAGTGTAATCTTCGACTACTTCCGCTAGCGCATGCTATTATACTTTACGAATCATCGAAGACGTTCGTAGAACTCCTGCCGTTATGTTCCAGAGGGGCCTATTCTGGATGCTTTGTTATGGACCTTAATATATGATGACATTGAACGGACCCCAGTGGCTAAGCAAGTCGTTGCCGTCGGATCCGCAGATATGGTTAGAGTGGTCCTAACAGCCAATCACCCCGCAAAGTAAAGATCTATGCTAAGGAGACTATATCGACGATCAAGTTTTGGCTTGAAAACTTCTGGCTGAAGCATGCCGAACACAAGGCGGAATTGCTTCCCTTAGTGCAGAAAAAAGAAAATTGTTGAAATTTGCTTCGGCACCTATGTTGTTCGTTCTCAGTCATCGTTGAAATACTAGGGAGTACCTTTCAATTCCAAGCTGAGCTTTAAACCTACTGAACGTCTACTGGGCAGAAATCGGGGACAATCAGTTCAGATCCAAAACACAGCTGACGATAACTTTTATCGCTATTCGTCAGCTCCGTTTTTTTATACGCGGCACTAGTGTGGTCATGATCGTGATTGCGGAGTACATCCCAATGGATATTCTAGCGGGACTGCTGGATCAGAAATTATCCTGCACTCGTGTTAATATTCGTGTTTCCCTCTCGTTGATTTTTCCGGCTGACTTCTATCTGCCAAAGCTTCTTATGGATGGCTATCATCACCCTTTCGACTTCGGTTCATATTCCCTTTGATTTCAACATTAGTTCCATTATTTTTTGGGTATAAAGTGCTCACTCATTGTGTCTTCTAATGCAGCCTTCTGGACTGCCAATCTCAGGCAATGAAATAAAACGTGCTCTGCCTCGGCAATATAGCGAATCATCACGCCCAAATCGATAGAGATATGCTTGATAACCTTCGTGTCCCTCAAAACCTGGGTTAGGTCAAAACTAACCTCAACGTGGGGTCGCTCGAAATATTTCCGTATGATTTTGTGAATCCAAGGGCCTTTTCCTGACTCATCCCATTTCTCCTGCCATTCCGTGATAGTTTCACTTCGTGCGAACTGTAGCCGACGGGCAGGAGATTCTCCGGTGAGATACGCTCGATCGTAAATTCTTTTTTTTTCCTCGCTAGAATTCCAGTGAGGATCTTTCCCTTACGCTGCTTTATCAGTAGTCTGACGTTCTAAATGCATATACAGATATAACGGGCTACTTGCAAAGGGAATAATTCTGCACTCAAATATACTCCCTGAAGAAACAAACAAAACCTTTCATACCTGAAGCGCCGGTTTCCGGTTTCCTCACTTGGTATTGATTTTGGACGGGACACCAGCGGTCTTCCGGTTATTCAATGGCAGCTAGTATTCTTAAGGTCTTAGTTTCCTGGAGGACCCGGGGTTGACGGTTTGGATGTAGGAGTATTATGGATAGAACTCGCTATGTCCAGTTGGATGACAGTAGCTTTCAAGCTTTCTTGTTCAGTCTCTTGGGCAACCCCCTTCTTTCCACCTGGACTGGTAATAACCTTTATCTAAGCCACCAGACATTTGTGAAGCATACTTCAATTCGTAGTAATTGAGAAGGCTAATAAAATTTGGATGAGTACGTATTTGAATTTGTCTCTGTTTTTGATAGTTGGAGCAAAGCTGAAAGATTGTTGATTATCTGAGAAAGTTTTGCAATTGTCGTTAATCAATTACAGAACATAATCCCAGATACAAGACGATTGTGTTTGAAAGGAGCGGTTGGATGGATATACTTGAAAGATTAAAAGTGATTCAACTAACTTTCAAAGACTTGATTCTGCGCAAACATGTCCGTTTTGTTCAGAGCATGCTTGTGACCGCAAATTTATTCTAAGAACCGCGGACTGAGGTCAGAAGGAAGAATTTTATGGTTCATCCCGAGTGGATTTTATGATTCCATAAAAGCAAATTTCCTTATCCAAAACAGCTTCAGATCATTTGGCGACTAACAATAACCATATCGCAGATACAAAATGCTTTACAGATAATACCATAATAGTAACCGCAGGTTGAACATGATGTAATCCAAGATCATTGAAGTGTTGTTCGGATTTATCTTAAAAGTTTCTTGTTCAAATCCAAGTTTTCTACATAAAAACCCACATTCAAAGGCACTTCTCCTCTCCCAGCCCATTTACGGCCAGCTCATCTTCCACGTTACATCTAATCAGGTGCCAAAACGTATGTCACATTAATAAAAATTCCCGCTTTTATTGGAATCCATAAATAACTGGCACCGAATAAAAAAAATATATTATAGCTGTCCATTATAGATAATGTTTTCGGTATGTTCCCACTGAAGATATCTTGGACGCTCCCAGAGGAAATGTTTCTTTTAGGATTGGATTTCACTCGTTTTTGACTTTCTGGTCACTGTGAACCGGCGACTGGACACCATAGCCACTTGGTCAACCGCTGGCTGGACAGAAGCAACCATCTCCTCGGTGGATTGTTAAGCTCTTAGATAGGCGGCGATAAGAAGCCAATATAACTACCATCGTCATGATGGAGTAGATGACTAAGATCTTCAACACTTTTCGAGAATCTTTGTTGGCTTCTTCATTTGCCTCTCGATTTGTCTTTTCGAAACATTTGACTAAGATCCCACTCGGGTCCAGAACGAATTCTGTGGAATTTAATTGCCGACCGTGTTGCGATAAAAGCAAAATCTTGAAATTAATTTCTAAAAAGGTGTCGTTAAGGCTGATTAAGTATTCATGGTGTCTGCAATGTCGGCCCGTTGGTTCGTTCCCAGCATTGGCGCTCGAACTCTGCGGAGTCCTCGCAATTGGCATAATTGAACGCCAAAGCTCATGTACTCGACTTGTGGGTGTTGTTTAACGTGAAATTGACGATATCGTTTTGTTAATGTAAATCTTCTGCTGTTCTTGTGCCAGAGAAAATTTTTCCACGACACGCTATGAACTTTCACGGCTGCGACCGGACCTGACGGTGACCATTTACCTAATTTGAAAATTCCTGATTCTGGGGCTCAGTTTACAGCCGGGCCCACATCAAATTAATGAACCGCAAACCTGAAATTAATCAAACAGTAGCCGAAAAATGCAATTTGGCTGTTGTTTCAGGAATGACCATTTGGAGGATCGCCGCGGTGGTCGCGGAAGTGACTCATAAATTAAACGATATGTGGACGTTGAGACAAAACACTATAAAATGCAAAAGTGACCAAATGCGAACTGGTCGTCTGGCTCCGGTGGAATAGGTGCTGGCACCAGCAGCAGTCGCAGCAAGTCTTATCCTAACACCATCTGACACCTTCTTGCATTTTCTTATGCAGGCGAGAGGAAAAAGGTCCCATTTTGAGGACATCAACATATTTTTTTTTTACAATTGTTTAGTGTGTCTGTGCAACATTGTCTTGCGCATTTCCGAATTAGTTTAGTTTTCGCTCCTGCTATGCGTTTTCCTCGTCTGTTTGTTTACCTGCATAAGGTGACAGAAATTTATCGAATGTGTTCGTCTATGTTTTACACACTTTAGGGAAGAAGAACCCCTGCCGAGAGAATTGTATTTAAAATTGTATTCCACTATCAAGTGCCATTATTCTTCCGATTTTATTGGCTGGACATTACACATTATTGCAATGACAGTTGCATAGAAGTGATGATCCTTAAATTGCAGTCTGTGACCCCGGGAAATTACTACATAAATTTTGAGGTCATCTGGTTGGTGGTCGTTAGGAGATAGTAATGAAGCTAATTGGAGGAAACATACTGTTGGTTTTTGAAATGAAAGAATAATCTCTTATTTGTTTCGTTACAAAGTATTACACGCAATGTTTCGAATATCGGAAAGATGAACCCTATAAAGTAATACATTCCAAAGCTGCTGCGAATGTCCCCTTTTAAGCGTTAGTATGCTTTCCTTTCAAGACGTAGAAGGCTAATGAAAAGATAAGTTCAAATATATGTTGATCAAGGTTCAAAATGTCTATGAATTGTCCAAGCTGGCAGTAATATGCCATGACGTATGAGCCTTGCTGATAGATGTTGCAAGGAAGGGGGCATGCTACTAGTTAATACGAGACCGTGTCAGATCAAAGTATCCTAATGATGCTCGGCAGGTAAGTGTTGAAACTTGGAGCTCTTGAGGAATCATTGCAGTCACTTTCTAAATGCTTACGTTAAGTACATTAAACTCATCGCCACTAAGAGGCCCAGTCTCCCCCTCGGACCCCACCTTGTCGTGTTGGAGGAGCCTGTGGTAGTTTACTACTAAACTAAGAGAGTCCAAAAACACATGAAGATGAAATTCAAGGATTTTAACTCTCCAAGTGGTAAGAAGTCACAAACGTCGAATCCACCCCCGACTTTTAGAAATCAGGTCGTGGCCGAGGCACGGATTCTGGGGGCCTCACCATATTCATGTTTCTCCACGGAGAAACCTGTGGAAGACAAGCTCTCCACTTCAGTGGGAAACCTATACCCGGTGTCTACGGCGCGGTCAGCCAGAAAGGATGGTACAGCGACTTCCTTAATGAGAGGAACTAGCAACTACGCCGGCCTGTCCGTGACACTGTTGCCTAAATCTTCTAAAAAACGGGCGAGGAAGGCTCGGCAGAAGGAAACTTCGGCCGGAAAGAAGAAGGGATTTCAGGCTTCCTTCTCAGAGCCTTCTCCACTACCAGAAAAAGCGAAAGAAAAGGAAACTGTGATGATGTGGACGGAACTGGTCTAATTCAGGCATGTGGAAACAGATCCATGCCAAAGACACCGGGAGGCACTGCGAGAGAAGGCGAAGTTTCTGGGGAATGAGAGCATGGGCGTTGCTACACCATCAAGTGGGGCGATATTCAAGGAAATCGGAAGCAAGAAAGTGGAATTTTCGGCGGAAGGTGAGGACAAGCTACTAACCCCGGTGAGATCCACACTGAACGCAGCAGACTTTTCTGTAAGCGACGGTTTTTATTATATATTAGACTTCACTTATGTCTAAAAACGTAAGAGTTAGTCAACTTAACCTGCAGCAT
Organism: Hermetia illucens; assembly: GCF_905115235.1. Lineage (NCBI taxonomy): Eukaryota > Metazoa > Arthropoda > Insecta > Diptera > Stratiomyidae > Hermetia > Hermetia illucens. Next base: position 165,039,203 of record NC_051850.1, read on the forward strand.
GCCAAAACCTCTTCCTATCTACGGGATGACAAAGTTGCTGGACTCTCCTTATATATTTCTGGTCCAAGAGCCTTGGGTTCGTTTTAACAAAATCTGTGGTATTAAATCAGTCAAGGGGATCAGGATCTTCTTCGATGAAATACCCGGAGTCTGCGTTCTAATGTCAAAATTATTAGAGGCAACCATGCTGAGACAATTGTATCTCCAGGACCTTATTACGGTCAACTTGCAATACCAGGTTAATGGTAAGAGGAAAAACGTCTTCGTTGCCTCCGCTTATTTACCCTATGATTCTTTGTGCCCCCCGCCGACGCAAGAACTAAGGGATCTGCTAATGTATGCAGAATCCAGCGGCCTTGAACTTTAAATAAGCTCTGATGCGAACGCTTAGCATATTTATTGAGCCAATAGAGAAGAGAAGTTGTTTGATTTAATCACTTCAGCTCGTGTAATGACCGCGAACGTAGGTTGCGCTTTACGTTCTACGGCCTCAGATAGTAATGTGGATATATGTTGCTATCATTAGACCGATGTTCGCTTATGCATCCGTAGTGTGGTGGGTTAAGATGAAACAAAAGAGTTTTCGATGTAAACTAGTCATACTGCAAAGAACTGCGCGTCTGGGTACCACCAGTGCCATGAGCACGACATCTGACGCAGCAATTAGAGCAGTTCATAGACTAATTCGATTAGATCAATGGGGAAACAATGTAGATGGTGAGCACTGAGCATTGGAAGAGTTATTGGGAGAACTGAATCCAATTTTCACAATGCCTTCTGATTCTCGGATCCCCATATATCTGTTTGCTAGAAGATATGATGTTATCTTGAAACGGAGTGAAAACTGGGACGAACCAGAAGAAAGCGTGTCAAAATATACTGTCTTCTTCACCGATAGCTCAAAAACAGAACAAAGTTTTGGAGCAGGAGTCTACCTCTCGAATAAAAGTGAGAAGTGGCTTTTCCCTTAGGACAATTTGCAACGGTCTTTCAGGCTGAAGTGTATGCGATCCTCCTTTGACCACTTCAAAAATCGTTCAGGAATGTAGAAATTGATTGAATTGTTTCTAGATTCATTACGAGTACGGGTACCCGGTCATTATGGTGTAGAGGGAAATGAAATCTCGGATGATTTCGCAAAAAAGGCTTCAATTTCCCCCATGCCCGAACCGGAACCAGCAATTGGGGTATCAGTAGCATTGACTAACGCTGCCATCAAAAACTGGGAACAAGCTTCGCATGACAGGTGGCTGAGCCTTAATGCTGCTAAACACACCAAACTTTTCCTGTTAGAACCGAACATGCGTACGCAAAGTCTATCCGGTCCAAAAACAAGAATACTTCCAGAAGTATTGTGAGTATTCTGACTGACCATAATTCACTAGCTGGGCATATGTTCAGAATACAAATTCTCCAAGATGATACGTGACGATACGTGATGATACGATACCTGTAATGAAGAAACGGGATCCACGGAACATTGTGTGAGTGCCCCGCCTATGGACGCGTCAGACATCCGGTTTTTGGTGCTGATGTGCTACAACTCCAACGGGTAGCATCACATTCACTAGCGGAAATCCTAAGATACATAAATTAATGTGGGGTTTTCCGTTAGACGGGGGAATCGAGCACAATAGACTACTAGCGCTCAGAGGCTTTGCCTCTCCCCCACCTTAATCACGCACAAACATACAAAAGGCCCAACCCTTCTTAATTGTTCGGATTATTTGGTGAATAAAAATTGCTGAAATTTGGAGCCGGTCGGGAGATAGGAAGCGACCCCAAGCAAGCAAAGTGAGCGAATAAGGTCATTGGCTGCATGGCAAATGGCTCAGGACCATGCAAAGAATGGCAAGTGGGCACACAGGCTTATCCCAAACATAAGTAGACTTTGCGGAGGCCCTGCGTACTAAGTACTGATCAGATGGATCGCATTGTACCCCAGATATCCTGTACAGATTGATGTCAATAGCGCGGAAAGTGTCGAGAATTTCCCCCTTTTCACAATGAGGGAGCTCGAAGAAGTGGTTCTCACTATGAAAAACTAGAAGGCACCAGGTCCTGATGGCATCCCGGCGGAAGTTTACAAATTAGCGTTTCGCCAATGACCAGAATTGCTGCTTGAGGCGTTCAACGCTTTCTTGAAGGAGGGCATTTTTCCTTGTCGCTGGAAAGTGGCCAGACACGCGCTGATCAGCAAGGGTGAAGGAGACCCGGAACTCCCGTCTGCATATCGACCGCTGTGTATGCTTGGCACTGCCGGGAAAGTGCTCGAGAAGCTCATCAGGAGTAGACTCGCTGAAGCGATCCGCGCTGCCGAGGACTTATCCCCAAGGCAGTTCGGGTTCAGACCAGGCAGATCAATAGTCGATGCTATTATCGAAGTAGTAGATATGGTTCATCGAGCCGAGGCACACAGCCGGCAATCTCGACGGATAGTGCTCCTCATAACGCCTGGTGACAGAAATGCATTCAGTTCCGTAAGATGGATGGATATTCTAGGCACATTAGAAAACTCATTCCACGTGCGAAGCTATCTCTTGCAGATGTTAAGGGATTATCTGAAAGACCGCTCCCTGCTCTATGAGGCGCTAAAGGAGCCAAGGAAGATGGAAATCACGTCGGGAATAGCACAGGGATGCATCCTAGGGCCGGACCTTTGGAACGCTTTCTACGATAGTCTGCTGAGACTCGATATGCCCGAAGAGTCGCGCCTGCTCGGTTATGCAGACGACGTTGCGGCACTTGTTGTCGAACGCACTGATGATCAGGCGCAAAGCAGACTTGGCATATTGATGCGACTGGTAACCGGATGGACGACTGCTTACGGTTTCAGCCTTTCGCTGGAAAAAAACGAAGTAGTCATCTTGGCCAGAAAGAGAATCCTCACCCTGCGTACCATGTCGATCGGCGAGTTGACTATACAGTCAAAACCAGCTGTTAAATACCTTGGCTTAATGTTCAACCCGAAGATGGGCAAATTAAAGCAGCAGCGGGCAGGGCCGCATTTGGAGTCGCGTCTTGAGCCGCCTAATGGCGGATGTTGAGGATCCTATATCTACTAGGAGACGTCTCCTTTTGGGATCAACGCAGTCGGTTCTAGTCTATGGCGCGGATATATAGGCTGATGCCCTTGACAAACAGATGCATCGTAAGCGCCTTGCTCAAGCGCAAAGGCGCGGAGTTTTGCGAGTGGCGTCTACTTATCGCACCGTGGCCGAACCGGCGTGATGGTGATCGCGGGAGTGCCCTCCTTGCCAAGGAACGCAAAACTGTCTACCGCCGTAAGAGCCAGAACTTAAGAGAGGTGGTCACCCGTGAAGAACGTCAACGCACCCTTATCGAATGGCCACTCTCTTGGCAGAATGAGCCAAGGGACAGATAGACTGCGCGGCTTATCGACAATTTAAACCCGTGGTTGAACCGAACGCACGGTGAGGTTGATTATTACTTCCTTACCCAACTTCTAAGCGGGCATGGAGGTTTTCAGTCTTACCTGCATAGGATTGGGAAGGCGAGATCTCCTGATTGTGTGTTCTGCAGTGATGTGGCGGACGACGCTGAACACAATTTTTTTCTCTTGCGAGAGGTGGGACGGCTTTCGTCAGCAGCTTTATGTAGACACAGGGGAGAGATGCTGAAGAGTGCTGGCAGCTGGAATCGTTCGGGCTCTTCTTATTGCGAAGAAGATTGAACTTGACAGGCGGAGAGATCGGATGGTAAGGCGTTCCTTGAACTAACAACTACCTCCCTCCTTTTCCCTCCCATTGATGAAAGGCTTGAAGACTCCCAAAGCCAGGAAAGCGGGAGGACTAGCCTGAAGTAATGTGTCAAACGGTTCCAGGCTAGTTATCTGATAACAGGGAGGTGTTTAGTTGGTAGTCCGCCAGCGTGCTGTTGCGGGAGTCCAACACTCTGTGCGTAAACGCATTCCACCAACTCACCAACTCTACTCTCAAAAAAATAGACATAAGTATGTGGTCTACGCGAAACCTTGGTTTAGCCGGATACAGAAGGGCAAAAAAATTGTTCATAAAGGAAGAAAGTTGAAGGGAAGAACGGGAGAGGTTGTTGGAAGGAATTAAAAGGCTGGAATGATTAGGCCAGTGGAGCACGGGGGGGGGGGGGATTAAAATATCCGCAAAGGAAGAGACGGAGGCAAGGGAATCTGACAGTAAGGAGTTCAGACAAACTGTCTAACAATTCTTCACACTGGTGAAAAGGGCAAGCACAGGGGACGAATGCACAACATACATTGAATAGGAGGAAGTTGGACGGGGAGACAGTAAAAGCAACACAGTCAGAAGGAAAGCCATTGGAGGAGAAGACGAGTTCGGCGGGAAGTGCATTTTTGTTGCAATTAGGACCCCACTGCCGGTGGGACTTACGAGACGCATCCCGGTCCCTGTCACAACGAAAAGTGGAGTACCCTTCGGGGAGCTCGGAGTTTAATATGCCATCGTGAAGCCAGCTTTCGGAGATCCTAATCCCCTAACATTCTGATAAAAAAACGGATAGTAAACATGGATCAATTTATATTGCTAGGCGGAGGAGGCGGGATGTCTTAAAATTTACCCGCGAATTGGGCGCTTGTATGGCTTGATGAATGCACCTTAAGGACAGAAAGAAGGGTTGCCGAGGACCTCGTGTGGATAGGTCACCTTGAAAGATGCAATCACTCAGTCGGTGTTGTTGTCTTTTATCAGTTTGACGCAAGGCAGTGGAGAAAGTAAACCAACTTTGTTTTTTATATACTCCATCGTCCTTCGTCGGCGAAGTTTCGAACGTCAGCCTGGAGATAAAAAGATGTTTAGGTGGGGGCGGCACCTTTAGCTCCGGGCCGCTGATATGGGTGGATGAAGTGCCAGGATTTATGGCAGTAGCGGGAAGTGGAGCTTCGTTGGCGACGGGAGCGATGTTAAAAACCGGAGCGGCTGAGTTCCGCGATGAAGCGAGCCAGGATCGGAGGCTCAGTGGACCGTAACTCGTCGCATAGGGGCCGCTGAATAAGGGTTTCGAAAATATTCCGGCACTCTCTTTTTGGACCGTCTAATGCGGCTAATATTATGGCCCGAATTGGGAAGTAAGTTTGTTTCCGAAGAAATGGAAAGACAAAATCCAAAAGTAAGGAAAGTGACTGAGAATGTTTCTTAGATAAGACATTACTATGCCATTACATTATTTGCTTTCCCACTCCCTTTTGAGTACTCCATTTACAATCGCTTTACTCTGACATATGATACTACCTCGTATGATGATAATTTCTTCTTTGTACACCGAATGGTTCGGGGAACGAATCTTAAGAATTATGATTCTCCCGTTGACAATATTATTTCCATTTTTCATTTTCCAAGTACTCGTACGTTTAAAATATGGTTCAGGTTCATACGATTCATACGAGAAATACAGTCGTATTTAATCATACAGGAGGGAATGCGAGTGTTCCAATCTCTTCGTGTTTGTGCATTCATTCAAACTCTATATTTTAACATTTTCTGCTTCCTTTCAAATAGACAAGATATTAAATTTTCTCCATTACAACTTTTACTAAATAAATTCTAGGTACCAACTTACAGACTCCTATTACTCCTATTTCCATGCTAACATCTGAGAATATTTCAATGATACTTGCAAACTATTTTCAAGGCAGCTTTCTATAGTGGAAATATCGAATGACAAGGATCGGTGCACCTTTCACTTGAAACTGCAATGGTGGGTTGCCCGAAATACATGGAATTATAACGCGGCACAGAGTAGTAGAGTGTGGAAATCTTAGATAATCCTAGAAGACACTATGTCCACGTAGGAGTCCGTGGAAACTGTTGGGTTGTTGCAGATGAAATGTCGGATTTGATAGTAAAATTTCAAACAACCGTAGCTCTAAGGAAAATAAATTTTACTAATCAAAATAATCCTCAACAGATTCGACGCACTTCTCCTAGCAAGATACAAGAGCATGTGGCGACACATCGGAGGCGAGAACCGGAACGCCATTGTGAATTCGCCTCTGCCATTACATTCAATGGCCAGGGAAACAGCGGACGGGCCGACAGGGGACCGAGGTGACAAATGTCAAGAATAACATATTGTCGATTCAGCACTCTAATCCTCTCCGTCGACCAGCTAAGATCCATCAAAAAATAGAATTCCAAAAAAAGATAATAATAGCGAATTTACCCAATGAATTTTTATATAATAAAGTTAATCAAGTCTGTGATAGTTCATTGGATAATTTTATAATAAATTGAACGAGTATCTTTTTTGATCACGATTCTTTTAATTTAATAAGGCAAACTGCTCCTCTAAGGCGTTTATGCCAGTTTTACAGAAGTCCGACTTTCTAGTATGAAGAAAGGCTGTTATTCTGAATACATGAGGTCGTGCGTTGTCAAGAGCATAGGTAATTAAATACGCAATTTCGGACGCATTTCATCGAGTTGCGCACGATACTTCTCCGCATTAATCGTTTCGCCACGTTGCAAAACTGAATAGTTGGTAACTTCGCATGTTTCTGATTGGCTCCGCTGCGTTGGGACCAAGTTGAAACTGATAAAGGAACGGGAAAGGTCAAACCAAATCCTTTAATCCAATAACCAGCAATTTAAGAACAATTCGACGATGCTTTCCCCAACCCTCACTTCAAGTTAAATTTATTGGACTGGGAAATGAACAACCCTAGACATGATTGTGGGCCACAACTGGGAGGATAGCATCCCCAGCAATAAAGTACGTATATAATGGAGCCTTTCTCTATCAGCGAGATATATTGGAATGCAATCATGTTTAGTGTTTTGTGTTGGAAAAAAATGCCTTTGTGAAACAGAAAAGTTCGCAGCTACATACATAACCACGTTTCTCCAGGGAAATAGAAAGATGCAAAGAATAATAATAAACTGCGAAGGAGATGTGCATTGTGTTCAAACTAAAATGCCATCCTGTTACTTAAGGAAGAGGATCTTGGCTACCAACTTCAACGAAGGGTAATTGTCGAGGTGCTGCAACGCGGATTTCAAGAGTTCTCAAGGAGCACTTGTTGGAATAGATGATACCTAAGGATGTGCAAGAGGAACAAGTTCTGGTTTCAATTAGTGGCGAAGGAGGAGTTGAATCGGCTGATAATACAAATACTCGTACAATGGTAGTCTGAAAAATTCCGATTTTATTCTTCTGTAGAAACCATGAAGGATGACTGAGAAGAAATATTTAGAGGACTTTTTAAGAACCCATCGACCCTGTTCATGTATCAGCCTTTACTCCCGTTGATTGACTGTATTCTATTCCGTCATCTTCATTGGTATTATTAGACTTTTGAAATAAATTTCCGAGGATTCGAGTACTTTAAAAATGTGGAGCACTTCATTTTCATTCCATCTAGACTCCACAATATAAACAAGTCGGGAAACCGGAAGCTGGACGCTTCAGGCACGAAAGGTTTTGTGTATTTCTTAGTACATAGCACGTAATATATCCATATATTATGTGATAGTATCCACTTTCGGGTGATATTGACATTCATAGTCTTCAATTTTCAAAGAAGCAACAAATTTGAGGTATTATAACTTTGTATGATAAGTAATAGTGCGATTTCCACCAAACTTGGTAAGATCATGCTCTATACTATAGCCTATATCACTGCAATTTCGTGGTACTAGGATGAACTTAAGGGGGGTTTCTAACCAATTACAAAAAATTGTAGTAATATACTATTATTAACTTTATTTAAACAGATATCGGCATGGAAGGTGTTTCGGAGCCCAGGCACCATATAGTGGCAGCCTCCTGATTTTTTTCAGATTTTTCGGTTTGGTAGTTTCTGAGAATGGCCCCCTTAAAGAAGTGATCACTTTCAACCCCCCGCGATCCCCACCCTTCCAACGAATGTCAAAACTAAGATCGGCTTTGAAAAGTACTAATCGAGACCTTTAATTTAATACCCCACATGACTATATTTGATGAAAAAAAATTTTACACCCCCCTTTTGCATGTATGGGGACCCCCCCTTAAATTCGACGTAAAAGTGTTTACACAAAACCTCAAAAATTGACCTCTTTCAAATATTTACTTTTCCATAGCTTAATTTTATAACCAAAATCCACCAAGCATAAAATATCCTACAATCCTATTTTATTTAAAATAATTAGGCAATGATTGGCCTTCGTTTCATACATTTAGCACTTTCGTGCTATATACAGTTTCATGGCGGCGTGCAATTAAATGTATTTTGTTTAGCGGGGTGACACAGGCAATATAGAAAAATGTATCTCTAAAAAGTTCCGTAAAAGCCAAATTTTCCCTGCACTATGAAATTCCAACAAGGGCAGCTAGCTAATTTTCGGTTATTGTTCAAGGAAAGGAAAGTTTCCTTGTTCCGGATGTTTGACTAAAGCCCTCATAGAACAGGTATGATCGGTTATGCGAAGCAAAGAGTGGGTTCTTTATCTCCGGCAGACAGACAGTAAACCAATTTTAACAAGGGTTTTATTTTCAACAAAACCTTAAAGACTATACAGTAAAAGTAATGCACATGCCTATGTGCAGGAGCAAAATGTATGCAATCGGATATGAATAAGCCATAGGCATCCCCAAATAGTTGAATCCATCATCCTCTCCCGAAATAATAAAAAATCTACCGGACCCGACCACATCCCCATCATCATCCTCAAAAAATGCGCCAAAACACTAAGCCCCTTTCTCGCCCAACTCTTCAATCAATGCCTCCTCTCTGCACACTTTCCCACCCCATGGAAACGAGCCCACATCGTCCCAATCCTAAAAAAGGACCAGCCTTCAGCTTCCCCGGGCAGCTACCGCCCCATCTCCCTCCTCAACGTGACATCGAAAATTTTCGAACACGTCATCCACGATATCATGCTCCAACACATCACCGACCACGCCATTATCCCCCCCTTCCAGTTTGCCAACAGGCGCGGCCACGGCACTTCACATGCCCTTCTAGTCCTCAAAACCGACATCCTATCCCAACTAAACAACAACATCCCCACCACAGCTTGCCTCCTCGATATCCAGAAAGCCTTCGACGCGGTCTGGCACGGCGGCCTCACCTACAAACTCTCCCACACTTTCAAATTCCACCCACAATTATGCAAACTCATCCTTAACTACCTGTCTGATCGCCAATCCTTAGTCCGTATCCACGATACCCTGTCCGACCCTTACAGTCCACCCGCAGGCATCCCCCAAGGCTCAGTGCTGTCAGCAACCCTCTTCTCCCTATACACCGCCGATATCCCACTCCAGCACCCTACCAACTCCCCCCAAGCAGTCAAAACCATCCAATACGCTCACGACTTGATCCTCTACACCTCTTCCCGGAGAATACAATCCGCCCAAAACCGCATCAATACCTCAATCCAAACCCTCAACAAATTCCTCCAATCTTGGAAACTCCTACTCAACCCCTGCCAATGCGAAGCCATCGTCTTCCGCGGTAGAGCCACCTTTACCCGCAAGATGCTGGCCGACACCCGCAACCTCACTATCAAGATCGAACCCTCCACCATTCCCTCCGTCCAATCCACTAAATACCTGGGAATAACCCTCAATACCCGCCTATCACCCGTACCCCAGGTAAATTCCATCATTTCAAAGACCCTAACAGGACTAAAAACCCCATGGCCCATCCTTAAGAAAGACTCCGCCATCCTCCCCAAAGTCAAACTCTACTGCTATAAGCAGCTAATCCGTCCCTTAATTACATATGGATTCGTCGCATGGTGTGACATCTCCTCAGCTCAAATGGAGCGCGTTCGGGTACGCGAAAGGAGGTTCTTCCGCCTCTCCCTTTCCCAGTCCAATGTCCACTCCAACCAAGCTGTCTACGACGAGGTAAAATGCTCCCGCATGGACCAGATCCTCCTTACCTCACTAACCAAATTCCTCATCAAATGTCAAGCCCATGAAAACAACCTCATCCAGTTTTACTCCCACATACGCAGCCATAACACTAACCCCCCTTATACCGCCACCATCTCCTCCCTTCAGACCTCCTAACCCTTTCCTCCCAAAACAGCAGTTATCGCGGCGGGAAGATGATCATATTCAACCGCCCATACGATCGACATCGCCCTGGCCTCGTCTACTCCACCGCCCAATAACACCACCTTCCCCTATATGTATCCTTCCTCCATCCATTCATGCAACACAATTATCCAACGAACAAACAACAACGTAAGAGGGGTTTTTCCTGGCTTTCCCCTCTATAGCATTAGCCATAGGATAAATTAATACTACCGTAAATTAAGTCTAGTATTAAGCAAAATGTTAGTCTCTAGGTAAAGTTAAGCTGTTAGAGATAAGTCTAGTATTAATTTTAGTCATAAACTATCTGTAACAAAATCACAGAAAATAAATTGAATGTGTTAAGAAAAAAAAAAGCCATAGGCATATGAATCGAATTCGGTACTTGAGAGCGCGTGCCTTATCAAGTACTTTTCTTGTGAACCATGGGTCGGTCATTTATTGCAAACCTTCAAATTTTAGCCATCTTTCACTTAGCAATCCTGTCTCATTACTTAACGACACCTCAATATTACATATTGTGCTCCTATTAATGTCATCAACGAACAAGAATTTGATAAACCTTTTCCGCATCGTACTAGTGATGTACGCTACAAACAACCCGGTCTGAGTATGCTTCAAGTTAAGGTTGCATAATTCGGCAAGTCCTCATAGACGCGGCGGCCCCTGGAACCGTCCTCGGACGGAGCAAGCAAAAAGCTCATCCAACTGAAGGGGACTCGTTTGCCTACTGGTCATATGTCAGGGGCAAGTTAATTTGGCGGGGGATGAGCCGAAGCAACATCTTGGGGATCATCCTCCCTGCACCGTGGTGCTAATAGGACCCAAAGCCAGGAAGAGTATCGACCGAGGGCTACGTGGCCAATATGGAGGTTGATATTAAGTATGCGAAGTCTGAATACCTATGACACCTTCGATTCCAAATAAGACTGCTGCCCTGGTGGTCGAGTTAACCAGGGTCGAGATTCTTCACAGGCTACTCGTGGGACCAAGACATGGAAACAAATGAAAAAACAAAAAAAAAGCAGACGATGCAAGAGCCAGGCGTATCATCGGGGCCAGGAAAGAATAATCGTCAAGAGAAGTGTAGTCGATACCAGCCTTAGCGCCACGGTGTTGGAACCAATCTCAGGGACTTCCCAGAGCAGTGCGGCACTATGCTGCTATCGAGGTGAGTGTAGCGAACGCCAGCTATAGTAATACTAACTCGCAACTGTTGACGTCGGGGTTACCGTCAAAAGCGAGAACTCACTTGAATCTTGCTCAATAGCCAGTACTAGGAGGCCATACATATTCTGAGCGAGATTGCAAAAAATAATGAGGCCAGGCATGCCGACGAACGGCACGGTTACCCTCAAAAGCGAGAACTCACTTGAATCTTGCTCAATAGTCAGTACTAGGAGGCCATACATATTCTGAGCGAGATTGCAAAAAATAATGAGGCCAGGCATGCCGACGAACGGCATGACAAGGACCTCCTTAAATAGCAGGTGATTGTTGAATAATATAACAGCAAACGCCTGGCGGACGAGCAGAAGCCGAAGTCCACCGCTCTCAAACGCAATCAACCTCAAGACGAGGTCGAGCAAAATAGCGCTAAGCAACCTCTGGAAACAGATTAGCAGAAACAGTCAGCCGACGAGCCACAAACTGGGAAACCCTTCAGCGACGTGGCTAGCACATACAGAGGAAAACATCGACGTCGCACAAGAATGAAGCCCTGGATCGGAAGCGGGTGCCAAAGCAAATATGGGATTCTTTCCAACACAACAAGAGGCGCTGATCGAATTGACCTAGAACATGCATCTGTGGTGGGGCGATACCGAGCGCCCGAAGAGAGAGTGCGGCCGGCCACGAGAACAGTTAAAAAGAGCGGCATTTCTTCGCATTGAGTTATCGTGTGAAGTAGGTCATACCCGTTCATTAGAGACCAGCCAAATTTGCATTCAAGATCCTAGTCCAGCAGACCGAACCCGAGTGCAAGTGCTCCGTTGTTCTGACCCACAGACAGCGAAAATCTGATATAGATCCTCAAGTCAGCGCAGTCTCCAAAGAAAAGCCGACGACACCGCTTGTCGCCAGGAACAGGAGTGACTTCCTGCTGAACGTCGCCTCGCTACTGAAACAACTGTTCGTGTCGAGGGCAACGTACTCTACTACTTGCGACAAAATTCTAGCCTATATCAGAAGCGAAGCCAACTCAACTTTGTCACCTCCCTCATGTGTGAAGCTGACGAAGGATGGCTTTCCTAACTATCACTCGGTGAAAATGATGTATTCCCACAACTTCGATGATATCGTCCAATCTTCCCTATGGTCACAGAGGGTCTCCGGCAAGCCTAATTAGACGACCAAACTTCGGAAAATTTCCGGCCTGCCCACCTGCCTCACCAAACCTAGATGATTTTCACAAGGGATCTAAGGACCAAGCTGTCTGGTTTCAAACTGTTTGTCTTAGCATTCCAACATCATGTCATATGCATTTCTGAAACCTGGCTGGATGACAGGATTTTAGATTCCGAGCTCTTCGAAGGTTACGCTGTCTTTCATTGTGGCAGAGACTGCGCTGCGCTTGGCAAGACAACCGTGCCGAAGTCGTGTTTGCCTGCTCCTCCACCTAGGATTCTGTCACCATACCAGTCATTCCGCCTAACCTATGCCCCTTTATATTATAATATCCTGTTTATACTTCCCCCGCCACAGCCTCCCTTCTCTGTAGGAAGATTTTTTGGACAGATTATCAGAAATCGTAGCCGTTTTGTTCCCTTCACTTCCTTTCATCCTCTGTGGCGACTTTAATCTTCCCATGCTCTCCTCCTAACTCCACATACCCTTCCCTTTAGCCATTTTCATGTACACTTGCGCCGCCCTCCAATTTGACCTTTCTAAAAACCACCTAGATCGCACTTTTGACCTTTTCCTGTGCGTTGCTTTTCGAATCCACGCATGCTATCTGTTACGCTGCACCTGACGCCCATGATCCTGCTCTCAAGTTTGATGCTCAGTTATCACAGCTCCACTCCCGCAAGCTTAACTTTCGTATGTCGAACTTCGAAGGTCTGGCGGCAATTAATTGAGTTCCCATCCTCTCTCCATTAACATATGCCCAGCACTCAACACCTTCTATATAACTTTATCTGATCTTCTTACCTGTTACGTCCACTTCTCTCCTAAGTACTTACGCTTTAAAATATACACAAAAATTCGTCGAAAACACACTGCGAGGAAAAGGTTCCTGTTTTCTAGAACCTATGCTGGCTAAATTTTTTTGAAGACTCACTGAAGCGCGGAAACCTGAAACCTTTTCGTTTCCACATTCGGAACTCCCGCTGTCCTGCCCAGCTATCTCCTTCGTCTGTTAAATTCTCAAGCTCCTCTGCTAACTCCCCTAATTATCTTGTGATCTACCCTGCCGCTAATTTTCCTCAGTTTATGTTCTCCTATTCTCTCCGACTAGTGGATGCAGCCTGCCCCGCATCGCCGACCATTCCGCTCCTTATCTATCCCTTTGTCGAATACCTCATTTGCAAACTTGATACCAATGTCGACTCTGGCTATGATGGTCTTCCAAAGCTATTTTTGCACAAATGTGGTAAGCCCATCTCCCTTCACCTATCCTTTATTTTCAACAAAAGCTTCGAAGAGAATCACCTTCCTGCGTAGTGGAAAGAGGCTCTCATCATCAAAAGTGGCGACCGAACGTTAGCTGGGAATTACCGTCCCATTTCCCTCCTCTCCTCTTGTTCCCAAATCTTAGAAATATATATCAGCGGCTGGTTGTCCGCCAACTGTGGCCACCACATAGTAAAAGAGCAACACGGCTTTGTTAAACGTAGGTTCACTGCCTTCAACTTGCTCGGCTTTGCCAACTTTGTCGCTAAATGCCTAAATTCACACTCCCCTCCTCTAGCGTCCAGCAAGGGTCTATTCTGGGTCTTTTATTATTTTTTCTTTCCATAAACGAGCCGCCTCCTCCTTACTTGTCCTTCTTTGCTTTATGCCGACAACCTTAAGCTATTTTCCAATAGCACGCTAAACATCAGAAAGTGTCACTCTATGTGCTACTCGCTTAAACTTCTACGCACTTCCTTCTCCTACTCTCTTATCGTACCTAAATTCCACTTAAGGTCTCTGAGTCACTTTCGAGAATAAGCTCCGCTTCGACACCCATTGCCTCAAAGTGACTAATCGAGCAGCAAAATTGTCAAGCTTTATACTTTGCTCCTCTTCTGCTTTTGACTCCATTAAACCCTTCTTAGCTCTCTTCAATTCCATCGTGAGGTATACCCTCGACTAGTGCTCGGTGATCTTGTCACTTTGCCGTCACTGTGAATTTCTTCCCCTTGAAAATGAGCAACGCAAATTCACCTGTTCCCTCTTGTTTAAAAAAAAACTTGTGTGACTACCCCTCCCTCCTCCGCATTCTAAACCTGCCCTTCCTACAGCAGCATTGATTCTATCTGGATTTATGCGCATCTTTAAAACTTTTCTTGCGTCTGATCAACTGCTCCGCCTCTAACGACATCACCTGCCGTTCTGGGCCTTATAATGCACGCAAAGCACACATTTTCAATGTGCTCTTCGCAGAGCCCGAAGTCTACTTCCATTCCCCAACTCCTAGACTTTACCAAAGCAACAACGCACAACAACTTGGTCCTTTAAATATTTCTTCTTTAAGTAGTTTTAAGCATATGTTAAGATTATCGCTTTCTCCTACTCTTGAGGGCAATAAGCAAGCATCTTGTCGGATATGTATCACAGTTTTGGAAGTGGTTTTCATACCGACAGTGGGCAGGTACGGCTATAAATCCGCAAAGGACTTTCGACCAATCAGGCTCACCACTTTCGTCTTGTAGACCCTAGGGCGCGTCGTGGACATCCACTTAAGGACGATTATGGAGAGAATGTCTTTCAGTAAGTCCCAACATGTCTACCTCAAATTCAGAGAAACCCCTCCCCACAAAGTAATTGGCACAATTGGTCAGACACTGCAGTATATACTGCCTTCTTCGACTTAGAGGGAGCACAACGTTAGTACCAGCGCGACCAAGGAAGAGTTGACCAGTATTGGATTGGAGGGGTATCCTAAGCATTGGATAATATCCATGCTATAAACTAGGATAATCCAGTCGAATCTGGGAGGTAGCCGCTTGATCAGAGTTGTAACCCTTGGCACGCACCTGTCCTGTGCTCTGTTTGATAGTGATGAACGAAGGATGTTGGACAGGAGCGGGATGAAGGTGGAGGCATATGCGGACGACTTGATGATTTTGATGTCGTGGATGTTTCTCTCCATTATGGATGACATCATGAAATAAGCGTTGTGAAAGCTATGCCTGTGGGCGGTGAAACGCGGACTCGAAATACATCCATACAAAGCGAAACTGATGCCTTTCACCACCAAGACAAAAGTACTGGAATTCTTCTTATCGTGGCGTGAAGTATCTTAAATACGAAGCCTAATTTGAGTTTGAACAAAGAACTGAGTTTAAAGAAGAGCTGTATAGCCTTCCATGCCTGCTACAGTACCTTTGGATGAAAATGGTGTTTCCGGCCTATAATGGTTTTCTGGGATTCTATTGTGTGGTGACAGGTACAATAGAATGAAGCTTAATAAGATTTTAAGAATCTTGTGTGCAAGTGCTAACGGGGCTTTGCAGTTGTCCCCGGTAGATGCTCTCAATGAACTTCTACACCTCCCTACCCTAAGACCTCCACATTGATGGCGATGTAGCGTACGGTTCTGTTAAACCACGTAAGTCCGGATACCAAACAGCGAACCCTTAAGATCGTAGTAACATCCTAGACAAAGTACCTTGACAAATCTGACCACTCCCCACGGAAAACACCAGACGCAGCTGTGAAGAGCTTTGCTGTGGACCTTCCTACTGGAAGAGAGTGGAAGACCGGTGACGTGTTGCAGGGCTACGACACAAGACGGATACAAGATGGTCAGCGGGGTCAATGGAAGAATTTTATCGAATACGTACAGCGTATCCGAGTCCTATGTTGTCCAATAATCCCCCAATGTATCCCAAGCAAAAGTACTGGCGATACTGGAAACCTGTCGATAGCTGGGGCATGACCCGAACCCAAAGCGTAATATAGCCATTATGACCAACGGCCAGGTAGTCATTAAAGCCTTGTACTCGGTGGTGGCATCCTACAAAGGTTTACAGTCACCCTCCTCTGGATTCTCGGTCATATGAATATAGAGGGGAACAAGCGGGCTGATGGACTCGCCAGACAGGGTGCTGCTCTTGGCAGTTCCTTAGTGGACACAGTCTGTATCCCGCCGGCGACTGTTAGGATAGTATCTACTAGCACGTCAAATGGCGAAGACTTACCACTTGCGCCAATTCAAGGGGGAATTTGGCCCACCTATAACAAGACCCGATCGCAAGAGCTCTTATGCCAGATGTGTCCAAATGCGTACAAAATTGCAGCGTTCTGCACAGGGCATCGGTCTATAATGGGCCATGGCGCAAACTCGGCATACCCTACAATTTGTATTGCCGAAGCTGCGGAGAAGAGGGAGAATCACTCAGGCAATCCCTTTGCGATTACCAAGCTCTAGCTAGAGCCAGGCTACGGACACTGTGTGAAACCATTCTTTAAAACCTCTGAGAAGATATATCTCCCTCTATTCCTTTCAGGAATACTACAGGATAGCTCTGACGATCTAACCCGACTGGCCTCTGCTTCCTTGTTCTGACCACAGCAGCCATAATCTTGAGAGTTTGACGACAAACCACAGTGCTAACTGGACCTCTCAGAACGGCCACTGATTCCTAGCTGCCTATACCATTTTTGCTGGTCCTTGTAGGATAATTTAACCGGCCTGTAAAGGGGAGGTGGAGGTTGGAGGTTTCTATGTTATTTTGGGATTCTATACATACAAAAAACCATTTATTCTATTCGATTTGCATTGAGAAGTTCGGAAAGCTTCGAAGTTTGGAATTTCTTGTACGGTATTGAACGATTGATTTGAAAGTAACATTTCTCTCTTTGAGCTGAAATTGCTTACCCACGTTTTTGTCTCCTTGCATCCCTCTCATTCTTATTCAAATTTCTTAACACGGACTCTGTGAACCTTGGAAAGGGAGGTGGAGTTATATTTCCTTCAACATCTTTTATATCCCACCAAAGCACTACTTTTGCCTAAAATGAAACTCCTGAAAATCCTCCGTAAATTCAAAGGACAATATTCGTCAGATTTAAAGTTTCGAAAATCTCAACAAATCCCGATTTAGCTCCCAATGTACGCATATTCCACAAAGAAACACAACCAACAGAAACCACATCAACTTCTCGCTGAAACGAGCCATAAAAAGGAAAATGAAAATGACAAATGTGCGAAACTTTTGAAAGGCTTCATAATAAGCTATTATGGAACTTGTAACGTTCGAAATAAATCATCAATCGCAGTAGGTGGCATATGTGACAGAAAATCTAACCAGGATGTATTTACGCAAGAACACCCCCTTTAGATGGGAGATGTAGGGTAAAGATAGAAAGGGCTTAGCTTGAGAGGTTGAGCTGGGTTCGTTTTAATGAATGTAGGAGCTGAATGAAAGCAGGAGCTGCATGCACACTTCAGAAAGGAACCCGCACTTTTAAACCAACTGTATCATGCTGTCTAAAGGAACAAGCCCATATTTCTGTATTTTATTGCAATATGAAACCACGATCTGTGCCTGCGGTTAGCATGGCTGCTCTTAGAGGTTTCAACTCGGTGGGAATATTTGATGTAGAATTTTTACACAAAGCATGGCTGCAAACAAAAGTCCTCTCATGCATGCATACATTCACATTATTTTATTTAAGCTGAGTGTCAATAGTGATTCATGTTCCAGGACGCCCCAGTCACTTTTTATTTCGCACTTCCAACTACAACCTTAAAGCTCCTCCTTGCGAGCAGAACATCTACAGAGGTGCAAGTGGAAAAATAAAATTTCAGATATGTTCATCCAAACAAAGCATGCTAGGATGAGATATTTTCAAAGGATTCAAAATATGTGCTACCCGTCAGCAAAAAAAAAATATGAAAAAGATGAAGTCAAGCCGAAAAACTTTTGACAATATCAATTTCATGTCTGGAAAACGTCCTTGACCGTGTTGTTTTACTCCAGAAACAACGAATCATTTTTTTCGGGACATCACTTCTTACTATAATATTTGGATTGAGTCGAACCCTCAGGCAAGGACGGGATAAAATAACACAAACGCAGCATGTGTATAGACACGCATTCTTCTTTGTTGCCAACTGACCCTTGTTCTCCGTTTTTGAATCTAGAATCTAATCCCATTTATGTCAACCGCCCAAATAACTCCTGGCTAGAAGGCTCCCGCATAAGCTGCAATAACATGGAGTAATCCACCTTTCGTTTCCAGAATCGCAACACCAAATTTACCACTACATACTTTTCTTCACCATTTGAATTATCCTGACGAGCTGCGTTTGTCGGAGGGTGAAAATGAGGAGCAGGGCTCATGTCGACAATTGACCGGCAGGTTCCCATTTAATTCATGGGAGCATGCGACAAGGATTCTGAGGTTCGAGTTCTGCTCGTTTGTTTAGAATTCACAATGCCGAAAGCTACACGTATCACTTCCATGTGTACACTTCATACATGTGTCCTTAATCGATTTTTCCTATTACTCTCCGGCCGGCCAGTCAGCTTGTTGAGTGTTTGTAATGCAATGTCACAGAACAAATGTCTCCTGAATATTTCAGTCGCTCAGTGTGTCAGCGGAAAGCTATTCATTTGAAAATTTCGATATGTCGTCCTGGAATGCGCGTAATTACGTCAACGATATTACTTTTCACTGGAATGTATACTACCTTTCAAAAGGCAGATGATTACAGCATTTATTCTACTGTGAAATGGGTAAAATATATTTAATCACGAAATGCCTGAATTCTTTCCAGTGAAAAAAATGCCAAAAAGTGAAGTTTATTAAAAGCAAAGAGAAGCTGGGTAAAAACTAGAATTTTGAGTACCATTTTTTTAAATGTTTTGTTAAAAACAAAATCTTATTAAAATCGGTTTACTGTCTGTCTCTCCATCCGCCTGTCTGCTTTTTTTTCGTTGGAAGAAAAAGGAAGGAAAAGCTGCTGTAGACCTCTGCCAGACAGTTATGTGCATCTTTCAAGGTTGCTTATCCGCACGAAGTTGATGTCCTCGGCAACCCTTCTTTCTGACCTGAAGGTGTATTCATCAAGCCATATAAGCACCCCAATTCGCGGGTAAATTTCAGGGCAACTCGCCTGCCTCGCCGAGCTATATAACTGGATCCATGTTCACTGTTCGTCTGTTTTATCAGAACGTCAGGGGTTTAAGAACCAAGCTGGGGGCCTTCAATTTATCCGCGCTGGCTCAGCAACACCATGCCATCTGTATCTCCGAAACCTGGCTAGACGGTGCCATATTATACTCCGAGCTCCCCGAAGGGTACTCCACTTTCCGCTGTGACAGGGACCGGGATGCTTCTCGTAGGTCCACCGGCAGTGGGGTCTTAATTGCTATAAAAGATTCACTCCCCGCCGAACTCGTCTTCTCCTCCTCTGACTTTCCTGACTTTCCTTTTGATTGTATTGCTCTTCGTGTTTCCCCGCCCAACTTCCTCCCGTTCATTGTTTCTTGTGTGTATGTCCCCTATGCTAGCCCTTCTCACCTGTATGAAGAATTGTTTGACAGTTTCCCTTCCCTCCCTTTCTTCCTTTGTGGAGATTTCAACCTCCCCATGCTCAACTGGCCTAATCATCCTAGCCTTCCAATTCCTTCCAACAACATCTTCCATTCTTCCCTCCCACTATCTTCCTTTATGCATACCTGCTCTGCCCTGAATTTCAACACCACCAAAAACTCCTTAGGTCGCACTCTCGATCTCTTCCTTTCCAACCTCCCCGAGCGCCACCTCTCTCCATTTCCTGGCACATCCCCGTATGTAAAAACCGACGTTCACCATCCCGCGGTTGAATTTGAAGCGGAGCTCCCTCGTTCAAAACCCAAAACCAAGCGTAAACCCACTAAGTTCAACTGCCGCAAAGCCAATTTTGACGGTCTGAACTCAGCTTTAGCGTCTTTCAACTGGGTACTTATATTAAGCAATTCATCGTGTGATCAAGCTCTTAATACCTTCTACAATATCCTCTCTGATCTCCTTTCCTGTTATGTCCCTTCATCCCCTCCCTGCCTACGTTCGTACCCAACTTGGTTCACAACGGAACTTCATATTAACATTTGCTTGAAACATACACTGCGGAAGAAGTTTCGGGCTTCTAAAAATGACGTCGACCTTGCTCACTTTAAGGCTATGCGATCTACTGTGAAGTCAATGGTCAGAAAAGTGCGTAAAAGGTACCTATTGAGCGTCGAAGCCGCCCTTTTCCGCGGTAACTTAAAACCCTTTTGGTCTCACGCTCGCAACTCTCGTATACAACTCAATCTCTCCCTTCTTCTATCAGCTTCGCTGATTTCACTGCCAACTCCCCACAACAATCCTGCGACCTTCACTGCACCTACTTCTCTTCAATGTTTTCTCCCTCGAGCCCATCACCCTCTACACCTTTCATAACCACAGACTCCTCCGAATCACTAGCCATTCTTCTCCTTACGCCTTCCTTGGTTGAGTTCCTCATTGGTAACTTTGACCCCAATGTCGGACCTGGCCCCGATGGGCTTCCTAACCTCTTCCTCCTTAACTGTAGAAAACACATTTCCCTCCCCCTGTGTATAATCTACAACAAAAGTCTAGATGAATGCTACTTTCCCCGCCTCTGGAAAGAGGTCCTTATCATTCCTATCCTCAAGAGCGGAGACCCTTCCCTTGCTGTGAACTACCGCCCCATTTCTCTTCTCCCCTCTTGCTCCAAAATCCTAGAAAGATACGTCAACGACTGGTTGACCGCGCACTTCGGTCACCTCATTCTCAAAGCGTAGCATGGTTTCGTGAAACATAGATCAACGGCTTCGAATCTTCTGGTCTTTACCATCTTTGTTGCTAAACGATTGAATTCACGACAGGAGGTACATGCTGTTTATACTGATTTCTCCAAAGCCTTTGACACCGTTGATTCCTTGGTTCCTTCTCTCCTTCCTCTGGTGTTCCCCAAAGCTCTACACTTGGCCCCCTACTCTTCCTGTTTTTTTATCAATGACCTCGCCTCCATCCTCACCTGCCCGTATTTGCTTTACGCAGACGACCTTAAATTGTTTGCCTCTGTTTCGTCTCCATTGGACTGTGCTCTCTTACAATTCAACCTTGATAATTTAGCCCGTTGGTGTTCGGTCAACAAGCTAACACTGAATGTTAACAAATGCCACTGGATGCGCTATTCCCTTAAACCCTCCCCATCAACCTTTTCCTATTCTCTCAGTGGTCAACCCCTTTCACTACTGACCTCCTTCAAATACCTGGTTGTAATATTCGACGATAAACTTCGTTTCAATTCCCACTTCGTTGACATCATCAATAGAGCTTCCAAAATGTCTGGTTTTATCCTACGTTCCTCGTCCGATTTTACCTCAGTCCAGCCGTCTTTAACACTCTTCAATTCCCTTGTCAGAAACATCCTTGAATATTGTTGTGTAGTCTGGTCCCCCAACCGTATCCGTGACGGCCGCGCTCTTGAAGCTGTACAACGCAAATTCACCCGGACCCTCTTTTATAAAAAGAACCTTCCACGGGTTGATTATCCGTCATGACTCCGACTTTTCAAACTCTGCCATCGTCTGATGGACTGCTCCGCCAACTCGGATATTACTTTCCGTATCGCCTCGTCTCATAACACACGTAATGCGCACATTTTTTATGTACCCTTCGCCGAGCTCGAAATTTACTTTCCCTCTCCGATCCCGAGATTTTGCCGGTCCTACAATGCCCTACAGCTTGGTTCCTTTGACTCAATGTCCCTCTCTAGCTTTAAGCGCAGAATATTCCATTTACTTGCTCCTCCCTCTAAGGACAATATGTAATAAGAAATTTGCTTTCTGTGTATTGTCCTCATTAAATAAATAAATAAATAAACTCCTGCCCACTAAAACCACTTCCTTCTCCTTCCACTCTCCCCGCAGGACCCATGGTATTACATCACGGTGCTGGGTCAGAATTTATCCTGGACTCGTGCTAGCGATCTTGCTCCTCACTCGTTCCTTCTTCCAGCTGACTTCCTCCTGCCTAAGCTCCCTATGAATAGCTTCAACCACCTTTTCTATTGCAGTACATATCCCTCATGATTTCGGGAGTGAAGTGCTCTCCAGTTATAGCTTTCAACGGGGCACTTTTAACAGCGAACCTCGTGTTCTGCGTCCTCTGCAGCGTTTGGATGCTTTGTCCAATATGGCGATTCTCCATGCCCAAATCGATATAAGTATGCTCGATCACCTCCGCATCAACCCAAAGTTTGTGTTAGTTGGGAACCTACTTCGCAATGGGGTCGCACGATCTATCCCCGAATATCCCATATGATTCTATGCGCCTATCATCCTTTCTCTGACCTGTTATACCTCTAATGCGATAGTTTCACTCTGCGCGAACTGCCGCCAACGGACAGAACGTTCTCCAGTGAGATACGCTCGATCTTAAAGGCGTTGTCCTTCTTTCGCGGAATATCAATTGGGGTCAACCCTACTAACACGCAAGCGCAACATGTTCAGAGTACATTTAAGCGGCTCTTTTTCTTCTATTTACTTTCTTTTCCAGTTGGGGAGGGGATAGGATCGAGCTGACCAGCCTTGAAAAAAGATGGCATTCTTGCCGGCAGTGTTTCGGTGTTCGATACCCTTGTCCCGGCACAGCGGGCTTCTGACAGTGCGTCACATCGAACGCATCCGCCAACAACACACTAAACTACCGCCGACACAACTGGCGGCCTGAGCCTCACACGAGGCGAAAATCATCAGAAATCAAAGTACGAATTAGTGCTTCATGTCAATGACCAGCAAGGAACTCCAGCATCGGTGACCCCTTCACAGACAATTCACAAATCAAGCATTCTCACCAGCTGTTCGGCCAAAAGCAGCAAGCTTTTTCCCGCCAACGACTACCTAGAGTCCTGATCTATCCGCTGTGCTGCCACATCACAGGCTGTCAATAAGTGAGGAGGCCGAAGTGGATCACTTACTGAACGAGCTGACGCTGGTCGATCGTACACTCAGCCAACGACTTCGAGAAATGAGCTGGGTGGGGATAAAGTCGGCTCAGAGCTGATTAAATCATTGTGGATGCAGCGACTTCCGGAAAGTACGGACTCGGGGTCGCTGGAAGTCCTGGCGGCTACGGCTGATAAATTCTACGAAGTGTTCGCGCGTCTCGTGGTCGTGGAAGTATCTAGAAACACGAGAAAAGATATCGACAACCTAAAGCAAAAGGTGGCTTCACTTGTGGACGCAATTTGCAAACTGACAGCGACTGTGAGTATTTTGCGATCGGGAAGCGGATCTTGATCGCAGTGACAGTCGAAGTGTGCTTCCGAAATAGGCGTACGGGCAGCCCCGAAAATTTGCTGGTACCACCGTAAATTTGGAGATCAAGCAACCAAATGTATCACCGGATTAAATTGCCTCGGCAAGGGCTACTCAGACCATAGTACCACGTCGCCTTATATTTTCAACCCTATAAAGAGACGTTGCTTTCTGGTCGACACAAGCACGGAGGCGTCGATTCTTCCCGCACCCCGCTAATACCCCAAAAACTTGCAACTTCTCCTCAATTCGCACTTATTACTACAGGCAAGTGGACGTGAGTCTTGGATTGCGCTGGCTATTTTCGTGGCGATTTGTTTTGGCAGACATTGGCACCACCATTTCACTATGGGGTTGAACTCAACAAGAAAAATTTTCACCTGCGCAAACGACACTGTTCGCTGTTGTTCACTGTTTTCGAGGACATTGTCGACCTCGCATTCGCGCACTTCTCCGAAAATATAGCAACATCACTACTAAAAGTAGTTTCTCCCAACCGGTTATGCACGCTGTGGAACGTCAGATTAAAACTACGGGCTCTCGGATCTTCTGAAAGGTGCGCCCTCTATCACCCTAGAAGCTAGGCTTTCCAAACAAAGAGTTCGATGATCTTATAAAACAGGGTGTAAGTAGACCTTCCAATAGCTGTTGATTATTTCCACTCGATCTTTAAGCCAAGCGGCGAATGAAGGCCTTGCGGCGAGTACAGGCGTCTGAATGCGCAGACAATTTCCGAAGGATACCCTATTGCACTCATCCACGACTTCGCGCATTACTTGACAAACTAACATGTTTTCACGACCTTTGATCTGGCTAAGGCATATCATCATATCTACAGGGTTCCCGAGGACATACTGAAAACGGCTATATGCAAACCTTTCGAACTCTTTGAGTTCATCAGGACGACTTTTGATTTGCGCAACGTAGCCCAAACTTCTCAGAGGTTCTTTCACTCGATCTTTAGACTTTTGTTTCGTATACATAATGGGTATACATAATGTTTTGGTCGTGCTCCGAATTTGAGCATTTGGACCACCGGACCCTTGACGGAATTCAACCAACCAGACTCAGATAAGGTTGAAACGATCAGAAACTTTGCCCTGTCAATCACAATGAAGGATCTGTGTCGGTTCTTGGGCATGCCAAACTTATACCGTCATTTCGGGCCACTCACCATCAGGCGATCCTTGGCGCTTATTTATCTAAAGACTTGCGCAAAGTTGTGTGGTCTACTGAGGCCGTCTAGGCATTTGAAATCCTCAAACAATAGCTGGTTGATGCTACACTTCTGACATTTCATCGGCGGTGTTCGTCCATGCCTCAGACACAGCAGTAGCCGCAGTTCTTCACCAATGGGTGAATCAAACCTGACAACCGTTGAGCTTCTTCTCCAAATAGTTGAACGCAACTATAGTTCCTATGATCGTGTGCTACTGCGACCTATTCCGCCTTCCCGACATACGGCGTCGGAGGTTGAGAACTCGAAACGTGCTCGCAGGTCCTCATTAGGGTAGATGCTTCTTGGAAGGCTCTGCGCCCACCATACAAGGGCCTATTTAAAGCCCTAGAGAGACGAAAGCACTTTTTTTACGCCCAAGGGGTTCTAGCTTGCTGAAACTGGAAGTTTTGAGCGGAAATATCAAAAGAACCAAAAGAACGCAGAGTGAGCTGAAAAAATCCAGCGTTCGCCAAACTTAGAACTTACGCACTCACTTGGGGAGAATGCCGTAGTACATGTCAAAAAAATGAGATCTACATACAATGTAAGGATCTCAATAAAGTGGAATGAAAAGTATTCCACTGCCTTGAAGGAACAATTCAAGTTAGAAGAACTTGCGGAGGAGTGCATAGTGAGTTTACGAAAAGCCAATGGCGGTACTGAATCAGCTACAATGCGATTACCCATCAAGACAGCGAAGAATTTATTGGCGGTCAGAAAAGTTGAGAGAACAGATCTCACTAAAGAGATATACGTCATGTTAGGACACCACGTGAGGACATACGCTAGCAGTATTGACCGATCCGTTCGACGCAGAACCTACACTTCCCGCAAGAGTATTTCGCCAGGGAGTGAAATAGGAACCTCAAATGCGGAGACGGAATAGCCGGCATATTACCGGAAATGGTGAATGCACAGGATTCAGGAAGGCGCTGACTGCAATGAGAAAATGAGGATTGTTCAAATAAATCTCAATCATTACCGTGTCGCGCAGGATTTACTTGATCAGACCACCTACGAATCTGGTGGAGAAATTGGCCCTATAAATAAACCTTATAGAAACCGTCGCGGTGGCGTGTGGTTTACAGATTTGACTGATGCAGCGGCGATACCGGCTTGCTCGAGAAGCCATAGAATGTTCTATACAGCAAGCAGCCAGTGGTTTTGTATGGGCGAAAATAGGTGGAGTATATGTTTACAGTTGCTATCCCCCAATAAAACTGACAATGTCTGAAATCGAGGAAATACTTCATAAGCTTATTCTCGAAGCAAAGGGATGAATTTCAAAGGTTATTGCCAATGACTTCAATGTTTGGGCACCCAAGTGGGGTAGTAGAAAAATAAATGCAAGGGGGCGCAGTCAATTAGAGACTTTTGGACAGTTGAATATAGTACTGACCAACACGAGTGATATAAACACCTTTCGGATGGGAGGGTTTGCCCCAAGTGTACACCTGACCTTTGTCAGCCCAGCACTGATACGTGGTATGCCCTGCTGCATCAGCGCGGACTACACCCACAGCGACCATACAATAATCCTCTTTGAACCATGGGGGAAGCCACAGGGCAAGGAGCCATCATATCCAAAACCGAGAGAAGTACCAGGCTGGTCGGCAAACTGAATGTAGAGACATTAATAGAGGTGTGGTTAAAGCAACCTAATAAAGCAGGTACCTCCACAGAAAGGGTTCTTCATCTGACACAATGCGTTACCTAAGCAAGTGACGCGGCCATGCCTAGGCGGTGCACATTCCCCGATAGGAGACGCAACTACTGGTGGAAACTGGGATAATTCAGAGGCCGTTGATATCCGTGTTCTATTGTTGAAAATCATCCAGAGGTTAGTCCCTCATCGTCATCTGCGAGGAGTTATTGCGGTGAAATCCAGACCGGATATGTTCGCAGAGCTTCTCGAGACAAGCATGTCCGAGGGTACATTTCCTTAAGCATGGAAGCGGTACTGCCGCTTAAGGCTGGTAAACCTCCTACAGACCCTTATGTCTTCTGGACACCGTCGGGAAAATGTTAGAGCAGATTATATACAATATATTGCTACAGGTCGTCGAGAACGAAGTAGGCATTTCAAATAGGCAGTATGTTCGTAGTCCGTAGTGCCAGATCAACCAGTGATGTCATCAAATTGATTACTGGCTTGCCCCTAGATACAATCCAGAGAAAAAGTAGTACCAGCAGATATTTCGTGATGGTGACCCTGGACTTGAGAAACAAATAGGAACCTAATACGGAAATCCCTAGGAAAGATTGGTACGCCCGCATATCTCGCTACCATTATCGATAGCTATTTTCAAGAACGGATGCTCTGATAATACACCGATGGCGGAGCCAACGAGTTCGTTTTTTCTCAGCGGGTATACCACAGGCCTACGTGGCCCACTGCTGAATCTTCTCGCCCCGGAAGAAACCGCGGTCACCGATTACGTCAACAACACAGCGCTGGTTGAGATCGGAAAACATCTCCAAGATGCCGAGTTATATTCATACAAGGCAATCAGTGCTGTTAAGGGTTGCCTAGAGAGTTGTGGTCTGACATTTGTGGAGGAAAAAACGTAAGTGGTCCTTATCACCAAGCGTCGCAAAAGAAATTATGCCCGCATTCAAATTGGGGATTATATCATGACTTCCAAGACGAACATCAACTACTTGGGGTGTGATGATATACGCAAAGCTCAGTTATAAGTAAAGCGTGCAATATGTTTGCGTCAAAGCATCCGCTGGAAGTATGGCCTTGGCAAGGATAATACTGAACGTGGGAGGGCCACAGCATACTTCTAGGTTGCTATACCAGGGCGGTGAGTTCGATCTTGCTCTATGTAGCTCCAGTTTTGGGAAAAACATTGAAGATTTCAGTTTTTCGCTTATGAACTGATTGCAGTCTTGCGCCGGACAGCTATAAGGGAATGGTCAGGCTTTAGGATTGTCTTAGAAAATGCAGCATTCGTCATCTCGGGAATGATGTCGATTGATATCTTGGCACACGAGATGACGAACATTACAATGGGGAGAGATCTGCGAACAGATGGCAAGAGCGTTGGGAGTGCTCGAGAGAGAGTTTGTGGATATACAGGCTCATCCTCGACATCAAGGAGTAGTTTAGAAGATTGCAAGGTGTGATTAATTATAATCTTACTCTGTTTCTTACGGGGCACGAATGATATCGCAGTACCGATACAGGTTTAAACCTCACCCGATTGTCTAAACTGCGATGGAGTCTCAGAGGACCTAGAACTCATATTCTTCCATTGTGCAAAATTTGTGGAAGAAAACGAGAACCTAGAGGTGACTCTTGAAGAGGTACTGATACCTGAAAATGTGGTACGGGGAATGCCAACCAGGAGGATTTGGATGCGACCAACTCAGTGATCGTGATCATGATCTACTCCGTGATCATATCTATCCAAAGTAAACTTCGAAAGGCAACGTAAAGAAAAAAGGTGAGAAAGCTAGGGTGAGCTGAATCTACCGCATGATGTAATACCTTTGGATGACTCCACACGACATGAGGAAAGGCGGGGGTGATTTTAGTGGGTAAAAATTCCACACGTTGGCGTTTTCAAGCTTAATAGCCTATTTTGAAAGCAGTCCATATGGCGACTGACGGCGATGGACTGTCTTCATTCTACATAGTGTGCAGCGGTTGGCTGTAATCTTAGACCTTCCGCGGAAATCATAGAAAATGATTTCCAATAAACTCAAATGCTGCCTTTATAAGTACAACACCAGCAAGTATGAGCTTCATAATTACCGGAACGCAGGGATATATAACATTTACCTCTGTAAATCCACCCCAAATCATCGAAGCTCTCATGCTTTTCACATCACTCCCTATAACTGCATCTGTTATCATTGCGTTATCCCTCAACATCTAAGAAGTTCCGTCTACTCCTCGATGTCTTACCTTTCCGTTGTATATTGCAAGCTTAGAATTATATTACGAAAACGTTTCACTGCACATGCAATTTTCCACCTTCCATTGAGACCGGTCTTTATTACATTTAAGGGATTTCTTCGAATGTGGAAAGCTATCTCGATATCCTGCTCCTGCTCCTTCCCGTCCGTAGACTCTATTCGATATGGTAGAGTAGAAATCTATAAATCCAAAACTTTCTTCCCCATATATATTTTGGGTTTATCGAAGCCGAGGCAACGAGTTTATTAAGCAAGTTGAATTTAAATTTGATTTAGAAAGCATTTGGGCGGAAGCCAAGCGATGCAGGGCATTGTTAAGCGCAGGATTGGAATTGAAAAGATAGGACTGCACCCGGGGCTGCCCTCTGCGACCCCCGCTGATATATACATACGTGAATTTTGATGCGGAAGACACTATTTTATTTAGGCAAGTGCAAACTTTATGTCATACGACTTTCACTCGTGGAGTTTGCGAAGTCAATAAGCAATAACTAGTGAAAACTTTAGTTAAAATTTTCGATAAGGAAGCAATTTATTTGGTAGGAACTTTGTGATAATTTGGATATAGTAGTTCAGGAATTATTCGAAAGCGAAGGTCGTCGTCGTATGTGATATGTATGTAGGGTATCTTGAAAATGGTATGGTCTAATCAGATTTTTTTATTGAGAACTAAAATAAATAAAATGGTCCAAGTCATTAATTCGTGGTTTCCTATGTCATTGGATGACGGTGAATGGCAGCGATTCTATTAAATAAAGAGACAGACAGAGAGAAACCCTTCCCATATTCCAGTACCTTGCATAGAAAAAAAACTCACATTCCGCCATGCTATTAACATAGTATGCTGGTCCCAAGCCCAGGTAAAGGAGGAGGGTTTGAGGCAACGTACTCTGTACTATCCTCAGTAAAACAAAAATAAAATGCTGAGATCAGGGAAAGAGATAAATAGAGTATAGTTGGAATTATTCTACTATGCTAAATCCTACCTGATCTCCCTTGGTGACAGGCCCCGCGACAGGTCGACCAAGAAAATGCATAGAATGTCGTTACAAAAATGATGATCGGATTGAGTCACGAGCCTCGGAGAAATGCTAGGGCGTCCACCTCAGTCGACGCGGCAGGACGGGCCCCGATCCTGTCGAGAAATGGGCAAGGGTTCTTGACGCATGGACGGCGTCAGGACGTAAGCAAGTTAGTCCGCACACAACGAACAAAACAAATACGTGTCTGCACGCTAAATGTTGGTACCCTAACTGGAAAGACGGAGGAACTCGCAAGAGCCCTTCGGAAAAGATGCATTGGCATCTGCATTCTGCAAGAAACCCGATGGTCTGGTGCCAAAAGCTGCGACACTGAACGCGAACGCGGTAAAAATGGCTACAAACTTCTCTATCTTGGTAACCCACACACTCAATATGGTGTTGGCATTGCTATCTCAGAGGGTTTCCGTGATGCCATTAAAGAAGTCGAACGATTTGATGATCGGCTGATGAAGCTCACTATTATATCAGCTGATCGCACTATTCACTTCTTCACCGCGTATGCACCACAGACAGGTCAACCTGATGCCGAGAAAGATGCCTTCTGGCAACTTCTCGATGAAAAGACTTGTCACGCGCCTACTGGCGACTATATTATTATCGCCGGCGATCTTAATGGTCAAGTGGGTGAAAAGGCAGACGGTAACAGGTGCCATGGGGGAAAGGGGTTCGTAGCGCGCAATGAAGGTGGCGAGCGTATAATCGATTTTGCGGACACCCATGACCTTGTAATTATGAATACATGGTTCATTAAACGATTGTCTCATCTTCCCACATTTTATAGTGGGAACAATAAAACGGAAATCGACTATATTCTCATAAGACGCCAACATTTTACCACTGTCACTGATTGCAAAGTCGTTCCCTATGAGACCGTCGCACCTCAACATCGGCCGTTGATTGCCGTCCTGCGAATTAAGCCACCGATAAAACAGCGTGAGGAACGCACTGGCCCGCCGCACATTAAATGGTGGCGATTTGGTGAGAAGAAAGAAGAAACGGTCTCACTCATACGATTGCCAACCATTACGAATGTGGAAGAATTATGGAACTGGAATCTGCAACTCTCGGGGTCACCAAGCCGGGTAAGCGGTACATCAACCGAGATACTTGGCTTTGGAATGATGATGTTGAAATGAAGGTCCGCGAAAAGAAACGCCTCTACCACAAATTTCTCGACGATAAAACGCCTGCTAATTGGCAAATTTTTAAGAATGCCAACCGGGAAGCAAAGAAATCGGTCGCTGTCACCCGAGCGAACCATTTCAAAAATCTTTACGATAAACTGGACACTCGGGATGACGAGAGAGATCTGTATCGACTTGCTAAAAGCCGTGATGAACGCACTCAGGATATCGAACACTTCTGTTGTGTTAATGACAAGAAAGGTACTTTATTTACCAACCGTCGAGCCGCAACGGATAGATGGCGAGAATACTTCGAGCAGATTTCAACTGAAGAACTTGCTCATCCTCCACTTCCACAATCATTGCCGACATTTGGAGCAGTTCCACCAGTCAGCGCAACTGAAGTCGAGGAGGCAATAAAACAAATGAAATCGGGGAAAGCAACAGGACCTGACGACATCGCATCTGAGCTCTGGAAAGCGAAGAGCTGGGACCCAACACTGTGGCTCAGTGAATTCTTTAACCGGGTTATTCAGGAAGGAAGAACACCATCTGACTGGCAAGAAAGTACCACTGTTCCAATATGGAAAAAGAAAGGTAGCCCAGCAGAATGTTCAAATTGCCGTCCGATCCGGTTACTTTCCCATACCATGAAGATTTTTGAACGCATTCTTGACAACCGTATTCGCGAAATCGTTGAAATAACCGTGAATCAAGCCGGATTTGTCAAGAACTGCGGAACTACTGACACAATACACGCTGCGCGGTTACTCATGGAGAAACACCGTGAGAAGCATCGCCCTCTTTACATTGCCTTTCCGGATCTAGAGAAAGCATTTGATCGTGTACCACACGAACTCATCTGGTATGCTTTACGACAACAGTTGGTGCCAGAAGAACTCGTGCGCTGGGTTCAATTGCTCTACCACGATCCGAAAAGTAAAGTTCGAAGTATGGCGGGTGTATCAAAACCGCTTCGTGTCTCTGTTGGAGTTCATCAAGGAAGTGCCCTCTCACCACTCCTCTTTGTCCTAGTTATGGACACCGTCACACGGGATATCCAACATCCAGCGCCCTACACACTGCTTTATGCAGATGATGTTTTCCTAGCATCTGATAACAAAAATGATCTCGAGCAACTTGTTCAAAAATGGAATGATCGCCTCATGCAACACGGTCTCAGATTGAATTTAAACAAAACTGAATTTTTGACGACCGATCCCCATGAAACAGGCACAATCACTGTCAGCGGCAGTGATCTGCCCAGAACTGAGCGATTTAAATACCTCGTGTAAACGCTATCAGCCAATGGAGAACTGCGTTATGAAATTGCTTCACGCATTAACGCAACCTGGATGAAGTGGTGTTCCACAACTGGTGTCCTCTGTGATCGACGTATCAACGAACGTCTCAAATCTAAAATTTACCGCAATGTCGTCCGTCCAGTCGCTCTCTATGGTTCTGAGTGTTGGCCGACCATAAAAGACAATGAACGGCGTCTTGCGGTAATGGAGACGAAGATGCTACGTTGGACTAGTAGCGTCACACGTTTAGATCACATCCGAAATGTGGATATCCGCGATCGTTATGGGGTTGCACCGATCGTGGAAAAGTTGCGAGAGAGGCGTCTTCGATGGTATGGTCACGCAATTTGTGCAAACGAGAATTCACTTGCCAAGATTGGTCTGAACATCGAAGTCGATGGTAAACGACCAAAAGGCTGACCTAAGCAACGGTGACTTGATACGCTGGATGGGGATTTGAAAGCCTCGAGATTGCACCCAGATCAGGCATTCGATAGAGCCAAATGGTGAAACCGATCACGACGAGCCGACCCCGCTTGTGAGCGGGACAAAGGCTGAAGAAAAAGAAGAGTAGCTTGCATAGAAGCGCATTGATACTGCATTTAATCACCAATTCTTTATCACCTTGGGTAATTGGATATCAAATATTAGATAGCTAGAAAATCATGTCTATCGTAGTATGTGGTATGTCCGCCAACTGTTCATGGATCATCTGCGTACTTTTATGTTCCAAAGAAACAGCTGCTGGCAATTAGTTTTCAATCCAGGAGCAAGAGAAAGAATCACTTGAAATAGTAGTGGTTGAGGATCAGATACTCACCCGATCGCGGCTGGTGCTCCACTCGCCCCGGCATTGCAGCTGTTAACTATGCAAAATTAAATCCTCTAAGTATTCCTGTTAATTGCTTTAAAAGTTGACTTTCCAACCTCTTCACTCACTTGATCAAATTTCCTATCAGCTCCCAGCAAATAATGGATTCCAGTCACTTTACTACCTAGAGACGTCCCACACCTTGGTTCTTTTAAGAAAAGTATCGCTTCATATTGAAAGGTTCCTGCGCAATAAAATTCAAGGGTCGCTATTGCCAATAAAAGAGAAAAGAGCTGAGGCAGCATGTGATGAGTTGCCTCTACCCTAGAGGAAACTGCGAGTCATTTATATTTGAAAATGCACTACTAACCCAAAACTGACGGTCCATGGACCACATACGGTAGAAGTAAGTTCCTTCCCAACTGGTCCGATGCGTTATCAAGTGGATGGCCGACTCAGAACTCCCCTAATACGTAAACAAAATTTAGACCAGTGTTTAGCTTAGAGGTAGCTTACCAGTATCATACTCCAGGGAGCTTGATAGAAAATGTCCCATAAGGAGCTGAGGCCTAAAAAGGAACTTGTTAGCACTGATGAAGGGAACAAGTGGTTCCCGAAATATCGGTTTTTGCAAGAATAATTGGAATAATTGAAATTTCTTATCTATTTTCTGAAAACATAGTCATATACTATTAGTAACTTAATTTGAGTAGATATCGATGTGGAGAGCCCTGAACCCTGGACATCGTATAGCACCAGCTTCGTAGTTTTTCAAATTTTTCTGTTCTAAGAATAAGTCCATTAAAGAAATCATCAATTTCGATCCGCGGACTCCCGTCTTTTCAACAAATGTCAAAATTAAGATTGGATTCGAGAAGTACTAATTGAGACCATTCATTTAATACCCAACATCACTATATTCAGTGTGAAAAGAATTATACACATTCCTTTTGCATGAAGAAGAGGGCCTCCTCTTAAACTCAAATGAAAAATGTAACATACTGCATGTGTGCAGTTCCCACCTTCACACTAAATTTCGTGTCAATCGATGTAGTCATTTCTGAGAAAAGAGCGTGTGGCAGACAGACAGATATAGAACAAATTAGTAAGCTTTTCTTTTAAAGAAAGGAAAAAGTCGAGTCGTCACTAGGTGCGGCAGCAAACGTAAAGCTAAGTAAAAGTCGCATAGTTATTGAGTGTAAGGACTTAGACGAGACTACTGCGAAGGAGGGAAGTTGCCAAGTCTTACGGTCTCAGTTAGCAATACAACCGGTGCTGCAGGCAAATATTCAACGGCTAAGGAAGGCAGGCCCCAGTGGGGGCAGATGTACTGGAAACGAGAACGATTGGAACTGCATATTCCATGTACTATGTATTATACATGTTACGCGTATAAAACAATATTCGTGATAACAGGAATAATCCCAATTGATATTTTGACGAGAGAAGGACAATGAATTTACCAACGAATGTATCTCATCGGAGAATCTCCTGCCCGTCAGTGGTATTTCGTACGAACTGAAAATATCGTGCAATGACAAGAAAAGTATTACGAGTCAGAAAAAAGCCACTGGACCGGCAGAATCGCGACATGGGAGGTTTCAACCTAACCCAGTTTTTGAGTGGACACGGAAATTATCGAATATATCTCTGTCGACTTGGGCATGACATTTGGCAATATTGCCCAAAGCGCCCAAAAATTGCAGAAATCGCGGAAGATATTGTATTTTGTTGCTCGAGATTCGCAGCACAGAGGGTTGCATTAGAAATTCTAACCGGGAAGCACTTAAAAGACAAAAAATACCATGCATTATATATTGAAGCAGAATACAATATGGACTCAAATCGAAAAGGTGATAGCAGCCATCTATAAGAAGCTTAGGTAGGAACAAGTCAACCGGAAGAATGAACGAGAGAAGAGCCCTGCAATGTAATACCATGTGGGAATCTTGCAGGGAGAATAGAAGAAGAAGGATCTTGCTGGAAGAATGGAAGAAGGAGGAGGTAAGAGACACACATAACCGTCTGGAAGGAGCCAATGGTAACCTTTGAAGCTTTCCACTTTCCATCGCCAAACAAAGAGAGACAGACGGACGGGCAGACGGACAGACAGACAGCCAGACAGATACTAAACCGGGTTTAATAAAGTTCAACAGAACTTTGAATGCAACAACCAGAACACCTCGATTTATAAACACCAGCGAACACCGCAATTTCACTTTCATCTTAATTAGTAGATTCGAAACGCACAAATATCCTTCAGAACGAAACATTTCCTCTTTGGTGGACGATAGTGCAGCTACCGCACAACAGATTCCACCAGTAGAGCTCTCCACACACACACACTCTGAACTCGCTAGACCGCGTCGCCATTCCCGGAAACCGAGTCGATTGGAGTAGAACTGGGACTCGCCCAGTCTTTAGATAGCCGGGAGCGAGCACGGAGCTCACATATCCTAAGGAGTTAATTGTGTTGCAGTAATTTTAAATAGAAATTGAATTGATTATAAAGAGAAAGTTTTTGGGAATTGAATTGATTGAAAAGTTATCCAAGTTGGCTAAATGTAAACAATCAAAATAAATTATATCAAAAAAATATGATAATTAGAATAACAAAAAGAGGATAAAATCACTCCAGCCGAGCAGAGTTTTGACATCCATGAGGCCGACAAACTAACCGAAGGCGTAGACGATGTCACAGGTAAAACGGAACTTTAAGTCAGTGTATGTGGACTTAAAGACTCTACATTGGTACCCTCTGGCAAAGAACGCCTATAACAAAAAAATCAACAGGTAACTACAGGAGATTTTGGACAAGCTGGAAGACCATCATGAGTGCTGCAACCTGTACAAACGTCCACGACAGACAACAGTTAATTTTCCGTCGCAAATGCACGATTCCTTATTCGATTTTTTTTTGTGACATATTTTATGTGCATTTTGTTGAAATTTTTGTAAAGTGAAATAACATAATTAAAATCCGCCACAAGAGTCGGTGCTAAAATTTTTACATGAATTTTTCACATTTTTTACCTGAAATCTTTTTACATTTTGCTTGAAATCTCTGTCGCCCGCATCCGCGACTCATCGCGTGTTCAAGTAGTAGTTTTCGAAAAATGTCTACGGGCCAGAAAGACACGACAGGCCTATCAGACCCGCAGCTAACCGCACTGGCTGTGCGTGTTCCCCCATTCTGGCGACGGAACCTGGATTTATTATCCAAGTGAACCGGAGGCACAATTTCAAATGTCGAGAATTACGGCAGACGCGACCCAGTTTAACTACGCAGTCGTCGGCTTAGATGAGGAGGCCATCGTCCTCGTCTCCAACATAGTCAAAGATGCCACCTATACTAAACTCAATAGCGAATTGATCAAACGCCTGTCAGCAAGTGAGCCAGCAAAACTTTATCACTTGCTGACAGGCTTAGCGTTGGCCGATTGAACCTCCAGCCAATTGCTTCGTGAAATGAGACAATTGGGCGGGAGCAAGATCGCCGACGCCCTCAAATCATTCTGGTTGCGGCATCTTCACAGACACCCAGCCGATCCTCACGTGCATAGAGCAACCTACCGAGGAATTGACTTCATTAAAACGTGAAATGGCCGCTCGTGTTGCGAGCACGGCCGAATTGAGAGCGACGTGGAACGCTAAACGTTCGGGTGGTAGGTCGTGAGCCCGCTCATGGTCCACCACCCGAAAAGGGCGATCGGGTAGCCGATCGTCTGAACAACTTACGGACCCAGGCATATTTTGGTACCATCGTAGATTCGGGGATAAAACTTCAAGATATACACTGGTGTGTAACTTCGCGACCTCTACAAAAAACTAAGTCCACGGGGGGTCCTGGCGATGGCACCCAGAACGCAGTGCCACGTCGCCTCACGATCCAAGACCCTCTCACCAGGCGCAACTACCTTGTGGATACCGGCGTCGAGGTTTCGGTTCTTCCCGTGCCCCGGCACCACCGATTAATACCACAAACTTTGAAACTCGCAGCAGAGAACTCCTCACAAATAAATACGTGAGTCTTGGCCTGCATAGAACGTTTTCGTGGCGACACATCCTAGCGGATGTCGGCTTCCCCATTTTAGGCGCAGACTTCTTGTGTCGCTATGGGTTGCTAATGAACCTGTAGAACAAGTCACTTGTAGACCCCACAACGAGCCCCATTTCGTTAGGGAGAGTCTCGACCTACCTAAGTAACAGCCTTTCCGTACTCGACGCCCGTGTTCGGGCACTCCTCCAAAAGTTTAGCCAAATTACTGCGGATTGTAATCTCTAGAAACCAGTGAAAAAGTGAGTGTAAGCGAACTCAAAGACTCTACAAATCAAATAACACACTCGACCCAAAACTAACATTCAGCAGTTGACCTTAAACGGATTTCCATACTCTCTCAACACATATATCACGTTTCGCCTTAACCGAAAACAAACGCTAGAATTGCATTTCACAATATGCAACATGAGCAAACCTATGTGAAGAAAGAGTCAATGATCATTCCACAATATTTGGAGATTGTTATGTTAAAATTTGGGAGTTTTATTCCGATGGGGGTCCGGGGTATTCCTAAAAATTTACGTAAAGGCTTGTAGAAGGAGTGTGATGTCCACCCTCATATCCACACCAAAAAAATAATTTATCCCGATTAGGATCACGTGAAATAGCAGATTAAAAAATGAATATCTTCGGAAAGTGCCCTTTATAACAGGAATTTTGTGACTTTTGAACAATCTACTTTGTTATGGATTGCGAAATACCAATTGAATTGTTTAAAACAGCCTTTTCTCTGTTTCAAACATTTCAAACATTTTCAGGCACTCCAGTTTCATATTTCTACATATAAGGGGAGTGGATATAAAAGTTTCAATAGTTCTCAGGATGCTCTTTGTGATACTGCATTAAAGGACTTGAACAATTTATGAGTTGCTTCCATAAATCCGACTTGCTTGATCCAGGTATTTATAATAGATCCATGGCAACGATATTAATTAAGTACATACTCGTATTCTATTTAAAAGTTAAACGTTGAATTAGAATTTATCTATCAAAATATTATCTAGATCTAGATTAATTAGTTAACTTTTCTTTGATGAAGTCTTATATTAGATTCTAAGTAATTTCTACATCTTCACATCCAAAAAAAAATATGAGTATAAATTGAAGGAAAGCAACTGAACCGGACAGGCTGACGAATTTCGTACTTTCTTTACTTCACAGTCGGTCTTCCATAAAAAGAGCTTCATCTTTGCCAAACTTGTTTCGTACTTTTCATATTTATTTTCAATGCTCTGTCATATTCGAATTTGCTATTTCAAATATTTCTAAAATACGTCCAGGCCAAGGCAGGACGAGCCAACAGCATTTCGAGTTCATCACCACAGAATAGGAATTTATCTCATCCAGCTCAAAGGACACAAGACTAAATTAGAAAAGTTTGGTCCTTTCTAGACCTAAAGCCTTGTTGGAAGGATGTAAACTGTACCTTCTCCCATAGATACAAGTATTTATCTGTGCACATGGATCTACATTCATATAAGCTTTAATATTCATCTTTCAAAGGAATCATTATTTGCAGCCATCTATGCATGGATTATTCCAAGAACCCAAGGATACAGGACGGTTTTGTTTACGTCCAGGGTGCATTTGAACGACCCATGATGAGCACTCACCCCGGTATATGAACATTTCAAAATTTTGTTTTTCAGAATGTAGCAAGCCTGGTAGAGTAGAAAATTTACGAAAATTTTACTAATCTTCTGAAATAAATTTTGAGAAACTTCTATAAATATTTTGGAGATATTAATATGAGATCTAACGAGATTATCCCATGGGCACAATTTTAACTTTAGGCGTAACAGAGTTTTCAAACTGAATAAATTCAATTAGTATTCTGTACCTGTTTCAAATTTTGAAGAATTAAATAATTTTTCGAGAATTTAATTTGCAGATGTGAACACAACTTTGTCGTATTGGGATTGCTTACATGAAAATTAAAGAAACGGATATTGAGTCTCTAAGCCGTAAAAAGCCATACACTTTGAATTCATCCGCATTTTTGAACAAGTAAGAAAGGAGAACTGATGACGTGAATGCAACTGGTCTAATATCGGCGTACGAAAACCGGTCCAAACTCCTTGGGGATGACGACATACGTGTTGCTGCACCGCCGAATGTAAAGAAACGGATCGGTCGAGACGACCCACACAGAACGCAGCAGTTGCGGTGCGACTCACACATGTATTTAAACATAAAGGTTAGACAAGGTAACTTGCAATATCCCAAAGCACCTTGCTTTCTACTGGCAACAAGGCAAAGCGTGTGGTATTTGATCAGTAAAACATCTTATACGGAAAGAGTTCCACACAGCGGAGAGCCTGCATCCTGGCATAAATGCTTGTAACAAACAAGCAATCAAGCTGACGTCAGATACCAGTCGACTCAGTTGTGAATGACTATCTGAGCCAACTCAGAGTGATAATCACAGGCCAGCGTAATGCTGACCACATTGCCTCCTACTTAACTCATGGAGTGTACAGTTACTGTCTTGAACTCCCTCGACGATTACCTGCTTTGTCGTGATGAAGGAGCTCAGTAAGGAAGATTCTCCGAGAAACCAGAGGTAACACATAAAGCTAAGAGGTAATTAAAACCCCAAGCCAAAGTGTGACTACCATCCCAAGGGCTGAATTGTCGCAAGAGTTAAGATGTCTCCGTAAACGATAAACTCTAGGCGACCGCCAGTTCCAACTAGCCTCTCCGCGACAAAAAGGGTTTCTCCGAGAACGACTTGTTTTCTCCGATTAAACAAAGACCATCGTAGCCAACTATGAAACAGAAAAAAAATTAAAATCACGATGCAAACCAACAGCACTTTCATAATGACGATCCAATCCTTGATAGAGAACCTGAACCTGGACACAGATTCTCCACTTATTCAAGTGGAAACCAACCCAATTGGGACTCAGTCCCCTTCTGTCAGCACTCTTGACCCCAGGCTCCAGTCGGCGCCACCTGCTGAGTCTAAAGTCTTGCCTACTGGTTAGCAACTGTCTTCAATCATCGGGTGAAAAACTTACCGAGGTCCCTGAAGAAGTCGCGGAAGCCGTAGAGGCGGAAAGAACTGGATCAACCAGGGAATAGATCTGCCGCCCAGTGAAGAGCAGAAGCTGGACGACCTAGACCTAGGATTCCTAGGGCTGAGGGTGGACAGCGACACGCAGGAAAGCACCATGTCGGAGGAGGAGGGTTACACTCCGACAGTAGAGAAGAGC
Organism: Hermetia illucens; assembly: GCF_905115235.1. NCBI lineage: Eukaryota > Metazoa > Arthropoda > Insecta > Diptera > Stratiomyidae > Hermetia > Hermetia illucens. The sequence goes on from NC_051850.1 coordinate 165,079,413, forward strand.
TCCAAACAATAACGGAGACAATGGCCAGCACTAAGATAGCCCAGATAAACCTCTACCATGCGAGAGCTGCATCTGCAGTGATTGCAAGGGCAAATTCCAAGGAGAACATTGGAATAGTGCTGGCTCAGGAGCCCTGGGTGTACCGGGGGCAGATTCGCGGTCTACAATGAGGAGGCATGCAGGTAACTTGGGACTCCTCTTGTGAAAAACCAAGAGCTTGAATAATTCTCAAACGTTATTTAAAATACATATGTCTTTCAGAGTTCTTAACCGGGGACCTTGTGGCTATCCAAGTCTCATTGGAAGCCGGGAGGAGCACTCGAGAGGCAGTTGTAGCATCGGGATACTTTCCAGGAGACGAGAGCCGGGCTCCACCGGAACAAGTCGCAAAGCTGACGAAGTATTGCGAGGAGAGGGCCTTACCACTTCTTCTAGGCTGCGATGCCAACGCCCACCACGAAGTCTGGGGAAGCAGCAACACCAATCGTAGAGGTGAGTACCTTCTCGAATTTATTCTTAGCAATAAGTTAGAAATATACAACGTAGGGAACACTCCAACATTTGTGACCAGCACCAGACAGGAGGTACTAGATATAACTCTCGGAATTACCCTAATGAATGGGATGGTCAGGAATTGGAGAGTGTCGACGAACCCTCAATGTCTGATCACAGAATAATCAGATTCGACATTGAGGGAAACTCCGAAATAAAAAGAATAATAAGGAATCCGAAGAGAACGGATTGGGAATCCTACGCAACGCACTTGAGCAACAACATTGCCCACCTTCAAGGGGACGGTGACATCAGGCGCGAACTGGAATTAGAAACGGTGGGGGAAAACCTCAACACAATCGTCATTGACGCATGTGAGGCCAGCTGTCCGGCCAAGACAGTCAAGTCATCAAGGGATGTACCATGGTGAAACAAGAACCTAGCCAGAATGAGAACCGGGCAAAACAAACCGGGGACTGGCGGAGGTATAAAAATGCACTGACTGCGTATAGCAACGCGATCAGGGAAGCGAAACGGAACAACTTTAGGGAATTCTGTGAAGGGGTTGAACAGATTACAGAAGCAAACAGGCTGTACAAGGCTGTAGCCAAAGACGGGGGAATATCCTCTGTCTGCTTGAAAAAGGAAGATGGGACATTTACCGAGAATGAGGAAGACAGGTTACACCTGCTTCTCAGAACTCATTTCCCGGGGTCCTATCCCTCGGTGGCAGGCGACAACAATCTGCCTGACACCCCAACAACGAATAAAAGGGGAAGGAAGGAGAGCTGGAAACTAGCAAAGGAGGTATGCTCAGAAGCTAAGCTAAGATGGGCAGTGGGAACTTTTAAACCAATGAAATCTCCCGGAGTAGATGGCATTTTCCCAGCACTTATCCAGAGAGGTTTAGGAATTATCTTAGAGTCTCTTCTCAGGGTGGTAAGGGGGAGCATAGCGGTGGGTTACATATGAAGGGCATGGAGACGGGCGAATGTGGTCTTTATTCCCAAAGCGGGTAAAAAGGTTCCTTTTCACCCTAAATCTTTCAGACCAATCTGCCTAACATCGTTCGTACTCAAAACGGTGGAGAAGGTCATAGACAACTATATTAGAACTAACGTTCTAACTGTCAACACGCTTACCGGGTAGGACGGTCAACTGAAACTGCTCTGTATCAGCTGACAGAGGTACTACGGGATGCCATAGAAACAAAAGAAATTGCACTGTGCGCGTTTTTGGATATCGAAGGAGAATTCGACAACACATCGCACACAGAGATACAGGATGCCCTGAGCCGCAAAGGAGTGGGAAACACCCTAGCACTCTGGATGGGCAAAATGCTAGAAAGTAGACAAATAGAGGTACAAACAGGTACAAATTCTATTATCATGAACACCACTCAAGGCTGTCCACAGGGTGGAGTACTATCGCCGCTGATGTGTAGTATGGTAGTGGATGAACTCCTGGACGTGTTAACTAATACTGGAATACAAGTCCAGGGCTACGCAGACGACATTGTTTTAATCTGTAGGGGCAAATATGAAGATACCCTATGTGATAGAATCCAAACTGGATTAAGGGTTACTAGTGCCTGGTGCAGGAAGGTGGGACTGCGGATCAACCCAACCAAAACCACCACAGTACCGTTCACTAGGAGGCGTAAGCTGGATCACCTGAAAGCCATAACATTACATGATATGGAGGTGAAACGAGAAGCAGAGGTCAAATATTTAGGAATCACGCTAGACCAAAAATTACTCTGGAAGACGCATGTTGGAAACACTTGTCGGAAAGCCACGAGGGCTCTGATGGCTTGCAGATCCATAGCAGGAAAAAAATGAGGTTGCAGCCCGAAGATACTACTTTAGATATATACTGCAATAGTAAGGCCAATGATTACCTATGGAGCAGTAACCTGGGTAGAAAGAACCCAACTCAGCACACAAGCCAGGGAATTACATAAGCTCCAAAGGCTGGCTTGCGTGTGTATCAGTGGGGCAATGAGGACATGCCCAACGGCATCCCTGGAGGTCCTTCTGGGATTAACCCCTCTCCATCTGCACATACAGATGCAGGTAAGGAGATCAATATTCAGGATGGCCGGTAGTATCAGTGAGGCGGGGAGCTGCCTAAATCGAAGGAAGATTGATATCCTTTCTAGGCAGTATCCCGAATTACTGATACCGAGGGACAACATGACAACGAGGTTTCACTTCGATAAGAAGTTTGAAACACGTTGGAGCAACAAGGCAAACTGGGAGAGTGTGGCTGCGACATACGGCTTAAACCAGCAACTGATTACTTGGTACACTGACGGATCCCTCACGGCACAGCGAGCGGGTGCCGGTGTCATTGGTCCAAGGAAAATGTACTTTGAGTCAATGGGCAGGTACACTAGCATATTGCAGGCGGAAATATACGCCATAGACAAATGTGCTTCCTTTAAGCTGGAAAGGAACTACAGGGGGCAGAAGCTAGGTATTCTCACCGATAGTCAAGCAGCGATCAGGGCAATTAGGTCCAACCAGGTGAACTCTAAACTGGTATGGGAATGCCTTGAGAGACTGAATACACTCGGCTCGTCCAACAAGGTCTGGATACTTTGGGTTCCAGGCCATGCTGGGTAGGAAGGCAAAAGGGGCACAATAGTTCTTCAAGGGCGCGGTGCGACTTTCCCTTAACAGAATAATAATAATAACTGTCTTCAAGCAAACCGCCTTCGGGCAAATTACCTTCTGACAAAACAATGCCTCCATGAAAAAGCCTTCTGGCAAACTGCCTCCGGGCAAACTGTCTTCGGTCAAGCCACCTCCGGGCAAAAGGCAACGCTCGAGTTGTTCCAATGTTGGAGGGAAAGGATCGTCCAGGCATCTGTGACTAAGGGCAAACCAAAGAAGCAGAGGTCTTTTAACGATCCCAAATCTTCGGCTCAAGTGGCTGGAAGAAACGGCCGAGGCTATCGAAACCGATGGATGCGTCTTGTATGACGACACTAATCCATTATGTTATGATACCGAGCAGTGCCAGCAGTTTAGGAGAATTTCCTCTACCTTGCTATAATGACTCCGTAATAATAATAACCATAACAATCGTTGGCGTAGCACTTCAGTTGGGTCAGGGCCTTAAAGTGTGTTAGAGCAAACCGGTAAGAACTGGCAACACTCACCAAAACGGATTGATTTGAAATATGCATCCATAATACAACCCACTTTGATGTATGCATGCATCACCTGGTGGCTGAGACTGAACTTTGCTAGCAGCAGGAAGCGGCTGACGCAGATTCGAAGACTGGGTTCTCTAAGAATCTGTGGTGCATTGAATATCATGCCGACCACTGCCCTCAAACCTATCCTAAATCCTGCTAATGTGTGGGGGTAACAATTCATTTGCAGGTGAAACGGAAAGCAGCTAAAGACGCATATAGGCTTGATACTATTGGCAAACATCAGATGGCTCCAATTGCCGATCATATAATTTCCAGATTCTTCTTCGAAATGACATACTCCATGGTAATCACCAGAAAAGAAGAATGGTTAATAAATGACTACGAGTCTTTTGGGATTATAGACTTAATAATCTTAACCGGTCCATCTGTCTGCTAGTCGTCTATCCGTCTGGCGGTTTTTCTTTATATAGGTGTAAACCATTGAAAGCCACAATGTTTGACTTTAACCCACTAAAACTACCTCCCCTCGCCCACTATGCTCTACGGAATGGGTTAAACCTCTACCAACTTACTCGCACGGAAAGAATCGTTTCCTCCTTGTTGATTTTCCGTAAGCTCTCTAACCTTCTCTTGAAAGGTTGGTGCTACAAACTGCATTTCATACTTCTTGGGATTTGAGCATTTGCAGAATGATCGTCCCAACTCATAAGGGTTTCTTCAAGAGAAGTTCAAGTTGCCTCCCTCTCACCCGGGTCCCGGGTCCTCATATTCATTTACAAATTGAGGACAGAAACAAGAATCTTCATGTCCAAAGTGATCTAAATGCCATAATCCGAAGTTGAACTTTTGAAATCAACCTGTGCGCCCACCTCTCTTTGTGAGAATTATCCCAATGTTCGTGCCAAACTCTGATTGTACAGGATATCTCCTCTCGTTCTTCAATATTGGACGTCATGTCAGTTAGCACTGCTATATCACTCGTGTGGACCAAGTGCCCTTGAAGGCTAATCGATGATCCACTACAACCTCGAGATATTTTATGAACCATTTGGACCCTATAACATGCTGTCCCGCATGAAATCTTAGGACTTCTTTCAATTTCTACTACTAGTACACTACCACACTACCACTAGTACAATTTGACAAATTGACCAGCGTGCGTTATTCACCTGTCGGCGCGAAAACTGTACTGTTGCATGGCATACTTCCTGCTTTTCCTATAAGCCTATTGCATATAATGCGCTCCAATAGCTTTCCCATACTGTCCACCAAACAAATGAGACCACACAACGATGGCTTACCAGGTTTGCCAAAGTGACCAATTCCAAATATTAAAAGTGTATTAAGAGTGGAACGAACTACTCCGGTTTTACTTTCTTATCCAATAGCTTTTCGTTGGCAATAGTAAGCTCATTCTCTATTATAATTGGAACAACCTTTGGAGGATGCTCTCTTTCGATCGCAATCGAGCATTTGCTTTGCTATAGAAACACAGTGGTTAGTGTTCTTCACGATAAAACTGAGCACTTCATCTGCGGAATCCTGCTTGCTTTCAGCTTAGCCATTCCCAGTCACTACTATTCTTCCCACAGGTTGATATAGACTTCTTTGCACAGCTCCTTCAAAGGAATCCCATTTATTCTGACCAATTGCCTCCCGCAGCTCTTTCCAGCAACTCTCCTTAAATGACGCAACGAACTTCTTTGAACTCCACTTCGCCGCCCGACATGACTATATCTCTCTGATTCCCCATTCCCCTGCTCTCCATTACACTAAAGCTTGATGGTCGTCAGCGTGCAGTGCTCAGTAACTTGCCAAGTAATGTCTCTCAGCAACGCGCTACACACCAAAATAAAATCTTCTTCTGAGATTGATAGATCAGTAGCTTACTCCAAACTGCAATTTTTATTTTTCAGTTTAGATATATATTTTGGGAGCAACTTACCCCCTTCATCAGTACAAAGCTACTTACTTACTTCTGAGCCTATCAAGGACATATTTTCTACCAAATCCTACAGATAACCTATTCGATCTTGATTTTGCAGGCTTACAGTAACTTGTTTCCCCAGCCAGCTGGCGAACTGCTGGTTGCCGTTTGCGATCCGCCGTATGCTTTCCAGAAGTTTTTTATTGCGTCGATTTTCCTTTATAGAATTTGTAACTGCCACACCAATCCTCCCATATGTCGGCCTCCGCGATAATCCCATCGAGGTCCCTGTATTTCACAGCTGTTTCGTGGGTCAACTGCCTCACTATAACCTCTCGAGATAAGGATTTGCATACCACGTTCTGATAGTTAAGCATCCTTTTGTCCTGTATCTTTTGGAGCTCTAGCTGATGTTCTCCTGTCTAAGTTCTTTTGACATTGGTCGTGAAACTGTCACCTAGGTCGCTTAGCATCTGATCTCCCTTGACCTCTGACCTCTGCTCCAGATAAGAATTGGGTCCAAACGGCGCTTCCTTCGTTTTACCAGTATATTTGGTATACAATGGTCCAAAAGTTTGTTCTCATCTGCTGGGGTTCCATTTGTAAACCCAGCTTGAACACGACCCGTTTTAGTCCCCCTGCAGCTGCATCCTTGGAGCTTCAGCGCTTTTCTGGGGTGGGAAACTTTACGCCAATATCCTTCATACCTTCTCTGTTCCCCTTTACGCCCTCTACAGTTTCCCACTTTGGCTTTATTTCAGAGGCTCACTCCATCATTTTGGTAACAATAGGTACCTGACACAATTGGGTCACCGTAGAAATTTGTAAAAGCCCGGTATTTCCTGCATATTAATCCCTCTAATATAATTTGCCCATCGCTTTTTTCGCAGGAGTCCTTAAGGTGTGGACCACCATCTTAATATAATGGTGTACATGTCGGCCCGTGGAATTTGTTGAGCGTGTTCGGGATATTATCCATCTCCTTCAGGCAGTTTTCCACCCAAAGTACTTTCGCTAACACCGTCTGGCTAGAAGAACAGCGTATCATTTTACCATTCGCCTAAAGAGTCCAAGTTGATCACCTCCTCCTTAACACTTCTGGAATTATTTACTGTGGTGGTCCCATAATCAACCAAAGTAACGTCTATATTCTCTCCGTCCTCCAATCTTGTTCGTTATCGTTCCATCCATAGCTTTGTTCCGGTATTTGCTCCAAATTCCGGCACAAGGTCGCATTCACCGACCAAAGGCCTGACAGTCGGTAGTTTTCTGGTTCCTACTACTGTATTTTTAAGAAGTCCTATTCCTCCAGCCGTGTTTTCCCCCAGCCGTGTTTTCCCCTCGTGCTGTCCACGTGCTAAACATCAGACAGCCGCCGAACATCTCCAGAGTTATTTGGACTAACTAAGGTCCCTATACTGGGGTTCACCCATCTCGGCATTGCAATAAAGTGGCGTGTTGAATTCTGAAACCCGTAAGAAACGTTTACCTCAACCAACTAGTCACAACCCTACCGAGGTCACTGTATCGCTCATGCGGGGAGGAAAATGGGCTTCCCGTTTGCCTCTGCCGGTGGGAAGCCCGTTTACAAAGCGATACCGATGGTTTTTGTACCAGTTTGTCTCGGCAGCTAATGCGTAGGACGTAGTTACTTGGTGTTTCTCCCATAGCAGTTTACTCCCACCTACTCGACCCATGCACCTCCAAAGCTAATTGCACGTTCGCACGCTACCGGGACTTTTCTTATCTGCAGGAAGGGACACGATTGATGGGAGAGACCAGGTAATTTCTCACATGGCTGGCTGTCCATCTGGCTGTGCGCCTAACTGCATGCCTGTCCAATGGAATTTACTCAAGAAGGATTATTTCTATTTCCTTTTGCAGTCCGCATACTCCGCATTTTTCGCTTCTGGTTATCTATTCTGGATACGTAACACATCGTTCAATAAGTCCCGGGACTAACTATGAAAACAACATTTTATCGGCAAAATTCTTTATTATTCATCAACATAATCTCCTTCAAGGGTTATACAATCATTCCAGCGCTTCTCTAACTTTTCAACGCCATGTTTGTAAAACGATTTGTCTTTTGACTCAAAATGAGCCTCAGTAGCAGCGATCACCTCCTCATTTGAGCCAAATCTTTTTGAGATCCGCAAAGAGCCAGCAGTCGCTGGGGGCCAGATCCGGCGAGTACGGAGGATGAGGAAGCAGTTGGAAGCCTAATTCGTTGAATTTGGTCATCGTTTTGATTGACTTGTGGCACGGTGCGTTGTCTTGATGAAAGATAACTTTCTTCTTCTTCATGTGTGGGCGTTTTTTTCGCTATTTCGGCCTTCAAACGATCCAATAACACCATGTAGTAGTCGCTATTGATTTTCGATTTTCGGTCGTACGCCATTTAGCTGACTGCCGACTTGACTCCGGAGTGAAATGGTGAATCCATGTTTCGTCCACTGTCAAATATCGACGCAAAAAATCCTGTTTATTGCGAGTAAACAGTGCCAAACAGCTCTCCGAATCATTGATATGTTGTTGCTTTTGTTCCATTGTGAGCAAACGCGGCAGCCATTTGGAAAAAAAAATTTTCATAGCCAATTTTTGGTGCAAAATAGTAAATGCACTACCAGTTGATATGTTCACCATCTTAACTATCTCGCGCACTTTCATTTTGCGGTCACCCATCACGATTTTCAATACTTGCTTGGTGTTTTCGGGAGTTACTCCCTCATTTGACCGACCCGAACGTTCCGCATCATTTGTATCAGCACGACCGCGTTTCCCGTCGAAAACCACCGACAAATGGTTGTTTTCGACGGAGTAGAGTCCGGATAACGTTTTTCAGGCCATTGCTGAGCTTGAACAATGTTTTTTTCCCATTAGAAAACAATGTTTTATCAACACACGAAACTCGTTTCGGTCCATTTTTTAAGGTTTTGTGTGAAACAAAACCTTATTAGAATCGAGACGGTGTCTGTCTGCCCGTCTGTCCGTCTGACTGTCTGTCTGTCTGTCTTTTTTTTTTTTTTTTCGGCGTTGGAAGGTTTAAAGGTTCAAAATCTACTGCTGGCTCCTGCCACGCAGTTATGTGAGACTTCTACTCACTAAAACCACCTCCTTCTCATTCCACTCTCCCCACGGAACTCCTATCAAGTATTGCATTGCGGGGCTGGATCAGCTTTTAACTGCGGCTCATTATGGTTCTCTCCCTTCCTTGTTTTCGTCGTAGTTCTTCCTGCCTAAGCTGTTGGTGAATAGGTTGCAGTTCCCTTACAACCTGGTTCCAGGCATCCGTTGACTCCAGCATAAACTCCACAATGTTTTCGGCTGTTAAACGCCTATCTGCGACCGCTTCCATTCTTGTTCGGTGCGCGGTGAACCTGGGGCAATCAAATATGACATGCTCCGCATTCTCAGCCACGTTACCACATATTGGGCAGCATGGTGATTCGTTGTGACCAAATCGATGTAAATAAGCACGATAACCTCCATGTCCACTCAAGAATTGTGTTAACTCGTAGCTTAATTCCCCATGGTTTCGTTCAAACCATCTCCGAATATCCGGAATGATGCGGTATGTCCAACGACCAGTTTGGGACTCGTCCCATCGCTGTTGCCACCGTTCGATAGATTCCCACCGTGCCAGTTGCCGTCGAAATGCGCTAGACTCTCCAGCTGCATACGTTTTGTCGTAGAGTCGCCGACTTTCCTTCGCCAAGATGTCTATGGGGAGCATCCCTGCTAGTACATATGCCGCTTCTCCTGATGTTGTCCGATATGCACTGCATGCCCGGAGTGCACTTAACCGATACGCCATTCCCAATTTTCGGCAGTTCACTTTGTTATTCAGAGCAGTTGCCCAAACTGGAGCAGCGTAGAGTAGCACGGAGCTGACTACCCTGGAGAGCAGAAGACGTCGACTTTGTCTTGGCCCACCAATGTTCGGTAGTATCCTCGAGATCGTTGTAGCGATGGAAGACGCTTTAGTTGCGGCGTACTCAATGTGTCTTTTGAAGTTGAGTCTTCCGTCAATAATTACTCCCAAGTATTTGAGCGATGGTTGGGAGTAAATTGTTTTACCGCCAACTTTGATTTTCACAGTTGTGTTCTTTCTTCTCTTGCTAATGAGAACTACTTCTGTTTTATGCTCGGCAAGTGAAAGGCCAGAATTTCTCAACCAGGAATTGATCTCCCATATCGCTTCATTTGCATAGATCTCGATCTCGTCTTGGTGCTTTGCGACCACCGTTATTCCGATATCATCGGCGAAGCCAATAGTTGTCACGTTGTCCGGTAGGCGTAGCGTCAACACTCCATCGTACATAACTAGCCACAGCAAGGGACCCAGGACAGAACCCTGTGGTACTCCGCAAGTTGTCGGGAATATTTTTAGCCCATCGTCCGAGTCGCAGTAAAGTCTTCTCCCAAGGAGAAACTCGACCAGAATGCGTACAATGTACTTCGGGGCTTGTATCTTTTCGAGTGCCTCGATGATTTTTTTCCATTTTGCACTATTGAACGAATTTTTTACGTCGAGGGTTATTACTGCACAGCATTTTCCTTCTTCTATTGCAGCCTGAGCCAAGCCAGTCAGCATGCTGATTGCGTCGACAGTTGATTTTGCCTTACGAAATCCGAATTGTTTGTCGGAAAGGCCTCCTTCCTTTTCCGTTCAAATAGTTTGCCAATGGTATTGACCAGACATATCGGCCTATATAAGGAGGGGTCACCCAATGGTTTACCTGCCTTCGGAATGAGTATTAGCTTTTGTACCTTCCATTGCTCGGGGAATTCTCCTTCCCTAAGTCATGCCGTGAAAACTTGGGCAAACATACCTGGTGCTGTCCTGGCGGCTACCTTCAGGGCAATGTTAGGGATTCCATCCGGTCCTGGAGTCTTTTTTTCAATCAATCTTTTTGCTGCGTCTAGAACCTCCTCATTTTCCACTATCGGAACTTCGTCGGGATTTAACTGTACTGCAGGCAGACTTGTACCATTCAGATAAACTGGGAATAGAGTGTTCACTATATTCTGCAACAACTCTGGACAAGTAATCGGTGGGGAGCGCTCGCCTTTTAGTGATGACATCGCCGGGGGGTCGGAATCAGCTTCAGTACACATCCGCTTGAAATGTTTGGATTTGCTCCTTGCGATAGCTACTTGCAATTTTTTCCTCGCATTTTTATATTGCACGTGTAGCTCCTCGAACTCAGGTCGGTTTCTTCTGCGCTGGGAGCGTCTCCTAGCTTTGAGACACTTTTTCCGGCATTCCTTAATTTCGGAATTCCACCAAAAATTAGGATTTCGTCTTCGGAAAGTGCTACGTCGAGGCATAGTGGCATCGCATGCCCGCTGCAATTTTTCCACGACCTGTGAAACTTTGTTTTGTGCGCTTCCCGATAGCAATGTATCTTCCAGAAGTACCTCCTTGAACATTTCTGCGTCGAATATCTTAGTTGCCCAGCTCATCGTTATTCGTGTTAATGGCTTCAAATTATTCCTTTGAGAGGTTTGAAAGATGATAGCCTGATGATCGCTGTGTGTGTACTCCTCGCTGACACGCACTCCAAGTCTCTGATTAAGGTATCACTGACGAAGGTGAGGTCTACCACCGATTGCAATTCTCCCCTCCGGAATGTGTTGGCTCCCCCAGAGTTGGCAAGTACCACGTTCAAGCGCGAGAATGTCTCCAGCAATATTCGTCCTCTTGCGTTGGTTTCTCTGCTACCCCATTCTTCTGTCCATGCGTTGAAGTCGCCGGCTATTACTTTGGGGTTGTAGCGACTTGCATTGAAGGATAGTTTCTCCAACAATGACGTGAATTCCTCTAATGTGAGGTTCGGTGCTGCGTAACAGCTATAGATATATATCCCTCCAATCTTGGCACGGGTGAACCCGTCTTCTGAATGTCTTTTCGCATCTACTATAGCTTGGCTTCCGCAGCTCCATATCGCCCCCTTACTGGTTTTGTCTGCTATCCATACTCCGCTATGCAGATTTTCGTATTGTTCAAATACAATCGCAACGTCGACGTTGTTCTCGAATACGCTTTGGGAAAGTAGGTCTTGGGCCGCTCGACAGTGATTCAGATTGAGTTGCATAAACTTCATTTGGCTTTATTTATGAACGCCTTTCTGAACACTGGGCATTTACTGCTTCCTGCAATGTGGGCGCTGTCATTACTCTTTGCTTTCACACAGAATACGCACTTGGGCATTCCGTTGCAGTCCTTTGCCAAATGGCCAAATGGCCTTGATCTGTCTTGGGAGCTAGTGCAAGCTTTCGCTATATGACCAACCTGCCAGCACTTATAGCATTTATGTACTGGACTCTGTTCCCGTAACCGACAGACCACCCATCCAATACGTACTTTGCCCACTGCAATCGCCTTTTTCGCTGCTTCAATAGGAAGACTTATCGACGCTATCTGCGTGTCACCGTACGCTTTTCTAAGTCGTAGCACATTAGACTCGCTCACTGATTGTAATCCCAATTGGGTTTGCAAGGCCTCGCAGATCTCAGATTTTGTGGTGACTTCATCCAAATCCTTGCATTCGATCACCACCGAATCCTTACTCATTTTGACCGCCGCAGCCTCACCTAGTGATGCTTCAATTTTCTTCCGTAGGTTTTCGCCTCCGTCATCACCGGTTTCAAGTTTGAACAACAGGTCGCCTTTCTGTGTTCGTCTTATCCGCGTGACATTTGCACTCAGATCCGTCAAGGAGACATCTGCTTTAACCTTGCGTAGGATTTCCGCGTACGTCAACTCGCTGGTTTTTGTTATAATCAGTGCGTCCGGCCTGGCTCTTTTTTGCAGCTTCTTCTTAGGTCCTACCTTAGTCCACGTGTCTTCGGCGCTGTTAGTGGCCTTTTCCGTATGCCCAGATAATCTTCCGTCATTCCCAGGTTGCACCGGCATCTGTTTCTCCTTTTTCCTTTTTGCTGTTCGTTGGGGAGATAGCACTTCTTCATTTGGGTCTCTTAATTGTTTGTTCCGAATTTCCGAGATATCCTTTTCACTTTGGAAGAGTTCTTTGCCAAAGAGCTTTTTGGGAAGAGATGTCTTCTGCGTGGTTTGGGTTGCTACGGCAACCATCGCTTTTTGTTGGCTTATCGGCACTGTTGCTTCTGCCCGTGCTTTCACGTCCTCTTTGGCCTTGAAGTATGTTGCCCTAATAGAACGCACCTGATCCTTTATCGCGTGGTGTACATTATTGCGTTGGTTAACGTACTCCATTAGATTATTAATCATCGATCCCAGCTTCGTAAATGCGTCACCCTCGGCTTCAGCAGTAACTACACTGCTGCTACTCTTAGGGCCCAACATGTGTTTTTCCGTCGAATTCGCTGCTGGTGATCTCACTAATTTTGCGCTCCGCTTGAAAGGATCACTCGCGCTAGAAGGTAACAGTGGAGACTCCCCACTAACCATTTTGCTAGTGGGAAACCCACCGGAGTCCTCCGCTTCCTCCACTGCTTACAGTAATTTAACTCAAAAAAGTGAAATTATAATAGTGTAGTTTATAAAAACTTGTCCGCTTTAAGTGCGGATGGAACTCGGGCTTCACTCACCAACCGCTTAATTGGAAATTTAAAAATTTATTTGTTATAGTATAATATATAAAAGCAAAACCTCCCGCGCTCGAAACGAGAATTGATCCCTGTCGTCTGTCTGTCTGTCTGTCACACCCGATTTATTCGGAAACGACTGGACCGATTGTCACGAAAATTGGTGAGAGTATGTAATCTGGTGATCCCTTTACATGCAGTAAGTGGTGCCATCTTGTGTTAAGTTTAAGGGGGGGGCTCCCCATACATGTGAATGGAGGGTGCAAATTTTTTTTTCACAGAATGTAGCCATGTAGGATATCAAATGAAAGGTCTCAATTAGTACTTTTCGAATCTGGTTCAATATTTGATACTAGATGAAACATAGGGGAGTGAGGGTTCAAAATATGACCCACAAAAAGTGTAACAGGTCTCGTTCTCAGAACCTATCCAACCGAAAAATCTGAAAAAAATCACAGTGGTGCATCTCTACGAAATCTAGGCCTCAAAATATATCCGGTTCCGATATCTGCACAAATAAAGTTAATAATAGTATATTTCCACATTTTAGAAATTTACCCGGCACCCCCCCCCTTATGTTGATCCCAGAAGTACAAAATTTGGCATGCGTGTAATGAAGAACATAATGCATAGTTTGGTCAAGTTTGAAGAAAATCCAACAATTATTAACAAAGTTATAGGGGGTGAAACTTTACAATTTTTTGTGAATTTCGTGCACTCTACAACCTGCATGACGTCATCATCACATATCAATTCGTCAATACCACAACGAAATGAATTCTTATGAATTGGGTGGCAGAGAATTCTTTTGTTTTAGTTTTTTAGTTATTTGTCAGCCAGACATGTGTGTATGTAGGTATATAATATATGCGTGCTAATGAACTTTGCGGCTAGTGCCTAATTCAAATAGATATAAGAAGTAAATCGGAAATATGGGTACGATCAATTTATATACGTGCATATATGTGTACAGTATTCGGTAATAGGCAGTTTGTTTGTTTAGGGTGAGCGTGATATCTATGGCTGTAATATGTACGTATGTCCCGTAGTTTGGAAAAATATGAAGGATTATGTTGGATTTGTAGCTATATACGGACAGAAAAATGTGCGTTGAAGTTTCTCACATAAGATGAACACAAAACCTTTACACCCGAAGTGCGAGCTTCCGGTATTCCGACTTGTTCACGATTGCAAAGGTAGCGTCTGTTTAACCACTATAGCTTTCTTGATTATGTTTCGAATTACATCTAATTTTGACACATCTTATCTGAAGGTTGGTACTTCTGAACCTTGGTATATAAATGGCATTATTAGCACCATTTCTACGCTAGTCCCGGGACTTATTGAACGATGTGTTAGAGGAAGATTGTTCAATCGATTCTTATCTCTAATATGGTGTGAGCAAACACACTTTCATTTACTGAAGTATATTGAGTCAATATTTCTCCTTATACCTATAATTTCCCTTGATTGAAGTCCCTCGAACAGGCATCTTCCAACAGTTGATTGAGCATGTATGTAATTACGAGGTTACTACCCTTGATTGTTTCCTGTGACTAATGTCTGCCAAGATAATCCCCTCACTACTATCTCCAACCAAGTATGCAAGTGCATACAGTCTTTCCACTTATTCCCAAATCGATAGTAATGACTTCCGCATCTCTAGTCTCTCATCTCCATTTCAGATAATGAATTGCTGCTGTGTGCCTTCAAAAATTGTTCAGTCTCGTTGGAATATTTCTGCAACATATTCGCATTCCTTTAACTTCTTCTGGTAGCTCTTCTGACTCCTCGCAAGTACCATTCAGAATCATTGTGAAGACAGAGACGTTAAAACTTTCCCATTGCAATCAAGCAAACTTTTCCGACCGCAGTCGAGTCCCCCACAGAGCAAATGTACATGTGTTTTCGTCTTGTGGTTGATGGCCTCCCAGTGCCACCAAGGGAAAAAAGTTAAAGGAAAACCACTGAAAATCTTCCAAGAGTTCCACAGTGAGCAAGTTATGCGAGGATATTATAATATGAAACCACGTGGGTAGCATTATTTTTAAAATCTGGGTCCGCAGGACGCGGAATGAGATAATGTTCAATCAAGAGTTGGAGAAGTCGAACAATTTTCCAGACATTCAGTCCTCATAAAACTCAATGTCTTCTGTCTTCCTTGCTGGCGCGGAGGGAGTGCGGTATTCGGAAAGTGAATTATACTTAAGTAACGCAGTTCATTTCAAGGAAAAAGTGCGCTATTACGTTCTCTTCGACATTGTTTTGCTTCGGAAATCAACTTCACTCAATTATCCATTCCGTATGCCCACTTACCTGGAGTCCTGGAAGCAATACAAATGCATATCATTTCGCTGAAATGAATTACGTGGGATCGTACGCGTGTAGGGAAAACCGCGATGATTTGGTTTTTGAATCCGAATCATCACCACAAGGTACTCACAGTGGTAGATATGTAATTCACATAATCCAGTCACCTGACAACAGCATTAATTACGCTCGCATTTAATGATGTAATTTGGGTAGATTATCGTCGGACGATGTACTCATAAGAAACTTTGTATGCAAGGCTGGATAGTTATGGAGCATTGTGATGGACACTCATCCGGTTCTTTTCATAGGCACGTTATTATCCTCCCGTTCTCAACTCAGCACCATTTCTCAATGACTTTATTTATGCATTCAGGATTTGTAGAAATGTTATACGATTAAAGAGTGGCATCATATGCACACCCAAGTTTTTATGTACACATTTATACATGGTGGCCATTCACTCCTTGGTGGGGTATAGCATGTCTACCAACCCTAGGTGCCATCGGCCGGAAATGCATTTCAGCTTCCCCACAACTTCCCGCATTCCTTCTGTCTTCTGCGCCAAGTATGCTTAGGATGACCCACTCGTTGACCATTTAAGGATAGTGGATTCAACTGCATGGCGGAACCAGCAATGCAATTGTCAACCCTCCTTAATGTGTGACCTATAGATTACTATTTTCTCCTTTCAATCGTATTACATACGGCTGACAAACCTCTGCGCCAACTAAGTTCTTTATTTGTAATAGATCAGATTAGCGCCTCCAATGATGTGATGCAGACAGGTATTGAGGAGTCTGGAGGTATTGGAGCATTCGGGTGTCACTTTCCGTGTTCTACTCTGATAAAGCAACACAGAAAGAACACTAGCACGAAAAATCTCAACTTATTGTTAAGATAACTGCATTCCCGGATTTTAGACAAGGCAGCGAAAATGGATCTAGCGCTATTAATGCATCGAACAACATCCAGTTCGATGCCACCGTCAGCAAAAACCAGATATACAACGTGATGGACGCCTTCGATTTTCTACCCATTAATGCAGAGAGGGAGAGTACATGGCCCGTCAAACTGAGAACGTTGGTTTTGTTGGTGATTTTCTTGAGCCTAAATCTACCTTCTTCTCTTTCCAAATATAGAGCCATTTGGCCAAAGTCCTCGACCCGATCAGAGAGCAAACGGATAATACAATAAACTCCTCCATATCCTCTGCACGGTGCAACCCTGGCTAACTCCGCTTTGTAAGCGCCATCATATGTCGCCCTGCTAATAAATACTATATTTCTTCGGAAGACCCCTTCTGCTTAGAGCACAATACACTCCCTGCTCATGCCACTGAAAGTTATCTTTAAATCGATGAAGAACAGGTGAAGGAAAGATTTAAACTCCACACACAATTCCACAATGATCCGAAGGGTGTTCATGTGATCAATCACTCAATGAGTAAGAAACAGCTTGCTCTCTATCTATCAAGCTTTTGAGATGTTCTTTGATGTGATCCAGGATTACTTTAGCCATTATTATGCGATGTGGTAAGTGGCGGGCGCAACACACTAGTGAACTTAAACCACCATCAGATGGTGATCCCTTTCGAGGTCGATGTCAGCGCTTCTTTTGTTACGCACATCTTAGAGACAACCCCTAAATCCGCTGCTAATCACGGAGCAGTTGATCTGGTTGGTCATACAGTGTCATTCAGTTCAAACCCAACTCACCTTATATCGATGGATGAACATCTCCATAACAGAAATCTCTATGCCAGCTAACTTGAAAAGAAGCATCTTCGACAACCAGCCATCCCGGCATTCCGAGATATTTGAAAACTTATTTCTCCAAGCTACTTCTTGCCAAACATAATTCATGATATTGGAAAATGCTCGCGAGCTTACTCAGCTTGCTAACGATCGAATATCCACAAGCACACCTTCACAACCAGAGGAGCTCTTCTACCAAGAAGTCGTTTCGAGTTCCATTGGCCCTTTACCTAAGTCTGAAGGTAAAAAGTTCTATCTGACCATGACCGACAGATGCACACATTGGCAGGAGTTATTCCAATTGAAGAAACTTCAGCGAAAACCATCGCAGGGCATTCTACAATCACTGGATAGCTAGATTCGGTGCACCTCACCGCGTCAAAACGGACCAAGGACGACAATCTGAATCGAACTTATTCAACAGTCTCTCCCAATTCCTAGATGCCGACCGTATCCAAACCAAGTGCTATTATGGCTCGATCGGATGATTCGCAGTGGTCGCGACATTTATCTACTGCGCTATTAGGCCTTCGTTCCATGCCGAGAAAATATACTGGACACGGCGAAACCAAATTGGTTTAGGGTACTAACTTACGGTTTCCAGGTGAATTCTTTTCACCAACAGCGATCGACACAGACAATCAATCAATAGCTGAAAGATTGAAGACGACTCTAAAGAAGATGACATCTGCCTACTTTGACCAGCATCAACCAGGACGGGTCTACTCTCCCAAAGATATCTAATCCTGTAGAAACGTCTTTCTACGAGCTGACGTCAAGATACTCCAGAGACCACCTTATGACGGGCCTTTCAGTGTTCTGAAACGTTCGGAAAAGCACTACATCATCCAGCTACCCAACAGGAAGCCAACAATTTTAACGGATAGCCTGAAGTCAGCCAGAGCATCTAAAGCGAGGAGACTAGACTACCAGGAGTGATCAACCGAGTCAAACCTAAGGTCCAATTGAAGATTTAGCATGGCGGAAGCATTGGGGGGAGTTAGAATGGCAATTTAGTGAATACACAAACCGGAGCTCAGCAGTTAGCCGCTACAAGTAAATGGCGCTACGATACTACAGGGTGCGGCAGCATAACTTCCTTTTTTAAAATGCGCGCCACTGAGTTAGTTGATGTCATAGCGGAGCGCTAGTGGTCTCGTTCAAGAGGGGATACTGTAAAGTTTTGTCCCGACACGGTTCAGTCGCCATCATGCGTTGGAACAGTGAGGAGCGTGCCTTTGCCGTTGAGGTTTACTTTTCAAGCGGATGTTCGGTTATTGCAACACAGCGTGCATTTCGGAGTCGCTTTAATTTAGCCCCGTTGGCTTCCGTCCCAGACCGCAAATCAATTGTTACATGGGTCACTACATTTAGACAAACTGCAAGTGCGACAAAAGGAAGAACTGGAGTCCCTCGGCCCGTTAGATCACCTGAGAACATTGAAGCAGTGAGAGCGTCAATGTTGCGATCGCCACGGCGTTCTGCGCGCAAACACGCATCTGCTCTTGGACTATCCGATCGTTCTGTGAGAAGAATTCTTCGTGATGATCTTCATTTTCATCCCTATAATATAGCGATAGTGCAGGAACTTTCAGAACGTGACTTCAATTCTCGGATGAACGCGTGTGAGCTTCTTCTTGATGTCGTTCCCGAGGGTGCTATTGTTTTTTTTAGCGATGAAGCCCATTTTCATTTGTGTGGGTCGGTTAACAAACAAAACATGTGCTACTGGGCTGACACCAACCCTCGAGAATTGCATGAAAAGCCTTTGCATTCACCCAAAGTCACAGTGTGGTGTGCAATTTCCTCAGCTGGAATTATTGGTCCCTGGTTTTTTGAGGAAAATGAGGTTACAGTGACAATGAATTCGGACCAGTATGTAAACATGTTACAGAATTTTTTTTTTCCCACGGCTAGAAAATTTGGATTTGGTTCCAGCAAGACGGTGCAACAGCACACACTTCAAGAACATCGATGGCTGTTTTGAGGGAACACTTTTCAGAGCGCCTTATCTCAATTAGAGGCGATTTCTAATGGCCGGCACGCTCTCCCGATCTGTCCCCTTGTGATTTTTTTCTATGGGGTTTTTTGAAATCCCGTGTTTATGCGAACCGTCCAAGAACCCTACAAGATTTGAAGACCAACATCCAAGAAGAAATTGCCAACATAACACCTGCTATGCTAACAAGAGTCATGACAAACGCCAGAAATCGGTTTACGCAATGTATGGAGAATGGGGGACGTCACCTAACAGATTTTATCTTCAAAACAATGTAAATAAAAACTTTAGACATGTACCTACATTATAAAACATAAATAAATATTTTCCGATACATACAATAGTTTTTATTGAGTTTTGAAAAAAGGAAGTTATGCTGCCGCACCCTGTAGTTTACAATCACGCCATATGTTCCAGACGACACTACCCCCATCAAAGGACCAGATACCGTCATCAGTTGGTTTTATGCTATATGGGAAATATCTTTCAGTGAATAAATTTAATATTAAATAGAAACTAGTAAAAAAGTTGTTTTCCTGATGGTTTGCCTGATATAGTTATATCTTCATGTGTCCCTGCTTTCTTCTTGGCTACTTCATCCGCTGTCTCATCATCTTCCAACCCAACATGACCTAGAACCCAAAGTATGCAGGCCTTATTGTGCGGACCGAGTGTATTCAGCGTCTCAAGGTATTCCCATGCCAGTTTAGAGTTCAACTGGTTAGACCAAAGTACCTTGATCGCCGCTTGACTGTCAGTCAAAATAGCAATTTCTAACCCCTGTAGTTCTTTGGATTAAATGAGGCGCATCTGCCTATGGTGCAAATTTCCTTCTGGAATACGTTAGTGTGCTTACCCATTGGTTCCAAGTACATTTTCCTTGGACGGATGACCCCGGTACCCGCTCAATCTGCTGTGAGGAATCCATCAATACACCAAGTAATCAGTTACTGGTGTAAGCCGTATGTGATAGCCACGCTCTCCCAGTTAACCTAATTACTCCAACGCGTTTCAAACTACTTACCGAAGTGAAACCTCGTTGTCATGTTATCTCCTGGTATCAATAATTCGAAGCACCGCCTAGAAAGCATATCAATCTTCGTTCCATTTAGACAGCACTCCGCCTCACTGATACTCCAGACCATCCTGAAAAATATCACGGAATGCCGTTGGGCATGTCCTCATTGCTCCACTGATACACACGCAAGCCTGTCTTCGGAGTTTGTGCAAATCCCTGGCTTCTGTCCTGAGTTCAGTTCTTTCTGCCCAAATTACCACCCCATAGGCAATCATTAGCCTTACTCTTGCAGTGTATATCCAAAGTAGTATCTTCTTCCTGCTATAGACCTGCAAGTCATCAGAGTCTTCGTAGCTTTCCGACAAGTGTTTCCGACATGTGTCGTCCAGAGTAATTTTTGGTCTAGCGTAATTCCCAAATATTTGACCTCTGTTTCTCCTTTCACCTCCATGCCACATACCTTATGTCAAGTGATCAAGCTTAGGTTCCCTAGTGAATGGTATTATGGTGGTTTTGGCTGGTTTGATATGCAGCCTCGCTTTTCTGCACCAGGCACTAGCATCCCTTGATCCAGTTTGGATCCTGTCGCATACGGATTAAAACAATGACACCAGCGTAAGTCTGCACTAGTATTGTAGTGTTCGTTAACTCGTCCAGGATTCCATCCACTACCATACTTCACATGAGCGGTGATAGTACCCCACCCTTTTGGACAAGTTTGAATAGTATTTATGGCAATGGAATTTGTACCTGTCGGTACTGCTACTTTCCTACTCTCTAACATTCTGCCCATCCAGAAAGTATGAAGTTTTAAGAAAAGATAAACGTAGGCAGTCTGAAGGGGTTTTGTATTCCCTAAAAGTCAAATAAATATAAAAGCAACATTTATTCATGCTGCAACTCTTCATTGCCCAATGCCAAAGTCTTTCCTCCGCAATACTCTTAACAGCTCTATTTCTCAGAAGGTCCTTGTTGGCATACCGTTCCATCATCACCAAACATCACATGCTTCGGAAATTGCTCAGCGATGCTCTCATGCTACCCTCAATTACTCCGACAATTTGTTTCTTGTCAACTACTGTTAGCGTTGAAATTGATTGGACTTTATCATTTGACCCACTTGTATATAAATGTCCTGCTCCAATATTGATTCCAGTTCCCACCCCCACACTGAGTTGTTTCTGTGAAAGAGAGTATTGAACTTCAAAACATCTTAAAGAAGAATCAGGCAATTGACCCTTTGTTTACTACAAACGTAAAGTATATTTACTTTGTAAAGCGATTGACCAGGATTTAGATGAGTCACTCAAATCGAAAGGAAATTTCACTATGATTGGCCAATTACGGTGTTCAACGACATCTGCCTCATTTCCCTTGTTACTGTTTACATTTAAGATAGAGTCCTTAGTTCCGAGTCATCGAGTTCAAAAGCTTCATAGAAGAGGCCGTTTCTCTACATGAACTAAACGAAAACATATAGAGTGTTCGGTTATAGATTTAGTTCATATTGATTTAATAAGCCTAAGCCTGATTCTAATTCCTATTTATATTTCCCTGCACTTAAGCTAGTTCACCTCATATTAGACAATTGCTTGCCCAGAGAGCCATTTAGATGTACGAATTAAGCGAGAGAATTATAGTTTATGGCCTTGCAACGAGGCAATCGGCTTTGCCCAAGCAGGTTGTCTATCTGTGATTTGGCATAATAACCATAGTAGATGGATAGATCTGGGCCATTGAAGATTTTTTAAACTTAATCAAGAACTTCAGCATCTACAGAACTACTCAACAATTCAGAAGCATCTTGTTTTTTGAAATAGTTCTTTTCAGTTCTGTCAATAAATCGCGAAACGTCGTCGCAGCGAAAGAAATGAAAAACGGAAAACAGTGGCAACACTGTGACACACTTACCCCCACATAAGTTTCAGTTCGCCACACGGACACGCTGCTCACGTTCGTGAGCAGTGTAACGATGAGGTTCGGCAAGTATGAGATCCGGTGGCTATTGTTGCCTTATACGATTGTGCAAAGACGGTCAAAGAGATTCATAAAATGTTTAAATCGCTATTCCTAAGAGAACGATTGATGTACCGAAGGTTATAACGATACAAAGAAACAGATGACATCGAAGATCGTCCAAGCCGAATGTTGTACATTCTGCTGCTGTTGCTATTCGTGCAAGAGTTTACCGCAATCCACTGCGCAAACAGGAGCGAAATGAACGTCTCCTCGCGAGCCATGAGTCGTATTTTACACGACGATCTCCAGTTAGCATCCAACCCCGTAAAAGCCAATTGCTTACGTCTAAATTAAAAGAAATCTATCTTCAGCGATGCAGAAAACTGATAAACCGCTTCGCAAAAAAATGAGTATCACAAATTTTTTTTACGAATGAAAAAATTTTTTCTTTCGAAGAAAAATGTAATCGCCAGAATGATCGGCTTTCAATGATGGTGTGGTGGGAAGTTTCTTACCATGGTGTGGCGGAGATTCATTTTTGTAAAAGCACCAAACTTCTGAACTAATTCATAGTGGAATTACGGATAACTACTCCCTATTTTGGATATAGTCTGGAGTTGTGAATATAGCAACTCCGATTATGCACATGTAACACATAGCGAGTTAAGCTTTTGAGCTGCTAGCTACTAGGTAGGCTGCAGTTAAGTTTCTGAGTTGTTTGCCCCTAGATAACCCCACATCCTAGACAATGTACAACATGGGGACCATGACAGTTTCAGACATCCCACACAACCCTTGATCAGTCTACGCGGTGATTTGAGGCAATATCTCTGATAGATATTACAGCACAATAATATTTTGTGGTTCTCTGTTGGGAGTGGATTCCGCGCTCTGCTTTTCCCGCCGTATTCATACCAGACCAACGAATGCAATTCGAATCCATTCTTCAACATGATTCGCATTTTATAAATCAATATGCTCCGGATTGAAACCGCTCACGAGTTGCTTGCGCAGTTCGCTGTAGAGATCAAAGCTCTCTCTCTCTACCTAGTGCTCATCAGGATGCAGTACCGAAACAAAGATCCGGTTTTGTGGCAGCTATCATCTGGGTTTGAAATGCCACCCACCTTAGGGTTTTTGCTCAAAACCGAAGGGGATAGCTTTGTCTGGATTCGGTGTTGAAGGGTAATGTTTTTCGGTGTCTCTCTAACACCAAATTAGACGGGGGACTTTCGACGCACATAAGGACAAACGACCATATTACGACGACAAAATCGATTTTAAATATTTTTCCCAAATTTAAAAAAAATGCGCCAGAAATTTACACTATAAGTCCCTTTATTGTGAACTAGAAAAAATTTCCTTTTTTCTGCGACACAGCACTCATCCCATGCGCGCAAAGTTGAGTAATTGTTTCTATTCGTTGATACTGGTGAGTTACAACAAATTGTTGACAGTTACTATACGGTCGTTACACTTTTGTTAGTAAGAAAAATTAAAGTTTTGTATCATGAATTTAGAATCGTCAGGTAGGTACTTTAATTTGCAGTTATTAATATCATTGCTGTGTACGAAGTAATTACTTAGTATGCGTATCACAAAATACTACTACTTGATGTTTAAAAGAAATTGAAATTTTGACTTTTGCTTGTGTTACAAAAAAAGTTCCAAAAAGTTCCATGACTTTTTAAGGTTTTGTGTGAAACAAAACCTTATTAGAATGGTGACGGTGTCTGTCTGTCCGTCTGTCCGTCTGTCTGTCTGTCTGTCTGTCTGTCTGTCTGTCTGTCTGTCTGTCTGTCTGTCTGTCACACCCGATTTATTCGGAAACGGCTAGACCGATTGTCACGAAAATTGGTGAGAGTATGTAATCTGGTGATCCCTTTACATGCAGTAAGTGGCGCCATCTTACGTTAAGGTTAAGGGGGGCTCTCCGTACATGTGAATGGAGGGTGCAAATTTTTTTTTCACAGAATGTAGCCAAGTAGGGTATCAAATGAAAGGTCTCAACTAGTACTTTTCGAATCTGGTTCAATATTTGATATTAGATGAAACATAGGGGAGTAAGGGTTGAAAATATGACCCACAAAAAGTGTAACAGGTCTCGTTCTCAGAACCTATCCAACCGAAAAATCTGGAAAAAATCACAGTGGTGCATCTCTACGAAATCTAGGCCTCAAAATATATCCGGTTCCGATATCTGCACAAATAAAGTTAATAATAGTATATTTCCACATTTTAGAAATTTACCCGGCACCCCCCCCTTATGTTCATCCCAGAAATACAAAATTTGGCATGAGTGTAACGAAGAATATAATGCACAGTTTGGTCAAGTTTGAAGAAAATCCAACTATTATTAACAAAGTTATTGGGGGTGAAACTTTACAATTTTTTGTGAATTTCGTGCACTTTACAACCCGCATGACGTCATCATCACATATCAATTCGTCAATTCCACAACGAAATGAATTCTTATGAATTGGGTCGCAGCCAATTATTTTGTTTTAGTTTTTTAGTTATTTGTCAACCAGTCATGTGTATATGTAGGTATATAATATATGCGTGCTAATGAACTTTGCGGCTAGTGCCTAATTCAGATAGATATAAGACGTAAATCGAAAATATGGGTACGATAAATTTAGATACGTGCATATATGTGTACAGCAGGTAATAGGCAGTTTGTTTGTTTAGGGTGAGCGTGATATCTATGGCTCTAATATGTACGTATGTCTCGTAGTTTGGAAAAATATGAAGGATTATGTTGGATTTGTAGCTATATACGGACAGAGAAATGTGCGTCTCTTACATAAGATGAACACAAAACCTTTATACCCGAAGCGCGAGCTTCCGGTATTCCGACTTGTTTTTACTTGTTTTGTAGCACAACGTATAGCTGATAAAGGCATGTAATACTCATGTCCCCCCGTTTCCCCCTTTTCTTAAAATCGCTAAATTTCTTTCAGGTAGTCGACTTGACCCTGTTCCTAATGAAATTCGAATTAAGAAAGGGGAACTTTTTACAGTGCTAAGAAACAGCCAATTCAACAAAATGTCATCAGCCAAATGTAATCAACAATTGATTGGCTACATAACGGAAAAATCTGCCATAAACGAACTTTCAGAAAATTGCTCAAAGCAACTGAAAAATATATTAAAAACGTTTGTTGCAAAATTATTTATAAAATGGCGCAATTCTCATTACACGTATGAGCGGTTTCGGAACAACAACATGAAATGGCTTGATGAAGATTTAAAACTTCCAGAGATATTTGAATTAGAGCCGCTTCGGCTATCCGGAAGGCCAAAAAAGAACTTTGAAGAAAGTTCTCTACGTACTAAGCAAAGGCAGATCAGTGAATTAACATCAAGCATAAGCACAGACAAATTGTACATGACCACAGAATCAAGCTTAGTCAAATCTGGAAAGAGAAGTGTAGCTAAGGTTGTAAAATTAGCCATCCAATCTTCACCCAACAGAATAAAAAAAATTAAAACTGCTCACGATACACAATCCTCTGGTTCTATAAGAGCATACAGCCCTGAAGAGGCTTTACGTCTTGTAGTTGATCTTGGCCTAACCAAGGAGGATTATATAACCGTGCGAGTTGGAGCGGAGGAAAGAGGGGCTGACATTTACCCTTCGTATCATTTAATAGTAGAGGCAAAAAAGATGTGTTATCCTCCAAACATTACCGTTTCTGAAAAAGAAGCTTTTGTGCCCTTGCAAGATCTTCTTACACATACAGCAGAACGTTTGACACAAGTACAGGCTGAAGTAATTCTTCAGAATATTTCGGAGAACTCTAATATCATCGAAATTTATTACAAATGGGGTTTAGATGGAAGTGGTGGGCATAGCATATACAAACAGAATTCTGCAGATAATTCATTATATGCCGATTCTAACATTATTTTGTGTACAATAGTGCCATTGCAAATGTGTCAATCTAATAATAATAAAAAACAAATATTTTGGAATAATTTAACCCCATCATCGACGAGATATTGTCGTCCAATTGCATTGAAAATAAAAAAAGAAAATATTCAAAATGTGAAAGACGAATATAAAGAGGTGGAAAAACAAATTTTGCAATTGGAGCCTACTATTATTCGTATGGATGCTAAGGAAATAAAAATTAAACATGTACTCATATGTACCATGTTAGATGGAAAAACGATTAATATTTTAACTGAAAATACAAACTCGCAGGCGTGTAATATTTGTAAAGCTTCTGCAAAAGATTTAAATGATTTAGGAAAATTGCAAAATAGGGACTGTGATGAAAGCGCGTTTAAATTTGGTATCTCTGTACTACATGCTCATATTAGGTGCTATGAATATTTGTAGCACATAGCTTATAAATTGGAAATAAAGCAGTGGCAAGCAAGAGGTGAAAATGCAAAAGCAAATGTAAAGGAAAGAAAAACTAAAATAGCTACTGAGTTCTATAATAAATTGGGCCTCGTTGTCGATCAGCCGAAGCAAGGTGGAGGCAATAGCAATGATTTAAACACGGCAAGGAAATTTTTCGAGAACCCTTCACTGTCATCTGAAATAACCGGAGTTGATAAGGAGTTAATAATACGATTTTCAAATATACTTTCTGTTATTTCATGCGGGCATTACATCAAGGAAGATATTTTTAAAATATATTGCGTTGAAACGGCACATCTGGCTATATCTCTTTACGGCTGGTATAAAATGAGTGCCACGGTTCACAAACTCCTGTTACATGGTGCTGATATTATAAAATCTTTACCTTTGCCAATAGGCCAGTTATCTGAAGATGTCATTGAAGCAGGCCATAAGGAATACAAAATTTTAAGGCAATGCCATTCCAAGAAAACATCAAGAATAAATACAAATGTTGATATATTTAATTGGATGCTTGTATCTTCGGACCCCATTGTAACAAGTAAACGAAAAAATCCCAAAAAGAATAAAACCAAATTTAACCAGGTGGTAATAAGTATGCTAAGAACTCCTATTTGCTGTGCGAATGAAGACGAAGAAGCAGAACTCTAATTTTAAAAAAATGTACTTATATTTCTACTATACATAATATATTAATAGATAAGAATAAGTCCTTTTGAAATACAAATTTTTATTTAATTTTTTTGTTTTATTAATATTTCCGCTGTCTGTTAATTCCCGTGTACATTTTTTAATAAATCTAACGTCAAATTGGGTATATTGAATCGTTAAAACCACTAATGTGAATGAAATCTCGTATCTTCAAATGTCATATTGCATCCGCCATTTTGAAATTTTACTCGAATTTGTAACTAGCAAACTCTGTTACCCTTGAATTCTATGTTTTACCAAAATCGCTCTCATAAACAATGAGCAAATAATTTTGTCATGCTAAAATAACGATTCGTCCCAGTGTGCGACGCAGGCTTAATGCTTTGGATGACACTACTTTGGGTAAATTCTAATCGGGGTGATTTCAATGCCAGGACACTGACTCCAGAGGGAAACGAATTCTCGAAATGGTGGCGAGAACGACTCGTAGTATTAGTAGTACCGGATCCATCCTAACGTTCTGGCGTCCAGGCTGCAAGGAAAGCATTCCTGGGAGGCCGACAATCTCTGGTGTCACAGGTCTACGGGTGGTGAGTTCTGGAAGATGAAGCGAATTCCTAAAGACAAAGCGAATAAGCGATCATCAATACATTGCCTTGGGAGTGGTTGACAAAGACTCCCGGTGTGCGCCACTCTTTCTGTGCGTGGAACGTCGCGAAGGTGAACACCGGGTGGTTTGTCAAAACTGTAGGTGTGGCCGCACAAGCGAGCACTCCTCGGGGTAGTGGTGCTGTAGCTTACACTGTCATCAATTCAGTAATGAACTTGATAACGACGGCCTAGGGACCTTTCATACCCAGGAGGAGCCGAGACGTGGCAAGCCTTCTATGTATTGGTGAACGGCGGAAATTGCAGAGCTCCGAGACGTCTAAACGAACAGGACGAAGGATATTCCATTATGACAGAATACAGATCAGTCAAAAGGAGACTCCGCAGCTCAGTAAACTGCGAGAGGGCACTATTCCCTGACAGCCGTTCGGGATGATTACGGCGGCGTGGTGAATCCCGAGGGCTGCCCACTTTTTTCTATAAAAGAGTTGGAAGGGGCGGTCCTCTCTATGAAAAACAGGAAGGCGCTAGGTCTTAATGGTATCATAGCAGAAGTATACTAACTAGTGCTCCAATATCGGCCAGATCTACTGCTCGGCGCATTCAACGCTTGTCTGAAACATTTTCCCTTCTCGGTGACGAGGCATGTGCTAATCAGCAAAGGGAAGGTGACCCTTAGTCGCCGTCTTAATACTCACCACCCGCGCCTGGTCGGTTATGCAGGCGATATCGCCGCGCTTATTGCTAGACGCACTGCCGAACAAACGCAAAATAGGCAAAATAGGCGATTCACGCGACGGGTAAGCAGATCACCGCTCATGATTTCAACCTTGTACTGGAAAAACCTGAAGTAGTCATCCTGACTAAAAAGAGAACCCCCGCCTTGCATCCCATATCGACTGGTAAGACGATAATCGAGTCAAAACCACCGGTTAAGTAGTTTGGACTAAATCTTGACTCAAAGATGAGTTTTTGGGAGCAAATCAACGAAACAGCGGACAAGACTCCAGCTGAAATTTCGGCCTTAAACTGGCTAATGGAAAACATTGGCGGTCCCACGTCTTGCATTGCGTCTTGCGGGGAGCATTGCGGGTGGCGTCCGCGTACCGTACTTCCTTTGAACTGACCGTGGTGGTAATCGCGGGAGTGATCCTCATTGCCCTTCTCGCAAAGGAGCGTAAAGCCATATACAAGCACAAAGGAGGCGGTTGCTCCTGAAGAACGGCAACATACACTAGATGAGTGACAACTCTCTTGGCAAAATGACACAAGAGGCAGATGAACTGTGCGGCTCATTGGCATCTTAGGTGTGTGGCTAAATCGGAAGCATGGTTAGACTGACTATTTGCTTACTCAAGTCCAAAATGGGTATGAAGATTTTCAACCTTATTTGCAGAAGTTTGAAAATGCACGACCCCCTGATTGTACATTTTGCAACCGTGTTGCGCATTACGTTTGGATTCTTCTCGTTACAAAGAAGGTAGAGCTCGACCGGAGTATGAGCAGGAGCTTCTTTGAACTAACTGTGCCCTTACTCGTCTCCCCTCCCTCATTTTAACGCTCCCCAAGGCGGAAGAGTGGGAGGATAGCGCCAAAGTAAAGTGACAAACGGTTCCAAGCAGCTTTCTGACGATCGGTAGGTGTTTAGTTGGTGGTCCGGCAGTTCAGCATCGCGGGAGTACAAGTGTACGTAAACCACCCACCTACCTTACCCCCACAAATAGTCCGCAATGATGAGCAGTTAAAGAGCATCACATCCGGTCAGGTTCCTTCTCTTATGGATGAAATGGGTAGTCACCATAACTTGTGGATACAGACTGTTCCCATAAGCAGAAGAGAAATCATTCCGGCTATCAATACACTCAAACGAAGAAAACTCGAAAGGCATGACGGTCTCCTCCAGAGTTAGTTATCCCTGCACCTGCAGTTGCCACAGATCAGCTACTTTCAAGAGACCGAGACTTTTCCCAGAAAGGACACCCGTTTTGAGTGGGACAATTGAAGGGTTATCTGCGTGCTCCCTCCCGTCGCAAAGATAACCATCATCATCGTCAAGAGCGTAACAACCGGTATCCGGTCTTGGCCTGCCTTAATAAGAAAATCAGGCACCCCGGTTTTGCACCGAGGTCCACCAATTCGACATCCCTAAAAGTTGTCTGGCGTTCTGACCTAAGCTATCGCTTCATTTCAGGCAGGGTCTGCCTGGTCTTCTTTCTCTACCATAGATATTGTCCTTATAGACTTTCCGGGCTGGATCATCTTCATCCATGCGGATTAAGTGACCTGCCCACCGCTATCTGTTGAACCAGATTTTATCCCCAACCAGACGGTCGTGGTATCGCTCATGGATTTCGTCGTTATGTAGGCTACGGAATCGCAAAGATTATAGCCCAACTAATGGAACACACCGCGGAGTTTAGATCTTCGCTGCACCTGCCCTTCTTCAATTTCGAGAAACTTTTCAATAGCGTGAACAGGGGAGTGTACCTAGAGTGCTCTACGCAGAGGGGCATTCCTAGAAAACGTACAGCCGTTATCACAGTGACGTATGATAGAGCGAAATATCACGTGCTGCTCCTAGGTAAAATCTCACAGGAATTTGAGATCGCATGCGGAGTCCGCCGGGGTTGAATCATGTGCCGAGATTATTTCTTCTTGTCATCGGTGTTATTCTTCGTGCTGCTTTGTCCAGGGGATGTGGGGAAGTTGAATAGAATATGAAATATATTCTCAAATACAGCGACTACGCTGATTCATCTGTTTGCTCTTTCCCGGGGTCATGGACCTTGGCCTAATGGCTCTCTATCTTGAAAAAGAGGCAATATATCGGGTCATCACACTCTGATTGGCAATGCATCAAAGGCGGCGATTAATTTTTATGTATAAGGAGCGTGGTTTCTGCCGACGGTGGCACCGAACTGATGCTTCAATAGCACAACACTAATGATCAAATTGGGACGCGCTAATCTAATCTTATTTATTACAAACGAAGGCTTGCCACCCGCAAGCAATATGATCGAAAACGAAATTGACAGTGGATAGGTCACACAATAACGACGGTGACAATTGCATTGCTAATTATGCTAAGCAGTTGAATCCACTAACCCAAGATGGTGAACGAGATGGCGCAGACCAGTAGAGGAGGAGTCCGGGCATCTTGGGCAGTCCTGGAGGAAGCTAAAACGCATTTCAATGAGGCTCGGGCATACACCACCGAAGGGTAAATGGTAACCATATATATACCAAACAACAACAAAATCGGCAGATTATTACTATTTTGCATAGTTTCAGAAATTGATAATTTCAAAATCAGATGAATGTTGAAATATATCTCGTGTGCAACATTCCACTATTTGAAGGATAATATGAAATAGACATGTGGATACATACGTTCTCATATGGAAACCTTCCCTCTCCTCATAGTTAGTCCTTCTTTACACTCCGTATGCGTGCATAGATACATAACTGTCAATGATCATTTACAAAGTTCCGAGTTCCATCCTTCATTTTAATTAGAAGCTAGACTAATCCAATTTCAATGGAGGTCATCACTCATGCACAAGATGACCGCATTCCCACAGGAATTGTAATATCCGTCATAGTTTTCCAAGGAACCTGTTTGTCGGTTGACTTACCATGTGTGAGAGAACTCATCGTGCATTCCACCTTTTTCTGTTCCTTGAACAGGATCCTGTAGTTTTTGTTGTATTCCACTGAAACTGAATCGGAAAACCTTTTTAGCCCAGAATGCACGGTGATACCTCCGCCAGGAAAAAAAAAATATCTTACAACTCCTGCTCCCATCTGGGCTTGATGCTTCTGCAGCTACTTGCTCGTGGTGAACTCGTATCTAAATCTATGGAAGCGATTCCACAGAAAGCTACCAGAACCAAACCGTTTCTATTATGTCGTGGCTTCTCCATACTTTATTCGATTCCGCACTCCATTTCTTTCCTCTCATTTTTTGCGTCAGCAATTCTACGCCGCAACTTTTGTGGTCGAAAGCCAAACATCGATCAAATTGGAATTTCTACCTAAAATAGAGGAACAGAAAAAAGGAAATGTTTTTATTGAGAGGAATTTTTATTGCTTATTGGGTTGCCTTTTGCAGTTCTGTGCTATTCTTCTTGTTGTACCCATTCGGTCTTATTCAGCCAGTTCGTTCTACTGCATGACCGCATCCCTGTGCCGATGATGGGCTCTATTGTTCCTGGCTCAAACTCACAGATGACACTCGAAAACCAGTAATAGAACGTTGTCAGGACGTTTTCTATGGTAATTGGAAATTACTTGAGACGGACAAGGCACACAAAGGAACTGGTGAAGGTGGAGTTCAAGCGAACGATGATGAACTCATTCCATCCAGGACTTTCTCAATTATTGCAACCGTTTACTCCATTTGTCCTTCGTTTGTTGCTGGAGAATGGAATGCCAGTGAAGGTTGAGCTAAAAATAGCGCACTCAGGAAGGAAGGGGTGTAAGGCTTGTTAACGCGGTGTCGAATACGTTACCCTTGCATTCCCGACACACATTCCGCATTATTCTTGACGAGAAGAAATTAAAAATATTTCATATAAGCAATTATGTATGTAATGACGGAAATGGGAAAGGCACAGTAGATTCTTCCAGCCTGAAAGAAAATTATTCATAAATTCTCCATTTGGTGCTCTAATTATATCTCCCGAATGGAATGCGTGGCGGACATGTAGCTTCATCGTCACGCCAAACTGTGTCCTGGACGTAATATATTATTTTTCCGGGATTAATTTTCATCAGGGCTTCGTTTTTAATAATTCCGGACAGGGAAAAGCGAGCCCTGTAAATATGTGCATTAAATGAATCATGTCGGGCTGCATCCCGGTCGATGGACGGCGGCATTGATTTAGTGGCCATGCCATATGTACACGGGAAAATATTGGCTCCACGAAACAGCGGGTTTATTTTAAAAGCAATCATAACTTTTCCGAATAAAATAATTATTTGCAGAAACGAATCCCGACTATTAATGAAAATTGGTTTTTGCATGTGGGGAAATTGCGAGCTGGCTGCTGACCGGAATAATAAATTCCGATCCCACATGAAACGGCAGAGTTCAATATAAAAATTGGGCTCGCATCATATGTTGTGATATGGAGAAGTGTGTTTTCGGAGAAATTTAAATGAACTTCAGTGACCTTTCATGGTACTAAACACTGAGATGACCTAGAGAAGTTCGTTGGAGACAGGACAGAGCAACGACTTTATGTTTATTTTACCACACACGTTATCAACCCCTTAAAATCATATTTTAAACACGTCGTAAATGTTACCATCATTAATTTCCGTGATAGGACAATTTATCAAGTCTATGGTTCTTCCACTTTCAGTTCCAGTTGCCACTCTAGCATCCAAAGGGCACATACCGGTCAAATCAATGCTATCTGATTAGACAGAATACGTTTAGATACGATTTCACGCGTGACATAAAGGTTAAAATTCATTTCAGAAATTCCAATTACATGTTGTCCTCAGAAGGAGGAAAAAGCAAAGATCGCAGTTTACACTTGAAAATGATGCGCGAAAAGGAGTTCACAGGACCAAGCTGTAGTGCGTTTTAACTTCGACATAGTCTCGGGATCGGGGTATTGAAATTGAGTTTTAGCTCCGTGAAGGGCACACCGAAAATGTCCGCGTTACGAGTGTTGTATGACGCGTTATGATATCAGCAGAGGCAAGCAGTCCTTCAGGCCGACAGAGAGCTTGAAGAGGGTGCAAAGATCGAGGAAGATTCTACGTTGTTGCAAGTAAGGCAGACGAAAGGTACGGAGGCGGGCGGGGTAGTCAACACGCGGGAGGTTCATCTTAATCTTCTCTAAGGCAAGACAATCACTCCTCGATCTCGACGAGGAGATCATTGGACTCATCAAGGACATGCTGGAGGAGTACTCGTACGTCTGCTTGAAGGAGCAGCTGGTTCGGCGCCTTTCAGTGAATGAGGAAGCAAAGTTTAATCACTTGCTAAATGAGCTGACGCTAGGTGACCGTACTCCCAGCCAGTTGCTACGAAAAATGAAACAGCTGGGTGGAGATAACGTTGGCTCGGAGCTGTTAAAGTCTCTCTGACTGCAACGACTCCCGGAGAGCACCCGCGCCATCTTGGCCTACGCGGACTCGGGATAGCTGAAGGTGTTGTCCGCCAAGACCGACAAAGTACACGAGGTGTACACGCGTCCCGTGGAAGTTTTCCGAAACAAAACTTGGGAAATCGACCAGCTTAAGACAATGATGACAACACTAGCCGACGTGGTCACAAAGCTCGCAGCGACGGTCGGTACTTTGCGTTCGGGGGTATACCTCGATCGGAATCACGATCGAAGTCTGGTTCCCGAAAAGACGGCCGCGAACTCATTTCCCATCAGCACCTATGACATATGCAAGTGGACTCTACCGAAAGTTTTTATGGCGTTTCATTTTAGCGGACATCAGCATCTCCATATTGGGCGCAGACTTCCTGTGTCACTATGGGCTGCTGGTTGACATGCAGAACAAAACCTTGGTAGACCCCGCATCCTCTCGATACTCTCTCGATACCTTTCAAGGATGTTGCCGACCATCACATTCGTACATTGCTCTTAAAGTTTCGCAACATCACTACGGAAAGTAGTTTCTCTAAGCTGGTGAAGCACGATGTGAAGCACGGGGCTCTCTAATCTTCTAAAAGATGCGCCCTCTTTCATCCAAGGAGCTTGCTGTTGCGAAGAGGGAGTTTGAAAATTTGATGATACAGGGTATCTGCACACCATCAAAGAGTTGTTGGTACTCTTCGCTTCATATGGTATCTAAGCCAAGTGGCGAATGACGTCCTTGCGGAGATTATAGGCGTCTGAACGCTCAGACAGTTCCAGACCGATATCCAATACCACTCAGCTACGATTTCGCAAACTCTCTAACGAATCGCCGTATTTCTAAGACCTTGGATCTAACCAAATTCCTGTAGCTCCCGAAGACATTCCAAAAATGGCTATTTACACACTTCGGACTCTTGGAGTTCACTAGGGTGACTTTCAGCTTTTGCAACGTTGCTCAGAATTTCCAGAGGTTCATCCATTCTGTTTTTTTTCGTATATATGGATGATGTTTTGGTCGCTTCCGCTTCCGAATCTGAGCACGTAGAGCATCTCGAGTGCATTTTTCAACGTCTCCCTGAGGCCGGATTTGTCACAAACATTGAAATATGCAGATTCCCACAAAGCCAGGTGAAATTTCTCGGCCACTCCTATACAACCTGACCCACACAAGCGAGAAAAAGTTTTCCACTACCAGCCACGATAAAGGGGCTGCGAAGGTTCTTGGACATGTTAAATTTCTATCGTCCTTCCTTGCCCAGGACCGCTCATCATCAAGCGATCCGGAACGTCTACTTATCTGAGTCCAAAACTAAAAACTCTCACGAGATTGCGTGATCTGCTAAGACCATCCATGCGTTTGAGACAGTCAAACACCAGCTTGATAAGGCAACGCTGCTGGCATTTTCTCGGCCAGATGCTCCAATAGCTGTGTTCGTCGATGCCTGATATTGCGGTAGGCACCGCTCTTCACCAACGGGTGAATCAAATCTGGCAACCGTTGAGCTTCTTTTTAAAACAGCTCAACCCTGCTCAACGCAACTAATGCGCCTACGATCGTGAAGTACTCGCCACGTATCTCGTTATAAAATACTTCGATCACTGTGTTCACCGATCACAAGCCCGACAAAGCATTCCCTCGTCAACTTAGGCACTTGAGTTATATCAGCCAGTTTCCTTCTGATATCCAACATGGTAAGAACAATGTTGTTGAAGACGGTTTGTCTGGAATATCGGACTTCACAGTCCCCGCCTCGGTCGATTGTACGGCAATCGCCGAAGCACAAAAAGACGACGCAGAGCTTCAGAACCTGAAGGCAAATTCCAAATATAAATTCATGGAGTTTCCTATTTTCGGCTCAAACTCTTACTTACTCTGCAAAACCTCAAATAAGGGACCCAGGCCCATTCATCCCGGATTTTTGCAAGGAAGTATTCCACGCGATTTACGATCTTGCACACCCAGGCATCAGAACGGCAAACCTGTTAGTCACTGAAAAATATTTTTCCCGTCCATGAACAAAGACGTAAACTCTTGGGCCAGACAGTGCATAGGACTACTGCATACCATCCACAGTCCAATGGTATGCTGGAACGTTGGCACTGGACGCTGAAGCCCGCTCTAATGGTCCGCGACGATCCGTCGTGGTCGCGGTCCTTGCCTTTCGTCGCCCTCGGTCTCCGTACAGCCCAGCGAGAGAAGTACGCGGCCAGGCCAGCAAAGATGATCTATGGGAAGAATCTACGCCTCCCCGCCGATCCTGTTTTGGACATCAGAGCAGGGTTAAACGACTCGGGAATGCTGCATATACTTAGGGACGCGATTTCCAATATGTGACCGACTGCACCACCCAGACACGCAACATAAGAGGCCAACATCCTCGGGGGTCTCGAGACGTGTGACCAGATCCTCATCAGGGTGGACGCCCCTCAGAAGCTCCTGCAACCACCATACGAGCGCCCCTGGAACGAGGCGAGCACTCATTTAAACTCGATGTCCGAGACGGGCCCAAGTGGGTGCCCTTGGCGAGGCCGAAGGCCTTCGACGAGCCGGCGGCCGCATCGAAAGAGCGCCCAGGAAACGTCAGACTCGCCCAGTGACCCCATTGGCGAGATTGCGCGGACAGTTTGCTTTGCTGAACCCGTACGGTTTCAGCTGGGGGCGGATTGATGTGGCGGCACATCAGAGGCGCGAACCTAAGCGTCAACATAACTTCACCTCGACCGCTGCATTCAATAACCGCAGAAATAGCTGACGGATTGACATGAGACTGGGCCGAAAAAAATGTCAGGAATGACAGTTTTGTGCCAACAAAATCGAGTCACGTCCGCCGATCGAAGAGACAGAACAGCAGCGTGTGGTAATCGTTTTCTCGAATACACAGAGTGTATCCAAGTCGTATAGTTTCCCAAGTTTCGCCAGTGTATTCCAAGCAGAAGTACTGGTGATACTGGAAGCCTGTCGATAGCTGGGGCATGATCCGGGCCCCAAGCGTAACATAGCCATTTTGGTGATAATGATTCAAATACAAAGGCAAACAGAAGCGTCCATGAAAGTGGCTTGAATTCAAACCCGGAGTATGAGATCGACGAGCTGGCACTCACCGATGCATTATCCAAGAGGGGTTGAAGAAGTAAATGTATTATCAGAACCCAATCTAGAATCACTCATTCCCCAAAAGGTTGAATAGTTTCTTCCACAATTATTACCGGCTCGCCGTTTCTTAATTTGAAAAATCACCCCTGCCCGATACCATCTCAATTAGCGGAGTTTTCGTTCTAGATCCTTTGTTAGATATTCTTTACTGCTAACATAGTAGTCTCTAAGATGAACTTTTAAAACTATTATATTCATGGAAATCAGAAGGACATTCAACTATTAGGAAAATTCTACCTAAACAACTCGCTACACTATGGAGGCTATTTTAGGAAGCGAATCTGCAACTATCTGCTTTTCCCATATATAACCAGAGTAAAACCTCCCGCAATAATTGGATATATCGCATTATTTAATCAAAGGATTAACTGATATTGCCGAATTGCGTGGCATCCCATTATCCAATTCTTATCTAATATAATAATTGAAACTTAATACCGCACATTAACGGACCAACTGGGACCATTTCGCTGATTCGAATCGAACCGAAATTAAATTGTTGTCCAACTACAAAGCTCTGCACTCATTGGAATCCGTTTTTAAAATGGCGAATTACCGACTGCCAGGAAACCGGGGGACATCCTCCTAACCCGACTATTGTCACCACTGTTGTCCCGAAACCACAATCTGGAAACCTCCTCTGCAGCAATTTTCGTCCAGTTTGCATTCAATGCATCCGAATGGAATTGTAAATACCAAAACCTAAAATATTTAATTTTGCAGCGGAACCAATTGCAGCTGCAATTCAAATTATGCTTTGTATAAATTTGTCGATATTCTATTGACTTTATGAAATGAGCGTTAAATGTTATTAGTCGGTGTAAGTTCGCCAGGAATAAATACTGGATTGCTGATATTGGGACCTGGAGCCATTCAGGAGAGTTAACACCATCAAATATTTGCGGATATTTCTGGAATTGATTAATGGGAAATTCTCATTTATGGTCGCCGCTCTGCAATTATTAAATTAATGAATGCGCTTAATAAATGTCGTTTAGTATGTTAAAATCGAATTTATCAGCGCAATTTGGAACCTGATTATGTTTGAATATAAGATACAAAGAGAAATTATATTTTTGAGAATTTCATTGAATATAATGCTGGCCTGCTATATGTGGTTACCGTAAACCTCTATATAGGGGATAATATATAATCCTCTTCTCCCCTTTTACGATTTTCCGAGAAGCTTGTGTCCACCCTCCACTGTTCTACGTTCGATAGTTGTGGTGTCACCAGCTGGGATAGTGGGTTGCACTAAACGACTTAACCCGCAGCTAAGTAGTCACCCTAACTTAATGATTTGCATACCCACTGTCACTTCCACTCTCTAATTAGCACATCACCCAATACCTAGCCTGTACGTCGACCAAGTTCATCATTAATTATCACCTCAGGCCAGAAGAAAGCTTGGAGCTTTTGACTAACAGTGGTGCTCATTCCGTCATTTCATAAGACACGTTGTAGATTAGCCGCACCAGCGTCGGAGGTAGAATAGAAGCATGTGGAAACCGCTGCCACTAAAAACCACCCTCCTTCTCCGGCTCTGCGGCACTACCATTTAGGTATTCCCAGCGCTTAGCCAAATTTCCTTCTCTCCATCGAGAATCCTGGACAGTGAAACTTTGCTTGCTGTGGATGGTCCACTGTCCCACCGCATCCAAACCAATTCGACCAGTCCAAAGGAATGCCAGCCCAAAGCAATGCA
Source organism: Hermetia illucens (assembly GCF_905115235.1). Classification (NCBI taxonomy): domain Eukaryota; kingdom Metazoa; phylum Arthropoda; class Insecta; order Diptera; family Stratiomyidae; genus Hermetia; species Hermetia illucens. The sequence continues at coordinate 165,118,214 of NC_051850.1, forward strand.
GATACTACTTACAGCCACCATCGTGGCCGATCGGGAACTGCGCAATGGGCCGCCAACATTCGGCCATGTTTTCGCATTTGCCGTCTTTTGACATGTATACTCTAGGTGTTCTATAAAGCTCAGTTTGACATCAGTTACCAACCCCAGATATTTGATTTGCGGTTTAGAGAAAACCGCATGTCCACCATCCTTTACAGTGTTCTTCTTTCTACGGTTCGTTATTAAGACCGGCAGCAATTCTCTTATTATACAGGACTTCGCTTTCATTTTCCTCACGTAGATTTCCACATTCTCCCCATGCTTTATTGTAAAAACTACAGTCACGATGCCTGCAAAGCCGGCAATCGTAGCGTTTTCTGAAACGAGAGACGAAGCGCTCTATTATACATGACATTTCACAGTAGTGAACCTGCCCCTCAACCCTGTGATGCCCCGCCGTGACAATGCATTCTTAGGGGCGGTCGTCTTCCCGTTCCAGAGATTCCTCTCTGAAAGGAAATTCTCGACCAGCTTCGCCGAATACCCGAGAACATCTATATTAGCTAATTCAGTTCGAATTGACCATTGGCCTCTAGAACCCAGTCCATATATTCAAGCACCTATCTGAGTCGAACGACCATCGGATGCACAAGTATCTAAGCAAATGTGTAGCGTGCCCGACGAACGCGTCGGAAAAAGCGCAGGCGGTCACCAGGTCGGTTGAAAAGAAGAACTCGGCCTAGTCGAACAGATTTCTGCGTCGGGCAAGGTCATGACTTGCGAAGCACCCCTTTAGGCTAAAACGACGCTGACATATGTCAGGTTCACTTTAGACGCCAGGCCTCGTTTATGCATGAATGTATGAGGACCCAACATTTGCGAATACCACACCAAGTTTCGCGAATACTTCGAACAGAACACGTCCTCAAGTATTCTTTGTCCGGTTGTTCTGTTTGAAAATACACACGTTAAACCCCCCCTTTAATTTTCAACCAACAACCTCTCGCATCCAGAATGAGAGCGCCCAACATCTGCTCATACTCAGCAAGGATAACGCCGTAGGGAGTGTCTATACACGCCAATTCGTTTCATTTTTGTTCTGATGAATTCCTGCTCCAGTTGCTCCATTATTTTCTGGAAGTCTTATTCTCCGCAAGCCTATAGCGCTTGTTGACCCATTTAGTCTTTGACCTAAATGTCACCACCGTAATTCACTAACTATGATTACATCGATCTCTTTCTTGCGAAAGTAGGTCCTGCGCCGCCTGACAGTGGTTGGGGCTTATTTGTATAAATCACATCTGCAGTTTCCTGATTGATAATTTCTCCTATCTAGGGTTGAAAATCACAACCGATAACAGCTACGACAATGAAATCCGCGCATGGTTGTCGGCAGCCAACAGAGGCTATTTCAGCTTACAAAAACTGTTTCGCTCGAAACGTCTCACCATAGGGTCAAAGCTCTTACCGTATAAGACAATGATCTTGCCAATCCTTATGAATTCCTCGGAGACTTGGAACCCTTGGCCGCGTTCGAGAGAAGAATCCTCCGAAGAATTTTTGGTCCCCTACATAAGGATGGACGATTCCGTAGCCTACATAACGACGAAATCTCTGACCGATATCATGATTGTCAGGTTGTGGATAAAATACTGCTCAATAGGTTGTGGTAGTCGGGTCACTTAATCCGTATGGATGAGGGTGATACAGCCCGGAAAGTCTATAAGGGCAAGATCTATGGTAGCAAAAGCAGACGACGCAAAGCCTGCCTGAGATGGAGCGATAGCGTAGGTCAGGATGCCAGACAGCTTTTAAGGATATCGAATTGGTGGACCTCGGCGCAAAATCGGGATGTCTGGAGTTCCTTATTAAGGCAGCCCTAGACCAGATACCTGTTGTTGCGCCATTGATGATGATGATGCAGTTTGCCCTGAGACCTCTCCTGTAGTCCGAACAATATTTCCGTGGTTTATACCCTCCTTTCCTTGTACAGTGGGCAATTTCAGTCAGTTCGACAGTCCATGCTTACATATATGGCCTTCCCCTACGCATCTCCGCTGCTGCTCCGATTTGTCGAAAGTCATGACACCTAAAGCTCCATTTCACTGTCACCTGCTCCCTAAGCCAAACATTACCCAATCTATTCTTACCACACATGTTCTCAAAAGTTTGAATACTAAAATTGATAGACCAGTAGCTTACTCCAAACTACTAATTTGGAGTAAGCTAGTGGTCTATCAATTTTAGACTTAACTACAAATGGAAGACATCATCTAACCTCTTAATTTGAATACTGCCTCCACTGGTAGGCTGATAATGGTAGTTTGTGTTGCCCTTTAAGCTTTCTTTAGCGTTTTCACAACTGACTTTTGTAGTTTGACAATATCGAAGACAATATACAGAACAGTAAATTCCTAGTTCAATATTGTCCTCAGGAGAAAGGAGCAAATAAATGGCTTAACATGCGCTTAAAGCTAAGGAAAGAAACTGTGCCAAAAACCCCAAGCTGTTGAGCGTGATGGGACCGGCATAGCAGCGGGATCGGGGAGTGAATGTCTAGCTCGCAAAGGATACATCAAAAATGTCCGCACTGGTTGTACTCCTAGGGGCGGTGAAGAAATTAAATTGTAGTTGGTAGATAATTCCATCAGATAATTACGGAGTTTGCAAAGGGTACATATATGAAGGAAGTAGTGGCGTTGCTGCAGGGAACAGAAATGGGTATCGTGGAGCCGTGACGTATAGTCCACCAGGGGAGTGTTCTTTTTGAAAGTGAATTTAAGTTGTACAGCTTCAAGAGCGCGACAATCACGGCTTCGGGAGGGGGACCAGATATATATAATATTCAAGAATGTTTCTGGCAAGATAGTTGAAAAGTGTTAAGGAGAGCTGAATTGACATAAAGTCGGAAGAGGACCATAGGATAAAACCCGACATTTTCGAAGCTCGATTAATGATATCAATAAAATGGGAACTGAGACGAAGTTTGTCATCAAAGATTACACCCAGGTCAGATCAGTAGTGAAACGGGTTGTCCGCCAAGAGCGTAGGGAAAGGATCTTGGAGAGCATGTCCGGTGGCATTTGCTGACATGCAGAGCCATCTAGTTAACCGAGCACCAGCGAACCAAAAAGTAACGATTGGACTGCAAGAGAGCACATTCCAGCGGAGACGAAACAAGGGCAAATAATTTAAGGTCCTCAGTGTACAGCAAACTTGGACAGGTGAGGTCGAAGTGCGGGTCACTGATAAAAAACTGGAATAGTAGGGGGGAAATACCGTTCCTTGGGGATCACTAGAGGAGAGACAGAAAGAACGGGAGGAGTGTCCATGAAAAAAACTTTGCAGCAACGGTTTGGAATGTAGGAGGAAAACCATGGGATGATTGAAAGGAGGGAGGGGGGGGGGGGGATTTCAGAGTTTGGAGAGGAGAACATTGGGGCATCAAAGGCTTTGGCGAAACCAGTATAAACAGCGTGTACCTCCTGTCTGGAATTAAGGCAATTAACAACAAAGTTGGTAATCAAAAAGTTTCAAGCAGCAGATCGGTGTTTCACGGAACCATACTGTTCTTTCACAATGAAAGGTCTTCACTCTTGAGGATGGGGATGATAAAGGCCCCTTTCTAAAAACTATTTTTGAAGATAACACACAGACAAGGGAAATGTGTTATTTACCGTTAATAAGGACGAGATTAGGAAGCATCTCGGGACCAGATCCGACATTGGTATCAAGATTACCAATGAGGAACTCAACTAAGGAAGACGTGAGGAGAGAAATGACGAGAGATCCGGAGCAGTCTGGATCAAGAAGAGGCGCAGAGGGCACAATAGTTGAGAGAGTAAACACGGAAGAGAAGTAAGAGCTGAGAAGGTCACGGGATTCTTGTGGGAAGTTGGCAATGGAGTCAACAAAATTGATGGAAGAAGGGAAAGATTAGATGGGGTTACGGGAATGGCGAGTGTAGGACCAAAACGGTTTCAAGTTACCGGTAGCAAGGGCGGCCTTGACGCTCATTAAATATTTCTTATGCGCTATTTTAATCACCGACTTCACAGTGGAGCGCATAGCCTTGAAGTAGGCAAGGTCGGCGCCATAATTTTTAGTCGGAAGCTTCTTCCGCTAAGCACGTTTCAAGCGGATTTATTAAGGATCTGGTGAACCAAGTTGGGTAGGTATGAAGACAAGTAGGAAATGAAGGGATATAACAGAAGAGAAGGCGAGGCAAGATATTATAAAAGGTGCCAAGAGCTTGATCACACGTAGAGGTTGATAAGAATGGATCTCAGTTGATTGACACTAAGACTGAGTAAAGGCCGTCAAAGTTGACATTCCAAAAGTTTAATTTAACAGAATTACATGCAGTTTTGGCGCTGAGTGAGAAAACTCTGCCTCAAATGCAAGTCGGTGGTAATGAGCGTCAATTTTTACGTAGAGGGATGCTCGAAGAAATAGAGAGAGGTGGGTCTTTAGCAGCAATAGCAAGGCTAGGACGACTAGACCAGTCGAGGATAGGGAGGTTAAAATCTTTGTAGAGGAAGAAAGGGAGGGAAATGAATTTGATAGTAGGGAGTTCCGACAAGCTGTCAAACAATTCTTCGTACAGATGAGAAGGGCTAGCACTGAAGACGTAAATAAAAGATACAATAAATGAATGGGAGTTAGAGGGGAAACAAATAGGACAACACAATAATACTGTGAGCCAGAAGAGGAAAAGACGAGTTCGACGCGGAGTTTATTTTTAGTTGCAATTGCCACCACCACTGGACTTACACGAACCAGCGCGGTCTCTGTCGCAGCAGAAAATGAATAGTCTTCGGGAGGGTGTGAGCTCAGTATATTGTCATCAAGCCAGGTTTCAGAAATATAAATTGTGTGAAGTTGCTGAGCCAGCGCGGACAGATTGAAGGCCCCTCGCTTGGCTTTTAAACCCTTTATATTTTGATAAAACAGGCAGACAGTGAACACATAACTAGTTTCATTGATCGACGAGGCAGCCGGGGTGCCCTGAAATTTACTCGCGAGTTGTTACCCTTGTACGACTTGCAGACTATAGTGATCTCGGGCCTGCTAGTCGGTATGTCGACTAACTGTCCTAAGGGCTTCCCAATTTGATTCAAGAATTTGTTTAGATTGTTTTAACTCCATCATAACGTCTTCTTTTTGGAGGCAACTAATGTGGCTAGGATTATCTCCCAAATTAGTGAGTTCTTTATTTGCCTTCACTCTCCTAAGAATGCTAGCGTCTAACCCTTCATTCTATTTGAAGATAATAAATTCTGGTTTTATCTTCTTGCGATCTCTCCTTTTCCTAGGTGCCACCGTTCTCCAGGCTTGCACGTCATCCTTGTGAATTTCACTCTTTTTCAATGGATTTGCGTCTTCGTGGCTTTCGGTCACAGCTTCAGCTGCTCTCCTCGTTATTCGAGGCAGCTTCTGTCACCACCACCAGTGAATAAAAACGTGACGCATGGAATGCTACACTTGCCGAGATTTACTGCGATACCGAATTCAAGTGGACCACTTTCGCCTCGCCATTCTCTGATAATAAGAGAATCCAAGTCCCTTCGTCCCGATTCATTCAGGCAGACCTTAGGGTGTCTTTTCGGATGTGAATGACATCAGAGAAAAAAGCACTTTCGATAGCGGTCTAGTACTTATCAATATTCTCCGGCGAACTGTTCAAGATATCATGCCATCCAGTCAACCGGATAGTTATCCCGCGGTCGAATGAAAACGCCGTGGTTTAAGCTTCCCACAGCTTCGGGAGGATATGGATCCGATTCGCCATCAAGTGATCATCTCAGCCGGGTAAAGGGTAACAATAGTAGGTTTCGCCAACGATGCTGCTGTGGTTGTATGTAGGCTCAAAGCGGGTCGACGAGATTGAGGCTGTTATCGAATCGGTTCATTACAAAAATCTTTACGATAAATTGGACACTCGGGATGGCGAGGGAGATCTGTATCGATTTATCAAAAGCCGACACGAGCGCACACAGGATATCGAACACCTCCGTTGTGTTAATGACGAGAAAGGTATTTTTCAACGGAATTTGTTCATCCTACCCTTCCACAAGCATTGCCGACATTTGGAACTATCCCACCTTTCAGCGTCACTAAAGTCGAAGAAGTAATAAAACCAATAACTAATGTGCAAAAGAGCTCCGTACGACAGAAATGGAAAGGCGAGCGGGATGCATGCAGCGTAACTGCTAACTGGCCCCGTAAAGTAGTATCTAACGACTGCTCCGCGGGGTGAGCGGTTGAAGGATATATGGGTCTTGTTTAATATGTAGGCGCAGATTTACGTCCGAATCGTGCTTGTTAGCGGTTTCTGCTGATGTCTTTGGAAGATTCCACATCCAGGCTTTGCCGAAAGAAAAAACATCGGCACCCCCCTAAACACCTGATTTGCTCCTCTTGAATGTCGTCCTCTTGAATGAGACAGAGAATGCTGTCAAGGCGCAGCTAATTGTGGTTACGTTTCTGTTAGGGTAGAGAAGAGTTGCTTCCTTTCCCTTTCCCCTTTTCCTAAAAAAAGAGAAATGGAAAAACCAGTACAAATATGATTCAAAATCCAGGTGCTTCCACATGAAGTAAGGAACAATTCGGTCCAATTTGTTATAGAAATAATTAGGTCTTCCCTTAATATTTATAGTTCAAAATAAAAGCAAATATCGAAAAATAAGTATATAACAACTCTATACATAGTCTACTTGTCTGATAACGCGTATATGTATTGGGCTGGGGAAAAAGTAATGTCGTATTTGTGATCGAATTTTAAGGCTTTATTTAACATACTTAGAATTATCCGATTTAAGTGAAATATGCACCGTTTTGTTCGCAAACTTGTTGCCATTTAGAAGGCAATTCCATTATCCCCCTCTTATAAAACCCCCCTCCTTATGTGAAAAAAACTCAGACAACCAGTTTTCGCAAGCCTCTCTTGAGGGGAACTTAGTAGCACCAATAGCGTTTTGCATGGACCGCAAGAGATGGTAATCACTTGGTGCCAGGTCCGGACTATACGGTGGGTGCGATAGGACGTCCCATCCGAGCTCCCACAGCTTCTGGCGGGTCATCAAAAATGTGTGAGGCCGAGCGTTGTCCTGGTGGAATAGAACACCATTCCTATTGACCAATCCTGGCCGCTTCAAACGGTCGAGTAGTTAGTCGGTCGAGAGTAGAAGACCGAATTGAGGGTCTGGCCATAGTTGAGCAGCTCATAGTGGATGACTCCCTTCCAATCCCACCAAACACACAGCAAAACCTTCCTGGCCGTCATCCCGGGCTTGGCGGTGGTTTGGGCCGACTCGCCGCGCTTCGACCACGAACTTTTTTGCTTAAGATTTTCGTACTTGATCCACTTTTCATCACTAGTCAACATCCGCTTCAAAAGTGGGTCGAATTCGTTCCGTTTCAGCAATGCATCGCAGGCGTTGATTCAGTCCAAGAGATTTTTTTCCGTCAACTCGTGTGGCACCCAAACACCCAGCTTTTTTGGAATCCAATCTTCTGCAAATGGTTCCAAACGGTTTCATGGTCCATACCCAGTTCCTGGCCAATCGAGCGGATGCTTACATGCCGATCTACTTGGATAGTTTCGACGATTTTATCGATTTCTACGACGATTGGCCTACCAGGGCGGGGTGTATCTTCGACATCCACTACACCAGAACGAAATTGATCGAACCAACGCTGTGCTGTGCGAATCGTTACAGTATCGGACCCATAAACTTCAAAAATTTTTTTGGCCGCCTTCGTTGCATTTTTACCTCTCAGGTAGTAAACATGAAAAATATGACGAATTTCTTGCTTGGTGGACTCCATCTTTGACGCGCTTTAAATTGAGACTGAAACGTACGATCATAAAACTGTCAAAGAGACACCTGTAGCCCACATTGTCGTCTTCAAATCGCCGTATGGTATGACCCGATGCGATAAGTACAACACAAGATATGTTTAAGTGTCGCCATCTATTGACAAAATACGACACTAATTTTTCCCCAACCTAATATATATATCAGAAAATCCTCCTTTCAAACCAGCTTCTTCTCAAATCCGTTAAAGTTTAAACAATTTACTTTTCCGCTTCAGAAACAGAAAACCTTTCGTAAAGGTCGTCACTATCAAATATCTCCTTGACTCCTTTCAATCCGACAGTTTTTCTTTTTTTTTCCTGCATTTCAATATCGAAAACTAAATAATTCCAAAGAAAACCTCAAACTAGGAAACTTCCACTCTACGTTCTTAACTTTTATTTTAATTTCAACTTTTGAGTCTTACAAAAGAAGGCGATATTGGAAAACTTTAGATGAACTTTGCAGTGAATACTTCCATAGAAGGGAATCTCTTTTAGACAGAATAAATTGAGATTTTATTCCATAAGCTCCTTGGCCCCGCAGGCGTTATCCCGGATGCACTTCAAAGAATGTTTTCCGGGAATTGTATTTTTCCAGTAAATTGTCCTTTATTCTGGATTTTTGTTCAAAATATCTAAGTAGTTCGATATGTGTATATATGCAGCCATGGCTGTATGCAAATTTAGACGGAAATTTCAGTCATGTGTGTCTAATAAAAATTCTCCTATGCATGCATAGATTTCGGGAGTTGCTATGTCTCGCAGTAATTCCATGGCAATGCAGTGTCTGAAAATTCAATATTCATTCTATTTTGAAGTGTTTTCCGTGGAAAACGAAATATTACGTTGTGGACGATCTAATTGAAATATCACCGGAGCGGAAAAGCAGTCACAAGGAAGTCTGTCCCTCCTTGGTAGACATGTGCAGACGTTTGGGGAGTTCCAGGTGTTATTCGAGTAACTTCACTTTAATTTTCTAAAATAGACTTTAAAGTGTCATTCCATTTCATGTGTTGCTGAGTTTAATAGCCGGTCATGACAAAATAAATTGGCAAACAACAGGAAGCCCGAAGTAATACCATAAAAGACATCGAGGCTCCATTATATCACCTGTAGGTACCTTTCTGTTTTAAGTCATCAAGTTATCGCTTCTCTTCTATAAAGCTACAAATTGGGTTTACTTGTCGTACTTCGCTAATCCTTTGTGAGCTTCCCCGTGCTGAGCCATAATTCATTAATACATCGTTCCTGGAATATCCATAACCAAAATTTAAGAAATGCAGCGCATTTAAAACTTGAATAAGTCAGGAAACCAGAAGCTGTGTGCTTTACGTATGGAAGGTTTTGTATATTTCTTATATAAAATTATTTGAGTGGACATTTGTCCTAGCTCGTAATGTATACAGATACAATATATATGTCAGACTATTCGCTTTAGTGTGATTTGTGATTCGTATGCCATGTTATTGAGATGTTTCGTCACCTATTGTCTAACAGTTTCCATGTAGCTCTGGTTCATCTTCCAATAATTCCAAGAATTTTCAATAAATTTAAGAATTTCAGCCCCAACCCTGAAAGGAGTGAAAACTTTCCGGTGGGGGGGGGGAGAGGGAAACTCCCATCTTCAAACGCTCCCTCTTTGCTGTTGACAAACCGCAGCGACCACCCCATGAGAAAGTGAAGGCGCTGCAAATGGCGAATAGTTTGATATCATCAACCTGTCTCGCATATCGCCATGATGATCGCTTTACTATGAGTACCAAGCTTATTAGTGTTACGGAAATCGGGGCGCTAGAACCTTTGAACGAGGAACGACCGCCAAATTCCTTCGATGATGTTAAGAAGTTTTTCCTGCTGCGTACCCTCTTTATCTCCTTTCTATCCGGATTGGCTTTGACAAATCAAACTCTACCATGATAATATCAAAATACTCCCCATTTAAAGCATTATTACTCTAAGAGAGAAGATCTCCGGCTTCTCCATTGAACCTCTCCTTTCCACCTGGGGGAATAGGGTTCAAAGTTGAAACCTTGCGGTTTGACATGAAAATGATCCTAATTCAGAGCAGGAATTCCCTTCACAATTATATGATATGATATATGTACAACATCTTCCATTTATAAGGCCTTGTAAAAAACAAAACCTTCTTAAAATAGATTTACTCTCTGTCTGTTTGTCTGTCCATCCGTCTGCGTGTCAGCCTGTAAGCGCTCTAATCTTCGAAGTCCCTCACTAACTACATTCGACATATCTCGGGATTCAAGCAGTTGCGAAATCATCGTCTCCTATTGGAAGGGTCTTGTCAATAAAAGTTGAAGCTGGTCCCGCTCCGAGTCTTCGTATTCCTTTAGACACTCAGGACAGAAAGGAGAATCGTCATATTCAAAACGATGTAAATACCCACGATATCCAATATGATGATATGAGCCAAGTGATAATGGACATCACCATGGCTCCTCAGCTTGTGCGTCGTCCTCCCGTTGTCGGAATCATCCCAACGTTTCTGCTACTCCCTGATTGTACCCAATCTCTTCCCGTCGTCGATCTGCGACATTATGGTTGCTGCGTGCTCTCCAGTTCCCATCTGCTCAGCCATAATATAAATGGGCAACATCCTCGCGACTACGAAAGCTACTTCGTCTGACGTTGTTCGGAATGCGCCCAGGGAATATACTCAAGCTAATTTGTCCAACCCTACACGGAAAACCAACGTTATAAAGCCACAGAAGAAGCCCCGGACAGTATGAACTTTACAACGACGAACCCAGCAACGAGAACGGAATAAAGATTTGCGCATTTTCTCATGGAATCCGTATAGATGAGGATGAGCCAGCCCAGAAAGTCTGTAAGGGCAATATCTATGGTAGAAAAAGAAGACTAGGAGATGGAGCGATGGCGTAGGTCAGGACGCCAGACAGCTTTTAGTGATATCAAATTGGTGGACCTCGGCACAAAACCGGGATGTCTGGAGTACCTTATTAAGGTAGGTCTAGACCGGATACCGGTTGTTGCGTTGTTGATCATGATTATTCATACAACGTTCCCTGCTTTCTCGGCCGCGCGGCTCAAGTGTTCTTTGAAGGTCAATCGATGATCCAGAATAACGCCGAAGTATTTGATGAAAGGCTTGGAGTCTATAGCATGCTGTTCCACACGAAATCATAGAATTTCTTTCAGTTTGCGACTGCTGACCAGTACAGCCTTAGTTTTGTGTTCCGCTGACTATAATCGATGTGATAACAACCAATCCTTCATTAACCTAACCGATATCTCACATACACAGACAATATCCTCCAGATGTCTACCTACTATAACAATTGCGATATCGTCGGATAGCCAATAAGGATAGCTTGTCGCGGGAGTTTAATGTGCAATACGTTCCACAGCAGTGGGCCCAGCACTGATCCTTGGGCACTCCACTGTTTATCAAATATTCAAATGGGTCTACGTTGGTGTCATAGAGTGTCTACGTAGGTGTCGTGGAGGAGCTCTCTATCCACGAAATAATTTTTGATCATTATCTGATTACACGTGGGCACATTAAGCTGATTTAAGGATCTTATTAAATGCTGCCATTGCGCTGAATTGAAAGCATCTCTTACGTCAAGGGTGATTATGATATAGTATTCTTTGGTACCGCCCTGCCACCTTATGCCTGCACCTGCTTCCTCTGCCAAATTGACCACTGCGTTGGGAGTATCCACCATTGATCGGCCGGCGCGAAAACTGTAGTGTTGTGTGGACGTGCCTCCTCTACGGTTGGGACTGCCTGTTGCATATAACGCACTCGAGCTACATTCCCATACTGTGCAGCAAACAAATAGGGTGATAGGACGGTGGCGCACGAGGTGGTTTACCATTCTTTGGTAGCTTCACCAGCATTTACCTTTTCCACTGAGTCCACTGAACCACCCCGGTTTTGTTTCCGTCCAGCCCGGGTGCTTTTTTAGCCCCTGCCTTTCCGCAGGCAATGGTAAGCCCATCCTTTGTTATATTTAGGATATACTTTGGGGAATGCTCTCTTTCGGCCGTAATAGTGCATTACGGCTGGCTAAACAGGGTGTCCCTGGTTACTTAGCTCGGATAATCGAGAGTGACATTTCGGAGAGGCTTATTTAATATGAGACAGACGATGGACCGAAGAAATATATTGTGACAGAAGGTGTTCCCCAAGGCTCCGTATTGGGGCCCCTGCTGTGGAACATAATGTATGACGGAGTACTCGGTCTTCGCGTGCCAAGGGAAGCAACATGGATTGGCTTTGCAGACGACCTGGCAGTCGTAGTAGTTGCGAAAGACCACCAAGACATGGAACTGTATGCAAGTGAAACCATTCATGCTATCAAAGCATGGCTCCAAATGGTGAAATTGGACCTGGGAGAAGATAAGACGGAGGCGGCCATTATTACCAATCTCAGGAAAAACAACACTGTCAAAATCAGCGTTGGTAATCACCAGGTCGTTTCAAAATGGATCATTAGATACCTAGAGGTGATGATCGATGCTAAGTTGAGCTTCAAGCGGCACCTGGACTATGCTCGAGAAAAGACAGCAAAGGCTAGTTCATCTCTAGTAAGGATGATGCCAAATATTAGAGGGCCAAAATCTAGTCGTCGGCTGCTTATCGCAGGGGTGGTGAAATTCATCCTGCTATACACGGCTCCTGTCTGGGCGTGCACACTGGAAAACACAGCGAACAGAGAAGAGTAAGTTCAGCATACCGGCCAATCGCACTGAGAGTGTGCAGTGTATTTAGAACGATGTCAGGTGAGGCAGTGTTTGTAATCGCGGGCACGTTTCGCTTGGATCTTCTGGCGAATGGGGCACACTGCCTCTACCGGAGAAGGGGGGTGAATCCGGCCGAAGTGACTACAGGCTTCCTAAAAACCACTAGGAAGGATCTGTATAGGAGATGGCAGCAACGGTGGAATAACTCCGAAAAATGCCGCTGAACCCATACACTGATTCTGATTCCGTGTGTTGAGAGATGAGTCGAGCGCAAGGGGGGGGGGGATTGTGGAGATTCGCGAATGAAAGAAGGAGGTTTAACAATGCCCTCAACGTAGTTATTGGACCCCATAATTTCATGGAGGAGATGCTGAGGTCCGCAGCTGAATGGAGTGCGATAAGCGGACCAGTAACTGCGATACAGGAGAAGCTGGATTGACTGGAATAAGCTCGGAAAGCGCGACGGACGCGTGACTTAGTTGCGCTGGTGTAAACCAGGGCCCTCCTTGCGAAGTAATACTTCACCGTGATCCCGCGAGGATATGGGCGGAGTAGTGGGGGTGGTTTTAGTGGGTGAGAATTTCACACACTGCCTCAACCTGGCGCAGCAACGTCTTTTTAAGATTTCCACCTCTACCCATAAAAAAAAACTATCTAATGCTTAGGATACTTCCCCAATTCTATTCACGCTAGATCTTCCTTGAAGGCTTTGGTACTAACACTGTTGATTACTTGTCCTATATCCATGAAGGAAAGCTCAAACTTCATTCGGTGGGTTCGCTTTAGAGGTAGGCGTACTGAAACTTGGGGAAGGGCGTTCCATCCATAATCTTCCTTAAGTGAATGTCCAACACTCGCTCTAAGATCTTCAATCCGAGAGAGGTGGGGCTGATTCCGCGAAAGTTCTTCGCGGGCTTATGATCGTATCTGCCTGCTTTCGGTATGAAAACCGCGCCCAGAGGTGCGATACGTATCCGAAAGAAATCCAGCTCCGGTAAATATCTACAAGCTATAGCATAAGCCGTTCTTTCTATTTCTATAGGATAACTGGCATAATGACATCTGGGCCCACAGATTTAACGTGAGGGAACTGTTTATAGCTCCGCTGATTTTATCGTCGGTGATTACCCGTTTGATGGTCTTACACAACTTGGACTCCACATCGTCCAAGCAAGGCTACGCCTCACAGTCCTCTTTGTTGACGTAGCCCCACGGTTTCACAAGAAGATTCCATCCAGGAGCGTTTCGAATTTTTTAGAGAGGATGCGCTCCAATATTACAAGTCAGAATCTTACAGAGCCTCGCAAATTTGCTAGTGGTTTTAATGTTCTGATAATAGTCCAGCCAAGACCACTTCCTGGCAGTTTTGATGACCCATTTATTCACTTCTACATCGAGATTTAGACTCTAACTATGATCTGAGCAGGATCTACACCTCTCCAGATTGAAACTCTGAAAATCGATTAGTAGGGTGTTAATACTAAAGCCAAAGAAAGACTCCTTGTAATTCCTCTGGTTAAGCTGATCGACCATGAGTCACGTAATCAGAGAGGTATACACACTATCGCTCCCCCTTGCTCCAGTTTAACCACAGTTAGGTCGCTGGAACTCAGGTCCAAACTCAGAAAAGCGTGCAGGCTCTTCCTAGTAGGGATATATACTCTTGTGATTAGCCATAACTTATAATATTTGCTATGGAGCCTTTTGATGATCAAGGGCTTTTGAATTAATGCGACATTGATGTCTTTCTCTAGAAGAAAGACGAGTAATACCTCGAGTGAGCATATTTATCTGCTTTACCTTTAGCAGGATCTGCTTGCAAAGGGCGATAGTCATTCCTGACTCCGAGCCACATTTTGTAATCTGCCTTTTTCAGGGCCTCCAAGAAGTCTCCATTTATGCAAAGAAGAAAAGGTTGACTGGAACTGGAGTTTCTTCAACTTGGTTTCTACCCAGTTGTCGGTGGCGATTCTGGGGTTTCGGAGACGCAAATGACGCTTGTCCTTATCCATGTCGATCTTTAGCAATCAGATGCAAGCGACCGGTCTCCTGGGAATATTGTCATATACGATGACTTTGAAAATTCCACGTTCCCAGGTGTAGGTGGCCTTAACGACGCATAAGGAAGTCCATGGAGAACCCATTCTGCCGTGCTATAACGTGGAACCGATGGACCATCTGATAGGAATCAAAGGATAGTACTGGCCAAGGAGGCTGTCCTTTGATTCATATAATAAGAATAAGGAATTCTTCACAATCTTGCTCGGAATATGTATCACGTTTTTACACTGGTTTCTGAGCAGGACTCCATCGTCGAGATTCTTGTCAGCCCTTGTTTTTTGGAGAAACATGCTATGTCGACGGTTTCGGGTTAGGAGAACTGACGGTGGTATTTGCTACGCCCAGTTCGACGACAGTGGTTTCTAAGCTGAAAACTGCCCATCGCATCGTTCCCGAAGGCTTTTGTTATTGGCTTTAGCACAGTGGTGCTGCGGCTTTCACTGATAGTACTGCCCTCAATGGCTATTGTTTTCTGGCTAGAAGCCCACAGCTCGTTTTCCGATTCCATCTCTTCTTCATCTACCGTCAGTTTATTTGTTTTTAAATGGGAGTCCATGTCTCCCTCCACGAGTATTCTGAAAAAAATGTCCACCCTGGTTAGCTCGACCAAAGCTATCTAGGGTATCCAGAGGTCACCTCCCAGAATTCACGCTTCCCATTGGCCAGGCAGCCTTACGCGTATGCTGCCCCACCATGGCTTGGGGCCTTGTCAAGTGGGAGAAGACCATCATAATTGGTGCAGAAGAGCAGAATTTCAACTAAGGTAAGGAGTATAATCTAAACTCCGGTAAGGTGGGAGTAATTTCAGAAAATAGGAACCTCTAATGACTTCTAGCTCAGTCATGGCAGACCTGCTTTATTTCATGCGAACAATGTAACAACGACTACATTATATATTCTCATTGAAATCGTACAAGGAAGCAGTCCTTCAACAACGATTATTGTCTTTAAACAACTTGAAATTTAAGAAAAGCAATTTCAAAAAAATTTCCCAACGAATTTTCCCTTGAGTTTTCTGCTCTTCATTATTCCTTCGCAATCATGTCACGTCCTCGATGCTTGAATGTTTCTGATCAGACAGTTTATGTTATGCACGAGGATGCCGGGTGCCTTTTCCTGTATCTAACCCCGGAGCACTTTGAAATTCCTCGCAAAGTACAAAGCTTATTGGGCGCACGTGCATTACATTTTCAAAGTAAACTTTCTTTGATTACAAAATGTTTTACAAGATTACCAAAATATCTCGTACACACATGAAGTAAATAATACGTCCTCCTAGTTGTGCTTCAAATTACTTCGGTGATATCCTATCGGGGGCACAGCTCCACTGGCGAAGGACTGGAAGGACTGTGAGGAATGCACCTCCAGATGAAACAATGCCACCAAGTAATTTATCACTTTTTCCTTTTCCTCTGACGGAAAATGATAAAATTTGAAAGAAAAACTTGCAGACAATTTATGTGAGACTGTCGCTGGAAGGATACTCGAAAGTAGGATCAAATGATAATGTTACATCTAATAATATGAGTATAAATCATTGTCGGAGTTGTACATGGAAAGTTTCCTTCTTCGTCCCGAAATGATTGTATTTTTTCGTGTTATTGCTTTATTACGAGCAATTTGGCTTCCGTCCTGATTCAAGTTAAATTAACCCTTAATTCGTAGAATGATAGTCCTCCGGGACATATATTGTGTCAGAACAAATGAAGATAAATTGAATAACGGTTAATACGGATCCTTGTTCCAGATTCGTTTCCGATTATGGGTTAGCATTTTTTCGGAATATGTAGGAGCCATCATTCGATGTCCCGGTGAGGGATCTCGGCGTAAGACGTAGAATTGTTTCGCACATTTGTCTCTCGGTAAGGAAGATTAATATTCAATAATTTGCCTGGAATTATTTTATTGTAACTTGCGTTGACCATAAAAGCTGGGAGTTGATTGAATTAAAGTCTAACTTGAAGCTTCGGGAAATATTAAATTATTGACTGGAGATGATAGAGCTGAAAGGGATGCAGAATAATTAGATAGTGGTTTTTAATTGAATTCGAATTATTGCTTAGCCTTCGGGCAAACCGCCTTTGGGCAAATCGCCTCCGGGCAACGTGCAACCCAAGAGCTGTGCCGAGGTTTAGGAGAAAGGAGCGTTCGGGGCACCTCCGGCTAAAGGGAAACCGAAGCGGCAGCGGTCCTTGGACGATCCTAACTCATCGACACAAAAGGCAGCAAAAGGGGTCTCTGAGCTTCCATCGATCAACAAGTGCTTTCTCTGGCTTCCAGAAGAAGAGCGAAATGGTGTTGGGGTTCTGGAACAACTTGGTGTGCAGAACAACCTCAACACTTCCACCTGGTTGCTGCTAGGCAGCAAAACAGGAGTGAGAGCCGATAGGCCGGGAACCTTTCTCACTATCGGCGTTCCCGAACCCGTTGCTAAGAAAGTTCGGGAAAAATCAGGCTGCCGGCTCTACTATGGGCTGGGTACCGTCACATTTCAAGTGTGGGCTCCTAAAACCATTGAAGGGGACATGCAGTTCTCGGCATCTTCATCTGAAACGTAGATGAGGTGCCACATTTCCCAAGTAAATTTGCAGCATTGTAAAGTGGCGGCTGCACTTATCAGTCGTCGGGTCAATATCTGCAAGACATTTATATACCTTATACAAGAACCGTGAGTTGTTGATGGGGTAGTCAGGGGCCTACACTTTCAACATGCTGACCTATTGTATGCCAATGGAAGCGATCGACCACGCACTTGCATGCTAGTCTCCAAAGACTTCCAGGCTAATTTGGTTAACGACCTATGTGATGGCGACACCACATCGGCTAAGCTAACCGTATTCTCCCTATGACGCAGAAGAAGTTACCAGTGGAACATTCATCAGAGCTATCCAATATGCCAAAAGTAGAGGCATGGGGGGTAATAGCAGGATGTGATGTCAACGCTCACCACATATGCTGGGGATGTTCAAACATCAATGCAAGAGGATCGAGACTACTGGAGTATCTAGTAGGAACCGATTTGCAAATCTTAAATGTGGGTAATGAACCCACTTTCTTCAACGTGGTTAGGCGAGAGGTCATCGACATCACGGTGGTATCTCCTAACATGGCGTCTCTGATCGGAGAGTGGAGAGGATCAACGATATCACACTCTCGGATCACAGACGCATTGATTTCGTTATGGGCATGCATCCACCTCCACCCACTCCATTTCGGAATCTGAGGAAGACAGATTGGGTGATGTATCAAATAGAATTGAGCGCCCGAGCTACGATCCCTGGGAAGCGCATCAAATCCATTGCTGGAATAGACAACCCAGATGATCACAACTAGCATGAAAGAAGCTTTCGAAGGTAGCTGTCCACTCAAGATGCCAAAGAAAAGTAAAACACCATGGTGGAACTCGGACTTGGCAAAACCGAGGAGAACGACAAGGATGCTCCTTAATCGTGCTCTCAAGGGTGAATCAGTCACTAGCTGGAATCGTTATAAAGAGGCACAGAAGGCTCTAAACAAGAGCATAAGATTGGCTAAAAGATCATCATGGAGACGCTTTTGCGAAGAGACTAACTCTCTCGAGGCAACCTCAAAGCTGAAGCAGATTCTGGTCAAAGAACCTAGCCAGAAACTGGGTTATTTACGCTTACAGAATGGGAAGTACACAGAAAACGATGAAGAAACGGCAAACCATTTGCTTGAAGTGCTCTTCCCAGGCATCATCCAAAATCTAATCTCGGGGCCAGCAGGTGCATATAGCCCTCAACCGAGAGACTGGAATCTGGCATGCAAAATAGTATCACTGGAGCGAGTGAAATGGGCATTTAACTCGTTTCATAGATACAAGTCTGCAGGTCCGGATGGTAACATTTCTGCGCTAGTAATAGAGGAAATAGATACCCTGGGTCTACACTTTCGGAATATATATCGTGCATGCCTAGCACACGCTTATATTCCAATTAAATGGCGGGATGTAAAGGTGTTATTCATTCCCAAACCAGGAAAACCCTTCTACACAGACGCAAAAAGCTTTCGACTGATCAGTCTAACTTCCTTTCTGCCAAAAGGACATGAAAGACTAGTAGATCGGTTCATAAGGGATACACATATTCCTAAGTGGCCACTTCACCATAGGCAACACGCCTACCAGAAAGGCAAATCCACGGAGACAGCACTCCATGAACTTACGGCAAAAATTGAAAAGGCGATCTCCGAAAAAGAATACGCCTTAGGCGCATTCATGGATATCGAAGGTGCCTTCAATTATGCCTCATTCGCGGCAATTTGTGATGCGACAGAACAGCGTGGAATCGAGCCACTGCTAATCAGTTGGATCCTTCACATGCTAGAGTAGAGAAAAATCCCTATATCGGTCGGCCAAGTCTATTGAAACTGAATGTTTTAGGGGCTGCCCACAGGGAGGGGTTTTCTCTCCACCGTTATGGCTCTTGGTAATGAATACCCTGCTGTGGCTCCCGGAGGACAAAAAGTCTTGGCGCAAGCATTTGCAGACGACCTAGTCATAATAATTACCGGCAAGTTTGCGGACACAGTATGTGACTCACAGTGAACGCTAGGAAGACTGGACTAGTTATGTTCACTAGGAATGTCAGGTGGGGCAGTTATACGCTACCCACCTTAGCAGAGGCGGAAATCCAGCTGGCACAAACAGTCAAGTATTCAGGAGTACATTTCGACTCCAAGTTAACGTGGAAGCATCATATCCAGGAACAATATCAGAAATCCTGCAGATTGCTCTGGTGCTGTAGGAATGCGATAGGTAAGACCTGGGGACTTTCACCTAAACGGATATATTGGATGTATACATCCATAATAAAACCGATTTTGATGTATGCATGCATCGTCTGGTGGCCAAGACTGAACTTTGCTAACAGCAGGAAGCTGCTAACGCAGATTCAGAGACTTGGTTGCCTAAGTATTACTGGAGCAATGAATACAACTCCGACTGCGGCACTTGAAGCTATCCTAAAGTTACCCTCCATTCACTTGGAGGTGAAACGGAAAGCTGCCAACGACGCATATAGGCTCGATACCATTGGGGCGTGGAAAGGCGGCCAATCGCACGGTTATGCATCTATCAGGAAATTTCCAGAAATGGTTTCCAGATTCGTCTTTGAAAAGACATATACTGTCGTAATCACCGAAAGAGAAGAATGGTCGACAAGTGGCCATGAGTCTTTTCAGATCACAGACCTAATAATCTTCACCGACGGGTCAGTCATGGGGGATGGATCGGGCGCAGGGGTGTTTTCGGTGAATCCGATTATAGAACTGGCCCGACCCCTGGGAAAAATGATGACCTTACTTCAGGTGGAGATATATGCCATTTCATTGGCAGCAAAAAAATGTCTGCGACAAAAGTGGAGGGATCGCATGATTCGAATCTGTCCCGATAGTCGGGCACCATTATCAGCACTAAATGGTAACGACATATCAAGCCAGTTGGTGTGAAATTGTCATCAGGTGCTGCTGAAACTTGGCCGACTGAACGAAACATTCCTGATGTGAGTGCCGGGGCACTGTAACATCACCGGTAATGAGGAGGCTGACAGACTGGCTCGCCGATGGTCTGGATCCACAATGGTGGGGCCAGAACCAGCTCTTGGAATCCAACCATCTACTGTCAAGTCTACTCTGAAGAGTGAAATTGCAGGAATCACGCAACCGAGTGGAGAAATTTGGACTCTTGCCGGCAAGCGAAAATCCTTGTGAAGGAAGCTAGGGCCACTAGAGCGACATTTTTGTCGTCCCTTAAGAAGTGGGACATGAAAACCCTTATAGGGCTTTTGACGGGACACTGCTCCCTAAACTACCATATGGAAAAGATTGGGGTAGTCGTTTCGGCTATGTGCAGCCAATGTGAGGAGGAGGAGGAGACGGCCCTGCACTTTTTATGCAGCTGCCCGGCATCCCCAGACCTCAGACGAAGACACCTTGGCAAGGGTTTTCTTCAATGAAGAATCTGCACACTCTCTGTCTCTGGAGAATGTTCTCAGATCTGCTAAAGCCTGCGAACACCCAGTAAACTAAACTAAACAAAAATTGCTTGGCATCTGCTACTCTAGATGCCTTCAGCGCACCCAGCAGGATTGCGAAAGGGTCTAGCATTCCCCTTGAGCAGGAAAAAGTTATCTAACGCAAAGCAAAGATGGTTGTATAGTAATTTAGTTGTGCAGTGAAACAAAAATTATTAGTTTTTAGATTGGTCGTTGATTGCGAAAAAAGGTACTTTTGAAAATGTCTAAAACTAAATGAAATAAAATTCATCTTCTTTGAGAAAAAAAATCGGAAGATATTTCTTAGGGGCAGAAATTATGAGAAATCTCCTGGGAGACATTACTTTATCAGAATGCAGCGATGTGTGAAATTCATAGCCACTAAAGACGCTCCCAGTTTTTCCGTATCGCTTCCTTAAAAGCTGTCTGACGTTCAGTGTTCGCCAAAGTACCCTTCTCCACTATAAAGCTGTGGTTACCGCTGAGGTTCGGGGCGAATTCCAAAGAGCGTGTGTAGAATTCTTGGAAATGGATCCTTTGCATAGCTCCACGAATTCTATCTCAAATCAATGATGAGATTGCATCTCGACTGTGTGCTGACATGTCGCTGCTGCAACTACACTCACTTGTGAATTGTGGTGCAGTTTTGGCTGTCAGATTGCACGGTCAGAAGA
Organism: Hermetia illucens; assembly: GCF_905115235.1. Taxonomy (NCBI): domain Eukaryota; kingdom Metazoa; phylum Arthropoda; class Insecta; order Diptera; family Stratiomyidae; genus Hermetia; species Hermetia illucens. Next base: position 165,139,531 of record NC_051850.1, read on the forward strand.
TTCGCTTCCGTGTTATTGGTTTGACTGACCGAAGAGATCCACTATGGAACGTCGGTGGGAATCACTAAGGCTGGACATTGCTAGGCTGATTCTTATTAGTACCTGCAATATCAGCTGATGGGTGAGAAATAAAATGCGGAGGGTTTAGAGGAACTATGCCATCCCCAGTGAGACACCCGCATTTGCAATTCTGGACACACTAAAGCAGACACTTTCGGTCATGTGCAGTCGGTTACGACGGTATGGCGAAAATCACTCCAGACGTGTCCAGAATGCAACTTCCGCGAGGAACCAGCGGAGTTTTTTTCGGATCACACAACGAATCCCAACAGAGCATCCAGACAGTATAGTTTTCGGTAACAGAAGCGAAATAATATTGGGGGGGACTTTGGGGGTTATCCGCCCAGTATGCTGAGCATGCTGAGTGGATCACCGCCGAAGGCACCCACCACTCCAATACGTCTGGCATAAATTTACGAATGTTCGTTCATCTGTGTGTTTGTGACATGAAAACGGCGCACTACAGCGCCAGTTGGGCTTCGCAGAGCAGCAACAGATACCGCTGCCGGATTGCCCATTCAATACCAGCACGGTAGGCATATCAATGAGGGAGCTTTTTACGTCGAACCATACCATAACGTTCTCTTTCTAAATCGAAAAATTTTTCTCCAGAAAATTCACGGAGCTCTAGACGTTGTAACTCAAGTCCCCAATTTGGTGGCTAAGCATGTGTGCCATGCGTTTCGAAATGTAATAAACAGGGCTCTCTATACGTTGCATAATTAAAAATTTACAGCACTCCTTGAAGTTTAGACTCGTTTGTCCTTGTCTATGTCCACTTCTTCCTTTTGAAATTTCATATAACAGCTACTCTTGGTTTGTACTTCGCGAATTGGATCCACCTTAGTAAGTTGCTCCTTTATCCAGTATACTCTACATTTTGGCAGTATATTTGGCTTCCCGGTCATAACGAGGTTGACCGCTACCTAACGACCGACATAAATAAGGCTGCCCTCAAGCAGTTGTGCTTGTATCGTTGCTTTCTAGATAAGCAATCCCATATATACCTTCCATGTTCTGCCAATAATGCAGATTGAGGACCTTGGTCTCACTGGTGTTAACCTTTAGTGTATTTGAGCAGACCTCCACGAGTATGGGAGGGAAGGTATAATCGTAAGTGAACCATACACGAACTGTCGCGAGGTGCGAATGGGTTACAGACCCGACTGGTGAACCGGTGATATGGACTTGCGATTATCAATCTATACAATGCGCCGTAAATCATTCAGCCAGTGGCTTTGCGTACGTAAAAATAAGCGGCGTTCACGTGTACAGCTGTCATGCCCCACCTAGCTCAGATTGTCTGAGTTTAAAGACATATTGGACAACCTTGTTCACGGCGCAAGGGAGCGCAGCCGGAAGATGATTGCCGGTGAATCTAATACGTGGGCCCTGGAATGGCGAAGCAGAGAGAATGACGCAATGGCCAACGAAGGTAATGCAAGTACCTTTCGCAAAGGAGGGTCTGCTTCAATCGGAGGCCTGACCTTTGTTATCCCGGCAGAGACGCGTCATATGACCTGACCAGGTTAGCGAGGACTACAACCATACCGATCACCAGCCACACGGTTGGCAAATAACATACCCAAACACGAGAGATCCATCAGGCCGCAAAAGCGCTGGATGATCAGACCTTCATGAAAGTGTGGCTAGACTAACCTACTGATGTTGCCGGGCTCACAGAAAAAACTCTCCATGTTACGCAATGCATCTCTATGGCATGCGACGCGTCCATGCCATACCCAGTAGAAGATCCAACTACTAGTGTAGTAGTCAACTGGCCGGCCTCCGATCAGCCTGCCACCGAGCCAGACAAACGACGCAAAGGGCAGTAGGAAGGGTTAATCAGATGCAAGAAGAGCATGCAAACAATGAAGCCCGCAAGAATTTCAACCTGGCCATCGAGCGGAGCAAAAGGGAGTGCTTTAAAAATCTTTGTTCGGAAGGGGATTTAAACCCATGAAGAGGTCTATAGATGAAGTGATTCAGAGACCACTCATCTTCCCGGATCACGTACCGTACCCTCTTATTAAAAATCATCCAGGAATTATTCCCCCAGTAAGAAAAGGGCACTGACAACTTCCAGCGACCTCCGAATGTGACGGCAATACAGCTAGTCACTAGGGATGAGCTGCTGAAATAGAATAGGAGACAACAAAGTTCCGGATCAGCTTACTGGAATGCAGACGGCTGAGTTGTTCAAAGCGTATATGTTCGAGGGGATATTTTCTGCAATTTGTAAGCGGCAAAAGTTAGTACTACTGGTAAGCCCCCAGGTGAGTCAACTTCATACAGATCTATAGATATTTGGGCCATGTAGTTAGTACGAGTAATCTGCAATAGATCGACAGTATGGGTTCAGTAAAGCATAATCGACCATTGATGCCACCAAGTTGGTTACTGGCTTGGCCGAAGATGCAATTTTCAAAAAGGGTAGTACCAGCAAATATTGTTGACCTTGCACGTGAGAAATCCATTCAACTCGGCTAATTGTAACCCAATACAAGACTCTGTCGCGAAAGTCGGTATTCCCGCTTTATTCGCAGCTATTGTCAGAAACTATTTACAAGAAAGAAGGCTCTGCTCTGACATCGATGACAAACCGAAGGAGTATGTTGTCTCCGCGGCTGTTACATAGGACTCTGTACTGGGCCCACTGGTGTGGAATATAATGCACAACGATGTTCTTAAACTTCCGGCTCGGGAGGAAACCAGAGTGGTGGGTACGCAGATGATATTGTATTGGTTGCAGTCGCAAAGCATCTCAAGCAAGGTGAGTTTTACTCATACGAAGCGATTAGGGCTGTTAAAGGTTGGCAAGAGAGTTCTGGTCTGATGCTTGCGTAGGAAAAGACGGGAGCGGTCCTTATCACCAAGCGCGTAAAATAAATTATGCCCGAATTTAAATCACTTCGAAGCCTTAATTATACTCCTACCCAGTTTCTCACGGGTCATGGAGGATATTACCCGTACCTGTATAGGTTTAAAGTGGACCTACTCACCCAATTCTCCAAACTACGATGCAAGGTTCGTGGAAAGAAGATAGAACCTAGGGAAGGGGTTCTGGTACCAAAAAATCTGGTGTGAAGAATGCTAGTATAATAAAAGGACTGGGGTGCGATCGACTCCCTGATCGAATCTATCCAGAGCAAACTGCCAAAGGCAGAGGATACCAGAAAATGGCACTTACGTACGCCGCGTAGAGACCAAAGGTGACCAAGCTAGAGTGAGCTAACTTAGTCTTTTGTTGCAATACCTTATGCTGGTTCCAGAGGCATAGGGAGAGGTTTAACTCACTATCTATTAAGACCCTATTAATAAATCATTTTCCCACCCATTCCCTAAAACTCTTAGACGTAACACAACCATTCCGACTATAGTGATTCTGCTTGTTTCTCAAAAGGTCTTCGAGCCGTCTTTCGTGAAGGTTGTCAGGCTGTTGCATAGCCTCCTAGGATAACTAAATCATTCATGAGCTAACATTTTACCATCCATTTCTACGTACGTTCAAAACTTGTTATAACCGTCTACCCTGTCAAGTATCGCTTCGATGGATCTATCTGTGAAAGCCAAAACTTTATATACACCTCAACAAACACAATTTTTAAGGATCATATAAGTCCAAAATACCTGACCTGCACGATTGTATTGTTGTTACCCTTTTCTCACTATCCTTTACTGGGCAGGGTATAACCCGGCATCTTCTACGTGGAGCAATGCTCCCTAGAACGTCTACATCTCAAAGCACTTCACAGTAATGTCCACGGCAAATCTGTGAAGCAAATTCAAATTTCGTCCTTAGATAACTTCTTCTAATATCTAAATCAGAGGAGACCTTTTCTAGGAAGTACAGATGCAAATTTTCTGCAATCCTAAATGCAAATTATCTGAACCGAAAGGGCATCCAGAAAACACTTTCAAAGGACAGGTCTTCCACACAAAACGCTTAAGTTTTCAGCAAGGAAATTTCATTACTTTTCCATTAATAATTTTGAAGTTACGCACAGAAAGTAATTTCTGGAAAAATAGCCGAAAGCTATTTGCCAGACGGTGAATTTGACAGCTCTGAGGAGGGACGAAAGTGGAATTCTGGTAGCTGGAAACCAGAGACATCGGAGCCAGGAGTGAGTAATAAAGTTGATGTACATTTAATTTCCTTTCGTACAAATTTTCCTACCAATTTTATCTGTTGACATGTTTGGAACTGTTAATGTAAAACGACAAAATTGTAAGCTACGTTAATTTATTGTATCAAATTGGATTTGTTCACTTAATGTTGACCTTTTGACGGCGGCACTTTGCCTAAGTGAGCCTGTTCGGCGGAGTAATTATTCGGGCGTAAATGAGAAACATGGACGAATCGACCCAGGGTGCGGTGTGTTGTTGTTATTTTTAGGTCCACATGCGGGGGAGGGGAAGATGTCAGCAGTGACCACCCATTTTTTCGTAAGGCGCCTTGGACAGAGATGGCACCGAGACCAAATTAAAACAAAAAAAAGTATATGTGAGTGCTGACACTGGAACGTTTTACACTTCACTAGTTATTGGATTCAAGGATCAGAAATTTCATTACAACCTCCGAGGAGAGAAACACTTTCCCTAACCCAAAATAGCACATCGCAACTGAGCTAATCTAAAACAATTCCAGGAAATTGATTTCAAGGAAGCCTATATCCTTCCGTAATAGTAAGTTGCCAAGAAAACACCACTAGGAAAAAGGAGGAAGTAAAAATCAAATTTTCACATAGTCCTCCCAATTCATTTTCAACTCTATCGGTGTTCAGTTGTAAAGACGTCAAAACGTAAGTAATTTGATTGTAAACGCTTTTGGCTAAGAAAGGTAGAACTCAGAGATACCTCACCCAGTGTACTTTCAGTAAATTATCTCAGAAGGGAACTCAATCAAATTAGGTGACATTATTGATTCTGGGTAATGAAATTGGCTCTGCTGAAAGTTCACTCTATACTATATTTTCAAGCTTACCGTTGACCCTCTCTCCAGTTGCTGTGTTGGCACATTGGCTTTTCCAATTCAAGACAAATTTTCCGCACTAGTGGAAATTCAATAAAATAGTGATTGGTATCATGGCCAGGCTCTTACATCACAATATTGAAGGACAATAAAATTGTGTGCCTGTCTCGATGAGTAGCTGACAGGTATGAGCAAGGACACGTTACGAAATTTGTCAAGTGAGCATTAGTAGGCCTGTTTGATTCTTTTCATTTTCCATGGAAGTCAGTAAGTGGTCAGTTATCATCAAAAGGTTTCCATTATTAAATTTCTAAGTGAGTGATTGCAATGCTTAATTGAGCCTAAGTGCGATACCAATTGGGACCAGTTCAACCTGGGACTATTCATTGTCTTTGATTTTCAATGTGGTTGGCTCTATTCTGCCGGTATGTTGTGCTAAAGTCTTTAGGAACCACTAAACAAATGGAAGGATATAAAAGGGAAAACTAGGAGGTACCTCATTTCATCAATATTCCGAAACATTACAACTTATTGTGATTCAATGCCACAAACGAACCATCACCGCACATAGGTACACCCCCGATGGAAACTGTAATGAACTAACGAGTTTTGGATGCATAAGCTGAATATCCCAGATAAGTAGTGTTAATCTCGGGGAGAAACTTAATCTGCAAACCAAAACGACGCCCAAGTAGAGCTCCAATTAAACATCTGTCAACACCCACTGGCTTAGTTTCTTGGTCCAGAAAGGTGAGAAGGAGGGTTATCCTGAGTACTTCGGTTCTTTATACGTCATTTACCAAAATCAACTTTAGCCCTTGGGGTCATGGATCTAAGTCCACGTACGCAAAAAGGCAGAGCTAGATCATCCAAGAAAATTTGCGGCAATCGACCGTACACGTCGGCTAGCACCTACGTACAGGCAACGCGTGCTTGCATGCTTCTTTGCTGGCTAGACTCGAACATGTGAACAGGAAAGTTCAATATTTCAGACCTTCTTCCGCGACTACAAAAAAAAATTGTTTGTCTCTCAAAACGCAACACAGATTTACGCCAAAACTTAGGAAATTGCGAGAAATGTCCTAGTTTACGAAACTCAAAAGTGAACACCCAAAAAATAACAGCTCGATGTGCACAGAGGACAAATTGCTAGAAGCCGTCACCTACTCCTCCTGCTGATTCCGTCTTGTCTTTACACTTCCTTGATATATGTACTCCCAATCGAAACCCGAGCCTAAAATATATATATATGGTTGACATTTATGCCTCTGTGCGGTATAGAACGTCAGCCCCACTTACGCGTTAAAATTCGCGGTTACCTGAAATGCCCTTTAGCTCCCCAATAACCTCTGAAGAGGCCTGCACTCCTCCTCTACTGATCTGCGTTAAATACCCTAGGGGCCCCCCACTCGTTGGCTACAGTGGATTCCACTGTATGACGTAGCCTGCAATGCAATTGTTGCCTCACCTTAATGTGCGACCTATCCACTATCACTTTCGCCTTTCGATCACAGTGCGTTTGAATGCCAAGCTTGTACGCTAACCAAGTTCTTTGTTTGTAATACTATCAGGCCAGTATGCTCCCATAATGCAACGCAGAGAGGTGTCTATCAAGGCTTGGAGCTTCTGAGTGACTGCGGAATTGACCCCAAATGTGCTATACCCACATAGCAACACAGAAAGGACACTAGCACAGACCCTTTTCAACATGTTCTTGGTGATAACTGCATTTCCAGACTTTAGACAGAAAAGTGAAAGCGGATATAACGCTGTTAATGCATCGGGCAACATCCAGTTCGATGCCACCTTCGGCAGAAACCACGCTTCTTAGATTTACAAATTGTTCGACGCCTTTGATGCTCTGCCCAATAACAAAGAGAAAGAGCAAACAAACAGATAGCGTAGTTGAGGCGTTTGAGGAAAGATGTCATAGTCCATTCAACTTCTTCACGTAATCCGGACAAAGTAGCATGAAGGACATCACCGATAACGGTAAGAAATAATGTCGGTAACAGAACCCAACCCTGGCGGACCCCAATTTCATCATCATCAACGGCGCAACAACCGGTATCCGGTCTAGGCCTGCCTTAATAAGGAACTCCAGACATCCCGGTTTTGCGCCGAGGTCCACCAATTCGATATCCCTAAAAGCTGTCTGGCGTCCTGGCCCACGCCATCGCTCCATCTTAGGCAGGGTCTGCCCCGTCTTCTTTTCCTACCATAGATATTGCCTTTATAGACTTTCCGGGTGGGATCATCTTCATCCATACGGATTAAGTGACCTGCCCACCGTAACCTATTGAGCCGGATTTTATCCACAACCGGACGGTCATGGTATCGCTCACAGATTTCGTCATTGTGTAGGCTACGGAATCGTCCATCCTCATGTAGGGGGCCAAAAATTCTTCGGAGGATTCTTCTCTCGAACGCGGCCAAGAGTTCGCAATTTTTCTTGCTAAGAACCCAAGTTTCCGAGGAATACATGAGGACTGACAAGATCATCTTCGTGTTTGACCAGTGCGGTTTGACGCTGTTGGTTGATTCGTCTTCCTTGCTGACGTTGCCACCATATATTTTGTCTTGTCTTCCTTGATGTGCAGCCCAAGATCTCGCGCCGATTACCGCCTGCTCGATCTGGATGAAGGCAGTTTGTACGTCTCGGGTGATTCTTCCCATGATGTCGATATCGTCAGCATAGGCCAGTAGTGGGGTGGACTTGAAGAGGATCGTACCTCTTGTATTTACCTTAGCATCACGAATAACTTTCTCGAGGGCCAGGTCAAAGAGGACGCATGATAGGGCATCCCCTTGTCGTAGACTGTGGTTCATTTCGAATGGTCTTGAGAGTGATCCTGCTGCTTTTATCTGGCTTTGCACATTGGTTGGAGTCAGCCTAGTCAGTCTTATTAAATTATTAAATTCGTCGGGATACCGAATTCTCTCATGGCCGTGTGCAGTTTTACCCTGGCTATGCTATCATTGGCGGCTTCAAAGTCGATGAACAGATGGTGCAACTGTTGTCCATATTCCAACAGTTTTTCCATCGCTTGCCGCGGAGAGAAAATCTGATCTGTTGCTGATTTGCCTGGAGTGAAGCCTCTTTGGTATGGGCCAATGATGTTCTGGGCGTATGGGGCTATCCGGCCTAGCAAGATGGTGGAGAATATCTTATATATGATACTCAGCAACGTGATATCTCTATAATTGCCGCACTGCGTGATATCTCCCTTTTTATGTATGGGACAGATAATGCCTCGTTGCCAATCGTCAGGCATTGATTCGCTATCCCATACCTTGAGCACAAGTTGATGAACCACTTGGTGTAACTGGTCGCCTCCATATTTAACCAATTCGGCTGTAATTCCATCGGCTCCTGGCGACTTATGATTTTTTAGCCGATGAATTGCACGGACTGTTTCTCCTAAACTTGGTGGTGGCAGCATTTGTCCGTCGTCTTCAGTTGGCGGGACCTCCAACTCGCCGATGTTCTGGTTGTTCAGTAGCTCATCAAAGTAACCCATAGCTCTAATATGCCCATTCTGTCGGAAATCAGATTTCCCTCTTTGTCTCGGCAGGATGAGCATCGAGGTGTATAAGGCTTCATCCTGCTGACTTGTTGGTAAAACTTCCGCGCCTGGTGCGGTTTCTCCCTGTACTTTTCTAGTTCACAGACTTGTTGGTTCTGCCAGGCTTCCTTTTTCCGTCTGTGAAAACGCTTCTCCGCTCGACGGAGTTCGTGATAAGTATCCGCGCGTGCCCGCGTTCTTTCAGAATGCAGCATTACTCGGTATGCGGCATTATTCCGTTCCGTTGCTAGCTTACATTCATCGTCAAACCAGCCGTTCCGACTCCTTTTGCGGCTGGGGCCAAGTATGTTTGTGGCCGTATCCATGATAACGTTCTTCAGGTGATTGTGAAGATAATTTGTTGATGTTTCATCTCCAGGTCCTCTGTTGTCTGCGGTTATTGCGGCATCCATTTCCCTCTTATAGGTGTCACGGAGGGTTGTGTTGTGGATGGCTTCAGTGTTCATTCTCACTTGATTGTCAGAGGGGATTCTAGGTGGTATTGTTATTCGAGCTCGCAGCACCATGCCAACGAGATAGTGATCCGAGTCTATATTGGCCCCCCTATATGTTCTGACATTCATCAAGGCTGAGAGGTGGCGGCGTTCGATCAACACGTGGTCAATTTGGTTGAAAGTGGTCCCGTCTGGAGAGGCCCACGTATGTTTGTGGACCGCTTTCCGCGCAAACCAGGTACTTCCAACAACCATTTCGTATGACCCTGCTAATTGAATGATCCGCAGTCCGTTATCATTTGTTTTTTTCGTGTAAGCTATGGGAGCCAACGTATCGCCTGAATACGGGCTCCTTCCCTACTTGGCTGCTAAAATCCCCAAGTATGATTTTGATATCATATCTGGGACTTCTGGGGCTTCGAGGGTTCGTTTTGCTGCCTCGTAGAAGGTATCCTTCTCCGTGAACGTTAATGAGGCTTATATTTCTAAACTTGCCACGCAAGCGCAGAGTGCATATCCGTTCGCTTATGTTTTCAAAGCCGATAACAACAGGTTTCATTTTTTGGCTGACTAAGAAACCTACTCCGAACACATGGTTTACTGAATGACCGCTATAATATATGGTGTAGCGGCTCTTCTCCAGGAAACCGGTCCTAGTCCATCGCATCTCTTGTAACGCTGTTATTTCAGTCCCATATTGGGACAGGGTATCGGCTGGCTGCTCATCAGCTTTATCTCCGTACAGGGAGCGCACGTTCCATGAGAAAATGCGCAAATCGTTAATCCGTTGTCGTTGCCGGGTTCGTTGTTGTAAAGTCCATCCTGTCCGAGGCTCCTTTCGTGGCTGCATAACATCGGTTTTCCGTGTAGGGATGTCAGCGCTACCCAACCCCCAACCTGAAAGACCAGTTGGTACAGTTTGTCCTGTTTTTAGGCGCGGAAGGCTCGCCTTCATCCTTCTCCGTCTGCAGCTTTTCGTCAAGAAAGAGCTCCCAGCGGTCACCACGTGGAGGTGGAGATAGGGTTTGGTAGTAGAGCTGTTGGTGTTGGCTCAGCAGGCATTTCCCAGGTTTTATACTCCATCGTGTGTACCAATCCACGTTTCGCAGTGGGACCTATACTACCCTTTGACCACCACCCCGTTAAAGATATTTCGAAAATCGCGGCATTCATTCTCCGACTGCCGATGTTCTGCGTCTCTGTTGTCCTTTGGCAAAGCCTTCTCGCTCACAGACACGAGGATTTCAATAGCGTGATTTTCTAGTTCCACCAGGGCTTTGATTTCCAAATATGGTCAAGCCGGTAGGAATGTCTCTTCTTCGAAAGCTGCAGTGGACGAGCCAGCTATTCTCGTTCTTCCAATTTTGGGTCGTTGTAAAACGAAGTCCAGCTTTGCAAAGATTTCAAGCAGGATTTGACTCCTACTGTTCGTCACTCGACTTCCACAAATCGCCGGCAATAATTCTAGGACTTTGGTCTCTAGCGTTCAACACCAAGCCGTCTAGTATCTCCTCATATTGCGTTAATGTTGCACTAGAAGGAGCGTAAAATCTATAGATATTAACGCCGCTGGCTTTTGCCAGTAATGCCATTGTTTCTTGAATAGCATAGCATCCAGATGCGCATATCACCGCGTTTCCAGATGAGTCTTTGACCCACGTAGCATTACCATAATATCAGCAAGATTCATAGATTATCACCACCGCCACATTTGACTCTCGAATGGTTTGCAAAGGCAAGCCTTGGGCCGCCTCGCAATGGTTGCGGTTAATTTGTATTAACCTAATTTAAACCTACGATTCAGCTTCTTCTTGTATACCGGACACCTGCCACCATCTTCACCTTTTCCACAACATTCACCGTGGTTCTCCAGTCCAATCTTTGATAATTTGGCCTTCTTCTCTACATTTCCCTGTTTCACACCTACTGCTGCAAAGCGTCTGAAGTATCTCTTGAGAAAAACTTGCTCCCTAAGTCGGTGCAGGACCCAAGCCCTTCTTATATCGCCTGCGGTAATCAGTTCTCAGTCTGTGTACCTCCACACGCCTTCTTCATCCTCTTTATCGTACTCTCTTGTACTCCGGTATATTTCCCGTGATCTAACCTAGTCAAGATCTTTGCATTCAATCGCTGTCTCCTCCTTTCGACCTTCCACTTCTACTTGTTCGCCTAGCACCTTGTCCATCTGGCCGCAAAAACTATTCGCTGTTTTTCTTTGGACTCACACTAGCCCCCAGGTCTACCAATTCGGGATAGGCTTTGATTTTCGATGACAGGTTTTATAAGCAGCGGAATTTTCCTCGGATTGGAAAATGCAGCAATATCTCCGCAAAAGTAGCTCTTTTCCCTTCATGACATAAAAGCGAAATACGAGCACCTCGACAAAGAATATGATAGTAAAATAGTTTGAATCCAATTTTAAATCACATGTCATCCCTCTATTATTTCCGGGCCGAAAAATTATTTATGCCACGAGTATTTGCTTCCCGGAAAAATGGCTGCTGAATTTCCTCTATCTTCTCGAAGCCCCAAGCTGCCAATCTCGAGTGAATTCCATTATTTTTCAGCTGTTGGTTGTGTGCTTGACTGACTAAACCCTATTTTGCTTGTCTTCTATATCAAAATAGGATTATGCTTGGTTTTTATATTCCAATATACTCTCACTACTGCCCATTAGACGCCTTCAGCACAAATCCTCCATAAATCGTTCAATATTTCAATTCTATTAATCTCCTCTATTAAATCGAATTACTGGGAGTGATAGTGAAACCTCTCCCCAAACTTATAAATTACTTTCACTTGCCCCACATCTCTCACATAATTGCCGCCAATATCCAACGACCCGGGGATGATCGACCCTTTTAAGTGCAAAACTTTTCGAATACAATTTCAAGGAAAATAAAAATGACTTACAAGAGTAATAATACGTTTGAGGTGCTAAGCTCTTTCGTTCCGCTCATTCGGACAATAGTAGATTGAAGCGAAAAGGTGGGACAGGACCTGAGGGAGGAAGCAAAAGAACAAAACGGAAAAGCGCTAAAATCCAAAGGTGCAGCATCGTCGTCCTTAATTTAATGGGAGAAATTTTTATTGCGTAATTCGAAAACTTAAGGTAATTCCTTTTTTCTGATTGATTCCATTAAGTTCCAGGGTTCAGGCTCCCTCTCGACCCTCTAATACGCTTAAATGAAATTGTTCCTTCAGATTTTCATTTATTACACGCTGATCGGATCCACACTCTTCAAGCTAATAATAAAAAAAAAGTTTGCCCATAAAAATCTTAGGAAGCTGTTTAATAACTTCGGCAAGGATGTAGTAGTGAATGTACCCTGACCAGGTAAAGGTAAATTAATAGCGGGTCATTTATATTAAAATCAGGACACTTATTTCAATATTAGCGCTTTGGTAGGGGATGAACGGACGGTCAGGGCGTTTCAATTAATTTTTCTCCTGGATTACTGGCCGGTTCTTTTAATTGAGACGCTCACGTATATATTCAAGCAAATAAATCCTGAAAATGGTAATAAAGTGAATATTTCCCAGACTTTGCTGGAGTGTTGAGCAGGCACTTCATAACCGCACCACGCAGTTGGTCCAGTTGGAATTCAATCTTCCTTTCTTCAGTCGCTGTTTGCCTTGATCTTAATCTTCTCATTGCAGTCGATTCCTTGGAACCTTTCTTTGGCAAAGTCTGAGGATTTAATAGCAGCAATTCCGACCTTTTAATTGACCTCGATTTTTCAATCTGCAACGTTTGTAAATTTGGATGGTCTACACTTGAAGGAGGTCGATGCTTAGGATTGCAAATGGGTAACGAATTTCTGAGAGACGAAGTAGGGTCCTCATTATCAGGAAGCAAAGATATTAAAATTCTTTAGAAAATTTCTCCAGGATCTCCTAGAACAGCTTCTAAATGGATAATACAATTTAAATTCCGAAGACAGACAGGACGCCCATAAGGAATATTTCAAATTTAAACATTCCAGGAGTAACCAAGAAAAAACTTACCCTTCAATCTACCCCAAAAATAAACTCTGTCATGTTGGAAGCACTCAATTTAAATATATGCAAATATAGTATATTGGGTGAGGTGTTTTTATATCCCGTAGTATTCACTTTAATCGACTTTCAATCACAAATAATCTCCATCTAGGGAGCATTTTTAGAAACGACGAAGGACACAACATTGGAACGTAATTCGACACTTGACTGGAAACAATAATGACATAAACAGCCGTCTAGACTACGATTCGGGTAGGATTTCGCTATCAAGAGCTTTGTGAACCCTATTCTGTATACGTGTGTGACACGGATAGTAGTTTGTAGGACGTGCCATTGTAAATTAATAGAGATTCGGGACCGATTTTTAGGTAACAATCTAATATCAATGGTCATTTCAAGCATTTCTAAAAGGGCATAAGTAGAAAGTTAAATAAAAGGCGATATTTGGTCGACAAAAAATATGTCCTTTTGGAAGTGGAACTCTTGGGAAAGTCGCGCAGAACAACGTATTACTGGAAGGTAACAAATCTAACAATAAAATAAAAGCATTGACAATTTTTGGCACAAATTTTGAGCACTGACCTACCCTAAATTCAATCCAAATTTAATTAATTAATATTAACAACACCGCTTACAAATTTTCCGCTCATCCTCTATATACCCCTACCAAGCAAGGAGTGTTGAAGAGGGAGACATTGGCGGGTTTTAGTTCGGTGCTCACAATTTGGCAAGGCCTTAAAAATGCGGCCAATGGGGTGCAGTTAAACTCCAGGTTGGGATGATTCTCCGTTCTTGTGAAGAATCTCTCTATCAGGGTGAGAGAGAACTCTCGAAGAGGTTTTATTCTTACTCACCGGTACACTTCGGCGTTGCAGCCGCACTTCCTGGTTTTCCAATTGTACGACAAGTCGGTACAGTGTCTCAAGATTCTGCACTCGGAGGACTCACATTTCTTCATAGCTTTGGTAGAGCGGTGATCCATGCAGGGGCTCCGTAACATAGAATGGGTTTTATAAGGACTTTATACAGAGTCAAACTAGTTTTAGTGCAAAGTCCTACTCTTTTACGGAGAAAAGAGTAGGTACTACTTACTGCACCGTGTGCTTTGCTGAACGCGAGCTCGAGGTGGGGATTGAATCCTAAATGTTCATGGAATAGCATTCCCAAGTATTTGATCTTTTTGTGAACTGCTCACTACTGTATTCCTGATGCGTAGTTTTAGGCGTTTAGCTTTTCTGTGGATAGATTTAGATCTCAAGTATTTGGATTTTCCCCGAAGAGTGATACCATGTGTTTTTGCCTCATTGACTTTTATGCCCCAGGTCTGGTAGTATATGCAACGATCAGCTAAATACTTAGCAATAACATTAGCTGCCTTACCGGGCCGAAGGCTAGACGAGAAAATGAGTGTGTCGTTGGCTAACTGTAGCATTTCTGTGCCGTTCTCTGGGATTGGAGCGTCAGCTGTGCGTGAAAATATTGTGAAGTCTAGATCTTGAAATGGATGCCTGTGGTACTCTAGAAGGGACCGATCGGTCGGTTTGGCGCCGAGGTCCACCAATTCGATATCCCTAAAAGCTGTCTGGCGCCCTGACCTATGCCATTGCTCCATCTCAGGCAGAGTCTGCCTCGTCTTCTTTTTCAACCATAGATACATCCCTCATAGACTTTGCGGGCTGGATTATCTTCATCCATACCGATTAAGTGAACCGCCCACCGCAACCGCAACCTTTTATCCACAACTAGACGGTCGTGGTATCGCTCATAGATTTCGTCGTGATATAGACTACGGAATCGTCCATCCTCTTGTAAGGGGCCAAAAATTCTTCGGAGGATTCTTCTCTCGAATGCGGCCAAGAGTTTGCAATTCTTCTTGCTAGGAACCCAAGTCTCCGAGGAATACATGAGGACTGGCAAGATCATTGTGTTGTACAGTAAGAGCTTTGACCCTATGGTGAGACGTTTCGGTTGTGCTTTTCGACCCTAGATAGGAGAAATTATCAACGGTCTCAAAGTTGTAGTCTCCTAACTTTATTCTTCCTGCTTGACCAGTGCGGTTTAGTGTTGTTTGTTGGTTGGTTTTTGGTGTTGACGTTACCACCATATATTATACTTTGTCTTTCCTTCATTGATATGCAGCCCAAGATCTCGCGCAACGTCTGTACGTCTCGGGTCCTTCCCCCAAGATATCGATATCGTCAACATAGGCCAGTAGTTGGGTGGATTTAAAGGGGATCGTACCTATCGCATTTACCTCAGCATCACGGATCACTTTCTCCAGGACCAGGTTAAAGAGGACGCATGATAGGGCATCCCCTTCTCGTAGATCGCTGTTGATGTCGAATGGTCTTGAAACTGATCCTGCTGTTTTTATCTGACCTCGCACATTGGTCAGGGTCAGCCTAGTCAGTCTTATTAATTTCGTCGGGATACCGAATTCTCCCATGGCCGTTTACAGTTTCACCCTCGCTGTACTATCATAGGCGGCTTTAAAGTCGCTGAAAAGATGGTGCAACTGATGTCTATATTCCAACAGTTTTTCCATCGCTTGCCGCACAGTGAAAATCTGATCTGTTGCTGATTTGCCTGGAGTGAAGCCTCTTTGGTATGGGCCAGTGATGTTCTGGGCGTATGGGGCTATCCGGGTTGGCAAGATAGTGGAGAACATCTTATAGATGATACTCAGCAACGTCATACCTCTATAATTACTGCACTGCGTGATATCTCCCTTTTTATGTACGAGACAGATAATGCCTCGTTGCCAATCGTCAGGCATTGATTCGCTGTCCCATACTTTGAGCACAAGTTGATGAACCACTTGGTGTAACTGGTCGCCTCCATATTTAACAAATTCGGTTGTAATTCCATCGGCTCCTGGCGACTTATGATTTTTTAGCCGATGAATTGCGCAGACTGTTTCTTCTACACTTGGTGGTGACCGGATTTTGTCCGTCGTCTTCAGTTGCCGGGACCACCAACTCGCCGATTTTCTGCTTGATCAGTAGTTCATCAAAGTACTAAACCCGTCGCTCCAATATGCCCATTCTGTCGGAAATCAAATTTCCCTTTTTGTGTCGGGATGAGCATCGAGGTGTGTAAGGCTTCATCCGCGCCTGGTGTGGTTGCTCCCTGCACTTTTCTAGTTCATAGACCTGTTGGCTCTCCCAGGCTTCCTTTTTCCGTCTGTGAAGTCGCTTCTCCGCTCGGCGGAGTTCGTGGTAAGTCTCTGCGCGTGCCCGCGTTCTTTGAGAATGCAACATTACTCGGTATGCAGAATTCTTCCGTTCAAGTACTGCCAGCAAGTGGCCATATTTATGATAACTTTCTTCAGGTAATTGTGAAGATCATTTGTTGATGCTTCATCTCCAGGGACTCAGTTCACTGCGGTTATTGTGACATCCATTTCCCTCTTATAGGTGTCACGGAGGGCTGTGTTGTGGATGGCTTCAGTGTTAACTCCCACCTGATTGTCAGAGGGGATTCCGAGTGGTGTTGTTATTCGAGCTCGGAACACCATGCGAACGAGATAATGATCCGAGTCTGTATTGGCCCCCCTATATGTTCTGAAATTCATTAAGACTAAGAGGTGGTGGCGCTCGATCAACACGTGGTCAATTTGGTTCAAAGTGGTCCCTCCTGGAGAGGCCCACACATGTTTGTGGACCGCTTTCCGCGCAAACCAAGTACATTCTACAACCATTTCGTGTGATACTGCTAATTGAATAATCCGCAGTCCGTTATCATTTGTATTCTGATGTAAGCTATGGGAGCCAACGTATCGCCTGAATACGGGCTCCGTCCCTAGTAGACTGTTGAAATCTCCAACTATAATTTGAATATCATACTTTGGATAGGCTTAGAGAGTCCGCTCAGCTACCTTGTAGAAGGCATTCTTCTCCGACTCTGCAGTCTCCTCCGTTTATGAGGCTTATATTTCTAGACTTGCATTTCGCTTATATTTTCAAAGCCGATAGCAACAGGTCTCATTTTTTGACTGACTAAGGAACCTACTCCGAGCACGTGGTTAACTGGATGGCCACTATAATACATGGTTTAGCGGCTCTTCTCCAGGAGACCGGTCCCTGTCCAACGTATCTCCTGCAATGCTGTTACATCAGCCTTATATTGTGAGAGGGTACCAACTAACTGCTCAACAACATTCGGTCTGTACAGGGAGTGCACGTTCCATGAGAAAATGCGTAAATCCTTTATCCGTTGTCGTTACAAGATTCGTCGTTTTGAAATCCATCCTATCCGAGGCTTTGTGACATTAGTTTTCAGTGTAGGGTTGTCAGCTCTACCCAGCCCCCAACCTGGAGGACCAGTTGGTACATTTTATCCCGTTCTTAGGTGCGTGATACTCGCCCCCATCCTTCTCCATCTGCAGTTTTTCATAAAAAAAGAACTCCCAGTGATCACCACGTGGAGGTGGAGAGCTTCCGATATACGCTGCAGTAGTCACTGATTGCCTATGAGGCGGTAATCTGGGCAAAAAGAACTGCACTCAGCATACAAGTCAGGGAGTTACACAAATTCCAAAGACTGGCTTGCGTGTGTGTTAGTGGGGCAATGAGGACATGCCCAACGACATCCCTGGAGGTCTTTCTGATATGAACTACTGTCCATATCACATACTGCGGACAAGGATGGCAAGCGGCGATCAACTCACTTAGATCCAACCAGGTGAACTCTCAACTGGTATGGGAATGCTGCCTGAATACGATCGGCTCGGTTACTCTGGATTCCAGGTCAAGTTGTGTTGGCAAGAAATGACGCAGCGGACGAAATAGCCAATTTCACGGGCAGAACCCTTCTGTAAAATCGGAAACGGGTTCATGGCTATGAGATTTAAAAATGCAGAGGAACGTTTGAAGGAACTATACTGGGCGGGCCTATTAGGAATGAAGCAGTCCAAAGTTCTTATTGGAAGATGCGAATCCTGGCGCATAAAGGATTGCTTAAACCACACAAAGAAAAACTTCCGAATCATAGTAGGAATTATCCCTGATCACTGTCGGCTGAACTATCACTTAGGGAAGCTGGGGATATCTACGGACACTGCCTGCAGGTTTTGCGAAGAGTGTGACAAAACCTCTATACACAGTGTCCGGCACTTATGCAAAGTAGGTCGAGGCATCTAGGAGAACACTTAATACCAGATGCAAAGTTGAAAGATCAGGAAGTAGGAAATATACTAAAATACCTAACGGTTATAGATACAATGATTAATATATACACTATAACCAGTAAAAGAAGCACAGTAGTTTTTTAAGGACGCGGTGGTAATAGAATAACAGAATAATAACAGAATACTCCGCCGTAGCCGGCCCCAAGCCCGGTTGTGAAAGGAGGAGGGATGGATAGCTTCAGTCTGAATGGCTGTAGGCCACCGCAGCGTCTCAGGGGGTAAGTGAGGAAAGTGCAGGAACTTTGCAGTCTTGCAGATTACTCTCTGAGGATGCTATCCCCACACCTGGCAGTTAGGTATAAAATGCAAATCCACTTAATGAGAAAAAGGAGAAACTTAAGCTCCGGTACGGATAACCGGCGGGAGTCATCTGACTTGGTGACTGGATCCGGCTCCCGTAATGGATAGCACGGCGTCGAAACCGCTAGTCGGGGGGCGGTTCGACGTCTAGGCGCCACGTCCCTTGCTGTCTGTAAGGCAAACTGTGGGCTGACTGCACTTAACTTGAAGATCGATCTTTCAATCCTCTGAGTGGGGTGAAGCCGGACCAAGAGCGGATCAATAAATTGAAGTCGAAGGCAATACACGGTAAACACATGAATTGTCTTTGGCAGCCATTTGTCGATTTGAATTTGTCGAACAGATGGCTGTGTGCTTGGGAGCTCTTTGCAGAGACGGAGGGGTTCAGGTGTGCCATTCAGAACAGCGTGGTCGCCACCCGAGCTTATAAAAAGCTCATCATGGAAGAGCGGGTGGAGAACGACCAGTGCAGAATGTGTGGTTCGACGTTAGATACGTTTCTGGCTGTACTGTTATGGCGCCGATAAAATACATCACCAGGCATAATGCTGTATATAACGTTATCCATCAAAACTTTGCATACAAGCATGGACTGATCACGGGCACATGTCCGGTCTACCGATATGAGCCGCAAGCAGTTCTTGATAGTTCTGCTTGCAGCATATATTTGGACCGGTAAGTTCTGACTGATCGCCATATGCTACATAACAAGTCTGACGTACTGTTAGTTGACATGACGAGTCGCTCTGCGTATATTATTGATGTTACGATCCCCCATAACAGCAACATCGAACGGAAATACGTGGAGAAGAAGGTGAACTATGAGCCACTGACTCGGGAAATCAAAGAAATTTGGCGTCTTGTAGTTTCCATAATATTGTCAGCTGCAGGTATTGTACCCAAATCCTTCACGCCTTCCCTTGATGTCCTGGGACTTTAGCACAGTCTGGTTCAAACTATGCAGAAGCACACCATTCTGCACACGTTCTCGATGTTGCGAGGAGTTCTCGACGGATTCTTCCATTGGCCTACCACCGGCCATTACCACCAGCGCCCCTTTCGCTTTTAAGCAGGCAGGATCGCACTTAGTGCTAGTATTAGGTCAAATCCGGCATCTGCCGAAATTGAGATAACTCGGAAAATAATATATATAATTGCTTGTCATTCATGTAACAAGTCCATATGGAGTTACTTCTTGTGAACCTCCCGAAAAAAATCATTCTTTCTTTACTCAGGCCGAATCCCATTGATCACTTCCACTAACAATCGACGTTATGATTTCATAGCGTTGGTAAACAACTAGTCGGTCTTGTTTCCACTAGGTCATGCACGGTGTCCGTTTTTAGGAAGTATACCAATCTTCTCTCTAAAAAAGGGCACCGTGCCTGACTATAAGGAATGGTGGATTGGTGGGATTAGCTGCTTGAGCTGATTTATTCTATATACTTACAGGCCGATGTATAGTCGTGAACATCTTGTACCAAAGATTTCCCGATCCATTGCAGGGCCTCTCCCTCTTTGATAACATCAGTAAAATTTATGGCATCACGGGTGCTTCGGGGGTTATCTACTCAGTTGGGTAACCCCTGAAGTTCACACCGACATTCTTTTGCTACCGAAAATTGCGCTGCTTGGGCATTCTCCTATTTTTATTTTTTTGTTTTCGGTACGTATCGGAAAAGGATATTTTTAAGCTTTTGTGTAAAACAAAACCTTATTAAAATGAGTTTACTGCCTGTCTGTCTGTCATACGCATTTATTTCGGAAACGGTTGTAGCAATTGACACAAAATTTGATGGAAAGGTGCGAACTATGATCGCTTACTCATACAGTGAATTACATCATTCTACATCAAACTTAAAGGGGGTTCCCATGTATGCAAAAGGGGTGTGCACATTTTTTTTCAAATATAGTCATATCAAATGAAAGGTCTCGATTAGTACTTTCTAATGCCTGTCTTAGTTTTAACATCTGTTGGAAAGGTGGGGAGTGCGGGGGGCCGAAATTGATCATTTCCTCAACGGACGCATTCTCAGAAGCTACCCCACCGAAAAATCTGAAAAAAATCAGGAGGATTTCATTATATGGTAGTCTAGGCTCCGAAATACTCTTCATGCGAATTTTTGTTTGAAATAAAGTTAATAATGGTGTATACTACTGCTGGCTGCGAACCCCCCTTAAGTTCATCCTAGAATCACCATTGCAATTTTGTTTGGTGGAAGTCGCACTATTACTACAAAGTTATAATAGGTCAAATTTGTCACGTCTGTGCAAATTCAAGACGTTGAATGTCAGTATCACCAGAAAGTGGGTATTCTCATATAATATATGCATATATTAAGTGCTAGGTTCTAATCGGACAAATGTCCACTCAAATATTTTTATATAAGAAATACACAAAACTTTTCATTCTTGAAACGTCCAGTTTCCAGTTTCCCGACTTGTTTTAAGTCTAGATTTTATGAAAAGGGACCATCATCATGATTTTTTTCAAAGATTTTTCGATTAGCTGTTGGGGTTTAAATTGGGAACGCAGGCAGACAGCAAATCGATTTCAGCAAGGATTTATTTTATACAAAACATTACAAGGAGCGGAAATTTCGTAACGCTTCCAATATTTATAATTATCTATCAAATTTCATGCCATTTTTTGTAACACAACGAATAATACTTCCTGCAAATTCTAGAACGTTGACCGCATGAAATGAACCTGTTAAACTTCACCAGCAGAAGGTCATGTGCTCATTCGAACGAATGTCAAGGAAAGTTCAAAAGGGGATGATAATTGTTGTTCTTCCTAAAACCAAGAAAAGTCAACACTACACTGTGCAATGTAAAGACTTTTTCTCCGTCCTCTATTCTAAGAACCCACAAGGCATCTCATAACTAAAGACAAAGCCAATATTATTCGCATTAAAAGCAATCAATTTCTAATTGTTGTAAATTAAATACGCATTAAATTGAAAGCAGCAGTAAAATTCTGCGTCTACAATAACTTTCCAGTAATCTAGAAAATGTTACTGACAGGAGCATCCTTCCTAGAAGTGATTCCAGCGAAAGGATTTTCCAGAAGAGGAGTCCTGGTCCATGCGCCGTGATGAAGGAGTATCCTCCAGCATCCCTCGGAATAGTACTAAACCGACTTTCATTCACTCTTCAATTACATGTCTCTCTTATTGTCAGCGGAGATAGTTCGCTTAGTTTTTATCCGACGACACCCCTCTCAATGTTGGGTTTTATCCGAGTTGTAAGCGGACTCACCCACCCGCCTTTGAGTATTTTGGTACCTTACATGATGCTGTGTTGGATGAGTCTTCTACGTCCTCTTACAAAATTCCAAGCTGAATGGCAACCAGGGGAACGTTTTTCACCTCCTAGAACTCATGCGCACAGGCTACAGTGTCGTTGAATATCTCTTATCAATAACATGTTCCCTATGTTTATCCTATTTTCCTTCCGGGATAGTACTGCAAAAGTGCGCATCATCAAAGAGTCCCGTCGATGAATGAATAAAATCCTCAGGACTGGCGAAATTTACAGGACTCCTCTCTTCAGCAATCAGTTTTCTAGCACCAGCTTGAAAGGATGAAAAATTCAGTCCTACGTGAAAGCATTTAGTACATCTCGGGTAGTGAAAAGCGCTGGTCGAAATCTTACAAACACGATGTAAAACAATATCCTTAGAATCCGGTTTGAAAAAAAAAATATATATATATCTGAGGAGGGTAGAAATTTTCATCTGTTATTTTACCCTGCCATGAAAATCGGATACTGTCCTGTCGATAGGGAGTTTGCGAAATTATGCCAAGTGTAGGGAATCGGAAAAAGTAGAGCAAGCACCGTGCACGGCCTCGTTTTCCACGTTCGGGAAAATTGTTGTTTGTTGTTTGTATAAGAAGGGAAAAAGTGCGAAATTCAATGTGTGTTGGTTTCACAACTTGACCTGCCTCTCTCAGTGCTACTTTATTATAGATGGCATGTGTGTGTATAATATTTATGGTAAATAGTTGGAAAAAGTTCGCTTGAATGATGGATACAACTTTTCCATCCCGTTTCCATGTAATGCGGTCGTGTCGCGTTTGTTACGGGTGAAAGTCTGATTTTTCCATCGGCTCGGAATACTGTGCGCTCCATCAGCTGTTCCGCTCCGTAATTTTCTTCTTCAGTTGATTCCCTCGGATTCTTTCTTAGGATAATCGTATTGCGAATTAATACAAAATGCTTATTGGAATTAGAATATTCGCCACATGGATTATATTCCTCACTAGTGGATACCAGTCTAAGGCTCAGTTGCCGACTGAAAAGATACCGCTCGGTAAGTCCATTTGTTTACCAAAGTTTCCTGATGGAGATGAGGAACCATGTCATCAGCTGACCAGGAAATTGATGTTTTTGTAATACAGGTGCTATATTCGAACAAGGAACGGACGAAGTGCAGTCCGCCTTTAAATACGCCATGCTTAACCATAATCTGAATGTGACTCTGCGGAGGTTCGAGCTGCAAGCATATGTGGACGTGATAAACACCGCGGATGCATTCAAGCTGTCGCGCCTCAGTACGTGACTGCAGTTTTCAGTAATCAGGAGCAATTTAATGATTTTTCCTGCGTTTTTACAGTTTGTAACCAATTTTCAAGAGGAGTCTATTCGATGTTAGGCGCTGTTTCGCCCGACTCCTTCGATACGCTACACTCGTACAGCAACACCTTCCAGATGCCTTTCGTGACACCTTGGTTCCCTGAAAAAGTAAATAATTTGTTTTGTTCCTGCGAATATGTATGCAAATCAAGTCAACATTTATTAGGACTCCAAAACGGTCCTTCTCTACTCAATTGATTTAATAAATACACTCCCCTTCCCTAATCGAAGCCAGTCCTCAAGGCAAAATGAAAAGTATGTTAAAGTAAATGAACATCGTAATTTCTCTCCAATTCCCAGAAATTCGTAGATAATTTTTATTTTCATCAAGGGTGAGTCTATGTGAATATAAAGGAAACCTTGAAAACCTGCTACCAAAAAAAAACATGAAAGAAAAATTAGGGAATGTTTCGGTGGAAAAAAAGTGGTGTACAGCAGGAATTCAGGACGGTACTTTCTCTCTTCTGTATCTATAAATAATTTCCAATAAATCTTCGTCACAGATTTTTTCCGCGCGGATTTTTATTTCGAATCCTAAAGGATTTGGTGACGGGCAATTCCTAGTCGAAATTCAAATCTATGGAGGGTTAAGTATTTTTCTTACTTTTCCTACAAAAAAAAAACGTAAGGAGATACCTTTTTGAGATATTTTAAGCTATCTATATTTCTTTGCAAATACTGAACACCGAAAATCAGTCACTCCCATTCAAGCACGAGTTCTTGTGATATTTTGTTGTTTTACCCCTCGGAGTCAACCAGTATGCTGTGGAAAATTTCTCAATTTTCTTGGTCATCCTTTTAGCATTTCTACAGCATTTTACATTGAAAATAATCATAAGTAGCTCTTCCTAAGGTGCCTAGCCATTTATTATGGAGATGTCGTGATTTCGTATTGCGTTCATTTTCTTGCGTTATTTTAAATTAAAAAGGAAATTATTTTGTGATGTGATAGTGGAAGCTTATTAATTTTAAAGTATCTACTAGGAGTGAATCAGCTTGTTGGCCATTTTGTGTTACCAAATAAACTTATCTCTTTTTCGAACAGCCTTTTCATTCACTGCCATTTCTCCCTAAGGTGGAAGACCCAAGGTCCACTAAATGAGAAGTAGCTAACTTAGGTATCTTTCAAGCTTAACATTTTCCACCAATAACTCTCTTAGTGAAGACAACTCATCGATATCCCCTTCAAGAATCTTTCCTAAAACGAAAATTATCCTCATTCAGGTTCTTCTCTTCTTCTTGTCTCCCTTTTTCAGGAGTATATGGTGGTGTAATATCCAAAATTATTGAGCGTGAGCGCCTCAGTCCTCTAGGAGTTCGAATCGTGATATTTGTCATGGATGCTTGTGTTTGGTTTTCAACGTGTCTTGCTGTTATAGGAACATCACTTTTAAAGCGTTAAGCGAAAGTGAAATAGATAACAATTAACGAAATCACGCGTATCTCGTTGCCCAAGGTTCAAGCCCCGCTATGTCATGGATGTTGGTGTTCCTCTTTGTGCTGTCTGGCTGCTGTAGGCTTCTCACTTGCATAGCATAATAGTGGAGCAGAAGGGCAGTCTCTTCGAAAGCCAACTCATTCTTACTATCAAGCGTTTGCCTGTGAGCTTCAAAACTGGTGAAGGATTTAAAAAAGAAACATTCTTCCTGGCTTCTTATATTTACATATACATGCAGCAACTGAACTGTTTTCCTCCATTAATAGTAACCTACTTTTTCTTATCTTTCTAGATATAAGTGAATTCTATTGTAAAACATGACTCGCAATATCAAGCAATTTACTTTTTAACCTTTTCATATGCAACTACTTGTCGCGTTCCTCAGTGCTGAGAGTGGTCTGAAGTGCTGGGGATGACTTGTTTGATATCTGTCAGTTTCCAGTAGATCTCCAAGTCTAATATCTTCTATTTACTCATGAATAATTAACCTAAGTATGTTATTTGTCCTTCCCTTGACTTTTCTAGGGAGCGTTTGACATTTGGCCGTAGTTATTTGAGAGTGTTCAGCGTATTTTCAGCGTCGTCTTCCCGATCTGTGACGCAGATGTCATCCACATAACTCTTTCAAAATCTTATTATCAAACTGACACCGAAGTTAACTTCGTATCCGGTTTGGCATGAAGATTTCGCCAATGAACGAGAAGAGGGGTTTACTTATTGGGGCTGCATTTAGCTGCTTATTATACTTGCCCTTAATCTTGATGACTGTACACTTGTTTCATGAATTGTAGTAGAGGATCAGGCCTTAGTTATCAATCAAGGCCCATCCTCGAGCTTGACTTTCATCTTGTTCACGTGGTCCTCTTTATCTAATACAACCAGTGCATTACCTTTGCCCGTTTTAATGCAGTATAATCCCTTCTTTCCGAGATCTTCAAATATCTTCCTCTCTTCTGTGTTCTGAAACTCAAAAGGAATACGAGACAATTAAACATGGTTGAAACTTTACAAATTTAAAGATCCTAGAAATATACACTTCTTAACAAGGACTGAGGCAATAGACATTCCTGGAAATAAAACTAATCAAGAAACGTACTCAAGAAACTAATTATGACGTCCATTAAATCGAATAATCAGGAGGGGGGGGAGGGGTTGTTGAAATTAAGATTCAATTACCCACTCCGTTTGCGAGGGGCCAACATAAATAGGATCATCCTAGATTTATTTTTTCATTCGAATCTTACTACTAAGGAAGGCGACAAGTAGTCAACGAAATATGAATATTTACAAAAAGAATAAATCTTTAGAAAAGTGAAGAGCAAAACATTGGAAATTTAAGTTAAATTTCCTTTCAAAATTCTAGCTCTTTTAACAGTCGTGAAAAAATAGATTAGCCGATTCATCGAACCAAAATAGTATCAGATCAAATTGTAAAAACAAGTCAGGAAACCCCAAGCTCGCCAGGTTTTGTGTTTCCCTATGTGAGGAGCATAACGCGGTTCTCCATTGGCTGATAGCATTGACTCCAGATATTCAAATTGCTCAGTTCTGTCAGCGGCGGTAACCTGCCCCCAACTAAGCGATTTAAATTCGCGCATTAACGCAACCTGGATGCAGTGGCATTCCACAACTGGTGTTCTTTGTGATCGACGTATTAGCGAAGGTCTCAAATTTAAATTTTACCGCAATGTCGTCCGCCCTGTCGCTCTCTATAGTTCTGAGTGTTGGCCGACTATAAAAGGCAATGAACGGCGTCTTGCGGTAATGGGGACGAAGATGTTGCGTTGGACTAGTGGCGTGATACGTTTTAATCATATCCTAAAGAAGAATATCCGCGATCGATATAGGGTTACACCGATCGTGGGAAAACTGCGAGAGAAGCGTCTTCGATGGTATGGTCGCATAATTCGCGCGAATGAGAATTCCCTTGCCAAGATTGATCTGACCATCGAAGTCAATGGTAAACGACCAAAAGGCCAGCCAAAACAACGATGGCCTGATACGCTGGATGTGGATTTAAAACCCTCGGGAAAACAACCAGATCGGGAATTTCGTAAAATAAAATGACAAAACTGATCACGACGAGCCAACCCCGCTTGTGAACGGGACCAAGGCTGAAGAAAAAGATGTAAGGAGCGACGACTGCATGACAGTTCCATGTCACATAGTTAAAAATTCCATTCCCCTATATTTTTTAGAAAGCGATTTAAATAAATCATTTGATGGAAAGCACTGTATTGATAATAGTCAACCTCATACGCTTCACATTCGGAGTTTAATATTATAAACAAATGTGAAGAACCTAACCTAAAACAGATCCAAAAAAGGGATGAGGAGAGGTAGATTCTTCGTGACTGGCATTTTAATATTTCACTCGAATGTCAATTATTCTCGTTAATTATGATGTCAACAAGTTATTTGTATGACTTAGTTTGAAGTTTGAACTGCTATAACTGGCGTTAATGGCGAGATTTTGATGAAATTTGGCGTGTGTATGAAAAATGTGGTCCTCTAGGCCCCCTTTAAACTCCATCTAAATTTATGTCACTTACTGTGTGCGTGGGATTTCACAGTTCCCATCTGTCCACCAAATTTCGTTCAGATCGGTTTAGCCGTTTTGGAGAAAAGTGCGTGTGACAGACAAGCAGACAGACAGTGAGTTGATTTTAATAAGATTTTATTTTACAAAAAATCTCAAAAAGGTCGTACAATAAGATTTCCCATTTTATTTCAAAAGGCATTCCATGAATTTATTTTCCTTCTTGAATCTTTGCCTCATTCAGTGGCGGCGTTAGCTCGGTGATATCGGATTGACCACTTCTCTGGATAATATGTAGATATCGATAGGTGATGTATGTAATATCACAAAAGTTACATCATTTTAAAGTGTAATACCATCACCGTCAACCATGACCGAGCTCGATCCGAACGTTATAACATCACCGCATTACCAAACAATACCCCATTAAAAAGTGTGAGTCAATTACTTCTGCCAAAGGTAATATTTTGTAGTGTGATATCACATTTGTTACCTAACAATACAGTTTTTGAGTGTCAAGCCGACGCCGCAAGCAGTATCTATTGTTGTTATGATTGTCTATTCTTTTGACTGGCTTTGGCCTAAAAAAAGATTTGAATATGGAGATGCAAATTCCGGGCTTTAAGTAATTGATTCGTAATATTGCGACTTTGAATGAATATCGGCTGCTGATTATGTTTTCGTAGTACAAGCGGCTGAAGCGACTATCGAGTGCCGATGTTAACTCTCGGCTGCAATACTGTGGGAAGGTTTTCCAGACATTTTTCAGCGTGCCAGACCATTTGTGTTTTGAGGGATATACTAGTTCAGCGCCATTCAATTGCATTATCATATCATTTTGAGAATGTAATAATTTCTTGGTGATGAGCAAACCAACCACGACTGTCATCGTTTCTAATATGATCATAAACAGTATAATATTGCTTCCAATAATATTGTCTTTAGGGATCGAAATTGACAACTGGTCAGGCCGATTTTTTTGCTGGGCTCTTAAGAGGGAGCCTTTTTAACTCTAAGCCGCGTTTTAAGCTCTTCACTGCTTTGTAAATTTATCTTTTATTGCTTTTGGCTAAATTCTTATCAATTTTTCTCAGTTCATGTTCCCTGTTTTGCTTGTCTTCGCTTTTTGATTATCGTAATTAATGCATTATTTTCGAGCGCCTCCTGGCATTCCCCGTCAAACCAATTTTTTCTTCAATGTCGGGATTTAGACCTCATTTCTTGCCGGCTTTGTATATGGAACTTGTAGAATAGGCTGGCTTTTATTCCCTCAACATACGATACGTCTATTTGGTTTCAACCATGTGGTTGCCAGATTCGCAGTTCGCTATGAAATATGATCTGACATCAAAAATGTTAGCGTAGCATATTTTCTGGTTAGGGGTACGGTCCATAGATTAGAGTTTTTTGTATGTTTTCCGGAGTAATTTATTGTTATAAAGGAGAAAGGTCAATCAATGATATATTTCCGCTTCTTTCGATGTCAAAAGTGAAGCTCTACCATATTTGAAGAATACTAAACAAAATCTTTCATTTGACATCCAACATGTCTTTATTCGGTAGACAAATATTTACACCTCCATTTTACGTGTCTGGGGACCTCCCCTAAACTCAACGAAGAATGATTAGTGCTATGGTAGGGTGGCTGTTACGAGGCAGACGGTGCGGACAATGTGGTAGTTGTGGGATGCGAATATGTACGTCGATATTTTTAAAAAAAAATCTGCATGCACCGCAGAGAAATAGGAGGTTTGTCAAATATTCAAGACATGCCAAAACGCGAAACATAAAGTGTTAAAAATATACATGTGGTAATACTGAATTGTCCCAAGCTACACAAAACCTCTCAACAATCCTTGGAGTGCAATATTATTGAGAACCTATTCCCATTTCAAACAAAAGATACTTAATGGAAGGTCTTCTCGAATAATGGAGAAAAATTCCAGATGAATATATCCAACGTTTGGCGAAATCCATGCCACTGCCCAGTGCAGGATGTATATCCTGTAGTCATTTTTTGAGTTTTTAATGTCATTATTACGATTTTTTGGCGCTATCCGGATTTCATTTTTGCATATGAAAATAGAGTTTCTTTTGTTTTTCGCCCTCAACAAGGGTTTCATTTTGTTCTTTTTCTTTGATTCTTTTTGCATTGCATCCAACAGACTGTACGCAACGTCTTTGTCAAAAAACAAAACACAAACAACTCCTTTTTTAATTTAAACGAACAGCTCACAACAGTCCAGTTTTTTTGTTAAGTTGATACCACCTTTGCTGACATACTTGTCAACATTTCAGCTCTTATGGATCATTAGTATCTACCTGGCGTCTGTTTACATTAGTCAATTTTTTGCTTTTTGTAGGATTTTAATGTGGTTAGTTTTATTGAGCAGAGAGTTTGTATGGAATTTCGTGTTATTAACGAAATTAGAGTCTGCATTGTCCGAAACTCAGGTGGAGTGGTATAAAGACTTTCAAAGTGGCCATGCACTGTTAGAGAGTTTGCCTTGCCGCAAATGCCTAACCACATCAAACACTGACGAAAACATGGAAGAAATAACATTCGAAAATGGTCATACCAGTTAAAGTGAGGTTGTTAATAAGCTTGGCACATCATATGGAACGGTTTACCACGTTTTAGTGAAAATTTTGCATATGAGACGTCTCGTCCCAAAAGACCGAAATTTCATCCTAAAACATCGAAAGACGGTTGCTGAGAACATGATTTCTGTAGCGAATGATGACCCAGCCTCCATTTTCTTTCTTTTTCTTCAGCCTTTGTCCCGTTCACAAGCGGGGTCGGCTCGTCGTGATCGGTTTCGCCATTTCGCTCTATCGAATGCCTGATCTGGGTGCAATCTCAAGGCTTTCAAATCCCCATCTAGCGTATCAAGCCACCGTTGTTTAGGTCTGCCTTTTGGTCGTTTACCATCGATTTCGATGTTCAGACCAATCTTGACAAGTGAATTCTCGTTGGCACGAATTGCGTGACCATACCATCGAAGCCGCCTCTCTCGCAACTTTTCCACGATCGGTGCAACCCCATAACGATCGCGGATACCCTCATTTCGGATGTAATCGAAACGTGTGACGCCATTAGTCCAACGTAGCATCTTCGTCTCCATTACCGCAAGACGACGTTCATTGTCTCTTATAGTTGACCAACACTCAAAACCATAGAGAGCGACTGGACGGACGACATTGCGGTATGACCCAGCCTCCATAAAATCCATAATTAGATTAGACGTGATTCTATGAGTCTGACATGGAGATAAGTCAACAATCGTTCGAGTGACGCTTAAAGGCCTCACCAAACAGAAAGCGGACTGTCCACGGAAACTGTCCGTGCTGTAGTCCGTTGGGGACAGGGGATGTCAACAAACTAGTTTTATCCAAAAGGTGATTGGACGTGCACTGCTGCAAATTGCTTCAATTTTAAAAAAGCATTTGAAAAGATAAAACAAAATTTGGCTGAAAATTAAGTCGTTTTTGTGTTGCTTATAAATTTCCGGTACTTTTTAATCATCAATTTTGTGATTAGATATCAACTGAAGGCGAAATTAGTGAGGCGTTGAAGGTTATCCCTCGAGATATCATAGGGGCTGTGGCCATCGTTTGTTCCTCTATTCGAATCAACTTTTACATTTAATTTGCAAGTGCTATTTTGATATAATTTGTGTGGCAGCGTAGCGGAAAGTCTTTCTGGGCTAGAGTGAAAATTGTCCTTAAATTCTGTTGTGTTCTGTTGTGGACTGTATATTTGTCAGTCTGACATTAAAAAATTTCCTACTTTGAAAGTAAATTCACACTCCCCATTTTCCTGACAGCTTCCCACTTTTAAATATTCTCTTTGACTTCATTTCAATAATCTCACAGCACAACCCCGGCCCCCGCACTCCCCACCTTTCCAAAAGATGTCAAAACTAAGGCATCAGAGAGCGCTAATCGAGACCTTCCGTTTGATACCCCACTTGACTATATTTGCATATATGGAGACTCTACTTATGTAATTCACTACATGAGCGAGCGTTCACAGTTCCCACCTTTCCACTAAATTTAGTGTCAATTGCTACAATGGTTTCCAAAAAAATGTGATAGACGGACAAACAGACAGTAAACCGATTCAGTTTTACACAAAACCTTAAAAATGCAAATGAGCTACCGCCGGTCTGAGGTTTGACCTTCCAATTTCGGGAGAATATCGCTTCCAAGAATTATAAGACCAGATAGGTGTCTTTAGAAGTACTGGATCTCCAAAAAAAAATTATTTATAAAAAAACGTGATATAAAAATAGTATCTTATACTGATAAGGGATGCGTATCGAATGCTGAAGGTAATGCTAGTTTACACAAGACCAACTGCAGTGAAATGTACACGAAAATCAGTTGAAGTTGGGCTCGAAACATTTTATGAGAACTGAGCTGAACAGAAACCAACAAAATCAAGGTTCCTAGTCTTACGAACCAGTGCACTATTCTCATCTCCAGTAATGGCCACGACATTGAAGGTATAGACAAATTTATAAAACTGTGCTCCGCTGTTTCTACCGGTGGTAATACCAAATTCATTGCTAATCGGCGCATTAACAGCACCAGATCCGCCTGCAATCTCTAGAAGGCGTTCAGGGATCTAAACCCAAAATCAACCCGAAGTATTTCCATACACTAATTAAGTTCTACATATGATATCGCCTCAGGTTTCATTTTGCAGATTTATTGGTAAACCTTCCGCCCCTGATTCTTTTACCCTTGTACTTCTCGAGCGGCAGACTTATTCACTTTTTCCAGTCTGTGTCTTTTTCTTCTGTCTGTGAAATCGCTTCGTCGCTAGGACGAGTTCCCAATAAGTTTCTGCGCGCACCGGCGTGCCTGGGGATTTCCACGTTGCCAGAAATGTAGTCACCAGTCGTACCAATGGTTAAGTTCTTGAAGCGATTGTGAAGACCACTTGTCAATGCTGCCTCCAAAATATCTGGTAGCTGTCGGCTATTGCAGCGCCCATTTCCTCCTTTGTAATAGGTGGCTTCAGTTTTTACTCTCACCTAATTGTCAGGGGGAGTCGAGATGGTGTTATTATCGAAAACGCCTACGGAGTAAATATTGTATAGAAAATTCCAAATATATAATAGTAAACAAGTCGGGAAACCGGAAGCTGGACGCTTCAGGTACGAAAGGTTTTATGTAATTCTTAGTACGTAGCACGTAATATATCCATATATTATGTGAGAGTATCCACTTTCGGGTGATATTGACATTCATAGTCTTCAATTTTCAAAGAAGCAACAAATTTGAGGTATTGTTGGTAAGATCATGCTCTATGTTATAGCCTATATCACAGCAAAATTTCATGGCACTAGGATGAACTTAAGGGGGGTTTCTAACCAATTACAAAAAATTGTAGTAATATACTATTATTAACTTTATTTAAACAGATGTTGGCATGGAAGGTATTTCGGAGCCCAGGCACCATATAGTGGCAACCTCCTGATTTTTTTCAGATTTTTCGGTTTGGTAGTTTCTGAGAATGGCCCCCTTAAAGAAGTGATCACTTTCAACCCCCCGCGCTCCCCACCGTTCCAACAAATGTCAAAACTAAGATCGGCTTTGAAAAGTACTAATCGAGACCTTTAATTTGATACCCCACATGACTATATCCGATGAAAAAAAATTTTACACCCCCCTTTTGCATGTATGGGGACCCCCCCCCCCTTAAATTCGACGTAAAAGGATGTAATTCATTGTATGCGTGAGCGTTCACAGTTCCCACCTTTCTACCAAATTTGGTGTCAATCGCTATAACCGTCTCCGAGAAAAATGCGTGTGACGGACAGACAGACAGACAGACAGGCAGACAGACAGACAGACAGACAGTAAACCGATTTTAATAAGGTTTTGTGTTTACACAAAACCTTAAAAATGTGGTTGCTGTAGCTATAGTTGGAATAAAGTTGATGGGCCGTCTTTTTTCTTGCGGAAGTCCAATTAGAAACGGCGAAACGGCCCAACGCAATGGAACTCCTGAAAGCAGCAGTTTGTCGCAATTTTCTGGGTGCTCAGCAACGTTGGAAGTTTTCAGTTTCGGTTGGAAACCAATTGATCAGTGGAAAATGGCATATGAAGAAGAAAAGGAAGCGGAGGATCTGCCAGCAGATAAAGCAGGAATCATGCGAATCGTCCAACATAAAGCTCCACAAACGGAGCAATCACCAAAAAAGCAGAAGACTGTTCAGGACACCTCCTGCCAATATAACTCCAAATGCTATGAGCATTAGTGGTACACCAGCACGAGGTACTTCTGATTATTCGCCACAAGCCGTTTATGCTGCTTATTTTGAAATTATTCACTTGTCACAAGTCCACACTGGGGTGTAATGGAGGTCACCCACTACATATGTTGAAAAAAATAAATTAATTTTTAATTATTTCTAGTTGTTCAATATTTTTATTTTTGGTTATTGCATTTTAACTTTTGATTTTATTTATTTATGACGAAAATCGGCAGCACATTTTTACTCCGTGATTGACAAGCAATATTGAGACATTTCAGTTATTTTTGTAAAAAGTCAAAAAATTAAAAAGCATGGACTACTTTCTCAACGGTCTCGTGGCAGGTTGCGGTTTCTCTCAGTGCGCCTCGTATCGCGCTTCCGCAAAGGTAAGGTGGGTCTTCGGGTAAATCTCTAAAATATGATAATATAGTATTATTAACTTTATTTGAGCAGATATCGGATTGAGACTTTGTATGGGTGCATCATCGTAAATTTTTCGAATTTTTCGGTTTTAGGAACGAGACCTGTTACACTTTTCGGGGCACACATTTTGAACTCAGACTTCCCAACGTTTCATCAAATATGGAAAATATTAATAGCGTCGGGAAGTAATAATCAAGCGCTTTCATTTGATACCTCACATGACCATATTCTATGAAAAAGAAATTTACACCCTCCTTTCGCAAGTATGGGGAGCCCCCCTTTAACTTAATAGAAAATGGCCGTCCTCGGTATATGCAAAAGGATACACAGACCACACGTTCACAAACAACAAACATTAAATCGATTGTCATAAGGTTTTGTTTCACATAAAACCTTAAAAACGAGGATATGGGAGACGGAATTGTCAATATCAATGAAACGTTGACGGCTACTCATTTCAGGAAGATTATTTCATGGCCACTATATCTTTTGCCCTTACAAAGTAATACCGTCATTCGTGTCAAGTGTCAAGTGTCAGATAGTTAGAAAATTGAAATTTCATCGTGCAGATTCAGCTCTTTGACACTGGTAAATATACACAATTTTCAAAATTGATGAAGAGATTTATATTTAATAAGAAACTTGAGTCAATTCTGCAGAAAATGAGAATTTTTTCCTATGCTTCGCCGTTTTGTGAAAAAAATCTAAAATTTTAATCTTGTGTACTTCATAGCTAGTGCCTTGTGTAGTTCACGAAAAAACATTTTTATGATTCCGGATGATGATCCAAGGAACTACTGCTCGTTCTGGAGGGAAAAACCGTATTCTGTTTATACAGGTCTGCAGCAGACATTTTTTAAAAAATGCGACGTCAATGTCTTTTCATAATCTAAAAGATACAATCCAATTTAAAAATGTACTCCCGAAATAATCTCGGGAAAACCCTTTTTTTTTTGTGGTCTCCAAACAGATATAACCCCTTAAACTCCACACAAAATCATGCGGCTGGTGAAGGTATAAAATATATCACTTAGAGAAGCATCCATAAACTCGGACGCTTGATGGATGTTTGAACGACCATTGCCAAATTCTTCCTCCTTTTTTTAACCAAATTCATTTCCAGTAGCTATTATCCGTGCAAGTCGACGTCGACGTTAGCCCAGCTTAGACGCTTTCGATGAGCTTTGTGGTCAATGGAGATTTTCTCGTCTAACTCTTGTGAAAAACAGCACTCTCGCTAGCTTTTCCTGATTCTGTTTAATGGCACCTTACTATTCTTGGAAATTTTGGAAATTGTAGATTTCTTCAAAACAGGGGTAATGGTTTTATCCTGTGTTTGAGTGGTACCTCTACTTGGCGCCCTCCCAGGTAGATCATCGACATTACCTAGAATTCCGAAAATACAAGCTTATTTGGTTCGGAAATCTTCGAAATTTTTATGGCCTATTCTCATTTTTGGCCTTCTTTTATGACATGCCAGAAACACTACTTGGAGGCAGTTCATGTGCTTGGTAGGCTTTTTCTTTAACAGTTAATTACTTCTGAATATAATACAATTACAATTGCCATCTTGCTTTAATATCTCCTGGATGATTTAAATTCTGATTACCTGTACTCTATGTCTACAAATAAGGATATAATGGCGTACACGTTCTACATGAACATAATCTCTATATCTTGAAATATAGTCCACATCAGTAAAAAAGAACAAGAGGATAATTTTACAAAAGTTAATGCTCTCTGGCTATTACGGGCACTTGCGCCGCCATCAAAAATTTTATTCGGCCATACAGAACAGAACTTCCAGGAACGCCTTGGTGGAGAATATGTTATACTTCAGAGGATAATTATGCTGACCTAGTGTCTAGACAAATTGTAAATATTTTTGAGAATAGGTAAAAATCTTTATGAGGCTGTTATCCTAACCTGATTTCTAGACGGAGGTCAAGGAGATGGAAAAAACACCGAAACTTAATGCTTTGATTTTTTTTTGCAACAAAAGTTTAAATACAACCCTTGAAACTCTAATCTAATATAATAACAAGTCGGGAAACCGGAAGCTGGGCGCTTCAGGTATGAAAGGTTTTGTTTGCTTCTTCTGTGAGTATATTTGAGTGTAGAGCTATCCCATTTGTACGTAGCCCGCTAAGAATATGCATTTAGCATGTCAGATTTAGTACTTCGGGTTGTAAATTTACACGGTAAAGCAACTTTGAGCTACTGTAACTTTGTTACAAATAGTGTGATTTTGATCAAATTTGGAGATAATATGCTTCATATCATATTTTATACTACTATCAACTTTAATAGTAATATACTATTATTAACTTAATTTGAACAGATATCGATATGGATACATGATTTTTTCTCAGATTTTTCGGTTGGATAGTTTCTGAGAATGGGTCCGTTAAATAAATCACCACTTTCCACTCCCCCCACTCCCCGCCTTTTTAACAAATCTCAAAACTAAGATCGGCTTCAAAAAGTACTAATTAAGACCTTTCATTTGATATCCCACATGACTATATTCGGTGAAAAAAATGTTTACACCCCCCTTTTACATGTATGAGGACCTCCCCCCCTAAATCTCAACGTAGAAATATATCATTCACTGCATGTCTGGGGGTCTACAGGTCCCACCTTTTCACCAAATTTCGTGTCAATCGGTATAGCCGTTTCTGAGAAAAGTGCCTGTGACAGACAGACAGACAGAAGAAAAGGGTCGTTGAACTTACAGGTTACTCCCTTCCGTCAGGAAGTGGCTGGAGAGAAAGAATGGGGAGATCAATTATAATCTCACCCAGTTTTTCACCGGCCATAGAGGATACCGTCAATACCTGTACAGGTTCAAATAGGACACCGGACCTAATTGTCCAAACTGCGACGAGGTCCCAGAGGACCCAGCGCACGTATTCTTCCAATGTCCTAGGTTTGTGGAAGAAAGAAGGAACCTAGAGGAAACTCTAGGTGAAGTAGTATCACCGGAGAATGGTAGCTTGCCAGGAAGACTGGGATGCGATCAATTCCGTGATCGCAGTAATGCAGGATAAACTGCGAAAAGCAGAAGAAGTGAGGAAGGTGCGGTTACGAATCCCGCGGGAAGACGGAAGGAGACCTAGCTAAAGTAAGCTAACTCCACCCCGTGATGTAATACCTAAAGGTGGTTCCACGGGGTAGGGGGAGACGGGGGTGGTTTTAGTGGATAAAAATCCCACACTCTGGCGTGCCCAGGCCAGAGTCTTCTGAAGATTTCCACCTCCTTAAAAAAAAAGAGACAGACAGACAGACATTGAACCGATTTTAATAAGGTTTTGTTTTTGTTTTTTAAACAGCGTACTCAAATTAACGAAAAACTGTGCAATATACCAGGTTGTTCAATAAGTTTTACGGTTCGATAAGAAAAACACAATTTTATAGTTTGAATTGCACTTTATTATTCATTATAGTCTGCGTAAACATCAATACACTTGTTCCAATGAGATTCCAATTTATGAATTCCATCCCGGAAGTGAGAATTTCGAAGGGCTGAAAAAATATGCTTCCACAGCTGTTATGACCTCATCATTTGATGAAAAACGCTTTTCTTGTATGAATTTTTTAGGTCTGGAAACAGATGGTAGGTGCTAGGGACTAAATCTGGTGAATACAGTGGATGCTCCAACAATTCATGGATTTTAGCCATTGTCAAAATGGTCTTACGACACGGTGCATTATCCTGATGAAAAGCAATTTTTTTCTTCTGCAAACCTAGTCTTTTTTTCACGATTTCTTTCCTTCAGCTGATCTAAAAGGTTACAATAATATTCAGAATTTATTGTTTTACCAGTTTGCAAGTAATCCACAAATACAATTCCTTTCGAATCTCAAAACCTGATGCTAACACCTTCTTGGTAGATTTCTGGACACGAAATCGTTTCGAAGCCGACGAACCAGGTTCACTCAT
This sequence comes from Hermetia illucens, assembly GCF_905115235.1. Classification (NCBI taxonomy): domain Eukaryota; kingdom Metazoa; phylum Arthropoda; class Insecta; order Diptera; family Stratiomyidae; genus Hermetia; species Hermetia illucens. Next base: position 165,177,324 of record NC_051850.1, read on the forward strand.
TCTTTAGCCTCTCGTTTTGATTCAGGATCATGGCGATAGACCCAAGCCTCATCCATAGTGATGAATCGACCCACATAATCCAATTTATTCTTTCGAAAACGTTGTAAATGTTGCTGAGAAAGTTGCATTCGATTTTGTTTTTGTTCTATTGTTAACGAATGCGGCACCCATTGCGCACACAGCTTTCTGAAGCCCAATACTTCAGTCAAAATATTGCCTACACTGCTCAATGACAAGCATACGGCTTCTACTAAATTTCTTTCAGTCACTCGACGATTTTTCAATACGATATCCTGGATTTTTTCTGCGATTTCTGGTGTTATTCTGTTTTTGGGCGTCCTTGACGTGGATTGTTTTGAAGGCTGGTATTGCCACGTTTAAACTCAGAAACCTAACTTTATACTGTATCAATCGAAGGCGAAGAGTCCTTATACACTTTCAACATCTGTTCATAAATTTCCTTCGCTTTTAAACCTCCCAAAAATAAAAATTCGATCATTGCACGATACTTGATTTTTTCCTTTGTAAAAAATTTGTGGGCCAGTCGATACTAAATGGGTTGTAAACAAAGAATGAATTGACAGATTGGAATGAAACTTCACATACGTTCATATAAAGAGTGTACCAACGTAACAACAAATTAGGCTAGTAACAACGCTCTCTCTTATCGAACCACCAAACTTATTGAACAACCTAGTATAAGATAACAAGTCGGAATACCGGCAGCTGGCGCTTCTGGTATGAAGGTTTTATGTTCATCTTATGTGAGAGACTTTCGACACACATTGTCTCATTCGTATATGGCTAGAAACCCAAAATTTTTCTTCATATTTTCTTTCAAATTACAAAAAATACATACATATTCTAGACGCAGATATTATTCTCATCCTAAACAAATGAACATTGCCCATTGTCTCGAATATTATACATAGTATAGCCATAAGTTCTGTCAGTCAAACAAATTTTTATTTCTCACGTAGTAATAAACTAAATCAATCGAAAAGTACACCACTAGAAAAAGGAAGCAAAATGGCCGCCGCTAGCATCTATGTAGGACCGAAGTCTGTGAGGCCATGCATCGATCGCTTCACGCACGGTATGCAGCAGCATTTCTCGAGCCCATTTCTCCCCCCCCGGGATACTGGCCTTCAAACTCTCCAAATGGGTGTAAGTTTGATTGCAACTTACACCCATTGCTCTAACTTAGCCCAAAGGCTGTAGTCCAAAGGCTGCCTGAGGCTCATTCATCCGTGGTTATGAAGTCAAGAATATGCGCCGCTAACCACTGCTGAATTATCTTGGCTTTGTGAGCGGGGACCGAGTTCTGCTGAAAGCACCACGGTTTTCCAGCGAATAGAGATTCACTCAATGGCTTGACTACATCCTCTAACAGCTATTTCTCAACAAGGCATTTCCATGCGTCCACGTGCAATGAGTAAGGTTAAAAAAATCTGAAACTGGGTGCCGCATGAATTGAACGATAGGCAGATGGAGCGGAGCTAAAACACATGCGAAATCTTGCTTGTTAGACACAAAAGAAAGATGTTTTTGCATCGAATTGTGGCTGTCGACGAATCCTAAACGAAAAAAATCGTTGGTTGATGACGGCCAATTAGCAACATCTTCTGCACGACCAAATCGCTTCGGACGGAAGACGATGCTGTGCGTGTCGTAAGATCAGCGTGGTATTGTCTACTATGAACTGTTAAAATCTAATGAAACTGTCGATGCCCACCGTTATTACTTCACTTCGTTATTAATTCATCAAATTGCATCGTGCTCTGAAGATTCTGTGTTCGGAATATCAGGAAAGACATGAAAAGCTGATTTTCCTCCATGATAATGCTCCGTCGCACACGTCGAAAAACGTTGAAAACTACTTAGAAACGCTCAACTAGGAGACACTACCCCACCTCGATTATCCACCAGGCCTGGCTTCATCCGACTATCATCTGTTTTCATCGATGGGTCACTCGCTCACTAAGCAGCACTTCGATTCTTACACAGACGTCCGAAAGTGGCTTCATGAGTGGTTTGCCTCGAAAGATCAACAATTTTATTGGCATGGTATCCATAAATTACCCGAGAAATGGAAAAAATGTGGAGATAATAAGAGCCAGTATTTTGAGTAAAGTTTATTGTTGGTTCCTATAAAAAAATGTGCTTGAAAAAAAAAGAAACAGGGGATTTAAGCTTGTACACCTGGTAGTCTCCAAACGTCGTTCACTTCTTCCGGAATATTGGCGTTGTCCAACGGCAAATGGTGTCCCTGGTCTATTATATGTCCACCAATCGCGGACCTCATGTGTCGGTTATTTTTAGCGGATTCGGCCTCCTTCAGGTGTTCTAACACCCTGGTGTGGACTAACCATTTTGTTTGCCCTACGTAAACCTTGTCGCAGTCTAGACAGGAAATCTTATAAATGCCGCTTTTTTTCCGTACATTCTTTTTTTGTCCTTGACTGATTGTACCCGGGTCCTAAGTAGGTGTCGTCTGCTGGTCGAGGTGATCCGGAATCCACCTTTATGTAGCCGCCTTTTGATGTTCTGCATCCGACCCGATTAGGTTAATGCTTAGGTTCTGTGTTCACCTCCTGGAAGAGTGTTGAAAGTTGCTGTCTTGAGTCCTGGCGTAGTTTCTTTTTGGTCCGATTTTTAATGAGGTTCCTTTTATATCCGTTTTTCTTGGCTGTTTCCAGGATATAGTTCATTTCTTTATTTCTTCTCATTGAGCAGTGCTGTGATCGTCCTGTGAATCATAAATTTGTGTGCCGTCATCTTATGGGGGAAATCGTGGTCGTGATGGTTAGTTGTGTCCGGGTCAGTTTCCTGTATGTAGATGTCGAACTCAAAATTCCCGGATTATTTTTAACTCTAGGAATGGTATCTCACCTTCCTTTTCGATTTCCATAGTTAAATCGATGCTCCTGTCTGCCCGGTTGAGTTTCTCGAGAATTGTCCCTGCTTCTTCGCTTTTGCTAATATACCATCCATGTATCTGATCCAGGATCTCAAGAGTGCCCCAGGTTCCTCGAGTGCATTCTCCAGGAGCAGTGACAGGCGGTTGCTCATTGTTGCCCCGGGGGTTGTTTTATAAAATTTATTCGTGAATTTGAAATAGGATTCACTCATGCACGTGAAGATCATATACAGTTTTGCCTTCTTCTTCCATTCAGATGAGCTTTCGTGCGCCGTCATCCATTAGTCGAACTAGTGTAGGGCTTCCTGCAAATCTACGCTTGGGAACAGCGCTTTTACGTCGAAGGATACCAGCATTTCATCACCTTGTCTCTCCCCGGCCTTGTTAAGTCTGGCAACGACTTCTCTGCCCGTTTTTTCCATTTTTAGGCCTAACTTTTTGGCTTCTTTCTTCCTTATCCAATTCACAATGTTTTGGGTCGGTGAATTCGTTGCTACTATTATCTCTCTGATCTTGTTGCCTTCTTTATGTACTTTGAGGAGGCATTTAATTCTGGGCAGAGATCGATTAGGCATTCTCAATTCGGCTGCTTTCTCAATGACCGGTTTGCATTCTGCCAGAGTCTTTTCCACTCTTTTAACGGAGTTTGGCAGAGGGTCCTTCCGGATTACGTGAAACTTACCTTCTTCTAATTTTTTCCGTACCAAGTCGTCGTATGCTCCCTTGTTCATGATGACCGCAGCGTTTCTTTTGTCTGCTGATAAATAGAAAACGAACTTCTCTTTCTCTGTAATAGTTTTTTTGGGGTTGGACGATGCACTTTTTCTTGTAACTATTCGTTTGGTGGGGGTCACTAGTCGTCTAATTTCTTCTCGTGTGGTAGCTTTTTATTTTGTTCCTGCCTCGATGTCAATTACGATGTCCCCTTTGGGGAAAGTGGGGTCCCTTATGGCGAAGTTCAAGCCTTTATTGAGAAGCGAAAGCTGTTCCTGGATAAAGTGATCGGAAGATCTGTTGATCACATAGTTGGGTATGAATTGTTCCATCGGTTTCTCTATTGCACCCTGACCCGCTTGTGTTGTGGTGAGCGCCTGATTGATTAACAAACTAAACCGAAATGTTTCCCTGCTACATCCTATTCACGTGAGCTCAATTTGTAGTAGTATTGACGAATTATTATGTTATGATGACGTCATAAACGTTTTAGAATTCACAAAATTCACTCAAAATGTAAAAGTTTCACCTTCTATAACTTTGTTAATTATAATTGGATTTCCCTCTTCTGAAAGTTATGCCTTATATCATGCCTTATACAAGCGCCAAATTTGGTAGTTCTAGCCTGAACTTAGGGGGAGGGGGATTCCGGCAAAATTTCTAAAATATGGAAATATACTTTTATTGACTTTATTTTGATTCCTCACTCCCCTAAATTTTACCCAAGGCCGGTTTCAAAGAGAAATAATTGGGTTTGACAGACAGATAGATAGACAGACATAGAATCAATTCTAATAAAGTTTTGTTTCATGTTCTGCTCTTTTACTTTAAAATTTATATCAGCTCTTGAACCAATGAGGTTGGAGTTGTATTTTAGGAATACATTTAGCTCTCAAGTATTTAATTTAGTTCACGTTCATGACTTTGAACTTCAAACTGTTAACATCCTCATGGATGTATCTAGAAGAAAAGTATCTAGAGAAAGTAATGTCAGAAGGATTCCTATCTTCCTATTTTTAAGGATTTTCGTATTTTTAAGGATTTATTTGTAAAACAAAACCACACACCGCAAAAACAACTACACCAATTCACATGAAATTTGGTGAGAAGCTAGGTGGTCTTTCTGCGTGGAGTTCAAAGGGGGAGGGGCATACGAAGGGGGTATACATTTTGTTCACTAAATATAGTCATGTTGGGTATCAAATGAAAGGTTTCGATTAGTACTTTTCGAAATCAGCCTTAGTTTTGACATTTGCTCGAAAAATGGAGAGGGGGTGGAAATTGATGATTTCTTCTAACCATCCATTTTTAAAATCTACCCAACCTAAAAATCTGAATAAATATCGTGAAGTTGTTCCTATTCGGTGTCCAGGCCTCAAATTATCATATCGATATCTTGTCAAATTCGGTTAATAATTGTATATTACTATGTTTTTGAGAAATGGATTAGAAACCCAAAGCGTCCATTTGGACAACAGAGCAGTCAATTTGACAATCCATGATGCTCCTTTTTCAGACGTTTGACAGCACGATGGTTGGTTGAGATTGATTAAACGTTAGCTTGCCAATCTCATTGCCTCGAGTTTGATTCCTGGTCATGTTTGTGCTCGTCTTTGTGCTTGTCTTCACACCATAGGCTTATCACTTGCATAGCATTAAGCGTGATTGTATGAAACTGATTTCCTATGCTCCCCAAAATAGTAAACAAGAGATCTATGTTAGCTAGAAAGGATCCTTTTACATAAATTTTAAATAGATATCAAACCGCTCACTTTTGAACGTTATAATATTCTTAGGATTTCTGAACCTAGTTTGAATGGAAATTGCCCTTTTTCCTTTGACAAATTTTATGCTATACACCCGACTCTGAAGAAGGGAACAAGCTTTTCTCAAAATATCGATATTTGCTGAATAAAAAATTTCATCTCGGTCGCTAGGAGACGGTGTTAAATTTTAATTCTTTATCCTAAAGTATCTTTGAATTCAAGGCTCTGTGGAGCTTGTCACATTAACTGAAAATAAATCGTTCCATTACCTTGGAAATATTGGGTTATTTAATTTCTTCTTCCTCCAAAGGTTGCCAACTCATTTTCACTTGTTGAATGTTTATAAAGAAAAAACAAATTAAATTAATAATTTCCATTTTTCTCTAGAATAATATTACCCACTTCTGGATTTAACTGAATTCAAGCCGCATAAATCTTGAAGAACCCTTGATAATCTGTAACGGATTTTAAATAAATCTTCGACAGAGAATAGTCCTAGAGAAAATTATGAAAGAGATATTTTTTTTAAGTTTGCCTAGAAGGCTTATGCACAGTAATCTAGGGATAAAAGGTCTCTCTTGTATCTATAAATATTTCAAACTTTCATCTGAGACTTTTCCTATATATATTTACTATTTCTTACTCTCAGTTGATTTGGGTCATGGGTAGTTTCTAGTGTGGCTTGAATGAAGGACATTGAAGATTTTTTTTTTTTGAATTTAGGCTGGGGCTGTTGAAGCATAATTTCAAGCTTGACTGAATGCTTTTTGAAACGGCCGAATCAGGCTGAGTGGTTAATGTAATTGGAATGAGATGTTTATAGTTAGGGTGGCGATATGGAATGAGATGCGTTGAAATGGAATTTTCTACTTTCGAGATGAATTTAGTTAAACTTTTTCCTAGAATATACTCTAAACTGTTTATCCATATATTGAGAAAGTGAAGGCTAATATCTTCTTTGAGCCTTTTAACAAAAAAACTGTCCGAGATGTCCGAAATGTTTTCAAGGGTTATACCCTATTATATAAAAAAGTGTTTTAGATGCGCAACTATTTTAGCGTTAGATGGTTTTCCAGAAACATTTTTCCAGCATTGCCTTTTGCAGAAGCAATAAAGTGAAAACTTGTATTCCAATACTAGTGACTCTAATGAAAAGTAAGTTAAAATTGCTACTACTGGTTTCAAAATATATATGGATTGTCCCAAAATTAACGTAAGATTCGAACATTTTAGACAAAATATAGTCGAAATGTGTTTTGACTTCATCAGCTGTAGAGAGATTAATTGAAAAATTCAGGGAGATCAGTTCAAGAAACAAAACACGTCGCCCAAAAATAAGCAGTTCAAATATATGAAATTTTCGAACTGGGGCTACCAGGTTAAGTACCGCGCATGGCAGAACCGGTTGTTTTTGGCTTTTATTTTAAAATAAAATAAATGGTGCTTGGAAATCGTCATACCAGCCTAGGAGCCAGTTAACAAAGGAAGTGTGGTAGTATATATGGAACCGCTCATCACATAATAATGGAAATTTTGCATATGAGACGTCTCGCCCCAATAGAACTGAATTTTGGGCAAAAATAACATCTAAAAATGGTTTGCTGAGGGTGTGATTTCTGTATGCGAATAAGCGTGTGATTTCTGTAGCGAATAATGACCCAAATTTCATGAAATGCATAATAACCGGTGATAAGATGTGGGTCTACGAGCTTGATATGGAGGCAAGTCAACAACTGTTCGAGTGGTGCTTCGAAGACGATCCAAGGCCAAAAAAAACAGAATCCAACAAAAGAGCCAGGGGCAATCCCTTTGGCGGTGAAAGGGTGAAACAAATGTACTTGGGTATTGTTTCAGATGAATAAAGAAGGGGATAAAATAAATTTCGCCGCAAATTAGGCCATTTTAGTTTTATTTATAAATGTTTCCTCCATTCCTGGGAACTTCACCCAGTACAATTCCTTCTACCTGTTCTCTTACTTGCTTATTGTCATGATCATGAACCCTTATCCGATTCCACGGAAGAGGATTGGTCAATTAAACAACATAACAATATATGGCCCGGAACCCAGAGTAGTAAAGCCTGTTGCGCGACCCAAGTATATTCAATTTATCGAAGCACACCAATATCAGTTTATAGTTCACCTGGTTTGACCTAAATGTCCGGATAACCGCTTGACTATCAATTAAATTCCCAATATTTTGCGCTCTACTTTTTTCCTTCAGATGAGGCGCATTTGAGCGGAAAAGTTTACTCAAGATCGGGAGCCAACAATCTTAGTTCTATTTCCTAATCAGATTCAGACAATCTGATTTTCCGATAAGCGCGATTGCTTTCATAGCGGAGGACCATCTCTTCATAATTGTATCAATGATCACGGATTGCGGAGCATCCAAATAGCAATGCCGGACGAAATGGTCATTGATAGCACCTGGTTTCGACGAAAAGTGATCAACAAACAAACATAGTCTCTATTGACGGCACTTTTCACTTCCAACCAGATTGATTAACTTTTAATGGGCCAACCTCTTAACCCTGATAAAAGTCAGAACATATAGGTTATATTGAAACAGCGTGCTATGTAGATTGATTTGTAGATCCGCAACACCCAAAAGAGGGAAATGGATGACCCAATAACCGCAGTCAACAAAGATCCTGGAAATGAAGCATCAACAAATGATTTTCACAACCATCTGAAGAACGTTATCATTGATACGGCCTTAAGATACTTGGCCTCAGCCGCAAAAGGACTCCGAATGGCTGGTTTGACGATGAATGTAAGCTATCAACGGAATGGAAGCAATGTTGCATTCTCAAAGAACGCGGGCACGCGCAGAGGCTTACCACAAACTCCGCCGAGCGGAGAAGCACTTTCACAGACGGAAAAACGAAGCCTGAGAGAACCAACCAGTCGGTGAACTCGAAAAGTACAGAGAGCAACCGCACCAGGCGTGCAAGTTTTACCAACAAGTCAGCAGGATGAAGCCTGATACACCTCGATGCTCATCATGCCGAGACAAAGAGGGAAATCTGATTTCCGACAGAATGGACATATTGGAGCGATGGGTTGAGTACCTTGATGAACTACTGAACAACCAGAACATCGGCGAGTTGGAGGTCCCGCCAACTGAAGACGACGGACAAATACTGCCACCACCAAGTATAGAAGAAACAGACCGTGCAATTCATCGGCTTAAAAATCGTAAGTCGCCAGGACCCGATGGAAGTACAGCCAAATTAGTTAAATATGTAAGCATCATCATGCGTCCTCTTTAACCTGGCCCTCGAAAAAGTTATCCGGTAAATGCAAAAATTGCGATCCTCTTTAAGTCCAGCCAACTACTGGCCTATGCTGACGATATCGGCATCATGGGAAAAACGACCCGTGACGTACAAACTGCCTTCATCCAGATCGAGCAGGCAGCAATCGGGGCGAGATCTTGGGCTGCACATCAATGAAGGCAAGACAAAATATATGGTGGCAACTTCAGCACCGAAGGCGAATCAACCAACAACATCAAACCGCAATGGTCAAACGGGAAGAATAAAAATGGGAGAATACAACTTTGAGACCGTTGACAATTTCTCCTATCTAGGGTCGAAAATCACAACCGTATAACAGCTACGATGATGAAATCCGCGCACGGTTGTTGGCAGCGAACAAAGCCTATTTCAGCTTACAACAACTGTTCCGCTCGAAACGTCTCACCATAGGGTCAAAGTTCTTACTGTACAAGACAATGATCTTACCAATCCTCATGTATTCCTCCGAGACTTCGGTTCTTAGCAAGAAGAATTGCGAACTCTTGGCCGCGTTCGAGAGAAGAATCCTCCGAAGAATTTTTGGCCACCAACTTGAGGATGGACGATTCCGTAGTCTACATAACGACGAAATCTATGAGCGATACCATGACCGTCAGGTTGTGGATAAAATCCGGCTCAATAGGTTATGGTGGCTGGGGCAGTTAATCCGTATGGATGAGGATGATCCAATCCGGAAATTCTAAAAGGGCAATATCTATGGTAGAAAAAGAAGACGAGGCAGACCCTGCCTAAGATGGAGCGATGGCATAGGTCAAGATGGCAGACAGCTTTTAGAGATATCGAATTGGTGGACCTTGGCGCAAAACGGGGATGTCTGAAGTTCCTTATTAAGGCAGGCGTAGAACAAATACCGATTGTTGCACCGTTGATGATAATGATGAGGACTCGTGCATATATATGCCAAGTTTTATGAAAATCCGACTATTAGTGTTAAAGATAAAGCGGTTCAAACTTATCCATTTTTTGCGAATTTACCGCATCCTAAGCCATACAAATAAGATGCTGGCTTCATAATTAACGAGAATAATTGACATTCGAATGAAGTATTAAAATTCCATTGCCTGAGAATCTACTTCTCCCCAGCCATTTTTAAGGTTTTGTGTAAACACCTTATTAAAATCGGTTTACTGTCTATCTGTCTGACCGTCACACGCATTTTTCTCGGAGACGGTTGTAGCGGTAGACACCAAATTTGGTAAAAGGTTGAGAACTGTGAACGCTCACGCATATAGTGAGTTACATCATTTTAAGTCTAATTTAAGGGGGGTCCCCATGCATGCAAAAGGGGGGTGTAAATTTGTTTACATCAAATATAGTTATGTGGGGTATCAAATGAAGGGCCTCGGCTAGTACTTTTCGAAATCGATCATAGTTTTGTCATTTGTTGGAAAGGTGGGGAGTGCGAGGGGTTGAAAATAATCATTTCTTTAGCGGACCCATTCTCAGAAAATACAAAATCGGAAAATCTGAAAAAAATCAAGAGGCTGCTATTGTATGGTGCCTAGACTCCGAAATATCCTCCATACCGATATCCCTTCAAATAAAGTTAATAATAGTACATTACTATAATTTCTAGTAATTGGTAGGAAAACCCCCTTAAATTCTTCCTGGAATCACGAATATAGCCTACAGCATAGAGCATGATCGTACCAAATTTGGTGAAAATTACACTATTACTAACAAAGTTATAATAGGTCAAAGCTGTCGCTTCTATGCAAAATGAAGACTTTGAATGTCAATATCACTTGAAAGTGAATATTTTCAGATAATATATGCATATATTACGTGCTACGTGCCAACGGGACAAATGCACACTCAAATCTCTTTATGAAAGAAATACACAAAACCTTTCATACCTAAAGTGGCTAGCTTCCGGTTTCCCGACTTGTTGGTATCTGTTTTAGACTAAATTTTTCGCATTTGTCAATAATATTAAAGTCAGAGTGTGAAGCGTATGAGGTTCACTTCCAATACAGGGCTTTCCAAAAAAAAGTTTTATTTAAATCGCTTTCTAAAAAATTGAGGGCAATGGAATTTTTAGCTATGTGACACGGAGCTGTTATGCACTCGTCGCTCCTCACATCTTTTTCTTTTTCTTCAGCCTTTATCCCGTTCACAAGCGGGATCGGTTCGTCGTGATCGGTTTCCCCACTTTATTTTATCAAATGCCTGATCTGGGTGTACTCGCGAGGCTTTTAAATCCCCATCTAGCGTATCAAGCCACCGTTGTTTTGGACGGCCTTTTGATCGCTTACCATTGACTTCGCTGTTCAGGCCAAAATAGGCAAGTGAATTCTTGTTGGCGCAAATTACGTGACCATACCATTGAAATCGCCTCTCTCGCAGTTTCTCCACGATCGGTGCAACCCCATATCGATTGCGAATATTTTCCATTGCCTTTTACAGTCGGCCAACACTCAGAACTATAGAGAGCGGCAGACGGACGACATAACGGTAAATTTTAGATTAATAGCATTGATCTCTTCTGGGCAAGTTACTACCATTGACAGAACTCAGCGATTTAACTATCTCGGGGCAATGCTATCAACCAATGGAGAACTACGTTATGCTCCTCACATAGAGACACACAAAACCTTTCGTGCCTGAAGCGTCAAGCTTCAAAAGGGAAATACAACGATTATTTACAAATAATGTTCGAAAATTCGTTAATGCATTTGTGTAATATGAAGACGTGACAGGAATTGAGAATTTGAAAGAAGGATAAGCACTCAACGATACAAGACAGGAGCCAATTTAGTCTTCTTGTCAGCTAGTTGAAGAAAGATCAAATGACCTGCACACTGCGGGATCACGAATACTTTAGGACTTTTGAATTTCTAAGACCTCCTCGAGGAAAGACAACTGAAAACCAAACTCGGCAATTGCAAGGCCCAGAAAAGGATCAAGTGTTCTGATTTTGTGATTTACGTTTACAATTAAGTTCAGAAATTACTTAACTGTCATGATTGGGGAGGTGTGACAAAGTCAAGTGGAAAGTCGTAGTTATTCTACAGTTCAAGGCTATTTCAAGTGTATCCGCCTAGAGTTCTACCTGGTAAATTTTGCTTTTCTTCGCCTTCCAAACACTAAAGTCCAATCCAACACCGGTCCCCAGATCTACTGCTCCGCAATGCTCTCATAGGAAGAACCGAATTATTTCTTTTACTTTTGTTTTAAGATAAGAACATTTTAAAGATTTCACAGAACAAGTGAACAGGTGGCCGGAATCAATTTTAATAGTGATTTACTTTTTACTCAAGTATCCTTTCTCCTCCTTCTCCTTTTTCATCATGATAAAATGTACCCCAAAAGTCTCAAAATAAAACTCGTAGCAAATCTCAAAACTTCTACTTTCCAAATGGAAAATAGTAGAAGGAAGAAAAGTCACTAACCAAAGAGATCTTCCACCGGAGGAAATCTGTTCAATTTCCACTGTCGGAAAATAAAGTTCAGTCAATGAAATCCTCTGGAACTTCAATTCTTCAAAGACTAATAATAAATTTACGCTGAAGGAAGTTAGTTGAGTGGGATTAACTGGAAAATATTATTCCAACTTCATAATTACGATTTCATCTACTTCGAAACAATACATCGTAAGCTTCTTCTTTTATGAATATTCTGCTATGCACTTGGGTATTGTATATTCACGCTAAAGGAAACATAAATAACATCCCTTATTTTTGAATCAAATTACTCTGAACAAACATCTTTGCGAATTTCTATAGATACACAGCCACTCATACGTATATCACGTTATAAATACTTAGAGAACATTAAGACGAACAACAAAATCTGGCTCCTTATTGTTCAGAATTATTTGTTAGGATGCAAAAGCAGGAACCAGTTCTAATCAGCTTACGAAGATGGGATCTTCCAAGAACAGGGTGTTCTAGTCATAGCTCCACAATATGCAATATTCCGACGTCTTCCAGTAAACAATACAACGCTTTTGCTGATTCCACCGTAACTCCTCCACTCCAGTCAATGTTGTCTGCACAATTCAAGGATCTCCACCATTACAACTGAAGGTCGCAAAAGGTTGAGCTAAACGTTCATGCATATATCAAGCACTCAAGCGGAAAACTCTAATGGAAGGATAAACAAGTACCAGCAATTAATCAATGTTCCGCTACCACCCTCTAATCAGGCAGGGGAAAACCTTGAACCGGCGTTTCTTATGTTGAATTTTGATTTTAAAGTAATTTAAATAAACGTTGGTGGTAGATCAGCGGTAAAAGTCGCGCAGAGGAAAGGGATGGTTCGCGTTCGGCAGGAATTTTGCGCTGCTAAAATGAAGTTTGAAAGAAGGATTACTTTTATTGGAGAATTTAAAGATATTATATTTTACCATATGTTCCAAAATACCAGGTAATAAGGCGCTTAATTATATAACATCAATTAGGGAATGTAGATGGGAAAGAAAACGAATCAAAAGTTGAAGCTTAAGCGATTTAGCTAAGAAGGATTTCGTGGATATCCTTGCTAAGACTTTAGGGAAAAAGCCTTCCGAATATAAACGAATTTAAAGGCCAAAATGCGTACAGTTTTTTGTTTACTTTGCCGTCCCCCTCCAAGGTCGGATATGGAAGAAAAAGCAATGATTAGCTTCAATTTAAGTAATTGAGAGCTGCCACAGCGTGACGAGGCGTAGATAAGAAGGTATAAAATGCTCTACCATAATATGGGGCAAACCGAAATCTAAGTTTCGATACAGATAAACAGCCGGAATCGTCGAAATTCCTGGATAAGCTGTGCACTCGTAGTGAAGATGGGGTCATAATCACTAATCTGGAGATGGTTCTTTGGTGCAAAAACTCAGTCCAGCTCTGTCAACAAGACGCCGTTCATTGTCTTTTATAGTCGGCCAACACCCAGAACCATAGAGAGCGACAGGACGGACGACATTGCGATAAATTTTAGATTTCACACGTTCGTTGATACGTCGATCACAAAGAATACTAGCTGTGGAGCGCCATTCAAATTGAGCTAATGCGTGAAGCAACCTCATAATGGAGTTCTCCGTCGGTCCCGAGATAATTAAATCACTTAGTTTTGAACAAGTCACTGCCATTGACAGTAATTGTGCCTGTTTCATGAGGATCGGTTGCCAAAAATTCAGTTGTGTTGCATGAGGCGATCATTCTACTTTTGGACAAGTTGTTATTGGACGCTAGGAAAACATCATCTGAATAAAGCAGCGTATAGGGCACTGGACGTTGGATGTCCCGTGTGACGGTGTCCGTAACAAGAAAAAAGAGGGGTGGTGAAACTACGCTTGCTTAATGAACACCAACTGAAACAGAAGCGGTTTTGATTCGCCCGCCATACTTCCAATTATACTTTTCGGATCGTCGTAGACCAATTAAACCCAGCGGACATGTTCTGCTGGCACTAAGTGTTGTCGTAGAGCACACCAGATGAGTTCGCGTACCACAGGATCAAACGCTTTCTCTAGATCCAGAAATGCAATGTAAAGAGGGCGACGTTTCTCACAGTGTTTTTCCATGAGTAATCGCGCAACATATATTGCGTCAGTAGTTCCACAGTTCTTGACAAATCTGGCTTGATTCATGGTTATTTCAACGATTTCATGAATACGGTTGTCAAAAATGGTATGGGACTGCCCTTCTTTTTCCATATTTGAACTGTGGTACTTTCTTGCCAATCAGATAGTGTTCTACCTTCCTTAATAACGTAATTAAAGAATTCACTGATCCTCGGTGTTGGATCGCAGTTCTTCGCTTTCCAGAGCTCAGATCCGATGTCGTCAAGCCCCGTTGCTTTCCCTGACTTCATTCGTTTTATTGCTTTCTCTACTTTAATTGCGCTGACAGTTACGTACCTGGGGATTAACGTGGGTACCTATCTCGGGAACTTAATTCCACGGTCTTCTTAAGATATGGATTGATTTTGTGACCACAATCAGAGCTCCGCTGTGACAAGCAACAACGGCACCAGTCTATACTGATGCATGGCTCAGCATTCATATTGGTCGATACGAGACCTTCCTCAATCTTTACCGAATCATGAAATGCGGGACCCGAAAGTCTCTGTTCGCTTGAACAAAACAATAATCCCCATGAAACTCGCACTAGGAGGCCAACCGCAACAACCGAGCGGAATGTACATACAACAGGAATTTACTCGAAGTAAGTGAATTCAAATGCTATCCCAGTTCCCATGATGCCAGTATACCCCTGGTAAGGTTTCGTGACCTACTGCTGCTTCTTTTTCTACCATAGATTTTGGCCTTATAGACTTTCCGGGCTGGATCATCCTCATCCATACGGATTAAGTGACTCGCCCATCGCAACCTGTTGAGTCGGATTTTATCTACAACCTGACGGCCACGGTATCGCTCCTAAATTTCGTCGTTATGTAGACTACGGAAGCGTCTATTCTCATGTAGGGGGCCAAATATTTTTCGGAGGATTCTTCTCTCGAACGTGGCCAAGATTTCTCAATTTTTCTTGCTAAGAACTCAAGTATCCGAGGAATACATGAGGACTAGGACGATCATTGTCTTGTACAGTAAGAGCTTTGACCCTATGGTGAGACATTTCGAGTGAAACAGTTTCTGCAAGCTGAAATAGACTCTATCGGCTACCAACAACCATGCGCGAATTTCATCATCGTAGCTGTTATCGGTTGTGATTTTCGACCCTAGATAGGAGAAATTCTCAACGGTCTCAAAGTTGTATTCTCCTATCTTTATTCTTCCCGTTTGGCCAGTGCGGTTTGATGTTGTTGGTTGGTTGGTTTTTGGTGTTGACGTTGCCACCATATATTTTATCTTGCCTTCATTGATGTGCAGCTCAAGATCTCGCACCCACCGCCGCCTACTCAATCTGAATAAAGGCAGTTTGCACCTCTCGGGTCGTTTTTTCCCATGATGTCGATATTGTCAGCATAGGCCAGTAGTTGGGTGGACTTAAAGTAGTTCATACCTCTTGCATTTACCTCAGCAACACGGATAACTTTCTCGAGAGCCAGGTTAAAGAGGACGCATGATAGGGCATCCCTTTGTCGTAGATCGTTGTTGTTGTCGAATGGTCTTCAGAGTGATCCTGCTGCTTTTATCTGGTCTCACACATTGGTCGGGGTCAGCCTAGTCAGTCTTATCAATTTCGTCGGGATACCGAACTTCCAACTCGCCGATGTTCTGGTTGTTCACTAGTTCATCAAAGTACTCGACCCATCGCTCCAATATACCCATTCTGTCGGAAATCAGATTTCCCTCTTTGTCTCAGCAGGATGAACATCGAGGTGTGTAAGGCTTCATCCTGCTGACTTATTGGTAAAACTTCCGCGCCTGGTGCAGTCGCGCCCTGTACTTTTCGAGTTGACAGGCCTGTTGGTTCTTCCAGGCTTCTTTTCTCCGTCTGTGAAGTCGCTTCTCCGCTCGCCCGAGTTCGTGATAAGTCTCCGGGCGTGGCCTTTGAGAATGCAGCATTACTCGGTATGCAGCATTCTCCCGTTCCGTTGCTAGCTTACATTCATCGTCAAACCAGCCGCTCCGACTCTTTTTGCGGCTGGGGCCAAGTATGTTTGTGGCCGTATTTATGATAACGTTCTTCCGGTGATTGTGAAGATCATTTGTGGATTCTTCATCTCCAGGATCTCTGTCAGTTGCGGCTACTACGGCATCCATTTTCCACTTATAGGTGTTGCGGAGGACTATGTTGTGGATGGCTTCAGTGTTAACACTGACTTGATTGTCAGAGGAGATTCTGGGTGGTGTTGTTATTCGAGCTCGGATCAAATAGTGACCCGCTTATATAGTGGCCCCCCTATATGTTCTGACATTCATCATGGCTGAGAGGTGGCGGCGTTCGATCAACACGTAGTCAATTTGGTTGAATGTGGTCCCGTTTGTAGGGGCTGTATGTTTATGGACCCCTTTCTGCGCAAACCAGCTACTTCCAACAACCATTTCGTGTGACCCTGCTAATTGAATAATCCGTAGTCCGTTATTATTTGTATTTTAAACCAAGCTATCGCCTAAATACGGGCTCCATCCCTACTTCGCTGTTAAAATCGTGTTCGCGATGCTCATTGCTTGCTGTAAAGCTCGATTACCGGAAGCCTTTCCCCTTATGTCTGTTTCTGAAACGCCGCGATGGAGGCTTGGCAGTGATTTAGATTCAGCTGGATGACACTCATTTACGCAGCGTACTTAAAGCGATCCTGTAGGTTGGATACCTTGTATTACCCGTTATGTGGTTCCAATCGCGATCTTTGGTTTACCCGCATAGAAGGCAGTGAGGGTTTTTACTGCAGTCCTTCCGTGGTGCTAGTGCAATCCTTCGTCATATGCCCGAATCCGAGGTATTTAAAGCACTTTTTTGTAGTGTCCATCTGTCTCTCTGTCTTTCTGTCTGTCTGTCACACCCGATTTATTCAGAAACATCTGAACCGATTGTCACGAAAATTGATGAGAGCATGAAGCCTGTTGTTCCCTTTAATAACATTGCACCATTTTGCATTAAGTTTAAAGGGGGCTTCCCATGCATGTGAATGGAGCCTGCAAATTTTTTTGTGACAGAATGTGGTCATGTGGGGTATCAAATGAAAGAACTCAATTAGTGATGATGAGTATGAGGTATATTCGGCATTATCCTGTTGACTTTTTGGTTAAACTTCCGCGTCTGGTGCGGTTTCTCTGTACTTGTCGAGTTCACAAATCTATTGATTATCCCAGGCTTCCTTTACATTTTTGTGAAGTTGTTTCTCTGCTCGTCGGAGATCCTTGCAAGTCTACGGACGTATTTGCCAGACCCGCCGAGGTTGCTGCATTGTCTGGTAGTAGCATCCTCAAGCCAGCCGTTCTAACCTTTTTTGCGATTGATGGTAAAGATGTTTGCGGCCATACCAATGATTCCGTTCTTCAGGGGGTTGTGATGATCATTTCTAGAAGCTTCATCTACTAGACATCTTCAGGGGATTGCGATGATCATTTCTAGAAGCTTCATCTCCTAGACTTCTGGTAATTGAGGTTACTGTGGTATACATTTTTGTGCGGATGGTTTCATTGTTAACTCTCATCTGATTGTCAGAGGGAGTCGAGGAGATGCGGTGGAAAAATTGCCACATAGAAAGGTGATGGCAATTGAAACCCTCTCCAAATAATATGTTTTCTAAATACAAGGAAGACTGTCTTTACTACCAAAGTGTACTGATCCTCTCTGTAGTTGTAATATTAATACCTTATTCCTCTATATCCTGAAATGATTCCTGGGCAAGGCTTTTATATTGTAAATTGGTCCTATTTCCATTCCCTCCAATTTATGTTGAAGCTCTGAAAGTTGTGAATGTTATTTGAAATAAATTGGCAATTCAACCGGTAAAATGATGCTCGAAATTTCCTTTGCAGGATATCCGTTCAATTAAAAGTAACCGATTTTCACTACCAATGGTTTGAAAAATTCAAAAATCCTTACTCATACACACTTTATACGCAAATGGAAAGTAGGAAATTGATATTCCATAAAAAAAGTAATTGAGATATCAGGAAAACTAGCCGCAATTGGAAACAAACAAAAAGCATCCTTCAACCATATCAATTAGCAAATGAAAGTTAACCATTGAAATATAAACTGAAAAACACAATAAAAGCATAAAAGAATTCCTGCCTGTAAATTACTCTGGAATATTCGAAAGCATGAAAATACCTCATCCTGTAAAATACACAAATTAATCAAACCAAATTGAGCTAGATTGAAAATCAAATGTGTAATAATGCAATATTGGCACACAAAGGAAACCATAATTGCTTCATTTGATGGACAGATCAATTCATTTATTTCAAAAAGGGTTGACAGGCGGATTTTTCACGGGTTGTTTTTACCGCAAATTTGGATTAAAGTTATACAATTTTCACTACGTAGATTATGACCAGCTAATTAAAAATTGAATATTCTATGAAGTTGTTTTTTGTCCGGAAATTGAAACAATTCTGCAGAACTTCAGGATTTTATTAAATTTTTGGGGTGAATTCAATCAATAATCAAATGATATTTGGAAATATAAAATTATTCGAATTAATTTTCGATATAATCTTTTTTTTGTGTTGAATTGTTCCATAAAGTCAATATATATCGACAGAAATAAATTGTCATTTATTGTTAAACGTGATCTGATTGCACGTCAATACGAAATCGAACTATTGACATATAGTTCAAAATGGTTCCAGACTATTTTATTTTTTTTTATTTCAATATCAATTGTGACTATTTATTTCGATTTAAAGGCATAGATTCAACATTTTCGGTTTGAAAATTGCTCAAATAAGTTTAATTGCCGAAAGAGTTAAAGCTTTAGGTTTCCACTTAAAATCGGTTCAATGTTTATCTGTCAGTCTGTCCTTCTCCCTGTTTTTTTTCCGGAAGTGGCAATCTTCTAAGGGCACTGATAGGTACGTTTCGTTGTGAGGGAGTTTTACTCACTAAAACCACTCCCTAGATCCTGTCCCCTTCCCGACGGAACCACCGCAATGTATTACGTCGAGGGGTGAACACGGCTTCAGCCTCTCCCTTCGCCTATCAATTTCATTCGCAACCACGCTTTTCTCGCCTCCTCGAAATCTCATAACCTGCGCTGATTCCATCCAACTAAATGCTTAACTGTAATCCAATTCTCGCTGGCAGGCAATTAAACTTTCCGGCGCTACAGTTCCTCCTAATGCCTCCTCTAGGCTCTTACCTTTCCTTTTATCTAGTATATTGGAAGAAAATATGCTCCGGTTCTCCAGAATACCATCGCAGCTGGGACGGTTAGGTGTGCTGTCCAGCTTAAACCTATTGAAGCATTTACGGTATCTACCATGTTCCGTGCAAAACTGTGTAAGCTCATAGTTTATCACACCTTAAAGTCGGGAATCAATGTGTTGGCCCATCGACCCTTTGTCGCCCGCTCCCGACGTTGTTACCTCTTAGTTAATGACCCCTCCATTTCAGCGGTTCTTCCTCTCCTGTGCAAATCTAGGACAATGGAATAAAGTATGCTCCAGGTCTTCCAGAACACCATGACACCTGGGACAGTTAGGTCAGCTGTTTAATTTACTCCTATAGAGGTATTTACGGTACCCACCATGTTCTGTGCAATACTGCATGAGTTCATAGTTTATCACAAGTTGATGTCGGGAATCAATCTGTGGGCCCATCGATGCTTTTCTACCCATTTCTGTCGTTTTTGCCAGCTACCTAACGATCATGTACGTCTATCGTCTGCCAAAATTTCGATCGCCAACATACCGCGTAGGCCATTTCGTCTCTACTCGTAAGATGGTCTTTCTATGAACCACGCTTATCTTTGCTTGGGGCTTACAGGGAAGTTGAGCTTACAGGGAAGAGTTCACCACTCTAACTACAACCGGTCTATAATTGCATCGCGACATCCAACATTTGACATCAGCCTTACCAGGGCATGCTAACATTGGATACCTTAGAGCAAATATGTTGTAAATGCTGCTTGAAATTCTGCCTCGCATCTAACGGCACTCTAAGGTATTTGATTGGCCGTTTTGAAGTGATGATTTGCTTCCCCATTTTAAGAGTGCTTTAGGTTTTGTGTATTCAAATCGATTCAATGCCGGACAGACTGACAGATGTCCGTATCTCTGTTCTCTTTCCGGAAGTGGCAATTTTCCAAAGACACTGGTTGACACTTTCCATTGCGTGGGATTTTTATTCACTAAAACCACTCCCTAGATCCTGTCCTCTTCGCCACGAAACCACCACAATGTATTACGTCGAGGAGTGAACATGGCTTTAGCCTCTCCCTTCGCCTGTCAATTGCATTTGCAACCACGCAATTCTCGCTTCCTCGAACTCTCTTAACCTGCACTGATTTCGGCCACTAGGTGCTTAATTGTAATCCAATTCTCGCCGGCAGGCAAGCATTTCCCCCATTAGACTTTCCAGTGCTACTGTTTCCCCTAATGCCCCCTAGGCTCTTCCTTTTTAAATTTAGGACAATGGAAGAAAACGTGCTCCGTGTCCTGCGGGATACCATCGCAACTGGGACGGTTAGGTATGATATCCAGCTATAGAGGCATTTGCGGCATCCACCATATCCCGTAGGAAACTACATGAGCTCATAGTTTATCACGCCTCTATGTCGGGAATCAATCTGTGCACCCTTCGACGCTTTCCGGCCGTTCCCATCGTTATTGTCACCTACTTAACATTTCATCCGTTTCGGCATTTTTCACGTGTCAATCAGTGGAAAAATCGTGCCTATCATAAATACGCGTCATATCGTCAGCCAAAATGTCGATCGGCACCATACCGCGTAGGTCGCTTCGTGTGAGATGGTTCTAAAACCACGGCACATTCTTAAGGCGCCCTTTTTATGAACGCACACCTTTTGAGCAATGCATGTTGCATGCAAAGAACTTGCCCAAACTGACGCTACGTACAGCAGAATGAAGCTCACCATACTCACTATAACCAGCCTACGATTGCATCGAAGACTTCCAACACTCGGCATCATCCTTGCCAAGGTATGCTAAAATTTGACATCTCAGTGCAAACATGTTATAATACTGCTTGTAATTCAGCCTCGCATCTATCGTATTTGATAGCTAGTTTTGAAGTGATGATTTGCTTCCTCATTCTGATACGAGCAGTAGTTTCCTTACGCCGCTTCGTGATAAGCACCGCCTCCGTTTTGCCCGCCGCGAGTACAGAATCTTTTAGCCACTTCTTTATAGCAGTGACTGCTTTGCTTAAATATAATTCCGCATCCGTGAAGTGTCCTGCAACTCCAATCACCGCTATGTCTTCAGCGTAACCCACTATTGTAGCATCGCCAATAACGCCAATAAGCGGTCCCAGCGGACAGCTCTGTGGAACAGCTCGTGGGACAATGTATTCTCTGCGTCCATTGTTTGCGTCGTGATACAACCTTCCGCCTATTAAAAAGATGTCTACTAGCGTTAGTAAGTAACTGGGTACACCAAACGACACCAAAAACCGCCTTATAAAGTTACAACCGTCCAAAGTGGATGCATTTTGTACGTCAAAAGCAACCGCTGCGCAATATCTTTACAAGTTGTCAATTGGTAACCCTCTTAAACTCTCTACAGCCGGGAGCAATCTGATATAGATTATTCACTCAAGCGTTTTCCCCCATAGTGTCCAATTGACGTATAGGTCTGTAGGCGGATGTTTACCAGGTGTAAGCAAGAACACTAGCCTTCGTCATTTCCATGTCTCAGGGAAAATCAAGTATGTTTCAAACAACTCTACAAATAAGTCTGGTGTCGACTTAACGGCCAACTTGAGGTGTTTGTTTCGTTTACAGTTGAGACCCAATGCTTTGTTTCCCTCAGGCAACTGGAAATTTCTAGTGCATCTTTTGTCATTACTGGGGATATTACAGCCACATCTAAAGGTGTCTGCAGCAGTTACAGTCGTACCCTCCTGTGGAAACAAACCCTGAGCAATTTTCAGTAGGAGATCCGGACATGTAATTTGCGGAGCTGCCTGACCTTTGAGTTTTCTCATTCCATCCATAGGAACTTCCCTGTCTGTCACTCACATGCACTTCCCTCATGAGAAATTTGGTGGAGCGTTACAATTTTTTCAAACTATTAGGTAGGCGGGGAGGGAGATGCTTGCAAAGAATAGGCGGATGATCTAAGTCCGCATTTTGAAATCCCCTACTGCCCCTTATCGCCAACTTCAAAACTACGACATTTCGAAGAAAATCAATTTGATCATTTGATATCTTCAGTGGTGCATTGTTAGAACAGGAATTAATCATCTGCCACCCCGCTCGGGGGGGAAATAATAGACGTGTCCAAATTCTTAAAAGAAAAACACAGTGTTTACCAAGCGATTAAAAACCTGGTCAGAGCCTCTACTAAGGGCGAAAAAATTGCACAAACAAACCGAACGTCGCCCAGGTGACATATGCGTGGCCTCTACAAAATCAAGAGAGAAAGGGGGTGACTGATTCTTTTGATGCCTCGCAGGATGCATCTTTCACAAGAAGAGGGAAAGCCTAATAAAATAGCCAAAATCGAAGAAAAGGCGGCATTAACTTTCAAAAATTTTAAGCATGGACCAAGATTGTTGAAGTGGAAAAAGCGACAAGCAAAAGAAAAATACCACCCAAACTGATTGTCACCTCCAAACAAGGTGATACGATACACGGGTATCATATCAGACAAATCCTGCCAGGAACTAATGGACTTTAGAGAACCGCCAGCCGAGGAAAATTCTTCCAGAAAGGAGATTTAATGCTGGAACTGGGAAAGTCTATCGACAAGAGGGCTAAAAGTTTTCTGTCCTTGCAGTGGAGAAGTCTTTAGGAGAAGAACCTTAACCATGGGTGAAAACGCAATCTTTTACCCATACAATGTAATGAGATTAATGAAGTTACAACGAAGGAAGATATTCTCGAGGACCCAAAAAACAATTCGGACCACTCTATTGCACAATCGGAGGATTCAGAGTGGGGTATGGCATGCAAACCGCGACTATCAATTTGCCAGATGATGTAGCACTCAAATTATTCACGGCGGAAATAGGATGGATTATTCACCGACTCAGGGAGCAGATATCCTTCAAACGCTGTTCCTGATATCTTGATTTGAAAACGGAGCCGTAATGTATTATACACTAGTAACTAGTAACTAGCTATTCATTTAAGAAGTGTAAAGTAGACTCTAAATGTATGTTTTAGAAGAGAAAGAATTGTATTCACTGTCCGTTGTCCATTGTCCATCTGGAAGAGCTTTGAATACAATGGAAAAAGGAAATTGCTACAAATTAACGTCAATCATTGCAAGGTAGTGTATGACCTAGCCTTACAGAGTAAATGGGAGAAGAAGTTCGAAGCAGACATGACCCTTATTGTAAAAACAAAAGCAAGGCGTGGGCCACGGATACCGCTGGTAAGCCGGCAACATGATCGTGTATACATCAAGCTGTCTAAGAAAAAGAATTTCCCAGAACTCAGATTCGACAGGACAGAAATACCTGGTATTCAGATATACAGCTACTATTGCCCCCCCCCCCCCCCCAATCGCGATAATGGCACAATACGAGGAAATACTGAGCGTGTTGGTTCCGCGTGAAAAAAAGTCGAAAGTCAAGACCATACCGGGTAATTTGACCGAGTGGCCCACGGATTGCAGCAGTCGAACTACCATGTTCAGCTTCAGACTTCTGTGAAGCTAGACTTACTGGTTTTGGAGCTGGCTCGGAACGAAATGTCCCCCAATAAATGAGTTCAATTCAGCTAGCTGGGAATGCATAAAACAGGCGCCACTAGTTATTTGACTTAAGCTTCCTGATGCGGTACAGACCAAAGACCTAAGCAGGACATTGTCACGGCAAGTAGCGGTAGCTCAAATACATAGGCCCGTTTTCCACAAAAACATTCTACTTAAGAAGAAGGCATAATGTCGTAGCAGATGCTCTGCCGAGAATTAGTGATATTGACGTGCCAGTTATTACTACCGAAGAATTGACCACAGGACAGTATAATGGCAGAGTACTACAGCAACTTCTGCAGAATACGACGTCACTTTACATGCGACCACAGCTACTTGTTAATACTAGAAAATTAACATAGTGTCATACTTCCACTGAAACTCTGAACCTCTACGTACCAAAAACCTTGCGAAAGTAAATTTGTGACATAGTCGGCGCCCTCTCTCACCCTAGCTGTCAAGCCAGCAAGAAAGTGATCAAACGTGATTTGCTGGGGACAAGTAGATAACGAATAGCCATCATCCTGTACCGCTTGTAAAAAAAAAAGAAAGAAGAAAGAAGAAGAGTTTGACCATAGCTAAAGTAGTTGATTCGTTGAGAGCCCCGAAAAGGAAGAACTATCTTCTAACGTTGATAGATGGCCACAAATGTTGGTTGCAGGTCGTTCTCTCATAGAATAACACCGTTCCAAGGTCCCAAAATGTCTAACAAGTTTTAAGCAGAAGCTGAAGTTTTCCTAAATTTTTGTGTAATTTGCTGAACTATTTTCCGGTTTTTCATTCATTACTCTATTTAAGGTGGACATGAAAAAACCAAAATTCCTGGTGAAGAGTCGGTAGCAGCAAATGCGATATATTCAAAAGGACAAGGAACCTTGCATACGTTCATAGACATTTCAAAAAAGTATAATCCTACTACCGTTGGCTTTCCCACCAAAAAGAAAAAGACTCTCTGAAATGGAAATCTTGTAGTCTTACAATGCTCTTTGTCCTCATCTTTAATCAAGGACTTTGATGTTAGCTGCGGGGAAGCAAATCCTATTTATCCCAATCTTCTACTATAATTAGTCCACCTCACAACCAACTTAAATATTTAACCAAGCATAAGCTTTCGATGCTTTATCCTGTCCTCTCGACAGACCTCGCAAACTTTTCTTGCATAGAACCTTTCGGTAAAAGTTTTCAAAGGTTTTCCAGAGAAGAGATTTAGAGTAAACTCAAAATCCGTCCAAGTAAATTTAGATTGAAAGCGAATCGAAAGAGTGCTCCATTCGAGACTTTTTATCTATGTTTTGCTGAAGGTATGTGAATTGTTTATGTATATTGACGTCGAGGCCCAAGGACGCTCCATCATAGTTGAAAAAGAGTATTCAAAGTGACTTTTGACTTTAGGTTCAGGCTTAGCACTCAATAATGTTTGAAAAAGGCTAGAAACTTTCTTCTATAAAGACTTCTTAGTTTCTGGAATCTCAATATTTTAGGATTTCTCAATATTTACTGCTAGCTTCCAGGAAAAAGAGAAACAATTTTGTTCTTCACTTTTTATTTCTATGTCAAACAGTATTGTGAACCTTCAGGATTTTATATGAATGAAAGGTGATGTATGTGTTATAAACAATAGCCCACTTGTTTGCGAGTTGTTTTAGATATTCTGCAAACTTTTTCAATGTTTTTCCTCGTACTTTCCTGAAAACATAGTCCGGTCGATACTTTACTTCCGAAATATGTTCAGTTCATGACTTCCTCCAGAAACCACTGTGATCGACTCTATTAGCTCCCAAATAAAGATAGTAAGATTCTGACTATGTGTCCAGATAGCTGAGTGATTAGAGCACAAGGCTCTCATACGGAAGGTCGCGGTTCAAATCTCATTGGTGGCAGTGAGATTGGTATCGTGATTTGACATCGGATAACAGTCGACTCAGCTGTGAATGAGTACCTGAGTCAAATGAGGGTAATAATCGCGAGCGCAATGCTGGCCTACTACAGGGTACTGTAATCCTGTAGTGCATCGTTACGGTCTTGAATGAAGTGCTCTAACTCAAGGTCCTGATGCAATATGGATTTTTGCGCCAACGATTATTATTATTATTAAACCAATAATCCAGCAAAAGCACATCGGCAAGCAGTAGCGAAACGCCATCTCCACTTTCATGACACTCGACGCTGGAAGTCGACACCCCCAGGGACATCGAGACATGTTCGCAAATCCTCATTTGGGTGGACGGCCGCTGCATTCATTGTATGAGGGCCCCTTTAAAGTCTTGGAGTGACGGAAGCACTCCTTCAAGCTCGACGTCCGGAGAAGGCCCAAGTGGGTCTCTTTCTTGAGGCTGAAGACCTTTTGCCGAACGGGGGGATGCTACAAAAAAGTACCAGATTAGGCCGGTAACTCCATTGGCGGCATGACTTCCCGAGCTCCTCCACCGAATCCCCGTGGTTTCAGCTGGGGGCGTAGTGATATGGTGACACATCAGAGGCCAGAACCACGACCGCATTGCAGTGGTGAAACGCCACCGCCGACCCACTGTAGTGCCACCGCCGGATTGCACTGTCGCCGCAGCTGGCAGCTTGGCACGAGACCGGCGCGCATCCATCTGGACCAGACCGCCGGCGCGAGTAGATGGCTATAATACGAATTCGAACTATCGAGGTACAGCTATCTAAGTTATGTTGTAAACTTTGGCAATTATTTGAAATACAAAAAACGAAAGTCGACTGGTATCCGACGTCAAATCACGATACAAATTCCACTGTCACCAGTGAAATTTGAACCGCGACCTTCCGTACGACAGCCTTGCGCTCTAACCACTCAGCTATCCGGACACTGAAAACTCAAGCTTAAACAAAATCTTATTTTTCACCTAGACTGCATTGGGGTCCTCTGCCTTTTTAAGGTTTTATGTAAAACAAAACCTCATTTAAATCGGTTTACCGTCTGTCTGTCTGTCACACGCATTTGTCTCAAAAGTGATTATATCGATTGACACCAAATTTGGGAAAAATGTGAGAATTGCACGCTCATCCATACAATGAGTTACATCATTCTGCGTCGAATTTACCCCACACATGCAAGAGAGGGGATATAAATATTGTTTCCCCAAATATAGTCGTGTGAGGTATCAAATAAGAAGTATCAGTTATTACTTTCCGAAGCCAGTCTTAATTTTGACATTTGCTCTAAAGGTGTGGGGGTATCGAAAGTGATCATTTCTTTCATGAACACATTCCCAGAAACTACCCAACCAGCCAGCTTCCAGTTTCCCGACTTGTTTTACAAGCATTCAAGAGAATAATAGATTGTTCCTGATGGGGCCATCCCTGGAAGAAACACAGTCGCCATCGGTCAGAAATGAGACTGCAGCTTCCGCATACGCCCTCTTCTTTCCTGCCTTCGGGTTCATATTCCTTTGGTAGAGACCAGCTTCATTGAGATCCGTCTCACTGACTTTATCACCTCCTTGTACTCTAACAATAGTTCCCGCGAGAAACATAAATGTAGAGCCTAGTGCGAAACATAATAAAGCGTTGTCCAAGAAATATGTATTGGCTTTACGCTCCTTGTACACATTACTGCTAACCGAAGAGTCTGGTGCGCCTAATGTGGGTCTCACCGAGGTTACCAGTTTGTCCCCATCTTCCGCTTCCCGGCGTCTGATCTCTCTGGACATTGCACCACCTGGTGGTGGGGCAACATTCATGACCTCATTCCCAAGGAGCTTCACTGTTTACCGCAGTGCCCTTTGCTGGTGTCAACTAGGAGCCTGCACTAAATGCGAGCTTTCTATTGGAGACCATGCCTTACACGCCTCCGTAGGTAGGTAAGAATTGTTGAGTCCTCCAAAATCCGCTCTTCGGTCGCGGCTTGATTGCTCAAAGTCATGGATGTGAAGTCCGTGACTTCCTACCATTTAGAAGGTTCAAATCCATAGATTCCATATTCATGTTTCGGACACCCTTAGTATAGTAGCAAACTACTACACACTCCTCCACCACGACAGAGTGGTGTGCAATATACTGTGAAGATTAATCACCCCGAAACCGTTATTGTTACGTAAACCATAACAATAATAAATATAATAGTTTAAATATGAAATAGATGAAGCGCTAAGTACAAGACCTTGATGACCACTTGACTGTCGGTTAGAATGGCTTTGTTGTGCTTGGGGCTCGAATCTCGCTCCAGCCATTGACAGACTCCAATATCGCCAGTACTTCCGTTTGGAATACACTGCCGAAACCTGGGAGACCATACGACCCTGGATACACTGTGTGTATTCGAGAAAACCCCCGCACTGACTCCACAGGCTATCTTTGATCCATCGGTAGAGAATACTGAGTAATAACCTTGCAACACGCCGCCGGTCTCCCACTTTACTCAGATTGGAAAGTCCACAGCAATCTTCCTCGTGAAGTTCAGCTTTCGTGTGGCATAGTTCAGAATGCCTAGATTTCCCGAGGTACTTCGTCCAAGCTGTTGCTGTGGCCGTAGGAGTTCGCTGCAAAGCATCCGGACTCACATAGTCTGACGGCAATGCACGCTAGAATGTATTTAACGTGGAGGCCTAGAGGGAGGAGATGCATGATTACATTGCGGTTCTTTGAATTCTATTAAGTTTCATACTATTGTATTTTTTGCTCAAAGCTGCCACCATACAATAGAGCCGCACGTTAGGATCGGACGCACTACAGCGGTGTATCTCCAAACAACCATCCTCGGTCGGAGTCCCCATTCCTTTGCAAAGGTTCTCTTGCAGGCATAGAAGGCTATGCAGGCCTTCTTAACTCTTAGTTCAATGTTCGATCCCCAATTTAGCTTTGAATCCAGGATTACACCCAGATACTTTACATTAGAGGAAAAGCCAAACTTTGATCATTCAGCCGTGGTAGATGGAATTCAGGTATCCTTGTCTTGGTGGTGAATAGCATCAGTTCCGTTTAGGTTGAGTTTATGCCGAGTCCGCATCTTGGGGCCCACAGGCACACCGTTCGCAACGCTTCTTCTTTCATATCGCTCATAATGGACAGAAACATCCCTGACACTAATATCACCAAGTTGTCGGCATAAACCACAACCTTCACCTCGCTGTTGTCCAATGTTCCTAAAATTTCGCCTACTACTACTATTAACCAGAGCAACGGGGGGATGGCGACACCCTGAGGCGTGCCTTTGTTTACAGCTCTGGTCAAGTTTTTGCCTCCCAGGTCCGACTGGATTATCCTGGTACTTAGGATGGATAGAATCCAATGCGTAAGATACCCCTCCAATCCAATACTGATCAAGTGTTCCTTGATGGCGCTAAAAGCTCCCTCTATATCCAAGAAGGCAGCTAGGATATACTGCGGCCGCTCTACCGAGACAATTAACTCGGGGAGGGCGGTTTCTGTTGATTTCCCTTTGAAGTAGGTATGCTGAGACTTAGAGAAAACGTTCTCTCCATAATCATCCTTAAGTGGATGACCAGGATGCGCTCTGGGGTCTTCAGCACGAAATAGGTCAGGCTGATTGGTCGAAAGTCCTTCGCGCACTCATGACTGTACCTGCGCGGTTTCGGTATGAAAATCGCTCTTGCACGTCTCAATTTCTGTGGTACGTACTCTAAAGAGATGCAATTCCGGTAAATCTCAAGAAGCCACGGCACAGCCCTTTCCTGCTGCTTCTGTAGCATGACTGGCATTATGTCATCTGGGCCTGGAGATTTATATGCAGAGAAGCTGTTTATAGCTCAGAGCGATCTTGTTCTCGGTAATTACCGATTTGATAGGTGGCCGCAAACACTCCAAGCACGATTCTGACTCACAGTTCTCCTCGCGGGCGGGAAAGTGCGTTTGAACCAGCAGCTCTGAGGTTTCACTAGAAGATTCCGTCCAGGAGCCTTCCGACTTTTTAAGAAAGGGTGGTCTCTTATGTTCCTTGGACAGAACCTTACTGAGCTTCGCGAATTCATTGGTGCTTACGATGTTCTGACAAATAGTTCAACCAAGACCGCCTTTTGGCGGTCCTGATGGCCGACTTGTACTTCTTCAGGCAGTCCTTGTTTGGCTGCCAATATTTATGCCTGTAGCCGATTTTGAAGATTTCTCTAGTAGGCTTCCTGAGGCTGGGGATATCTTGATTCCACCACGGTGGCAATGTCCTTTTGCTGTACTTAGTAGAGCACGAGACTTTAAAGGCAGTACCGAATGCCCTTTCCAGAGCCCCAAGCTTTGACTCCAGTTCGTATGTCGTGCCAATCTTACCAATTTGGGCATCGGAGAGTTTATAGTTAATTACTTGACCAAACTTTCCCCAATCGATCCTGCTGGGGTCTCTGAAGGGTTTGGAGACCTCTGCGGCGAGATCTAGACTGAAAGGTATCCAACTGTGATCCGAGAAAGATCTCTGGTCAGACACGCTCCAGTCATTCACCCTAAGGATCCCATTGTCGGTTATTAGGGTGATACCAAGGACCTCCTCCGAACCGTCCCTGTTCTCCGAGCCGGAGAAATAAAAGGTTGGTGTACTGCCCTTGTTACACACCGATTGGATTCAAATAATAATAAAATCAAAGAATGGGTCACTTCTCTCGTTGATTTCCGACCTGCCCCAAAGCTTTGTATTGGCGTCGCAGCCTATCAACAGGTTGGCCTTCTTTGTTGCTATGGTATTCGTCAGATGTTGTAGTTCTTCTGGCGGAGCTGATTGGTCGTGAGCCATGTAAGCCGAGGAAATATACACGTTCTCTGTCCCCGCATGCTCCAGCCTGACCACGGCTAGGTCGCTGGAACTCAGATCCGTGCACAAAAACATGCAGACTCATCCTCGCGAGAATACATGCTCTAGGTCTGTCTTGATTAGCATCTCCTGTGCTGTGGAATAAATTAAAATATTTGCTTTGGAGCCCTTTGATGGTTCGGTCTCTTCCGACCCAAGGCTCCTGTATTAGTGCGATGTCGATGTCTTCCTCGAGCCGATTAGCCGAAACGCACTTCGGGCGCTTCATATTAATCTGGGTTACCCTCAGCATGATCTGGTTGCGGGGGGGGGGGGGGGGTTAGTCAGCCCCCGCCAGACTTATCTTATCGACCGGTCTCCTGAGAATCCTGTCAAAAGGGATGACATTGAGCTTTACGCCCTTCTAGGCGTCGCTGATGTTAGCGACGCACGAACCGAGAAGTCCTTTGAGAATTGGTCCTCGCAAGCTATAACGTGGAACTCTTGGACCACCAGAGAGGAATCAAAGTAGGGGATGAATTCCGCGTGTTTGCCTTCGGTGTCCAGGATATGATCAAAGAACAACCTGGCCTCAACACTGATCCACCTCCGGCGCTAGTTTGCCGCTAGTAGAATTACCATCCGCCAGCGCCATACGTAAGTGGCTCCTGGCCACGTCGCTGAAGGGTATCGCAGTTCGTAGCCCGTCGACGAGGTAATTTTCATCCCGCTCATCGACAGTACCTCCTTATTGTAAGCAATCTTCCTGAGAAAATGCATGGCCTTCTGCTACTGGCTCTTGAGCAGGACACCAGTGGACCTTCGTTTCTTAGTCGATTTTCGGCGACCGACGTTCTTATCGGTTTTCACTTTCGAAGGATCCCCCGACGTCGAGGGTTTCGGGTTAGGAGTACTATGCCGATTACTCGCTACACCCAGTTTAACCACACTGGATTCCAGGGTGGAAGCCACAAGTCACTTTACCGCCTCGCTCCGGAAGGTCCCCGGGGTTGGTTTCCGCCCAGTGGTCCTACGGCTGGCACCGACTGTACTGCTCTCGACGGCTACTGCCTCCTGGCTGGATGCCAGCAGCTCGTCCTCCGATGAAGCGCCTGGCATTACCCCTTCTTCTTCTATCGTCGTTTTTTTCTGTATTTTTAAAATTGAGTCGTGATTCTACGAGTAGTCCGGGAAGAATGTCCACCCTGGCTAGTCCGGCCGCTAAGGCAAGGGTCTTATTTGAAACTGAAGGTGCTCAAGGTATTCAAAGTTCGCATACTAAAGAGCAAGCTCCCCATTGGCCACGCAGCCCTCGGCGTATGCTGGTCCACCTTAGCTTGGGGTCCTATTAGCACCTTCTCCAGTGCAGGGAGGACGATCCTCGGGCTGTTGCTTCGGGCCATCCCCCCGTCAGATCTACTTGACCCAAACACATGACCAGCAGACAAGCAGGTCCTCGTCAGTTAGCCGATCCGAAGACGGTTTCTAGCGGCCACCACGAGGAGGTTGTGAGATGACTTGTCCAAATATGCAATTTTAACCTGAAATATAATCAGACCAGGCCACCTAAATGGAAGTATTTTACAGGAAATGTTAGTTTCAACCATGAAGAGGAATTAGAGTGGAAACTAAAAAATTTTTGGGAACATATCGAAGTACTCCCGGGGGTTCTGAACGGGACATAAATTGATAAATAAAAACAGACAGCCAAGCAAATCGACTAAGAACATTAATTTGACTTGACGTTAAAAGGATACAAATCTCAAAAAATTCATTTATCCTAAATATAGTGTCGCCTGCAAACAATTAAAACCGTTTAAATCATCCTTCATTTAAAATACACTAACTAACCTTAACGAAGACTGAAATTAGTAAAAAGGACGTCCTATCTCCCGATCTAACACTACAAAATAAACGTGACTTGATTTGCATACATACTTGCTTGCCTAACTAATGTCCTCAAGCTTGGGACAACAATTCTTTCAGCCACTGATTTATTGTTGCATTTAATCTTTTTCTTTCTTTCTTTCCATGTCCTTCCAATTAGGTCCTGACTCCGTCGTCTGGCTTTTTAGATTTTGCGATTAGCATGCGGCCGGATTATCATCAAGCCATCATTGATACCATACAGTTTTATGGCTGGGATAGGATTATTTACTTGTACGACTCACACGATGGTAAGTTTATCCTTTCTTTCGTCCATCTTCTCTGCGGCACCCACCATTCGGGGACCGTTGCTGTGGGTGGTGTGTGTTCGAGTGGTGGAAGTCGTTCAGTTCAGGGGGTGTTTATACGCCTGTGGCCTATTTTACTCGTCCGAAATTGATGGTCTATTGCAAAAACTTTTACAATTTCGTGGATTATATGCCTACAAGGATACACATGACATACCCCCGTTTGAAAACGAGATGGGTTTGCTCGTTGAAGGGCAGCTAATCGGGAGAAAAGAGATTCTGTGGGTATCTGTTAATAGTTTGTAGTGAGTTGAAAAGTCATCTATTTAACGATGTTTATTTTAAGGTTTCGGCAATTGTTGTGGGCTTTTCGTGGTTTTATTTTGTTTGGCAACGCATCCGGAATTTATGGTTTTAAATTTGAATAAAAGGCTCTAAAAAAGTTTTCCAGAATTTAAAAATGTATACCCTCGCGGTTTTGATTAACTTTAGATTCTTTCATTTCAAGGATAATACACATGTATACGTATTTATAGAACGAAGAGTTTTGTCAGGATCCCTTTATGTGGATCACATTGGCATCTATTCCAACTTTTATGGTGTATCGAGGTAGGTTCATTCGGACAGAGAAAAACGATGGTCAGATACACTGTAAATAAGCATAAAAGGATGAACTGCTCTCCAAAGGCCAAATAAAGTAAGGTCAGCCACATTAAAGTCGAGCCGAAGCTCCTATCTAATGTCACTTTGCTCACATTTTAACCGATATGTGTGCGTATATAACATATGAACAAATTATTACATTTGAACAACATCAATAAAATATTCTCTCATATTCCCAACCGAATGTGGGCTAGGAATAACATACACGTGGAGCCTTTCCAATTGCGAGATTAGGAGATTAAGGGATTTCTAAATTTATTATTTATATTCTATAAATGAGGGAAGATATACAACTACTTGAATGGCTGAAGTGATTACTAAGAAGATGTTTCCTTTATTACGTATGGTTTTCGAAAAAATGAAATGAATGAAACTTTGCTCTTTTGACCACAATTTTGTTGCCACATAATAAACACACGTGCATCGCTTTTTTGCAAAATTAATAGGATCTCGAAGTTGAACACGTTTCCGCAGCTAAAATTAGGGATGGACCCTGGAAGATGAATGGATGGATGGATGGTTGATACATAAGACAAGCATTAAGTATACCTACACTGAATGGGGATCAGTTCCTCCATTTTGAGTGCACTAATGCCTTAAAGCAGCAGTTAATCCCTGTTTCGGTTCCGGCGGTCGCCCCAAGCTCACTATCGTAAATATCGAAGTGCACAGGACAGAACATGCCAGATGTTGGATTAGGTATCGCTCGAAGGAAGACAGGGAACCTCATCCACATGCTAGCTGAACAGAACCCGGGCATGGAGGATAAAGTTCATGAATACCAAATATGAACAATTTACAAACCACCAGGGCGAAACGTGGATTGGTACTCACGATGGAGCATAAAACCTGGGAAACGCCTGCTGAACCAACACCAACAGCTCTACTACCAAATTCTATCTCCACCTCCACGTGGTGACCGCTAGGAGCTCTTTCTTAACGAAAAGCTGCAGACGGAGAAGGATGGAGGCGAGTCTCCCGCGCCTAAAAACGGGACAATTTGTACCAACTGGTCCTCCAGGTTGTAGGTTGGGTAGGGCTAATAACTCTACACAGAAAACCGAAATTACGAAGCCACAACAGGAGCCTCGGACTGGACGGATAACACAACGACGAACCCGGCAACGACAGTGGAAGCACGATTTGCGCATTTTCTCATGGAACGTGCGCTCCCTGTACAGAGATAAAGCTGATGAGCGGCTAGCCGATACCCTGTCCCAATATAGTGCCGATGTAACAGCGTTACAGGAGATGCGCTGGACAGGGTCCGGTTTCATGGAGAAGAGTCTTTACACCGTTTATTATAGTGGCCATCCGGTAAACCATGTACTCGAAGTAGATTTCTTAGTCAGCCAAAAAATGAAACCTGCTGTTATCGGCTTTGAAAACATAAGCAAACGGCTATGTACTCTGTGCTTGCGAGGCAGAGGAGACTGCAGAGTCGGAGAAAGTTACCTTCTACGAGGCAGTAGAACGAACCCTCGAAGCCTGTCCCAGATGTGATATCAAAATCATATTTGCGGATTTAAGCAGCCAAGTAGGGATGGAGCCCGTATTCAGGTGATACGTCGCTTCCCATAGCTTACATCAAAATACAAATGATAACGAACTGGGGACTATTCAATTAGCACTGTCACATGGAATGGTTGTTGGAAGTAACGCAAAGCGGTCCACAAACATACATGGGCCTCTTCAGACGGGACCACTTTCAACCAAATTGGCCACGTGTTGATTGAACGCCGCTACCTCTCAGCCTTGATGAATGTCAGAACATATAGGGGAGCTAATATATACTCGGATCACTATCTCGTTGACATAGTGCTCCCAGCTCGAATAACAACACCACCCAGTATCTCATCTGACAATCAGGTGAGAGTTAACACTGAAGTCATTCACAACACAGCCCTCCCCAACACCTATAAGAGGGAAATGGATGCTGCAATAACCGCAGTCAACAGAGATCCTAGAGATGAAGCATCAACAAATGATCTTGACAATCGCCTGAAGAACTTTATCATAAATACGGCCACAAACATGTTTAGCCCCAGCCACAAAAGGAGTCGGAACGGCTGGTCTGACGATGAATGTAAGCTAACAATGGAACGGAAGAATGCTGCATACCGAGTAATGTTGCATTTTCAAAGAACGCGGGCACGTGCAGAGACTAATCACGAACTCCGGCGAGCGGAGAAACGAGTTCACAGACGGAAAAAAGAAGCCTGGGAAAACCAACAGATCTGTGAACTGGAAAGTGCAGAGAGCAACCGCACCAGGCGCGCAAGTCTTACCAATAAGTCAGCAGGATAAAGCCTTATACACTTCGATGCTCATCCTGCCGAGACAAAAAGGGAAATCTGATTTCCGACAGAATGGCCACATTAGAGCGATGGGTTGAGTACTTTGAGGAGCTGTTGAGCAACCAGAACATTGGCGAGTTGGAGGTCCCGCCAACTGAAGACGATGGACAAATATTCCCACCACAAAGTATAGAAGAAACAGTCCGTGCAATTCATCGGCTCAAAAACCGTAAGTCGCCAGGATCCGATGGAATTACAGCCGAATTGGTTAAATATGGAGGCTACCAATTACACTAGGTGGTTCATCAACTGATGCTCAAAGTGTGGGACAGCGAATCAATGCGTGACGACTGGCAAAGTGGCATTATCTGTCTCATACATAAAAAGGGAGATATCGCACCGTACAGCAATTATAGAGGTATCACGTTGCTGAGTACCATCTATAAGATATTCTCCCCTATCTTGCTAGACCAGACATCCCCATACGCTCAGAACATCATTGGCCTATTCCAAAGAGGTTTCACTCCAGCAAATCAGCAATAGATCAGATTTTCTCTTTGCAGCAAGCGATGGAAAAACTGTTGGAATATGGACATCATTTGCACCATCTTTTCATCGAATTTAAAGCCGCTTATGATAGCGTATAGCCTATAATAATCTCGGGTGAGCACAATGCTGACCACATTGCCTCCTATGGGGTGCTGTAATCCTGTATTATACGGTTACGGTCTTGAATGAAGTACTCTAACACACTTCAAGGCCCTGATCCAATATGGATTGTTGCGCCAACGATTATTATTATTATTATGATAACATAGCCAGGGTAAAACTGAACACCGTCATGAGAGAATTCAGTACCCCAACGAAATTGATAAGACTGACTAGGCTGACCCTGACCAATGTGCGAGGCCAAAGAAAAGCAGCAGGATCCCTCCTTTAGCATCGCTGGGTAGATGCCATCCATACCAGGAACTTTGAAGTGTTCAAAAGATAGTGTAGCGACTCTCGATTTTTCATTGGTAACCATTGGTAAAAGCCAATGCTTTTCTTCCTAGTTCTGGAACGCGTTCTCCAGGGTGGTGTACTTCCTAGAGAATCTATGTAGACTCAACTCTGGAGTACGCGCAAGTACCATCCGGTTTTCTAAGAGAACAACTTGGCCGACTCATCCTTATTAAGGACTTTGCACAACCTGGAAGTCTCCCTTTCACCTTCCAGCTCCTCACAGTATGCTCTAAAAGAGTCTCGTTTCGAACGTTTTACGAGCCTCTTATATTCACGCTGTGAGTTTCGGAAGTTTAGCCAGTCTTCATCGTTATTGCTTTTACAAGCACGATTTAGAAGTCGTCTGGTTGATTTTCTGAGTCTCTGCAGTTCTCGGTTCCACCATGGAACCGTTTTACCACGTTGGCCTCGCGAAATAGGACAAGCCTCCTCAAAGCACTCTAAAAGTGTGCGATTCAGAGTTTTCAGTTGATCTTCTATCGCTTAGGGAGCTCAACTTTGTCGCCAAGAAGTTCATCGAACTTCGTCCAATCCGTTTTCCTAGGATTCCATCTTTGTATTACAGGCTGTTCACCTGTAATAATTAGACTAAATTCTAAGGAACGGTGATCTGAGAGTGAGACTTCATCTAGTACTGGCCAGTTTTTAATCAACTCTAACAACTTTGAAGTGCAAATTGTTAGGTCAATTAATTCACTTCTTCTTGGCCCCACGAACGCAGAGGCGCACTCTACGTTCGCGGTCATCAGACCAGCTGAAGTGATAAAATCAAACAGCTTCTCTCCTCTAGGATTGCATTTGCTACTGCACAAATATGCTGAGCGTTCGCATCACAACCTATTAAAAGTTCAACGCCACTTGATTCTGCATACACTACCAGATTCCTTAGTTCTTGCGTCGGCGGAGGGCACAAAATCATAAAGTAAGTAGGCAGAGGCAACTATAACGTTTCTCCTCTTACCATTAACCTGTTATTTTAAGTTGACCACAACAAGGTCCTAGGAACAAAATTGTCTCAGCATGGTTGCCTCTAATAATTTTGACATCAGAACGCAGGCCCAAGGTCTCGAGGATCTTTCATCGAAGAAGATCCTAGTCCCCTTTACTGATCCAATACCACAGATTCTGTTAAAACGAACCCATGGCTCTTGAATCAGAAATATATGAGGACAGTCCTGTAACTTTGCCAGCATTGCCGCCAGTAGATAGGAAGAAGCTTTGGCATGCGGCAGGTTGATTTGATTAACTCTTATTTTTGTAGCCATAAGTGCAGTCTTATATGAAAACCGCCGACAACTGAAAAGTCTGCTGCGTTCAGTGTGGATCTCACCGGGGTTCTCTGGATTTCTCTGGATATCGCCACACTAGGTGGTGAAGCAACGTCCATGTCCTCATTCCCAAGAAACTTCGCCTTCTTTGGCAGTGCCTTCCGTTGTCGTCGGCTAGAAGCCCTCCCAGGTTCACGGAGTCTGAGCTGCATGGATCTATTTTCACAAACCGGCGTTAGACCAGTTGCGTCCACACTACAATCTTCCCCTTTTTCTGTTTTTCCGGGTACAGGCGAAGGGGAAGA
Source organism: Hermetia illucens (assembly GCF_905115235.1). NCBI lineage: Eukaryota > Metazoa > Arthropoda > Insecta > Diptera > Stratiomyidae > Hermetia > Hermetia illucens. The sequence goes on from NC_051850.1 coordinate 165,215,675, forward strand.
TTCTGACAAGCAAGTCTGTAGTCCCTTCTCCTTTGCGGCTAAAGTTTCCTTCTGCCGAGCCTTCCTCACCCGTATTTTAGAAGAGTTAGGTAACAGTGTCACTGACCGGCCGGCCGTAGCCAGATTTCCAGTTTCTCTCATTAGGGGGTTGCTGTACTATCCTTTTTGGCTGAACGCGATGTAGACACCGGGTATAGGCTTTCCACTGAAGTGGAGAGCCTGTCTGCACAGATTTTTCCGTGGGGAAACATGAATTAGATGAGCCCTCCAAAGTCCGTGCCTCGGCCACGACCTGATTTCTCAGAGCCGCGGGTGGATTCGAAGTCTGTGACTTCTTACCAGTTGGAGAGTTACAATCCTTTGTTTCCATCTTCATTTGTTTTTGGACACTCTTAGTGTAGTAGTAAACTACCACAAGCTCCCCACCACGACAAGGTGGTGTCCGAGGGGGAGAATAGGACGGTAACTGGTCCAAAGTTCCGGGTCCTTAAATTTTTTTGGGGCGGGTACCACCCGAATAATAGACCAGTCCTCAGGCCGACTCAACCTGCGCCTGATGAGGTTAGCCTCATTTCAAAGAAGCAGAAAAGTTTAAACGGATAGTTTTCTTCCATGAGCCCGAGATTTGCTTCCAATACCAAGTAACTCCAAGCGAAGCCATATGGGAATTGTATGTATGGTTTCCGTTCTTTATTGAGGAAAATTCATGTGTATTACACGTGCTTGGCATCAGTTATTATCACTTCAACCCCTCTGAAACCCCACAATTCTTTGACTGTTCAGAGCATCTACGCCATTTCGATAGCAACATAATATTAGGTTTGGGAAAAAGTAATGCTGTATTTTGTCAATGACGACACTTAAACATATCTTGTGTTGTACTTATCGCATCGGATCATACTATAAGGCGACAATCTGCGCTACAAATTATTCTTTGACAGTGTTGTGATCGTAGGTTTCAGTCCCAAGTTATAGCGCGTCAAAAGTGGAGTCCACCAAACAAGAAATTGGTCATATTTTACGTTTTTACTACCTGAGAGGTAAAAATGCAACGAAAGCGGCCGAACAACTTTGTGAAGTTTATGGGCCCAATACTGTAACGATTCGCACAGCACAGCGTTGGCTCGATCGATTTCGTTCTGGTGTAGTGGATGTCGAAGATACACCCCGTCCTGGTAGGCCAATCGTCGTAGAAACCGAAAAAATCGTCGAAATCATCCAAGTAGACCGGCATGTGAGCATCCGCTCGATTGGCCAGGAACTGGATAAGGACCATAAAACTGTTTGGAACCATTTGCAGAAGATTGGATTCCAAAAAAAGCTGGATGCTTGGGTGCCACACGAGTTGACGAAAAAAACTCTCTTGGACCGAATGAACACCTGCGATGCACTGCTGAAACGGAGCGAATTTGACCCATTTTTAAAGCGGATGGTGACTGGTGATGAAAAGTAGATCACGTAAGAAAATCTCAAGCGAAAAAAATCGTGGTCGAAGCGCGGCGAGCCGGCCCAAACCATCGCCAAGCCCGGATTGACGGCCAAGAAAGTTTTGCTGTGTGTTTGGTGGGATTGGAAGGGAGTCATTCACTATGAGCTGCTCAACTATGACCAGACCCTCAATTCGGTCCTCTACTGTGAGCAACTCGACCGTTTGAAGCAGACGATTGACCAGAAGCGGCCAGGATTGGTCAATAGAAATGTTGTTCTGTTCCACCAAGACAACGCTCGGCCTCACACATCTTTGATGACCCGGCAGAAGCTACGGGAGCTCGGATGGGATGTCCTATCACACCCACCGTATAGTCCGGACCTGGCACCAAGTGATTACCATCTCTTCCGGTCCATGCAAAACGATTTTGGTGCTACTAAGTTCGCCTCAAAATAGGCTTGCAAAGACTGGCTATCTGAGTTTTTTGCAAATAAGGAGAGGGGAGGGGCTTTATAAGAGGGGGGATAATGGAGTTGCCTTCTAAATGGCAACAAGTTTGCGGAACAAAACAAGGTATGTTAAATAAAGCGTTACAATTCGATCACAAATACGACATTACTTTTTCCCCAACTCAATATATATTTATACATGAATTTGATAATTTGTTCGCCCATTCTGTACATTTGTGGTTCCTAGTTTGAAACTAAGCTAACCTTCACATAATCGGCAACAACGAAGAGTTGCACTCAACCATCCTACTGGTACCGCAATCCAACGTGATTCGACATCAACTGATGTTGGCCTGTTACCACGTCAAATAACATACTTTCACTTTGATACAGTCGGGAAATTTATCGTTTCTAGTGATCCAACAATGACTTCCATTCACTCTGAACACTTACTTCGTCACATGCGACTTTCTCACTCCGTGATGTGACTATATTAAAGGATGATGGAATCATGTTGAATGACACACATTATTTTGTAGTCACGGTATATGTGTGTAAGGTAAGTACGTATCCACATGTGGAAAGTTAGAATCTTACCAGGATGTTGAAGAACACCATCAAGAGTCCAATCTAACCTAACCATTATCTTATATGTATGCATATAAAAGCCACAAAAAAAATCGTAAAGGCGGAGTATGTCTTACTGGCCAAACAGGATCTTATCTTTCGGAACCAGATTATCAATAGCTTCTACTTCCATGCAGTGAAATGATATTCAAAATCATAAACAGCCAAAACAAACCGCACCCGCAATTTTCCATGTTTTACTTCCAAACCCCACGAAGTATCTGATATCTGAAGCAGCGTGACTGTCATCGACATTCCGCTAAGCTGCTTAGAAAAGGATTATCCCAGAGAGCAGTCCAAAACTTTCTCCTATTATTGTAGCAATGCTACGCCCCAGCTTCCTAGCTAGAACAACTAATTAAAAATATTCATTGACTTTGCCATAATGAAATGCGCTAAAAAGTAAACTCCTGCCGAGGAAAGGAAGCGCCATTATCTACGTCAACCACTTTTTTGGGTTACTTCCCCCGGATCCGCCTTTGTAAACATCTGCTCTATTTACCGTCCCACGGCTTTCACCAAATACAATATGCAACAAGCAAATACTGAAGTAGCATCCCCGGAAACCGACCCCAGCCACTAATTTATTCATGACCTCAGGCGAAAATTGATATTTTTGACGCTTTTATCTTTCACGCCAGCTGCGCTCTTCTCCTTGCTTTCCCCGGGAATTACACACAATTCTTTATTTGAATGTACATTACAGAATGTAACATCAGATAACATTTTTCAAAGGGAAAAGACAGCACATAATTCAGGCGTTGCTCGGGGTGGGACTGCAGCCCAGCCAGCGACCTTAATTTGAATTTATGACATCATTAAATAGGCGACAAAATTCTGAATCAAAGGCGGAGTCCTGGCTGACGGCAGGATGCTACGGCCTTAGCTACCAACCACTAACCACCAACCCACCAACCACTGACCGATAGCAGCCAAGCCACCGTGAAAATTATTATTATTTTCCCTCTTGCGAAAAAATATACTATTTTTCCTATCCCCGATCTTTTATTACCGTCACTTCGTCTCGTTCCAGGATTGCTTCGGTTGCAGCAAATTTATCAAGGCCTAAAGCCCGGAAATGAGTCCTTTCAGGTCGAGATGGTTAAAAGGATTGCCAACGTAACAATGGCCATAGAATTTCTCCGGACGTTGGAGGACTTAAATCGATGGTCAAAGAAGTACATTGTCCTCGACTGCCCCACAGACATGGCCAAAGAAATTGTTGTTAGTCACGTTCGGGATATGTCTTTAGGTCGGAGAACCTATCATTATTTGCTGAGCGGTCTCGTAAGTATTTGACATTTTCATTTTAAATTGTGTATGCACACCAGAATTTATTGAGAAATTTATTTAATTAGAAACGACAGTTTAGGGCGTTTGTTTTTGAGCATGATATGATGGTAATTGTGGTGGAAAATTGAGTGAATCTTTTGGAAAATGTTTTAGCTGGAAATGTTCAATCAAAGCGTTCATTTTACGGAGTGAGTTATCAACATAATTTTAGATATTTATGAAGGAGCAGCCGCTCGGGGCTGGCTTCATTGTCAGCTCATTTTGGATGCCCTCTCAGATGTTCAACAAACCGAATTGTTGTTAAGGCCGTGTGTATACGCACCTAATTCACTTCAATGTGAGGAGCGAGTCCTTCTGATTATTTTACTACATTATCCATACAATTAAGCTTGAACCCCGTTGCCCTTACAATTAATGTTGTGCAAGTGATGAACTTGTAGTAGCTCCTGGGTGAATTGTAAGTATCTGTATCTGTGTTAGTCATATTTCATGGAGTGAACCAACTGGAGTAGAATTTGATAAGCAATGACGCCTTTCAACGGCGTTACGATAACTTTGCCCCCTGGGTGTTCTCGTGTTATCCATGCATTATACCTGAGCGGCCCATTGGAGTTTTAGTGATTTAATAATGAATCGTTAGGTACCTCGTTATTGTATTCGATCAATTAATATAATGTGGAATGCCGTGAAAAGCTGCTTCATCCCTTTTATTGTAAAGTATGCATATAGAGTCTGCATGAATCCCCGACGCGAGTAGCTATTTCCATGGATGGTAGTGACCGGTGTCCAGTGCATCCATTTTATGATTATTTACTTTCAGAATTACGGCTGTTTCGATCTTCGTTCATCTTGTTCCTCATGCTCTTCGATAGACTTGCCTATGGTTTTCCCAGCTGCGGATTTACTAATTCTAAATCCAGTCTTCGATCCTCCGAATGGTATTTGGCATCACTTATACATCCGCCTTTTCATTGCCATCAATACTTTTGCGCCAACTTCATCTTTACCTTCTTTTGTGACTTCCCCAAAGACAGCTCCATGCTCACACGTTTGAGAAAGAAGAGGATCATTATAGTCTAAACAGCCCACGTATCTCAGGAAAGTGGTGAGATGCCGATATTATTCACTATTATCAGATTTTTACACCAATGAAATAATGACTCCCTTGAAATTATTCCTGGCTTATCGTAGAGGGCGACTAAAAGGAATAGAATTTTGTGGGCTAGCAACTTGAAAATTTCGCTTCGAAGTGCCTCGAATAAGGACGGACCTACCTGAAACGACAATTAGTTACCGAGGTAGAGCATGAGTTGATTTTCAGAATGTATCTATGCTCCTCGACATCGGTATCGAAGGCCCCGAACGCAAACATCCAACTGTTGCCGTTAGTTAGGGGACGGTAGCCGCGAGGGTTACTACCGTCTGCTGCAGCTGAACAATTTGGCCTGTGGCTTCCCGCGACACTTCATTGACCACGGTGCGCGAATTCACCTCGTGCATTTTGTCAGCAGTGCTTGCTAACACCTCAACGATCCGAAGTCTGCACAGGCCAAAATGGCCTAAGTGCTTTCCGGAAGTCACGGCTACTCAGAACGCAGCTCCACCCCGCTTAACGATTTTAGATCCTTTGAGTAAGCGCTATTGCCTGATCCACACAGGCGCGGACGTCTCAGTTCTCCCGGTATTGCGGAATCACAAACTGATTCCGCATCAACTCAAACTAATTGCGATAAGTTCTTCAATCATATATACTTACGGCTAAAGGCAAGTGGATGAACGTTTTCATGGCGTTTCGTTCTAACGGACAACAGAAGTCCCATATTAAGGACAGACTTTCTAAGCCACTATGGGTTGCTTGTGGATCTACAGAATAGGTCCCCTATAGATTCCGTAACATCAGTCAGGTCTACAGGACCTCTCGCAGCCAGCTAAGCATGATGTAGCTCCAGAAGATATTCCGAAAACGGCAATATGCACACCCTTCAGGCTCTTCGAGTTCACACGGATGCCTTTTGCTCTATACAATGCGGCGCAAACTTTTCAGAGGTTCAACTCTCTCCTGAGAAACCGTAACTTTTGTATCATGTACTTGGATGATGCCTCTTTTTCGAAGTGTAAGCATTTGGAAAATCTCGAATGCATTTTTCAACATCTCCTAGAGCCCGGTCATGTACTTAGCGTTGAAAAGTGCAAATTCCTTCAACACCAAACGAAGTTTTTAGGCCACATGGTTTCCCTTGAGGGAATCCAACCGGATCCAGACAAGATTCAGGCATCATAGACTTCTCACAACGTAAGACGGTTAAGGATCTGCGAAGGTTTTTAGGCAGGCCGTTTCTTGCCCAAAACCGCAGAGCATCAAGTAATCCTCAATGACTACTTGTCTCTACCAAAGACCAAAGACTCGCGCGTGATTGCATGGTCTACAGAGGGCGTCCAGACTTGTGAGCTTGCCGAAAAACAGCTGGCTGACGCTATACTCCTGTCATTTCCTCAAATTCCCCTAGTCGTATTCATGGATGTTTCTGACATCGCGGTAGGTGCTGTCCTTCACCAAAAGGTGACCCAAATCTGGCAGCCATTGAGGTTCTTTTCTAAGAAATTGAATATAGCTCGACGAGACGGAATTACAGCGCCTACGATCGTGAGCTATTAGCCGCGTGCATGGCAATAAAGTACTTCCGATACTCCTTAAAAGGCAGTGCTTCAGAGCCTCAGGGACAACTCTAAATACAAATTTCGAGAGTTTCCCCTTTTAGGCTCAATCTCCGAAATAAGCGGCGAGACCTCTGAAAAAAGACCTAGGCCATATATTCTGGCAGCTTTTAATAAGCAAGTATTCCATGCAATATACGACCTTGCACATCCAGGCATTCGGACAACGAATCGGCTTGCCACTAGTAGATAATTCTGAGCATCAATGTATAACGATATTCACTTCTGGGCCAGACAGTGCATCGTGAGCTAGAAGTGTAAAGTCACCAAACACATGCAGAAAGAAGTAGATTCATTTCCTCAGTCTGCAAAGCGTTTTCACACGATCCACATCGACATTATTGCTCCTTGCGAGATTCGCATGGCTTCAAGTATTGCCTCACAATCATCGATAAGTTCACACGGTGGACGGAAGCAATACTTCTGCCGACATTTTCGCACAATTGTGCGCCGAGGCCCTTTGTCATGTGGATTCCACGCTTCGCAGTTCCGGCCGAAGTCATTACTGACCAGGGAATGGAGTTCGAGTCTACCGTGTTCTCAGAGTTGGGCAAACTCCACACCCGCAATCCAATGAGATGCTGGAACGCCCCGGTATACGGGTAGAATTTAAGACTCGCCAGCGATCCTGTGTTCGTTACCAAGTCGGCCCTCTCCACTACGGCCTTTTTGCGTTTGCTCCCGGACACCGTGGCAAGATTTAAATCACCCACGTCATTGCGTAAGAGACAGCACACACACGTCAGCACACACGTCTTGGTTCGCGTGAATGCTACTCGGGAGCCCTTGCAGCTACCATATGAGAGCCCATCCGATGTGCTGAACAAAGGGGAGCACTTTTTTAGGCTTGACGTCGACGGCACCTCTAACTATGCTAGCCTATGAGAATGGATATATAGTTGCCCGGGATTACCCCATGCATCCCAACATCCGTCATTCCATTTGAAATTTATTTATGTACGATAATATGCGATTCCTAAAAAGGTTTATCTCTCCAAAGACTTCAACTCTTCCCAAACTTGATAGTCTTGGTTTTGATGTCAAAGTCCTTATAGTCAGATTCGTAATTCTGTAGTAACATTACTATGCTCCTATAGCGTTGGTTCCAACGTGCTACATTGTTGCAGTTTTTACTCGGAAATCTAAGAGTAACGCCATGGCAAGAGTAGGTGTGTTCTTCACACACTTAAAAGACTCGCAAGCAACCATTGGAACCGAGGATAACCTCCTAGCGACTTACGTATTCTCCACATTTAACTACTGCACCGGTGATCCCTCTTAAAATTGGTCTTTTATTGATGGTGAAATCTATGTTGCCTACGACATTTCCAGCAATTAAGTACTGTACTCCATTGCACAGTAGAATTCGGTTAAAAGCCCTAAAAGGTATTGACATCCCTCTTTTTAAAGGGCAATACAAATTCCGATTTAGAGACCTCGAGTTCTCCATTCGGCTTCGTGAACCTTCGAAAGTCCAACCTTCAAAGGAGATTTGACAGTAGATGTCCTTATGCCAAATGCTGGCTATGATCCAATCTTGTGAAATCAGACCCTTGCCGGGTCAACCTATCTGATTCCTCATTACCAACAATGTTCGAATGCCCTGGCATCCATATCAGGGATATTTCTTTAAGCCTTTAGGTTTTGATAGCCCACTTTGAAACTTCGACTTTCACAGCGTTTTTCTTTTTACGGTTCATTATTCCGCCAGGGTCAAATCGGCTCTTGCTAGCTAGGACTCTACCACTCATACTATCTCCGTCTCATATACCTTCACATTTTCTGCGAGTCTTGCTAATAATAACGAACGCCAGGTGATTTTGAAAGGCGATAATCATAGCCACTTTTGGGACCAGAAGAGCGAGTACCCCGGTATTCATGTGACTCCACAGCAGGGGACACACCGCCGAACCTCATGGTACCCACGCGGTAACAAAGTTCGGTTGGAACATCCATCTCACACCAGAGAGTCATCTCTAGCATTTTTGATATCCAATGTTAACACAGCACAGCGGCCGTGAGAACCCAGCGCGTCCTTCGCCAGATTCACCATCATGCTTATTGCATTCACCGAACAGGCACAGGCAAACCGATACCCATTCTACCGCTTCACAAGAGCATTGCTGCTTTCAGTGATGGATAACAGTATATTATAGATGACTCTCATCATTATCTTCCCCATCGTATCCAACATACAAATCGGGGGATATAATGGATCCCCAGGCGCACACTTGTATCTATGGCTCAAATGTCTATCGCACTCACTCAAGTCACACTGTCTTGCAAGCCAAAGTCCAGTCTCTCAATTTAAGGCCGTATGCGGCTGTCGGCTTTGAGCTAAAACTTTGGATGCTGCCTGCGCGCCCTTCAAGCAGATGATTCGCCATTTTTTTCATCCCTTTCTGTACACCTCCCTCCATCCACTGGGTAACCTTCCTTAGGTTGCCCAGTAGTCGTCTACTTATTGAGAAAAAAATCCCCTTCAACTTAAAAGTTGGAACCTTCATGGATCATAACTTGTGCGCTCAGTTCTAGTTTGTACGCCGCCTAATTTATCTTCCGCGAATTCCAAAATAGAACGGTTGAATTTGGATCCATGACCATTAGGGAGTCATCATCATCAATCATCAGACATACCGGTTTCTCGCCGAGGTCCATCAATTCGATATCCCTAAAAGCTGTCTGGCGTCCTGAACTACGCCATCGCTCCATCTCAGGCAGGGTCTGCCTCGTCTTCTTTTTCTACCATACATATTGCCCTTATAGACTTTCCAGGCTGGATCATCCTCATCCATATGGATTAAGTGACCCGCCCACCGCATCTTATTGAGACGAATTTTATCCACAACGAGACGATCGTGGAATCGCTTATAGATTTCATCGTTATAGAGGCTACGGAATCGTCCATCCTTATGTAGAGGACCAAAAATCTTCGGTGAACGCGGCCAAGAGTTCGCAATTTTTCTTGCTAAGGAGTAGAAGGAATACATAAGGACTGGCAAAATCATTGTCTTTTGAAGTAGTGAAGAACTTTGACCCTATTGTGGGACGTTTCGAGCCAAACAACTTTTGTAAGCTGAAATAACCTTTGTTAACTACCAACAACCGTACGCGGATTTCATCATCGTAGCTTTTATCGGTTGTGATTTTCAACCCTAGATACGAGAAGTTATCAACGGTTTCAAAGTTGTAGTCTCCCATTTTTATTATTCTCATTCGACCAATTTGATTTGAGGTTGTTGGTTGGTCGTTGGGCGTCCTGTTTTCATTGATATGCAGCACAATATCTCGCACCGTCGGCTTGATCTGGATGAAGGCAACTTGTACGCCTCGGGTCGTTCTTCCCATGATGTCAATATCCTCAGCATAGGCGAGTAGTTGGGTGGACGTAAAGAGGATCGTGCTTCTCGCAGTTATCTGGGCATCACGGATCACTATTTCCAGGGCCAGGTTAGAGAGGGTACATGATAAGGCATGCCCTTGCCTAAGACCGTTGTTAATGTCGAATGGCCTTGAGAGTGATCCTGCTGCTTTTATCTGACCTAGCACATTGGTCAGGGTCGGCATAGTCAATCTTATCAATTTCTTTGGGGTACCGAATTCTCTCATGGCCGTGTACAGTTTTACCTTGGTGATTCGTGGTGTAATTGGTCGCCTCCATATTTAACCAATTCGGCTGTAATTCCATCGGCTCCTGGCGATTTATGATTTTTAAGCCGGTGAATTGCACGGACTGTTTCTCCTATACTTGGTGGTGGCAGTATTTGCCCGTCGTCTTCAGTTGGCGGGACCTCTAACTCGTCGATGTTCTGGTTGTTCAGTAGCTCATCAAAGTACTCAACCCATCGCTCCAATATGCCCATTCTGTCGGAAATCAGATTCCCTTCTTTGTCTAGGCAAGATGAGCATCGAGGTGTATAAGGCTTCATCCTGCTGACTTGTTGGTAAAACTTCCGCGCCTGGTGCGGTTGGTCCCTGTACTTTTCTAGTTCACAGACTTGTTGGTTCTCCCAGCCTTTCTTTTTCCGTCTGTGAAGTCGCTTCTCCGCTCGAAGGAGTTCGTGATAAGTCTCTACGCGTGCCCGCGTCCCTTGAGAATGCAGCATTACTCGGTATGCAGAATTCTTCCGTTCCGTTGCTGGCTTACATTCATCGTCAACCCAGCCGTTCCGACTCCTTTTGCGGCTGAGGCCAAGTATGTTTGTGGCCTTGTCAATGATAACGTTCTTCAGGTGGTTGTGAAGACCATTTGTTGTCCTCTGTTGACTGCGGTTATTGCGGCATACATTTCCGTCTTATAGGTGTCGCGGAAGGTTGTTTTGTGGATGACTTCAGTGTTAATTCTCACCTGGTTGTCAGATAACCAGTCAGCATATCGGAAATTTGAACCACTGATTTTCACCAAGAACGCATGATTCCCATTCATTAAATTACCATTATCCTGTTTTGACGGCTGCGTTGGCTTAGCAATCAAATTAAGCATCAACTTACTACTTGAGAAAGTTAGCTTTCATAAATTTTCGCTTCCATTTAACTATCTATTTTACTGAATCCAGTCTATGTATACCTCGCTGGAGTCAAATATTCTAATTTCCCTCCTAAACGTTTTCACAAAAAATACGCAAAAGGCTAGATTCTATTCGGTTTGCTTCATATCATCACAGGGAAGCCTACATCAGTCCTCACATATCCTTTTCGGGAGAACCTTTCGCCACTCAAAAGAAGGTTCTCTAAGCCCCCGTTGCACAAGCATAACCCTTCAATTGACAATAAAATAAGCTACCAGTATTGTAACAAAGCTTTTTCATGCCAGCTGCATTTCAACATGTTGTTCTCTTGCATTTTCAATAAAAGAATGTCTGCTTGAATTAGTTCTATTTCGGGGTGAACATCCTCCTATTACTCTCTAGAGCTCACGCCCATAGAAATCATGCCATCGTTACTATTGATTTCCTACTTCCACTTGAGTTCATCCAAACATTGATTCCTCCATCAAAGCAAACGTTCAACATTAAATTTGATCCTTTCTACATCAGAAATGGTAACAAAACGTAGCCCCAGAGAATTGAATGACATTCTATAGATAGGCAGTCATTCAACCTACAGAGGCAGAGTTAGTTCAACAAAACGAACACCCACCCCTAATAGACGGATCAGCATTATTTCGCAATGAAAACAAGGACAAAACACACTGAAGTGTGCAAAAAATCCGAAAATCTTTAAGGATTTGCAGGTCACCGCTTTTGTATCTATTTCGTGATTTTCAGGTTGAATTACCTTCGCACAACTCTTTAAAGCCATCCCTGAAACGCAACTGTGGCGCTGCTTCGCTCCTCCACTCTATTATATTCCAGATTGGAAGCTACGAAATTTCTGTAGGACTTTGGGAAAGTAGTTTCGCAATAACTGCACGTCCACAGTAGAGTTCATTTCTCTTAAAACTTTGTTCGAAACATGCACTCATCGTTTTGCTTTGTTAATCTCCTCCCCTTCCAGGTCATGGACGATAGATGGGAGAGTGAAGTTATAGAATATGGTGCTATTAATATCACAGGCTTCCGGATTGTGGACACATCTCGACGCTTTGTCCGAGATTTCTTCGATGGCTGGAAACGCCTGGATCCGGTTACCTCGGTCGGGGCCGGAAAGGAATCCATATCAGTAAGTTCTCACATTGACCCTCTAACGATTTCAGCTGTACTCACATTCTACTTTGATATCTTCAGGCGCAAGCAGCATTGATGTATGATGCCGTTTTCGTGCTAGTCGAAGCTTTCAATAAAATCCTGCGGAAGAAGCCGGACCAATTCCGCAGCAATATCCAGCAGCGACGTAGCCAACCGTCCAGCAATTCGACAGGGTTCAGTATGGCAGTGAGCAGTAATAATAACGGAGCCCCAGTGAGTCGAGGACTAGATTGTAACACGGCCAAAGGATGGGTCACACCCTGGGAGCATGGAGATAAAATCTCACGATATCTTCGAAAAGTACGACGAATTTAAAACGGTTTTTCGTGTCCTAGATACACCCGCGGGATCATTTGCTCACGAAAGAGTAATAAATTTTCATTTATGTTCACTAGACGTCCATCCAGTCGAAAATGTAAAGCTAATTACGAGGCAGCGGACTCCCTCCAAATAAATCAAATTTTTTTTTTTGTGTGCTCCGCTTTGAGTTGAGCAAAGTAATCTCTCGAATCCGGAAAAAGAGATTTCTGTGAAAAATGAAAAGTCCCCACTTGACGCAGGATTTTTTATCAATCACGGAATCCATTAGACGTGGAGCACAAGTCCGTTCTCAAGCAAAGTACAGTCGTCTTTCCGGTGAATTTAGGACACCACTCATGTTATTAGACGTATCTACTGATAAAAACACCCTTCCTTCCTTCCTTTTACCCTTTCATAGGTGGAGATAGAAGGACTCACGGGCGAAATTCGATTTAGTGAAGACGGTCGACGGCAGAATTATACGTTGCACATAGTCGAGATGACTGTGAATAGTGCAATGGTCAAGGTGGCGGAATGGTCCGATGAAACAGGATTCACCCCCATTTCAGCTAAATATGTCCGGTTGCGACCAAACGTGGAAATAGAGAAAAATAAGACTTACATTGTGACCTCACTTATCGAAGAGCCATATCTTATGCAGAGGAAAAGCAGACCAGGAGAGGAGTTCGAAGGAAATGATCGCTATGAAGGATACTGCAAGGATTTGGCGAATTTAATTGCTAAGAAGATTGGAATAGTGTGTAAGTAATAGTAGTAGTTCTTAGTTCAACATGGGATTGAATTTTTTCATGCAGCGACTGATAATTGCATTTTTAATTGGATTTCTGCTAGGACTCATATCCTATGTACAATTTATAAAACGGATTTTTGGATTATAACTGTCAATTTCTTAGGTCCTTACTGCTCTTTTTTTATTTATTCCAGATGAAATTCGGATAGTGAAGGATGGAACGTACGGTGCTGAAAATCCAAATGTGAAAGGAGGTTGGGATGGAATGGTCGGAGAGTTGGTTCGAAGGGTAAGTCTTCATTTTCAGTTGTTGGTTAGCATATTGCTTAGTTACTTTAAAGCATCTGTCCCATCAAAGGAATGAATCTTATCGCTAATATTGAAGCATTTTCATTTTGTGAAGTATGGACTTGCTTTCAACATGACTCTCTCTTAAACTAGGCTGTCTGGATAATAATTCGCGAATGTGGTTACCAAAAGCTAAATGACTCATAATGACGCTAGTGAACCCCAAATCTATCTAGATGGCTTTCTTAAGGATAAAGAAATTCTGATGTAAAATAAAAACTACACCGCTGATTCCATACCAACAAACGGTACTCACAGAAAGTATAGTTAAACTAGCTGTCAGTTCAGTGCATTTTACCATTTCCGCTCTAGGCGGAAATGGTGGGAGCTTAATCGCTACGCATCTAGCAGCACCATTAATTACCTACTTTTACTGTTTATAGTTACCTAATCTGCCACCAGGCCATCCCTTTAAGCAAAACGGGTGGCTCAAGCAATAATACTGCCCCTCCCTCAACGACATATGGGAGGGCACGGGACTAATCCTGAAAAGGGTCTCTGAGCTGCCATCGTTCAAAAAGTGCTTCCTCTGGCTTTCGGAAAAAGAGCGAAATGGTGCTGAGCTTTTGGACAACTTGATGTCCAGAATAACCTCAACACCTCCACCAGGATGATGGTAGGCAGCAAAACAGGACCAAGAACCGATAGCCCGGGAAGTTTCCTTACTATCGGCGTTCCCGAACCCGACATTAAAAAGGTTCGGGAACAAACGAACTGCGGCTCTACTATGGGCTAGAAACCGTCACGTTACAAGTGTTGGCTCCTAAAACCATTGAAGGGGACGCACAGTCCTCGGCATCTTCATCTGAAGCGAAGATGAGGTGCCATATTTCCGAAATAAATTTGCAGCATTGTAAAGCGGCGACTGCCCTTATCAGTCATCGGATCAATAGCTGCAAGACATTTATATACCTCATATAAGAACCATGGATTGTCGGCGGAGTAATCAGGGTCCTAAACTTCCATCATGCTGAACTGTTGTTTGCCAATGGAAGTGATAGACCCTGCTCCTCCAAGACCTCCAAGCTAATTTGGTTAACGACCTATGTGGCGGCAAAATTCCAACGGTCAAACTAACCATTAAAAGTCAATAGGGAGATAACAAGATTCTATCTTGCTTTGCATATTTCCCCTATTATGCAAAATAAGTTCCCAATGAAACTTTCATCCGAGCTATCCGATATACGAAAAGTGATGGCATGGGGGTAATAGCAAGATGTGTATTCAACGCCGACCACATACGATGGGGAAGTTCCAACATCAATGCAAGAGGATCGAGACTATTAAAATATATAATAGTAACCGATCTGGAGATCCTCAATTTGGGTAATGAACCCACTTTCTTCAGCGACATTAAGGTGGCATCCCCTGACATTGCGGCTCTGGTCAAAGAGTGGATAGTATCGAACGATATCACACTCTCGGGCCACAAGCGCAGTGATTTCATAATCGGCATGGATCTATCTCCGGCCAATCCATTCCCGAATCCGCGGAAGACTGGTTGGGTGACATATAAAATATAACAGAAATCTCTAAGGAAGAACAGATCGGCTAAACCATCATCATGGAGATGCTTTTGCGAATAGACCAACTCTTTTCAGGTAACCTCAAAGCGGAAGCGCATCCTTGTTAACGAACATAGTGTGAAGTTAGTTATCCCCGTTTATAGACCCGGAGGTTCATAGAAAGCGATAGAGAAAGGGCAAACGATTTTCTTGAAGGACGCTTCCCAGGCAACATCCAAAATCTGATCTCGAGACTGACAGGTGCATACCGAGAGACTGGAAGCTGACATGCAAAGTTGTATAACTGGAGCGAGTAAAATGGGCATTTAATTGGTTCCATAGATACAAGTTTTCTGGTCCGGTTGGCATCATTCCAGCACTAGTAATAGAGGGAATGCATGCTCTCGGTCTACGTATTCGGAATATATACCATGCATGCCTAGCATACGCTTATATTCCAATTAGCTGCCGTGATGTGAAGGTGTATTCTCAAACCAAGGAAACCCACCTAGACGGTCGCAAAAAGGTTACGACCGATCAGCCCTTTCCTTTCTTCTAAAAGGACTAGAAAGACTAGTAGATCAGTTCCAAAGGGAGACACAAATTCCTAAGTGGCCACTTCAGCATAGGCAAGACGGCAACGTGCAGTGAGATTATGATATATTATCCTTCACTGACGAATTAAAGATGGTCTGTGAAGTTGGTGCAGGAGTTTTCTCAGATACACGCAGCATGGACAAGTTGTGTTGTCTCCCAGGATTTGCCAGTGTATTCGATGTGAAAGTACTGGCGTTACTAGAAACCTGTTGTTGGCTGTGTTATAATCCATGCACCAGCGTAAATAAACTTTTCTGACTGATAGCCAAGCGGCCGTTAGGGCTTCGTACTCGGTGGTGACAACCTTAAGGCTGCTGAGCCCGTTCAAGGACGCGCTGAACCGCCTGGACGACACGCTCAAAGTCACTCTCTTCTGGATGTCTGGTCATACAAACGTAGAGGGAAATAAGCGGGCTGATGGACTGACCAGGCAGAATTTTATTCTTAACAGTACCTCGGTGGACACATTCTTTGAGGACCTCAAGGAGATCTCTAGTTGCAGGGTTGGAGAATCGCTTTCCTTCAAGAATGCTATTGGTCGACTCTGGAGATCCGAGCCGGCTGGACTCTATCCCTCCTTGCTCTCACCACATCAGACATTGTCTTAGGAATCTCAGGCATCAAAATGGCGCACCACAGCGCTTATTGGGTACCTCGAAGAAGGCAGTAGCTGATTAACCCCTAACCAGCATGCAGGAAGAGCTGGGCCAAGCCACAAAAAGCAGTGGCAATTAGCCTTATGAGAATTTGAAAGTTAAATGTAGACCAGGCGGTAATGTGAAGAATAATGGCATAATCAGGCTAATGAAGGATATGCCCGTATGCGCATACGAAAGACATACCATGCAGGAAAGAATGCTCTCCCCGGGAGGTAGTTTTTTGCATTTGCTACATATTATACATACATTGTACACAAGATAAGAAAATGTTAGACAGTTTGATGTTGGACAGTAAAGTCTTAAAATAAGTACTCGCTATTTTCGCACGTGGACTTTGGGGCGGGGAAACCGAATACCGAACACCAGGATCCATATTCCACTCGAAGCCTCTATGGCACTGAACCTTTTACTGCCCAACGTTAGATTAATACTCACCTTCTGAGCTAGAGGATGAACTTAAGGGAGGTTTTGCAGTTAATTACTAAATATTATAGTAACATGCTATTATTAATTTCTTTAATTGGACGGCTATTAGAACAGATATGGAGGGTATTTCGGAGCCTAGGCACCATATAGTGGCAGCCTCCTCATTTTTTCAGATTTTTGGGTTGGGTAGAGAATGGATCCGAAAAGAAATAATCAATTTCTAAACTTCACATTCCCCACCTTTTTAACAAACCTCAAAGCTAAGACCGGGATCGGAAAGTACTAACCAAGACCTTTCATTTGATACCCCACATGACTATATTTGGTGAGAAATTTGACGTAGAATGATGTAACTCATTGTATGCGTGAGTGTCACAGTTCCCACCTTCAAACCAAATTTACTGTCAATCACTACAACCATTTCCGAGACAAATGCGTGTGACAGAGTGTAAACCGACTTTAATCAGGTTTTGTTTTACATAAAACCTTTAAAAGGGTGGTTGAGTATTTCAGGGCTTTCGAAGAGGAGGTATTCCTCGTTGAAACGACCCGGAAGGAATAGGGATAAAGAAAATATAACTGAGTATTTTGGCTTCACTATTCTACGACGCCTTTGTACCACATTTAGAATCTCATCCCCTGGTGAAAACAGGTACACGGAACTCGGATAGGGATCCGAGGAAGACTGTGAATAGGTTCGAAACAGGAGCGCTACTAGATCCATATATGTGGCACTCTTTGTTGCATGTAGTCCTCTCTGTTATATAACTTTGCAATGAAAGTGCAGGGCAAGAAACTGGTTTACCCCTGTTAGCGGGTGGCGTTATTAGCGCGTCTTCCTTTATATTTCGACCGAAGCCATACATACATTGTAAGGTGTTCCTATTCTTGGCAGTAGTCAGGCGTACCATGCCCTACAGGATCAGGAGTGGTATCCCTTTGCTGCGAACAGATCTTGTTAGTAATAATGAGGTGCAGGATTAAGACCGCTTAGGCTCAAAAGGTTGTTATGCGGCAGTATCACATCTAAGTGAACAAAACAAGTGAAGGTTCGGTCACTTAAGAGTACGTAAAATGTTTGTCTGCCAGAAAGAAAGAAAGGTTTCTTCCATACGAGGCATAGTAACTTGAACGAGTTTCTCTTCTCCCGAAACCTTATCATCAGTTAGGGTTGCATTCTCTGTGGGGTAGATACAAAGGGCTAGCTGCAGTCGTTTGCAGTATGATGGATCGTAGTGACGAGATAGAGAGCCACCATTTCCGTGTGTTTAGTGTAAGTGAGATCCTGTGAGCGTTTAAATGCTGTATATGACTAGTGGAAAAAATTCTTTGCAGTCCCCTGCACCGAGCTGATTCGAGCCAAGGTGTTTGGAAGTGCCGTTTCCACTTGCTCGAAGAGAAAAGTTAAATCCAATTCTGTAGAGGTCATCTGGTGCCACGTGAACCAGGATGGCCCTCTAGGGACATCAAAATCCCTGGAGGCAAGGAGGCACCGCAAGGAAGAAGCCAAAATATGGAAACTAGAGGGGGAATACTAGGATCTTCGAAGTGGGCTTGAAAAGGCTGAATGAAGAAGCATGTGAAATTGCTACTGACAGCTATACCTTGAAACTATTACGAACTCGTGAAGCACTGTTAAGAAATGGCTGTTAATAAAAGCACTTACAACACCGCACTTTTACCACTGCATGAGAAGAACGAGTCTTCGTTAACGGTTTTCCAGGAAATTTTTCGACCCCTGAATTTACCGAGGGTGAACTATGAAAAATCTGTGGAGCGATTCACTAAATTTCCACTGCCAACCAGTCATCTACATCTACCAGTCATCTGTCACATTTATTTTGCCAAATTTATAAAATTTTCGAATTTCTTGCCCTTATTCACTAAATGAATTTCTGAAAAATATCAACACTCCAAAAAAATAGTTATTTTTAGGCGAATTGGCTTCCCGCTTGTCACTGTTTTTAAGGTTTTGCGTGAAACCTAATTAAAATCGGTTTAGTGTCTGTCTGCCTTTTTTTTCGCGATGGGAGTTGGCCGGCAGAGGTATACTCGATAGCTTCAACGTCCGTTTAGAAACTGTATTAAGCCGGAACCTACTTCCCCGTGGGGACCCTCGGTCCACCTTGAATATCTTGTAATTTTGTGGCTTCAGCGGACTTTTTTCGACTTGTTCCATTCAGCAATAGTTTCACTTCTTGGTAACTGCCGCTGTCTAAGAACTTCAGATCAGGCAGGCCCCAACATTAATCTTCATAGCCTTGCACTTTCTCTGCTTAGTGACAAGTACTACCTCCGTCTTATGCTCTCCGTGCAAAAACCGTCACTTCAATGTCGTCCGCGAGACCACACCACAGAGAGATATTGCGTCAGTACTCCGCTATACATAATTATCCACAAAAGTGGGCCTAGGATAGGCTCTTATGGGTTCCCGGGTCGCAGCACAAAAGCGTATCCATCAAAAAGTCGGGAACGATACACACTAAGTACTTCAGCCTGCCTAATTTAATTAGGGACTCAAGTATGTTGCCCCATCTCGCGGTATTGAAGGCTCTATCGAGTTATCATTGTGCAGCACTTATCCTCGTCGAGTACGACCTTTGCTATGTTAACCACCAGGTTAATTGCATTGGTCGTAAGCCTCTTTTTTCGAAATCCGAACTGATTCTCAGATACCAAAGATTATCCGTTCGAATAATTTGCCAAGATTATTTAGAAGGCATATTCATTTTTCCAAAAAGGGTTACTCCTATTAATACGAAATTTGGTGGAAAGGTGACAACTGTGAATGCTCTCGCATGCAGTGAGTAACGTGATTCTATATTGAGCTTATGAAGGGTCCCCATACATTCAAATGGGGGCTGTAAATCTTTTTTTCACCGAATATAGTCATGTGAGGCATCATATGAATGGCTTCAGTTACTATTTGCTAATAGCCTCAGCTTTCGCATTTGATATAAGAAGGGGCGATAATATCTTTCACCTACTGCTATTCAGGTACTACTCAACCGAAAAATTCGAAAAAATCGCGAAACTACCAGTACATGGTGCCTGGGCCACAAAATACTCCCCAGGCTGATATCTGTTTAAATAAAGTTGTGAGTATAGCGTGCACGGTACTAACAAGTTTGGTAGGGATCGCAGTATTGTTAACAAAACTATAATAGTTGCTTCGTTTGTGAAAATTTGCTATAGTAAAAGTTACACACACTATCCTTTGAAAATTTCCACCGACCATTACTTGTCTCTGTAATGAATACCGCTGTGAACCGAAAATTGTTATCTCCAATGAAGTTCGTCGCCGGATTTTGCGGAGATTGGTTCGAAAATATCTTTAGTACGTGCAAAGAGGAAACTTTAATGCTGAAAGTAACTTACAAATAAAAACCGTTTCCATATCTCTTAACGTCTTTCGCTACAACCACTTCAAAGATGAATTCACTGAATCTAAGATTTTAAAAAGTTAGAAGTAAGTGCAGGAATGCATAAACGAAAAGTTTCTGGAGGTTAACTAGATTGTCTATTAAAAGGTTTCCTCGAAATTTACACACTTATTGGAGGCACTTGTAGCCCAAATAACTCAATTGTTTATTGAACTTTGAATTAGAATATGAGAGGATCGTACATGTTGACCATAATGCATGTTGACCGGGACTTCTTGTGTTTATTATTCCGAAAATGACTGACACAAGGGGTAGAATCACTGCGAATCCATAGTCACCACTGAAAGTAATTTTCTGGCAATTACTCTTTAAAATGAAGATGCCAACTTCATAGCTTCGAAATGCCTGTGTTTAATACGATGGCGTAGAACAGGCAACTGCCAGCAAAATCGAATTACGCAATAAACCTGCATACAAAAGCCGAGCACAAGCGTAAACACAAACATCCATGTCCAAAGCCAGTAAGTTGATTGTGCAATTTGAGGGGGGCGCATATGTTCCATTCTATGCCCAAATTTTGAAAGTACGGTGATGTGATCAAGAGGTCCTTCTCACCCTTAAGTCACCAATACTGATTTTTCGAATCGGAACAACAGTCTAAGACAAGGAGATGCCCTATCATGCGTCCTCATTAAGCCGGCCCTGAAAAAAGTGATCCATGATGCTGAGGTCAATGCGAGAGGCAAGATCCTCTTGAGGTCCATCCAAGTATCGACCCATGCTGACGATGTCGACATCATGGGAAGAACGACCAGCAGGCGGCGCGAGATCTTGGGTTGCACATCAATGAAGGCGAGACGAAATACATGGTGGAAACATCAGCGCGAAAGCCAAAACCGACAGAACGAACAACATCGAATCGCACTGGTCAAACGAAAACAATGAAGATAGAAGACTACAACTTTGAGACCGTTAATGTTTTCTCCTACCTAGGGTCGAAACAGAGAACCGATAACAGCTACGACGATAAAATCCGCGCACGGTTGTTGGCCGTCAATAGAGCCTATTTCACCTTACAAAACCTGTTTCGCTTGAAACGTCTCCCCATAGCTCTTACTGTACAAGACAATGATATTGACAGTCCTCATATATTCCTCGGAGGCTTGGGTTCTTAACAAGAAAAATTGCGAACTCTTGGCCCCGTTCGAAAGAAAAATCCTTCGAACAGTTTTTGGTCCCCTAAATGAGGATGGACGATTCCGTAACCTACATAACGACGAAATATATGAGTGATACCACGGTCGTCAGGTTGTGGATAAAATTTGGCTCAATAGGTTTCGGTTGGCGGGTCATTTAATCCGTATGGATAAGGATGACCCATCCCAAAAAGTCTATAGAAATAATATCAATGGTAGGAAAAGATGCCGAGGCGGAGATAGAAATAGACTATGGCGTAGGCGAAGACGCCAGACATCTTTTAGGGATATTGAATTGGTGGACTTCGGCGCAAAACCGGGACCTCTGGACTTCCTTATTAAGGCATGCCCTGACGGGAAACCAGTTGTTTCACCGTTGAAGATTATGACGAAAGTATCATATACTTCTACATATTTTTCTCCAACCATCGCCTTTTTCAATACCAAATTCCGTATAAAAGCGTTCCATATCCTTCCATCGCCATTTAAGTGTGCACCCATCGCGTCGATTCTCACTCGAAATTCTAAATCACAATTTTATCAAAAAGCGCCGTCCCCCCGATTAATAAGTATCTAATAGGCTTCAGAAAAGCTATATTTCTTAAGTTAAACCCACTTGCAAGAAACGCTATTCTGAAATCTGGCCGATAGCTGCGTCTAAAATGTTATCACAACTCAATATGTCCCCACAGCAATATTGGGGCTTGCAATCTGGCTAAATGACTACTTAAATACGGAGACAAAATACGAACCATCTTGGAATATACTCAAGATAACATCTTGAAAACGTGGCTGCGAGATTACTACAATCTCTTGCAAACAACTCCAGACAAAAGAGAATTAAATTTCTTCCATAGAAATTTCAATGCTAAATTACTATCGATTGAAATATCTGACCCAAATTCAGCCGATTAAGCACGAAGCAATTAATTAAAGAACTAATCCTCTCCGTTACTTAGTCAAGCTCCCTAAGTATGTGCGATATAAGGGAGACAAGTGGATACCATCGAATACATCAGAGACAAAGTCCTTCAAAGCCCTGAATCCTGCTTCTCGGTCATGCTAACATATTAATAGACGTAATGAATATGAATAGTCTCAGTGAGTAGGTTCTGGTGTTCGGAGCTTCAGTAACGGAATGCATGAGGGTAGTATGCAATCATGTCATCCCCCACATTTAAAATAAGATTATAAATATTGGAAAATTCTTATAGTTTAAACTTCCAAGAGGATTTCCTATATTTCCATAATTTTCACGTCCGTGATGTCGCTTCGGTGGTAGTTGGGAATCGGATCCAATTATTAAAACCAAATATTGACGATAACCAGAACCATTGATTTGTTCGTTTCGGTAGATTGGAATGAGCATTGTAAATCAATTTTGAATGTCTTCCCAAATGAGGGACCGGAAAATTATCCTAAGTACATAAAACTCTAATAATTTTGGAAATACACAAATTTGGTGGCAGAAGGCGATAAACTCAGAAGAAGAGTTGACAGTGATAAATCATCAAAGCGTAGCCTTAAAGAAATCAGAAATGAGGCATTAGTGCACTACGCAGTTCCACCAACATGCAATTAGAATTGTACGGAGGGGAGGAAGGGGAAGGAATCACATCCAGGAGAGCTTAATTTTTAAATCCAGCTAATGAAGTTCGCGGAAGATATGATGTCAACGCTTCTTCCTAAAGTTAGAGGTGTGCCAAAGGACGGCTATCTAGAGTCTGTTGTCTGCCTCTAACCAGAGAGCTAGACAATCACAGAATCCTCTCTGCAACTTCCACAATATATGTATATTATAAAGTATAGTCTGACTTCATGGTTTCCCAATAACCAGTAGTGGGCAAATTTTATACGCCCTCGAAATTTCTAGATTTTGTTGTAGCAGGGTCAAAGCAGGACAGATTCCATCCATCACAGCCAGCGGTGTCCAGACTGCACTCCCCAAATCTGTCAAGAATAGAACTTCAAAATTCCCATGACTCGAAATCAAGGGGAGAGGGACTTTGTGGGAGCCACCCACAGTGCCCCGTTCGTCTCTGCACTCACATACCAACGTGAAAAATGCATGCAATAAACGACTAAAAGCGCTCTGATAAGGTTTTGACTTTTCATCGAAATACAGGGTGCGGCAGCATAACTTCCTTTTTTAAAATGCGCGCCACTCAGTTAGTTGATATCATAGCGGAGCGCTAGTGACCTCGTTCAAGAGGGGATACTGTAAAGTTTTGTCCCCACATGGTTCAATCGCCATCATGCGTTGGAATAGTGAGGAGCGTGCCTTTGCCGTTGAGGTTTACTTTTCAAGTGGATGTTCGGTTATTGCAACACAGCGTGCATTTCGGAATCGCTTTAATTTAGCCCCGTTGGCTCCCGTCCCAGACCGCAAATCAATTGTTACATGGGTCACTACATTTAGACAAACTGCAAGTGCGACAAAAGGAAGAACTGGAGTCCCTCGGCCCGTTAGATCACCTGAGAACATTGAAGCAGTGAGAGCGTCAATGTTGCGATCGCCACGGCGTTCTGCGCGCAAACACGCAACTGCCCTTGGACTATCCGATCGTTCTGTGAGAAGAATTCTTCGTGATGATCTTCATTTTCATCCCTATAAGATGGCGATAGTGCAGGAACTTTCAGAACGTGACTTCAATTCTCGGATGAACGCGTGTCAGCTTCTTCTTGATGTCGTTCCCGAGGATGCTACTGTTTTTTTTAGCGATGAAGCCCATTTTCATTTGTGTGGGTCGGTTAACAAACAAAACATGCACTACTGGGCTGACACCAACCCTCGAGAATTGCATCAAAAGCCTTTGCATTCACCCAAAGTCACAGTGTGGTGTGCAGTTTCCTCAGCTGGAATTATTGGTCCCTGGTTTTTTTGAGGAAAATGAGGTTACAGTGACAGTGAATTCGGACCGGTATGTAAACATGCTTTTTTTTTCCACGGCTAGACCCTTGCTTCCAACAAGATGGTGCAACAGCACACACTTCAAGAGCATCGATGACCGTTTTGAGGGAACACTTTCCAGAGCGCCTTATCTCAATTAAAGGCGATTTGGAATGGCCGACACGCTCTCCCGATCTGTCCCCTTGTGATTTTTTTCTATGGGGTTTTTTGAAATCCCGTGTTTATGTGAACCGTCCAAGAACCCTACAAGATTTGAAGACCAACATCCAAGAAGAAATTGCCAACATAACACCTGCTATGCTAACAAGAATCATGACAAACGCCAGAAATCGGTTTAAGCAATGTATGGAGAAGGGGGGACGTCACCTAACAGATTTGATCTTCAAAACAATGTAAATAAAAACTTTAGACATGTACCTACATTATAAAAAATAAATACATATTTTCCGATGCATACAATAGTTTTTATTGAGTTTTGAAAAAAGGAAGTTATGCTGCCGCACCCTGTACATAGGTGCATTTCGCATGTCGGTTAAGTGACATCTTAACCGACAAGAAAGTTTCTACATTGTAATATCTTCTCTTGGAATACGCTGGCATAGGTTGAAAGACTCTCCGGTTGGATATACTGTATATTGCTGAGAAATCTAGAAAACCTCGCTCTGTCTCCATAGCCCAGTTGTAAATAGTGATAAATATAGCTTTATAACCTTGAAATGTATCGCAAAGGAAGCGGCCTATTTGTACTACCTATGATATATCATCGATCAATCGTGCTCAGTGTGTGCTGAGTGTGTGTGCGTACATTGTCGGGGACAAGCTACAGCTTTTGAGCACTCAGGCCGTGTTGGCCTATTGTACTCGCCACCCCCATCTAACGGAATATTCCGGATTCGTTAACGTATCGCAGGATTTCCGTTAGTAGATGTGATGCTACCCGTCGCAACTGGAGAACATCGGCACCAAAGATCTGATGCCTGATGCGCCCATAGGCGGGGCTTTCACGTAGGAAATGCTCCGTGGATTCCGCTTCCTCTTACAGGAGGGACACGTATCATCTTGAGTACTTCCTATTCTGAAGATATGCCCAGCTAGTGAATTATGGCCTGTCAGAATACCTACAATACACCTGCAAGTCCTCTTGCTTTTGGACAGGATAAACTTTGCGGTACGCATGTTCGGTTCTGGCAGGAAAAGTTTGGTGTGTCGAGCAGCATTTAGGCTCTGCCACCTGTCATTATGGGAAGCTTTTTTCCAGTTTTTGAAAACAAACTTAGCCAATGCTACTGATATTCTAATCGCTGGTTCCAGTCCCGGCATAGGGGAGATTGACCCCTCTTTCGCTAAAGCATCCGAGATTTCATTTCCCTCTACGCCAGAGTGACCAGGTACCCAGAGTAGTTCTACCGTATTGAATCTAGAGATAGAGTTCAAACGGTTTCTGCATTCCTGAACGATTTTCGAGGTGATTAAAGGACTACTCAACGCCCTCAGTACAGCTTAGCTATCACTGCAGATTCCGATGCGCCTGCCCTTAACCACTCGTCAATCACCCAGTTTACCGCCCTTAGGATCGCATAAACTTCGGCTTGACAAACCGTTACATATTGTCCCAAAGGAAAAGCCCACTTCTCGTTTTTATTCGAGAGGTAGACTCCGGCTCCAGAACCCTCTTCTGTTTTTGAGCCATCGGTGTAGAAGAATTCCGTATATCCCGCCACGCATTCCTCTGGGACTTCCCAGTTCTCCCTACGCTTCAGAGTAACTTCCTATCTTCTGCCAAATAGATGTATGGGGACACGAGAATCGGAAGACATTGTAAGAACTGGATTCAGTCCTCCCTGTAACTCTTCCTCTAGATTTCCCCATAGATCTAATCGAATTAGTCTATGTGCTGCTCTCATTGCAGTGTTTTGAATAAATATATCCAGGAGCTGCAAATTGAGTAGAGCATTCAGAGCTGCGCCGGATGTCATGCTCATGGCACCAGTGATACCCAGACACACAGTTCTTTGCAGTGCGGCTAATTTACAGTGAAAACCTTTTTGTTTCACCTTAACCCACCACACTACGGATGCATGTACGAACATCGGCCTAATGATGGCAACATATATATTACCACATGAGGCCTGAGTCCCCATTTCGAGGCAAAAGTCCGTCTGCCCACCCCATAAGCTATGAGAGCTCGTTTCATCTTTATTTCTACATGTTCGTTCCAAAGAAGTTTTTTATCTTGAGTGATTCCCACTTCTTCGAAGAGTTGAAGGGTAGTACCCCTCATCTCAAGGAGGCAAAGTTCATCCAGTTTTCTCCCATTTGTTAATAATACCATTGTGGTTTTATTTGGATTACCTTAAAGACCATGTCTGAGGCACCAACTCTCTATCAAATCAACGGCACGCTGTATATTCCTACACACCGTTCCAAGATCCCGATCAACAGCAAGCACAGCCGCGTCATCAGCATAAGCTTGAGCGTGTATTGGTAAATTTTGCAGTTCGCATAGTAGTGAGTCAATCAGCATACTCCACAGAAGCGGCGACAGCACACATTCTTGCTTCTGCAGTCAGATTGCGATCGACATCCACCTCAGCGCACAGGAGTCTCTGCGTTAGCATAGCATGGATCCACTTAATTAAAACATCATCAACACCATGCTCTCTGGCGGCATCACGAAGTTTATCTTTGTGACCAAAGAATGAAGAGCAGACTGACAGGACTTTCCACACTGGTAAGCATG
Source organism: Hermetia illucens (assembly GCF_905115235.1). Taxonomy (NCBI): domain Eukaryota; kingdom Metazoa; phylum Arthropoda; class Insecta; order Diptera; family Stratiomyidae; genus Hermetia; species Hermetia illucens. The sequence continues at coordinate 165,242,691 of NC_051850.1, forward strand.
TTGATTTTTCCTTAGAGAGTTCATCTTGGCCGACTCATCGTTTTTGAGGACTCTGCATAGCCTTGAAGTCTTTCTTTCGCTTTCCAGTTCCTCATAGTACGCTCTAAACGAGTCTCGTTTTGAACACCTAACGAGCCTAATCAACTCTAACACTTTTGAGGTACAAATTTTTAGGTCAATTACTTCGCTTCTTCTCGGTCCCACGAACGTAAGGGCGTACCCTACGTTTGCGGTCATGAGACCAGCTGCAGTAATGAAATCAAATAGCTTCTCTCCTCTTGGATTGCATCTGCTACTGCCCCCACAAATATGTTGACCATTCGCATCGCAACCGATTAGGAATTCGAGACGACTTGATTCAGCATACGCTACCAGAACCCTAAGCTCTTGCGTTGGTACAGGATACAAAGAATCGTATGGTAAATAAGCCGAGGCAGAAAAATATAGGGACAGTCCTGCAGCTTTGTCAGCCTCGCTGCCAATAGATAAGACGAGGCTTTTGCATGCTGCAACTTAGTCTAATGTGTTATGGAAAACATTAGAATCGTATGCCGCGATCCGCGTGTGGCGGGATCTGCCCCACACCGTACTACCAGAGACTCGATCCCCTCATGTTAGATTTCCCTGAGAAAAGCCCCACTTGTAGGTACAGCAGTTTCCATGTCCTCATTCATGGAACATCTCATCTTATCCCGCAGAGCATTCGTCTGTTTTCCACTTAGCACTTTGACTGGTTTGCTGTGTCCGGTTTGCATAGATTCGATCACTCGAACTGGCATCAAGTCAGTTTTGTTGACGTCTCCGTTTCTTCCACCTGCTCCTTGGAAGGTACAGGAAGAGTTACTAGCAGGTAGGATTCACTCTGTAGTCCCTTCACCGCCTGTTCTTTGGAAGGTGTAGGAGAAATTACCAGTGCGAACCCCCATACGAAGGCTTCGTCACTATATGCACTATCCTCCACCAAAGACGCTGTAATTTGCTTTATATTGTGTGAGTCCAAGTCCATCATTGTTCTTCGTTCTCAAAGGGAAGATGATGCTCTACAGTTTCCCGACATCTAAGAAAAAGTAGAGCAGCGTATGGTGACTTTCCCTGAGCACATTCAGACTCTTATGGTCCAGTTCGTATACCAAGTTCAAGCCTTCTACGTTTCTACATTTGTCCTTCCTCACATTCATGAACTAAACCCTCCAGTGTTCAAAGTTCGTGTTCACCCAGCATGCGGATGATGTCCTCTGCCTTCTTTCGAGGGCCCGGTAACCAACAACCGACATGTTCCCTCTGACATTTTGCCATCCTTGGAAGAAACTTCCACATCAGCGGTCAGAACAGAGGCTGCAGCTTGCACATACGTCCTTTTCCTTCCTGCCTTCGTGAGGGATCAGCTTCATTCAGATCCCTCTCGGTGATTTGATCACCTTCCGGCACACCGGTCCTAATCCCCGCAGGACGTGTGGATGTAAGTGCAGAGTGCAATAAAGCGTTGGCCACAACAAATGTGTTAGTTTTATGCTTCTTGCGTGCGTTACCGCTGACAGAAAAGTCTGGTCTGTACAGTGTCGATCTCACCGGCGTTTCCAGTTTATCCCCACCTTCAGCCGGAGATTCCGCTTCCATGCATTCGATTTCCCTGGATGTTATCGCACCTAGTGATACAGCCACGTCCATGTCCTGATTCCTAAGGGGCTTCAGCCTTTGCAGATTCATTGTATCCGGGCCGCTTCTACCCACTTCCACATACCAGTAGCGTCCACGTCACCTGCTTCCCATTCTTCCGCTTTTCCCGCTTAGGATGAAGGCGAAGGTTCTGACAGGCAGGATTCAGTCTGTAGTCCCCCTCCTTAGTGGCGGAATTTCTCTTCTGCCAAACCTTCCCTTTCCGTTTGCGGGTAGATTTGGGTCGGTCGTAGTCGGATTTCCAGTTTCTTCCAAGTTGAGAGTTACCGTACTTTCCTTTCTGGCTAGCTTCGCCGTAGGCTCTGCCTTCTACAGAGTTATCTATAGACGGCTATATATGTGGTGAGGCCTCCAAAATCCGAAGTCTCCAAATCGAAGTCTATGACTTCTTACCACTTGGAGAGTTTAAATCCGTGTGGTAATAGACTACTACTGACTACCCCACTACGACAAGGTGGTGTCCGACGGGGACACTATATTGCGCGGATTGGCGTCACGCTAACACCGTTTGAGAAAATTACAAACTCTCTTTGGATGTTCAGAGGTATTTGCTAAATAAATAATGTAAACTTATTTACCTATCAGTAAGTGAAAAAATAAACTCAGGAAATGCCGCGAACTAAGATCGGCTTTAATTTCGAGGCTACATCAAAAGAGTTCGTCCTTCCATTAAAGTCTTTTCAGATATATATTATGTTTGGCCTCAAAGTTTTCTGACCCTACTTAATTGGGCTTATTTCCCTCTAGTGAAGCAAATAGAAATCATTTTAAAACAACTAGTTTGCCAACATTTATGATTCATTGGTTTTGCTTTCTATTCTAGGAAGCAGATATCGCAATTGCAGCCATGACCATAACAGCTGAACGGGAGCGAGTTATTGACTTCAGTAAACCATTCATGTCGCTCGGTATTTCGATAATGATTAAAAAACCCATCAAGCAAACACCAGGAGTGTTCAGTTTTTTGAATCCACTGTCACAGGAAATCTGGGTAAATATAATGTTTTCTGTGTTATCACATGAAAGGATTTAATAAGATTTTTACTATCTTTTTTAGGTCAGCGTCATATTCAGTTATATCGGCGTCAGCATAGTCCTTTTCTTCGTTTCAAGATTTTCACCGTATGAATGGAGACTGATTCAGATAACAGGTAAGTGACTCACGAGAAGTCCTAAAATATTCTAGAATACGAGTTCCGTAAGAGGCAAGTTAGTTACATCCTTCCTCCTCATATTGCGTACATGTGGACCCATCCTTAAGACTCTCTAATATATTGAACTATCAAAGGCTCCTATAAATTTAGTATGAGATTACAGAGTAACGTTAGATAAAATCAATTTTCTTCATCTAGGTGAAACCCACGAGCCGATTGCAACACAAACAACAACATCAACTACAACTGTAAATGAATTCAGCATCCTGAACTCCTTCTGGTTTGCTTTGGCCGCATTCATGCAACAAGGATGCGATTTATCACCCCGATCAGTATCTGGACGAATAGTTGGTGCCGTTTGGTGGTTTTTCACACTAATCCTGATTTCTTCATACACTGCCAACTTGGCAGCCTTCCTAACAGTTGAACGGATGATAACACCCATAAATTCAGCGGAGGATTTAGCAACACAATCTGAGGTCGAATACGGGACACTCTTGCATGGATCAACGTTCGACTTTTTCAGAGTTTGTGTCCTAATCGATAGAATTGCATGATAGTCGCCTTAATTCAGATTAACTGATAAATTTTTATTGTTCCATTGTAGAGATCGCAAATTCCACTGCACACTAAAATGTGGGATTATATGAATGCCAGGAAGCATGTTTTTGTCAGTACCTACGACGAAGGAATCAGGAGGGTGAGAACGTCGAAAGGAAAGTACGCTTTGCTTGTGGAATCACCGAAAAATGACTATGTGAACGCAAGGGAGCCGTGCGACACGATGAAGGTGGGCAGGCATTTGGATTCAAAGGGATTCGGAATTGCCACACCACTCGGCTCGCCATTAAAGTAAGTGCAACATACAAAACGCACCTTCCCTTTGGCTCGGCTGCATGCAAATGCATTCGTGTGTGTATTTAGTTGGTTTTCCTTATCCGCCATTTATTTTTAGAATTTGCTGTCCCACCGCAACATTCGTTTATTTGAGCACTCACAAAGTGGTTCTAATGGAAGCTTAGTGGACTAGAAAAATGAGCAACGTTCACCTACTTCCATTTCCATAGACAGCTGGTTCTGAACTCATAACACTATTACAGATTAACCTGCCCTAATCTAGAATGGGACTAGCAAACCAGAACAGTCAACCCAGTATCCCAGCGCAACGAATCGAACCCACTCCAATCAATCAAGTGATACTTGAGTGGCGCCCACTTCATCACTATCGAGTGTAATTGTTACCCAAGTACATGTTCACGTACATTCTATACACATCTCCTGGAGGCATTATTCAATTGCATTTAATTTTGAAACACTGCGGTAATTACGCGTTCCTAACATATTGTATCTTCCTGCCACCCGCGCTTCCCTTGCATCGCATACTTATATGGAGATAGTCCTCCACTTCTCTTCCTAATCTACATAGATCCGTCGTCACTCATCACACCCTCCACGTGTATCTAAATCAAAATGATGCACACAATCCGCCTCCGAGACAGCCTTTAGTTTATAGCATGTCACCAACCAACATTCCATTAATTATGTCATCAATTCACATGTTATTGGTAAATCAATTGAACCCATGCCTGTTGGGATTGAATCAATCAAATGGAAACAATTTAATCGCCTCAGAACGATGAGGATATTTCCCTGGAATTCATCGAAGCGATAAAAGTGTTGCACTTACTTTTGAGAGTTCCAGACTAAAGGAAACTTTGAGTTTGATCCTCACAGAAAGGAGAAGTAATTCGAATTATGTCAATTTCTGAGTGCCCTTCGGACGAACCATCAGAAAATCATGTTGATGGAAATATGACCATGATAAGGCCACGAAGATATGAGTCCTGGCGAGTTATTGCCAACAAGATACAATCCTGTCGTGAATAGGTTTATTTGTCTTTGTGATTAATTAATTCTAATTTAAATGGAAAACCTAGCGATTCCGAGCAGCTTGATTAAGTCGTGGGCAAAACTAGCGGCATGGAAGTGTGATTCCTAAGGAGACATCCTAGTTGACCTGGGACCAGGAGCAAACTTGCTTTAATATTTAAATCATCTCATTTCAATCCTTCGCTGTAATTGCATACTCATGCATTATTCTCATTATTCTCATTTAATCTTCCCTCTTCACACGATAATCCTTTGTTAGAGTAGGGCACGGTGACTGTTGCATTCTGATGAGCTTCACCAGCAGCGTCTAACTCTATATGCACAGGTTTTCATGAAACTTAATTCAAATTAGCCGAAATTTTTGCTTGAGCTACATACATATTTCTGAAGTAAGTTTACATTGCAAAATTATGCTTACTACGAGTATATCCTTGAATTTGGAAATTAGGGTACCAGAAATACCTCGGACCCTTTCAGAAAGAATTTACATTCCCGACTAATCACGTGAAGCTGTACATACGCTTCACTTAGGCAAAGCAACCATCCTAACCTCATTCACTCATAAAAGCCAAGAATCGTAGTGTTCTCAAAAAGGACTATCCAATGAACTTGTTCTTCAATGAAGCTCCACCCTAAATTCGGACATTATCATCCAGAATACATAATCTTCAACGACTCAATCCAACAGTAGCCCAGTTTCCAACCCTAAAGCCGCTCTGATATCTGGATCAATTATGTATGTGTGTATCTTAGGTGGGGGAGAAGCAAAGCCTCTGAGCACTCAGAACCAAGTGGTCCTTTGTACTCGATTCCTTACCTAAATATCCGGGGTTCGTTTATGTATCTTAGGACGGGCGCTAATGGATGTGGTGCTACCCACTGCAACTGGAACGCATCAACACCAGAAATATGAATGATGTCTTATACGACCATAGGAGCGGCACTCACAGAGAAAGTGTTCCATAGATTCCGATTCCTCATTATAGGATGGACACGCAGCATCTTGGGGAATCCATATTCTGAACATATGCCCAGCTAATAAATTTGCAGTGTGTTTGTTTTATTCTGCTCGTAAGCCTTCTCCATCTATCCTATCGAGCCGCGGCTGCTAAGTAGTGCGAGTAGACTCCGACCCTGATAGCCGTCAGCGACACAGACTGTATTCACAGAAAGTCGCCCAAAAGCAGAGCCTCGCCTGGCCAATCCGTCAGCACGCTCATTCCCCTCTATGCTCCTATGCCCGGGAACCCAGAGAAGGGTGACCTTGAGCCTGCCGCTCAGACGGTTCAGCGCGTTTCTTCACTGCCTCACCAACCTGGAAGATGTCGTCGCTGAGAACAAGGCTTTGGTGGGCGCTTGGCTGTCAGTCAGGATGGCTTTGTTACGCATGGGCTCGAATCTCGCACCAACCATCGACTGACTTCCAATATCGCTAGTACTTCCGCTTGGAATACACTAGCGAAACTTGGAAGACATACGACTCGGATGCACTGTATGTATTCGAAAAAACCCCCACGCCGACTCACCAGGCCATCTTTGATCGATCGAATATGGTGGATCCAAGAATATGGTGCCATAACCTTACAACACGCCGCGTTGGTTGGAAAGTCCAGAGCAAATTTTCTCGTGAAGTTCAGCTTGCCTGTGGCATAGTACGTGCGGAATGCCCAGATTTCCCGAGGTACTCCGTCAAGGATCTTACTGTTGCCCAGCATCCGGACTCACGTAGTCTGACGGCAATGCACGCTGCAACGTTTTTAATGTGGAGGTCTAGCCCAAGTAGCACCTGTACACGCGGTTCTTTGAATTCTATTAAGCTTCATCCTATTGTATTTTTCCTCAAAGCCTGCCACCATAGAATGGAGCCGTACGTTAAGATCGGATGCACTACAGTGGTGTACATCCAGAAAACCATCCTCGGCTGGAGACCCCATTTCTTTGCGAAGGTTCTCTTGCAGGCATAGAAGGCTATAACTGCCTTCTTAACCCTCAGTTCAATGTTCAATCTCCAGTTTAGCGTTGGATCCAGGATTACATCCAGGTACTTTACACTAGAAGAAAGAACCAATCTTTGTTCATTCAGCCGTTGTAAGTTGAATTCATCCTTGGCATGATGGTGAATAGCATCACTTCCCTTTTTGATTGGATTTATGCCGGGTCTACATCTTGCGACCACAGGCATACCTTTCACAACGCTTCTTCCATGATGTCGCTCATAATAGAGTCCCTGATACTAATATCACCAAGTCGTCGACATACGCCACCACCTTCGCCCCGCTGCTGTCCTATGTTCGTAAAATTTTGTCCATTACAATTAATCAGAGCACCGGAGAGATGGCGCCAGCCTGATGCGTCCCTCTCTTCACAGCTCTGGTCAAGTGGTTGCCTCCCATATCCGACTGGATTATCCTGGTAGTTAGCGTGGATATAACCCAATGCGTAAGATACCCCTCCAATCCAATACTGGTCAAGGCTGCCTTGATGGCGTTGGTACTAACGTTGTTGAAAGCTCCCTCTATATCTAAGAAGGAAGCTAGGGTATACTGCTTGTACTGCAGCGACCGCTCAACCGTGGCAATTGCCTCGTGGAGGGCGGTTTCTGTAGATTTTCCTTTGCCATAGGCATGCTGGGACTTAGAGAAAGGCATTCTCACCATAATCGTCCTTAAGTGGATGTCCAGGACGCGCTCTATGGTCCTCAGCACGAAAGGAGTCAGGCTGATTGGTTGAAAGTCTTTCGCGGACTCATGACCGCACCTGCCCGCTTTCGGTATGAAAACCACTTGTACGCGTCTTCAGGACTGTGGTACGTATCCTAAGATCTGCAGCTCTGGTAAATCTCATCAAGCCACCGCGCAACCCTTTCCTGCTGCTTCTGTAGCATAACTGGCATCATGCCATCTGGGCCTGGAGATTTATATGCGAAGAAGCAGTTTATAGTCCAGTCGATCTTATCCTCCGTAATTACCGATTTGATAGTTTCGCACAGCAGGGGTGGCCGCAAACCCTTCAAACAAAGGCTCTAACTCAGAGTCCTCTTCCCTGGCGGAAAAGTGCGTTTGGACCAGCAGCTTCAAAGTTTCACTAGGCGATTCCGTCCAGGAGCCTTCCGACTTTTTAAGAAAGGATCGACTCTTATGTTCCTTGGACAGAATCTTACTGGGCCTCGCGGATTCACTGGTGCTTTCGATGTTCTGACAATAGTCCAACCAAGACAGCCTCTTGACGATCCTGATGGTCGACTTGTACTTCTTCAGGCAGTCCTTGTAAGACTGCCAATATTTATGCCTGTAGCAGATGTTGAAGATTTCTCTGATCAGCTTCCTGAGGCTGGAGCGATCTTCATTCCACCACGGTGGCAGTGTCTTTTTGCTGTACTTAGTAGGGCACGAAACTTTAAAAGCAGTATCGAATGCCTTTTCCCGCCCCGACAGTTCGTCTGTCGTGTCAATCTTACCAATCTGCGTACCAAACAGTTTGTTCTTAATTACTTGACCAAACTTTCTCCAGTCGATCCTCCTGGGGTCTCTGAAGGGTTTAAAGGACTCTGCGGCGCGATCTAGACTGAAGAGTAGCCAGCTGTGATCTGAGAAGGATCTCTGGTTAGACACTCTCCAGTCCTCCTCCCTAAGAAGCCAATTGTCAGTTGTTAGGGCGATATCAAGTACCTTTTCCCAACCGTCACAGTTCTTCGAGCTGGGGAAATGGCAGTCCAGAAACAAATATCTGACCAGTGTAGAAGACTCACTAAAGGGCGGAAACCTTAAACGTTTCTGGTCCGAAATTCGCAACTCCCACTGTCCTGCCCAGCTATCCCCTCCGTCCATTAAATTATCAGGCTCCACAGCTAACTCCCAACAACTATCTTGTGATTTACTCTGACGCTACTTTTCCTCAGTTTACGTTCCCTCTCCTTCCTCCTCTTTCCTCCCGCTGGTGGATGTAGCCTGCCCGCATCGCCTACCACTCCCCTTTTTAACTCTCTTCTTTTCGAGTACCTCATTGACAAACTTGATACCAATGTCAGACCTGGCTACAATGATTTTCCAAACCTTTCTTGCTTAACACTGGTCAGTCCATCTCCCTTTCGCTATCCCTTATTCTCAACAAAAGCTTCGAAGTAAATCATTTTGCCGGCTTGTGGAAAGAGGCTTTCATCATTTCTACGCATGCCGAGGATTACCTTCCCATTTCCCTCCCATCCTCCTGTTCCAAAATCTTGGAAACATATGTCAGCTACTGGTTGCTCGCCCAATTTGGTCATCACATAGTGAACGAGCAACATGACTTTGTTAAGCGTAAGATTGTCATCACAACACTATTCGGCCTTTACGAGTTTCCTTTTAGGACATTCGACCTACGGAACGCAGCACAGACGTTCCAACGATTCATCGACGAGACTTTGAAAGGTTTGGACTTGCTATTCCTATCGCTCAATGGCATATTAGTCGCTTTATCTTGACGTGAAGAATATGTTAATTACTTAAGAACTCTGTTCTAAAGGTTGAAACAATATGGAGTAGTCGTGAATCCAAGCAAATGCGTTTTTGGTCAGCACGAAGTCAGTTTCTCAGGAAAGCTTGTCTCAAAATAGGGGGCACGTCCCTTACCAATCAAAGTCAAAGCAACCAACCCACGTGAAGCAGCTTAAAGCATTCTTGGGTATGTTAAATTTTTACAGAAGGTTCATACCCAGAGCAGCAGCGGTACAGGCACCACTCCCTATCACCGCACTCATAAGAAGACGTCGCCTGGTAGACATAAGACTCCCCAACATTCAGTATTAGCTGATTTAAGGCGAGATTCCAGCTGCAGTCTTATTCGCTGCTACTTTGATTTGCTTAAAATAGGTCACCTCTGCATTGAGCGGTTTGCTAGGATGAATACTTCGGTTTTTTCAAATGCAATGCTGAAACCGTGAATAGCCATCCATCCGCCTACTTGTTACACCAATGTATCAAGTCTGCCTTGCGCCTGTTCAACAATGTATCCGGCAAAAAATACCCCAACGCGTAACTCTGCTAGTATGTCGAGTCTCAGCAAACTATCGTAAGGAGCGTTCCAGAGGTCCGGCGAAGGGTGAAACCTTGTGGTACCCCTGACATTATCTCTACCTTCCTCTGACACTCTAGTGTCTTATAGACCAAGGAGCGGTCTTTTAAATAATCCCTCAATGGAATGAATTATCTAATTTGCCTAGTGTATCTGTCCACCTTACGGAATTGAAAGTATTTTCTATTTGAAGCATTAGGAGGAGCACTACTCGTCGAGATCGGCGGTTGTGTACTTTAGTTCAATGAACCGTATCCACGACCCCGATAACAGCATCCACCGCTAGTCACCCTGCTCTAACGCTAAACTGTCTTGGGGATATGTCCCCGGCACGTTTTGTTTCAACTAGTCTATCCCTAATGAGTTTCTCAAACACTTTTCAGGTCATGCCAAGCACACAGCGGTCAGTAGACTTTCCCTTTGTCGATCAGTGCAAACCTCGTAACGTTCAGGCGAGAAGGAGAGACAAGCGTTGAACGCTTCGAGCAGTAGGTCTGACCGATGGTGAAACACAAGTTTATATATTTCTGCCGGGGTGCCATGAGGACCTGGCGCCTTCGTATTTTACCTAACGAAGACGGCTTTTCCAAGCTCATGGTGAAAAGCGGCCGGTCCTCTACACTTACCGCGCTACTTCCATCAATCCATACGAAATGTTTAGGAAATGTCCGTAAAATGCGATCCATTTAACCGAATTAAGTGTAATTAGTGTCCGCAGAACCACGATTTTCCTTTTGGCAAATTTATATGCGAATGCTATGGATCCCCGTTTATATTGTTGACCAGATCTGCCATTGTCAGGTCAACAATTTCTCCCCTCCAACCAGCACATACAAGGGTGGTCACGAACGGGTGTCCTCCGACATCTGGAAGCTTCGCAAGCTGTTATTAGTAGATTCATCGCTGAATTTACGACAGTATCAGATGCAACACCATTACCCTTGAAAGTGCCTTACCGCGCATTTTCGCCTGTTCAAAGAACTTGGACAGAAATCCCGATGTTCACCTTCCTAACGAACTACGCAGGAAGATTGTTGGATCAATTCACGCCGGCAAAAAACGTCAACTACTTCGAGCGTAGTTACTTCCTGAAAAATCTTCCCTGGCTCGCCACCCATCCATCGATAGTGCCAGTAACTCTGAGGCAAAGGTTATGTGAGGGATGTTTCCTTCGCAGCCTGGGTACCAAAATGTTGATTTGGATCCAGTATTTAAAAGTTTCACCAAGAATCCACCCCCCGTCAATATTTTGTACAGTACCGAATAATCGATACTGCTTGCTTGCCCGCTTGAAATCAACGAATGTTTGATGTTATATTCCCAATATTTTTGCAGTATATGATGCTCGTTGACTTTTCACGTTAAAATCTTCGCGATCGAAGCTCTTGAGAATGGTTCGAGCTTTTTTTTGACTTTGACAGCACTTTGTAATCAATCGGGTTGAATGTCATCTCATCAGGTGAAGCCCATATTTTCTTGTAGATCCTAAGGTAAGGAAAATAAGTTGATGAAATTGCCACATTTCTGCTGTAAACGAATGGTACAAGCTTACTTTCGTTTTCGTTGATTATATCGGGGAGACTATGGGTACCGGTAGTTCCTCGATAGGACACCTCCTTTCCAATTTTTGCGTTGAAGTCGTCGAGTACTATCTTCACCTCGTTCTAGGGCAGTGCATCTAACACTGATTCAAGGCGACTATAGAATTCGTCTTGAGTTATACTTGCCTTCCTTATGACCTATCCATTACCACATAGGTTTTCTCCCCAATATCCGCCTAGAGTTTTGAGTAATAAAATGTTCAAAGCCTCACTTGGAGGAAGATTGAATAGGAAAGTGCAGTCCTCCTGATGACTACAATTTAGTGAACTAAAAATTTATTTATCTAATACTGGTGAATATGTTGCCCGGAAACAAAGCCAGAAAACTCAAAAAGAATGATTAACTTCCTGAGAAATCCTGCCTATGATCCCCATTCAATTGGCGATAGTATTAAGCTCGGAACATCTAGGAAACACTTTTTCGTTGGGTTTGATTATAACAGTTTCAAGAGGTGCTGAATATCTTGCAATCCTCCACGCACTCCGAGTATTGAGTTGTTTTTCATAACTATAACAAGACATTGGAAGAATACCTGCGCTCTGAGATCCCGTCGAAGTTTGGACAATTCGGTACCTGTACATGTATTGATGGGATCCTCCACGGCCGTGAGAAACTAGGTGAGGTTATAATTGATCTCCTCATGCTTTTTCCCCAGCCACTCCTCGATGGAAGGGATCAACCTGTAAGTCCAACGACCGCTTCCATAGTGCAAGAAAGATAACCCTCACATGCACGATTCAAATAGCTCCGCGAACACATCCGGTCTAGATTTGACGGCAAGTTTGAAGTCCTTATTTGGTGTGCCACCCAGACCAGGGGCTATTCAACTGCAGACCTCCAGAAACTCGTCCCTGGTGACTGCTGGAATCGGCGTCACATACAGGGAGCTCTGGAAGGTGACAGTGTTCCATCTTGCTGGAAAATTAACACCTGGATTATTTTTAACAAGAGAATAGCGCACGTGATCTGCGTAGATGAAATGTCTCTCAATCGTCTTGTCATAGGCGCTACCCCAAGGATTTATGTCCGCTTCTAAACAGAGCTCCTTAAAACATAGTGCAGGTTTTCCTATAAGCATACTCCTTTTGCCCTTGATTGATCCTACTTATAGCTTTCCGAGCCATTCGTCTGGCTCGGTGGCAAATCGATCGAAGGCTGGCAAGTTCACTATTCCACCAATAATTGGGTCTTCTCGTGTGGGAAATGAGCCACTCCTAGGCATTGACGCTTCACATGCTTTAGAGATGCCTTGTATGGCATGGGGAGCTCTATCCGTGGAGGTGCCTGCTTTGCTTGGTAGATCTAACTACATCGCTTTTGCCGACCATCCAGGTGTTGGTTTGGTTTTCGACATCCGGGTTCCAATCTTCTGCCCTGTGGCTCCGTCCTTAGTTCAAAGGTAATTGCTTGATGGTCGCTGTACGTGAAGTCTTCGCTAACTTGCCAGGACAGCTCACGTGCCAGTGCAGATTTACAATTGAACCAGATTCCCCTTTTCCGATAAGCGTTTTTGTATCACCTTCGTTGATTACATCCAACTGGGTAAATGCTTCTAATAAGCCCCGCCCTCATGCATTAATTTCTTTGCTGCCTTCGGACCTTGTCGCCTTACGTCGCAAACAAGATCATCTAACAGGTTCTCAAACTCAGGCAGTGTGAGGCTCGGTGAGACGTAGCAGCTGTATACGAATATACAACTTACTTTTCCCCAAACAAAGCCACTAGCTGCCCAGCCCATGCTACATTGAATGGCTTGATGACCGCACGTCAATATTGACGATCCACCAATCTAATCTGTGACCCATACACCACCGTCAATGTTTCTGTACCGTACACTAATAATAGCAATGTCCATCGCGGATTCGTGAGTAACGAGACAGACCATTTATCTGCGCAAGCAAATCCTGTGTGAACCTGCAATGATTGAGGTTTCTTTGTATTAACCTCATTTTTTCACTGCAGTTAATGCCTTCCTAAATTCCGGGCATTTACCATTTCCGGCAAAAATTCCGGTGATCCTATCCCTCCTTTGCTTCGCACAAAACCCATTTGGGGTCCCTATTACACTTCTTAGCAATATGTCCTTTCCACACCTTAGACATCGGTCGGACCGAGCGGGGAACGTTCCGCGACATTACGTTACAAAGCCTTCAGTTTTCCCCATGCTGGATTTTTTCAGCTCTAACATGAGATCTTCTTTCTTTGTCCTACGGATTTTACTGACATTTCCGCCTAGATCTTTTAGGTCAGGGTCAGATTTCACCTTCTTCAGTATCTCTGCATACGATAGAGTTCCTTTGATGAAGGTTACAATTGCCTCTGGGCGACCTTTGGTTTCTTGTACCTTTTTGTTTACGATCTTAGTAAAACCACCGTTTTGATTTTCCTTAGATTTCACTTCGCTAGCCAGCATTCCCACTTTGGGCATATATTTTCCACCTTCTAAACTCTTAGTTCCGTTTGTTGGACTGTTCAAGACGCCTTTTCTTCCTTTTTGGCACCTGTTCATTCCCTAAAGCTTCCCCTTATTTGTCTCCTACTCTCTTGCTTGGTCGAATGTCGTTAACGTTGTGTTTTGGTTTGACTGGGGTTGCTTGCGAAATTGTTGGAGCAAGGATGTTCGTCTTTTCCGTAGGTTTTCTTTCTTCTTCCTACGAACTTCCTACCCTTATAGCTCTCACCATGTTCTTAAAGACTTGGTGCACGTTGTGCCTGTCCTTGATGAATTCGGACAGCTCAACTATTTTAGCCCAAACCTGCATAAAAGGTAGTTTTTCTGGCCGCACTACTCCTTTTACAGACTCCTTCACCTTTTTCAATTGCTAAGCTCCCATGAGCTATCTCTTTTGCCGTCTTTGGTTTCTCAACTTTTTTCATAAAAGAAATACACAAAACCTTTCACACCTGAAGCATTAACCTTGCGATTTCCCAACTTGTTTCTTTTGTTTTTGTTTTCTGCAACGTAACAACCGATAGTTGAAGACTAATCTCAGCAATTTGTAAATCCTCGAATTCTTACATGTTCCAACTTTCGTATAGTTTTAACTTTCCTAACATTACCATTCTCGTATTTTTAATGTACCATTTTTCCATTTTTCAGAGATCCAATTAACTTAGCTGTGTTATCCTTGAAAGAAAACGGTGAACTAGCGAAACTCATGAACAAATGGTGGTACGACAAAACCGAATGCAACACTCGTGATAATCAAGAAACCTCCCACAACGAGCTCTCACTAAGTAATGTTGCCGGCATTTTCTACATTCTCATCGGAGGCCTCCTAGTAGCCGTGATAGTGGCCATAATTGAATTCTGCTTCAAAAATCGCTCGAGTCAGCCGCAGCAAAATCGCAACGCCCTAACAGATGCCATGCACTCAAAAACCAAACTTTCAATACAAACCGGCCGTGAATATGACAACGGACGTGTCGGGGTATATTAAACTGAACGCTTTATACACAGTAGAACATATCTGGATATTGGTTCAATCTTTTTCAATTTCAGTACTATCCGACGTCCCAACTAAGTGCACCAAGCGAAACTGAGACCCTTCACATGAATGCCCATACACAGGTTTGACGCGAGCATGCGCAGGATTCGCGTTTATGACGAACACCCTGCGCACCAACAATTCGACGAATTATGGCCAACAGCCGTCAGGAAACTGAAAAGATAATAAGCCACGAAAATCTGGCGCATCAGAATAATACGCTAACTCGTAATACAACAGCATCACCCTACGTGGGGAATACTTAAACCAAAAGATAGAAAACAAGACAGAAACTGTAGGGATTAGTAAGTTGATTCTAAACGTTAAGGAACATCGATTGTTGATTCGATTTAGTAGCTAAGTATCTTTAAAATCCATATCTGCAGCAGATATGTGGAAACTCACAAGACTCAAACAAGCCATAATCAACAGCATCATTTGTAATAGTATTCGAAAAAAAATCTTCAATTCAAATTGGGATGAGGAGACAGGTCAAACACAAAGAAATGTATAGACGCGCTGCCAAATGATAACTTAGACTTATAACGAGAAAAAAATGAATTTTCGAAATCTATTTGCTCAACGGCTGTAGGATATTTCACTCGAGGAAGTTTGCAACTGAAGTATTTAAGATAGCCCAATCAAAAATTGTAGATAGTTTTAGTCGTGAGGTTGGAGTTTTAGTTTGTATTTTTAAGTTCTATTAGTTGCAAAATTTGTGTAGGGATATGAGCACGATATTGACAAAATGGTTCTTAAGATAAGGACTACTACTGGTATGATACGTTTTACAATACTGGCTCAAAAATCTCAGTGTCAACTACACCCTTAAAAAGAAGTTCCGACGGTCATTGTAAAGAGATTATTTGGTTAGTATCTACTTTGTACTGGTCAGGTTTTAATAGCTGTAAGCAAAAGTGTAAGAGTTTGCAACCCTTGCAGTGCATTGCATCCCTAGGTACCGCAACTTATTTGGCCCTCTGTCTTTTTTGGAATCAAATACCTTTTCTTTCCTCGAATCCAAAGATGAAAAACACTGAGTTCTCGGCTTAGATTGTTCGGCTATTTACGGTTCCAGTTCACCAACCCGAACAACTAGCGTGAAAGGATAGATTTTGAGAGGTTCCTACCTAAAGGCCTAACTACATAACTACGCCTAACCATTAGCCTATGTATAATGCATGTCAGACATTCTTAAGTGAAGTGACACCAGTGGTACGAATTTGAAGAACTGAAGAGTGGCGACAGGGGGGGAGAAAGCGCAACTTAAAGATTAGCTGAAAGCACTCACTTTAAAATTTCCACATAGGACACAATCTTAATAACCAATAATCGTGCTTTCGAAAAGATCCTTTTCTAAAAAGCCACTTGGTCACTACGATACCGTCTCTGGTCGAACCCCAATCGAGTTTTGGACAGTTCCACATCACCAACCGACCAACCCTGCTTATCCAGGAAAATACTCTTTGTTGGTAGGCTCAATTTCAAAGATCATTAAAAGTCCAACCCATTGGCTACACAATTTTTTCAAGGCAAATACCCTATTATTTGAAGAAATCTCCGTTCTCTTTTAATTGAAACTTCTTTGACTGCGCCATCTACATCCAGGATATCAGCTAAAAGAAACATCATTTGTCCTTAGCAGGAGTATCCTTTTGGATGCTTCGTTAACAAATCTGAGTTCTCTGAAACCAATTACAAGGGATATCAAAGATACTCTGTAAGGCGTTCGATACATAAGAACCCACACCCATTAACGTGCAATCCTTTATATATTTATCGACGCATTCGAATGGAGAAGTTATAACTCATGCCTTAAAACATTGGTTCCTAAATGGTCACCTAAAAAAATTCGAGGAGCTGGGCTCGACTACCTAAAGCCAATGTGACGCAAAGTGCGACACGACCGTAAATTTCTTGCGCTACTGACAGGCCTCCTCAGAACTCCAGCGAAAAATTGATTTGCAAAAGGCTGTGAAAGTCATGAGCAGAAAGATGACTAAATGGATCGGGCAGGAGTGTACAATGAACTTCGTATACGAGGTGTGAACGCTTGAAACCGAGAGGGACCACGACCTCAAATTTACTCAATGTACTTAGCTTATAGATTCATTATCTCTCTGACAGCCCATCAATCACTAACTTTCCTTGTTTCCAGAAAAAGGAGAGTCATCACAAGCTCATCACTTTTCTGAAAAGCTCATCCTATTCACTGTCGGCAGTGCTGAGTAGCACTTAGTACATAGAAATACTTTCTTTTTAAGGATTGACGAGTCCTAAGTCCGCACTCACATGATAGCGTTTTTAGTTCATCGATGCCCCTTCTCGGACTAACCACCCAAGTTTTTTTCAGAATAGAGAAAGATGACCTATGGTATCATCCAGAGCAGAGGCAAATCATGGGACGCTGCCATTGCCACCCTAGTGTGAGAGAAACGTAGTTAGTGTAGTTCATGTTGGTATACACATTTGCAAACATAAAATGATTCCATTATAAAGAAAACCTAAACTTGACCGCTTTTGTGTAAAACAAAATCTTATTAAAATCCGTTTACTGACTGTCTGCCTGTCCGTCACACGCATTTTTCTCGGAGACGGTTGTAGCCATTCACACCAAATTTGGAGGAAAGGTGGGAACTGTCAACATTCACGCATTCAGTGAGATAATTCTACATCGAATTTAAGGTTAGGTACATGCAAAAAAGGGGTGTATTTTTTTTTTCACCAAATATAGTCATGTGGATTATCAAATGAAAGGTCTCGATTAGTACTTTCCGAAGCCGGTCTTAGTTTAGACTTTTGTTGGAAAGGTGGGCAGTGCGGGGGGTCGAAAGTGATCATTTCTTTAAGGAACCTATTCTCAAAAACTACTCAACTGGAAAATTTGAAAAAAATCAGGAAGCTGCCACTATATGGTTCCTAGGCTCCAAAATGCCCTCCATACCGATATCTGTTCAAATAAGGTGAATAATATTATATTATTATAATTTTAAGTAATTGGCTGCAAAACCCCCCTTAAGTTCATTCTAGCACCACGTAATTGCGACAATATTGGATATAACATACAGCATGATCCTACCAAGTTCGGCGGAATTAGAAATTTTAATTAGCGTCCTTTTCTACCGAAGTGTTCTACTCCATAATTGCTAGTGGGTTAAGTAAAGCAGTCACTCGATAGAAGAGAGGTTCTAATCACGGCTCTCACTTTGTAAACACCACAATGAGAAGCAGATAAGATGTTGCATCTAAATAAATAAATCAAAATCTAATCAACACAGCTTTCATTCAACTTCTGCTCTCAATATCACCTGGTAATCCCAAAGGCTCAAGTGCATGCACTGCGCCTTGAGACGCATCCAACTACTCAAAAGAGATGCATCCACCTTACTTCAATTAGTGACCGATCTTCTGTAGATTGGTTGCACCTTGCAAGCCGCTCCGATCAGGCAAAAGACCTTTCCTTCATTCCAATTCTAAAGAGAGATCAAGTTCGTAAACACTTCCCGCAATATACACTGCCCGGAATTCCACAGGAACTATACGCTATATCTTGTCAAGTGTACCTCCGCACTTATCTCTCACACGATTTTGCTGAGAAAGATCATAATCGCCACCTCCATTATTACCTCATCTGATGTAATTCCAAAAGGGTTATAGACCTTCAGAGCATTCAGAGAGTTAAGTTCTTCAGGGTCTTACGTGAGTACCTGTCTGGAAGACTTAATGCCCCGGTCTTCTTAGGACACGGATTGATTTTGTGACCACAATCAGAACCCCGCTGTGATAAGCAACAACGGTACTAATCTATACCAAGTGCATGGCCTAGCATCCATACTGGTGGATGCAAGACCTACCTAAATCTCTACCGAACTTAGGAGTACGGCACCGGTGTTGATACGTAACACCACGTCGAGGCCCGAAGGTCTCTTCTCGCTTGAGCACAACCACAGCCCCCATGAAACTCCCACAAGGGGGCCAACCGCAACCAACCGAGCTGTACTCAGATACGACAGGAATTCTCCTGAAGTATAAGAGTTCCTATGGTACCAGTATACCCCTGGTAAGGTTTCGTGACCGAAGCCACTTCAGATGAGTCCCCGGGCAGACTCGGGTCTGGTCGCCCTGATTACGCCTTTGGAGCATTCGCCTACTGCATCACTGCCGGCAAGCCAAAGTGAGTGCAGCGTCTCCCGGCGCCACCGCTATGGATTTTCTCCTCGGCCACTTGTTTTTGGTTTGGCTGACAGGGTTGCCGCCCCGTCTTCCTCACTGCCACCTTTGCGCACTTCTGAGCGTAAAATACACCCCTGGGTATATAAGAGCCCATTTAGAAATACGTCCAAACACTTCTATGCTTCGTGAACAAAAAGACTCATTTTCCTTCTAAGCCAGGATCAGTACGGTCCTTTCACTGTTTAAATTGCGCGGACCTCAACATCCCCTGGGTGCTGCATTCGCCACTACCAAAGCCAAGCCATCGCAGCCTCTTTTGGCGCAGAAAGCATATGCACATTGTCCACAAAAAAGAGCATGTCCCGAGTCTTGTAAAACGCTGACAATACCGACATACTCTCTGCGTCCCTCGTTCGTCCCGTACCATTTAAATTTCTCCAGGAGATTATTTTCGACCAAACTCACCTACCATCCAGGAACATATTTCCTAGTCAATAAGCTTCAATTTTCCTCCTGTTGGCGCAGTTGAATGGTGCTGGTAAATCCAACCCCAGACGCAGCACCCGGGAGAAGACACTGCGTCTCTCACCAGCCTGACAACTCATTGCGTTTACAGCGAACTAGACTGAACGAAATGCTTATTGATGATCCATCTGACCTTTGTCATTACCAATAGTCGGAAACAATGTATTGTAGATAACTCTTTCAACCCTCTTCCCCACTGTATCCAAGAATCTGATCGGGCGATATGATTCTGGGTTTGAAAAACAACACAAACGAAGGCCACTTTGCAAGAAAGGGACTATTCCTATTAGGCATTCCTCGAAAGTATTAGTGCAAATATTGATAGATTGGACAGTGCGCAACCAGTTGCAACAGTTCGTTCGTCCCGTAAACCTCCCACAGTTATCACCGTTTTGTTCTTTGTAGTGAGGAAACAGCCTAACTAAAACTTTTTTGAGAGGGTACAGGCAGGTCATCTGTCCCTATATTTACTTCCAAAGTTAGTCAACTGTCCAGGGCCTCGATGTCGATGTGAAGTCGATATGAAATTCTGCTTAGTAAAAAGTGATCAATCTAGGAGCATTTGATTTGTTAATACGAAGAGTCATTTTTTATGGAAGCCTTTAAATAGCTCGAGTGCAAACACTGTGGAATTTACTTCGAACCCATCCCTCTGCGCCCTCCAAGAGAATCATTTCAGTTTGCTGGTTCACTTCGATCAGGCAAAGGACCAGTAACTGACATTATTTAATTACGTTCACCAACTTTGGAGAGATTTAAAGCTCATAGCCACTTCACATACTCGTAATATTCACAGCCCGAGCGTCCAAATGGATTTTACCTTGTCAAGTCTGCAGGTCCTCCCCCGAACTTATCTCTTAGCGCTGCTGCTCTTCAGAGCCATCAGACGGTAAGCCTACCTGCCTTATTTTCGTCTGTGCGAGTTTGTTAGCCGCGTTGGAGATCAACCTTTGCCCAAAGACTTCCACGGTTCGTTATCAAAAACGACACATCTTTTCCGAAACCAAAATGAGTACGATCCTCTAGGCGGTCTACTTTGGCCAGTAAAGCCAACACATACCAGTACATTACTTTCCATATAAAAGGATCCAATGCCGAGTGATATACGATATACTTTCATCCGTCTCACCTAGTATCTAGGGAGATTTTCCTCAGCCAATGAGCCAGTAATTCGACTTCAGTTGGCTGAGTAGAATGAGTTTTTTGGTACCCAACATCTAAGAACGCACTGCACCCTGATAATGTATCTTCCATAAGTTCATCAAACTGCTAATTGCATTCACGGTCGACTGGGTGTACATTGTATCGAACAAGTGGCTTAGGTCATATGAGCTGGATCTCCAGACAGCTTTTCAGGATCGGGAGGCAGCACAAAATTTTGGTTTTTCCATTTTTTTCAAATATCAAATATTGAAAAATAAGTTAGGCATAGTCTATAGAGCATCGAACATTTCACTCTGGAAGCAACTTCTTTGAGAGGACACAGAAACTCACCTATAGTGATTTTTGTTTTGAAAGCCGTCCCGTGACTATCCTGTAAGCCCTGCTAAAAGATTTTATGCCGGCATCCCCTTACAGCCATATAAAGCGGTTGTCGTTTGTTCAGATGACCTCTTTAAGGCTTCTTTACCATTGCTTGTGTTTCTCTTCGATCGTTGCTACTGGTTTTCTTCGGGACTGTTGTAAAGTCGCTTTGCCGAAAATATATAGTCCGCATCATTTCGTTGTTCCATTTACCTAACTGAACACTTTCTAGACACAGCATGCTTCCCGTACAAATATTTTCCGTCCCTCTGTGAATTCGCCACTCTGCCAGAGTTCTTTTGGTGTATTCCGCTTTGATCTTCCTTTAGATTGCCTGCTGATAGTGTTTGACTAGTACACCAAGCGACTTTTTAGCTAACATAGCAATCATGTATATCGGATTTCAAGGCCACTGTAGACCCCATTTTTGTTCTAATAAGGTTTTGCAACTCCTAAAATTCGCGACTGCCACATCCTCCTCTGTGATTTTTCTAGCCAAGCAAATCCCATAATATTCGTTCTTGGGCTATCCCACTGAAGAGCTCACGCACTGTCGAACTACGTCCTCTTACATCCAGCACCAGAACGCTCATCTGCTCATATTCAGGAAGTGTACTGCTAACGATAGCAGATCAGCTGTACATAAGGACTCCTTCCATCTTCCCCCTTATGAGTTCCATAGTTGCACTAATGCTTGAAAGGCCTATTCTGTGGAAGCCCATGGAGCTGTTTGATCTCTGACCTGGATGCCCCCACCCTAATTCCAATATGGTTCACCAATCAATATCTATCCCGATCATGGTCCGTCAGGGTACAACTTTGAACGATCTTACAGCGGTTGAAGCAGGTTTATGTCAACCTCATCTGGTATTTATGCTGACAGCCCTCCTGTCTACAATGTGCATTGTATGACATATGTAACATCGCTTCAGTGCCACTTGGCCGCCAATAACTGCCTCCATTAATTGGCTGACGATTGTATGATCTTATCAACATCTTCGCAGTCTTTAGTTGAACCTTCTGAAGCTGGTAATATTTTTCTGGAAGTCAGCGAATTGTCTGTTTTGAATTTGAAAACATCGCGAATGCCTATTTACCCTGTTTGGAGATTATATCACCTCCAACCTTATCCTCTTTCTTTCTTTTTGTGAGGTGCCAACTTTCTGCAGGCTTCCAGGTCCTCCTTATTGGATCCTCTCATTTTTCCCAAACAATGCGGCTACATGCGTTTTGCTAACAGTTCTGGCCACCATCTTCGCCTGTACCACCTTCGCAGGAGTCCTTTTACTTCTTAAAGTTTTTTTGTCCTGTTGAATCTTCAGTCATTAGGACAACCTCTTCTCCGGTTTCATCCATTTTGTATTTTGACACCTGTATATTGCCTGGCTCACCTTTTCATTCAATACCCGACCCTTACCCGCTGAACCGTGCAGTACGTCAACTTGATATCCCTCATCATGATCTTATATTTTGGTAAATATTTCTGGATTCCTTAATAAACTCACAGGATTTCATAATATTATTACCTAGATCAATAAAGGACTTTCTCGATTGATCGTTCCACCATTCGTCACTCGGGTTGTCAAGCGACAAAATTACTCTTTTCGGTTATCTCCTGCTACACTTTCACAAGTGAGGGATGCATTTTGAAAGGAGGTGTGAGTTGCGGCCTCTATAGGACGAGATCTACGATCGAACCTATTATGGATGAATCTGCCGGTGAAAACAGTTGAACTTCCCTTGATAAGCTTGCGACTTTTTTCAAAAGCTTGCAACATACTAACCGAGATATCCACTACTGCGGTCGTTAAATATCGACAACCGGTAGCCTGCTTGCTCACGCTCAACATACAACAACTTTCTCACTCGTCCCACCCTCCATGTTTGGTTTAATTTCTGGGTATCCTGCCCACAATATTTTTAACTACCAATGGGCATTTTACTCTCAACTACCTGACTTGCGTATAACCATACCCATACGCGATATGGAAGGAAGGATCCCCCTTAAAATTCGTGACAATGATTATCCTCCTCCTTGTCTACTGTCTGTTTTAGGTCCTGGTAAATAGCATTTTAAAAATGGAACTCTCTTCAGTCCCTTCAGCGGATAATATGTAAATGCTCACACAAAACATCGCAATGTAATGGAACCCCTCGGTCTGGTTCAAAAGGTTTTATTCACAATTTTGACCCAATATAACTCCCACATAAAAAAGGACTATTGGTCTGTGTCTGCATCAGCCCAACACAGGTCTTTGGACTGCTTTTTAGAAGCTTGCCAAAGTAGAGTAGTACTTTTCGGTGACAAGAAGAGGTGTGCTCCCAACGCAAGTCTGTTTCGCCAGCATTTTCCTACTTACTGCCCTTTAGGAAGCACATGTTTTAGAAATTCCAACATATCTGTATTGGGACTCCTCCTTAAAAATGAATTGATGAGATTTCGAATTTTTCATTACGGATTGATGGAGTACTAGCTTGCATTCACTTCATGACGGATCAGATCAATCAGGGAACAATTTGTCCTACCTTTCTAGTCTACGGAGTCCATTTCATTGGGCTCCAAACCCAAACTTTTTCTAAAAGAAAGACTAGCAGTTTCTTCCAGGATGGAGAGTACTTTCAGACGTTCTCTTATCTCTACCTTGGGAGCAACATGACCAAAAGCGGTTACAGGTGTAATTTGCTATGTATTCACAAATACGATGTGAATGTGATGTATATTCAAATCAAAAATAATCCTATTCTCGCTTAATCAAAGCCGAGGCAAATTTTTCTTTATGGATAAGAGGATCATGAGTCTGCATCCAGTTTAGAAATTTAACAAATACACGCCGCATCCAGTCAACCCGTTGGAGAGTACCGTTCCCAATTATTCAAGGAGGACGATCAGAAAAGAGTCTGCAAGGGTCTCATCTGAAGTGGCTCTTGTCACGAAGCCTTACCGGAGATTATTGGATATTATGAGAACCGGGATGGCCGTCTAAGAGAGTATGCTCACGGAGATTCCTTGTGGGTTCTACTCCCGATCCTGTTATTATCAGTTAGCCCTCTTCTGGGAGTTTCAGTGTGGTTATAGTACCTGACACGACGGGACTCTGACTGTGGTTGCCAAAACAATCTGTGACCGAAGAGGACCATAAAATTATACCTACAGGGCAGGTACTCATGTCAAACCGCCAAGACCTTCGTCCTTTTACCGCGTTTGTATGAAAACGGAGGTAACAGAGCGTCAGTCTTTTAATGACATGAATAAATTCTGAGTCATGGTTTTGGTTATGAATACTAGGCTTATACATACCCCGATGTCGAACCATGATCATATTTAGAAAAAGACCAATGACAAAAGCAGAATATTTAGAGCCAATATGTTCCAAGAAATAAAGGACAAGAACCATACCCACAGTGTTCTTATCCTGCATTTTACTATAGGCAATAAATATTGTGGGTGAATTTTTAGATCCCATTCACGAGTCATCATTGGGAGTTGGTTGCACCTGACATCTAGTCTTCTATCACACTATATCAAGTGGGACTAGAATCGCCAAATAGCCGAATAGAGCTTGAGAAAGAAATAAAGATTAAAATTTTCTCATATCCAGATATGAATGTGATCAAATGCTTTGATCATAATTTTCAAACTATTTTTTAATAAAATAAGTTTTAATATCGTCCGTAGTAGTGCTTATATTCCTACTTGATTTTGCAATAATCTAAATAAAATGTCAAAAATAGTTAGTACAGAATCCATTCGAAAATAATTTCAAAGTAACTCCTTATTTATAAATAATTATATCTCAGTTTTTTTTCTAAAATCGCACATGAATAAATATACCGCTCTAAGAAGATATTTTCAAAATAAATAAAGTATAAAGTAAATATACATTATAAGATTCCTAACTGTGACTGATGATATGTGAGTGATTTGTTTAGCTTTATATAAAAAAACATAAAAAAATAAAAATAGAATATAAAACTTCGTTATAATGTAACTTACTTAGTAATTACCATTAAACCATTTGTTATAAATATGTAAAAATGACTCTCATGCATTTAAAAATATAAAAAATCAACTCAAATGATAGCGACAAAGTCACAGAATTTCAAGTAAATGTTTTTTATTTAAAAAGAAGGAAAAATACAATAAAACCAAACACTTAAATTAAAGCTGCCAAAATAGATACTTAGAAATAATAAGCGTGCGATGCATGAAAATTAAACTATGAATAATGGTGTAAATGAATTAAATGATTATTATAAATATCTACATATAAATTTAGTACGATATCATATCCTAGATAAGTTTGTTACGTAATTGAAAAATGAAAAACTAAAATGATAAATCGAATATAAAATGATCATCCAGTATCTATTAGACAGATAAAGGGTGACCCTTCACGTTACATTTGATATTCTTTTGGAATATATAGTTTCCCCCACAAATTTACATCAAAACATATTCAATTTATTTGTAAATTGAAAACATAGACCTTCCTTATTTACATATAAGCCGCGTCCTGTTAAATGTTTCAAATTGGTTGCAACTAATTTACCTGATTTCTAAGAAAGTATATTTTTGTTATATCATCAATATAGTTATCTTCCTATCCGAACCTTCAAAAGAAATCCTTTAAAAACACGTTGTACATAAAAAATCAAAATATAAGTAAAATATGAACATTAAAACATAAATAAAAATGAATGAAATTATTTTGAGAGTATGTACTTTGTATTTGAAGCAAGAATTCAAATAAAGTAAATATGTAATATTTATAATTGCTCGTCGATATTAAAATAATACGACATTATTATAAATGGATAAAGTAGTTGACATTGTTAAAAACATTTTTATAAGAGATTTTCGTTTTATTTATACTATTTATGTGTTTTATGTGCATTATAAAAGGAAAAAGATACAATTTTGTTATAATTTTATTTAAAAGTATACTTTGAGTTCTTGAATTGAGTCACTTCATGAAAAAAAATTATAAACATAACAATCAAAATTAAAACAAAAGAAAAAGAATAGGAAAACTTGTGCTCAACAAATCGTACTGAAAAACATAGAAGGAAAAAGATAAATACTTTTTATTTACGAAAAGTACGTGTACTTCTGGATCATTATTCGGGAAGTAAAATGAAGATCTTAAAACAACACATACAGTTAAAATGTTTATATAAATAACAGTTATCTTAATAAATGAACTATAAAAGAACATGAAAAGGAAAGGAACGAATTCCCAAAAGATAAATTTCCATCAAATAAATGAAAAATGAAAAAGTAAATACCAAAGGAATAAATATATTTAAAAGTCACAGTTTTGTGAAATAAATTTAAAAGATATTAAAGATGAACATGCAAAAAAGACAAGAAAAATTGATGTAAGTAAGAAAAATAATAAAAAAAAAGTATTTGACTACAGGTATATGTTGTTTTATTTGTGCTAATTTAAATTAGTCAAAAATTAAAGTAATAATTAAACAAGTCGGGAAACCGGAAGCTGGACGCTTCAGGTACGAAAGGTTTTGTGTATTCCTTAGTCCGTAGCACGTAATATATGCATATATTATGTGGCAATATCCACTTTCGGATGATATTGACATTTATTGTCTTGAATTTGCGAAGAAGCGACAACTTTGACGTATTATAACTTTGTTAGTAATAGTGCGATTTCCACCAAACTTGGTAAGATCATGCTCTATATTGCCCTATATTGTTGCGAAATTTCGTGGTCCTAGCATGAATTTAAGGGGGGTTCTGCAGCGAATTACTAAAAATTATAGTAATATACTATAATTAACTTTATTTATGCAGATGTCAGTGTGGAAGGTATTTCGGAGCCCAGGCACCATATAGTGGCAGCCTCTTGATTTTTTTCAGATTTTTCGGTCTAGTAGTTTCTGAGAATGGCCCCCGTAAAGGAATGGTCACTTTCAACTACCCGCACTCCCCACCTTCCCAACAAATATGAAAACTAAGACCAGCTTCGAAAAGTACTGAACAAGAGCTTTAATTTGATACCCCACATGACTATATTTGATGAAAAAAAAATTTACACCCCCCTTTTGCATGTATGGGGACCCCCCCTTAAATTCGTTGTAAAAGGATGTAATTCACTGTATGCGTGAGCGTTCACAGTTCCCAGCTTTCCACTAAATTTGGTGTCAATCGCGAGAAAAATGCGTGTGACGAACAGACAGACAGACAGACAGACAGTAAACCGATTTTAATAAGGTTTTGTGTTTACACTAAACCTTAACAAGTCGGGAAACCGGAAGCTAGGCGCTTCAGGTATGAAAGGTTTTGTGTATTTCTTTTATAAAGAGATTTGGGTGTGCATTAGTCCCGTTAGCACGTAGCACGTAAAATATGCATATATTATGTGAAAATAGCCACTTTCAAGTGATATTGACATTCATAGTCTTGAATTTGCAGAGGAGCGACAGATTTGACCTAGTATAACTTTGTTAGTAATAATGCAATTTTCAACAAATTTGGCAGGATCATGATCTATACTGTAGCCTACATTGCTGCAAAATTTTGCGATTCTAGGGTGAACTTAAGGGGGGTTTTCCTGTCAATTACTAAAAATTATAGTAATATACTATTATTAACTTTATTTGAACAGGTATCGATATGGAGGGTATTATGGAGCCTAGGCACCATATAGTAGCAGCCCCCTGATTTTTTCCAGATTTTTCGGCTAGGTGGTTCCTGAGAATGGGTTCGTTAAAAAAATGACCACTTTCAACCCCCCGCACTCTCCACCTTTTTAATAAAGGTCAAAACTAAGACCGGCTTCGAAAAGTACTAACCGAGACCTTTAATTTGATACCCCACATGACTATATTTGATGAAAAAAAAATTTACACCCCCTTTTTGCATGTATGGGGATCCCCCCTTAAATTCATCGGAAAACGATGTAGCTCACTATATGCGTGAGCGTTCACAGCTCCCACCTTTCTACCAGATTTGGTGTCAATCGCTGTAACCGTCTCCGAGAAAAATGCGTGTGACGGACAGACAGACAGACAGACAGACAGATGATGAGCAGAGCTTCTTAGAGGTGTGGTTAGATCAACCTGATATAGCAGGCGCCTCTACGCAAAGAGCCGTCCATCTGGCTCAATGCATCGCCAAAGCATGTGACGCGTCTATGCCTAGGAGGTGCTCATTCCCCAGTAGAAGACCAAACTACTGGTGGAATGATGAACTGGCCGGTCTTCGATCAGCCTGCCACCGAGCCAGAAGAGCGGCTCAGAGGGCGGTAGGTAGGGTTGATCAGGGGCAGAAAGAGTGCGCCTATAAGGCAGCCCGTAAAACCCTCAAGCTCGCCATCCAGCAAAGCAAGACAAAATGCTTTAAGGAGCTCTGCTCAGAAGCGGACATCAACCCGTGGGGGAGTGCTTATAGAATAGTGATGGGACGATTCAGAGGCCGCTCCTCTCCGCAGATCACGTGTCCCACCCTCTTGCTGAAAATCATCCAGGGGTTATTCCCCCAGCAAGAGGAGAGCACCGACATATTCCAACCATCTCTGAATATGACGGCAATTACTCCAGTCACCAGAGACGAGCTGCTGGAGATCTGCAGCAGAATAGGAGACAATAAAGCGCCGGGCCTGGACGGAGTACCGAATAAGGCCCTTAAGCTTGCCGTGAAATCCAGGCCGGACATGTTCGCTGAGCTGTTTGAAGCGTGCATTTCCGAAGGAATATTTCCGGCGGCTTTCAAGCGACAGAAGTTGGTACTTCTGCCTAAGCCTCGTAAACCTCCAGGTGAACCATCGTCATACCGACCCATATGTCTTTTGGACACGGTGGGGAAAATGTTAGAGCGGGTAATCTATAATAGATTACTCCCGGTTGTTGAGGGCCAAGGCGGCCTTTCAGATCGGCAGTATGGGTTCCGAAAAGCCAGATCAACCATTGATGCTATCAAATTGGTTACTGGCTTGGCCGAAGATGCAATTCACGGAAAGGGTAGTACCAGGAAATATTGCGTGGTAGTAACCCTGGACGTGAAAAATGCATTTAATTCGGCCAATTGGAATCTAATACGCAAATCCCTAGCGAAGATTGGTATTCCCGCCTATCTCGCTGCTATCGTCGATAGTTACTTAACCGAAAGGAGGCTATGGTATGACACTGATGACGGACCGCAGGAGTACGTTGTTTCCGCCGGTGTCCCACAGGGCTCCGTATTGGGCCCACTACTGTGGAACATCATGTAGAACAATGTACTTAATCTTCCCCTTCCGGAGGAAGCCACAGTGGTGGGTTACGCTGACGACATAGCACTGGTTGTTGTCGCAAAGCATCTTAAAGATGCTGAGTTATTCTCAAGCGAAGCAATCAGTGCTGTCAAATGCTGGTTGGAGAGCTCTGGTTTGACGCTTGCGGAGGAAAAAACAGAAGCGGTCCTCATCACGAAGCGCCGGAAGAGAAATTACGCCTGTGTTAGAATCGGGAATCATATCATCACTTCCAAGCCGACCATCAAATACTTGGGGGTGATGATAGACAGGAAGCTCAGCTATAAGCAACACTTACAGTATGTTTGTGATAAATCAGCCACTGCTAGTATGGCCCTGGCGAGGATGATGCCGAACGTGGGAGGGCCACGGCATACCTCTAGATTGCTTATAGCCAGGGTGGTGGCCTCGATCATGCTCTATGCTACCCCAGTTTGGAGGGAGGCGTTGTGGATGTCAGGGAATGCTACCAAACTGAGTTCAGTCTACAGGAGGACAGCCCTGAGGGTATGCTCTGCCTTCAGGACTGTCTCAGATGATGCAGCATTCGTCATCTCTGGAATGATGCCGATTGACATCTTGGCAGATGAGATGGCAAATATATACAATGCAAAGCCAACCTCTTCCTCATCGCGGACGAAGAACGCTGAGAGGGAGAGATCCATAAATAGATGGCAAGAGCGGTGGGAACGCTCGGGAAAGGGCCGGTGGACGCACAGGCTCATTCCTGACATCAAGGAGTGGTTGGAGAGACGACACGGTGAGATTAATTATAATCTCACCCAGTTTCTCACGGGACATGGAGGATATCTCCAATACCTTCACAGGTTTAAATTGGAGACCTCACCCGATTGTCCAAATTGCAATGGAGTCCCAGAGGACCCAGAGCATGTATTCTTCCACTGTCCGAGATTTGTGGAAGAAAGGAGGAATCTAGAAGAGACTCTAGGAGAGGTGCTGGTACCAGAAAATCTGGTACCGAAAATGCTAGCACATCAAGAGAATTGGGATGCGGTCAACTCCATGATCGCATCTATTCAAGATAAATTGCGAAAGGCAGAGGAACGGAGAAAAGCGCGGTCACGTGCGCCGCGTATAGAAGAAAGGTGACAAAGCTAGAGTGAGCTGACTCCGCCCCGTGATGTAATACCTTATGGTGATTCCACGGGGAAGGGAGGGAGTCGGGGGTGGTTTTAGTGGGTAAAAATCCCACACGCTGGTGTGTCCAGACCAGTGTCTTTTTGAAGATTTCCACCTCCTCAACAAAAAAAAAAAAAAAAAGACAGACAGACAGACAGACAGACGGACAGACAGACAGACAGTAAACCTTATTAAAGGTTTTGTTTTACAAACAAAACCTTAAAAAAAGAGGACTCATTTGTGGAGGACTCATTTGTGTAATTTGAGAAAGTAAAAAACCAAATACTAAAATTAGACCTTAAAAGAAGTGAGAAAGTAATAAATTTTATTTTATTTTGTTACGTCTTAATGGTCATGGGGGTGAAAAGGCAGACGGTAACAGATGCCATGGGAGCAAGAGGTTCGAAGCGCGCAATGAGGGTGGGGAGCGTATAATCGATTTTGCGGACACCCAATGACCTTGTACTTATGAATACATGGTTCATCAAACGATTGTCTCATCTTCCTACATTTTACAGTAGGAACAGTAAAACACAAATTGACTATATTCTCATAATAGCCGACATTTTACCACTGTCACTGATTTCAAAGCCGTTCCCTATGAGACCATTGCACCTCAACATCGGCCATTGATTTTCGTCCTGCGAATTAAGTCACCGATAAAACAGCGTGAGGAACGCACTGGCCCGCGGCAAATTAAATGGTGGCGATTTGGTGAGAAGAAAGAAGAAACGATCTCACTCACGCGATTACCGACCATTACGATTATGGAAGAACCGTGGAACCAAATGAAAGGCACGATCCACAAAGCGGCCTCTGCAACCCTCGGGGTCACCAAACCGGGTAAGCGATTCATCAACCGAGATACTTAGGTTTTGAATGACGATGTTAAAATGAAGGTTCGTGAACAAAAATGCCATTGTGAAGTCAGGTTGGTGGCATATTAGTCAAAGACCAAACGGACCAAGCAAGCTTTCCAGTAGATAATGAAGCACTCGGAGGATGAATTCATCAGAGCAAAAGTGAAAAGAATCCACACACAGGGCCACTTTACTCCAGCCAGTCTTATACTTACCTAATACAAGCAATACTAAGCGCTCTGGCTCTGGACAAAAGAGGACTTTACCCGGAAATCATAGCAAAGGATTTTAACGCGTTGGCTCTTGAATGGGACAACCGGACAAAGAATGTGAGAGCACATATTCCATTCGAAGTATTCGCATGGTATTCGCAAATGTCGGAACCTCGTACACTTTCAGAAAAAGGCAACTGTGGTCCATAGTGGAGCTGACATACATATGTAAGTGCCGTCTTAGCCAATAGAGACGCTTGGCAAATCACTGAAAACTATACACCAGACAATCTGCATAGAAATCAAAGGCGAATCAAGCTCGGAAAAGAGCTCTGTCAGAACGCCGGATAGTTCACTCGAAAAGACGGCTAAACCTTTTGAAGGGGACACGTTTCCCACCAACAACTGGTGGAATAAAATTGGTATTGCTTCCTAAACCCAATAAGCCTCCTGGAGATCCAGCATCCATCCATCCATCATCGAAAGCAGCAATGGCTTGTCGGAGTGCCAGTTTAATTTTCGAGTCGTTCATTCTCTATTGGAGGATTGGAAAAAGGTGCGCTGCTTGCTGACGGCTGTTCTGCCGCATTGGCATTGGATGTTAAAAATGGGTTCAACGCCGCCAATTGTAACCGAATTCAAAGGCTGTTGACTGACATAGGTGTTCCCGAATATTTAGCGAAGCTGGTCGAAAATTATCTCCCACAGAGGACTCTCTGGTACGGAACGGATGAGTGCCTCATATGGGTGCTTGCTTTTCCCGTCCAAAAAGAGGATACGGATGTTTTGCGAATGACCTAGCAATAGTCGTTACCAAAAGCACCTAAAGGATGTCGAGGTCTACGCAACGGAAACAGTGAAAGCAGTTAAATCCTGGCTATGAAGTACCGAGCTGACGTTGTCAGATGAAGGAAAAGAAGCACTGTGAAAATGGAAATCGGTGGATATATGGTCTTCTAAAAGCCAGCTATCAGATTCTTGAGGCTGATGATCGATGGCAAATTGAATTTTAGGGAGTACCTAAAGCATGCATGTGATACTCAGTCTCACTCCAAGCCTTTCAGCTGTCCAATTTCTTGGGTTTTAATAGTCATCTTCCACAAGCTTCGGTATGAAGAGTACCTTAACCTTCTGCCAAGCGATAGGCCAAATGCTTTGAAGTATTCAAAAGGCAGTATGGCAGATCCCACTTTTACATTGGCTGTGGCTGAGTTCCAATTTACCTTGCAGCACTTGCGTGTTGAAAAGGTTGCAGGAGCCCGCCTTTTCCACATCACTGCCAAGAGGGAAAGTACTTATTCTAGTCTCGAGCTCGTGAAAGTACCATCCGATTTTCTAAAAGAGTCCAACTTAGCCGACTCATACCTTTTAAAGACTCTGCACACCCTTGAAGTCACTCTTTCGTCTTCCAGTTCCTCATAGTACACTCTAAAGGAATTCTGCTTCGAACACTTAACAAGCGTCTTACATTCAGGCCGTGAGATTCGGAAGCTTAACCACTCTTCATTCATATTGGTTTTACAAGCACGGTTCGGAAGTCGTCTGGTTAATTTCCTGAACTTTAGTAGTTCGCGGTTCCACTAGGGAAAGATTTTACCGTACCATAGGACAGACCTCTTTATATCACTCTAAAAGTGGGCGATTCATTTTCAATTATATTCTAGCATCAAAGTAGTCCTTAGTCGCCTGGGAAACTGCCAAGAAGTTCATTGAACTTTGTCCAATCCGTTTTTCGTTTGCATTGATGAGGCCAGGTGAAGTGATGAAATTAAATAGCTCCTCTACGCTGTAATCGCATTCGCTACTGCCTCAGCAAATCTTTATTAAGAGTCTGAGACCACCTGATTTTGCATACGCTACCAGGTCTATTAATTCTTGCGTCGGCGGAGGACATAAAGAATCATAAGGTAAGTAAGAGAGAGAAATGCAACTATGACATTTTTCCTCTCGCCATTAATCTGGTATTGTAAGGTGGCAGCTAAGCATGATATGCAGCATCACATCCGCACCACTAGTTCCCCTATCTTCTAAAATTTGCGTCCATTACCACCTTAGAAGCTCGCTGTTGCTAAACAAATTTCAGATACTTTTAAACCAGGGTATTTGCAGACCATCAAATAGCTGCTGGTCTTTTCCACTACACATGCTACCAAAGCCCTACGGTGAATGGAGGCCATGTTATGATTACAGAGGTCTGAATGCTCAGACCATTCCCCATACCACTCATCCACGCCCAACCTCGCGTACTGCCATGTTTTCACAATCTTGGACTAAGCCAAAGCGTACCATCAATCTCTGTTGCTCCAGAAAACAATCCGAAAACTCAAATATGCACGGATGCCTTTTAGTTTGAACAATGCGGCGCAAACTTTTCAGAGGTTCATCCACTCTTTCCAGCGAAACCTTAACTTTACGTGCGCTCCCTGTAAAGACCGAATGCTGCTCAGCAGCTAGCGGATACCCTGTCCCAATATAGGGCTGATATAACAGCGTTGCAGGAGATGCGTTGGACAGGGACCGGTTTCCTGGAGAAGAGTCGCTACACCATATATTATAGCGGCCATCCAGTAAACCATGTGCTCGGAGTAGGTTTCTTAGTCAGCCAAAAAATGAAATCTGCTGTTATCGGCTTTGAAAACATAATCGAACGGCTATCCACTCTGCGCTTGCGAGGCAAATTTAGAAATATAAGCCTCATCAACGTTCACGCCCCTAGGAGACTGCAGAGTCGGAGAAGGATACCTTCTACGAGGCAGTAGAACGAACCCTCGAAGCCTGTCCCAGATATGATATCACAATCATACTTGGGGATTTTAACAGCCAAGTACGGACGAAGCCCGGATTCAGGCGATACGTTGGCTCCCATAGCTTACATCAAAATACAAATGATAACAGACTGCGGATTATTCAACTAGCAGTGTCACACGAAATGGTTGTTGGAAGTACCTGGTTTCCACTTTCAACCAAATTGACCACGTGTTGATCGAACGCTGCCACCTCTCAGCCATAATGAATGTCAAAACATATATAAGAGGCCAATATAGACTCGGATCACTATCTCATTGGCATGGTGCTCCGAGCCCGAAAAACAGCACCACCCAAAATCCCTTCTGACAATCAAGTGACAGTTAACACTGAAGCCATCCACAACACAGCCTTCCGCAATACCTATAAGAGGGAAACAGATGCCGCAATAACCGCAGTCAACAGAGATCCTGGAGATGACGAATCAACAAACGATCTTCACAACCACCTAAAAAACGTTATCACATACAACAAACACAAACATACTCAAAAAAAGTCGGAATGGCTGGTTTGACGATGAATGTAAGCTAGCAACGGAACGGAAGAATGCCGCATACCGAGTAATGTTGCATCCTCAAAGAACGCGAGAACGCGCGGAGACCACGAACTCCGGCGAGCGGAGAAATGACTTCACAGACGGAAAAAGGAAGCCTGGGAGAACCAATAGGTCTGTGAACTCAAAAAGTGCAGGAAGCAACCGCACCAGGCGCGGAAATTTTACCAACAAGTCAGCAGGATGAAGCCTTATACACCTCGATGCTCATCCTGCCGAAAAAAAGAGGGAAATCTGATTTCCGACAGAATGGGCATATTGAAGCGAAGGGGTGAGTACTTACTACTGAACAACCAGAACATCGGCGAGTCGGAGGTCCCGCCCCTATAGAAGAAACAGTGCGTGCAATTCACCGGCTTAAAATTCTTAAGTCGCCAGGAGCCGATGGAATTACAGCCGAATAAGTTAAATATGAAGGCGACCAGTTACACCAAGTAGTTCATCAACTTGTGCTCAAGGTGTGGTACAGCGAATGAATACCCGACGACTGGCAAAAAGGCATTATCTGTCTCATACATAAAAAAGGGAGATATCACACAGTGCAGCAATTATAAAGGTATCACGTTGCTGAGTTCCACCTATAAGCTATCCGGCCTAGCAAGATAGCGGAGAATAATCTTGCTAGGCCGGATAGCTCCATACGCCCAGAACATTATTGGCCCATACCAAAGAGGCTTCACTCCAGGCAGGATCAGATTTTCTCTCTGCGGTAAATGATGGAAAAACTGTTGGAATATGGACATCAGTTGCACCATCTTTTCATCGACTATGATAGCGTAGCCAGGGTAAAACTGTACACGACCATGAGAGAATTCGGTATCACGACGAAATTGATAAGACTGATTAGACTGACTCTGACCAATATGCGAGGCCCAGATAAAAGCAGTAGGATCACTCTCAAGACCATTCGACATCAACAACGGTCAACAACAAGGGGATGGCCCATCATGCGCCCTCCTTAACCTGGCTCTCGAGAAAGTGATCCGCGATGCTGAGGTAAATGCGAAGGGTACGATCCTCTTTAACTCCAGCCAACTACTGGCCTATACTGACGATATCGAGATCATGGGAAGAACGGCCCGAAACGTACAAACTGCCTTCATCCAGATCGAGCAAGCGACGCGAGATCTTGGGCTACACATCAATGAAGGCAAGACAAAGTATATGGTGGCAACGTCAGCATCAAAAACCTACCAACCAACAACATCAAACCTCTCTGGTCTAATGGGAAGAATAAAGATAGGAGACTAGAACTTTGAAACCGTTGATAATTTCTCCTATCTAGGGTCGAAAATAACTGATAACAGCTAAGATGATGTCTCACCATAGGGTCAAAGCTCTCACTGTAGAAGACTATGATCTTGCCGTCCTCATGTATTCCTCGGAGACTTGGGTTCTTAGCAAGAAAATTTGCGAACTCTTGGCCGAGTTCAAGAGAAGAATCCTCCGAAGAATTTTTGGCCTCCTACATGAGGATGGACGATTCCGTAACCTACATAATGACGAAATCTAGGAGCGATACCATGACTGTCAGATTGTGGATAAAATCCGGCTCAATAGGTTACGGGGGACCAGTTACTTAATCCGTATGGACGAGGATGATCCAGCCCGGAAAGTCAGTAAGGGCAATATCTATGGTAGACAAAGAAGAAGGCGAGGCAGGCCCTGCCTGAGTGGATATCGAATTGGTGGACCTCGGCGCAAAACCAGGATGTCTGGAATTCGTTATTAAGGGAGTTCTAGACCGGATACCGGTTGTTGCACCGTTGATAATGATGATGGCAATTCCATTGCTAGCTATGCCATGCAGTGGATTCCACTCTCCTAGGATGGCTGGCGAGTCAGTCACCCCAAGAGCACGAAGAACAGTTGAGAGGGAGTACAAACGTCTCGGGAAGTCATGGGGAGAGCTGAAGCGCATTTCAGGTAACCGCGAGCGATGGCGGGGGGAAAGGCAACCATATATATTCCCCCGCAAATTGCGCTGACTTACGTTCAATTTCTCTGGACATTATCGCACCTCGTGATACTATTCTCATGATGAATATTCTCATTCGCAAGGTGCTTTACCTTCTTCCGCAGTGCCTTCTTCTACCGCCGGTTTGGAGCCTTCTCAGGTTCACGGTTTCGGAGCCCCATTTTCACATACCGTCGTTAAACCAGGTTCTGACAGGCAGGATTCAGCCTGTAGTCCCCCTCCTTAGTAGCTGAAATTTCCTTCTGCAGAACCTTCCTCTTCCGTTTACTGGTAGATTTGGACTGTAATACCGCGAAACAACCGGCCGTAGTCGAATTTCCAATTTCTCCCAAGGTGGCTACGCGCGCCGTAGGCACTATATGCAAGCTTTCCATTAAGTTGGAAAACATGCCATGGAGGTGTGTTGCGATATGAAAAGTATCCTTTTGCTATCGTTTGCACAAAAAAGGATTATTAGGGAAGGATGCCACTAAAAACCGAGATCAAGTTATCGCGTTCATATCGTGTAATAAAGCAAGAATGCAATACGTCCAGCAAGACAAATAAATCAACTTTCGGAAGGAAATGTGAACCCCACAATTACCTTTACTAATGAATACTTTCCTTGGTTGATATCACCTGTGACACTATAGGAACTTAATGCATAACACAATCTTTCCTGCAATGCACTAAGCAGGGATTTCATTGAGGTTTCCTGCACAGAAAACAATTCATGAAAGTGTTAGCCTTTTAAGGATCTGCAGCCTAGTTCTTCCCACTTATCGTTAAGAAAAGTACAATGTATCTACTCTGTCGTTTATCTGAACCTTGAATTAAATGAATAAATAAAGTAATCAATAAATAACAAGCATAACATATTCCCTTACAGGTATTCTACACCTTGACCTCGCGTAGAATTGCAATTCGTCTCTGAGTAGCCAACCTCTTATATTGCATAGAATTAATTCACACAGGTTTCCCACGCCAGTGACACAACAAAGATGTGCATTCTCTAGTCAATCTACGGATGAATTAGTTTCCTGAAAGTGGGGTATTCATTTAGCCAGTAGTCGCGTTTGGTGTAGTTTTGTTAGCCTTCCGGCATTTTAACAAAACGTTGTCCTGCAGCGATCCTTTGTATCCTTTCTGACAACCCTTGCAGCAATAGTGAAAGTTAGAAAGCCATTCTATGAATGTAAGACAAAGAATGCCTGAATGCACTATCCTAAATGTTGTTTTTTTCCTTCAGTTAATTGTCAGGAATTCATTAAGCTGGAAGGAATTATGGAAGCAGCGAGAAATATTAGAAAAACGCCATAGAATGCCTTCCCCCTTCCTAGGTCACATATAAGCCAACAATGTCATTAGAGATAGATGCAACGAGTGTAGGACTAAAGGTGCATAGGGAATAGATAAAACGAAGACAGGTACGAGCTGAAGTAGAAATGCAGAATGGCAAACTCACTGACCTTACAAAATATTGATTTCTAAAGAAATGGAGAAATGGATGACAAATGGATGTTAGTCAGTCACCATTGCGGGGGCAAGGTTTACAGAGTTTGAATAAAGTTGGGATTTGATTAAAGTCATGGCAAATTATTGATGAAATATACCCTAAACCTAAATTAGTGCCTCGTCTGACAGCAGATGGTACTGGAGTTGACTGACAATTCTGGTAACTGTCGGTTCATGACAATTGGCTGCCCAGAATAATATAATTTAATCCGTTTTGAGGGTTAAGGACCCCCAGAAATTAAAGCTCAAAAATATTTTGGAATGATCCTAAGTTTACTCGAATTTCGACTCCTACAGATATGGCGAAACATGCAGATGTGAAAATCAGGACATATGTTATCCTCGGGAGCTATTACACTCGAGTCTTATTCAACGATCCCCTGCATTAAAAATGAAATCGTCCGAACCGTTTATTAAAGTCCTTTCCAAGCCATTTCGCTTTTCGGGAGAACTACCTACAAGTCCAATGTGCACATGTGTTCCTAGTGCAGATAAAAGGCAATAAATGTCCTCCATATGTACTCCACACACTCTCAAGGTATCAAGCATTCATCACTTTATGCCCGTATTGCATTCATTGTCTGACTTTGTTGTGACTTTCATTGAAAATTGGGTTACTAAAACATGGGCCATTGTGTTTGCATTGTTACGGCGGTGCAGCGAACACAATGTCGTCATAAGGCTACACACGTAACCCTTTGTGGGTGAACACGAACACTGCACTGCATTGCAACCCCCAATGCATGGGGCTGGGGATGAGGGCAAGTGCAGCAACATTGAGAATATGCATGGAGGCCAACTAAACGCTAACATATTAGATGTGACGTCCGCTTATTAGAGGTGGCGCGAGGATACGACATAATGATATTTTTAGAATTATTGTTTAAGGCTTTTGTGTTAGCCATGTTCGCTCTTGTTTAACATATTCACGTTGGCTTGTGAACCCAACCTGGGATTATATTGTTCCTAATCATAATGGCACTGGGAGAGTGTACGCATTATCTTTTGTTTTTTGGAAGAGAAACTCTGAGGCGGTTTGGTTTTTCTATGTTTTTGCCTTATAATAGGTTTTTTCAAGGTCTTGTGATATTGAAATGGAAATAGTGAATGCACACGGAACAGAATGGTGGATGCAAGGTATACATGCATATAATGATGCAAAGAAATGGCTTTTTGTAGAATGGAAATCCCAAGCTTGTCTTTTCTCAATAAGTCTATTATTCAATATTTTCTGGAATTAATGTGATTAATTCTGCTCATGCAGAGCCCGAAGCGTACAATGTAAATATCAACCGCTCTAATGAGGCACCATCAAAAGTCTTTTATATGTTACAACAGCTTTGTCTCTTTTGTCGCGAAGCGCCGTTCATTGTCTTTGTTAGTCGACCAGCACTCAGAACCATAGAGAACACATGGCAAAAGCTATTAAACAACAAAGATTCAGTTTATAGGTACTCATCTTAGGCATGTTATCCCTTCTTATTTTCTAGCATTTGTACTATTCCAAATAAGGGTCATCTCGATTTGGTCGATTGCAGTCGATTCTCGGTTATAGGCATGATCTGGGTTTAGTCAAAAAGCTATCAAATCATCAATAACCACTTTGACCTATATATTTTGGGATCGAAACCTCTACTCTGCATAAACGCGGCACAACCTTCTTGGCAAATAAGACCCCTCGAGTTCACACAATGCCTCTTGGAAGGATGTGCATAACGAAGAATTAAAAGAAAAATCTGTTTGGTTTACTATGATCTACGTGCTACACGACAAGCTAACATTGGAACAAATTCCGCTGAGGCTCCGTCATCCATGGGTTCTTAATTATCAGATGGTAAGGTAAAGTTATTATCTTCTAAATGGACTGTTTTCATAATCACCATCGCCCCTTTCCTTTAATAACGAGCATCGGAATGCTATGCGCATACCTATGCCATGTTGCAATTAACCCAATTTTATAATATCTAGTGAATCAAACGTATGTAAGTTTTTGAGGCTGCGAATATGCGCGGCAATACTAGCAAGCGACAAAAGCAACTTAAAATGTTTTTTTTTCTGCGCGTGGAAGTTACAAAGCTTTTTGTTTCGCACGGCCGATTGACAACCGTTTCCATCTTTCTGGTCTCGGCTGAACTTGCAACCACCTGACTACATTTAACTAAAAGCTGTCACGGGTTCCTCCCTATGCCATCGCTCAATCTGAGGCAGGGTCTGCCGCGTCTCGATGTGCTCGCATTCAGTAAAAAAGTCGACGAAGCAATAATTGTGGGTACCGACGCCATCAACACTGGTACACGCGGAAATATCAAACTAATAAAAGCCGTTGAGTTCAAATATTACTCTCTACCCCATGATATCATATTACACATGAAAGTCAGACAAACGTGGCGCAGGAACCTCAAGCGGACTTTTCACAAATATTTTCTTTCCTTCGTTCTTCTTCTA
This sequence comes from Hermetia illucens, assembly GCF_905115235.1. Taxonomy (NCBI): domain Eukaryota; kingdom Metazoa; phylum Arthropoda; class Insecta; order Diptera; family Stratiomyidae; genus Hermetia; species Hermetia illucens. Next base: position 165,283,515 of record NC_051850.1, read on the forward strand.
AAAAACCGCAAGTCCTTGCGGAATCATTTGAGGCACAGGTCAATACCTTTCGGCTTCGAAACGATCCGGCCTTAACTGCGACTATTGAATAGACAAAGTGAAGTCTTTTTCAAACATTAGCAAAAGTTAGGGACCTTTTCGGCTACGAACACCGCAATAAAACCAGTGGAATCGCAACATTTTCTAAGTCTTCATTCAGCAACTCACCACCTTGACCCCTGGGCAACTGAACTTGTCCAGGATTGTAATCTCAAAAATATCATTCCCAAACACCAGTTCGGTTTCCGCCATAAACACAGAAGACAACACGCGCAGAGCTGCGTTCACGACACTATCGTTTCTAGACTTAATATCAACACTAGACCAACCGTAGCCTATGTATTGGATCTAGAAAAGGCATTTGACTCTGTATGGGCAAACGGGCTCATATCCAAACCAATCGGAAACAAATTCCCAATTTCGATAATGAAAACTTCCATCAGCTTTTTCGAAGATAGACTATTCTATATGAACTTGGGAAACGAATTATCCGATCTCTGGCCAGTAACATCAGGAGCAGCCAATGTGAGGAGGAAGAAGAGATGGCCCTGTACTTCATATGCATCTGTCCGACCTCCACAGACTTCACACGAAAATACCTTGGTAAGGTTTTCTTTAACGAAATGCATTTTTTGCCTTTGGAGGATGTTCTCAGATTCGCGAAAGTTTGCCAACGCCATCGACGAGAAGACGACGAATAGCCGATCTCCGGGAATGGTACAATGGACCTATCAAGGGTCTGTATGCTTGGAGCTGCGGCTCCCCCCCTCCCCCCCCCCCCTATACTAAACTAACTAACATCATGAGTGGGGTCAAGCAGTGCACTGTAGAATAGACTGACGCTGAATATAGCTCCCTGACGCCAACCTATCTCTCTATGAGGGTGAGCTGTCTCTCCTCTAGGGCGATGTGTGGCTTTTCAGGAGCCAAGCTTCTCATCTATCAAGACCGTTAGTTAGTGGTGATAGCCACACTCTGTACGATGTGACCCTACTATTAAGGCATATCTCCGAAATACTGAGAGCCAGGTGATTACACGCAAGAAGCGAGAAGTTGGGACGTTAAGCAATGGATCCAAGGTTAACATTGCTATACTGCGTGGACAACAACCAACAAATGCCACTGCTGAAAAAAACAGGGACCAGCAAAAGCACGTCCGAGATAAATATAACAGACGTCAGGAAGGATAAAGGTCTCAGTGGCGCAGGTGCTAAATGGTACCTGCGCTTCCTGAAGGAAAGCCTGAAACCAGAAGAGGCCCTTAAGAAGGCTCAGGGTAGACCTAAGTCACCTCTACTGGAGCCGGAAAAACGTGGAGCAGCAGAGATTAGCCCGCACGGAGGGAATACTCCCAAAAAATCCAAATCTGAACCCAAGGGGGAGAAAACCGGGGACAGTTTTTCTCCCAAAAGCCGCGACAATAGCGACGGAAGATCTCGTGGGCCTCCTAATCGCTCAAAATGAGGATCTCCATACGCGATTATGGAGAGTCTTCAGAAGCAAGGTGGAGGGAAAGGGTAAACTCCTCACGATCGAGGTAGATGACCAATCCCTGGAGCAATCAAACATCGGCCATATCAACTATCGATTTGGCAACATACCCGTGCATGTGCACAGGGAAAAGCCGAGGAAAGAATGATGATGAAAAGCATACCGTGGTCCCCGAAGAAGTCTTGAAAGCCCTAAAGGCGGAAAGGACTGGATCAACCAGGGAAGTAGACCTGCTGCCCAGTGAAGAGGAGAAGCTGGACAACCTAGATCTAGGATTCCTAGGGCTCAGGGTGGACAGCGATACGCAGAAAAGCGCCATGTCGGAGGAGGAGGGCGACAATCCGACAGTGGAGAAAAGCTCCAAATTATAACGGAGCCAATGGCCAGCACTACGATAGCCCAGATAAACCTCCACCATGCGAAAGTTGCATCTGCGGTAATTGCAAGGGCAAGTTCTAAGGAGAACATTGGAATAGTGCTGGCTCAGGAGTCCTGGGTGTACCGGGGGTAGATTCGCGCTCTGCAAAGACGAAGCATGCAGGTAATTTGGGAGTCCTCTTGTGAAAAACAAACAGCTTACATAATTCATAAATGTAATTTAAAATATATAATGTCTTTCGGTGTTCCTGACCTGAGATCTTGTGGCTATCCAAGTCACATTGGAAGCCAGGAGGAGCACTCGAGAGGCAGTCGTGGCATCAAGATACTTCCCAGGATACGAAATCCGGGCTCCACCGGAACAAGTCGCTAAACTGGTGAAGTATTGTGAGAAGAGGGCGTTACCACTACACCTCGGCTGCGATACCAACGCCCATCACGAAGTCTGGGGAAACAGCGACACCAATCGAAGAGTGAGTACCTTCTTGAAAGAAATATATATAACTTGGAGAACACTCCAACATTGGTGACTAGCACTAAACAGGAGGTATTTTTTTTTTTTTTATGGATGGAGGTGGAAATCTTAGAAAGATGCTGCTGCGCCAGGTTGCAGCAGTGTGTGGGATTCGCACCCACTAAAACCACCCCCACTCTTCCGTCCCTCCTCGCGGGAACACCGTGAAGTATTACTTCGCGGGGGAGGCTCTGGTTCGCTATACCAGCTCGTCCATGTCACGTCTCCGTCGCGCCGCCTTCCGAGCTTGATCCAACTCCTGGAGTTTTGTCTGCACCACGGCTACTGCCTCATTTACCGCCATCCAGTTTTCCTCCGACTTCAGCATCTCTTCCATCAGGTTCGAGGGCTCGATGTCCGCCCCTAAGATGCTGTTCAACCTCCTTTTCTGCTGCAGAAATCTGGGACAATGGAACATAACGTGCTCCGGGTCCTAGGGTGTAGCACCGCATTCAGGACAGTTAGGAAACTCGTCCAACTCGAAGCGATGCAAGTACTTCCTATAGCCACCGTGTCCCGTAAGGAACTGTGTCAGGTGGTAATTCAATTCTCCGTGCTTTCGGTTGACCCATTTTTCGATACACGGAATTAATGTATGGGTCCACCGGCCCTTGTCCGAGTTATCCCATCGTTGTTGCCACTTGTCACACAACTCTCTCCTGATGGCTTTTCGGAAAGCCGCATTCACCTCGGCTGGATTTGCCTTCCGTTTTTCGTAGAGCCAGTGTGCCTCGCTCGCTAGAAGATCTATAGGGATCATTCCTGCGATGACACACACTGCCTCCGTCGACGCCGTCCTAAATGCGCTGCACACCCTTAGCGCAATTGGCCGGTATGCCGAACCTATCTTCCTCCGGTTAACAGCGTGGTTCAACGCTCCCGCCCAGACAGGGGCCGCGTATAGCAGGATCGACCTCACTACTCCCGCGATGAGTAGCCTGCGACTATACTTCGGCCCTCCCACGTTAGACATCATCCTTGCAACGGATGAGCTGGCATTTGCTGCCTTCTCTCGCGCATAATCCAAGTGTCCCTTGAAACTCAGCTTGGCATCGATCATCACCCCCAGGTATTTGAAAACCGATTTTGCGACGACCTCACGATTACCAACCCGGATGGTAACCGTGTTGTTCTTCCTACGGTTGGTAATGAGGACCATCAGGTCCAGCTTGGCCATTCGTAACCATGACTTGATGGTATGAATGGCTTCATTTGCATAAAGCTCCACGTCCTCGGGATGCTTTGCAATTGCAACTACCGCCAGGTCGTCCGCAAAACCAATCAGCGTTGTTTCCTCCGGCACGCGAAGGCCAAGCACTCCGTCGTACATTATGTTCCACAGCAGCGGTTCCAAGACAGAACCTTCAGGCATACCTGCTGTCACAATGTACTCCTTCGGCCCGTCGTCCGTCTTGTACCAGAGAAGTATGTCCGAAACAGGAGGTATTCGACATAGCTCTAGAAAATACTCTAATGAACGGGATGGTTAGAAATTGGAGGGTGTCGGATATGCCTTCTATGTCTGATCACAGAATAATCAAATTCGACATTGAGGGTAACTCCGAAATAAAAAGGATAATATGGAATTCCAGGAGAACGAATTGAGAATCCTATGCAACGTATTTGAGCAACAACATTGCCCATCTTTAAGGGGGCGGTGACATCAGAAGCGAACTGAAACTAGAAACAGTGGTGGAAAAACTCAACACAGTCGTCATTGACGCTTATGAGGCCAGCTGTACGGCTAAAATAGTTAAGTCATCAAAGGATGTACCATGGTGGAACAGGAATCTGGCCAGAATGAGAACAGAGGCACGAAAACCCTTCAACCGGGCAAAACAAACCGGGGACTGGTAGAGGTACAAAAATGCACTGACTGCGTATAGCAACACGATCAGGGAAGCAAAAAGGAACAGCTTCAGGGGATTGTGTGCAGGAATCGAACTGATCACAGAAGCAACCAGACTTTACAAGGCTGTAGCCAAATACGGAGGAATATCCTCTGTCTGCTTGAAGAAGGAAGATGGGACATTTACCGAGAATGATGAGGACAGAGCATACCTGCTTCCCAGAACTCATTTCCCGGGATCATACACCACAGCGGCAGGTGACAACATTTTACCTGACACCCCAACAACGAATAAAAGGGGAAGAAGGAGGAACTGGAAACTAGCAAAAGAGGTATGCTCGAAAACTAGGGTGAGGTTGGTAGTGGGAACTTTTAAACCAGCACAAATCCAGAGAGGTCTGGGAATCATCTTAGAGTCTCTTCTGAGGATGGTAAGGGGGAGGCAATGGCATGGAGACGGGCTAAAGTGGTATTTATTCCAAAAGCGGGCAAAAAGAATCCTTTTCACCCTAAATCTTTCAGACCAATTTGCCTAACATGGTTCATACTCAAAACGGTGGAGATGGTCATAGACAACTATATTAGAACTAACGTTCTAAAGCGCAATCTCCTACATCACTGTCAACACGCTTATCTGGCAGGATAGTCAACTGAAACTGCTGACACACAGCTGCCGGATGTAATATGGAATGCCATAGAAACAAAAGAAATAGCACTATATACGGAGATACAAAACACCCTGAGCCGCAAGAGAGTGGGAAACACACTGCCTTTCTGGAAGGGCAAAATGGTAATTCTATTGTCATGAATACTACACCAGGTTGACCATAGGGCGGGGTATTATCGCCGCTTATGTGGAGTATGGTAATAAACGAACTCCTGGACGTGCCAACAAATACTGGAATACAAGTCCAGGGTTAGACGACGACATCGTTTTAATCTGCAGGGCAAATATGAAGATACTCTATGTGATAAAATCCAAACTGGACTAAGGGTTACTAGTGCCTGGTGCAGGAAGGTGGAACTACGGATCAATCCAGCCAAAACCACTATAGTATCATTCACGAGGAGACGTAAGCTTGATCACTTGAGAAATGGGAAACAGAGGTCAAATATTTGGGAATTACGCTAGACTAAAAATTACTCTGGAAGACACACGTCGGAAACACTTGTCGGAAAGCCACGAGGGCTCTGATGACTTGTAGGTTCATAGCAGGAAAAAAACCAAAGATACTACTTTGGATATATACTGCAATAGTAAGACCAATGATTACCTATGGAGCAGTAATCAGAGCAGAAAGAACCGAACTCAACACACAAGCCAAAGAACTACACGAGCTCCAAAGACTGGCTTGCGTGTGTATCAGTGGGGCAATTAGGACATGCCCAACGGCATCCCTAGAGGTCCTTGTGGGATTAACCTCTCTCCATAGGCACATATAGATTCAGGCAAGGAGGGCAATATTCAGGATGACTGGGAGTATCAGTAAGGCGGGGAGCTGCCTAAACCGAAGGATGATTCTTTCTAGGCGGTATCCCAAATTACTGATACCAGGGGATAACATGACGACGAGGTTTCACTTTGATAAGAAGTTTGAAACACGTTGGAGTAGCAAGGCAAACTGGGAAAGCGTGACTGGAAGATACGGCTGAAACCAGCAACTAATTACTTGGTAAACTGATGGCTCCCTCACAGAAGAGGCAGCGGGTGACGATATCATTGGTCCAAGGAAAATGTACTATATTTGAGGCGGAATTATACGCCATAGACAGATGTGCCTCCTTTAATCTCTAAAGGAACTACAGGTGACAGAACATTGTATATTGTATATATAAAATAAGTCGAGGCATCTGGGTGAATACTTAATACCGGATGCAAAGTTGAAAGATCTGGAAGTAAGGAATATACTACAGTTCCTGACGGTTATAGGCTTGCTTGAGATACTATGATTAATAGGTACACTATAACCAGTAAAAGGGGCACAATAGTTCTTTAAGGACGCGGTGCGACTTTCCTTTAACAGAATAATAATAATAAAGGAATAATAAGTGTGAAAGAAATGAAGTTTGAAGGAAATCCAGATTGGGTTGGCCAAACAAATGCAATAGCTACCCACTGAAATAGAATTAGGATAGCTAAGTTCAACTTAAGCTGGGAATAATCTACCAATGTTGAAATGTAAGTCACTAATGACAAATAAAAACTAAAACCCAGCCAACCAGGAGGAGTTCTACCTGGTTCGTCATACTCCGTACCTCTAAATTTTAGACTAGAACTTTAAATAAGAATATTTGAAGTTCTATAGATAAGCCTCAAAAATGCTTTTGAGAATGAAACACTTGCTAAATTGTCATGTATGCTAAAACAGCATTATTTCTCCACCTTGCTTCTACTTGCATCCACTCTAGTAATTTCAAATTAATTTCATATTATAAATATATCTGATTTCTGATAATTTTCAAAACCACAAAAAAATTCACATGTGTACTGAAGCCCTTACTGACAAAAAATAAAAAAAACAAAACATTTCGCAAAAGATTTTCCATCTGGCAATTCCACAAGCTGATAAATATCCTAACAATGGGCGTTAGCATTTTCACCCTTCAAAGAATTGAACAGGAAAAAGAGGAGCGAAAAACAACAAAAAAACAGTTGAGACAGCCGGACAGCAAGGCAGGCAAGCAAAAGCTCCATACTCGATTCTCACACAAAATGCTACTACTATGACGTCATAGAAAACGTCGTCCTTCCCTACGAATGTGTATTAAGGCCACAGACAGAAGCTCCTTTTTCCGCTTTGGCACACTACATCCCGTTCCCTGTGAAGCGTTTATGATTCCTCCAAGTGAGCAGACCGGCTGTACGTATGTACACCTAGAACTAGAAAAGGGCAGCGGCCAGGAGTCGGGACGAAGGGTGCGGGAGGACCCTGCATGGCAAGGTGCAGGGCCGCGTACAGGACTCCAAGCATACATACAGTGTGTAGCCTACAGTCACACACTAGACCATAACACGGGACACACCATGTATCCGGTAACTACTAAAGCTCGCAAGGTGACATGGCCTTTGCGCGCACAAATCGATAAAGTTCGCAGCTATACGAAATTCCCGGGGAAAAGGCCTGCGCATTCGCCACGTGTCCTTTCAGATTGTTAATAAATTACCAAGCATTGTACCGTTTAAAATTACATTCAGATGTTCCCAAACAAACAACAACAAACAGACGAACTTCACTCTCCATACCAACGTCCTTTGCAGATACGTTGGAATAACATTGCCTTGTGCCATCCGCACAGTATCCTTGCTCGCATACACTCACACGAGTTCGGCTCGGAATCCAAGGAAAGTCCGAGTTCCAATGGAACCTTTGTTAACCACTTTCGCTGGCCTGCCGCTCTCGCTCCGTCCGCCCAATTTCCGTATATCCGTCTACAGATTCGAGCCCCAGCTGCCCTCACAGGGTATGCAAAGCTCTAATAACGCCATTTTCCGAGGATTCGAGGAGCAGCACCTGAGAGTGTATTAGATGTAGTCTCGGTCGCACCCTCAAGTCCTGAGAGCTCTCAGCGATGTAAAACCCAAGCAGTTCAGTTTAGTTCCTCTCTCTACGGTGAAATTTACATCTTCGCATCGCAAACTGTGCAAAAGTGATTTTTGCAGGCGAACATTTAGGGTACAGAGAATCCTTGAAGAACCGAAAAGTATTTTTAATCAGCATTAGTTCTAGTCGTTTGTACAGTTTTAAGTTGGTCACGTTCGTGCAGTGCTGAATAGTAGTTAAAGCGATTTTAGAAGTTTTAGATACCAACTAGCGAAACCAACGTTCCAAGGATGCAGTAGTGAATCCAACGTCGAAGGACACTCCCGAATCGAGAGTTAATTAAACGTGAAATGAAACAGCCTTAATCCTGAAATTTTTAACGAATTTCTGTCCGTTGCTCATCTAATTATATATACATGGTGTCTAGGTGTGATTTTTCCTCTTGTTTCCTCGAACTTTTATCATTTTAATTTTATATATGGTGTTAATTGTTATTGGGACCGGCGCAGGCGCAACTCGGGCTGCTCAGATACACGCACACACCCGCCGCAGCCATACGTGAACTTGATCCTGTGCTTGTATTTCGCGTGTCCCGCCCAGATTTTTACCAGTCTTGATTTGAAAACGGTATGGTGCAGCTGAAATAAATAACGCTAGTGAAAATTTGTGACTACTAACAGCCCTCAGAGTAGAACCAATCGCAAGTCGGTCTCTGATCTATGAAAATGTGTAACGGGTGCAGTTTGCGTTTATCGGAAAAGTGAAAAACGAACCCTGAAGGTGGACCAGCCTCCGGGCCGGAGCTCCGTTCGAAAGACGTAATTTGCAAACCCAAGGCAGCGTTATGAACTGACCTCTGCCCTATAGGCTCCGCTTCAGTATTCAGTACACCCAGAGTGCACGATTTTCCAGCGTTTTCCCGATGAAACTCAAGTGCTGTGCAGTTTTTTCCACGTAAGGGTAGCCGAGACCAGAGCGAGCAGTTCATCGTTAGGCAACCGACACCACATAGCGGACAGGAAAATGCTGCCCTCGCTATTTGTCGAGATGGAACATAACTTAAAATTATCTAATTCGAAAAAGTGCAAACGGTGAGATGGACTTCTGGCCCAAACTCAGAGTTGTCGTCGGGTGACATAGTGCGCTTAAACGAGGGGGCAGCAGCAGGGCAGTGTCGAACTCCACCTGCTCATCATCGCTCGCTTTTCACATAGAGAAATGTTTTACAAAATTGATTTGCTGCCAAGGGCTCGCTTCGTTACCCTATGGCTAGCGCTCAATATCGCCTTCATCATACAGGAGCCAAATCGCAAGCTGGTTGCTGTCCATGCAGCGTAAGTAAAAAGCTTTGCATTCTTCCCATCTCCCAGTTCCCCATAGTCCTGGCAGCGTGTAAATATTGGAGCTGGCAGAAAAAAAAATTACTAAATCCATCATATCTAACTTATTAATTTCCAATAGTACCCGACAAGCTTGCTCCGGTGTCAGCCACCGCGCGCCAACCACCCCTAGTGGTTGTGCCGAGCCTGGCCACGTCCCATAAAGGACCACGTACTTCAAGAGCCTCAGTCTCGGAGCCTAAGCCTCCGCAGACACCCATCCCCCGTTTGCAGACCTGTTCAGACGTTTCCTTTTTATATGTGTGCTAATATGGCAATACCCGGAGTGCTATCCGATAATTTTGCACTTAACACGAGAACGCTCTACACCCAAAGTGCACTTAAGCCGTTGTGATCAAGGGTCATTCCGTAAAGGGGTGACAAACACTTCAAAGTGCAGGCATAATGCCAAGGAGAGCCATTCTGGTTCGTCAAGACCATTTCTCGTAATTACAAGGGTACATCATGTTCTTTTCTTGTACAAGCCCCACCAGGCCGCCTCCCACCCCCGCTCCCGCTCCCGGCTCCACTATTGCAAATTAAAAGTAAAATATACGAACGCTAAATGAGTTTGTACAAACAAAAAAATTTTAATTTATGGTCGCTACCACCCAAAGTCGAACACCTGAGCTTCAAAAACTAGTTCACCACGACACAGAAGAAAGTGGAGTTTAGGGACATGGAGCACTACGCGACCTGGACAAAACATACGCCGCCATCAACGTCGCCATATTTGCCTGCTCTCCTGTCTCCTGCTCCTTTGTGAGCTGCTTAGCATGGGGAAGCGTGCCAAGAAGAAGACGAAGCTTAGCAGAGAGATAGAAGAGGCTGCTAGCAGAGGGACGAAATCAAACGACGGGAGCAGGCACAGCTTTTTGCACACCATAAATTCTAGGCATTGATTTGTTTTCGCCACACACCCAAACACAATATTCGGATCACCAGCGTAGGACTTTAAACGGCAGGCAGCCAGGCTTCCAAGGAATCAAAACTCTATTGAAATATCAATACACCATCACATTGCTTATTTATAGCTGCCTCGCTCCCAAGTGCTCCCAGCCTCATCTCGTCCTTTCCGGTCCTCCGGTTCGTCCTCTCCCAGTTTTCATGTTCGTCCACTTTTCGCACTCCCGTTTCCAACTTTTCTAATGTTTCGCATCCCGAAATTTTCAGTACTGGTGGAGGCAGCATGTTGGGCGATGTTAACATATCTGCCATATTGGACTCTTTCAGCGTCAGTTACGACAAAAGAGTAAGACCCAACTATGGAGGTAAGTGCCGCCATCTATATTTGTTGTGTTTTCATTGATTTGCAATTATTTTAGTTTCTTACATATATCCTTTATCCTTTTAAGTGCGTTTTGAGAATATTCAACAGAAATAATGACGGAAGTTAGACAATTCCGACTTTTTGATTTTCGTTTCCTTTTCCTTTTTTGGGATTTCCAGAGTTTATCTGTCGAGCTCCTAGTTTAAGGCACTAAGGCCTGGTTCGTATATACCCACACCTACCATCGCCTCCTGAACATATTTACATGTTTTGGAGTAACCCGAAGCGTATGTAGGTGTTATCCTTAGATTTAAGATAGAAAACCTTAGAAAACCAAGTCCATCTGCAAAAAGGACACTCAGAACGCACTATGCAAACTATTCCGGGTTGTGCGTACCAACTAGGATTCCTCATGTAACCAAGCTTGAATGACGATGCACGTCGAGCAAATCTACAATCAGCATACGCTATTTTGTTTGTAAGGAACATCCAATTTCCGAGCTGTCTATTCTCCGGTCAGGATGTAGAAGATTGCAGACGCAGCAACCACCCTAGTGCGCAACATCACAACAATCTGGAACCTCCGTGCATACACACAAAAGTATATGTTTACAAATCGTGAAGAGGGATAGGACATGTCTAAATTGACGAGGTAGATGATAACTGTTTGAGAGTAGGAGTGTAAGTGGGACGCAATAAACATGGATCAAGGAAATGTGCAAACAAGAGCAAGAACTTCATGATGGGCAAATAGAAGAGAATCGTTTGGAGGCATGAAACAGGACCACACAACTTGTTTGAAATCGCTCAGAATGACTACATCATGTTGGGGCGGAAGCTTCAAGTCAATTGAATAGCGAGAATTGTTGAAAACTTTATCAGGACATTGATTGAAATATGAAAGACAATCCTGACACCATTCAAGAAACCAATACTCCGTGGAGAGACAATGTCTGATTTTCAACTACGTCCTAATTCGGTTTCCAGTTTAACAAATTTAATTTTCTGCGTATAAAGGGAATATCCTGTAATGAAACAATATAAACAGGAGCAGGTAACAGTAGATATTTCATAGCCAACTTCTGGAACATTTTACATATGGTCTTCCTGAATTTCGACTTGAACCTTCCAATGATTGTCGTTCATGGCAAATAAGAGTTTAATTACAAATTTGTTTCCAAATTCAAAGGACTTCCTTTCTCAACCCTCTGCCCTATTTTCTTTTTTTATTTCAAATTTGATTGTCAACGCAGAGCTTCTTCTTTAGAATACTACGTGTCTGGTCTGGATTTTACATTGCCTCAGGTGAAAGAGTCCTTTAATATCATCAAATTCCATGTCTCAAAAAAGGCGTACTTTCTACTCAACAGCAATAATAAAAAAAGAATAACCACTGTTTCCCGAAATACTGCGTGGACTCAGAGTAGTGACAACTCGTCGGGAGCTGCCTCACCTCTGCCCTGAGAACAATGTAACCGGAAGCGATTGCAAGATGATGTTTATCTCCTCATATGACATGAGTCGCTATAATCACTCTTGGTCAATCTGCTCCCAGGGCAGCTATGGGGTTATTTGTGATGAATTTTTTCGACCCTGAACCAAACCGCTTTTCCGAAAAAATGGATGTTCTGCTGAAACTGATAGGTCTGCAGGCCAAAAAATTGGGCGACAGTTGCTCCCCAATAAGTCTGGTCCGTCATCAAACGGTGGTGTAATCTGAAACCCCTAAATACTTAAACAAAAGTTGCACTAATTTTTTGCTCTAAACTCCCCGATCCTTCTTCATCTATTCACAGCCCCTACTCTTTCCGGTTGTAACTTAGAAGTTTTTTTTGGAAGTAAGGTAGGCGAATGTGTTTACGCACAGAATGTTGGACTCCCGCAACAGTACGCTGTCGGACTATCAACTAAACACCTCCCTGTCATCAAAGAACTAGTCTGGAACCGTTTGACCCATTACTCCGGCTAACCCTCCCGCTCTCCCGGCTTTGGTAGCCTTGAAGTCAGGGAATTCCTTTCACCAATGAGAGGAGAGGGAAGGAAGGGAGTTATTAGTTCAGATAACCCCTTACCATCCGATCCCTCCGCCGGTCGAGTTCATTCCTCTTCGCAATAAGAAGACCCCGAACATAATGCGCAATACGATTCCCGCTGCCAGCACTCTTCGGCATGTCTGGAGAGAGCCCCCTGTGTCTGCATAAAGCTCCTGTCGAAAGCTGTCCCACCTCTCGCAAGAGAAAAAGGTGTGTTCACCATCGTACGCCACTCCATTGCAGAACACACAATCAGGAGATCGCGCCTTCCCAATCCTATGCAGGTAAAACTGAAGCTTAGAAGTTGGGTAAGGAAGTAATCACTCTCACCGTGCGTTCGGTGCAACCTAAATTGTCGATAAGCCGCGCAGTCCATCTGCCCCTTTGCTCATTTTGCCAAGAAAGATACCATTCATTAGAGGTAAGTTGACATTCTTCGCGAGCAACCACTTCTCTTAAGTTCTTGCCCTTACGGTAGTAGATAGCTTTGCCCTCCTTGGCAAGGAAGGCAACGGGGATCACCCCCACGATCGCCATCACGGCCGGTTCCAAGACATTGCGACAAGCAGACGCCACTCGCAAAGCTCCCCGCGTCTGCACTTGAGCAAGGCGCTTATGATGCATCTCCTTGTCAAGGGCATCAGCCCATACCTCCACGCCAACTATGGTTGTAACTCAGTAGTAGGTCCTTAACTATGGCTATAATTTAAATATTGTACACCCTGGAACAAGTAAATGATTTCACCTTCTAACTTACCTATATCATGAACCCTAAAAGTGCTGTTCAACTCCAACGATTTCAGTGGCAATTAAACTTTATACAAGGCTCTTGAACAAGAATCGTTTGCCTGTGTCATTTACTAATTAAGATCATCAACCCTCCCAATACTACATCAGCTGAAAGATGACAAGATTTTTAATATAAACTACCCTTTTTGGCAAAGTTGTATTGCAGTTAACTCCGAGGGCAATACACTTGGTAGGACGAAAAGTTCAAGCCTTCGAAATGCACCTCCATTTTCCCGATGACTACCTCATTTGAAGTGAATCTCTTCCTTGGTGGAGGATAAGTCTTAAAAAAACAGTAGCGAAGCAACCACTTCAAATCCTAATTGTTCCAATTTGACCACTGAGTTAGCCACCAGATGGTACAACACTTTATTCGTCGACATATGGGGTCCCTTTTCCTTTATTTCGTCGTTCAGTTCATCTAGTAACTCCTTCCTTTTTTAAGGTAATCCATACATGCGCCGCCTGAAAACCGAATGTTCAAACCTCCCTGCCCGAGCATTGGTCTTTCGACCACAATGAGTGGCTTTCATCGCGTCAGTAAGCAGACTGTCTATGAAACTCAGACGCATAATAATGGAGCTGCGTTTCATTCCTTATTACAAACCGTCGAACAAAGTCCGCTCGATTACCCCGCAGCAACGCCAAATGCGCTGCTGTTTTTGGTCGACGATCAGGAAACGCGGCACTCATCGCACAGATGGTTTTTCACGTCCAACATATCGTGTTCCAATCATTCTTTTAAGGCTCTCTTTCGGTTTTCCATACACAGGACCATGGAATTATATGAAAGTTTCTATAGAAAAAGGAAGGCAAATATCGGAAACTTCCGCAAAGATGTAGACTTCGATATGATGAGGCCGACCAAAAAAAGGGGTGGGCATCTTCTTCATATAACCTAACTTGGACATTGAACTCAAAATTCAGATCTCTGACAGATTTAGCAGCGCACTAGATATAAGAGGATGATGAACACAAACGGTACCTCACTCTTGTAATACTGGCTTCAGGATTTATATAAGAGGACCACACCTCGACTGGACATCGCTTATGACACAAATATCAACCAAGATTTTTGTGACAATCTTCGGACTTCAGAATAGAATAGAAGATTCGCACTTTTTTAAGCCCTGCAAAATAAATTCGAAACGATAAGAATAATTGACTAAGTAAGTCCACATTTTGGGGGCGTACTTTAAGCTATGTTCTCAACGGCGATATCCTCCAGGCTGGTAGAGTAATTCGAGGACATCCAGTCCGTCAGCACGCTCATAGTCACCCCCCTCTGGATTTCCGATCATGGAATCACAAAGAGTTGAGATGTGGGAGACGCATAACCTCTGAGCACTCAGACCGTAGTGGCATATTGTACTCGAAAGAACCAACGCACGGGCCTGGCAGGTTCCTGTATTGGCAGTCCCTCGGTGGCTGCGTTCAGCTAGTAACTATCAAAGGCGGAATCCACTCGAACAACCTAACAGCCGCTGATTTCAGATGACCAAGACTCATCACCTGCACCCAATTAAGCAGGTTTTCTGTTACCTATGAAAATACCCAATGGCACCCAATGGTACTGGGCTATTAAAGGACTTTGCATAATCAATAATTCGCATGGTCAAAGTTGCGAAGAGGAAGGAGAAACCCTCAGACACATTTTTGCTACTACCCAGCTCTAGCTTGAGACAGGCTGCAGAAGCTAGGTAAACAATTCATTGAGGTCTGCTTCCACTGCTCTCTCCACAGACATCGTCTTAGGAGCTTACGGCATTAAAACAGCGGCACTACAGCGCTAATTTGGCTCCTCGGAGCGACTACTATACCTACCACCTACCCACCTATCTAAGAACCATTGAAAGTCGAGTAATTTCAGTCCTTCTCTGGTCTATCCAATACTTTCAATCACTACGGAGAAGTTGGATGAAAATTAGATTTCCTGGGGACTCTCATTAATGTCAGCTATAAATCACCCGCGCCAAAAATATGGCTTAGCAAGATGCCAACTGCGACAACTATGTTAAAATTTAAAAAATTTACATTTCCGTATGCTCCACCAAATGTCGACTTTGAGTTTTCTCATTCGAAATAGATCCAAAAAAATGTGTAGCCACCGACCGGATCCCTTCCTTCAAAGGAAGTGGCATTTTAGGCGTTCTCCAATCCAAGCAGATGTATAAATATAGATTATCCATCGGAACAATAACGCCAGCATTCAAATAGTTGAATCTGGCGGTCTCATCGCCAACTCGGCCAAAGAGTAAACTTAGCCTGTTGAGTCAGCAACCAACCACAGGTTAACGGATGACTTTTAGAAGTCAGCTAGAAAGACTCTATTGGTGCAACCAACGGAGCACCGATGAGAAAAGGTCCTACAATTACTGCTGTGTAGTTGGAGGTATCCGAGCTGTTGGTGCGCCGGTGAATTTTTCAAATATTACCTTATCCTCTTCGATAATCTTGGACCTTTGAACCTTTGTTTCCCACAGGCCACCAAGGGTGATTCTGGTGAAAGTCAAAATAATGCCTTCCTTGTCGATCGAATCTACATATAGTGCGGCGGCAGCGTTGAATAAGGGATAAAGTTGATCCTCAACTTCCATGAAAACTCCTCCCATCGCTGCAGAATGTATCACACAGGTTTCACCGCACCTTGAAACGACAAAAGGTCACTTGAAAAGCGGAGGCGGTCAAATTCAGGTCTAATTCAGTGTGTAAAGTCTTGATCACAAGAGAAACTAAAATGGCGACGTAACGCCTAGAGACTTCCTATCCTTGACAGCAAAAATAACGGGTAAAGTTGACCTTAATTTGAAAATGTGGCTAGGCACTTCTTCGGGAGATTAGTGGAAGGAACGCCATATGCTAGTCCAACGGTGTTTGTAGTAACACAGAACCTCAAGTTGCAAAATGCTCACGTCTCATGCTGATATGATGCTCCTTAGGCAGAATGATTAGATAATGCCATCGTTCCGAGAAAAAAAGTAGTCTAGATGTTCCCTTATGCGTACGAGTCATTCAATATCAATTAATAAAAAATTTCGGACAACTGGAGAGGATATCTTGAGGTGTTTTTGGCCACGAATGTTTGGAAAGTATCTGCGTCTCCTTGAACAAGCTTCAGTGATGCAAATTTACTTCGGCCTTCGGCTGAAAGATAGCCTCCAGTACTTAGTTGCTGAGGAAGTGCGACCCCAGTTCGCCAGCGAAGACATTACGTTGGAGGAACATGTTCGAAGTCAATTTCTCTCAGTTTCCTCGACGCGACCAGGAGACCTGCTTGAAGACCTTCAAAGTCCACCGGAAAGATTGGGCCAATGCCCAAGCCCTCGGTAAACCCGAAATGGTACATTCAACCGAAAAGAGGTATATCTCAAGATAAAAAGGTGACTAGCCACGGATATTCAAATCCACAAGATTCTGAGCTAATCGGAAGTGTTTCCATATGGCATTTAGTATCAGTATCATGATAGCGCTGACCTAGCGGACGGCGTAAATTGTCCACCTCACCGGAGATGAACGCACCCAAGTTAAAACGATCTTTAAATCAGACCAGCCGAAAGTTTACTGCTCATCAACTGCTTCCTAAAGCAAAGAGAAACCAACTCGGGTGAGTACCAGCAAATCGTAGGGATCCAGAATTCCGTTTTAAGAGGTAAGCGCTCTCAAGCCAAAGAGAACGGCTTTGATCGCGCTCGTCGTCCGTGCACACCGCGAGGCACACGGGTGATATCAGAACGCAGCTTAAGTTGAAAGTCATTTACCACCCATTTGAGTACTTGCATATCTGAAACCCTATGTGTTACGTAACGGTAAATGGTTCCCAAGTGGGCATTGATTATTCTGAGCTCTCTTACTGAGAAGCGCTGCGTTTGTACCTTATTTGTTCACTAGGAATAATTGGTCTACACCAAAGTGGTAGACAGCTACGCTTTCACTTTGGTAGTAACTCACAGGATGGGGAGGATGAATCATCCTCCTCAGGGTCCGATAAGGATATATTCTTGGTTAAATAACGACTGCTAATGAAAACAAAGACAGGTCTCAACATTGATCTTTGGTCGAAATAGTAAATCAAACAGCTTGTCCAATGCAGAGGTTGAAAGCATGTAAATAAAATCAATCTCCAATTGGGAGTGTAAGGCAGTGGTTAACCTCGATTCTGAAGCCGAGGGGAAATGGCTCCCGCGCCTCGTTAGATCTGAAATCCACCCGCTGTTACTCATGCTTCCACTCTTTCCGTGAAGCTGCTACTGGGTCAGTAAATAACAAACTTCATGGACAAGCGTTCAAAGCTGAGAAGTCGATGTTAGCATTGTGGTCAGCGAACTGATTAGGCTAGTGAAAGTAGCTAAAAATGGGTCACTCATTCAAGGGAAACGCAAATAATTGCTTTGACGTTGACTTATTCCCTAATTACACTGATAAGTTAGTCATCAAAACAATACTCAGTCTAGATTAGTTAATGTAAGGACAAAGCTAAAAAATCGTTACCTTCACTAACGCCCGTTTTGGACCAAGGCCCACCGATTCGATATCAATGGAAGCTGTCTAACATCTTGACCTAAGTCATCGTCTAAGGCGGAGTATTCCGAGTCTTCTTTTTCTACCATTGATATTACCCTTATAGAGTTTACGGGCTGAATTATCCTCATAACATTGTTGATGGCTATGTTAAGGATTGGAACTTATTCTCCCGCAAAATCAATGAGCATGTCCCCGAAAAACGACGAAAATCAGTTAAGAGATAATGCAAGTTTCTACAGAAATATTAATAACAAAAAAGGAATTCTGTCAGAAACAACTTGCAAACTACATAAGCTATGTTTCTCCAAAAATTCCAGCACGATATGATTAATTGATTACTTGATTCACGTGAATCCTAGATACAGTGCTTTGCTTTACAACTAGGAAAATAAATCGGAAAGTATCTGCAAAGGTTGTTAGTATTATTCATGTACACCCTGAAGTTGATTTCGTGCCGAGGTAGAATTTCAATAAAATTAAATGAATCTGAAACTAATATCTTTTTTGACTTATAGTATACTAAAATATCCTGCGGAATAGAAAACCTGAATGATTTTAGCAGACTGACATTCGTGTTTTACACCAATGTGTCAATCAGACGATATTTACAGCAAACATATCTATATCCCATATACTACCATATCCTATATTTTTTATGAATCCGCACTATTAAGTACTACCTCCAATTCCTTGAATGAATCCTAGAGGATGCCGGAACTATGTTAACCACATTTGATAAATATGATATTCGAATCGGCGCCCAATGTGGGCTCAAAAGTGAAATTTGGATTTCAAGTGTACTACAAATTCTGCTGAAAATTGCTACCAGTAGCCACATAATATACGCATGAAGCAAGTGAAACTGTTTCCCATTGGGATGCACATATCTAGAAGGTCTCAACGACTTCAAAGTTCTTTTGCAAATCGGCACCCAATGTGGACGTAGTCCTTTTGATTATTTTTCAATAAAAGTAGATTATGCATTGATTGTGTCGTGTATCTGTAAAAAATATGCTGCACGCTTGATGTATATATGAAAGCCTAGGTTTTGGCATCAGATCATACGAAACAGATTGCACATCATCATCATCATCAACGGCGCAACAACCGGTATCCGGTCTAGGCCAGCCTTAATAAGGAACTCCAGATATCCCGGTTTTGCGCCGAAGTCCACCAATTCGATATCCCTAAAAGCTGTCTGGCGTCCTGACCTACGCCATCGCTCCATCTTAGGCAGGGTCTGCCTCGTCTTCTTTTTCTACCATAGATATTGCCCTTATAGACTTTCCGGGTGGGATCATCCTCATCCATACGGATTAAGTGACCCGCCCACCGTAACCTATTGAGCCGGATTTTATCTACAACCGGACGGTCATGGTATCGCTCATAGATTTCGTCATTGTGTAGGCTACGGAATCGTCTATCCTCATGTAGGAGGCCAAAAATTCTTCGGAGGATTCTTCTCTCGAACGCGGCCAAGAGTTCGCAATTTTTCTTGCTAAGAACCTAAATTTCCGAGGAATACATGAGGACTGGCAAGATCATAGTCTTGTACAGTAAGAGCTTTGACCCTATGGTGAGACGTTTCGAGCGGAACAGTCTTTCTAAGCTGAAATAGGCTCTGTTGGCTGACAACAACCGTGCGCGGATTTCATCATCGTAGTTGTTATCGGTTGTGATTTTCGACCCTAGATAGGAGAAATTGTCAACGGTCTCAAAGTTCTATTCTCCTATCCTTATTCTTCTTTGTGTTTGTGTTTGACCAGTGCGGTGTGATGTTGTTGGTTGACTCGTCTTCGGTGCTGACGTTGCCACCATATATTTTGTCTTGCCTTCATTGATGTGCAGCCCAAGATCTCGCGCCGCCTGCTCGATCTGGATGAAGGCAGTTTGTACGTCTCGGGTCGTTCTTCCCATGATGTCGATATCGTCAGCATAGGCCAGTAGTTGGCTGGACTTGAAGAGGATCGTACATCTTGCATTTACCTCAGCATCACGGATCACTTTCTCGAGGGCCAGGTTAAAGAGGACGCATGATAGCGCATCCCCTTGTCGTAGACCATTGTTGATGTCGAATGGTCTTGAGAGTGATCCTGCTGCTTTTATCTGACCTCGCACATTGGTCAGGGTCAGCCTAGTCAGTCTTATTAATTTCGTCGGGATACCGAATTCTCCCATGGCCGTGTACAGTTTTACCCTGGCTTTGATATCATAGGCGGCTTTAAAGTCGATGAACCGATGGTGCAACTGTTGTCCATATTCTAACAGTTTTTCCATCGCCTGCCGCAGAGAGAAAATCTGATCTGTTACTGATTTGCCTGGAATGAAACCTCTTTGGTATGGGCCAATGATATTCTGGGCATATGGGGCTATCCGGCCTAGCAAGATAGTGGAGAATATCTTATAGATGGTACTCAGCAACGTGATACCTCTATAATTGCTGCACTGTGTGATATCTCCCTTTTTATGTATGAGACAGATAATGCCTCGTTGCCAATCGTCAGGCATTGATTCGCTGTCCCATACCTTGAGCACAAGTTGGTGAACCACTTGGTGTAACTGGTCGCCTCCATATTTAACCAATTCGCCTGTAATTCCATCGGCTCTTGGCGACTTATGATTTTTTTAGCCGATGAATTGCACGGACTTTTTCTACTAAACTTGGTGGTGGCAGTATTTGTCCGTCGTCTTCAGTTGGCGGGACCTCCAACTCGCTGATGTTCTGGTTGTTCAGTAGCTCATCAAAGTACTCAACCCATCGCTCTAATATGCCCATTCTGTCGGAAATCAGATTTCCCTCTTTGTCTCGGCAGGATGAGCATCGAGGTGTATAAGGCTTCATCCTGCTGACTTGTTGGTAAAATTTCCGCGCCTGGTGCGGTTGCTCCCTGTACTTTTCTAGTTCATAGACTTGTTGGTTCTCCCAGGCTTCCTTTTTCCGTCTGTCAAGTCGCTTCTCCGCTCGATGGAGTTCGTGATAAGTCTCTGCGCGTGCCCGCGTTCTTTGAGAATGCAACATTACTCGGTATGCGGCACTCTTCCGTTCCATTGATAGCTTACATTCATCGTCAAACCAGCCGTTCCGACTCCTTTTGCGGCAGGGGCCAAGTATGTTCGTGGCCGTATCCATGATAACGTTCTTCAGATGATTGTGAAGATCATTTGTTGATGCTTCATCTTCAGGTCCTCTGTTGACTGCGGTTATTGCAGCATCCATTTCCCTCTTATAGGTATCGCGGAGGGTTGTGTTGTGGATGGCTTCAGTGTTCACTCTCACCTGATTGTCAGAGGGGATTCTAGGTGGTATTGTTATTCGGGCTCGGAGCACCATGCCAACGAGATAGTGATCCGAGTCTATATTGGCCCCCCTATATGTTCTGACATTCATCAAGCCTGAGAGGTGGCGGCGTTCGATCAACACGTGGTCAATTTGGTTGAAAGTGGTTCCGTCTGGAGAGGCCCACGTATGTTTGTGGACCGCTTTCCGCGCAAACCAGATACTTCCAACAACCATTTCGTGTGACCCTGCTAATTGAATAGTCCGCAGTCCGTTATCATTTGTTTTTTCGTGTAAGCTATGGGAGCCAAGGTATCGCCTGAATACGGGCTCCTTCCCTACTTGGCTGTTAAAATCCCCAAGTATGATTTTGATATCATATCTGGGACAGGCTTCGAGGGTTCGTTCTACTGCCTCGTAGAAGGTGTCCTTCTCCGACTCTGCAGTCTCCTCTGTAGAGGCGTGAACGTTTATGAGGCTTATATTTCTAAACTTGCCTCGCAAGCGCAGAGTGCATAGCCGTTCGCTTATGTTTTCAAAGCCGATAACAGCAGGTTTCATTTTTTGGCTGACTAAGAAACCTACTTAGAGCATATGGTTTACTGGATGACCGCTATAATATATGGTGTAGTGGCTCTTCTCCAGGAAACCGGTCCCTGTCCATCGCATCTCTTGCAACGCTGTTATATCAGCCCTATATTGGGACAGGGTATCGGCTAGCTGCTGGTCAGCTTCATCTCTGTACGGGGAGCGCACGTTCCAAGAGAAAATGCGCAAATCTTTATTCCGTGTTCGTTGCCGGGTCCGTCGTTTTAAAATCCGTCCTGTCCGAGGCTCCTGTTGTGGCTTCGTAACGAGTTGTTTTCCGTGTAGGGTTGTCAGCCCTGCCCAACCCCCAACCTGGAGGACCAGTTGGTACAATTTGTCCCGTTTTTAGGCGCGGGAGACTCGCCTTCATCCTTCTCCGTCTGCAGCTTTTCGTCAAGAAAGAGCTCCCAGCGGTCACCACGTGGAGGTGGAGATAGGGTTTGGTAGTAGAGCTGTTGGTGTTGGTTCAGCAGGCATTTCCCAGGTTTTATGCTCCATCGTGGGTACCAATCCACGTTTCGCCCCGGGACCTATACTACCCTTTGACCACCGAACGAACCATTACTTTTATTTATTTTCACTTCCGGTTCCTATTTGTCGTTTGGATAGCACCGAAATACTCACATTCCGACCTCGAAAATAACATTATTTGAATTTAAGGATTCAGTTGGACAATTTCTTTTCCACCACGAGTCATGCAATGGTCGCACTTAGTAAAGCCAAGCTGCCCCACTCCCTCCCTTTTTCAGACAATGCAAGAGCCAAAAGTATCACAAAACACAGCGACTACGCAATATAATCGTTTATGCAAGGATTACTCTTTCACACACCATGATTTGAGATTGACTCTCGGAACAGATTCGAGTAGTACGACCTCGTCTTGCTTGTTACAGACGTTTTCATTCCACCAACAGAAAGGCGAATATTTGCGACTGGGATATTTTCGTCATCTTTTCGATAATGAATATTTTCCGGCTTTCCGAAAGCACCCCCTCCAAACCTGTATGAAAAAAAAAATTATTATAAACATAATCGCATTGGAGCTATAGCATTCGATAATCCTTTTCAAAAGGCGAATCTAAAATCTAGTCCGCGGATGTTAACGCCACCCGGTATTAGAGCAAGGATTTCCGAATCAAAAAGCACGCTTTCCAAGCGCCAATGGCATGCACAAACGCAGTGCATGAACGGAGAAAATTGATACGTGGAAAAGAACTATTAAGAAGTAGTTTCTGTCGACCCTTCTGATGGGTGACAACATATATCAGAATACCAAAGTGTTCCATATGATCCATATGATCATTACCAACACTCACCTTTCAATTGAATGATGAAGGCGTTATATTTTACTTGACTCTTGAACCCCACGAGTTTTCAAATCACAAATAGTGCAAGAAGAGTGTAGAATCACCCAGCAAAATTATATCTACAGGCAGAATGTTAGATGACCATAAAAATATCTCAATCTTTTTTTAAAAAATTTGCGATCCCTGCCATTTGTCAATATAATTCTGCATTTTTATTCATTATTGAAGTAGCCATGATTCCAGCTAATTGATTTTGCAATCTACAACCCCGTCTGAGGAACAGTAATATAAATTCCGTTCCAGAGAGATACATTTGAATGGCGAAAAATAGGGTAAAAGCCGAGAACTTATAAAGTAAAAATTTGCGCTGTTAAAGGAGTTGGTTTCATAGTAATGTTCCACTTTCTAATAAGAAATTTCCGCAAGACCCAATTACTAGCTCAAACTACTAGCATCAAAAATATCACGTATATCTACAATTAGCAACAACTTCCTCCTCTCTCCCCCTTTTTGCCATAGGACCACCTTTAGATATTACTTTATGGAGTAAGCTCCACCCCAAGATATCGCATCACTTTATAGCTGTACCTCGCATCCATCTCACACTATCACTATCTCTCATGAATCGTCCTAAATTACCTTAAATTAGAAATTTACTGCCAGCAAACTTCCTCTAGTTTAAATACCTTCCCTATTCAACTCCTCAAACTAACCACCACATTCGGCGTACTGTATAATGTCTTCCTCCGCTTTCGAAACCTTAGGTAACATTGCACGTTCAAGTCATCGCCTCTATAGCTGCACTGGGGCCAATTGGAGGAAGCATGAGTTGCTAACCTGTGAAAGAAGCACCTGTAACATCTGACCAGGTTCAACACACTCTTAGATATATGAAATGATAGCGACCTTTTTAAAACTGCCACCGCTTTCTCTACCTTATTTTCAGTGTTCTCACTGTAGTTTGAAAAGATCATGCAAGTAACGCATTTCCTTCATAAGATACATGGTTGAGACCGCACATCTTACTCACTTTAAAAGCGTCGCTTTTGCAGTACCGCTGGCTTCAATCGAATAAACTTTCTCATTCTCGAGTCTTTCACAGCTAAGGTCAAGGCCAGACAAGACCAGGATAAGCGAGGCTTCATACATGGCATTCTAGAAAAAAGGCTCCTACACAAAGTATTGTGATAGTCCCATCAAGCTATCTTCCATAATATAATGTAGATGTATTAATGTTAATATTAATCCATCTGAATCAAAGGACGGCATTCTTGTCATCCAGGATTACTTCCCAGCATTCGTATCACTCATAAATCGAGCTTGGCAAAACCTTTATTAGTTATCTATCTGTCTAGTCCAATAAGTTGTGGATTAGTTCTACCGTTATGTATATCGTTTTGTCATGCCCAAAAAGAAAAGACAAAATCTTCCAGAAAAGCCGAATGAGCACCTTTATTTCCCATATATCGATATCACGAGAATCAGTTGTCTTCTTACTCAGTGAGTTTTAGTCTAAACCAGGAAAAGTTGAGGATTAAAACTCACTTCTGGATTAGTCTTCTTAGGGTTCGCGACTTCGTATCCAGGAGACATTTCAAGCAATATAAATATGGCTTCACTGATCTCTTATAAAGTTTCGATAACACTATTCCCCTGTATTTCTGTCTGGGAAACATTCCTTCAGTCATGCATACTTCAAAGAAGTTCAGAGACGATTTTAACAGGCAGCTTAAGCATTGTGTTAGGAATGCCGCCTAGACCCGAAACCTTGATGTTGACAATCCTTTCACACACATTGATCTTGTCTGTTCTTTCGCAAATCGCCTCTAGTTCCTGCCCTATAACTGCGGATATCACGGTGTACTATTTGTTATGGGCAGGAAAGAGCTCTGCAGCGAGTGTCCTTAAAGTAATTTATAATCGTTGGCGCAACAATCCATGTTGGATCAGGGCCTTGAATTGTGTTAGAGCACTTCATTCAAGACCGTAAAGACTTCAGATAAATTATATCTTCTTAGTTTATTCAGCTTTACCGTATACGTCTTTATCCAGGAATCATTTCCGCTTTTACACATAGCCATCTGAAGTACCCTCTCCTATTTCGACTGACGAAATCATCCAGCTTGGATACATAGAGACCGTAATTCAGTAATTTTCTCATTTAAGAAATACTTTGTTTATCGCCATTTCGGTGTAGAGGCATTGGTCTGATAGTCACTGTGGGTATAGTGTTCACTTACCTGCCAGACCATCCCCCTCGCCAACGAGGTACTGAGGTAAATCAAATCAACAATTGAGCGTAGCCCTCCGCTTCAGAAGGCTGGCATGCATCCAGCATTGGTTAGTACGATGTCCAGCTCCCCGAAGGTTTCAAACAAGATTTGGCCGCTGGGGTTCGACACTCGACTTCCCCAATCTAAAACCCAGGAATGCCATTGTTCCTTGGATGGCTTGCCGTCCACATGCCCATATCGCTGCGTCTCCCGGTGAGTCTTTCACCCACGTAGCACGAATGTAATTTCGCCACGTCCACATTCGTCTCTCGAATGGTTGTGATGTGACCTAGTCTAGGTCTTTGCACTCGATCACCAGTTGGCCGCGAAAGCTCTTCTCGATTGATTTTTTTAGTTCCAACAACAGATCCCCCTTTTGCGTACGCCTGATACAACTCACACTGCTAGCCAGGTCTGTCAGTTCCAGATCGGCTTTGACTTTCCGAAGGATATCGGCGTAGGATATATCTCCTTTTTTGGAAATAATGATTAATTTCGGACGAATCTTCTTTTTCTTCTTTTGCCACTTTTTGCCGCCCACTTTTGTCCATTCTTCGGGTTTACCAGCTGCAGGCTCTTCTTCTTTTGTCAAAGTTGGAACCATAATCGAAGAACCACCCGGAACTTTAGCCGGCTCAACTTTCTTTGGCTATAAGGCTTTTTTCTCCTTGGCCGCTTTTTGGACACCAAGCGATTCACTTATTCCATCCTTACTCCGTTTGTCCACGTTCTCACCTATCTTATGTTGAGGTGGCGTCTCCCGCGTGACTTTGCCAGATGACGCGTGGGCGTTTTTCTCCTCCACCGCCGTAATTTAGGGCAACTTAATACCTCGTTTCAGAGCCCCGGTATTTTGGTGGATGCGTTCCCCCAATGAAACAAACGCTGTTACAGTTTGCTGCCTTACACCATCGCCTTTTACAGCATCGATAGTTATGTCAGTCCGGGGACTCTCCAAGTTCCTTTCCGAATCCTTTAATGAATCCCGACTGACTAGGGGTAAAGTTGCCTTCAGTGGTGACCTCCCAAGTTTTGAACTTTCCGAAAAAGATCCGGTGTAGATCTCATTTCCACTCCACCAAAAATCTATTATAGTACTAGATGCCCAAGTAGCCAAGTTTCCCACTACTAAGGATTGCGGTTGCTGGATATCGACAGCCGGGAGCCCGCTTGCCCACTCCCATAAACTGCCGGTACTGGGTTTCCGAAGCCCCGCACCATACAAAACTACCTTTCTCGTTCTCCATATTTGGTTTGATATCTAAGTGTCTTCCCATAGCCAATTTTTATCAACGAGTGGTGTTTACTTGCCACATACCCGGTCTGCGCATAGGCACGCCAATGCACACACATCTCCTGATGCGTGCATGTGCATTCCCATAACGCATCCACCGAACATTCCCTTATCCGCAAAAGGGACCCGCCTGATGGGAGATTCGTCCTTGAAGAATTATTGTGCCCCTTTTACTGGTTATAGTATTCCTATTGATCATAGTATCTCAAGCAGGCCTATAACCGTTAGGAACTTTAGTATGTTCCCTACTTCCAGATCTTTCAGCTTTGCATCTGGTATTAAGTGTTCTTCCAGATGCCTCGACCTACTTTGCACAAGTGCCGGACAATGTCCCAGGACGTGTATAAAGGTTTCGTCCTCCTCCTCACAAAACCTGTAGGCAGTGTCCGTAGGTATCCCTAGCTTCCCTAGGTGATAGTTCAGCCGACAATGACCAGTGAGAATTCCCACTATGATTCGGAGGTTCTTTTTGGTGAGGTTTAAGCAATCCTTTGTGCGTATGGGTTCGTATCCCCCAATAAGCACCCTTGACTGCTCGATTCCTGGTAGGCCCATCCAGTATAGTTCCCTCAACCGTTCCTCTTCATTTCTTAGATTCATAGCCATGAAACCGTTTCCGATTCCACAGAAGGGTCCTGGTCCGTGTAAAGGCGTCCCTGCTCCCTTCTTGGCTAGTTCGTCCGCTGCCTCGTTGCCTTCCAACACAGCATGGCCTGGAATATATTGCTCTACCTATGTCCGAACCATCTACATCCTAGCCTAGTTTTACGATGAATACATCCCCATCGAATTTGAGTCCCTAAATAGCCGTAGGCCCAAGCTCCTTAGCCTGAGTTTGACAGAGAACTATTCAATCAAAAAATTCCTCAAAAACCCACTCTACCCTACCCCCTGCCTTAAGTATATCGCAAAAGGCTAAGCTGTCACTGACATTGATTCCGTTGAAATTCATACTCGCGAATTCTACATTGCATTTTCTTAATCTACCTTTTTCGCGCTTGGATCATCATCATCCGGCATCCGGTCAAGGCCTGCTTTAGTAAGAAACTCCACTCCAGACATCCCGGTTTTGCGCAGAGGTTCTTCAATTCCGCCAATTCTGTCTATCTGCCGTCCTGACCTACGCCATCGCTCTATCTCAAGCAGGGTCTGCTTTTTCTACCATAGATATTGTCCTTTCCGAGCTAGATCATCTTCATCCGTATGATTAGGTGACTCGCCTACTACAACCTGTTGAGCCGGATTTTATCCGGAATTGTACGGTGGTGGTATCGCTCATAGATATCGTCATTGTATAAGCTGCGGAATTGGCTTTGAAGTCGATGAAAAGATGGTGCAACTGATGGACATATTTCAGCAGTTTTCCGTTGCTTGCCGCACACAGAATATCTGATATGTTGCTGATTTGCCTAGAGTGAAGCCTCTTTGGTAAGGGCCAATGATGTTCTGGGCGCATGGGGCCATTTGGCCTAGCAAGATAGCGGAGAATATCTTATAGGTAGTGCTCAGCAACGTGATGCCTTTATAAAAACTCCACTGCGTGATAAGATAATAATAATGCCTCGTTGCCAGTCGTCAGGCATCGATTAGCTGTCCCACACCTTGGGCATCAGTTGATAAACCGCTTTGTGTAGTTTGTCACCTCCATATTTAACCAATTCGACTGTAATTCCATCGGCTCCTGGCGACTTATAGTTTGTAAACCGATGGATTCAACGAACTGTTTCTTCCATGCTTGGTAGGGACACGTGTAAATTAAAACAGATTGTCTTAAATCAATGCCATGTTCTAAGCTCGTGAGATTTCGGAATAAAAAAACAGTATGACATTGAAATTAAGGCGGGGAAGAATTTGGGTTCCCCAGAAACGGTCCGACAGCAAAGGTCAAATTTGCCATTTGCAAGGCAATGGAACGATCAATTAAACTTATGTGTAATGATGTACTTAGCGTCCCGGCTATAAGGGAGGCGGAGTGGTGAAGTGCAAGGCCAACATATTGAAAACACTATTATTAACATATGTTTGGCGTAGGAAAATGCCTCCGACTGCTTCAAACAACAGACAGACAAATGTTTGTGCATGTTTTAGAGATCAGACAGACAAATGTTTGTTTCACACAAAATCTTTTTCTGCCGCAGACAATATCTTTGGCTGTCTAACGCATCAAACAGACATTTGTCAGATAAATGTCCGTTTCAGCCAAAAATTTTTTCTGCAAAAGACAAATCTCTGTGTCTGTCCCACACATCAGAGAAACATCTGTTAGACAAATGTCTGAACATGCATCCAATATCCGTCTGAAACAGAATCAGACGGTGTGAAGCAAACCTTTGGTTGAAGCAGACATTTGTCTGACACAGACACAAAAATTTGTCTAGTGCCTGAGCCACACTCAGTAATTTGTCTGATCTATGTCTGTCTCCGTCTGTGTCCTGATAGCTGATTGGTTAGAGCGCAAGGCTGTCGTACGGAAGGTCGCGGCTCAAATCTTACTGGTGGCAGTGGAATTTGTATCGTGATTTGACGTCGGATACCAGTCGACTCAGCTGTGAATGAGTATCTGAGTCAAATCAGGGTAATAATCTCGGGCGAGCGCAATGCTGAACACATTGTCTGCTAGTGTACCGTTACGGTCTTGAATGAAGTGCTCTAACACACTTCAAGACCCTCATCCAACATGGTTGTTGCGCCAACGATTATTATTATTATTATGACATCAGCCTCTTGCCTGAACAAAGACAAATTCATTGGACAGATAAGCAAGCTCATGGACTTTAGGTCTATTTATTTCTGAATTAGCACCAAATCAAAAAAGAAAATAACATTTTTATTACCCAGCAACATCTCTCTTGGCCTTTGCCAGATTCCGGTCTTTTTTTCAACAAATCCACTTATAACTTAAGAACAGTCAACATTTTGTCAAAAAGTAAGATTCAGAAGATATCATTCCGAGGACTTCACGAAAATTTCGAAACAAGAAATAAGAAAGTTCACAAATGACACAATAAGAAATAATGAAAACAAGTAAAAAGAGATGATTTACCTGAAACATCATCAAGAAGAAATTCAACAACCATACAAACGAGCCCATCGTCAATTCAGTAGTTTTGCACAAGATTTAAGAATGGCCCTAAGCCCATTTTTCCGCAGCACAAAGAAAAAGGATAATAAACATGAAACACAAAGTGATATTATTCAGAAGCGGAAAACAAAGGAGTGAAAGAAGTTTGCTTTACTAAATTCCTTGTCAGATACCTGACGAATTCGCCCGTATTATTTTTTCAGGAACGAAACGTTATAGTATTAGTTTTAAGGACAATATTCAAGGATAAAACTCTACGATTGAATAAATCATATAAATAGGAAAGTGCATGAAGTAGAGATATGAGAATTATGGTTTAATTGAGGGGTAATCTTTAATTGATATGAAAAACTTAATTTAGCTATAATTACCTTAGCAAGCTACAATGTCTCCAAAAATCAATCGAAACTGGTGACTTTAAAGACTAATCGCAACCCGTATTGAACAAAACAATTTTATTTCAAATAGAGCAGTGAAAAAAAAATTAATTAATACATTAAAAAAATAATAGAAATAAAAAAAAATCAATAAAATAACAACACAAAAATCTGAAAAGACTCCAAACAAAAACAAAATATGAAACAATGTGTATTATATCCGTGTTTCAGGACCACCGGTTGAAGTTGGAGTCACCATGTATGTTCTGTCGATCAGCTCGCTGTCTGAAGTGAAAATGGTACACAATTAGACCATGTACCTGTACATTTGGTTTCTTTTTGACAATTTCCGTTTCGTTGTTTTGTTTTCGTT
Organism: Hermetia illucens; assembly: GCF_905115235.1. Classification (NCBI taxonomy): domain Eukaryota; kingdom Metazoa; phylum Arthropoda; class Insecta; order Diptera; family Stratiomyidae; genus Hermetia; species Hermetia illucens. The sequence continues at coordinate 165,313,891 of NC_051850.1, forward strand.
CTTGAAATCTATTTCTAACTATATTTATCATAATTTTGCATAAAATATATTTATAATGTAATGGTTATAAACTAGTAATCGAACATTATTTTATTTTTAATATTTTTTATTTTATTTATTTTTTTTTTCTATGAGTTTTGTTAAATGCTTCAAAGATCCTTTGACACGTCTGAGATATATTTATTAAAGGAAAATGTATTTGATTTTGAAAATTAATATTTTTTTGCAACCAAATATATACACATCACGTTTCTAATGTTCTTTTCACACTATTTTTGTTGTTTTCGTCGGGAACACAATAAATAGAGTTCACATGTTCTTTTGTGAAAGGCATACAATCAATTCTATAAATTAGAGAAAATTCTCTAATCAATACTGGTTTGGAGCTTGTTTTTAGACTAAATTTTCTTATATTTATTAATAAATGAACTAAAGATTACAAAAACAAACAGAAAACTTTAAAAAGAAGCTCAAAATATCTAATATTTTTTGAAACTCTCCCAAACTGATTTGCTGCATTTTTCTTGAATTTTAGTTCTTGTTGTTTTCTCGGTTTCCACCACTTTTTCAATGGCAAGAAATTATATTTGTATAAAAAAACCACAACCACTCAAGCACCATAGGATCACCTAAACATTTCCTACTAAGCTTTTCAGTATATTTCACATCCTTTTTTGTCAAACTGAAGTTTTTGCAATTGTCAGAAACGAAACTGTATTTGTTTTGTATTAAAATTCAGGCCATTTATGTTTCTTATTTTATTAATATCACAGCAATCAGTATTCACTTTGAATATCAGTTTATCTGAGAAGGATCTGGATTTTTATCTATTTTAGAGTATCGTTTATATTCGTAATGGTTTTCATGCAAGCGATGGTATCTATTCGAATCTTATGGAAAATTGTGTGTAAGAAAAGAAAAGCAATTGACAAATGAAATATAAAAAAACGGCTAATCAGTGACAGGGAACTTTTTCCACTATAAAATGTAAATTGATTTGGTTTTCATTCAAGTACCTTCAATAACCTCAACGATCAGATAATCTGGTGTCCGCCCAGTGCGGTAAAGAATGATGAGAGGTTTCCTGAACTCTATCTCGTCTGCAATGTGTAGCTTGACTAATAAAATAGATAATATGTCATAATAAATAATTAAGGCAACTTTAACTCATTAAAACTCATCGAATCATATTTCTATTATTAATTTTAATTTTGAAATCTATATTTATCAAGGATTGCAGAACATTTATTGGTGTCGCTTTCATTACTTTTATGTTAACAAAACAAAACGTAATTTTATTAGAAAAAGAAATTCAGCGGCAAACAAAACTGTGTTACAGGTCCCCCTGTGGAAGTTGGCGTTACAATGTACGTCCTCAGTATCAGTTCGGTTTCGGAAGTTCTTATGGTACATTAAAAATGACTACATATCATGTTCAAATTTATGCCAAAAAGTATTTTAGTTTCTATTCTTATCATATCAGTCATATGTTGAAACGTTTCAGTTCGTAATGAGAAAAATATATATCAATTGAATATGTTTGATCGAATAATCGAAATTGTTATGATTTTAGTATGTGGTAACGAAATTATCCGCATTTAAATTTTAAATGTATCTTCTATTAAAACTATTCTTCTTAACATCTTCCTCTACCAACACGAAGTCATATAAACATGATAATTATAATACTATCTTCTATTTTCTTCGAAACTTCAGTTTCCTTCGATTGGTTACTTTATCTTCCGATAAATTTGATTGAAATCCAATTATCGCTTCTCTTCAGCATTTAAAGTTTAAATGTGCCCATATTTGATTTATAATATTTTCTTATTTTTCAAGAAAAGCCATTTAGTATAAAATATAAATGTTGTTATATTCGCTCCTTGTATTACTCCATTGTTTTCAGTTGTTTTTTGTACTTGATTATTTCTCTGAAGTACTCGATGTCTCATTATTATAATTATTATTATTGCATCCCATGTCACAAGTATTAATGCATTCATTATCTATTATTATTATTATAACTCATTCAAACAAAGACGAGTTCGTTGAAAACACGCCGAAACTGTATTTAATGTGCAACATTTGTGTATTATTCGAACTATTGCGGTCTATATAATGAGCAACTTTGCATACTTTAAGTGCATGCACATCCTTATCAGAAATGCTAAAACAATCAGGACACAAGAATACATAATACAATACACAAAATCATCTAACAAACTATGCATTTCAATACTATAATAAACAAAAGCGGAAGAATATTTATCTTCAAAGTATAGAAAAATCTTTCTTAGTATCTTCGAAGAACAATCTGGAGCTGAAAAATAACATTTTTCCAACAAGCTAGTTACAGATTAACGTAGGTCCCTTTGCAACCTTGGAACCCCTAACTTTCATCGACTAGAGCAACTTAACCAAAGTTTGAGAAATTCGCAAAAAGTTCTGACAGTTTTTCATCTTAAGTTAAGTTACGTCGATATACGTGACTTCAAATATTCCAAATATCTTTCAATAACAGTTTCAGATGATTTCATTTGAATGCTAATTCAATATTTAAATCCTATTATTACTCTGTGACATTACTGAAACCATATCTAAATAAATTAAAATAAGCAGATAAATGTTTCTCATTCAAAATATGGAAGTAAAACTATGTAAAAGCCTCAACGACGCCTTCTCATAATTTCCTCCCCATCATATCCTAATTGTTACATACTTCTAATTTTTCTATAAAATCCGGCTAAGATAGCTTTAATCCAAATGCAGATAACTTCTCTCGCTGTAAAAAGCAACTGTCTATTAGACCAGTCAGCGAGTGTCATAAATAAGTATCTTAAAATTATTTTTAATTTCCATTCGCATTGACGTGTAAAAGAGGCCCAAGTGCCTAAAATTTTTGAAGAAACCTTTTCGTGAATAGCTTTCTTCTTGCAGTAAACGCTCCAATTTTATCTTTTTCCTTTCGCGCCCACCTCTATTGTGGGTAGTCCATTAAGCGTGATCTTCTAAGAAGGCTGATTTTCCAATAGAACGTTTTCGCCATTTGTTAATACGTCTCTACCATGAAGCCACTCGGACCATGATCGCTTTTATCAGGTTTCCGTTTGAAAAGAAATACCTCTCAAATAAAATATCAATTCTCACTTTCTATATTTTTCATTCATTGTAAAAGACATGAACAATGACCATTGCCTGATTTTCATATCGAAGTTTAAAATTCCAACTCTTTAATTTTCAATATGAACTCTCAAAAATTTACAAACTAAATAAGATGAAAAACTTTGATAAACGGAGGAATAAAGATTAACGAAAAGGAAAGAACATGGTATTATTTTTTTTTCATCTCCGGTCTCATTCTCCAGTTTCCACCCGATTGAAGAGTTTCCTATTTTTTTCCTTTACAAATGATATATCAAAAAATACTTGTCATTATTTGTCATTCTAATCTATGCTCTTTTATATATTCTCAAATGGTTGAATCTTTTTGTCAATTAACTAAGAAAGGTAAAATACCGAAAATCAAATGTTCTCATTTGGTCCCCCTTTCAAGCACTAACCACGTGCAGCAACGCTTAACCTCGGCAACTGGACAAGAGCAAGTTTCTTCTTTCAGCTACTCTTCGAGTTCAACTAATTAAAGCTATTCAGCGATGTTTGATGTATATGTTATCATGAACAACGATGCACAATGGTACATAATGGTGAAAATTAATTTAATGTCAGATTATTTCCTTTAACTTTCGATAGTCACTATTCACTTCAAAATAATTGTCATATACTATAATGTCAAGGAACAGTCAACTCGAAATTTTATTTGATTATAACTTTGTTGATAATCGCAGAATTTTCTTCCTTTATTATGTATTTTTATATTTTGTCATCCCAAGATAAACTCATAGCAATTCTCCAGTGATTTTTGAAAATCTAGTAGTATAGTATGACCATATTATCTTAACATGAACTTGATATGCGTTCCGTCAGTTGTATTTTGACAAATTTTGTCAAATTCCTGAGTTAGATAGTTTCTGAGAATGAGTTTTCAAGTTCTAACTGACATCTTTCTTAATACCTTAAACACCTGTGATTGGAGGCACCCCTATCTTCGTTCCCCCACAAGATGATACCTTCCGCTATGGGTGTAATTTTGCAGTTTGCTTATGTTTCCCCAATTTCGACTCAATAAGTACAGCAGCATGGACAGAAAGCTTTATAAATGAATTAAAATAATGATTGTGCTTTCAGATCCCCAGCAAGAGAGAGAGTGTGCTGTATCCTTGTGTGTTTCTGCGTATCCCGTTTTCTCATATCCACTTCTCAAGAACAGGCATCATTACTGATGAATAATGAATTAAAAATGTTGCAATCCCCCGAATTTCCTTCATTTCATCAGCATCGTTACTTGAAACAGCTTTGGGAAAGTTTATCCGGGCAAGCATGATTGTCTTTAAAAATTGCTCATTAAATTCGTTGTTTCCTAGACCCTCGTACATGTTCAGCCCTCTCACGCCGTTCAAATTTTCAACATCGCTGACCACGTTGCGAGGAAATGTCATGTCGTTGTAAATCTTCACGGTGCGACCTCCTTTCTGTGTGCATACTTTCCGCGAATAACCTGGAGTCTCACTTGTCTGCAGCATTATACTTTTCTACCGTAACCTTTCCATCTTTTTGACAGTGTCTTCCAGTTTCAATGAAGTATGATCTTCGGTATTTTTCAAGGTCGCGTCATCAAAACTTGTTCGCGTTCATATGGAAGATTGCTGCACGGTATCGGTTGTTGGTGAAGAACCTACCGTTTTGAATGCCCTTGTCAACACGGTCCTGGAAAACGACTCCATTACTCTGGAAACCTTCTAAGAATTCGTCCCTCGGCGACGGTTTTCTCTCCCTCGAGTTTCTAATGCGAGTTGCCTTCGCGATTTCTACTCCCCAGAGAAAGACTGGCAGTTCCAACCACATAAGCTTACAACTAGGTGCCTCGATTAGAGTTTTCTTTCCTTGCATAGCGACACAGTTTCATTTTATATAGAAATACTTATTGTGTCGGCTGATGCTAAGGATTTTCAATATTTCATTACGTACTCTTTTCCTGCCAGTTCAACTTTGCTTTGGGAAAAGAGCACCTCGCACCGCCTGATAAATGCCATAAATAATCCACTCTCACTTCGTAAAGCCAATTGTCACTTACCCACCGATATCCATATAAATGTGGTTCCTCTTAAGCTATTTTCCGAGCAGTGGAAATCCTGCAAAGCAATCAGACCGACGAAGTCTCTTTTCAGTGTGACTTGCAGTTCGCTAGGAATGAAGAGATCTAGTCCTTCATGTTACATTCGGACCTCGGTTTGTTCAATTGCCGAAAGAACAGATACAGATGTGACCCTGAAAGTAAAATAAATCTATCTATTTTCTCGTGGTCATTCTGGCATTGCCTCCATATCGATGACCAAGGTCTATTCTTTAGTAAATAGCACCTAGTGATCGTCGTCCAAGGAGTTAGCAACCGATATAAAATTGGTTCTTACGTCTGGAGTAAAGGCACTTTTGCGTCCGTGCATCTACTATCAGGTCGCTATTGCACAATGTCGTTATTTGTCGCCCCGAGAGACATTTCTTTAATGACATCTGCGAGATAGGTGTCCTTCTCGACGTACCCATCCTGTTATTGCCTTATCTTTTTCTTCCAGTATTCGTGTAGCTGCCCGGGTTCACCATCCGAACGAGGAAACCCGGGTTCACCATCCGAACGAGGAAAAGAAAGGAACGTGGGTGGCATCCAAGCTCGAAGGACGTGTCAAAAGTTGCCCAATGATGGTAGCAGGATCGCTGGAAGGTCGAGGTATGGCGCGAAATGCGGTTGTGATGGCAAATGGAGCAAATCGGCCATCAAACTCTTCATTTTAAATCAGGCTCATATATATTTCTATCATGGTGAAGATTTACGTTTATTGTACCACCACCAACAACTACCTCCTCACCTCCTCCCTAGCTTTGAATACCAGTAAAAGAGGAACAGCACGGGATTAAATAACCAAGCCACGGATTTCTACCGTTGAATTAAGGGTTTCATGCTTGAATCATGATTTTGTTACTTGCGGCCGATTCCATCCACAACCTACTCAGGATTTTGTCACAAATACGTAAATCGCTAAAGCATTTATATATCCTTATCGATAGTTTATCGTAAGGCGGTTCGCTTTTCTATCATTATCATCAACAACGGCGCAGTAACTGGTATCCGGTCTAGGCCTGTCTTAACTCCAGACGTCCCCGTTTTGTACCGAGGTATACTAATTCGACATCCCTGAAAGCTGTCTGGCGTCTTGACCTACGCCATCACTCCATCTCAGGCAGGATCTGCCTCGTCTCCTTTTTCTACCATAGATATTGCCCTTATAGAATTTTTGGGCTGGATCATCCTCATCTATACTGATTAAGTGACCCGTCCATCGCAACCTGTTGAGCCAGATTTTATCCACAACCAGACGGTCGTGGTATCGCTCATAGGTTTCGTCGTTATGTAGGTTGCGGAGTCGTCCATCCTCATGTGGGGGGCCAAAAATTCTCCGGAGGATTCTTCTCTCGAACGCGGCCAAGAATTCGCAGTTTTTTGCTAAGAACCCAAGTCTCCGAGGAATTCATACGGACTGAGAAGATCATAATCTTATACAGTAAGAACTTTAACCCTATGGTGAGACGTTTCGAGCGAAACAGTTTTTGTAGGTTGAAATCGGCTCTGTTGGTTGCCAATTACCGTGCGTGGATTTCATCGTCATAGCTGTTATCGGTTGTGGTTTTCGACCCTAGATAGGAGAAATTATCAACGGTCCCAAAGTTGTAGGCTCCTATCTTCATTGTTTTCGTTTGACCAATGCGATTCGAAGTTGTTCGTTCTTTTGGTTTTGACGCTAACCATGTACGTTTTGCCTTCATTAATATGCTGCCCAAGATCTCGCGCCGCCTGCTCGATCAGGATGAAGGCAGTTTGTACGTCTCGGGTCGTTCTTCCCATGATGTCGATATCATCAGTGTAAGCCAGTAGGGTGGACTTGAAGAGGATGGTGCCTCTCGTATTTACATCGGCATCGCGAATCACTTTATCCAGGGCATGATAGGGCATCCCCTTGTCTTAAACTCTCGAGAGTGATCCTGCTGCTTTTATCTGGCCTCGCACATTGGTCAGGGTGACCCTAGTCAATCTTATCAATTTCGTTGGGATACCGAATTCTCTCAATTCTCTCATAGCCGCGTACAGTTTTACCCTGGCTATGCTATCATAGGCGACTTTAAAGTCGATGAAAAGATGGTACAACTGATGTCTATATTCCAGCAGTTTTTTCATCGCTTGCCGCAGAGAGAAAATCTGATCCGACCTATTCAAGTTCTCTGACTCTCTCTCATGACTCTGGTAAGATAAGAAACATCCTGATGCATTAGCATTGATAGGTTCTTGTCATAAATCCATAAATCTACGAAGCATTTAGGCATCCTCAGTCAATGTTTTACGATGAGGTGGATCGTTTTTTGGTACGCCATGTACATGAATCCCAACCTCTCGACCGTTGCGTCTATTATTTAGCACCCACCGTCGCGGATGTGGTCATTTTTTTTTACTGTTTCCATTGCAGGCGAAGTTTGTCGTTACTGTTGACTCTCCTGTCCCAAATTGAAGCACTAAGGTTGGATTGTAAATGTTTGTTTCAATTTTCACCGCCTCGAAGCAACACAACAACTTATTTGTCTTCATATGTCCGACACACCCCGATCTAACAAAGAATTTTTTATTTCGCCACCAAAGTGTATATGCTTCTTGTTTCTTACTACAGACAGACATACATGTATGCATCTTGATTGGTCATTGCCGCCCAATATGTATGCAAGTATATGGGTTCGAATTAGTTACTAGCGATTATTTCGAACGTGTATATAAGCATTTAAAATGAGCATCGCGGCTTGTTAAGTATATAATTCCATATACACAAATTGATAAAAGCGGGGAAGGAACTGTCAGTTTTCATCCTTGAATGCTGATAATTATTTTTCAGTCTGTTTCCAATTTATACATACGTATATATTTATGATACATGCATATCTCTCAATCAACATTGAAAGAGTTGACGAATTTCCCAATCCAAGAAGTATCATTCCTATTGAAATATCATTGATTAGATTAGGGTTTTCTCAGCTACTTTCATTGTGTAAAATTCGTAAATATATATTACTAATTTGACGATGAGCAACTTATTTATTTTCTAGGTCATCAGATTTTTTTATTCATTCTTTAGTTTTTAGGATCGTCGTTTCTCTTGAATTCTCTTTTTTAAGGATCGCCGTTTCCTGAATAAAATATCTTGGAAAAGTCAGTAAAATATTATCCTTAGTTTATTCATTAAATTACATCATTCAAAACGGATCAATAAATTCAATGATAATTTAACTAGCAATTACAAATTAAGTTTAGGGTTTCGGTTATGTAAAACTAATTGAAGTTTCCGCTTCATGACATGTAAGATTGCTTTTGTCTTTTTTTATTATCTTAATGTCATCTTCAATATCTTCAGAAAAAAAACTGAAAGAAAACCGAAAAAACCAATTCAGGTTTTATTTTTAGTTTTTATTATTAAAACCTTAAACCAAAAAGCAAATAATACCAACATTGACACTAAAACACTTAAACAGGTGCTTTTCTCTTCACTTTTACGTTATGTGTATCCGTAACGTTGAATTCACTCTAGTTTACGTGTTTATTATCACCAGAGCTTCATAGTTATTTTGCTTAAAGTAAATTACTTATGTACATCACATTATAAACGGTTAACGCTTGTGGTCCAAGCTTACAAAAGTAATACTTTTGCTATAGTATCTGTAATATATTTTCCCACATTCGCGATTACTAGCCTTCAACTGCTCAAAAAGAAAATTAAAAGCACACAAACTAAGATAATAGAATTTAAACTAAACCAACAAAATACTTGATAAAAAAAAGAAATATCACTTTCTATAGAAAATGTACATAAATGCGTAACTAACATAAAAATCATCATCGATTTCAACCATACATAAAATCATCAATTGTCCATCATTGAATCCATTATTTCAGTGTTGCTCAGTCATACACCATTATCCATCACACAATCAAAAAGTTATGATTTTCTGTACTTCTAGCTCGTAAAATGGGTGAAGGACCCCGAGTGGAAACCAAATCAAAGTTTATAATTTCTCAATATTTACAGATTGTTTAAATGAAAAAAAAACGTATATAAGAAGAGACGATATCACATATGTAAACATTTATGAAAGCTAATTCGAAAATCATATATTCAATCGAAGCGAAACGAGAAAAAAAAATTTTACGATACAAAGATAAAGTCACTGAAGGACGTGACCCATTGCTCGCCATATATTGTATATTCTTTCTATCTATCTCTTTCAGATGATATTTCTTTAATTTGGATTTAGTTAGTTTTAATTATTTTTGAAATTTTGCCAAATTTTTGCGTTGCTATTAAAGATTTTTTTATATTAAAAAACTTCTTAGACAATTTTAGTTGTATTTTTATAATATTTTGTATTAAGTATGCCCGTCAGATACATTCTTTAATGAATATTAAACAAAATTTATATGGATTACAGCATATGGAAGATATTGCATGCCATAACGAAAATATCTCTTTTGTGTTTTCTCTACAAGTAGCAACTTTTAGATATAAAATATGAATAAATGAATGGTTGAAAATTACAATTCTATTCAATTTATAAAAATTGAGAAAATAAATCGAAATTACTTTTTCAGTATAATTATAAATTTACAATTAAATTTTAAATATTTACTATTCAACCAAATGGAATGAAAGATGCATCTGCAACGTTATTTTACAACCGAAACCAACAAGTGGTTGGCTGCTCACCCATTGTTATTTGAAATAGTATTTAGAGTGCTACTTGTCTCGAAAGCATGATCTGAGTGGTTCTAAAGAGTGCATCCTTTGATATATGTATGTACATATATTTGGCGCTGCACTGAATATGAAATAGCGCATGGGAAAGAATAATTGAAACCTAGTGAATCGATAGGTTTGATTTTGTCTCCAATATATGTATCTGACAGACATATAGTATATCTTTTTAAGTTATGTTCAATTATTTAGAAATCTTTTTACTAATAGTAGTATCTTGTTGAAATTTATAGATTGTAAGGACATTTGCATTAGATGTTATGAATTATATTTCCAAAATATTTGCATTTGAAAAGGTATGGTTTACACTTTATAAATATCAACAAGATAACCATTCCAAACAAACCTCCACATCCTATACTCACTTTCTCTATACATTTTCGCTTCTACAACTTTCAAACCCTTTGCACTTAAGCTTTTCACTACATATGAATATAAACAACCCGTAACTACCCCGACTTGTTCTAAATACACCAAAACATACAGAAAAATGCATAGAATTAGTTGAGCAAATTATGAATTGCTTGAAATTTACATATTAATCGAAAACGGTCTGTTTTACGCATATATACACAGAAGGTCACATGAGCTTATAATAATAACAAACATTTCCGCACACACCCTCATGTCAAGCATGTAATAATTTTCCATATACTGTAATGACCTAAATCTTTACATTGCATGCTAAGCACTCATTTTTCGTTGCCTTTCCACTTTTCACTCTAAGAAAATACCAAATATGTAATTTAGTGTATATAAATTGTTATTGAAAAAAAAACACAACAATAACAAGATGTTTGCATGCAAATTTACAATTTTTACGCTAGTGTCGTTATTAACTGCTGTTGTTTCCTTAAGATCAAATTATTAGATTTCATGTTAGGCACTTAGTACTATTCCTTGATTTCATTACTTTCAACATGTAGCCTTGAGACTAATAACTTATGATTTATTTTAATGTTAATTATTAGCATTCTAAATTTGTTATTAAGATTTATCATAAATGTGACGAGAATAAAGGCTGCGATACTAATATTTTTCTTTGCTTTTATTCCTTTTCTGTCTAGGATTTCACCTTGGACTTTTATTTTCGTCAATTTTGGACTGATCCACGATTAGCTTATAGAAAACGTCCAGGCGTAGAGACGTTATCAGTTGGATCAGAATTCATAAAAAATATTTGGGTACCTGACACCTTTTTTGTAAATGAAAAACAATCATATTTTCATATTGCGACAACCAGTAATGAATTTATACGAATTCACCATTCTGGTTCCATTACACGAAGCATACGGTAAGTGTTTATCAAACTTATTTTAAAATTTTATTTAATTCCCTTGAGACGTATTGTCAATTAAAAAAAGACCTTTCAATTTTCAAAACCCTTAACGATAGTTTGGAAGGTGTAATTATGGTAAATAAATTCTAATAAACCAGAAACATAAAATACTGTTGTGTATGGCCTTACGAGGATGCCAACGCTTTGGTTTTGCAAAAACCTTGGACTTCCAACGCCCCCTTTAGATGAGGCTTCGATACTCGGAACCCTCACACACGCTACTCCCATGGATTGTCAATTAGCCCAAATTTTTATCTTTTCCCTACTCTTTTGATACTTTCCATAATGACTTATGCGATCGTACGATAACTAAAGACCACCATCATTAATTGGATTCGATGAAGAAGGCAGATCTATGCCAGAAAACTAAATACTGTTGCCCTTCACCCCTTGGTAGGGTATAGCGCGTCAACCAAACCTGCACACCAATACTCGCGGTTCCCTGAAATTCGCTTCTTTTAGCTGTGCTTTGCAGCAGAACTTAAGGGCGTTATCCACAATTCCGGTGAAAGTAGCGAATAATACTAAATTACTTGACCGAAACAACTGAAGACGGTTGACACCGTGCCTCAAAGCTCAATTCTCAATTCTTAAGCGGTCATTTCTTCATTTCGAGCGTGTCCAAAGATTGTTGGAATCTTCTTCCCACATCGTTCTCTTTTTCCTGTCGCCTGGTCACTGCAAAGACAAAATAAAACTATCTCCGCAATCCCCACGGAACTGGCAGAAACAAGCTTCCCTTCTGTCTCCTGAAACTTCACTTTTGCGTAATAGAGAAACGCCATCAGAAGTACTTTCGCCGGGTAGGTTTCGCACGCAAACCCACAATCATCCCCCTCGCCGACCAGCCGTTTTCATAATAATCCTCACATACGTAAATTTTCACAAGTGCCCGGGATAAGAGTACAAAAATGCAGTTACTAGTACACAGCATGGGCATATATATGGAAGGGCCATTCAGTTTGTGTAGAAAACAACAACAAAAAAGGTTAATGATCAACTTTGATATTTTGGAATTTTTGTATTATAATTAAGTAATATTCAAATAGATTTTAAGGTTTCCAGAAATAGAAACATGAGAGGGTTTTGCGATAAAACTTTCAAAACTGCCGCGCAGTTGAATCTCAACCGACATTATGGTACGCTCTGTACTCGAATAGTATACCGCCAATGATGAAGCGCTAGAAGGTGCAGAAAACCACTAAACTCTCAACATTGGCATTACTGTCCTCAAGATCATGCTTCCCATCACATGTCAGAAAAGTTCGAATTGGCTGGGTTGTTTGCCGTCTAAAGGAAAAGATTTCATTAAAGTGGTGCTTCAATACTGCATTTATCGGTCCGATCGATGCAGCGGGTGTGGGGAGAATAGACAATATTGTCAAGAACTGCAATAGGGACCTAAAAATCATTAACTCAAATAAACTTCAATCATTGCAAGATAGCTCAGATGGAGATCGTCATCATAAGCCAACCCTAGAGAAACTTTGACGTTGAACTTGTTCGAAAATCTTATTCGCAACGGAAAAAAGCGAAGTTCAAAGGTCATTGCCAAGGACATTAATGCGACTAAAGTGAGGATATGTAGTTTATTAGACATATTTGTCCAGCTAAATATAGTACTGGCTAATGAGGATGATGTAAACCCCTTTTGGGAAGTAGAATCTGATTCAATTGCAGATCTGACTTTTATTAGCCTTGAGCCAGCGGATAATATGTCCTGACAAGTTAGCGGAGACCTCTCGTACAATGGTCAACATTCAATCACTTTTGAACTCTGAGGAAGCCGCAGACCAAGAAACCCGCACGCCGAAATCATAATCGAAAAGAACCTCCCTCAAGATAGTCCGCAGAAATAATACTTAAGCTAGACCAGCCTAACAAGACAAGTATCTGCACAGATGTATTTCTCCATATAACGAAATATAACGACAAAGAATGTGACCCGTGCAGCCTAGGAAATCCTCATTCAATACGTGCCCTACTCCCTAACACTAACAGTTTCCAGCAACCTTTGAATGTGGCGGTAGTTCCGGCAATCAACTGAAACAAGGTGCTGGAGATCTGCGTAAATTAGGCAACAGTAAAACCATGGATCTGGACGAGATACCGTATAAGGCCCAGGTGCATATCCGAGGGGATATTTCCTGCATATGGAAGCGGCAGAAACTTGTACTGCTGCTGCGGCTAATAAACCTCCTACATACTCATATTTCACACACTACACTACTGGGAAAATGTTAAAGCGAGGTTATCGAGAGTGCTTTCAAATCAGCGGTATGAGTTTCAAAAAGTTGGATCAATCATCAGCGCCATTGGTTACTAGCTTGACCGAAAATGCAATTCACGTTGTACTAGCAAATATTGTGTGGTCACCCTGTACGTGAGGAATTCATTAAATTTAACCAACTGGAAACTAATGCGGGAATCTCTTGATAAGATTGATACTCCCCTTATCTCGCGGCTATTGTCAGTAGCTAGTATTAAGAGTGGAAGTTCTGGTATGACACCGATGAACCCGAGGATAATGCTATCTCCGCAAATGGCCCACAGGCGTCCGTACTGGGTCTGCCACTGTGGAGCATTATGTATAGTAATGTAATTAGTCTTCCAGGCTCGAAACGGGAGTCACTTTTACTTCCACCAGACATACCAAAATACAAGAGCGCAATGCCGCAGGAGAAAAAGGACTAATCTACGGAGTGCCACCAAGTTATCTCGTTCAACTACAAAATGTCCAGTCTGTACCGCCGAAATTCTCACTGATGTTGGAGCAAGGTAGCTTCCTGGGAAGCGTCAACATCATCATGAAGTAGCTTTCACGTATTCTAAAATCCAGTCAAAAACGAGATAGAACGAAAACAGAAGGTCATACTCAAAAGACCAGTCTGATGCCACGGTAGCAACCGTGGCCGAAACATAGGAAAATTCCAAAATTGCAGATTTTTATCCCACTTATCTCTATCCTTGTTAACCGCCGGCTTGTTATAAGCATAGAATGCTTTGTGGAAATTTTAAACTTCCCCGTTTACAGTGAAGTCCCTACCGCACTACCGATTGGGTTTTAAATGTGTTATTATGTTCTCGTTTTTCCAAAAAGAATTATGGCCTGTGGGGTCAAATATATGTTCTGTGGCTGAACATTTAATATGGCTTGTTGCATTTTTTTTCGAAGTTGGCTTTACTTTCTTATTATTTTGACCGAGGTATAATATTTGTTAAGCCGAAGTTTCTGGCCCTGTTTTACTGGTGCATTCAGGGAAAGTGCTTTTACAATCGAAGGATACGAAAATTGTGTACCTTGAATTGTACTCTAAGCAGGTTTGGCAAGAATGGTTGGTAAGGGACCATCCCCGGATGTAGTTTTCCTGCATAATTTCCCCCAGAAGCGCGGTTTTTCTTTTTGCGGCCCTAACTCTAAGCCTTGGTAATGATGGATTAGGCATGGATAGTGCAACGATATTCTTCACAAAAAACCAAGAAAAGGGTAATTTTTCCGATAATACTGAAAAAACATTTTTTGTTTCTCATACATCGATATTTTGAGCCTCAGTTGTCCTCTTGCTCAATGAATCTTAATGTTACTTAGTTATAGTCCAGCTTATACTTTAAATACCTGCTTGAACTTGGTCATGACTCGTCTTTTGGTTTGCCCTATGTCCAATCCCTACAAGTTATCTGGCAGATTCCACCCGCTGTCATCCTTGGGGTCCCTGGCGTTGTATGCACTGTCGTAATTTCCTTCTTCATTCCCACGATTTTTATTAGTTTTTCTGCTAAATATGCAAGTGCTTCCTTTACTGGTATCCTGGGGAACAAGGCCGAATGATACCATGTCTTCCTCATCCGAAATTACTTCCGTATTTCAAAGTTATGGCTCATTTTCCCTTTGATACTCCTTGTTCCTTGATTTTTTGACAAATCCATGTGCTATCTTCTGTGCTGGTGAGTTAGGTGCATTCTCTCAATGCTTTCTTTACTTTTTCTTATTCATTCGGGGAGAGGATTTGTTCTTCATTTATAGAAGTTGCTTTTGCTTAATTTTTTGAGACCAAATCTCCGTGGCTTGTACGGTTCAGTATCATTAGTTGCTCCCTTTGTCTGTTTTTAAGTATAATAGTGAAACATTTTTGAAAATTCGTTCTTTTTGCTTTGTTGTTTGTCCATTTCTTGACTACATTGCTGAAATATACCTTTCACAATGGCGCTTTGTAGCATATTGCCTTTTTCAAGGACACAAAAGAGAGAAGGACGAACAGATTTCCATAATCAGGTAAACAAAACGTTACAAAACAAGCTACAAATTCTCATAACCGATTAAAAATTATCAACAATTCGTACCAACAAAAAGATAATATCACCCAATATTTATCTAACCACAACGTTTATTGTCACCCTCTTTTTCAAAGTAGCGTGAAAAGTCCCGACGGACATGGAGTTCATCAAATCACCCCCAATAAAACTCTGCCCTAATTGCCCTTTCAACCGACTAAACATTTTCACGTTGCGTGTTATTATCGTAAAACAATTACTATTGCAACCCCAATTTTTTCTATAGCTTTGAGGTCAAGGCTGTGGCATGAACCTTGAATGCCAAACAACCAATCCATAAATTCTTTAGCAAGGTGAATCGCTGGCATGTATGTACACATATTCGTGGGAAAATCATACGGTAATGCTTAATAGGAACTTTTGCTGAGTATGAAGTAAGGACTGCTCTCCGTTTTCTGCATAATTTATTAAATTTAGGTTGTGGAAAACCCCATTTATCAGTAGGTCGAGAATCTAGCTCACAGCATGACATACTACACGCCTTCATGATTCCACTGTGTTTTTGCCTCAACCTCAACCTGGCTTGGCGTATAACTCTGCAGACTCAAGGTGTCTGACTAGCGTTAATCATTTTTTTAACAGCAAACCTTAACCCTATTTGGCTGGCCATTCTTGATGAATACATTGTATACGGTTGTCGAACCCCCGAGGAGAGCATCGCGTGACAAATTCACCCCTGAGCGTAACTTTTCGCTTTTTTTCTATTTACGCTGTCAAATAGAAGTAGAAATTCATCCCCTAGCCTAATAACTGTTCCACATTTTCTCATCAAAGCGAGTATCTAAGCTTTGCATGATATCCTGGCGAATGATTCAATCAAATCTGCTGTAAAAGGATACGGTGAACAACCATGTTTCTGCGGAAGATGATAGCAATTTTTTTTTTTCGTTTAGAAGGGGCCTGTGCAAATTGGCATACCCGTACTTTTTGGATGGAAAAGGAGTGCAAGTTCCTTAGAATATTTTGGGGAACTTGAAGCTCATTACTGGGAACCAACAGCGATGGCGCGTAAGCGTATTTGATAGGCTACATATGGGCTTGCCACAATCACCATTTATATTAACACAAGTGGGATTCGTAGAATTGTTCTCGGTATTCTGGAAATTCTTAATATATTCTGGTAATGAAGACTGAAGTAGATATTAGGATTGGGAAAGGGCGATGTGGCCGATTCTCTCGAGCTAGAGAATCATATTGGGACTTCTTAATGAAGGCATTTTAGGAATTGCTAGGTTAGATTATCTTCAAAAGCTGTGGTAGATTCGCTGGTCCAGTTTATTGGGGAATTTCCTTCAATTTCGCCCTGAAGAATCTCGTTGAGCGGTGCCTGTACCGCTCCTGTTCTGGGTATGAACCTTCTGTAAAAATTTAACATACTCAAGAATGCTTTAAGCTGCTTTACATTGGTTGGTTGCGGGTATGATTGGATCGCTTTGACTTTGATTGACAAGGGACGTATCTCCTCCTTTGAAACAAGGTATCCTAAGAAACTGACCTCGTGCTGACCAAAAACGCATTTGCTTGCATTCACAACTACTCCATATTGTTTTAAACTTTGGAACAGGGTTCTTAAGTGGCTGGCGTGCTCTTCACGTGAATACATCATCGATGTCCAAATCTCTCAAAGTCTCGTCGATGAATCGTTGGAACGTTTGCGCCGCATTCCGTAGGCCGAACCTCATAAACGGAATCTCTTCTTCAGCTACCGAGATCTGCTTAGCTGCTCTTACCAGATCTATTGTTGAAAAGACAGTTTTACCATAGAGGATTTGGGCGAAATCTTGAATGTTCCGAACTGGATACTTGTCGGCGATATTTTGTCGAACATAAACAAGGGGCATGAAGACGATGAAACGTTTTCCGAAGTCCAGTTACACGGTTTCACGCATTTGGTGGCTTCGGCATCAAATCTCCAATAATACCAGCATATACATTGGGGACGAAGACTTCCAGATCTGGGCTGTGATTGCGATCAAGAATGAGAGCGCCGACGTTTACGTCTGAAAGAATTCTCGGGTTAGGACTCCTGTTTCACCGTGTGTAGTTCTGTTCGCAGTTCTGCAAGCTGACTTCATAATTGCTGAACTAGCTCCGTTAAACTGGTTTCCGCTGTTGAAGCCGATGATATTGTTTTCACGATACTTGACGGAAGTGAAACGTAGACCTATGACCTAGAACTATGTCGGCGGCGGGGGAACTGGAAGGGTTTCTCGTCATCCATATACTATATGTGTCCTCCATGAGCTGTCTCATTTTTTCCTCCTAACTGGCACAAATCCACTTTATTAATTCCTCGCGTAAGCAGTTATATGAGCTGTCTGTCACGGACTCTGCTATTATGTCGCGGACTTCAGTGACATATCGCGGTGGCAGCACCGCAGCAAATATTACTGTTGTGGATCTTTTATGTTATACCTCGCATAGCTTGCCGCCACGATTTTAAACCAAATCTCAGGGTCGTAGGTGTTGAAGTCTGGAAAACCTGGTACCCAGTTTACCGCGGTCGCAGTCATACTCTTGTTTACAGGCGTGTTACGTGTGCTCGGCATTCTCGTTGTCACTGCTTTACCTTGAAGCCACCCAACTGCCATGGTCGAATGAAAGGAAAGTTGCCCACAGATCATATTCCTGTCAAATTTTTTAAATTAATTGATGAATTTGTGAACTGTAAATGTAAAAATAACTTTGATACCAAAATAAAAATAGACTTCGGCTAAGAGCTAACCGAATGACTACGACCTTCGGTTATCAAAAACGATTTAAATCATCTTTTCGACAACGAAACCGAGATCCCTCAGAATGGATTTTGCAACTCGACAGAAATTCTAAGTGAAGTAAGATAGTGGAACTCTGTCGGTCACCCCAGCACCCCTTTTGCAGATAAACCTAGTGAAATCCAGCAGAAGTACTGGCAGCAGGTGGAAGAAGCGCACTCATCACGTGAAAGTTACTTTCTGGCAGAATCTTGACTGTGCGATTTCGGTGAAGGACAATGAGCATCATAATTGTCCAATACTATGCACCAACTGAAATTTTTTATATAGAGAAGAAGAACCCTATTTATGACCGACTACACGCAGTTGAGGAAAAGCCTTAAAATTGACCGCACATTGTTTCAGGACTTGCAAAAAGATCGTTTGCATTTCGAATTACCGGCGATAAACCTCTACATAAATTAACCATATCATCAATCAGCAGTGGATTCAGCGGTCGTTTTCTTACGTAATAACAGGGTGGGAACATCGGCCTCGAGAATAACTATCACTTGGCTATCGGTTATCTTCCCTTGCGCGTTGAAGCGTTATCTGCGCGTAGAGCATACGTCAAATAAGTGGTCTCCTCAATCCGGCTGTCGACCAGCAATGGTAAACCTTGCTCGCTGCACAAATGACAGAGGCTTCTTAGAACCCACACACAAGAATTTTGTAGTGTAGATAAAATTGAGGGCCTCTTCTTAAAATCATGCCACGAAACATTGCTAACGTGAACCGAAGAACGTGAGAAGCTGACAGTTCTCACACAATTGAACTGCGTTTCCATGACAAAATGCGGAAAATTCAGGACTTGTACTCTACATTAGTCAGGCAGCAAGAAGTACTCCCGACGCAATTTCCATCCTCATCTGGCTCTCTAACTTCTCATAAAGCAAGGAGCGGTATTTCAGATAATTCCTCAATATCCGGAAGAGACAGCTTGGCCTGTGAGATATAGATATCCCAATATAGCTAGCATATCTGTCCATCTTACGGAATTAAAGGCATTTCTAACATCAAATGTTATGAGGAACTCTACCAGTTGAGATCGGCGGCTGTGTGACCTCTATAACAGCATCCAGCGTGAATCTCACTGTTCCGAACCCGAACTGCCTTGGGGATAAACCCCCGACAGCGTGGATCGCTTCAGTGAGTCTACTCCTGATGAGCTTTTCCTGTACTTTCCCGGCCGTGTTAAGCTTACGAAACGGTCGGCAGCTCCGGGTCTCCTTTTCCCTTGCTGATCAGCGCAAGTGTCGTTACTTTTCAGCGGCAAGATAAAGGCCTTCCTTCAAGCCAGCTTTGAACGGCCCAACCAGCAACTCTGGCTATTGGCGGAAGACCAAACAAGAAAAATATCAGTTTGTAAACTTCTGCCGGGATACCATTAGAACCTGGGTTTTCTTGTTTTTCATGGTGAGAACCACTTCTTCGAGCTCTCTCATTATAAAAAGGAGGACAATCCTCGACGCTTTTCGCGCTATTGACTTGAACAAGTATGGAATGTCAGGGAATAATGCCCGTACTATGCGGTCCAGTTGGTCGGTACTTAGTATGCAGAGCTTCCGTAGAGCCACAATTTTCTGGGTAACAAACTTATAGCCAAGTCCCCTCGGGTCCTCATTCACTTCATTATCCAAGTTCTGCCAGGCGCAAGCTTTGCTTTGTTTATCGCGCAGTGGAGTCTCCTTTTCGCTGGTCTATACTCTACCCTTGTGACACGGAGTTTATGACACTCGCGACATTCCACACTCAGGGGCAGCGCCGGGTTGGTGCACGGGGGCAAGTATGGTCAACCACTTCGAACACGATGTACTGCTGAGAAATCTTCCAGGGCTCACCACCCATCCACCGATGGTGTCGGACATTCCGACACAAAAATGATGTCAAGGATGCTTCCTTCGCAGTCTGAGCGGTTCTGGTCAGCATTTCCAGAATCCATTTCTCTCTGGAGTCTGGATGAAGCATGCCTCATTCAAGGGCCCTGACATTAAAATCATCGCCTACCAGGATTCGCCGATCCGTGCCCAAAATGGCGTTCTCCATGGCATCAAGTGGGCGCCGAAAGTCCGACATGGTCTCTTTCGGCGTCAAGTAAACGCTGAAAAACGATATCCCTAAACCCCCGGCCTTGGACAACAACACAAAGCCGAACGGCGTTCCGAATCCAGATGGCAGCGGTACCCGATAAGTCGAGATGTCATGAAGTCAGGTCCTTATTCTGGTATTCTCTGATTAGAACTAAATCAACCTACACCTCCGCAGCGAACTGCGCCAGCAGCTGGTGAACGGTTGCTATCATGCAATTTGCGCCTTAGCCCTTTCTAGTTCCTCCCTAAAGTTTGGACACCGTCCCGAGCCCACAATATGTGTGACGCTCTTACCGAACCGGTCGTGATCCCTGCAGAGAACGCAACTTTTCTTCACTTGTTGACCTGCCTGGCCGCATCTTCGGCATGCTGTCCTTCTGTCCGGTCTCTTCCAACTTACTGACGTGTGCCCATAATCCAGAAACCTGTAGCACTTGATGGGGATTATCCGGATTCGTACCCATCCAATTATGATTTTCCCGCTGCTAAGGAATTTCCTCGCACCTACCTATCCGGGCATTGATTACCTCTGGGTATTCACGATTTATAACCCCTCCACTTTGACCTTTTCTGTCAAGCAATCAAGATCTCGAATTTCTAGAGAGCACATAAGCTCTAGACTAGAAACAAGAAACGAGTAGCCCTTGATCGCTTCACAGAACGTACTCTTGCTAGTCGTCTTCCGGCCTAGTTCGACACGAACTCCGCCAGCCTTCGTTTCCGTATGGAAGACACTTCTGTTCCTTTGTCTTTGGCTATCATTCTATATCAGATTTCACTAATGACTTCCGGAAATGTCTTGCGTTCCGTCGACTTAATAAGCTAAGCCAACGGTTTAGTCTTTCTTCGTTTCCTCGTCTTTCCTGCAACTGGCTTTTGTTTGCAGCCTCCTTGTCTTTGGGCAGGCGAGCCTCTGACGGCATAGACATTTTTTTCCTTCCATTCTTCTTCGCCTACTTTTTTTAGGCCCTGGAAACTATAATACTTTTATAAAGTCTCCTTCAGGCACGTGGCTCTCTTTCCGCTTTTACCCCAATTCGCTTTGCAGTGGACTATCTCAGTCCTCGCTGCCTGTTTCGTTGCGCGATGCTGGAAAAGTACAATTTAGCTGCTTGGTGGAGATTTTTGAGGAGATAACTGTTTGGTTTTGGTTAAGCATATTGGGAGTGGAGTGTTGAACTTTTGGGAAATGGTTTACAAAGACGTTCGCTTCATCTGGAGTAAAACTGTCCTAAGTTCGGGTTGTGATAGTTTAGTTCAAAATTTGACATGTCGTTTTGTCTCATAGATTAAGGCGTAGAGTACCGTTCGGGGGTAGCATGGGGTTCCGCAACTTAAGAAAGTTCGTCAACTACCTTCCGCATTTCGTCAGTTTACTTACACTATGGTCAGTGTCCGGATAGCTGAGTGGTTAGAGCACAAGGCTGTCGTACGGAAGGTCGCGGTTCAAATCTCGCTGGTGGCAGAGGGATTTGTATCGTGATTTGACGTCGGATACCAGTCGACTCAGCTGTGAATGAGTACCTGAGTCAAATCAGGGTAATAATCTCGGGCGAGCGCAATGCTGACCACATTGTCTCCTACAGTCTACTGTAGTGTACCGTTACGGTCTTGAATGAAGTGCTCTAACACACTTCAAGGCCCTGATCCAATATGGATTGTTGTGCCAACGATTATTATTATTATGGTCAATGATATTGTTTGACACTATCTAGTTTTATGAGAGTACAATTTGGAAAAATTTAAATTTGGAAGATTGGTTCTGTCGCTGTTAGGGGCAGTGAAAAATCAATCAAAGAATTGGATATCTAAAGTTTGGGTGCCGTAGTCACTGATGCCAAGAATTGAGTCAAGGAATGGCAAAATGGATGCACTAGATTTTACTCTAATGCTGCTGCTTGGACGTCTGCTCACTACATTGGTGGCAGATAGCGTAGGTCTAAAATATGAAAAGATTCGCTCAGCGGAATAAGTCATCAGCCAACAGTGATGGGGTACCTCTGACATTTAAGTAACCCACTTGGCTACAAAAAGATCTGATGGAACAGATGTAATCCCCTTCAAGTCATTGGTTAGGATAGTTGAGAGAAATTACATATCCAGAACCAAATGTGGTTTCGATTGAGGGGAACAATACCCCACAGGTTTCGAGGGAATAGTAGATAAAAATCGCATGTGATACAGAGTTTATCGGAGACTAATATCACGGATAGTATCTGCATGCTCTCAATAAATTAAAATTGACTGGTTTTTATTGCAGGCCTCCTTTAACTTGTAGAAAAAATCGGTTTTGTCCTTTCAACAAAATAATCCCATAGTCACTTTGGACCGTACCCCCAGAACTGTAGTCCACATCTTACCCCGTGTCCCTGGTCATTGTCGAATCCACCGAAAATCGTCCTCATTCTACGAATCCATTTTCTTGAGCGCTTGGTTGCAGTTATTTTTATAGCGTTCCTTACTCATTATCATCAGACAAAATCTAAGCTTATTCAGAAACGAGGAAAGTGGCGAATTTCGATTTTCGATCCTGTCATTACCCCAACGAAGCAGGATCCAACCCGTTGCCAACATTTATTGTCCCTGACTGTGGTCGACAGCGTACGAGGAACTCGCAATCTCGGATGGCGCCATTGAAAGAGGAAAAACATTAAAATGGGCGAATTATATTTTCCTCTAATAGCCCTTTTGGAGGATAGGGACCTCCTTAAAACACGTGTGCCGTCCCTTGGCACAGTCATAAATGAACATATATATGTGCACACTATTTAAAACACTATTTATGATTTATTCATGTGATTAAACTACGAAATAACAGACTGTGAACATGCTTCATACTTCCATTCCTAAAACTAAACTGTTTGCCTTCACAACAGAAGAAGAAGAATTTTAAGTGAGAACTATTATATAATCGATCGCTTTCAAATATTGTGCTTAACTAGAATAAAAGTTGCTCAGAACTTCATACTAAAAACAGGCCCCAGAAATCGAGGAGTTACAATTAAAATTCTCACTAGGAAACCTAAAAATTTACTTTTGCCTGTATAATTAGCATTAATTATATATTATCGAAAAATCACTTTTCCTCAAAGGAAATTTCTTTCACTAAATTTAAAACATTTTTTTGCAAAATCACATACTTTTAAAATAGATCAAATTCTAATTCTATTTTTATTTAATTTATTATTTCAGGCTGACCATCACTGCTTCATGCCCAATGAACCTACAGTACTTTCCGATGGATCGGCAATTGTGCCACATAGAAATCGAGAGTTGTAAGTATCACTATTCCATTTTTATCTCTGAAAAGATTTACTAAACTAACTTCAATAGATTTTTCAAGACAGTAAAATATAGTTAAGAAAAGAGTCGAATTTCGACTATTATATGCTCATTCAGAATTTATTCATTAAGATGAAAAAACTTTCGTGGAAATATTTTTTTGTTAACAAAGTACGAAATATAAATAACTCTAGCTCTGGATCGAATCAATTGCTTGTGATTTCGCGTGAACTTTCAGCCCGAACTTTTTTCTAGGTTCAAGGCAATATATTTTCGGGTAAATTACTAATTAAATACAGTCAGCCCGTTATCGACTGTTTTCCGAAAATCAATAAAATGCTCGTTAATTATTCACATATCAAATGTGATCAAGTATTGCTTTGAATGATAAAAAGAAAATCACGGACAATTCAGCATAAGATTGCGATGAGAAATAATAACAAATGAAATTAGAATTCAAAAAATAATTAAACGGCCCCTGTTTGTGCTCAATCATTTAATAATGTATATTTATGATAATATAAACATATAATTTTAGTTACCATTTTTATAATTTATTGGTTGGTTTTCGGTCGCCTTCTCTTTTACAGCAACCGCAGAAGGTTGACTACGACTAGTCACCCATGGGTGGAATAATTTGTAAAAGTAAAAACAATTAACCAATTTAAATAAAGTAAACAGAACTGTATTCTTAAAACCAAAAAAAATACAACTTCACTTTTAAATACAAAATCATGCGTAATGGCGCACTTGTCCTTGTTTCTTATGTATATTCACAAAATAAATGAAAATATTTAGATTATCTATGTTGCAAGAAGATCGTTTGGAATCTTTAGATTGAAATTTCGCGAGAATTAAAACGTATCTATCGAAATTGGAACCACGTGTAGGGGCCATACCTTATTATAACCCTCAGCATATACAGATGGTTACTCGAATTTATATTTGAAGTCTTTTCTACGTGACAAGTAACAAGCAATCAATCTTTCTTCCACTTTCGTTCACATTTACACTATCATTTTGTTCAAGATAAAATTTAAAATGAAATAATTATACTTGTACTGATTAATTTCATATCCGCAACAAGAAACCCCTTTTGAAAAGAGGTAATTGAATCAGACATATTATTCTCTCCTTAAGACTTTTTTCAACGCATATTCATCTTCACCTATTCCAAGCAAGAAAAAAATATCAAAAAGCAAACCAAACCATTTAGCTTTGAGCTAGCACTTTTTAATAATGAAAATTCGGAACTCGAAAAACAACAAGGAAATTTAGAGCAAATTTTGCTTTGCTTAGATGAAAAAGAAAGCTTATATTTTGCATTAAGACAAGTCAAATGTCCAATTTATATATTGCCGATATCATTTCGAAAATAATACAAAATAAGAAATATGGAAAATGATTTAGTCGGAAATCTCGTAAAATGTGCACCGAATCCGTTAATTTTAAATGTTTCAATATTTGATTTTTCCTTTTTCAAATAAAATGCATGCTATTTCCTTCCTTTGTGAAGAAGGAGAATTAGAGGGAACCAAAATTTTCTTAGACTATATTTTAAATTGTACTCGTTATTATATGAGCCAAATATTTTTTTTTAAGAAAATCAGTTTTATTATTGCATAGTAGATTAGAATGTGTTTTTATTTAGTTTAGTATCATTATTAAGGAATGTTTTCTATGCTAAACCAAAAATCATTCTATAACGATTTTTAGCTATGATATATATACCTTCAAAAAATCACCAAATCCATCAAATAATTTAATTTTATTCATCCATTTATTTAGTTTTAATATTCAATAAAATTAAAATCAAGTCCTGGTTAGCTTACCATTCTCCCCTTTAGCGTCTTAGCCCTCCCATTCATAACTTTTAATAATTAGTTATTTCACAGAAACGAATAATTGAGGTAAAGTTAGTATATTAGTTTGAGACAAAAATCCTATATCTACAATCCATCTATTGAAGAAAACTTTTAGGAATTATAGCAACTTTAAAATTGCTTAATTAGAAAATCAACTATATTTTCTTTATTTTTCATTTATCAACACAGTAGCCTTGACACAATCAGCCGCCATATTCTATTCAAGATACTATATCGCTTCCATTTTGAAAATATGACAATACATATGAAACAGGAGTTAAAAGTAGGCACGAATTTTAATCTGAATAATATGAATGATCCAAAAACCTTTATTTCAATTAGTTTATCATACGAAAGATGCAAACAATAATTTCTAATAAATTAGGATTTTGCGTGTGGAAAGCAAAGGTAGGGGAATCATTTCTACAAATGTAATTACATACTTTGTTCACATTTATATTAGTTCGAGGTACAACATGATACGGAAAAAAATTTTCTTTTAGGGGCATTCAAAAAACATATTATTGAAGCTTTGTCTATAACTTTGTTCATATTACCATTTAGAATTTTTAGGAAGAAGAGCGAGCAAGAGGTCATTTTCTCCTTTCAGCCAGCATTATTTGGAAATCGATCCATGCATCCGTGTTGCTCAAATTGTTAACTCTTTTTAAACCACCCTCAGGATTGATACCTTTGATTTAACAATTGATACCTTTGAGTTAACAATCTATTTAACATTCAATGTCTAACTATTAATTATTAACTTTAATAATGCTTCTATCATATAAATATAAAAAAACAACTCTAAACCGGTCTCAGTCCGAAAACAAAAACTTCTAGATTTGCTGGAAATCAGTACACATTCGTAGAAAATTAGCATTTATCAAAAGTTTCATTACTTTGATATTTTTCGCAGACCAGATGCACCTTTCTACATAATGAGATTGTTTTAGATGGATAGAAATATATCTCTCATTTTTCAAAAATAAATTAATTGAGTATAAATTCTCAATTTAAATAATTTTTTCTGTCTCAAGCAGAATTTCCCTAATTGTCCTCAGTCTGTAAGGATAGACTACTGTTACAAAGTCCAAGTTGTTATCCTTACTTAAAACTAGAAAAAAAATGATATTAACTCTTAATTATTGAATTAATATTAAACTTTCAAGGAAAATTCCATTTAACACAAGTTTTCGATTGATTATGCCTGAAAAAGTTGTTTCGGAAAAATATATTTATTCTGGAATATGGATTTCAACTCCGAAAAATAATATTATTTCAAAACGCTTGATAACTTCTTAACTATATTTCCCACGAATTAGAACCTCAAATCGAAATCAAATTCAGCTTATCATCCCAAATTTGTTTTGCAATTGTAAAAAACAAATCATTTTTATTTGTTTTTTTCTCCATTCCAATCATATTTTATTATTTATGTTATGCGCAGAAATCGATTGCAACATACATCTCTAAATTTCTAAACTCATTTCAACTCTCTTAGTAAAGATATCTGAATATGGGACATACTATTTTAAAACAAGGAAAACAATTATTTGAAACTATTATTTATTACCAATCAGACAAATGTGCGCTTTTTTACAGAAATCCAGCGAAAAATTAAACAATTGAATTTCAGTCCCTATTCACTTAACTCTCTTTTAATAACATTTATCTTCATTAAATTAAATGCAAAACCATAGTACAAAATGAAAACAATTTTTTCGCTTCATAAATAGAGATAATGAGAAAAAGTGATAATTTTTTGAATTTTTGCATGCTTAAATCACCACGATTTCGAGAAATCGAAAGCATTTTATAAATGTGTAATGTACAAATGCATGACTTGGGTGACAGTTATTTCTGTTAGTTTTCTTCTTCATTTCAATATTTAATTGTTATTTTGTAGTAATTTAAATAAATAATCTTCATACTTAAAACAGTATTTCTTATTTTTTCTCAATTTTCAGCATAATATAAAGATAATTCATTTTCTTCATTTTCTTTCTGTACCATTTATTAGACTATCATATAAATACAAATATAATTCTATAATTTTTTTATTATTTTTGATTTATTAAATATTTAATTTCGATAAAAATCAAACAGGAGCGCTTTAATTAAAATTTGTCAATTTTTAAATAGCGGATTTACTTAAAAAATACAATACTCTCTGAACAAAAAGAAACAAGAAACAAGAAATGAAACAACAATATTATACAAATATTAGTTTCATATTAAAATCGATAGAGAAATGAATGAAGAATACGATGAAAATTAAAGAAAAAAAGAAAAACAGAAATCAATTAACAACTGCATGACACTTCAGGGAATATAATTTCAGTTAACATACACTCATCAAAGTATTTTTTTTTTGTAATTTAATTCTCTGATTTCATGAATTTCATTTTATTTAATAAAACATGTACAGAGAAACCATTTTGTACATTTTACTTATGGTATTTTTGAGTACGCTTCAATGAAAATATATATTTTTAATGAATTTATATACATTTTTTCTTATTTAAGTTTTATCACTTTCCTTACCACTATTATGTCATTTATTTACGACGATATTTGAATGGACTGATTGAAAAATAGTATCGATTAGTTAGTTCCATAATTCATTGTGCCCTAATGATCGGATTCTGAAAATAATATTTGTTTAATATATTCTCACTAAAAAGCTACCTTTGGCAATATAAATGAAAACGTGATTTAAATTTATATATTCTATCCTTACTACTCACATTTTCTTGCATTCCTGTGTTGTAAATATTCTCTTGCTGACAACTTAACGGGCGATCGTTTGGACACATAATTCTCGACTAATTTTTGCGTCTGATAAAATATAATTTTTGTATTTATTAAATGTTACTTTAATCATCATTCATGAAACAATACCAATGATCTACATAACAAAAACTACTCCAATTCAAATTTCGTTGGACATCAAAGGTATAGGATGTCCAAGGAATTTAAATTGATATTAATAGTATTGATTACACTCATAACTCATAAGTCAGTAGAAAATAATCCAGACATAAGAAAAATTAAAAAAAAAAGAATGAGAAGAAAAACAAGCAATATAAAGTCAAAGAAAATTCATCGTGTTTATTCGTGTTTGAGATTATTTATTTATTTATTTGGGAATGACGGCATTTTGTATATTGTTTTGGCTCTGGAGTCGGTTACACAATGCGAGATATCCGGTACTTCTGGAAAGATGGCCTTAGTAGTGTTGGAATGAGCAGCGAAGTTGAACTTCCACAGTTTCGTGTATTGGGACACAGGCAGAGGGCGACCGAAATAAACCTAACCACAGGTACCCACCTTTTCAAAGTCACAGTCACACATTATTCGTTTTCTATTACTTTTGATTTCACTTCTTTTGTTTTGTTTTTTCTTTTCACAGAAGGAATAGTACAATAATATATTCCTTCAATTTAATTTTGAAATTATTTTAATCATGATTTGAACAGTATCGTATATTTTTCATCCCGCACAAACGCAAATGAAATTTATACTTTAGTTGATTCAAGTAAATCGATATTTTCGATACAAAAGAATATACAACTGTAGTAGAGGCACTAAAAGTATAGTTTACTCTACGTTGATGTGTATACATTATTATGTTGAACGCTTTCTTTTTCTCTCCGCCTCATCACCGTACCTTGCATCCCAGTCTATGGTCCTTTCAAAACATACAAATGAAGTTTTGCACACTATTTTTTCGAATTCCTAATTTTATATGTGTAATAAATAAATCAGCTATGAAACACTACAAATAGTAATTGCGATTAAGCCAAAAGTTCTAGGTGTAGTTTTCTTCTAAGCGTTCATAAATATAATATAAAAAAATGTAGTCGAAATGCATTCAGCGGCGTGATATACTTCCTTGAATTACTGCTGCCAACTGAACAATCAGCAGTCTTAATAAATTTATCTTTCAAATAATTCAATACATATTATTATAGCATATGAAATGAATTTACGTATTGTTATATTTTTCAAACTCATTGAAAAGCAACCAGAGTTCTGAATGAGACTATTAATATAATAATTTTTTTTAGAAATTGTACATATACAAAGAGCAAATGATCACTTAAGAATAGATTCACGTATGCCAATTAGAGAAAAAAAATTAATGAATAAATTTGAGACTTTTAATAATATAAAAAAATCAAAATCACTTTACCATTTTTTATAGAATTAATAGTCCCATTATTTGTTTTTTCGTTTATGCGAAAACTTTTATTCCAAAATATTCATTCCAAAAAAAATCAACCAACTAACTTCTACTACATAAACACCGAATGCGCGACTCCTCGAACTATACAAATACATTGTAAATAAAAAAAATATATCGAAAAAAAAAATATGCGGAAAAAACATTGAAACCATAAACCAAAAAAAAAACTATAGTTGGATATACAATGCGAGATATACGCTATAAATGGAATGAAGGCCCAAACTCGGTTGGTGTCTCGAGTGAGGTCTCTCTGCCCCAATTTAAGGTTTTGGGTCATCGTCAGAGAGCTATGGAAATCAGTCTCACAACAGGTACCTGTAGACGGTTACCGAATTTTTTGATGATTTTTCCAAAAGTTTTGTTTTTAAATAAAGATTTCTAATGTTATTTTTTTACGTTTGGACGTTTTGTTTTTAAAATGCGAATCGAATCGTTTTTTCGGTTAATGTTTCTAGAATAATATAAATAAAAATATTCTTTCAGAATTATGGTATTGCCGATTTTTCTGTTTATTTGGTTTACTTTGTAAGATATTTTTATGAAATGGTAGAAGCTCAGTTATTTTTAAACGTTTCTATTTAAGGTGCTTGAAAGATGTTTACTTCTTTGCTAATTGTGTACTTAAGTTTAACAAAATAGCAAAACTAAAGGAAAAAAATAAAAAAAAAATGTTTAATAAATTTAAAACTATATTTCTATATCATTAAAAGAAAGAAAACATCTTCCAAGAACAATACGGGTATACCCTTGAAATATTTCATATTTTTGATACTCTAAAAAATACAAATACACAGGAAACACCATTTTCTTCTAGATAATTAGTGGTAATGCGAGTCTAGTCTATAGGTGAATCAATCTAATTTCATTCATAATTGGTATCATTATATGATTATCATATTTTTAAAATCATTCGACCAAATAGTCACGAAAGCTAAGTGACAAACAAATTTTCACCAAAATATTCTCCCGTTATAAAGTAGAGTAACTCCCTTTTTGCTACAAAAGCCATCAGCCATGCGTGGTGAATACCACTTTCCCTACAACTCTATTTCCGTTATCATTAAAAATCAATCGGGTGCTGTGCTTCAATTTTCGATAACAGTGAAGAAGGTATTCTACGAAACCCTATCAGTTTCTAGGACGAGTTTCTTGGGTGATTAAACCTTCCTGATTACTGCTCTAAATCAATCAAATGCCAGCAGAGATCGCCAGACGGAATTATAAAATTGTTCATAAATGGAAACTTTGGTTTGCCACTTCGTACCCAATTATAGTGTTAATTCTGGCCTTAAGAGATGTTTAATGCCGTCCATCATTTTTGCTGTAAGAAACCGAAATCCGAAACAATATTCTCTGCTGACAAATTCATTATTCGCCAAATTTCCTGATCCAATCCAACTTGATGGGGAAAAGCAACGAATTTGGTTTGCGTTGTTCGGAAAATACGAATCTAATTTTAAAAATTACCAACTTGTTTCGAAAAATTCGATTTTGGTAGGAAAAAATACGAATTTCCCTGGCAAAATTGTGAATTCGGTTAGAAAAAAAATAAACAATTTTGTTTGAAAATTTTCAAATTTGATTGAGAAAGTTATTGATTGGAAAGCCAAAAATTTGCAGGGAAAAAAGGGAATTTAACAATTTCGGTGGAAAAGTATGCATGAAGCCAGTTTTACGAACTTGCTTGAATCCGGATTTGCTTAGAGAACATTAAATTTGGGCCGCGAAAATATGCATAAATTGGGTAAATTCTACATTCCAAATTTGTAGAAAAGGAATATTTGTTCCAAATTTGAATATTGAATAAGACTTCCACGACGAAATTACTAAAAATGACTTTGATATTATACCCAAGCTGAAAATTATCCACTCAGCCCTTTTCAGCCCTTTGGTATTGTGAATAAAAGGAAGAAGTATCCACACATAATGATATCAAAAGCCCTAACGCCCACCCTCCCCCCCCCCCCTGGGGACCCATCATTAACCATTAACATGGGCCTTTGTATGTTCTCCGTGCCCTTAGTTTAGGCACCGATTTTCTTGCTTATCTCAAATAAATTTAGATGATCGCCTTAGTCCCTCAGCTAGGGTACTTTGGGTTTGGCAATCCACAAACCAGTAGTAGGGAGTGCGGCTGTCAAGCACCAAAGTGTTTTATCCGCTAAATTATTAAAAACTAACCACACAGAAGACAACCTCGAAGCATCCTTGCCTTCCACCTATAATCCTAGAGGGACACGCATATTTTACATCCTCCATAATAGGTATTTTCCTTAAAATTCAACTTATTAAATAACTTATCAAATCTAGACATGTTCTCGTTTATCGACGCTCCTTATTACTAGGACAAAGGATCTCTATTTTAATGACTATCTTATGTGCTTTTAGAGACACACACCTCCCAAACGTAGGACTCATGCTAGAGGGACCTCCTCCTCGATTGTGGGAGGGTCGGACATAAAAGGAAAAAGGCGATGAGATTCGACACTTGTCATCTAATCTGTATGTACACCTCTAGTTTACCTAGTGCAAGGAATCGACTCTCTCTTCACCTACTGAAAGGTTATAGTAGACATCCTGATTGCTGCTTTAACACTATTCAGAGTCATGCAACCTTTATTGTCTTTAGATCCCTTGAATTACTCATACAGTTCTGTTATGATGCCTTTTACGTACCATTCTTTTCACGCCAAATTAGTCTACCTACCGGACTTCTACTGTCTAAAATATCCGAAATAATATATGCGCTTACGATGGCGCGATGGTTGAGGGAGTAGAACATCAGCCACTTAATTTCGTTGAACAGAGTTCCAATTCTAGTCGTTATAAATGTTTGTATTCTTGTCGTGTTTGTCTAGCTACTGTGAACTTATCACTTGCAAAGCATTAAGTGTGATGACCGCACAGTCTTACCGGAAATAGAAGGAGAAACAGTTCAGTTAAGATAAAAGAAACCCTTTTGGTAAGATTAAATTTCGGGTCTTGAGTCACCTCTGCAAGTATATAATTCTTAAAAACATTTCCATTCTGGATCTAAAGGATGGTTTCTGTTTCCCTTGAACTCTGTTCTTCGAAAACTGGTGTAGATCTGTTTAGGAAGTAAAACCTCGAATAACAGTATACTCAAGATTACCATCTTGGCCTTAATAAAGTTGATTTTCTTCAGTATATTAGCATGACGACAGTTGAATGCATAGGAGTACCGCTGCACCTTACAGCTAGACGACGATATTCTAACTTACTACTACGCTTTTTCGTCCCTAATATGGCAACCATAACCCTGCCATAGGAGAGGGATCCATTGCAAAAACCTACCTATTGACTCCCGATTAAACTTTTGAAGTGTTTCTTGATGCGTTCCAGGATTATTTTAGCTAATATCTTCGCGCAGCAGAGAGCAAAGAAACACCCCTCCAATTGGCGTACTCAAGAATGGTATTCATTCCATAATCTTAACGATTCTCCTCTCCTTCCACACAGTGGAAAAAATCTTGGACTCCGAGAATTTACGAATGAGTAAAAGTAGCAAACTGCAGCAGTTTCAAGGAGCAGTTGTGCTTGGAAACCGTCCAGTGGCTTTACTCTGAACATGCTGACAGGTAAAACAATTTCGCTTCTGTTTAGATTGACAACGCGTATCCGCATGTTACGTTGACTTGTCATAACCTCCAAATGTATTGAAACTTTACGGGATATTGCATTATGTTTATTCAGAATAGTGATGATGAAATACTCCACTTCTCAGTTGTTCATCATCGCGAATAAGAAGCCTGCCAATAAAGTCCCTCACAGGACTGTCGAAGGCCTACGACCACCTGCAAGCTCTTTCAGGATGCAGCCTATGGTAGCGAGACCGTTGCTATTTGCAGTAGATTTTCCCTCTCTGATCAACACAATAGTGGAATTTTACTTGACACGCCGCCATCAACAGGACTCTCAGTTCCTTGGGTTTATCAATCCGCCTCCACGTTTCCACAATCTTGTAACATCCTCCTCGGATTTGGCCGACAACGCCACTTTTGATAGTGGCCCAGGAAGTTTCTTTAGAACTTGTGTCGTTTGCGTAACCAAAAAATTTTACCATTCCTAGACGATAGCGAAATCCAGGATACTGCCCGGAAGGACGTCCTGTTTGCCTGTGAGATTATACAGTAGCGGCGAGACGTCTGTGTCATCGAGTTAGGCAAACTTAGAAGAAAACTACTAAATCCGCAACTGATCGCGATATGGTCGATCCAGTCAGTCGAAGGCTACCTGACATTGTAGCAGAGATGATGCCGATAAGGACGCGGTGTAGCTTGTAGAAGTTTACAAACCATTCACCGTTGTTATTACGATCGTCAAGACCATACCTTCCCATCACATGTTGCCAAAGCCCAAGATTGCACTCAAATCAAAATATCACCTTTAAGAAGCCTCTCGTGAACTTGGTGTAGTTGTGTTGAAAGCACCCTTTCTCTTTAAATCGAAATTCTCCATTGGTGTGAGGTACACGGCAATTGTAATGCTTCTTAACCAGGATCGGAATCTTTCTGTTATCTTGATGGAAACCGTTAGTAAGAATCCGACACAGAAGTTCTCTAGGAACTCCAAAAATATAGTACTGCAAAAGAATGAGAGGTACTCTCTAAAGCCCCATCATCTCACTTTGAGTAAGTCAACAATAGCCAGTCTATATCACCGGAATACTTGTCTAAGTCCGAGAAAGCTTTCCCACAAAACCGTTGTTGGAGATTATTTTCACAGTTTTCGGTAGCCAGAAGTAGTAGCCATGAAATCGATCCCTCTCCGTGACGCTGCTTTCGTCGTAGCAAGACTCTTTCAAAATTTGCTGGTTTCTAGCGCACAAAGGTCTGTCCCCTTTAATGACCGTTCACGACAAGTAGGGAATTCTTTCAGTGTAGTCTTAAACTCGATTTCAGTCGAACTATTAATAACCCATTTATCCTTCCTTCCGCAAGAATTGATAAAATAACTACAGTGGTGATACGTGCTATGGGTAGGAAGATATCACTGGCCGCTCAGGGGAGCCCAATTAACGCTGTGGTGCGCTGTTTTGACGCCACAAACTCCCAAGACCGTGACTGCTGTCATGGGAGAAGGGAGACGGAGTCTAATGGGCTCGGATCTTCAAGGCCAGCCCGTAGCATTCAAGAAGAAAAGCAACTCTCCCATCCTGCAGCTAGAAATCTCTCTGAGGTCCCCAAAGAATGGTTTACCCAGTGTCCTTAACTTGACTCTAGCCAGAGCTGGGCAATCGCAGAGAATGTGCATGAGGGTTTCCTTTC
Organism: Hermetia illucens; assembly: GCF_905115235.1. NCBI lineage: Eukaryota > Metazoa > Arthropoda > Insecta > Diptera > Stratiomyidae > Hermetia > Hermetia illucens. Next base: position 165,349,048 of record NC_051850.1, read on the forward strand.
CTTCTCCGCAGCTTCGACAATGCGAATTTTGGGGTATGTCGAACCTGGCGCCATGGACCCCTCTGGGCCAGTGCCCCGTGCAGAACGCCGTAATCTTGAAAGCATTTGCACGCGTCTGGCACAGGAGCTCTCGTGATCGGGCTATATTATAAGCGGCCAAATTCTCCTTGATTTGGAACAGCTCGTAAGCCTTCACCATCTTAGGCCCGTGGCTGCTAGGTAGTGCGAGTAGACTCGGGCCCCGACAGCCGCCAGCGGAACACCGACTGTATTCGCGAGGGACTGCCAAGAGCAGAGCGAAGCCAGGCCAATTCGTCAACCCGCTCATTCCCCTCTATGTTCCTATGCCAGGGAACCCAGATGAGGGGGACCTTAAACGTGTCGCCCAGGCGGTACCGCTCGTCTCTGCATTGCCCCACCAGCCTGGAAGATGTCGTCGCTGGGTACAAGGCCTTGATGGCGCTTGGCTATTGGTCAGAATGGCTATGTTACGCTTTGGGCTCGAATCTCGCTCCAGGCATCGATAGGCTTCCATATACGTGCTATACTCGTGCGTTATACTAAAAGTTCCGCGTCTGGACAGGTGACTCTGTCCAAATTCCACCCGATGTACTCAAAAGAAATGCAGGTTGATGTTCCTTTCTCTCTGGACATATCTTGGATGCTTCCAATATATATTACTGATAAAAGCTCAACTATTAATAAGACCTCCTCCTGGCAGTCCAAATGACCTTCTTAGAGAATTTAGAACAGCCTTTAGCCTGCCATCAAAATTTGCAGTTCTAACAGATTTTTCGTTGATTGTGAGGGGGGAAAGAGGGGCGTGCCACCGCCTCCAAATACTTTTGAGGGGCCGTAATGGAAATTTGAATTTTGGCAAACAGCACATTGTTCTGACCTTACCATTTACGAGTCCAACACCGATGGCCAGACTTTATTAAGCCATTGGACGAGTAACTAATAACTTATAATACTTGGTGCCTCTCCCTTATTGCAGGGCTCTAATGACATTATATCTTGTGAACAATTCACCCGCACCCTCGAAATTCGTGCCTCCCCAGATCGGATAAGTAGAGCTTGTGCTCCTCAGGAGTATGCTTATGACACACGATAAGACAAACATTGAATCTAACACTTTTCAGCATAATAAAAATTTCGGTCCTTCAAATATCGCACCACTTTAGGCCTGACTACCGAGGAAAATGTAAACCGACGAGGCAAAGGAAATCCCTGCCAACATTTTTAATATATCGCGCTAAAAGAATGTTAAACTGTTTAAGGTATAATATTAACCCTGAAGATAGCGAAGTATTGCGTCCAACAATGCAGTAAGGAGTTTCGAAGCTTGCCTTAGGATTTTACTTAAAGTCCTTATCCAGGATAGCCGTAAAAACTAATGATTTCTAGCGCCACTATACTGTGGTATTTTTCCGACCAGTTTGATTTCAATGTTCTATTAGAGTCGTTTCCCCAAAATCGTCTGTTATGCCTTATTTTGTTCTTCAACTCTTGTCCCGTCCACTAGCGGGATCGTCGTGATTGATTTCGCCTTTTGGCTCTATTAAAAGGCTGATCTGGATGCAATTGCGAGGCTTTTAAATCCTCATCCAACGTATCAAGCAACCGTTGTTTCGGCCGGCCTTTTGGTCGCTTACCATCGACTTTGATGTTCAGACCAATCTTGGCAAGTGAATTGCCGGTGGCGCGAATTACGTACAACCCCATCGATCGATGCAACCCCATATCTATCGCGGATATCCTCATTTCGGATATGATCAAAGCGTGTCACTCCACTAATCCAACACAACATCTTTGTCTCCATTACCGCAAGACGCCGTTCACTGTCTTTTATAGTCGGCCTACACTCAGAATCATAAATTCAACAACAATAGAACAAGAACGATTTTTCGACCAGTTGGTCCTCAATGTGCTATCGGAGACGTTACGCCAATATCCATTAGATAATTGAATCCAATCCCAATAAGAGATTCCTTGAGTTTTTAACGAACAACATCCACTTCCAAAAATTGGAGAATGATTCTCAAAATAACTAAAACAGTATTTTTTTTTTTTTTTTGAGGATTGCGGGGTCCTAAATCCGCATCAACTTTATGCCGGACCGAACCAAATGGGAAGCGACTTACTCCCTGTTTTTTTGGTCCACGGACCCCTCGTTTAGGGCTTAGCACCCAAACTTTGAAAATATTAAGCGATGACGGCTTTACGGTTTCTTACCAGGGCAGAGGCAAATCGTCAGACACTGCCTCACCTCTGCCCTGGGAGCAGCATGACCAGAGCACCTCGCAGATGTTAAATGCTCTTTTATATAATTCGCAGAACACAACATGATTACAAATTATATTGACCGTAAATCCTTGGCCAGGAGCTGAAAATATTTTTTTTTTTTGTTGTTTAAGAGAGAAAAGTGGAAATAGAATTTGATTTGGAACGTCTTCACGCCCTGAGGAACATCCAAGCTGAATTATCTTCCTAGCCCTTCTCATGACGCGGATGGCTACAAGGATTCCAAACTTTAGTCGTTAACTCACCACAGGGTGCCTCATCCACTGGCGTAGTTTTCCAATTTATCTAGGAAGCTCAGAAAACAATACCTAGAGAATATGCAGATTGGAGAGCACTTTCAATAATCCCTTCATCAGCGCAAATACGGAAGCCACAATGAAAGAGCGGTCGAGGTTTTCTGGTTTGAATATTCCTTCTTTTCTCATTAGATCCTGCTGGGGGATAACAGTCGAGTCAGCATTATTTTATAATAGCTGAATAAACTTTGGATAATTTTGTAAAAAATCAAAATATGTCTAAAACCCTACTTTTGACTATCTATATTTGATAGAACACCAATCAAAAACCTTATTTGGATTCCGAAATTTCTATTATGAATTTTAAGAAATGACACCTATTATGAATGAAATTCCATGAAAATTAGATCAGTTAGATTTTGCTTACATAAATTGAACGGAAACTTAAAACCAAAAAAAAATACCTTTTTTAAAAAATATTTATAATATTAAATAAATAATTAACTTCAACAATTAAATTAAATAAATTTAAATAAAATAGCTTATTTTATATTTGAGGTGGGTTTTAAGGATGAAAACAGTTCAATCTATGTTCCAATCAATTAATTCTTCTATAATAGCTATAGTTAAGCATTTCTGCCTTCGCGCCTTATCAATTCATATTTAACCCGCATGGCTGTTTCAGCTTTTCAATTCAATTACTTACCTACCGTTGAAATAGTAACATTTTATATTCTCAAAAAAAAACTTAATTTAGACCTAAACGCATTTAAGGAAAAACAACTTCCATATTTATTGCAATTGATAATTTATAGAAAAAATATATAAAAAAAAAATAATATCAATTTCTGCAAAGTAAATTTAGCGGTGAAAAACAAAAGAAAAAATTGCAATATAAAATTTTACATGACTTTTCAAACAAAATAATACATCGTTTGGCATGGCAAATGGTTTAAGCATTGTTCTTATATAAAACTAACATACAAAGATAATATCTTTATGAAAATGAAATATAGAAATTTGAAATAACGGCCAATACACACAGAACAAATCGAACGGTATGCAATCGCACATACAGTGTATATATACGGAGATTAGGGATATCAATTTTTGATTTTTGTTCTTTTTTAAATTTCATTTTGTTGTTGTACAACAAGAATTGAAAAAATCCGAAAAATGATAATAAAATTTTTTATGACCCTCACCAAGAAATGAATTCCCGAAAAAGTTGATCACCTTTATTGACTTTTTTATTGAAAGTTTATATGTGTCTTCTATTTTTGATTTTCAAAATTCCATTTGAATTTATAGCAAAATCACACGAAACTGAATTCCCTTCTCTTCATTTTCCTTATCTTGCAAGCAAATTATAATTATAATTTCCTTAATTTTCTCGATAAGTGTTTTAAATATAAATGTACATGTGTATGTGTGCTCAAAGTAAACTACAACTATTTTTTTCTTGATTTATTTGATTACGTACGTATGTATATCTTTCGAGAATATCTGAATATATGAAGATATCTTTTTGTTTAATTTTATGTTCAAATGAAATATCTATTTTACATAACTTTATTATATCGTTTCTCCAATCCCAATTCATTCTAGGAAACTACTCACGATTAGCGTGCGAAATTCAATTCGTCCGTTCGATGGGATACTATTTAATTCAAATCTACATTCCATCTGGACTAATTGTTATAATATCGTGGGTATCGTTTTGGTTAAATCGAAATGCGACCCCAGCCCGCGTAGCTTTAGGTGTAACAACTGTATTGACAATGACAACGCTTATGTCATCGACGAATGCTGCACTACCGAAAATATCTTATGTTAAATCGATCGACGTGTACTTGGGAACATGTTTCGTCATGGTGTTTGCTAGTCTTCTGGGTAAAAGATTAAAATAAAAAATTCAAAAGAATTAATTGAGATTAATTATAATCTCAATATTGGTGTTTGTTAATTTTCTGTGAATTTTAATTTTATCTGTTTTTATTTAGTGATTTGTATAAATTTTTTTGTCAATTTTTGGATGTGTGTCGTTGTAAATATTCGTTTTTCCAGTATTTTCTAGTTTATCTAGTATATCATTCAATGACTTCAACAAGGTAGTTTGAATAGTATCTAACCTTGCCTTGAAGACTCCAAAAAATTTTTTCAGGTTTCCAGTGTATCCTTGACTTACATTTCACCAAGACGGAAAAACAGAATATTTTGGCATTTTGATCCTTAAAAGCCCTCAAAATTGATTGTCATTCGATGTCAATATACTGTTTTGCTTAAGTGGCACAAAACCAATAAAAAGGGTTCCTGCTGTACAGGAAAGCTTTGGAAAGCATATTTTTATAATAGTTTGGTGTTTATGAGTGAAATATAGTAACAATTGAGAACGCTTTGCCAGAATACAATATAGTACAAACAATATAGTAGCCCATCTTATCAGGACCAAATATGTTCAACGGTCTCAAAGTTATTTTGTTCAAATTTTCCATCTGGTTCCTCCTGAGATCCCTATCAGACATATTTTGACTCCAATTCAGAGTCCGGCCCAAAATCAATTTCAAAATAAGTAATTAGGACCTTCCATTGAATATCTGAAGATAAATATCTAAATCTCCCTTCTCCTACCAGTTCCCTCCTCAAAGTAACCGAACGCGTCAGATTTAATGGTGCCTACCTTATCAGTAACCGAGAAAATTCGATTCAATCATGTGGCAGACTGTATGGAATCCCTATACTCCACAGAGGAGTCGACAAGAAATATACAGAAAAAAAGTGCGTAAATAGATCTATTTCAAGATTCTTAGGCATATACGAGTGAGGACTTGCAGAACGAAGATTTCCTTTCCTTAATCCAAGAATTTCGTACGTCAGGACTCTACTGTGTTGGCTTTTCTCTCCTCTCCTCTGCCTTTCGCCGCTTGCTCTGGATAGATGCGATCATGGAGATGATCGCATCCCAATCCTCGTCCCGTGCTAGCATTCTCTGTACCAGATTTTCTGGTTTCAGCACCTCTCCTAGAATCTCCTCTAGCTTCCTCCATTCTTCCAAAAATCTTAGATAGTGGAAGAATACGTGCTCTGGGTCCTCTGGCACTCCATCGCAGTTTGCGAAATTGGGTGAAGTTTAAACCTGCGGGCACTGACGATATCCTCCATGGCCCATGAGAAACTGGATAAGTTTGTAATTGATCTCACCGTGTCGTCTCTATAACCACTCCTTGATAATGTATGAATCCACTGACTCTTGCCCGGACGTTGCCTACACTCTTGCAATCTATTTACGAATCTCTCTCTCTCGGAGTTCTTTGTCTGCTGTAAGCGAGAGCTATTGGCGTTTATTATTTCATCTGCCAAAATATCACTCTGCATCATTCCCATCATTTGATACAGTCCTGAAGGCAGAGCATACCCTAAGAGCTGTCCTCCTGCAGACTGTACTTAGTTTGTTAACATTAACTGACATCCGCAACGCGTCCCTCCAAATTGGAGTCGCATTGAGTATAATTGAGGTCATCATCCTGGCTATAAGCAATCTAGAGGTATACCGTGGCTCTCCCACGTTCGGCATTATCCTTGCCAGGGCCATACTTAGAGTGGATGAGTTGTCGCAAACATATATCTTTACCTCTGCCCTTGTTCGAGGAGTTCTTCGAGGTCATAGGGGGAGGCGGAAGGATTGATGTATGAGGTCAAATTCGTCATGTCAACCACAAGGCTTGAAGTGGGCAAATATTTACTGGAATCTAAGTCTGACACTAACAGGGAACACAGAATAGTTCCGAATACGCTTCCTTAAGGAACTTTCAGCTCCTATACAGTAGTAATCCCAACAACACACACTACCTACGCTTGACACTGAATTGTCGACCCTTCATGCCAAACTTTGTCGAATGTCTGTGCTATGTCAAGGAACACCGCATGCAGTTGATATCGTTTTCGCTGCACGATCAACTTTTTTATGATTCCGAGTTTCCACGGTTGGAAATAACAAATGATTCTATTCAGCCCAACAAGAGAAGAGTGGAAAATACGGAGATCGCTCATGAACTCGAAGTTTCTCAAGAAAACAAGCCCGGAATAAAGAAAAGGCATAGCTGAAAAGCCTTAGGAGTCCTCTTTGAAAGCTCGTTCAATAAAAGCTACCGATAACACCATGGGTCATGAGATCTTCTGGTTGCACATAAATGTGATCTTGAGCGCTCGGTGGAAAAACTCAGCTATGCATTTTGAATGACGATGAAACGGATCCGATTGGCACCGAAAAGTAAAGCCAACTCAGTGAAAAACGCTGCCTGACCCTGGACAAATCGAAAGGGTTCCTTCAAAGCTGCTTTGCATAGCATAGAAGGCCTAGAATTTCCAGTCTGGGTGTCATTCTGGATAGAGTACCCGTCAAAATCCAATCGGTGAACCCTAGCGTGGAATTTTGGAACCGATATGGTATCATTTGGTCACTTACCTGGATTTCGGCAACGACGTGAGGAAAAAGCGATAAAACGTTTTTTACCCCATTGCCCACTCTTTTCACAAGCTTTAGGATAATCTGGTGCTACAACCTGTATTTCCAGCTAAGGATCATGTCGAGGCGAAGCGTTGATATACTACGTATACCGTGAGCCAACAGTCAATGAAAGCCGCCAAAAAGGGATTCAAAAAGGGTTGGAACTGCAAATGACTCCCGGTTGTAGGCACTATTGTGCTTCTGCCTATACGAAACCTTTCCAGAAAAGGATATCAGTGAGCTGATGACTATATTGGAGGGTTCAAGAACGAAATTGAAGTCGGCACAGAGTCGAGTAGCGATTTCCGAATTTTCTTAAAGGTAGGACAACTTTGACGGTGATAGGAATGTTGCAGAAGGATGGAACCAAACCCGTATCATATCTGAATGAAGAGGCCATATCAAAGCAAATCGGCCACACCTCCGATGGTTGATTGCACATCTCTGACGACAAACTGCCAGGAGAACGGACGTCCACCTTAGTTTGGAAGTAGTGGTATGTATGAACAAGGTAATTATTGAGCGTGTAAGACCTCATGTATGGTAGGGTGGGTTGTTTTATAACAGCTTTTTGGAACAGCGACATGGGGAAACCTAAATCGACCAATAACTTGATGCGAATTTTAAGATCACAAGTGAAAGCGATTTTTCTACCGGAAGAGTAATGCCGGCCTACTGCGTGTGAATCGGAGGTAGCTCTAACAGTACTCCTCGTCGTTCTTGAAGGCCCATGGTGCTCTACACTTTTGCACTTACGAGCGATGAGTGTAGTAATACCAGCACTTACCTTGGTGTTGCTTGTTTGATAGTTGCATTGCCTTGTAGTTGGATCATCCTTGCTACTGGTGCTGGTTGGTGAAATTAGTGTTTGATAACATGGTCGATGAGAACAACTAGGCCAAGTCGATTCAGTACCTTACTAAGTCCTTAAGTACAGCGTCAACATCTGAAGGGACTGCGGTTATAGAGCACTACTGATACATTGAGCGAAGGGAAAAAAGATTCGTAGGAGCGAGCTCCCTCGCGGTGGTTGCCTGCTAGCTAAGGTTAGAGCTCTTAAATGCTTTTGTGAATTTGCTTATTTTTGGGAGCAGCAAACTAGGTACTTTTCGTACTTTACACATGGAACCTTGTCAGTGATACCCATTTCTATTAATGCGCGCATCTATCTTAGGATATGTCTAGGCTCCTTATCGTCAAGTTTTAACACAATGAGAAACTTGTGCGATTGCGTGTTGAATGAATTCATGAAGCGCAGAAATTTTCTGCCTTCTCTCGTCAGATGGGGTTTTTGACAGGGTGCTGGAAATCTTCCGGGCGATGTTGGCGTTGGAAGTACTTTCGACCGAACGAATCTAGTGTATGTTGAATGCCGATAACAACTTCAGGAACTATAGCGTTCCGAAGACTTTGATAATAGCGACTTCATCCCACTGCAAATTATATGGAATGCCAGTGACGTTGCTTTGCCACCTACCACATATACATAGGTGACAATGCAAAGTTACTGACATTCCGCATCATTTGCAGCAGGATGAAGTCCCCATTACCAAAGTTGTCGGGGATTTTTAAATTTCCTCTTGCTAACATTGCTAAGGGAAAAATAGTTACCGGCAAGCGAATCCCAAGGGTGAATAGAATGACTACGACGAACAGAGGATGATAAAATAAAATTATTTGCCCTCAACAGTTCGCAAAGCAATTCATGAAGCTGACGAATTTAGTGTGTGTCGCAAATTATTCTGCTGATTTCTTTTCATATACGGCGGAAAACCCGTTTACCTCAGCAAAAAAGCGCTGTTTTCGAAGTCACCAATTTCGGCCCATGACAGGTGAGTTTTCGCGGTCCTGGTAAAATCCAGAAAATGAGCTGTCGTCTGCTGAAAACAAAACTAGGTTACCTGAGGCAGGTGCTGTCCAAATTGCTGGTTGGTACATTTCTGTTCGGACGCGCTAGCTTTTTTGGAAGTCTTAATTAGAAAGGCCGCTTCTAAAAGTAAGGTGAGCTTCTGCTTTATACGTGAAGCTAAATAGCTTGTTATTCCTAGTTCTAGCCCTGTTCTGTGATCAACAAAGCCTATGTCAGGATGTAATAATACTACTACAAATACAAAACGTTTGCTTTGTAATTTCCAAAACCGAAAAATTTGTTTCGCTCTCCACTCTTGCTGATCTTTCTTTCAGTTATGTTAAGTCTTCCCCTATTCAGTTCCGTAAATGTTCAGAATTGGATGGTTGACCCAGAAATGGACCATTGAATCAACCTCCACCATTCCATTCCAAAATTGCGAATTCTTCTTCGCTTCGAAAGAGGAATCCTCCGAAGAATTTTTGGCCCCCTACATGAGGATGGACGATTCCGTAGCCTCCATAACAACCAAATCAATGAGCGATACGACCATCTGGTTGTGCATAAAATCAGTAACAGGTTGCAGTGGGCAGATCACCTAATCCATATGGATGAGGATGATCCAGCCCGGAAAGTCTATAAGGGGAATATCTATGGTAGAAAAAGAAAGACGAGATAGACCTTGCCTGAGATAGAGCGATCGTGTAGGTCAGGACGCCAGACAACTTTTAGGGATTTTCAATTGGTAGACCTCGGCCCGAAAACCGGGTAGTCTGGAGTCCTTTACTAAGGCAGGCCTAGACCGGATACCGATTGTTATGCCGTTGATGATGATGTTCATTTGTTTAACCAGATAAAGTTTGATGTTTTTCTTACAACCTTTATAGCCAACCATATTGAAATGTCCTTTTTCTACGAAGGCAAAACTTAGTACTTTGCAGAGGAACAAACCCTTAAGAACTTTTGTAATAGCTCCTTGGTTAGAGACATTGTTGCCCAGATTTGTCAGCCAAGGCCCTAACGTAGATCAGCAAGTCATCATTGAAACTTTTCTTGCATCCCTGTAGGGCCATATGTACTCAGTTTATAGACTTTTACGCATTTGCAGATTTGATCCACATAGCCTTTGAGGCTTCCCATTTAGGTGAACAGTTGGTCGACATAATAAATTCACATATGAAAATATACCTGTTTCACTGAATGAAAGGATGAGACGTAGTTTCATTTCCTCCTAGGCGTAGCAGTTTCAGGATCACTCAACTGTAGGGTTCCATATTCCGAACTACAACTGATTCGAATTTGACTAAACCTCTTATAAAGTCCTATTTTCCAGCGATAGTTCATCCTGTATATTGAATGCAGGAATAGTATGTTTAAAGTCCGAGTGTCATTGAATGATAATGCATCCATAACGTAAATGTTTTTATATTTTTCATGTATGTAAAAATGAATGTATTGTAACTTCCAAATGCTTTTTCCTTCTCCTGTGTTTTGTATTTCATGTAAAAACCAAAAGTAAAGGTTTTGTATGTGTAAAAATACTACTTGAATGTCTACGTTTATTTGTATCTTCTTAAGAAAAAAAAATTCAAAAGTATTTATCCAAAAAAAACTCTCCTTTTTTCTCTGTTAACCTCATTTGAATCAATAGAATATGCAACGGTGGGCTATATGGCAAAGAGAATACAGATGCGCAAACAACGTTTCATGGCCATACAGAAAATAGCTGAACAGAAGAAACTTCAAGTGGACGGAGGTCAACCGCCACCGAATCCTGGAGCGGAACATGGACATGGGCATGGTCATGGTCATAGCCATGGTCATCCCCATGCACCAAAACAAACAGTGAGTAATCGCCCAGTTGGGTTTTCCAATATTCCCCAAAATATTGGATCGCGCGGTTGCTCGATAGTGGGACCCTTGTTCCAGGAGGTGAGGTTCAAAGTTCACGATCCCAAGGCTCATTCAAAGGGCGGTACACTCGAGAATACAGTAAATGGTGGTCGCGGCGGTGGAGGTGGTGGCGGAGGTGGAGGTGGAGGCAGCGGTAGCGGTGGTGGAGGTGGTGAAGGTGGGGATGCGGAAGGTGGTAGCGCGGTACCGCAACATCTACTACATCCTGGAAAGGTAAGATTACATACTATTAAAGTTATTCTACTATTCATAAATTTTTAACCTTTTTTATAAAAGCATTGTTTGCCTTGTCTGGTTTTCAAAATTATTCAATACCATTCCTGATTAACTCCAATTCCTGTTGCTCCTGCCTGCAATATATTATAAATAGAAACCCGTCTTCCGTAAAATTCTCTCTGCAGGACATCATTGTTGATTTTATAGCTGTTCTATAATTATGTTTGCTTGAATAATGAGAAATGTGCCTTTGCTTTCATTGTTTATTGTATCCATTTTCCAAGAATTATGTGTCCTTTCCTGCCAGTAAGGAATAATAAATGTTAATTGCATAGAGAATTAAAAGCACATTAACAAATAATAAACATGTGTGGGAAAAAGAGCTCGCACCAGCTCCGTTTCTCGGCGTGGTTAATATCCCCGAGGCGCGCTAAAATTCAGCGAAGGGCTTGTTTTCCCGTTGTATCTAACTACGGATCTGCTCCAAGAGTACACTTTCAATAACCGGGCAAGCAAGTGACCACGGAGGGCGTCTTACAGACTCGCCTAACTAATTTCGCTAACTTTCACTCCCAACACCCCACGTTCGACGGCATTTGCGATGATCCATGAGGCTGCGAGAATGTCTCGGTTCTCTCATCTCTGGTAACGTCCGGTTTACGTCCAATTCAAAAAGCTGACATTTTCCAGCGGGCGTGCCCATGAAGTTCCGAGCAGAGAGGCCATCCTGCAATTCAAAATGCATCATAAGCGCTCAATTGAAAGAAATTTGCAGCCTTACAGCACTGATATTGAATGGGTTGATATCGTGGGGAGTCTACAGTATTCCATTGAAGTCAGGTTCACCAAAGCAGAGCGCACTGTAGCCTCAATCTTGGCGCTCAAAGGACCTACTGCGGATGGACTATAAACAATTCCAGGTGTACATTAAAACAACTTTAAGATCATAAGGCATACATCATCATCAACGACGCAACAACCGATATCCGGTCTAGGCCTGCCTTAGTAAGGACATAAGGCATACACTGGAGAGAAATACGTCAACGATATGCTGACCTTATTATGCAGCAGAGAGAGCTTCAAGTATCGGGGAAGCACCAAATTTTTGAACTGTAGTGGAAAGGCCATGTCAGTAAGGACTGCCGGCAACGTCAAACGTATAGCAATTGTTCGATTTGGGCAGCAAAAAGAAGACGAATATAAGATCCACAAGCTGCAAGCGGTAAGAGTAAACTTCGCAGGACAGATATCAGGTGTTGAAATCAAAGTTCTCAGAACACAGTTTCCCAACTGCATAGAGGAAAAAGCGCTTTGTACTTGAAAAACATGCTTTAAATAGTTACCACTGACACTGACGCTGACACGCAACGAGATCAATTTTGGCCGAATCTCGTGGAGAGTCATGAATTAAGCTAAGTTGAAAAGTAGATGCTGAGGACACATAGCATTCTGTCAAGTACTTCTGGCAGCATGTACCCCAGATGAATACATGCTAGGAATGGACTTGTTTTATGGGAAAGCGCAGCACAGAACTAGTAACAAAACAAATTTTGGTAAACGCTGTACAGGTACACCTGAAGCATCGGCAGAAGATAAGTTTGACAGTGATGCTTGAGACCGTCGATTTAATCTAATCCAACCTAACGAACATGATACCAAATAAAGAGAAACATCAAATCACTGGGCCTACAACGAAGGAAGCATTTGCATTTGTGTGGATGGCAGTTAAATTCTATGGAGGTCATGCACTTCCACGTATCAGTAACGTCATGGACACCTGGGCAGATGTAAAGTGGTCATCAACGCTGGACCTACAAAGCCATTACTGGAAAAGTACGATAGGCAGAATTCCGTTTTCTTCGTGGGAACTTTAATGTTTTGTCATGCAATTTCGATTTTGCAATGCCCCTCTTAAATGGGTCATGGAATGTGTAGGGCGACTGATAATTTGCTGGCGGTGTATACCATGCTACTAAGGACAGCAGAATTAAATTTAAATCGCATAAAGTGCAAGTTATTCAAAAAGGCAGCAAACTTTTGGGGCATTAAATTTCCACCAATGATACCAAAAAGAAAACCCTGGTAAGACTGACGCTGTTAAAATTAACTTTCTCCAAAAAACAAGCATCAACTACCGAATATTCTTGGACTAGCCTTATATAGATTTATACTGTCGATTTACGTAAAATATCACTCGGCCCTGGGTTTCCCTGGACCTGACTGAACACTGAAATGGGACCTGTTTAAAGAACCAATTCTAGAATCTATGATGACGTAATAATGTATTGGCGACCAAAAACTACTTCTGTGCTACCGAATTTCAAAGAACGAAAGAAATAATCGTGTAATGGTTAGGAAACTTCTGGCCGTAATCGAGGCAACGAAGCTTTTGACAAATATTTGGAAATTCATCCTGTAGGCTGATCACGACCCACTCAGATGGTTGTCCTACTTTAAAAACTTCCAAAGACATGCAGCAAAAAGGATTGAAGGTCTTTAACAGTGTCAGTAGTCAACCGAAAAGAGAGAATCCATGAAAATACCGCCGTCAATGGCCGTGATATGCAGCAAGGTCGCCAAAAAATGGAGAAGATACTTTCATTTCATCACTTGAAATAGCCAGCCAGCAAACTAACTGAAAATGACAAATACGACCAATATTGAACCAATATTAAGATGGGAAAAGTCTTCCGAGCGTCCTTCTTAGGAAATTATTTCGAAACAGTCCTGTATTGGAATTTACTACTTCACGAAAAAATTATGCTTTATATTGGGCAATATCCAACTAATGGGAAACTCTGTTTTACCATAAGAATGACTACACTAATTATATTTTTGAAGCTAAACTAACAGTAATAGTAACGACATACGCCCATGCTACTCCCCCGCATGAAGCCGCATATCGAACGAACCATTTGATAGCGGCCAGGGCCTGACAAACTACCTGTCTACCAAACAGTGCAGTACCGTGAGGTATCAGCTAAAACCCACGACGATTGCTGGAAAATGGCGTCTCCACTCGTATCGCGGTACATGCACCAGCTTCCCTAACATATCAGTTGCTGGTACTATCCTCATTAACAAAACTTATTGGCATCCCTTCACAAACTCCCCTTCGAACATGCTCTAATCTTTATCATATTCGAGCCGCTGAATATGGTACCCCCATTAATTATAATTAAGTTAGCAGTGTTTCTAACGCTACCAACACCTAGTGAAGTGCACAAGGCTAGCCTTATTAAGAGTTTCTACAAAATACATTCCAGCAGGATGAATTCCCAAGGCCCATTCTGCGATCAGAATGGCAGACAAAATAGACCGTCTCCAGAGTACCCAGTCATAGGAAGTAAGGGTATCCTCCTAAACCTATAAAGCGGTCGGTAGAGCTGTAGTAAATTTTAATTTAAGTGACCCTTAATGGATCAAGATCAAATCTTAACGAATGCTGAAACCCAGATAACCTAAATGCCTGCTCACTATGCAGTATTGGGTAGGATTAATGCCCCAAACGTTAATTAATGACTGCCTCTGCCTAACATCCGATGCAGTATGAGAGACCACGAATAGAAATACCAAGAGATTTAAGGGGCTACAATTATACCATTGACCAGTTTTACAATGAGGTGGTCCTCAAGTCATTACCTAACTTAGACTAAATTTGATACTGATGGAACAATCCTTTGCCTTGTATCACCAAATAAAAAATACTATTTCTCAACCATTCTGACCTTGACCAATGTGCGAGGCCAGATGAGTAGGATCACTCTCAAGACCATTCGACATCAACAACGGTCTACGACAAGGGGATGCCCTATCATGCGTCCTCTTCAACCTGGCCCTCGAGAAAATGATCCGTGATGCTGAAGTAAATGCAAGAGGTACGATCCTCTTTAAGTCCACCCAACTACTGGTCTATGCTGACGATATCGACGTCATGGGAAGAACCACCCGGGACGTACAAACTGCCTTCATCCAGATCGAGCAGGCGGCGATTGGCGCAAGATCTTGGGCTGCATATCAATAAAGACAAGACAAAGTATATGGTAGCAACGTCAGCATCGAAAACCACCCAACAAAATCAAACCGCACTGGTCAAACGGGAATAATAAGGATAGGAGAATACAACTTTGAGACCGTTGATAATTTCTCATATCTAGGGTCGAAAATTACAACCGATAACAGCTACGATCAGGAAATCCGCGCACGGTAGTTGTCAGCCAACAGAGACTATTTCAGCTTACAAAAACTGTTTCACTCGAAACGTCTCACCATAGGGTCAAAGCTCTTACTGTACAAGACAATGATCTTGCCAGTCCTCATGTATTCCTCGGAGACTTGGGTTCTTAGCAAGAATAATTGCGAACCCTTGGCCACGTTCGAGAGAAGAATCCTCCGAAGAATTTATGGCCCCCTACATGAGGATGGACGGTTCCGTAGCCTACATAACGACGAAATCTATGAGCAATAACATGACCGTCCGGTTGTGGATAAAATCCGGCTCAATAGGTTACGGTGGGCGGGTCACTTAATCCGTATGGATGAGGATGATCCCACCCGGAAAGTCTATAAGGGCAATATCTATGGTAGAAAAAGAAGACGAGGCAGACCCTGTCTAAGATGGAGCGATGGCGTAGGTCAGGACGCCAGACAGCTTTTAGGGATATCGAATTGGTGGACCTCGGCGTAAAACCGGGATGTCTGGAGTTCTTTATTAAGGCAGGCCTAGACCGGATACCGGTTGTTGCGCCGTTGATGATAATGATTTCTCAACTTCGATTCGGATGGTGCTCTCACCTCGATTCATACCATTCTTGAATAGCTCCGTTTAGCGTGGAACCGCTACGCCTAATGACGTTCAACATACCTACACTACCTCGGTAGCTGTTGATATTGGCGAGCCGGTGTGTCGACATCGCCTAGATAGTTTCCTTTTGCGTGTTACGTGATACATCAGAGAGATTGCTCTTGTATGCATCTACTTATTTGCTCCTCACTTCCTATGAGAGCAAACATCGACCAATTGTCGAGAATGCTGCACGTGTTTGTGCCCACAAAACTTCCTATAGGAATTTTGAAGCATCATTCGCTCAGTAATTCCACTAAGATCCTCTTGCCATTAATCCGAAATGAATCTTGAAGGAAGTTACACCTTTAGTTCCCGCTGGGATGTGGGAAGCCATAAACAGCTATGCAATGTCTATTGTTATGACACATGCTCGCAGCAATTCGCAGCCATATGCTGTCAACCACATGGGCGCAACCCAATACACTGCATGACATACACGGTGCTAACACCAGCCCTTATGAGCGGTATTTTTGTCGCGCAACTCTCATCACGTCCGAAGTTGTGCAATGATCTTCCGTCACCATAAAATTTCAAAAACTGCACTGGGAGTTAAATCACCGTTATATAGTCTTCTTGCCGATAGGTGGAGAGCCTGTAGGGAACATGCAAGCCCAAAACAGAGGTAGGCTGTAGAGCTAGCGAACTAAGGGTCAATAAACTTATAAATTGTTAAATTACCTAGAAAGAGGGCTTTCAACAGAACAAATATTGAGATGGGGCACATTCCTTAGCAGAAAGTGGAATATTGGACTACCTAAACTTTGCTCGGAACAAAATGAAACTTGTTAAGAAAGAAAGAGCAAGCTTATAAAAATAAGCAACCCCCAGTTAAATGTTTGCCGATGTTAAGAAAACTATTCTTTTCCGAAATGAACATAAGTTCTCGTCTTCCTCTGGAGGGTTTCGATAAGGTAACCTTAAAGTCATACGGGGATCATGTGTACTAAGGTCACCTCAAAATGTTGGGGTTATTGTCTGAGCAAGTGAGAAGTGGTGGCTGTGATAAGATACTTATGATATATATTAATAGTAGCAACTGCGATGGTAAAAGACCTGGTGAACATTTTCACTGGGATATGGGAAAGCAATGCTTTGGACCTGAAAGGAAAACCTTTTACCAGGCGTTTAAATTGGCGGTAAATTTGCCTAGATGAAACAAAATTGGGAGGCGCTTAGCGACAAATGATATTCCCTGTTATCTTGTTGCTTTTACCGATAGCCACCGAAAGGAAAGACGCTCCTAGCACAATACTAATGATGAGCTCAAAGGGTGTTCCGCAGGAGTCTATTCTGTGCCCACTATTATGGAACGTCACATACAACAAAATTCTCAACGTTCAATAAGTCATAATGGTTCCTAAAATAGCATTAATTTTAGATGCGAAATATCTTGGGGCTGAGGAGAAGAGAGGAAAATCAAGTGATCTTCCTCGAGCCCGAATTTTTTTTCGAATAAAGACGCAAAACGAAATAGCTGGAGTAACATGGATAATAGAGAATCACTCACAAATTTCACCCTAGCCCCGAGCATGTATCTTTGGCCTATCGAAGTCGTTACTTTTCTCGGCCTTGATATGAAAAAGCTGGAAGAGACTCCCAGTTGAAAGTAAATGCACACACGCATGAATTCGAAAAATTGCTGTCACAATAACAACCTGCATCTATAGTTTCTCTACCCTCACTCCTAAGATGCCTGGACAGTACTTCAGCTATAAAACTATAGATATATTCTCTCTAGTTTTCCAATCAAGCATATTGTAATGAACTTATAGGAATAGGAGGATAAGACGATCATCCTAAGTGGCCGAGAACGAACTAGAGGCAAGAGCTATCCCAAAAACCTTAAAAGTTGGCGAAATTGACCGTAAAGGACCGCCCCCAAAGACTGAAGCTCCATCAAAGTGCTCGGTTGCCTCTGTGCTTGTCAGGCTCGGGAATGGGGGGGGGGGGTCCTTTGAGCGTTTTGATCCCTCACGTGTCATTAATACAAAATCAACCTGTTTATACCGATGCATGGGTTCGCACCGAATTTCAAAATAAACAACAACGAAGGATTCGCGACGGCCTAACGAAAACCAGAACAAGAGTCAAAATTGAAAAATAAAAAAAACAGCTCGACCGCACGCCTGGGGCTGTAAGTCTCCGGACCCTAGTGCCGCGATCGAGAGGGAAGATCCATGACGGATCGCAATCCCGATCATGGTTTCTTCTTCCTCAGATCCCCTGAGGTTCCCTCCTTTCCTCGACATCCTCAGGCCATTATTTCAGAGGATGTCCCTATTGTAATGAACTTAGTGGAAAATCCTAAGTGGAAAACCTAGTGGAAATCCTAAGTTCATTTCAAATGGGCCCACGCAATGAACTTAATGAACTTAGGATGATCGTTTGGTCTTGCTATTTCCACTAAGTTCATTACAATATTTGAAAACCAGTCAATGCAAAGACTTCCTAATTTTTACTATTTTTGGCTTGATTCAGTTATATTAATAATTAATAAATAATTTCTTGTACATTTACTTCTCCCAGGACATCAACAAACTGCTGGGAATAACACCATCAGACATCGATAAATATTCGCGAATAGTATTCCCAGTATGTTTCGTCTGCTTCAACTTAATGTACTGGATTATATACCTACATGTTAGTGATGTTGTGGCGGACGATCTAGTATTGCTAGGAGAGGATAAGTAGATACCTGGATTGATTACCTCGCATCACGTTAAGAAAAGGAAAAAAAAAATACAAAAATCCACTAAAAAATAACAACTAAAATACTAAATTAAAATAACATAAACCTAAAAAAAAACTAATAGAAATTATAAAAGTACGCTATGCTTAGTTAAACAAAAGTATCCCGATGTCTAAAGGAAAACCATTTTCTAATGATTATAAATTAAAATGCAGCACACCAACTTATCTTTTCTACAAATTAGTATTTATATAAAAAAAAAGGTAAAAATGATGATACTTATTGTAATGTATATTTAAATTTAGAAATCGATCTTCCAAGCCAATAGTCGATTATTAAATTAAAATTCAACAATTTTTCCGTACAGCAATCTGCACAACCTTTAAATATAATTATTTAATTTGATGATTTTTTTAAAAATTTCGGTTCAAGCAAAATTAGTAGAACGGAGAGCTGCTAGATGACGCTTCCAATAATTATTGCCAAATTTTCTCAATTAAGTCGTTAACTAATTATTATCGTCGATAGAAAACAAAAATGTTTTTTGTTCGAAATTGTGTTCAATATCGTTTAATTACGAAATAGATTCTTCGTTAGGGAATAAAATTAATTTTATTTTGAGCAAAAGAAATATAAAAATAATGTACGAATTCTAGCTATATATCAGTTTTATCTGTGCAAATGAGAGAAACTGAAAGAGCGAATATCTTTTCTAATCGAATATGAATATTACCGTGAATTTTAGATTCTGAATAAAGTATTATTTCTGTTAATTGTTTTCGATATATTTTCTCAAACTGTGTTAAATTCTAACCGAATTTCAAATAAATTCTATTCGAAGTTGATTAATTTAAATAAAGTGTATAAATGAGAAAAAAAAAACAAAATCTAATATTTTGAATCTTAGAGTGTTTATGCAATACGGATATGATAAAGACTGTGATTTATATACATAAGGAACGTTTAAGTAAACCAAAAAGTTTAAAAAGTGAAAAATGAGCAACACTTAAGGAGAAACTACTACGATTTCATTATTTCGTGATATCAATTCGTTTAAATCTTCACAACGTAAGAGAACCAGACAAATGAGAATGTAAAGAAAAATTATGTAACTAATACAGAAACACATATACGTAGCGATTTAGCTGCAACTTCGGCATCGGGATGTGTTACGTAAAAAATGTATATGTGAGAATTCTAAATACGAAGATAAACTACGAATTAAACAAAAAAAGACATAATATAAATAGCAGCTCCATATTGTATAAAAGTCGAAGAAACACTAATAATTCCATATATGCTAGTTATGACTAAACGTAAAATTGGAGCACACTTCTATATATATACATTAATATATTAAAGGAAAAGGAAAACAAAAAACAAACCGTCATATACATATGTAAAATCCTAGCGGCAGTATTACATCGTTCTGCAAACAGCAACCAGTATGTTATTGTTATAATATAACAATTGAGTCAAGTATTAGATGCGTACCGTCAATATTGAAAAAAAAAATTAACAACACGATAAGCTATGTTAAAACCGAAAAGAAATAATTTAATAAATCACTAATAAAGCCCAGCATCATATGTACATCTTATAGCGAATCGACAAATATAGTTCAGACAGACTTCAATACAACCAAAATACTCCATCAACCAGCAAAAGAAAAATAACACAATTCGGAGAAAAGTAATAGAAATAACATTAATCGTGAGGGAAAAAATATCTTCTTTCCTGTAGCAATTAAGAAACTATATTTACATGAATATTTGTAAAGCAGAGGATATTAAATTTATATATACATATTGTGAAAAAGGAAAAAAAACTAGATAAATTATACATACATCCACTACTACTACACACCCTCCCACTAAGCTCCTATACTCTCACGTAAAATACGTATTTCATCTGTCCCTCATTTCATATTGTTTGAAACAAAACCAACAGACATATGATTTTTAAAATCAGCGAAATTTCAACAAAAAGAAGCAACCGTAAACAACCAAATACTCAAAAAAAACACCTACTATAGAGAAAACTAGCTAAAGCAATTATATAGGAAAAAAAAACAATGGAAATGTGAAATACTAAAAAATTATTAAAGACAAAATACATTTTTTCTAGTACGTTATATATACATTATATATATAATATATATATAAAAGAATTTTCTGAGATGATAATTAATTTCAAAACACGCATACACACACAGAATTATTGAGTAATTGAGTCAACTTTGTAACAATATACTGCGTATGACTCTCTCTTACATACCTAATAAATAATGAAAAAAAAATTTAATGCACCTATTTACCGGTAAAAATAAAAATAGAAAAAATGAAACAACACATGGAATTTCTACGTCTTTGAAATGGACTTTTGTAGGTATTAGACCCGAAATCGTTGAAAAGTTCGTTGGGTTTAAAGATTTCAGTTTCTTATTGTATTCATCCTAGCCGAAGTTCTCATCCACATGGCATCACTTTTTGCAAATATGCATTGTTAGGAATGCTACTTTTCACAATGAAACTATTTTCCTTGATGGTTTCTTGAAATCCTGATTAGTTTTATCTTTTTTGACATTAGCCAGATTTTCTTCTTTTATTAAAGATTCAATTGCCATTTTAATTTTCATTTCACAAAAAATATAATTTAAAAATTTATTATTTCTCTAAATTAAAATGCATTTATGGTTTTTATTATTTTTTTTATTTATTAAATTTATTTATTTATTAATTTTAATTTAATTTAATTTTAATTAATTTATATATATTTATTTATTTTTTTAAAATAAATTTTATTATTTTTTGTATAGTCTTATTATTTTTATCAACACAATGGATCTTAGGTACTATCAAAAATATAATATTCGAGCATTTTCCTAGATAAGGGCTTAGTCCTTCGAAAAAGAAAATGTATTATATTTACAAACCAATTACGAAAACCCTCTGTCAAATGAAATTCAATTTTATTTATTCAATCCTAACAGGAAAATTCCTAGAAACTAAACGCTATATTACCAAATTTGAATCTTCTAATTTAACTTTAGTTTGGATTTCGTTTTGCCGGTTTCATATAAACTGAATACAATTCTTTATTTTGCATGGTTTGAGGTTGCCTTAAAACTGCAAACACTTCTTAAAACAAGAGTCCAATAGGGAAATAATTCTAAAAGTTTATATATAAAATTATATTATATAAACTCAACCATATTTGATTCCTTAGCACTCTGTATCTTGATTCAAGTCGAATTGGTTGCTTTACGCTATCAGAAAATGAATGATAAGATTTTGTTGCTTTCTTTCTTCTTTCTAATCTGGTTCCAATACCAATTCTCAAATGTCTAGCACAATGACTTCCAAAATCATTAAATATCACTTCCTCCATTTCTCAACGTTCTGCGCATGCTACTGCCAATTGTTATTTTTAAAACTCTTCATTTTCAACTGGATCATCTATAGATTTTTCTAGTCTGGAACGAGATCTCTTCAAGTCAAACAAACCAAAGGTTCAAAACAAAATTTATATAAAAACTATGGTTTCATATAGGAACAACACAAGTTTCCAAATCTTTTTTACACTAAAAGAATATCACAAAATTCATTTCCTCCCGTAAATTGACTCTTTGTTATATAGTTTCAACATAAATAATCTTAAGCGAATCATCTTCAAGAAATTCATACATCCTTCAACATCAACATACAATACGATAGTGGCTTCGCAGCACGTTTATAATTAGTGAAATTTGAAGAGTAGTAATTATACCGAGTTTATAATAAAATAGATCAGTAACATCCATATTTTACTGGAAATAATTAAGAAGAGAGTAATACCAAGAAATATATATTTAACTGAAACGAAGTTTGATTTTGAGACAAAATTATATGAAAAAAGATAAATAACAAACACAAGATCATAATAACACAGTACACCTTACCGTAAAATATAGTCGCACTCTCATAGCACCCGATATAAAAAGCATACATGTACACATGTATATATTTGCGTGTTGTTAGAATTATTATAAAAATTAATTGTAAGAAGTTTTATATACATAAAATGAGAACAGAAACAGAAGGAGCATATAAATATGATAATTTAAAGTAAATTATAAAGTAATAAATAATTATTTATATGAAAACGCACATCCTTTCGAATAAATGGGTTAACCATTCTCTATGACGACGCAAAATTATAAAAAAAAAATTATGAATTATATATATACAAAAAAGCAATATCTTTTACGATCTTTTTTATAATATTATAGACAACACACGCAAATGAGAAAGAAAAGAAATTATTTCTTAATGCGCGCCCTCTTGAAAAAAAAGGATAAAATCGAGAAAATTGATGATAACACTTAGATTCGAAAGGATATACAATTAGAGGAAATAAGTAATTTAAACCAAAAAGAAAAAAAAAACAAACAAAAAAAGATATTAAATAAATTATAAATTATATAGATCAAATAAAGTGCTGTTCGACTCGGCACAAGCATCACGAAAAAGAGAACAAAATTCTCATCGAATTCGCATAATCGAAATTTATGTTACTGCGAAGAAAGAAAACATAAAACAAGTATAACAACAAACAACAACAACAAGAACAACAAAAACATCGTGAGCGTTCAACGGAGCTGTGTGTGTAATTCAAACGACGATACATGTAGACACACCTACAACAACAGCAGTAACCTCTCTTTCAAACCTTTGTTAGTTTAAATTTAAAAAAAAATAAAACAATTATGAATAAATAGATCAACCTGCCCAAAAAATTCGTGCACATACACACACTCACCCAAAAGTGATGCTTGCCAAGCACTGAGCAGCTCAAAACAAAAAATGGAAATCGTGAAATTCTAAATAATATTATATACACGTATAAAAAAAATGATTATGTTTCTTCTTTAAAACAAACAAAACAGAGAAAAAAAAATTACAAAAACAAGAAAAATGTTTTTAAATAAAATGAAAAATTTAAAAAAAAAAGAAATGGATTTTCTATTTATCTGGGACGGATTGAGTGTTTTTGTAAAATGAGAATTTATTGTCGGAACACGGCTTGAGGAGAATGCTTAAGAAGTAGGAGGAGGATTGGCTTGGCAAATTGCCTTTATGTGAGCTACCAAGCCAAGGTGGAACAGCATACCCCGAGGGCTGCGTGGTCAATAGGGAGCTTGGCCTTTAGTATGTGAACTCTGAATATCTTGGGCACCTTTAGTTTCAAATAAGACCCTTACCTTTAGTGATCGAGATAGGCAGGGTGGAAATTCTTCCTGAACTACTCGAGAGCGATTTAAATAAATCATTTGATGGAAAACCCTGCATTGATAATAGTCAACCTCATACGCTTCATACTCTGGGTTTAATGTTATTAGCATATGCGATCAATTTTGTAGGCTAGATACAATGCAGATAACATGAACTTAAGGGGGGGTTTTACAGTCAATTTCTAAAAGTTAGTAAGTGTAAGTTTATTTAAGCAGATATCAGAATGGAACATATTTTGAGACCTAGATTTCATTTAAGCACATTTTTTTTTTCGGATTTTCGGGTTGGGTAGTTTCCGAAAATGTGTCCTGTCTCGATTTAAGTGCGTACACTTTAGCTCCTTACTGGAGCACTTTGCAATTCACGGGAAAACTAATATGAGTTTCGCAAAGTACTAGTCGAGACCTTTCCTTTGATACCCTACACGACCATATCTGGTGAAAAAAATTAATTCCCCCCTTTACATGGATGGAGAGCCCCTCTTTAAACTCCACCTAAATTTATGTCACTCGCTGTATGCATGGAATTTCATAATTCTCGTCTGTCCACCAAATTTCGTTCGAATCGGTTAGGCAGTTTTGGAGAAAAGTGCGTGTGACGGATAGACAGACAGGCAGTGAATCGATTTTAATAAGGTTTTGTGTAAAACAAAAAAACCGACAATAGAAGGAGAGGGGGTGATACCAGGCGCATCATCGGAGGATGAGCTGCTGGCATTCAGCCAGGAAACGATATGAACTCTCTAAAAAAATTACACTGTTATCCCAAACGTAACTTAAATTACTAATCACTATTAATGGATCCATTATCGTCGAGAGCAGTACTCTCAGTACCAGCTATAGCACTGCTGTGCTGAAACCAGTCACAGGGACCTCCGGAAGCGAGGCGGCAGAAGGACTAGCGGACTGGAATCCACTGCCATCAAACTGGGTATAGCGGGTACCAGACATAGTTCTCCTAACCCGAAACCCCCGACGTTGAAGGATCCCTCAAAAGCAAAAACCAAGAAGAACCAACACCGAAACCCGACTAAGAAGTGAAGATCCACTGATGTCTTGCTCAAGAGCCAGTACCAGAAGGCCTTGCATATTCTCATCAAAATTGCTAACATATGGAGAAAAGTACGCAGCGAAAGCCAGTCAACGAGCCTCGAACTACGGAAGCCTTCAGTGACGTGGCCAGGAGCCACTTACGTGTGGTGCTGGTGGATCGTAACTTCGCTAGCGGCAAACTAACGCCGAAGGTGAAGTGTTGAGGCTAGGCAGTCGGAGATAGTCATCGAGCACCGCCTGGAGGCCGAAGGCAGACACACGGGACTCAGCCCCTGCTTTGCTTCTTCTCCGGTTGTCCGTGGGTTCTACGTTATAGACTATAAAGTGCGGTTCGGAGTCAGGAACACAAAGGTAAAAGTGTTCCGCTCTGTAAAACCGGACAACGCCCTAGATCCAATAGACGCCGCCAACGAGCTGTTGGAGGAGATGAGAATCGACTTTCCGATGAGGACTGACGAACCCCCACGCAAGCAGAGCATGCCGAGGATAATGCAGATAAATATGCAACACTCGAGGTACGCATCGGCAAATCTGCTTGCCTCCCTCCTAGAGGAAGGCATTTATATCGCACTAATATAGAAACTTGGGACGGAGGCGACCGAACCATCAAAGGGCTCCAAACCAAATATTTTAATTTATTCCACAGCACAGGAGACGCAGATCGGGACAGACCTAGAGCATGTGTCCTCAAGAGGAGGAGTCTGTACGCTTTTCTGTGAAAGGACCTGATTTCTAGCGACTTAGTCGTGGCTCACGACCGACCAGACGTTTTCTTGGCACCTAGACCCCACAACCT